>NC_058091.1:67132500-69632500 GCF_020171115.1 Neogale vison | reverse complement strand
TTTAAAGGATTTTTAATTTTTTATTATTTATTTGACAGAGAGAAACACAGTAGGGGAGGGAATATAAGCAGGGGAAGTGGGAGAGGGAGAAACAGGCTTCCCACAGAGCAGGGGAGCCCGATGTGGGCTCAATCATAGTACCCTGGGATCATGACCTGAGCCAAAGGCAGATGCCCAATGACTGAGCCACCCAGGCACCTCATGATTCTCTATTTATTCTTGAGTCAATTTTTAAAATTTGTATTTCTAGAAAATCAGCAATTTCATTTAGATCTTCAAATTTATTGGCAAAAAGCTGCACATAGTACTTTATTATAATCTTCCACTGTATCCCTATCTGTGGTTTCACTGCCTTTCTTATTGATAAATTTGTACATTTTTAAACTTTTTCCTTGATCAACCTTAGCTATTTTTTTTCCTTTTTTAATCACCTTTTTGGAGGGAAGAAACAGCTCTGATTTTATGTGTTAATTCTACTTATCTGTTCACTTTCTAAGTCATTAACTTCATTTCTTTTGCTCTGTGAGTACTCTCAATTTATTGATAAGGGCCAGGAACTGAGACACCAGGGTGGTAAATTTTCAACATGGATATTGTAGCTCCCCTAATTGGGGATAGGACACATGGTAGACAGGAAGCTGTCAGATGTGGTAGGAACGTTGGAAAGGTCACTCAATGAAGTTGCGAGAGGTGGAGACCACTTTGTGTTTATTATGAGCGACATCCAAGGATAGTCCTTTTGAGTGATTTCCCTGCAGTGTAATGAATAATTTAAAGATATTTTGAGTAAGTGGAGCATAAAGGACAGAAAGGGATGAAATGAGCACACTTAGTGGTGGTTAGTGGATCTACCCAGTTCTGACTGCGTCAAACTATTTTAAAGCAATTAAAGAGCTTCCTGACTTCTAGGGAAAGAATTACCTTGAAGGTTAAATTTCTAAATTCAGATTTATGAAATACCTTATTATTCAGTGGTATTTTTTCTTCCATCATTGCTGTGAATTTCCCACAACGTAATGTGAAATCTCTCCCTTCCTGAAGCAAAGCAGATTCGTAATGGACAGAAAGAAATTTTTAGGTCACTGGGAAAGCAAACTATCTTCCTGCCATTTTTCAAAACTTAGGGGGAACAAGTGAGGCTGAATTAGGAATGTAGGTGTCTGTCTCAGGCTTCAAGAGCTAAAAGACTCTTATAGACAAGTACTTCCTTGGTTTCAGTCTTCTGGGATCATAGTATCTGCCTTATTGAATTAATTGCAGAGCAAATAAAACTTTTCCCAGTATTTCATGTAAATCAGATTACCATGCCTTCATATGTACTGGTCTCAGCCAAGTTTAACCATTTTAATTACATCCACCATCTCTAATTCCCTGACCACAAGCACATGGATAGTTCACACACCTCTTCCGTTGAAATTGTCCACACCATTCTCTTCCATCCTCTTATTGTCTTATCACAGGACCCAGAAACTCCTCATTGGCCCAGTTTTCTTGCTCTGCACACTCCCAACTTTGATTTTTTTTTTTTTTTGCCATTCCTCACTTTCCTCTTAGAACCATCAATCACCATCAATTCTACCCTCAATGCCTTTTCTATTCACCTGACCTGCTCAAGCTCAGACCCTCTCTTGTTTTTAAGCACTCATCATGTGTTCGACACTGTGGCAGATGTTGGCTGCTTCTCAAGGTTTATTCTTCTCTTTCCTTTAGGAAGGCCATCTTGATTTTAAGTAGGGCACACAACCGCTCAGCTAAAGGGAAATCTTAAAAAGGAATATGCACAGGGAAATACAAATCAAAACCACAATGAGATACCACCTCACACCAGTCAGAATAGCTAAAATTAACAAGTCAGGAATGACAGATGCTGGCGAGGATGTGGAGAAAGAGGAACCCTCCTACACTGTTGGTGGGAATGCAAGCCGATGCAACCACTCTGGAAAACAGCATAGAGGTTCCTCAAAAAGTTGAAATAGAACTGCCCTATGACCCAGCAATTGCACTACTGGATATTTACCCTAAGGATACTAATAAAGTGATCCAAAGGGGCACGTGCACCTGAATATTTATAGCAGCAATGTCCATAATAGCTAAACTATGGAAAGAACCTAGATGTCCATCAACAGATGAATGGATAAAGAAGATGTGGTATAGATATATAATGGGATACTATGCAGCCATCAAAAGAAATTAAATCTTGCCATCTGTGATGACGTGGATGGAACTAGAGGTTATTATGCTTAGCAAAATAAGTCAATCAGAGAAAGACAGCTGTCATATGATCTCCCTGATATGAGGAATTGGAGAAGCAACGTGGGGGGGGTTAGGGGTTAGGAAAAGAATAAATGAAACAAGATGGGATCGGGAGGGAGACAAACCAAAAGAGACTCTTAATGTCAAAAACAAACTGAGGGTTGCCAGGGAGGGGAGTAAGGAGAGGGTGGTGGGGTTATGGACATTGGGGAGGGTATGTGCTATGGTGAGTGCTGTGAAGTGTGTGAACCTGGCGATTCACAGACCTGTACCCCTGGGAATAAAAATATATGTTTATTAAAAAAATTAAAAATACATTATATGTTTATAAAAAATTTTAAAAATTATATTAGAAAAAAGGAATATGCAGTCTTTTCTTGTACCCTTTTATTGTCTATCTGCCCAAAAGAGGAGTCAATGGGCAGGGACAGGTGGGCAAGAAATGTTTTTATATATTTTAATGATTGCAAAAAAGTTAAAAGAAGAATAACATTTGATCACACAGGAAAACTACATGAAATTCATATTTGTGTCCATGAATTATGTTTTATCAGAACATATCACACACACACTCATTTGCTTACATATGGGCTGCTTTTAGGCTCCCATGGTCCATTGAACAGACCTAAAGAGACAGTATGGCCCACAAAGCTGAAAATGTGCTGTCTGGCCCTTTAGAAAAACGTTTGCCAACACCTGGCCTAGACTGTGAATGTGTTACCTGGAGCAGTACAAGTCCAATGGCATACCAAAACTTCATCTCTCAGTCAAATTACAGCTTCTTTCTTCCCTCCAGCCCATACAGGATCCATGCTTCTGCATGCCTGGTCCTTCTCTTTGCTCTTTGTATTGGTTTGTAGAGCTGCTGTAACAAAAGACCTCAGACTGGGGGCTTAAACGACAGAAATTTACTCTCTTACAGTCCTGGAGGCTAGGAGTCTAAGATTAGGGTGTTGCCTGGTTTCTTCCAAAAACCCTCTTGTTGGCTTGTCGTTGATTGTCTTTTCCTCCCTGTTTCTTCACACAGTTCTCCCTCCACATGAATCGGTGTCCCAATTCCCTTATTTTCTAAGGATACCAGTCATGCTGGGCTAGGGCCTGCCCCAATGGCCATTTTTTAAAAAGATTTTATTTGTTTATTTGTTTGCTTGCTTATTTATTTATACTGTGTGAGCATGGGGATGGGCAGAAGGAGAGGAGAGAAGAATCTCAAGCAGACTCTGCAATGAGCAAGGAGCCCAACACTGGGCTTGATCCCATGACCCTGGGATCATGACCTGAGCCCAAATCAAGAGTTGGACACTCAACCAAGTGAGCCACCCATGTGCCCCCCTACTGCCAATAACCATTTTAAGCCAACCACCTCCTTAAAGACCCCATCTCCAAATACTCTCATCTTCTAGTGTGCTGCAGGTTAGACTTCGGTATATGAATTTGTGGGGGATGGGGTCCGGAGAGACACAATTCAGCCCATAAGACTCTTCTACTCTTTCTCTTTTACTCTGCTGCTTCTTACTTCTCTAGGATCAGATCAAGGAAAAGGGAGGAAGGTTGAAGGGCAAATGCCTTTTTATTTAGCTGATGCTGTTGATCCCTCTAATGAGGTTGTTGGATGCCTTCTTCCAGGACAGATTTTGAACTGCTGACTTCTCTAGAAGTCATATTATCATTTCCTTGGACGCCCCTTCTCCAGCAAAGGCCTTCACCTGGTACCTTGATGCCAGTGATGCACTCTCCAGCTGGTAACCCCCTTTTAGCTCTTAGTGGTACATTCCACCCAGTTTTCTTACTCTCCCTTTGGCCCAATAGGTCTTGAGCCTGAGGTCAGGTCTTTTTCAGCTGACTACAGCCTCACCACCCTCCAGAGGTGAGTCCATGGACTCTACTTGTTCCCTCTATTGCAACTCACTCTCCTCCTGCTGCCATCAGAGGTGGCTCCAACCAGCCCCTATCTTCATCTCATACAGCTCCATTTTCATGGGGACACATGTCAAAGTCATTCAAGATCTCTTTGTATTTTATTCCAGAAGCTACAAAGGAGTCAGGGACCACAGAGACCAAGCATTTCCAGTAAATCCAGACTAACAGGTGTCTATAGGACAGCATGCACCCTCTGGGCACTCCTAGCCAGTGCAGGCTTTCAGTGAGGGTTTCTTTTGGGGTTTCTCATTAGGCCTGAGGTGGGGATGGAAGGGAAAATGTCATGGTGCTTTACTTCTACACTATTTCTTCAAAGAATCCTCTCTCATCCTTTATATTCTTGAGGTACATGGTGACATTTGAGCAAAGATTGAAAGAGGTGAACAGCAAGGGAAAAAGTGTGAGCCAGGAATGTGTCTGACAACCCAGAGTGCAGTGACGAAGGGAAAGTCAGGCAGGAGATGACACTTTTTTGAAGTACTATAAATGGTACTGTAAGACTATAACAGTAGGGAACTGGGTGAGGAGTAGGGTGAATTAAATTGTGTCCTCCCAAATTCATATGTTGAAGATCTAACCCCACTGTGACTGTATTTGGAGGCAGAGTCTTTAGAGAGATAACTAAGGATAAATTAGTTCATAAAGGCTACCCTAATCCAACAGGACTAATACCTTTATAAGGAAGAAAAGACACCAGACACTCCCTGTCCCCATGTGTGTATGTGCACATGGGTGCATTCACAGAGGACACTATGGGAGGACACAGTGAGAAGGTGGCTATCTAAAGCCAGGAAGAGAAGTCTCACTAGAATTCAAGCCACAGCACCTTGATCTTGGACTTCTAGGCTTTAGAACTGTGAAAAGATAAATGTCTGTTGTTTGAGTCACCCAATCTGTGCTATCTTATGCCAGCCCTAAGAGACTGAGACAGATATATGGGAACTCTCTACTATCTTTGCAACTTTTCCATAAATCTATAATTATTTAAAAATAAAAAGCCTACTTAAAAAATGAATAGGGAAGAAGAACAGGAAGAGAACCAGAAGAACCCAGAAGTATCAGAGCCCAGAAATACAATCGGCTGTCCTGGGAAGTGATGTCCCTCTAGATCTCATTGTTTTCTAGTTCATTCGTTCTACCTTCTTGTGTTACTTCCCCTGCCTTATTTTTTTTTTTTTTGATTTTTCATAGACTTTATTGGTTTGGGAAGGTTAACTATTAAATGTTGATAATAATGTTCTACCTGGTTTCTCTTCATCTATTATCTTTTGTCTCTTTGGTCCAACGGGAATATCACTGACACATTTGTCTTCTTAAATTACCTCTTGGATTGTTTTCCTCTGATCATACACCTTCAGTGGCCACTTTTTGAATTCTTCCTCACATCTGAATTCTTCAGCGTTCCTCTGCTATCTGTTCCAAATCTACTTTTCAGTGGTTTCCCTGTATTCTTGTGTGTCTTTACTTTTTTTTTATGTCTTTTTTTTCCAATTTATTTATTTTCAGAAAAACAGTATTCATTATTCCCCTGCCTTCTTCATTGTGCTTTCATATGAATAGTCCTCCACTTTGTGAGCCTCCTCCCTCTCTCCCCTCACATGTCTGTTTATTGAACAATGATGGTTTTCAAGGTATGATTCAATAAATTCATGCCAGGGATGTTAACAGATGTGACCAGAGTGAAACAAGGATTCTGGATACAATATATTTGGAAAAGTCTAGGTGGAACAACATTAAGCAGGTGTGTTTCCAATTAAAAAAAAAAACACACAAGTTAATATAAGGATCCTGGTTGTGGAACCAATCTTGCCCACCTCTTAGGAGTAGGTCCTTGGGATAATATAGCTTTCTTATTTCAATGGGAGTGTGCTCTCACCTATTATTCTCACCTTGAAGATCTACCCTGAAATCCCAAATAGTAAATTCCAATTTCACATCCTCTGAGACTTCCACTGCTTTGTGCATTGAATGTGTTGTTTCTTGATACACGTTGTCACCACTGCTACGGAATCATTCTTGGCCTGGCTTCCCTGTAAGGCCATTACATGTTTCCTCAACTAGAATTTCAGAATTAATTGCTTACTTCTCTTATGTCAAAGGGTCTGATTTATATTATAGATAATTGTGCACTTTCTTTATTATGTTGCAAGTTCTTGCTGGCAGTGAGATGAGGAGACATGAAAATATGGAGAAAGCAGAGAGATACTGAAATTAATTCGAGATGAGCTGTGGTGAGCTTCCCATAGCAAGAGCAATGAGTTTTTTCCCCATGGTCCATATGAAGGGATCTTTTTGTGTTCTTTGTGCTCTCCCTATTCTCTCAAATAATGACTCTTGTAATAGTTAATATTGTTTAAATTATGGTAAAATGTTGGTGCTTTTGTAAAGATACCTGAAAGTCATGAATCCTGCCCTGCCAGGAGATCTTCCTCTCCAGGAGTTCCTGGGGAGATTAAACACTCAAATATCAATAATAGTTTGTGAGTTGAAGCAGCTCTTTCAAAGCACCTGGACAGGACCATCTATCCCAAGGTCAGTGCTCTGATGAAGACTGAGGTTGAAGCCTGCAGACCAGGCTGGAGATATGAGCAGATCCTCTTCACTTGTACTGAAAGGACGGACTTGACATTAAATGAGATGTGAAAGATTTTGGATGGGAATAGTAGTGGAAGGAAGAGCAAGAATTCAGTTGCAAATGTCTGAAATTTGAAATAGCCATTAGACACCTAAGTAAAGGTGTTATCAAGTTCTTTGGTAAGAATCTGGTGCCAGGGAAAATATAAGCCACAGATAAAAATTCAGCGGCCCTCAATAAATGGTTAATATTTAAAGTCATGAGATTGGATGAAATCATTAGAAGAGTCTAGAAAGAAAAGAAGAGAGACCCCATGATCTCTTGTATGGTTGAATCACTGCTATTTCAGGTATGTCTGAGATGAAAAAATGTTGAGATCACTATATTGAATCTTTTGTAGGTTCTTACTGTGTCTCAGGTGCGGTTGTTAAGATTTTTATTTCATATTGAAAAGAGATAAAGATCTGAGCCAATTCACAAAAATCAAATAAAAACAGAAATGAGTGAAGAATAGCTTAATAAATTCTCAAATCTTCTATATGTACTGCACATTGTTATTTACTCACCAACACTCATCCCACCCCAATTACTTAACCTAAACTGACCATAATAATCCCACTTCCCTGCCAATAAGCCTGTAACAGAAGCAGGCCCAGAACAATTTCAATGACAAGCAAAAAGAGGCTTTCCAGGGTCACCTGAAAAAAGCTTTTATTTATTTACTTATTTTTTATTTTTTTAAAAGGTTTTATTTATTTGACAGAGAGAGATAAAGCACACGAGCAGGGGAAGGGAAAAGCAGACTCTCCACTGAGCAGGGAACCTGATGCAGAGCTTGATCCCAGGACCCTGGGATCATGACCTGAACTGAAGGCAGACCCTTAACTAACTGAGCCACTCAGGTACCTGAAAATGAAGGTTTTGGATTCTTAAGAGAAGGCAGTGGGAAAGGAAGCTAAGTTTTCTGTCTTTTTCACTAGGTGAGAAGAAGAAAATTCATACTGCTGCAGGTCTGTACTTTATAAATGTGAAACCAATCTTGGAATGAGGCTGGTACTGTAGATAGCCCAGTGGACCCCAGGGACCTTGTTGACAAGGTTAAGTTGTGAAATTAGCCAAAACAGAAATCTGTCCTACTATTATGTGAACTAACAAATCGCCTTCTATCTTAAGCGAGTTTCAGTTGTTTCACCTGTTACTTGCAGCCAAAAGCATCCTAATTAATGCATCATGTGTGTTATATAAAATGAACTGTCTCTACGCTCCTTACGATGACCAACAGCTAAATTTGGGCTAATTGCATTATTCACAAAAACTTCCATGGTCTAAGAGATAGTTGGTTCTTGTTTGACTTCAGAGCAGAGTTCATGCATCATCAAGTCAGGCTGCTTTCAAGAGAAAAAAAAAATTCCATGAAAGTTTTCTGTAGTTTAACTCTACCATATAATAACAAGGTGCAAGAAGTGAAGGATGGAGTTTCTAAATGAAATAGGCAATAAATGCTTGAGAGTGAAAAAAAAGTAAAAGAAAATGATTGTCAGGGTCCATTCAGGGCCCCACCAGATGCCCTCTTTGCCTGGACTTCAGCTGTCTTCGGTGTCTCTGCCATTCATTTGCCATGTGTTCCCCCTGGCCGTGGGGATCACCAGTTCCTGATAATGAGTCAACAGACGCTGCGTGAAGTAGCTTGGTATGTATCTTATTTAGTTCTTACAGTTGCCTCTGTTTGAGGTATAGTGAGATTCCAAGAAACCAATTAACTTTCTGATGTGACCCCTGCTATGATCTGAATGCTGGTGTGCCCCCCATATTCATATGTCAAGATAGGAAGCCCTCGGGATGGTATTAGGAGGTGGAGGTAAGGCCTATGGGAGGTGATTAAGTCTTAAGGGTAGAGCCCTCAGGAATGGGATGAGAGCCTTTATGAAGGGGCTCCAGAGACATCCTTCGTCCATTCTTCTGCCATAGAAGGATACAGTGAGAAGTCTGCAGTCCAGAAGAGGGCCTCACCCAACCACTGTGGGCCTCTGATCTGGACATCCAGCCTCCAGAACTGCAAGTGGTAAATTTCTGTTGTTCATTAGCCACCCAGTCAGCAGCCCAGGCGGACTAGGACACCCCTTTATGAATACCAGTAAGTCAGTCTAGGTAGTAGGGAATCCTAGCTATTTAATCTCAAACTAGACAGTGTCTAGCACACAGGGGAACTCATTACATGCCCACTGGGCAAATGACTCCGTCCTCTAATTGTTACTGTGGAGTTCATAGTGCATCCCCCTGAATTCAGATCCCTGGGCACTCTGCTACCTTATCATCATCCCTAGATGACAGTTGTTAAGACCTTTGAATAAGAGAAAAATAATTCAATATTTCTCCAAATAATCTCCTTTTATACACTGATAATGTCTCTGTGCCTAACAACCCCACATTCTGTCACCATGACAACACACTGTCCCTAGTCCCGTTCAGACCATTAGACATACTTTATAAATAGAATATTCAGTTTCATTCTACCCAATTTTGCCTTAACAACTTTTGTAATGAAACCAGAGGTAATAAAGAGCATATTAAGTTAAAACTCAGAATACAATGTTTTTAGAATTTAATAGTTCATATAGTCATGTGAGACGTGTTGTGAATATTTAACATTTAAACACTATTTTGTTGCCCTAACAAGTAGCCAAGAACCTTCTATCTGGTAAGTGTAAAATTAGGTGCCAGAAACACAAAGATAAACAAGAACAGTTTTCCTTCCCTCAGGACACTGACAACAGCTGATACATTCATTAGATGGATGTGTATGGATGTGTATGAAGCATAAATCTGTAAATTTAAATTAGAGATAATATGGCCAGATAGGGTTAGCCTCACTTCATCTAATGCAAAGACAACCTATTATCAATGTCCTCTTAAATTTACATTAGTTTTTGGTTCTACTTGGAGCGTCTCGGCTTATCATAACAATGAAAGATTTGTAACTTGTCAGATCACAAGTTAGCCAAATTAGAAGGAAAAAGAGCACATTAATTCCAACCAGTGAGTTCTCTTCTTGCTGTATTTCAAAATACATTTGGTAATAAATAAATAAATAAATAAATAAAGTGTTTGGTAAAGAAGCATTGTCCTTTATCTTGGGCAAGTAAAATGTGCTCCAGGAAATTTTCAGAAAATAAAAAAACCCTCCACTTTATTTAATTGTATGTTATAAATTAGTCTTAATGATCATCTTTTAGATTTTTCTAGGGGTAGGGAAAGTATTAAGAACTGACTGAGACTGGCAATAATAATGATGATAATAATAGTCATTATCGAACACTTAGTATGTATTAGGCATGGCGATCTGCCTATTCAGATTCATTGTTTCATTTAATCCTCACAATAATCTAGTAAGGTATGTACCATCATCAGCTCCATGCTAAAGATGAAGGATCTAGGACTGAAAGAAACTAAGTAATTTGTTCAGTTCCTAAATGGTAAAGGTGAAGTGGAGGAAATTCTAGACCTTGTTGGAAATTCTAGACTCATCTTCATTAGTAAAAGACCCCTTTTCATTTGTTCTCAAGGCAGCTGTCACCTAGACAGAATTTTTACTACAAGTGAATATTTTATTAAGCAAAGGCATTTCTAGGCCTTTGCCATATAGCTTGGGATATTAACTGCTCTGTCGTTAAGAGGAAAACCTACTTCCTCTTGCTCTGTAATACCAAAATATCTCCAGCTAGACTCTGAGAACCCAGAAGAGTACCCCGGAGGTCACTGTGGTGTTGCTGTTTCTATTCAGATCTCCTGGAGCCCCGTTCTGCACCCCTGACTCTCAGTGCCTGCTAATATCTTGAGCCTGTGATGAAGCAACAGGCTTCGGTTAATCAGCCCATTAGCACTCAGCACTGCTGTGGACGGAAGAGAAAACACTTCTCTGGGGTGAAGTAAAAATGCACATTATACAAAAAAGCAATAGAAAGACTTGGGCGTATAACTGCAAAAGGCACAGTTATTTCCTTCCCAACCGCGTACTATAAAACGCTCATTAAAATATTTTATTCTCATCTTTCCATGACGGACAAGTATTTCTTAAGATTGAGAAGGGAAGAAAAAACCCAGAAATGAAAACCTGAAAATTAATGGGAAAAAAAATAGGTTACATACAGAGTCCTGTAAAAGGGTCAAGAAGAAAAATCAAGAAGAAAGAAAGAAAGAAAGAAAGGGAGGGAGGGAGGGAAGGAGGGAAGGAGGGACATTGATTTTATTTATTGTGTCTGTTGTTACACAACAGTCAATTCTAATGTAATCACGTCTATCAATTCTCTTATTCATGATGTCTTGTTTGATGAAACCAGAGAGATGAATGATTTATAGGAAAAAAAGAAAGAAAGAAAAAGGAAAGTTGGGAGGAAGGGAGGAAGGAACAAAGGAAGAGGGAGGGAGGACGGAGGAAGCAGAGATCCTGGGACTTCTGAGTTAATGGGTAAACCTCCAAAGTTCTGGCGGCTTGAAAGGAACTCAGATGAACTTCCAGAAATCTGAGACTTTCTCTACAGAATGGCCTAATTAGTCAGATCTGAGGTGATTGAGGAAAAGAGGAGGAGGTTGCTGTGTTAGATTTTTGCCTTCTGGGGGTGATTAAAAGTGTGGTCTTAATTCCCAGACACATGATTGGATGAACTTAGACCCAGGTTTTTCAACCTCAGTGCCAGTGACACGTTGGGCCAGGGAATTCTTTGTTTCGGGGGCTAACTTGTGGACTGTGGAATGCTTTACTAGCACCCTGACCTCTGCCCATTAGATGCTGGGAGCCCATTCCTGCCCCTCACTCATGACAATGAACAATGTCTCCAAACGTTGCCAAGTATCCTATGTGGGGCAAAATGACCCCCCAGTTAAGAATCAGAGGCTTAAACTTTCTTTTTCAAGTTCCTATTGTGTCTGGTGGCCCAACTGACTCTCCTTCAGGAGAACTGGCTACCCAGCGTCAGTCCAGGGATAAGGAATTTTCCAGTCCTTCAGATAGTTCTGAATTCCAACTCTTTCACTTAGTAGATGTGTGGCCCTGGTCTAAGTACAAAATAACAATATCAGTAGTTATTATTAAGTGCTTATGAATTCACTTTTCAATGTGAATGCTTCCAGAATGTAGTGAATGAGACTGGAAATTACTAGGTTCCAGGGATACAACGTTGAGATCAAAAGTTAATAGTGACTCTGATTTCATGGAATGTAGCACCTGGTGATGAGATGGTTATTAATCAAACAACAGCTCTCATAGTGCACAATTACCTGGTCAAATGAGTGCTGTGAAGTAAAGTACATGGCATGAGTATGTGCATAGGTCCTGTGGTCAGAGAAAGCATCAGGCTTTGTGGACGATCAGCGTGGTTGAACCAAAGGCAGCATATTCAGCATAGGTCAGACATGCTGCTAAGGTCTTACCCTGTAGGATGACAGAGAGTGGGTCCCTGTGGCATGGCATGGATACTGTTAATACTCTTACTTATCCCCTGAGGGGCTGTGATGTTGTCACTGATCAAGGTCACATGACTTGAGGGTGGGGAGAGGGAATTTAAGACCATATCCATTCATAGCCTGTGTCTTTTCAATACTTAATTATCCTGCCTCTTCGTCCCACCATCCTTTAGTTTTTTGTTTGATTTATTTTTAATCCAAAACATTTTAGACATCGCAAAGATATGGAGAATAATAGAATAAATATCCATGTATCTATCATCCAACTTCAGAAACCGAATGTTGCCAATATAATTGGAGTCCCCCATGGGCTACTTTCTGATCCCAGTTCCCTCCCATCAACCATGTTCACCAGAAGTTAACTACTATCTTGAATCTGGTCTGGTTTTTTTCCCCATGCCTATCTCTACGCATTTACTACATATACATGTAGCCAGCCTAAAAAATCTAAAGTATTGTGTAAGCTTTTAAGCTTTATAAAATATCAGCTTGTATGTACCCTTCAATAATTTACTTCAATGCTTTCTTTTGAGATGTATCTGGTTTTTTTTTAAGTGTTTCCATGCTGATGCAGGAAGCTCTCGGTCATTCATTTTCATTGCTCTCTAGTATTCAATGTATAACTATGCCACAATTTGTTCATTCATTCTCCTATTGCCAAACTGGATTATTGTAAAGGTTTTTTTTTTTTACCATTATAAACAGTGTTGCAATAATATTCTTGAACATATCCTCTTGCACACAAGTCTAGTTTCTCTAAAGACGGTATCTAGAAATTGCTACATTGAGAGTATAAGCATCTTCAGTTTTACTAGACGTTGTCCACTTGATTTTCAAAGTGATGCTGATTTAGAAACGTAAGCTCCTTTCATTCCCTATCTTCTGCAAACTTAGTACTCTGTCAGTTATTCACTGTTGCGGATCTCTCTGTCTCCGGTCGCTTTATTTATTGTGTCTGTTGTTATCCAACAGTCAATTCTCATGTAATCATGTCTATCAGTTGTCTTATTCATGGTGTCTTGTTTGATGAAACCAAAGAAATGAATGATTTATAGAAGCTCTTTACATATTTTGAAAAGCAATGCTTTGTTAGCCTTACATAATGGTTTGCTCTCAATTTCCCTGTCAATTTCTATGTCATGCCAAGTACTTGCAATACAGTCCCCAAGCGTATTCTAACTTGAGTTTGTAAACACAAGGGTGAGTAAGAGGTGACAATGGAAGGTACAAAAAGAGGTTAATAGAGAAAAGCAATCAAATCTTAAACATGGTGGTAAAAGCCACATAGAAAGGTTGCCACTCTTTGAAGCCTTTTGAAATCAGAGAATTTGGAAGGGGACCAAGGAGGAGACAAAGGAAAGAAGGAAGGAAAGAAGGAAGAAGAAAAAAAGGAAAGAGGAAGAATATCTTACACAATAAGTATTATTTGACCTTCAGGAGGTACAAACACTATCTTATTTAAAATGTCATCAATGAGTTGGGTGGGGGACTGGTGTGACTGGGTGATGGGCATTAAGAAGGGCATGTGATGTGTTGAGCACTGGATATTATGTGCAGCATAACACTGAATCATTAAACACTACATCAGAAACTAATGATGTACTATATGTTGGCTATTGAATTTAAATAAAATAAAGTGTTATCATTGTTATAGCAAATACATTAAGAATATTGATCCCATTTTAGAGATGAGAAACCAAGGCTTAGGGTCTGGGATTTAAAGTCTTATATACCTATCCCCAGACCCCACACTGTTTTGAACTTAGTGTATGTGATAGGGGTGGGGAGAAACTTCGTAAAATTTCTGGTTATCTTTTCGACATTATTCATTGAATACCCAGTCTGTAGAATGACATTTAGAATTGTGAGCACTTTTTACCCTTGGACTTTAATTGGTTTGATGATTTTTTTTTTTCTGCTATCTGTAAATTCAAAAGCTTATGCTTTGGACATTTCTTGGATAAATCTGAAATGAGGACATGAATGTTTCCAGATATGTCTTCTCACTCCTGGAAATTTTGCTGATTGGCCTAACACTTTCTATAAATAACTCTATGGAATGGGTAAGTGTACCCTTAGGAGGAACAAGCCCACCAGAATGACCTGTCCATTTGTGACAACATGGAATTCCCTTAGAGATTGAAGCTAAGCAACCGTGTAAATGAGCAACCTTTTCAAGGACATGCTGCATCACCAATAGGGTTTGCTTAATTTATTTTGGCAACTGCTTCTAATTACTTGATATAACACATTACATGGGTAAGAAAAATGCATAATAATATAACACCTCTGTGCTGTTTCAGATCTAATGAGATGTGTGTGCATCCATTTGCCAGGCATTTGTGGGTGTGTCTGTGTAAATGTGTGTGTGTGTGTGTGTGTGTGTGTGAGTGAGTTTGGAAGATTCATTCAGAGAAACTTGGAATTTCATCAGTAAAGAGAGATTAAATCCCATGTCGAATGTGAAAAGACTCTTGAATTAGTAAATGCCGCCAATTTTCAGCCCTGTAAACCCAATGGCTTAAATTCATTTTAGGTTAAATTATATACTAAAGCTAACTTATATTTGTCCATCCTTTGTCAAACATTGTTATATGTTAATCTAGCGCCCCCTTGTGTAATAAATTTTAATAACAAACTTTGGGACTCACTTTCTAAATCTAAAGGAGTATGGTTATTGGAGAGTGGCATTATTTTATCTTCTTTGTGGGTGTGTGTTGTTGTTGTCTTTTTGCATTTCCAAAGGCATACATAATAAAAACTATATTAAAGAGCAAGATTGAAATTTACAGGTTTCTTGCTATGCCTATGACGGTCAGTGAACAAAAAACACTTTAAGGCGTCAGGACACTTCTCAAGAAAATCAGATGCCCTCTCAGGAGACAACAGAAGAAAATTTTTGAAAAACAAGACAATTATTTTTCCTAGGTTCTTCGAGTTTTCAGGCAGGAAGAAAATTTAGAGACCCATTGAGGGACAGAATGTGGTTGACGCTTGTTTCTCCTGTGTAAATGCTGCTGTCACTGAGCCTGGCACAGGCTGACGACATTGTTAGACGACTTCATATAGGGCACAGTCTTCTGACAAATTTTGTTTTTTAAAAAATTTGTGGTAGAAAGCATGGAGCATAAAGTGTACTCTCTTAACCATATTTTAAGTGTACAGTTGTGTTAAATACTTGCGCACCGTTGTGCAACAGATTTCTAGAACTTTCTCTTCTTGCCAGAGAGGCTCCAAACCAAGCGAACAACAGCTCCTCTTTCCCCCATCACTATCCAGAGAGGTGTGCACAGTGCTGCTCTAATCAAAGGCAAAGTGGGGTGATGACATTCTGTGAACTGGACCCTCCTCTGGGGAGCTGCTCAGGCTGTGTCCTCCATGAATTCTTCAACTCCTCAGAACCATGGTTTGACATCATGATTACAGATGTCGCTCCCCCCCCCAAGAAGTGTGGAATGGTGCCCTTCCCCATTTGTATGTTGAAGTCCTAATGCCCAGTACTTCAGCATGTGACTTATGTGGAGATAGGGTCTTCATGGAGTTACCCAGGTTAGCCTTGCGCTCTGGTACCCAACACAACTGGTATTTTTATAAAAAGGGGCAATTTGGGGTGCCTGGGTGGCTCAGTGGGTTAAGCCGCTGCCTTTGGCTTGGGTCGTGATCTCAAGGTCCTGGGATCGAGGCCCCCATCCGGGCTCTCTGCTCAGCAGGGAGCCTGCTTCCCCCTCTCTCTCTGCCTGCCTCTCTGCCTACTTGTGATCTCTCTGTCAAATAAATAAATAAAAATCTTTTTAAAAGGTGGGCAATTTGTGGGCACCTGGGTGGCTCAGTTGGTTGAGCGACTACCTTCAGCTCAGATCATGATCCTGAAATCCCAGGATCGAATCCCACATCGAGCTCTCTGCTCAACAGGAGGTCTGCTTCTCCCTCTGACCTTCCCCCTCTCATGCTCGCTTGCTTTCTCATTCTCTCTCTCAAATAAATAAATAAAATATTTTTTAAAAGGAGGGCAATTTTATTTATTTTTATTTTTTAAAAAGAGTTTATTTATTTATTTGACAGACAGAGATCACAAGTTGGCAGAGAGGCAGGCAGAGAGAGAGGAAGCAGGCTCCCCACCGAGCAGAGAGCCTAATGCGGGGCTCGATTCCAGGACCCTGGAATCACGACCAGAGCCAAAGGCAGAGGCTTTAACCCACTGAGCCACCCAGGTGCCCCGGTGGGGCGGGGGATAATTTTTAAAGATGAAAGCAGAGATTGGGGTGATGTACCTATAAACCAGGGAACATCAGAGGTTGCTGGTCAAACACCAGAAGCTAGCGGAGAGACCTGGAGCAGATTTGCTCACAGCTTTCAGAAGAATGAACCCTGCTGACACTTTCATCTTGAACTTCCAGGCTCCAGAATGAATCCATGTCTGTTGTTGAAGTCACCTGTTTGGTCCTGCAGCCCTAACACACTCACGTCCCACATTTGCTGTAGGTGGCGCTGTGGGTTGTTACTGTCTGAAGTAGCACCACCAACAGGGTAAAGGGTTAAACCCTTAATGCTGAGTGGCTAAAAATCCCCATGATGCAGGCAGACCAGATCTGAGCCCTCAGAGGGTGTCCCATTGATCAACCAAGAGAGTCCTTGGCTTCCCAAGGGATGGAAATCAAACGCGAGCCGGCAGGAAGTGAGAGTAGAGTTTATTGAAGATACAGAGAGAGCAGATACAGATTGTGTGTGAGACTCAGAAAGGAAAAGGAGAATGCGTCTTGTCTTCGGAGTCTGGAGTTTTTGTTTTTGTTTTGTTTTGTTTTTAATTTATTTATTTGACAGAGAGAGAGAGATCCTAAGTAGGCAGAGAGACAAGCAGAGAGAGGGGGTAGCAGGCTCCCCGCTGAGCAGAGAGCCCCATATGGGGCTGATGTGGGATCCCAGGACCCTGGGATCATGAGCTGAACCAAAATCAGAGGCTTAACCCACTGAGCCACCCAGGTGCTTTGAGCCTGGAGTTTTTACTGAGGACCATGGTCTGATGTACATGTCCTCTCAGGCATCCATGAGCTGCTTAAACAAGGACAAGTACTCAGGGGTCTGTCCTTCCTGAGTTGCTTGTGCCCTGGAGCCAAGAGTCTTGGCGTCAAGGTATTTGGAGTCAGTGGTCTTTCTACTGTGATGGAAGACTCCAAAGAAATCATTAACTTCTTGACCTTTACAAGGTGGACATACGTTAAGTCGTGTATACGGTGGGGATGAAGGTCCTAGCAAGGACAGAAGCAGGAAAAGAACCAAAGGAATAAAAACCAAACACACACTTTTTCCCTTCATGGTGTCTCTTCGGTTTCCCGGTCTCACCCAGAGATATGACAGTGTTGAAATACAATGCAATTAAATATTCTATAATAGAAAGTAATTAGCTCAGTAAAAAAGTGTTTTCAAATTACCCCTGAAGGTGAGCAGAATATGCGACCCCAAAATATGCCTCTTCGGCATGAGGATTACCTTGAACTTCTTATTTAGAAGACAGGAGGTGCTCTGGAAACAGAGTAGAAGTCACCCTTTTGCAAGGAATATTTACATTCTAGGAAAATCTCCATTTGCAAGGGTGTTTTCTTTTCTGCACTGGGAAGAGCCTGACATGGTTTCTTCTAAGCCTCATCAATGCCTAAGGCAAGGACTTCAATCAGTTGGCAACCATACCCTGTTTATTGTGCTTTGCCCAGTTAAGTTCCCATAAACTAGAAGATTATTTTCCTCCCCTACACTCAGAAGCTTTGTGAATATTTATTATTATGTGGAACTATTCAGGTCTTTTTTAAAGTTTTTATTTAAATTCTAGTTAGTTAACATACAGTGTAATATTAATTTCAGGTGTACAATATAGTGATTTAACACTTCATACATCACTTGGGGCTCATCACTGCCTAGACATCAAGACATTCCCCCGTAAGTATAGAAGTTGAATCTTTAAAAAATAAAAGCATTTTCCCATCCAGCTATAATAACATTTCATTTTAAAATGTTGTTTCAAAATCTTTAGTATTATCTAATAACCACTCTACATTTAATTTTCCCTATCTGTCCCCCCAAATCATATATCACTCCAAAGTAGGATCCAATTTGAGCCCACATACTACATCTGATTGCTGGTTCTTTAAATCTCTTAATCTGGCCAGTCACATTTTAATGGAACTGTCTTTCTGAAGACAATAGCTCACACTGAGAAAAATACCTGAAGAAATAGATACTGAATTTATCTAATTGTTTCCTTGCCATATCACTTATCTGTTCCCTATAAATCGGAGTTAAATATAAAGGCTCAATTAGATCCAAACCTTTTTAACAACAATATGTCCTAGATGGTGTTTTACTTAGCACTGGATCTCATCAGGGACCCATAACATCTGGCTATCCACCCATGGGATGCTGAACGAGCCCCCTTGGCGTGGTGGCAACGTCCTGATTCCTCCATGGCAACCAGAAAATAATCTCTGTGTTATAACTGTGGCCCTGAACAGGTGTCTAGTTCCCCATCAATCATTCTTCTAGCAGGATCAACACCAGTTCCTTGCTTGAGCCCATGGCTGGATTAAGTGTCGCAAAATGATGAATTCTTATGTTTATCATTTCCTATATGTTCTGTTTGTCTTTATCCTGTAAAGCTGTCTTTTATTACTGAGGGGTGGGGGTGTCTCAGCCAAGAATTGAGAAGGATAGAGGGAAAATTATTTTTTCTCACCTGCAAGAGTTAAATTAATAATTGTCTGAAGCTGTGATGAGATTTTTTTTTTACTTTCCCTTTTATTAGGCTCTATATGGACTTATGGATTGTTATATATTCAATGTATTTTAGTTAATTGCAATCATGGGGGATGGTCATTGAAATTGTCACAAGTGTAGCCAGTGGAAGACACTTGAGGCTGACTCCTGGGTCTTCTTGACATGACTGTTAATCTGTGAAAGTTTTCTTGCTTGTTTTGGGGCACTAAATCTGTGTCCTTGGTTAGAGAAACCAAAATCACTGCTTTGTGGGGGCTAAATGCTAATGCAGCGACATTACATCTAGGATATTTCAGTAGAGAAAGTTAGAAAATATATACATATTTAAAACATGAATTCATATTGATATGTCCAATTCAATCTTAGCACTACAATGTTTTTACCTAATTTCTTCATCTCTTTCCCCTTATGTTTTATCTTATTACATAAAGACAATGTTTTTAAAAATAATACCAGTGTTACTACAAAAAGAAGTTTTAAAAAACTTTTGTAGATTTTTTTTCTTTTTTTTCTTAGAAGGCATCCCAGGAAAAATGTATAGTCTTTTTCATAAGAATGTATAGGTACATTGTTTTAAAGTTACTTAAAATACACCTTTCCTCTGTGGAGTGTCCCTAGTAATCTAATATGCAATTAGTTCATTTGTTTCATTTGGTTCTCCATTTCAGCTGCTGATATTTAAATGAAATGCTATTTTTAGTAGATAATGAGTCCAGAATCAGATCCTGATGACAAGTCTCCGGCCTGTTCCTCATTTCTTCCCACCTTAGGTGATCATTTTCAATGGTTTCTTCATTCTCCCAATGTTTATTTTCGCAAGTGCATATTTTTTTCTTATCGCCCTCCTTTCCTATACAAGGGTAGCATATTATTTGCTTTTCTTCTACCTTGCTTTTATTTGTAACTCTGTATCCTGTGGATCTCCCCATGGTGGTGTATTTCTACCCTTTCTTAACTTCCTTTGAATAGTCTCACTGTATTTTTTTTTAAGTTTTTTAATATTTATTTATTTTTATTTATTTATTTGACAGACAGAGATCACAAGCAGGCAGAGAGGCAGGCAGAAAGAGAGGGGGAAGCCGGCTCCCTGCTGAGCAGAGAGCCCAATGCCTGGCTGGATCCCAGGACCCTGGGATCAGGACCTGAACCGAAGGCAGAGGCTTTAACCCACTGAGCCACCCAGGTGCCCCTCTAGTCTTGCTATATTTTAGCGAGCATGTAGCCTCATAAAGGTAGATAGAGCCAGCAAAATCGATTCTCACATACCCCTCTTGCAAAATGGCATTCGCATATTTTCCAGGTACTTCTAATCAAGCTGAACTGGCAGTAAGTGCTTTGGGAAGATGTTCTGCATCATATCCCTTTGGATGGCATTGGTGACAACAAGAATATGAGACTTTGAGTGCTTCCAAGATCAGTTTGTGATGCAGAAGTGGCATGGGTGACTATGTTGTTTGCAGATTTGATAAAGTCCGCTTGGTGGCAACAGGGTGAACAGTAGCATCTGGAGTTCTGTGGGCAGCAGTCATGGTGAAGATCCCTTTGTCAGGTCCCCTCTGCACTGATATTCAGAGCCTTGTTCCCAGAGCCCTGAGCCTGTTTTCCTAGCCCACCCAACATTTCTCTGAGCTGCCTGGGATTCTTTAATAAATTCCTATTCTGCTTAATTGGCTAGAGTTTGTTTTTTATGCTTACAACTAAGAACTCTGAACTAAATACTCTTTATGTGAAAGTAATGATTAAACAATATGAAATATAAAGAGT
Organism: Neogale vison; assembly: GCF_020171115.1. Taxonomy (NCBI): domain Eukaryota; kingdom Metazoa; phylum Chordata; class Mammalia; order Carnivora; family Mustelidae; genus Neogale; species Neogale vison. The sequence continues at coordinate 69,611,763 of NC_058091.1, read as the reverse complement.
GAGGAGAAAGAACGTGCCATCTGTCCTTACTTCATCTGTAATAAATTATCTTTTTTTTTTTAAAGATTTTATTTGACAGAGAAATCACAAGCAGACAGAGAAATAGGCAGAGAGAGAGGAGAAAGCAGGCTTCCCGCCGAGCAGAGAGCCCGATGCGGGGCTCGATCCCAGGACCCTGGGATCATGACCTGAGCCAAAGGCAGAGGCCCAACCCGCTGAGCCACCCAGGCACCCTGTAATAAATTATCTTTTGACCCACTCTCTCTCAGCCTGTCCTTGACATTTCTTTTATCCTCATTAGTTTGCTTAAAAAAGAAAAGAGAAGAGAAGAAAAGAAAGAAAATGCAACCAAATTTTGAATTCCATGTTTTGTTCCTTGTGCACTAAGATGATAACTGGAGATATTAAACTGAAATAGCCTTCAACCCAATGCCAGCGTTTCCCAGTATCCATATACTTCTCTCCTTGTCCTGGAAGCAAAGATGGCTTTGGGCATGGCCGCTCTCAGGATAGGAATGGTACAAAGAGTCAAATTATTGACTTTTGGGTCCCTATAGACATTTTTAAAGTCACCTCAATAAGGAGATTTTAATCTTCAAAACATGATTTTCAATTTCAAGAGCCAGATGTTTGAGGGTACCAAGAAAAGTGCTGAGTTCCTTGTTAAGGTTCCAAAAATCTTCTCTGTGAATATCAAGGCAAACTGGGAGAACTCACACACTAATGTTAATGCCAAAACACAATGTAAGAATGTCATAAGCAGAAGCTTGGATTTTATTCCACTCTAAAGGAGATGTGGCAAAAGGGCCATGGACCTGGAGAAGCCTCAGAATGATACAGAAGGACGGGATGAGCTTTGTGGATCTTGCTGCCCAAGAACAGAAGCAGCCAACAGGAAACCAAAGAACAATGTATATCAGTGGAAGTGACCATATGACAGACCCTTACCTGCTCCTGATACCACAGCCTTGTCACACATCACTTAGCTCACCACCCCGAATATGGATAGCTGGGCAATAATGTTGCTCCTGCTGTCATCACCATGAAGATGAACAGGTGGGCGTGCTCCTTGGTTACCACTAAAATCAATCCCCTGATCATTATTATTACATTACTGAAAAGAGGGGCTGGCTGGCCTCTGAGAGGATATCCGTGCACAGCGGCATCTGGGGCACACTCGGAGTTCTGGGGAAGGTCAGAGTTAGGAAGGAAGTGGGTCACTGGATTCTGGGAGTCTGGAAAGCCCACAAGCAGCTAGTGCCGCTGATGGGCTCTGGTGTTGAAGTAACTGCAGATTCAGGAAGAAGGAATAGGAAGGGGGGTTTTCTGAGGACTGTGGTGCAAAGAGAAGACATCACTGAATCCCTAGAGACAGATCTGGGGGATTAAAGAATAAAATGACTGGGACCAGACTGGTAACCAGGAATTTAGTTTTCTCCTCTTTCCATTGTGCTCTTTTCTAGCCGAGGTGGTCTCAGATGTTCTTCATGAGTCTGCGCTTTATGCCTAACCAATCACCTTGAGGCCGGGAACCCTTCTAACCTGCTGCATGAGCTTCACTACCTTTGTTTCTCATCTCCTGATTCCTATCCCCCAGTCTGTGAGGCCCTGGCTACTTTTTAAAAATAACATATAAGCTTAAAAATAAAAATGTTTGGGAATTAATACTCTTTCCCCCCTCGTATAGATTGTAAGCTCTCTTGAGACAGGGAACCCACCTTCTACAAGATGCCTTATATAATGAACTACGCAAACAGGGGAGTCAAATGTTAACTGACTGACATCTACCTCCCTTAGTTTTGATGGGAGTGTTCATGGCTCTGCCCTCCACGTCACCGGTGACAATATCAAACAGCACTAGATGTTCCAATCGTGTTTGTTTTTCTTTCCCAAGAGGGATATTTTGCACTCCTCAGAGCCATTCACCCACTGGCTTACCAATCCCCAGCCGTGTCCAATAAAGTCATCTGGCGAATAACTGCATAGGAACTGAAGCTAATAACCTTTAGGACAAATCAGGATTTCTGGCTTCACCTGCTGGCTTGAAGCATCTGGAGCCCTTGTTTTCTTTACTTGGTTCCACATTTAATTGCATTGAAAACATTGTATTGATCAGCAAATTAATAAGGGTTAATAAAATACTCGATGTAAACACCTAACCCAATTCGACCTCCATGGAGCTCCCCATATGAGCTCTTCTTGTTACCTACTCTTCAGAGAAATAAGTTCATTCATTATTCTCTCACATAGCCATTTACCACACCGTATGAGAAAGCTCTAAGTGGTTGAACTTTGCTTGATTTGATTTTTGTTTGTTTGTGTTGCTTGATATATTTTTATTGTTTGCCCCCTCCTATCTTCCCAGCATTTTCTACTTTCTAAAGTGGTCACAAATATTAGCACAGGACGACGTATGTGAAAAGAAACTACGTTCTCTGTGCATTATTCATGGCCTTCGTTACTCAGAAAGGGCTGACCTAGTTTCCTGTTTCCACAGGGACATTTTGCACAGCCCACATTCAGTGTGACTGTTAACAGTCATGGCAGGTAATACTCTATTCAGCCCAATCTAGACAACCACACAGGCCAAAACTTAATAAAAAAAAAAAACAAAACAAAACTGAAGTTCCTCCCGGGAAATTGATTTACAAGAAATTTACTGTCTGTTTGGTTATGAGGCCTCATCTGTGAGGGATCTCTAGGGACCCTGTGATGACATTTAAGTCAATAAAACCTGGGATTGAACTTGCTTCTCCTCCAAAGAGGTAGTGTGACTCTTTCCTACCAGGGAGGGGACATTTCCCGGGATTGAACTTGCTTCCACCTCCAAAGAGGTAGTGTGACCCTTTCCTACCAGGGAGCTCTCCACGATTTTGGACAATGACAGTGTTAGCCTGGTCCAGTGCTTCTCAGATTTTCCTCTCTATCCAAATCACCTGGAAAGTTTGATAAAAGTCAGAATCCAGAGACTCTCAACTCTGACTCTTGTCTTTACACACAAATTATAACTCATATGGTCAAGGCGGTGGTCCCAGGACATGATGCCCCAGGTGACGTGTTGGCAGCCAGGGGACAGACCACAGTTTAAGAAGGGTTGCTAGAACCAAGATGCCCTTCAATGGACGAATGGATAAGGAAAATATGGTCCATATACACTATGGAGTATTATGCCTCCATCAGAAAGGATGAATACCCAACTTTTGTAGCAACATGGATGGGACTGGAAGAGATTATGCTGAGTGAAATAAGTCAAGCAGAGAGAGTCAATTATCATATGGTTTCACTTATTTATAGAGCATAACAAATATCATGGAGGACAAGGGGTGTTAGAGAGGAGAAGGGAGTTGGAGTAAATTGGAAGGGGAGGTGAACCATGAGAGACTATGGACTCTGAAAAACAACCTGAGGGTTTTGAAGGGGTGGGGGGTGGGAGGTTGGGGTACCAGGTGGTGGGTATTATAGAGGGTACGGATTGCATGGAGCATTGGGTGGTGAAAAAATAATGAATACTGTTTTTCTGAAAATAAATAAATCAATTTAATTTAAAAAAAAAAAAAAAAGAGGGCGCCTGGGTGGCTCAGTGGGTTAGGCCGCTGCCTTCGGCTCAGGTCATGATCTCAGGGTCCTGGGATCGAGGCCCGCATCGGGCTCTCTGCTCAGCAGGGAGCCTGCTTCCTCCTCTCTGTCTGCCTGCCTCTCTGCCTGCTTGTGATCTCGCTCCGTCAAATAAATAAATAAAATCTTTAAAAAAAAAAAAAAGGGCTGCTAGAGGCCATTCACAGTCTGTTCACTCATTGAGCATTTACTGAGCATTCAGGGTAAAACGGGGTCTCATGAACAAAAATTAGGCACCCAGTGCATGAGAAAGAGAATACAAAACACTGATGGAATAGAGAGTTGTCAAAGCATGTTCACATCCATTGTTTCCTCTCCATGCTGACTGTGTGAGAGAAAGTGATTGGATGGATGTTTCCATTCCATATACAAAATAATGGAAGCAATTTCCCCAAGTTTCTATGGCTACTAGATGATGGGCCTGGATAATACCTATGACTTCTGAACTGCAGGGTCTGGAAGGAAGAAAAGTCTACTGACAGGTACACTAATCCCCTGAAAGACAAGGGCATAAAGCCATGTTTCCATGAAGGTCCGCTGCTATGTTTACCAAAGGGAAACATTGAGAAGAGTCTAAACGTTCATAAGGAGGGGTTTGTAAACAAAACAAAACAAAACCCCAAGTATTTTGTATCCACAGGATGGAATATTCTGCAGTCTTTCAAAAGGAATAGGCAGATCTTTATTGTGGAAAAAATGTCTGTGATGCATTATAAAGTTTTAAAAGAAATCACAGAACTCTGTGATTGGTTACTTCTACAGAAAAAAAAAATGCATGAATTTAAAATTCTGTGAGGCCATTTCCTTCTACACATCTATGCAAGGAGACAGAGAGAAAGAGAGCCATCAGAGGCACAGATCAGGGTTATATTTTTGGCAGCCTGGTGAACAGGTGCTATTGGAATAGCACGAGTCAACTGGGCCTTCACTGGACCCTTTACAGAGCAGAGTGCGCAAGAGATGACTTCTCTAAGTTAAGCCGTAGGTGAGTTTGAGACATATTTGGCATAGAAAGATCTGCCACAATGGATGGTGGTCATTGGTGGAGGGCTCCTAGAACCATAACTTTGTTCTTAAATGTAATTATAATACTACTCTATTTCATATGATGTAACAGTGTAATATTAATAGATGTATCCAGAACAGTAATATAATGAAGGTGTTAGTTTTGTGTGTGTGTTTTAAAGATTTTATTTATTTTATTTGACAAGACAGAGATCACAAGTAGGTAGAGAGGCAGGCAGAGAGAGAGGGGTGGGGAGAAGCAGGCTCCCCGCTGAACAGAGAGCCCAACGCAGGGCTGGATCCCAGGACCCTGAGATCATGACCTGAGCCGAAGGCAGAGGCTTAACCCACTGAGCCACCCAGGTGCCGGACATTATAAAAAAGAAACCTTAAGAGTAAAGAGTTGTTCTACACTTTGAGAAGGGGAATGTGTTTAGCAAGAAGATCTCTTGGAGAAGGTACGCTTTTGAGATGTGAAAGGCAAGAACTGGCTGGAAGAAAGGAAAAAAATAAAAACGTACTTGAAAAATAGTCAAAAAAGTCTTTCAATTCACAACTACAGAGCACCATAAGATGATACTTTATTAATATTTCTCACATGCTTTTCGAGAGATTGTATCATCACTCTAATGCTACTGTCAGCCAATCATGGTGTGCCTTTCTTGGGCAGATCTTAGGGAACAAAGTTGATAAGACAGGGTCTCTGCCTTGGAGAGTCAACAATCTAACCCTTTACTTTTTAATCTGCAATAAATTCTGTTCAAAGTAAAGTAAGAATCATCGGCAGAACCAATGATGGGAGAATGGTTCTTAGGTGAAGAGGCTCCTGTCTTTAGTGGCTGATTTATTATTTTTAACAAGATGAAATGCTTTTTGTGCTTGTCAATTCTGAACTGTGTTTTTTTTTTTATACAAATGATTCTTCTTCTTCTTTTTTTTCCACTCTATTCATGAAGACAAAGCCCAAAAAGAAATAACATTTACTTTTCATTAGAGTGGCTTGTAACATTTGTAGGTCATTGACTTCCATCTCTGCCCCCCCAAGAATCTGCTGACGATAGGGGACTCTCCTTGGAATGGACATAGGCACAAGCCCACAAAATATTGCAGATAGTTCCAGGAGCTCAAGAACAACCAAAATCATCCAGGGACACCACGTAATCCACTCTGTTCTACAAGTGTGTTCTTTTCAAATACTGACACTATGTATTCAGCAAATATTTTTAGAGCACCTACACTATCAGAAAGTATTCTTAGATGTAGGGGAGTAATCTGTGGCAACAAGCTCTCCAGGTGATTCTGATGCATGCTGGAATTTGAGCCTAAACGAAATACGCCTTATGCAGGCCCGGCCTCCTGGAGGTTTTGATTTGGTCTGGTGGGGGGATTCACCCACTGGGGTTCCTAAAAGATTTCCAGGAAATTTTCAGATGCAAACATAGTTGAGACTTATTGGCTTGAACACTGGAAATGTGGATGGACCCACATGGCCATCTATGCCTGCACTGAAGGCAAAGGAAGAAAAATCCATTGTCTGCACCTGTGTATCTATGGCTCCCAGCACGCACTGTGGCACTAGGCCAGGAGCTTTAAAGGACCAGGCAACCCTGCTTCCATCACCAGCTCTCTTTGGAGGCTATGTCCCAGTGCTCCCTACCTCCCCCCAACTGATTTACTGCTCAAGAGCAGAAGCTCCAAATCCTACTTTCTAGTTAATTAATAAATATTAATTTCTCTTTCAGGTTCTTTTTTTTTTAATTTTTTAAAATTTATTTTCAGCATAACAGTATTCATTGTTTTTTTTTCCAATTTATTTATTTTCAGAAAAACATTATTCATTATTTTTTCACCACACCCAGTGCTCCATGCACTATGGACTCTGAAAAACAGTCTGAGGGGTTTCAGGTTCTTTTTTAATGAAAAAGGTAAAATATAATCTCTGAACTGTCTGTATGGAAACTAGAGGTTAGGAAATCCCTTTGGGGGGTGGAGGCTCTGAACTTCCAATTGCTGTCCCTAGTGACAAATAGATCAATTTTTGTTACTGATCAGCCTCTCTGCTAACACTTTCTGTTTAAGACATCTATTTCACAACAAATGGAGAAATCTTTGCTTTGAAGAGATTGTGGGCTTTTGATTCACATGAGAAGCAATTTTTGCAAGTCACTGCCCTCTGGAATATCTGTATGGGGGGGTCACAATAGTCAGAAAAAAGACACTGCCCTTCCTAATAGAGTGGTTTTTATTTAAAAATATATATATATATATAAAGTAATAACAGCCACCATTCTATTGAGCATTTAATACAAATAATCACTATATTGGATATATTGGATACATTATTTAATATATTCCTCACAAGAATCGTTCAAAGTTATTATTTTTTTAGAAAAGATTTTATTTATTTATTTGTCAGAGAGAGAGGGAGAGAGAGTGAGCACAGGCAGACAGAGAGGCAGGCAGAGGCAGAGGGAGAAGCAGGCTCCCTGCCGAGCAAGGAGCCCGATGTGGGACTCGATCCCAGGACGCTGGGATCATGACCTGAGCCGAAGGCAGCTACTTAACCAACTGAGCCACCCATGGCTCAAAGTTATTATTATCCCCATGTTGCACATGTTGTTCAAAGTCAAACACTCAGTATTTAAACCCTGACCTTCCTGATTCCAGAGTCTACGGACTTCTTACCACACCACACAGTCTTCTATCCTGTGTGATGTTCAACAGAGTGCTAACAGTCACATGCTCCATAAATGACCTTGGGGGAAGACTCGTGCGACACAACTCCAAACTCGCCTTGCAACGGCACCTTTCAATTGTTTGAAAAGCTAGTTACACACTCCCAGCTTCCCCCAACTCCAGCTGCTGTGAAAGCTGCCTCCGTTTTAGGCGGGAAAACACTCTTATTCGGTCTTCGACTTATCTTGGTGTTTGTATGAGATCCTGTAGAATGGATGGACCTACATGGCCATCTATGCCTGCACTGAAGTCACAGAATAACGTACTGCTCTAAGAATTCTCTGCTTTCTGTTGTGTCAAAGAAAAGTTAACCATATTGCTTAACAATTTATTCATTGAAGGCCTCATGAATGTGATATATCTTTATATTAATGAGATTAAACAGACATTTGCCAGATCTTCACTCGGCTCAGTTCCATAATCCTGACATGAGAAGGACCTATGGGAAGAATTTTAGGTGAAACAACATCTTGGCACACACTTCCTGTTTAACAACCCAATAATTCTTCCAAGTATTACAAAACCTAATGACTTACCTGGCTTACAACCAAATAGTCATACTGTGTTCTCTAGGCAAAAACAATAGATGAAAGTCTTTCTTTTTTTTTTTTTTGAAAGTCTTTCTTTAATAGAATTTCACATCTACCCATATATCCTCTTGAAAGCTTGAAGGACCACTTGTCAAATCCGAAAGGAGGACAGTAGAAGTGCATTGGTGTCACAAGGTTAATTACTTGTTCAAGTTCACATGTGGTGGACACACAATTATATAGTTCTGCTCCCTATCGTAAGCCTGTTTCATTTCCTTATGTTGCAAATTTGATTTATGAGTGATAATTTTTAACCTTCAGCTTTATCATGTTGGATTATACAGGTGCCTTTTATCAGAAGAGAAAATAGAAAATAACAAAGTGGGGCGCCTGGGTGGCTCAGTGGGTTGGGCCGCTGCCTTCGGCTCAGGTCATGATCTCAGGGTCCTGGGATCGAGTCCCGCATCGGGCTCTCTGCTCAGCGGGGAGCCTGCTTCCCTCTCTCTCTCTGCCTGCCTCTCCATCTACTTGTGATTTCTCTCTGTCAAATAAATAAATAAAATCTTAAAAAAAAAAAAAAAGAAAATAACAAAGTGATCATCTTAGGAGAAGGGAGGGTTCAAGCAAAAAATAATAAAAATAACTTTGGCCTGCATTGCTTTTTTTCTCACCATCACCCTGGCCTCTAAATGCTCATGTCTCATGCTGGCATGGAAATGCCAAATGTTTAAGAAAGAGATGATGTTATGCTTGTTAGGAATATTGCTTTCTTCATCCGGAAATGATTGTTGGTTTATTATGTCAACATACATTTTCAGAAGATTAGAGTTGTTAATCCATAAAATACTTACTTAGTCAGGAATCGAGATTCTTGATACAGGGGTGCCTGGGTGGTTCATTCGGTTAAGCATCTGCCTTCAGCTCAGGTTATGAACCCAGGGTCCCTAGATTGAGCCCTGGATTGGGCTCCCTGCTCGGCAGGAAGCCTGCTTCTCCTTCTCCCTCTGCCTGCCACTCACCCTGCCTATGCTCTCTCTCTCTCTCTGTGTCAAAGAAATAAATAATCTTAACAACAACAACAAAGTTCTCAGTACAAGTAAAAAGAGAAATGCGTATATTCTGCAGTTATAACAAATGCCACCATCGCTCATTTACATATTATTTATAGAGAATCAGATGTTGAAATAACTTTAACATTCTCACAGTATTTTTAAAAGCCGAGAAGGGTGATACAACCTAAATATTCATCATTCAAATTATTTGTGGTATTTGATGGGTATTATTTGATAGAATACTGCTATCTCTTTAGAAACATTCTTCAAAGAATTTTTAATAATATGGGAAACATTCAGAAAATAATTCCAAGGGAAAAAAAAAGCAAGGTAAGAAATTGTTCCCAAAGAGCAAAATAGTTCCCCCAAAACAAAAATATGTAAATATAGAAAATATTAGAAAGCGACATACCAGAATATTGGTACTATTTACATATAAGAGATAGAGTTGTGGGTAATGTTCATTTCCGTCTTTGTTTTTTCAATATTGTAGCTATTTTACAATAAGAACATGTCCACTTTTTAATAAGTAGAGATATTATTTTGGTCTGTCAGCAGGAAGAAAATTAAAATTCTGAGGAATCTCAGAAATTATCCAATGAAATCATCCAACTAAGAGTTAACTAACTGAAATAATAAATATCCCCAGTCGGTCTCATTAAAGATATTCATGTTTAGCTGTAAAACTTTTATGAAGGTATGTCCTGTCTTATAGAAACCACAGGTGCCTAACACCTTCCTTAGCAGCTTAGTCTTATAAGATATTGGTTTGTCAATATCCACTGTTTTGATGCTGGAAAGAGGAGAAGGTGCTGGCACGGGGTTTCTTGTCCTTAAGTGTTTACTGGATAAAGAAAGGAATAGGAATGATCACTTAGGTCACCGTTTCCCACTTTCTTTTATCACTGCAATCTTTATTTATTTATTTTTTAAGATTTACTTATTTATTTGAGAGAAAGGAAACACACGCATAGGCAGGAGTTGGGGGGGGAAGGGCAGAGGAAGAAAGAGAGAGAGAATCCTCAAGCAGACTCCCTGCTCAGTGTGGAGCCCAGCAATGACCTCTATCCCAGGCTCCATCCCAGGACCCTGAGTTCGTGACCTGCGCCGAAACTGAGAGCTGGCCACCTAGCCGACCTAGCCACCCTGGCACCCCAGATTCCTTTTTTTAATCAGCCATCAAGTATGTTAATGAGCATTTCTCCTATAGATATTTTAATCATAGTTTTCTCTAAGTCTTCTTTAGAAGGATTAGCTTTAGTATGCTTATAACAACAATATGAATTTAACTAATACTAAAACGACGTGTGTCTTAATGAGGGTGCGACTTCTTTCTGTCAATATTGAAAAGAAAGCATCAGATCTTGAACTCGCATACAATTGTCTCAAAGTCTTGAAAACAACAGAAGCTCCTCCAAGCAGCACAGACCCTCTTGGGTGTTCACTTGTACTACTCTGGCAACCACGTCCATGGACATTACATAGTAAGCAGTACTCACAGCCCTGCTGCCTACTGCCTTGTTGGCAAAAAAATTTGTAATTCTGGAGGTACCATGCCCAGAAGAAGCTAGACCTTAGTTGGAATGGAAAGCACTGGGAATTCCTAAATCTGAGAAAAGAGATTAGATCCACCTTATTGAGAAACCACTTACCAAACAGGAATTATATTTTCTTTAAGATTTTATATATTTATTTGACAAAGAGAGCAAGAGAGGACAAGCAGAAGGAGCCATAGAAGGAGGACCTACATGGTCCTCAGCAGGGGACCCAATGTGGGGCTCGATCCCAGGACTCTGGGATCAAGATCTGATCCAGGGGCGCCTGGGTGGCTCAGTGGGTTGGGCCGCTGCTTTCGGCTCAGGTCATGATCTCAGGGTCCTGGGATCGAGTCCCACATCAGGCTCTCTGCTCAGCGGGGAGCCTGCTTCCTCCTCTCTCTCTGCCTGCCTCTCTGCCTACTTGTAATCTCTCTCTGTCAAATAAATAAATAAAATCTTTAAAAAAAAAAAAAAAAAGATCTGATCCAAAGGCAGATGCTTAACCATATGAGCCACCCAGGCATTCCCACAAGTTTTTTTTTTTTTTTTTTTTTTAACACTTGGGGCTCTCTAGTTATTCATAACTCTAACAAAAAATTTGGGGTCTTTTTTTTCCCAACAGATACAAATAAATCAGCCTGTGGCATTTTAAGAAAGAGTGTATTAAAACATTCAACATCTATAATTTAATTGTTTTTGTCTGTGTGTGTTTTCATGCTTTGAGACTATAAAGAATTTCACAACACATAAAATATAATAGTCAAAAATAAAATTAAAAGTAGGACCAGATAAAATGAAAGTAAAGTGCAAACACACACTATTCCCACACCCCTACATAATTGACTATGGGTGGGACACAAATTTGGCTTTGAGCTTCCTAGAAAACACAGCCTATGAGAAAAGTCAGCTGCATAGAATTTATTGCCCAAAAAAAGTTAACTTAAGAGTTTCTAAGGCCAACCAAAGACTTTATAGCACACAGTTCTGAAAGAAATTACCCAGTGGACTGCATGTAAGGAACACTAAAAGATATAGAGATATAGTACATAATGACCTCAGTCATATCCTTGTAGGAGATATAGATATCAATTTCATAAGGCTACTTGTTGTTGTGTCTTCCCCCCAAAATCAATTTCATGATAGTAAAAAGCAACTTAGGGAGACCAGTTTCCTGTGAATCATAGTGGTGCCCAAGGATGTTGTTTTCTTAGATTTTAGTTCAAACCCTGAATAAAATCTGCATTAAAAAAATCAGAACTGATGAATTACTTCACCTTAGATCATTCTCTCTCAATAGGTACAGATACAAAGTTACATTAATTGATAGAGGTCCCAGCCGAATACTTGAAGGTCAACCAGATAGTTGGTGTTGATATTCTTTAATAAAATCCAGGGTTAAACTAATGTATCCTGATGAGCCATTCTACCATGGCTGCATGCAAAGTTAGAAGGTTGTTCAAGCAACAGTTTGCAGGCTACATTTGAACCAAGTTGTTTAAAATACAGTTTTAAACATAAGGAATAGCATGGAGGACTTTAGGAGAAGGAAGGGAGAAAGGAAGGCGGGGGTGGAAATCAGAGCGGGAGAGGACCCATGGCAGACTATGGACCCTGGGAAACAAACTGAGGGTTTTGGAAAGGAGGCAGCTGGGGGAGATGGGTGAGCCTGGTGACAGGTATTCAGGAGGGCACGTATTGCATGAAGCACTGGGTGTACTACACAAACAATGACTCATGGAACACTCCATCAAAAAACTAATGATGTACTGTATGATGACTAACATAACATAATACAAAAATTAAAAAAATAAAACAAGATACAGTTTTAAGGGTGTCACATTATAACACTTGACAATGGTAAGAGGTAAACCTCTAACCAAATGGGACAAAAACATTTCAAAATTATCCAATGAACGATAGCATTTGGACTAAAAATAAGTTTGCTAAAAGTTCGCTTCCATGGGTGACAATAGGCTTTGGCTAAGTTGATCAGTATCTCTGAGTTTATTCCCATTTGGAAAAATGGGAATATATAACTAAAGATCAAAGATCAAATGCCATAACTAACTTGAAAGGGCATTGTACATTGTAAAATACCAAGCAAATGTGTAAGATTATTATGATATCTGTTAACATTTTATTAAGGACCATAAGAACTTTGTTTAGACTAAATGTTCTGATTATAACCCTACTAATTTCCCCCTAAAATTCTTTACCTATTCAATTTAACAAATATGTATGAGTACTTAACCAAATGCTGTTGGTGGGACAACATGAAAATGTGGCCCCTTAATATACCGGGGTTAGAAGGCAACCTCTAGAACAGTGTGCTGTGAAATGATGCAGCCAGTGTCCCTGCCAAGAACTGCTCTGCTTGTTGAGATCTGTCAGAGCTGAGAGCAGCAAGCGGGGCCTGGGACACCTCTCAAAGCAATAAGACACCATGGAGTCTTACACCCTCTGTGATCTTGTCATATAGTTTTTATTAATACGTACCTAATAACTGATAAAATGTTCAAAGGAGAATTTTTTAAAATGGCCCCAGGGTTGTGAGCTGTATTCCAGTTTCCATAAGAGATTAAATTTTATTACCTGAGGCTCAGATCTTAAAAGATAATGCAGTTTGATGAGTTTAGATGTTACGTGCTAGCCAAGAATGATCTTTTCGAGTGTTTTCCGAAAGCAACCATGCATAGTGTAGATTGCTTGGGCATCTCTTAGTTCCTCTCCTGTCCCCAGCAGAATACTGGCCTCTACAATCCTGCTGATCCATAGGCCACTTGAAACCAGTTATTCATAGTATAAACTGTTTAATGCTTATTTATGTGTTCCACAACCATCCTGTAATTGTTGACGTCAAATAAATTAAGTAGGAGTGTGTCACAGCCTTGCTGCAAAAGAGGGTTCTTTGTTCTTTCTGCAACCAACTCTTGCCTAAACAGCACCGAGGGAACAAAACCCCTAACTCATGTAGGCGAAGACCAAGTGATAATTATAATGAATGTTTATATCCACTTCATCACAAAAGTGTGTCAAGCTATTGATAATTAAAAACAAAAAGTGATGTTCAGTAGGATGCTTTGAAAAATCCAAATAGTACAACTAAATATACAGGCCTTAAATCAATATGTGTAATAAATACATATGTAAACATTTTTGTTTATTTCCCACTTAATGTCTGAAGTGATTTTCTGGGCTTATTCACAGTTGAATAGAAGGTAGAAAAAAGGAGCTGGCCAAATGTGTCAACACCACAGATAATAAGGTATGTATGAGAATGTTTAATCGAGTTAAGATAATTTAAGGCACGAGACTTTAGTAGCCTCATCTAATTGTATTCACTGGTGTTTGATGTGTCAATTATATATGAATTATTTTTAAAAGTTCAACTCTTTTGGTTACTATTATATGTGAAGATAAGAAAGCAACATTTTCTTGAATGCTTTCATAATTCACACTTTTCACTCCGACTTGCCTTCCTCCAAGTTAGTGTGAATTGGTGAGCTGTTACTGCATGTGGATTTTTCCATTTGTCCTAAGTCAAGGGAGGCATCGCATTTACATGGGAAGTGAAAACCCATTAAATTTAGCTACTCACCTGCAAGAGTTATTTAGGTAAAGCTGGTCAGTACACACTATTTTCTTCCCTTTACTCAAGTATATAATTATTTATGAGAAAATAAACACCAGTTACTGAATTTAATTTCTCAAAGAAAATTATTTTTAACTACTATAAAACAAAAACATAAAGTAAAGAAAAAGACATACATTTGCAACACCTTTGAGCAAAAAAAGACCAACAGTCTTAATATAAAAGGAGCTTTTAAAAGTCATTAAGGAGGAAAAAAAAAAAAAGAGGGACACCTGGGTGGCTCAGACAGTTAAGCTCTTGATTTCCACTCAGATCAGGGTTGTGAGATCTAGCCCTCTGCACTGGACCTCACACTGGGCATAGAGCCTGCTTAAGATTCTCTCTCTCTCTCTCTCTCTCACCCCTTCCCTCTGACCCCAGACCCCTGCTCACATGCTTGCATGCTCTGACTCTAAAATGAGAGAGAAAAGAGAACAAAAGATGGAAAAGGAACTTGATGAATTTAAAGAATAAATATTAAATACATATGGCAGTTGAATAAATTTTGGGTAATCAGAGCCAAGTTTCTTGCTGTTCAAAAAGGGAGTTACAAATAAGGAAAAACAGAAGGTTTGATTGAATTCTTGAATTCAGTGGGATTAGATTGGAGCATTAGTACAATCCTGTACATTTAATTGGTAAAAACTTGTGATTTTTATAATATTTTCAGATGGACAGATACAGGAATAATGGTGTGTGTCTGTATGTGTGTGCATGAGTGTATATGTGTGTGTATATATATATATACACTTATTTCTTAGCTCAATGAGGTGAAAGAGCCCAGAGGGGCAATGATTTCTCAGTACCAATGGGCACTAATAGCACATATCTTGGTTTCCACAGACCATTCTAAAATAAAAGTACCCAGGACTCCTTGGACAAATGGACAGGATAATAGCAGGAAAATACAAAATGAAGTACAAGATAAACCTGGCATGTCTTGTGGTTCCAGAAAGGAAATGCTCAATAAATGTGGGATCCATGGAACCAAAGGTACAAGAGTCAGCTTAAAACATTGGCCTGCTTTCCTCTCTCTCTCTCTCTGCCTGCCTCTCTGCCTACTTGTGATCTCTCTCTGTCAAATAAATAAATAAAATCTTTAAAAAAAAAAAAACAAAAAACTTTGGCTAAGAGGTGCCTGGGTGGCTCAGTGGGTTATAGCCTCTGCCTTCAGCTCGGGTCATGATGCCAGGATCCTGGGATCGGGCCCCGCCATCGGGCTCTCTGCTTGCCTTTCTGCCTACTTGTGATCTCTGTCAAATAAATAAATAAAATCTTTTAAAAAAATTGGCTAAATTTGGGGTAATCTGAGCAACAAAATAAATAATAATAATGTCTTAGCTCAGGCAGCTATAACAAAATACCATGAGTGGCTTAAACAATAGACATTTATTTCTCACAGTTTTGAAGTCCAATATCAAGCAAAGTAGATTCCATTCTGAGGCTTTTCTTGGCTTGTGGTTGCTGTTACCATCTCAGTGTGGTATCACATGACCTCTTTGAGCATGTGTGCGGAGAGAGCAAGCTTTCCAGTGTCTCTTCTTATAAGGGCAATAATCCCCTTATGAGGGCCCCACCCTCATGACCTCATCTAAACCTAGTTATTCCCCAAAGTCTCCTATCTACAAATGCCATCCTCCTGGAGATGAGGGCTTCAAAATACGAATTTTGGGGGGACTGCAAACATTCAATCTATAATGGGTAATGGATTATAACCCATAAAGTAAGAATCCACCAGTCCATGGTGATATAAAAAATTGAGTAACTAAACAAGTGGGAAAGAAATTAAAGTTCTTCCTTAGAATTCTAAATGATATATGTAAACAGAAGTTGGAAATAAAGAATTACCATTTGGCAAATATCATGGTAGTCAATGTAGTCATTCTTGACTCAATATAGTCAAGAATTACCAATGGATACTAAACTTTAATGGGTCAAAGTTTAAAAAACAGGATGGTAGTCAAGTATCACCCCCCAAGATTCTTACTAATTACAAAGAGAAGAATAGCAGCTTCACAGTGGAGGAAATTGGCAGATGCTACTTTAGCCAAGTGGTTCAAGTCAACATCCATAGTACTGTTATTGGCAAGTGATATCACGTGTTTTCTACTACAATATATTGGGGAGGATACAACATTGCTTTTGTGGTATTCTTACAAAAATGCAAAACTTGAGTTCAATCAGAGGAAACCTCATAAAATCTAAAATGAGAAACCCTAAAAGTCTAAAGTTTACAAATGACAAAAACTAAAGAACTATACCAAGTTAAGAGAGATTAAAGAGAAAAGTTCATGCAATCTGGGATCCTAGATTCATCTTGAGTTAAGGGCCGTGTTCATATATTATACTTCTGGGTCCCACATAAAAAAGAGCATAGAAGCAAGCAATGTTTTTTTAGTAAATACTTACTGATTATTTACCAAGGAGTCTGGATGAATAGAGTCCTCTGCCTTCATCAGTTCCCCTCTCTCTGAGTAGAAATATGTTCTCTGAACCATCCATAGAGTATAGGTGTAAAAAGTGGACAGTTGCCTTGAAACTGCTAGACTCTGCCAAGTAAAAATGTGTCATGATCTCAGAGGTGACTCTGACTCATTTGTTCTTGATTCTGGAGAACTAGAGAGCCAGGCATCCTTGCTTATTTGTCCTTAGTCCACATCTTAGAATGTCCACTGCTCTTTGAAAGGGAGGTAATATACAAAACCACCTTCAAAAGCCAGAGGAGCCATAAGAACAAAGAAAAAGTCCTTAAGTCCGGCTTGCCAAGAAATTGTTTATTAAAGGGACTTACAAACAGAAGCTTGTCTTGGGTGGCCACAAGATGAGTAGATCTCCACAACCCCATCTCTTGGAAGACCTGCTGGGAGACTACCCAGGAGGAAATATTTGAGAATCATAGTCCTATCTCTAGAGTAGATCAAAGATACTGTGCTCCCAAGGTGTTCTTCAGGGTATGACTAAACCAAAAAAAGTAATGGGTTGGGGGCTGTGCTCAGGAAGATTTTAGGTCCCAAAGTGGTCACGGTGGGTTTGTCCAAGATGGCCTTAGTCTGGTTGACATGTCTGTCCAGAGAGTGGATAACTTTTCTATTTCCCTTTTGGAAATGTCATTGGAAAGATCAAAAATAAAAATTCCCACTGTAATTTTCCTGAGTGCTCTCAAAAAACCACCTGCAGGCCTCCAGTTTTCAAGAATGGTAGCCTAGGTTATTGAAGTCATTTCTCCTAATGAAAACAATTAAAAATAATGGGCAAAACTCACCTCAAAGAAGTGGTGACCTAACATGACAGTAAAGAACTGTGAGGCTAAAATTCAAAAAGAGAATGGGAGGGTGTTTGAAGTGGCGGGGGGGTGGGAGGTTGGGGTACCAGGTGGTGGGTATAATAGAGGGCACGGCTTGCATGGAGCACTGGGTGTGGTGAAAAAATAATGAATACTATTTTTCCGAAAATAAATAAATTGGAAAAAAAAGACATTAAAAAAATGGTAAGAACACTTTAAAAAAAAAGAGAGAGAGAATGGGAACCTCAAGGAGTAAGCTAGAACAGAAGTTGCTTTTGTTCTGGGGCCTTTGACAGTTCTGATAAATTTTAACTTTTGTTGTGACAGCCTCCTCTTCAATTCTGAACTTTATATATGCCCTGAGTTTTGATTTACGTCTACTTTAGTCTACAGGACTGTCACTAAGATACTTTTGACTTTAATCCCAAAGGGAGAGGAGAGAGAATATGAAGCACAGTATGAGACATGAACACATAAAAATGGTGATAAATTTTCAACAATTGATAATACTAATCTACAGATTCAAGAAGCTTAGCAGATCTAGGGAAGATATATAGAAATATATCTAGGGAAGATATATAGAAATCCACAGCTAGATAAAGCACACTGACGTTACAGAAAGCCAAAGTCAAAAAGAAGAATCTTAAAAATGACTAGACAAATACCCACCTTCCTCAAGAAATGCCTTAATCGGGGCGCCTGGGTGGCTCAGTGGGTTAAAGCCTCTGCCTTTGGCTCAGGTCATGATCTCAGGGTCCTGGGATCAAGCCCCGCATCAGTCTCTCTGCTCAGTAGGGAGCCTGCCCCCACCACCTGCTTCTCTACCTGAATGTGATCTCTGTCAAATAAATAAATAAAATCCTAAAAAAAAAGAAAAATAAATGCCTTAATGAAAATTTACATTAATTAGTCCCAGTGCTTTAGCCCAGATATTTTATTAAAAACAAAACAAAACAAAACAAACAAAAACCTTACCATCTCTTAAATTAACACACTTTTGGTTTCCTTTAACAATTACAAGAAATCGATACTCAGTGCCAATTAATGTGAAGACACCCTAAAATTCTTCAGCAAAAAATAAAATTTTGCTCTTAATTTTTGTTCAATTTCTAGAGAAGTCAGACTTTGAGGTTATTCATAATTTGATAGAACAAATAACAAGAAAGCAAATACTAAAACATAAAATAAAAACTTGGTTTGACTCTCTGGATTTGGGTAAAGAACATGATGAATTTTTCTAGAGATTCTTTGTCAATTTTTTGAGTGTGTGTTTCCCTACTAATCAGGCTTAGTATATGGAAGAAGCTGAAAATCCCTTTAATCCTTTAAAAGCTATAGGGTGACTGCCTCACTCACAAGAATGAAGAAATCTTAACGGTGGAGAGAGATGGCACACAGAAGCAGGAATAACAGTAGAAGAATCCAAAAATGTGGATTCTGGTCTCAGTTTACATTTGCTTAGTTGCGTGGTTCAGACAAGCAACTTTATCTCAGCGGTCACAGTTATTTTATATGTCTATCAATCTATGTTCTGGACTACACTTTTCTCGGAGTAAATCGGTATCCCAATAATGTGATCTAGTTTTCTGGCTCCAGTCTGTACTTTCAGTGCAAGACAGTAAGTCCCTAAACTCCTTCTAGATGTCTCCCAGAGTTGGCTCATGTGCTCCTGAATCTACTGATTTTAGTTCTCTGTGATTTCTTTCTCTTTTTTTCTCCCTATTTTAGACTCTCTTTAGTATGTAGCTGCAGCCATCAAAAATGGAACTTAAATATCTTCCCTTGACTCCAAAGTTGTGTAGTTCAGGGTCCCATTGGACACTGTGTGATATCTTTGGAGACCCCAGGGGACCAAAGTGGGTAGAGCTCCCAAGCTCCCGCATTTGAGTTATCCTCTGTCATCTGGTGGGATGTGGCCTTGAGCTCCCTCTGCTCCTAGAGAGATCAATAATGTTACACTTTGACATTTTGTTTTCTATAGCCTCCCAGCTGCTAGGAGCACTGCTTCAGGTCCAGCTAGGTGAAGAGAGAGAGGAAGACAAAGAGAAAGGAGGAGATTATAAACATGTAGTCATGAAGCAACATGAAGCAACATGAGTCAGACTTTCCAAGTAAACCTTTTTTGGTGGCCACCCAATTTTCTTGGACTTCCGGTGTGCCTCAAAAGGTTAGGAGAGTCATCATCCCGAGATATGACTGGGTAACTTACCCAGGAATCATCCAGTGTAAACTTTTCCATAAACTCAAAGTGTTCCAGGAGCAAGCCCATCTTTGCTGCATTGGGCTTAAAAAGTCGGGGCAATGTACCTTAAAATCATTCCCCTAGACATTCAGTTCTTTGAATTTTGTGTATTTTCCAGTCCTCTATGATAGTGCTAGGAAGCCCAGGCTTCATGGAGTCTTATTTGTTAGCTGGCTAAGGAAAAGTTCATGTAGAAATGGATTATAGTTTGGAGTCTTAGAAAGAGGAAAAAGGAGGGGTGCCTGGGTGGCTCAGTGGGTTAAAGCCTCTGCCTTTGGCTCAGGTCATGATCCCAGTGTCCTGGGATCAAGTCCCGCATCGGGCTCTCTGCTCAGCGGGGAGCCTGCTTCCTCCTCTCTCTCTGCCTGCCTCTCTGCCTACTTGTGATCTCTGTCTGTCAAATAAATAAATAAAATCTTTAAAAAAAAAAAAAAAGAAAGAGGAAAAAGGATAGAGTATGAGTGATGTCATTTTTTGATTCATCTCATCATGCAATTTGCTTATTCACCTTCCTTCATTATTGTAAAAGCATTCGTTGAGAAGAGTAAAGGGTTGAATTGTATTTCCCCCAAAAGATATGTTGCAGTCCCAGTCTCTAGCACCCTAGAATGTGGCCCTATTTGGAAATAGTGTCATTGCAGTTGTAATTTGTGAAGATGAGCTCATCCTGGAGTAGGATGGGCCTTGTGCTCTTATAAAAAGATGGGCCTGTGAAAACACACTGACACAGGGAGAATGCCAGGTCAAGATGGAGGATTAGCATGACTCATCTACAAAACAAGGAATAGCAAAGATTGCTGAAATACCACCAGAACCTAGGAAGAGGCAAGGAAGACCTCCCTTATTGGTTTCAGGAGGAGTATGATTCTGTGACACCTGGATGGCAGACTGCTAGTCTCCAGATTTCTGAGACAATGGATTTATGCTGTCTTAAGTCATCAGTTTGCCGTATTTTGTTATCATAGCCGTAAGAAACTAAGACGAGGGCCCATGTGCCAAATCTCATCCTCGTGGCTTTGGATCATAGTCAAATAAGATGTGGTCCCATCCTCAAGGAAATATCAGATAGAATTTTTAAAAAGAAAGAGAAATAGATTGGTTAAGAGGTTTGTATTATTAGGAAAAGGGCTTAAACAACATTACATATAGAGCATATATGATATATATGTATACTCTAAAATAAACAAAAGAGTTGGGCTGGGAAAAGTGGGGCTCTGAGGGGATGATGTAGGTAAGAGGGCCCCTGTCTTCTTCCTGTAGAAGTCCTGATATGACAACTTCTGAGACTGAAAAGATGGTTTGTGTCTGTAGCAAGAAGGAAGCAGGGATCACCAGAGGTCAGGATGTTTTCCAATAATAGTACCTGTCAGGGTTGATTCATTACTTTGACAGGGAAGTCAGACTAGTAGATGACAAAATGTAGCAGACAAAGGTTGACAAGAATTCATAGACATACCTGGTAGTTTTCCCTATGGCGCCCTTACGGACAATGGTCAAGTGAGTTGAGTGAACAGCTATGTATGGATGGATAGTTAATGGAGCTATGCTCATCTGAGCTGAGGTTTCCAGGGGAATGCCAAGGAACTCTTACGTAAGTGCTGCCTTGTTCAACATTTTTATCAGTACTTGGAAAAGCCAAGCATTACCCATTTTGTCTTTGATGAGCCAGATTGACTCTGTCTATGCCTAGATGTATGTGCTTGGTTCTGGGCAGAGCCACATACTTAAGGAGGGCAGAGGGAGGTCAGAAGATGTTTTGAAGAGGGTGACCAGGTGGTAACCTGAAGGAGAATAATAGTCACATAACAGAAAAAAAACAAGTTAAGTATCTGGAATATTCCAGCTAACCAACAGAGGACCCAAGCAAGACATGGCAGTCAAAGATAGTATGTTTCGGGGCACCTGGGTGGCTCAGCGGGTTAAAGCCTCTGCCTTCAGCTCAGGTCATGATCTCAGGGTCCTGGGATTGAGCCCCGCATTGGGCTCTCTGCTCAGTGGGGAGCCTGCTTCCTCCTCTCTCTCTGCCTGCCTCTCTGCCTACTTGTGATCTCTCTCTCTGTGTCAAATAAATAAATAAAATCTTAAAAAAAAAAAGATAGTATGTTTCACTTGGTTTGAAGGGTTGTGATCAATGGATCAATTAGGAAGACAATCTCAGCTTGATAGAAGAAGAGGAACTTTCAAGATGTTAGAGTACAAAAACATGCTGAAATTTGAAAGAAAGCAAATCTCTGTGGATTAACCTACAAATTTAGTAAAAATTCAGGCAGAATTCTTTTTTTAGGAACCTAATAACTTATTCTAAATATATAGAAGAATAGAGGCCTATAGGTAGCTGAATTGGTTTTGAAAACAAAGAACAAAAATGTTATTCTTGGCCAAAGACTGGGAAGATATACCACACAGCCATGATAATAAAACAGTGTAGGCCTGGTGCCGCCACAGGAAGTCAACCCATGCAACGGAAAAAAGAACTCAGTGACAGACTCATGCTTTTAGGGGAATCTGACACGTGAAGGACACACAGCTCAGTGACGAACAAATGGACCACTCAGAGGTTACTGTGGAAACTGGAGGACTACATGGGAAAATAGAGTTGGAGGATTTTCACGGTGTAAGAGTGGATGTAGAACTAAATATGAAAGAAACTGAAGCACACAGAAAAAGTATAGAAATCCGTATTTGTGATTTGGGGGCAGGAGGGACTGAAATGAAACTGCCAGAACACAAAGCACAAGGGGGAAACAGTCAATTATCCATTTCAAAATGAAAGATTTTGAGTGATAACATATACAAAATTATGAGATTAAATACTGACAGATTGGAAAGTTATTTGCAACACGAACACCATAAGAAGTTGAAGCCTCACTATACAAAATACCACAAGTAAATATCTAGGATATACAGACAAATTCACAAGTGAAAATAAGAAGCCTCGTTAGAAAATGGTCCTATAAAACGGACTGGGGAGTCCTTGGTTTCCTCATTCTTTCTTTTTTTTTTTTTTTTTTTAAAGATTTTATTTATTTATTTGAGAGAGAGACAGTGAGAGAGAGAGCATGAGTGAGGAGAAGGTCAGAGGAAGAAGCAGACTCCCCGAGGAGCTGGGACCCCAATGCGGGACTCGATCCCGGAACTCCGGGATCATGACCTGAGCTGAAAGCAGTCGTCCAACCAACTGAGCCACCCAGGTGTCCCCTCATTCTCTCTTTCAGTAGGTATTTATTGAGTAGGAACACACAATATTGAGTGGGAACAGGGCTGTTCTCAGCTCTGGGGAATGATACAGCAGACAAAATTCCTAGCCCTTATTTAAATACATTTAAATACTCCACAGTATTCTCTTTCATCAATAGGAAAAAGGCATTAGTTTCAACTCAAGGAATTATCCCCTTAAATGCCAAAATTATCACTTTAAAGTTGGAGGAATTTTTAGGATGCATCTCTCTTAAATCCATAATTTTTCCTGATAATAAACAATATCCAGGGACCCACAGATTGGACGGGTACGGAGACCTGACATGTCGCCCGTGTTTGGACTGTAAACCTAATGGTTAGATGGACCCAGAATGCCAGTGACTCACAGCTCTTCCTCTACCACCTGTTGGCATCAGGCAACTTCTCTGAGCTTCAATTTCTTTACCAGTAAAAATGGAACTAATGGTTAGACCTGCTATAAATTGATCTAAGACGTGTGCCTGGGTGGCTTGGTAGGTTAAGCATTTGCCTTCGGTTCAGGACCAAGCCCCACGTTGGGCTCCCCACTCAGCGGGGAGTCTGCTTCTCCCTCTCCCTCTGCCTGCTGCTCCCCCTGCTTGTGCT
Source organism: Neogale vison (assembly GCF_020171115.1). NCBI lineage: Eukaryota > Metazoa > Chordata > Mammalia > Carnivora > Mustelidae > Neogale > Neogale vison. Next base: position 69,588,309 of record NC_058091.1, on the reverse strand, counting down.
CTCTCTCTCTCAAAGAAATAAATAAAAATGTCTTTAGAAAAAGTAAAATAAAATGGGTCTAAGGATTCAATGAGATCATATCAATGAATAGCCTCTGGCACATGACAAAAACTTAACGTTGGTGATTTTTACCTCTGATTCTGATATTACGATCCCAAGAACTGTCATTTTCCCTGCACACTGTATTTCAAAATTCGTACGGTAGCATCTTTGGGTTCTTAGTCAGATCATTCATTTTTTTTTTTTCAGTAATAATGAGAAAAGGAAATCCTATGCCTTCCTGGATACTATACGCTGGTGATGTAGGAGGCGTGTCTCATGGATTAGCCATTAATCCCAGTGTGTGAGACCTGCTCAGGGCTGCAGGGTTGGAAGGGATGTGAGAGACCGACTCACCAGGCCCAGCCCTATTCCACACAGGATTCAAAGGCCTCAAGCAGGTGGAGCCCTGCCCTGCAGTTCCACAGCTGGAACCATGACACTCCGTATGTGGTTATGATTAGTTGACTGTGGTTAGAAAAGATTATCCTGCTTAGGAAATCGAGGCTGTGGTTAGGAAAGATTCTAGTCGTCCAGCTGACTTTGTAAAATGGAAGTGAGCTGGTGACATGAATAAGCGCCCTTAATTAGAGATCTAGACTCAAAAGGACTCGTGGTTATTCCAGGTATGAAGAATTTGCAAGACTTCGGCCTGACTGTGTTTCAGTGCGGGGGGGTGGAGCCAGCCTTCCTCATTAGAATAAGGTAAACAGATTCAGCCCAGTTATAAATGGAAAAAAGATGTGCCCTCGGTCACTGAGGGCTGCAGAGAGTGGTGTCTGGCTGGAGAGCTCGGGGCAGCGGAGAGAAGGGGCCAGAGCATGAGTTCCAAGTCAAAATTCGTAGGGGTCATTGGAGTGCCTTTCTCAAAGGGCCAGGTGAGTACCAAATGTGTCCTTGAATAACTGAAATTCATAACAAAGTCTCGGACTTCAGAATTAGTAAGGTAAGGTGTTAATGTTAATGTCTGCTAAGCTCTGTTCCCTCGGACAACTGGGCCTGAAATTTATATATATATTTTAAAGTCCTTTTACCATTTTGCAATGTTGGAGAATTAGGGTCACAAACTCACTTATTCTTGTGGCTCCTAATCTCAGCCGCAGCCAGTTGTATTTGAATCTATTACTTTTTTTTTTTTTGGATTCTTTGAGAGAAAATATTTTTATTTGAATGGAAATGGACTGTGTCTGTATTATAGCTACTCATTGAAATTCCCATGTTCTCGTTGCTTTGGCTTTCATAGTGCCTATGCAGAAGCAAGAGGATTTTAAGAAAACGCATTGGTTTAGTCATCTGTTAATGCCTGGAAACCTCTCATGGATTGGCAGCAATTTTCAGACTTCTTTTAGTCTGCATAACCTAAATGTGATTGCTTTATGCAACTTGGTGAATGATTTGTGTTATTTGAGGGCTTTCACAATCCTGTGAAAGTGTTAGTTCATGCACTAGGTAGATATCTTTATGTATCTCTTTTTGAGAGAGGAAAAAAGAAAAAGGAAAGAAAAGAAAATCCAACTGGAAGTTGGCAACATTGAAGGGACTAATGCATTTATGAAATCCCCAGATTGCCAACACTGTTCCAGCAGCCTTGAACTTTGCAGCCTTTTCTTCTGGTGAGTGCACTCATTCTGGAAAACATAGTGTGATTAGAGACTTCAGCCTTCAGCAGGTATCTGTGCTTAAAGGGGGAAAACAAGGAACAAAAACAAAAGCAAGTGAAACTCTGAGGGTCGATATTTTGTCATCGTGGTTGTTTCAAAGGGGGTCGTCTCCGTCTTCCAGCATTCTCTTTGCCCATCTGGGCAGCAGTTCACTCCTCTTAGTTTTGAGCTCGTGCTTGGCACTCCGGTGTGTTATTGCAAAATAGATTGGGAGAGGTCAGAGGGTAGAGACCCAAACTGCATTTGGATGATCAGTAAACACTGCTGCACCTCTCTTGGTCATCCTTCAAAGCTCTCTTCCGGAACACAGGGACATTTTGCCGACATGGAAGTGTCTAGTGCTCAGATTAATCGTAAAAACCACAATATACTCACCTCTTCTTGCAACGGGTTCTAAAGAAGGCAGAGTGAAAATAACTGACTGAAAGGAAGAAAAGGAGGAAGGAAAATAAAAATTTAAGAAGGAAGAAAGGAAGGCAGAAGGGAGGAAGTGGGGGAGGTAGGGAGGCAGGAAGGCAAGCACAGCCTGAATATACCCTGGCCCTTGGTCCTCACCAGAAGATTTTATGCTACGGTAATAATGGCCCTTTGAAAGGACAGTATTTTGAAACACAGCCTGACACTATTTTCTATTCTTAGTATTTCTTTTCCTCTATAGCTCTTCCTCTATTAAAACTTGTTCCCGTGAGAAAGAAGCTTATTGTCTCCCGACAGGAAGGGTTCAGAGAGAGGTGTTTCTACACTAAGCCGTAGCATGGGAGGAAAATGGCGGCCAACGTGTTAGCATCTCTCCTCACCTAAAGGAGGTAGAGGTTTACAAAGAGGCAAAGGGAGGATTAAGGGCATATGGCTTAGAAGGTTGAGTCTGAGAAAAGATTCCACTCCCTTGCAAGGCAGTGAGTGATGGAGGAGAGTTAATGGCCAGAAATGAGAGAAGTAGGATATTTATCATACTGTTCACTAAGACTCAGAGAGGGTTAGCAATTGGCTAAGTTAACTCACCTCGACTGTGTGATTCCAGACAGGATTCCATGATCCTGAAGCCTATGCCCCTGACTTGCGTCGATGCCTGTCAAGCTGCCACAGATTTGACACATGTGGCCAGTTAGGGCTGGGGGCCCAGCTTTGAAGTCAGTAGAGCTAACAAAACGATTTCCAAAGTGGGCAGATAAACCAAGCAACGAGGAAAGACTCATGATGAGCAGTTTGAATCAAACGAATACAAAAGAATAATGGGAAGTATCACTCCGGGAAATCTAACCACTGTGTTGGTGCAAATAGATTGTCAGAGGAAAGGTCTGTAAAATTTGTTCCAAAGCTTGAAAGGAAGAGGGAACCAACCAGGGGGTCTTCTCAAGGTGACCAGTTTTTGAGCATCTGACAAGCTATGACACGCAGCCCCCTTGGGCTGAAACATATCACCGAGGAAAGACAAAGTAGAGGTACACAAAGCCAATGGCAAAGTTTGAGGCAAGTGGCACTCTACCGAGGTTCAAAGAAGAGGCAATTACATCTGCTCTGGGAAGGAGGTGTCTGGGGGTGGTCACACTAGAAAGCATGCATGGGGCAGAGGGGTGGCGGAAACTTGCCGCCTGGAGCAGGAATGGGACACCCATGGTGTGCTTGGCGACGGAGGCAAGTCAGCTGTCATCAGAATTAGACATAGCTGCTTTGTTTGGGGCCACGGCCCCAATCCTAGGGACAGATGCACGTGTCTTTTGGCACCTCTTCTATTGGGTAGCCCAAAATAACTTCCTATGGCTACAAGCCTTGCTGGAAGTCAGAATCCAAGAGCTACAGAAGAGAACTCTCTGTTTAGGCTTCTCTTCTGCCAGGAAGCTGGAGAGGATGTGTGGCAAGGAGGAAGTGTGTTTGCTTCTCTGACCTGTGGGGAGAATTCTTGTCAGTCATGCTGAAGCAGGTCAGAACCTGAAATACCGGGTTGGTCTTTGTGGATTCAGCTCCCAGGTGATGAATTTCTGTGGCCTCTTTTCTCCCCGGGAGCTCTCTGACTTATCGCCGTGTGGACACTCACGTAGGACTCTCTAATGCGAGGCTCGATTGTTTTCTTAGGCTTTTACCCAAGTTTTTCTCTGGGTTTGCAAAGTAGCTCCACCACGCCATCCCTGTTGCTGAAAACTTACTCATGTAGCAAGACTCAGCGGAAATGTCACCCACTCCCTGCAGCCTCTCCTGGCACCCTCTGTTTCTGTCCTCTTTCTGTGGTTGCGACTTCTTGCACCGGCCCTGAAGCACATCTCCAAGGACTGTAGTTGGGGTTAAATATACAAATTCCCCATTAGCCCATGAGTCACTCAACAAGAGGCCTCTCTTTTCAGTTGATCGCCTCTCTGACTCTCACAGTGCTTTAGCATAAGATACGCGTTCACCATGTTGACAGCGTGGTGTCTGTCACAGAAGAGGAGACACGGGTTCTGGAATCCAAGGATATGAGCAGAGGCTCTGCCGTTCGTTAGCTGCGTGCCTATCGGAAAGTGAGACGGTCTTTCCCATTCGAGATCCTCATAGCTGACCCGGGACTCATTCAATCTGCCTGACTTGGAGATGGGGTAAATTCCTGGCTCTGGAGGAACTTTGAAAACGATAGTTACTCTTCACCTGATTAAAGAATGAAAAGAGTTTCCATTGTGGGCATCTGATCATGTCTGAATTATTTTGTTTTTTTAATCATTCAGCCACGAGGAGGGGTGGAAGAAGGCCCCACGGCACTGAGAAAGGCCGGCCTGCTGGAGAAACTGAAAGAACAAGGTAATTTTTCCACTGGAAGATGACCAGCCCGCTTTCCTTCCCACGCTGGGGAAAGCAGCAGGCTTCTGCTAAAAGAGGGGGTGTATGTGGAATGACATTTCTCACACAGAATGGCAGCACTCGTGGTAACTTGAGAGGTACAGCCTATTAAAAAAAAAAAAAAAGCAGTGTATGGAGAAAATGCTCCATAAGTATTGTTGGATGAATGTTCTCACTCGGATATTTTGTTTTTCCAGCCAGGAGATATAAAAGAATAAAAGAGTATAAACGTATAAAAGAATGTGTGAGCTAGAACTGCAGTTGGGCGAGGGGTAGGGGCGTCAGGGGAATCGCAAAGGGAAAGTAACGAGCAGCAGAAAGTACCCTGCTAGCAAGAGGACTCCTGTTTGTCAAAGGAAATAAAACAGTGATGGTGATGAGGAGAAGGAGGAAGAGGTAGGTGTGTCTGTGCATTTGCACACATGATACATACACAGAGTGTGAGCTTGCAGATAAAAAATCATATGGAGGGGCGCCCGGGTGGCTCCGTGGGTTAAGCCTCTGCTTTCAGCTCAGGTTATGATCCCAGGGTGCTGGGATCAAGCCCCACATCGGGCTTCCTGCCCAGCAGAGAGCCTGCTTCTCCCTCTCCCACTCTCCCTCCTTGGGTTCCTTCTCTCGCTGTGTCTCTCTCTGTCAAATACATAAATAAAATCTTTTATAAAAATCATATGGAGTTTAAAAGTATAGGCTAAAGCAAATACTGTCTTTATATATAAAATCCTGATGAAGTGTTGGCAAGAACACAAAGCCACTGGAACTATCACGTTTCTGGGGGGAAAGCTTAATGATACAGCGACTTTGGAAATCAGTTTGGGCAGTTTCTTGAATAAACATCCAACTGCTTTCTGGCCCATCAGATCTACTCCTAGGTATTTCCCCAGGAGATATGAAAACACATCCACACCAGGGCTTGTACCTGAATGCTTCTAGCAGCATTATTTATAATAGCCAAAAGAATGGAAACCACAAAATATCCACCGACTGGTGAAGAGATAAATGATGGGAGGTACACCCATACTGTGGGCTAGGACTCAACCATAAAAAGGAAGGCGTCATGGACATGGGCAAGAACAGGGATGAACGTAAAAGACAACATGCTAAGTGAAAGAGAGCAGACACAAAAGACTACCTACAGTATGACTGCTTTTACGTGAAATTCTAGAAGAGGCGAAAGTCTAACAATGGAAAAGCTCATCAGCAGTTGCCTTGGGGTGGGCACAGGGAATGAAGAGGGGCATGAGGGAATTTGAGGGGGGTAAAGGAAGTGTTCTAAATCTTGATTATGATGGTGGTTTCAAAACTGTAGATGTTCCTAAAACCCATTGAACTGCAGTTAAAATGAGTGAATTTTAGTAAATAAGAATTATATGTCATGAAGCTGAAAAAAGGAGGGGGATAGAGAAGAGAAGGGTTGTGTAAATGGACTGGACTAGTCTCTCAGTTAACAAGCATCATCTGGTCAGATTTTACATCGGTTCAATCTCTTAAGGGTGTTACTGAATCCTGGATATGCACAAATATATAGTAAATATATCAGATGATGAGATTAGTTCAGAACACTGAACTGATCTCTTGCCACAGTTCTACTGGAAACTCTGTGCTTCGAAGCCTAATGCAAGGCCTTCTAGGAGGTGCACCCAGGTCCTTAGGAACCTTGGGTTACCTACAATTTCTCCTTATTAAAAAGGTATAGTAAACTAAGCCTTTATTTCTTGAGCTCAGTGAACTGTTAAGCTCGTTGCTATCATATGCTTACTGAATTCTAACAATACCACTCTGAGGCAGGTACAATCCATAGAGGAGGGACCCGAACTGCTTCAGCAGGTAACAGATTGGATTGAAACCAAGGACTGTCAATCATAGAAAATTTAGAAAATAGTGGTATAACAGGTGTATTTCCTTCTGGGCATCTATATAATACATAATGCATAGTACATAATATATAATAGGTAATCTATATATTCTTTAAAAAAACTATTTGTTACAAATGCAAAACATGCTTATTGGAGAAAGATAGAAAGCACATAAGCAGAGAGGGCCACACGGAGATAAAGAGAGCGAGGCCGCTTATTAAGCCCAAACCGGAAGATTATCATGGTCCTACTCTGGTGTCCAGCCTCAATGGATTGATCACGGAAGTATTTGCCGAGAATCTGGTGTACAGATGAGATGACGATATCAGGCAAAAACAGACACGGTTTCTACCTTTGCAAATTTTATGGTCCTTCTCGATGTTTTCTCTGTGTATCCTTATAAAAAGTACACTGTTTTGTAAATTTGGAATCATCTTACACAGACTGTTTTGTAATCTTTTTTTATGTAGTAACACGAAGCTTTTGGTTTTAACTACAGAGTGTGATGTGAAAGATTACGGGGACGTGCCCTTTTCTGATGTCCCTAGTGATCCTCCCTTTCAAATTGTGAAGAATCCAAGGTCTGTGGGAAAAGCGAACGAGCAGCTGGCTGGCGTGGTGGCAGACGTCAAGAAGAGTGGAAGGACTAGCCTGGTGCTGGGTGGAGACCACAGGTCTTGTTTCATGATCCTCTCTCTGAAGTCTGGCACAAATGGCGTAAGGGAGTATAACCAAAACCCCAAGAGAAGAGAAAATGAAAGGGAAAGCATGGATCCATACTTGATACCAAAATTCTGCCTTTTCTTCTAATTGTTTCAGTTACTATTTTCTTTTTTTTTCCCATTTAAAAAAGTATTTTTTTTTCAGTGCTCCAAGATTCATTGTTTATGCACCACACCCAGTGCTCCATGCAATATGTGCAATTACTATTTTCTTTTGGAAATAGCTCTATTTGAAGTCTTGCATTATCTTTATTACAGCAGAAAGTATATGACATGAGTGGATTTCAGTAAAATCCTCAGCACAAATTTACATTCCTAAATGAATAAGCATGAGGAAGTTCTTAGCCAGGTTATTGTACTTGATTCCTGATAGCAGGAACAACTCATTTCAAGTCAGTATTTTAAAGTATATTTCCCATTATAAAAGTAATCATTTCAAACTCTTTGAAACACACACACACACATACACACACACACACAAAATAGTAGTAATTATATTTCCTAACAAGCATTTCAAGTGAAATTGCAAATCGGGCATATTTCCTTTGCCATACTGTTTCCCTTGTACCCCTCTTTGTTTAACATCCCTGTTATCTGATACTTCGTTCCTTTTTTTTTTTTAAGATTTTAGTTATTTATTTGACAGAGATCACAAGTAGGCAGAGAGGCAGGCAGAGAGAGAGGGTGAAGCAGGCTCCCTGCTGAGCAGAGAGCCCGATGCGGGCCTCTATCCCAGAATCCTGGGATCATGACTTGAGCCAAAGGCAGAGGCTTAACCCACTGAGAAACCCAGGCACCTCCTGATACTTTGTTCTTAACCTAAAGTACAGATTTCCTTATGTTACCTCATAATGTATATAAGCGTAATTTTTATTGTTGCATACATCAGGGTATTAAATCATTATACATATCCATATTGTCACGTACTCACGTAATTTTAAAATTTTCTTGATTATAAATAATGCGGCAAAGACCCTTTCTGTGTGTGAACCTTTTTTTTTTTTTTTTTTTTTTTGTGTGTGTGTGTGAACCTTTTTGATGTCTACTCTTGAGGTCCCCAAATACCTCACCAGAGGGCTGACCTGATCAGAAAGTACAAATGTGACAATGGCTCTCGATGCCCGAGTCAATCACTTCAGCTCCCTGTTTTCCTCCACAGCCAAGCCATTTCCAGGGCTCCTGTGTGACAAAACTGTAATTGAGAAACTGGGGCTCACTTTCTTTCTTAAGTGGAAAAATTTGTACGTGGAAATGTTAAGAGTGGCAAATAGCCACAAGACAAGAAATCTGAAGGGGAAACAAGTATTGCGCTGGATAAGCAATATCTAAGCTTCAAGGCAGGTTGCCTTCACCTTGAGCATCTACAAGTTCACAATTCCCTGAATGACACCTGACCATCCGTAGGTGGGAGAACACAGGCGCCAGATGGCAAATCCTGATCTTTGAACTTTTATGTAAGATGTTATTCAGCGCTTCCATCCTGGTAAATTTTCTGGAGCTTGGAGTGTTTGAGGTGAACTTTGAGAGCTCTGGACTTGGCTAAGAGCGGGTCGTTAAACGTGTGGCAGGAGAATAGAAAGTTCAAGCAGAGCCTCTGAGGGTTGAACAGCAAGTGAGCACCTAGGAAATGCTGGCTGAACTGGATGCAAAGATTTCTGAGTGGTTCTCCCCAGTTGTACAATAATTGGATTTTAGGAAAAATGGACTCCGTGGTAATTCACTTGAGAGAATGAAGTACTTACCAAGACACAGGAGCATAAAGGAAACGAGCCTGACTTAATCTTGAGAATTAAATAATGTCTCATGCTAAGGAATTTCTTGTGTGGCTAGTGTTTTTATATAGATTTAATTTCTGGTTAAAACAATAATTTTATTAGAAGGTGGTTTCCAAAAAAAATAAAATCACAAGTATTTTAGTAAGACCATTAACGGAAACTTAACTTGTTAGTAAGTAAGCATAACCTATGCTTTTCTATTGTTATAATTATTTAATTGGCACCTGCAATTAAAAACCCATTAGAAGTACCAGCCATTTTGACTTAAAGGAAAACCAGGTGGGAGCACTGAGTTAATAATATGATGATTGGAATAGTAGTGCAAACCTGATGTTCACACAAACTTTTTTTTCCTCTCAAGTATGGCGGTCGGAAGCATCTCTGGCCATGCTCGGGTCCACCCAGATCTCTGTGTCATTTGGGTGGATGCTCACACTGATATCAACACTCCACTGACAACCACAAGTGGGAACTTGCATGGACAGCCTGTGTCTTTCCTCCTGAAGGAACTAAAAGGAAAGGTAAGGGGCTGGTTGGTATTCTATTAGAAAGAAACCCATCTTCTCTTCAGCAGAAGTTCAGGAGATAGAAGGGAAGGAAGAAACTGGTGCCATCTCATTTTGGTGTAATCTCCAACTATTTTCTCAGCACCAATAAGCTAAGGGTTGATAGATACATAAAGGAAGTGAGGGTCTGTGCTTCTACCTTACATGACAGTTTGCAAACTGACTTTACATATGTCTTCCCTTTTGATTCTTAAACTACCCTTTTTAGTACATGAGGCAGAGAGTAATCCCTTCTAAGCAAGTTAGCATACGTTCAGAGGTTAACTGACTTGCTCAAGATCACATGCCAAGCACATAGCGAGGAAAGGGCCAGAACTGGTCTATAAACGCCCTCTTTCTACATGTGCCATACGGCCTCTCCTGTTTCCCAGGCTTCCCCTCCACATCATGGGAACTTTTTCAAAAATGGGAGTTTTAAAATGTGGATTACAATGGTTTATTATTTTACATCTTTACTGTGTAAAGTTCATATCTACATCATAAGAAGAACAACTAACTCCTTGCTCCATTCTAAAAAGATGTGAGATGACATTCCAGATTAAAATTTAACGTTGTGGTTCATATTCACTAATATTCTGTAGCATATCAATAAAATGATATTAAATCACTATCCATATCCATATTTTACTATTTTTATCTACAGCTATAGAATCTTGGTTTTTATGATGATACCTGGAGATTCAAACCCCCTTGTTAAGGGCTCAGAAGTAACACTTTCTGAACTGATGACCAAGTGCTAGGTTTATAAACTTCCAAAGTGTGTAGTTAGCACACGGGAATAGCCACCCTTGGCTCCAGGACATTTGGAGAGTAACAGAAGGGCTGCTTGAAAATCTCCCTCACTCTAAACCATCCTTGGGATTAAGTCCTCACTGAGAAGAGGAATAAAAAAAGGAAGCCAAAAGAGTCATGAGAGCACACTGATCTCTTTATAGCAGAGTTTTGGGAAAGCAGGGTGCTCTCCCATTCCCGGGGTACAGAGCAGGTAAATGCTGACAAATGATTCAGGTCAGGTCTGGGCTACAGGGTGAAGGTGAGGAAGGCCAAAGTCATCTAGAGTAGCACAAGGAGAGGCAGGCATTCTCTTCTGAATTTTCTATGGTGTTTTAATGGTTTCTTTGAAACTTACAATCTAAATATAAGATATATGCAATCCAATAAAGGCCCTTAACTTTTAATGTAAGATTTGCTCAAGAATTATATATTCTAATCAAATGAAAACATTGTAATTTTAGATCCCCGATGTACCAGGATTCTCCTGGGTGACTCCCTGCATATCTGCCAAAGATATTGTGTATATTGGCCTAAGAGACGTGGACCCTGGGGAACAGTGAGTTTATTCCTTGGAGTGAATTACCTTCATTTTCTCTCTTTTGCATGCTAGGCAACCTGGCCAAGCCTATGAGAAAAAAGTTATTTTAAGCACCAAGTATATATATCAATACCTATATACCCATATAAATATTTGCCTATTAATCAGGTGATTTTTATACTAATTGCCTTGCTGTTAAAACACATTGATATAGGGACACCGGGGTGGCTCAGTTGGTTAAGCATCTGCCTGCCGCTCAGGTCATGATCCTGAGATCCTGGGATCAAGACCCACGTCAGGCTTCCTGCTCAGTTGGGAGCCTGTTTCTCCCTCTGCCTGATGCTCCCCCTACTTGTACTTGTGCTCTCTGACAAATAAATAAATAAAATATTTTAAAAATACACTGATATATACATATAGTTCATAGGACTTATTTTATGTATCTTACCGCAATCATCTTTTCTTTAAAAAGAAAAAAGAGAGCATAGACTCTTTATTAACTGCAGGATTATCTTATTATCTCCTCTTTCCTAGCTACATTTTGAAAACTCTGGGTATTAAATATTTTTCAATGACCGAAGTGGATAAACTGGGAATTGGCAAGGTGATGGAAGAAACACTCAGCTATCTACTAGGAAGGTATGATGCTTGTGTGTATGTAATGTAAATATTATTAAAAGGACTTATTACTGATGCTAATGTAAATTATTAATAAAGCCTTCATGTAAAATTATGGAATGTCACTGGATTGTTACTTTTTATAAAGCAAGGCAAGAACTGTATTTATGTGCTATGTATTAAACCACCAACTTTAAACTGAATTTCTTTCCCACCTCTTAAAAGAAAAAAAAGGCCAATTCATCTGAGCTTTGATGTTGATGGATTGGACCCATCTTTCACACCAGCTACGGGCACACCAGTTGTCGGAGGTCTGTCTTACAGAGAAGGTCTCTACATTACAGAAGAAATTTACAAAACAGGTATATATTTATACCCTCTGATCTGAAAATCAAGCCCCATTGGATGCTTCCAGAATGCCTATCACATGATGCAATCACCACCTGTTTACACTCCTGGAGTGTACAGAGTACTGAGTGGACAGAGTTAAAAATGTCAATCATTTAACAAATTATATTATTTTCCATTGTTGTTGCAGGGCTACTCTCAGGATTAGATATTATGGAAGTGAACCCATCTCTGGGGAAGACACCAGAAGAAGTAACTCGAACAGTGAACACAGCAATAGCAATAACCTTGGCTTGCTTTGGAGTTGCGCGGGAAGGTAACCATAAGCCTGTTGACTACCTTAACCCACCTAAGTAAATGTGGAAACACCATGTAAAAATCTCACAGCTAATGTCATAATTAGCCAATCTAATAATTTACTTAAGCTTACAGTTATCCTCCCCCAAATTTGGTCTTTCTGAAAAATGTTCTGCCTTGGTAAATACTGGCATAATTAATATGAACTATCAATTCCCTCTTGGTGTGAACTTCAAGATTTGGAAATTGTAAGTTTTGTATAATTAAAGACACACACAGAGGCGGACTCCTGATATCAGGAGATAGAACTATCCCACCTGAAAAGGGACCATAATCCCATGTTGTTCAAAAGATGTGATTTTTATAATAAAATCTTTATATTAAGGTTCTATTATGTTTATATGTTTCTAAACACATGGATTTACTAAGGATTTAAAAAGCCCTCAGTGAAATCATCATCCCCAAAACACTGTAAAACTGGTGAGACAAAACTCTTCCTCCTGGTTTCTTCATCTCTAAAACAGGTAACGGTAAGGCCTTGTGAATCTTCAAATTCATTAATGTTAGATGACCATGTTTTACTTTTTCTAAACCTCAGACATGATACTGGCTTACATTTGAAGCAAGCCTGCTATTCAGATAGCCTTTTTGGAGGTAGAAAAGAAATCAAACTGCTATTTGCGTCTAAGACCTTCTAATTCAGACAGGAATTTCACCTAAAATTATCTTTGGCTTCCAAACACTTCCCTCTCCGCCCCTTCACTCATTGCAATTAGTGTCTCATTGGCTGCAATCTTTAAACAACCCCAAAACTCATCTCAGCTCTGGAATATAGTAAGGGAAATGGAATAAAATGAATAGAGTAAACTACAGTTGGCCCTTGAACATGGATTTGAACTGTATTTGCAAGGGTCCACTTACATACGGACTTTTTTTTTTTTTTTAAATACAGCACAGCAATGTAAATGTATTTTCTCTTATGACTTTCATAACATTTTTCCTCTAGCTTTATTATAAGAATGCAGTATGTAATGCATATTATATATATATATGTTATCAACAAAATATGTTAATTGGCAGCTAATGTTATCAGTAAGGCTTTTGGTCAAAAACAGGCTATCAGTAGTTAAGGTTTTGGGGAGTCAAATGTTATAAATTTTCAACTGTGTGTGGGGGTCAGCACCCCTAATCCCTGCGTTGTTCAAGGGTCAGCTATATAATCAAAGTCAGGGAAGTAAACTCTTCTCCCTTTCCCCAGCTTATACAGAACTCCAGAGGACTCTGTAAAGAAGCCGGTCCCATGAAAGGATTTTTATTGCTGTAATGGCTATGTGTTAAAGAGCCTCTATCATCTGATGTTTCACATGCAACCCAGAATCTTAAACCTAAGTGTTGACACTAAACTCAATAAGAAATATCTTACTGAATTACTTTTAGGAAAGAGCAATTATGATGGAACTTAAAGTATAATGTTCAGTAATGTAGGCACATGAGCTTAATAAAAGCTTAATAAAATTAAAAATTCAGTTCCACATTTCAAGAATTCAATAGGCACGTGTAGCTTCTGACTCTGTACTAGACAGCATAGACACAGAATATTTCCACCACTGCAGAAAATCCTGTTGGACAGAGCCACTCTGAAAATGACTATTAATTTTCAGAAAGAAAAACTTTTAGGATGCAATGAATATAAAGGCATTGTTTTCCCCTCAGGTGCATTCTAAAACCAAATAAATCTATCTTCTTCTAATGTCTGATTAATAATTATTTTAAAAGCCTATTTTGAAAAAATCATATTCCCATATTTTTAGTAAGAGAGGAAAAAAGGGAACTTTTAATAAATTAACTGGAATGTATTTGTCCTTGAGAAAAATGGTACTGATTTTCACTTCCTTTATTCTGCTTGTATAATACCAGTGTCACAATTATTCCTATTCTATGATCTCAACGCAATACATTCTTCAAGGCAGCAAGAATATATTGAAACTATGTTAAAAGTAATACCTGAATTCATTTCTAGCATTAAACTTCTGGAGAATTTTAAGAATATCATTAACACAGAGAAATTACTTATACTGTTATAGAAATTTTAAGCTGGACTTGCATGGCAAATAAAGATTTAATAATCAGAATAATATGAACCACAAGGAAAACAAAGGTCTAAGAGGGATGTATTTGGATATAAAGATTTGAAGTAGAGTTCAAACTTCTCTGATTCTTTAAAAAAAAAAAAAAGCAGTAACTCTTAAGTCCCAAGCCAATGTCAATCACCAACTGTAGCGTACCTCCCATAGCAACGGCCCAGTCTCTGCAGTCAGCGCACTGCCTGGAACACAGCAGACACTCAGATTGAGTAAGTCATCAGTTTATTCACTAAACAGATTTTACTTACTTTTCAAGGCTTTTACAATCTTAATGACATTTCCCCCCTCCCCAAATTAACAGTTTGTCTCTCAAAATCTGATAAACCTTAAAGAACCAAAATGTATACTATATTTAAAAATATAAATACTTAAAAATTTTAAGATTATAAAAATTTAAAGAATTGCATCATTGGCTAGATGAAAGTGTCAACCTGGAAAAGAAAATAATTTATTTTTAAAAACAGAGATTGGAGAGCACCATTTAAGCACGATTTTATTAAGTTTATGCGTTTCTATGGTATTTTCTTACAAGGCTTCCAACTCATTTCATACAGTAAGTTTGAGTCCACAGCAAAGACAAAAACTTGCCAATCTGCCTTGATAGAAACATTAACCCATTTCTTTGGAAACCTATGGTAACATTTTTAAGTCATTTTTAAAAGAATATGAAACTGTGCTCCTGCAATGCAATGAAATCCAGAGTCCTTCACTTGACAAAAATCTCTTATCCCAAAGATACACCAAGAGGTTTATGTATAAAATGATCAGATAACTATTTTACATGTTTGGTGCCTTTAAAACAATGTATTTGAAGACTGAAGTCATTAACAATAAAAACTGAAAATAAGACCAGTGGCTAGAATAGTAAAGACTGGAAGTATCTACAAAAGTCATTTGATCACAGACACCTCCATATTCCTAGGCAGATCCAATGAACTGTTATGGCTATGAGCAGCACGTAGCTTACTTGATCTCTTAGAGACAAAAATATAGATAGGGAGATGGGAGCTATAAAGTATCAATAGATTCATCATTAGAATCAAAATAAAACAATCTGAACATCACTGCTTCTACTACACCACTATGTAGCATGACCATGTTCAGATTTAACAGGTTTGAGTCCACTTTCAAAGACAAATGTGTTTCCATTTTCACCACCATACACCCGGACTTCACGGAGTTACTGGTCAAGACCCTGGCACCTGATTCGCCTGAGGTGCCGGAGACCCACTACTCATGGCCTGTGGAGGCACGGCAGCTGGTTCCATCTTGCTAATGTGTGTGATGAATCGAAGACGGAGTTTTAAAGCTGGTTTTAAGTTACAGATAATCTTCTCTACCTAAGAAATAAACACATTAAAAAAATATTTCAACCAGGGGCACCTAGGTGGCTCAGTGGGTTAAAGCCTCTGCCTTTGGCTTGGGTCATGATCCCAGGGTCCTGGGATGGAGCCCCGCATCGGGCTCTCTGCTCAGTGGGGAGCCTGCTTCCTCCTCTCTCTCTCTGCCTGCCTCTCTGCCTACTTGTGATCTGTCAAATAAATAAATAAAAATCTTTAAAAAAAAAAATTTCAACCTGAGAACTTTAATTTCCCACCTTTAAAGAAGTGCTTTACTTCTATCTGGAGATAATAAACTAGGTAGTGGAATAGGCTAGATGAGAAGTTTCTTTCAGTGTTTTATATTTTAACAAAAGCAAATACAATTATTTCTCTCTCACATGAGTAAAAAAATGTGTTCTCCCTCACACACATTATATGTGTGCATATAATCTATGTATGTCCACATTTACAAAAACATACTCATTCACCTACTTAGCCAGTCATCCCACTGTCAAAAGCTAATATAGTTTACACTGGAAATTTTATGTATCCAACCAGTTCACCATCCTTTTCTTTTTCTTTCTTTGATATATTTTTTTTAAGATTTAATTATTTGAGAGAGAGAGAGAAAGAACAAGTGGGAGGGGCAGACGGGGAGAGAAAGACTCTGAAGCAGATTCCACACTGAGCACGCAGCCAGTCACAGGGCTCCGTCTCAAGACCCCAAGATCGTAACCTGAGCTGAAACCAAGAGCTGGACACTTAACCGAATGCACCACCCAGGGACCCAGTTCACCATCCTTTAAAATGCCATCATCACAGAAGCATGAATCATGATTATATTTTGAAGTTCTTTGAATAACTTAGGTCTGTAACATTTATCTACAAATCTAATTTTTTGGTTTTGATTTATACTTGGAATTCAAACAAAATAATATTAGATCTACTTTTACTTAAAATACTTTAAAAAGATAAAACAGCAAGCAGTACCATGGCTTTCTTAGCTTTATTCAAATGCTCTTTGACCTTACCAGGAAAGAGCTGCTCAATAATTTTTCCTCTCTGTATTCCCTTGTGTCAAAGTTTCTCAAGCCCAAATACAAAGGATATGCTAAATCAAACATTTTTGTACTGGTTTCCACTAAGAGAACTCTGACAATCCTGCTGAGGAAATAAAGACGCGAACATCCTCCCCACTCCATGTCCCTAGCTCCAAGGAAAGAATCCAGTAGACTGAGGTTCATAAGTTTATACCTCAGTTTACCTTCCTTTCCTGCCAGAGAAAGAAATAACATTAAAGTATGGAGGGGAAGTCACCTCACCTATCTGCCCTACGTCCACCCTTCTAAAAGAGCCAACCTTCTTTCTGTTTCCCACAGATAGGACACAGTCATGATTCAAGTTACGATGCCCTTTCCGCTTACAGACGACTTTACCAGAAAGTGGCTCTTTATATGCTGAGTCAAAATGTGCTTCCCTTTAACTTCACTGGAGTTTATAGGCCTTTTGAAGTGGCACAGAACAAATCTAATGCCAGTTCCAAATGGCAACCCTCCAAATAGTGAGAACATGTATAATTCCCTGGGACTTTGAAAATTCAAGTTAAGTACCTCCAGTTCCTTCAAATACCCTTTATGAATTATTCTTTTGATCCCCCTGGCTTCCATCTTCTAGTTATGCTGTAATTTGTCCAATGTCTCCATAGTGTACCCTAGTCACTATGGGGAAAAGTGGGTTCTTCTTCACTCATTACACAGCACCTCTCTGGTCTTAAAAACGTAGCCATTCTGTACTGTTTCTTCCTAATGAGATTACTGTTAATCAACCACCCAAGTCTTTTTCAGATGACCTGTTGCAAATATCAAGGCGAAAAAGTGTGAGAAATTATAACATATATTCACTAGTACTTGAATTATATATGCAGAATAATGTGTTCATGTAGTCTAAAAAGGTATAATATCAACCCTTTCCCCTAAAAGAAAAAAAAAAAAAACAAAAGTACTCAAAAGTTATCATCATATATTGAAGTCTTCTAAACTAAACATCATTAAAAGATAATTAACTTACTTGTTCTTTTACGCTGTCACCAGTAAACATATACTTCATATGATACAGGAAGTCACAGATGGGATCCATGTAATTTAAGTGGGCACTACACTGGTCTACATTCAGCAACATGTCATAAAATGCCACTCCGATCTATTTAACAAATAATATAAAATTATTTAAGTGGGCAAAAAAGGTTCAATTATTTGGAATGATGTAGCGGGACTCCATAATAAGACTAACACAGGGATAACACGTTTGTTGAAGAACTGTCACTGATGGGCTAGATGATAGGATCTGCATTTTTTTTTTTTAAAGATTTATTTATTTGAGAGAGAGAGAGAGGAAAAAAAAGTATGTGAGAGTGTGCATGTGAGTAGGAGGAGGACCAGAGGGAAAGAATCTCAAGCAGACTTCCCACTGAGCAGGAAGCCTAACATGGGGCTTGATCCCACTACCCGAGAACATAATCTGAGCTGAAATGAAGAGCTGGATGCTTAACTGACTGAGTCTCCCTGGCACCCTGATATGGTCTGCATTTACAAAAGAATACAGAGTGCTACAAAATGTCCCCTAATAGGGCTTAAATGCAATTTCTCTTCATAACTCAGTAATGTCATTTAAAATATAAGAGAGAGACGATTTCCATTCCAGAAACCATTTCTCAATATCTGAGATAACCGCAGTCTCAGGGATACTCTACGTTGTATCTTCTTGGTTCCATGTGTTGGCTCAGACTTCAAGGTTCTATTCTTGTCTCATTTTCTTTTCTCTGTCCTCTTGTTAGGTGACTGATTTATCCATTCCCATGATTTTAATTAATTCCTCTGTACTACAGTGCAGGCTCTCAAATGCACTTCTCCAACCTTAACTTTCTTTTCAGCCTTAAGAATGAGTATTTCCCTTGCATTTCCAATTTAATACATCCCACATCAAACTCAGTAGAGACACAGGCACACTAAATCCCTTAAATTGTTCTTAGATCCTACTAAACTAATTTCTCTACTAATGGTTATGATGATATACAGTTTGGAAAACCCCGGGAAAGAAACATCAATAGATCTTTTAGAACTTAATCTTATCACAGACAACACAGGTTATATTTTACCTCTATCATACAACGTGTTCTCTCTTGCTGAAATCTTTGTAAAAATGGTCCCACAAGATGGTACACGTAAAGCAACTGGAATTCAGTCTTCACTATAGGAAGAAGGACTTCAGTGAGAAACCTAAAATTTGAAGATTAGAAATAGAAATTTCTTGTCACCTCAAATCAGCTGAATTGTTTGAACTTTGTTGATACAGCCTACACAGGCATTTCCTAAAATTTGTAATTTTTCTAATTAATCTTACATTCACACTGGCTATGGTTTTCCTTTGATTATCAAAATAAATAACTTCAGATTGAGGAGTCATTCTCAACAGTAAAAGTACTGAATGTGAACTACAGGTATCCCCTGCCTGCTTTCTGAAAATTTGTGTTATGCCACTTTGCTTTTACAAAAGGCCTACATTATTATAGCAATGGCTTTTCTCGTAAGAGCAAAAATTCTCTTTGGTTTTCTTTAGGTTATCAAAAAGGTACTAATGTAGGTTTTCTGTACAAGTAAACTGGTATGACATGAACTTTCAGAAAGGGCGGGATGTGCTTCACTTTATGTCATTTTGGCTTATGGAAGGTTTCACAGGAATACTTTACTTTTGAATAGCAGGAAAAACCTGTATTTGAAATAAAAAAGAGAATAACCAATCTAATATAAATGCCATTCTCAAGAAATTTGACTCTAATTACTACCAATTTTATAGTCAAGAAAAGTAATCAGAAAATAGCTATTATGAATTATTCAGTTCAAAATGCAGCTTTTGGGATATATTCTGGAAAAAGCATGCATTTGACTAAACCTCCTGAAACTGTAATGGAAAACTAGATGCCAGACTATTTTTGCTCATACAAATTAATTTTTTTAAATCTTTTTTTTTTTTTTAAGATTTTATTTATTTGACAGAGAGAGAGATCACAAGCAGGCAGAACAGCAGGCAGAGAGAGAAGGGGAAGGAGGCTCCCCACTGAGCAGGGAGCCTGATGGAGGGGCTTGATCCCAGGACCACTACACCATGACCTGAGCTGAAGGCAGAGGCTTAACCCACTGAGCCACCCAGGCGCCCCTATACAAATTAATTTTTTCAAACAATTTTGAAATATGAGAGCTTTCTCATTATCTAGAAACTCTACTTAATTAAAACTCACTTTGAAAGTTACTCTACTGAGATATATACCTCCTGTGTAAATGAGATTAATAAACACAAAATGAAAAAGGTCCAGTTTACTTACGAGATCACAATACCTACTTGGGAATGAGAGAGAGCTGTCCAATGCTAGAATGGTGCCACACAGCGTGTGCGAGAGCTAACGTATAGCTGCAGCTCATCTCCGAGTAGGACTGATGACAAGCAGTGAAGTCAAAGAGGCGGAATGGATAGCCAACCCACTCTGACTCGGATGTCAGGCTGGGACTGCTGATAACACTCACAATTCGATCATGCAGGACAATCCAATATGGTTCCTTTAAAATCAGAGGAAAGCCTGATGAAAAATATCCGTCATCAGATATTCCACCCCATTTCCAATATCCTACTCCAAAGCCTAAACTCATGGCACTTTGTTGTTCTTTAAAGTTTTTTACTTCTCTAGCATGTTGTCTTGTGTAACGGAGATTTGAAAGCAAAAGTGGGTGTCTTCATCGAAGTCAAATTAAGTCAACAAGAACCTGGGGATAGTGTCTGTGAGTTAAGAGGGCTGTATACATGTGTCTGCCTAGTTCATTTAGTATCTGTATCTGTATCGTTTAGTTCATTTACTACACAGTAAATTGCTTTTACCAATACCTATTATATAGACAACACTACTACACATAAATAACTCAGAAATAAATATATATATTTTGGAGGCATATAAGGAAAAAAATGACCGATTTGGAGAGGTGAATAATCAAGTCTGTAGAGCATAGGATTAAGACAGTGTTACTGACACTAAAAGATAATTGCAACAGTCAACTGTGTAGTGCCGAGTAGACACAGGTGAGGTCACAGAAGGGGGACTTCACATGAGGGAAGGTCAGGGAATGGCTCACTGAAGAAGCAGGACCTAAGCTGGCAAAGAATGAATAAGCTTTAGAAAAACTGACAGAAGGAAAGGGGTTCTGCATGTCTTATTATGCAACACATCAGAAGTACTTAAAACATATCTCAACAAGAGCTATTTGCATGAGCAAAGCCTCTAGATACATAACATGTTAAGTGGTCAAAAGTAGATCAGACTTTAATGTCAAAGCAAAGTTGGATAGATAAGGTGGGACCAAAGGATGCAGGGACTCATAGGTCAGGTAGGTTTTTAGATCTCAGGGAGAAGGCAAACAAAATACTCACCGTAGGTTTCTGAAGCAGTAATACCATAAAAACTTAAAAAATATGGAAACACTTAATTGTGTGATGTCCTTGTACAGGCCATCTTACATGCATCTTATTCTTGTGACCAACAGGGACAACTGCATTCCATTACTACATATAAATCACAGTTGTTAACTCACTGGTAATGCAGTGATGATCAGTCCAATTGCATTCATCCATGCTGTAATATTCTCTCTTGGCACTAATGGCTGACTAAAAGTGAAGAAAAAAAATTAAAAATGTGAAATTACAAAAATATTTTTATATGGTTGATAATGGATCTTACTTTGAGAATACATATAATTCAGGGCTAACAACTGACCTACTTCAATAAAACTACAATGGAATTTTTTTTGGGTGCCTGGGTGGCTAGTCATTGGGTGTCTGCCTTTGGCTTGACTCATGATCCCAGGGTCCTGGGACTGAGCCCTGAATTGGGCTCCCTGCTCAGTGGGAAGCCTGCTTCTCCCTCTCTTACTCTCCCTGCTCATGTTCCCTTTCTTGCTGACTCTCTGTCAAATAAATAAATAAAATCTTAAAAAAAAACAAACAAACTATATTGGATTTTTATTGAGTAAAAATTTAACATACCCAAAAGCTAAGTAAGGCTTTTCTTAGTTGTCTCCTTTAGACTATTTCTACTTATTTATACTTATTTATACTTCTCCAATCATTACCCTCTACTTTTTGTTGATCTTCAAGAAAGGAATCTTGAAGGCTATCTTCAGTGAGATGTTAACATTCCTAACTTTATTAAATGTCAAATAGCTACTGAAGAGTAGAGGTAGGAACAAACCCAGGTCTTCTGACCCTGTCCAGGGCTCACTCCATTACATCTATATCACAAAGATAAAATCTGGGACCAAAAGACAGTTACTATTCCATATGCATCAGCCTTGGGACAACAGGTTTGTCTAACAGTTCCAAATAAAATATCATTCTTTTTTTTTTTTTTTTTAACAAATAAACAATGAATGTTATTGCACGAAACAGGATACATACCTTTTCAGGACGACATTTAGAAGAGCATTTCCAACATCTTCACCTGAAACGGCCAAGGCCATGAGCTCCACACAAGTAACATGCAGTGCATGCGCAGCTGGGTTGGGAAACTCATTGAATCTCCAGTCACAGTTTGGGAATGGACCAGGAGATTTGCCAGCCATCGGTGCAGATGGTTAAAGCTATAACTGTTTGTTTATTTTGAGATTAACGGCTCACATCTGTAGTGCTTTATAGTTTTAAAAGTGTTTCCCATGTAAACATCTCATTTTATTACCAATTTATCTGATTATAAGTCCCCAAGAAGTGACTGAACAGAAATTAAGAGGCAAATAATAGGAACCAAACACACATTAGTTTGACATAATTGAAATGTATTGACAGCAACCATGTGATTAACCACAGCTATAAATGGTTGCTCTTATATACCTGTGGTTTTGTAACTGTGACAAGATAGCTAGAGAGGCAACAAGAGTAGCCCCAGGCTGCATCCACCCATTTCTTTTAATAGTTATAAGACAGTTGATAAGAAGATTACTTTATAATGAGGAATTCTTTTACTTCAGGAAACAAATGCCTTCATGTAGCAAAACAAATCACAAAACAGTAGCATGATGTACAAACATGATAAGCATACTGTGCTAATAACTTAAAACATGAAATCAAAATAAAGAAATAAAAATACATATATAGCAGCCTTTCCATTAAAAAAGAGAGAATATAAGTTTTATTATCTATTAATATTTTTAAAAAGCATTCAAGGATTTATTTAAAGCAACAAAATTCTATGTTCTCCAGTAGCAAACAGATACATTTACTATAATACAGAGTATTTTTTTTTTTAGGAATATAATTTTTTTTCTTTGAAACAGCCTCATAAGGTCTATTTTTTAGATATTAAATTTAATGAAATGAATGCGTGCCTATCAGGCAGCTAACTTGATGCTAATTTAAGGTTTCAAAATCTTTACAAAAGTAAAAATAAAAATAATTGCAAAAAAAGAACTGAAGTTTTGGAATATATAAAAATATTACCTTGAAAGGATAATATGTATTCTCACAAATCCACATTTAGTTATTTCTGAAGGGTCTGGAAAAATCACAATGAAAAGGATATTATCTACTAGTCTGCCAATCAATCTGCAATAGTAGGAGTCATCTGGGACCCAAGGATTTTCTTCCCGTGCATTCATGCCACACTTCAGGTATGTGTCACTTAGACACCAGCCTTGTGGTCGATTATCCTTGAGTGAGCCAATGATGGCATGGACAAGCTTTCGCTTGAGATGTGGGCGTTCTCTCAGATGCATTTCATAATAGTGCAGAGTATTATATAAATAAGTCACGGGGCGATCTGCCAAGAAGAAAACACATCATCACAATGTTAATCTGGTCACCCACAATGAAAAACTAAACCCCTGTTTTCAAGATTACCAAAAAATAGCTCAGAAACTCATGAAACTATTTCACATGCTGGGCAATGGCATACAATGAGTATTTTTATTTTAGGACAAGGCAGAAGGCTTCTAATAATATATACATGGCATATAAAGGAATATCCACTGCAATGCTGCTTATACTAGCAGAAAGATTCGAATAGTCCAAAAGGTCAAAACAAGGTAAATCATGGCATGTGTGGCACGAATGAGTTTTTTAGGTACTGATATAAAATAATCAATCCTAACACATTATAAAGGCATTAAACACAATGTGCAGAACAACGTGTATATCCTATATTATTTGTGGGGGAAAAAAAACTAACCCCAGGATATCTAAGGAAGGATACACAAGAAACTGATAACAGTGGTCTCCTACAGAAAAAGAAACTGGGCAGCTAGAGGTCATGATGGAGTTAACTACTTTTCACTGCATACCCCTCTCTACCATGTGGATGTTACCTAATTCTCCCGCCTCTCCAAAAAAATTTTTTAAAGGAATGCTTGCTTGAAATTCATACCTATTCTGTAGTGCTAAAATGCAATTCAGACTTCTGGTTAGGAGGACGATATCTAGACAAAGGACTGAGAAGAATTGCCCCCCCCAGAGAAAATTACTTTGTCCCCACAGTGGCTGCTCCAGGCCTTTCATGCTCCTGTGGCTGACTCCACCGTTCTCCAGTCACCTGGTTTAAAGCTTCACAGTTGTCTTTGACATCTTCCTTTCTATAGTTTCTCCATGAGCAGCTAATCAAGCCCTGTTCCTTCTTCCTTGACTATCTGTCCCTTCCTTCTCATTTCCAATATCATCATAGCTATTCAGGTACTAATCATATAACTGAATTTTTTGACGGAAGTCTTTGAAATTGCTTCTTCCTTCCGAAACATGCTGCCAACTACAGTTAGATTTATCTTTCTCAAGTAATGCTTTCTATGCCTTGACCTTACTCAGTAACTTCTAGTTGACTATTATCTGCAGGTTATAAGATCAAAACTTCTCAGCCTGGCACTGAAAGTGATTTATAGGTGGGTACAAAGTTTAAATTCTCAATTTAGCCAATGAGGAGACTGTCTTCAAAATGCTGTGATTTTTTCCAAAGGATTCCTTCTGTCTAGAGTGTTCTCTTTTTCTGCCTGTTTATATAAATCACATATATCAACAGCTCGAATCCTATCATCTAGGAAGCCTGCTGAGTTAGTTCATAGTTACATCAGTCTCTTCTGAGCTCATATCATACCATTCTCCTTCTCCATTTATTTGGCAACTTATCACACTCTATGTAAAAGGGGTCATCTCTTGCATATCACTTTTATTTCTGCTATTTAATACATTTGCCATGACCTACCTATTCATATTTTTATGTCAACTATTTTATACTTCACAGTATCTCTATATAGCACTATTGTCAAAACACTTTTATTGAAAAACAATTAAAATATAATGTTTAAACCATGATTACCCATATGGTCATGTCCAGACTACTTTTGTTTATTGAGTTATTAGATGGAATTATAATTTGAAAAAGCTTACCGTGAAATTTATATAAGCCACCAAGGTGATCTAGTAGAGTTTCCAGTGATTTGGAAACTGGAAGCAACTCTAAAAATCTGTGGATGACTATATCAAATACTGGGAGAAATCGAAGACACACATTTCCAAAATAGATGGGTAGATAAGGAGACTGGATCTGCACAGGAGGATCAACCTGCTCCGCCAGGCCCTCAAAATATAGTTTCTCAGGGTATTTCTATGGAAGTGAATAAATGGCAAAAGTTCAGGGCATCTTTTTCTATTCTCTTTAAAAAATAAAGCTAAATAAACTCGTCATTTTTAAAAGAATATGAAACCATTTTTGTTTTTACAATGCAATGAAATAAATCTAGAGTGCTTTACTTGAAAAAATATTATCCCAAAGACATAGCAAAAGAGATTTATGTAAAAAGAATTTGTAATAACCCTTTCATTTTGTAACTATTCACATCTACTAAAACTGCACTTTCAGTAAATTCCTAACATAGAGCTACTCTAGAACCCTGAGGCAGTTTAGCGAGCTAATTTCCTTCTATATAGATTAGAGGGAAAACAGAGACCCAAAGAGAAAAGAGCCAAACCAATTAGCCAAAATCCTAAGAACAGCATAAACAAGATTCACTGAAGCACTGAACTGAATTAGTACCTTGTGATAACTCATGTGCTTGGTGTGCCAGTCATTCTGTAGCCAGTGTTCTGGAGAATTTTCTTTCACAAAGTCACTTACTCGATTTCTAAAATCATTTGGTTTGAGTAACAGCAACTGAATTATGAAATAACAAACCTGGGCTTCATTTCCTTCATGACTACGCATGGCCTTTGAAGAACAACAGAAAAATGGTATTAAAATGTCTGACCTGTGCAAAAGCATGGGTCTGCTACTAGACAGTCTGTATGTAAATATAGTAATATTTCACTATTATTAGAATTTTATTGTATGTCTAGTCTACCCCTAGCCAACTGTTCAGAATTCCCTAAACATATTTGACTTTCTTGCCCATTTTTGGTTCTCACCATTCCTTTTGCCCAAAATGTCCCTCTTTTTCGTTGAAATTCAATCCATCCTCCAAGCTCTCTCACCTAGATAGATGGTCTCTTATTGTTGCCAGGCAATATTTTCCTTACACCTCTATCTTAGCCTTCTACTTTACTGATTTATAGATTTAGCTCATTTCTACTACTATATCATAACCATACTTATATTTGTGTTTCACAGCTAAGAGGTTAATCAACTAAGTCACTCCAAACATCACCATTATAGTTTTTAAAAAGTAGCATTTTCCAGGTTGGTTCTGTGTCTTCTCTTAAAATTTTGCCTGAAATAGACATCAAATGAAGAGGAAAAATAATATGGGGAATATTGGGTGGCTATGAGAAATATTCAGTTCTGAATATGGCTGCCAAAGTGTAGAGAAATGATTATTAGCACTCTGCAAAAAAATACAATGACTTTTTTTTTTTTTTTTTTTAACCACTTTCTGCCTCTAGTGGCAGCCTTTGGAAGTCAATTCAGGGGCTAATTGCTTGTACTTTTACAGTATCACAAGGCCAGGACCATGACTGTCTTATTTATTTCTGTATTTTCTATGCATAGAACACAGCAGAAATTTAATACACACTTGCTGAATGAATGAATAAAGACACTGGGAAATCTCTAGTTCCTTAGGAAAGTGATAGCAATGCTTGATAATAGTATAATTTCATTAAATCCTTAGAAGCAATATGGCTAGATTAGCGCAAGATCTGTCAGTAGCACACCTTGATCCAAAAGAGAATGAAGCAGCTTAGAAACTTATTCTTAAATAAGCGTATTCTTACCAGGCAGAGAATTAATCTGTCCAGTGTAACAATGTTATACTTCCATACCATGTCATTAAGAATTTCAATGCATTTGTTGAGTTGCTGACCCCCAGCTGATGTAGAGAACTCATATACTAAGAAATCTGCAAATGTTCTCACATGGGCTACCAGGGCCCTGGCTCCAATTCTTTCTAATACTCTAGAAAACAAAGAGTAAAAAATAAGTTATATTGCTATATGGTATAACGGTTTGTCATGGATGGAATAGAGATGGAATGCAGATCTAGGTTTCTGGCTTACCTATAGCCAATTTGATTAATATGATCTGTTTCCAAGAGCATTTTCCAGAGAAGACAAAGGAAAAGAGGAGGAGAGCCTTGCATAGAGAAGTGGGTAATGATGTCATTTTCATTGGTCATTGACTTCCACTTCCTATATTCCTCCTCCACATTCTTTTTCAGATTAAAACGGCTTTCCTGAGGTACATTATTTTGCTTGAAGAATGCCTAAAAGATCAGAAGTTTACGTCAAGGGTTATATTAAAAAGAAGAGCACTCGCTATAGAGTCAAGAAACCAGTTCTAGGCTTGATTCTGATACTAATAAACTTTGTGTGACCTCAAGCAACTTAGTAATCAAGACCTGAATTTCTATAATGGGAAAATACACAGGCTTGAGGAGATTATTTCAAAAATTCCTTTCCTAGATTTCCTAAGCAGAAATTCTAAGCAGCCTGAATTCAGAGCCTCCTCAATCACCTGTTGATCTTCTGTTCATCTTTGAAAAAAAAAGAAAGAAAGAAAGAAAGAAAGAAATGTATGTACATTTTTGTTACATATTTTGTTATCTCTATAAGGAAAATCCATTATACTACCTCAGACCATCAGTATCAATATCACCTGGGTCCTGTAAGAAATGTAGACTTGGGCCCCATTCTAGACCTAACTGAATTCTAAGTTCAGCAGTCTATCTGAACAAGCCCTCTAGGTAATTCTGGTAAGTTTGAGAACTACTGCTCTAGCCCTATTGGCAGTTTTAAAAAGTAGATGCCCACTACGCTTAAACTTTTCTCTGAAAAGTAGAGGACAAATGAGGTTTTCCTTTCTCCATATCATAAAAGCCAAGTTAATAGTTTTTCTGTGTGATTAAAAAAAAATTCAGTCAAGTGTAACAATGTGTATTCTGTGAGGCTCTGTTAAGCTGTATTTCTCCCTATTTCAGTTCTAAGAGAGAGAGACATTTTTTCAGGTAATGTGTTAATTCTCACAAGATTCTAAAACTGTTAAATAATAAGATAAAATGAAAATTTTATTTTTAGGAATATATCTAGTTCTGGAGTAGGAGAGGGAACAACTCAAGAGACTCTGGAATAGCAAAGATTTATAAAAAAGGAAATATAAGCTAATTTCCTTTGGAAATCACTTAAACAAGCTCTCTAGAATAACACTAAGTGGGAAGAAATGAGTTAATGGGGAAGAATGATTTCATATATATTAAATGGAAAAATGACTTTGTATACATTCAATATGTAATTAAGACCAAATTACCTGTAGTGGGCCTGGAAAACAGCTAAGAGTGTGTGATGCCCAATTATGAGGAGTAAAACTCATGATGGTCTGAAGTATGTCTTTACACCAAGTTCCCTGAATTGAATCAGAGCCTGTAAAAAAATCTAAACATAAACAAGCAAATGTAATCCAGATATAAATGACCCACAATTTATAAGTGATATCATAAGGAAAGTAACAATTATGTACACCCATTGAATTGCATAGCAATACACTCACTGCTTAACCAGTTATATTCAATTTAAGCTTACGTTCTCTTAGTTTATAAATAATTTGAATAATTAATTAGTAAATATGAGCATAATTTATGAAAAGAAGACAAAAGATATTGCAATCTTTTTTTTTTTTTTTTTTTAAGTAGGCTCCATGTCCAGTGTGGAGCCCAACATGGGACTTGAACTCATGACCCTAAGATCAAGACCTGTGTTAAGACCAAGAGTTGGACACTTAACTGACTGAGCCACCCAGGTGCCCCTGCAATTTTTTTTTTTAAGGTTACAGAGCACCAGTGGTCTAACAGTGATACAGGCCCTCCATGACTGCTCATGTAGTTCACTCTGACAATGAGGTATCACCACTTTCTTGAGCCAAGGAAACAGAATTAAGAAAGTATCTTTTCTAGTGGTTGAAATAGCTACAGACTTTAACTCTCTAAATCAAGGTTAATTTATGTAAAATAAGATAGTTCACACAAATGTATTTGAGGTTACTAAATTCAATAACTACTTCTTTAAAACAGCAGTTTTCAAAGTATGGTCTGCAGATTCTGTGGGTCCCCAATATATCCTTTCAAGGATTTGATGAGGTCAAAACTATTAAAGTAATAAGAAGACAGTACTAACCTTTTTACTGTGTTGATATGTGCACTGATGGAGCAAAGGGAATGGTAAATAAAACTGCTGGCCCCCAGAACATTCAAACAGTGGCACCAGACTATACTAACAGCCACTGTAATCTTCACTACGCTCTCATAGGGGAGAGAGGCTGTAGAGGGGGAAGTGCCAGTTTTATTCAATAATATCCTTGAAGTAGTGAAAGGAATGTATCTTAGCCCTTAAGGACATCTAATTTTATGTTATGATAAAAATGGAAGTATGCATAAAGTGTCTTAGCTACCTTCAAAAGATGATGGGTATCTTAAGGAAAAATACTTGCAATTTTGTTTAAATATTCAGTTAAATCTCTTCTTGGTCTTTTGGCTAAGATCATGTGTGGAATATTGAGTTAAGTTAGCTCCTTTTTTTTATTGGAATTCCACTTTTATTTGAAAGAACATATGACAGAAAACTACAGTTATTCGGATTTGGGCATTAAGCAGAGATTTTCTTGAAAATTAACAAAGGGAACTTGTTACTTCAAGGAAAACAAATGACCACATCTTTTGCCAATGATAAAATTTGACTTTTCCAGTGAAGAATCAAAATTTTGGAAAACCTGTATCCACTACTATAAGCCTTATAGTTTTCCAAAACTTAATGATTTTCCTAATGAAATGTGCAGCGATATTAACAAATGTGATTTTAAGATACTGCATAGTGAAGTGTTCCCACATTTATAAGATCTACGTAAAACAGTGAACCAAAGCTTTCCAAAAAACTAATTCATGAAGTTATAAAATATACAGGATTTTTTTTTTTTTAAGATTTATTTATTCGACAGACAGAGATTACAAGTAGGCAGAGAAGCAGGCAGAGAGAGGAAGGGAAGCAGGATCCCTGTTGAGCAGAGAGCCCAATGTGGGGCTCGATCTCAGGACCCCGGGATCATGACCCGAGCTGAAGGCAGAGGCCTTAACCCACTGAGCCACCCAGGCACCCCAAAATATACATGAATTTAAAAAATCCATTAAGTGTGCAAAAGAGACCACCGGATTATAATGTAAGAGTACACAAAGGTCACTGATAGAACTTTGGATTCTACGCTGCAACTAATGTTTGAGAAACCATCACTTGTCCAATTTTGTGTGACAACAGAGAATATTCACAATTATTGGAAAAGGCCATTAAAACACTCCTCCCCTAAAACCTCTTACCTGTGTGGGCCATATTTTTTTTTATTTCTTTTTTTTTTTTTAATTTTTTTTATTTATTTTTATTTTTTTTTATTTTTAAAGATTTTATTTATTTATTTGACAGAGAGAGATCACAAGTAGGCAGAGAGGCAGGCAGAGAGAGAGAGGAGGAAGCAGGCTCCCCGCTGAGCAGAGAGCCCGATGCGGGACTCGATCCCAGGACTCTGAGATCATGACCTGAGCCGAAGGCAGAGGCTTTAACCCACTGAGCCACCCAGGCGCCCTTTTTTTTTATTTCTAAAATAACATATTACAGTAGATGATATGTAGAAGTAAATATGAGAATCCAGCAAAGCTTCTTTTATAACAGGTATTAAAGAGAGATGCAAAAAATGTAAAACAATGGTTCCTCTTCTCATTAAAGTTTTGTCTGGAGAATATATAGTTTATTTTTCACAAAAAATGCCATTTATGGGGTGCCTGGGTGACTCAGTGGGTTAAAGCCTCTGCTTTCAGCTCAGGTCATGATCCCAGGGTCCTGGGATCGAGCCCTACATCGGGCTCTCTGCTCCGTGGGGAGAATGCTTCCTCCTCTCTCTCTGCCTTGCCTCTCTGCCTACTTGGGATCTCTCTCTGTCAAATAAATAAATAAAATCTTTTTTTAAAAAAATGCCATTTATGTTAATATATAAGTTTATTATTTTTAAGTGAGTCAAAAAACATTAAAAAAGCATCCAACTAATAATACAGTGTATATTACCTAAATTGAATTTAAATTTAAAAAATTTTAAAAAGCATGTATCTTAATATCTAATAAAGTAAATATTGATAGATAAAATCCATATAAATAGAAAATCTTTGGGAATTTCTTTTTTTATTTTTAAGAGTGTAAAATGGTCCTGAGACCAAAAACCTCAAGAACCACTACCTAAAAATGATGTGAAATGGCTGAAAACTGAAGCTCAATTCAGTTAAAATAAGAGTATAAAGAAGAACCTACATTAATGACTAACCTGGTGAAAGTATTAAAACAACCATTATTTTTTCCAAACAAATGAAACGGCTCTTTTCAGTATGCTGTCCCCTTAATAATCAGTAGGGACACTGCATGCTCTAATTCATCTGTTTTTGTCAGTGGTAACCACCATATTCACTGTACCTGTTACGTGAGTTGCTCTAGCTAAGGTCAATATCAAGGCTCGGTTCAGCTCTTCAGATTCTGCGGACAGCACTGTTTTGGGATCACTTAGGAAGCGTGTGAACTGTGGCTGGACCTCCGAGCTCCCTAATGCTGTTATAAGCCTAAGTGCAGTGCTCTCAACACTGAAAGGTAGGAAAAAAAAAGAAATGAAAAAGTTAAGTTACATATAACGTTTCAGAATTATAGATTTAAATCTAATTCTAGATTGAGTAAATGGAAAAACATGAAAACCACGAATTTCTGTTCTTTGATTAAAAAAACACCCTACTCCTTTGTGTGAGAATGAGCTTTGTTTAGTTTTAAAAACCTGAGATGCCAAAAAAATAAAAATAAATAAAAAAAACCCAATATGCCAAATTTTATAGCAAAACCATCTAACACTACTCATTTGAAAAAGGTAGCTCATAGCTTATAGGATTACCCAATTTTGCCTGAATATACAGCATTTCAAAAATCACATTTTTCAGTCTGAAAATATATTTTCACTTAAAGCTAAATCAAAGTGACATGATAATTTAACCATAAACTGAAGTGTATTTAAATCAAGTATCTTTTTTTTTTTAATTTTAAAAATTTTTTGTTTTTAATTTGACAGAGAGAGAGAGATCACAAGTAGGCAGAGGGGCAAGCAGAGAGAGAGGGGGAAGCGGGCTCCCCACTGAGCAGAGAGCCTGATGTGGGGCTCGATCCCAGGACCCTGAGATCATGACCTAAGCCGAAGGCAGTGGCTTAACCCACTGAGCCACCCAGGCGCCCCTAAATCCAATATTCTAAAAGAATAAACTAGAACATTTTGTCAAAGGCCCTGGAAGTACTCATTCTCAGGCCAAAGATCACCAGGCGAGGCCTGAATTACCTTAATTACTTCCTATTTAAAAAGCTGTCCTCTATTTCTTCTGTATTGGAAATAAAATACCCTAGAAGCAGAGGAGATTTATGACACATGAATACAAATACTATAAGGGATTAAGTTCCCCATGTCGAACACAGTTTCTAAGAAATCTTAGGGGAAGACCGTCATCCCAGAACTCACCAAAGATGGAGCTGGTTCTGGTTGGTTTGTGCAACGGCCGCTAGAGTATGAAGATGGCTCAGGAGCTGCACCCTGTAATGCGGCTGGATGTGGTGCATCCGGTAGCTGAACATCTCAAGAAGTGTGTGTAAGATCCCCCAAGCATGGGATTTGAAAACAGTAGGCAAAAGTTGACCTCGAGGAACAAGACAATTTAAGGTACCAATTATAAAAGCTATGCGTTAAAAGACATTGAAGAAAAGTCACATGGAGTAAAATCTGTGTCAAGATTTGATCATGAACACACACACACACACACACACACACACACACACTTTTTCTCCATTAAATTTTCTCCATTAATTTTTCCTTAATGGTAAGGAAAAAAAATCCTTATCCTAATTAGAATACCAAGTTTGCTTTTTTCTTTTTTTGTTGGACTATGATAAATGGTACTCAAGCTCATCTGAAAAAAATGAGACAACATATGAAAAAAAATTTCCCTTCCTCACTTATCAGTTGTTTTTTAAATTACTTTCATAACATTAATGTTCCCAATCTTCTGAAGCATGAGGATCATTTTTTAACATACAAATTGCATGACACCCACTCTTATTCTTTCCTCTCTCCCAAAAAAGCTGTATTCAACCCTCAATTATCTGGGAAGAAAAGTAATTATGTTCAAATTAAAATTACACTAAACTATAACTAAAAAGTTGTAATTACCATGAATCAGAAAAACACTTCCATATTAGAAAGTATCTATTATTTAGAACTGCATAACAATTAACAGACACTATAAGCTATCTACTGAAATGCAGAAAACTCCTTTGCCAGTCAGATATAGCCCCAGGGCCAAACCAGCAGAAGCAGCACATGGGACCACACATTCTTGCATGAGAATAGGGACCATGTCTGTCTAGCTCACTGTATCCCAAGCACTTAACAAAATACCCCATTTAAAATTTCATTTTATTTTCTTTTCAGTGTTCAAAAATTCATTATATATGCACCACATCCAGGGATCCATGCAATACGCGAACAATACCCCTTTCTTATCATAACTTTAAAGTACAACTCACTCTCCTGACTCTCACACTCTTATCCCTCTTTTTTGCTTGGTTTTTCTCCATAAAACGTATCATCTGACATATTCCATACTTCATTTATTTTTCTGTCTCCCTCGTTAGCAGGTAATCTCTATGATGGCAATGACATCTGCACACTATTGTATCCCCAGGGCCTAAAAGAATCCCTGTTGAACTAATGAATGTGTTAATGGTTATAAACACCAGAAAAGCCCTTACTGATAAATCCTTTGATGCCCAAGGACTCTATTTCCATATACACCAATAAACGACTGTAAGTTTCCACTAGGGCTGGAGCCAAGGCCACGCTGGATTTTGCATGAGCAAGTTTTATCACTCTGGTAGCAATGCTATGGATAAGGCTGAGGAAAAACAAAAGAAAAGAAAAAATCCATATTTTTGAAATAGATAAGCAGTTACTCATAAGGAATCTGGTATATATCTAAACTTAAATACATGAAATGCATGAGTTCCATTTTAATCATTTAAGTTGTGCAGGACACTTGATAGTGATGCACTGAGACTAATTCTGGTTTCCATGGTGCTTTCAATGTGCACCAGGATACCTTTGCTCATGCAAAAGCAAAATTTGGGTATGACTCATAAAAACATACTTGAATTAAAAAAGAAAAAGACTAAAACACACACAAACCAAAAACCCCAAAATCATTTAAACAAAAAGAGCACGTGTAAATGGTTTTAGTCTGGTTTTCTTTTTCAAATATGTAACTAAAACTATTTGAGAAATTGAATGACTTTTATTACAGAATTACTTAAAAAAATCACTGCTAAGATCCAAACTCAACTCTGGCACACAGTAGGTAAAGCACATGTATAATGCCATGACAACGTTTACCATTAGAAAAAGAGTATGATTCTTCTAGAACTGGTGTCCCACAAATGCATTCTCTTGTATCTACAGAGTGTCTGAACTCTGAGCCAATACTTAAGAGCTAAAAGACTAGAAATAAAAATCTGGATTTCTAGGGTGCCTGGGTGGCTCAGTGGGTTAAGCCGCTGCCTTCGGCTCAGGTCATGATCTCAGGGTCCTGGGATCGAGCCCCGCATCGGGCCCTCTGCTCAGCAGGGAGCCTGCTTCCTCCTCTCTCTCTGCCTGCCTCTCTGCCTACTTGTGATCTCTGTTTGTCAAATAAATAAATAAAATCTTTAAAAAAAAAATCTGGATTTCTAGCCCTTCTCAAAAAAATTTAGAAGATCAAGCTACACTAGTCTACATTCTTACATTATAGAAATGAGCTAAAATGGCAACACCACGAGGTAAGCCTTGCACGCTTCAGTCAGCGTCAATTCCTTCTAGATACACATACTTGCATGTGCATGAATATCTGCCTCTCTTTCACTCAGCAGCATGTGGGACTCACCTACATTGTCAGCTTGGCTCTTAGGGGTACTTGAGTTCTAGAATCACAACCAACAGAGCCATTTCTGTCTTTTTAAAAAACGATAATGTCAATTCTAAAATCATCCCTGTTTATAATCAATATAGTATAGGCATTACAATTTTCGCATCCCTGGACTCAGCAATTCTACTTCCAGCAAATTATTGAATAAAAATATAGGTAGGTTTTATAGGTAGGTGCAAAGACAGTCTTAAAGGTAGTTTAGACATCATTATAATACTAAGACCCTGCAAATAATTCATGTCCAACAATGTGGAACTGGCTAAATAACCATATATAGCCACACAAAAGACTTCTTCACAGAAATTAAAAACAGACATTTTTTAATAACATCCAGAAAGAGTTGTTTGACAGATCCTTATGGGGAAATGATGGTTATGAAAGAGTACTGCAGGGCACATGAGTGGCTCAGTTGATTAAGTGTCTGCCTTCTTCTCAGGCACTGATCTCAGGGTCCTAGAATCAAATCCTGCATCTGGCTTCCTGCTCAATGGCGAGTCTGCTTCTCCCTCTCTCTCTGCCTCTCCTCCCATTGATATCACTCTCTCTCAAATAAATAAATAAAATCTTTTAAAGAAAAAAAATATCACAGTAAGAATCCATTTTGTTAAAAGAAAAATCTCAACCCATAAATGCATATATTTATACATAGGGGAAAAAAAAAGCCTCAGAACATACACCAAAAAATTTTATAATGCTCGTTTTTCATGAAGAGATTATGGTAATATTTTCTTGAGGTTTATTTGTATACTTCAGAATTCCTAAAATAAATTATTATTTTTGTAATAAAATAAATCTAATCATTTTTTTAAAAGTATACCTGACCATAAAACACACACACAATCATGAAATAAAGCCTATACTACACTGGTATCAATTCCCTGATACAGGACCAAATAAAAAGAACATACCTCATTTTGGCATGAACTGTCAGTGAATCCAGGAGGTTCATGGGTAGGGGAGTAATAGATGCTGAAGCCAAACAGCTTGTTCCAGGAAGAGGTACTCTCATAATTCCATTTCCATAAATAGTTTCTACCAGAGCTCCCATGGGTAATGTAAAACATTCTGAATTTGTAGAGTATGCATTACACAGCAAGGCAATCTTATAGTCATTCATTTGTAAACTTTTATTTCTAAGACTCTGCTGTAGGAACCTAAAATTTCAAGTACCATTAAACAGTAAAAAATGCAGATAATTTCCAGAAAGTTAAGTCTGTGCTTTAAAAACATTTAATTTCATGAAATGATTTACTAATACTATTTTCATTCCTACAGGTATTATAGTTTCTGCCCCAAATGCAGAGTGGAAACACAGAAAAGTTTGAGCAGAATTTCAAAAAGAACTTAAGTAATCATAAGTTATCAATTATTGGATATTTGCTAAGTATTACTACATACATGGAAGATTCAGATAATGAAGAAATAACTCAAGAGTTCATGAACTTGATTTCTATCTATTATCTATCTGGTTAAGCACAACAATGTGGCATCATTATAGATGTCACTGTGAGAAGATATTAAGGAATATCTCATAAAGGGAAAGCCAAATAAAATGTGAAGTCTGCGTACCCTATAGTTTTCTATGAAAAGATTTGGCAGTCCTTGTCAGAAGTTCTAGGTGGGAAGTTCAAGTGTTCCTAATACTGGTGACTGTCTAAAACTAAGTCTATCTAACAAGGGAATCTTCTCTGGTTAATCACAACTCTGGAAATGGTGTAAGGGAGCACACCAGCCAGAGCAGCTCAAATAATCCCGGCTGCCCAGGGAGTGAAGACATCTGTCAGATCATTCTCAGATCCTGAGTACTTAAGAAATTTTGAAACACTTTCACATGCTTTTGGAAAATAAGAACTTTAATTAAGGTAAAACATGTAAAAGCAAAAATTAGACTTGGAAATTAAATATATGTATGTCTGCATACATATAAAAATTTTCTAGTTGTTTTCTGATACAGGTATTGGTCAATTTTTCTTGGTAGGCCATTGCCCATTAAATATTCACCTTTACCCCCAGTCCGTGTGGGGAGATTTCCATACTTGATACAAATACTGAGAACAAGATTAGCCTATAATACACTACTTATTAATTAAAAAAATTAACAGTTAAGCTATAAATTACTTACTCATGGTGAAGCTTTAGGGAATGAGGTATTGGAATCTGCAGCTTAGAGTTGTCATTTTGGGCTTTTCTATTGAGATGAATCCAAATGCAAGTCATTGCAAAGGCATGAGTTGACTGGGGTTTGTTAATATCAGGAACTGGGATATACTGGAAAATAACAATAGGCATATGATAGGAAAGAGAAGAATTAACTAATTATATGTATTCTAATAATCCATTATTGATATACCTCTTTTTAAAATATGCTTTATTAATTTAACTTCAATTGTTCTTTGAATATTCAATACTACAAATCAAAAGATCTAACAGCTATAAAATAATGAAAATGTAATGACAGGATTATTTTTTCTTGCCAAGAAATTAACAGAAATTCAAAGATGCTTAGCTGAATTTTCCTACTGTCATGAGGCATTCACAATCATTTAAAAATTATATTCTTTAAAAAACAAACACATTATAAAATTTTACTGAATGTGATGAATATACTGAAAACACAGAATTTCTAAAAGTCGCATATATGCTTTTCAGGAACATCTAACAATTAAGAAATATACAATCTAAATAAGTATGATAATATACATGACACATATACATATATTGTATACTGATGGGGGAAAGGACATGGATGTCTGCAATTTGCTTTAAAATTGTCTAGTGTTGGGGTGCCTGCGTGGCTCAGTGGGTTAAGCCTCTGCCTTCGGCTCAGGTCATGATCTCAGGGTCCTGGGATCGAGCCCCACACTGGGCTCTCTACTCAGCTGAGAGCCTGCTTCCCCTGCTCTCTCTGCCTGCCTCTCTGCCTACTTGTGATCTCTGTCTGTCAAATAAATAAATAAAATGTTTGAAAAAAACTGTCTAGTGTTAACAAAAATTATGAGTGGAAAGATAAAGCAAGGATACTTCTTAAAACTACAATGAGCTATCCCCTCACATCTATCAGAACGGCTAAACTCAAAACACAAGAAACAAGTGTCAGTAAGGATGCGGAAAAAAAGGAATGCTCTTGCACTACTGGTGGGAATGCAATCTGATGCAGCTACTATGGAAAACAGTATGGAGGTTCTTCAGAAAATTAAAAAAATAGAACTACCCTATGATACAGTTAATTGAACGCACTACTGGGTATTAAAATACAAAAACACAAATTCAAAAGAATGCATGCACCCTATGTTTATTGCAGCATTATCTACAAGAGCCAAATTATGGAAACAGTTCAAGTGTCCATTGAGAGAGGGAATGAAGAAGATATGGTGTGTATGTATGTGTGTGTGTGTATACATAAAATGGAAAATCATTCAGTCATAAAAACTACTGAAATCTTGCCATTTACAACAACATGGATAGAGCTAGAGAGTATAATGCTAAGCGAAATAAGTCAGTTAGAAAAAACAAATACCACTCCAGGATTTCACTCCTATGTGGAATTTAAGAAACAAAACAACTGAGCAAAGAAATAAAGAAAAGAGAGAGAGAGAAACAAACCAAGAAATACTCTTAACTATAGAGAATAAACATGGTTACCAGAGGGGAGGTAGATAGGGGGATGGGTGAACTAGGTAATGGGGATTAAAGAGTACACTTATCATCATGAGCACAGAGTAATGTACAGAATTGTTGAATCATTCTATTACACACCTGAAACTAATAAAAAACAAAAAATATTTCTTGGTAATGAGTACATAGTTTATTTTTCTATTCACTCTACCTCTTTAGTGCATTTAAAAATTTCCATAACAAAATGTATTTTAAAAAACTGGCAGTCATCAAAATATACCATAGATTACTCAAATACTCATATAATAAAATAGGGGGAACATACTCAATTGGCAAACAAAAAAGATATTAATACTGATGTCAGTTGATCTTTCAGTAATGTATACAGATTAAAACAGCTTAATGCTTTCAAAACTATAAACCTATTTAGAATGTAGAGAAAGAGCTTGCTATACAAGATATTCAACTGTAATTTAAAATAAACTTCAGAAATAATCTAGTTCAATTTCTTCACTTTACATATGAGTAAACTAATGTTAAGAGGGATTGATGTCCATCTCAATTATGGTTAGTCACAGAATTGGGAAAGAACTCAGGTTTTCAGCTTCTAAATCCAGTGATCTTTTCACGAAATCACACTACATATAAATTAGACATAATCCAATCATCATACTGTTAACTATTTTATAAAACTTACTTCTTTTTCTGGGTACAGAAGGTCAAAGAGCTTCATAACAGGGAGAAAATCAGCTAGCGCATTTTTCTGAATACTTCCAGAAATGAATTGCAGGAGAACCCACATTAGATGATCTCTGCCTTTAATCAGTCCTCGCCCTGCTAACTGTAAAAGATGTTTAAATACACATCTACACAGCTGGTTAAAGAGAGGGATGTAGTAAAATTTAAAGAAAAACAAAACAAAACAAAAACCAGGAGAAACCCTGGTGTCCAAAAGTTAGCATCTAGCTTTGGCATTTATAAAGTATTTAGTTTCAACTCAAGACACAGCAAGCAAAACCTTTTAAATTATTTTTATATTCTATATATGTTTCCTCCCTGACTCTCAAAACAGCTGTGCATACCAAAAGTTAAATTTTTTTTTTTTAAAGATTTTATTTATTTATTTATTTGACAGAGAGAGAGAGATCACAAGTAGGCAGAGAGGCAGGCAGAGAGACAGGGGGAAGCAGGCTCTCCACTGAGCAGAGAGCCCGATATGGGGCTCGATCCCAGGACCCTGGGATCAGGACCCGAGCCGAAGACAGAGGCTTTAACCCACTGAACCACCCAGGCGCCCCCCAAAAGTTAAATGTTTTAGAAATAGGTTTAGGACTAGGTTGACCATGCATCAAAGAGAATCAAGTTTAATATGAGATAATTACTTAAAATAGCTCATCAAACACAAGCAATACCTCATGATACCAAAAGGATTTTTTTTTTTTTTTTTAATTTAAAATCTTCAGGGCTCAGTGGGTTAAGCCTCTGCCTTTGGCTCAGGTCATGATCTCAGGGTCCTGGGATAGAGCCATGCATCGGGCTCTCTAGAGGCTCAGCGGGGAGCCTGCTTACCGCCCCCCCCACCCCCCCACCGCCTGCCTCTCTGCCTACTTGTGATCTCTCTCTCTCTGTCAAATAAATAAATAAAATCTTTAAAAAATTTTTTTAAATCTTCAAGAAGTTGTTATCAAAAACGATTTCTCGTTTCCAGCAGATTGTAACAGAAATAAAACATCATGGGAGTGGCAGTGCGGGTAACTAACTGGTGGCTGGAAAGATTTTAACAATGCTTACAAAAAAGTTTCCCCAAATAATCCATGTTGTAGAGATGTTACAATATAACAACATTTATTTCCATTCACCATGTCTAAAATCTTACAATAAAATCAACTTTTCCACAAACATACTCTTCTAGTTGTAGTCTCTATTTTGGATTCATTGTCCCACTTTTTCATTCACTGCCAAAGCAGAAACAACCGAATGATCCTAGACTCCTGTACTCCCTCTGTTACCTACCCATGGCCAAGCCCTATTCTCAGCATACCTCTATCATCATATCTGGTCTTGGACTCCTCCTCTCTGTTCTGGTTTGGGCCATCAGCATCTCCCACTCATATCACTGCAAAGGCCCCCTTAACAATTTCCTTGTCTTTGATTTTGTCCCCCTCCATCTCTTTATGTCACCCTCTACCTGCATGTGGCAATTAGCAGTAATTCTTCCCACTTGTGTATGATGATGTCATTCCCCTCCTCATCTGCCTTCCAAAGAGGATCTAAACATCTTTAGAACAAATATGTGGCCATATAAAGTTTTCCATGTCTGTCTTGCCTTCTCGCCTTCCTGATCTCACTTTCCTGTTTATATTTTTCTTTCTAGTTCTCACACACATTAACCTTTTTCCAAATGGTCTTCTTATTGCAATGGAAACACTTTCTTATCTTTTCCTCTTGGCAAATTTCTACTTGTCCTTCAAGTGCTAGCTTTAAGATCTCTGATAAAGTCATACCTGACATCTTGAATAGGAACTATTCTTCTTCATACCTACTGCAGGAAAATATGCTTCTGTTATATGAACTATTAATTTATAATCAAATTGTTTACTCTTAAATCTTCCCAATAGTAAGCTGCTCCTTGAGGGTAGCATGGAGCCTTTTCATTTTGTATTCCCTGGTCCTTGCACTATGAATATGTGGAAGAAATGACTGAAACCAATATAGTGACAAGAAAGTGAAAAGTTTAGAAACCACAAAAGTACTGCACAAAACAGAAATTAAAGCTCAGAACTTCTGCTGTTGCTGAAATCACCAAAGTCCATTATCAGTCTAAAACATCATCAACAGGTGAAGTGACTCTGATGAAAGATTTAGTACTTACCTTCTGATGAAGAGAAAGGACCATATGTGGAAAACTTGCAAATTGGAAAAGCACAAAGAAAATGAGCTGACTTGAGAGATGCTGCCACAGGAGTTGGCTTGTGCCGCCATCATCAAACTTCTCCTCAGTCTCGGACCGCTCCATGGCATAAACCACCAGATCCACCAACTGGTCCTCCAGCACAGGGCAGCGCTGCTTGTGCTGTAGGGCAGAGATTAGATACAGTATTCCAAAAGCCTCCCGGTTAGTTTTAGAAGTTACTGGTTAATGGACATTAATTGTAACAAGAGGCTGAGAAGCATGGAATGAAGTTGAACTTAAGTTGAGTTAAGGTTAGATTTAGTCTATTAAAGCTGCATCATGTTACATTATCATAGAGGATAAGTTCCATAAAAATAATTACTTTCCATATCTCATAGAAAACAGACTCCTTATTAACTTTTGACTTTCACTCACACGTCATTGTTTCAATTTGACAAGGGGCACTACACAATAGAACATTTTGTTATTTATCCTTTGAAAAAAGATAATTTACAAAGCATATGAAATGACGATAGCAGTATTAATTTTGCATTCTAACTCAAAATATAAAAAAAACACGAATCTCGAGAATCAAATATTGTGATGAAAGCAAACAAAGCAGAGAGAATCTATGTATTTTAAAGCAACCACCACAAGTTTATACTAACTTTACATACAGAGATGTATCTAAATAGCTGCAATTACGCAGTATCTGTTTTTCAATGTGTGTTACTGATCCTGATACTGAAATGGAAACTTCCTCTACAAAAAAACTGATCTCAAAGTTAATCTCTGCTCTTCCTTCTTAGAAGCCAAACATAATGCAGCTTTAATTTTAAATTAGACTATTTTAAAATCTAAAACAAGAAAAAGAATTGAATTTAAACACTAAAAATGAAAATGCAACTTCCCTTTCTAGAGGCAAAAAGATTTATGCTTTTAAAAGTGATTTTAAAAAATATACTTTTACCAAAAGAAATATGTTAAGCCATATTTTAAGCCATTTTCATATTTCTTTTATAAAATATATGACTTAATGGCCAGGCAGTTGAAAGTCTTTCTAGTGAATGCAATTACTAATACAGATGCTTTCCCTC
The DNA here is from genome assembly GCF_020171115.1 of Neogale vison. Classification (NCBI taxonomy): domain Eukaryota; kingdom Metazoa; phylum Chordata; class Mammalia; order Carnivora; family Mustelidae; genus Neogale; species Neogale vison. Next base: position 69,545,671 of record NC_058091.1, on the reverse strand, counting down.
TAAACTTTAGACATGATTATTAGTCTTTTGCCATGAAAAAGGGATATGATTTCTTCAAATTTAGGGAAAAAATGCAAAATGGGGACGGATTTGGAAAAAAAACAAAACAAAACATAATGAGTAGCATCCCCTCTTTTGCATGCTCTTTGCCAGCTCCAAACTTGTAAAGCTCCAATATAGCTGCACTTTCTTAAAGCATGCAAATAAAACAAACATCTATCCAAAACAGTAAGCATCAATGGTTGTTTCATAGTTTTTCCAAAAACACAATGCCATGATCACAGTTCAACCACATTACAGGTTTACAAATAGCAATATTAACACCACCAGTTGAGACTACAGTACTTTCCCTCCAAATGTAATTATCATTATGAAGCAGAGCAAAGTGCAACAGACAACACTACAAACTATTTCTTAAATCAGCATGCAAAACTACTGTGTACAGGGCTTGAAATTCACTAGTTCTGCCAACCACCAACAACCTAAGAAATGTGTCAGACAACACAAATTTAGAGTGAAATCATTCAAAGTATACAAGAGTCAGAAAAATTTGTGAAAAGAAGTAAAGCCAGGATTTCCAGTAGGAATTTTTCATTAGTGATGGGAATTTGCCTCTATTTTGGAAACTAACCAATTTGTCATCTATTCCTCCATCCACAATGGTCTTCCGTTAGTCTACTTCAGGAAAAAAGAACAAACTAAATAAAATTGGTTTTTAGCACCTGAGTCGTTTTGGAATTTTCCTTTTTAGTATTAGTTATTTATTTTAAAAAACTAAATGTTTACCTACATATCTTTAACCGTGTTGTAATAGTTATACAGTTAACGATTTAAAGAGGAAAACCAAAAATATTAAGATTTTGACAAAGTAAGAACTGGGAAATTTACAGTTAAAGCTGATGATCTTTCAATACATACCACGACTTAAATTACTTCTAAATTTTCTGTTAAGAATTACAGGAGTCCGGAATCTCTATGGCATCCAATGCCCTAGTGTCTGAGTGTGGCAGAACATCTATCAGGATTAACTCTATGTTTCCCAGGTGTTTTGGTTAAAGCCAAGGATATTTCTCAAACTGAGTTTTGGGATAGCTAGTTCTTTGTTTATTCGCCAATTTTATTAGTACCAAAAAAAAAAATAAAAAAAAATAAAAAACCCCGCTGAAATACAAAATGATCTGTGTTAACTACTTGAGAATAAGTTTAGCTTTAGTTTACTTCACTAAAAAATAAGTACATTAAAATTAATATTCTCCACCATGTAGATTATTTTATAAAGTGGAACAAATGAAAATTTTAAAGCAGTTTAATAATCTAATGAAGATTAAGTATCAACCACTAGGCTATGGTAATTTGGTAGGCCACTGGATGCTTTGTCTATGGCTATTTACCATGCGCTTTCTGAAGCTTTTGTAAATTTAAGTCTTCAAGGCAACAGGCATGTAAGTGAAACTAGCTAGTTTACATCATATCTATATGCAAATTTAGTTAAAACCTGTTTAAACAATAAGAATCCAAGCTCAATATTTTAACAATTTAATTTCTGCATAATAGCTCAAACTGCATTGGAAACTTATTTCTCAGCTTTGGTAAAAGCTGAAAATGAGGCACAAGGCATTAACTGAGACACTAGCATTAACCTCTACTCATGACCCTGATTCTTCCCCACCACTATTCCAAAAAACAAATGGTAATGCTTTTCAGTCTAAATAACCATATCCTATATTAAGTGGCCCTGACAATTTTGATTTAATAGTTCTGGTACTGCTTTTGTGGTAAAACTTTAACATATTGTAGTTAGGTGGGCTTAAGTTAATTTCAAATCATTATTTCAGTGCTAGAAATCAATTTTAGAGCAACACCTATTCAGGACAAGCTGGGAAGAGAAATCCCTTTGTATGCCATTTATCATATTCTCTGCCAATTAGAATTGGAACCCTATGCTAGTTAATACCACTTTCAATGGTGCCTTTCAAAAATAACCAAGTGATTAGTCTAGTACTTTACTGTCTCAGGGTAGCCAGAGTTTACACACCACCACATAAGAGCTTGAGGAGCATATCTGTTTTGTAATACTCTTATTTGGCAGAAAGAACACAAAGTTGTGTAAAGACACAAAACAGGATTCTTCCACTGTGAACACTCCACCTTGATGGTCACAGAACTGGGCTATTTATGACTTTATGAATGTGACCGACTTTAGATTAAAATATAGCCCAATTCCTACTGGAAAATGCAATATGGACAGCTCTTAAAAGGTTTCAAGCTTTAAGTAAATTATTGCATTGCTAGAGAAAGGATAAGAAAGTATAGTGCAGGATATAGTTCTGTAATGATAAAAGATGTGATAAGATAACTTGTTTATTTTTAATCATATATTTATACTTTGTATTCTCATTTTCTACTCTACTTTCTAGGCGGTAAAAATAATTTATCAAGTCAATTCAGCACATATCTTTCATCTACAAGTCCATTCACTACAGAGTTTTCTACCAAAACAATTATTGATGAATTGTGAGCTTTTGACAATGTTTACAGTGGGACCAATACTTATAATGTTCTGTCAGCATTTCCATTATAAACTTTATTTTTTATGGATTTATGTCTTAGTCATAAACTTTTTTTAGGTTGAAACTTGTTACTAAAATAATCAAATCAGAAATACTCTTCTATGAATTGTTTTGTCAATTTCTACTTTAAGAAGAGCTGCATCCCAAGTGAAAAAAGCTAATGATAACTACGGATATCTGGGGGAAGGTACTCGCAGCTTGAATGACCACGGGTACATTTATCCACCGAACTGTAAAAAAAATTGAGTCAAATATGACTTAAAGTTCATTGCAAAAATTAGTTTTAAGACATAGCATGAAGCATTCTTTCAAAGTTGACTAAATACTTACCTCTAACTCAAGTGAAAGTTGATCAGAATTAATGACTTGGTATTTAAGATGTTAAATTGACAGGTTATATGAAGTAACTGTCAGATACTGTAGTGTGAAGCAGTTTCAGTTTCACATGTACATAGGCTTGTCCAAACAAGGAAACTTGGTAAATTTGTCAGAAGAAAAAACTTAAAATAATAAAAGAGATACTGCTACTAGGGTGAGGTTTGGCATGCAAAGTTTCAACACTGAGCAAGTTTTATGGCCAAGCTATATGTCCTTAAAAATAGGGCTTTATAAATGGAAGCACTGGCACAACCTTCACTATAGTATTGCAAACAGTAACGCTATTTTATATAACCTAGACAAGAACGTCTTTTTAAAATCAAAAAGCTGGTCTATTTTAATATGTTGGGCTCAAAAATTTTTAACAAAAATAATTGGAACCACTATTTTGTTTAAAATCTCAAAGGTGAAAAGTCCTGGAACAGACTTGGGACCGTATAAGAGTTTGGTTTATAAAGTTTGGCCACAGTGTTTTTCTCCCACTACAGGTGAGCTTCAATTGCAAGGAGCCCACTCTAGGAGGAGGACACTTCTGGCAAAGACTGACAAAGAAGGGTGTTTGTCAAGCAGGTGTGGGGTCACCTAAGAGTGTGACATTTCTTAGTCAATCCCCATGTTTCCAAAAAAACCTTCCCTGCATCAAGTTTACCACTCCAACTTTTAAAATAATGTATCTCTATTAAAGTTTTTCCTCTTTGTTTTGTTTTTAATTTGTTTTTGTTTTAAGGCAAAGCAACATAAGTACTTTTATAGATGTTATTTATTTATGTTTTAATAATCTGGAAAGATAAAGGCCACCATCCATCTTTCCATCTCTGAAAATTCCACAAGGCGAGCTTTGGCCCTAAAGTATTAAAAAAAAAAAAAAAGTAAAATGGAGTGGGAAGGAAAAACAACCCATCAAAAAGTGACAGGTGTTATTGTGTGCCAGGTGTTGTCTCTTTGTTAAAAAAAAAAAGAAAAAAGAAAAAAGAAAAAAGAAAAAAAAAGAATATAAAAAAACAAACACCAAAAACCAAAACCAAAAACAATCCACCAAAAACAACTCTCATATCCCAAGAAGAAATTCATTTTAGTGGCCTTGGTCTCAGCATGGTCCTGCCAATTTCAAGCCCCGACCATACATGTATTTTCTAAATGGAATCAGTGGCTACAAAGCGGCCAGCGTATCGTTAGTCACAATACAACAGTAAGGTTGTGAACATACCTGAGCAATGTTCAAGGTCTAGAGCATTGGAGGATGGGCAGGACAAGACAGGACAGAACAAAAATAAAGGAAGAAAAAAAGAAAAGACAAAACAGTGACTATGAGGCCAGCCTCAAGGAACCCAGAGTCAGCACAAACCCTCCCACATGTTAAACCACCAAAAATAAACATATACCAAAAAGGGGGGAAAAATCAGCAGTCAGGCCACGCTGAAGATACCAAGGGTTAAAAAATAGGCACCCAAACAACAACAACAAAAAAAAAATAAAAAAATTATGGTTAAATCATGTGTAGGTTTCTCTGGCAAAAGGTATACTTGAAACTGGCCTTATAGAAAAAAAAGCAATGCAAAATAAACCAACTTTTAAAATATCTTCTTTTTAATTTAAACATTTTTAAAGCAATATATAAATGATAGGAACAATACATTGTTTAAAAAACCATATATTAAAAAAAAATCACTGAATAGTTCTTAACTGTTTTGCTCAGTTAGCTCTAGCAAAGAAAAGAGAAAAGAATAGTGCAGATTCTATGCAGAATTTACTTGGTTTCCAGCATAGTACAGTACCTGCTTATTTAAACCTAGCATATTGCAGACCATATCCCTGGAATAAGGCTGCTCCAATACATATCTCAACAAAGCAGTCTGTGGTTCAAACAGATCCTTTAAAGAAAATAAAAAAAATTATTGCTTCAAGATCAAAGTAAATGTTAATTCAAATAATTTGAAATTGGGATAAAAAAAATCTGCTAAAGGCACCTGTTACCTTCACACAGTAGGCAGTATCTAGTGGAAAAAAATCATAGGATTTTAGTGCTTACAGTTAATCTGATCCCACCCCTCAATTGATAGGAGATATAACTGAGGTGAAGGGACTTGCCCAAGTTCACATAGAGGCTCGATTTAGAAAGACTTTAGTTACTGTCATGGAAGAGTCTTAAGCATCACTGTAAGGAAAGGATTTTCTGCTCAGAAATCTAACCAAAGAGAAATGGAGGTAGTTTCCAATCATTTTCATACAAGTGTAAAAAAACAAACACTACTTCCAAATTTGGAGAGGACAACTGACTTATAGTATAGGGGTTAATTAGGAGTGTTGATCCTGGAATCAGACTGTCTGAGTTCAAATCCTGATTCTACCATTTCATAAACATAGAGCCTTAGTTAAGTTACTACCCTGCTCAGTGTCTCTGTTTCATCATCTGTATAGTGGAGATAACTAAGATAGTTGAGACTAAGGGCTACTGAAAAAAGTTCTTACAACAGTGGCTGGTATACAGTAAGTGCATAGTGAATTGATCTGTTTTCAATATTATTCCTATCATGATAATTGCAAATTCCATTTAGTTTACCACTTTTTCACATTTCCAAGTTTTGCAAACTAATATGCCAAGAGTCCAGGATTGTGACCTTAGTTTCGCTATTTCCCTCACTTCTGAACTAGTTTCCTAATCACTCTGTACATCATTTTTGACACAAAACACTTACATGAAAAATCTCTAGTCCTCCTCATACCCTGCTCTGTAACCATTTCAACTCCCAAGATACTATAATGAATATATCAAACTTCATTGTGGCTTTATTTCATGTTTCATTTTATCGATACTTGGAGATTTTTTTCTCTTGAGAATATTCTACTCCACTTTCATGTTCTCCATCCTCCCTTCAAAAACTCTAACACAGTAGAGGCACCTGGCTGGATCAGTCAGAAGAGCATGTGACTCCTGATCTTGAGGTCTTGAGTTCGAGCCCCAAGCTGGCCATAGAGACTACTGAAATAAATTTTTTAAAAACTTAAAAAAAATTTTTTAAAAATCTAACAAAGGAGAGACACACTTTTCAAATTTTAAGAAAAGTGCAAATTCATTTTTGGTCCTCACTTTGCAAAGGAAAAATAAAAAGGTTTCCATTATAAAGATTCAGTTTTCTTAATCTAAGTGCTTTGTCGGGACCAACTGGAGCATAAACACCCAATATTACAAACCACAGGGTATACGTGGATATGAGAATCATATGATAAACCATAAACTATTTTTCATTAAATATATACTTCTTTATTCTGTGAAGAGACAATTAAGCACAACACATCATATAATCCAGGATGAAGACTGTTAGATGGACCAAAGTTCCATTATATTTATCAACATACCTTATCGTATGGTAAAAGGCCCTTCAAAGGAAAACGAAGAGTTGCAGGATCCAATTTCCATGAATTACAAATGGCTCCCGAGTTATTTACAACTGGCAGAAGGCTGCAGCGGCCTGTATTACAGAAAATGTTTTAAAGTAAATGTAAACACAAATGCCTAGTCCTTCATTCACTCTATGAATATTTAATAAATATCTATTCTGAATCAGGCACTGGTTTTAAAAAGGTTGTAATCAGATATAAATTTTGGGAATTTTCTTTGATTATTTTAAGTCCAGATGGTTGGAGACCAATTTACAGGCCTTCAAAACTCAAAAATGTTGGCATTTGTCCAAGCATATAGGATAAAGATCAGCAAAGTATAATCCATGGGCCAGATGCAGTTTGCCACCTATTTCTATAAAGTCTTATTGGGACACTGATGCTTTCCCACTCTAATGGCAGAGCTGAATAGTTGCAACAGATGGTATAGCTCACAAAGCCTCAAATATTTACTGGATCACCATTTATAAAAAAAGTTCACAAATCTCTAGTCTAGGGTCAACATAATTGACTTTATGCATGATGTTCCTAGAGGCTTAGATGTAGCATATGACCATCAACTCATATACCCAACTGCCTAATGAATACTGTCACTTGGCTGTCTCCCAGGGACTTAAAGCTTAACAGATCTTAAAACTGAACTCATCATCCTTCTCAAACCTGCATCACTTCCAGAATTAAATTAAATTAAATGATATCAATATCCACTCAGTTCAGTCACAAAATCCAGAAGTCTGAAAATCATTTGTCTAGAGTCTGCTTGTTTTATATTTGCATTTCCAATCTAACATAGCACCCAACTCACAAGAAGTGTTCAAAATTTGGTCACTGACTAAATAATGGTCTATATACCCACACAGTAGTGGGCACTGCATAAATTGCCAAATCGCATGCTTGTTTTTAAAAGCAAATTCTTTTTTTTTTAAAAGCAAATTCTGAGAATGAAACAAAACATGGAAAAATGAAAAATAAAATAAATGAAGTACAGAGCAAAAGTGTGAATTGGAATGAGCTTATTAAAAAAGCCTGATAGTCTCGTGCACTATGGCCACAGAAATATGGTCACTTGAGACTTCTAGTTGCCTGGATATTCCATGGTGCTTTACTAGCTCTATTAATAAAGTTCCCTCTAATCACCAGGAAATGTATCTTCTAGAATGATTCTATCTGAAGCTTAGACTCAGGCAAGATAGTTGCTTTTCCCCTCCCTATACTGTGCAAACAAAGTACCTGAAAACAAGTAAATAGCTATTATTTAAGCTTCTACAAATTACCAAAATGACAAACCACCAAAACATGTGTAAGATACCATCTGCCAATGCTGAACAGTTCACTAAAAACCAGGTACTATTTTGTATATCTTAAATTATAATCCTACCACAAATAGAGTTTATCCTTGCTGTGGGCCTGAAGGTATCCACAAAGTCTGATACCAGGTTTCCAAGTAACTAAAAACAAAACAAAAAACATGGAAGTATAAAAATAAAATCAAGATTTCTTTTAATGTAACCATCATTTATGTAAAATGAGACAGCATGTAAAAATCTAATATAATACCTGGCATGTAAAAATTACTCAAAAGTCCCTCCTCTTTTACTTTCTTTCAAACAATTCCTTCCCAGTCCATCTGTTCCTAAATTAAGCCAAATAATACCACCACATGCTGTGATATTTCATGAAGCTGGCATATTTTCACACATGATACAGAAACTGTCGTGGGGTTCTTGGGTGGCTCCACTGGTTAAGCATCCAACTCTTGATTTTGGCTCAGGTCATGATCTCAGTGTTGTGAGATCAAGCCCTGGGTCAGGCTCTATGCTCAATAGGAAGTCTGCTTGAGATTTTCTCTCCCCCATTCCCTCTGTCCCCACCCCAGGCACATTCTAAGAAATAAATCTTACAAAAAAGAAAAAAACAAGAAGACAATAAACTGTTTTAACAGGATAGTAGAGAAATAAAAGGAACACATTATAATGATAAAAAAGTACATTTTTTCTCAGGATAAAAGTGACCATTTTAAAGATAGGCACGCAAAAATAAGATTAATATAGCTATTTTTTAATTAGAATTTCTAACAAAAAAACTTGGAAAATATCATATTTACCCAGTGTGGAAGTTTTCCCTCAGGATATAGTTTCCTAATCTCTGTGACTGCAAAGTAGGCTGGCAATAAACAGGCATTTCTTTCTAAGATGTATGCTATAACCTAAGAAAAATAAAAGAGCAATGTTATTCTTCCTGGTTAGTTCCACATATAAGCTCTTTAAACGCAACAGTTACAACAACAAAGATATTAAAAGCAAAGATATTATTTTATGGATTTACTGGGCTTAATCCGTAGCATAAAGAGTCCATTTATATGTGAAGACTCTCTAAAAATGGAGATTAATGAACAATGAAATGGATGTTACTAAGTAACACTGCTTTAAATGTTGACAGATTCTAACAGGAAAGCAACAGACCAAAGTAGTAATTCTTGCAATATCAGTTATAAAACACAAAGAACTTTTAAGCAGTCTATAGGCTAAGGCCTTATAGCAGCTAAAAATATTTGAATGTCTATATTGTTATTTTCTTAATTAAAAACCATGACTTAATCAAAACTTAAAAATTTTTTTCTGAAATATAATACAAGCAAAACAGCATCTTTAAAACTACAAGTGATTTTTGTAGAAGTTCCCAAATGGAATAGTCCACAAACTACGTTTTAAAGGCACAAAACTATATAAAACTTGACTTTTTTGAGGTTACGATCAATGAATTGCAGACATATCTAAATTACCTCTCTTGCTGCTAGAAGCTGCTGTACAACGGCTGAGCTCACTGTATTGGGAATTGTCAAGATTTTCTCCAAAATCACTTTTAAGAGATCTCGAACCCCCTATTACAAGAAAAAAACCCACAGGTTAAAACTAAGTAGTGCCCCCTGTCCTAGTTAAAACACCTAAAGGTTTCAACACTTACATGCTCAGGAAAAAAGTTACCGCCCAGATCACATTTTCAATCAAAGCTAACACTCAAGTCCCTAACATCAGCGCAAAAGAAGAGTCATGTTCCAAAACAGAATTCTAAGGAATGTCTAACAATATGAATGAACAAAGAAAGTCCCTTACAAATAAAAATTAATCTTGCCACACTCCGCTTTCTGGACCCTCACATTACAAGAGCTTCCATTTTTACAATGGTCCAAAACGTTTAAATTGGGCTGAGGGGCAAATAATTTGAATGGAATTTGAAAATACTCAGACATGGGCCTTAATGTTAAACTTTCTGGCAGGTGATTCCTTCTGCTCACTCCCTTTGTCATATTCTAACTTTATTCCCCCTTCTCATTCATCACATACCTAATCACTCAAACTTATCCAATAAAGCTATTCTGTTAAATGGTCATCTCTGCTAATCTACTATCAGTTACATTACTTCAGAGAAGAATCTGATACATGGAGAAGAAATTTCATTCAACATGCATTTATTGAGTATAAACTGTGTGATCAATCTTGTAAAAAAGATAGACAAAACATAGACATGACAGAAATTAGAAACAATTATAAAGCACCATATAAATAAGAAGGTAAAAACTTCATGTTAACCTGCCAAGGAAACTAGGTGGGGGGGAAACAAAACAAAACAAAACAAACAACTTCTTAGATTTAATTTTCTATTAAATCATAATTCAAATCAGTAATTACCAGTTAAGGCATTTAGACTAGAGAAATTAGAGACATAAAGCACTGGGTCAGGCATTGGCAATTATTTCAAAAAGGACAGCAACAAAAGTGATTTGAATGAAGGAGAATGGTTGTGCAGCAAGGAAGATCCTGAGTTGTATTAAGATACACAGAGAGTATATGCTATGCTGTTAGTTTGGCTCAAGAGAAGTGCTGAAGGACATGTCTTCAAAGGAGGTCAAAGTAGAAGTGAAGCAGGACTTTCTCCCTTTATCAGTTGATGCCTACAACACTTCTCAGTTCCACACAACCCTGCTCTGAGCTCTTTCATTTGCAACAGGCCACCACATTCTCAATCTGTGGGATGAAGGGGCCCTGAGTTTGCCTGGTGACTTTTCTATTCATCATAAATATATATTAGCCATCTGCATTTTAAAGACTTTTGGGAGGAAAGCAGATAAGCCGTGGGAAACACTGAGCAATTTTAAATCCCTTTAGGAAATACAACAAAATAATTTAGGAAATACAACAACAACCAGATTTTGTAAACACTTCCATTTCATTTCTCTCATCAGAAATTAAGATACTACTGCATAAGATAAGATACTACTACATAAGAAATTAAGATACACACTGAAAAATTATTCATGTCTGAAAGTGATTACTTTTTATAATTAGGAAAAAATACCTTATAATCCACTCCCCCAATTATTTTCCGAACCAGTTTAAATGTTAAGGCCCAAAGTTGTGTTCTTTCCCATTCAAGTGTGTCAGAGTTTATCAGGGATTCACAAACCATCCTAGAAAATAAGAATACCCATTCCAGTTACAAGACACAATTTTGCCAAGTTCTCCAATAGCCAAGGTCTGTGTACTCTGGATATTATATCTGTCATAATGTTCTTCAGAAAGGTATGTAACTATTCAATAATACTTTTTAAAAATTACATACATAGTATATGTGTTTTATTAGTGTGAAAGATAGAACACAAAACAGAACTAAATAATATTATATTTTTACTAGAAAGAAATTTACCAAATGCTATTGATTAAACGTTTACCATCTATCAGTTTGTGGTAGATTACATTTTTCCAAGATGGCTGCAACAAGACTTTCAATCCCACATGTTTTTCTGAAGGGTGGTAATGATACTCCTCCCATGAAGAAGTGGGAGAAGTATTGACGTTCTCTTCCCTTAAACATGGGCAGGCCTAAGATTATGGCAAAAGGGACACTTACGACCCGCAAGACAAGATAATGCAACTTCTGCCTGGCCTTCTTTTGAATGCTTGGTCTTGACACCATCATGCTGTGAAGAAGTCCAGGTCACATGGACAGGGCCTATGTAGGTTCCAGCTGATAGGCCCGGCTAAGGCCCAGATGATAGTCAGGCATCAACCACCAGATATATGAATGGGGAAACCTTTGTCCTAACTACAACTATAACCATGATCAGATTGCAATCACAAGACCCTGAGATAAAACCTGCCTACTGAGCTCAGTCAACCACCATAACCATGAATGTTAATAAAATTTTATGTAATCCTAGCCCTTGGACTGAAAGGCAAAGCCTGCCTGGTTTTGAGCCTTTAAGTATACAATTCTAGGAATACTATATGCTAGAAACTAAAACCTGAGGTTTTATGAAGGATTATTTGTTGAGCCTAACTTCCTTCTTCATTCCTTCACCCTTTTATAACAACAATCTAGACCAATTTCCAAATATTAATTAAAAAAAAAATTCTTTGGATTGCTCATATCTGGCATTAAACATACCTGGGTGGAAGAAGACCAGTCTCCACTGCCATTGCTAAGCAGTCATAAAGAAAAGAAATTCTTTTAGGACTATGCTGGCCATGAATAAATTTAACAATCCACTGGATGCATTGTTCATGAGATTCCTGGAAAATTAGAAAAGGATTACACTTTAGATCTAAAGTGACATTTTAAAACTGACAAATACCTAATCCAACATCTGGGAGTGTATCAAGACTACGAATTAAATACTCCACTATAAACATTAAAGGATGGAAACAATTTTTAAAAAATGGAAAAATTCAGATTTAGTGTTTCAGTTATATTAAGCATAAAATCATACAGTTCTATAAACTCCTACCATTTTTATTACATGGACCTCCAAAAGGGGTAAGATTTTATTAATATACCCATGGTCAACAGAAAACTCTACCAAGGATGTGTCAATGGAGGGAAAAATCCACTATGAGTATATAAGCCTTTTTTTTTTTTTTTTTAAAGATTTTATTTATTTATTTGTCAGAGAGAGAGGGAGAGAGAGTGAGCACAGGCAGACAGAGAGGCAGGCAGAGGCAGAGGGAGAAGCAGGCTCCCCGCCGAGCAAGGAGCCCGACGTGGGACTCGATCCCAGGACGCCGGGATCATGACCTGAGCCGAAGGCAGCTGCTTAACCAACTGAGCCACCCAGGCGCCCCAATGAGTATATAAGCCTTATGAGAATTGTGTGAATCTAATCCCTAAGAGCTCAACTGTGAATCCAAAGACATCTTAAACTTCTAGACCTGTATAGCTTTAAATCTGATACCAAAATAGTCCCCACATCAGTCTTACTTCTAGGATGCCCTCAAGAAGAACCTACATGTCCCCTTGGTCTGCACTACTACTGTCTCAGGCACTGCTATTGTTGAATGTACATTGCTGATTTAGAAATAGCTATTTTCTTCCTGGCTCCCCCATTAGAATACAAACTTCTTGAAAACAAGGGCCATCCTTAATTTATAAAATGTTCAATGGATTAATTAAAAAATTAAAATATGTTGAAAAGATGTTCAACACCAAAGAAATGCAAAATAACCTATGAGATATAATTTCTCTTTTAGATTGGCAAACATCAAAAAATTCAAGAATACCCTACTGTGAGACCCTAAGGAACAGATACCCCTAGACACTGCTAGAAGAGTATAAACTGCTCTGACTTTTATGGAAAGCTATTAGGCAATTTCTATAAAAATTATAAATAGACATACCCTCTATCCTAGCAATACTACTTCCAGGAATTTATTCAATGTCCTGTGCATAAAATTGTTCATTATATTATTGTTGAAGGTGGAGAAGTTAAGAAATAACCTGTGTCAGTCAGTAGGGGACTGGTTAAATAAAGGAAGGGGCAGCCACATAATAGATTCTGCTGCTGTAAAAACGGCGGCAGAAGTAACTTTCAATGGACTGATGTAGAATTACTTTCAGAAGTGAACAGGAGGGAAAAAAGGTGCTAATGAACAGTGAACACATTATATGAATGTTCTATAAAACTGGAATCCTATACGTATAAAATATTTCCAGAAGGCAACAAACTGGGGATACTGACTGGTGATATGAAAAAGAGCAGTAATTAAGCTAAGGGAGATGGAGGTGGATTATACATTGGGTTCTCCTTTGGTACCTTTTGCATCTGGAGTCATACAAAAAGATCACCTATTAGAAGATAATTAAAACAAGATTTAAAAAAAAATGAACGTATGCCATGATGTGAGCCATGTCTGAGTATCAAGTCTTACCACCAGAGGCTCAAATGCAAACAGTTCTCATTTTCCTACCAAGAATATACCATGAAAAGATAACACACTACTGAACACCAGCTCTTTAAGGATCATACATTTTGTCTTTTTCATGTATACATTTTCTGGTGACCGTTCTTTGTTACTAAGTTTTACTGCTCCTTTCCTCACTTTTGTTAGAGTATCTCTGTAGAGACGCCTGGGTGGCTCACTCAGTTGTGTCTGCCTTTGGCTCAAGTCATGATCAAAGGGTCCTGGGATCGAATCCCAATCTGGCTCCTTGTTCAGTGGGGAGTCTGCTTCTCCTTCGCCTGCCTTTCCCCCCACTTGTGCACACACACTCTCTCTATCTGACAAATAAATAAAATCTTAAAAAAAGAATACATCTGTATCTTTATTATAGTATCCTTATTGTAGCATCTTTGTTTCTTTACTATAGTATCTTTAACCAAAGTATCTTTGTATCAATACTTTAGCTAGTTGCTTTGTTGAGTAAATTAATGTAATTTATATCTCTTACAATCCCTACCGGAGCTGTTCTCACATGCACCAAATAAATCAAAATAGGATGAAAATGGTTTTATGTAAGGTAACATGGTGGAGATTATTTTAAAGACACCTCACATTGTGCTGTCATCAGTTTGAATTATTACTACCAGTTCTCCACTGGAAGAATGCAAACTGAGGGGCGCCTGGGTGGCTCAGTGGGTTAAGCCTCTGCCTTCAGCTCAGGTCATGATCTCAGGGTCCTGGGATGGAGCTCCACATCAGGCTCTCTGCTCAGCGGGGAGCCTGCTTCTTCCTCTCTCCGCCTGCCTCTCTGCCTACTTGTGATCTCTCTCTCTGTCAAATAAATAAATAAAATCTTTACAAAAATATCTTCTACGGGCACCTGGGTTGGCTCAGTGGTTTAAAGCCTCTGCTTTTGGCTCAGGTCATGACTGCAGGGTCCTGGGATCAAGCCCGGCTTCCGGCTCTCTGTTCAGCGGGGAGCCTGCTTCCTCCTCGCTCTCTCTCTGCCTGTCTCTCTGCCTACTTGTGACCTCTGACTGTCAAATAAATTAAATAAATAAAATCTTAAAAAATAAAATAAAATAAAATAAAAGAATGCAAATTGAAACAAATGGAAACCAGAATATACAAACAACAAATGAGGACATCTGTCCGTCTCCCTTTCCGGAAGGACCCTAACAGCAACATCAAAGCAATGTAAAAAAGAAGGCGTCAAAACCCCTCGGCTGAACGTGGTAACAACGCAGTACTCACCTGAGAAAGACCACCCCAGAACTGTCTGAAGGCCCCCAGACAGCTAATTAGTTTTGTTTTTTCATCTTCAGGGGTGTCCATAAACATTCTAAAAAACAAAAATCACATTATTGGCTACTAGCTCTAAAAGGGTCATTCCACGTAACCAGAATATCTCATGGACCTTAGATAGCTCCAAGACAAAGCTTGGTAAAATCTTACAAAACCTGCCACGCACAGACAACTCACCCAGGAAAAGCCTCTTCTATAATTTCCGTTTTCTGTAAAAAACAAAAACAAAAACAAAAAAGTCAGCGATGTTAAAAACAGAAAGAAAAGAAAAAAGAAAAGAAAAAAACAAAACAAAACAAAACAGGGACCTCCCTGAGGAAAGTATTACAATGTAATAATGCAGGACAGGCCACCTCAACCGCCGACCCGCACAAAATATCACTTCCGGCCTGGCCTGTCACGAAGGGCGCTTGGACTTGAAAGGCGACTTTGAATTTGACAGCATTTTGGGACTCGCTAAACCCCGGCAGGCACACTAGGTGTTACAACAAAGGAAAGGTAGGAGAGGGTCGGGGGCGTCGAGCTCCCGGGGTCTCCCCTCTGCAGCCACCGCCCCGCATCCCCGGCGACTCCACTCACCACCACATCCTCAAAAATGCTCTGCAGTTGCGTCTCCATCTGTACCATCGCCCCCGCCTGCCCTGGACGCCCGGCGCGCGGCCCGGGTGAGGCCCGAGCTCCGGGAATTGACCGGCAGGGGGGCGGAGACGCCCGCAGGAAACCTCCGCACGCGGGGGTTGCTTTTTCCCTCAAGCGCCCCGCGGAAGAGGATTCCCCCGCCCCGG
Source organism: Neogale vison (assembly GCF_020171115.1). Taxonomy (NCBI): domain Eukaryota; kingdom Metazoa; phylum Chordata; class Mammalia; order Carnivora; family Mustelidae; genus Neogale; species Neogale vison. Next base: position 69,530,020 of record NC_058091.1, on the reverse strand, counting down.
CCCAGCGAGCCGCCGGCGCCCACACGGAAGCCGGAAAGCGTCTGGTGCGCGCAGATAATGAAACCTGAAGAAACCAGGATTCAGCCCGTTGGTTCTGCCGGGGAAGGACGGTCCGCCGAGTCAGACGAGAGCGCCCCCAAGTGGAGCCTTGAGCCTACGTCACGCTTAGGCGTCGTCGGCTGCAGGCCGCCACCTCCCGGCTGGAGCGGGAGTTGCTTCCTGCTCTGGACTAATACTTTTTTTGCCTGCCGGGAAGGAAAGAAGCTTGGAACCCAGAGAATCACAGGCAGGGATAAGAGCTCCTCCAGCAACGTAGGTCAACCTGGTTGGTGTCTGTGAGCTGCTCAGACTTTCCGGAGCCAGGAGTTGAAACCACGATTTCCTTGACGACAGGAACCATATCTTCTCAAGTATGCCTTGCACAGTGCCTGACACATAGCAGGCTTTTAATAAAGGCGAAAAAGAAAAAAAGAACGCATTATTACTGATTTTTAATTAATCAAACAATAATGTCTACAGTTTCTAGTTAAAATCGTCTAAAATAATATTTATGAATTGCTGAATACCTAGAGCATCTTTGGTGAAGGTAGGGGTAAAGAATGGTTGGCAGATGGGAAGGCTGATCCATTGGCGGGTCAGATCAATGGCCACGTGCATTGCGGGAGAGTGCCCCCCACTGCTGCGATCTTCTAAGTATCGGTTTGACCTATTTCTGGAAGCCTGCCCTCCTCATTCAACTTGATTTAGGGTCTCTTTCTAATCCTCATAAAACTCCTTAGTGCATTAGTAGTGGAGTTCTCCATGTATGAAATATATGTTCACCCTTTGCTCAGTGCTAGACACAATGTTAGGTACTTAATGAACTGTATTGGCGGGAATCAATTTTGTAGAATGTCCCAGCCAGAAGAATGACAGAGCCAGAATTATTAAAATCTAAGTAGCCTAACAATCTAGGGTTCTTTCTTTCTTTCTTTTTTGTATGTTAAACACATTATTTTATTTTGGACTATCTTTAATCAGATAACACTTCTAAGAGTTTTCAGTTACTGTCAGGCAGATTTCCATGCCTCAGTGCTGTTTCCAAATCAGTATGTTCTCAGGAAACGCTAGCAAACCTTAATATTAGCCAGGGCTTGTATAGTTAAAAAGGTACAGTGGTCAGGAAAGAATTATATCTTTTTTCATAACCAAATATAATTTAATTTTTATATCATGTTTGCTGATGCTTCATCTGTTGAATAAAAATTGACCACCTAGTCCCAGATCTTGATGTGTTTTCCCCCAATAATCATTTTTTTCAATTGATGTATAATCCATAAACAAGGAAATAACCTAACTTTTACATGTTCAGCTCCCGTGAATCTTGATAAGTATTTACACTGGCTTAACTGCCCCTTCAATTGAGATACAGGGCAGTTTCATCACACCAGGAACTTCCTGGTGTAATTTTGCAGCCAATCTCCCTTCCAGAGGCAAACACCGTTTTAATTCCTGTAACCACTAACTAATTTGCATGTTCTTGAAGTTTATATAATTGGAATCATGCAGTCTGTACTCTTTTGTGTCTAGCTTCTTTCACACAACTGCATATTTTGAGACCCATCCACATGTATCATTCCATTTTATGAGTATACTAGAGGTTGTTTATCAATTCACCTGTTGGTGGACATTTACATTATTCTCAGTTTTTGAATAATGTGAATAAAGTTGCCATGAGGTGCAGCCACTGTGGAAAACAGCATGGAGTTTCCTCAAAAAGTTGAAAATAGATCTACCCTATGACTCAGCAATTGCACTACTGGGTATTTACCCTAAAGATATAAACTTAGTGATCCAAAGGGCCATGTGCACTTAAATGTTTATAGCAGCAATGTCCACAATAGCCAAACTATGGAAAGAACCTAGATGTCCACCAACAGATGAATGGATAAAGAAGAAGTGGTATATATATACAATGGAATACTATGCAGCCATCAAAAGAAATGAAATCTTGCCATTTGCGATGACATGGACGGAACTAGAGCGTATTATGCTTAGTGAAATAAGTCAATCGGAGAAGGACAACTATCATATGATCTCCCTGATATGAGGAAGTGGAGATGCAACATGGAGGGTTTGGGGGATAGGAAAAGAATAAATGAAACAAGATGGGATTGGGAGGAAGACAAACCACAAGAGACTCTGAATCTCACAAAATAAACTGAGGGTTGTCGGGGGGAGGGGGGTAGAGAGAGGGTGGTGGAGTTTTGGACATTGGGGAGGGTATGGTGAGTGCTGTGAAGTGTATAAACCTGGCAATTCACAGACCTGTACCCCTGGGGCTAATAACACATTATATGTTTATAAAAAAATTATTAAAAAAATAAAGTTTCCATGAACACTCTTGAACAAGTCTTCCTACAGACATATGTTATCTTTTCTGTTGGGTAAATGCCTAGGAGCAGAATTTCGGGGTCATGTGGTAAGTATATGTTTAACTTTATAAACTTCATAACTTTATAAACTTTATAACTTTACCATTTTATACATTTTATACTACAAATGTGTGAGAGTTCCAATTATTATGCCAATATCATATTGTCTCAATTGCTGTCGCTTAATAGCAAGTCTTACAGGAGGGTAGCCTAAGTTCTCCAATTTTAATAGTTTTTTCAAGCTTATTTTGGTTATCCTAAGCCCTTTGCATTTCCATATAATTTTGGAATCAGCTTGTCTATTTGACAAAAAAAAAATACTGGGATTTTTATTGGGATTAAATTGAATCTATAGAGTAATTTGGGGATAATTGTTACATAAACAATATTGAGTCTTTTAGTCCACAAACATGGTAGATCTCTCCATTTAAGTAGGTCTTCTTTTATTTCTTCAGCAGTATTTGATGATCGCAGCCCTAAGTGAGAGAGTGGTTTTGTTAATTCTATATGCCATAATCAAGAATTGGTCCATTCTGTTAAAATAGTCTTCTAAATCCTTACCTTGAAATTTCTATAAAATGGAACATAATTCCCTCCGCAGAAAATGTCAAGCCACTAAGTGTTCACTAGAAGGAAGGAAAAAAAAATGTATTAAGGAAAGGACTGGTTGGAGATCTGCTTGAATGTGTAAACATATCAACTGTCTTAGCTTTCCTCAAAAATGACCAAACCTTCAGCAGGGAGAATAATTACCTGGAGCAACTTAGAGAGAGTGGGCAAAAAGACGAACATGTAATTGCACCCAAGCCAGTGTGCTAATGATCAAACCAGTGCAGCTGAACTGGTTCCAGGTGGCGGCTTAGTGCTGGGAACAGGAAATAAGAAGTTGAGGAAATAAGTAAAGGCATAAATGGAGATGGAGGTGACCAGCAAGAATGGAACAAACTGAGAACACCTAGGACATCTCTGTGGAAAAGGCTGGTACATTCAGATTTTTACGAGTGCTGGACTCAAGACAAAGACTTGAATCAGCCTGGGGAGTGAGGCCAGGGCAGGCATCATTTTGAATTGAAGGACCCTGAAAACCTAGGTGAGTAGTCTGAGTCAGCAGCTAATGATAAGTTTGTTTTGGGTTTGTAAATAGTGGAGTGAGCTATAAAAAAGACAAAAGAAAAAGAAAAAAGAAAGGCAAAGAGAAAAAAGAAACTTAAAAAACAAGCACATGGTTTAGAAGAAATACTAGGCTAGATTTGAGGGTCCAAGGGTCTACCTACCTCCCTAAGGAATAGGATATGGCAAATGTAATGGGGAGCTGGGAACCCTAGATTTCGTGGGTGGAGATGAAACAGCTTAGGGTCTTTGGAGGATGGGAGTAGAGAGGAGACATACCCCATCAACATGTGAACAACCTAAGGGTACCATGTGTATCTTCATGTTTTCTGTTCCAAATTCTAGTATAATGTCGTGAATGAATGAATGAATGGATGGGTGATGAATGAAGGAATACTGAGATTGTAAAGGAAGGTGTGAAGAGTAAGCTGGGTTTCAGGTACCAAGTAGATAAATAATCTCATGGACTCCTCAATGAAATGAAAATCTGCTCTTTGCCCTTGACTTCTGAAGGATAATATTAAAGCCCTTGTAATGTTGTGCCATGTTTTGGTTTCCCTGGAGCCCTTGAGATACCCTAGGTAGTCTAACAATGTGATTTGGGGTAAGGCAGTTTCTCCCATGAGGTCAACCTCTAGAGGCGCTAGAGATTGAATTCAGCTATGTAGGCATCAAGCATTCCCACACAGTGGAGCCCCAGTAATCTCTGGACACTGGACTCAAGTGAGCTTTAGCAATGTTTCATGTATGTTGTCACGTATTGATGTCAGGAAAGTAATGCTGCCCACAACTCCATGGGAGCAGGACACTGGAAAGTCTTTTTGGAGCTTCCCTGGACTCTGTCTTATGTACCTTTTCCCCTTGGCTGATTTCCATAAGTATGTTTTAGCTATAATGAACCACAACAATGGGTATAACATGAGTCTTTCTAGAAAATTATCAAACCTAAGTGTTGTCTTAGGGACTCCCAAACTTGAAATGCGTGTCAGAGATGAGGATAATCCTGAGGACTGCCCCTTTTAACTATACATACTACAATTCCACTTTTGTTGGGAAAAAAAGAAGAGAAGAGGGAAGGGAGAAAGAGGGAAGGAGGGAAGAAGGGAAGGACAGAGGAAGAGAAGAAAGAAAATGTCAACCACTATCTATCTTTACAGATATGTGATTGCATGCATCAGGAGAAAGTATAGAAGTATTTTTGTCTCTTGTGGGCAACATAATAGCCCCCCAAGGATGTCCATATCCTCATTTCCAGAACCTGAAAAGATGTTAGATTTCATGGCAAAAGGGAATTAAAGTTGCAAATGGAGTTACAGTTGCTAATCAGCTGACCTTAACCTAGGGACACTACCCTGCATTATTTGGATAGACTCAATGTAATCCAAAAAGTCCTTAAAAGTAGAAGAGGGAACCCGAGGAGGAGAACCAGGAGGCATGTCTAAGGAAGAATAGTCAAAGTGTCGCAAGATTTCTGGCCGAGAACATGGAGAAGGGAAACCATTAGCCAAGGAGTGTGAATGGCTTCTAGAAGCTAAAAAAGGCAACGAACCAGATTCTCCCCCCTAGAGACTCCAGAAGGGAATCCAGTCATATGGACACCACAATTTTAGCTTAAAGAGACCTGTAACACACCTGTAACAAACAGAGCTATAAAATAAATTTGTTGTATTAAGCCACTAAGTTTGTGGCAAAAGACTCACATTTAAATTTCTTCAACCCAAGCTACTTCATTCCTTTTTCCTTTCTTTCTTTTGAATGAATGGCTTTTCAACTTCAAGCTTATTATTTTTTAAATCTGACCATTTGTATTTCACATCCTAAAGAATTCTGATTCTTATAATTTATTTTGCCCTGAAAAACCTAATTTTTCCTGCATCATTTTATTTGTATAGAGATGTTTTGATTCAGATAGTATTGTAACTCATACTGGTAGTGTTCATTGTGCCGTCTGGAATTAAAAACTTTAAAAAAAAGAGATTTATTTATTTATTTATTTATTTGACACAGAGAGAGAGCACAAGCAGGGGGAGCAGCAGAGGGAAAGGTAGGAGTAGGCTCCCCACTGAGAAGGGAGCCTGGTGTGAGACACAGTCCCAGGACACTTGGATCATGACCTGAGCTGAAGGTGGACCCTTAACCCACTGAGCCACCCAGTCACCCCCAGAATTAAAAACTTTAATTTTCTGGTTATACATTGTGAAATCAATTGGTAGTACTATTAATATAATTCTTTTTTAAAAAGATTTTATTTATTTATTTGAAAGACAGAGATTATAAGTAGGTAGAGAGGCAGGCAGGGAGAGAGTTGGAAGCGGGCTATCTGCTGAGCAGAGAGCCCGATATGGGGCTTGATCCCAGGACCCTGAGACCATGAAATGAGCCGAAGGCAGAGGCTTTAACCCACTGAGCCACCAGGTGCCCCTATTAATATAATTCTTAACTCCTTTTTGCTGTACAATTTTTCAAAGCACTATATGTAAATATTAAAAAGATGAATAATTCTCCAAAGCTTGTATTGAAAAAAAATTTTCAACCAAACTTCTCCCCACCTCTCATTTCCCAGAACCTAGCCACCCAATTCTTTTTCTAAATAACACGCTTCATTCTACTCTTTCTTGTTAATTCCATTTTAGAGACTATATTTCAACTTGCCATGAAAGAGGTGTATGTATTGTTCCCTGATACGCCTCACATTTCTTCCTTCTCCAACCTATTCATGTATCAGAATTTGTTAAGCACATAATTACAGACCATTCATACCATTCCGACTCTGTAGCTATTATTTACAGCTTAGCAACACAGTGCACTGTGATTACATTTCCCTTTTCTATATCACTTTTTGTTTTGTTTTGAGAGTTAATAATTGTCTAATTTTTTTTTCTTTGCTTAGGTATGTGCCTATCACTAATTCATGCAGAAACCTCTGAGCCCTAAATCTCCTCTCAGGAGCCAGTCACAGAGTATTCACCAACTTATCTTCCCCTTGGGGACATTCCCCTGGATCCTTTGCCTGTCCAAATTGTCTGCTCTCTACACCTGCCTCAAGGATCCTGGCCAGGGGTTAGGTGCCCAGTGATTGTCTTTTGCCCTCTCCTATGTAACATCTGTGTGCTCAGCTTCATGCCTTCCCCTTCCTCTATTTACTCACTTGTTTGGGGGATGGAGGAGAGCACATCTCCCATTACCTTTCTCAAAAGACTATTTCTTTTCCCCAAATAGTTTGAAAAATTTAAAGCCTAGAGAAAAATTAGAATTTTACAATCAACACACATATTTTAAATATTTTACCACATATACTCTTTCTTTATCTCTTCCTCTCTCTCTTTTCTCTGTCGCTCTCCCAATTCAATTCTATCCCTGTGAACTATTTGAGACTTATTTCCAGACCTCATAACTTCCCTCTGAAGTATTTTACCTGTAAGTCAACGCACCTAGAACCTGACTTTCCTAACCACATAAACTTATCATACTCAGGAAGTTAAATATCAATATAGTACTGTTATGTGGAATGCATCTATACTCACATTTTTTCACTTGTCTCAGTAGTGTCCTTCAGTTGTCATTTTTTCCTTCCACTTTTACTCCATTTTACTCTTCCAGGATCCAGTCAGGGATCGTGCATGTGTTTAGTTGTTAGGTTTATCCTTTGAGATTTCAGTTCTGTTATCCTTTCTGTCCCCACTTCATAAAATTGACACTTTTGAAGATTCCACAGAGTTGTTCTGCAGAACGTGCCTCAATTTGGATTTGTCTAATTTCTCATGCCATATTGGTCCCATCCTATCTTTCAAAATGTTGTTTCTTGGGATGCCTGGGTGGCTCAGTTCGTTCAGCGTCTGCCTTTGGCTCAGGTCATGATCCCAGTGGGATAGAACTCCACTTCAGGCTCCCTACTCAGCAAGAGCCTACTTCTCCCTCTGCCTGCCCCTCCCCCTGCTTATTCCCTCTCTCTGACAAATAAATAAATAAAATATTTTTAAAAATTAAAGTGTTGGGGGGGTGCCTGGGTGGCTCAGTGGTTAAATCCTCTGCCTTTGGCTCAGATCATAATCTCAGGGTCCTGGGATCAAGCCCCGCATCCAGCAGGGAACCTGCCTCCTCCTCTCTCTCTGCCTGCCTCTCTGCCTACTTGTGATCTCTGCCTGTCAAATAAATAAATAAAATATTTTAAAAAATTAGGGACGCCTGGGTGGCGCAGTTGGTTGGACGACTGCCTTCGGCTCAGGGCGTGATCCTGGAGTCCCAGGATCGAGTCCCACATCGGGCTCCCAGCTCCATGGGGAGTCTGCTTCGCTCTCTGACCTTCTCCTCGCTCATGCTCTCTCTCACTGTCTCTCTCTCTCAAATAAATAAATAAAAATTAAAAAAAAAATTAAAGTGTTGTTTTTCAGAAGGTTTAGCTCTTTGCCTGATGTAAGCTATAAAGAAAAAAAAAGCGTATACCCATATGCATATATATACACATATTCACAAAATCAAGGTTGCGTGTAATTTCAAGTGGCTCACAGAACTTCCCCTGAAGCCTATACAGGCAAGAGCTTGAAAGCTTGGCAAAAACTGTGCTCTAAACATAACTGACATGGGTGATGGTAATCATGATCCCGCTACTCAGCAATGGTGTTTAAGTTATGTTTTAAGTTACATAATGTTTATTAGAAATGTTACCTATTACATTATGGAATTATTTGTTTTCCTAAAATTCATAGGTGAAGCCCTACTACTGCAGAATATGACTGTACTTGGAAACAGAATCTTTAAAAAGGTAATTAAGTTAATATGAGGTCATTAGCATAGGCCCTAATCAATATGGCTAGTGTCCTTATAAGCAGAGAAGATTGGACCATAGACAGAGACAGCAGACAGATGCATGCACAGAGGATTTAACCACTGAGCCACCCAGCTAACACATGCACATACACATACACACATCCACTTTATTACATAATTGTGCAGTCATGGTATTTTGTCATGGAAGCCCTAGCAAACTCATGTTGGTACCTTTCTGAATCTCTTAGAAAAAAGTTTAATTCTTTCCTCCTCTATTCCCCTGGAAGTTCTTTAATACCACTCGTGTAGCACATATCCCACTGTATCGTGGTTGCAACTGTCTCTTCTACTAGACTGAAGCTCTTTAGAGTAGATGCTAAACATTCTTGGATCATCTGGCATAAAATCTAGGGCTTGGTGGTGCTCAGTTGTTATTTGTTACTCTGAATTGAATAAAATCAACCAAATAAAGTGCCTTTGTTTCATGAGTGTGTCTTACCTTTGAAATGATAGCTTTTCTGAGATGCTGGATTTAGCAAAAGATTTGAATCACATCCAAGGTTATATCTAGATAAGTTATAATTTATTACAGTTTGGTTTACTAGACATTTATGAGGGTGGGCTTAGTCCTCTTAGGTTATTTTTGAAACCATTAATGATTTATTTTACAAGTGTCTATTGAATGTCTTCTAGGTGCTGGGCATTATAATAGATATTGGACCAAGTAGGGAGCCAAAACTGACCTTGTTCCTGCATTCCAGAGAGATTCCAGAGTCTTGGAAAATAATCCATTCCTGCCAGGTTTCAGGGAAGTAGAATGAACCCACAGCCTATACTTTCATGGACCATGGAGAGCCTTGGAGAATTCAGGTAGCATGATAACACTCTAGTTGTAGGTTGTCTTTTCTGGATATGTCTCCAGAATTTCAGTCACAAATGATCTCCACTTGAGAACACTGAAAATAAGAAGAGCCTATCAGAACCTAGAAATTTTTTGGCAGTAATATTATTTCTGAGTTTTGAAACAGATAAGAAAGACTCTTAAAATTCTTATATTACTGGGATTTTTTTATGCACTTGAGGCAAAGTAAGAGAAAAAGTGCTCCAGGACCTAGAGACAACCTTAAAAATGCTGATTGTTCAGTAGAAAACAACAGAGATGCCATAGGAGGCATCAGCCAGGTTTCTGACTTCTGATTCATAAGAGGTAGTAATTGGTGGTTCAAGTGACAAGTTGGCTCAAGTTTCTCTGACCAAATACATTAGTGGCAGCCTTTGAAAGACGGAAGAAATTAGGGGTAGATGAGGGATTAGCAGTACTACAAAGGGCCAGTTAGTAAGTATTTTATGCTTTGTGGGCCAGAAGCAAAACTAAAGAAATTCTGTAGTTATGCATATAAATTCAGAGTGTGTATGTATTTATAAACAAGTTAAGAAATAAATCCTTGCAAATTTTTATTGATTAAAATTTAAAAAGTAATAATAATAGGGTACCTCCCTCCCCCTTGATAATAAGTATTTCCTGATAAGAAGTATGGAACTCTTTTTTCCCGTCCAGGGTTGGGAGAAAATTTTTGTTTAACCGAGGTTCAAAATGACCATTCTCTATATCCAAGTTGATCATAAATGTTCAACTGTGTTGACTGGCAATGAGATTTTATGTATTTCATCTTGGAAAATGTCTTTTCACACTCACAGGTGTTGCAAAATACTGATATCAATCTATAGGCTCTGATTCTACTTTACCATCATCATTGTTTGGATGTCTAATAACCCAGACACTCTACTTATATTTCGGTTTCAAGAACTTGGGTCCTATAGCCCACGCCGAGTTTTTAACCTTGACCTTCATGTAAAATCTTGCCTCTCAGCCCTGGTTCAGCCTTGCTAACACCAGTCCCACCTGGGCTGCTAGTCCTAGCATCAGCTCCAGTGCTGGATCTTCACTTGCCAAGGGCTGGCATCTGCCCTTCTTATACTAACTTCCCATTTGTGTAACTTTCTGCTTGCTAGGCATGCTCATCAGTATCTCCGTGTTTTTCTGCCTTTTCCTTAGGACAGGCCCTCCTTGAAGTTGGCCACCTGCCCCCTTGTTATTATGTTATTTGAGGTCTCTCAACCTTGACAGATTCTTTCCTGCTGCTGGACCTGAGCCTAGTATCTACCTCACCTCCCCCACCTCTCTCAGCGGATCTAGTTTCTCTGGACCTTCCCAGTCTGCCTCATCCAACTACCACTCAAGCTCTAGGGTGAGAACCAGAAAGGGCAGGTTTAGGTGACTTAAGAAAGTTGATGCTGGCAGTCCCTGGGGCTTTCCCGAGACAGCAGCAAATAGGTTTTCTGTGGTTTTAGAAAAGCTCTCAGAAATCATGATGACCTTGTAGAGTGTGAGAAATATTTAGGACTGGTGGGAGATGTAATGATAGCTGCCTACCAGAGCATAAATGTTCTAGGAAGAAGCTTTCAGAACCCAGAAGGTGCAGATTGTTCTAAAGTTTAAAGGGGGGGAGGTACACCTGGGTGGCTCAGTTGATTAAGTGCCTGCCTTTAGCTTAAGTCATGATCCCAAGGTCCTGGGATTGGGCCTCACATTGGACTCCCTGCTTGGTGGGAATCCTGCTTCTCCCTCTCCCACTCACCCTGCTTCTGTCTCTGTCTCTGTCTCTTCTGTCAAATAAATTTCAAATAATTATATATATTTCTTAAAATAAAGTTTATAGGGGAAAAGAACAGAGTGGCTTTCAAGGTTCAAGAGACTTAGAGTATAGGATCCAATCAAAGTAACCAGACAGTGTGTTCCGAAGTCTAAGTTGCATGGGAGGGTTGTAGATTTGGTCAGTGTCCAGTGCTCAGGGGAACTGTTGGGACTAAGTTTCTAAGACCTGGGACATTCAAAAGAGGTTGGGGTTTAGGGCTCATTTAGGGGAATCGCTATAGTAGAAAATATGACTAGAGACTGGACAATGCTAATAACATCTCTATCATAACTGCATGTGTGTGCCCCAGGTAGAGCTCCTGAGGTTTACTCACCTCAGGACCTAAAGCACTAAGTTATTTTTCCATTAATTTAGTAATTTAGAGATAAACTGAGATCCCCTTAAAAATGAATAATGTCAAGAGTCAATTAACTTGTGAGAAAGACAAGATTGTATCAGATGCCTCTTGACTTTCTTATCTAGTATTTTTGTGTTCACGGGGTTGAAAGAGGTGGCGGATGGGGGTGGAAGAAGAAAGGAAGGATGTTTTGGCAGTGCGGGGAGGCAATGAATTATATAATCGTAGAGAGCAAAATGGAGTCTCTCATGTCAGGGAGGAGCCCTTGTCAAGGTACGACTTAAGGGGTTAAACTAGCTGGAAGGTAACACCCAGACCAAGTCAGCTGACACCCCACAGCTGATAAGGAGCAGAACCAGAGGACTTCTGCAGAGGCCCCAAACTGATCAAATCCCTTTAAAAAGGGGAGGATTTGGGCAGCAAACTGTCAGACTCTTCAGCATGACTCCTCTACATCTGACCACTTAAAAAGGGCAACCGCGGCTGAAGGCTCTGCCCGATGCACCCCGGAACAGAACTGGGTGCCTTCCCTGCTGGAACCTCAGAGGCAGTCAGTGCCCAGAGCAGACCTGGATGCAGGCCTTATCTCCGCTGTGCGCCCGCAGGCGGACTTGGCGTTTGTTCACTTCCTTCCTCCACCCACCCTTCTGTTATCTTGTTCGTTGTGCGACTCGTCGTGTCCTGCCCCGTGCGCTGTGGAGGACGCCGAGTTTAATAGCAGGGTGAATTGTCATTGAGTCTGGAATCCTGAACCTGCTTTATCGTTGTGGTTTAACTTTGCTTTATGACTGAATAAAGCTGACACCGTGGAAAGACACAACTCGGGTGTGCGCCTTCGCAGCGCGGGCATGACCGTAATAAAAATAGGGAGTCAGAGTCAGTGATACTCTGGAGAGCAAAGCTAGTACAGGTTCACGTGACATCATGGCTGTACCTCGAAGCAGCATCTGAGCGCAGCTGCGGAATCAGTACCAGGTAAGCAAGCTGGAGTCAGGTATACAAATTATTATAGAAAATATCAAGACAAACAGTTGAAAATCAAGAAGACAGAAGGACATCTGGGTTCCTCAGTCCATTAAGCATCTGCCTTCAGCTTAGGTCATAATCTCAGTGACTAGGAATGATCCCATTCAGCCAGGAGTCTTCTTTTCCCCTCATCCTCTGCACCCACCCACCCCGCCCCCAACTCCTGTGGAGGTGAGAAGAATTAAGGCCATCCCACCTCAGGTTTAGCCTTAGCATAAGTACAGCCATCTTAGCTCCAGCAGCCATCGCAGACCCCTGTGCCCAAGGGCTGAACTTTCCCCTACTTTACTTTAGTTCTAAGAAGCCCCACCCTGCTTTAGTTCCAGAGACCCCCACCCTGCTTTAGGAACAGGAAGCCCCACCCTACTTTGGTTCCAGGAACCCCCATCCTGCTTTGGTAACAGGAACCCATAAATACCCCTGCCTTAACTAAGCTCTGGGTCCAAGTCCCTACTCTGCTGTGTTGGGTAAACTTGGGCCCATGCTTAAGCTTGTCGAATAAACCCTTGTATGATTGCATCGGTGTCGGCTCCTTGGTGGTCTCTCAGATGCAAAAACCCAGGTACAACACTCCTACATATGTACACTCCCTCCCTCCCTCTCTCTGACAAATAAATAAATAAAATCCTTTTTTTAATAAAAATCCTTTTTAAAATAAAATATTTATTTTAAAGATTTTATTTATTTGTCAGAGATAACGAGAGAAAGAGCACAAGCAGTGGGACCTGCAGGCAGAGAGAGGGAGAAGCAGACTCCCCACTGAGCAAAGAGCCCAATGTGGGACTTTATCCTAGAACCCTGGTATCATGACCTGAGCTGAACATAGATGCTTAATCAACAGAGCCACCCAAGCGTCCCTAAATAAATAAAATCTTAAAAAAAAATCAAGAAGACAGAAGCCAAGATAACAGATTCTGGAGGTCCAAATAGGAGAGGTTAAAATAGAGCAAAGTCTTAAAAAGAAGGAAAAATCTGAGATGTTCAAAAGATGAATCAGTCAAGTTCCTCCAAAGAAACAGAACACGGTGAAGATGGAGTGAGGGAGAGGGAGAGAGAAAAAAAGGAATTGACTGCCTTGATTGTTGGCGCTGAGCAAGTCTGAAATCCAAAGGGCAGTGCAAGCTGATAGACTGGAAAGGAGGGCTAATGGTATAGAGTCTTGAGGCAAAATTTCTTGTTTTAGCTGTAAACTGTTTGGGTGAAACCCACCAACATTATTGAGGGTATTCCCCTTTATTTAAAAGTCAATTGATTGTAGATGTTTCCACATTTGCAAAATACCATTGTGACAACACCCTAGATTAGATTTTGACTCAATAGCTGGAAATGATAGCTTAGCCAAATTGATGCACAAACTACCATCATAGAAAGGATAGTAAAAGTAGAACTGTTGATGGGAGTCAAGGCGGGTTGAGTAGGTTGTCATAAATGCAGATAGAAAAATTGAAGTTGTATGTCAGATGACTAGATAATGGCCCTAATTACTAGGAATCTCCTAATTTTGATGCCAATTGTGATGTATACTTGATTTTTTTTTCTCACTCTCAGTTTGCCACTACAGCAATGATAACAATAGCATCCCCTGAAGCAGGAGTTTCAATACCGGTGGAGTCTCACTTCTGAGATAGCGCTACCCAAGGTGACCTTGGGCAAATACTCAAGCTCTAGAGGTCCTCTAGTTTTATCTGCAAAATTGGCGAGTTTAGGGCGCCTGGGTGGCACAGTGGGTTAAGCCGCTGCCTTCGGCTCAGGTCATGATCTCAGGGGCCTGGGATCGAGTCCCGCATCAGGCTCTCTGATCAGCAGGGAGCCTGCTTTTTCCTCTCTCTCTCTGCCTGCCTCTCTGACTCCTTGTGATCTCTCTCTGTCAAATAAATAAATGAAATCTTAAAAAAAAAAATTGGCGAGTTTAAATAGAATCCAGAGTAAATGTTTGCAGAAGGGAATTCAAAAGTGCGTGCACTGCTCAAAGTGAAGTGTCTCCACTGAACTTGGCTACATATAAAATGGCTTGGTTAAGCATCTTTGGGGTAGTTTAGCCCCAAATCCAGAAGATTCTAATGCAGATGAAGTGGGGCCTGGGCCTCAGAATTTCAAAAATAAAAATTAAAATTAAAAGAGTACTCTGGATGTTTCTAAGTTTATGGAGTGCAGAGAACTATGTGCTAAAGGCATCCAAATAATGTGTTCTTTTTTTTTTTTTTTAGATTTATTTACTTGAGAGAGAGTAAGCAAATCAAGAGGGAGCGCAAGCTGTTGGGGAGGACAGAGGGAGAGGGAGAAGGAGATCCCCCACTGATCAGGGACCCATTCTAGGACCCTGGAATCATGACCTGAGCTGAGGGCAGATGCTTAACTGACTGAGCCATCCAGGCATCCCTAAAGTATTTTTTTAATATGTTGGTTTTTAGCTGTGAAGTTTATACAAATATACAAAGTTTATACAAATATAGAAACCTTCTGGAATTTCCCTAAAGAAGCTTTTTGTTTTGGGTTATTTTATTTTTATTTATTTTTTTTATTTTCATTTTTATTTTTTTTAAAGATTTATTTATTTATTTGACAGAGAGATCACAAGTAGGCAGAGAGGCAGGCAGAGAGAGAGAGGAGGAAGCAGGCTCCCCGCTGAGCAGAGAGCCTGATGCAGGACTCGATTCCAGGACCCTGAGATCATGACCTGAGCCGAAGGCCGCGGCTTTACCCACTGGGCCACACAGGCGCCCTGTTTTGGGTTATTTTAGAAGAAAATAAATCGCCAGATCATATTAAAATTTGACTATTGTATTATTCTTTTCCTGTGTTTTGATTAGTATTTAATGTTTGTCTACAGTGTCCTGGAAAAGGACTTTCATCTCTTGATGCTATTATTATTTAAATATTTCCCTCTCTTTTGATCGTCCAATCACTGAAGAGCTATAATCTTCCCAAACACTTAAAAGTTAGTCACAGTCATGTAACTCATTCAGTTTCCCTTTGCTGGGCTAGAGAGAGGAAGGAGTACAGCTGTCTTCTAGTAAAACAGGTTTCTACGGCTAATGGAGTCTATGCTGGCTTTACCAACGGAAGAGCCTGTTGAGAGGAGCAGTGTTAAGAAATACAAAATAATTTGTATTGTAAGTATAATTTTTAATGTTAGTCTTTGTAACCTTTTTTTTTTTTTTGACATAGGGAGAGAATGTCATAAGTAGGCAGAAGGGCAGGCAGAGAGAGAGAGAGAGAGAGAGAGAGTGTGGGGAGCAGGCTCCCTGGGGAGCCTGAGGTGGGGCTAGATCCCAGGACCCTGAGATCATGACCTAAACCAAAGGCAGAGGCTTAACCCCCTGAGCCACCCAGATACCCCTAGTCTTTGTAGCTTTATGACAATGTTAAGTGTATAAATCCCCATTTATATTTGTGTTGCTATTTAAGTGTAAAGTTTTTAAGTGATTGTACATAGCTTTATCCCTTCTGACAACTGTGATGCCAGTTAATATTTTTATTCATGTTTTGCTTAAGAAATATGAGTAACAACAAATTAATATTTGATCAGTCTAAAAAGTGGGGATCTGTGGTGAAACACTTTGCAGCATTGATTTTAGTATGATGATCATCAACCCCCTAAGGCACCCTTTTATACTGCATGAATATCTTTAAGAGTAGAGAGTTACTCTGAGTAGTGCATCCACTGCCTTGGTTTTCTCACCACCCAACCATTTCTCTGTTCTGCTTGTTATTACTGTCCTGATAGTCAGTCCTTCCTCTGCCCTTGTCCTGATGCATCTCCATAGCAATAATTACATGGCATATGATGATGGTGATTATAATTTTCTCATCTCATCTCGAATTATTCTCTCCTCTTGCTTTTCTGATGGCATAGATAGGCTCTACTTTTATGACATTTCTCTTTATCTGCATTCTTGGCTGATTTCTCTCCTCTTTGCACATTGCAGTGTTCAGTGTTCCACTGAACCTTGTCTAAAGATCTTCTCTGTAGGCGATTTCATCTTCTCATGATTTTTTTTTAAAAGATTTTATTTACTTATTTGACAGAGATCATGAGCAGGAAGAGAGACCGGCAGAGAGAGAGAGAAAGGGAAAGCAGGCTCCCCTGAGCAGAGAGCCTGATGTGGGACTGGATCCCAGGACCCTGGAATCATGACCTGAGCCAAAGGCAGAGGCTTTAACCCACTGAGACACCCAGATGCCCCTCATCTTTTCATGATTTTTTTAAAAAGTGAAATTTTCAACCAAGAATTTCAAGCAAGCCAAGAGGTCTGACTTCTCACTGAGTTTGAGTCACACAATTTCAAACCCTTTCTTGCTGACTTATTGTCCAGTATCACAAGGCAAAAACCAACTGATTCTCACACTTACCAGGTTGCAGTTTTCTCCTTAGTTCCTTATATTAGTTAATGTCACCATCATTCTGTCCGTCAAGCATTGTTTCTAGAAGCAAATGAAACAATGGATGTAAGCATTGGGCCCGGTAACTATAACGAAGTAAACTGTCAAAATAATCTATTTATTCATTATCCTTCTGGGAACTTTGGAGTGTTCACTTCTATGCCATTTATTATATTTATGCCTTCTTATAAATTTAAGAAATTATAAACCCCTTGGAAGCAAAATTTTGTACATCATTCATTTTCCTGTATCCTTCTAATGGTTTACTACTATATATAATAGAAGCTCATAATTTTAAAATCATAGTTTCAGGGTACCTGGGTGGCTCAGTTGGTTAAGCAATTGCCTTTGGCTCAGGTCATGATCCTGGAGTCTGGGGATCGAGTCCCCCATTGGGCTCCCAGCTCCACAGGTAGTCTGCTTCTCCGGAGACTCTGATCTTCTCTTTTCTCATGCTCGCTGTCACTGTCTCTTTCTCAAATAAATAAATAAAATCTTTATAAATAAATAAAATCATAGTTTCAAAAGTACCCTATTGGGCACCTGGGTGGCTCAGTGGGTTAAAGCCTCTGCCTTCGGCTCGGGTCATGATCTCAGGATCCTGGGATCGAGCCCCACGTTGGGCTCTCTGCTCAGCAGGGAGCCTGCTTCCTCCTCTTTCTCTTTTTCTCTCTCTCTCTCTGCCTACCTCTCTGCCTACTTGTGATCTGTCAAACAAATAAATAAAATCTTTAAAAAAAAAAAAGTACCCCGTTTCCAAATTTTAACAGAAGCTTCATTTAAAAAACTTTACCTGTATCTACTGCGTTTTTAACACTCTTTATTCAGCCATCTAAAGCCAAATACTGGATTCTTAGTGGTTTTTGGAGTCCAGAGCTTCTCCCCTCTCTACCCTGTCAATAGTTTAAGATACATATGCATCTCAATATCAAGAAGCTTATGCCGGGGATGCCTGGGTAGCTCAGGTAGTTAAGTGTCTGCCTTCGGCTCAGGTCATGATCCGGGGGTGCTGGGATAGAGTCCCACATTGGGCTCGCTGCTCAGCAGGGAGCCTGCTTTTCCCTCTGCTGCATGTGCATCTTCCCCCGACCCCGACAAATAAATAAAATCCTTAAAGAAAAAAAAGAGAAGCGTATTAAGAATTACTACATATTTAAAGGTAATGATTATATGAGATTAAAAATGAACCTTTTTCTTGAGGAACTTACAGAATAATGCAGGGAAGAAGTAAAAAATATATGGAAAAAAGTATAATTATGAAGAAACAGACACGAAGATTTAACAGGAGGAAGTTGGAGAGGATCCTATGGACAGCTAGATGCTGTTTATTTTCCCATCAAATTTGAATGGCAAAAGGACCAAAGATAGGATATAAAACCAAAATATACCAATATGAGAATCTATGAGGTTTACCACAGGACTATGGTAAATCTATGCATGACGTTTTTGGTAGGATTATTCCCCATTTTGCCACTTTGTGTTCCCCGTCTTGGTTACCTGTGGGTTTTGAGCATCATAACGAGGGGCTAAGTACTAGTCATGCTACTTAATAACCGTTTACGTTCACTTTTCCCCCTCCATTCTCTCCACTGAATCCATACCTGCTGGAAGGTCACTGAAACTTGGGTTCACTTTCAGATTTCATTAAAAAATTGTCTTTACAGCATTTTAAAGTATTTTCTCAATTGTTGAATCCATTTCTATGGTAAAAGTTAACCTAGGTTAATTTCCCAGTTGATTTTCAAAATGAAAACAAACACAATCAATGTTTATGTAGATCTTTGCTATCTAAGCAATTTTGATGTGAGTTTTTTTTTTTTAAGTCAGAATGAAGGTTATTGGTGTTTTAAGATACCTTCCTAAGTAATTTGTGGGTCTGTTGCATTCATAGTTTATGGCTGTATATTATGCAAGTTCTGTTATCCAGCATACTTATCATTGGGCTTACTGGGTGGGGAAAAAGGTCAATGGGGAGAATTCTCGTTAACTATATGATAGTTTAATTCCAGGTATCGCATAAATTGCACAACACTGAAGAGTCTGGTCAGCGGTAGAGATAATAAATGACACATACAGTCTTTCCTCACAGAACTTTCACCTCATTGGTCTGAGCTATAGATCAAAGCAGATCATTTGTCAGTTAATTATTTGAAACTATATTTTTACATGGGTTATGTATTTTCATACCTCGGTAGGACATAACTGGGCAGGGAAGGGAGAGGTGGGAACCTCTGCTCCTGAGGAGTGAGGTAGTTAAAAATTTCACAGTTGAGGAATGCTTTTAGATAAATGATCTCCAAATCGGTATCTAGTTAAGAATGAGAAATGGGCAAAGGTAAATAGCTCCCATGGTTTCATTCATACTTTAACTCTGTTTGGGGTTAAGCTAACCAGGACCATTAGCTAACCATTGGTTAAGCTAACGAATATATTTGAATATGAAGTTCTGTAACAATAACATTTTGAAATTCTTCCCAAAGCATTCTTATTTTCAGACATTAAAAAGGAAAAAAGGGGGGTGACTGGGTGGCTCCGTGGGTTAAAGCCTCTGCCTTCAGCTCAGGCCATGATCTCAGGGTCTTGGAATCGAGCCCTGCTTCCGCTTAGGGCTCTCTGCTCAGCAGGGAGCCTGCTTCCTTTCCTCTCTCTCTCTCTGCTGCCTCTGCCTACTTGTGATGTCTATCAAATAAATAAAATCTAAAAAAAAAAAAAAAATCTTTGGAGAAAAAAAAAAGTACATGCCCCTATCATTGTTGGAGCTGGTGTGCTCTGTGTCCTTAATATTGACTGAGAGAGGGAGGAGGGTATCTTTGTACCTTTTTACATTTTTTTTTTAATTGTAAAGGTCACTTTTCCTTTTTTTCATAATAGGTTCTTCTTGCTTTGTTGGTGATTGTGTCACTAGGATTGGGGCTGGGGCTTGGACTCAGGCGACAAGAAGAGCAAGGTATACTCTGTGTTTTCCCAACACAGTTCCTTATATCTCCTTTCTCCTCCCCTTTACCCCTTGAAACCGAAAGCTCCTCTTTCTGCTCTTCTAAGGGGAGCACTCTCTTTCTAGGCCTGTCCTTTTCCCACATTGCCCTTCCTAGGAGCCCACATCGCGGTGAGCATTCTCCACTCTCATTGCTGGACTTTACCTTTTGCCCTCACCCCTGCTCCTTTGAGATTCCTATCATTCCTGTCTATTCCTCTTATTTGTCCTCACCTTGGTAGAGGACTCTGATAACTGGGTCAAAGACTCCGGTCCCAGCCCCTACTCTACTCATTCTTATCTGCTGATAAACTTGGTCTCGAAAGTTTTGGTTGCTTCCCTCCCAGGACCTCCTGCTCTGTTAGTACTGCACGCTCCCTGAAATCTCACTATTTCTTGGTTAGGCAATGCCACAGTCTTAAATGTAGTACAGAGTAAAAGCTTCACATTTATTTATTTTTCCTCATAAGAAGCAGAGAAAAGGATGCCTGGGTGGCTCAGTGGGTTAAGCCTCTGTCTCTGGCTCACATCGTGATCTCAGGATCCTAGGATCCAGCCGGGCATCTGCTCAGTGGGAAATCTGCTTCTCCCTCTCCCTCTGTGCTATCCCTTCCACCTCCTTCTGTCATAAAAATGAATCTTAAAAAAAAAAAAAAAAAAAAAAAAAGCACAGAAAAAAATAGGAGATAGAGGTCCCAACCTATCAAAGCATAATCTCTTTTGCCATATCTGATCAGTATGAACAGTACATAAACCATTTATAAGCGACTGTACGGAAAGCATTTTCTAAATCTTGTAATGTATCATTTTGGTACTTTTACAAAGGGGAGGTATGAGGTCAAATGTTGGGTAATTTACTCTCCTTTTTAATTTGGTTGATTAAGTTCTGGTTTGACTTTCTTGGGGAAGGTCTTATTGCTTATTTGTTTAGGGAGACTCTTGGTGAGATTAATAGACACGTTTCCAGGTATGTTTTCACTTAAGAATTAACACTCAGTACCCGTGGCATACATAACATGGGAACACGGTGGAACTGGAAAGGTGGGCCTTACCTGGAAAATTGCTGTCTTTTTTGGGGTCATTTGGCTGTAGGGTTTTGGAACTACAGTACCAGTCCTAGACCTGACACATGTAGGTGGGCCACTTTGCTATATTATTCTGATGTTCGTGTGTACAGGAATGTATCACTTCTTGGTTGTCTTACCCATAAATCATGTAAATTAATTGGAAGAGGAATATAGTAATCTCTGAATAAAATCTCTGATTATTTTGGCTCTTTCTCTCCCTTCTTTACTTTAGTACACCTACTGGCTGGCTTCCCAGTGTCACTGCTCCCTATTCTTGTCCTTTTATCTCAGGTTACCAGCCTTTGTGTGGCATCGCCCCTTCCCACCCAGGGCCTTGGGACTTAACTCCAGCCCCTCCTTTGCCAGCTTCCTTGAAATAGTCATCCCTCATTCTTCCATAACTGATTCTTAATCCCCAACCCAGACCATTTTCACCATTCTCCACTCCAATTAACCCACTTTTTGTAAGTGTAGTATGTTTTTCCTAGTGTGAGTTTTTAAGCTATTTTTCTGGTTTGAGTTTTTATGTGTTCTTACAAATTAATTTATGTGCACGTCCTTTTTACTTACTCTTTAACAATTGGGCACTGACTGTATGCTAGGTACAATTTAATTACTGGGAATACAGTGGCGAAGAAAATGGGCACATCCATCTGAGAGTTTACAGTCCTGCAGGAAGACAGACACTAAAAATATATATAACCTAAATATATATATAATATGATAAGGAAAGTGCTAAGGGATAAGTAAAACTGAAAAGATTATAAAATATGGAGTTAGGGTGGGATGGGGGATGTATGTGAAATGACTTTTGTAAAGAGCTAAAGTGAGGAAGATATAGAGATATTTGTGGGAAGAACATTCCAGGCAGGAGGAAAGAACAAGGGCAAAGGCCTAAGGCAGGATCTTGCCTGGCAAGTTCATTTAAAGAATAACAAGGTTGGTGAGTTGGAACTAAGAGGACAAGAAGGAGGGTAGTCATAAAATGAGATCAACCAAAGGACGGAAGAGAAGCCAAGCCAGTGAGGTTGTCAGGTCCATTCTGGCCGTAGGCTTTCATTCTGAGAGTGATGGGAAGTGATTGGAGTTTTGAGCAGAGAAGTGACATGCGGTGGTTTGCTTTTTCACACAGGCACTTAGGCTGCTGTGTTAGGAGTAAATGGCAGAGTGAGATCAGGAGATGTGGAGACTCCAGTTAGGGAATTATTGCAATAACCCACACAAGCTCTATATCTTGAACTAGGGTGGTAACATTGTAACTGTGAGAAGTATTTGGATCCTGGATATCTTTGGATGTGGTAGACAGATGTTATCCGCAGAATGGATATGGAGAAAGAGAGAAGTCAAGAATGACTTCAAGATTTTTGGTATGAACATCTGGAAATACAGAATTCCCAAAATTGAGATGGGGAACACTACAGAGGAAGCTAATTTGGGGAGAATAATCAGGAACTCTGTTTTGGACATGTTAAGTTTGAAATACCTACTAGGTATGCAGGTGAAGGCCAGAAGGTAGTTGGACATAGGAGGTTGGCTTTGAATGGAGGTCCTGTATGGACATGCAGTGTGGCAGTTATCAGCATCATATGTGGAATTAAAGCAACGTGACTGGGGAACACACTAACCTTAAAAATAGGGAGGATGTGGTTGGGGGTGCAGCATGGATGAATTCTAAGAAGAATTGGTTAGGGATGTGGGAGGAAAGCCAGGTGATTGCTGTGTCCTGGAAGCCATGTGCAGGAAATGTTTCAAAGTAGGACAGTGAATATAAAAATGTAAAGGTCTTATGTACAAATGGTATATAAACTTTTTTTGGGTTACCTCTTCATTGAATGTTTCTTAAGATCCATCTAAATTGTTATGTATTCTTCTATTCTTTGGCATCTGTCTACTACTTGAGTAGAGCTTTAAAAAAAAAAAAAGATTTTATTTACTTATTTGTCAGAGAGCGAGCACAAGTGGGGGAGCAGCAGGCAGAGGGAGAAGCAGGCTTCCTGCCAAGCAAGGGCCCTGATTGGGACTCAATCCTACACTCTGGGATTGTGACTTGAGCCGAAAGCTGACGCTTAACCAGCTGAGCCACCCAGGCATCCCAACTACATAGTACTTTTTAGCATGTATAGCAATAGACTATTTGACCTATGTGCAGCACCCACCCCCCGCCCCCCAGTGCTGGATACCCAGGTTGATTTTAGTTCCTTTACATCACATCCATCCTGCAGCTTCCCTTATGGACCTGTGTGAGATTGCTGCATCATCTGTCATCTACCCAGGAATAGACTCCCAGGTCCTAGGGTCTGTATTTTAACTTGGGTGAGTAGCCCCAGTTTGCTTTCTGGAATGGCTGCTTATTCTCTGTCTTTACCATGGATCTCCAGCAGCCCTTGGCATTATCTGGCTCTCTCATTTTTGGTAATGTGAACGTAGTTATAGAGTGAATCTTTTACTTTAACTTTTATTTCTCTGCCCTGCTGCTCCAATCTGTGTTGGTTGCTCTCTTGGTTTGTTTGGTGTTTCCTTAGACCCTCCATTGTGTTGGATCTCATTATTTTTTGGATCTCTTTGTTTTACTTCCTCATTTTGCTGAAGAACATCTTTTAATAGCTTCTTAAAATAGGATATATCTTTGATAAAAGATACAACTTGAGTTCTTATCTATCTAAAGACATTTTCATCATCCTAACCTAACACTTGATAGTTTGGCTAGATACTGAATTCTGAGATGAACATGAATTTCCTCTAGAAATACGAAGACATTGCTTTCCCATCTTCTGGTTTTCAGTGTTGCTTTCAAGAAATGTGATGCTATTCTGACTTGTGATCTTTGGTAGATTGCTCATGATCTCTCTCTGGGAACCTTCAAGATCTCTTTATACCTATTGTTCTGACCCCTTCGTGTGAGTTTTGGCCTGGGAATGTTGATGTAATAATTTATACTTTTCAGTTCTGGGAAATTTTATAGTATGAGTTCTTTAATAATACCATTTTTATTTTCTCTGTTTTCACTTTTAGGTACTACCTTCCTTTTAAAGGTCAACTATGTAGCAGCCTTGATTGTATCTGCAGTAACTCTTTGCCATGTGAAACAATGTAGCATATTCAGTCTTGGGGATTAGGGTGTAAATCTTCTCTGAAACCGTCATTCTGCCTACCACACCCCTCTGTTGAATTTTTCATTACTGCTTTCATGTTTTTATTTTGAAGAGAGTACCCTGAACATTATTACTCTTTTTGAAATTATAGCTTTCTCATTTCATGGATACAATATTGTCTTTTCTGAAGATCTCACTATTAGCTGTGTGTGTGTGTGTGTGTGTGTGTGTGTGTGTTTAACTCTTCTGTTCCTTAAATTGTTTCCTTTTCAGTCAAGTTTTCTTTTTTGTTTTGGTCTTCGTTTTCATGTTGGATTGTGTTTTGCTATCCGCAAATGTCTGATAACCATTTGTTCACATTTGTGAGTATGACGTGTTCATCTTTTCTCATCCTAGCTATTCTCTATGTCTGCCTCTGTGGTGAAAGCTACTTTTCCTAAATTCTTCCAGATTATAAGCCTTCTATCAAGTGAGAGGTGGGGTGGATCACTGCTGCTCCATCTCCATACTTTAAGTCAGTTTCACTTTATTAAGCCTCTGCCTATCTCTCCTACCTTCACCTAATGGTGCCTGGTATTCTGAGTCTGGGTACTCTCTAGAGTCCTGTGGAAAAATCACCTACTATTTATCACTTTGCACTGATGAATCATACATCACAATTAAAAAATGTCTATTTGTCTGACCTAGTTTGCACAAGGTATATCTTCTGTGTACTTCTACCATCCAGCTCCAAGACATCAGATAACTTGGTTTTTTTTTGTATTTTTTTTTAAGATTTTATTTATTTGATAGAGAGCATGGAAGGAGGGGAAGAGGGCAAGGGAGAGAATCTCAAGCAGACTCCCTTCTGAGCACAGAGCCTGATAGGAGTTTGATCTTACAACCCTGAGATCATGACCTAAGCCACAATCAAGAGTTGGGTGGTCAACTGACTGAGCCACTCAGGTGCCCCTCAGATCACTTCTAAGCACTGTTTTCCTTATTTCCTCAGCTCCTACAGGCAGTTGCAGGAAGAAATGCTTCGATTCTTCATTCAGAGGACTGGAGAACTGCCGGTGTGATACAGAATGCAAACAGAGAGGCGACTGCTGCTGGGATTTTGAAGACACCTGTGTGGAATCAAGTATGGGTTCTGAGGATAAGTTCACTCTAGCATGTTGGTTGTGCTGTCATTAACGCATGTCTAAGTGCTCCCCACACATCTTGTGTTTTGGTTTACTAGGGTTGCCATAACACAGAATCTGGGGGGGGCTTAAACAACAGAAATTCTTTTTCTCAGTTCTAGAGGCTAGAAATCCAAGATGCAAGTTGCATCAGGGTTGGTTCTTCCTAAGGGCTACGAGGGAGAGCCATTCCTTGCCCTTCTTTTAACTTCTGGTGGGTTATAAGTCATTGGCGGTCATTGACTTTTGGCAGCATAACCCCAAACTTTGCCTTTGTCTTCACAGAGTTCTGTTGTGTCTTCACAGTCTCCCCTGTGTGTGTGTGTGTGTGTGTGTGCGCACGCGCATGTCCAAATTTCCCCTTTTTATAAGAATACCAGTTGCACTGGATAGGGACCATTGTAATGACCTTATATGAACTTGAGTATCTACAAAGATCTTTTTTTTTTTTTAAAAAAACATTTTATTTATATATTTGACATGTAGAGCACAAGCTGGGGGAGCAGCAGAGGAAAAGGGAGAAGCAGGTTCCATGTTGAGCAGGCTGCCCGATACGGGGCTTGATCCCAGGACCCTGAGATCATGACCTGAGCCAAAGGCAGACCCATAACCCACTGAACCACTCAGGCGCCCTAACAAAGATCTTTTCCTAGGCAAAGTCACATCCATGGCAGTGTGGGCTAGCACTCCAGCATTTTGAGAGGACACTATTCAGCCCATAACAACTTGTGTACAGGATTATCGTTTCCCCTTCTGCAGTACTAACCAGAGTTCACACTTGATTTGACCAAGGTTGAGGACTAATGGTCTCCAGGAGACAAAATGCCATATGTGTTGCCGGAAGTACATGTCTCAATACAGTTTCACTATGGCTCAAGCTAATCATCTTAATAGTTTCATGGGCAGTGGTTCTCAGGTTTCAGGGTGCGTAAGGCTTACTTGGAAAGTTGGTGATCCTTGGTGATTCTGATGCCAGCACTCCACAGAACACGACTTGAGAAACGCTGTTCTCTGGGTAGAAGAGAGAGTTCTCAATGTTTTAATTTTTTAAGAAATCAGTGAAGGCATGTGTGTAGGGGGTTGGCTAGTGGTTCATAGAATAAAGATTAGAATAGTAGAGCTTTTTACATTATATTTTCTGGAAAGGGCAAGGGGGAAGGGATAACTTAGTATAAATAAGATCCCTTATTATAACTTAGTATAAAAAAGATTCCCTTTACTTAATCTCCCCAAATCCTTTCTAAGTAAATGATACATAATGGACAACGAAGACCTCTATGCAAGACAAAAGCACACAGCAGTCACCGGTCTGATGCATTTGTCTAAGCCCAGGACTGATTTTGATTTTAGACACTGATTCCCAGCAGACGGTGCTAGGAAACAGCCATGGGGACAGCCTCTTGCTGTTTTTAGCACTGATTTTTGTTTACACTGATCTCATACTGAGCATGTAGCCTGGGAGAGCAGCAAAGGCCTGGTGGAGACTCATCTTGCCCTCTGTCACCCTCAGCTGGGAGGTGCCCTGACCTGCCTACTTTCTTACAGACCTCACCCTCTTCCTGTTACTTCTGTTGCACTGCCTCTTCCTTGCTGCCTGTCTTTAAACAAAACTGCTCTTGGTTGGCACCCATCCCTAGTGGGTCATCTCCACCGGGAGCTCCTACTTTTGGGTGGGAATAGATCCAGGGTTCAGAGTCTCTCCAAACTCAGAGATGTACCTGCCAGGCAGACCAGGGCTGTAGCTTATAAAACTGCCTTTCTCTCTGCTGCTCATGCCAAATGAAGACAAGGGACGCATTGCCCCCTTGTTTGTATTACCTATTTTCATTTATTCATGCAGAGAAGCCAAGAATTTGACCTTACCACAGTCCAGGGATAGATGCATGGAATTTACGTTTGCTGTTGGATACTGAAGTATTTAAGTTAAATGCTGGGAACTGAATTGGTGTGCTTTTCCAGCTCGAATATGGACATGCAATAGATTCCGTTGTGGGGAGACCAGATTAGAGTCCAGCCTCTGCTCTTGTTCGGATGACTGTCTGCAGAGGAAAGACTGCTGTGCTGACTACAAGAGTGTCTGCCAAGGTAAGCAGAGAAGGTTGACCTGTTTGCCCCTGTGTGTTCATTGACCCCAGAGCTGGCTGACCCAGGCTGCATAAATTGAGTCAAGTCGGAGACAACATGTTTACTATGGCAAAAAATGTGGCTTGTTCACTATACAGAGAGGGAGCTCATAGCATAGATACTATAGAAAAGAAGAGAAAGATAAAAGTTCCATATTCATTGGTAAAGCAAGGTCTTCTCAAGTCCAGTAGTAACGCTGCTAGAAATATCTGTGGTTTGAGATAACAGATGGCAGAGTTGATGAAAGAGGTTATCTGGCCCATCTAGCAGTCCGTTAAACCAATGTTACTGTTCCGATGACTGTGTCCTGAGTGATCAAATGACTGATTAGGGACCTTTGGAGAGTTAATGCAGATTATTCAACTCCTGGTTCCAACTCTAAGTGGCATAATGCAGATATATATATATTTTTAAATTACCCTCGGAACATGTAATGAAATTTATAAAAAGTGCACATAAACACACAGCAACAAAATTGCTTCAAGTTAACAACCCTTTTTCATAATGCCACAACCAATAAAAGTAAGTAACTTATACTTTTAATATTTCTAGACCAAAAGAATGAGATTAGGTTGAATTCTGATTTTTCTCGAATAGGAAGAAAATGTTATAGAAGAAACATTAACTATAACATTTTAGTAGAAAATAGATTTTACACTAATGGATGAGTCAATTTTTATTACAAAATATATTTGAAAAGCAACTAAAAAGAGCTATCAAAAAGGAAAAATAGATGCCTGAAATGGTAACTTCTTTTCCAAGTAATTATTGTTTGACATTTAATAGTGCATCATTAAAAATTCTGCTAAATTCATGAGGGTGCTTTCTTGTTTGCTTAATTCTATAAGGTCACTGACCACACTGCCTCTGACCACTCTATTTTCCCACTTTCTACCTCAAATATATAACTCTTCTAAGTTTTTATATCAAGCCTGATCCTTGAGTCATATGGTAAATTCTCCCAGTGGATTCATTGCATAACATCGCTGAAATTTAATAGAAATGTATCTATTTAGGGGTGCCTAGGTGGCTCAGTGGGTTAAAGCCTCTGACTTTGGCTCAGGTCATGATTCCAGGGTCCTGGGATCGAGCCCCGCATCGGGCTCTCAGTTCAACAGGGAGTCTGCTTCCCTTTCTCTTTCTCTGCCTGCCTCTCTGCCTACTTGTGATCTCTTTCTGTCAAATAAATAATAAATAAAATCTTTAAAAAAAAAAAAGGAAATGTGTTTATTTATTTTGCAAGTATACACCATAGATGGTGGTATTACTTCTGTTCTGACATCTTTTCTGCTTGTTGCTTTTTCTGGGATGTTAGCCATTGATGATAATTGCCTGTATCTATCAAGGGATACAAGTGATAATATTTATACTCAATCATTTCTACTTCATTGGTTAGCTGGAATGTTCTATAATCAGAAACATTGAAGTAAAAATTTTTTAGTTAAGATCTTAAAAATTTCTTGGTTCAATTTTTCCCAGTTTAAATCAGTTACTCTCATTGGCTGCTTCTGTGCCCCCCAACACTGCCATGATTTCTTTTCTCTATTCTTTAGGTGGTATATCTATATTTATTAATGTCATTTTTTTCTAATTGTCCCTTTCCAGCTAAAAGAATCCCCTTTGTTTTTCTTGGTAAAGATGAGCTTCTGGGTATTCAATCTGTGCAAATCTCTGGACACACTGATATTTTCAACATGTGAAATGGCACTTAACATGTTCTAGAAGAATTTAGTCATTGGAATAACAAGATTGAAGTAGTTTGGAAAGATCAAGTTCATGGCACATTTGTTTCTCTTCTCTTTTCTATGGTGCACCTGTCTAAAGATTTCAATTTTGTTTTTCAGGAGAAACCTCATGGGTGAAAGAAGAGTGTGGCACAGCCCAACAGTCTCAGTGTCCAGAAGGGTGAGAATATGGGGGTTTTTAATCTTCCTTTAACATGGAATGTAGCTGAGAAGCAGCTACGTTTCCTCCACTTTATTTATATTTTAAAACAATACACATGGGCACCTGGGTGACTCAGTTGGTTAGCACTGCCTTCAACTCGGGTCGTGATCCTAGAGTCCCAGGATCGAGTCCCATGTTGGGCTCCCTGCTCAGCAGGGAGTCTGCTTCTCTCTCTGACTTTCTCCCCTTTCATCCTCTGTCTCTCTCTCTCACACATAAATAAATAAAATCTTTTCTTTTTTTCATAAATAAATAAAATCTTTAAAAAACAAAACAAAACCAAAAAAGCCAATACACCTAATCAACTATTAGGACTCCTAGTGGCTTCAAACTTGGACTTTTGTTCACATGATTGTTTACAAAAGCAATTTTAATTAATTTTTTACATTCATGTCTTATAAAAATGACTTAAAAATAGGTGAAGTATTAAATACTAACATTCTCAAGGTCCTCTGATCAAGATTAGGATTTAGATCTGAATTATTCCATGCAGAATCTTTCCTATTGACATCCTGGAACTTTGAACTGATATTCACTGAGGAAAAGGAAAGTTTGTCCATTGAAGGCCTCACAAGGGAAAGTGGATAAGGACTTTATCACTTGTACATGAGTAAGGAACGCATGAGGCAACCCTCCCGCACATCTCCTCCACATATTTATAATGGCTGCTGCTGGACTTTTCCCAGTTCTGGAAACATGCCCCACATCATCTCTCAGTCAGGGTGGATTTCCTGTCCAGTTGCCCCTTCTGCCCTTTACCAACTTCATTCTTTTGGCCCAAGGAGGGGAAGGAAGATGGTGAGATAAAGAAAAATGGAATATCTGGTGACAGAAAGTATTGGTGGAGTCATTTTTAGATAGTATTATTTTATTTAAAGAATGTGTGGGGATACTGTCTGTTTTTGTACCATGTGACTTTGGTTTCCCAATCCCCAGATCCAGCTGCCCTGTTCAGTGGCTTCTGGGTGGAAGAGCAAAAGAATTAAAATAAAATGGATATTTGAGTATCTTTGCTCTAGTCAATTTTCTGAGCTTCCTCTGTAAAAATAGTATTAGTAGCTGTAAAAATCATTATCATAATCATAACACCAAGTTCAGAAGATTTCATGTGAGAAGTCAACATCTTGATCCCTTAGATGTCTGATCTTGTTTTTAAGCTGCAAGGTTATTTTGATGGCATATTTATGAATATAAAAGTTTTAACAGCCCTATGCTAATGAATTTATGAAAAATAAGTATTTCTAATGCATATTGTAATGCACTATTTCAATTTCTTCTTTTTTAAAGACTTTATTTATTGGAGCGCCTGGGTGGCTCAGTGGGTTAAGCCTCTGCCTTCAGCTCAGGTCATGATTCCAGGGTCCTGGGATCGAGCCCCACGTCCGGCTCTCTGTTCGGCGGGGAGCCTGCTTTCCTCCTCTCTCTCTGCCTGCCTCTCTGCCTACTTGTGATCTCTCTTCCGCTGTCAAATAAATAAATAAAACCTTTAAAAAAAAAAAGACTTTATTTATTTATTTGACACAGAGGGAGAGCGATCACAAGTAGGCAGAGAGGCAGGCAGAGAGAGAGGAGGGAAGCAGGTTCCCCGCCGAGCAGAGAGCGCGATGCGGGACTCGATCCTAGGATCCTGAGATCATGACCTGAGCTGAAGACAGGCTTAACCAACCTACTGACCCACCCAGGCGCCTCTGCACTGCTTGAATTTCTTTTTTTTTTTTTAAAGATTTTATTTATTTATTTGAGTGAGAGAGAGCATGAGCGAGGAGAAGGTCAGAGAGCGAAGCAGACTCCCCATGGAGCTGGGAGCCTGATGTGGGACTCGATCCCGGGACTCCAGGATCACGCCCTGAGCCGGAGGCTGTCGTCCAACCAACTGAGCCACCCAGGCGTCCCACTGCTTGAATTTCTTGATCAGTTTTCTATATATTGTAGTTAAAACAATCTTTAATTTCCCATTTTGTTTTGAGATATAATCTGCATATATTGAAAGGTTCACATTTATGTTTACAGTATAATAAGATTTGGAAATCCAGAAACCCATATAACCCAGATATAAAGGAATATTTTCCAAGATAATGAATATTTTCAAGATAAGGAATATTTTCATCACCCCAGAAAGATGCGTCATGTACTAATATCTGTCACCATAGATTCCTGAAGGTTCACATTTATGTTTACAGTATAATAAGATTTGGAAATCCAGAAACCCATATAACCCAGAGATTAAGGAATATTTTCATCACCCCAGAAAGATGCGTCATGTACTAACATCTGTCACCATAGATTCCTGTTCTAGAATTTCATATAAATGGAAATCATCCCATATGTTCCCTTGTGTTGTTTTTCTTAATCCAGTGATTTTGAGACTCATAAATGTTATTGCGTGTGTGTACCATATCTCTCACATGGGCTTCTGCACAGCATATTTTTTTTCTGATTAACACATTGGTCCCATTCTCTTTTCATACTATTTCTATTCGTTCTTTAGGGCCAAGTTCATGTGTCTGTTCTTACCTTACAAAGATCAAATCTGACATGCCCTATGTAGTTGAGGAGCATTGTGTAATCAAATCTAACCCTTAACCACTCCTGTTTACGTCTCAATTTCATCCCCTAGGTTAGGGCTGTAATCCATTCATGCCTTTATTTTCTATACCTAGTATAATGTCTGACTCAAATATTTGTTAAATGAATTACTCTACAGTAAATGTGTATTCTGGGAAACTATATAGACCTGTCCTCCAGACTCTTCTCAGTTTCTCTTACAATGTGGAATTAGATGGCCAGGGTGATATTTTTCTAGCTTTACTTAGCACCTTGAAAAACATAGAAATTATTTTTCATATTAATAGTTTGTATTAGGGGCTTCCAGGTAGCTCAGTCAGTTGAGTGCCAGACTCTTGATTTCAGTTCAGGTCATAATGTCATGGATAGTGGGTGAGCCCCACATCAGGCTCTATGCTCAGCAGGAAGTCTGTTTTGGTTTCTCTCTCTCTCTTTCTCTTTCCCTCTGCCCCTCCCCCTATTCACTTGCACTCTTTCAATCTTTCTCTAAAATAAATAAATCTTTAAAGAAATAGTTTATATTAGCATTCAGAATTTTCTCCATAATAATATTGGATATTTGTCAGAATTTTTAAGGACAATTCCAATCAAGTTTCTTGGAAAAGTGTGTTTTTGTTTAAAAATTTGTTTTTAATTTAAAAAATTTTAAATTATAATATAATGTTTTATTTGTTTCAAAGGGACAGGTCTGTAACACCCAGCACTCACCCTCACCAATGTCCATCACCCAACCCCCACTGTATAAAAATTTAAAATTCACATCTAAAGTGAAATATGAACCTCACATTATCAGTTGCATGCAGTGTATTTGGAATTTAAAACAAATGTTGGTGTTTATAGCTTCTATTCCTAATAGCTCCAAAGTGGAAATTACCTAAATGTCCAGCAACAGTAGGATGACTTAAGTTGTGGTTTATTCATTCACTGGAATACAAGACAGCCATGAGAATGAATGATCTACAGCTCCATGTAACAGTATGAATTAATCTCAAACATAATGTTCAGTAAAAAAAAAAAAGTCAGTCATGCCAGGATACATTCTATATTATCCCATGTGCATGTAAATATAAATCTGTTTGTTTGAGGTCAAGGTTCTGCTCACCCTTGGTGGGGGTGTGGTTTGCAGAAGCTATTAAGTGGAAAGGAGCCCGAGGAGAGGATTCTAGGGTGCTGGTATTCTGTTTCTTGATTTGGGTGATAAAGTTCACAGTGGAGTTCAGTTAGGAAATTAGGAAACATTTATCAAACTATACATCTGTGAAATGTGTGTGTGGGTGTGTCTGTATATAAATTATTTACAAGTAAAATTTTAAAAGTGAAAAAAAAATAACCTCTGGCTATATCCTAAGAGCTAACCTTCCATCACTTTAGCTTAAATGTGGTTATTAAAAAAAAGATTGTAATGCTTTTGATGTTAATACTAATCTAGTGGGATATTAGATAGAGAATCAAAAGCGTAGCACTTTAAAATAATGACCTCATAAGCTGTAGAGTTCCTAAATTTCATATCATACTTATATCCGAAATACAATAAAATTAGAACCTCAACAGATTTTGAGTTTGAACCTTGAATTCAGTAATCATAACTCTTGACTCTTTAGCAAACTCAAGTCTGTGAAAGGTCTGAGGTTAACAGCCCCATCTCTGGGCATGTTTTATTAATGTTCTGCTCGCATGATCTTGACCTCTGTTGAAAAATTGCAATTAATAAGCTCCATGTATACTTACCACTGTAAAATACCAAATGTATTTGAGGCAACGCAATGATACTAATGTTCTGTGGTAGTGATTCCGAAGTATGAGGTGAGTGGGTCAGGTCAGGACAGCGTTAATGAGAGTTCAAGTAACTGCTTAGGGTTCAGTAGATGCTAAAGACTGAAGCTAAGGGATTACTGACCTGCTGTCATTACTAGCAGCTAATTAGAGGTTCCTTACACACTGGAAGAACTGATGCTTAAGGGAGATAACAATTTTTATTTCTAAATTGTTTTTAAAGATTTATTTGAGAGAGAGTGCGAGAGCCCGAGATGAGGGGCGGGTCAGAGGGAGAAGCAAACTTTTCCGTTGAGCAGGGGATCCCCATGTGGGGTTTAATCCTGGGACTCTGGGGATCACGATCTGAGCTAAAGGCAGCCACTTAACCAACTGAGCCACGCGGGTGCCCCAAGAGATCACAGTTTTTAAAAAGAAAAAGAAAAAAATTGACCCAGGTTTGTTTTCTTACCGTACTTTCTAAGCATTTTCTAATTTAGAGAATTGTAAGTAGTACAGCAAAGTGTCTTTAATTTTTTTTTACAATCAAAATAATAGACTAATATTTTGTTTTCCATTTTCAGATTTGAACTACCACCAGTTATTTTGTTTTCCATGGATGGATTTAGAGCTGAATATTTGCAGACATGGCACACGCTCATACCTAATATTAATAAACTGAGTAAGTCTTCCACAACCATAGGCACACGAGGGTAAGGACAACAGTTAGCCAATTTGTAGATGGGTACCTTCCTTCATGACCTTCCTTATTAGTCATTTGGCTTCTCCCAGCTCCTCTGAAGATCCTGAGGAATTTACCACTCACAGTAACTATTTTCATACTTCTAGGCTCCTCCTTTTTTTGTAACCCGTTCACCTTTTTGTTTATTGTGATTTGTTTTGTATTTGAATGTAAGTTCCATCCTATGGAAATCTGTTCACATACACTGTCTCGCAAGCGGTCTTTGTCAGACTTGGGTCCTGGGTCTTAGCAGCGTGACCAGCAAGGACAGGATCCTGAAGGAGCCTGAGTGCAGAACAGAGCCAGCACGTACCAGTGTTCCAGAAGGCAAAAGGTCCAGTATCTGTGTCTGATTCCAGAAGTAAACTGCCTGGAAACTGGCTCCACTGCTTATTAGCTGTGAGAGCATGGGCAGGCTTATCTCACCTACTGGTGCCCATTCTCTTGAGTTGTAAAATGGCCACTTCCTACCTGTTGGGACTACTGTGAGAACATAAATGTAGTACACACTGAATGACTTTAAGGTACTATTATGATTATTGGTCTTACTGTCATCTTAAGCAGGATGTTACACTTCTATTCAGGAAAGTTGGTCCTCATATGATGTTATAAGGTTATTAATAAAGAGAAATCAAGTACCTAAGGACACAGAGCTAAGAAGTATCAGTTAGGGCCAGAGGGTTGGCTCCTGGGTCTATAGGCTTCCCTACCCCTTCTTTCTTTTTTTCCCCCTTCTGCCCTGCCATCTTTTGCTTCCAAGAGTCTCAAAGTTTATCACAATTTTACTGGTGTCTCTTTTTATTTTTCTACAAATTATTAAAAATAACTATTTGAGCCTGAGTAAGTCCATTCCCTTGTCTGGGTCTCAGTATCCTCACTTGTAAAATGAGAGAGTTAGTGCTAATGATTTCTACTGTTGATTCCAGCTCTGAAATCCCATTTTGGACTGCTTCCCCCTCTAACACAAGGTGCTTTGTTGCTTCAGCTTTTCTCCACTCTCTGAGATAGAGCCTTAGCAAAAACATGGAGCGTTTGGGATTCTGACAGAACTGGTTCCAAATTCAGTGCTTGCCATTGAAACGCTGAGTTCCTTTGGCCAAGAAAGTTAATTAATATTTCCCACACTTTTTATTTCCTTATCTGCATTTTCATTGATGAGCTGGATATCAAATTCTGTATCCAAAGAGAATTTAGCCAAACCCCTTTTGAAGTAGAATTACTTGATTTGCTCATCCCACTTGGAGTTGGAAGTGACACCAGTGAAATATTGGGCCATAGAGAGTGTTCCTTTTAAGGTTTAATATGTATTTTTTAAGTCACGCAGACAAGATTTTGATCCTTTCAATGTGTAGACATCACTAACTGGGCCTACCAAGGCAAAATGGGCTTTTAGCTTTCAGGAGGCCTCATTGAGAGTAGATGTGATAAGACTTAGGATTAGTACCTCCTGCAAATGGTAGGCTTGAGGTGAGGTATGTGACAACAGGCATCACTTTGAACCTTCTAGTACCCTATCTCCAGTAACCCATCAAGCCCCCTGGGTTGGGTGACAGTGACAGTGGTCATGGAAACTGACATGAGCTAATACCACACAGCACCATGAGTCAGATTTGTGATGGTTAAAAGGACTCAGACTCAACTCCAGTGAGCAGGTAAGGTCATTTGTCTTGTCTGTGTGGGTGGGAGCAGGAAAAAAAAGGAGTGAGGCCCAAGAACAGGAAACTGTCAAGTAAGAGAGAGGTGATTTGGCTTAAGTCAGGTTTCCTGGAAGTTGGGCGAGAAACTGGGGATAGACTAAGACTGTTAGCAGGCAACATTTGCTGAGTTTTAAAGATGAGAGTTACCAAGTTACCAAGTTTAAAATTCATGAACGACAGAACACATTCTCCAGATGCCATTATCTGTCTGACCCCTCCTCCTCTTCCTTTTTAAATTTATTTTGGTAAAAACACTTAACATGAGACCTAGCCACTTAATAGACTTTTAAATACAGAATGCAATATTGTTATCTATAGGCCCAGTGTTTTATAGCAGATCTCTAGAATTTATTCATCTCACGTAAATGAAGTTTTATACCTATTGATTAGCAACTCACCACTTTCTCCTCCCCACAGACCATAGCAACCACCCTTCTATTCTTTGCTTCTATGAGTTTGAATCTTTTAGATGTCTCATGTAAGTGGAATCACGTATATTTGTCTTTTTTTAATATCCTCAAGGTTCACCTATATGGTTGTACGTTGTAGAATTTCCTTCTTTTTTTTTAAGGCTGAAATGCATTATTATATATTACACTTAAAAATGCATTTATCTGTTGATGGATATTTGGATTGTTTCTACATCTTGGCTATTGTGAATACTGTTATGTTGAACATGAGAGTATTAATAGCTCTTCAAGATCTTGATCTCAGTTCTTTTGGATAAACATCTGGAAGTAGGATTGCTGGATCATAGTGTAGTTGTATTTTTAATGATTTGAGAAACCTTCATACTGTTTTCTACAGTGGCTGTATTGTTTTGTAGTCTCATCATCAGCATACAGAGGTTTAACTTAACCATTTGCTTACATCATACACAAAGATAAACTCGAAATGGATGAAAGACTTCAATGTGAGACAGGAATCCATCAAAATCCTAGAGAATGTAGGCCCTAGCCTCTTTGACATCGGCCACAGCAACTTCTTTCAAAACACATCTCCAAAGGCAAAGGAAACAAAGGCAAAAGTGAACTTTTGGGACTTAATCAAAATAAAAAAACTTCTGCACAGCAAAGGAAACAGTCAACAAAACAAACAGGCAACCCACAGAATGGGTGAAGATATTTGCAAATGGCACTACAGACAAGGGGCCAATATCCAAGTTCTATAAAGAACTTCTCAAACTTCACACCCAAAAAACAAATAACAAGTCAAAATATGGGCAGAAGATATGAACAGACACTTCTCCAAAGAAGACCTACAAATGTCTAACAGACACATGAAAAACTGTTCATCATCTCTAGCCACCAGGGAATTTCAAATCAAAACTACATTGAGATATCACCTTACACCAGTTAGAAAGGCAAAAATTGACAAGGCAAGAAACAACAAATGTTGGAGAGGATGTGGAGAAAGGGGAACCTTCCTACGCTATTGGTGGGAATGCAAGTTGGTGCGGCTACTTCGGAAAACAGTGTGGAGATTCCTCAAAAAATTAAAAATAGAGCTACTCTATGACCCAGCAATTGCATTTTTGGGGTATTTACCCCAAAGATACAGATGTAGTGAAAAGAAGGGCCATATGCACCCCAGTGTTCATAGCAGAAATGCCCACAATAGCCAAAGTGTGGAAAGATCAGAGTTGCCCTTCAACAAAGGAATGGATAAAGAAAATGTGGTCCGTATATTACTCAGCCATCAGAAAGGATGAATACCCAGCTTTTGCATCAGCATGCATGGGACTGGAGAAGATTATGCTAAGTGAAATAAGTTAAGCAGAGAAAGTAAATTATTACACGGTTCCACCTATTTGTGGAACATGAGAAATGGCATGGAAACATTAGGAGAAGGAATGGAAAAATGAAGGGGACAAATCAGAGGGGGACATGAACCATGACAGACTATGAACTCTGGGAAAGAGACTGAGGGTTTTAGAGGGGAGGGGGTTGAAGGATGGATTAGCGCAATGAAAGGTATTAAGGAGGGCATGTTTGCATGGAACACTGATATTATACACAAACAATGAATAATGGAACACTACATAAAAAACTGATAATGTACTCTATGGTGACATGACATAAATAAAATAAAAGTTAAAAATTGCAATTTCTCCATGCCCTTGCCAATACTCGTCTTTTGTGTTTCTGATAATAGCCATCCTAACAGGTGTGCAGTGATAACTCATTGTGGTTTTGATTTGCATTTTCATGATGTTTAGTGACATTGTACCTCTTTTTAAAAAAATACTTTATTTATTTGTCAAAGAAAAAGAAACAGTGTGCATAAGCAGGGGGAGCAGCAGGCAGAGGGAGAAGCAAGCTCCCTGCTGTGCAAGGAGCCTAATGTGGGACTCGATCCAGGAACCTAGGATCATGGCCTGAGATGAAAGCAGATGCTTAACCAACTGAGCCACCTAGGCATCCCTGATCATCTTTTCCTTATGTATTTGTCATTTATAGGCCTTCTTCAGAGAAATGTTTATTCAAATCCTTAGTGCATTTTTAAGTGGGTTATTATTTTTTTTCTAGAGTTGTAAGAATTCATTATATTTTTTAGGAATCAATTCCTTATCAGATACACAATTTGTAAATATTTTCTTCCATTCCATATGTTGTTTCTGTTGATGGTTTCCCCTGTTGCACAAAAGCTTTTTAGTTTGATATAGTCCTGCTAGTCTATTTTTGCTTTTGTTGTTTGTGCTCTTGGTATCATATTCATGAAATCATTACTAAAACAAAGTCATGAATCTTTCCTCCTCTTTTGTTCTAAGACTTTAACAGTTTCAGGCCTTATATTTGAGTCTTTAGCTCATTTTGAGTTAGTTATTGTTTGTGGTATATGAAAGGGCTCCAGTATCTTACTGGAAAAGCTTGGTTTTTCATTGTGGAGTATGATGTTACCTGTGGGCTTTCCAGAGATGGCCTTTATTATCCCTCCATTTCTAGTTTGTTGAGAGTTTTTATCATGAAAGGGTATTGAATTTTAACAAATGTCTTTTCTGCATCTGTTGAGATATGATCATGTGATTTTTATGCTGTATTATATTAATGTGATATATCACATTAAGATTTTTGCATCTATGTTCCTCAAACGTATTTTCCTGTAGTTTCCTTTCCTTATGGTGTCTTTGTCTGGCTTTGAATCAGGGTAACACCGTCCTTGTAAAATGAGTTTGGGTATTTTTTTTTAATGTTTTGGAAGAGTTTAAGAATGATTGAAATTATTTCTTCTTTAAATGTTTGACGAAATTCAGCAGCGAAGTCTTCTAATCTTAGGCTTTTTTCTTTTGAAAGGTGTAGTCTAGCTAAAGGTTTATTAATTTTATCTTTTCAAAAAACCAAATTTAGTTTTTGAAATTTTTAAAATTATTTTTCTATTCTTTATTTTACTTATGTCTGCTGTAATCTTTATTGTCTCCTTCCTTCTGCTGACCTTGGGTTCCTTTTGTTCTTTTCCTAGTCCCTTGGGGTAGAAAGTAAGGTTGTTTACTTAAAAGTTCTTTTTTAACGTAGGTGTTTGTTGCTATATACTTCCATCCTAGTATTGCTTTTGCTCCATCTGTCAGCTGTTCCCCTACTCATCCATTTAGTTTTCTGCTCCTTACAGTTTATAGTTACTGGGGGTATGTGTTTATTCCATTTATATTTTCAGATTTTTTTGGTTGGTACATCCTTTTTAAAAAGTTTTTTTAAGGAAAAAATTATACAAATGATAAACTTCTAAAAACAATATTAAAATGTATATAGTAGGGAAAAATATGTATATAATAGAAAAACAACAACCAGCCAACAAACAATAAAACTCTTTCCTGATTTCTAGTTTATCTCTAAAGAAGCGACTATTATTGGTTTATTGTGTGCCCTTCCAGAATTATTCTTTTAGCTTTAATTTAGATTGTTAAGTTCTAGAAGAAACAGCTGTAGAAGATTTTGCTTTCTGTGAGCTGTTCTACAGCAGCTCTGGTTCAAAGCCCAGTGATCCAAATGGTAGTCTGAGTCCTGGAGAGTCAGCAGGTGTGGCCTATGTGGGACATTCTCAAGAGGGAGGTGTCATGTCCTTCCATTACCAGTAGCTTAGTTTATATTTTATTTTATACTCCGTGCCTTTAGGCATGTAAGGGTTTAATTATGTTACCCATGTTTGAAGGAAATAGAAACAGAAACTGACTTTGTATTTCTGTTTATTTTGTATGTTTTTCCCCCTACTTAAATTCTTTTCATTGTATAATCAATTGGGTCTCATTTTATTTTCTTACCATATGACTTCCTAACAATAATACATGTACCTTTCTCTGAGGTCTAGATTTATTTGTAGGCAGTATTGACTAAAAAAAGAAGAAAAAGATTATTCTAATCTTTAATTAAACTTAAGAATCAAATTGCAAGGCATACCTCAAACTTAGGTACATCAGAATCACTTGGGATGCTAACCACAAATGTAGATTGATGGATTGATTGATTGAGCTCCCTTTTCTTCACCTTCCTCTTACCCTTCCATTCCTACCACAGTCCTATTTAGTAAACTTGATATGTAGCCCAAGGAGGTTCTGAAGGAGGTCATCCTGATACGAAATTTCCATATTGGGAACACTGCATATTGGACCAGCTCCAAGGCTATTTGAGCAAACATTCATTATTTCCAGCTGCTAAGTCTGTACCTTGCTTTACAGTAATCATTATTGCTTTATTTTTTCACCTATATAGAATCAATAATGGTGAAGTTTTCTTGTAGAATTTGAGCTGACAGGATTTGGGTATGGGAAATTTCTCACAAGTCACTGTTGCTGAGGGAACAGCAATGTTGTAATGGTTCTGACCTTCTTCAGCAGGGTCATTGCACAGACCAAAAACAACAGAACATTTGGAAGCAATATTGACGCCATGCTTTGTGGAAAACAGATCACAGGAAACTGTAGTGATCCGATGGAAACTTGTAGTAAAAATAATGAGTAGTAAAGTTAGCTCATTTGGTAAATGTTACTACATGACATGGGCTTATGCTCTTGAAACAAGTCAAATCCTTCTCAGTTGCCTGGATAGTTGTGTTGACTTTTGTCTTATTGGATATTGTCATTTAAGAACCATTAGCTGAGATGCAAATGTGATCTAGAAATTCTCATCCTAATGATCTGGTTCAGAAGGAGGGGAGCAGGAAAAACAAAGCTGGTGGTAGTATATAATTTAGGGTACACTTAGCTGAGGGGTCAGCAAGCTGTGGCCCGTGGACAAAATGTGGCCCACTCTGTTTCTGTGTGGTCTGTTAAATGGTAAGAATTGTTTTACATTCTTAAATGGTTGGGGGAAAAAGAAGAGAATACTTTGTGACAGGAACAAATTATGTGAAATTCAAATTTCAACATCCATTAATTTTTATTGGAGGACAGCCATGCTCATTTGTTCACATAGTGCCTGTGGATGCTTTTGGGCCTCAACAGACCATATGGATTTGCAAAGCCCAATATATTTATTATCAGGTCTTTACAGAAAAATGTAGACCTTTGATTTGACTCACTTCTCTACTAAAAACTGACATTCCTTGGGATGGAGGAATTGTAGACGTCAGAATTCGACCTCTTTCCATCTTTAATCCACTCTTAGTTTTTTATTTCTCTGGAAAATTTTATGTTTAAGTTTTTATTTATAAAAATAACCTTCTGAGGGAAAAAATAATTCTACCCCCCACACCATGGGGAAAGCCTGTTTTTGTTTTTACTGGAGTCTCAGGTGGCACATGGTAGTTTATAAAATGGCTTCAGAGGTAGGGGCTAGAGGATAGACGAAAAATAATCTGGGGTGGAAAAGAAAAACAACCAGGCAGAGGTAAGAGCTGGGTGGCTCCTTCTTAGCCTGATTTAGGGAAGGGAGGTGGTGCTTCTCAACAATATGATGGATCCCTTCCCTCAACCCAGCTGGTAGCTCTGGGGGTTCTTTGAGTTAGAGTCAGTCCAATATGGTGGTGGGGGGTCCTCATTGTTGATGGGGGCCAAGGTCCCCTCTGCCTCCCACCAAGAAGCCCAGGTTCTCACCTTTGGGGCTGTGGGCTTCCTGGGTCTGGAGAGCTGCTGCCACCACAGCTACTAAAAATAGGGTTTTGTGAGCATGGCAGCTTCTTAATTTCTTGTTGTGCTTTGTTGCAGAAACATGTGGAATTCATTCAAAATACATGAGAGCTGTCTATCCAACCAAAACCTTCCCAAATCATTACACGATTGTCACGGTAAGTGCTCAGCCCAGTGGCAAGTCAGATAGCCCATAGACAGGCAACTGGTCACCACAGACTCACTGAGGTAGGAAGTGGCTGATCCCCATGCTACATGTTTCACAAGCTCATGGCTTCATTCAGGCTAGGAGGTAGCATCTCATTGCAAGGCCAGTCCAGTGCTCTGAGGTGTGAAGTATGACTGAATGTCCCAGCAATAGGCTAATTCACCTGTGTGACTGGCTAGTATAGCTTCTCAGAGGTGAGAAATACCATTCTCCTTTTGATCTTTGGATTTGCCTCCATTTATCTGAAGGTCTGCTGG
This sequence comes from Neogale vison, assembly GCF_020171115.1. NCBI lineage: Eukaryota > Metazoa > Chordata > Mammalia > Carnivora > Mustelidae > Neogale > Neogale vison. The sequence continues at coordinate 69,487,620 of NC_058091.1, read as the reverse complement.
GAAATGTAGGTATGTGTGGGGACAGCCACTTTGATGTAGGAAATTTCTTTTTTTCCTAATCTTTTCATTATATTTAACTTGACAAAGCCTTCTGTTTCAAATAAATTCATGCTGGCTAGATCTTTTAGATAAAGCAGGTGAAGCAAGTGAGTTCTCAGGCATGATAAGAAATAAGTGAAATGATCAAAAAGAACTCAAAAGAAAATTATATAACTTTTATAGATCTAGAACACATCTTAAGGAGTCCTTCACCACAACCTTTATTACCGAAGGCCAAAGGATATTGTGTTTGTATTACTTTCCAGACACAAAGATATTTGTGCCTTTATTACTTTTATTTATTGCTTTGCACTTATACTTTCATTGCTATGGAACAGTATAATATTTAAATTTTAACTCTTAATTAATATGTAATTTATGCACATGTTTGTGTATGTATATACATATATAATGTACATATACATACACAAACATTTATACACATGTGTGCATATATACATACATATACTTGCAGATTTTCCTAAATACTCAAATTTCATAGCTCACATACTCCCCCCTGAGGTCTACCAAGGCGACACTCTGTCTTTCATATGGTAACTCTCATAACAGTAAACTAGTGTTGTTTCCACAGTCTACTGCCTGTTTAGTGTCATAGTTTTTACATGTTTGTGCTTTTCGTTGATATTTAAATTGCTGCTTAAAATAGCCCTCCAACGTAGTGCTGACGCACTGTCTGGTGTTCCTAAAAGCAAAATGGCTGAGATGTGCCTCATAGAGAAGATAAAATGTGTGTTAGATAAGTTTCATTCAGGCCTGAATTATAGCGAACCAATAACCTAGGGTACATAAGGTATCTTTAAACAAAAACAGACAAAAGAAGATTATGTATTGATCAGCAGACAAAAGTCTTGTGACTAGAAGCTTGCAGGAACCTATCTTTATATTTTCTCTAAGGGTAGTGGTTCAGTATTCACTAATTCAGTGTTTGCAGCAACTTTATAGAACATAATTATTAGAGACAACAAGGAAATGGAATAAAAACCGAATGAGATATCACCTTATGCCTGCCAGGATGGCTAGTATCAAAATGACAAGAAATAACAAATGTCAGTGAGTGTGTGGAGGACAAGGAAACTTCAGTCACTGTTGGTAGGAATGTAAATAGGTGCAGTCACTGTGGAAAACGATACGGAGTTTCTGCAAACAATTAAAAATAGAAATACCATATGATCTGGAAAGAAAGAAAGAAAGAAAATGAAAGTACTAAAGTGAAAAGACATACACTCCTATGTTTGTGGCAGTATTATTTACAACAATAGCCAAGTTACAGAAGTATTTAAGTGTCTGTTGCAAATGGCAAGGTTTCTTTTTTTGGTGGGTGAGTAATATTGCACTGTGTATGGTATATGGGGATTATTACTCATCTATAAAAAAGAATGATATTTCGCCATTTGTGACAACGTGGATAAACCTACAGGGTATTATGCCAAGTGAAATAAGTCAGACAGAGAAAGACAAATACGCTATGATTTTACTTATACGGGGAGTCTAAAAACCAAAACAAATGAACAACTAACAAGCAAAAGCCAAAATAACAGAGTACAAAGTGGTGGTTGCCAGAGGGGAGGGAGTTGGGGGGATTAATAAAATAAGTGAGGGGGATTTAGAGATACAAGCTTCCAGTTATAAGTCACAGGGATGAAGAATACAGCATGAGGAGTATAGTGAACAATAAGATCATAATGTATAATATTTGGCAACTACAGTTACCATGGTAGACATAGTGTAATGTATAGAATTGTCAGATCAGTATGTTGTACACCTGAATAGAATTGTCAAGTCACTATGTTCTACACCTGAAACTGCTATAACGTAGTAGGTCAACTATGTTCCAATAAAAAAAGGATTGAATGTACCCTTGGACACATACATAAATATACATACATTATATATAAACACATATATAACATGTATATATAAAGGGTTATACTTAAGTGCTAATAACTTACTGTATGTATGTATTCTATGTTCTGAAGGAATATCTCTAAATTAATCTACCTAAAAGTGGTTATAAATGCATGAGCTATCATAGGCATTCAGTGAAATGTATAGAATAGAGAAATATGTGTGATCGTATTATAAGAATTACTGGATTGATTGATGGGTGGAAAGGAAGATGGTTAGAGACTAGGCAGGGTCCATTCTAAAGAGCTGGTAACACATTTAACCCCCTTACCCAAGATACTTGATACTTAAAAGCTTCCAAGTAGTACATTTCTGGCTATTTTTGCCAATATAACCAGTGGCTGATCATTATTATAATGCAGAAAACTTTCATATACAGTAATTGATCACATAAGAGTTGTATTAACATCATCAGCATAAGCCATCTGCCTAATGTCATTCATTTTCTGCTCTAGACTATGGTAGAGCCAGAATAGCTACACATATGTATAAATACGTGTACTTATACCTACACCTACCCTAACACCAATACCTGTGTATGTACATACACACATACACACACACAAACACACGCACATATATATATTTGGTATTTGGGTTCAGATCCAGAGGTTTTATTTTGAAAGGTATACGACATCTTTCCAAGACCTGAGTTATAGATCTTAACACGATTTCAATTTAACTGTGTTTTATTGATACATCATTTTATTCTAAATCGTTTAAATGATCATTTTAGGGATTATATCCAGAATCCCATGGCATCATCGACAATAACATGTACGATGTAAACCTCAACTTGAATTTTTCACTTTCATCAAAGGAGAAAAATAATCCCGCTTGGTGGCAAGGACAACCAGTATGTAGCATTCTACATGTGACTCCAAAATAATCTCCATTCTTCAGTGTGACAGTGGATCACACTTCCCTCTCCACTTTTGCATTATCTTTCTAATTTCTAAGGGTGGAGGGTGGTGGGAAGGTGTTTCATCACTTATAATTGAAATCTTCTAAATATGTATGATTGCTCACCTAACTTGCCTTCTTTTGAAACTTGGATTCATATCAATGAATCCAAGATTCACTGAATCATGAAGATTCTACATATCAATGTAGAAACTTCTCTAAGGATTTTCTGTTAATGCTCCCGCCCCGATTCTGTTTTATGATCTTTAGAAGGGAAGGAGGAACTGTACAATTTCACCAATTTGGGGGGAAAAAAAAGATCTTTCGTATTGCCTTAATATGTTTTTGATTTTTGAGGTAGATCCCTGGGTAATTAAATTTTGCAACTGTCAATACTGTTTAATTTCAAAAAATGGCACCATTCCTACCAGTTCTACACTAATTATTCTCTTCACTTATCTTAATTTTTTTCTTCTTATAGATCTGGCTGACAGCAATGTATCAAGGTTTAAAAGCTGGTAGCTTCTTTTGGCCTGGATCGGACGTGGCTGTCAATGGGTCCTTTCCTTCCATATATAAGATATACAACAGGTAGTGAAGTGTTTGCAGAGATGATCCACCTATGCAGCCATGATTAGGACATTTTTGGTCTTAAGCTTGATAGTAATTCTATTTTTCCAGTTGTTTGGATCAAAAATCTTGAAGTCATCATTGATTCCTCTCTCTTACAACCCTCATCTGGTCTGTCAGTAAATGCTTGGGGCTATAATTCAAAATATATGCAGTTTGAGAACTTTCTATTATTTCCAGCATTACTGCTGTGGTTGGAGCTACCATTGTCTTTTTGCCTATATTACTGCACTTGCCTCTTGGCACATTTCCCTGCTTCTATTTTTGTCTCCTATCATCTACTCTTAATCCACCAACCAGCATGGTAACTTAAAAAAAAAAAAAAAAAAAACATGTCCACTTAGGACACTTCTTTGCACCAAAAACTTCCACGGCCGCCTGTCCCATTCACAGTAGAAACCTGCAGGGCCCTATTGGTATGACCCTAACCTACCCCCTGTGTCTCAGACTTCCTCTCCCACTACCAGGTTCTGACCTCCTGGGTGGGCCTTGACACACCTGGCTTGCTCTACTTAGGGCCTTTGTGCTGATTGTTCCCTCTGCCTGAGATAATTCACTCCATGTATCTGTACAGCCTGTTCCCTCACTGCTTTCAGGCTGTTGCACAAAAATTACTTTCCCAGTATTGTCTTGGTCTGATCAAACAAAGATTTCAAACTCGAAACCATCCCCACCCTAGTTTTGTAGTGCCCTCACTGTGCTATAGTGTTTTCTTTTCGACATAACACTTGTCACCTTGTGATACACTATATAATTTATTTGTGTATCAGATCTATTTTTGTCTTCACTAGAATGTTTGTCTTCACTAGAATGACATCTCTAGAAAGGAAAGCATCTTTGGTTTACCCACTAATAAATTTTGTTGAAATTGAACTAATAGTGTGTGACAGTAGATGCTCAATATAACATAAATGTATAAATGAATGAAGTAAATAAAAATAAATCAGATGAATGGATAATAATGGTCTTTTCAGTTGGAAAACTGCAGGAGGGAAGGATAAGAAGGAAAGAGAATAATATACATTTAATTTATATTGAGACAAATATATCTCTATATAATTATTGAAAACAGGCATCTCTTTGAGTAATACTGAGTCCCCTTCAGTATTCTGATCACATATGAACACAAAATGGATATCTAAAAATATCAACCTGTATTCCTGAGTAGGAATATAATGGAATTATTTCTAATTTGATTAATTTTTGAAAATTACTTTTTCCTCTTCAGAAGTATCCCATATGAAGAAAGGATCTTTACCTTGTTAAAATGGCTGGACCTGCCCAAAGCTGAAAGGTATTACCTAGTATCAGAGTACTGTCCTATTGAGATATTCATGGGTATAATATGAAATTATTTCTTTACTGCAAATGACCATTTCTGAAAGAAACTTGGATTTTTTTTTCTTTTTTTTTAAGAAATTTTTGAGAATTATTTGCTCTTGAGAATGTGATGGGCATTATGGGGCAATAGAGATAGAGTCAGTAACAGAGAGTGGACGCAAGTATCACAGAACCAGATACAGCCTGGAGGCAAATGGAGAGCAGATAGGAACCTTTGTTATGAGGACAGACTCAGGGAGCCGGAGGTGCCAGAGCAAGGCCCCAGCAAAGGCTTGGAGTCAGCATCCTGTAAGAAGCAACAAGTTAGCAGAAACCAGACATTTAAAGAAAGAAGGAGAATGGCAGAACAAAGAGTGGGCTGAAAGTCAGAGGTGGGAAATACAAAGGCCTGGGCACAGTGAGAGAGGACTCAGCAGCAAGAGCAAGGCAGATTTTCCTAAACGAGTCAGAGCCCCACACATATCCATGAAGGTCTCACTGACTTCCTGTTAGAAGAACTTCGTCTGGGGCCAAGCGGGGCCACTGGGCTTGGACCAAGAGAAAGAGGCCAGAGGAAGAGAAGGAAATTGCCACCAAGTTCTAAACATATACACTTAACCAAATCCAACCTGCAAGTTTATTCCAAGCTGATAATGGCTTTCTTCATTTCCCTTTTACCCCTAGGCCTGCTTTTTATACCATCTATGTGGAAGAGCCTGATTCTGCAGGACATAACAGTGGGCCAGTCAGTGGCAAAGTAAGTGTGTTTGACTGAACAAAAGGTAAAATGATCTAGCCCTAACCCACAATGTAAAATATTCTTGAATTCCCACTAAATAAAATGTATTTGATACAAACATTAAGAAATTAAAATAGTGAGCAGTCTAAAAGAATGTCTATGTTGTTAAACCATAAAAAAATTAAAAAGTCTAGGAAAAAAGATACCTGCTTTATTTGCTACCCTACATCGTGATTCATTTGATAGGCATTTCCTGGGGACTTAGATGCTGCACTGTTATTTCATACAGTGGAAGCAGCAAGGCTAGATACTGCCTGCCAGTTCCACATGGTAATGCTACTCATTCCAAGCTAAGTCACCTACAAGTCTGTGGTGGACTACCCAGCTGTCTCGTCATGCCCTTTTTCCCATTCATAAGATCCTTATAATCGGACTTAATATGCTAGTGCCTCAGGCAGAGTTCTTCCTCTCCTCCTGGGCCTGTATTAGTGAAGTTGACTTTTTTTTTTAATGTTTTTATTTATTTATTTGAGAGAGAGAGAGAGAGCATGAGAATGAGGAGGGTCAGAGGGAGAAGCAGACTCCCTGCAGGGAGTTAAATGTGGGACTCAATGCAGGACTCAATCCTGGGACTCCAGGATCATGACCTTAGCTGAAGGCAGTTGCTTAACCAATGGAGCCACCCAAGAGCCCTGAAGTCGATGTTTAAATCCTAGTTTTGTCATTATCTAAGCCATTATGCTACATTTTTACTACAGGAATGTAAGCCTTAAGTATTACTTAAAAAAAAATAGAGTCATCTGTCTTCCGAAGTCCACTGAAGACTCTGTTGTCCTGGACATAATGTAAAGCTGTGGAGGCCTCCATGAGTATGGCATTTTCCTGCTTCACAGAAACTTAATGTAACAATTGTCCTCTGTTGGAATACAAGCATGTTTATTCTGGCACCCTGACTTTGTGGTTTATCAGAAATGTCCTTCTTACTTATGCCCATTATCCAAAATGATTCCTTATACAAGGTCCAGCTCAAGTCCTGCCATTTTAAACCTTTTCATCCTTTGCATTCCAACACTGCTTTTGACTATATCCCAGAATTTTTTTTCAATATTTTTATTTATTAGAGAGAGAGAGATCACAAGTAGGCAGAGAGGCAGGCAGAGAGAGAGGGGGAAGTAGGCTCCCCGCTGAGCAGAAAGCCTGATGCAGGGCTTGATCCCAGGACCCTGGGATCATGACCTGAGCTGACGGCAGAGGCTTAACCCACTGAGCCTCCCAGGTGCCCCATATCCCAGAATTTAACATATAATCATGCTATTTTAAGGGTGAGTGGCATAGTGTCTATCTGAAGTATATTCAGCACTTCTTTTCTGTTTTAATTCCTTTTTTTTTTTTTTTGAGAGAGCGAGAAAGCAAGCAAGTGCATATGAACTGGGGAAGGGAGGGGGACAGTAAGAGGGACAGAGTATCTCAAGCAGATCCCCCAATGAGCTTGGAACCTGACGCAGGGCTTGATCTCACAACCCTGAAATCATGACCCGAGCCAAACTCAAGAGTTAAACGCTCAACCAACTGAACCACCCAGGCGCCCCTCTATTTTAATTCTTACCCATATTTGGTATAATTATTTTAGAGGGGAAACTATAATCTACATTTGCCTGACCCCTGCTGCTGACTTAATATCAAGTACCATATCTTTTTCTTCTAGTCAATGCTCTAGTTTGGTCCCCAAATAGATTTTAAGTATAATTTTGAAAGGTACTGCAAAGGAAAAGATCAAGGTGCCCTGACAGATTGTTGAGGAGGTCCTAACCTAGTCTGTGGTGACGTGGGGACTAGGGCTGCTTAGAAAGTTCTCTGAATAATAAAAAAGAGAAAAGTTCACAAATGACTTGGTTGAGGGAGTCGCTGGTTATAGTCGAGGAATGCACAGAATGAACAAATGAACAGACAGGCAAATGGACCGGTGGTTAGACGAATGGACTGCATGATAGAATAGTTAATAATCGTAGCAGTTAACTCTTCCTGTGTGCACCTCTGTGCCAGGCACTGCTGGGATCCCTGTGTGGGGATTATCTCTCACCAGTGTCCAGAGTGCAGTGGCCTAGAGGCGAGGGCTAGGGGGAAATCTAGAGAAGGCGGCAGGGCACCAAATCATGCACATCCCTGTTGGCCATAGAATGTGTAATGGAAGCACCAAGGCAAGTGACATAATCAGATGTGTGTGTATTTAAAGATCAGTTTTACTGTATGAGAGGAATGGGTTAGAGGGAATGGGAAGGTGAGGGGAGACAAGTTAGCTTTTACAACTTTCCTGGAAAGAGATCATTGTGTCTAAGATTAGGGTAGAGGCAACCATCACGGAAGGTAGGAGATCATTTGAAGTGGATTTGGGAATAGATTTGGCATAGCTTGCTAGGAGTTGGGTGATGGGGTGGTGGATCAAGGACAATTGTCAGATTTCTATCATGAGCTGCTATAGGTGTTTCTATTTACACCAGTGAGGTGACTGAAGGGGTTTAGTTCTGGAGGAGAAGATCATGGTGTGCTTAAGCTGCTTGTGATGTCCAAAGGTAGATGCCCAGAAGGCAACTGAACATGGATTAAAGCTCAGAGGAGATGAAGATTGAGCAGCTTGGCAGCATGTAGATGGTTCATGAAAGTGAAGAGTGAAAACAAAAGGAGGATGAAGACCACACCTCATTTAAAAGTTAGAAGAAGAGGCAAAGTGGATGGAGAAACTGGATGCCTTCATGGCTTTATTTTTGTTACTGGTATTTTTAATCACATACTTTAATTCAGAGTTAAGACATAACTTGAAATCAAAAAGTCTGTTCTGGTTTGCTCTCTTACGTAGTTGAAAGTTTAGTAAATTCTAGATGTTTAGCTCATCAAAACCATCTTGCTCTTGCTCCACTATTTTTTTAAAGTCTACTTTGAACAGTTTCTGGTGGACCTAATGTTGTGCAAGACATTCTTAGGGGTGAAGAAAATGAGGCCATTACCCAGAAACCATGTGGAAGGGGCAAATAAAAGAAATAATGAGTTAATGTATAAGGAGTTTTTATTTTAAGAAACCTTAAAAATGTAATAGCTTCAACAGTGTTTAAATGGGAAGCTGATGGTGGCCTGGTATAAGTCAAGAGGACTTTATGAAATGGAATTGTAGTAGATGGTAAGAGAGACATTTAAAATCTGGTGAGACCAGCAACTTCTTGATACCAAATTTGTTCCAAGGATTCTCTAGTATGGAAGTTGAATTAGGTGCAGAATGTCCTGACTGGTCCTGGGTAGCTTTAAATAATGGTCTAATACTTGAACAAGTTTCAGCTGTTAATTCATTATTGAAAAACAAAGTATTACATCTTAGACGGAATGAAAAGTTGAAAAGAAAAATTAAATTTGGAAAAGAAAGCTGAAATTAAGTACAAATCAACTTAAATTGTTGATAATGCTCATGAACAGGACAGAATGATTCTAGAACGCTAAGGGCCTCCCTTTTTGGGGAAGCACATGGAGGCAGAATACACAGGAAGGATGTTGTACCTATTGAAAAGCCAGTGATGTTAAGACTGTGTAGAACTTCCTACTAGCATTCTCCTCTGCAACCTTGAATTTCATTTTATAATAAAGAACTTCTAGATCCAGAAAACAGTTGTTTATTGAGTCTAACCATTTAGCTCATTGTGTTGGAACTGATTCTGCTGTTTCCACAGTATCCACTCCGAAAGTGAATGATCACGATTCCGTGGTGAAGAAGCAAGGTTTTCTAATCTGAACTTGGTTTTCCCAAAGCTTCAAACATTTCTGTTCCTATTTATTATCTTCCCATCCTAAAAACTGTTCACTTATTGCCTGTCACAGAGATTTATTGTTTCTCTCCTTTGTCTGGGCTAGAGTAGGGGACTAGCATCTAGACACTTAACCTTTAGTAAAATGTGCCATCTGTTGAGTGGATACTTTATGACAGACTCTGTGCTTGGGAAACGTGATGAGTTAGATCACAGGGTCTCTTCCCTGCAGGAACTCACACTTTCCTGGGGAGGCAGACACATGCACAGATGTTTCAATCTGTGGAAAGTCCAATGGCAGCAGATGCCCGGAGGCTGGGAGATGACTGTTAGTACAATTGGGAGGAGTGAGTAGAATGACCACAAAAGGAGGCATAATTATGCCATAACAGGTGGGAATTGTGACTCATGGTCACAAACCAGAGTGCATGGTCACCTTAAGAATGGGAATCAGGATGGGCATCTGGATGGCTCAGTGGGTTAGACATTTGTCTTTGGCTCAGATCATGATCTGGGGGTCCTGGGATCCAGCCTCCTAACTAGCTCCCAGCTCAGCAGGGAGTCTACTTGTCCCTCCTCTCTCTCTGTGTCTCTCCCCACCAAGTAAATAAATTAAAACTTAAAGAAAAGAAGAGAAAGAAAAGAATGGGAGTCAGGAAAGCAACTCAAGAGTTGATGGATTTAGCGATAGATTGAACTGGTTTGAATTCAAGTCCCTTATTAACTGTGGGACCATGACCAGTTACTTAACTTCTTTAAACCTCAAGTTTCCTGGTCTTTCCTCCTGGAAATTCCGGATGGTGGAAATAGCACCATCCATGCATATTACCATGCATATTACCATGTTACCATACCATATTACCGTATTACCATGACAATTTCATGAGGTAATACACTAAAGTTCTTGATAGTAATTGGCTTCTAAAAGTCTTTCTCAAAAAAGAAAAAAAAAGCTGTCATTTTATAATAGTACTATAAGAGATTATACATTTTTCCCAATCCCTTGCTATTACATTTTCCTAGTCACTGAAAAAATAATTATGTCAGTTACTGACATAACATAATGTTATGTCAGTTAAAATGTATTCACTTAAACCTCGTCAGTCCAATGCACTAGGGTAATGAAGTGGAGAAAAATTTTAAAAACACAAAAGAATGTAACCAATAAAATAGACATGAACTCCAGTTCACTGTTCAGAGATAATCACTATTAATACTATCTTGATATATTTCCTTTTCATTTTCTGTGCAACGATGTTTACTGAGAAATGTTAAATATATTTAAAAATGAGGGGCGCTTGAATGGCTCAGTCAGGTAAGTATCTGCCTTAGGCTCAGGTCATGATCTCAGGGTTCTAGGATGGAGCTCCACAAAGGGCTCCCTGCTTAGGTATAAATCTCCATTTGTACTTTCAGTGTTTATGAGGACAAATGCCCAGAGTTAGCTGTTAGGTTATATGTTAGCTCTTAGGTTATAGGGTATGTGTCTTTTTAACTCTCTGTTAGGCATTGTCACGTGATTCCACCAGCACCCATGAAGACTTCTACAGAGGTGTCCATAGACAACCCCTCCCCAACACTGGGCATGATCATGAAAGGCTTTGCAGCTGAGTAATGTTGTGGAGGTTGAATGTTTCTCTTAGATATTTATTGGCCAATAGTCTATTTTCCTTTGTCGAAACATGGTTTAATTTTTTTTTTAATTTGCTTATAGAAATTTAAGGAGTCCATGTGGTAGCATGGATGCTAGGCTCTGATGTCCTACTTCAAAATCCAGAAATTTCAGAGAAGGACAATTACTCAATTTTTATTGCCTTAGATAGTGATTTCATTAATTAATGTTTAATTCATGAAGAAAATCTTTTTTTTTTTAAAGATTTTATTTATTTATTTGACAGAGATCACAAGTAGACAGAGAGGCAGGCAGAAAGAGAGGGGGAAGCAGGCTCCCCACTGAGCAGAGAGCCTAATATGGGACTCGATTCCAGGACCTTGAGATCACGACCTGAGCCGAAGGCAGCTGCTTAACCCACTGAGCCACCCAAGAGCCCACATGAAGAAAATCTTAACTCTTTCTTTTCCCCCCTCAGGTAATTCAAGCCTTACAGTTGGTAGATAAAGCTTTTGGTATGTTGATGGAAGGCTTAAAACTACGGAACTTACACAACTGTGTCAATATAATCCTTTTGGCCGACCATGGTAAACACTTTCTTTTCTTTTTCTTTTATACTTTTCTTTTTAAATCATATTTTGTCATCGATTATGTCTTACCATTTCAAGGAACATGTGAAAAGGGTAGTGATATTTTAGAGTTTACTTCTAGACTTAAAACGTTTTGAATGAGCGAGGAACAAGTTTGGTGGTAGGCTGTGAGGAATAGAGGACTAAAACTAAAATTTCTAGTTTATTCTTACATTAATTCTGAAAATCCATCCATATACTTACTTTTCTGTAAAAAGTAAGGGATATGGCTGGGTTATTGTTCAATCAAATATTTTTTGAGTGCCAATTCAGTGTCAAGTACTTTACTAGATAAGGTGTATTTGGAGGTACATAAAGCAGAAATGGGGTGATTTTCCTTAGGTTAGTCAAGCTTAGCTCCAAAGGCTGCGAAGAAATGAGGCATGGAGGAGAGGAGGAAAAGGATTTTATGTGTACAGAACTTTGTTCATATTTTATGACGTCAAGGTAACGAGAAACAGTAATTTATTTAAAAAATTTCTAAAATGTTTTCTTAACACATTGTCCTACTGTTTTAAAATGAAAGTGAACCATTTTAATGTCCATTTTGTTTAAAAAAAATTTAAAAAAAGAAATTTAAAGTGCATGCTGCTTATATAAATTTAAATAATGTACTTAAATAAATTTCTCCAGAGGATTTTCTTCTTTGAAGCTACTTGATTTATGTTGAACAAATGATCTGTTCATAATTCTTGTTTATTCTTCTCTGATAAACGTGACCCTTCTCCTCCACTGCCAGGGTTTTCAAGGTCTGCCATTTAGAGTGAAATCATAGGGTCGGTTGTATAGGTGCTCAGTGAAACTTGTTTTGAGATCTGTAACATGGAATATCTCTGATTTGAAATGGTCAAAGACAACAGATTGTTACCATCTGTTACTGTCTATCTGTCTATCTATACTCAGTGGTATACATACTTTTTTTTAAATTCAGGAATGGATCAGACTTACTGTGACAAAATGGAATATATGACTAATTATTTTCCTCGAATAAACTTCTACATGTACGAAGGGCCTGCCCCTCGTATCAGGGCTCGTAATATACCTCATGACTTTTACAGTTGTAAGTATGAAGATGCCATGTGAAAAAAAAGGTAAAATTGAACGTGAATAACCATACCTTATGATTCTGAGGATGTAGAGATTGCCAGGCCCCTCTTCTGACTTCTTGGGAAGACCATACAGAAGCAAAGGAGAAATCCCCTTCCTTGTTTAAATATAGTCAGCCTGTAAAGTCTATGGTAATATTTAATATTCTCAAACTAAAACATATTCTACTTAATTTTGTTAATATTAATAAAGTATTAATGAAAACAAAATGTTAATAATAATAAAATATTAATATATTCTACTTAATTGTTAGGTTAAAATATGTTCTACTTATAGTCATATAAGCAGATATTTATAATAAATAATATGTAATGAAATACAATCTACTTACATTAATAATCCTAGTTATACTAATTAAAACATCAATTAATTAAAATAGTAATATTAATAAACTTAATATATTTTACATAATTGTTAGTTTAAAATGTATACTATTTGTAGGTTAAAATATATTCTTAAATTCTAAAATAATTCTTTGTTGAAAATAGTTTTTTACTCAATCTTACCAGATCATAGTCCTTCATAAATGTATATGTCAAATTCATCTGAGTTGTTCACATTTGTGATGTGATTCTTTTTTTTTTTTTTTTTTTGAAACAGTTAATTCTGAAGAAATTGTCAGGAACCTCAGTGTAAGTATACAGTGTCCTACTACATATATGTAAGGTAATAGAATGTCCTTAAAATCTGGGTTGGAAGAAATCTATATTTCTGAGCCCAAGCCACTTGTCATTTATTTATGAAACCCTCCATTGACCTCATTTTCCAGGCGTATCGGTTGCTATTATCTTAGGTGTTTCCATTTGCAGTTGTTGCCCCTCCAGGAGATTAGTCTGGGGGCCCCTGGTTTTCACTGAGCGGGCTGATGTCCCCTGCAAAAGAGCCATGCCAGGGAGCCTCAGGCTGCGCCGCCTGTCACATGTTTTAATTGACTTAATATCGGAAAATAGTGAATCATGAACTCTTACCGTTCTGTTCATACGAGTCAGAAAAATCATCCCTTCACCCTCTAAGTATAATTGCAACTGCTTTTGATTGATTCCCACACTCTGGGTTGTGAGTAAAGGAGCAGGGCAAACTCCAGATACCTAGCTTAAAGCCATCTGGGCTTTTCAAAGTGACATTCGCTGCTCCTGGAGAGACCTGACGAGTTCTTAAGTATAGTTTTAATAATCACGTATTTAAGGCATATTCCCAAGTATATTATCTGTTACCTGAGATTCATGACCCTCAATCATTGCTTGGGATGGGGCTAGGTTTATTTAAGTATAGGCGGCAATTATAGTAAAAAATAATAAGAAATGTGAATCATTGAAAGTGAGGAAAACCCAGAGGGAGCAATGTTACTGTCTCCTGGAACCCACAGCACGTCTGATGTAGAAATGACCATTAGCAAGGCTCCTGGGAGGCTCAGTTGGTTAAGCGCCTGCTTTCTGCTCAGGTCAGGTCATGATCCCAGGGTCCCAGGATAGAGCTGTGCTGGGCTTTCTGCTCAGCGGAGAGCCTCCTTCTCTCTCTCCCTCTGTCTGCCACTCCCCAGGCTTGTGCTCTCTCTATCTCTCTCTCTGTGTCCAGTAAATGAACAAAATGTAAAAAAAAATTTTTTTTAAGATTTTATTTATTTGACAAATGGAAATCACAAGCAGGCAGAGAGAGAGGAGGAAGCAGGCTCCCTGTTGAGCAGCGAGCCTTACGCGGGGCTTGATCCCAGGACTCTGAGATCATGACCTGAGCCGAAGGCAGCGGCCTAACCCACTGAGCCACCCAGGTGCCCCTAAAAATTTTTTTTTTGAAATGACCACTAGAGCAGCAATTCTTTAGTCTTAATCACTCCTTTTTTTCTCTTACAGCTTCTGATACACTGATCTTGAGTACGCAGGGTGGGCAGTCTCACCCCATGCTGGTGAAAGGCAGAGAGGCTGTGTGTCCATGCTGATTGGAGGGGCACTTGGGAATTTTCAGCCTGTGGACTCTCTAAAACCACATATTGTTGTTCTTTCCTCATCACCTCACTAGCCCTATAGTTGAAGCCGTGTTGGTGAGGAGGGGAAAATCTAAAAATTCTGATGGTGCAGGGAATTTACCACAGGCTTTGGAAACCCATTACCTGGCACTGTAAGAATAGGCTGGGCCTGGAGCCACAGAACCCTGAAGGAATGGATCACCATTTCTTGAAGTCGTCTGTTATTCCCAGGAAATACTGCATTGGCAGTGCAATATATATTCCTGGTAATGCTGGTCCCTGCTCCCGTATTGAGCTTTTATTGGGCAAACATAACCAAACATGAACGGGTGGCTCTTTAGCTCAACAGTATTGTGGCTGCATGACAGAAAACAATATCAGCTTTGTTCTTAGATAAAATGACCCAAGTTTTCCCAACTTTAAAGTCTTCAGCCTAAATTCTCAAATGCAAAGTATAACCCCATTCTTCCTTCAGAAGTTGGCAACATGCCTCCCATTTCCTTGGGATTTACTCTGGCTACACACCAGCTAGGGGAGTGTGACTGACACGTGACTTGTGGTCCTCAAGGGTACAGTCTAGTCCCGCGTATCTTTGAGGAAGCTGTGTACCCAAGAGCTGCCATGGAGTACTTGCTTGAATGTTACAAAAATAATGACTTCTGAAGGAAGTAACAATGGGGGTGCCTGGGTGGCTCAGTCAGTTAAGCTTCTGCCTTCAGTTCAGATCATGGTCTTCGGGTCCTGAGATCGAGCCTGCATTAGGCTCCCTGCTCAGCGGGGATCCTGCTTCTCCCTCTCCCGACCCCTGCTCATGCTCTCTTTCTCTCTCTCAAATAAATAAATAAAATCTTAAAAAAAAAAAAAAAAAAGAAGAGGAGGCCTAGTAAAGATACTAAACTAGGCAAGAAAAAAAATGGCCAAAATATGTGTGCAATAAATAATTTCTCTTCCCCTTTTCATCCTATAACTCTCTTGCTCTATTGTCCATTTTCCTTTTTAGTTTTTTTGTTCAATTTCATGATGTCTTTTTTTCTTCTATAAATTGAGCACAAAATGGTAATGGGTACAAAGTATTTGTGAGATGATTGAGACTTAAATAAAAATGAGGAAGTAGAAAAAATCTAATTTCCCCATATTCTTACCTGTATTTTTTTTCTCTTGTTTCTCAAAAAGGTCATGAGGGAGAAAAAGTTCATTTTTAGTTTTAGTTCTTGTTTCCTCACTTTTTTTTTTTTTTAGATCTCTATGAGTTGCATTTTTATACAGTTTTTTTAAAAAGATTTTATTTATTTTTTTGACAGAATCGCAAGTAAGCAAAGAGGCAGGCGGGGGGGGGGGGGCGGAGGAAGCAGGCTCCCTGCTGAGCAGAGAGCCCCATGTGGGGCTCAATCCCAGGACCCTGGGATCATGACCCGAGCCCTAAAGGCAGAGGCTTTAACCCACTGAGCCACCCAGGCGCCCCGAGTTGCATTTTTCCACAGTTTTAAAATATGCCACCAAGTTACTACAGTAATTATTAATTATTAATTATTTAATTATTAAGGAAACATTTCCCTCTAGTTTGTAAGAGATCCATGAGTTTTAAAGATAAAGAAACTGCCAGGTATCAGAAACTTTTCATTTGATTTGAGAAGTAAGCAAATGTAGGTTATTTCAAGGGTAAATTGAATCCATTGAAAAAGGATTTTGGTGCAATTAAACTAAGTCTTAAAATTTTTAGTGATATTTACTGTGTTATGTAGTCTTCATATGTAATTTAAATTCAAAAGTTGTAATTGCCACTCGAAATCTCAACGTAGCTAGTGTCTGTCAAAAAAGGAGGGGAAGTTTATGATGAAAAACTTAGAACATCAAACACCAGCTCATAATTTAAGTCAACAACTTGCAACAATAAAAACAACATAATTGGGAAATGTAACCACAATGATACTAGGTTTCATATCCTTATTTTATTTTTTTTTAATTTTTTAAAAAGATTTTATTTATTTGACAGGGAGATCACAAGAAGGCAGAGAGGCAGGCAGGGAGAGAGGGGGGAGCAGTCTCCCTGCTGAGCAGAGAGCCCCATGTGTGGCTCAATCCCAGGACCCTGAGATCATGACCTGAGCCGAAGGCAGAGGCTCTAACTCACTGAGTCACCCAGGCAACCCTCATATCCTTATTTTATAAGCCAAATTTAAATCCTCTTAATTTTAAAAAGTGCTTAATTGTCTTAGAAGATGTTATTGTTGAATTAGCTTTCATATTTTATAACTTACATGAAGAAAGAATTTACCTATTTTTTAGTGCCGGAAACCTGATCAGCATTTCAAACCCTATTTGACTCCTGATTTGCCAAAACGACTCCACTTTGCCAAAAATATTAGAATTGACAAGGTTCATCTTTTGGTGGATCGGCAGTGGCTGGCTGTGAGGTTTGTGCATCTATTCACTTGTCTTGTAATACTTTTAACAACCGTCTTTCAATATAGATTACCTTAATTTTTTTATTATTTATATTAACATGTGTCTTTTTTGCACTGGGGTACAGGTCTGTGAATCGTCAGGCTTACAAAATTCACAGCACTCACCATAGCACATACCCTCCCCAGTGTCCATAATCCAGCCACCCCCCACCCCCCGCCCCTGGCAGCAACCCTGTTTGTTTCCTGAGATTAAGAGTCTCTTATGGTTTGTCTCCCTCCGGATCCCACCTTGCTTCATTTTCCCCCCACAACCCCCCACCCTGCCTCTCAAGTTCTTCATATCAGAGAGATCATATGATAAATGTCTTTCTCTGGTTGGCTTATTTAGCTCAGCCTAATACCCTCTAGTTCCATCCATGTTGTTGCAAATGGCAGGATTTTATTTCTTTACCTTAATTTTACCCTGCTATTATAATCCTGTGATTTTTTTTCCCTGAGTATTGATATTTCCTTGACTTTTTACATGCCACCTAGAAATTCTGCATTTGAAATGCCTGTTCTTAGGCGTTTCAGTCTTAGCATCCTAATCCTCACAAGACAGACGAGCAAGAGGAGGACTGACACTGTAGCCCGTTCCAGAAACTGTCAGTACCAGCACACCCCCACTCAGGTCATTTTAAGGTGGTAGATGGGATGTAAAGATGGTATCAGTTGTCCTGAAGGTTGGTAGTAAGTTATTGATTGGGTGGCTCCTTGAGATCGTTGTCTGTCATCTTTGTGGTTTTTATGAAGGAGCACCTTTATGGTTCTGAGGCCAAGCTAACCCATTGGTTAGCTTGGTCTTTTTTTCCTAGTTACCATGCATGTTGATTGTTGAGCACTTGTAAATTATAATTGTGTTGAGAGAAAATAAAAACCATTCTGAATCCCCTCATCCCAAGATACACAATTCATTCATTGGTTTCACAAAATCATGTTTGTTGTTGTGTGTGCTGGGCCTTGTTTCAGGCATTTGAAGGATAACAGACAGGATTCTTGTCCAATGATGAAGACTGATAATAAGCCAGCAAACAAATACATACACACTTTCTGGTGTGCAACTAATGTTTCCTATTTCTTTGTTTCATTCCAGTGTTGTGGTGGTGGTGGTGGTTTTTCCATGTGCATACGTGGGTTTAAATGGAATCAGGATCATATTTTCTGGCCTTATTTGTGTGCAGTGTAATGCCGGAGGATACAGAAGACAGTGGGTTACAGACTCTGAAAGACATGTTTAACAAAGGGGAAACAAGAGAAAAATAAGGCAGTTGGGCTCTAATATGAGTGGGTATAGGATGAGGAACTGGGGTTTTGGTAGAACCTGTTCTAAGCAGTACATGGTTAGTCCAGAGAGGGTGTGTGCTCGCAGCTGACCACAAGATGGCGTAGGCCTCTCTCTTTGGGATTGGGGTTTCACAATCCTTTGCGAGGATGAGTGGCTTTACTGTACGGCTCACCATAGCATTCTCCAAAAGAACTAAAAAGACGAAGCTTTACTAATATTAAGTATATAAAGCTCTTAGTAATGTAGGCATGTATCATGCGAGCAAATATATGTCCAAATGTGGGTAAATGGCTCCACAAATATTTACTGTTGAGAGTATGAGATGGAAGAAATAAAAAGGTCACTGGTAACAAATGCAGAAGTGCCCATGCATCCTATAACATGACCGATGGGTTATAGAAGGAGAGTCCAGCCACCAGAATACCTCTGGGTATTACACATTAATATCTAGTCTCAAATTACGAGCTTTTTAAATGGAACCACTAGCAGCAAGATGTTCAAGGCTGAGGGTTCAAGACCCGCCTCCACACATAGACTGTGAGAACATAAACAAATTAATGTCTCAGGATTTCGTCTTCATCATCTACAACACCAAATTAGCCTGGTTTTATTAGTCTCTTGATATTAAAGTAAACTCATTTATATCAAAGGGAAATGTTGCCGACAGCCCAAATCCGAGCCACCAGGGCGTCTCATCTGATCAAGCCCTGGGTTCGCTCTACCTCCAGCCCTTAACACATGAGTGTCAGGCAGCCTGCTCTCTACATTACAGTATGCTGTTCTTCGTTACAATGTCCGGTATTTGATAACTAGATTAGATCTCCTTTCCAGAATTATAGCAGATATCATCGTTTAGTATAATCTTTCACCGTCATCATCTTTATTTTGCCTAAAATGTGTCGGAGTTTATTAATTTGAGGAAACCCAATTATTTGAAACTACAACTGAAGTATTGTTAAAGTGCTCCCTAAACGAACTTGAATAATAGCTTTTCATTTTATGATTGAAAAGTGACAAATACCTCCCAGGCACCTTTCTTTTTCTTCTTCTTTTTTAAAAAATCATTTTATTTTATATTATTTTATTTTAAAGATTTTACTTATTTGTCAGAGAGAGAGAGAGACAGCACAAGCAGGGGGAGCAGCAGATGTAGAGGGAGAAACAGGTTCTCTGCTGAGTGGGGAGCTCAATGCAGGAGTCTGTTGAAGGACCCTGGGATTGTGACCTGAGCCGAAGGCAGATGCTTAACTGACTGAGCCATCCAGGTGTCCCTCCCAGGTACCTTTCTAAGAAATGGGGGTAGACACAGTTCCCCGCTAAGGATCTTTGTGCAGGAAAGGAGAAAGACAAGAATTGTAGTCAGTTGTTATAAATACTGCATGAGGATTGCTGCGTGAGGATCAAGTACAATATGCAAGGAAACAAAAAGAGTGATTACACAGCCCAGGTGTGGATGTCAGAGAACATCAGAGGAAGCTTCTTGGTGGCTGTGATTACTGCTCTGGGCTTTGAAGACTCAGGATGGGATAGCTAAATGCTGTCACATGCAGCCAGTCTGCCTCAGGTAGTTGGTAGTCTGTGCACTGCCCAGAAGCACTCAGCCAAGAAGAGAGGCAGTGAAAAACAACTCTTGCTCAGCTCACTGAGCCCTGATAGGGGGCTATGTCTGCAGGAGGAAATGGACCACTTTACTCTGCTAGAAGGCATCCATCGGCTTGCTAAGCCTCGAGCACTGCCAGGCTGTATTCAGAGAGGTGCTTCCTTCTCAAAATTCTCTACCCAGAGCAATGGGGCACCTTTTTAAAGCCAGCAGCTGCTCTGGGACAAGGAAGTGTAGAAACAGGTTTACAGGCTGAAGGACTAGATTCCAGCAATTTCAAACAGTTCTGCATCACTAGAGCCCTGGGAGAATGGAGTTGGTCTCTTCCTAAAGGAACTGTCATGACTAAAATCTATGACTTCTGACAGTTAAGGAAGCAGGACATTGGTAGATACAGGGTGGCTAAGGTGAATATGTGGATATGAGCATTTGCATTTCAGAGAGCTCAGTGTCAATATGGCTAAGAGGGGTGTGTGTGTGTGCGTATGTGTGTGTGTGTGTGTGTTGCGGGAAGACTCTGAAATTCACAGTCAGGATAACCACTTAGACCAGTTAGGAACTTTGTTCAGGCCAGAAGTAACAAGGATTTGGCTGAGCATGGCAGAAGAGGAGAGCAGGGGAAAATGTGAAAGGGACTATGCAGGTGCATGGGACTTGGCAGCTGTCTGAGAGTCAGGAAAGAGGTCTTGCTCATCTCCAACCTGTGTCATTACTCAACTGTGGTGGAGAAACTGGCCTTGATTTCGACTTTACTAATTAGATATGGAGAAGATAAAAGAGAATTTGTTCCAGAAGATTTCATATGGTACTTGGAAGCTGAGCTTAATCAGGATAGATAAAATCAACTCATCTTTTCCCAATGCTGGCTTCTGTTTTTCCATATGTAATTTCCAGTCTAATAGTTGGAAAGCATAAACAGGACCAGTTGGAAGAGTTGGAAGAGCGAGCCAATTTCTAGAATTTTCAGTTAAGGACAGAAAATCATGTTTCTCGAACACTGTTTTTTTTTTTTTTTTACCTTTTACTTCCAAGTAAGTATTGACTTTCATATTGACTAGTTTCCTAACTGAGTTCGGTGAGAAGTTGAAAATATTAAATATTTTTCTGAAAATAAAAAATAAAGGAAGGATCAACTTCAGAAAATTTTACCAATGACTTGATTCTAAAGACCTCTTTTCCCCTTTAATTAATGAATCCTCTAGCCTCCCACACAGAATTTAAAACTTAATTATCCCCATATAGTTCCAATAATCTGATGGAACCAAATATCACTGAAATAAGGATAAAAATATGTTTAAGCAACTCTTTCCTTCTGTCCGATATTTTATTGGGATTAACCAAAGTAATGAACTGGCACCTTGGGTAATTGAATTTGAATAGGACTCCTCTTATTTTTCCCCACTCTTGCTAGTCCTTACCCTCTCCTTTCTTTCCTCTCTTGGGTAGAGATGAGTGTAGCCTGCTCAGTGTTGTGATTTATTTTTTAATTTGTGATTTATTTTTATTTAAGCTGAGTAGGAGTCATTTATGACTGTTCTAAAAGTTAATTTTTTAAGACACTTAAGTCCTGCCTACGACATAAAAACAAACAAAAACACTGCGTGCATGTATTTGCCTGAGGAGTGGGAGGTAGGAGTGAGAAAGCAAATGAGAAAAATCTCTTTAAGGCCAACTGTTGGGAAGAGAAGGCTTTTTTTTCCATTAGTGACCTAATTTGAACCCCTATGACATTATTGCTTTAAAAAAAAAAAACTAGGTTTTTTTGTTGCCATTTTGCCTTCATGTATAAAAACCAACTATGTATAAAATAGCTAATATTGCTCAGTTCAAATACTAAAGTATGAGAAGGTGGACCAAAGACTAATTACGTTTGAAAAGTCCTTCAAGTAATAGGGCAACAGCCTATGGAAAAATGGCCCCCAAATTAAAAATAAACTGAATTTATAAGAATATACTAGCTTCTTCTTACCAAGTGTTATAATTAACTTCTCTTCAATATTGTTTATACTTTAATAGGAATCAATACTTTTTCCCAGTTTCAAAGACTTACTTCTAAAGTACTGAAATGCTTTAAGTAGCATATTAGTCAAACTGTTCTGAATCACACAGACATTAAATAATGTGTAAAAATACAGGTAAGCTATAAGATAATTTTTTTATATTTTTAATTTCTTATTGATGTGTAGCTGACACACAATCTTACATTTCGAATTCTTCTTTTTTTTTTTTTTTAAATCTATGCCTTTGTTTTTATCTTGTCAATGTCTAAGTGTCAAAGGCTTTTGAATTCTATTTATAGATTCTGGAATTCTCCTTCCTTCTCTCCTACCATTCTGTTTGTTCCTCTATGGTTATGAATTTGAGCATGAAAGAACTATGTTTATGCTGTTGTTGACAGAAAAATTTACTTCTATAAAAGCAGAAGGTACATAAAAATCCATTAAAGCTCAGGTTAAGAGTATGATTTCATATCCATGTATTTATTGCAATGTAACATTATTATTTCTTTAAAGGAGTAAAGCATATTCATCCTGTGGAGGAGGCAATCATGGTTATAACAACGAATTTAAGAGCATGGAGGTAACTTACTGCTTCATTTTTTTTAAAGCAAATATTTATTGAGTAGCTACTTTGTGATAGGCAGTCTTCAGGACTCTTGAATACAGCTTTGAACAAAACAGCTAAGGATCCCTGCCCTCATGAAGCTTTCATTCTAACAGAGGAATATAGACTATTGGTGTTAATAATGTAGTATATTATTTGGTATATTAGGGGTAGGTACCATGGGAAACGAAAGTAAAGCAGAGTTGGCAGACATTGGGGATGTTTCAGCGAACCATGGGAGTGGTGTGCTATTTTACACAAGGTGGAGAGGGTGAGATTCATTATGATGTTTGTACAGAGACTTGAAGAAGCTGATAGAATTTACCTTTCAAATATTCAGGGGACAAGTGTCCCAGGCTGAGGAAACAGCCAGTGCAAAGGCCTGAAGGTGGCAGTGTGCCTGACATGTTGGGGATGAGAGAGTCATAGGCTATTGGAAGGATGTTCAACTACGGCTGATTGGAGAGGAAGGAGTGAGGGTTCAACTGGGTATGTTAAGTTCAAAATATTTATTAGGCATTCAAGTGGAGAGGTTTTATGGGCACCTAAAAAGAGTCTGTCTATGCAGAGATTTTAAAAATTTTAAGTTTTAGGTGTGCAAATTAGTTAAAAGATACACAACTAGAGACAGTCTTCAGAAACTGAGTGAATATAGGTAGAAAGGAAGACCAAAGACTGAGCTCTAAGCAATTCTACTTGAAGAAGTTGAAAAAAAAAGAGTCACTAGCAAAAACACTTAGAAGTAAAGCCAATAACGAAGGAAGAAAACCAGGAGGAGCATAGTGTGTCCTGGAAACCCAGGGAAGAGACTGTTTGAATAAAGTATAACTGATATTCCCCCATAGGTAAAGCCTTATGACTTTTTGCAACTGGCTGTCTTATCTATTTCCATTAATAATAACACACACACACACACACACACACACACACACCCATCCTTCCCAATTAAAGAAAATGTTTTGGGCTCTTTCTGAATATACTGCCTTTTAACATTGTCATGAAGAGCTAAAGATCCTTGTAAACATTTGAAAAGTCTCTGGAGACCCAGAGATGCAGAATACTACTAGTATTTGATATTTGATAATTAAGCCAGTTACTATAAGGAACACTTATGCCTCCTGTTCTTTGCTAATTATCTTGGGAAAAAAGATACATGACACTGTTACCAAAAAATATTTATGTTTGACACTTTTTTCTAGTTATTTATAGTCTGAAAGTATTAGATGTGTTATTAATAATATATTTAACAGGAATTAATTAAATGTAAATAAAAGTATTCAGGTTTCTTCTTCCTAAAAGTAGAGGGGAGATACATTTGAGAAATCAGTGGGTTAGTAGAAGTTATTAAAAAAAAAAATTGTAGCGTTTAGAGACTTCAACAGTTTTGTCACTTAACATATTTGAACAATGACATGAAAGGACTGTGGAAAGAATATCTGGTATTATTTGATGAATTTCTAATTTATACCATACATATGGTAGAACTGTGCTGACCCTGGTTGTCCATTGTTGCTTGTTTCTCCTCATCTGTTGACATAAGAGGGGCTGTGGAAGCAGGTCCATGTAGCAAAAGTAAATACAATATAGATTATATTTGACTGGGATGGTTGGAATCCCAATCATAGGTGCAAATGATATAAAATAATTTTCAAGAATTCCTCACAATAGCCTCAGACACAACTGGGGAGCTAGGACAGAGGGAAAATAGGGTCTTTTCCAACATCTGTTTTTGAGTTTAGATGACATCTCATAACCATAGACTGTTGCCACTTAGGCTATCTTCTTGGCACATGGACCAAGTTTTAAAGAGAAGACTGAAATTGAGCCATTTGAAAATATTGAAATCTATAACCTAATATGTGGTGAGTATATCTATTTACATTTGACACCAAAATGTGGATATAGTTTTAAAAATATGTATTTTGTAATTGGTAATAAATTGAATCCCAGAGATGGATGCTTTGCCCTAAGAAGACAGAAAGGAGAAACGATGAGAATGAATCATCATTCAGAATTATTCAGGCATAAGAGTCAAGTCTTTCTGTTTGTTGCTAATGATAAACATTAGCTCTCAGGAGACAAGCTTTTCTGTCAGCTACTATTTGAAAATTTCATAAAACTTAGATAAATAAAATTACATTTCTAACTTCTCAAAGCAGGCAAAGAACCCCTAAAAGCACAAGTATTTTCTTGTAATTATAGAGAAAAACTTACAGCATAAAAGGATGAAAGGAAGTACTTTCTTGGACAGATGCTTTGGATTACACTTAGTATTAAAAAAAAAAAAACGTTAAGAATTAGAGTTTTAGGGGATCTCCCCTACTTTTCTGCCTACATGCTTACTTCAGAGCGTTATACTACTAAATCATTTGTCTTGGTAAGGCAATGGGTAAGTTGTAATTTCACCTTGAGCTTTAGGAATTCTGACGTAAATACATTCAAAATTGTCATCCCTAATCTTGCCAAAGGCCTGTGGTGATTGAATATGACTTAGAAACCAAAGAGTATCCATTTGAAAATAACGTGTTGTAGCCTTACCAACTTTGATTCTCGGATCCCAAGCTGAGTTTGTGGTCAAGGATGCTGGCCCTTTGTGAGGAGGCTTAGAAGGAATCAGATAGGATTTCAGCTCTAAGGGAGTTCTATTTGGTGGCATTCAGCAGGAACCACTTAAAAGACTACGTTTGTAAAATATCTGTATATTGGGTTGTTGTAGGGAAAAAAGTAGAAAAAGTGATCTAAATATTACACAAAATTTATGAGTTAATTTTTAAAGGTATCTGTCCTTAAAGAAGTTTCATATAACTAAGTAAATATACTATCAGTAAGATTATAAATTAAATTCTTCAAAATTATTCCTGATAAAAGTATAACTTTTTATGCTAGAAAACCAGGATATGCTTAAGGAACAAAGTAACCATTTAAACAATGATACTTTTCTCTGGAGGAGCAGAAACAGTTCCTGAAGGTGTGTTTAGCTCCATTGTCTAGAAAGAGGAAGTGATAGAAACTATGGAAGGGGGTGGGGTGGGGTGGGGTGAGGGAGCATGTGCACCTGGGGGTTCAGTAGGTTAAGCAGGTTTGGCTCAGGTCATGATCTTAGGGTAATGGGATGGAGTCTCACTTTGGATTCTGTGCTCCAAGAGGAGTCTGCTTGGGATTCTCTCTCCTCCCCCCCTCTCTCTTCCCCTCCTTGCCACACTCCCAGCCCCAAAAGAAATCCCTGAGGGAAGGGACACTAACCTAAAGGCATATGTAATACAAGACCACGTTATAGCTGAATTTATTAAAGCAAGTTTTGCTTCCTTCCAAATGCTAGACAGGTGTTGCCTTTTAATTTAAAACTACTGTGAATTTATTTTTAAAAACAGATCTTCTACACATTCAACCAGCACCAAACAATGGCACCCATGGTAGCTTAAACCATCTTCTGAAGGCACCTTTTTATGAGCCAGTCCATGCAGAGGAAGTGTCAAAGCCTTCTGTTTGTGGCTTTACTACTCCGTTGCCCACAGATACTCTAGACTGTTTGTGTCCCAAGCTACAGAACGTAAGTAATAACTTAACATGTCCGTAAGAATGTGAAGGGGCAAGTTGATCTATAACCAGGGTTATAATAGGGATAGCTGACCACCAGGTTTGTGTTCTAGTTCAGATATTTACTAAGTAAGTGTATGTGCTTTCTCTGAAGCTCGTCTGGAGATGAGCGATGCACTGAAAGATTAAGTATGTGACTATGCTTTGTAAACTGGAAAGCACTCTTTGGACATTATTAATTCCCTTGTGGGCTAAGTGTCCTTAACCGTTCAAAGCAGTAGAATCTTGAAGCTGTCTTTGGTTTCCTTTGTAAACTTATCCTCTTACAGCTAGGGAGATTCTGGTGCTAGGAGTCCTCCAACCCCCAACCCCTGAAGGCAAGGAGTCAGAACAGGAGCTCAGAATCCAAGGACCAACCCTCCTTGTGAGAACCAGAGCACAGGGATGGGGGCTGGGATTTCAGGGTGGAATTGGAGGCCTGTTACTAGGAGTCGATCAAGTTAAAACCAATGTCAAGGTGCATTTGATGCCAGGTTAAAAATGTTGTAGAGTTAAATAAGTACCTGCTGCCTCAGGTAAGAGTTACTCCTTATGGCCAGGAGCGAGCAAAGACTTGACTTTCTCTAATCCTCAAAATAACATTATGCCACATAGATCAATAAGTATATAAAGAAATGCTGACTGAAAGAGGCTTTAAAGGACAAAAGTCCAGCCAAGATTCCCAATAAAAATTAAGTCCACAGCTTGATCAGATCAGAGTAGGGGTGTAGGTTTTTTAGCTACAGCTTACCTGGATGGAACCACCATTTAAAATAATAATAATGTTAAACATTAAAATGTGGGTGTTTTCATCTCCATTTTAGGAACAAAGAAGAGTTAGAAGAAGCTAGGTAAACTGCCCAAGGTCACAGAAATTTGATCTACCTGACTGCAAACCTCCAAATTCTTCTTTGTAAAGAATGCCCTTTGCTGTTCCAAGTGTGGTCATGGGAATAGCATCTGCCTCTTGAAAGCTGGTTAGAGATCCAGCAACTCAGGCCCCACTGGGCACAGGATTACAAATCAGAATCTGCATTTTAACAAGCCCCTCAAGTGAGTTGTACTCACATTAAAGCCTGAGAAGCCCAGAGATGTTGTCATTCTAATTTAGTAGTTGATTCTAGCTGTGGTCACAACTTTGCCTCCTTATCAATTGTATCTTAACTCCCACACAAAGTATCCCAAGCAGTGGTAGGATCTCCATCTCTAAGCAAGTGGCAGAGTTGGAATTTAAACTCAGGTTAGTTTGGCTTCCTTGCTTAGTAGTAAAACATTTGGGTATTACTGCAGAAATAATCCTGATCCCCTTACAACATGTCTTACCACTTTGACTTGACTTTTTCTCTCTTCCCCATATTGTTTTGCAGGATATTGATTTAGAACATGTGAATCAAATGCTAAATCTCTCTCAAGATGAAAGTAAGTCAATAGAAAACATGTCAAGTCATTGGCGTTTAAGCCTAACAAAACACAATATTGCCTTTTTGGGATTCCTTAAGATAAACTCAAAGAAACTTTTGAACATAAAGATTATATTGCCAATATACTGGAAGAAGAAAAAAAACCCCACAAAACTAGATCTATATAACAATCACAAGCCTGGGGTAGTTACAGTGCTCCCAAGAACACAACAGATTTCTTGAAATGGTTGTGCGTGTTCCTTTTTTTAGATGTGAGTAGCCCAAATGGCCCATCTCTACTGCTTCTTGTCTGTGTGACTGCGCCAAATCACTTAACCTCTCTGGGTCTCAGTCTCTTCATTTATGATAACGGCACCCACCTCATGCAGTTCTAAAGACTGAAAAAGTTACTCTGTGGAAATAATTTAGAATAGTGCCTGGCCGCAGCAATACTATTATTACCTGTTATCTTTTAAGTATTCTTATGTTAAACTTACTAGGCCTGTTTCATCATTTATAAAATGGGGATACCTTCTTTATAGAGTTTTTGGGACAATTAAATGAGTTAATATATGTGTGCACTTAGAATAGTGCCTGGCACACAGCAAGAGTTCAGCAAATATCTAGGTTGGCTGATAATCTTTTTATAATCTGTTGAGTACTGCTGCATGGCATGAATATCTTGTAGGTTTTTAAACTATCAATAATTGATGGGTGTTTAGAAATAATAGGCAAATATTTAAAAATAAGTACATTAGGAAATACTATTCTTTAAAATGGCATAATCTTTCCTATGATAATAATTAAGGTAGGTCATCTTTGTTACAAAGTATGTCCTTTTGGTATTGAGGGTGTGTCTCTTCAAATATGTCCTGTGAGCTCTTAGCTCCTTGGCCAGATTACTTTTCTAAACCCTAGTTTTGTAATATATAGAATGGAATATAACACTTGCCTCAGAATTATAAGAATTAAGAGGTTAAGTATGAAAAGTAATTATCAGAGTGACTGGCACATAATAAACCACCAGGTGATAGTTTTATGCATAGAAATATTTGCTAATTTTACAAACATTTTTATTTTATGGTTTTTTGTTTGTTTGTCTGTTTTTTTCATTTTAGTAACAGTGACAGAGAAACTAAATTTGCCATTTGGGAGGCCCAAGGTTATGCAGAAGAACAAGGAGCACTGTCTTCTCTATCATAGGGAATATGTCAGTGGATTTGGAAAAGCTTTCAAGATGCCCATTTGGAGCTCCTATACAGTACAGAAACCAGTGAGTTCCTGTGTCCATTGAGCCCTGAAGGATGGAAAAGATTTGTAGTTTTTGAATATTCTAAGAATTGACTTTTGATTTTCAGTGGAGATCCCAAAGGGTGTTCAGCTGCTCTGTGTCTTGTAAAACAAGGTCCCAGGCATTCCTTAAAGGTATTTATAGGTGCTATGTCGGTGCAAAAGAGAACACGTTGTGTTTTGCCCAGAGAAATTAAAAGGTGTTCACAGACCAGTTGGTAAGGCAGGTAGAAAAGTTTTCCAAGAGAAGCAATAAGAAATACAGAGGCACACTATTTATTTCATCTATCCTAAGTACATGATAGGTGCACCTAGAATGTGAGGCTAACTAGATTATGAAGGGCTTTATATTTATTTGATTGTTCAACAAATACTTTTCTATCTGCTGTGTGTTATGGTGGGCACAAGGAGACTAGTATGAGGAAGATGTAATCCATCCCCGAAGGATGCAGCACTCTAATAGGTCAGGCTAGACTTAACAGGTATAGATGGGCTATGTGATGGATCTCTTTAGACTAGGGTTGAGAATCCAACTATTGAAATTCTCCTCTTTCTTACTGTCTGACAATCTCTCTTTTGATATGTGACCCTGGGACATTGGGCTACCAAAAGAAAGAAAATAGATCTCTGTTTCACACCATATACAAAATTAAATTGTTGGTGAGTTTATAGATCTAAATGTGAACAGCAAATCCATATTTTCCTTTCTGTATATCTTGATGGCCTTGGGATAGAGAAGGACACAACAACAACAACAATGAAAATACAGAGGAAATTGACTAATTTGGCTATATTAATATAATACGTGACAAAAAGACAAAGTTATGGAGGAGACAATGTATTTGCATTGTACATAAGAAACAAGAGATGAGTATCCAGAATGGTAATTAGGATCCAGAATAGCTAATAAATCTCTTCCACTAATCAAGAGAATGACAAACATCTTAGTTAATAAATGGGCAGTGACTATGCACCAAGCAACTGAACCTCATTCGCAATCAGGGAAACAGAAATGAAAGCAAAAATCAAAGTCTGCCAAAAATCAGTCAAAACACCCCTTTGGGGCAGGGATGGTTCTACTTAATGTATCCCAGTGCAATAGAGCTGCCCAGTAAATGTTTCCTGAATGAATGCATTGGCTAAATTAATCCCAAACCATTATTTTTAAAGACTTAAGGAGAAAGCAGGACTTTCAACTAGAAGGGTAAATAAATAATCAGGAAGCTGTTCTTTTTTTTTTTTTTTTTTTTTTTTTTTAGATTTTATTTATTTATTTGATGGAGAGAGATCACAAGTAGGCAGAGAGGCAGGCAGAGAGAGAAGGAAAGCTCCCTTCTGAGCAGAGAGCCTGATGCAGGGGTTTGATCCCAGGGATCTTGAGATCATGACCTGACCCAAAGGCAGAGGCTTAACCCACTGAGCCACCCAGGCGCCCCAGGGAGCTGTTCTTGTTGAGAAAATCTTGATATCTTAGATCCAAAGACTCAGATGATAAACTTCAATCTATTACTTTTCTTGTTAAGGGTAGAGACCCTCCATTTTTTTTTTTATGGCCAAGAAGTGATTGGTTGTATCTGGTTTATTTACTATTCTTGTTCCAATCCAAGATTTCTGGAGAAAAATAAGCATATTTTCCTGCTATTAACTGAAGCTTTGTATGTTCTGAACACCAACTCTACTGCTGACAATGGTTTAATTGTGGTGCCTGGTAGGAGAGCACTGATGTTTCCCAATGTGGGCAAATATTTTACCAACAGTTACCTGAGTTCATGTGTCTGGTTAATGGCAACATCCCTTTTCTATTATGTGAATTCTTCAGTTTGTGACTTTCCTCTACATACTGTGGAACAACAGTATGAATTTACTTATTCCTTAAAATAATTCCTGTTTGTTTTTTGGTTTTGAGAAGGGCAGTAGATCCAAGGCCAGTGTTATTATTCAATTCTCTGTTTTGAAAAGTTCAGGTAGCAGGGATTGTGTGGAGTTAAGGGGAATGTTTATGTTTTTAATACTCTCCCCTGCTGTCTTGCATTCCTGAATTTATATGAGCTTTGGCGGAAACCAGAGGCAGAGAGATTTTAAGTGGGCCCAGACCAGGAGCTTAGTACAATTCTTTTTTGTTATTGTTTTAAAACTAGCTTCTTTGTTACCAAAAGTTCCTGTCCTTTCACTGATCCCACAGAACTACTTGTGCGTTTCTCCTTCCATGAGACAGGATGGAATTCTAGCAATTTTCTGCTTTCTAATTCAGAAATTACTCCGTTAGTATGTTGTGGTTCAAGAAAATTACATACAAGGATGTTTTGAGATTCACATAAAAATGTTGTAAATCAGCCCTGTGTTTGAAAAATCAGACTTTAAATAAGCGCTTTTTGGAGCATGGGCCCAATTGGCTTGTGCCTTTAAGTTTTATGAAGTTTTTGTTTTTCTGTGGTTTTGGTGGGTTTTCTAATTTTTGTTGTTGTTATGTTATCACAAAAGAGTTCTGGAGAAGTAGCTGTGATTTGAAATCAAGGTCCTGCAAGAACAGTTTCAAAACTATTAGGGTTGATTAGACTGTATATGGGTTTTGCTTCTGGGATGGTAGAGTAGGGCTGTGTAAACTGCTCTTTCTATTGCTGGGTGAAAAATTGAAATTAAGAGCAAGAATTGGGATTGTATTTTAGAGTGTATACCTAATAAATTTAATGTAAATAAAAGCACTTTTTCAGAGAAGAAAATAGAGCACATGTGAAAAATGTTTCCCTCTCTCTCAATCTATATGTGTATACACGTCCCATATAATTGGGTTTTTGAATAGCCTTTTTTGGTTTCCAAAACTTGTCAGCGCTAATACTATAAATTATGGCTCAGTCATATGTTTTATGATTCTTTAAAAAACTAGGAACATTACTATTATCGTAAAGATTTTTGGGGGAAACTATAAGAAATATTTTTCCCTATAGGAAAAAACCATGATCATAAAAATAATTTTAAAAGTACATAGTTATTATTCTTACCATAAGACCAGATGGTAACTATTCTATCTTAAAACAAATAACGTTAGTTTTTATGTTCAGGCTATAGGTGAAGAGAGTCTATAACTTCAATAAAAATAATTTCATCCACTATTCAAGTTTTATTTTAACCCCACGCCAGACTAGGAATGAAAGCATCTCTCTTTCCTGTGTATGCTCATCATCTGCTTCTCTTGAAGAATTTTGAGAGCTAGGGAGTTCTGATTTTATCTGAGTGTCTGAGTTCTATTTATTGTTTTCCTGACTTTCTATCCCTTGGCTTTTAAAAAAACTCTGAAGAACTCTAAAGAGCTAGCAGGTTTGAAGCTGTTTCTATGTGTGGAGGAGGGGGGATGGTTCGCTGTGCCTTTGCTCAGGAGCCCAGGACTCAGAAATGACGCCATCATTCCTCCCCTCCATCCTTCGAGAGGGCTGCCTATTGCATAATCTCCCCTTTATAAAGGAGGCCACATCCTGTCTTTCCTACTCTCGATGCACTTATATGAGGGGTTCAGGTTTGGTGTGTAAGAAACAAGGTTTTCAGTAAACAAAAAATAGAACTTTTTTTAGCACTTTCCCACTAAAGACATGGTGATCCATGTCCCCCAACTCAAAGTTTGTATTCCTTTGAGAAAATAGTAAATATTTTCACCCAACTGTTATGTGAGTATAACTTTTACAGCTGCAGCCTCATGAAAAATTATAATACACTTCCTTAACATTTTATTATTTATTTATTTATTTTTAAAGATTTTATTTATTTATTTGACAGACAGAGATCACAAGTAGGCAGAGAGGCAGGCAGAGAGAGAGGGGAAGCAGGCTCCTTGCTGAGCAGAGAACCCGATGCAGTGCCCAATCCCAGAACCCTGTGATCATGACCTGAGCTGAAGGCAGAGGTTTTAACCCACTGAGCCACCCAGGCGCCCCCCTTCCTTAACATTTTAATAATTCTTTAATTTATTTCTTTTTTAAAGATTTTACTTATTTATCAGAAAGGGAGAGGGAGAGCACATGCAGGAAGAGTGGCAGGCGGAGAAGCAGGCTCCCTGCTGAGCAAGGAGCCCAACTCAAGACTCCATCCCAGGACCCTGGGGTTATGACCTGAGCCAAAGGCAGATGCTTAACCGACTGAGCCACCTAGTATCCCCATTTTTATAATTTTAACTGTTGAATATAGGCATTCAGTATATAGATTTTTATTTAATCCATTGCTTTCAATATGGTACGTCTGCTCTCTGGACTGTGTTGTGTTCTTCAGTCTGAACATCCTTCCCGTTCAGCCTCTCTAGTGAGTAAACTTTCCATCTAACTTCTTTCACAGACTTTCATCCTGTCTTCTTCTTCCTGGCCCTATGTACATTACCCATCTTGAGGAGACTCTGTGTTCTACCCTCAGGTTTTGGCAGTAGGAATTCATTTCTTTGTGCTTTCCCCAATCCTGGCTTCTGGTTGTCAGTATTTACTGGTCTACTAAGTCATGTTACAGTAGTAAACAAGTGTTGATCTGACTTCCAGCTTCTGAAAATTTTGTATTATCCATGATGTGTTTTCATCATTAATGTTTTTTTTAATGGGATTTTGGAAGGGAGAAGAGATAAATGTGTTCAATCTAAAGATTTTATTTGTTTATTTGACAGAGAGAGAGAGTGAGACCACGAGAGAGGGAACACAAGCAGGGGAGGAGGGAAAGGGAGAAGCAGGCCTCCCGCCGAGCAGGGAGCCCAGTGCAGGGCTCAATCCCAGGACCCTGAGATCATGACCTGAGCTGAAGCAGATGCTTAAAAACTGAGCCACCCAGGTGCCCCAAATGTGTTCAGTCTAGTTGAGGAGGGTACTCAACTTCTATATAGTGTTTTGCAGCTGAAGTCATGTAGCGTGTTGGGGAAATACCTTCTCTGGTTGGCTTTCCTCAGACTTCACTCTTCTTCATCTCCTACTTGTTCTGTACCTCATCATGGTGCTCTCCTGCCTATAAATACAGTGCACAGTGTTTTTTGCCTTTTTCTTTGTAAATTGATCATATACATTTTATTTTTCTCCAGCTTTATTGAGCTATAATTGGCATGAAACATTGCATAAGCTTGAAATGTACCATGTGATGATTTCATACATGCATATATTATAAAATGATCACTATATACATTTTAGACACCACAGTTAATTTTCACTTTTAGCCCAATGCAGTGAATAGGGGGAAGGACATCCTAATTTAACTAAGCCGCCTTTTTTTGTTGTTAAGAAAAATATACATTGTGGGCAGTAGTGGGTATATGAATCAAAATCTGAAAAAAATGAAATGAGTAGCAAAATGTTTACTTATGATTACATGCTAATTGAAATATGATGATGATTTAATACTGTATTACCTTAGACACTTGGGTTTGGCAGCATATTTATAAGATGGCTACGAGTGGCTAAGTTATTGTATTAGTCTTTAAATATAAATAGAGTTCCACCGGGTTGGCTCAGTTGCTTAAGCAGCTGCCTTCAGCTCAGGTCATGATCCCAGACTCCTGAAATCAAGTCCCACATTAGGCTCCTTGCTTGGCAGGGAAGCCTGCTTCTCCCTCTGCCTGCTGCTCAGTCTGTTTGTGCTCTCTTTCTGACAAATAAATAAATAAAATCTTTAAGTAAAAATAAATAAATAAAGTTACAAAGAAAATTGTAAAACACATATTCCTATATTACATGATAAATGAAGCACAGCTACCAATTTTTTTTAGGTCAGCATGTAAGTATGTTCAGACCACTGTAGCTTCTTTGAATTAATCTCAGATTTCCCAACTGAAGAATAATATCTTTAGTTTTGTATGTGTATTTTAGAAAATGAATCGTTTTTATTTTATTTTCAGTATATACTTATAAGTACACCGTATATATCGCTACCTAAAAGTTAGATCCTCAAAAGAATTTTGTTTTTTAGTAGTAGCTCCCATTATTTGGTTGCTCTCAATTCTGTTTTATTCTGCAAATATTCCTTTCCAAGATGTATTTGATTTGCCCTCCCAGTGTCCCTAACCAGAAGGGAACCACAGAAGAAAACATTGCTGAAGACACCCATTTCCATTGCTTGCGTAGACCTGATTCACTAAGAAAATAGGAAAAGGTTAAATGAAAAACATTCTAGGGAAGTTACAAACCATATAAGGCAATGGGTTAGCCACAACTGTGGGTGTAACTTTTTTTTTTTTCTTTTTCTCTCTTTCAACAGGGAGACACATCGCCTCTTCCTCCCACTGTCCCAGACTGTCTGCGGGCTGATGTCAGGGTTGCTCCCTCTGAAAGCCAAAAGTGTTCCTTCTATTTAGCAGACGAGAATATCACCCACGGCTTCCTCTATCCTCCCGGTTAGTAGAACGCTTTTTTAGGGCAGCGACTTAGAAAGCCCTCATCAGCTGGATGTGGGCATGTGCCTTAAACATACGCTCCTTGCCCAAACTACCTGCTTGGGCTAACTAGCTGCCCAGGAGGTTTTCCAGCGGCTGCGGGCTGCCCCGAAGCAGCCCAACAGCTGTAATAAAGACTAATAAATTTTGCAGTGCAAACCTCACATCAGCTCTAATCTGGCCCAGATGTTCGGAGAGTTCGGCAGGTTTAAGTTTAACTTTAAAACTGAAGATTCTTTGGAGAGGGACGCGAAGCGTCTAGAAAAACATTTTTTCTGGCTACTACCCAAGCAAAGGCCTGCATGGAGCACGCCCCTCGGCCCGTGGCGAGAAATCAGGCTGGAACTCGGGTCTGTCGCACACGGAGCGTGCTTGTACCCAACCATTACACACCGTGGGTTAAGCAGCTGAACGAACTCTGCATTTGTTGTTTGTAGGTTTTCAGGTTTTGTTTTCAAGAAAGCATCTCTCTTGAGAACATGTGAAAGCCAGTGTCGTTTTTCTAAACTCTCATCTCTTCCCTATGCAGCAGCAAATGTCAGTTTAATGAACTCACTCATGAGATTTTCAACAATTTCAGCTTCTGGGAATGGGTTTGTTCCTAATACCTGGCTTCATTTTTTCTGCAAGCCCTGACCTAAGAGGTCAATTTAGAGATTTATAATTTAGGGATTCATAAGTGGGGTAGGGGGAGGCCCAGTGAAACAAGAAGCACATCAGTTTATACCCCTAACACAGAGTTAGGGTAAATAAACTGATGTATCTTATTAAAATCTTTGCAGAGTTCCCCAATTCATCAGACACTAGAATGATCCTTAAGGAGTTGCAACATTTTATTAATAATTTTTTAATTGACATACAAAATTGTATCTGTTGAGCTGTAAGACATCAGATGATATGTACATGTTCGCCTCAACAACGAAATGCAATTAATAACAAAACAACTTGTCTCAAAAAATCTTAAGCACGAAATGAAACTCTTTGCTAACTCTCCACTAATTTGTTTGTTAGAAATTCCATTGTAAGCTAATCTTATTTCTCTCTGAAAAGGAGGTAATGCTATATGGATTGCTAGCCCAACTTTTGGGGCTTAATTTAAAAAGTAGAAAAAGCTTCTAAGGGTTCTGAGGACTGTGAATAGCATGTGAAATTTTAAGGTAGAAAAAAACCCCAACAACTTGTTTTTCCTTGCTTTTTGGTGCAAAGCCATTGGCCTTTCATTTAAATATTAGCATACCCAAGTATAGTTTAAATATAAAAAGCCTTTTAAAAACGTTTATAGGCTTGTGGCTTTTCTTAATCCTCACAATGTTTCCGTGATCTAGATGTCATGAAACAATGAAGCACAGAGGGACAGAGCCCTTTGTTCCAGTGGGTCAGCTGGTGGGCCGTGGGCCTAGGCTTCCGCCCCGGGCTGTATGGGTCTCGAGCACACATACCCAGCACTCCCTATGCTAGACGGCACATCCAGGAGTCCTCCAAACCAGTCAGTCGTGTGTGGTGTCGTCAGCAGTCTTCATCGAGTTAAAACTCACTTCCTTAGGGAAATTTGATTTTGGAAGAGTTACTTATACCAGCATTATTATTTTGTGCACATTCAATAACTGTGCATTCATCCTGGTTCAGCGCTTGTTTTCTAGGGCTGTTGGAACAGATTACCACAACCCTGGTGGCTTAAAACAATAGAAATGTATCATCTCACAGAGGTAGAGACCGGAAGTTCAGTATCAAGATATTGGTGGGGCCATGCTTCTTTTGAAGGAGAGAATCTTCTTTACCTCTTCAGGTTCTGGGAGCTCCAGGCATCACTTGGCTTATGCTCCATCACTCCAGTCTTTGCCTCGGTCTTCACAGTGACTTCTCCCCTGAATCTCTCCTCTTCTGAACCTCCTCTCTCTTTATAAGAACACAAGCCTACTCTAAATCCAGGATTATCTCTTCTTGAGAACTTGAACTCAATTATATCTGCAAAGACCCAAATTTCCTATGTATTACATTCATAGGTACAGTGTGTTTAGGCTTTGGACATATCTTTTTGAGGGTCACCATTCAACCTACAGGTATCAAATGCATAAAACGGCCAGCACTGTTAACCTCTACTGGAGGGTACTTAGTATCCCTGTGTATTGACTGATAATAAATTTTCATTAGTATGTAATAGTATTTTGCTTGTTATGTAGTATGTTATATTTTCTCTTCTGGCTAGAGTTAATCGAATCCATTTATTTTGCAGAAAACAATAGAACTTCAGATAGTCAATATGATGCTTTAATCACGAGTAATTTTGTCCCCATGTATAAAGCCTTTAAACGTAAGTATACATTTAGATGATTAGTTTAAAAATATCTAAGTGACTTTATGAACTTATAAACTAAACACATCTTTTTTTTTTTTTTTTTTCCAGTTTGTCTCTGATATTGAGCCATTATGTTTTAATGCTTTGAATTTAGAGTTAGGAAGGATTTCCAACATAGATTTTTTTTCAACTTCAACTTTGGGTGCCTTGTGATTAGAACTTCAGTAATTGGTTTTTAATCCTAATTTAGTTCTAAATGGCTCTTCACACACACAGAAAATTTTTACTGACCTTTACCATAAGTGAGTGAAAGTTGTTTGTCCCTGGAATCATAATTAATAAAGCAGTATGTATGTTCTGACCATAATTTGAATATCACTGTCCCAAAAGCACCTAGGCACCAGGAAGGAATTTGGAAACATTTGTTACTGTAATGTTAAGTCTGCAACTGCATCAGCAACAGGAAGTACCATCAATGTGACTTCTATTTATTTTTGTTACATGGACTACTTTGCAGAATTTACCAAATCACCCCTGACAATTACTGAAGCAGAATTTGACACTATTTAAATGTATCTCTCTATAACAGAAAATATTTCCATGTTCAGTAAAGGTAGATATTTTTAACATCTTATTCTATTATTTTTAGAAATGTGGGATTACTTCCACCATGTTCTTCTTGTGAAACATGCCATGGAAAGAAATGGAGTAAATGTGGTTAGTGGGCCAGTATTTGATTATAATTATGATGGCCATTTTGATGCTCCAGATGAAATTACAGAGTAAGTAATTCGAAAACAAATGGACTTTTTGATTTAGCAATAGGGTATCAAGAGGGGGAAACCTCAGTACTCTAAATAAAAGCTTAGTATTCTAAATATTACACAACGTATTTACATAGAGTTGTTATCATTGACTATGTTCAACTAGTCTAAATACATTGCAGAAATTTTATATGGCAAAAATTTACACTGCTGGGCAAAGGAAAAATGTTGAGGAAAAGCTCAGCAAAATGTTTATTTAGAAAATTTCTAAACAAATGAGCACAGGGAAAATGTGATTTTGTAAAGGTTGAAGAGAGAAGACTCACTGTGCTATCAATAAATATAGAGCCTGTCCAGCAATTAATTTAAGAAAATCAAGTAGTTAGGATTCACAATATCGTCCAATAGTGGATTATTCATACTATTATCTCCAGGGGAGGGTAGAGGCTTCCCCTAGAAACCCATCTTATTAACCTGTATATCTTTGTACTAAACCTGGGTGTAATACGTTGCTAAGAATTACTTTGAATGCAGCACACAGTAATAGATAGGTTTAGTTTTACTCATGATTTCTCTTTATTATCAAAGTGTATGAAGGGCCAAACTAAACAGCTGTGCTATCTGAGCCTAGACTGCGTAAAGCAACAGTTTCTACCTACACCTTTTGATGGAGTAACGTTTATGACAACTCAGTGTGTGGCCTTTCCCATTTCATTTGTCTTGTCCTTATTTCAGTGCTTATTAATCCTATATTTCACCATTTAATAATTCCAGCAAACCCTTTGATAGCACCTTACTACATGCTAAGTACTTTCTACACATGTACACTTCATTTAGTCCACAAAACATTCCTATATTAGATTTTGTTAGCCCCCATATAGAGATGGAGAAACTGAGGCACAGAGAGGTTCAGTATCTGGTCTATGTTCCATAGCGAATAAATGGGAAAGCTAGGATACAAACCATCTGAGTTCATGTAGAAGTCCTGAATTCACAGTAATATCACTACTTACAGCAGTCATACTTCTTTTACTGGACTCAGCCTACCTTTACTTTGCACTTAAGGACTGTCATATCAGTTACCTGGATTTATCCCCATGTCCACCCTGTGAAGTTGGTTGTAGAGGTCACCTCCATGTTCACGTTGAGGAAACTTACCAAGTCATAGAATGTGAGAGGATTAGCACCCACTCAGACATCTAGTGGAAGTGTTCAGCTAGAGTTGGAACTGGGGGTTCTTTGTTTCCGGTCCCTGCTCTACTGCAAATTGTCACTATGAAATACAAAGTTAACAAAACTAGGAAACACAAGAGACCTAATATCATGGTCTCCTTTTCTTTGTATTCTCATATTTTCCCATAATGTTTTATAATGACCAAATTTAGACTTCTAGAAAGTTCTGTACTGGCTCATGGAAGTGTCAAAATATGTGATGAGATTTTGTACTTTCTGTTCATTTACTTTCTTTGACTGTATTTTTACTTTAGCGTGTCTTTTTAAAAATGTATAATGACATTTATAAGTTTCAGAAGCAAAAATATAATAACATGGAATCTTTTCAATTGTGTTTTTAGGTATGTAGGAAACACTGGCGTTCCCATCCCAACGCACTACTTTGTGGTACTGACCAGTTGCAAAAATCAGAGCCACACCCCTGATGCCTGCCCTGGGGGGCTGGATGTCCTACCCTTTATTATCCCTCACCGACCTACCAACATGGAAAGCTGCCCAGTAAGTATGCTTGCAGAGTCCTCAGGACCTGAGAAAAATGACCTTCTCCAAGCTTTCATAAAAATGGCTTTGACTGCAACATATTTTTTTAGTTGTTTCATGGGTAGAGTTGTACTAAATTACCTCATTTTTACACTTTTCCTTAGACTACTGATCTTTATGTAATTGATGTAAATTTAAATATGTATGTGCCTATATGAACATATGTTTATATGAGTATCTTATGTATTTTACACATACATATTTTATTCACACTCACTCATAAGGAAAGGGATGATATCTTATTAATTTACTTCTTAACACAGAAGCTTCATGGTGCTACGTCAGTGTTGGCACTCAGTGTTTCCTGAATGAATATGTAAATATAAAAACTATCAGCTTGAAGCATGAGGTCTGAAATCAACTACATATGCTCAGACAATGAGTTAAAATAACACTTTTTTAAAACATTGTGTATTAGTCTACTTCAACATCTTTATGGATCAAGGAAAACTGTGTGTAAATGGTTACTTGCGTAAATTTTTATAGGAAAAATAGTATTCTTGTAATTGGGTTTTATTAGTTATTCAACAAATATACTGAGTACCTATTAAGTGCGTAGTACTGGGAAAAAACTTTTTAGAACGCATCAACGAAGAATACATTGTCTCTGCCCTCAAGGAGTTCATATATAACTTTGACATATAAATGAGATATATAAATGAAGTATAAATAAGGATAAATGAAATATAAACACATAAATGGGTGAGTTGATAATATAAAAATTATTTTAAAAATGAGATGTCGCAAAGTTGCTTTAATTGCTAAATCTAAAGTTGGGTTAATGGCTAACTAATATAATAATTGTTTGAAACACATTTGACTAGAATAATCTATTAAGGTGGGTTATCTAAAATGAGGAGAGAATAAGGTTCGGCCCAGAAAATGGGCAGAATCTGAACAAATTGAGAGGACTGAGAAGAACTTTCAAAGGAGAAAAGATTTGGTAACTGGATGCAACAGCCAAAGAAAAAGGGAGACTTGAAGATGAATCAGAGATTTTAAATGTAGGTAATTAGGAAAAAAATGGAGAGAGGGAAGTTAGGAATGAGAATTATTTTGGCAGGTAGATAAGATAGTTAAGTTTAGGCATGTCCTTTGCAGTAATGGGTGTTCACATGGAAAATCTCACAGGCTAGTAGAGACTGGAAATTAAAGCTCAGGTTCTGGGTCAGATTGGAATTCATCTCTATTCTCTCAGGTGTTCAACACATAACTGCCTTCACCATACTATGTATTGTGGGAGATACACTGGTAAAGAAGACATGAATTCTGTCAAAAGTGGCTCACAGTCTAGTCCTTAAGATGCCTAGTACAATAGAAGAAAGAAGAGATAAGGGGCATGAAGAGGGACAGATACAGTTGCTGTAGGATTTCAAAGGAGAAATATTTCTTAGTAGGGAAGGTGACCTTCTAACTGGGTCTTGAAGGTAGGATTTGAACTTGAATGTTTGAATGGTCTTTCAGTGGCTAAAGATGGAGGGCAAAGGTTAGAGGCTAAGCAGTGGCTCTCTCAGAGTCCTAGAGCGGGCAAGTATTTCCAGAAAAGGATAAGCCATCATCCTTCATGTATGCTTCCAAAGGCAGAAGTGGTGACTAATTCACCGTGGTGCTAGTTCCACTGAATCAGAATTAAGTAGTACTTTATAGAAGGTTCTAGGTAGCTACTATGGATTGATTAAAATGGGTATGCAAAGAGGAAACTATTAACTACCCCTGGTCTAGTCTCTTAACTGCCTTTTGTCAGACCAGCCTAAGTAGCTTCATTGTCTCTTTTTACCTCCCCTTCACCTCTGTACACCAACTTAGCTTAAACTTCAGATTTTTATTATGACATGCTTTCTCATCCCAAAACTTTATTTACCCTGAATGAAAAACAAAAACAAGCAAACAAAAACCTTCTAGGTTTTACTTAAGGCTCTTCACAATTTCCCTTCAACTGGCCTTATAAACCCAAGTTGTGGGCCTGTGGAAGTCCTTGGAACTATTGGATGCATCTTGAGTTTCCCTCCTCAATATCGTTGCTCATGCTTTTCTTTCCTAGTATGCCCTTCTTTTCCATCTGCTAAAAATTCTACTTAGGCTTCAAGGTAAGGTAAAAATGGTGTGACGCCTCAGACATCCAAAGTAAAGATGATCTCAAAATTACTAGGGTATCGTCTCCATTGAAGAAGAGATCAACACTACTGAATTGGACATTATCTAAGATTTCAAGGAATTTGCAGTATAATAAATTTATAAAGGTAATTAGGAGACATCAAAATATGATGAGTGTAAAGCAAACTTAAACCATGCTATGATTATGAGGGAGATTGTGGATAAGATGTGGCTGTCGGTTAGATGAGAGGGAAGGGAAAGGCAGGATGAGAAAGGGTCAAATGTAACTGAAAATTTAGGCATGACCGACTAGGAAATTTATGAGATGATCAACTTTTGGGAAGGATGGATTTGCTCTTGGTGGTCTTCAGACTGAGAAACCAGTTGAATACTTGGGAGGGTATATGAGAAGCAGTATAGAATAGATCTTAAACACATGGATTTTGGAGTTGGACATCCTGTGTACAGTTATTGACATTGCCACTTCGGGTAAATAACTGAATGTCAATCTCCTCAGTTGAAAACAAAAATTAACCTTCCCTTATAAAATTGCTGTGAGCTTTAGAAAAGTTATTTCATATAAAACCCCAAGAATTCTCAGTACATAGTAAGCAAATGGTGGCCATTTTAAAGAAGTCACATCTTATATTGGAGTTACACATTCTACAGTCAATATGAAGTGAGATTGTATGCAAGTAAAATCCTCTTTAGTCAGATCACCCCATAAGTACAGTACATATAAAACTATACCTTAAAAAGTCTGAATCAGTCAGTATTTCCCTTAGCATTAGGAAAGGTAATCATGTCTTGGGCACTCAGTGAAATAGTTGGCTTGTTTTAAGGGAAATGCTGTATGGAAACCGCACTTTCAAGTATTCTAACCACTCAGTCGGAAGGTACCCCCACTGTAAGAGATCTGAAGAAATGGACACCAGTTTAGAAATGATAGATTCACAACTCTACCTCACTCTTGTTCCAGGAGACTAGATTCATATAGCCTTATTTATTTTTTTCCTTCCCTGTTTTCCCATGTTTTCTGTCCTTCTTTTCACTTTTCTTTTTTTACTCTCAACTTTATATTGTTCAATTCCCGCCAGATAAAAGAGTATGTTGTCTTGAGTCCAGGTGGCAATGATTACTGTGGCTTGTTCAAAAGATACTGGAAAATACAGGTACAGAACTTGGAAGAGAAACCAGAACTGTGGAGACAGATTTGGTATTAAATTATGGGAGTGAAATAAAGTTGCCAACGGGAAGAAAGTGGAAAGAAGAGATCCAAAGATCAAACTAAGGAAAATGTCTATAGTTCCAGGATAGAAAACACCAGCAGCAGTTGAGGAAACAAAGTGTCAATGAACAAGTAAGAAGTTAGAAAAAAGGAAATTTTAGAAGCTTGAAGTGACCAAATAAGTGAAGGATCTTAAAAAAAAAAAAATCCACTCAAGTTATCCTTGCCAAAGCGATTCCATTAGTGTGGTAGCAGCAATAACCAGACTGTATGTGGTTAACGGGAGAAAATAAGGAAGTAGTTAGAGTGGAAAAATACTGAAACTGATATTGCCTCAAAAACCTAACAAAGCGAGTAATATTTTAGGGTCATATAAGAGTTGTAACACATACACAGTTGACTCTTGAACGATACAGGGGTTAGAAGTGCTGTCTCCCACACAGCTGCAAATCCATGTATAACTTTTCACCCCCTCGAAACCAAACTACCAATAGCCTACTATCGACTGAAAGCCTGACAATACCATAAACAGCTGGTAAGCACTTACTTTCTCTGTATCATGTACTGCATTCTTACAATGAAGTAAGCTAGAAAAGTGAAGGTTTTTTTTTTAAAGAAAATCATAAGGGAAAGACCTTTGCAGTTCCTGGCTGTATTTACTGAAACAAATCTGCATCTACATGGATCCTCACAGTGCAAGCCCAAGTTGTCCAAGGGTCGATGGTATTTATTTATTTATTTATTTATTTGATATATATATATATATATATATATATATATATATATATATATATTTGGTCGATGGTATTTAAATACAGCTCATAAGAACAGCATGGATGCAAGGCTGCTCTTCTGATGGAATGCGCTCGTACATCCCATGGTCTATGGGTAGCTTCTGTTCACACTGGTCGGTGCAGGTGACCTTACCCTGTACCGAGTAGTCCCCCTGCCGAAATAGAGTTATGTGTTGTGCTTTATTAGGTTCATTGAATTGTGATTTCAAAAAAGAGTAGACTTAGTCAGGTGTTGAGTAAACATTTAGTCGGCAAGGCACCAAGGAAGTCATATGAGAGAGCAGAGCAATATAAATCAAGTGGGAGAGAACTTTGTGAAAAACATGATAAGAAACATTAAATGCTGCTGAAATGGAAACTAGTAAAGACAGGGAAAAACAAATTAATCAATTAGATTCCCATTGGCTATCTGAGCTCAAATTAATATAGTGTTTATTTATTTTAAAATTTTATTTATTTTAAAAAATTAACATGCATCATTAGCCCTTAGGAGGTTAGGGGGACTAAGGGGGTTAGAGACAAGACATAGTTAGTTCCCTCTTGCACTTCCTCTAGCTCAAATAATAGCTTCCTATTTTAAGCCTGCATATTTAAAAAACAAGCTAACTACCACACTGAAGTCAAATGACAGGTTTTTTTTTTCTTATGTTCAGTTAGCCAGAATATAGAACATCATAAATCAAATGACAGTTATCAGAAGACACTCTTTTAATTAAACAAACTTTCAAATTTGCTTCCTTTTAAAAAAATGGAAAT
Organism: Neogale vison; assembly: GCF_020171115.1. Classification (NCBI taxonomy): domain Eukaryota; kingdom Metazoa; phylum Chordata; class Mammalia; order Carnivora; family Mustelidae; genus Neogale; species Neogale vison. Next base: position 69,442,675 of record NC_058091.1, on the reverse strand, counting down.
GAAAATTAACAAGACCATATGAATACCAGAAAACTGTTATATAAAAAATAAAACACTATGTAGAAATCCATGGCTCTAAATGATTGAATTGATTTTTATGTAGTAAAACACCTATTAAAAATCAGATGGCCAAGAAATGTCTGAAAAGATGCTCAGCTATAATGGTACTCAGGGTAATAAAATCAAACAGAGACGGAACCTTTGACACTAATTTGGCAAGGATGTGGGGAAATATTTTTTATCTTCCACTGCCAATGCCAAGTGTAAATCGCTATGAACACCTTGAGGAGTGCAAGGTTTGATACCTGGTAAAATTAAAGTTGCATGTACTCTATGATTCAGCAAGTGCATGTGTAGATCTTAGAAAGTCATATTCTCGAATACAGGAGGTATGTGCCAAGTTGTTCATTACAGTATTATTTATAATGCCAAAAATACTATCAGTATGGCAGTAGGAAAAAAAAAACCTGCTACCACAAACCACAGCTAAAAACAAATGATTGAACTAGCTCTAGATATATCACTTTGGATATACTGCAAACGTACTGATTGAGAAAGTAACTATAGAATGCCACTTGTAATATCACTTACATAAATTTGAAAACTCATAAGTCAGTGCTTTGTATTGTATACTGATGTGCACCAGGTTTAAAAACACTGGATTCATGTGAGCTCATGATAATGCTCAGTGCTGAGTAGAAGAACATCGGGAATTTAGCCTCATCTATAAGATCTTATTTCTTTTCCATAAAGTAAATATTAAAATAGCTAAATTTTATGACTTTCTGGTGGTATTTGTTCCAATGTACTTCGTACTTTTGTTTTCCTTATATTTTTGGAAACAACAAAATGGAGGTATATCAAGTGAAGATTTAAGGCAATAAAAACCCCAGGAAAAAGGCAAACTTCTAAATCATAAAAGATCTTTTTGTTAATGAAAAATAATGCCCCGTGAAAAACAGTCTTTTGTTTCTCTTTTACAGCAATATAAGCCAGAAGCTGTTTGGATTGAAGAAAGATGGCAAGCCCACATTGCTCGGGTCCGCGATGTGGAACTTCTTACTGGACTGGACTTTTACCAGGAAAAATTACAGCCTGTCTCTGAAATTTTGCAACTAAAGACATATTTACCCACATTTGAAACCGTTATTTGACTTAATATATGAATGATTTCTGGCAGAACGTAAATGATTCTTCCCTGTTAAACAATCACAAAATAAAGTTTTCAGTTTTCCTTAAATCCTTAAAAAGCCATGTGGCATAATTTCATTATTCCCTTCTTGCTTTTTCATCTCTATAATTGAGAATTTTATTTTGTAAGTCACATTTTTTTTTGCACAAGAGATTGTGCTGTGTGAGACTTAACCTTATTATATTTATAATCTTGAGCTATATTTTCATGCCCAGCATTAACTAAACAGAAGGGAGACCAAGAGAAGTGTCACTTTGGTGAACATTATACCAAGAAGCGTTACATTTGACAGACAATATTTATTAAAAGAGGCACATTATCTCATTCAGTAATTTCACTTATAAAAACTTGTCAACAAATCTTCACAGTAGAAAGGACAGAAAACAACCTAAAAGGCTGGTTGAACAAATTATGGAATTTATTTAAACAAACAATGGGATGGAATGCTATTCCAATACTGTGAAGAAAGAAGTAGACCTATTTAGTGAAAGTCTGTCTGTTGTTAAACAGAGAAGTAGGTGAAATAGCACACTAGTGTATTTCAGGAGCCAGATGATCAATTGCCTTAGGCTATACAGTCCCTATTGCAACTACTTAGCTCTGCCATTACATCAAAGAAGTAGTCATAGATAATATGTAAAAGAAATTAGAGTGGCCGTGTTCAAATAAAACTTTATTTACAAACAAACAAACAAACAAACATGGAGGGCTAGATTTGGTTACAATAAATTTTATCAAGAAACAAACCATGGATGGGCTATCCTTTGTCAACCCCTGATTTATATAATATATAGCTGGGGTGGGGAGAGGTAGGAATTAATGGTAAAGAGAGAGGGAGATACATTTTTAGCTTTGTGACCTTTGGCATTGTCTAAAATTTTAAAAAGTCACTTTGTGTCTACTCATTAATTTTTCAAAACTTATTAATCAAGGAGATCCTATACTTTCTGAGGGGCAATACCTTTGATCAGATTTTGGGGTAGCTAGACTAGCAATGTGCAAATGATGCTCTGATACAAAGACCAGTTGATCCAGGGGACAAAGGCTTTGCTAGTGATGAAAAATCCTGTGACATTAAAAAAAAAAAAAAGCTTAAAAAAAGTAAACTATTTCTCTTAGGAGATAAATGAAATGGGGCATTAATTACAACTAATGAAATGTTAGTTTAAATGCCACTGGGTTTTTGTTTCTGTTTTTGTTTTTTTAGATATTTTCTCCACTTGTAAGATTTAGTTTAAAAATGCATGCAGTGAAAACTGCACACACAAATGGAAAACCGTTTCCAGTTAACATGGCAGAACCATTAATACCTTAAATATAAAAGAATTCCACCAATTCATGTTCCTCTGCACCGTCATAGCCTGGAAATTAGATAAGATCACCTGAATTTAGACTCCACCAGGAGGAGACAAATGGAGGATGGTTACACCCCTAAACTGAATTTAACTCTGAATGTCCTCATTGCTTCTGAATTTCTCTGAAGGTAACTAAATTGTTTTCTATTATCAGGTCAAATGGGAGTACAACATAGAAATGCAAATTTCAGTCAGAGAAAAATTGAAGTTACTTTTTCTTGTGTAGAGGTTGTCTGATACTGTACCTTCCTTTTGTATAATCATTATCCTATTAAAAAGAAATACATAAGTATGAAATCATTTTGAGGGAAGGACACCAGTTATTTGGCAAACATGGAATTATCCTTGTCTTGAAATTGCTACTTTACAACTTTATATAGTCACTTTTTTTTTTACAGTGAGCTTGTTTTATTTTTTTAAAAACCTGAAAATGTAGATAATGTTAGTTGCATTTAAAAAATTGTGGTGCATAAATAATGAATCTTGGAACATTGAAAAAATTAAAAAATACTTATTTAGAATTTCCAAGATACAGAAAGATTGCAAGAATAGTATAAAGAACTCTTGTATAACCTTCACCCAGCTTTACCAATTGTTAATTTCCTCATTTTTTCCCCTGAACTTTGAGAGTACATGCTAGACATCACACCCATTTCCCCCTGAAACTTAAATGTGTATTTCCTAAGATCAATGACATTAAACTAATACAGTGGTAGCTGGAGGGCTTAATGTTGGTAAATCACACTATTTAATTTATAGGTCTAATTCAAGTTTTCTCATATTTTCTGTGATATCCTATATAATATTTTTGGCAATCCCAAACAGAATTGTTCATTGCATTGTTTTCTATCCACTTTAGTTTCTTATAATGTACAACTGTTCCTCAGCCTTTGCCAAATAATGTTGACATTTCTGATGAGTCCATGTCATTTCTTTTGTAGACTGTCCCTCAAATTGGGTTTTCTGACATTTCCTTGTAATCAGATCGATGTTTTTACATTTTTGGCAGGAACACAATATCGGTCATGGTGTGTTCTCAGCTTCGTATCAGGAAGTACATGATGTTCAAGTATGCCATGGTTACTTATGCCAAGTTGGATCAGTTGGTTAGGTTGGTGTTCACCTGGCTTCCCTTCTGTAAAGATAGTATTTTCCCATTTATAATTAGTAAGTTATCTGTGTGGGATACTTGAGACCCTATAAACTCCCTGGTTTTCATTAAATCACCCACTGCCTTTAGTATGCATGAATAATTCTTCCAAGATTTAATTTATTTATTGACAGCACAAGCAAGGGGAGGGGCAGGGAGAGGGAGAAGCAGACTCCCCACTGAACAGGAAGCCCCATGCAGGGCTTGATCCCAGGACCCCTGAATCATAAGCTGAGCCAAAGGCAGATGCTTAACTGACTGAACCACCGAAGTGCCCCTACCTACATTAATAAATCTTGCTGATTAAATTTTTATGATAACTGTGATAGTTGCAAAAAGGTGATTTTTTAAACTGCCGTTACTCTTCCTACATTTATTAGAATTTTACTGTAAGGAAAAGTTTTCCGTTATGCGTTTATTTGTTCATTATTTGTTATTTGTATAAACTCACTAATGCTTTTTATTCCAATGAATTAAAATACACTATAATTGTTACTTATTTTGGTACTCAAATTGCCCCAGATTTTGGCTATGGGAGCTCTTCTAAGTACACTCGAGTCTTCTGACATATCCTCATCATTTTTAGGACACTTTCTTTATGATATAAAAAAATGTTTAGGCTCATCTTAATACTTTCTCTGTACTAACTCTAAAATCAACCATTTCTCCAAGGAGCCCTGATTCCATTTAGCGGGCACTGGTGCTATAATTACTTCTGGAATCGATGTCCCTTTAGTCAACAAAAGTACAATCTCTATCTCCATCTTCCTGTCTAGGATCTCTCTATTTGTGTCTCTACTCATATTTACAACTATGTGTACAAAAAACCATGAGTCCATTGCCTGGATATACCGAGTCTACTCATTCACCTACTGAAAGATAGCATGGTTGCTTTTCAGCTTGGGCAATTATGAATAAAACTGCTATAACCTCCGTATATAGGTTTTTGTGTGGGCCTGAGTTTTCAGTTCCTTTGGGTAAATACCAAAGAGCATTATTGTTGGATCATACGGTAAGACTATGTTTAGTTTTTTTTTTTTTTTTAAGATTGTATTTATTTATTTATTTATTTGAGAGAGATAGAGCATGAAAGTGGGAAGCAGAGGGAGAGGGAGAAGCAGACTCCCCATCGAATGGGGAGCTCAACACAGGGCTTGATCCAAGGACCCTGAGATCATGACCCGAGCCTGAGACTGACACTTAACTCACTGAGCCACCCAGGCGCCCACCTTTAGTTTTGTAAGAAACTGCCAAACAAACAAACAAAAAGGAAAGTTCCTGTTGCTCCCCATCCTTACTAGCATTTGGTGTTGTCATTGTTCTGGATTTGGCCATTTCAATAGGTGTGTAGTGGTATCTCACTATTATTTCAATTTGTATTTCTCAGATTATATATGATGTGGAGAATCTTCACCTGCTTATTTGCTATGTTCTTTGGTGTAATGTCTGGTAAGGTCTTCAACCCATGTTTTTATCAGATTGTTTTCTTATTGTTGAGTTTTAAGTGTTCTTTGTATGTTTTGAATAAGTGTCCTTTACCAGATGTATCTTTTGCAAATATTTTCTCCTAGTCTGTGGCCTGTTTTCTAATTCTCTTGGTGCTGTCTTTTGTAGAGCAGTAGTGAAGTCCAGCTTATTAGTCTTTTATGGATTGTGACTTTGGTGTTGTATCTAAGTCATCACCAAATTCAAGATCATCTAAATTTTCTCCTATATTATCTTCTAAGAGTTTTATAGTTTTACATTTTTAGGTAAACGATCTATTTTGAGTTAGTCTTTTGTAAAGAGTATAAGGTCTGTGTAGATTCATTTTCTGCATGTGGATGTCCACTTGTTCCAGGACTATTTATTGAAAAGACTATCTTTGCCCATTGTATTGCCTTTTCTCCTTTTTCAAAGATCAGCTGAATATATTTATGTGGTTCTATTTCTGGACTCTTTGTTCTGTTTCATTGATCCATTCTTTCACCAATACCACTCTGTCTTAATTACTTCAGCTTTATAATAAGTCTTGAAGTTAGATAGCAACAAACCTCCAACTCTGTTCTTTTCTTTCAATATCATATTGGCTATTCTGAGTCTTTTGCTTCTCTATAAACTTAGAATCAGTTTGTTGATATCCATAAGAGATTTTCTGAGATTTTGACTGAGATTGCACTGAATCTATAGAACAAGTAGAAGAACTAGCATCCTAATAGTATTGAATCCTCCTATTCATGAACATGGAATATCTCTCCTTTATTTAATTCTTTGTTTTGTCCCCCACTTTTATAATTTTACTCATTTAGATTTGTACATATTTTGTTAGATTTATACTTAAGTATGTCATTTTGGGGGTTGCTAATGTAAGTGGTATTGTGTTTCTAATTTCAAGTTCTACTTGTTCTTTGCAGGCATAAAGAAAAGTGATTGAGGGCAACCCCTTTGAGTCCCCTCCCTCCTTGGGAGCTTTGTAGTATCACTTTGCTATTGCTCAATAAACCTTGCTTTGCTTCCCACCACTCTTTCTGGTCTACCTCTTCATTCTTTGAAGTGGTGTGACCAAGAACTGCAGGCACCAATGGGGAAAAAAGTCCTGCAACATTTATGGTACCTTGTCTGGGATATCCACCATCGTTAAGGACAACTAACCAATATAGGTCATCAAACTCCAAATGGTGGTAATTCATATTGAGCCTCATGTAGAAGTCAAACCAGATATGTACAGGGGACCACTTGTTGGATCCGGATGAGAGAAATGCTGACCTCTGACCAGCAGGAAGTAGCTACTATTGATTGTCGCCCTTCTTCCCTAAGAGCAGTTAGGGTTACTTCTTCAGAATGGCAAATGATGAAGGAATCTTGGAAGGGAGTCAGGCAGTGACAAGAGGCCACCCCCTGCCCTAAGTGGAAACCACCCTCAAAGGGATTTTACACCACCCTGGAGGAAGCCCTCCACCTATTCCCATATGATAGACCAGGTGACAAAAATCTGATTGGATGACAGGCTCAGGGAGAGTTAATCAGTTTAAAACAGTCTGCCAACAAGCCAATAAAAACCACTATATGTAGAAAACTCTGGCGGCAACTCCTTCTGGTCCCTTCCCTCCTTGGAATATTTGTCCTATCACTTTGTTTATTGCTCAATAAACTTTGCTTTGCTGCCCCGCCCTCCAAAAGTGATTGACTTTTGCAAATTAATCTTGTATCTTGCAACTTTACTGTAATCACTTATTAGTTCCCAAGAGTTGTTTTGTTAATTCTCTTGGATGTTCTACGTAGCCAATCAAAGCATCTGTGAACCAACACAGTTTTATTTCTTTCTTCCCAATTTGTATACACTTGATTTCTTTTTCCTGCCTTATTACATTAGGTAGAACTTCCATGTGATGTTGGAAAAGAAAGGGGAGAGGGGACATCGTTGCCTTGTACTTGACCTTAGTGGGGAAGTTTTGAGTTTCTCACCATTATGTATGATGTTAGTGGTAGCTTTTCTGTAGATATTCTTTACCAAGTTTAGGAGGTTCTTCTTTGTTTCTAGTTTACTGAGAGTTATTCATCATAATTGGATTTTGTCAAATGCTTTTTTCCTAGTCTATTCCAGTTCTTTTTTCTATTAATATCTATTTATTGACATGATTATTAATATTTCCTTTTTTAGCCTTTTGGTGTGATGGATTACATTAATTGTTTTCCAAATGTTTAACTAGCCTTGCATACCTGGGATAAATCCCACTTGGTCATAGAATACAATTATTTTCATACATTGTTGGATTCAATTTGCTAATATTTTGTTGGGGGTATTTGAATCTATGTTAATATGAGATATTGGTCTTTACCTTTCTTTTCTTATAATGTCTTTATCTAGTTTTGGTATTAGGGTAATGTTATCCTCATGAAATGAGTTTGGAAGTATGTTAAGTGCTTCTATAGAGATTCTCTGTTGCTTACAATAGAATTGGTATAACCCTTCTTGAAGTAGAATTTACCAGTGAGCTATCTAGGCCTGGGGCTTGATGTTTTAAAGGGTCATTATCTATTGATTCAATTTTTAAAATAGATATCATCTAGTCAGATCTTCTATTTCTTCTTGTGTGGGTTTTAGCAGATTTTGTCTTTCAAAGAATTGGTCTGTTTCATCTATGTCATCAAATTTGTGGGCTACCACCGTTTATTAAACCAATCTCCTATGTAAGAGCGCTTAGATTTTTCCAATATTTTGTAGTTATAAATATTCAGCAATGAATAATCTTATGCACATGCAATTTTGTTGGAAGTAGATCCTTTGGGAAAATTCCTGGAGGTGGGCAAACATATATTTGGTAGTTTTATTTTCTAAAACCAAATGTACTACATTGATACAACTTTGATTTCTAAATTGGTATATTCAAAATCCACATTTAATGAGATATAGTTCTCCCCCACCAAAATGGAAATAATTTATGCTTTCTGAATCATGAAAGTAACACTTGCTCATTGTATAACTATAACTATATAGTTATTTTTTTACTTTTGGACAAAAGAACTATGTCATCTCACATTATGTAATTGTCTTTTCTTTTTATTCTGCTAACATAGAAATGCATGATCAACTAATTTTTGACAAGTGCTTTTTTTTTTTTTTAAAGATTTTATTTATTTATTTGACAGAGAGAGATCACAAGTAGGCAGAGAGGCAGGCAGAGAGAGAGAGGAGGAAGCAGGCTCCCTGCTGAGCAGAGAGCCCGATGCGGGACTCGATCCCAGGACCCTGAGATCATGACCTGAGCCGAAGGCAGTGGCTTAACCCACTGAGCCACCCAGGCGCCCCTGACAAGTGCTTTCTATGTGAGTTATAATTTAATACAATAGAATTATTTGCCTTTAAACAGAGGAACCACATAATACTGCTATTTTTAGTTGTATGTATTTTGGTAGACAGGTATGTTAAAGGGAGATTTTTGTCAGTTCCAGTGCTACTGAATCAAGGTTTACAATTAGTTTCATTTGCAGAAAGAGAACTTTCTAATCCACATGAGGTCATCTAAGGTCTTGGGAGTAGACTTGGAAAGAAAGAAAATTCTAAATGTTGGCTTATTTTTCAGAATGAGTTAAAATTCTGGAAGTTTATTTTCTCAATGTATTTGTTTCTTTTTTTTTTTTTTTCTATTCTTTCCTTTTTTTTTTAAACTTTCAGAATTTTAGTGCCATGGTTGGAATTAAGGGAGTTCATGGTCTGTTCTTCTAGAAAGTCTGAGAAAGAAATGAGTTTTCCGGACCAGCAGAAGTGGATGGGTGGGATGAATGGAAGAAAGAAGTATACCTACTGCTATGTCCAAGATTGATCTTCAGCCACCAGTTTAGCTGGAGTTTGGTGTAAGAATGTTCTGGAGTGTTTGGTCATTTTAGAATAAGTAAATGGAATTTCTAGGAGTCTGTATTTGTGCCTGCAGATTGGGTTGATCTCGAGGCTATAAATCCCATCTGGTTTTTGGCACTTGAGTTTATTTCCAAATTACATTTGGGTTCTTTGAAAATCCTCTTGCCCTGGGGACATCTCTTTCCTTCCTCCACCTCCATCCCCATCCCTGCCTCACCACTATCCCACCACCACAACTTGTCATCTGTTTACTTTGGGAGGGCTGAGCATGGGAATGGAAACAGAACATAAACTGAAACAGTTTTGAAAACACAAACAAGACTGTTGGAAGAAACGACTTCCTTTTTACACAGCACCCTTGGCAGACCACAATCACTGCCTCAATCAGTGGACTCACGCTTGAACAAACTTCCAGACAGGAACAAACCTCAGTCTTCCAGTGACAGTGAATCCGTACAACTGTGCCTCCCAGATCCACAGTATAAAGGCAGCTGGATGATGACTAATAAGGCAGGAGGACCAAGACTTAGAGCTACGTTCCTTCAATTCTCCTACACTATTATATTATGTTTTTCCATGGATAAATTAAAGATGTGTGGATCTAGAAGACACCTGGAGAGGCCATTTAGTCCCTCTTTTAAGGCATACTCAATTAAAGAATAATGTTCTATGTCTCCAAGGGATGAGCAAAGATATAAAAAAGTTCTCCCGTTTTTCGAAACTAAGATCATTTGCCTAATGATTACAAGTGTCTTGTCTATTTAATGTGGTGCTTAGGAGGTTTGTTAGTCTCCTAAGGAAATAGAAAGCACTCATTTTGAACTAACCAAGCAATTGCTTCTGCTTCACTTGGGTTTAGGCATAGCCTCAGTGACTCAGATCTGTGGATTGTGTCAGGTTGTTCTTTGGGCTGGGATTTGCAGGTTTGACTCCTCTATTTCCTGCCAGAAGGAGTTAGTCACATGAATAGCATCCCCCATCATGGTTAGTGGTTGCCCTGATCTTTAAATTTGGCCTGCTTTAAAAAAAAAAAAATTTTTTTGGCCTGCTTTTATTACAATCCCTATCCATTGGGTAAGTCCAAGAATACTTTTATAAGTTATGGCCACATAAGGAATTTAAGGGGGAGAGAAGAAGACCCAATGGCATAGTTAATCCTGTTGCTCTGGGATATTGGAAAGGGGAAGAAACAAAAAACAAAAAACGGAAATGGATTGACCACAGTGGCTCAGATCAACTGGCCTTGGCGGTAGTTTCATGAGTTTCTGCCAGATTTCTGTGAATCTCATCTCAGAAAATAAGCTTATTCTACAGAGATTTCATCAAGAATCCCCTCAGATTCCAAACTCTGCCTCTTAAGGCAGTTAAGCAAATTTTTTCAAAATTTAAAAAAAGAAATTCCGAATCAAATTTTAATGGATTACTTTGATACTAAATACCTTCCTCTCTTGACTGTTCTTTTGAATCTGGAACCAACTACCTTTTCCCAGTCGTTTGACAACATGTCTTGCCTATTCAAGATCTTCTCATTAAATCTATTAATTCAACCAACATTTATTGAGTTCCTATGTTCCAGGCACTGTTCCCGGGGCTTTGTATAATCAATTAACAAACTTGACAAAGACCCTTGGCCTTGAGAAACTTATATTCTAGCAAAGAAGACAAGAAATAATAGATACAACAGATAAGACAATTAAATTATATGTGTGAGGAAGTGATATGTGCTAGAAAAGAAAAAACAGAAAAAGTAAATCAGAGGAAAAAGCATCAGGAAAATAGGTTGTGGTGGTAGGTTGCTAGAAACATAAAATAGGGTCGTCAGGGTACCCTTCCTTGAGAAGCTGAGACATAATCAGACTTGAATGAGATAAGGCGTTAACCAGGCAGATTCATGGGGGAAGTTACAAAGGCACATGACTGGTGTGCTCAAGGAGCTGTAGGAATCCAGTGTGGCTGTTAGGAAAACTTTCTTGTCCTCCACAACCTCTCTTCACCATTTCCTGGGATCCACCTTACCAAAAAAAAAAAAAAAAAAAGAAGAAGTTAAAGGAAATTATTTTTAAAGTTGCAACCAACTAAAAAAAGTGATCGAGTTTTTTCTTTTTGTTGTGTTTAATAGGTACTCTAAGTCACGTTGTTCCAGGGTAAAAATCTCCTTATAGGCAGAGACAATAATGAATAGGGTGTATCAAGTTCTAGTTTGCAATAACAAGTCTGTTAGCAATCACCCCAAGTATAACTCTGCATTTTATACTCTATTCCTATTATGGTATCAGGATGAGCCTTAAGAAATTCCCGTTCAATTTAAAAAACTGCTAAACATTGACAATTTCACATCGTTTAACCCCTTCCCTGCTTTGGTGACACTGAAATAAAATAAGATGGAATGTTTTGATTTTCAGAGATGTGCTTTGGCATTGCCATATTTTGACATAGTCTTTTGTCCTGAGCTATAATTGTTTGCTTCGTGAAACACTTTCTAATTCATAAAAAGCACCACACACTTTCACCTGTCTTGCTATTTGATTCCACAATCTTTTGACACAGTTGTGATTGTTCCCAGTTCACATATAACAAACCTGGTAAGAATGGAGTTGGAATTATTTACTCAAGACCTCAAATTTACTAGAATGCTAATCCAGGATTGGACTCCATGATTTTTGGGGTTTTTTTGTTTTTTTTTTTGCTCCAAGTTCACTGTTTATTCCATTTTTACCATAATTACAGTCTTTTACTATCAATTAATCATGATATTGAAGGATACAAGAATCTCAGAACTCAGGTCTTGCCTTCTAGCTGATAATCTAGCTGAGGCAGGGTTTTCTAAGGTAACATCTGTGGAATCCTACTCAGGTATGATGTCTCACTGTATGTGTTAGCATGGCTGGATCTATTCTGGATGTTTCTGTTTTGGTGTTTTTGGATAAAATTTGCATCACGTAGGTGGACTTTGAGAAAAGCGCATTGCCCTCTGTAATGTGAGTGGGCCTCACCCAATCAGTTGAAGGCTTGACAGAAACAGAAACTTCTCCAAGCAAGAGGGAATTCTCCAAAAGACTGTCTTCAGACTTCATCTACATTAGTTCTTTGGATTTGAACCGCAAACTTGCTCCTCCCTGGGTTTCCAGAAACACCCTGCAGATTTTGGATTCTCTAGCTTCCTTAACTGCACGAGCCAGTTTTTCTTTTTCTTTTTTCTTTCTTTCTTTCTTTCTTTTTTTTTTTTTTTTTTAGACAGAGAGCTTGGGGAGGGGAAAGGGAAGAGGAAAGGGACTGGGGGCAGAGGGAGAGGGAGAGAGAGAATCTTAAGTAGGCTCTCCACCCGGTAGCAAGGCCAATCCAGGGCTCAATCGCATGACCCTGAATTACGACCTAAGCTGAAATCAAGAGTCAGACGCTTAACTGGCTCAGCCAACCAGGTGCCCCGTGTGAGCCAGTTTCTTAAAATAAATCTTATTATATATATATAATATATAATGTGTGGGTGCATATGTGTGTGTGTATTCGTGTGTGTGTATTGGTATGTGTATCTTATTAATTCTATATCTCTGGAGAAACCTGATTTAAAGGTTTAATCTATTACCAGATGGTCTATATGTTTGGGAAGGATTAAACACGATCATGTCCTTTGGAAGTCTATACGTGCTCATTAATAGATCAAAGGCTCCAAGGATTTTTTTTTTTCAGTAAAAGAGGAAACAACAACAACAACAACAGAAACAAAACTTTGTAACTAAAACAAAAGGTGGCCAGCAACCTGGACGTAAAGTGCTAGCGTTCTGAAGAATATCCTTAGTAAATGTGGTGCAATGGAGCCAATTTGTAAAACAAGTAGTACACGGAAGGGCCTGCCAACTGCTTTGGAGAAAGGACAGGGAACGGGAAGTACAGCTCGCCATTTAAAAGGTGGGGCCCCTGTAGCATACGGCCCAAACTCTGTGCGGTTCATTTTTGTTGCTAAAACTGGACAGTTTAATACCTGCTGTAAAGATTAAGTGAGCTAACACATGAAACATGCTTAGAAAAGAGAAAACTGCCGTTACTATACTCTGTTACTTGTTCTGAAAATTACCCTGGGACTATAGACCCCCATGTGAAAGAACTTAGTCTAGACTTAAATATTAGCTTGCAGGAAAATAACACTTTTTTTTTTTTTTAAATATACATATCAGCACATTTTTTTTTTAAGATTTTTTATTTATTTTATTTGAGAGAGAGAGACAGTGAGAGAGAGCATGAGCGAGGAGAAGGTCAGAGAGAGAAGCAGACTCCCCATGGAGCTGGGAGCCTGATGTGGGACTCGATCCCGGGACTCCAGGATCACGCCCTGAGCCGAAGGCAGTCGTCCAACCAACTGAGCCACCCAGGCGTCCCACATATCAGCACATTTTAAAATGTAATTCTTTGAACCATTATGGATGGTGCTATTACTAGACATATTAGTGATTCAATAACATGGCTGACTGGAGTCCGGGTGAAAGGCTGGCTGATGGATCTTTGTTCTCTTCAGAACTTCTGTTGGCATCATTGCTCTTAAAAGTAATTTGAGCCCCAGCATTCATGATATCACAATTATTTACTTATATGCTTGTGAGCAAGTTGTGAGTAGAAATCTTCTCTCGTTCATCTTTGTACCAGCAACTGGTACAGAATCAGGCTGTCTGATTAAGGGGCTTGTTAAATGCTAAGCAAAACTGTCAGCGCCCATTTATACTTGTTAGGAAAACGTTAACCACTTTGGCTGTACTAAGCTATGCTTAAGAGAAACCTTACACATAAAGATGCAATAATGTGATTTGTCCTCCCTATAGTTAAATCCCAGTGAGAACAAATTCTGCTCAGCTTTAGTCTTCCTTCTTTTCTTTAGCTTCCACTCTGCAGAGTGCCTGTTGTTGACAAGGCATATAGCAAACTAAAAAATATCTAACTCATAACTTACTATGGTCTAATTCATTGTGCAGAGAAGTCGCCATCTGCTGACTGACAGGGAAAAACTTGAACCCAAGCCTCATCCTGTTTAAAGCTTTGTGTGACCTTATAATGTAAAAGCAATCTTTTGGGGTGGTGTTGGGACACTCTACGATGAAAATATTTCATTCTCTTTTCCTCTCTTAGATGATGTCCAGGTTTAAACAAAAGAAAGGTAGACTTGGTGGCCTTGTGGTCTTATGGGGTGAGAACGCTGGCTTCCCGTCGTCCATGAGTGTGCTCTGGCTGACATCTTCTGTGCTGAGACGTACCTTCCTCTCTGCCTTGCCGTGGAATTGCCCTACTGGTCCCCAGTGTTGGACTCTAGCAGGGCTGAGCTCGAGGTCCTTCCATTTGGCTTAGACACTTCAGCCTCTGAGTCTCTTACCGCATCTCCTCCATCTAGTTGGCCTGGAAATCCAATCCCACCCCCTAATGTGGGATTTCCTTTCCCACACAAGCTGACTCTAAACCAGAATCCATGCCACAGGGAAACTGAGCGGCTCAGGAAAGTGAGCTTCAGGAACTTCCTTTCCTCCCTGTCTCGGTGACTGTACCCTATTGCCTTACGTGGGCTCCGGGCAGCTTCCTCCCTGGGGCCGCAGTACCTGACCACCTGCCGTGTACCTTTGAAAGCTATTTCATCATGAACCTAACACATTTGGTCAGGAGCCCAGCGATGTAAAAACTGATATGCACATCTCACTGTCACCACTTTCTGTTTTCTCCTTCTTTCCACAGTCTGATGAGGTCAGTAAAGAGCAACCTTCCCTCCTTCTTTTGGATCCCCTGCACTGAAAACTCTGTGTCTTGGCAGTCAGGTCAGCTCCTGAGTGTGTTGAAGGGGAGATCAAGGAATGTAGGTGCTCATTTCCCCAAATAATAATCCGTGGTGAAAGATCCCGGTCTCTGGGAAAAGTCCTATTTTTGAACATCAGAACCTCAGTGTTTCATTTGATATTTGTGAATGAATGAAAAAAACATACTGATTTCCCTCACTTTACTCTCTTCCATCTTTGGGCAAGTTAGGATGAATACTTGTGCTCAAAACAGGCAAAAGAGAAAAACCACATTAATGGTTTTCCAAAAAAATTTTTTTTAGGATTGAAGATGCTTCTTGTTGAATGAATTGTATTGAGGGGGTAGTTATTGGTTACTTTAAAGATTGATTGATTGATTTGATAGAGAGAGACAGAGAGCCCCCGTGTACAAGTTGGAGGAGGGGCAGAGGGAGCAAATCTTCAAGCAGACTCCCCGCTGAGCACAGAGCGGGCCCCGGGACTCCATCTCAGGACCCATGACATCACGCCCTAAGCCGAAACCAAGAGTCAAGCTCACTCAACCCACTGAGCCACCCAGGTTTCCCAGTTATTAGTTACTTTAAAATTATACGCATTGCACTTCGGGACATAAAAGATAACTAAAAATGAGGCAGGTAAGATATAATTTTAGTATTATTTCTTTAGCGCTTAGTACCTTTCTAGGAAGACTTTAAATTTATCACCCTTTTTCAATGTGTTTTTGAAATAATTAGAGATTCACAGGAAGTTGAAAAATTAGAACAATGAGTCCAGTATATCCTTCACCCAGCTTTCCCCAGTGATAACATCTCACATGACTGTAGTAAAATATCAAAATCAGGAAATGTCATTGTGTAATACTGTTAACTAGTCTATTGACCATATTTAGATCTCACAACTTTTTACATGAATTTACACAATACTACTTATTTCTATTTACACCATCTCACTTCTCTTCACACTCCTGAGAGTAGATACAGGTGCAGCAAGTGAAATTCAGAGAATTTAGAGTACTGTTCCTCTTCTAGTATGATGCCCCCCTCTGAAAAGTATGCCCCGAAGTGTTTTCCTTTTGTAATCTGAACTGTTCCTACCAAAGATTTGTTAAATTCATCCTAAATCTATGGGCTTTATTTTGAATTGTATTTTGGGATCTCTAGAGATGATTGTTGCCTGAGATCTCTAGGTAAAACTTGGAGGGCAAGATGCTGATAATGGGGAAGGATCCATCAAAGGAGAGCCTGGGGCCAGACAGGGAAAATGCACTTCCATTCCCAGATCACTGCGGGAAAGCTATGTTCATCAGGGATGTCTGAGACAACTATGAAATGTGGCCACCTTAGACTGGCAGGTGACTTTGATTTTGAGAAGCAACACCAAATGAAGAAGAGAAACATTAAAATCTAAAATTATAGTCATCTTTACTTCAAAATAAGAATAGCTTAGATAATATGCAAGCATAAGTTTGGAAACCTTTAAACAGCAAGGAAGAAGGTGGAAGAATTAGACTCTCTTACATTTCAAAAAGCAATTAAGGAAAAACAGCACAGTGTACCATAAGGCTGGAAACCAGTTGTCTGGACGTTTTAGTGGTGCCAATGGGTAGAAAAAGTTTCCATACAATTTCAATAACCAAGTAGAGTCAGAGTGACTCAAGACATGTCTGGAGTTTAGACTTATTTGATGGAAACTTTGTAGGCTGAGTTTTCCTCTTTTCCCACTGTGACTTTACAAGCCAAAGCCCACATACTTGGAAACAGTAACTAGGCAATTAGTAAATGGCTGCTGAGTGATGGCGTCAATAGTTGGAAAAAGGCTTGAATTTGGATTCATGACAGTTATCAAGGTAAGATTTCTTACTCCTATGTTATAGATAGCTTCGTATTCCAACAGGACACATGACTATTGGAGTAGAAGTTTGCTGGGTAAAAGTCAAATTAAAATTCATGTTGATCAGTCAAGTGTGTTATATAAAAGTATAGAGAAAACTTTTTTTTTCTTTTTTTAGGTTTTAAAAAAGTTTTCTTAAAAAGTACTTGCCCTGGGAGGCTCCATGTGTCCTCAGAAGCCACTGCTATGTTCTTTCTGAAAGGGCATCCAGAAAGCTCCCAACACAGAGGGAACTTCCCTTCAAAGAGTCCTCATCCCAGCACCAGGAGCTCTGGGTCGGCCAGCTCATTCTCATCAGAAGCCAAAGCTGGGGGGCAAAGACAGGCCAGGAGCAAAACTGAAAGCATCCTTGTCACTTTCATACTCTGTTTATGGATCTATGACAATATTTCATATTTATTTACCTGGTGGAAACAATATTCTCTTGCCTGCAGAATTTCACAGCTACTTCCAACACACACACACACACACACACACACACACACACACCCCGGCTTTGGTGGGTAAATATTTTGATAAAGTGCTTGGGATGGAGCATGAAACCCCCCCCACCCAGGGGAGACTTCACTAACACTATTGATCTGTTTTTTGACTGTGGTGGTGATGGCTATAGTCTGTGGAGGATGTTGCTCGTCACCCACTTGGCTTTCTTTCTGATAATCAAGAATTCAAGCCAAAGGCTGGAGTTGAATGTTAAGACAACAGAATTTTTTGATTGGCAGGTAAGGAAAGAGAATGTGGGAACAAAGAGTGAAGACTAACTTCCCTTGAGCTTTTCTTGGTGATAGGTGATGTAATTTCTTTTCCTCATTTCCCCTAGAAATCACCAGTAAAATTGGTATTACTTATGAATGCATTGTAGTGTTGGGTTTATTTTGAGGATGTGGCAAAAAACTGAGTTTGGTTTCAGAGTAGACACAGGATGAGAATGGGAGCCATCACAGAATTTCAGACTTTCAGGCAGTGATTCAGCTCATCTTAATTGGAAATGCTGTTATGATTATCAGGTTATCTGGTGTTAATACTTTTCCTCCAAATATAGCCTCATGAAGGAAAAAGATGACTGCTTTTGTAGGCAAGAAAACATTTCCTTTCATATATGCTTACAATTGTATCTTCATGCCACTAACAAAAATTTAAACACATGACTCTCAATGGAGAAATAAGAGCCATTTTGCAAATGGGTTGTTTGGACTAACCAATCAATGGGGGAATTTCTGATGTAGAAAAATTAATAAATAAATACTTGCACTGAATTTAAAATATTATCTTAAAAATGAAAAAAATCACTTCTTAATCTTGTTACAAAGCTGTAAATGCTTTTATAACAGAGAAATACAGATAGGAAAAAGAAATAACACTCAAAATAGGAACAAGCAGAGCAGATCACGGCTGACATCTGGATACATATCCTTCTAAGTGCTACTTGTATAAGGTCATCTTCTGTACATTGACTATTTGCTGTTTCCTGCAGATGATAGTACTGTGCTAAAAGCTCTACGTACAGTATTTCATTAAACCTCTTTATACACCAGGAGATCAATGCTATCTCATTTTTGTGAATATACTTGGCTGTTTAAAGAAGTAGAAGTGCTACAGAAACACTCTATTTATGGCATGTGTTGCATTAAATTGGTAAGCTCCACTGTTTCTTCAGTCCAGACACTGGCCTAAGTTGAAAAATTCTACCAGGAGATTTCAGAAATATAGAGAAATCCAGACCAAAACTAAACCTTCTAATTTAGAGAAGAAAGAATTCAGGAATATCCAATGTACAGAGTTCTCTCTCTTTTGATTGAAATATAATAGAAAGTATCCTCATACTTGACTTATTTTTAAATTTAGAAGTGCTAGAATCACCAAAGACAGAGCTGAGTTGTCCCCAGTAAAATATTTGGGGCGGCTGTGTTTGAACAGAAACATAATTTTGGTCATGTACTTGCCAAAGCAATTAGCATTACTTTAATTAATATAATTATTGATTGTAGTTATGGTTAAAATCATTAGTGTAGAAGACAACATAATGAAATGAGACTATCTTACATTACAAAAAGTATACAATACTTCCTAGCTTTAACAAGCTAGGTATTATTTTATCTGTATTTAAATTTTTTAACGGACATACTGTATATTTGGGAAATGTGATAGTTTTTTTCCAAGTAAAATTGTTTAAGACAAAATCTATGAAATATGAGTCACCTGCCAGACTTCCAAGAAACCAGTACTCCTGAGTTTCCTTCACACATGGTGATTCATTCTTCCAGGATCCTCCAGAAGGTGGGTGGCAAAGGAGAAATTAAGAGCAAGCATAAGAATTAAATGATAGAAAGTGTCTCATTTTACACATGATGTTTCTCATCTGAATGCATATTCCTGTATTTTTTTTTAAAGATTTTATTTATTTATCTGACAGAGAGAAATCACAAGTAGGCAGAGAGGCAGGCAGAGAGAGAGAGGGGGAAGCAGGCTCCCTGCTGAGCAGAGAGCCTGATGCGGGACTCGATCCCAGGACTCTGAGATCATGACCTGAGCCGAAGGCAGCGGCTTAACCCACTGAGCCACCCAGGCGCCCCATATTCCTGTATTTTAACCCATTTTGGGGAACTACTTGATATTTTGTTATCTCATTTCTACTCTACGATCTATGGTGATTCACCTGGAGTTGGGAGTTATTAGGAATTACTGAAGGGGATCATGGGAGGGTTGAATAATGAAACTTTTTATGTGTCTGGAGGTTTACATTTAAGAAGCAGTATTTAAAACAATGTAACTGTGCTTGGAAGACAACTTTATAAAATATATTACAGCCCTTCCTGCCCCTTTAAGTTCTATACAGAACCAGATATTGTCCTACAGACTCTATTATCCTGAACAGCAATATACTCTGCACTTTGGTCAGCCTTTCTTTCTTTCTTTCTTTCTTTTTAATATAGTTTAATAGTTTAATATTTGTTTTAAATATAGTTTAAATACAGGTTGTGCTTACTTTTCGATGTGTTTTCCTCTGCCACTCCTCACCCACCCCCCTGTCCACTGGTTTCAGGTGATTAGTTGTCACTTCTTTCTCTGAAGATATCTGACCTCTTAGACCAGCACTGCCTGCCACTTTTCTCTTTTGCATTAGAGAGATTGTGTTATGGGCGGAATTATGTTCAGGCCCAAGTTTATATGTTGAAGTTCTAATCCCTAGTACTTCAAAATGTGACTCTACTTGGAAATAGAGCCTTTGCAAGTGTGATCAAGTTAAGATGAGGTCATTAGGGTAGGCTTAATCCAAACGACAAGAGTCCTTAGAAGAAGAGAAAATATGGACACAGAAACATACAGAGGAAAGAGGATGTGAAGACACAGGGAGGATGTATAAGCCAAGAACAGAGTCTGAAACAGATCCCTCCCTCAGAGCCACCAGAAGTAGCCAATCCTGCCAACGCCTTATCTAGAATTTCTAAACTCCACAACTGTGAGAAAATAAATTTCTATTGTTAAAGCCACCCACTCTGTGGTACTTTGTTATGGCCACCCCAGCAAACTAACGCAAGTTGACCTGAAAATCATGTAACCAAATTAATGAATACCATGAAAACTAACTATAAATAGATTTTGAGAGTCCAAGAACATATTTTCTATGAGCAGTTTTTTATGAACTTTATAGTATGAATATTGGCCATCCAACCCGAGTTATTTTATACTGCCTTCCTAGATGCTACTGTTCATTCATCCAATTATCTATGCAGTTAATGAATATTTGTTGAGTTGTTTGAAATTTGGGAATATAGTACCAGACATTATGCCAGACATGGTACATTGAAGTGTTGGTACAGCTCCCAGGGAACTTACAGTCTCAGAGAGGGAAGCAGTTACAATAAAGTACAATAGGTACATAGGATGTTGGTGAGGTTCAAAGGAAGGAGTGATTTATTTCACCTGGAATCTCTGTATAGAGATGGTGATTCTTGAGCACACAGAAGGAAATGGGCACTATTCTTGCGGCATGCTGTGGACTGAATCATGTCTCCCCAAAATCAGATATTATAGCCCTTAACCCCACGAGATGGTATTTGGAGTTGGGGCCTTTGGAAGATACTAGATTTAGATGAGGTCATGAGGGTGGGACCTTTATGATGGGATTTGTGCCTTTATAGAAGAGATTCTAGAGAGCTTGCTTATCTCTCTCTACTGTGAGAGGATTCAGTGAGAAGACAACAGTCTATAAGCCATAGAGTCCTCACCAGAAACTGGCCATGCTAACACCTTGATCTTCAACTTCTAGCCTCCAGAATGTGGGAATATTAATATCTATTGTTTAAACCACTCACTCTAGGGTATTTTGTTATGGCAACCCAAACTAAGATAGGGCATGAAGCATAGGGCATAAGCAAAGACTCAAAAGGAACTCATGGCTAGAGGGCTTAACTAGTCATTCATTTTTTTCACTTGCTTGTTCATTCATTGATTCATCCATTCACCTATTCATTTGTTTATTTGTTCTATAAATATTTAATTGGGTGCCAACCATGTGTTAGGAGCTCTACTAAGCAAGCCTTTGAAGTATAGTGGTGAACAAGTTAAGTTTTTGATCTAATGAAAATTTAGATAATAAACTGATGAGCAAATAAACAAGATACTCTCAGATTGTGAAAGTGTAATTAACAAAATAAACAATTTCAGGGCACCTGGGTGGCTCAGTGGGTTAAAGCCTCTGCCTTTGGCTCAGGTCATGATTCCAGGGTCCTAGGATCGAGCTCCGTGATGGGCTCTCTGCTCAGCAGGGAGCCTGCTTCCCCTCCTTTCTCTCTGCCTGCCACTCTGCCTACTTGTGATCTCTGTCTATCAAATAAATAAATAAAATCTTAAAAAAAAATAAAGAAAAGAAAAGAAACAACAATGAGATGAAGAGGGATGCCTGGATGGCTCAATCAGGGTTAAGCGTCTGGCTTCGGCTCAGGTCAGGATCTCAGGGTCCTGGGGTTAAGTCTCACATTGGGCTCCTTGCTTGGTGGGGAGCCTGCTTCTCCCTCTGCCTGCCACTCCCCCTGCTTGTGCTCACTTTCTCTCTCTGACAAATAAATAAATATAAAATCTTAAAAAGAAGAAAGAGGAGGAGGAAGTGGAGGAGGAGGTGAAGAGGGAGAAGAAGAAGAGGAGGGGGAAGAATGAGATAAAGAGTAACCAGGCACTGCTATCTGAAAAAAAGTAACAGTTAGCTAAGTTCTGAAAAATGAAAGACTGGGAAACAGTGATTCAGGTAGATGGGCCTGTATGTTCCGAGACAGAAAAGAGCTCCATGTATTCCAGGAGAAGACCTAGCGTGCCTGGAACACTGTCTATGAGGGAAAGATGTAAGGAAAATTGGAGACTTATAGAGTAGCCCAGTCATGGAAGGTTTTGTGTGCCAGGTCAAGATTTGTCCAAAGATGGTCTGTGGACAACAAGGAAACGTTGACGACATGAGGCCAGAAATACCACGGTAAAATTTTTTGCTCACTTTGACAGCAATGTTAAAGATGTGTTTGTTGGGCTACCAGATAAATTCTGGTTCCCATCCATATTTTGGAAATATTTACACCAAAATAGTATTTGTTGTTTACCTGAAATTCAAATTTAACTGGCCATTCTGTATTTTTATTTGCTAAATTTGACAACCCTAGCTGGAAAACACAAGGGCAGAAATAAATGGCTCTTATGAGGGCTCAAAGAGAGATGACAAAGGCCCAAAAAGGCAAAAAAAAAAAAAAAAAAAGAAAGAAAAAGTGGAGGGTGGAGTAGAGGAGAAAGGAGGTGGATGTGAGTGGATTTGGTGGTTAATGATTCTGGTGGGATGTAGGAAACCAAGATTTGAGGTAAAGGGAGGAGTTGAGAGTGACTAAGTTTTATGTCTCGGGTGGATGACATTGTCTGTCTCTAAGAGATAAAAAACAGAGACGATTTGGGGAGAGGAAGGAGTTAAGTTTTGGAAGTACTGAATTTAACATGCCAGTGGCCCCTTCAGGTGAAAATAAACAGGAAGTAATTGGACATACAGATCTGAAAGTCAGGAAGATTCTGGTTGGAGAATTCTGGGTCCCTGATTTGTGAGTCATCAGTACACAGGGGTCAGTTAGGTTTGTGAAAATGATCACATTAGAGTGAGAAGAGTCAGGACAAAACCTATGATAATTCTGTTATCTAAAGGACAAGAAATGGGAAGAGGGGAAAAAAGAGAGAGAAGCAATAGAATGTGATGACACTGATGAAAAGGAAAGTTTAGAAAAGAAAAGAGTGGCTTTCCCCTTTTAGGTAATGAGAAGGAACTGCTAACCAGAAAACACCCTTGCTAAGTCACACCTAATATGCTGGATAAAATATGACAAACAGGCTTTAAATGTGTAGCTAAATTTGCAAAATATAAGAGATACCCCCAGGGCCCATACACCAAAGAATAACTCAACACTGGGGTAGGGAGCATGTAAACTGGGTCCGTAGTGGTCTCGGGGGAGGTTACGAGCTTTGGGGCCAGTATCTTCATTTCCATGAAGGAGCAGGAGATGAGACTTTATAATTAAGAAAAAATTAGAAATAACTTACATATTCATTAAAAGGCAACAGCATGAACAAATTGCGAATGTACATACGGTAGCACAGTACTAAAATGCAATTACACCCAACTATGAATACATGTATCACTGCGGATACGTTTCCAAAGCAGAATGGTTCCACAGCATTGCCTTTAAAGGAAATTTTAAGAATACAAAAGATTAAATAGTGTTAATTAATGCATGTATCAATAATAAAATGCGCACCCTCGATAGGATATAGTCATGTTAGTGGTTGCCTTCAATGAGGAAGAGAAAGAGAAGGGGTCAAGGAGAAGCATGGGTGAGCTCCCGTAGTATTGATAATGCTGTATTCCTTCAGTAAAAAAAAAAAAATAAGGTACAATGTTAAGATTTGATGTTAAAATGTTAAGATTTGTCAAACCTAGGTAATTAGTACATAGGGCCTTGTAGTTTGCTTGAAATAATAGAATATTTAATGAATGAAAGGAGAATTTGACATCTTATCGATAAACTCTAGAAACCAGAGGGAATTCAAGAGTGCCGGACATAGGCGTGGCTGGGTGGCTCAGTGGGTTAAGCCGCTGCCTTCGGCTCAGGTCATGATCCCAGGGTCCTGGGATCGAGTCCCGCATCGGGCTCTCTGCTCAGCAGGGAGCCTGCTTCCCCCTCTCTCTCTCTGCCTGCCTCTCTGTCTACTTGTAATCTCTGTCTGTCAAATAAACAAATAAAATCTTAAAAAAAAAAAAGAGTGCAGGACATAGTGTGTTCATGGGTACACACGTGAGTGTGCATGTGTAGGCAGGCATGCCTGGGTGTGTGTGTGTGTTTGTGTGTTTGTTTATGTTGGAAGAGGCAGAGGGTGTTTTTATAAGTCGCGTAGAAGGTCCCAGGGCAGTTTCACGCATATGAGTGAACAAATGAATACATAAGTGAAAGATGGCCTTAGTTTTCTCTTTCAACTGCAGAGAGAAAAGAAGCCGGAGGGCTTGACCAGTGGAATTTAAGAATCAGTTTTGTGGTCACCCATACCTGTCAAAAGGGCTAAGATAAAAAACACAAGAAACAGTAAGTGTTGATGAGGATGTGCTGTCACCAGGAATGCAAACCGGGACAGTCCTTGTGACAAAGAGCATGGGGGTTCCTCAAAAAATCAAAAATAGAACTATCTTATGATCTAGTAATTGCCCTACTGCTTATTTACCCCAAAATATAAATACATTAATTCAGAGGGATACATGCACCTCTATGTTTATTGTCGTATTATTTACAATAGCCAAACTATGGATATATAGATATAGATAGATATAGATATACATATAGATATAGATATATAGGTATATAGATATTATTCAGTCATAAAAAATAATATCTTGCCATTTGCAACAACACGGATAGAGCAAGAGAGTATAATGCTAGGAAAAATAAGTCAGAGAAAGACAAACACCATATGATCTCACTCCTATGTGGAATTTAAGAAATGAAACAAGCAAAGGGGAAAAAAGAGAAAGACAAACCAAAAAATAGACTCTTAAATATAGAGAGTAAACTGATGGTTATGAGAAGAAAGGTGAGTATGGTGATAGATGAAATAGGGCATGGGGATTAAAGAGTATACTTACTAAGATTTAAAAAAAAAAAGAAAGAAAGAAAAGAAAAGAAAAGAAAAAAAACCATTCTGCAGGGGGAAGAGGACTAGAAGTGAGCAAACCCGTACATACTCTATCCTTCCTTCCGTGCATGCATAGGTAAAGTGATTAGGTGATTTTGAGTTCTAGGAGGTGAATTCACCAGATGGTTGAATTCAAGAAACATGAAATATTATGGTTGTGCGTGTGTCTAGATATTTATTTGTCTATCTAACTACCTATGTCTGTTAACATATCGCACACATCTTCACATTTTCGCTTGGTTTCAAAGCCCGTTACAGGATTACAGAGGGCAGGACACAGGATGGAGTGGGAAATAGTTGGAAGGTGTGTTCATGATCTGCCCCCGTTACCACAAATAAATCACTTAGCCTTTCTAAGCCTGGATCCTTCTCATCAATAAGATGAGATATGTCACAGGGTTTTGGAAAAATACAGCCTTAAATAGTCCAATTTTGATTTATTGAGGAAAAAAATGGACTCTGCCCCAGAAAAGAAAAAGTTAAAATTAATGAATGACAGATGAAACCAGGGCTAAATCAGGGGCAGGGAGCATGCTACTATCTAAAATCATTTTATTTATTTTAGCTATTATATAGCTTTTTGTGTGCAAATTTCCATTTTCATTGTTTTTACTTTTCCAATACCAACTAAATGGTGCTTTCTGCCTGATTGGAAAAAATGAGCATTTACTATGCTGTATATGGGGAGAGGATGGGGAAGCTCTTCATTTGATCAAGGACATTCCCTGATGGACAGCATTGCTCTGTGGTTAGACACACATACTCTAGAACTAATCCCAAGAAGTTGCTTAACCTCCATGTAAAAATGAGGCTAAAGGTGCTGTTTGCCTTCATACAGGATGAAGCACGTAGAGCGGCTGGTGCCTAGTAAGTGCTGTGTAATATTGAATTAATAAGTAAGTTCTGCTCCTCTGACACAGCAGCTTTTACCAGCTGCTGCAGAGAAGCCCCTTACGCCCAAGACTGGCTTTTGCTCTGTTTTCTTGACAACGTTGCACATCATCACAATGCCCTCTCCAAAGGCCCTGGGACTCTCCAATGTTCTGGGATACCAATTTGACTGGGCTGCTGTCTCATTTTACATGTTTGGGATGGGGCAACAGAACGACAATCATTTACATTATCTTAGTGAAGCCCAAGAGCCCCAGGGGAGGGGCCTCCTGGCTGAATAGTAAAACTGTGTCTTCCCTCTTCTGGTATTATCCTTGGAGCCTGGTGATTTGGCTAAGGGCTTTAGGGGAACAGTGGGTTCCAGAAAATGTTGCTGGATACCATCTTTCTGGGAGACAGTGTCTTGGAAACCTTAACAAACATGCTGGTTCAGCTCTGGTGATTGATTTGGAGATAACGGTGGGCAAGTACTCGAAAATGTACGAATGATGTTGTGTATGTGAGGGAGTGTATGTTTTAACTCAAACAGAAGAAGCTTGGGAGAATCTGCACTAAAGTATTAATGGTAATTACCTCTGCACAGTGGTATTTTGAGTTGTTTTGATTTACTTATTTTCTTTTTGTTTGTATTTTCTAGACTTTGTTCAGTGATTGTGAATAGCATGTTTGAGAACAAAAAAGGAAGAAAAGTATTTTGAAGAGGCATTTCACCAGTTTGCCTAGTTTTGTCATCAAGTTATTTGGAAAAACGAGTTTCTATGCTTTCCAAGAGGGCTCTCAGGAAGGGGAAACTTTCTGCCGCCTTCCTGCATTCTGTGGCAGGGTCTAAGAAATAAGCTGACAGAAGATAGATCAATAGGAGAACAGCATCCAAATCTTACTTAATATTTTTATCTGTACACGTGAGTCTTTAAAAATGAAAATGGTGTCCAAAAGAAACCATTCGGTCCCGAAGCTTAGATTATTTTTTTAAACAATGAATGATAAATTGTGGGGATGTGAGAAGACAAAGGAGTTTGGGCTCAGGGCAGTAAACTGTGAGGCAGTGATGAGAAAATATATGGAAGAAACTAATGGAAGATAAGAATTATTTTAGTCAGTTTGCTTGTACATTCATCTCTGGTGATAAGAATGTTCTCTTCCTGGTGCAGGGAAGACGTCCTTCTCATGGCAAATTTTATGATATGCTTTCAGGTAGAAAGGGGGAGGGGGGAGCTTCCTGCACCTCCTGTGTGTCAAGTGCCTTCAGCTCAAAATAGTCCATATGCCAAAGCAGCATAGCTCAGGGTGGCATGTTCTGACCCCTTCAGGGCCACTGCTGGTCTTAGGAATGTTATGTTTTTGTCCTGATTCCGCTGGTGAGGGCCACAGGGCTGTGGGTTGAGTGAAGGCTGACAGTATACACAGGAGCACAGAGAAGTGGTACAATGGATGTTGACTTCTTCCCTCCTCCCCACATTATTCTCAATGGGGACAGAGAAATCTCTATTGCACGAGGTCAAAAGTACTTTACTATCTAAGGTCTCCGAAGGAAAAAGGAGAGAATAATCCTTATCTTGACCTAGTAATCAATGGTGAGCTCTCTAAACCACAATGGCTCCTTTTTGTTAAACTAATTATCTTGGTGGAAAGAATATCTTTGAACTACTCCCAACAGACAGGTCTCTATCTCTCTCTCTCTCAGTGATGAGGAGGGGAGGTTGAAGCTTTTGGCTAACAACTCCAAGGGGTGTTGCCAACAGTTCTCCAAAGGCTGTTCTCAGGCTTTTCTGATGGATTTCCAAGGCCCACAGGTCTGAAAAGGTAGAAATAGAAAAAGAACAATAAAGCATTAGATTCTCCCCTCTGTGCTTATGTGGCCAGTCTTGACCTCTTCTTCCAGGTGAGGCTGTTGCACGGCTGGGGGTGAACAAGCCAGAATAAGAAATATCACACCTAACGCCCACTATTGTTTCCTGCTCCTTTTCATTTCCAGTGGCCAGAGATTCCGGGTCCTGCTAACTCACTTCCTACCTGGGATTATCCTTCGACACTTCCGATTAAATGTAGGCACTTAGGGACCCATCCCAGGTGGAAGAACTGGGCGGGAAAAGTGTTTCAGTGCAGCCTGAAGGAACAGGGTTCCGAGCCTGAGTCACCACTTACCAGCCAATTGTTTAAGCAGAAGGTAGGAGCTTCAGCCTCTGTCTTTGTAAAGTAGGAATACAAATCGTACCCATTCGAGCGGTTCCTGTGCCAATTAAATTGCATTGTGTTCTCAGTCCACCTAAAATTGTTGGGAGGCAATAATGAAGCAAAACCATTAATCTGGGATCAAAGAATTACAGTTCAGGGTCATAGTGTCCCAATTAGGGAGCGAAAGTCAAGCAAGAGCTAAAAAGGAAGACTCGTATACATTGTTTACAAAGAATTTTGATCTGGTTGGCGACAAAACTCATCTGAGCTAAACATAATTGGTTGCTAAGGCTATCACTAAGCAGAAGTCCCTTCCTGTAGCGACCTGCAGGTGTTCAAGCGGAGTCCTTGGAGTATTTGTGGTTTGGCCCAGGTTAAAAGTTCATGGTTCCATCTGGTGAAGACGTGCTCACAGCCCACTTTTTTTTAAAGATTATTTATTTATTTATTTAACAGCCGGAGATCACAAGTAGGCAGAGAGGCAAGCAGAGAGAGAGGAGGAAGCAGGCAGAGAGGCAAGCAGAGAGAGAGGAGGAAGCAGGCTCCCCGCTGAGCCAGACATGAGGCTCGATCCCAGGAGACTGGGATCATGACCTGAGCTAAAGGCAGACACAGCCCACTTTTTAATGGACTCCTGGATCCATTTTAATGTTCCTTGACTTTTAAAAAAAAAAATGTTCCTTGACTTAAGTGACTCTATTTTACTTTGCCTTTCACACTCTCAATGCTTGGCGTGTAGTAAATATTTAATAAGAGTTAACACAAGCACAGAACAGTTTGGGGAGCTAAGGATGGATCTGCTTCTGGTTTGAGAGGTGCTGAGGAAGGATGGAAGAGGAGTTTATGAATAGAATGGGCCACACTGGGGATGTGATCCCCACCCACCCAGAATCATCTAGGCGGCTACTTCAGTAAAAAGTAGGAAAAAGTCCGTTTTCTTGATTAGTGCCTAAAGTTCTGCTTATAGATGTATGCCCATTAACCATGGTCTACCGTCAGTGCAGAAATCTGCCGGGAACATTACCGGGGAAAATGAACGCTTCTCCTTGTGCTGTCAGTTTCCTTGTAAAGGGATCATCGGGAGGCTCAGAATATGTAGGTTATTTGAGAAGAGTAGGAAAAAAATGTACTGTTAAATACTAAAAATAAAGAAAAACCACTGAATCTACTTTAACCCGATCACAGCAGTCAGCAGTAGCTCATTGAAAGTCAGTTTCAAACTGCGACAGCTTTCAAAGACCCTTTTCATATATTTTCTGAAGTCTCCCTGAAAGGATTCCTTTCTTTGTGAGCATAGTGGGTAAGGAGGGCCTCCATAAGCCAAAATGAAATTGAAGGTAATCCTGGTTCTTGAAGGAATAGAAGCCTGATTCAGAAATGTTTGTTGAAGCACAGAGGTCCAGCGGACTCTCCCACCCAGGCATACCAGTTTCTCTCATTTTCCAAGTAGATACTTCTAAAGGTCCCATGTCCCGTTTAGGAAGGCAGCCAACAGCTGTGTCCGCGCAGGCCCCTGAGTGCCCTGTGGGATTTTCTATGGAATTAGGCTGCTGTGGCCTTTCCGGCTGCACTCCCCGTGTCCTTTCAGATTGCAAAGTCACTTACGATTCCTGGAATGGTTCCTCCACCTCTATCACTTAGTTAAACACTCGCCCCCCCCACCTCCAAGGTCAAATACTTTTTTCCCCTTTCTGAATCGTCCCTGATGTTAACTGCTTCGAACTTCTACAAACAATGACAATCAGCTAAGAATACCAAAGCCCTCATTCAGACCCTGGGAAGGTGGGACTGGCTACCAGAAGGGATGCCTTTCAATGTTCTACCTGCGCTCCGGGAGAGATGTTAGATGCTTGTGCCCATCTGGGATCAGGCTCTTTAAAGCTAAAGGTGAGGGTTAAATTGTTACAGGTTTTGTGTCCCCTTAGTGCCCGCGGTTCTTGGTCCTGCTGCTTAGAAGAATGAAGAGGTAGGCCAGACAAAGACTGGTGGGCAGCAGAGCGGAGTTTACTGAGGGAAGCTCCTGGAGAGGGAGGCCAGAGAGGGTTGCCCTTAGAGGGCATGGGGTTTCTCAGTTTAGGGGTTTTTATGAGCTCTTTTGCAGGACTCTTCAGCAATCAGGGTGTGCTGAATCGTGCCAGTCAGGGCTTTGGTCACGTATCATATCTACTTATGATGTTACTATCTCTGTGCTGATGGTCAAAAGACATCTGGGGCCTTAAGGCTTTTTTTTTTCTTTTTTAAAGATTTTATTTATTATTTATTATTTATTTGACAGACAGAAATCACAAGTAGTCAGAGAGGCAGGCAGAGAGAGAGGAAGGGAAGCAGCTCCCCACCAAGCAGAGAGCCGGATGCGGGGCTCAATTCCAGGACCCTGGGATCATGACCTGAGCTGAAGGCAGAGGCTTTAACCCACTGAGCCACCCCTTAACTGCCCCTTGCCCTTGGTAGCGACAAATGCTTTGTGGTTGATTGTCTTATTTTAGGATGTTTTGTAGAAGTTATTTCTGCAAGGGCTGCAAAGCAGAGTATTAGTGTGCTCCTGTCTAATCTGCA
This sequence comes from Neogale vison, assembly GCF_020171115.1. NCBI lineage: Eukaryota > Metazoa > Chordata > Mammalia > Carnivora > Mustelidae > Neogale > Neogale vison. The sequence goes on along the minus strand of NC_058091.1, from coordinate 69,412,155 downwards.
AAAACAGGATGTCAGTGCTGTTTGATCTTAGCTGTCCTGACTCTGTATTTTCTTGTTGGGGACCCTGGTCCTGACTAATGTCCTGACTAATGCCTAACAAAATGAGCTAATGCCCCAGAGAAGGATCTGACTCAAAGATGTTCAGTCTTTTCCTAGATTTCATCCACCCTGTAGCACCCTTTCTAGAATAGAGGTCGCTGTTATGTATCCCCCGAATTTTCTTTTCTCTCAGGGCAAACACCTGTGTGTGTGTGTGTGTGTGTGTGTTTCTCTTCCTTAGCTCCTCACATGACAGTCTGTGCATCTCCTCAACATACTCGTGTCGTCCTTGTTTTAATGATATTCCTTTCCATTGCGGTGCATGGAACTGAACTCCTTCCTCCAGGTGAGGTGAGCTCCACTGAGGGGAGTGGCCTTTCTAGCCTCTCTGAACAGGACTTCTCACTCAGATCAGACCCATGTCACCTTCTGAGTTCCCTCAATGGGATATTGATCTGTAACAAGTTTGCAGAGTGTCCTACTCTACTCACTGTTCATCGCTCAGGGACTCACCCGCCATGCAATCGGCTGTGAGGGGCCATGAAAGGCTTTGTCAGATGCTTTCTGGAGATCCAGAGGTGCTCTGACTCTGGCATTGCCTTGATTCCCTGGTTACCAAAAACAAACCAAGGAAGAAACACAAAAATTCATGGTGTTATTTTCCATGAGGGTGGGGATTTTTTTAATTCAGGAGACATTTCCTGAATGCCTGGCATGTGGTGGGCATTCAGTGACTTTTGAATAAATGAATGAATCTGTGCTTCATGAATTAATTGGCTCCTGTTATTCCCTTGGGGCACAGGGTTGTGGGGTTCTGGTCTCACAGAGTCCAAGAATGCATCTTGCAGACACGAAAGGGTGAAGTGGAGTGAAAGCTTATTAAGTGAAGAAGGGAGCAGAAATAAAAGAGAAAAGCTCTCTAGACTGAGAAGGGTCCTGAATGGGTTGCCACTGTGGGTTTTCACTGGCAGTCTTTTATGGAGAACAGACCAGGGAACAGAAATCTTCTTGATGTCTCTACTGTTGATAGTACCATATTTACTTTCTCTTTGATGTTTGATAACTTTCAGGGGTCCAGCTGTAACTGTCATAGAGATATCTGGTCTCTGACATTTAGGACAAATGAGGTGGTCTCGTTAGTCTCGTTGTGTTCCCTTATCTCTGATTCTGTATGCCTCAGCATTTCTCCACATCTGGGATTTCTGTGAGCCTGGTCCCTAGCCCCCTGCGTGAGCCAAGTCAGGGGAGGCAGGGGCCTTTTATCTCTCCTGCCTAGACCTTAACACTTTCCTTACTTAATTGGACATACATTTTTTACAATTTTTTAATTTTTTTATAAACATATGATGTATTATTAGCCCCAGGGGTACAGGTCTGTGAACTGCCAGGTTTACACACTTCACAGAACTCACCATAGCACATACCCTCCCCAATGTCCAAAGTCCATAACCCCACCACCCTCTCCCTACCTTCTTCCCCTGGCAACTCTGTTTGTTTTGTGAGATTAAGAGTCTCTTATGGTTTGTCTCCCTCCCGATCCCATCTTGTTTTATTTTTTTATTTTTTAAAAACATTTTTTTTTAAAGATTTTTTATTTATTTATTTGACAGAGAGAGATCACAAGCAGGCAGAGAGGCAGGCAGAGAGAGAGGAGGAAGCAGGCTCCCTGCTGAGCAGAGAGCCCGATGCGGGCCTCGATCCCAGGACCCTGAGATCATGACCTGAGCTGAAGGCAGCGGCTTAACCCACTGAGCCACCCAGGCGCCCCCATCTTGTTTTATTTATTATTTTCCTACCCCTCACCCCCCCCCACGTTGCATCTCCACTTCCTCATATCAGGGAGATCATATGATAGTTGTCCTTCTCCAATTGACTTATTTCGCTAAGCATGATACCCTCTAGTTCTATCCATGTCATTGCAAATGGCAAGATATCATTTCTTTTGATGACTGAATAGTATTCCATTGTATACCACATCTTCTTGATCCATTCATCTGTTGATAGACATCTAGGTTCTTTCCAGAGTTTGGCTATTGTGGACATTGCTGCTATAAACATTTGGGTGCACGTGCCTCTTTGGATCGCTACGTTTGTATCTTTAGGGTAATACCCAGTAGTGCAATTGCTGGGTCATAGGGTAGCTCTATTTTCAACTTTTTGAGGAACCTCCATGCTGTTTTCCAGAGTGGTTCCACCAGCTTGCATTCCCACCAACAGTGTAGGACAGTTCCCCTTTCTTTGCATCCTTGCCAGCATCTGTCATTTCCTGACTTGTTAATTTTAGTCGTTTTGACTGGTGTGAGGTGATATCTCATTGTGGTTTTGATTTGTATTTCCCTGATGCCGAGTGATGTGGAGCACTTTTTCATGTGTCTGTTGGCTATCTGGATGTCTTATTTGCAGAAATGTCTGTTCATGTCCTCTGCCCATTTCTTGATTGGATTATTTGTTCTTTGGGTGTTGAGTTTGCTAAGCTCTTTATAGATTTTGGATAGTAGCCCTTTATCTAATATGTCGTTTGCAAATATCTTTCCCATTCTTTCAGTTATCTTTTGGTTTTGTTAACTGTTTCCTTGGCTGTGCAAAAGCTTTTAATCTTGATGAAGTCCCAATAGTTCAATTCTGCCCTTGCTTCCCTTGCCTTTGGCGATGTTCCTAGGAAGGAGTTGCTGAGGCTGAGTTCAAAGAGGTTGCTGCCTTTGTTCTCCTCAAGGATTTTGATGGATTCCTTTCTCACATTGAGGTGCTTCATCCATTTTGAGTCTATTTTTGTGTGTGGTGTAAGGAAATGGTCCAATTTCATTTTTCCGCATGTGGCTGTCCAATTTTCCCAACACCATTTATTAAAGAGACTGTCTTTTTTTCCATTGGTCATTCTTCCCTGCTTTGTTGAAGATTAGTTGACCATAGAGTTGAGGGTCTATTTTTGGGCTCTCTATTCTGTTACATTGATCTATGTGTCTGTTTTTGTGCCAGTACCTGGACATACATGTTTTAAAGGTAAGCTACAGCTTGTGTGATTTACTTTAGGAAACTGTAGTTATAGCGGCTCTGCTCTCATCTGTCGCTCAGCAAATATTTTCCAGTTTGCTTCTTAAAAGTAACTAGAAATGACTTAGAAATTTTAAGAGCCTACTACTTTAATTTGTGGGGATAAATTGTTCAGAGTAGCATCCCTTTCTCTCACTGCTTCATATATCTCAAATATATTATTTTATAAATAATGTTTGTTAATGATAATGCTTATTCCACCATTCTTGGTCTGAAGTCTTTTCTTCACAAAAGATAACCAAAAAGCAAAATTGAATACATTTTTATTCTTGTTTCTTTTGGTCGTTTGTCAATATTACACTACTTGCTACAAGAAATGAGCCTGTCTTTTCTGGTTTTATAACTTTGTATAGTATTAATAAGTCCATTTTGTTGTCCTTAGGTGTTTCTGACTATAGAAACTTGGTGTTAGATAATTGTGTCTTTCAGCTGCAAAGACTGTTAGGAGTTAGTTGGGCAGTTAGTCAGGGCCAATGTCCCCAGCAAGAAAATATGTAGTCAGGACAGCTAAAATAAAACAGCACTAACACTCTTCTTTGCAGCTGAGACAGGACCGCACTAATATTCTGCTTCTTCATTAGAAAGATGTCATTCAAGCAAAGAGTTGAAGGAGGTGAGGGAGTAAGTGAGCCATACAGATCTATGAGGAGAAGCATTCCAGGCAGGAGGAACAGGGGGATCAAAGGCTCTAGAAGGGGAATGTTCTTGGCCAGTTGGGGAATCAGCAAGAGGCCAGGATGGTAGAGTAAGGGAGTGAGGGGCAAGGGAGCAGAAGGTGAGGTCAGAGGGAAAATGGCCCCTGTAGGGTTGTGCATTGAATTGGTGGGTAGTATGGACTGGAACATTTTGAGCAGAGGAGTGACTTAGCCTTAAGCCTCAAGTGACACTACATCTCCTATGTTTCTCTGTCTCTAGGGACAATGTAGAAGACAGGCCATTTGGGGGTATTTGTAAAATTCCAGGCAAGATTCGATATCACTTCCATTTGGCTAATCCAGACCTCAGTGAGATCAGTGGTGGGAGAAAGAAGTGGTGGTCAGATTCCATATGGATTTTGATGTTAGAGTCACAGATTTGCTGAAGGACTGGATAAAAGAATTGAAGGAGAAGGAATAGTCAAGATGACACTAAGGTTTTGTCCTAAGCAACTGAAAGGATAAAGAGGATACCAACTCAAACAGAAAGTCTGGGGACAAGATACAGAGCTTACTTCTGCCATATTGAAGTTTATGTACTGATTGGATTTTTAAGTGCTGTTGCTGGGCAACCAGTTGGATACTTCCCAAACAATTGATATGCATCCTCATGTAGTTTATTGATAAAATGATTTATCATAAAATGGTTTGAATTATTGGTAAGTCCTAAATATCTTGCCCTCATCTTTATTTGCTTATAGTTATATTCCTTGGTGTGATTAGCACCACCGTTAGACACTAAACTCCATGAGGGCAAGGGTCATCTTTGTGGTGCTCATTTCTTCGTTGTGTTTCCATCACCCAGGAAAGGTTTCTGTCAGGTGGTAGGGGCTCAAGGCACATGTCAACTATTCAATACATATTGATTAAATACATTGATTTTATTTGGATTTTTTTTAAGTTTAGAAGAGGAATGTTGATTTGAAAATATTGAGAGATATGAAAAATTTTTTTTGGAATTTTTCAAATATTATTATCATGCTGTTTTATCATAAATATCCACCCACTTTAATTCAGGACTAAAAAATGATTTTATCAGAAATTATTTTCTTCTTAAATGTGACATTTCAAAAAGTTTGAGGCATCATGACATGTGCCTCATGTGACTGTTAACGTGGCTTATAAAATAGTCTATGTATATTAAATATATATAAATATGTAAATTTAAAATACAAATTTATATGCATGGATGGTGCTCTTCGAGTGAGATGGCATGTGTGAAATGACGATATGCCCCAAGAAACAGCATTAATGACTTTTATAAAAATTGCACAAGAGTGTAAATTAGAACTTTTCTAGAATGGTACAAGCTTATAAAGAGAGACTCACTTGATGTCAATGTCATGGATTGAAGTTGATGGCAATGAAATGAGAACAAGGAAATGGTGGGGGGGCAGTGGGTGGAAGATCTTAATGCAAAAATCATGGTGACTTCGGATTTTGAGACACTTGGCATTCTGTGTGCTTTTGAGTGACCTGACCTCAAGGACAGTAAACCATGTGTCCTTGGGTTCATCAGTGTTCCCAGTGGGGAGCTCTTCTTGAGTCTTAGTGTCATTACTCCCCTGTCTGATATGGTTAAAAAGAGGAATGGCCAAGACTCTTCATGTACTTTCTATTTAATTCATTTCCTGGAGATATTTCTGCATTTCTTAACCCTGAGATGAGGAAAGGACGACGAAGTCACAGAGTAGCAACATGCATGAGCTCCAGCAGGACTGACAGTGTTCAGTTAGTTTATTTCCATGACTTTTCCCTAAACACATAATTCTGACTTCCTCAGTTGAAACTGGATTCAGATACGGGAAAAGTGAGATAATGTGTCTACATCATTTTTACCATGTTTTTAGGCCAATTGGTGAGCCTGTAAAATCCAAATAAGCCAAGGTTTCCTAGGACGTTCCTGATCTCTACCTAAAGACCATAGAAGGAGTATATCCCTCATCCATCAGAAAAATCCATCAAGGAATGCACGGTATTAAACAGAACAAGCAGATATAATGGTATTAGTCTGCTTATCGCTTCTTAAGGTTTGAATATATTTTCCCAGTTCTTCCTGGTAAATGAAAATAGGTGCCTTTGGCAGCTACACATAGCAACACTGTGCAGATTTCTTAAACTCTCTCAGCATCAACTTCTTAAATCTATAAAATGGTATAACAATAGAATATATCAGAAAAACTTTTATGGGTTAATACATGTAAAGAGTTAATATGTGCTCAAGAGTAAGTTCTAAGTAATTGCTTTTTATACAGAACATTTGTGTGAAACATCATTATGGTTATACAAAATGCAGGGCGGGGTCAGATTCCGGAGTCAGTTCATCTGTATTCACTGCTGTATGCTTCCTTGGATTCAATCTTGGGCTTTTTTAAAGAAAAGACTTCTTCTCATTAAAAAATTACAATGACACTGGGTACTATGAAATATACAAAATCGTTTAAAATAGTTCAAAAGATGGCAAGTCTTAACCATCAAAGTACTAATAGTTTGTTGAAAAGCGGGCATTTATTCAGTGGGAGGGAGAATGATGAGCTGATCTTAGCAGTGGGGACACCTTGCGACAGGGGTAGGCCAGTGTGTCTCCGTCAGAACTCGTAATGTCCTCTCCCACCTTCTGCGAGTCATTACCTTATCTCCGTATTCTTAGTGTCACGGCTCAGAAATGCCCAGATCCCTGATTGTGAACCCTCCTGTGTACTTCCTCTGCTCTTGAATTGATTGGCAGAAAAGGCAACAGAAAAAAAAAATCTCTGCAGATTTGCATCTCTGTAGCAACTGAGAGCCAACACAGGCCCAGATAAAAATCTATCAAGCTAATTGCCATCAAAGGAACCATGAAATATGTGAGGATATTGCCTTCAATTGTCAGAAGCTCCAAACAGAGGGCAGAACATGTATATATGGACAGTAAATCCTCTGACTGCACTTGGATATAAAAGATACGAAATCCCAAAAGAAGCTCTCTAGGGCAACGTCTCACAATGGTAGTCAGTTTTGTGGGATTTGGAGATAAAGATTGTTTCTCACCTCCAAGACACAGCCTCCTGACTCTTTTCACTTCATGGGCTTTCACCTCCCCTCCCCGGCTTTGCTCCAACCACAGGGCCTCCCAGTGGCAGTCCTCAGGAAGGCCAGACAGGCTCTGGTCTCAGGGCTGTGCTCTCTCCGGCTCCCTTTGCCTGCAGGACTCCTGCCCCAAATGCCCTTCAATACCTCCTTCCTGTCTTTACTTAGGTGTCATCTTCTCAAGGAGGCCTTCCTTGGCCACCATGGTTAAAGTTGCAGCTACCTCTCCCAAATAGTTCCCTCTCCCCCACCCCCCACTTATGCTTCTCTATAGAAGTTAGCACTCTCTGATACACTATATAATTTATTTATTTATTATCCCTGTTGTCTGCACACGCCCCTCTCTCCCACCCCAGGAACCTGGAAGGGCCAGGAAGGCTGGGATTCATGTCTCTTCCCACCATTGCTGTGTTCCCAGTGTCAGGCAGGTAGTAGGCTCCCAATACTTGTCTCATAAACAGATGAATGCCTTTAAGAAATGGGTGTAGGGGCCTTCATGGCGGTGACAGTGGTTATAGTGGAGATGAAAATAGTTCACGAATTAGCAAAGCAGACAGATTGAGGGTCTGAGAGGATTCCATGGGCCTGATGAGATGAAACCTATTTCTGACCTGCTAGCTCTATGTTGGAAGTAGATTAGACCTCTGGTGAGGACTTCTGGGCAATCACGTCGCTGATATTGATTAAGAGTACTGTTTTCTGAAGACAGAACTCTGAGAACAACCTAGGAACCCAAGGGTCCCTGGGATGGAGGACATCACAAGCTGTTAGAGAGTGGATGTGACAGCCCTAGGTGGGTAGGGTGGCAGAGAGGACACTGGGATGCAGCCCAAACCAGGGCAATCAGAATACTTTGGTAGTACAGAGCATCCGTTCATACCAAGGCCATGCGTGATCTTAAAGCTTTTCCATGTCTGTTTTCTGGAACACCCTTCTGCAGTTGTGCCTACCCACTTATTGTGGATGCTTTAATCCTCTCCTAACCAAGAGATCTTCCATCTTCTTTCACTTGCTTCATTAGATACGGAATCCTGGTTTATCTTGTTCGCTAGTTTCTGCTTCTTTCTTTTATCCTCAAAACCTAAGCTATCCTGAAGGGGCATGCTGTCGAGGTAAGGCTCAATAAAACAAGGCTAGCAAACGAATGAGCTGATTTCAGAGTCCACGGTGCCATTGGTGTGACTCTTCTTATCACAGTCATTTCAGATGCTCCTCGCCCTCATCCTCTCTCTCTTCCTTCCCTGTCAGAACCAGCTCCTGGGTTTTCATAAACTTTTCTCCATTGAGCTATAATCTCTAGATAGATCATATTCTGTTATTCCTCTTAAGAATATTTGCATTTTGGTAAATAAAGTGTTACTATCGGGCGTGCGTGGGTGGCTCAGTCAGTTAAGCTCACCTTATGATCTTCATGCTCCTTCATGCTTATGACCTTCATGCTTATGCTTATGCTTCATGCTTCATGCTTATGACCTTCAGCTCAGGTCATGATCTTAGGGTCCAATCCCTGAGCCCCGAGTTAGGCTCCCTGCTCAATGGGGAGTCTGCTTCCCCCACTCCCTCTTCCCTTCTCTCCCCCAACTTGCGCTCTTTGTCTCCACTCTTTCTCAAATAAACGAAAAATATTTTTTAAAAAGTGTTGCTATAGATAGATAAAACATTAAGCCAATGAAAGCATTCCTAATGTAATGATTGGATAATTTCAGCAGCGCTGGTTAATGGTGGGATACGGGAACCTGGAGGCTTTGGTTTCTGGAATCAGAGTCTATGTCTCGGAGCGCATGGATGAGGTATAGACCGGCAGGACCACCACCTTCAGACTAGAGCTTCTTAAGGCTGGGGGTCGTTGGGGCCCTTGAAAGAGGGATCTATGTACAACAGGTGCTCCATTTTTGATTACAGGTTGTGGAGACCACAAAATCTTTAGTCTTCACGCCGCTGGAATCACCATTGATCAAAAAGGCCAGCCAATTCATCAGTCTTTTTGTTAATTCTCATTGGTTACTCTGTGTGATAAACACACTTCCATCTTTATTTTACCGTAAGAAATGATCAATACACAACATTTATGTTGTTAATAGTTGCTGATAATTCCAGCATATGCATTTTAACTTTGTTTATGTTTTTTTGTTTGTTTGTTTGTTTCTTATCTTTTCTTTTCTTTTTCTTTCTTTCTTTCTTTCTTTTTTTTTTTGGAGATCTACTAGCACATTCTCATCAGCAGAGCTGTATTTCAAAAATTGGAACCTAAGAAGCAATTAATCATGAAAAAATACTTTCTGGTTGTAGTAATGAAGTCTGTTGTTTCAATGTATTTTTCTATGGTTACTTAGCAAAAGGCTTAAGTAAGCCCATACTGATTAAATATGGGCCAGGTTTTCCCTCCTTCCCTTCAATCCTACTTCTTTCCCAGGAGATTCGTTTGGAAGAAAAATTGCTCTGTCAGAAATGGCGACCCTCCTTGTAGCCAAACTCTCATCCAGAGCTCCATCAGCTCACTGTCCAGGCATGTAACTCAAGCTTCATGTAGGACCCTTGGGCATTGGGTTTACATTTCTTTTTTTTTTTTTCTTTTTTTTAAAGATTTTTATTTATTTATTTGACAGACAGAGATCACAAGTAGGCAGAGAGGCAGGCAGAGAGAGAGAAGAGGAAGCAGGCTCCCTGCTGAGCAGAGAGCCCGATGCGGGCCTCAATCCCAGGACCCTGAGATCATGACCCGAGCCGAAGGCAGAGGCTTCAACCCACTGAGCCACCCAGGCGCCCTAAGTTTACATTTCTGCAGGAAGGCTTATTGAGAAGGAGAAAGGTGGAGGCAGATGTAGAACATCTGTGTCCTGGGTCAGGGAGTTTATGGAGGCTGGGTTTCTGTCTCTCTCTTGCACCCTGGGAAGCTGGTGGTCTCTTCGATGCCCACTCTCAGTACAGATCTTGGTCCTGGCATGAAAGTTGGGCAAATTCCCACAGAAAGCAGAAAAGTGAAGAAAGTCTGGATACAAGTCAATGTTTCAAAATCCATGTCCTTTTGGAAAATCAAGTTAATAAAAAACGATTCAAAATTTCAGAATTTTTTTTTTTAAAGAGAGAGAAACTGAGTGTGTGTGTGTGTGTGCATGAGTGGAAAGAGGTGGGAGGGGAAGCAGGAGAGGGAGAGAGAGGATCTTAAGCAGGCTCCATGCCCAGCACAGAGCTGGAGGTGGGGTTTGATCTCACCACTTTGAGATCATGATCTGAGCCGAGATGAAGAGTCAGATGTTTAATTGACTGAGTCACCAAGTGCCCCCAGAGTAAAAATTTTTATTTGGCTTTTTTAAATATAAAATTATATCATAATATCGATTCCCCCTGCCCCAGAATTCACATGCCTCAGCAAAAGTCTTTAGTCTCACAGAAGAAGTCCCACAGAAGATCTTTAGTCTCAAGTATGGGTGATTTCACCAGGGGTCCTAGGGGTAAAGATGGGGGTAAAGAACCACTGGAATTTCTTAGTTCCCTTCCCTATAGGGGTTCACCTTTATAAAATTCCTGTTATTTTGGTTCTATTAGGAGTCTGTGGCATACCACCTAAGGAACAGAACTGGCAGTCATTCTGCTGATTTGATTTAAAAAAACAGCCAACTGGAATTAATTACATTTGATAAGCATGTTTTTTTCTTCCTTTCTAATTTGCCTGCTGTTTATGGAATAAAGCCATGGTTCCCCAATTTTTAAAATATAATTCCCAAATTTAAAACTTGTGCACAGACTGGTTCTAATATTGGTGGAAAATTTAGAAACCTAGGATGCTATGCAAGCCAAGTGATTATTTTTTATTATCTTAATTCTTTCCCACTATAACATTGTTCTGTTTGCAGGAAAATCATTTCAAAGGGCTGTTTTTCAGAATTGAGAGCTCAGAAATAAACCTACACATATGTGACCAATTCATCCACAGACAAGGGCAACAAAAGTGACACTAAACAAATGGGACTATAACAAACTAAAAAAGCTTTACACAGCAAAGGAATCTATCAACAAAATGAAAGGCAATCTACTGAATGGGAGAAAATATTGCAAATCATATATTGGATAAGGAGCTAGTATCCAAAAACTATAATGAACTCATGGGGCGCCTGGGTGGCTCAGTGGGTTAAGCCGCTGCCTTCAGCTCAGGTCATGATCTCAGGGTCCTGGGATTGAGCCCCGCATCAGGCTCCTTGCTCAGCGGGGAGCCTACTTCTCTCTCTGCCCTGCCTGCCTCTCTGCCTGCTTGTGATCTCTCTCTCTCTCTCTGTGTCAAATAAATAAATAAAACCTTAAAAAAAAAAAAGAACTCATACAATTCAATATAAAGAAAAACGACAAATCTGATTTTAAAAGGGGCAGAAGATCTTGGGGCACCTGAGTTAAGCGTCTGACTTTGATTTCAGCTCAGGTCATAATATCAGGGTCATGAGATTGATCCCTGTGTGGAGCCAGCTTATGAATATCTCTCTCCCTCTTCCTCTGCTGAAATTTTACCATTATTGACAACATGGATGGATCCAGAGGGTACCATGCTAAGTGAAATAAGTCAGATAGAGGAAAACAAATATTATGTGGTTTCACTTAGATGTGGAAACTATTAAATAAAAGGAATGAATAAACAAAATAAAACAAAACCAGACTCACAGATACAGAAAACTGACTGATGATTGCCAGAGGAGAAGAGGTTGGGGGGTGGGCAAAATAGGTAAAGAGGATCAAGAGGTACAAATTTTTAGTTATAAAATAAAATCATGGGAATGGAATGTCCAGCACAGGGAATATGGACAATCATATTGTATTAACTCCGTAGGGTGACAGATGGTAACTAGACTTATTATGGTGGTCATTTTGTAGTGTCTATAAGTGTTGAATCACGACATTGAACACCTAAAACTAATGTAATATTATATGTCAAATATACTTCAATAAAAAAGAAAAGAAAAACAAAATACTTTAAAAAATAGTGTATCTTTCAAATACTTATTTCTACTATTAGCCAAAGAGTAATTTAACATCAGCAAAATTATTATTATTATTATTTTTAGATTTTATTTATTTATTTGACAGAGATCAGAAGTATACAGAGAGGCAGGCAGAGAGAGAGAGACAGAGGAGGAAGCAGTCTCCCTGCTGAGCAGAGAGCCCAATGTGGGGCTCGATCCCAGGACCCTGGGACCATGACCTGAGCTGAAGGCAGAGGCTTTAACCCACTGAGCCTCCCAGGTGCCCCTATCAGCAAAATTATTGTATGATATACAAACTATCTTATGTATAGCATACAATAATAATATATCCCTAGAACGAAAAACACAGGGGATATTGAAAGTAGGGCAAGCATCAAGGAACATTCAGAATCTTCCATATGAAAAGATATTTGAATATTGCTTTTTACCTGAAAGCTGATGTCACCTTGGAATAAGAGGTGTAAACGGAGTAAAAATAGGTCAGGATGGGGTTAAAAAGAAGTTATAGTAAGCAACAAAGAAGTCTTATTGATTTCTTTAGGAATGAAGGTCATTATAGTCAGGGTTGGGGAAAGGGAAGGCGGGTCTGTTTATCTTATCAAAGAGCTTCTGAAAAAGCACACTGACTTTTTTTTTCTTTAAAAGGTTTGGGCGCTTGGGTGGCTCAGTGGGTTAAAGCCTCTGCCTTCGGCCCAGGTCATGATCCCGGGGTCCTGGGATCGAGCCCCACATCGGGTTCTCTGCTCAGTTCTCTCTCAGCAGGGAGCCTGCTTCCTCTTCTCTCTCTCTCTCTCTCTCTTTGCCTGCCTCTCTGACTACTTGTGATCTCTGTCTGTCAAATAAATAAATAAAATCTAAAAAAAAAAAAAAGACAAAAAGGTTTCTTTAGATCTGGAAGACAAAAACATTAAAAAATTAGCAATGTTTCAAAGGAAAAATCATAAAAATTATAATCATCCTCCTCAGTTCAGTCAGTCCCATGTAATTAATTCTTGTTGATCTGTCTTTTGTCAGAAGTTTTAGGAAGACATCAGTTTCCCCAGTGAGGCATCTATAAATTCTTATTTAGTTCAGTGATAGGGTCTGAAAAGTTATCAGTAGACTGTGTTCTAGAGTATTTGTCAGATTCTTTCCCACAAATTTCTCTGAAGATGAAACAAATTTGCAGGAAGCTTTTGTAAAAGCATCTGAATAAAACAATAACAGCCTATAAGTTTAAAAAAAAAAAGACTTAAAATAGCCATAATTAAATATCTGATGAGAGTTCGTTAGAATGCAATTGATGAGAAAATTTGACAAGATTATTTATTCCTTGGACACACAACATTTTAAGATAATAATAACTGGAATTATGATTGATAACATTATACTAGGACATATCAGAATTCTAGGAATTTTCTATAATTTTTAGAGCACTCATATTATTTATATTCACTTATACCATATAACCTAAGAAAGGTTATCATCACTTATTTGACAATGCTTCCCATGTAATTTAACATACTAAATAAGCCTAACTTTTGTGACATTTCTCATTTACAAGAAGAGAGAATAAATCTTTTGAGATGCCCCAGGGATCCTCTTAAAATTTTCCAAGTTTGAGGTCAAAAGATTATTTAGAATTTGATTTGGGGGAAGTTTGTCAAAAAAATCAAAAGGCTTTAGAATCATAGGTCACTGTGAAACAATCCCTAGTTATCTATTTAACCAATTACAGACCTCATAGGCAAATATAGAAGGTTACATAGTTTTCAGGGTGCCTGGGAGGTTCAGTGGTTGTCTGCCGTCAGCTTGTGTTGTGATCCTGGGGTCCAGTGGTAGAGCTTCATTTCGTGCTCTCTGCTCAGCTCTGCACAGAGGAGTCTGCTTCTTCCTCCCTCTGCTCTTTCTCTCTGTCTCTTTTTCTCGCTCTCTCCTCGCCTCAAATAAATAAATAAAATCTAAAAAAAAAAAAAAAAAAAAAGCAGCTTACATAGTTCTAAGCAAAACTTAGCTCTTTGAATATCAAGAGGACTAGGTTTTCTTTAGTAATCAAAGACCTGATAAACACAGGAAATTGTTTTGGGAAAACATAGAACTCTTGTTTTTTAATCAGATTACTTTAAGAGGTGAAGAAAAACATTTTATTATCTCTAGGAGGAGCATAAACTTTTATGAGGAACAGACCAATAGTCCAAGTGGACTTATTTGTCTGTTTAGGAGATGAAAGAAAGTTCAGTTCTGATTTGACATAGGTACACTATTGATATTCAAGCTTATTTTTTTTTTTATTTGTAGTTTGATGTTTCTTTTTTTTCCCAATTTATTTATTTTCAGAAAAACAGTATTCATTATTTTTTCACCACACCCAGTGCTCCATGCAAGCTGTGCCTTCTATAATACCCACCACCTGGTACCCCAACCTCCCACCCTCAAGCTTATTTTTTAAAAAACCTTAAAACAAATTAATTCAATCATATCTAATTCGATCACATATAAAATTCTTTCCCCAAGATTCCTTTTTCATAAACCTTGTACAACTATCTGTGTTTATTTTAATTTGTCCCTTGTTATCTTTCCTGTTCAGAAATAATCAGCTTTGCTTTAGGACAAAATTACTCTTCCCCACCCCCAACAGAAATGCATCTTTATTCCTTGTATATTTGATTTCTAAAAACATATATTCTACTTTTCTTGCATACAGAGGTATTTCCCTTATTTCTAGTAGCCTTAACTATATTTAGTAGAATTTGTAAGCCTTAGAAACCTTAATTTCTAGTGAAAATTTAAAAGTAATCAATTATGAGCTAATACATCAGTATTTTTAGGTTGCCAAAATTATAAATACATTCCATAATTTCTGAAAGCATTCATTTTCTTATAGCACAACTTATTTAAAATAACACAAGACATATTCACTAATATACCCAAATCACTTTAGTTCCTTTGTAAAAATAAGTCAAAAGTAGGTAAACTTAGACTTGTTCAGCAACTAATATTTCAGTATTCATCTTACTTGGAAATGATCTAGACATTCAGTAAGTCCCCATAATTTAATTTAACTTAGCAAAATCTTAAGGGTTGAAGTTCTGGAAGTTACCAAGTAGATTCAGAAAACTATGAGTAGACATTTCATAATGCAATCAATCATTGCTGAGTTCACTTTTTAAAACCTTTCACTTGGCATTTATTTAACTCATGTGTTCTTAACAATCATACTTAGATTCCTCATGAGAATTTCTTGAGAAATTAAAGCAGTTAGCCAGTATCTTAGGCTTGTTTTTTTCTTGCTGACAAATTTTGTAACAGAGATAACATGAGTTTACTTAACTTTTAGTAAACAGAGGTAGAATAAAAGCATAATGTTGAATGCTGAGAACTCTAAAGACATGTCTGTAATCATTTAACCAACAAACTTAAACTTGCTTTAATATCAAATATCAGATATTTTCAAAATCATTTCAATGATTTTGAAAAGGAGTGTGGTTATTTATTTCTTCTTTTTTTCTGAGAATTATAAATAATGTATTAGCACTTAATTTTAAGCCAATTAAACAGAGCTCTTTTATGAATTAAATTTGGCAATGCCATCCAAAGGTAGAAAAATACCATATTTGTAATGTACATATTATAGACATACATATAGACAAACTTAAATAGAGATCCTACAGCTTTAATCTGAAACATTTAGTCATGAATCAGGTATAACAATATAACATTTACTAGTTTACTGATGGATAAACAGCTGGAGTTAAGTGTATCCATTCAGATAGCTAAAGGTTTTTACTATTTGTGGAGAAGACTTCAGATTTCTATTTGTCACTGGAAGCAATCGTAAGGAAGCTGTGGTCTAGCGTTTGGGCAAAGATGCCTTTTCAGCATTTGTATTTTTTTAAAGTCCTCTTTCTCCCCTACCCAAACCCTCTCCATTCACCCTCCCTTCCCCCTTCCCTTAGTCTCAGGTGTTAATGGGCTGTATTTACATGTTAAAGGCATGATGAGATCTGTAACTTCAAGGAACAGAGAAACAATGTAAGTTTTTTCCTCAGAGTTTTGAGATATATTTGTCTATTACCAGAAACCTGAAGTAATTACTTTTTAAATTTTCCTCCTTTTCCTTTCTCTTTCTCTCTCTCTTTTTTACTATTTAATAGTGAAAAACTGAAAACTTTTTTTTTTCAAGATTGTATTTATTTGTCAGAGAGAGGGAGAGAGCACAAGCAGGGGGAGAGGCAGGCAGAGGGAGAAGCAGGCTCCCCACTGAGCAAGGAGCCTGACATGGGACTCGATCCCAGGATGCTGGGATCATGACCCAAGCTGAAGTCAGGCACTTAACTGACTGAGCCACCCAGGCATCCCTCTTCTTTTTCTTAAGTACAAAACAATTTTGTTTTCAATAGCTTTGTTTCTTTATAATACCTGCAAATGTCTGAAGGCAAATAAGAAAGGATCTGAGTGGATTCTGATTGCTTACAGAGTCATGCTTTTGTTTTTCTGAAGTGTCCATACATACGTTTAAAATCATTGATTTTAACTTTTTAAAAAATCTGTATTTCCATAAGCTATCTTCAAAGAATTGGGTAGGTTTTGCCATTGTAGTGCTTAGAAGTTGATTTACCCACTCTACCACTTTATTTTGAATTTGTCTTTTTCAGTCAGTTGAAAAATTTCCAACTAAGATGGAAATCAAAAGACTTCTATGTTCTCTTGTTCAGAGAATATGAATTCATTGGGAGAGCGTTTTAGATATAGTCACAAAAGATATTGCTTAGGAAGACCTGAAGCTGGCAATGTCTTGTTCTAAAGCCCAACAAAATGAACCTTATTGCTCATCCTGGGTGTTTCTGAATTTATTTCCTGGCTTTTGGCATTTACATAAGTGACCTGTAGACCTTGGGCTTACAGATTAGGCTGGAGTACTCTGGAAATTTTGTAGAGAAAGGGAAGTTAAAATAAGCTGCTGAGTGTTTAAAAGATTTTCTGGGGAAAGTGGAGGAGTTTGAGGAGTTAAGAGAGTCTGAGGAGATGGGGTGAGATTTTAAGAAGGGGAATTTATGTTGGACGTGGACTTTAAGTTTAAGTTTAATTTCTACTCTTTTATCTTGTTAATGGAGTCCCTATCGTTAGCCATCATTTTTTTTTTTTTAAGATTTTATTTATTTGTTAGAGAGAGAGAGAGAGAGAGAGCGCACAAGCACAGGCAGACAGAGTGGCAGCAGAGGCAGAGGGAGAAGCAGGCTCCCTACCAAGTAAGGAGCCCGATGTGGGGCTCCATCCCAGGACGCTGGGATTATGACCTGAGCCGAAGGCAGCCGCTTAACCAACTGAGCCACCCAGGCGTCCCAGCCATCATATTTTTTGTATTCACTTTTTAATTTGGTCTTTCCATAGGTACCAATAAGATAATTGATTAGGTTCTCTAAAATATAGCAGTTTTTCCAATTCAAAGGATCCATTTTTAATCATTGATGAATAGACTCTTATACTAATCCAAGGAGTGACTTAAGCCAATAAGCTTTTTTTATGGCTTCACCAAAAATGCAAGAGGCATCCTATAAGAGAATACAAGAGATGCAGCCCTCAGAGATCCTGACAGCTTAAGAAAGCAAAGGACTTCTTTGCATAGGCAATAAGGATGGTGCAGTGAAAATGCTGTTTTTGGTCTCTTATTGGAACATGAGATGCCTCTCCAGTCACAGACCCGCTAATCTGTGACATTGGGCAGGTGCTATAGAAATGAGACTTTTTAGTACTAGCAGACAGCAAGGGTTGAGATGACAAAAGCCCCTTATGGACTGGGACCTGTTATGACAATTCCCCTGAGAGCTGGCATGGCTAGACAAAGGGGAACGCTGTTTGTAGTTTTGTGTCTTAGAAACCTGGTCCATTCAAACGACCACCAAAGTGAACCCTACTGAGTCCATCTTCCGGATGGTGGAGACCAGAAAGAATATTCTCATTGGTCATAAAAGCACATGCTCAAGACATAGAACAAGACAAAAGGAAAAGTCTCATCCAGTTTTTACACAGGGGACCTACCGCAACATTTTCATAAACAGACATTGGTCTGATGAGAACTGTAAACTCATCAGTCTGTGAGGCCAGCTCAAACAACAGGCTTATAGGGTCTCTACCTGAGTTTTGCCCTTTGATTTTTCCTCCTTATGATGAATGATATAATAGGAACAAAGAGAAATCGTAGCCATGTCTGGAAGGAAAAGATCAATACACAAAATGACAGCACTCGTCTAAAATCTTTACCAGAGTCATTATACCTCAGGAACTAGTTCCACAAATATTTTCTTCTGATAATCTAAATTTAGAAAAAAGGCAAAATGGATTTCATCACTTTTGCTTCCATGGAACCCTGCAGACAGAGACCTGGGAGGCAGATATGGTAAGAATTCTTACTTTCTGCTGGTGCTAGTCAGAGGCCCTAGAATCTTTCAGTTATAACCCTGGAGCGTGTCATAAGTGTCCTGCCCACTGTGAAAGGACTGTTAGGGAGCAGACAGTTTCCTCCAACCCCTCTTGGCTCTTTTGGCTGGTCCAATACTTATATTAACAGCACAGATTAATGGGGGAAAAAACACCTTGAATTTTGTATATACTGAGCCCCATAAGAATGAGAGACCCAAAGATGTGACCAATGAAGGAAGCTTTTATACCTTTTAGACAAAGAAACAATACATTTGTGAAGTACTGGCAGGACAAGGAAACTTAGATTTGAGTACTCATTAGTGAGGAAACTAAGCAGAATTTGTTTACAAAAAGCTTACTTGGCTTTGAATTCCTGCTCTCTAGCAATAAGGATGTCTCTATATCCTGGTGCAGGCAAGGTGTCTTTCACCTGGGAGATTTATTTCCTGCTTTCAGAGAGACAGAAAAGAGAGTCAGAGCCCTCTTCTTGTATTGGCTGTTTCTCAAGTAACTTTAATTCAAATAATATGCCAAAATAGCATATTCTGGGGAAGCCTGCCCTAAACCCCATCAGCCCCACAAGTATTATTTTTTTATTTATCATCATTTATTTTCTTGCTGTCATAGAGTCACATAGCAACAAGGCTCTACAAGGCGCCCACGGTTGTTTGTATCAATGCCTGTTAGAGATCCCATTGGCTTTAAGCCTTTGCTCAGAAAAAGCAACTTCGTGTCTCAGCTGCTTACCAGATGGGTCTGTCATCAACAGCTGTCTTCTAGACAATCTCAATCTTGGCTTACTTCCAGAGAGCAGAAGAGCATGCCTGAGTGAATCCTTAAAGTCCTTTTTGCCTCTTCTTGGGATTACTTCACTTGTGTTTACAATAGAGCAACTGCTGGAGAGGGGGGCCAGCCTATTCTGCTCACATGGCAGCCTCCTCTTTGAGCTGGGAAGCCAACTGCCAAAGACCTAACACTGTGACCCACAGAGTCTACAGCCTCCTATTTTGAAAGACATGTAATCATTTACTAAAATAAAATTTTGATACAGTTTACAATTTGTGACTTCCAAAGTTCAAATATTTCTATTCTGAGCAAAGTGTAAAAAAAGCCAAAATAAATCTTTACATTACTTTTTTTTTTTTTTAATTTGCCAAGCATTCATTCCTATGAAATAGCTGATGGAGCTATTTCATTCATTCCTATGACATAAGATTCATTCCTATGAAATAACGTGATGGAGGCAAAAAAAGCACAGGACGTTTAATTTCTTTTTACAACCTCCTAGAGGCCACTTGTTACTTGTAGTGCTTCAGAACTCAAGGTAAATCAAAACAAAAAATATCTTTATGGATTTCTTTTCTCAACCTCATTCTGTGACTTGCTTTCTTTTTGAATCTCCTTTTGGATGTATAATTTTTCTCATTTATGTGACTCCATCTGACTCCCTTATTTTCAAATTACATTTTCAAATGTATATTTCATCTAATTTACTATTCCTCTCCCTATTTTCAAAATGCATATACTCGAATCACACTTCCAAGGTGTATTATTGTTATTATCCCTTTCAAGCTTTTTTTTTTCACTTGTTAATTCCAGTGTCTCCCCATCTGGATCCCAAAACTATTTCTGGCAATGTTGGGGGGATGTTGAAATCTTAAATTATTCTCATGTATAAAAAGGAACCCATATAATTGGCAGATAAAGAACGGATACCTGAGAGGTCTCCAGTTTACAACTCGTGGTCCATTTATCTCATTTCTTCCTCTATACAGATTTTACAAAACCAGTGCAAGCATGTTTCAAAATCATCTGGGTCCGTGGTCTCATTTTCACTTCCTGTTTAAGCCCTACTTATCTTTCAAATTTTGGTCCGAGCATCATTTTCTCAGGAATTCCTTTGGCCACATCCTTCCACTACCACAGATTAGTTCAGATACTCTAGTATCTACCTTCTAGCCCCTTGTACCTTTTCCTCATAGTGTCTATTACAATTTTTAAATATAATTCTCAACACTTATTTGATTAATATCTATCTACCTTCATTATACTCTTAAACTCCTTCAGAAGATTGATGTTCTTTTACCCTTGTAGACTGAGCCTATACTAACACTTGGTTTATCTTCTCTGAGTTGCAGAAATGAGGACATGAATGAGGCCAAGAATTTACTTCGTCACCTTATCCATTCAGCACCTAGATGCCAACTGCACATTTCTTGTCTCTTTCTCTCCAGTTGCCTGCACGGTACCCAACTACTTGTGGTGTAGTTTCTGGAAGACTCACACTTTCTCAGGTCTGTGAGTCTTTGTATGGGCTTCTCCTTCATCCTGGGATCCCATTCTCCCGATTCTTAGCCTGACTTAACCCTTACCAGTTCTTCAAGATTTGCTGGGGCATCCTTTTCTTCAGGAGGTCTCCCACGATCCCGCTTCTAGTCTCTTTGTACCTAAGGAAAGAAATCCACTGGAGGCAAAAAGAAAAAACAAAACAAAATAAATACACACACACACACACACACACACACACACACAACTAAAGGCAAAAAAGGAGGGGCATTCCTTTAAACACTCAACAATAGGTAAAATCCGAAGATAGTATATAAAGTAGAGCTGAGCTGTCCAAGTCCTGGGCTGGGGTGCTGAAAATCCAGACGTCCCATCATGTTCGCTCCGGACTCCGCTTCCCTTGGAGAAAGCAGATTCCCCTGATGACTCAGCGTGCACACGGGTTAGCTGCTCTTTCTACTCTTTCAGCTCAGCCTGATGCAAAATTCTCAACTACAGAAAACCTCACAGCTCAAATCAGAGACAACCTCAGTCACGGCTAAATCAGCGGATCGGCAAGATTTCTTGTGAGGTAAGTTTCTGGGCAAATCAGTCATGACTAAAGGGGTGTCGCTATGCCCCTTCTGGTGGCTCTCCATGGAACAGGTTTTCTAAAGCAGACTAGAGGGGGCATAAGCGACAATGATCATCAGGTCTCTGGCCCTTCAGTTTGGGATCCGTATCCTTTCTATGGGCCTAACACATTGTGCTGTCCATTCATAGCTTTCAACCTGCTTTTTCACAATGAACTGTCAGGATTTCTGTCTTTCCCACCAAACTAGGAGCTTCTTGTGACGATAGACAATTCTTAGTATTTTTGTTTGCTTTTATTGCCAGTGTTTCCAGTACAGCCCTTGCTGTACAGTAGATAATCAATAAATGTGTTCCTGATAGTGGTAACTAGTTAAATAAAAGAATATGGTAATTTCTTACCCTCAGTTCTGGAGTCCTCGAGTCCAAAGACTGTGTTTTATTTTCTCCACAGAATAAACATCCAGTTTTCTGTTGACAAGGGAGAAGAGACAGACCAACTGCATGGGGTCAGGGTGAGACTCTGGCCTTCTTCATGCTTCTTCTTCTTTTCTTTTCTTTTTTTTTTTTTTTTTAAGATTTTATTTATTTATTTGACAGAGAGGTAGAGAGAGCACAAGTAAGCAGAGCAGCAGGCAGAGGGAGAGAGAGAAGCAGTCTGTCAGGGAGACCGATGCGGGGCTCCGTCCGAGGACCCTGGAATCTTCACCCGAGCCGAAGGCAGTCACTTAACCAACTGAGCCACCCAGACGCCCCCTTCTCCATGCTTCTTGAACAGACGTTTAACCAACAGTCCTATTTTTAAGTCTGAACTTTCTATCCTCTAACAGAAGTACCCAGTGCAGCCCATTTTATATATAAATCTAGTTGCTTCTTGGCGTTCTTTACTTTTTGTTTAGAGATACACTTTATTTGGTCTCCTAAAGCGGTTACCAAGTGTCCACTTGTTTTTTCATCTAATGTTGTGCTATTCTGGTCATCTCTTCTCCAGTTCTCTTTGTCGGGTGGTTATATGCCTGTAACAAGTCATTCTGTTGTTTGAGTGTGGTTTTGGAGAAAGTGAAAGAAAATACATATGTTTGATCCATCACTTTTGCCCAGAGTCTCTATTTGCATTACTTTATTTTTTAATTTTTAAAAATCGGACTTAATGGGACGCCTGGGTGGCTCAGTTCGTTAAACGGCTGCCTTTGGCTCAGGTCATGATCCCAGCCTCCTGGGATAGAGTCCCACATCGGGCTCCTTGTTCCATAGGGAGCCTGCTTCTCCCTCTGCCTCTCTGTCTGCCTGTGCTTGCTCTCTCTCTCTCTCTCTGACAAATAAATAAATAAAATCTTAAAAAAAAAATCAGACTTATTGAGGCCTATTTTGTATGCAGAAAGATTCTTTGATTTTAGGTGTGCTATTTCATGGGTTTTAGCAGATATATGGATGGGGTCATGTAACCACCACAGTCATTATAAAGCATTTCCATCACTCCAGAAAGTCCTCTGTGCCCACTCACAGTCAACACTCACATGCTTTCTGTCACTACAAGTTTGCCTTTCTAGAATTTCACATACAATTATTCATAATATTCCTGTATCCTTTTAATGTTTGGAGGATTCCTAGTGGTTGTGTCACCTGATACATTCGCAATATTGGGAATTTGTGACTTCTCTCTTTTTTTTCCTGTTAAGTCTAACTAGGGTTTTATATCAATTTGATTAAGCTTTTCAAAGAAACATTTTTGGTGTCATTGATTTTCTTCACTTATTGCTGTTTTCAATTTCATTAATTTCTATTCTTCTCCTTACTACTTTCTTCCCTCAGCTTCTCTAAATTTAATTCGTTCCTCATTCTAAATCATTCATTTGGGACTTCTTTTCTTCTTCTTCTCCCCCTCCCCCATCCCCCTTCTCCTCCTCCTGTTCTTCCTCCTCCTTCTTCTTTTGTAGGGAAGGAGAGGTGGGGAGGGGCAGAAGGAGAGGAAGAGAGAGAATTTTAAGCAGGCTCCATGCTCAGCACAGAGCCCAGTGTGGGGCTTGATCTCACAACCCTGAGATCACAAACTGAGCCAAAATCAAGAGTTGGACACTTCACCGACTGAGCCACCCAAGCTCCTGAGACTTCTTTTCTAACATAAGTTTACATGTCATGGCATTTCCTATAACTATTGATTTAGCTGCTTATGACAAATTTTGATTCACTGTGTTTTCATTTTCATTAAGTTAAAAATATTTTCTATTTTCTCTTGTGATTTCTTCTTTGACTCAGGTGTTTTTTGGAGTAGTATGCTATCTAAGCGCCAAATATTTGGGAATATTTTTATTTTTAGGTTAAATCTATCACATTCAGAGAACATATTTTGTAGATTTCCATCCTTTAAATATACTGAGGCTTATCTTATAATCTATATTGGTTCATATACCATAGCACATGAAAAAAATGTGTATTTGGCTATTGGGTGGAGTTTTGTGTATATGCCAGCTTCATCAGTTTGGTTGATATTGTCATTTAACTCTTCTGTACCTTTACTGATGTTCTGTTTGTTCCATCGGTTACTGAGAGGAATGCTGAAATCATTATGTATTACTGTAGATTTCTTTTTTTTTTTTTCAAATTTACACAGTTTTGCTTAATATACTCTGATTAAATGCATGCACATTTGAGGTTAGTATATTTTCTTGATAAACTGTCCCCTTTATCATAAGAATATGTCTTTTATCTTTGGTAATTTTTTAAAAAGTACTTTGTCTAAAACCATTATAATATGCTAGGTTATTTTGATCAGTGTCTCATGGCATATCTTTTTCCATCTTTTCCTTTTATCCTACCTATCTTTACTGTTAAAGTGGGTGTCTTGTGCATAAAGCTGGGTCTTGCATTTTTATTCAATATGGAAACTTTCCCTTTAGTTAAAATAGATTTTAACCCATTTGTTCTTAAGGTTATTGTCAATGTAAATAGATTTAAATCAACCATGTTATTTATTTTCTATTTTCTCATCTTTTGTTTGTTTCTTTTTTCTTCTTTTCCCCATTTGGGGGTTAGTTTGTGTAATTAATTATGATTTCATTTTATCTCCTATATTGACATATTAGCTCTTTGTTTTTATTTTATAAGTAGTTGACCTAAAGTTGCAGCTTTGAACATGTCATAACTTATCCTCCATTAATTCCATATCTCTTCACCTATAGGGTTTGAACTTTAAAACAGTAAATTTCCATTTCAATCTCCCATCTTGTGTGCGATTGCTGTCATGTCTTTTACTATTATGTATACTGCCAACCCCATGACGAGCTGTCATTAATTTTGCTCAAATGAATTCTATTTTAAAAATATTATATGAGAGGAGCACCTGGTTTTCTCCTTGGGGTAGGTGGCAGGCTCTTGATTTCAGCTCAGGTGGTGATCTCAGAGTTTTGAGATCCAGCAAGACCAGAGCTGGCCTCTTGCTCAGGGGGAGTCTCCTTGAGGATTCTCTCAGTCACTCTCCCCTCCCCACCACCACCTTGCACATGTGAACACTCATGGGTGTGCTCCTTCTCAAATACATAAATCTTTTTAACAAAAGATTATATGAGAAAAAGTTCCTTATATTTATCCAAATATTTATAATTTCCCATATATCTTATGCCTTTGTATAGATCTCAGTTTTGAGTGGTGTCATTGGAGATGACAGAGGGAGAGGGAGAAGCAGACCCCACCAAGCAGGAAGTCCAATGTGGGGCTCAATCCCAGGATTCTGGGATCATAATCTGAGCTGAAGGCCTACGTTTAACCAACTGAGCCACCCAGGAGCCCCCATTTATTCAATTATTTTGCTCCATAATTTCTTCAAATAGTTTTTTTCTAAACTCCACACTCCATCTTCTTCTGAAATTCAAGTCATGTTTATGCTAATTACATGTCCTCAAGCTTTACCTTTTGTGAGCTGAAATACTGGGTGGGGGTAAGCCTTAGGTAGGTCATGCAGAAAGCCTGAAATACAGATGCATTTATTCTACTTCCTGTTGGAGCCTGCAGGAGGAACTGTTGACAGATTGTTCCCCTCACTAATACTGCCAGGCAGAATCTGAGGAGTATCCTGGAGCTTTCGTTGACTTTCCTGCACAGAAGGAACAATTCACAAGTTCTTGCATACATTGTGGGGATACGGAAAGTACTGAGCTGAGAGCCAATGGAGTTATGCCATAAACCTTACAGTTAGTGGGACGCCTGGGTGGCTCAGTTGGTTGGACGACTGTCTTCGGCTCAGGTCATGATCCCAGAGTCCCGGGATCGAGTCCCGCATCGGGCTCCCAGCTCCATGGGGAGTCTGCTTCTCTCTCTGACCTTCTCCTCACTCATGCTCTCTCTCACTGTCTCTCTTTCAAATAAATAAATAAAATCTTTAAATAAATAAATAAATAATAATAAATAAATAAACAAAAACCAAACCAAACCAAACCAAAACAAAACCTTACAGTTAGTGATAAGGTGACCCTAATTCAGAGAATCAAATATAAAGAGCTCAGACTGTGGTTGGATGGAGGATGTGGCTGTACTGAGAAGTATCTGAGCTGAAAGGAGTTCTGAGATTTGTTGGAGCCAAGAAAACAAGTCAGACATTTACCAGCATCATTTTAGAAGACATAAGGGTACATGCGCAGAGACCAGACATACATGCAGATTGTTGGCACCCTGAGGTTTTGCTGGAAATGAAATATAAGGGACAACGGGAAGTGCAGAGACTGCAGACAACCAGAAAGTGAAGGCCTGGACAGCAGCTCCCTCTAGATGGGATATGTGTTTTCCATGTTTCCACAGTTTTTATTACTCTCAATTGCACTTTACACTTCACTCATTTTGCTATCTGCCTGATAACAAGCCATCTCTCTTCCATCCCAGAGGGGCAAGCATCCCTTCCTGACCCCATGGGCTCCCCCTTTGCAGATGCATTCTTACTGGCAGCTCTCAAACCTTTCCAGAAATTAAGTATAAATCGTGGATTGTGTATGTGAAAATGAAATTGTTTTATTCTCTCTGTTAGGGATGTGAGTTGAGTGATTGAAATATGGAAAAAAGGGGCACCTGGGTGGCCCAGTCAGTTAAGTGACTGTCTTTGGCTTAGATCATGATCCCAGAGTCCTGGGATTAAGCCCCATATCAGGCTC
The DNA here is from genome assembly GCF_020171115.1 of Neogale vison. Classification (NCBI taxonomy): domain Eukaryota; kingdom Metazoa; phylum Chordata; class Mammalia; order Carnivora; family Mustelidae; genus Neogale; species Neogale vison. Next base: position 69,385,938 of record NC_058091.1, on the reverse strand, counting down.
CCTGCTCAGCGGGGGGCCTGCTTCTCCCTCTCCCTCTGCTACTCCCTCCGCCTATGCTCTCCTACTCTCTCTGTCAAATAAATAAATAAATAAAATCTTTAAAAATATATATGAAAGGAGACATTTACATTTTTGGGTAAGTTGGGGAAATGTTACACATCTTGTTGGCATTTGGAGAAAACTATGTAATTTTATGGTATTATTTGTAACACAATTTTATCAATGAGGAAGCCAAGACTCAAAGAGTTCTTGTAATCTGGACAAGGTCACATAGTTATCCAAGCTTCTCCCAGAGAGTGTCATGTTTGTACTTACAAAAAGGAAAGAGAAAGGATGTCGAACAAAATCTTAAAAACAAATTAACATGTGGAAAATAATTTTTTCTATATCTCAGGAAGATTAAAGGGCCATGTGGTTTTTTTGTTTTTTGTTTTTTGTTTTTCTCTTAAGGCTGGGCTTCATGTTTTACTGGGAATTGGAGAAAGCTGGACCAGCTCTAGAACAGCTGGTAAAATAATTACTAAAACAATTTCCATTTTTCAGAGCCAAGAAGAACTGTTCCTCATGTCAAGAAGTCATCCTTCAAACACAGATAAGTTGGTTTTATTTGGTGTTTTGGTCTTGTCAGTGTCTCAAGTTTCAGGCACTGAGGGAGAAGTGTTTACATACTTCTGCAGAACAAAACTTAAGGAATCTTAGAAATTCTTTAAAATTTAAATATTTAAATTTAAATTTAAAATTCTTTAAAAAAGGTTTTATTTTTACTTATTTGACAGAAAGAGATACAACAAGAGAGAGAATACAAGCTGGGGGAGTGGGAGTGGGGGAAGCAGGCTCACTGCTCAGCAAGGAGCCCCATGTAGGGCTCAGCCTCAGGACCCTGAGATCATGACCTGAGCCAAAGGCAGAGGCTTAATGATTGAGCCACCCAGTCCCCCCAGAATCTTATAAACTCTTAGACTTCCCTCTTTACTGCTATACTAGATTACAGTCTTCAATCATTAAAGCAGAGTCATTTAGGACCGAAGATGAAACAGTTATTACTAACCTTGCATTAACCACGAAAGGTCTGTTGTACATTGGAGGGTGAAGCTGTCCCTCAGACAATTTGGAGTAGAAATAAGATCAAGGCAAGAAGATGTCTCTACAGGCACGGCGATGTCTGTAGCGAAGCAAGATAAGTGGCGTACTCAAGCAATCCATTCATAGTCCTCTGATTTTAAAATTTCAGTGAGACTTTTATAGTTACCCATGGAAGTCCTGACAAGCCCCAGGGATGCCAGCGTGTAAGGCAGAGCCCACATCCTGGTGGCCTGTTTGCCAGGCCCACCCTGCAGATGTGTTACATTTTGTTTGGCCTTGCAAGTGTTTAAAGAAATTGTTTTTCTGAATTTTGTAGACAAAAATTTTGCGATCTGGAGAATTCACACAAACATCTAAATTTCCTGTTTCTCTTGAGAAATCTATCTGACTACAAGGGGCAGGGACAGGATCCTATGTGAACCTTCACCCTTGACACAAGAGCCCACGGGTCACCTGCAGGGGGCACCCCACTCATTGATGGAAGTTGAGTTTGTGCCTCTGCAGACTGACTCTGTGTGCTCTCTTTTCCCACAGGGGAAGCCTGGAGAGTGATTTCCTCCTTGCCTTGGGATGTCTATGATCAATATACAGATTCCATTTGTTTTGTCAGGTTCAAAGCCAAGCTGGAAGTTTCTGTTGACTTTCTTTTAGAAGTTTTGACACTCATTTGACCAGTCTCTATGGCACAAATCTTTGTCCTTGAATCAGATTTTTGGAAACAGTTAAAGGAAAATTTGGAGCCAAGTTTGGGGTAAAAAATATGTGACTATGAAATAGTGAAAACCTGTTTCTCTTCGGTGGTTTGTAAGCTGACTCCAGGTAATTAAACAACAACAACAACAACAACAAAAAAAGAAGGAAAGAAAAAGAAAAAGAAAGAAAGAAAAAAGAGCTCAGTCGTGTTTTGAGGGATGGCTTTTACTTCTTCCAGATGTCAATTACCTTTTCACTAAACTTTGCTTATTTGTAACTCTATTATGCATCTAGGACTTGGGTTTTAATTTTTTGTTGATGCTGTTTATTGTCTTCACCCCCTTCAACTACTTGAGAAATATGTACTTTTATTCATGTTGGTACGGTATACATAGTTGGAAGCCAAAGAGTGAATTGAAAGATTCATTACTGAGTGAATGAATGAATGAATGAACGAGTCAGTATAAATAGAAAGCATCTTAAATTTGACTATTTTAAAGGGAGTAAAACACACTTTATATCTGTTAAATATCCAACCTCAGTTTTGTTTTTTTTTTTTTTTTTAAAAGATTTTATTTATTTGACAGAGAAAGATAGATAGCGAGAGAGGGAACACAAGCAAGGGGAGTGTGAGAGGGAGGAGGAGGCTTCCCAGCAAGCAGGGAGCCCAATATGGGGCTGGACCCCAGGACCCTGGGATCATGACCTGAGCCCACGGCAGCTGCTTAACTCCTGAGCCATCCAGGCACCCCTCTATTCTCATTTTTTTAAAAAAGAATGTTTGTATACATTTGGGCAGTCAAAATGAATTGACGATTGTCTTTGGAATGTGTAACTTTCTTTGGTCCCCACAGTCGGTCCCTGGCATCGCAAAGCAGTTGAAAGTCACTGGTTGGCCCCTGACCGACAAGAATCACTTCACTACACACTTGTGGTTTTTCTGATGAGGAAGGAAAATTGAAAGTTGTAGAATCAAAGGTGAATCAAAACCCATCAAGAATTATAGTTCACCGTTGGTGTCCTCGTTTAAAAATAATGTATCAACGTATAAAATGTTCAATACTCCTAACCAAGGATCAGCCTCAACCTCAGGATGAGGCAGCGTTGACACTTTGAAGCCTTCACCATAAAAAGACTAAAGGAACTAAAAAGTAAATATATGAAGGCAAGATCAGCAAGAAAAACCCAGAAACCACATAAATCCGCGGAAAACCGAGTATCCCTGATGTATGCGGGCTTTAGTTACACCAGGTATTTTAAGGTGGGTTATTCCTTTCCCAGGGTAGCGGAGCAGTGGGTAGCAGGACTTGGAGGGAATTTTCGCTTGCTTCTACGCCGGAGAAAAAGGTCGCCTCGTCCCACCCCCGACCCTTCCAGCCTCTCTGCGTGTCGCAGCACAGACACGGGTTGCCCGACTCCGCTCTCGCGCCGCCGAGAAGCCGCACCGGCCGCTGCTGCATCCTTCTCCTCCGCCGCCCGCTCTATTTTGGGGCCCCATGATCTCATGCCCTCTGCAGACCACACTCTGCAATTCCAGCCCAGCCCGCGCCGCGAGGCCACGCAGGGCGATTCCTGCAAGTGTTCGGAAGGTGCCCCGGGGCGCGGGGAGGGGAAGGCTTTGGGGGAAGTTAAAGACGCGCCCACGTAAAGGACCCAAAATAACCGACACGCAGAGTGCCCGAAATCAGACAGGAAGCCAAATAATCCGGGGCGTTGAGCTGCTTTCCCTCACTTCTAGCGCTGGGCGGCGGGCGCCGGGCCAGGGGTCGGGCGGCGAGGGGCGGGCGCGGCGGCGGGCGGGGCGGGGCCGGCGCGGAGCCTATTAAAGGCGCGGCGGGGCGGCGGGGCCGGAGCGCCGGGGGCCACGATGGAGCGCAGCGGCAGCACGGGGGGTGGGAGCAGCGGCGGCGAGGGCGGCCGCCCTCCCCGGGAGGGCCCGGCGGGGAACGGCCGCGACCCGAGCGTCGCTCGCGCCGCCGCGGCGCCCGGGGACGGCCAGGCGGCTGAGTCCTTGCTGGCCCCCATGGACCTGGGGGAGGAGCCGCTGGAGAAGGCGGTGAGCGCCCGCACGGCCAAAGACCCCAACACCTATAAGGTGCTCTCGCTGGTAGGTCCGCGGCCCGGCCCGGTGCCCGGGAGGGCGGGGAGGGCGGCGCCCGGCTCCTGCGCCCCGAGCGCGGTCAGCACCGGCGACCCGGAGAGAGGCAGCGCTGCGGCCGCTCCGCTTCGCCTGCACGCGCTCGCCTTCGGGCTCGCAGCCCTGCTCCCTGCTCCGTTCCTGCTCTTTGCCCCCGGGGGAGCCGTTCGCGCTCAAGTGTGGCACGGATGCTTCTGAGGGCCCCGTTTAGGAAACCAGGCTGTGAAAATGGCCATCTTTAGAAATACTTCTCGTCCCCCAGCAGAGTACGAAGTTTTTAGAAAGGATAAATGACCAGCCCGAAAGTTGTTGGTCTTAGGCAAGACCAACGTTTTTTCCCCCTTTTTAATCTTTTTGGGGGGCGACTGTGGGGGTAATATTGATGACTTTCTTTGCATTAACTGATTTCAGTTGAAAAGGTTTAGCACAGAGTTCTTTAAGTGTTATCAGAAACTTTGGGAAATGCCTTTTCTTTTGGCTCTGCTTAGGAATTTCCTTGCAGCTGTACAGAAATCCCATCAATATTCATGTTATGCGAATGTGAAGAAACGCTGACGATTCTTTGTCCACTCTTTTAACAGTAGGTTACACGGTTTTTCATGCTAACAAAAGTAGCCATTATTCATCTGCTATTGTATTATGACAGTTGCAGGATCCAAGGTAAATTTGATGAAATGTTGGGGGGAGAGTGTGGGGTTCATTCCTATGGTAGGAAATGTTGTGCTGACAGTCAGAGCCTGGGTTCTTGGTTTAGTCAGTAATTTCTGAGGCCTTGTATAACTCTCCCAGATCTCAATTTCTTATTTGTTAAAATGAGGACATCACCTCCATTGCCCATTGCATAGGATTATTATGAAGATCCAGTGGGAACGAAGTTTGTGGGGAATTAAATTGAAAGTTACATGGAGACATAATAATTTTTATTGCATTATGTGGGAGTAATATCACTTACCTTATGGTTGAACAATGCTGTGTAGAGAATATCTTTTCTGATATTTGAAATCTACTTTCCTTTAATAAGCATTTCCATTTTGACTGTATTTTAGGTATCATGGAGATGTTACAATACTTTGAGGAACGAACATTCCTAGACTAAAGAGATGGTATCATATGCTCAGTAATTAAAACTTAAGCCTAAGGTTCAAAGAGTCACAAACCACATAATGTTTGTATCTCAACATATATTTTTGCATCAGAACTTATTTTGGTGTTTTGAGTCACCTTTTCTGTTTGTGTTAGTGGTCAACCTTCGCTTCTGTAACATGATCACTGAAACTATTTAGTATCCATATTTCCAGGTGTTTAGCACACTACCAGGTGTTCAATAATTGTACAGTGAATCTGTGTGCAGCTTTAATGTGAAATCATTTCTAGATGCCTATAGCCTTGGAAGGTTGCTGAATTGCCAGTTGCTATATTCAGGTTTTAAACCTTTTCCTATTCATTTCCTTATAGCTTCACAATAGGTATCAGCAAAGGTCTACCTTTGAAATGTGCATTTCAGTCTTTGACACGGCAGCATCATCTGGCCAAACAGCATTCCATTGTGCTCTCATGATGGAACCAGGGTACTGGACATGGAAGTGTCTGTGGTCTTCCTTTCATAGTCACAGTCATGAATGATTCTTATCCCACTAGGTGGGGTCTTTGTTGTAACATGAATCGTCAAAGAATTCTTACCTTATGTCTTCGATGAAATATTGTGGGACATTAAATATACACCTAAACTCATGGCAATGTTTTTGAAATCTTAATTAGTAACTCAAGTGAATGTGGAACCTTTTACCCATCCTTCTTTTTCTTCCCTACTTCAATATCCTGCTTTTCCCCTTCCCCTCCACCCCAAAATGATGCACTTTTTTTTTTTTTAAGATTTTATTTATTTATTTGACAGACAGAGACCACAAGTAGGCAGAGAGGCGGGGGAGGGAGGGTGGGTGAGCAGGCTCCCTGCTGAGCAGAGAGCCTGATGCTGCACTCCATCCCAGGACCCTGAGATCATGACCTGAGCTGAAGGCAGAGGCTTAACCCACTGAGCCACCCAGGTGCCCCAAATGATGCACTTTTAAAGGGAAAAGTCTCCAGAAGGAATTTGACAATTGACATCAGAGAGTTCTGGGACAAGTCTTCTAGAAAGGAGCTGCATTCACGGATTCCTTCTTTCAAGTTAAACATCCACACAATTTTCATAAAGCTGAAGAAATGGATTGACTGATTACAACTGGGGTTGAGATTACTAGAGGCTATCCACTGATCTGGTCCTCAGCCAAACAGTTTCTACCTAGCAGGGTAACTACAGAGTTGCCCTCCAGAGAGAATCAGTGGCAGCTTGGCATTTTTCTGAAGATATTTCAGATCATCTTAAATGATGCAGTAATGTGAGAGTGGATGAAGAGGGGAAGATCCTGTTCTACCCTTGCTTCTCGTTGGTTCGAGAAGGCTCTAGTGGCTTTTGGCCCCGGGCCCTGGGCCCTGGAAATGCTCATGCCCAGGCACCAAGCCAGACTGCGGGGAAAACTCAGACGGCAAGTACAAGTATTACTCTGGAGATGCTCCAGCAGATGTGATAAATACTGGATGCCTTTCCTTAGTCCCAAATTAAATTTTGAACTGAAATTTTGACTTTCACTGAGGTCAGACTTGAGGATTATTTGAAATAATCCTTACTCTCTGGTATCATTTTAGAGGGCAGAGAATTCTCAGCCCCAGTGCAGTACCTTTTTCCATTGACCAGTGAGTGTGCCCTTCTACAGCATTATTTTGTATTTGTGATCTTCTGTGGTGCTTATGAATACGGGTCCAGCTGTGTGTAAAGGGCTTTATGGTGGTGGTGGTTAAAGACCACTTTAATCTTTCAGTGAAAGAGTTCTTGGTAAGTGGCAGAGGTCGCCCTTGTTTATCAGAAGTTTTGGTATTAAAGTTACTAATTCGTATTAAAGTTACTAATTCAGTAAGCTTTTCTCTCCTTTTTACAACACATCACCTTATCTCTAAAATAGGGTATGGAGAACATTCAAGATAATTCTCTGCCCCCCCCCCTTTTTAAAGGATTTTATCTATCTATCTATTTATCTATCTATCTATCTATCTATCTATTTAGAGAGCCTGAGCGGTGGGAGGGGCAGAGGGAGAGGATAGGAGAGAATCTCATGCAGAGTCTGATGTGAGACTCCATCTCACAACTCTGAGATCAGGACTTGAGCCGAAATCACAGAGTTCAGATGCTTGCTTAACTCAGTGAGCCACTGGGTGCCCCTAATTCTCTGCTCTTAATGGGACTAGGAATCGGCATTGCTCTTGTGTTGTTGAAATGTAATATCCATCCAACCATTGTTTAGCGTCTTTCAAAATGACCAGAGCATCTTAGAGCCCAGAGAAGTCTCCCACTTGACCCTTTTGCTATTTGTTTCACATGTTGTGAGAAAATGAATCAAACGTTTCTAGGAGGCAAGCAAGATGGTTGTGTTCAGCGCTGGGCCTCAGACAGCACCTGATATTCGGTGTCGCCTTTTGGTCAAATGAATGAATGCACTGCATTTTTACTTAGACCAAGGGGCACTTCGCCTTGGAAAAGGGCCAGATGGGAAGACTGACTATACAATCACAGACCATATGGTCAGTTGAAAGTCATACGGCGCTTAGGTAGCCATTCAGGAGTAACATCAAAACTGGGATAGCGTTTCATTAGGGCCTTGGGAGATCGAAGAGGCAGTGAAGGAGCTATAAACAAAAGCTTCCAGCCAAGGCCTGCATCCCTTAGGACAGGCCAGACACAGCCTCTGTGATCACGTGGATTCAGAAATGGTTTCTGCCCACCCGCCACCCTCTCAGGTACAGCCCCAGTGTGGTCATCCAGCCCGCCCAGGTTAGGTCATCCTGTGGGTGCAAATGAGGGTCTGCCTCACTTGCACCGAGGCCCCTTCTGTGTTGGTGACTTTGCTCTCATACCCCACATTCAGTCTTCGTGGGTTTTGCGGGGTACTGTTTCCTTCAGCGTTGCTTTCAGTTACTTCCTTTCTGCTCTGAGTCCCATGCTGGTCTCTTTCTCTTTCGACATTGGTACCTCCGCAGCGTCTGCTCCACGGATACACAGCCATCCTTTCAACACTGTCTTTATTCCCTTGCATTCCGCTTGTTCAGTTCACTCTGGACAACAGTTTTGCTGTCTCCTGCCTCCATTATATCCTATTCATGACTCTGAAGAGAATCCCTAATGGCTGTGTTGAGAGACCTTGTGTGTTCTGTATAGTCAAGAACTGAGGACCATTGACCCATTTAAAATAGTTAAGGAATTTTTTTTTTTTTTTTTAAGAATTTATTTGTCAGAGAGAAAGAGAGACAGTACAAGCAGGGAGAGCGGTAGGTAGAGGGAGAAGCAGTCTCCCCACTGAGCAAGGAGCCCAGTGTAGGACTTGATCCCAGGACCCTGGGATCATGACCTGAGTGGAAGGCAGATGCCTAACCGGCTGAGTCATCAGGCATCCTTATTTATAGAAATTTTTATCTATCGCCTTCTCATCTTCCTCCAGTTAACCTTTTTTCCAGATACCAACATGAAGGTAAATGAAAATAGTTTTATATTCAGATTGGGTTTGATCAATTTCATTGCAAAATATCCCTGTGACTTCTAATTCATAGCAAATGTATTTCACCTGTATTAGGGCTTTTCAAGCTAAAGAACTTAATTGTGAGATATATGTATATATATATATATATGTATTTATTTTGATAGAGAAACATTTCAAATGACTCAAATGATTTAGGAATATATAAGCTTTTAGAATACAACTTGTAATTAGAGATCTACTTCTGGTTAAAATAAACATACCTTTAACAACTATGAAATATTGCCAACAGAAAGTAAACAATGAGGGGCGCCTGGGTGGCTCAGTGGGTTAAAGCCTCTGCCTTTGGCTCGGGTCATGATCTCGGGGTCCTGGGATCGGGCCCCACATCGGGCTCTCTGCTCAGCATGGAGCCTGCTTCCCTTCCCCCCTCTCTCTGCCTGCCTTTCTGCCTCCTTGTGATCTCTGGCTGTCAAATAAATAAATAAAATCTTAAAAAAAAAAAAAAAGAAAGTAAACAATGAGTTCAAGGCAGAACATAGATTACTCTTTCAAGCCCACGTCTTATGCAGCAAAAACTGATACTCAGAAAGTGAAGTCCTTAGGCATCAAATAAGATCTAAGGTATGTATTTACCATGGGAATAATGTATAGTAATATATTTAAAAGGGTTTTTCAAAAGAGTGACAGAATGTTCAGCTACGTATTAACTAGTCAGAACACTCTATTTCCTGAGTATATTAGTTATTTGAGGTTTGATTATAAGAATTAACATCTATAATAATCTTTATTTTATTCTTCATTTTTAGTTTTTCTTAAGATTATTTATTTATTCATGTATATTTTTTATTTTAGAGAGAGGGGAGGGGCGGAGGGGGAGGGAGAGACTCTCAACCAGACTCACCACAGAGTGGGGAGCCTAAGATTGGGTTTGCTGTGAGGACCCTGAGATCATGACATGAGCCAAAACTGAGAGTCAGATGCTTAATTGACAGAGCTACCTAAGTGCCCCTCACTTTTAGTTTTTATTTTTTTAAATTTTATTTATTCTTATTTTTTTATTAGTGAGAGAGAGAAAGGAAGGAGCCAAGGGAGAGGGAGAGAGAGACTCTTAAGCAGGCTCCCTGATCTCACAACCCTGAGATCATGACCTGAGCCGAAATCAAGAGCGGGACATTTAACTGTCTGAACCACCCAGGCATCCTACTTTTAGTTTTTAGAAGGAGATTTGGTGGAAATGTGGGTGGTAAAAGTTTAGATGATTATTATTCACAAAGCACTTTGCAGTTTTGGAAAGCATTTTCCCATATTTTTTTAATTGATCCTCATTATGTCGGCAACTCTGGAACAGGAAAGTATAGTGACAGTTAGTTCTCATCGACAGATTAGGAAAACAGGCTCACAGGGGTGCAATCAGGTTTCTCAAACTGCAGCATGCTTAGGAAAACAGCCGGAAGCTGTTAAGGACAACAGATTGCTGGGCTCCATTCCCAGAGGTTGTGGTGTAGAGGCTTGAAATTGTTATGGGCTAAATGTTTGTGTCCTTTCCAAATTCACATGGTGAAGTCATAACTCCCCAATGTGACGAAATTTGGATGTGGGGCCTATGGGAAGTGATTAGACTTTGCTGAGGTCCAGAGGGTGGGCTGTCATGATGGGATTAGTAGCCTTACAGGAACGGGGAAGGAGAGGAGATGCGAGTGGTCTCCTTCCCTCCCTTCCCCCATCCCCCTCTCCGGCACATTCTGAGAAAAGGTCCTGTGAAGACCTCATGAGTGACAAGCCAGGAAGAAGAGTCTTTATCCTTGCCTTGCCGGCAGATAGAACTGTGAGAATCTCTGTGGTTTAAACCACCGAGTCTGCAACATTTTGTCATAGCAATTTGAGCAGACCAAGATAGGAATGGACCCAAAGACTCTGCATAACAGATTAAGTACCTCGAGTTCTTCAGATGGACTTGGTTCACTTACTCCACTTCTAGAAACAGTGCGTCAGATTTACAGGCGAAAAGTCATAGCATTTGGGAGTAGAAAACCCTGATAACTAAAAGGACTTAACTACAGACTTTTATTCTGGGTTAATGGCTGATGGCATCCCATTCGTTTGCCTTTTTTTCGTTGTGATGTCAATATCTCATGTTACTCTGAGCTTCCAGTGTCTACAAATTTGGGGGAAAGTGGTTTTCATCTTACTTTGAGTGCCCTTCTGAACACATTTTTAAATGTACTAGGAAAATGGAGAGGCCTTATAGAAAGTCATTTTGGAGGAAGTGGATTTTCACAAACATACCTGTTTTGTGGATGGATCATCTTCTCCCTGTGTCTTGTCTCAGGGACTTTATGTAGATTTAGGTGGCAAACATTCTATCACAGGTGTGGTTTGAGATCCTTCAAGAGCATCCTATCTTGATCTTCCGGAAATAATTCAGAGAAGGTAGCTTGTTTCTAAAGCTGATTTCTCTCCCTTGAAAAGCTTTGTGACATTAGCAAGCATCTGGGGTATGTGGTCTGTCACGGAGAGACAGTCGCAGCAAGGAACTCATTTTTACCGAGGTGGTGTGCAGCAAAATAATTACAACTGTCATTATGAAATGTTTCCACACAGAGTCTCCCATGGCTCCAGATTACCTTTATTTTGAATAAAATATGTTTTATAAGCAAAAGACAGGTAGAACAAAGTTTCAAAAGCCAAAATATTTCAGGCAGCAGCTGTCAGACTGTGGTATGTGGGTCCTTGGGGATTCCCTGAGTTAAGCCTTTCAGGGGGATCATGGATTCCAAGTGATTTAACAACAATAGCATGAGGTCCTTTGCCCTTTTCATGGGGCTGACCTTTATGCTGATGGGATTAAAGCAATGGCCCTGCTGTCCCCTTAGCCCAGATCCAGGCAATGGGCGACTAGACCAGTAGTTCTGCACTTGGGATTGCACCACAAAGAAGCCAATTCTTTTTTGCTTAAAAGAATGTACTAGATAAAAGCAGTAAAAATGTCCTCAGTGAGGCAAGTCTTATTAAATCTCAACCCTGAGTGATAGATCTCTTCAGTAGGTGTGAGATGGGAAGTATTGTCCACAATCTGCTGCACACTGAAGAGCTGTGGTTTTCTGGCGGGAAACTCTGTAATTGAGCTGTGAGCTGAACTAGCTGCCTTTTTTCACAGAACATTTTTATTTGAAAGAACAACTGACACACTGTTATTCAGGCTTTCGCATTTGGCACACATTTTCGTAATGTTAGCTTGTCTCTTCAAGGAAAACAAATTAAGGTATCTGTTGCTCATGATAAAACCCAGTCTTTTCAGCAAAAATTAGAATTTTGGAGAGCCTTGTATCTTCTCTTGTACAACTGATAACTTCCCAGTTTTTAAAGACTTTCCAAAGAAGGGGTGCCTGGGTGGCTCAGTCAGTTAACCAACCATCTGCCTTCAGCTCAGGGCATGATCCTGGGATCCTGGAATCCAGCCCCAGCGTGGGGCTCTCTGCTCATCAGGGAAGCCTGCTTCTCCCTCGCCCTTTGCCACTCCCTCTGCTTGTGTTCTCTCACTCTCTCTCTTGAATAAATAAATAAAACCTAAAAAAAAAAAAAAAAAGACTTTCCTGAAGAAATTGATGGAAATAGTAAGGAGTGTGGGTTTTTTTCCTTAAGATGTAAGACATTGTGTCAGCATTTGGAAGAGCTACATAACTTGGTAAACCAGTATTTTCCAAGGGACCAATGGAGGATTTATTAAACTATGAATGGGTGCAAGTTTCATTCAAAGTGCAAGGTAGACTATTGGATTTTAGTGTTATCATATGAAAAATATATCAATATTGTCTCAAGTTTTATGTTGTATTTTGCCTTTAAGAGATTACCACTTATAGAATTTTGGTGTGGTTTTAAAGAATGTCCACAATTGTGTGAAAAAGGCTTCTTAAGATCCTCTGTAAGACTATAAAGGAAATCTGAGACCAGAAGTTTTAAGAATATCGGCTTTAAGGAAAGGTATACATTCAGTACTGTTTTAAAAAATGAGGGGTTTCTGGGTGGCTCAGTCAAGTGTCTGCCTTCGCCTCAAGTCATGTGATCCCCAGGGTGCTAGGATCGAGCCCCACATTGGGTTCCCTGCTTAGCGGGGAGTTTGCCTCTCCTCTCTCTGCCTGCTGCTCTCTCTGCTTGTGCTGTCTCTGTCAGATAAATAAATAAAATCTTAAATGAGACTTAGAGATATAAAAAGAATCAGCTGTCTGTTTTTGGTCTAAACCACAGCTCTGCCATGACCTCCGTGTTAGAGATGAAAAATCATGGCTCAGAGAAACTTGGGGGACTTTCTAAGAATTTCTCAAAATTCTGTTAATTTTATCTCTGTACTTTATTGATAAATAGTTTTGAAGTCAGACAGATTTCCGTTTAAATCCCGGAACTGCTATTAGCTATTTGCATGTTGGCAAATAACTTAAGTGTCCTGACTATCAGCTTCCACAACAGCAAAATAGTGATGATCCAAACGTAGGATGCCATCAAGGAGAATTAAGTAGCATATAAAAATTGGACACAAAATGTGCCCTGAATAAGTGGTCGTTTTTCTTGGGATTACCGATAAGCTTCAGTGTGACTGAGTTCTTTATTTTTCCTTATTCAAACAGCACGCACCGCCTTTCTACCCAAAGTGTAGTCAGCAGGCTGGAAGATCAGGTCCTTGTACACAGTGCAGAATCTTGGGCCCCACTCCAGACCCACAAAACTAGAATCTGCACTTGTGCGGATCCCCAGGTATTTGTCTACACATTCAAGATTGAGGAACAGTGCTCCGTAAGGATGATGAAGGGGTACAGAAGGCCCACCAACCTGAATTCCTCTAGCTGGGGTGCCCATTCAGCTTCGTGCTTCCCCAGATTTCATACATGAGGCTGTACTTCAGAAAAAAATTTCTCAGTGTTCCTTAAAGGGCTCCCCTGTGTTGGCTTTGGGTTGAAATGGTGCAACTGCTCGGTTGCCTTTGGCCCTATTCTTTCTTGGACCTCAGGGTGCCTAATTAATGGTGCCTTTGAGGGGTGCCTGGGTGGCTCAGTTGGTAGGCGGCTGCCTTTGGCTTGGGCTCAGATCATGATCCCAGGATCCTGGGATTGAGCCCTGCATCCAACTCCCTGCTCAGCAGGAAGCCAGCTTCTCCCTCTTCCTCTCCCCCTGCTTGTGTTCCTCTCTCACTGTGTCTCTCTCTCTGTCAAATAAATGAATAAACTCTTAACAAAATATCAAGTAGCCCATCACCCTTGCTGTGCGTCTGGACATGACATACAGGGTCTCTAACCCGCCTCCACATGTACGGTTTCTGGGTCTCAGGAACTGACCTGTACTCTCATTTGCTTCTTGTACTTGAACTGCCTCTTCCTTACTCTGCCCTGGCTTGTTCTTTAATTGTCCTTTATTGCTCTCTGCAGAGCCAATTTTCTGCCTTTGCAGATAACATGCAGATTTCCTTCCAATTCTAACATCCATCTATCGGAGTGTCAGGCAGATTTCACTTCTGCGCTGCATCATCAAACAGAGCTCTTCATGTCAAGAGTTTCCATTGCCAGTACCTTCTCAACCATCCACAGCACACTTGACACAAAACCAAAACAAAGAAATCTTGGAGCAGGGCTTTTTCAGGTGTTTTTGAATCACGTTCAGTGTCCTTGGCACAGAGTTTATTCCATAATACTTCGTCATTCAAACACGCTGGTTTGCTATGAATGCCACCGGGCATCACTGAGATTAGAATCTTCTGGAGGCTAGGAAACAGGTGAATGAAGTTTATTCAGGTGGGAAGGGTGTGGTTAGCATTATGAATACTACGTGGGTCTTGTCTCTTGAATTAACAAGAGAACTACAGAACAACTCGTACACTAAAAGGCCTTACCGATCAGCTCCAAAGAAGTAAATGTGAGGAATGTTGACACATAAGAGTATGGACACATTTCTCATCTCTTGGAAACTTGGAAAAGAGAACAGTGATTTTTCTGGGCTGATTCAAGCATGTCTTGAGGGACAGGCAAGTGAAGAGTCTGAAACTTGGAGTCACAAGAATTAGCTGCTGTGTGACCTTTGAACATTGATTGGCTTTGCTCCTCTGACTCTTACTTTCTTTACTTTCAAGGGTTTTGGATTAGGTGGCTTTCTTCTAGGTCTAAAATCTTTGTATAGGATAGAGAGCTTGTAGTATTTTCTTCTTGTTATAAAATACTGCATACTACAGAAAATTCAGAAAATGTGGGCAAGCATAAGGAAGAAAATAAAGATTGCATTCTTATTATCTGCTAGTAATAGTTTTTTTGTTTGTTTTTGTTTCCTACCTCAGGACTTTTCTTTGTGTGTATTACTTTTTTAAAACAAAAATGGGGGGGCGCCTGGGTGGCTCAGTGGGTTAAGCCGCTGCCTTCATCTCAGGTCATGATCTCAGGGTCCTGGGATCGAGTCCCGCATCAGGCTCTCTGCTCAGCAGGGAGCCTGCTTCCTCCTCTCTCTCTCTCTCTGCCTGCCTCTCTGCCTACTTGTGATCTTTCTCTGTCAAATAAATAAATAAAATCTTTAAAAAAAAACAAAAAAAACAAAACCAAAAATGGGATCATACAACAGATACTGCTCCATTTCCTTTTTTTTTTTCATTTATATTCCATTATTAGATTTTGTTATTGCTAGACAGATTTTTCATCTTTCAGGAATAGGGTTTCAAGACTTTTATTTTGCTAGTTCATGGGGTCATCTTTGAAAGCATCTCTGCTGATACTTCAGACTTACTCAGTCCTCAAGAATTAAAAAAATGTTTATAACACTTTTTTGTTTTTGTTTGTTTTAGTCATTCCTGAGCCTCACCTCCACTGCTCAGGTCTCTTATAGCTGAACAGTGAGTTTTCCTAAACGTCACATATAGGGTAGGTGCATACCTCTAAGCTCAGTCTTTTTTTTTTTTTTTTTAATAAATTTTTTATTTTTTATAAATATATATTTTTATCCCCAGGGATACAGGTCTGTGAATCGCCAGGTTTACACACTTCACAGCACTCACCAAAGCACATACCCTCCCCAATGTCCATAACCCCACCCGCTTCTCCCAACCCCCCTCCCCCCAGCAACCCTCAGTTTGTTTTGTGAGATTAAGAGTCATTTATGGTTTGTCTCCCTCCCAATCCCATCTTGTTTCATTTATTCTTCTCCTACCCACTTAAGCCCCCATGTTGCATCACCACTTCCTCATATCAGGGAGATCATATGATAGTAAGCTCAGTCTTCTTTTTTTCTCATTGCTTCAGTTAACAGTGTTACCAGATGGGGGCTGGGCACCAACAGCTTCATCCATTCCCATCGGTGCTGGAGGCTGGTGACATACTATGTCAGTCACTGATCAGTCAGTATTTGTGAAACACTTAGAGCAGACCCTTGTGCGTGGTAAGAGCTATTGAAGTATTTGGCGATTTTTATAAGTGCCTCTATGGAGTTGACTCTTTGTCAGGCTCGATGTAAACACTCTTCCTCCTTGGATTGGCGCCATTGCGTGATATAAGAGGGAGCACACGCAAAGGCTGGTAAGTCCAGTTCTGGGACCCACAAGTCGGTGGGACTCTGTGTCCCTTCTGTAGTGTATGGGACATGCATATATTGTATGCCTAACTTGGACTTAGATATTTGAAAGACTCCGATAATTTTCAACTTCTGCTCTTATGGTACCATGCCAACTGAGAGTTAGCCAAGATCTCCAAAGATGCCTGTTCCACAGTGTCCTAGCTCTGCTGAACATACCTTCCGTTATAGTCCAGAATTGCACTGTTTTCCAGATACATTTTGTATTGATTATTTCTGTTTCCTACCCCAAGAGTGATTTTTTTTTTTTTTTTTACCCCCCTTTCTCTTACCTGACTACTCTCCCTGGGATCCAAGACGAAGCATTCCTTAGCTGGTTGTTGGCTCCGTCTCCCCCGTCCCCGAAGCACTCAGTTGCCCCTTACTCATATAGAGGTCATAGAGTTGAGCGCTAAAGAGCCAGACTACTGGAGTAGAAACTCATCTTTGTCCAGAACTTCTATGTGCCCTTGGGCAAGTCCCTTAGCTTCCCTGTGCCTTGTTTCCTCACCTGCAAAATGGGGATAAAAACAGTAGCTAGCTACCTCATTAGTTTAAGGATTAAATGAATTAATATATGTAAACTTATTAGGAAAGTAGTGAGAGAGTGTAGAGTCTAGATTAGGGTTAATTGTTATTGTTAGGGTGGGGTAACTTATTTAACTATTTCGAGTTCCTACTGTGTGACCAGTCAGTCTCCTGCGAGAAGCCGGCGTCTAAATGGCGGTTGGGGAAGGGAAAGACTTCCTCCTTGTTCTCGTGATCCATTGCCGTGATCCATTGCCGCAGGAGCAGACAGTTATCAAAGAATCTGTAAGATTGTCTCAGTGATAAGAGCTGCCTCAAAGCCTTACCCAAGGCCCTAAGGGAGAGTCCTGAAGGGAAGATGGCTTAGTTACAGAGGATGAACGTGCCGTGCCGTAGGGGAAGTGACTGGTGTGCAGAAGAGGCTTCCGAAGGAGGGCGGCTCCAAGTACGAAGGCCCTGGGATAGCTGGGAGCGTGGTCCATCCCAGAATTGGGAAGAGACCAGAGCAGCTGGTAAGGAGAGGGGTGTGATGTGTGACGAGGCTGGAGAGGGGGCCTGGGGCCAGGTCCAGGCAGGGCCTTGCAGACTGCCATATGGATTTTGCTTTTTGTTTCAAGAGCACTTGGAAATCAGTGAAGTATTCTTCTGTTTATTTTTATTTCTATTTTCATTGTTAGTGATAAAGTTTGATGTACATTTTGGACTGATCATTTTAGCTTTAGTGGTAGTGATGAGGGAGCAGAGGGCCAGCTGAGGGCTAAGCAGGAGCTGATCCCACCCCCCTCCCGAACCCGCATGCAGGTGGGATCTCTGTGACATTCCTCAGACACTCCTGCCTGCCCTAAAACTAAGGGAAGGAATAAAACAAATGGTTAACTAATAGAAATCATAGTCCAAAATGGCGGGAGCCTCTGTCAGTTTACAAAATGTCTTAGTGATTTACAAGAAAAATGCATTCTTATCAATAACCTAACTTCCAGAAGGAAACTGGCAACTACCTTCATGTTAATGCTTTACTAGAGGGAAAAACAACCTGAACTTGACAGTGGATTCCAGTATCTTGTAGGTCTTCTTCAACACATAAAAATTCTTTAGAAAACCTCCCTTTTCCTTACCTCTCCTAACTCGCAACTGTATAATCGGTCACCCGACTTAACTGGTGCAGCAGCTTTCTGCCCACAGGTCGTGTGATTTCATAAAGCTACCGTGTTGTCCCAAAGACATCCCAAGAATTCAGTCATCAGCTCTGGACCACACCCCACCAACCCCAGATCACTGGCATTCCAAAACTACATCAGTGGGGACAAATTAAAGAGCATGGTGGCTGAAGAATGAATATGCTTTTACTTTTTTACTTGGCTGTTTCATAACTACTTTCTCTTTTTGGCTAGGTTGTAAGTTCCACAAGTAGCTATTCAAATTAAAATTTACATAAATTAAGGTTAAGTAAAAAGGAATTCAGTTCCTGTCACACCAGCTACTTTTCAAGTGCTCCACAGTGAAGAGCTAGTCACTACCAGACTAGGCAATAGAGACAAAGAGAACATTAGCATCTTACAAACTTCTGTTGCTAGAAGGTTGTGATATTACAGGATTGGTTTTTTTTTTTCACTTTTATAGTTATTCCAGCAGGTAATAATGAACATGTACATAGAAGAAATGTTCTTTGTTCAGGAAACATTGGTTGGAACAAAAGAAATTGCCCAAAAGGTTTACTTTGTGAATGTTCTTACAAGTGTAATTTTAGGATTTTTTTTTATCCAGATGATTGAGTGTAATTAAGTTGGCTTAAGCCTAAATATATGCATTAAAAGGTGACACATTTCTAAAATTATGTTCCTTCCTAAATTATAAACCCGTGTATCCCTTATCAGTTTTTAAGTTCTGTCTTAAGTTTCCACTGTAATTGTGATTAACTATGGTGTTATCTCCTTGTTATTCCCATTTCCTGTCCTTGGGAAGACTTGCCAGGAATCCTCTGGATAGTTGTCTTTTTTGTTGCCCCCCCCCCCCGCCCCCGACTATCTTTCAAGAATAAATACAAGTTGCTCTTGTCATTATGGTACAAAAATTATTTGGTGTCGGTGGGAGGCAGAAACCAGTCACAGAAATTTACCTGAGCACAATGTCTTTTCTCCATCTTTTGTGTTTTATATCTGACCTACCATCTGCGAAGGCAAGATACCTGCCTAGGCAAGAAAAACTGGCTTTTGGATAAAATCCGTGGCTCCTTAACTTTTAGCCCATCTGTTTTGAGCTTGGCCTGGGGCTAAAAAGGGATTTCCTGTCCCATAAATGAACTAGTTTTCCTGTCTCTTCTATCTCATGAGCTTAACTTGAAACATTTTTTTCTAAAATTATTTAATAGTACTTTTAATTTAATGACTCATATCTTTCTTGACTGTAGCTTCAAAAGAAATAAACCTTTTTCATAATTATTTTGGGAGTGATTTTTTTTCCTTGAAATCCAGCTGACTTAATTAAAAAAAAAAGATTTTTTTTTCTTTTTTGTATTTAGGAGATAGAGAATTAAAAACAAATGAATCCTCAAAATGGAAACTTCTTTGCCTATATTCAGTTTAGTTTAGATTATGCCTTTAGATTATGCCCTTGGTGTGTGTGTGTGTGTGTGTGTGAGAGAGAGAGAGAGAGAGAGCCCTTGAGACAGAGAGAGAGAGAGCCCTTGCTGTATGGCCAGCATCCAGTCAGAAAAACAAAGACCATACTTGGTAATTTCATCAAGAGAATTTAATATAGAGGCACCTGGGTGGCTCAGTCATTAAGTGTCTGCCTTAAGCTCAGGTCATGCTCCCAGGGT
This sequence comes from Neogale vison, assembly GCF_020171115.1. Taxonomy (NCBI): domain Eukaryota; kingdom Metazoa; phylum Chordata; class Mammalia; order Carnivora; family Mustelidae; genus Neogale; species Neogale vison. The sequence goes on along the minus strand of NC_058091.1, from coordinate 69,366,536 downwards.
CCTGGGATCAAGCCCCACATCAGGCTCTCTGCTCGGCCTGAGGCTTGCTTCTCCCTCTCCCATTGCCCCTGCTTGTTTCCTTCTGTCACTGTGTCTCTCTCTGTCAAATAAATAAATAAAATCTTAAAAAACAAAAAAGAAAAGAGGGAGAGAATTTAATATAAGACATAAGTTGCAAAGCTATTGGAAGGACTGAAAGCCAAATGGACTGGTGTGGCAATGAGGCAGCCCCATAAAGGGTAACAGAAAGAACCTGCTACCGCCTTGAGGGCAGGAAGGGCAGAAGGAAAAGGTTGATGAAACCAGAGCTGGGATGATTGACATTTCGCATTACTATGGTGCATTTGTCCCAAACAATGAACCCATGCTGATAAAGCCTTATTAACTGAAGTCTGTGCTCTATTCCTGTTCCCTTAGTTTTTCCTGATGACCTGTTCTGTTTGTTCCCATATCCCATCCAGGAGTACCACATTACTTTCTGTTGTTACATCTCTGTAGTTTCCTCTTGGCTGTGTTTCTCAGCCTTTTCTTGTTTTGATGACCTTGACAATTTTGAGGACTACTAGTCATGTCTTTTGTGGAATGTCTTGCAACTGGGATGTGTCTGTCATTTTTTTCATGATTACAGTGGGAATGTTCACTTTTGGGAGGCAGACCACTGAGGTCGTGTTTTTCAGTGTTCCTCATTGCTAGAGATACTTTTTTGTCCTGTACTCTGGAATACTAGTCAACACTTTTATTAGACTAGAGTAAGTTCTACTGGAGGGTGGAGTATCTACATAAATTATTTGGAATTATTCTATATGGGAGATTTGTCTATTCTTCTCCACTTATTATTTATTCAGTTATTTGTTTATTTCAGTTTGTACTTAACTGATATTTATTTAATCCTTTGGATTATAATCGAAAAATCTGTTCTTTGTATTTTTGCTCAAATTGTTCTGGTTTTGGCCATTGGGAGTGGCCCTTGTGTCCCTTTGACCTACCCCATCACTCTGTGTGTGTGTGTGTGTGTGTGTGTGTGTAACATTTCCTTATTTTCTGGTACTACAGAAAGTTTCTGACTTTCAAACTCCTCTTGTTTTATTTTCTCTCCTAAATGTTTACTAATACTGTTTTCTTTATGGATTAACAGCTCTTTAAAATTAAATTATAGGTGGCTTTTTTAAAGAAAATTGTATTTGACAAAGTCGCTTTAATTTCAAAATAGTGAGGATTACGATGTTGTGAAATGGAGACATTCATACACTGGGTAATTGGATTGTAATTTTTTTATTGAGGTATAATTGGCATGTAACTTTATATTAGTTCCAGTTGTACAACATGATGATTCAATACATATGTATATTGCAAAGTGATCACTACAGCAAGTCTAGTTAGCATCCATCATTACACTTAGTTTCAAATTTTTTTGTCTTGTGATGAGAACGAAGTTCTCAACTTTCAAATATGTAACAGAGTATTTTGAATTATAGTTGCCATGCTATACATTAATTATATCTCCAGGACTTTTTTATTTTATAACTGAAAGTTTGTACCTTTTGTCATCCCTCCCACCACTCTGTGTGTGTGTGTGTGTGTGTGTTTTGCACTTCATTTACTTTCTGGTGCTACAAGATGTTTCAGACTTGGCAGTCTCATCTTGTTCTACTTTTTTTCCCTAAATGTTTACTAATATTCTTGATACTCATAACCAAAAGTCTGCTTTCCGCTTGAAAATTAGGAGTGGACTTCAGAAATGTTTGTGCCTAAATTCTCTGTGCCTTTACCAAAGGAAGCAAAGTACGACTCACATCACTCCCATCCCCATGTCGCTCTGTGGAGTATTTTTCAGGCATTACCCTTCATTCCGTGAAGTGATGAAGAATCAGATCATTACCTCTGAATGAAGCTGAATGAAGCTGACCATTTGTGTGCTTTAAGCAGAGTCAACTCTTAAATGCCTCCATGGGTCATTTTACCTTGGGAATGATGGAGGCATAAAATCCTGGGGGAAAGAAAAGGAAGCATGCGCTCTCCTGTGCTCAGAGAGCGTACTAGTTGGCTCTGCCAGCTTCATAAATTCCTTTCTTCTCAGTGTCTGGTCATCAGTTTTGTTCTTTTTTTTTTTGGTCATCAGTTTTATAGACTCAAAACCCTCTAGTGGTATTTGATGGGTCAGGACTTTGGCGGAAGCTTGGCAGAGCAGATGTGGTTCACTCAGGGCCCGTCACATGGTTGTAGTCAGATGGCAGCTGGAGTTGCCGCAGCTGGAGATGGAGCATCTAGGTGCCGGCTGGGCATCTCAACCCCCATTTCATGTAGTTTCAGGACCTCACAGAGCCTAGATCTATGCATAGGGTAATTTGAGCTTACAACCTGATAGCCTCAGAGTAGACTTCTTACATGGAGGCTGAAGGCTTTAAGTGTAAGCATTTCAGTGATGGATTTACGTAATTGGCCAAGAATTGATCAGTATTTTATATCGTTTGGGTTTATCATAATGCATTACATTTATTCAGTTGTCTATTATCAGAAGTGTAGATTCTTTGCACACTTTTGCTATTACAAATAATGCTGTAATAAATAAATGTCTCTGCATAGCCTTTTGCTTGTGTGAAAATTTCTATCAGATACATTATTAAATTTGGAATTTCAGGAGTGGAGATTATGCACATTTTGATTTTAGGTAGATGAATCTAAATGACCTTTGAGAAAAGAGCATATACTTCTATGAAGGCAGTGAGAAAGTGCGTGTTTTTCCTTACATCCTTGCCAACACTTGCAATTATTAATATTTTTGTTAATTGTTCATTTCATTGGCTAAAAAAGAACTTGACAGTTCTTCGACTTGTAATGAAGGTGGATGTCATAATTTTATTGGCCATTTTACTTTGGATAAACTAGTTTATTACTTTTGGTATATTAAAACTGCAGATTATCTTTCTCTACTTGGTTATATGCTCATAATCTATCAGGGACTTTAACCTGTTCAAAATGTTTGATTTTTTCAAATGATTTTATTTATTTATTTGAGAGGGGAGCAGTGGAGGGGCAGAAGGAGAAGGTAAGGGAGAGAATCTACAGCAGACTCTGCACTGATCATGGAGCCCAGCATGGGATTCAGTCCCACAACCCTGAAATCATGACATGAACCAAAACCAAGAGTCAGATGTTTAACTGCCTGAGCCTCCCTGGCTCCCCCTGTCAAAAACAATTTATCCTAGTTTCCCTTACCCCATTTTTCTTATGATTGATGTTCTTTTTCTATGACATTGCAGACATTCCTTATTTTTATGGCTCAAATATATTATCTTCTCCATTCCGATTTCTAGATTTTGCACCAACCTTATAATGGTGTTCACTACCCTTAAATTATAAAAATATTTGCTTATATTTTTCGTCTAGTGATTTTGTGTTAAATTTTTCTTTTTTTAAAGATTTCATTCATTTATTTCTCAGAGACAGAGGGAGAGAAAGCGAGCGAGCACAGGCAGACAAAGAGGCAGGCAGAGGCAGAGGGAGAAGCAGGCTCCCCGCCGAGCAAGGAGCCCGATGCGGGACTCGATCCTAGGACCCTGGGATCATGACCTGAGCCGAAGGCAGCTGCTTAACCAACTGAGCCACCCAGGCGTCCCTTGTGTTAAATTTTTAAATACTTATTCCATCTGCCCTTTTATCTTGAAACTTTATTTATTATTATTATTTTTTAAGATTTTATTTATTTATCTGATGGACAGAGAGCACAAGTGAGAACAGTAGGCAGAGGCAGAGGGAGAAGCTGGCTCCCTGTTGAGCAGGGAGCCCTATGCGGGGGGCCGGGTTCCAGGACCCTGGGATCGTGACCTGAGCCAAAGGTAGACGCTTAACTGACTGAGCCACCCAGGCACTCCTGAAACTTTATTTATTTATTCTTTAGAGAGAGGAAGAGAGAGCATGAGTGGGGCAATAGAGAAACAGAGGGAGAGAGAGACTCTAAAGCAGGCTCCACGCCCTCATGACCTTAAGATCATGATCTGAGCCAGTATCAAGAGTTTGAGGACATTTAACCAACTTAACCATGGAGGAGCCCCCTCATTTTATTTTATTATAAGTCAAGAGATAGAAATCCAGTTTACTAAACACTTTCCTCAAGATCTTATCTCAATAAACTGCATTTCTTAAGAGACTAAAGGAAGTGAGAAGATTACATAAAGAGAAGCCACAAAAATGTATTTTGCTAACTGAAAACAAACCACAGTTAAAAAAACCATCAAACCAAGAACAAAGTGTGGCTGTTTAATATTTCTGTGATCCCTTGTGGGCAGTTTCCATTTGTGGTTATAAATGGAAGCTTTAGTGGCAGGAGACTGTATCTGAGGAGTTCCCCTCCAGCCTTTATAAGAGTGATCCTGCTTCATGTTGAGGGATTTTGTTACCCATCTTGTTGATTAGGTGATCACATCTCAAAACTCAGGGCAGGAATAGAGATCATGGAGTGAAATTGCCACTAAAGCTAAGTCTCTTTCCTGAAACCATGACTTTATACCACCAAATGGCTGCTGCTTTACCCCTTGACTTAAGTTTAGAGAGAAACGGTCTGTGAAAGCAATTGGTGAGCTCTGAGAGAAGTGATTTGCTTACTCAGCCAGAAGTTACAAATACTGGATAGTCTTCTCTTTGAAGGGCTTGGTACTTTTTGAAACAGAAATAAATGAACAAGTTTTTCTTTTTAGATCTATGAGATGATCAATGTTAGTCAAACCTACTGTGGTAATCATTTCACAGTATCTATCAATCAGACCATCACGATTTATGCCTTAAACTTATGGTGATGTATGTCAGTTATTTATTGTTAAAACTGGGAAGATATTAAATGAACATAATAGGAAAAAGAGTTGCTGCCCCAGGTAACTCAGTTCTCTGGAGGCTTTGCAGCTTTCCACGAAAAATTTTGGTGACTTCGTGACTCCCACTTCTGATTTAATTAACATCCTGTGTCATATTAGTTTCAGGAATAGAATTTAGTGATTTATCACTTATAATACCCGGGGCTCATCCCAGGTGTCCCCCTTAAGACCCATCACCCATTTAGACTATCCCCCTGCCCACCTCCCCTCCAGCAACCCTCAGTTTGTTCTCTGTAGTTAAGAGTCTTTCTTGGTTTGCCCCTCTCTTTTTTTTACACTATGTTCATCTGTTTTGTTTCTTAAATTCCACAGATGAGGGAAATCACACGGTTTTTGTCTTTCTCTGACTGGCTTATTTCACCTAGCATGATACTCTCTAGTTCCATCCATGTTTTAGCAAATGGCAAGATATCATTCTTTTTCATGGCTGAAGATTGTGTGTGTGTGTGTGTGTATACCACAACTTCTTTATCCATTCATCAGTAGATGGACATTTGGGCTCTTTCCATAATTTGGCTGTTATTGATAATACCGTTACAAACATTGGGGTGCATGTTTCCTTCAAATCACTATTTTTGTATCCTTTGGGTAAATATGTAGTAGTGCAATTGCTGAATCTTAGGTTAGTTCTGTTTTTAATCTTTTGACCAACCTCCATACTGTTTTCCAGAGTCAGCCAAGAATCTTAATACATGTACATAGTTAAGGTAAAATTCCTTAAGAGAGGAGGGTGTAGGAGATGGGGTCAGGAGTGATCCAAATAGAGGTAGAATCAATTTTCAGAAGTAGATTCATAGGTATTTTAGATTTATCAGGGACCACAGAAAATACTCAGTCCAACTCAGTGAATGGGGGGGACGATAGATGATGTGGGTTCCTTGGTATCACAGAGCTCCAAATGTAATACATATCCTTATATGGATATAAAGCCATAAGAGTTGGGTGCCTGGGTGGCTCAGTAGGTTAAGCCGCTGCCTTCGGCTCAGGTCATGATCTCAGAGTCCTGGGATCGAGTCCCGCATCGGGCTCTCTGCTCAGCAGGGAGCCTGCTTCCCCTCTCTCTCTTTCTGCCTCTCTGCCTACTTGTGATCTCTGTCTGTCATAAATAAATAAAATCTTTAAAAAAAAAAAGCCATAAGAGTTATTGGTCTTTTGTGATTAGGGCCACAATTTTGCCATACTTATATTTTTAACCAAAAATGGTTAAGATTTTAATAGTTTCCTTGTGGATTATGGTAAAGTTAGTAACATGGTTTCTGCTTTATATTCCCCACCCTTTTAATTTGATACTTTATTTTAACCTGTCCTAAAAAAGTTATTTTTTAATTATCACCACCAGGCCCTATTGGCTATTGATATGAGCTTTCTTTGGTACTTCTCTTCAGATGTTTGCTTAATTAGAATATGTCTTTGAAAATCAGGGAATTGATGAAATGACTATTTGCTTAAATATTAGAGGTGCCAAAAAAACTTTTCTGGTTTATAATTAAACAATTTTTTCTGGTTTAGAATTAAACTAATTCTAGTTTAGGGAAGAATCTCATATTTTATTACCCCAAGAGACTAGTTCAACCAAATATGAAATGTATGTTCTTTTATCATTATCTCCTAACAGATTTATGTTAGATTGGGGGCATTGTCTTCTCTGTTTTATATGAACACTGATACAATGTTTTATATGAACAATGATACCTGATTGTTACAAAATACCTGTTTGCTGTTTTCCTTTCTTTCTCACTTAGGAAAGGGTTAAATGTCTAGAGCTCCAGCGTGATACATCCTAGCATTTAAGAGAGCCAGTATTTAAAATACTGTGTCTTACTAAACTGTTCTACCTCCTTCTGATTTTATTTCTCTTCTTTCTTTTTAAAGATATGAAAAAAGAACACAAATATTCCAAAGAAGAGTGTATGGATTTTCACCGGGGAACAGTTCTCCTTACTCACAACCAGAATCTAGGTTTATAAAGTCTATTAAACTAAGCCTGTTGTGATTTCCCCCTTTCTTAAATATGAGAAGTATTTACCATTAAAAAAAAATCCAACAGATTGATAACACTATTTCTCTCTCTCTCTTTTTTTAAGATTTTATTTATTTATTTGACAGACAGAGATCACAAGTAGGCAGAGAGGCAGGCAGAGAGAGAGGAAGGGAAGGAGGCTCCCTGCTGAACAGAGAGCCTGACACGGGGCTCCATCCCAGGACCCCAGGATCATGACCTGGGCCGAAGGCAGAGGCCTAACCCACTGAGCCACCCAGGTGCCCCGATAACACTATTTCTGACAAATTAGAAGCATGTGCTGTTTGAAATGATAGCATACATTCAGTAGTTCTCTTAATTAGTATTTATGAAAAAAAAATGTATTGATAATGGAGTTTTAGAAGGTCCAGCATTTCTGTGATACGTCTTTGAAACTTGTTTTTTGTGGGCTCTGGTCTTAATAGTGCTCATTTTATTTTATTTTATTTTGTGTGTTTTTTTTTAATAGCGCTCATTTTAAAGCCAGTATTTTCCCTTTCATGTTTGAGGAAAGTGCTATACTAGTATCTATGGGGTGGAGATTTTTTTTTTTTATCCGCAGTACTAGGAATCTTTCTGAGAAACAGTGCTATAGTTTGTGATGTTAGTTTGCTTGTAATAGAGAGGTTCTTGAAGTACTTCAACAGCTGGGTTTGAGCAGGTAGTAACAAGCTGTGCCTCATAGGCACGGATCTTTGCAGATCCAAAGGAACCACCAAATTGTTTCCCCTCTGTTATGTTGTCATTAGTCTTCTGATTGGTCCTTCCAGTTGCTCTTAGAAGCAATGGTTTGGTCACAGATAGCCTTGCCTACCATGACCCTACATATTTTTTAGGTTTTGCTGTCATTGTGTGTGTGTGTGTGTATGCTTTAATAAATTGCTAGTTATTGCTTAGAACTTTTTAAATGACTTCTCTTTTGCTTTAGCATCTGCTCCTCCTTTTGTCCACAAATTCTAGTCTTCAACCTGTACTAGTCATCCGATGATAAATATTACTACAATGACTTTTCTCTGATTCTTAATTGAGACCTGTTAATGAGATAATAAAAAATATCACTATTTCCATAATTCCCAAATCTTACAAAATTGTGAGGATAAAGGACATTTTACTTAAGACAGTTACCATAATGGATATTCCCTGATATGGTACAAGCAAACATTAATATTTCTTAAACTGGGTTTGATGAGCTTGACAATAGATAAAAGAGACAGAAATATAAAAGGTACATTTCTGGAAGCTATCATAAATCAGAAATAAAGTTTTGAAATCATAATTTCATTCTATATAAAAATTGTGCATGCTTATTTATCTTATATGCTATGAATTGTTATAAATGTGTTACATATGTATTATGTTGTATGGAGTTAGAACAGTCTGTGAAAGACCTAGCTATTCTGTAATTTATGGTTTATTTCTCATAAATAAAGATATATATAAGTTGATTTCACTTTATCTACCTTAAGCTATACAGGTGGTCTCAAACTTGAAGTTTCTCTATCTATATTTCTGGCAGAAGCAAATATAAATCCTTTTTGGAAGAAAATAATTCCATCCCCGGCTTCTAAAGAATCCTGAAAATTTTCAGCATCAATGAACAGAACACAGTTAAAAACAACCTGGCACATAGAGGAAAATGGCACAGTGAACAAAACTCATCAGAAATATCCTACTTCAGAAGCAGGCACTTCAGATGGTATTGTTATCAGATGCAGGTTATAAGACTCTTGACTACTTTTGAAGAAAATACAGAAGAAATAGCGCTTGCGGGGCTCAAGTCAGTTAAGTGTCCAGCTCTTGATTTTGGCTCAAGTCATGATCTCAGGGTTGTGAGATTGAGCCCTGTAACAGGCTCCGAGCTGGGTTTGGAGCCTGCTTAAGATTCTTTCTCTCCATCTGCCTCCCCACCCCCCAAATAAAGAAATTTTAAAAAATTTAAAAATTAAAAAAAAAATCTTAGTAGTTGGGGATTGTATGTGTTGTAATGAGTACTGGCTTATTATATAAGACTGATGAATCACAAACCTGTATCCCTGAAACAAATAATGCATCATATGGTAATTAGTTGAATTTAAATGAAAAAAATAAAAATTCACTTATTTAAAAAAAAAAGAAAATATAGACAAAATAATAGTGAATTGGAGGAAGGGTAATTTCCTGTGATCTTTCTTTTTGTGATACATGTTAGATGATGCTTTCTGAACTACCTTCCTGCTTACTAATTCTGTTTTTCACAGTGTGTCTTATGATGTGAATCCTTGGCACTGAATTTTGTTCATTTATTTATTCCCATAAATTTTATTTGGTTCTTTAAAGACTTTCTAGGTCACTTTTTATAGTTTAATGTTTTCCCATTAATATCCATTTTTCCTTTAATGCATACTATCTAGAACTGATGAAAGATACCAATCCTCAGATTTAAAGAGCTCCTTTACTCTTAAGCAGAAAAAAAAAAAAGAAAAAGAAATACATATCAGCAAATGACAGAATAACATTGCAGAATACGAAAGTAAAAATAAAAAGATTTTAAAGGTATTGGAAAAAAAGACATTTCCTTCAAAAATGTAACAGATAGCTGAATTCTCAGTAGCAATGATTAAAAGCATAAGGTGGTGTAACCATATCTTCACTGTGCTGAAGGAAGATAATTGCGAAACTGCAATTATGTACCCAGAAGAAATATCTTTCAAGAATGAGAACAAAATAAAGACATGTATAAAGTAACAAATACTGAGAGGATCTGCCATCAGGAAAATTGTGAAAGAAATACTTCAGGCAGAAGGAAATACATTCCAGCTGATTCCAGATAAAAGGTGCAAAGGAAAATGTGTTAAAATGAATGAAATCATAAATAGTTGGGTAAATCTAAATGAACTTATAAAACAACATTGACTTAAGGAATTTAAAAATTAGAATAAAAGTAATATTAAAGAAGAAGAAAGTCTGTAAAGCTATAACCTAAATAGCCATATTAATAACTTGGGAAAAAACCCAAAACAAAATGGAAATTAAACATAGGCTACTGAAGGAAAGAAAAAAATAAAGATAAGACCAGAAATCAGTAAAATTAAAAAATAAACCAATAAAAGAGGAGACTGGCAAAGCAAGAAGTAGATTTTTTAAAAAGGAGTATTACTTCTGGTGAGCCTCATTAAGATAAAAAGGAAAGGAGGAATGGAAGAAGGACCACAAACAGAGCTACAGACACTGAAGAAATAACAAAAAGCTATTATAAATCATTTCTATCAATATATTTGAAAATGTATATAAAGTGGAAAAGTCCAAGAAGAAAAATAACTTACCAAAACTGGCTTAAGAAAAATTAGAAAATAAATAGTTTTATAACCCATGAAGAGATTGATGCAGAAAATTAATAAAATTATACAGATCTTTCTAGGCCCAGAGAGCTTCACCAATGAATTCTACTAAACCTCCAAGGAAAAACTAACTCTGATCTTATACCTCTTTATTGCTGTTCTTAAATTTATTTATTTTTTTTTAATTTGTCACAGCTTTTTTTTTTTTTTTTTTTAAAGATTTCTTTAATTTAAAGATCTTTTTGTCATTCATGTTCTGGAGTTTTAAAATGCTGTGAATAAGTATGAGCCACCTTTTATTATTCTGGAAGCTTGATATTAGTATCTTTGATTTGAAGATTTATGTATCTTTTTAAATCCCACTGAGAATACTAATTAGGTGTTTTTCTAATATATTTTTCTCTTCCTCTCCCTTTTTTTCCCCCTTCGTGTTGATCTTATACTTTCTGTTTATCTCGTATTGTAGGGTGGTGAATGAGTGGTGAATCATGGCTGTTCACTGATAGTTAAGAATGAGTGAGTGGGGGGGTTCCTGGGTGGCTCAGTTGGTTAAGTGTCCAACTTGATCTCAGCTCCCATCATGATCTCAGGTGCTCCATGCTCAGCTCAGCCTGGAGTCTGCTTGAGATTCTTTCCCTTTGCCCCTTCTCTGTTCATACACATTTGCTCTCTTTCTCTCTCTCTCTCAAATAAGTAAATACTAAAAAAAAAAAAAAAAAGTAGGATTAGATAGGTTGAATGGAGGCAGAATTTGTTGATTGGAGTTTGCTTAGAGTAAAATGGACAGGGAGGAGCTTCTGGTTGGGCTGAAGATACCTAAATGCCAGTATAGGAAAACTTTACTCTGGGTCACTAATATCCACATCCTAGTGCCCTTAGTCCCCTGGCATATGGGTTCATTGTGGAAAATTTGGAAAATAAAAGTACCAAGAGGAAAAAAAAAATCACTTGTGAGCCTATCAGGCAGAGATCAGACTATTTTTAAAAGATACATCATGTATAATAGAAAGTTAGGACAACACTGCCCATTTTATTTTATTACTTGCAATATGTAGTCATTAGTGTTTTTTTCCCCATGCTGTAATATTTCTTCTACATTATCATTGTTAATGACTATATAATATTCAATTACATAAATATATTTTCTTTAGCCATTTTCTGTGGAGATTGTGTATATGTCTATTTTTTCTTGTAAGTGGTGCTACATGTAAACATTTGTAATAAATATTTGTACATAAATTTTTATCTTAGGATAAGCTGCAAGAAGTGTAATTTTTGAGCAAAAGAATATTAATATTTTAAGGTGTTCTTATACTCACAGTGCTTGGATCAGTTAAAGACTGTACTTTGTTAAGTGTGCAGACATGGATCTGTGGTGCTCTAATATACAGATTGTTGTTTACCTGGATCCCTTTTTCATCAACATGGGTTGGAGAGCTGCTGTATAGATATAATTAAAAATACCAGTACCACCATCCCATGAAAAACAACATTTTGCTTTCTTTCTCACTCTAGTGTATCTTTTGGGTAGATTTTTTTAAACCATTCATGGTCTTCAATGCTGTTGAAAATAGATTTCTGCAGAAAAAATAAGGGGGAGGGGAAATGTTAATATACTAGTTTATGGCATTTCTTTTTACCAGCATCTTAAAAAGAATACCCTGTAGTTTGCTTAAACATTGGTTATATTGTCCCTGAATCTTCAATGGGCTCAAGTGCTCTTAGTGAGTTGGCTATTCCTGGTAGGGACCATCATTTATTGAACACCTTTGTGTCACAGTCACCAATCTGGGCACTTTCTGTACTTTATGCCCAAAGCTTGTGCCAATTTTGAGAGGTAGGTATTATCACCCATTTAGAGGTTTTAAAAAATAAAGTTAAATGGCGATATGAAATGCTTCCAAGTCACACCATTTGTGGTTGTCTGGAAGTCACTGGAACACGAGCTCCATGAGAACACTGAAATCATTTTGTTCACTGGTATAGTCCTAGCATTAGATCAATCTTCACATGTAGTAGTCTCTCAAGAAATACTTGTTGAATGCTGACAAAATGAATTAAGAGAGGTGGGATTTGAGCCATAGCCATTTTGAACCTAAAACTCTTTCTGCCAGGCAGAAATCAATTTCTTCAGAGTTTTACTGTGAGGTTTGCCCCAGAGAGATGGACTTGGTCAGTGTTTGATGTCTTCTTCCTCATATTCATTTGTACACTCATATAAATTGCTTTATGTAAAATGTCACTGTCATTTGAGAGAATCCTCAGTTAAGTCAAACATAACTAATAATACTGAGTGTGTAAAAGGCTAAGCAGAAGTTAGAACTATTTTTTTCAAAAAGTTCCGAAATGCACTCTAGCACTTGTTCTGAAGGATACTTTGAACTCTGTAATAGTTAAAAGTTCCTCAAGGATATGACATCTTCTCTGGTATCCCTTCAGATGCCCTGTGGAAGTTTCTGAGGATCTAATACTCACTAGGAAAAAAAAATTTTTGCCTGAAGACTCAGTCTTGTATAAAACTGGGTTCTCACAAAGTTTTCCTCAGAGAGCTTGCAGCTGTGCTTAAAGGTCCGAAGACTGATAAGCAATGTGATAGGTCAGCTAATCACCTTCACCTTGGATGAGCATTTACAGTCCATCTGTCATATGTGAATACGAGATCTATCAGATACCAGTATGCCGTATCCTAAAAAAATGTTTTTCATTTATATTTATTGTTGGCATCATTTATATAGAATAGATATCAAGGCACTTAGATTGACCCTGTCAAGTCAGATGAAGAAAAGGGACAGGTTTATAGTTTTCTCTCAAATTTTGTTTAATGAAGTCACAGTTTGCTCGTTTTCAGCTCAGCAATTATTGGTCGAATGCCTACTGTGTGCTGGGCACCATACTACACACAGAGAGTACAGAAATGAGTTAATTAGCCCTCCCTGGAGCTCACAGTCTAGTCAGAGACAAACCCATCTCATGGAACATGGTGAAGGCTGTAGTGCTTGGGAATGAGGAGGACAGAGAGGACAGAGCATCTCCTGAAAAAGGAGAGGTGGGTGAGTCCAGGCTCTTACGTCACACTTGGACTCATACCAGAGCCTTCCACAACATTGCCAAAGTATTTTTCTAGAATTTATAAATCCAGTCATATCACTTCCATGTTTAAATGCCCCAGCAGTTCCCCACTGACTGCCCCCCAGACTGTGGCCCCCTTTCAGCCACTCCCATGTCCCCCACTGCCCCCACTGCTTTATAGCCTGCTTGCCCAAGTTCAAATCCTGCCCCTGCGACTTGTCAGCTCTCTGCCGCTCAGTTTCCTTAAACTGGGTGAATGTCAATAATCTGCCTCAATGTTATTGTGAAGATGAAATGATTTGATCTAAAACCCTAAGAACAGTGCCTCCTGCATGGTACTGGAGAAGTGATGCTTATTACGCCATTCCTTCTGTCTCCTAGGCTGGTGGTAGTTTCTGGACCCCTCTGGCTTTGCACAAGGTGCCAATTGCACCCAATGTTGCTACCGTGTGATTTAATTCTTAGGCCACTTCTCACCATTTCCTGTCTGTATCATCAATAAACTAGAGTTCTCAGCCTGATTAGATGGTAAACTCTGAGATTAGGAATTTCACCACAAATAATTTTTTGTTTTATTTTTGTGCTTCCCCTCAGAACCTAAATACAGTGCATATTACGGACACTCAAATACCTGTTTATTGACGGAGGGGGAAATCCCTTTCTCTCCAAGTCTCTTCTTGTGAAGTGCTTTCTGGTTTTGATTTTTTGTCTTTTAAATCACCATTCTTTCCTTTTCTTCTCTCCACTGTGCTATTAGCATGTTAACATTTTTTACATATTTCTTCTATAGCTCTTGTCCCATTCCATTGTAATCATTCATTTCCATGTTCCACCCTCCTTCCCCTGCTTCATTTCTATTGCTTTCATTTGTCTCTCTGACCTTTAGTAAAGGGACTGCATACTCATATATGAATGAATGCTCAATAAAGAATAATATCTGTTATATTAATGCCACTGTATTTGAGGGAATCTGAGAAAAATAAAATTGAGTGCTTTCTTTGTATCTATTTCTTTTGGTTAACTAAATGTCCAACAAAGGCCTAATGATTTAAGTACCCCAACTAAACAAGCAGGAAACTCTCAAATAAATATCCTTCTAATGTAGAGGCAAAACATTCCAATAATTTACCTGTGTGTCTGGTAGCTCCATGTGTTCTAAGATAAAATGTTCTGTCTGTAATTTTTAAGAGAATATCAAAATATGAAAACTACCTAAATTGTTATAGAGGTAAAAATGAGTAGTGAATTTTGACATTGCTTTAAAAAAAATTATTTATTTGAGAGAGAGAGAGAGAGAGAGAGAGAGAGAGCACACACACAAATGAAGGGTAGGGGAGGGACAGAGGGAGAAGCCGACTTCCAGTTCAGCAGGGATTCTCATGCTGGGTCTCTGTCCCAGAACCCTGAGATCGTGACCTGAGCCAAAGGAAGATCCTTAACTGCCTGAAGTCACAGTTGGCTGATATTCAGTTCAACAGTTATTTGTCCAGCTGAGCCACCTGGGCTCCCTGACATTGCTTTCTTAAACCACTTTGAGAAGAAATTAAAATTGAATTAGATTTCACCACTCTGAAATTTCCTATTAAAAACTATTCTGACTGGGTATTGTATAACACAGTAGTAGGTGATCTAAGTTTCATCTTTTATGGATGTGATTGTAGATGAGAATTGATTGTCCCTATTATCATATTTTTTGTTTCGTTTCCATGCTTTTCATTATCTTATAAAAGTTAATTTAGGGGCACCTGGGTGGCTCTGTCCATTAAGTATCGCCTTCGGCTCAGTTCATGATCTCAGGGTCCTGTAATCAAGCCCTGTGGTAGGCTCCTGACTCAGCAGGGAGCCTGCTTCTCGCTCTCCTCCCCACTGGTGCGCTCTCTGACTCTCTCAGATAAATAAATAAGTAAATAAAATCCTTTAAAAAAGATAAATCTAAGTAATATCTTTTAGCAATGAAGAGGTAATGAAAAAAAAAATCATGCCCCATCAGCTTAACAGGAGGGTGGAGATTGCATATATCATGTGTGTTTTAAACCCATGCTTACCATTTACTTACTTATTTTGATTTGTATTTTGCAGGGCTTAACTCCCAACCTTGACATCCAAAGTCAGATGCTTAACTGACTGAGCCACCCAGGCGCCCCAATTGAGAATTTTGTGTATTTCATTTTTCTCTTTTTATTCACCTTTTTATTGGTTTTCAGTAAAGTTTTGTAGTTTTCATCATCTAGGCTTTTAAGTTATTGGATTTATTTTTAGATATATTTGGCTGCTAGAAGCAGTATTTTTTTACAAGGCATTTCTGTTGGATGTTAACTGTGTGACACATAGTGACTGCTGAATGTTGATTTTTCCCTCACAGTCTAATTCACAGTCTGACTTGATTACCCACTTAGTTGTTGTTGTTGTTCTTCTTCTTCTCCTCCTCCTCCTTTTTTTTTTTAAGTTGCCTCTTTGCCCATCAGGGGCCTTGAACTCACTGACCCAAGATCAGGAGGTGTGCACTCTGCAGATGGAGCTAGCCAGGCGCTCCTCCCTAATGCTTGGGATTTAAATGCTTGCTTCCACCAGATCGTCCTGTAGCTTTCCTCAAGATGAGACGTCACTGTAACAGAACCGTTCACGCTTTCTGTTTTATGTTTAGTAAGAACTGTACAGTTGTTGGTAATATATCTTCATGACTAAAATTTCTTACAGCAGTGAGGGAATGTGTATTTTAAACAAATACATTTCAGAATATAAATAAAGTTCTCCTACTGTGATTTTTTTATTTGTTGGTATAAATTTAATTCTGATTATTAGCATAAGTAGTAGAACTTTTGGGTCTTCTTACTTCCAACAATCATTTTATGCCAATTTCAGGTTTTTCCTTTTAGTTTCATCTCCATTCCAAGCTGTCCCACTTCTGAGAACCCAGACTCTAAAATTCCTTTTAGACTCATAATTTCCATTCTTCCTCATTCCTTGCTCCCTTCCTCATTCCCACTCCCACACTTGCCTGATCCCCTGTCTTCTCCCAGTTCTCACATTTATATCCCTCTGGTCCCAACCCTGTTCAGCCTCTGCAGCCATAATTTGATTCTTGTCAGCTTTTCTGCTCAGTTTCCCCTGCCTTCCTTTCTCCCCACGCCATGTTACCTTTTTGTCCCATTCCTCCACTCCCAGCTTGGAAATTCCAGGCTACCTGTACCATTTATAATCATGAGTTCAGGTTCAGCTGGGCTCCCAGAGCATGAAGGTCTTTGCAGTCTTCTCTTGTTGACTCAGTCTTCTTTGCACCATGGATTTGCAACCATTCTTCACTTGGGATGTCTTATGCCCCTCGTTACAGGGCCCCGGCTAGACTTCTTCACTCCCAGTATTCTTACTTGTCCAAGAAAATTGAGGATGTCCATCACCAGGGGCTTCTAACTTCCTCTTGCTGTATCTCAGTTTTGTTGTTTTTTTTGTATCTTCCTCTCAGCCTTCTTCTGATGTTGCCTATCTTTGAGGCTGCTCCTGAGATGGTGTAGATTAAACTGACTTTTTAAGCCAGTTTCTTAAAATGAGCTTATTTCTTGATTTTTGTTTGTGTGTGTTTGTTGTGAAGACAGTTTTGAAATAAGCATCCTTGGACAATTCTCTTGTCCCTTGTGACAGTACAGATGACCCTAGATTGACATGATCCTGTGGCATGCTCACTTTCAGTTACCACAGTTTAATTCATGAACACCAGTCCCCCAACAACGTGGTTCAAGTTTCATTTACCAAGATTTATTGACTGTAAGGAGTTGCATTGAGTACAGTTTTCGCTGCTAGCTTTTTCAGTCCATGAATCACCATATAAATAACAGATGCATATGGCGGCCAGTGACCAACATGGCTTCTTCTAAAGTCTGTCAGTGATTGTTACTGTGCATCCGTTGGTCATTCACAGACAGCAAAGGAAGTGGTTGTGTTGCTTCCTTGTCCGTGGGTGGTAAATGTACATGACATTTTATACAGATGGATGGTTGAAAGAGAAAATTAGCTGATGAAAGTGAAAATTCAGAAACGGAAAGAAAAGTGATAATGCCAGAAGTGAAATTCAGTTCACATGTAAATGGGGTTCTGGGAGAAAAAGCCAACCATGGGAATGTTAACACTGCCTCTGTTCCACAGACTATAGCTAGCTATGCAGCCAGAGGAGCTTAGTGATGGTGAGTTTATGGATATAGTGAGGAGCGTGGTCATGATGGAGAGGATGAGGATGTCCTAGAGCAAGGGATACTGGCATAAGAATTCATATTAAAGGGGGGCCCCTGGGTGGCTCAGTGGGTTAAGCCTCTGCCTTTGGCTCAGGTCATGATCCCAGGGTCCTGGGATCTAGCCCCACATTAGGATCTCTGCTTGGCGGGAGCCTGTTTCTCCCTCTCTGCCTACCTTTCTGCCTCTCTGCCTACTTGTGATCTCTCTCTCTCTGTCAAATAAATAAATAAATAAAATCTTTAAAAAAAAAAAAAAAAGAATTCATATTAAAGGAACTCATGGAGATACTTCACATTATTAAAAGTCCAAAGGCTAAAACATGGAAAATTAAGCGTGGAAAGGAATGTGGTGGTTTGCCAAGGCCTGGAAAAGATATTTACTCTGTATTGTAAGCTGTATGATGAGAAGATAAAGCACTGTTCAAACATTCTTCATAAGTTTATTATCATGAAGACTTTAATTCTCCATGTTTTAAATTATAGTATACTAAATACAATGAGTTTTACAATTTTTTCATTTCCCTATATGTTCATCACCAACAGAAAGAGTTTTTAGTGTTTTTGATAGAGACTTAAAAATTACCTTTCATATGTTTGTGCCTGCTTATACCACCATCGAAGGTTTAGGGGAATCTGTTAGTGCTCTGCTAGTACCTCGTTCTGTTTGCCATTGTTTACTTGTTTGTCCAACCTCTTCCTCGGTGACTCCCTATTTCAGTGGGTATACATACACTTAGGTTTTTGATTTCCTAGGGGAAAGGCTTCACCTAGACCCTGTTGTGTTTGAGGCCCACTATATCCTTTTTTTTAAGGATTTTATTTGTCAGAAAGAGAGAGCAAGCACAGATGTGGGAGAGGCAGGCAGAGGGAGAAGCAGCATTCCTGCTGAGCAAGGAGTCTGGTGTGGGACTCTATCTAGGACCCTGGGATCATGACCTGAGCCAAAGGCAGGCACTTAACTGACCAAGCCACCCAGGTGCCTGAGACCCACTATATTCTTGCTCCCTCATTTTCTTCTGAAGTAAGTCAGACCTGCCAATTCAGTTTACTTATTATTTCCTTTCTCTTTAGTTCTTGCAGTCACTTGACATTAGGCACCTCAAGGACAAAGGTCATGTCTGTTTTATTACTGAGTATCCAGTACTTAACCTGGCAACTGCCATATACAGTTAAACTTGGTGTCCCATTTGGGGGAGCGAGTTCATAAAAGCCTGCACCCACTATCCACCTTGTCCCATTTACCCATTCCTCTGGTCTCTGTTATCTCTTTTTAGCTTGGCTTTGGGGAAACACCACTCCACCTGTCACTACATTCATTCCCCTTTGCAGATTCTTTGTTCTCGCCAAAGTAGGCTGCTCGTTGTTCATTTGCTGCCTTCCATTTCTTCCTTCAGAACTGTCCTGATGCTGTCCTTACTCCTACAAGTGTTCTCTATCAAATCATCTATCATATCATACCATCATCTCCCCCTTTCAGAGTCCTGGCTAAAGCTTTTCTCCCTGAAGCCTTCTCTGATCTCATTCTCTCCAACCACTGCAACCTTTCTCCTTCTTTAAACAACTGTGGAATGGGAGCTGCTCCTAGTACCTGCCAAATATGAGCCATTTATGCTGTCTTATTTATGTTTTCCCGCACAGATAGAAGCTCCCTGAGGCATTTCTTCCTCTTTCCTGTGCATAATTCAGTCTTTACACATAGTTGGTACTGAATGCGTGGTTTGTTGGATTTTCCTGCAAAGTGAGATTCCAGAGATCTGTCAAGGAAACTGCATGCTGCTAAAAATATAGAGGGTTTTTCTATGGATGATGATGATGATGATGATGATGATGATGATTGCTCGTTTTCTAATTCTCAAGTAAAAATTCTTTCTGGTGTATCTATCTCTCTTAAAATGCCAACGGCCCCAAGAGTGGAGAATGAGAAAGTGGCAAAATGTTAGAGCTGAAAAGATTTTTAGAGATCCATATAGTCTAGCCCTTTAGTTGTATAGGGGAGTAATCTGATATCTAGAGCATGTTCATGATCTCCCCCAAGTTACACAACCAGTGTGTGGTAACGTTTGGGCCCACAGTGCAGGTGCCCAGTCCTGTCTAGTAGTGCCTGTTCCCACAAGGTGCTGTGCGGCATGGGGCATGTTAGGATATTGTTTAGGTTTGTGTAGTTAAATTATGTAAAAGAGGCATCTATTAGTCTCATATTGCCTTTCGTGGATTAACAAATAAGAAAGAATGAAGAAAAAATGAAGAATTAAGAAAGAATTAAGAAAATGAACCTCTAAATAGATTGTTTTTTTCTCTCCTTCCCTTAATTATTTCCAAATTCTGACTGGATTCATTTGCATTCACTGGGAAGTTTCTGGAAGCATTCATCTTTGATGGCATAGATTCGTTTGCTAACACTTAAGTAAACTTTTTCTTGAAGTATAACATACATAAAGAAAAATGCACAAAGCCTAGGTGTGGAGTTTGAATTTTCACAAAGCACAGACATCCGTGTGACCTGACATCAGGAAACAGCAGCACCAGCAACTTCAGAAACATTTGATGAAATAAAAGGGTTTGAAGCCATATAATTTTTTTTTTCTCTCTGCAGGTATTGTCAGTCTGTGTGTTAACAACAATCCTTGGTTGTATATTTGGGTTGAAACCAAGCTGTGCCAAAGAAGGTAATTACTACAGGAATTCACATGCACACATGCTTGTGTGTATGTGTATTGCTATTTAGACTTGTGTATTTGAGAAAAGCATTCTATCCTAATCTGTGGGTCCATAGTTATGGCGGACCTGATGCTGGTTTGAGCCTTCTTGAAGCTCTTTCATTGAATTCGCCATATAAAATTTTACTTATTTGCAAAACTGTATCCTAAAACAACAAAGACGGGCTTGGACCAAAAAAAGTCAACCAAACAAAGAGAAAACCCCAAAACAACAACAAAAAAATTCAAACAAACAAGCAAATAATGGCCTAAAGATTCTGGTGCTGGGCCCATGGAGCCCTCTCCCTGCCTCTCTCCAGGGACTCCGAGGACACTCTTTCCCCAGGGAGTTAGTCTCTGAAGCAGTCCTGGCGGGGTTACTAGGTAACCATTCAGTGTCACTGGGCAACCCGAAACTTACTGTTACGTGTCCTCACGGCTTTTAAAATCGTGGGACTTGGTGGTCAGGAGCTAGGATTATTGCTTTTTTCTGTTGGATTTGTATTATCTTACAAGTGGATTTTAGTAATCTAATGAAAACCTAGCTTTTTCCAAGTATGTAGTAAACAGTTATAACATAAAATCACTGTTTTTAATAAAAAGTCTTCCTTCCATGTATCCGTTTTAACAGAAACTTGCTAGTACCAACTATAGCCCAGCATCTTGTGGGCTGCTGGGACACAGTATGCACAGTATACACAGTATACTGGTCTTTGTCCTTAGGAAGCTGGGAGTCTAGTGTGAGACCAGGCTATTAACCATATGCCCTAGTTCAGATGGAAGGAAGTGACGGGGGTGGGGGAGGGTGGGGGAAGAACAAGGTTTTATAAAAGCTTAAAAAAAGGAAATCATACCTTGACTGGGGAGTTCATGCATTAGGCTGGGCCTAAAGGCTAAATGGGTGTTTTAGGTGATGGGGAGGGTCACTCCAGCAGAAAGCTTGCATAGGGACATTACATTACTTCTTTTATAAACCAAGACTGGGGGTGGGGTATGTCAGGCATTCTTTCTCTTTCTGAAATATTCAGAGAGTCGTTTTTAAAATCTTAACCTTACATACAAAATTTTAGAGAACGTTATTGCTGTCTAAGCCAATCTTTTCTGAGCATAAAACATTCAGCACAAGTCCTGACTTTTCTTTACCGTGCCATAAGGATTTAAGTCTTATAAGCCCCAGTCGGGTTTGTAATCAGTTTTAAAAGTTCTATTTCTCTATGACAAGAGATAAAATCAAAACTGTGCCTTTTCTTTGTGCCACTTTCTGTGTGTATTTCTGAAAAGATTCTTGGGTGCCTTTATTACACCATCCGTGTTCTGTCAGGTAGGATTTGAATCTATCTTAAGTCTGTCAGTTGATTGCTTTGTGCTTCTGTGATCTGAAAGCTCTAATGCAGTTTTCACTATTTTCAGTTAAAAGTTGCAAAGGTCGTTGCTTTGAGAGGACATTTGGGAATTGCCGCTGTGATGTTGCTTGCGTTGACCTTGGAAACTGCTGTCTGGATTACCAGGAGACATGTATAGAACCAGGTAAATAAAAATATGCAGGGAAAAAGAAGGGGCCATGGACATTAGTAAAAGATCAGACATAAGTTCTGCATCTTTTAGGTATGGGATTTATCTAACTCATTCGAGATTTTTAAAATTTTGGCTTTTGTATTTCCTTAGAGAAAAAAAATTACCAGTTTTGCCTTATTCAACCCTTTATGGCTAGCCAAACCATGCCTCGTTTTAACGTATGCTGAAAGCCAGTATAATCTAATTTGCACTTAAACTAACGTCAAAAGGCTGCTTGAAATATATGAATATTTTCAATGTGTGCTCATTAAAACAAGAATTCCTAGACATCTACTTCTTTTTATTGAAGTGTAGAGTTGACACAGAATGTCACATTAGTTTCAGTGTACTTACGTGTCTGCTTATACTTCAAAATAAAATAATCAGAATATGGAAATGTTCTCAGTTTGATTTGGATTTCTCTACATATGACTTGCATATTTAATATTTAAATGAGAACGGGCTAGGTTCAGATTAAATTTTGAGAACCCTGAAGGTGGTTGGAGGAAAAAGCCTGAATTATATGTTAATAATGTTTGTCCATGTTTTAAAATGATGAAATTCTGTTCTTTTTAGCAACATAATAGCAATTGTTTCTTGCATGTTTTCTGTCTCTTCGTTCAGCTCGACCACTGCAGTGGCAGGCTCTGTGAGGAACTACGAATTATGAAAGTGTTCATGGTGTCTTGTGGATCCTGCTCCGGAAGAGAACAAGTCGGGGTCCATGTCAGATGTGTTGAATTGGGACCGTAACTTGTATTTTGTTGTTTGTTTCTAGAACGTATATGGACTTGCAGCAAATTCAGATGTGGTGAGAAAAGGTTGTCCAGAAGCCTTTGCTCCTGTTCCGATGACTGCAGGGACAAGGGCGACTGCTGTATCAACTATAGCGCCGTGTGCCGAGGTCAGCTCTCCACATACCCACCTTGTTCCACGGCAGCCCGCTCTCCTCCTCAGTGGTGGTGGGGTTTTGCAGAGGGGTCATTTTTTACACTATGAGTCTTACCTAGGGATCAACTATGTTGGCTGAAAAAATATTTAAAAAAACATTTTACCAAGGAAAGATTCAAACACATCTGAGTAAAGAAAGTACACAGTGAATTTTTTACCCATCCGTCGGGGAAAGAATGACTGCTGTCTACGCTCAGCAAATCATGTTCTAGCCATAGTCACTCCCTCTCCTGCTACCGCCCCCTTCATGTTATTTTGACATCAGCTCCATATTTCATGCTGCCTTATGGAAAGATGTCTTTTGCTGTCCTGGCTGACTTCCGTGTCCCAGGTGCCCTCATAGTGAATGAAGACAGTGTCTGCCACGTGTTGAAAGAATAGATGTGAAATTACAGCCCAGGGTCATAGGATATTATGTAAACTGATGATATGCTGATGTTTTGTCCCAGAGTTCTTTGCAATTGATATGAGAGGAACTATGATATCGAGAATTTAGTACTAGAAGATGTTGTTGGGTGGATAAAAGGAGGCTTGTAGGGGCACCTGGGTGGCTGGCTCAGTGGGGTAAGCCTCTGCCTTCGGCTCAGGTCATGATCTCAGGGTCCTGGGATCGAGCCCCACATTGGGCTCTCTGCTCAGCAAGGAGCCTGTGATCTCTCTCTGTCAAATAAATAAATAAAATCTTAAAAAAAAAAGGAGGCTTGTAAATTTTGCCTGAAAATATTAACAACTCAAGAGTGAAAAAGATGCCTCTTGGTTCTCACGAATATAGTAATATGTTTTAGTCTTACAATTACACATTTTTTTCTTTCTGATATAAACTAACTCTTACTATGAAACAGTGTAACTTTCTGTATTTGTTTTATTTTCCTAGAACCATGCCCCATATTATCTATATATCTGTTAACATTTTGGTTTTGGACCCTTTCATAATGTCTCCCAGCATCACAATCATTGGTACTCTTCAGTGTGTTCAACTTGTCTTATTTCTTGAAAATATTTTAGGAGAGAAAAGTTGGGTAGAAGAAACATGTGAGAACATTAATGAGCCAGAGTGTCCAGCAGGGTAAGATGATGTTCTAAAATACTATTTTTCTGAGGTACTATTTTTTTTCTCTTTCCAAATTGAAAAGATAAAAATAATAACCAATCATTGGTTCATTAAATGGTATTTTTAGTCAGGCCTTGTGTTGGGCACTGGTGGTATAGAGTTAATTATGGAATGACCTCCCCTTCCAGAAGCTAACAGAAAAAAGAGAGGCTGTTGACTATTTAGTCTGTAGTGTTCATGAGCAGTGAGTGAAAATCTTTTGTCTTTCTCCTTAGGAAGGAAGACCCTTTACTTCCATTTGTAGCTTTGAGAGTTAAATCTGTAGCAAATTACTTTTCTTAGTTTTCTAAGAAAACTTTTAGTTCTTTTCTTAGTTTTCTTTTAATTTTTTGTATTTTGGTTCACTTATAAATTAGAGGGATAAGCAATGTATCTGTGAGAGAATGTTGCATAATTTTTATAATTCATTTTGGTTCTTTTTGCCTTTAAAGTATTTTGCACAGTACCTTATGTATGCTAGGCCATCAGAAAAATTTGTGTGCAATTCATGGGAGGGGGGATTTTATGAAGATGTTACAAACATTTATCTCTGCTCTACTTGAGATCTCTTACCTCGTATAATTTGAATTATTCATCTTCAGAAATACATTTTTACCTTTTTAAAGTCATCATTTTTTTCCAAACTATTACAATTTTTAAAGCTGTGCTTTAGCTTATTTTTTTGGTGTATATAATTTATTTTTGCTTTATAGGATGTGTATTCTTTTCTTTTGGATGAGAGAGTACTTTTTTGTTTAAAACAATAGTAGTAGCTGCAGCAAAAACTAAACCCAAACCAAAAAATTACAGTAGAAGAGACTTTTTTCAAAGGGACCTCTCTTGTACTTTGTGCTGTCCTTTAAGTCCAAGATTTATTGGAAAATTTAAATTCAGTGAATTTTGAATCTTTTCCTTCTACATACTGATCATGATTTTTCAGTTGTAATATTGATCCTTTTAGTGGAAATGTAACTATCCCTTTCTTTACAATGAGATCGTAATTAGGAACCTGTGTTATGATACTAGAAGTATTTACCTGGTGGCACAGTGAGCAGTTTGTGTTTTATGTTGAGTGAATACAAATGATTTTATACAGTGATGGGCCATTGAGACCCTATGCATCTGATTCTGGAATCTTCTAACTGAGCTATGGTGCAAACATGAGTTAGTGGAAATTACATACCAATTTTTTTTTCTTTTTCCTTTTGCGTTTGTGTGTGAGGGTAAGCTGAGGAGGAGGTAGAATTGAAAAAAGGCAAGGCAAAGTTAGGCATTTACTGTCAAATTTTAAATTACTCAGTAAACTTTAAGTGGGAAGTTCTTTTATGTTTAGCCTGTGATCTATAACTCTCCTGTCGTCCACCAGGTATTATTATAAGTTTGGAAGTTCTGAACCATGCTTGTTCTGGTTTGGCCGTGTAACAGCTGCTCATAGCTCTCCTTGACTGAGCACATCACTGTAAATGTTTCTCCTCCTTTGGATTTCCACACCATGTGCATTGTGTGTGTGTGTGTGTGTGTGTGTGTGTGCATGTGTGCACGCGCACATACCCTCATTGTTTATTCCTAGCTTTGGGTCATTTCCTTGTTGTTTATTTATTAAAAAGTAATGAATACATTTCAAACATCTCTACTAAATAGTACTGTCTTTTCAATATAGTAAATTCAAAAACTAAATTTTATATATAGTTTATGTGATATGAGCTACCATCTAGCAGATTCACATAGAGATGATATCAGAAAGTGGTTGTTCAGGAAAAAACTTACTGGAAACAAAAACGTAATTTAGAGAATGCTATTTATTAGCATTCTGCAAACTGGGAAAATATTATTATATTTTAGTAGCATTTGGTCCAGCTTTTGGAATAGCAGGGACTGTGAATGCTAGTGTCCATATAGTGGTTCAACATGGTCTGAGTGCTTGAGAAATCCTATTTGATGATATATGTTTATATCATACAGATAATGAAATGTAAAAGCATGTATATTGCATATCAATGTGAAATCTCCTTTATAAGGATGCTTGCTGAGCACGTTAGTCTCCTTTAGATCACAGGCTGACCTAAGTGAGAAATCTTCACTGGACCTGTGCCAAGGGAGGAAAAGAACCTTCACTGGATGTGTGTCTTCCATCTGCTTTTTTAAACATTTTTTTTTTTTTCCCTTTCTCATTATCCAGGTTTGAAATGCCTCCGACCCTCTTATTTTCCTTGGATGGCTTCAGGGCAGAATATTTACACACCTGGGGTGGCCTTCTTCCTGTTATTAGCAAACTAAGTGAGTAACTTCAGAGTTCGCTATTGGGAGTGTCACTGTTTCAGTGAGATAGACTAGGGATGCGGGCTTTCTTTGGAAAAATACTGGCAGAATGTGTTTTACCAAACATCACTATGATGAAGTAGTTGAACCTGATGATAAGGAATTAGTCTCCAATATTATAATTACTTTGAAGCTGCCTTTTAAATACTTCTAAGGTAATACAGTTTATACACACACACACACACACACACACTATAGATACCTGTATGTATGTATGTATTTTTTCTTAGAATTTTGCATTCCTTTTGTGGAAAAATCATTTATTTGATATTTATTACATCTTAAAATGGAATTTTCAAAACTGAAAGTATTTCTGATATGATTCTAGTAGTGTAGAATATTTGCTAGTTATCCTAGAGTATCTTGTAGCATCCTTCCAATTTCTTTGCCTCATACAAGGCCTTAATTGAATGACTATTCTGTAAGTTATTGATGCAGTAGTAGAGTGGTCTTAATATTAATGCTCAAGTTTTAAATCACATTAAGCCCCAGTTATATGGGTATCATTTGTATCATCACTGCTTATTGAGAAAGGAAAAAAAATGCATATGGGCATAAAAGCTGTAGAACTTTGCTCATTCTCAGTGATGAGAAGTTAAGTAGTTACAGTGTAACGTGAGGCTGAAGTAGAAGTTAATATAGTGATTTTAGTGTTCTGGAACTCTAAAATACTATTCATTAGCCTTGAGTATATGAGATTAGTTTAAATATGAAAATCACTCTCAGTAATTACACATGTGCATTTATTTTACTTCTTTTATGATGAACCAAAATAATTTTGGGAAACTTTTAAAACATGTCTCTTTTTAATTTCTACCTAGAAGAGAATAATTTTTGTAAATAGTCATTGACATGAAAAAAAATTTTTAGCAAAAAAGCAGTCACGGTCAAGGAAGGCTCTGTTCTTAGCAGTTAGGCCCAAGGGCTTTGAGGCTTGAATCTGGTCCTTTGTGACCCTTAAGGGGTCTTTTTGTTTCCATGGCACCAAAGATGGCATCCCGGGTTCAGAATTAAGGAGTTGTGGGTACTATATGTGAAGTTTTAAAAGGAACCAGCACACAGTCAGCCTAAGCCCTAGCTTTGGATACTTAGGGGACATACCCTGTAATTCTGCACTGTTTGGAAGGCATTGAGATAGATAGACACTTGCTAATTTGAGGAACATTTTCAGCAGTGATTTATTGAAATGCTAGAATCATTAGTTTTTGTGGTTTTTTTTCTCAGTAGTAGAGGCCGGAGAAAAGGAGCATGACACCATGAGTATAACACCAAGGCTAAATCCAGAGCAGGCTGGCTTCTGTGCTTTCTCTAGCATGAAGCCAGAAGATGCCTTTTGTCTTTAGAGTTGTGTTGAGTTTGTCCAGACATAGCTGGTTCTGGATTTTCACACTGGGACACTGTCCCCCTCAGCTGTTGCTTCAGCCTTGTTTTAATTTTGCAGATTTTGGCATCAGTGCAGGGTTTGTTTTTTTTTTTTTTTTTTAACTACCTCTTATAACTTAGGTATATGACCACTAAGTAATATCGGACAGAGCTATAGTAGGTGTCATTATTGTACATGCTCCTTCTGGAACTTTATGTTATTGATAAATATGGGATAATTCTTTCATTGGCTTAATTATTTTGTTCAATATTTTTTTAATTTATTTATTTTCAGAAAAACATTATTCTTTATTTTTTTGAGAAAAATTAACTCTTAACATTGAATTTGATTCTACAGTGTTGCTTTATAATTAACTCTAAATTTTTATATGGTTATAAATCCCTCCGGGGTTATTTTTTTAAAGCTGTTTAGACTTATTTGGCAGGAAAGCTAGATGAAGTAAACAGATTGTCAGTTGCATTTAATAACAATCTTTAATTTGTTTCCCTTATAGAAAACTGTGGAACATACGCCAAAAACCTGAGACCAGTATATCCAACAAAAACTTTTCCCAATCACTACAGCATTGTCACGGTAAGCTCCAAGTTTCAACTTTTGTATGTTCACAGAAGAGAGGTGTAAAAGTTCCATTTTTTGAGCCAATAATTAGACATCAGATCACTTGTTTTCCAATATGTGGTTAAGCGAGGAAACCTAGTCTTTGCCACTAATTATCTGTTAATTTGGGGAAGGTCACTTTACCTTCTGGTCTCAGTTTTTCCATCATGAAAAGAAGTGACTAAAGACTCTTCTTGGTTTCCTTTCAGTTTAAGCTTCTCCAATTTTTGTGTCTTGTTTCTTCTTATAGTTTTGAAGCTTGCTCTATTTGTACAAATTTGTCCTACATTTATGGGTTCTCAACTTGTCTTTCCGATCACCTTGATGTATAAGTTTAAACAATCCAGTTTGTCTGACTCTTCATAGGATTGCAGCCCTGTTTTTGTTTCAAAGTTTCCCAGTTTAATTGGAGTCCAGAAAAATAGTCAGATTCATTAGGCATTATGGTTGAAGCCTGGAAATTAATTCTTTAGCCTGCATTAATACAAGTCTATGCTCAGAGTCAACTAAAAGTTTGTTCTACAGAAATGCTTTACTCAGCAATGCAAAAGGAAAAGAGGACACTTTTTTTAAAAATTGGGGATGCTGTAGGGGTGCCTGGATGGCTCAGTTGGTTAACCATTTGACTCTTGGTTTTGGCCCAGGTTGTGATCTCAGGGTTATGAAATCCGGGTCACATTGGGCGCGGCTCAGTGTGGAGTCTGCCGGCCCCTCTCCTCCGCTCCTCCCCCGCCACTTGCACACTGTCTTTCTCAAATAAATAAATACATAAAAATAAAATCTTTTTAAAAAATTGGGGAGGCTGCCTATTTATATAGCTCCTCATCCATAACATTCCTAACTTAATTTCTCCTGTTACATAATTTAAAATGTTATAAAATCTTGAGTGGTTGGTTGTGTTTTGACAGTCACATTGTTTTGTTCTTCTCTCCTTAAACTACGTTAAGTTTCTTGCAGCTTCAGTTACCTGTTTTCTCTTCGATGCTTTCGTTCTTGAACTTTATTTCATGTTAAAAAACTGACAACTTGAGGGTGGTGGGGTTATGGACATTGGGGAGGGTATGTGCTATGGTGAGTGCTGTGAAGTATGTAAACCTGGCGATTCACAGACCTGTACCCCTTGGGCTAATAATACATTATATGTTAATAAAAAATAAAAAATGAAAAAAAAACCCTCACAAGTTGCATAAATCCTGTTTTTCTATTTTTTAGGGACTTTATCCAGAATCCCATGGCATAATTGACAATAAAATATATGATCCCAAAATTAACGCTTTCTTTGCACTTAAAAGTAAGGAGAAATTTAATCCTGCGTGGTACAAAGGAGAACCAGTGAGTTGTTTGTTTGTTTTAGCTACTAAAATAGTTTGTTTTTTAAATTATTCTCATCTCTTTCAATCAGAGTAAAATAACAGATTCCCTAGAGCTTTTAATAACCTATTTCATTGATCCTGTCTGTGGCCATCCTTTTGTACATGAAGGGGAATGCTGATAATCCTAAATCTTGTATCATTGTGCAGTGGGTGTAGTTTTATTTCATAGTCGGGTTGGGGAAATTCTGAGCTTTTTTTCTTTTCTGCTTAATTCTACCTTCTTGTACCAGTAGTTTGTAGCTGTAGTCTGGGGGCCATATTTTGATCCATACAAAACTATTACTGAAGGAGGTAAACTCTGACTTCATTTGTATATGCTGAGAAGATTCTTTCCGGCCATGATCTATATGTGTTCTTTGTATTTTTAAAAAACTGCCACAAAAATTCTGTGGGGTCTTTTTGGATAGTCTCAATATTCCTCTTAGAAGGAAAAAAAAGCATGATGTTTAATTTGCAAGGTATAAATTCATATTTTAGTGCTGATATTTGAAACTATGTGACTTTGGGCAAATTATTCTTTCAGTGGCTCAGTTTTCCTATATTTATACTGTAGGTGATACCGTTAACTACCTCAGGGGGTTATTGTGAGGATTAACCAAATTAATAATTGGGATGCTTCTGGGGATACTATTTAGAATTGTAATTGGCAGGAGGTGCTTAATATGTGTTAGTCACATAATAAAAATGTCAACAAATTAAACACATGTGTGTTTGGGAATATTTTTTTCTTGCAAGGGGAGCCTGTTAAAATCAAAGGCTAGGGCTCTGAAAGTTGCAGAGGTTTCCACCTGATGGTGTCTATATTTTTTAGGCTAAGTGCTCTCTATTTCATTTCATGTTGCTGCTGTCCAGTGTCCTATTGATTATTCTGTAGTCTCACTGCTGAAGCTCCTTCACTTCAGAAATCCTGTAGCACTTGGGGGGAATGATGTCCCATGAACACATACTTGCCTAACAGATGCACAGTTGTATAGTTTTCTGACTTGCGTTCACTCTCTTCCCCAGATTTGGCTCACCACGAAATATCAAGGACTGAGAAGTGGCACCTTTTTTTGGCCAGGATCAGATGTGAAAATTAATGGAGTTCTCCCAGACATCTATATAATGTATAATGGGTATGTACACACACACTTTTTTCAGAACAGCTCATTTGTTCTAAATCTCAGCTTCTCCTTTTTATCAAGTGCTAAGTTCCAGCATTTCTGTGATGTGTTAGCTGAAACATGAGAACAGTCAGAATAAGAACTCTATCTCAATTACCTTTTATTTTTTTTTTAAAGATTTTATTCATTTATTTGACAGAGAGATCACAAGTAGGCAGAGAGGCAGACAGAGAGAGAGAGGAGGAAGCAGGCTCCCTGCTGAGCAGAGAGCCCGATGCGGGACTTGATCCCAGGACCCTGAGAGCATGACTGAGCCAAAGGCAGTGGCTTAACCCACTGAGCCACCCAGGCGCCCTATCTCAATTACCTTTTAGATGGAGGGTATGTAAGTTTTAGATAGATGGATGGACAGCAAAACTAGGCTGAGTTTTTTGTAGAGGTTTTCTAAGAAGTGCTGGTGCATGTTGGAGTTTGCATTCAGATCCTTGGGCAGGAATAAAATAGGAAGTTGTGGTGACTGTGGCTTTTTAAGAATCATGAGCAAGTGAGCTGTCGAAGAGGTATGCTTTATAGAATGTATCCACACACAGGTCATTCACCTGGTAGCAATTGCTCTTCTCAGATACAGGAATAACATCCTTGAGTAGATACAAGAAGCAAATATTTATTTATTTATTTGTTTGTTTTTCCCCTTAAAAATTTACTTATTTGAGAGAGAAAGAGAATGTGTGAGCCGGGGGAGGTGCAGAGGGAAAGGGAAAGAGAGAATCTCAAGCAGACTTCTCACACAGTGAGGAGCCAAACACGGGACTTGGTCTCATGTCCCTGACATCATGGCTGAGCCAAAATCGAGAGTCATACGCTTAACAGACTGCACCCCCCAGGTGCCCCTACAGCCTCCCCAATTCTTTCTTTCTTTTTTTTTTTTAATTTTATTTATTTATTTGACAGAGATCACAACTAGGCAGAGAGGTGGGGGGGGGAGGGAAGAAGGCTCCCTGCTGAGCAGAGAGCCTGATGCAAGTCTCAATCCCAGGACCCTGAGATCATGACCCCAGCTGAAGGCAGTGGCTTAACCCACTGAGCCACCCAGGCACACCCCGCCCCCAATTCTTTTTTTAAAGATTTTATTTATTTATTTGACAGAGACACAGCAAGAGAGAGGGAACACAAGCAGGGGGAGTGGGAGAGGGAAAAGCAGGCTTCCCACTGAGCAAGGAGCCCAATGCGGGGCTTGATCCCAGGACCCTGGGATCATGACCAGAGCTGAAGGCAGATGCTTAATGACTGAGCCACCCAGGTGCCCCCAGCCTCTCCAATTAAAAAAAAAAAAATGTTCTATTTTCCTTTTGCATTGCTGAGTGAAGCATTTCTATAGAACAGACTTTGTTTTAGTTGAGTCTGAGCATAGCTTATATTAAGATGGGCTAAGGAATTAATTTGTGTAATTATGTGTAAAGCTTAACCTTTGTTCCTTTATTGAGTTTTCAAATAAAACTTCTGCATTGGTTCAAACACAGTTAACGCATGGGATTGTTTGAGTCTTTCAGTGCTATTTTGCATAAGAAAATCACTGGTATTTTAAACTCAACAATTGTCATAAATTGTTTCATTTTGCTTGTTCTTAATTTTAGCTCAATACCTTTTGAAGAAAGGATTTTAACTATTCTTAAGTGGTTGCAGCTTCCTAAAGATGAAAGGTATGTAGAGGCCTAATTTCTATGGGAAATACTCCTTTGTTTTATAGAAATTACACAATATTTTAAAATGAGCAGCAGGAAGACTTTGCACTTGTCTCTGGCATTTTGTATCCAAATAAACTCTTTTTATGGAGCATTTTGAAGAACTCCAAACCTGTAAATAATTTCTCAGCAAGTTTAGAAATGTTATCCCAGTGTTGTAGACTTTTTATTTTTTATTATTTATTTTTTTAAAAGATTTTTTAAATTTATTTGACAGAGAGAGAGAGATCACAAGTAGACAGAGAGACAGGCGGGTGGTGGGGGAAGCAGGCTCCCTGCTGAGCAGAGAGCCCAGTTCGGGGACTCGAGCCCAGGACCCTGAGATCATGACCTGAGCTGAAGGCAGAGGCTTAACCCACTGAGCTACCGAGGCGCCGTGTTGTAGACTCACTATCAATTGTTATTTTTTCCGTTCTGTTTTACAATGTGTTTATAAAATATTACATTTTGATGCTGTTTGATTTAGACCACACTTTTACACTCTGTATTTAGAAGAACCAGATTCTTCAGGTCATTCATATGGACCGGTCAGCAGTGAAGTAAGTATTGTTTTATCAGTGATTGCTTCTAACTAAACCTTGCTTTGAAGCAGGTTTCTAGACCAGTCTCTAAGATTCCATGATTCTGGAATGAGTAGTAAACACAATTTTACTAAACCAGAGGATGACCTTTCATAAAAATAATGGTAGGGAGAATTTGTCTTGTCTGTACTTTCGACAGTGCCAACTCAAACTGAGGGTAAGTTCCATATTCTCAATTCCAAAGCCTTTATCCACTCCGTTTCTCCCTACATCAACCTAAAAAGTAAGGGGTCTTTGGAAATGTTATAAATGGGAAAAACTCTAATTTTCTATTTATAAAAAGAGAATTAGTCAGATGCCACAAGAAGCCTCCAGTGACCTCTCTACCCTAGGAGATATATCTCTAATCTCTGAGCTCATGTTCACAACAGAGCCTGGGCATCAAAAAATGGGAAATTTTGTCAAAACTATAGAGAATTTGAAATTAATGTGGTTTTATTGAGCAGTTGCTAGGAAGCTAGAGATGGGGAAACAGCTCATGGACTAAGGTTGTCTGTGTATTTGACCTGACACTCTTGAAGGAGCTTAGCTCACTCCTGGCTATGTTGTAATCTGTCCAGTGCTTTAAAAGATCAAATACTGCTTTCATTGTTTGTGTGGCCATATGATTTTTGTATCTTGGAGCAGAGGAAGCATTAGAACAGAAAATGACTTGAGCTTCTTTCTTTGTATCTCTAAGCCGACTTTCCTTATGATGTATATTTTATCTGTCACCTGAGATCTGAAAAGAAACAGGAAGTAAGGATCTGTGAGTATTGTTAGTGCCGAGGAAAGGAGAATCAGTGTAGCCAGTCCCTAATCTCAGACTCTTTGTTATCTTTTTCCCCATGTGACTCTAGGAGATGAAAGACTAGGAATAGCTAGAATTTTACCCCCAAGCTGAATCGTTGTGAGCCTCAAGGGCTCTTTAGTTCAGAGTCTAGAGCAGAGCCCATCTTCATGTGTCTGTTGCGAGCTCTGGTTTTGAGAGTGCTACTTGCTCTAAATTCTTGCTTCAGCACCAGCAGGAGGGGAGAACATAAGCTCATTTTTCGCACTTGAGTTTAAAACACTTGCTTAATCCATCTTCTCCTGATTTCCCTTTCCCCGGGTTTACTCCAAATTTGCCCCCTTAGAGCATAGGTTCTTTTGGGGGCCATCTTGTCAGCTAAAAGAGCGTGAAGAGAGGGGGAAGTTGACCCTCAACCTAGGGCTGTATTTACTCTCTAGATCTTTCCATCAAAATCCATCTGTAGCAGCTCCAATGTACTTAGTAATTCCATGTGTCCTTGCTTTGCTTCTGTCCTTCAACTAAGCAAAATGGTCCTTAGACGTGGGGTAAGGAAGACGCATGGCAGACAACGCAACCATATTATCATCAGTGAAGGGGAAAAGCTTCTTGTTGGTGTTATGTCGGTTTGACAATTGGCCAGATGATAGTGTAATTTTTATTCATTCACTAAGGGAACTTAGTGTCCTGTCCAGGTCAGTTTGGCTACAAATAAGTCTAAGGATCATTTTGTAATTGTCTGATTATCAGATCATAGGAATTGTAACATTAGTGCTGCCTTTTCTAATTTCACTGAAGATTTGCCAAAGTACTACTTTTCTGATTCATCTGCATTCAAGATTGAGCCATTGCTTTTTATATTACAGTTACCAATGTGTAACCTCTTTTAAATTCTAATGGCACATTGGAACCCACTTTATTTTAATACTAAAAAATCCAATTTGAATTACTTGGGTAGCTTTAAGCAAATGAAAGACTGCATTGAGGGAGCTTGTTTCATATTACAGTGAAATTAATTGACCATAGAGACAAGACAGATTTGATGCACAACAGAAAACACATGTAGAACTGCCAAGAATTTTCCTAAGGTGGTTTTGCAAGGAGAGCAGAAAAGCAGGTTAAGCAAGTTGCTAAAACCATTTGCTCTTCTGTGTCCTTGCGATAAAACATATTCAATATACATATAATTTATAAGGAAATAATGAGTTGTATTCCTTGTAATTTTAAAAATCAAATACAATATAAGATCTGTAAAAAGCATTTCATGAATAATTTTAACATCTTTGACAGGTTAGACAATCAGATCCTCTGGTGTCATTCCCAATATTTATAACTGAGCATGTGTGGGATTTGCACCCCCCCACACTTTTCTTTTGGCCCTTTCTCTCTTAATGGGCATTGCCTTACCTGCCCTGGCTTAGCCTAATGTAAATCAGTTCATCATAATAGTTGCATCCACTGAACTTTCCCTGTATTAACAGAGATAGTTTTATGTAGAAATAACCATTAGTATGGAATCCATCACATGAAATCCCTTCCCTTTCGTAGGTCATCAGAGCCTTGCAGAGGGTTGACAACATGGTTGGCATGCTGATGGATGGTCTGAAAGAGCTGAACTTGCATCGATGCCTGAACCTTATCCTTGTTTCAGATCACGGTAATCTGACTTTGCATCATTTACCCTTCAGGTTAAATGGTGCTCCCAAAAAAGTTTCCTTGATTAGTTATTGTGACCTTATTTCTTCCGATTGTTACAGTTAATTTTTTTATGTAGTTTTTTGTGGAAATTTTTTAGGAAAAAATTATATTAGACATAAAGTACAGGTAAAACACAGGATTCACAGAAACCTAAGAGCCTATCAATAACAGTGCATCCATCTCCTGATTTGGGGAAGGTTTACACCGGGAATTTTAGATAGCTAAAAAAAAAAAAGTAATATTAAATTTTGGTAAATCTAGTCTAATAGTTCTAGATTTAACTTGAACACATTATTATGTGCTTTTATTTTCTTTAGCATGAAAAATCTGATTATAGAAGGAGTATAAATTCTAGCACTATGTTAATTTCATTTTTTCTTACTATGACCTTTAGAACATGTTTGTGTAACAGCCTTGGGAGTACAGAAGCAATGACTGCATAAGAAAATAGAAAACAATTTTCTTTTTGTTTTTTCTTGTTGTTATTGTTTGCTTCAGAAATAATTCCTAAAAGCTATTTCTAGAAATGATTGTAAGAAGTTCTGTTCCAAAGAAGCTACAGTTCTGGAATGAGACTGAGAATTTTATGCTACCATTCATTTTCTAGGTGATCTGGGGAAAATGAGTAGGCATTTCTCTTCGGTTTGAAACTGTGATGTTCTTCCTCATAAAAAGATACTATCATACATAAATAAGAAATATTAAACTAATTGTGGATGAAGGAAGGGAAAAAGGTTTTTTTGGGGGGGGGGTGAAATGGTATATATGGCTGAAATTCTGTGACTTACCTATTAGATATTAAACTAATGTGAGCACTCAGCACATAGTTAGTGAATTGAATTCTGAAAGTGAAAGAAATTCTCTTCTACATGTAAAATTCCTTATTAAAGTTCTAACATGTTTGAGAATTTTTTTCTCCCAGGCATGGAACAAGGCAGTTGCAAGAAATATGTGTATCTGAATAAATATTTGGGAGATGTTAAAGATATTAAAATTGTATATGGACCTGCAGCTCGATTGAGACCTTCTGATGTCCCAGATAAGTACTTTTCATGTAAGTATATTTGGTTGCTAACATTGAATATGATTACATTCAGAATACATACCTCTAAATTATTCTACCTCTACACTAAAGTGCAATGGTTAAACTCAATTTCCTTTTCATGATTAATTCTCCAGTGCAGATCTTCTGCACCCAGAAAGATTTTATAAAGGCACTGGGTGTGAAGACACAGGTCTAACCACTTATCTTTGCTATTCATTGCTAAGCATATTATCTGATGAACTTAGTACAATTATATGTTATAGTATGTGTTTTACTTGTATTAGGTTTGAGATTACTTGTACTAAAAAAAAAAAAAAACCTGAAAAGTTCGGCTACATGTATTCAAGTTTAATTAATGACATTCCATTAAAATAGCTTAGAGTTGTTGGAATAATATTCTATTATGAGGAGGAATGTTGGCACTTCTGTAGTTCTTAAAATTCTATAAACAACTGGTTTCTGTCCTCAGAAATGACTTTTATTGACCATTCCAAAACACAGTAAGAATGTTTTGTAAATAGAAAAGAAGAAATTTCACATTCTTTCTTGACTACATGTGGAACCCCAACTGCCAGGAAATTTTCTAAAAATATTAATTCTTTTGCAAGTGAGGTCCATTTCCTAACTGTTTCCACCTCTGTTATTGCCTATTTTCTGATTGCTGTCTTTGGTAACGTTCAGATACCACCAGCAAGTCTTATTTATCTTTCTGTGACAGTTAACTTTGAAACAGAAAGAGAAAAAAGCTTGTGTGACATTTATTGGAACTGGTTAGGTCTGGGCACTGCATGCTGTATGTTTCCATAGAACTACTAAATATTCACGGGGAGAAATAGAGTTTATTTCAGGAAAGTGTTCATGCAGATATTAAATAGTAGGTTAACATAGTGACACTCAGCGTAGACTCTGTACATGCCTGGCAAGTTTTAATTTGTATTTTGTTTTAATTTATAAAAGTAGTATACAGTTGTTACAAAGCCTCTTATAAGAACTATACAGGTGGGGTCAGTGCCCAGAACTATTTAGGATGGGATGGCTAAGCTTTGATGACCCCTTTACCTCATTAGGCCTCTATCTTCCAAATTAAAGCAAAAACTAGATCTGTATTTATTTACCAATATACAGACATAAGATGTATATACAATACATGTTCTTTTATCTGAATAATTTTCTCAAACTTATGTAAAGTACAGCTAGAAGAATCTTTGGAAAGCTACACACCTTACTGATTTGTAGTCCAGAGTACACTGCATTTGTGGTCTTGCTATGCAAATTCAGTTTCAAAACTAGTCTGTTTGCCCTCTTTTCTAAGGTCCCCCATGTCCTTTTCATTTGAAAATTCTGGAATTATCAAATATCAAAATATGTAAAGTAAAAAGTGGCAGTTTCCCTAGACCTCTGTTATTCACAACTGATTTCCTCTTTCTAGAGAGCAACGTTGCTAGGCTTGGAATAGGTCTTCCCAGATACCTGGTATGCTTATGTAAGACGTGTTTGTTTTTTCAATTTTTATACCAGGCCATCATACTAGATCTAGATGCATGGACAGATAGATGGATGGTCAGATGGATGGACACACATATGGATGAACAGATGGATGGATAGATAGATACTTTGTAACTTGCCTTTTCATTTAATAGTATGACACAATTTCACAGGCATGGAGTGGTTCCTAACAATCTCTCTCATTCTTGCCAATAACTAATACATAATGATTTCAAAATAAGCTGTTTGAAACTTGTTTTGGTATTGAAGAATAGAGTTTGAGTCTGACTTCAGCATTTTTGTTTTATTTTTAATTGTAGCATACCATCAACAATTAATTATTATCTTTGCCCCCCTTCAGTTGATTATGAAGACCTTGCCAGAAATCTTTCTGTGAGTATCTTTATGTTTTCACGATCTAGTTATTGTTAGTTTTGTTTAAGATATATTTAGAAAAGAGGTTCAGTATCTGTTCTTGGGATTTTAGCATTAGAATTTTTGAGTATGTAGGCCAGAATGTAGATGTACTGTTGTTTTTAAAGATCTTTAAGGACATGACCCAGTAAGCTGGCACTGAAAGTTTTTAAGGGGAAGGCTGGTGGCTCAGAGGGTTAAACGTGTGCTTTCAGCTCAGGTCATGATCTCAGAGTCCTGGGATTGAGCCCATGTCAGCCTCCCTGCTCTCCAGGAAATCTGTTCCTTCCTTTCCCTTTGCCCTTCCCCACTCACTCTCTCCCACTTTCTCAAATAAATAAATCTATCTTCCAAAAAAAGTTTTTAAGAATCCATTTATTGTCATGGTTTAATTTTTATGAAGATAAAGAAGTAGTTGGAAAAAAACAGAAGGAAAAAAATTTATAGCTACATCACCATAGGTACTGTTAGCATTATTAAATATTTCCTACCAGTCTTTTTTATGTCCACTTAAAAAATAAGTTTCGTCTTGGTGATGAATTATCTATGGTGATGAATTATCTATAGTGCATTTTTTTTTACTTGATACATTTTAAGTGTTAAAATTCTTAACATTGTAGTTATAAGTGTTTGAAAAGAGTATCATCAGCAGTAAATCATATAAAATTGAGTGACATAGTCTAAGAGTTGTAGGGTTTTTATGCATCAGATCAAATTTCCTGTAAAAAATGTGAGTATTGAACTGTTGGGAATGGTCAGCTGGTACATTGTATAGGTAGTAAGAACACAATTATTTTTGCATCTGTGACTTACTACGCAGGCTGGTAAAATTTTTATCGGAAAAAATTCATACAAAATTTAAAAATTTCAAGAGAAGTTTACATGTAAGAAAATATGGAAATAAGAGTTTTTCTTTACCTTCTATAATTTCAGTGCCGAGAACCAAACCAGCACTTCAAACCTTACCTGAAACATTTCTTACCGAAGCGTTTGCACTTTGCCAAAAATGACAGGATTGAGCCCTTGACATTCTATTTGGACCCTAAGTGGCAACTTGCATTGTAAGTTCTGATGGTTTCCACGTAAACGTAGCCCTGATATGTTTGTAATTCAGTGTACCCATTGGACCCTTTCCAACAATGTTGTTATATGAAAACTGTACAAATGTGATTCTCTCCGCTCTATCGCAGGGTTTCTCAACCTTGGCCTGTTGACCTTTTGGGTCAGATAATTCTCTGTTGTGGGGAGCTGTCCTGTGCATTGTAGGATGTTTGAGAGCAATCCCTGGCTTCTACCAATTAGATGAAAAAGCACCCTTCTCACAGTTGTGCCAACCAAAATGGCTCCAGACTTTGACAGAAGTTCCCTAGGGGGAGGGCCATCCACCCCCAGCTAGGAACCGCTGCTCTGCTCACATCCATATTGATTATTTCTTATGTCTACATTTGCATTACCATTTAACCATTGTATCTCTTCTGCACATGACAGCTATCCTAATAATATCTTTAAATCCAGTGAACAATTGGTAAAAGCTCTTTATAATAATGAGCAATTATTTTCTTCTTAGAGTTGTTTTTTCACCTCAGCTTTTGGTGTGTTGGAAAGTTATTTGGATGGTTAATATTGTTAATATTGATAATTAACTCTTTTGATGGTTGCCAGGGAGCCATGCTGTAAAGCAAAACCTAAGCAGTGAACAACATCTCACTGTCTCTCTCCTTTCACTAGAGAGCTGTGCTTTTAACGTTCAAAAGTAGGTCAATGGTGGGTATCTGTGTGGAGATGATGAAGAAACGGATTGTCCTTACCTCATATAATATTTTGCAGACATCTCCTGTATTCCAAAGATATCTTTAGACTAAGCCATTTATTTTGTACAAACAACCCAACATGATGAAATTGAAACCAGGAGAAGATAACTAACTTGCCAAAGTCACAGCTGGTAAATAGCATAGTTAGGGTTCAGAACTAGT
Organism: Neogale vison; assembly: GCF_020171115.1. Taxonomy (NCBI): domain Eukaryota; kingdom Metazoa; phylum Chordata; class Mammalia; order Carnivora; family Mustelidae; genus Neogale; species Neogale vison. Next base: position 69,326,262 of record NC_058091.1, on the reverse strand, counting down.
TCTGTGTCAATGCTAGTGATTTTTCCCTTCTATGCCACACTGCTTATGCAGTTGATTTATCTACAAAATAAAAGATAAGGGTGACCCCTTAATGCTTCCCAAGCCCAGTGGTTTTGTTTACCTTTTTTTTTTTTTTTGGTTTAACCAAATAGTAACTTATTGTTTATGAACAGAAATAATGTCATGATTACAAATCTGACACTGTGAATAGACTTTGCATCATTAATTCATGTTATATCAAAATTAGGGCTCCTTCAGAAAAGGAACATTGTGGAAATGGATTCCATGGTTCTGACAATTTATTTTCAAATATGCAAGTAAGTAAACTTGTTATACTTAAAAAAATAATGATTTGTATCTGAAGAAAACTATATAAAGTTATACACTTAGAAACGTGGAGTGTGATTGTATGTGTTGAATGAGAATTAATGTAGCTTATAATTTTATAGAACTGTTTTACTTTGGGCATTAAATTAAAATTTTATATTCATGTTTCATGAACATGTGACTTTTACCTCAACTAAATTTCTAATAGTTATTTTGTATATACTTGTGCTCCATTAAGAATATCGCCACATTGTAAATGAAAAGTAGTGATTTAATAGGAGAAAAGGCATCATATTTTTGTTCTAAATGAAGATAATGTCTTATAGTTACCTATAAATTTAAAATTTCAGAATATACTCATAACTGTGATTTAATTTGATGCCTGTAGCACTGAGTTAAATGGGCAGAGTGACATTTATATCACGTTTCCTAGATGAACAATGATTTCATCATCCATTCCATTCTGATTGTCAAGTCAAAGCTGAGAGAAGTATCCCACATGTCCTTAGATTAGATGTGCAACATGGGTTCAGTCAGTATCCCACCAAATCCATGGGCATCGTAGTTTTCCCATTATGTTAACCAGTTTATGGATGTACAGCATAGATAATATAAAATACTTTTTTGTCACCAGCTGCATACACAGGGGAAATGAATTGACACACTGTTACTTTTCTGGCCCATCTAGGCCCTCTTTATTGGCTATGGACCTGGATTTAAGCACCGCTTTGAAGTTGATTCCTTTGAAAATATCGAAATCTATAATTTAATGTGTGGTAAGTGAGAACAGGCTTCCTTCATTTCTTCTGAAAACAGAGCTGGAATGGGAAAATCAAAAGTAGGTCAATGGTGGGCATCTGTGTGGAGATGATGATGAGGGGAGCCAGACCTCCTTCTTCCTGACCCAGAGTCATTAAAAAAAAATATGGGGATTGTGCCATCTGATGACTTACATTTCTTCCACGAGGCTGTACACAGGTAAAGTGGGGCACTCAGAGGAGGGAGGGCCATACGTCACCCATGCCTACCAGTTTGCCAGGCCATGGGCTTTATTATATGGCAGTTGAAACAGGTCTGGGGTGGAAGCCTGAGGAAGAGTTTGGAGTCTGTGAAGGGGACCCAAACCAGGCAGAACCTCTGGTAGCAGTAATACTCACATGGATGACAATGTCATGGTTGTAGAAATTGAGGAGGTTCTATTAGATATAGTCCTCGTTTACCCAGTACTTTCTTCATTAGTACTTTTATGGTTAGATACTGTGTTTTAAATATGACTTCCTTTTCCTGACAATGGTACTGGGAGTTTGCAAACCTTAAATACGTCCTCAGTGTAATTCTTTTAGTGAGAGCCTATATGCGTAAATGAATTCATATGTCCTAAAGCACTTAAAACAGTGCCTGGCATATCCAAAGTGCTTTCCTATAGAAGTGTTTGCTGTGGTTATTGCCAAGGGCATGAGTCAGACTCAGACAAAGCTGATTTTGAATCCTGGGTCTTACTCCGTTAGTAGCTTTGAGGCCTTAGGCACAACACTCTAATTACTCATCTACCAAATATTGGCAATAACTTATTAAATTGTTTTGAGGATTAAGAAAGAAAAATACGTTAGCACAGTGACTGGCATATAATAAGCATGCATGGCGGTTACTGTAGTCATACACACTGAAATTCGTAAGTTTCCATAGAGAAGGACAGTGTACATATCAGTAATCCCATTAAAATCCCATTATTAAGAACAGCATAGTCATAAATGCTCTAAAATTCAAGAGCATTTCATAGTTTCATTTTGGGTGGAAAGTAAAGAACTCTTGCATAGATAGGGTTTAAAAAAATAAAAATCATGAGCTAAGTCTTCTGTTTATTTGTTTTTGAACCTTTAACCTTTTACCATTCTTGGACTCATGCAGATTTACTGAATTTGACACCTGCTCCTAATAATGGAACTCATGGGAGTCTTAACCACCTTCTAAAGAATCCCGTTTACACCCCAGAGAATCCCAGAGAAGTCCACCCTGTGGGGCAGTGCCCCTTTGCAAGAAGCCCCAGACGTAACCTTGACTGCTCATGTCATCCTTCAGTAAGTACTGACCAAAGTGTAGCCCAGTTGGATTTTAGGGTGCCCTCTGCATAGCTTATGCCATAGAAACACTTAGTGATCAAATTGAAATCTGTGAGTAGGCATAAATATCTAAGTATGTTTAATTCTGATGGAACACATGCTGCCCTCTTATTGTTTATTTTTCCTCTTCCTAGTTTTTGCATTTTCACCTCCGTCTTTATCCCTTGGTGCTATGACTTGTCTTGGATGCAGGTTGGGAAAAATCTAGCCAAGTCCTGGAGCATCTTGAATCATGGAGTCTGTGCTGCTATCCTAGCAGTGAGGGCTTGATTATCAACCAATCATAATTTTCCTTCTCTAAAATATCTCTCAGTTAATTTTAAATTTAGAGGGAAAATCACATATTTGGGGGGTATGAAATGGATATATGGCACTCTTTCTTTTTTATTCCTGTCTTAACATAGTTGTAAGAAGATGAAAATATGTGACAAGTGAACAAAACTGATAGTGTCCCTAGGGGCACCTGAGTGGCTTCATGGGCTAAGCCTCTGCCTTCAGCTCAGGTCATGATCTCAGGGTCCTGGGATCGAGTCCCACATCAGGCTCTCTGCTCAGCAGGGTGCCTGCATCCCTTCTCTCTGACTGCTTCTCTGCCTACTTGTGATCTCTTTCTCTCTCTCGCTTTCAAATAATAAATAAAATCTTAAAAAAAAATGATAGTGTCCCTAAAGATAGAGATTTGGGGAACAGTGGGGATATGCTTTTCATTTTGTTCTAGGCTCATAGAAAGACTCTGAGAGCAGTGGCCAAGATGATAAAGGAACGACTCTTGTTTTTCATTCATAGTGCTGTGCTTGGGTAGCAGTTCTGTCTTGTTGCAGTGGTCATCTGAACTTTATCCTCTTTGTCAAAAAAATAAGTTTGACTTGTACAAGATGGCTTTATCTTCATCCCATAATGGGATAATTTTGCTGCAGAAGTTGTTTGTTACAAGATTGAAACATGTCTCAAAACAAAAATAGAACGAAATGAAACCTCGTGTCTCTCATTGCTTAAAATCATATTATTAACTTTTTAGGTCTTACCAGTTGTGGATTTTGAGATACAGTTGAATTTGACTGTGGCAGAAGGTAAGACATGTTGACCCTTGAGTTTGGAATGTAAAAGTGGGCTGGTTTCTCAGCCAGGTTAATCACAGAACATGTGGTTTGGGGGCATTAGTTGAGAACAACCAGTAACTTAAAGGTGGTAGTGGAGACCACCTGAGGAAACATGGAGATGTCTTTGCTTGGTGGTCTAGACTGTTCGTCATATGGAAGGGAGGGATATTTACAGCACATCATATATTTAGTGGAAGCTGAATTACTCTTTATGAACATAGTGGAGGTGGTTCGAGATCTTGAAGATTTTTATAGCTTTATAAGAGACCTTCAGATTTCCATTGTAAACACCTGTTAGATTTCTGTCTCATCTGCTTCTTAGTTCATTATAAGAGAGTATAAATTGGCTTGTTTATCTAAAGTTATTTCTTTATAGCTTTTGAGTGAAGAGTATGCTTAGTATACAGACAACTGCTAACATTTGTCATTCGTGACTGGGATGTTCAGCCTCACTTTGATACAATCTCTGATACACTTTGATATCGTCTCTGATCCTTGTTACTTGGCTCAGTTTTTTCCTTCTGTAATAAGAAGGCAAATTCGGCATAATTCCCAAGTTGAATTTGCCTGTATAAAAATCTCTGTAAATGTGGGGCACCTGGGAAGGCTCAGTCAGTTAAGCATCCGACTCTTTGATTTCAGGTCAGGTCATGATCTTAGGGTCCTGAGATTGAGCCCCACATCAAAGGTGTGGAGTCTACTTGGGATCCTCTCTCTTTCCCTCTCCCTCCCCCTCTGCTCTTCCCCCCACTCGCATGTGCTCTCCCTCTCTCTTTCTCTTTCTCAAAAATAAAAGAAAATAAAAATAAAAATCTCTGTAAATGTTTAGATATATCTTTGATGGCCTTGTGATGACAAAACCTTGTGGTAAAGGATTGCATTTCTGGAACTGATCTGTGTTTGAATATGAGCATAGGAACTATATGTCCATGGAAAAAGTATTCATTCTCTGTAAACTACTGTTTTCTCATCTGTACAATGGGCATATAACCTTAATTTGTAGGGTTATGTAAGAATTAAATTAGATGATGTATACAAAGGACTTTACAAAGCACTTGGCACTTGGAAAAAGTACAGTAAATAGTCTGTATACTATTACTCTTTTATTCAGCTCAGTCTCATAATTTTCATTGCGAATTTTTGCTTTCTAAGCACCCATCTCATCCAGAAACTTCTCTGTCTAGAGTTTTCCCTGAATACTAATCATTAAAATACTGTTGAAGAATTTTAGCAATATTTTTAAAGTCCTCTTGTGATATCTTGATATTACATTCATCTTTCAGACTTTTCATAGGCAAAAACTACAATTAATCCCTTTTCTTAACTGTTTATGGTTCTGCTCTTTGTGTTTAGTTTTATTTTACAGTTAAAAATAACTTTTCAGGGGGCACCTGGGTGGCTCAGTGGGGTAAAGCCTCTGCCTTCGGCTCAGGTCATGATCCCGGGGTCCTGGGATTGAGCTCCGCATCGGGTTCTCTGCTCAGCGGGGAGACTGCTTCCTCCTCTCTCTCTCTCTCTGCCTGCCTCTCTGCCCACTTGTGATCTCTCTCTGTCAAATAAATAAATGAAATCTTTAAAAAAAATAACTTTTCAGTAGGTTTAAGTAGAGAATTGGATGGATTCTTACATACTCTATGAGGAAGTATGTTCTTACATATTCACTGTATATATATACCTACACACATATGTGTATATATATATAATTTATTCTGTATATACATTCAGAATATATTATATACTGTGAATTATATTCACAGTAAGTATGTTTGAATGGTGGTTTCATTTTTCCCCTACAACCCAAGAGAAGGTTATTAAGCGCAGCACTTTACCTTACGGAAGACCCAGAGTCCTGCAGAGAAACACCTCGGTCTGTCTCCTTTACCAGCACCGGTTCGTGAGTGCTTACAGCGATGACATCTTGATGCCCCTTTGGACCTCTTACACCGTCCGCAGAAATGCAAGTATTGGTCGCTTCTTTAGCTCTGTGTTATTATTTCAAATTATCATTAAGCAAAACATTGAAAGCCAAGTTAGTTTGGGTCAGTTAATCTTGGCTCTCTCATGAGTTTCTGAATTAGAAGATCACTGAACTGTGAGTTAGAAGATTAAGTTCTCGTTCCAGCCTGACCACGAACTCGCTGTGTGACTCTAAGACTCCAAGCGGATGTCTTCTTGTGTGAAAGGAGGCGTGTACATGCAATAAAAGTTTCTCCCTTGCTTTCTGTTTGATTTAATATTTTAGGATTCTAATTTACAATTTTATGAAATCAATTTTGCAGTCAGGCGCAATGATTCATCTCTAAATATATATAGCTGTATTTTCCCTGTCTGGATTTTCCTCCACTGCACTCACCTTAGGGGGTCCTCACTGATGGGCAAGGTCATAAAAGCTTAGTGATCTCTTTGCATATCCCACCTACAGGAAGACTACCCCCCCACCCCCCAGACCAGACCAGAGAGAGGCCAGGGATCTGTGCACCTCTCAGAACACAAGAAGGCCTTGAAAAGAGTTGGGGGTTGGGGGTGGGGCAAATACCCCAGAATAAGACCACCATTCCCCCTCACCCCTGCCACCTGGCTGCTGTGGTGGAAAGAGAAACAGAAGATAAGCCTTGAAAGAGAGAATGGGGGAGGGGATAAGATTGAGATTTTAATCAAATTGAAGTTTTAAACTAGACCAACCAGATTTTCAGAAACTGAATGTCTGCCAAGCTACAGGATGCCCTTAAGGGGTGGAAAGGGGATCTGAGAGAGCTTAATGGAGGGTAGCAGCAGGATTTAAAAAATAAAACTATTGTTAATAGTCACTGAGAATGCCAAATAAAAAGAGAAGGCTATGTGTGTGTATATATATGTAATTTCTTTGTTAAAAATACATATATTATGCACCCATACACGTTCATATAATTCCATAAAGTTTCTACCATCAGTTTGATTGTTCTAATTTTGAAGACAGTTTCCCAACACTGTAAACATGTTTTTTTACTTGACTTTGTCATATGTAGGAGTCCGCCCAGTGTTTTATAGGTTCCCATCAAATTTACTGTTGTTTCATGCCATAATTACAATGTTCTTTGATTCTGTTCAAATGTTCAGTTGACTTATGTAATCAAAGCTGCTTAAATTCAGTCCTCAGTGCTCCTGAGGTTTTTGTGCTACACAGTGGCTCCCCACCCCCAGCTGGAGTCTGTGCAGTTGTGTATGGAAGATAGATAGGCTCAGATCCCCCCTAAATCAGTATTTCAGTATATAAAACCTTGCAGTTGACCAAAAAAAAAAAAAAGTCTACACTAAATTAGCCCAGCATAATAGGAAAATATTTGCACATATGTAATAAATGACTAATATCCTTACTATCATAAAAGAGCTTTTGCATCTCAGGAAAAAATGAATATACTACTAGAAAAATGGGAAAATGGTGAAGGACAGCCAGAGCTCTGTTTTCAAATGGTATGATGCATCTTCAGCTAAAGCCATCTTCTTTTCTTTTAGATGCCTGACGCCTAATGGCTCTTTTCATTTTGTTTTTCAGGACAGTTTCTCTGCAGAAGACTTTTCCAACTGTCTTTACCAGGATCTTCGAATTTCTCTTAGTCCTGTCCATAAGTGTTCCTTTTATAAAAATAATGCTGAACTGAGCTATGGGTTCCTCTACCCACCACGTAAGTTTCTACCTCCCTGACCTTGCCTTTCTCTTGGCCTCTTTCTCTTCTTCCTTTTCTTTTCCTTATGAGGCCGGATACATCATCTTGTTGTTTTTTTATTGGTGAAAATGGTGAATGAGAAGTATAACTCTTAGAGAAAAATTTTAAAGTGTCTGAAGCTTGACTTTTAGACAACTTTTTAGCTTTTGCTTGGATGAACCATTCAGCATCTGCCTTTGGCTCAGGACATGGTCCCAGAGTCCAGGGATGTTGGGCTCCCTGGTCAGTGGGGAGCCTGCTTCTCCCTCTGGGCTCTGCCCTTCCCAGCCCCTCACCCCTGCTCTTCACTTATTCTCTCTCTCTCTCAAATAAATAAAATTTTTTTTTTGATAAAAGGAAAAATGTAATTCACCTAAGAAGTAGGGATAGGCAGAGCCTAAGGGTGCTCACTCTTTCACAGAAATGGAGCTGCTAGGGAAGAGCTGCTTTTTTTTTTTCTTTTTTGAAGTTAAGTGTTCTATTTTTAAATGTGGCACATTTGTGTGTTAATGAGAAGACATTTTCAGGCTGGCCTTAAAAGGCAAAGAGCAGAAGGCTCCAGGTGCTCAAATATTCTCCATATCCAGCCCAATCCCTGGAGTAAGTGTCTGAAGTCAGAACTTGGCTGTTGCTTTATGAAAATAGACCAACTCCAAGGCGAAAATCCCTACAAACAAGCCTTGTACAGCATTTTGAGGCAGAAATTCTGCAATGTTTTTTCTGGGTAGTAGGTGTTGTTCTGAAGCCAGATAATCTCTTTTTCCTTCTTAGCATAGAAGAGTTTAAGGAAAGAGGGTTGTCAAAACAATACATAAGCAAATAATGTAAAATTTGTATATGTTTAATTTAGGCTATTATTAAGCTTTTGTTTTTTTGACAAATTCATTTTGAAGAAGAAAAGATCTAAGTATTTTACTTTTTTAAGGGACTTGACCAAACACATGGCACTTTCCCTTGACTCTGCACTTAGGAATGTTTTATGGGTTTAAGGTGATACTCAGCTAATTTTTCAAGTGCCCTCCTATGAGAAAGTATGATTTCTAATGTTATTCATGAAGAATGAAATAGTTGTCTTTTTTTGCTTTCTTTATAGAACTAAATAAAGGTTCAGATCAACTATATTCCGAAGCATTGCTTAATACTAATATAGTGCCAATGTACCAGAGTTTTCAAGGTAAAAAATTTTAACCCTGTATCTCACAATTTCAATGAATTTCTATATATTATAGGCATAATTTATATTATTAAGACTGATCCTCTAAATTAAGTTACTGTCAAGCATGTTCTTTTAGGTGTATGTTCTTAGAGGTATACATTCTTACACATTCTTAACTTTGACGATACCAGTACACAAAAATTCTACAACTGTTAGAATTATGATATATTCTAATACCTATTATCCTGTCTGTATTTACATGTTTGTAAACAACATTTTTTGATGGAAAAAGTATGTAACATTCTTCCTAAGTTATCTGGCTTATATAGTCTACTAACACATTAACTTTCAGTTTGTTTTCCCATTTAACTTTTGGGAGTTGATAATTGTTTTTGACCTTGAAATGAATAGATTTTTGCATCGTTACTAACTATCGTTGTATTTGGAACTCCTACAAAAATAAATTTAAATTATTCTTCAGGTGACATATAGAATTTCAAAATATGGAGCATACAAGGACATTTTTTACTCTACATGCAAGGAAATTTTTTACTCTAATTTACATGTAGAATACTTGTGAATATTTCAAAGGGAATTTCAGATATTAACAGTAAATCTGAATAACCTGCCTTGTTTCTTTATGTTCATGGTGAGGCATATAGTCAGGGATGCATATAGTCAGGGATGCCCAAAATAGTGTTGAATTCAATGTTTGTCTCTTCTGGCCAAAAGTCAGAGCTGAACAGTGGGTTTTTGGCCTCACACTAAGACTGAAGCCACATTTGGCTTTGTCAGTAATTATTACAAACGCTGACTTTGAATAAGGTCGTTGAGTTATTTCACATGACAGCATGGCACCTTGTTCTCTGGAACCTTCACTGACACCCATCTTGTTCCAGTAATATGGCGCTACTTCCACGGCACCCTTCTGCAACGGTACGCGGAGGAAAGAAATGGCGTCAATGTGGTCAGCGGGCCTGTGTTTGACTCTGATTACGATGGATGTTATGATTCCTCCGAGACGCTGAAGCAGTAAGAACATATTTCATTTCCTCTTAAAAACAGCCGTCGTGTGGGATGACCATCCAGTTGAGTCTGTGGAGCCTTTTCTGTCTGAAACTGTGTTGATGGACAAGACATTTCTGTTTACACTGGAAGCCCCTTGAAATATCTTAGAATGTTTTGCTCAGTGTTCAGTAAAATTTTTTTTAGAGGAAAGAAGGAGTGTTTCTCCTCGACTCTGCTTAGATGAGTAATTCTTGAGTTCAGATTAAACACTGAACTCTGCCATCTGTTAAGAAGGTAACATCCCTGCTTAAAATCTCTGTGCGGCTAATTGTTGAGATACCGTCTTCATTAACTACTGCTGGTTAGAAGATAAGGAACCTTGTGGTGTGGCTAGAGGCATCCTGCCTGGAAGCATCAGCAGAATTCTAAAGCTGCAGTGTCCAAGGGTGGGCCTTGGGCGAATGTCGCAGCTTTTACCTACCCTTTTTAACCCTTTTTTAGGGGGAGCCTGAGTGACCGTCTTGAAAGAAACCGCCAGTAGGTGCTGTTTTTGTAAAGTACAGCAGCGGAACATTTTAGAAACCATTTGATCTTTCATAAAACAATAACAGCCTGATTTTTTTGAAGTAATATTACTATTAAGGCATAGGGTAACGAGAGTGAGATGTCAGGGGAGGTTCAGCTGGTTCCTGAGAACTTCTCTCTCAGGCAGGCTCAGGGACAATTCTTCACACACGTTTATCTGTGACACGTTAGTTTGTAATGTAGTTTGTCAAATGACAGTCTTTTGTTTTGTTTTTTACTATATCCCTGGAGTCGTAAGGGACCCACTATAACTGCCTGAGATCACAGCAGTAGAGTAAGTAAAGAGGAGAACTTCAGGGACGCCTGGGTGGCTTAGTCGGTTAAGTGACCACCTTCTGCTCAGGTCAAGATCCTGAAGTCCCGGGACGCCTGGGTGGCTCAGTTGGTTAAGCAGCTGCCTTCGGCTCGGGTCGTGATCCCAGCGTCCTGGGATCGAGTCCCACATGGGGCTCCTTGCTCGGCAGGGAGCCTGCTTCTCCCTCTGCCTCTGCCTGCCTCTCTGTCTGCCTGTGCTTGCTCTCTCTCTGACAAATGAATAAATAAAATCTTTAAAAAAAAAAAAAAAAAGATCCTGAAGTCCCAGAATCGAGTCCTGCATCGGGCTCCCTGCTCAGCAAGGAGTCTGTTTCTCCACTCTGACCCTCTCCCTTCTTGTGCTTGCTCACTCTCTCTCAGTCTCTCTCTCAAAGAAATAAAATCTTAAGAGAGAGAGAGAACTTCATATCTTTCACATTCCACGAGAGCTCTCCATTTTAATCAGTTTTGTATGTTATGGTTCCACACAAGATTACAATTGAAGATGAGGCTCCCACTACCCTAAATTTGGAAAGATGCTGAAAAACAAATAAATAAACCTAGCTTTCAGAACAAAGGAAGTAGAATTAAGATGAGGTAAAGTATTACTTGGGACATCTTGAAGAATATGCTGCAATTTAAAAGAAGCTACTGGGATGAGAAAGGAAATGCACCTTTTTTTTTTTTTTTAAGATTTTTATTTATTTATTTGACAGACAGAGATCACAAGTAGGCAGAGAAGCAGGCAGAGAGAGAGGAGGAATCAGGCTCCCCCACCATGTGCAGCTTGATCCCAGGACCCTGGGACCATGACCTGAGCTGAAGGCAGAGGCTTTAACCCACTGAGCCATCCAGATGCCCCGAGAAAGGAAATCCCTTTAAAACAAAGGAGAGTTCACAGAAACATGACTTCTCTAGAAGGGCTGGAATAGAAAAAAAATCCCACACCACTTTCCTCTCTGTCTCCTGTCTTTGCATAGCTGCACAGAGTTGAGAAGACTATCAATAATGCTTCAGAATCTTGGTTGTAGGTGTTCTAGAAAGATGTATTTTTTTCTTTCATGTCTCAATTCCAGTGTCCTAAGGTAGAACTAAAAAAAAAAAATCTGAAGTTTAGTAAATTTTTATAGAAAATAAAAATTATTTGGCTTGTGTTTACCTGTCTTCTAATTTGTTTTCAATTTAGCAGAATATGTTGAGGTATTATGATTACTAACTTCCTACAATATATTTAATTATTTGACTGAATTTTATTTTTAGATTCATTGTATTAAAAATATACTTCACCGAAATATTCACTAAAAAGAAGAGAGCTATTTCTTTCTTAAACTGAAGATTGTCCTATTTTCCAGAAACAGCAGACTCATCCGTAATCAAGAAATTCTGATCCCAACTCACTTCTTCATTGTGCTGACAAGTTGTAAAAACACATTCCAGACTCCCTCCCAGTGTGATGAGTTAGACACCTTAGCTTTCATTTTGCCTCACAGGACTGACAATAGTGAGAGCTGTGTGGTAAGTAGCCTTTGTTCATGATCACCTTAAACGTTGACCATATGAATGTAAGTATATTTGCATGTGTCGTGTCTGACATCACCGTGGGTAAAAACGGAATGTGAATATGCATGTACTTTGAAAGGGTGTGCTTTTATATGTACTTTGCAGGATGACTTTAAATTTGATACTCTGAGATGGTATATCTTTGGAGAGGACCACCCTTGCCTATTAAAACACAAAAAACAAATCAAAATGTAAAAACTTAGTGCCTGCATACAGCTTAGCCCTTAAATTCTAGGTTTATTTGAACTATGAATTTATTTTTGTTTGAAACCTGGATTTATAATTCCTAAAGTGTCAGCACTGTTATAAATTAGTCCTAAAGTTATGGTTAGGTAGTATTTCAGATTAATTTTCTTTATATCACTTTATTATAAAAGTCATGTTTGTTCCTAATTATCTTTTCTTACTCTTTTGTCATTCAGTGTTTGGAAATAATTGTTTTATGTTATCTTACTTGCTCAGAATTAAAAAAAAAAAAAAAACCAAACCAAACAAACAAAACCTCGTCTTTGAACAAGACTGTATTAAAATTTTAGGGAAGTTTTTTTCCTCATAGTGAGCCAATTTTGTTTTTCTTTCAGAGTACTTCCCAGATTTTCTAGTTGTTGTTTTTTTCTAGTTGTTCTTTTTTTCCTCCCACTTTTCTTTTTTTGTCCATTAAAGTTACACAATATAAGTGTAGACCTAAGTTGGCAAAGCAATGTAGCTTTCTCACCAGCCTCATTTGAATGGGTGGTTTAGTTGGGAGTCCTGTGGGCAAAAGGATGTTGAGGCCCCAGTCTGAGCTTAGCAGGAGAGAGTGCTATCATCACTCATTAATTCCTCCCTGCATTTATTCATTGATCCCTTCTTGGATCCAGCCATTCATTCCTTCAATAAATATATGTTTCCAGGTACTCTTAGTCCAGAGGACACAGCAGTGAGCAAAGCAGACAGTAGCTTCTGCCTTGGGGTCAGGAGTAGAATACAGAGATCAATTGTCATCCCTGATCTAAGAGCCTGTGTGTCATTCATTAAAATTCATGAAGATATTTTACTTATTTCTCTGATAAACTGAGAATGAATTGACCAGTCCTCATAGAACATATTTCTCATTAACTTCTTTTTCCTTATGCTTCAGAATTAAGGAAGGAATAACAGGGTTTTACCTATTTGGATGCCCTTTGGGCATCTACATCTACCAGCTGGTCACTGTTGTGGACACTGTGGGATACATACTAAGTGTTCTCTCCTTCTTTGCTTTCTCTTCCTCAAGAGATTGAATTGTCACTAAAGTTATCAGTTAGTGTTATGTTCTGCAGCAAATAATGGAGAACCCATTTACAGTGACTTGAGCAATTAACGGGTACCTCAGGTGACAGGATGTCTAGAAGTAGACAGTCTTGGGTCAATAACACTAAGAGGGACCTAGACCTTTCCTGTCTTCCTTCTCCACTATTCTTAGCATGTGGCACATGTGGGCTAAAGATGGTTTCTTCTCTAGATATCATGTCTGAATTCTGGGCCCTCCTTTCAAAGAGACTTATGCTTAGGTCTCCCTGACCAAAATGATGCCAGATATCATGAGTGAGGCTCTGAGTTCCTTTTCACCATCTCTACCATTCAAAAGCTATTGTGCTGCTATCTTAAATGCAAATATTTTGTCCAATTCTATAATAGCAGTGTACCTAGAGGACACTAAATATTGGACATGAACCAGAGAAAGGGTTATCTGAAGGTCTGTCACACATCCTGATTGATTCCTTCTGTCTCATCTCTGAAGTAGCGACTAATGATTATCAGGACATTGGCCTGAGACATCAGATGCCTTGCCTGTACTTTTTATCTGTTCATGTGTATGTTGGGACAGATGGAAAATATCTACTGGCGAAGTAGTCCACGGAGTCAGGGTTATTCCTTCAAGAGCTAGAGTGAAGGTTATTGCAGAGAAGGAGACTGAGTGGGGCAGTAAGTAGCCCTGGATACAGGGATGATTGGAGGCTAATGGGAAAATGGAGATTATTGGTCCATTCCCCTTTTGTGTGGAAAGCCTATATTTATCATTTCCAACTAATAATGTCCCAAGGGTACAGAGGTCTTTATTGGAGGACGTCTTTAATGTACAGTTGCAGCCCGCCATCCAGTGGATACCTTCTTCATCTGACCTTCTCCAGGAGCCATATTCAGAGAAATGCATGCTTACCACGAATGTAGGATTTCCATCTCTGCTCCCTGCCTCAGCTACCAGCTCTGCTTCCATGTGTCAGAGCATGTGCCTTTACTTATCATTTGATCTATTAGCTGAGACTTCACTACCTCCCCAGAAATGGAGTTGTGTTTTACCACACCCCTAACCCTCTCTTCATTGCACCCATGTACGTAACTGATTCTGATAAGAACGGGTGTTCTTTTAGTGCACTTGCACACATCATCACATTTGATCCTCAAAACACTCCTGTATGGAAGGAGCAGGTAAGAGAATCAGGATTCAGGTGTTAAATAACTGGCCTCAGTTTACATGGTATGGTAATGGTAGGACCCGGACTTAGGTTCCAGTTTATTTACGCCCATCCCCATATTCTTTCCACCACGCCACATTGCTTTTGTTTTCCAACATGTTTTTAACCTCACACTGTTGAAGTTTCTTGCACCAGTGCAATACGTGAGCACTGATTCCACGTATACTTGCCTTTTCCCAAATTGGGAAATTTGGGAATTCCCACATCTAATTCAACAAAGATGCATCTATGTATTAGATGGTGAGCTATTCAAGAACAGGGATCATGCTGACAAAGGTCGGAGCATCTGCCATTTGGGAGCCAGAGGGTCAGAACTCACTGAAATGGGAAGAAGGGGTGCTGGTAGGGAACGTGAATTGTTCTCCAGTGACGTTTCTTTTCCTCCCACTTCGTAGCAGGGGAAGCACGAGTCGTCATGGGTAGAAGAGTTACTGCAGCTACACAGAGCTCGGATCACGGACGTTGAACTCATCACTGGACTCAGCTTCCTTCAAGAACGAAAAGAGCCCGTTGCAGACATTCTAAAGTTGAAAACACAGTTACCAAACTTTGACCAAGAAGACTGATATTTCTTTATTTCAAAAACACACCACAGATGTTTTTGAAAGAACCTTTATTTTATACAGTCCTCTATTCACGCTGTCGCCTTGTTTGGAAACTGCCGACCAGAGTTAGAGCTGAGAATCCTCTGTGATAACAACCATCTCAGGGAACCTGGCGGCCTCCGCCCGGCAGTAGGAAAAATACTCTTACTGAGTCTCGCACATGTTTGAATGTGTAAGAATTGTTCCAATTTGGGGAATAAAGACACACCATATCTAAAACTGCTCTTCAACTTCTCTTAAGGGCAAAAATAGCTGTGAACATTGTCTGGACGCCAGATATTTGAATTTTGTTTTCACTAATAAACTTCTATGGAACTGGCAAGCTCAGCATTAATGGATAGGATTGGAATAGTCTGTTTTACCTTAGTATTTTCACAAGGATTTAAAGGTGATTCTGGATTCTTTCCAGCTTGGAGTTTCATTCATTTTAGTTTTAACTGAAAAAAATTAGCAGAAGCAAAACTGTTTCTAAGGCCCTCTTTCTGTCTTTGCCAACACCCATTCAAAACCAAAATATGTAATCCTGTGGGTTTGGTTTTTTGTGAGTTGTGATTAGGCTTCCTCGGATTTAATGCTTTTAATAAGTTAAACTTTGAGGGAAGATCTGTGAATTGAGTAATTCAGTCTGTGTACCTGCTATAAAATTTTATTCTGTATTTGTACAAAAAGAGAGAAAGATATTCCCGTCTTGTTCACTGGTAGTGAACATAGGTTGAAAATAGCTCTAAAAGTGGTTATTTTAGACTATTAAAAATGTCTTCATGGAACTTCAGAGAACTTGCCAATGCATGCCTGGCAACATTTTCCACCAAGACGGCAGGAATGTTTTCCTCTATGCCCCAAAATGACCCCACCAGCAGCAGAACTGTGCTGAGCTGTTTATCTTAAAGTTTCTTGGGTTTGGAAAGAATGTATAACCATTGCTTTACATTTTCTTTGTGGTCATGATAAGTGAACCTGACCTCTCCTCCGCATAGACTATACCTTTTAGTGTGACTATACCTGTGAACCTTCAAGGGCTTCCTTCACTTGTAGGCTATGTGGGTTTGATTTAAGTGTTATATTAGTCCACCAAAATTTTTTTATTTGTCCTTCCTATGATGATCATTCTTGAACAGACTACAGGCCACAAAATCCTTTAGGTAATATAATTTGTACTAAAAATTATTTAATAATTTAGGAAGTTTCGTTGGTTTTTGTTTTAGTCCCACAGGGTCCTGAGGGTTTGTACATTGCTTTTTTCCAATCTGTCTTCTCTCTGTTGTTCAGTTTGGGTCATTTCTATTGTCCTGTCTTTAAGTTCACTCGTTATTTTATTTCTCTAATCCATTTTGTTGTTGAGCCTCCCCTCGCCCACTGAGTTTTCTATTTTTATTTTTTTTCCCTAAAATGTCCATTTGGTTCTTCTTTATATCGTGTATTTCTTTGCTGAGAATTTTTATTTTTTTGCTAAGATTTTTTGTTTTTTCCTTTATTCTGTGTAATTCATAGATACTCACTGAAGCATTTTTGCAATGGCTGCTGCAAAATTCTTTTCAAATAATGCCAGCATCTGTGTCATCTCAGGGTTGGCATCTGTTGTCTTTTTTTTCATTCAAAAAGATTTTCCTGGTTCTTGGCATGA
Source organism: Neogale vison (assembly GCF_020171115.1). Classification (NCBI taxonomy): domain Eukaryota; kingdom Metazoa; phylum Chordata; class Mammalia; order Carnivora; family Mustelidae; genus Neogale; species Neogale vison. The sequence continues at coordinate 69,309,702 of NC_058091.1, read as the reverse complement.
TGAATGATTTTTGGTGGAAACCTGAATATTTTAGATGTTACATGACTGTGGATCTTATTTAAACCTTCTGTTTTAGCTGACTTTCTCTGACATCAATCTAGTGGGGGACTTAGGGGCACTGTCTAGTTCCTCCAAGGTGTAGCTACAAGTCCAGGTTTCCCACTCAGCCTCCAGTGACACTTGGAACATGATGGGACCCATGTCGTTGCTGCGCAGGGTGGGAATTCAGTTCCCTACTGGGCCTCCATTGATGCCTTCCTGCCTGGGGTGTGCAAGGGGCCTTGTCACTGCTCCCCTGTGGTGTCCACTGATACTGTGGGCAGGAATGCTGGGGAGGAGGCTTCATTATGACCAGGTGGGGATGAATTGACCAGTTGCTTACTCAACCCTCTCAGATCCCACCCTGTCAGGGGAGTTAGGGTACTGCATGACAGCCCAGAGAGGCTGGAAGTCTAGGCTCCCCACTTGGCCTTTACTGGTCTGGTTGGGTCTATGGTCTTTCCAGTGGCATTTGCTAGAGTGGAGCATTTCCTGTTTTCTCTCTTGCGAGGCCATTACTCTTCCAGGCCTTTGGCTGGAGAACAACCCTTTTTTAGGACTTCTTTACATGTGCTCTGTGGCCATTTCACCTTTTCAGCTCCAAGTCTGGGACATCTGAGCTAAAAAGCAAAAACACAGGGGAACTCATCATAGTTTTGTCCCTTAGGTCCCAAGGTCCCTAGCTTGCCTGACTTCTCTCCACCTTTCAGAATCTTCCTTTTTTTTGTTTTATATATAATATCTAAGCTTTTTATCTGCATTTAGCAGAAGGATATCTACTTTATAGAAGTGTCTCATTGATTTTTATGTATTCAAAACACATGCAGACACGTGATTGCCTCTATGTAAAGCCTCTTAGCAGATCTTGATTAAATAGGTAGATGCCTCTCCCCTTTGCCAGTCACCAGGAATACAAAGAAAAACAAGTAATAATCCTACTAATAATCCTAAAACTAGAGAGGGAGAGGACAGAGCAGAAGTGTAGATGATCCCTAAGGGGTGGTAGTTGTTTTAATGGAGCCAGAGGCAGAGCCATCTGCCAGGGAGAACAGAGGAGACACTGGGTGTTGCTTGATGGTCTCAGCAGTGACTCCCCGAGATGGTGACATTTGGGCTAGAACTTGGTGCAGATTGGAGCTCTTCAGGTGAATAGGTAAGGAAAGGACATCCTAACATCCTATGGATGGATACTTTTTGGCATATTCCCATTTACTCTTCTGATATTTTCTACAAGTGTTGCTATGACCAACTTATGACATAAAACTACTACTTTATTTTTCCTGCTTTGTTATAACCATCTCCTGCTCTTAAAAGCCAGACTATTAATGCTGTGCTGACTCTAAAGTAAAGAGCATCCACATCTGTTCCTACTTAGTTTGTTTTCTTCAGACACGGTGTTCGTTTTCTTCTTTTGTCTTGAAACCGATCTCTCCTTTGACTGTTGGATCAATTTAAAAGATGTGACTGGCCTCCAGTCCCCCAACTTGAACGGTAAATTCACATGGCTATATATGAAAATGTCTTTAACCTACTGTGTATAATAAAGGCTGTTCTTTGGTTTTCATATGCAAAACAAAACCTTTATTTTCCCCTAATTTTATTGCCATGCCTCTGATCAGTACTTCTTAAATGAGGTAAGTAACTTCCATATAAAATTTCATAGATAAGTCAGCCCATTCATGGCAAAGCAAAGAATCAAGTGGAACTTAAAAATCATTTAGAAGTTTCAGAGAAAAATATGCAAACCTTAGGGGAGGAAAGGCAAATGTTCAGCAGGGTAGGTCAGTGTGTGGAGGGCTGGTAGGCCAGCTGGCCCCATCCTGTTTCAGGAGAGAAGGTGGATGAGATTGTATCTAAGATCACCCAGTCCTCCAGAAAAGACTGTTAGCAGCCCAACATTGACTTTTTTCTGTCATTAGCTGCATTAACTGTCCTGCCTTGCCCTGTGGGTACCTGCTTATCTATATCAGGAACAGGCATTTGAACTTTGAAACTAAATGTGGTGATTACACTTCATGCCAAAGCGTATCACAGGTGCTTTTGTAAGCGTTAGGTAAAATTGTAACATGGCTACAGTCCAATGACATTTTCCTTGATTTTTGGCAGTCTAAATATTATGAGGGAGAGGGGAAGTCTGTAGAATATGTCTCTAAGCTAAGAAATGTGGATTTACCAATAAAAATTTTATATACAGAATCTTTGCTGCTTTCGCACGTGCCCGCAGGTACGTTTGTGCGTGTGTGTGTGTGTGTGTGTGTAGGGTGGGGACAGGGAACTGGGTGGTGGTGTTTTCCCTGGGATGATAACTGCATGCAGGGGCTATAGACAATTAACCATGACTGTATTGTTGGAAGGAGGAAAAAGATCCGAAGTTCATGTCAGGTTCACAGAGTAAACATCTATTTCTGATTTGTGACCTATATTCTTGTTTTTGGCATTTTAATTATTTGCAATCATCCTTCTAGGTTAAAAAAATAAAAGGCATGTATAAATATCCTTCCAGTATTTAGAATGGTCTGAAACCAGAGGGAAAGTATCTGATTTGTAACTTCCATAGATTTTATTTCAACGTGAAATGTTTGTACTTATCCTTTCCATAAACAGCAATGAAAGGAAAAATAAAGATATTTAGTAGAAATTGTAGCCATGGTAGAAACTGTAGTCTGCTAGAAATTAAAGAATCTCTCGAATCTGTATTACCCTCATGAGATGTCAAAAGGAAGCAACAGAAAAAAGTGCGCCTTTCATTTTCGTCCCAGTGTCATAGTTTTAAGCTTGACTTCATACTTGCCCGTAAAACCTGAACTCAGGGAGAGAGATTTTAATAAAAATAACACACTCACTTAAAACTCATATAGAATTTCATTATATATCAAATTCAGAACTCAGAATAGACTTCAGCTTTCACAGAGATACAAAACAATTTAATACATATCCAGATAATGAGGTTTTTATATCTCTTAATAATTTTGCCCTAAGACATCTGGGTATGTCTCACTATCAAAATTTTTTATGCCTACACGTAAATGACATTGTGCTAAGTGTAATAGAAAGCAAATGAAATTTTCAGAACTGAAGGTTTATAAGTTAACAGAGACTGGAGATTATTTTAAAAACATGAGATCAAAATTTTCTCAGTTCAATGAACAGATCTGCCTGCTCAAATTTTTACAGTCTAAAAAACCTCAGATCGAAACTTACAATTTTGCATTCTCTATCATAAACTATTCAAGATCTTGACACAATGGCACTGTTTTGAAGTGTTACTCACTTCTATAAAGGTACAGAAACAGTGGTTAACCTGTGAGGCCTTTGAGTACTTGTGTTTTTAAGATCTCACCACTGTTTAATTCAATAGGACACTTTTATCACATTCAACTAAGTTAGATTCAGTTAGATGAAGATTGACAACAGATTTCAAAGCTGTGTTAACTCTGTATTAAGGAAATGAACATTAGGGTTAAATTGGGGAACAGAATAAACAAGATGCCTGCCCCCTTGGTGCTTATTGACCAACATTTTACCTTGATTTCAAGATCTAGCCCAAGGCCCATATCCTTTTGACACTAGTTCTCTTCTCTTTACCCCTAAAGCATGGTCATGTGATCAGAACCTCCCAGACATTGGAGATGACAGAGCACAGGACTTCAGGCTAGTCATTGTTCTGTAACTGCGACCAACTGCCTGGGTGTGATGCATTTTATTGCCCTTTAATCTGCACAAAATGTTATTAGGTGGCACTATGATCTATAAGAAATTGTACTCAGCCCCTGATACTCAGCCCAAATGCATGGCTTGCTAAAGGAAGTCTGCAGCCATACAAGGAAGTAATTTCAGGGCGATGTGGTTATGGGTGTGAGAGAATCATTTGCTTCCACCTAGGGCTTCTGGATGTGGCAGGATCTTATCCTAAAGAGAACACATTACACAACCCTCATAAGGAAATTAAGAAATCCCAAGAAGTTGCACTATCTAACCATTTCCAGCCGGTGATCTTTGTTGCATTTGCTAAGACTATACCCTTCGAGCTTCTTCCCTAAAACTATAACTTTGATGAGATTTATGTCAAGGGTGTGCTGTTTCATAAGATACACAACTCAGTCCTGTGGGATTTTTTTCCCCCAGTGGTTGTAACTCTCATTTGACATTTAAGCATCTGTTTTTTAAATTGATAGATTCCTTTTCAGGAATTTCTTTGTCTTGTCTCCAAACTCATCTGTCATTGAGAACAGACATAATCTTTTAGCCAGTGTTTCTAGAACAGTGCCTGACAAATAGTGGTTGGTTAATAAAGACAATGTCCAGACAAATAAAACCCAATAAGCTGATCTTACCAAAATATCCATTTAAGACCGCTCAGGAATCACAGGTTATTGAAATGCACCTAGAGGACAACCACACTGACATTAATTATTCTTTGCATCCCAAGTTTTTAAATACCAGATGGTGTTTTCCCTGGGGTATGTTTCAAGAGGAGTACATCTCTAGATATCTTCCTAGTACACGAGGTAGAATTTTAAAAATATATCTAATACAAATATGAAAATAAAAATACAGTACATATAAGATCAAGAATGCCTTTTGTGGACTATACAGTTTCATTGACTTTACTGTGGGAAGTGTCATGCGTGGTGAACTGAAGAGGAAAAGAATGAACTTCTCAGAGTTTTGACACCTCACATGAGAACAGCCACACATCCCTCCAGCCACAAAGAGCTGTTGTAAATGTTTACTGGCAAATGTGGAGACACACGGGGGCATCTCTCAATCCTCACATCCATCAACTTCAGGGAATAGCTTTTGCTGTGAGGAAAAACACATCGGCCTGGATGAAATAAGTCGGCGGTAGCAACCCTGCTGGAGCATCTAGAACAAACATTTTGAGGCAACTTTTCTGTTCTCCAGAGGAGAGTTCCTCCTTCTTCTCACTCTCTTTGAAATTCAGGGCCATAGTATCTCACATTGGCTAACAGTGTGACGGACAAAGAAGTATAAGTGATGTGAAATCCTCCCTTCCCATCGTGGAAGGTTGACCATAAACAATTTGGTTATTCATTTACCCAATGAATTAGTCACATTATTATGATGACAAAGACATCTCTGAAACTAGATCAAATACAGTGATAATTACAATAGTAACTTACTTAACTGGGTGTTTCTTTGGTTCCAGACATTGTGCTAAATGAGTGATATAAATTTTCTCAACAGTTCTGTAAAGTGAAAATACTAATCCAGCTCTGGCTGGTGCGTTACACTGGCAGGGAATGGAGCCCAGGTCTAAGTTAGGCTCATATACTTCAACAGCAGGTCCCACTGCCTCCTTGAAGAATGTGTTGAAAATGTTCAGATTCGTCATGTTCTACTCCATCAGCAGCTGAATTCCAAGTCAGAATTAAATTCATTAATAGCGTATTAATAGCATGAAATATGACCATTTAAAAAGAGCGCTTAAGGGCACCTGGGTGGCTCAGTGAATTAAGCCTCTGCCTTCAGTTCAGGTCATGATCTCAGGGTCCTGGGATCGAGTCCCGCACCGGGTTCTCTGCTCAGTGGGGAGCCTGCTTCCCCCCCCCCCACTGCCTGCCTCTCTGCCTACTTGTGATCTCTGTCTGTCAAATAAATAAATAAATAAAATCTTAAAATAAAAAGAGTGCTTACAAGCAAAACCAAAAAATGTTAACTTTCAAGTGAAAAGTGGGCGAAAGTCTGCATTAAAACATTCACAAGGAAAAGAGCTGTAAAAAACAAAAACACATAAAAATGTTTTAGCTCTTAAAAATACGCAAGTGACATTATTTGGGGGCTTGCTATGTGGGAATTTTAACAGATGTGGGTCTTCAGTGCTGCAAAGTTAGTCTGCAGTAGTGGCACCTTGAGGGTGGCCACACAAGTTGTTATGGCCCAGGTGAAAGTAGTTTGATAATTGCATTCCAAAAGTCTAAAAACTGTTCGTAAACTATGGCTCATGTATCAGTTCCCTCTGATTATTCTGAGGAAGCCATTGTACAATTGTACAAAGACCTCAAATGATGCTCAGTTGAAATGGTTGACTCTTGCTGGAGAAAATAGAACTAGTATAATGTATTCTTACAATAGAATATTCTCAGAGATGTGATCTTCATCTAAGTCTACTTAAGCGGAAGAACTTCACAATACGGGAATCAACAATGAGAGCTTCTAAAATAGCATGTGATAATGTATCCATTTTGGTGAAAGGAAAACTTAAATCTCTTTTCCTCCTCTTCCTTCCTTTCCTCTTCTATATCTTTCCCATTCAGTTTCTCCCCTCTTGTTGTCTCTGGAAGTTAATGCAGTAAAATATTTACAGTGATTATATCTGAGTGCTGGGGCTTACTGTGAGCCTCATTTTTTTATTCCTCTATAACTCACTACTTTTATAATGTGGAAAAAAATCAGTAGAATTTGTTTAGAAAAAAAATACTCTTGAATCTTATAATAATGTATTTGAAGTGTCTTCACCCATTTCTGTATATGTGATGATAAGCATCCAAAGGGCAGAAAATGTCCACCTCGGGCGCCTGGGTGGCTCAGTGGGTTAAGCCGCTGCCTTCGGCTCAGGTCATGATCTCGGGGTCCTGGGATCGAGTCCCGCATCATGCTCTCTGCTCAGCAGGGAGCCTGCTTCCTCCTCCTTCTCTCTCTACCTGCCTCTCTGCCTACTTGTAATCTCTCTCTGTCAAATAAATAAATAAAATCTTAAAAAAAAAAAAAAAGAAAAGAAAATGTCCACCTCAGGTATCAATAGAGGCGTATTAACACTTTGTGAATGATATTCCCTCATCACATTGCTGTTCACTGTGATGAAGTTAACACGGTTCCAAAAAGCCCATTTGTACTTGAATTCCTCCAGATTACACAAAACGTTTGTCTTCTGTCATCTTCCTTTCCCTTCCAAGCTTCTGGGTTCACACCTACATACCTTCCTTCCTTCCTGTCTCTTATGGAGAAAGTGTGGTTTCTTTTTATTTTCTCAGACCTGAATTCTCACTTCCTCCAGGGCTTTGTTTTCCTTGTTATTAACCCTTCTTCCTCAGTCACACGTCTGTGATTCCCACCTCTCGCTGCTGTCATCGTTCTGCTTTGAGTATGTCCTGGTCCTTCCGTTTCCCTACAGCGTCTGCCATGTTGCATCTGTCCCTGGAGTTCAGGGTCCAGTGAGACAGGACCAGCAGGTGTCTGGCTTACATTCCCTGACATTATTTCCCCACTAACTTCTCTCCTTGTTTGAAACTCCAATAATCTGGTTTCTAACCACCTCCCCGTCTTCCATTAACCTCTCTTTTTCAAAAAAGAACAATGATTTCCTCACTGACAGATTTTATTTTTATTTTGGAAATATAAAAATGTACTGTAAAGCATAAGGAGCAAAATAACCATCATCCCAGACAGCCTCTTACTGTTAACATCCTGAATCCATTTATTATTGTATTAATCTTTCTTAAATATATTTCCAATCACTGTGATTATCTCAAACATCCTTGTCTGCCCCTGATTCCATTTCTCAGCATGTTTATTCTCTTCTTTGTTATTTGTAATTTATTATTTGTGTATTATTTCTTTAGGCATGCTATCCTCTCTTTAAAAATCTCCTTTTAGGAGTATCTGGGTGGCTCAGTCAGTTAAACACCTGCCTTTGGTTCAGGTCATGATCCTGAGGTGCTGGGATGAGGTTCCACATCAGGCTCCCTGCTCAGCGGGGAGTCTGCTTCTCCCTCTTCCCCCCCCACCCTGTGCCGCTTTTGCCTTTTCTCTCTCAAATAAATAAATAAAATATTTTTTAAAAACCTTTATTGTTTTATCATATCTTCTTTGAACTTACTTTTTTTTTTTAAGATTTTATTTATTTGACAGAAAGAAATCACAAGTAGGCAGAGAGGCTGGCAGAGAGAGAGAGGGGAGGAAGCAGGCTCCCTGCGGAGCAGAGAGCCCGATGCGGGGCTCTATCCCAGGACACTGGGATCATGACCCGAGCCGAAGGCAGAGGCTTTAACCCACTGAGCCACCCAGGCGTCCCTGAACTTACTTTTATTTATTGGATCCATGTGTCTATTTTCTTTTGATTGTTTGACCTACGTTTTTGTAGGCAGAATAGATGAAATAAACTTTCCTTCCTCCCCTCCCACTCTGCCTGCTTCCTTCCTTTCTTCCTTCCCTCCCTCCAGTTTTAGTCCAGAGTATATTTGCTGAGTTTAATGGTATTTCTTTTTCTCTTACCCCTGCCTCACATTCTGTTTTACTCAGAGATGGAGTTGGTGACCATCTTCCAATTGTATCTGAGAATCATTTGTTTATTCCTTTAAACTATGGTTTCAGGGAGAAATATTTTGCTTCCTATCCTTTTTTTTTTTTTTTTGAAGCCCAAGGTTAGAGTAGTGGTGGGAGAAAAGAGAACTTGAAGTTATCTTCAACTTTCTATGATATTTTGTTTCCTTCCCTCTTCTGAGATTGTGTCTCATACAACTGTTCACTTTGTTGGGGTATAAACAGTTTCTGTGTTGGAAACTCTTGGCCTGTGGTTCATTTCCTCAACTTAGTGCATGCTTGAAAGATTGCACATCTCCATCAACCACTTTTTCTCTTTCTCTCTGTCCCTGGGTTTTCTCCCAGAACAGTTTCATTACATTCCCCATTTCACCATAGATTGTTTTCTCTTTCTGTCCTGCATGCTTCTTCTCAGAGTGACCGTGTTGCTTCACACTTCAAATGTGGGCTAGCCTTGGCACTTGCTTTGACCTATAGAATGTGGCCAAGGTGACATTTTTCCACTTACGAGATTGTCCTTAAGGGTCCTTGCACCTTATGCTTTGGGCTCTGAAAACATTCCTACCACCAGTAAGGAAGTCAGGGCCAACCCACTGGATGATAAGAGACAGTGTAGAAGAGATACTCAGTTCAAGGCTGGCACCAAGACCCCTGATGAGAGGGTAAGGCCATTCTATGCCCTCTAGCCCTAACAGAACTGCCTGATGGCTGCAGTGGTGTGAATGACTCCAGTGAGACCACCAGAAGAACCACCCTGCTGAGCACAACCATAGACTCATAATTATTAAATCATTCTTTTAAGCTACTGTGTCTTGGAGTGTTTTTATGCAACAAATTAGATTTGGTACCTGAGAGTAGGTGGTACTAAGTGCAACTTGAAATGTGTGGCATTGACTTTGGGACCAGGCAGTTGGCAGAGGCTGGAAAATGGTACAAAGACTATTGAAGGCAGAGGAAAGGACTATCTATGTTATTATGTGCTAAGAATGTTGGGATGTTCAAAAATCTATCTTCTGTTGTTTGTGAAAACAACAAGGCTGAGTTAAAAATTGAGATCCATGTCTTTTGTGTGTGTGGATTGATTTTATATTTAAAAAGCCATGTTGATGCAAACCATATTTGTAGCAAAACTATTCACAATAACCAAGAGGTGCAAACAACTGAAATGTACATTGACAGATAATTGGATAAACAAAATGTGGTCTATACATACAATAAAATATTATGCAGCCTTAAAAAGGAAGAAAAATCCATCACATTCTACAGCATAGATGAACCTTGAGGACATTAGGCTAAGTAAAATATGCCAAACTCAAAAAGCCAATATTGTACAGTTTTATGTATATGAACCATCGAGAGCAGTTGAACTCGCAGAAACAGGGGGTAGAAAGTAGTTCCCAGGGGATAGGAAGAGGAAGGATATGTGAGTTATTTAATAGGTACAGAGCTTCAATTTTGCAAGATGGAAAATTTCTGTAGATCTTTTGAACAACAATATTAATATACTTACCTCTATGAAACTGTGCACTTAAATGGTTAAGAAGGCAACTTTTGTCTTATACGTTTTTATTTGTTTTACCATAATTTTTTTTAAAATGAGGAAGGAGAAGGACATGATGACAGAACAGATGGTAAGCCCTGATTGTAGATGGGGGAATCAGCAAGTTTATGACTATGCTTCACAGCAGTGTGTGTAACAGCAGTAAAATACCAGAAAACAACTGTCACTTTAGAAACATTGTTAGCCCCCAAATGCCAGCATTGGATAAAATTGAACATAGGAAACTACCAGAGCCACAAATATGGCTCTCCCTGACTACCCGAAAGTGGAACGTTCCTATGAAGCTTTTCCTAAGTAGAAATGGCGTACAGACAAGAAGCAATGACCATTAACTTATGTGGAAATTGTTTTGAGCATTGCCCGACCCAAAAAATATCTTCTCTTCAGATTTTCTTCTCCCTCCTTCCCTTTCTTTCTTTCATTCTCTCTTTTTGTTCTTTTTCTTTTTTTTAAAGATTGTATGTATTTATTTGCCAGAGAGAGAGCACACAAGCAGGGAGAGGGAGAAGCAGGCTCCCCACTAAGCAAGGAGCCTGAAATGGGACTGGGTCCAAAGACCCTCAGATCATACCCTGAGCTGAAAGCAGATGCTTAACCAACTGAGTCATCCAGGTGACCCCTTTTAGGCTTTTCTGATACCTTAGGACCCTTCTTGCTAACAGGCACAAAATAAATCGGGATAAAACACAGATGCTCACATACGATTCTAAGCTGTGGCAGTTTGATGCTGAGATGATGAGGGTAGTTCTGGGGAAGGAACTTGGCTGAGCTCCTCTTGCTGCTGGGAGGTGTGAGCCCCTCTCCCTGCTGGGGGTGCTGCCCTGGTAAAGGTGCCCTGCAAAACAAATGCTGAATGCTACTTTTGCTTTTTTTCTTCTTTTTAAGGCCAAAGATCCTCTTCATATTTCTTCTGGTTAGCGAAAACAGGTACTCATGTAGGTTTATTTTGTAAAAGCAAAGTTGCCTAATGTAAACATTCAAAAAGCTGGAGATACCGGTAAGTGGTTCCCATTCTAATTCTCAACTAAGGAGTAGTTCTCCCCCTGCTGGCCATCTTGGAATTGTTCGGTTTTAGAAAAGACCAGGGCAGCTAGAGTGAGGCACATTCCCTGGAAGATTTTCCTGTCGTGAAAATGTCTACCTTTCCATTCACCACAATATTTCCTGTAAACTCTTGTTGCTGTAATCTGAAATTATTCATGCATTCTTTCTTCCATTTCTTCAAATTAACATACAGTTTATTTGGCTCTAGCTCCTTCATTCACTGACCTTTATACAACCCTAATACAGGCCAGGCGCTGTACTATAAACTCTGAGGTTTCAAAGATGACATTGGTGTGGACCTGGGTTTGACACCTAATAGAATGATATACACATGTGAATCATTAAATCAAAGGCATTAAGGAGTTAAGAAGTTGCTCATGTACTGGAGTATGAGAATTGGGGCATAAACAGGGCAGTAAAACAGTTCAGCAGAGATATAATTTGTACATTGGATTCTTGCCCTTAGAATTCAGTAATAAGAGGTTATCTGACCATACATCGGTACATATATATATTAATTGTCAATGAGCATTTTTTTCTAGTTGGATTTTTTAAGCAGTTTTTTACTTTTAAATAATTACAGTCGACCCTTGAACAGTGTGGAGGTTAGTGGTGCCAACCCCAGTATAATCAAAAAGTTCTCAGATAACTTTTGACTTCCCCAAGACTTACCTACTAATAGCCTACTGTTGATCAGAAGCCTTATCAGTAAGCATAAATAGGTAATACATATTTCTTATGTTATGTATCGCACACTGTATTCTTGGAACAAAGTAAGCTAAAGAAAAGAAAATGTTATTAACGTTATTAATAAAATCATAAGGAAGAGAATCTACACTTACAAGATAATATGTACTTATCCATACTGCAAGGATTTGTCAACCATTTACAGGATAAATCTCTGCCCTACCTACATAAAAATTTTATTTGTATCATATGTGTAGATGTTACACATACTACTAACACTAGACATAAAAAAATGAAAAGATAATGTGAGGAAGAAATTCGTATTCCTTTACAGGTATAATGATTCATGCAGCAAAAATGAAGAAGTAGCAATATGATTGCTTTATGGTAGCCTTGTACAATCAACATGATTGCTTCCCAGTAGCCTAGCTTCTACAGTAATAGATCATCATAAAATTTCATAGCATACAACATTACAGTCCTATTTACCATATAGCCATTGGAAACATTGTTATGGTCTTAAAAAAAAAAAAACAACTTGTGTGTGATAGGAGGCTGACCTACCATTTCTCCAATTATGAGAGAGGTATACCGTATGACAAGATAATTCTTTAAAAGCAAAGTTATACAACAGGAAGAAAAGTTACACATTAGTTATTCTATGTTAAATATCACCCATCTGATGCCTACTTGAGATAGGCTATCCACTTCCATACCAGTCTTACACATAATGTTCTGTACAATGACTTAGTTGATAATAAGGAAGACACAAAAACATCTCATACACTTCTTGCCATAGTTATTAGATTTTCACATGAAGGCACTCAGACATATGCAACAGACGGGTTGCTGAACTATATGGCATGATGATTATTTACTATTCATTACGTGGAAGTGGAACATCATAAAGAAGGAGTAAGAGGAGTTGGGGTCCTGCTGTCTCAGAGGTGGCAGAGGCCCCAGAGAAGAAAGAGGTGGGAGGAGAGGCAGGAGAGGTAGGCACACTTGGTGGAATTTTGTGGAAATATATCACAATTTGTGTCTGACTTTCGGGACACGTTCCTTGGGGGTTTTTATGTAGGCCATCATAACAACTGCAAATGAGGACAGTTTTTTCCTTGTATCCAATCTATCTTCCTTTTATTTCCTTTCTTGTTGTTTTATTTCACCAGCTAGAATTTAAAGGATCATGGGGAGTAATAGTGGTGAGTGGGATTTTGACCTTGTTCTCAATCCTAGCAGGGAAACATTGCATTTCTTTCCTTTTTTTTTTTTTTAAGATTTTATTTATTTATTTGAGAGAGAGAGAATGAGAGAGAGCATGAGAGGAGAGAGGTCGGTGGGAGAAGCAGACTCCCCGGTGAGCAGGGAGCCCGATGTGGGACTCGATCCCGGGACTCCAAAATCATGACCTGAGCTGAGGGCAGTTGCTTAACCAACTGAGCCACGCAGGCAACCTGAAACGTTGTCTTTCATCCTTAACAATGATGTTAGTTGTAGTCTTTTTGGCAAATGTTGGTGTTTTCTCTTGATAGAAACATATATAATCATTTATCTATCATTCCAAAATGCAAGAAATGATATCTTATTTAATTTTGCTCAAATTAAATCTGAACATTAGTTGCTATGTTTAAGATGAGTGTTCATTTTTTTGTTCATTTAAAAACAGTAAGTTTTTTAAAAAATTGAGAAAAATAAATAACTGAAAACTGGCATTCCTAGTCAGATTTTATAGTAACCATATGGGCATATTCATAAATAATTTTAAATTTCACCTTGCAGTAATTATATGAAAAGCAGTGATTACATTGTTAGTTACCTAACCAATTAATTTGAAATACCTTTTGTGTCTTCTCTTGTTTTTCTTTTCATAAGGAAGTTCTCATCCTTATGAATTAAAGAAAATAAAACAAGTCAGCAACTGGTTAGTTGGCCCTTATAATTAGGTATGTATAAAATTGGTGTGGGGTTTTGTTTTTTGGTTTTGGATTTTTGGTTTTGTTTTGTTTTGCATAATGACTTTTCCAAAAAAGACTTTCATCTTATTGATAGAATAAAATGGTTAAAACGAACTTTAAAAAATATCATTAGATCTCAGTGATACATCACCATAGGATATCTTTTTTTTTTTTAAGATTTTTATTTTTATTTATTTGAAAGACAGATCACAAGTAGACAGAGAGGCAGGCAGAGAGAGAGGAGTAAGCAGGCTCCCCACTGAGCAGAGAGGCCAATGCAGGCTGGATCCCAGGACCCTGGGATCATGACCTGAGCCGAAGGCAGAGGATTTAACCCACTGAGCCACCCAGGTGCCCCCACCATAGGATATCTTTAAATTTAGGAAATACTAGGGACATATGAACTAAATGTACAGATGCCATAGAAATTCCTTGGGAACCATGGTGTGTCTGAGTATCCATCCAGAACACTGACCACTAAGAGGAGCTATTTACAGGAGCATCCTATGCAAGAAGTGCCTTCCCTTGTATCTCAAAGGTCACTGAAGTCTGGGCAAATCAGCAGAGATCTTCACCAGCCATGTCGAAACTCTGAGAACAGCCAGCAATAACTGAAGTTGCCACTGGGTACATTTCTCTGAACTGCGGGGACTATCTTTTTCCAAATGGCATTTCCTTTAACAATAACAATGACACTAGAGTACCCAGTTGTATAGCCCGGAAGTTGTAACTATGTAGATAGTTCAACTGATGCTTGAGGTCCTTTGACCTTAAGTTCTGCACCCCTTCACCCACCAGGTGGCAGTAAGTGACTATGGAAAATCTGTGACAGGCATCTAGGTACAGAACCTAGGAGCCGGCGCATTTGGAAAGGTTATTCCAAAAGCATATTGGACATGCTGCTGATCTGCAGTTAACTTTCAATGTGAATATAATCTGAAATACTCTTCTATTTGGTGCCTCTAAATTGGCAAAGTGATACTCTTTAAGCATTAAACAGATTTAGAATACATCTACTTTCCTTGAATAGGCACATGAGGCTTAGAGCTTCACTTCTCAGTGCCCCTTTCCCCAAATATAGCAGACCCTTGAGACTTTGAAGACCCTGCCTTAGCTCAGCTTCTCAGAGGAACAAAAGACTTGTAGTTCTTACCAGACACCTTCATCTAGATGTCTGACAATCATCTCAAATTCAGTATATTCAAACTAGGCAAGGGTGTGATGGGGCCAGCCTCGGGGGGTTCAACAGAGCCAACTGATCATTTGTCAGGGATTCTGCAAGCTGATGGACTTCACATTGGTTGTTTGAAATTGGCTTTCATGGAAGCATTTGCACTAGAAATTTTCAGTTGCTGTAAACCAGGACCTTCCACCTCTTTCAGCTGGCTTTTGAATATTTACTTGTATTCCACTAATTCAGACATGGTTGTTTGTCCCTTAACTATACCTCTTCTTCTACTCAAGAGTCCTATTAATTCCCAAACCTCTGGTTATCTCACTCTCCAAAGCCCTGTTCAAATTCATCTTCTCCCATGGTCAACTAATATTATCCAAGAATATTCGATGGAGAAAAGACGGTCTCTTTAATAAATAGTGAAGGAAAATGGGATGTTCACATATAAAAGAATGACACTGGACCCCTATTTTACACCACTCACTAAATTAAACTCAAAATCAATTGAAAACTTAAATGTAAGACCTGACACCATTAAATGCTTACAAGAAAACCGAGGGGTAAATCTTCTTGACATAGGTCTTGGCAAGGATATTTTGGCTATGACACCAAAAGCACAAAGCAACAAAAGCAAAAATAAGTGAGTGAGACTATATCAACTAAAAAGTTTCTGTACAGGGGCACCTGGGTGACTCAGTGGGTTAAGCCTCTGCCTTTGGCTCAGGTCATGATCTCAGGGTCCTGGGATTGAGGCCCGCATCAGGCTCTCTGCTCAGTGGGGAACCTGCTTCCCCTTCTCTCTCCGCTTGCCTCTCCACCTACTTGTGATCTCTCTCTCTCCGTGTCAAATAAATAAATAAAATCTTAAAAAAAAAAAAAGCTTCTGCACAACAAAAGAAATGATTGTTAAAATAAAAAAGCAACCTATAGAATAGAAAAAAAATGTTTGTACACCATATATCTGATAAAGGATCAATACCCAAAATAAATAAGGAACTCACATATTTGCAAACCGTATGTCTGAAAAGTGTTCATATCCAAAATATATAAGGAACCCAGAAAACTTAATAACAACAATAATAATAATTGAATTTTTAAATGAGCAAAGGAACTGAGTAGACATTTCTCTAAAGGATATTCAACAGGGGTGTCTGGGTGGTTTAGTGGGTTAAAGCCTCTGCCTTTGGTTCAGTTCATAATCCCAGGGTCCTGGGAGGGAGCCCCACATTGGTCTCTCTGCTCAGCGGGGAGCCTGCTTCCCCCCCAACTTTCTGCCTGCTTCTCTGCCTGCTTGTGATCTCTGCCTGTCAAATAAATAAATAAAATTTAAAAAAAAAAGACATTCAGCAGGTACATAAAAATGTGTTCAACATCACTAATCATCAGGGAAATGCAAACAAGAACCACAAACAACATGAAAACCTACACCTTTTAGAAGACTATCATCAAAAAGACAAGATATTAAGTATTGGTGAAGATGTAGAGAAAAAGGAAACTCTCTGCCCTATTGGTGGAAATGTAAGTTGGTACAGCCATTATGGAAAACAGTATGGAGGTTCCTCAAAAAATTGCCAATAGAACTATCATATGAGCCAGCAATCCCCCTTCTGGGTATATATCCAAAGGAAATAAAATTACTATCTTGAAGGGATATCTGCACCCCCACATTTAAAGCAGCATTATTTACAAGAGCCAAGACATGGAAACAACCTAAGTGTCCATTGATGGATAAAGAAATAAAGAAAACATGGTATCTATATGCAATGAAATATTATTCAGCCATAAAAAAGAAACAAAACTTGCCATTTGCAACAACAAGAATGGGCACTGAGGGCATTATGCTAGGAGAAATCAGTCAGGCAGAGAAAGACAAAGACTGTATGATCTCGCATATTTGAAATCTAAACAAACAACAAACAAACAAACAAACAAACAAAAAAAACCCTGAGTTCATAGAAACAGAGAACAGATTGGTGGGGGTAGGGAAAATGAGTGAAGGTGGTCAAAATATAAAAGCCAAAACAAAATTCACCTCCTCCTGTAAGGACATTGAACTTGCTCCCCACCCCACCCCATGCCTACTTTCCCTGTACCTCTGGCTTCCTGAGGCACTTTGTTCATTGCAGGTTAAAATAACCTTATTCTGTAATGTGTGTTTCCCAAGAGTCTCCTGACTAGATAGTAGACTGTTCCTAGAGGGGACTTTGAGGGTTGTGTCTGAGACATTGTATAACCTGAGTGGCTATGGTAGAACTTGGCGCATAGCTGATAGTGAAATGGTTGTGTTTGGGGATTGCCACAAAATAACTTTGTACTTCTTCTACATTCACCTCTGACCCCAACCAACTTATTAACATGATTTTTTATTCTTCATCTTCATTCATCCAGTTATATTTGTCACACTTTACTCAAACTGAGGTCCTTGTATGCCCATAGCTACCTCCCACCTTCTCTATCCTTGTGTCTGCTTCTCCCCGTCCCCATGGATGTCTTCCCCACTTCCTTCAGCTCTTGCTCTAATGCCATCTCCTCCCCCCCCCCCCCCCCGCATGGAGCTTTTCTCTCCTTATCTTTTTGATGCTGCCACTCTAAGTAATCTGATCTCTCAAGACGGGAGTCTTGAAATTGGTCCACTAACTCCTGAAATTCTGTTAAAATGGGAAACTGAACGAATCCACTGTGGTTGGCTAGACCGCAAAGAGGAATGCCGGAGGTCATGAGGAATATTCTGAGAGCCTTGCCAAAGTCACTCCCTTGTCCAGACCAAACAGGAGTGTGAATGATGGATAGAGATTTCGGATGTGGGGCATGATGAACGGGAGGAGGGCAAGGCCAGCAGAGTTGGAGTTCTGTCTATTTAAAGCGGCGGCCTGTTTGGCAGCCCTCCTTGGAGGCGAGAGGGCTGTTTGTGCTCTCATCCATATCAAAGATGCCCACAGCCCGGGTCTGTTAGCCTTCCTCATAAAACCATGTTTGGAGAGATATCTCTGGGGAGGGAATTTTGGTTTGAAACTGGAAGAAAGCAAGTCTGAGACTGAACTGGGAAATAAGAGATAGATCAAGGAAGAAAAGTCAACAATCCTGAAGTGGAAAATATCTTGAGGAGTAAAAATAGTGGCTTTTTACGTGGCCTATGAGGCAGTTCTGCTGCTCACCCTTTCATTAGCTGACTTCCTGTGCCCCACTGGGACGGTTCTTCCAGGGCTGACTGCTGCTTTCTATACCTCTAACCAACTGTTGTCACCACTCAGGCCATGGATCAAGGACCCCACAAAGACAGGTAGTTCAAGAAGCTTTGTTTTGGGAAAGCTGATCTATCAATTAATTACCCAAAAAGTGTTGAGCACCTGTTATGTGCAAAAAATAGTGACAGATGCTGGGGGAGGGAAAGCATATGAAAATGAATATGTGAGTCTATTTTTTTTTTTTTTTGGATGCTCTGGATAGGGTGAATGGTTCTCATTTGGGAAGACAATGTAAAGAATGAAGTGATCACTTATGTTAGAAATGATTCTGCCTTCTGACTTTTAATTCTGCTCACTCACTCCTCTTCTTCAGTACAATTTTGCACACCTTCCTTAAACCCATGCTAGGTGCTAAGGACTTCAGTCAGCCCAAGGGAGACACACTTGGATGAAATATTATTCCTCTTTCTCCAGGGAGCTCATTGTGTCCTGCTGGAGATAGATTTGTAAGCTTCTAACCTTAGTCCCTGAAAGTGATCAAAACAGGTGTACAAAGTGCAATGGGAACATACAGGAGGGACTGAGCTGGGGAAGGACCTGATATTTCACTGCAACTTCTTTCTCTTTTGGTCACAAACTTTTTCATCGCTGAGAGATCCTGTCATTCCTAATGAGAGAGATTAAAACAAAACAAAACAAAACAAACAAACAAACAAACAAAAACAAGCAACCTTTCTGATAGGAAGAGAACACCATACATGACAATGAGGCTTTTCCACTGAGCCTGGACATGGCCTCTAGGTCCTCTCAAGAGAGCACAGGGAGCTGCTAGCCGCCATTCCCATTTGCTGAGTAGAGAACTATTTCTCATCCCCACCCTGTCCCAAAATGTTGTTCTGTTTCTCTTTTTTGTTAACTCTTAGGGGTCTAAAAGTCCAATTTTTCTGCCCTAACATTCCCTCATGAGAGATTCTTTTAATATATGTTTTGTAATTTTGAATTGTGAATTCATCTTTATCTATGGAACTGATTCACAGCCTCCTTGGGAACATGTCTCTTCACAAAGATTTCCACTTGTTTTAGTCAGCCACACTGAGGACATTAGCATTGTAAAACTAACTTTATATTAACCCTCTAACTTGGAGGTTCCCAGACTACATAAATAGGGCTATTTCAAACTTCAGACTATTCATGGGATGCCAACGACTATGCATGCCAGAAGGAATTTTTCCTATTCAGTCAGACAAAATGTTTTCTACTGTGCTAATAGTTTTCTAGTTTTTGGTTTTTTCCTAGGCTACACTTTTAAGTAGTCAAGCTTTTGGGGGAAAAGCACAAGGTGGTGATCTTATTTTCATCACCACCTCCTGGTGTAAGTGCTTCATATTCTGTGCTTATGTGGGTGCTAAGATTCCAGACTTTTGGTTACTGGACTGGAAACCCTCTTCCCTTCCAAGGTAGCCTCTTTGTTATTTTGCACTCACAGATTTGCTTTTAAAATTTCTTATAATTTGAAAGTTCTATAAAATTCCCCCCCCTTTATTTTCTTGAGAGCTCAACAATGCATTTTAAAGAATGTTGGTTATATTTTACCCAGAATTTCTAGCTTTGTAGTGGGAGAATGTTCAAGTTCTCTACTTTCCAAAAACCAGAAATCTATGCAGCAAATCCTTAATACCTGAGTCATTCAAGCAGTCCTTAGCATCCATAGACACATATGACAACAGGGTGTTAATACCTGTGACAGCTGTTTCTTATCTGATTATTTGGATCTTTTCGGGTCTGGGATATAGAAAATTGAGTCTTGCTGATTCTCCCCATGGCAGAAACAAATAATACATCTCAGGCATGAACCAAATCACCAATTTTAGTGTACAAATATAATCAATTTTCTTTCTTATTCTGTGTTATCCCTTTAAATCTAAGCACCTTTATTAAAAGAGCCCAATGTCTCTCTTTTGAGGCCCCACTCCCACCAGCAAATTATTCAAGAACTCCTAGGGATTATTGGGTACAAAGGGAGGCAGTCCTCTTCCAAGTCCTGGACTGAGAGAATGGTTCTGTCCCTCAGCACAGCTATTGTCAGTCATTGTCACATGGTGTTTCTGTTGACTTGGGTCCTGCAGGTCAACCAGTTGTTGACTGCCACAGTTTCTTCCTTGCTGGCACCCTCATTTGGACAGCAGGGTTACAGCTCTTTTAGTTCCCTCCTAGATTTTCAGCAGCTGTCTGTGTTCCAGAGCTGTGACAGAAGAAGGCCTTTAGCCTCAGCCAAACACTGTGCCACACTGACTCCTTCTCATCCAGATTTGTCCTGCCCTTCTGCTTTGCAATAATGTTCAGATGGCAAATATTCTTCCAGGGATAGGAAGCTCTCCTTTCTTTTCATTTTCAGTCCAAGAAAGAGAATCACATTCATCGATGTCATGCCTTACCATTTCAGAATTCACTGACACTCCACACCCACTCTACGCAGACACCTTGGAAGCCCAGAGACGGGAAGTGACTTTCCAAAGAGAATTCTACAATAGGATCAAAAAAATGGAACTACACTGGTCCTTGCACCAACTCCATGTCTTTCAGACACTAAGGTTTACCACACAGTAAGCAATTTGAGGTGAAAACCAAATATCCTCTGTGACGCTCCACACATCCTCGCTTATACAAGTGCAGTTCCCCTCACTAGGAGTCTGTCCTAGAACGTCTGGATTCTAGTACAATTTTGAACTGTGGTCCCTAGATCAAGAATAGCAGCATCCCTAGGGAACGTGTTAGAAATGCGAATCTCAGATCTCACCCCAGACCTCCTGAGTCAAAAATTCAGAAGGTGGAAGCCAGCAGTTTTTATTTTAATAAGTCTTGTAGGGATTCTGGTGATCACAGAAGTATGGGAAGCCCTGCCCTAGAACACATTAGGGCTTTCACCTGTTGGGTATTCCAGATAAAACACTTGCCCAGGGACAAAAGTTTTCTCAGGCCTACAAAATGTTTGTAATTTGATAAACAGGTTTGATCTCCATGTCAAAAGAAGAAAATACCAAACTGTAAATCAGATTTAATAAGTAGATCATTAACTATCTGTAACACAAAACAACATGCCAATTAGTGAGTTAATTTCAATTCTCATAATTATCTATACAGGGTGTTTAATTAAGAATATGGGTACATTTTAATATGTTTGATATGATGTGTAATAAATCCCCCCAAATAAGTGTATACTTCCATCTTGTTTTGTTAGTTAATTCTTGAATGTAGAGACTCAATTCTTCGTCTGGCATCTTTGCAGGTTTAATATATGGGAATTATATTTTGTCAATTTCCAGACATTTTTATTTTTTTTCTACTTTAAAAAAATAAAGATTTTATTTATTTACTTGTCAGAGAGAAAGAGTACAAGTAGGGGGAGCAGCAGGCAGAGTGGGAAGCAGGCACCCTACTGAGCAAGGAACCCTATGTGGGACTCCATCCCAGGACCCTGGGACCATGACCTGAGCCAAAGGCAGGTGCTTTACTCACTGAGACACCCAGGCATTCCCCAAGACATGTTTAGATGACAACAAGTGAGTATATTTCAGTAGACTTCCACTAAAATATCTTTTAAAACTAAATAATTATAAGCAAGGAGAAAGAAAAAAAAAAAACAGACTACATGTTGTCCTATTAGCCTACACTGGCATGATACTGGGCTTTATTTCAATTTTCTCCATATTTTTGCTCTTTTACCTGTTTATTCACTAACCAGATTAGATGTTCAAGTAATATGAGGTGGGGAAAAAATAGTATTTACTGATTGGTTATTATGTATAAGTTACTATGTGCCTCACACATAGTAAGTGCTTGAAAGAATCCACTGAATGCAAATATCAAATCAATGTAATATTCATATTGAAGTATAAGGCATTTATTTTTGCTTCTTTTAACAGATGGGAAAACTGAGGTTTAGGAAGCTTTAATTACATTCTAAGGTCACACAACCCAGTGAATGTGCATTCAGGATTTAAATGCCAGCCTTTGAGGCACTAGAATCTCATGATTTTCCCACACTACCGTGCTACCTCTCTAAGATGTAGAATTGTCAGGGAGTATTGTTTCTGAACAATTTTTACTCTGCAAGGAATATGGATGCCATTAGCTATTGTTTTGGGACCTAGAAATTTGCGAAGTCATTAAGCTTTTCTATGTTAGTCTGTGTCAGCACATGTACAAAATAATTATGCCTTATGGATGAAAAGTCTAGGTTGGCTATATATGAGTTGAATTTCTGAGGTTGACATGTAAGGAGAAAGTTTCTTATAAGAAAATCTGTTTTGAGACTTTATTACTCCCTGTTCTCTTATACTTCTTTAAATGCAGCCAGTCTCATCGATCTGTTTTGTGTTAGTTGCTTAGAGGCAGTCTGTGACTATTGCAGGATTTGTCAACTATACAGAGTCACCTCCTAAAAATAGTGTTATTGCTTGATCATAAGCCTGTGTGAGAGAATAGCCCACAGCTACCACTGAGAGACAATAGTCTGTTCTCATTTCTGCACCCAGGACAGATGCCAAAGTTTAGCTCATAAATATGTCATCCACAACTCTACTCCTGGAGTAGACATCTGGAGACACATGTCATTGAATGGTCCAGGGCTCTGCCACCTGTTAGCTCTCCACCCTCAATATTTTAGGAAAAAGTCTGATTAAGGAATGGAGATTCAACTCATGCAGTCTTCTCAGCAAGAAGCTCATGCCAATAAACAAGGATGTCTCATACATTTTAGCACAGATGAGGTCACAGATGATACCTATTCATAAGAGAAGATGTTCTTGGCATGTTTGGAAGTGGAGAAGAGGTTATTCAATAGTTCATATAGTATTTTACCATGAAAAATTAAACTTTTAAATAATTTAGAGGACATACAGGAATAGGTGATAGAAATATGAACCACATGTAGGTTTTAAGTTTCTAAAAGTCACACTTAAAAAGTAAAAAGAAATAATAAAAATGTATTAATTGTAATGATATATTAATTTATTCTAAAACACATTAATTTTACATATGTAATTATCTGTTTTATATAAAATATGTAAATGATCGACATTTATATGTAAGTATATATTAAGTAACTGTATGAATACATTTACTAATACATTAATCTTTAATTACTTTTTAATTTAATAATTAATGATATATTTTGTTTAACCCAATATAACATTATTATTTTAACATAATATTATATAAAATGATTGAATATTTTACATTTCTTTCATACTTAGTCTGTGAAATCTGGTGTGTATTTTGCATTTATTGCCCATTTCAATTTAGACACTAAATTTTGGGGACAAACATGTGATGCATTTAGATTGCGTAAATTTAAAGCTGAAAAACAGATTAAGATACCCAAGTTATTCCAGTCACATGAAGTTTTCCAACAACTGCATTGAATATCAATTTTAAATTAATTAAAATTAAATAAATTTAAACATTAGTTTCTCAGTTACACTTGACACATTTCAAATGCTCAACAATTGCCATTTGGGACATCGCTGTGGTAAAGTTACTTCCATCAAGTCTCAAACTATGCAGTCCCTCCAGACCTGCAGGTTGGCTTTTCCTGTTCTGAATCCCAGGACAATGGAGGCTCTGCCCTCTGCTGGCTTGTCCTGCTTCCAACACCATTTCTCTGTTGCTAGACTGAGGTCCCTTTGTCAGGTCCACAGTGGGCAATTGCAAAGCTGGTGCACTGTGTTATTCCAAAGGACGCCACTCACACTGTCACACACAGCCAGTGGCCTCCAGTGTCACTGTCAGGTCAGATGCCTTCTCACCTGAAGCCTGGTGGGATGGGTTGAGACATAGAGGGCACTCTTAGCTCCAGATTCTCCCTCCATTAGCCTCCTTCATGACGTGCTTTGCTCCATTTCCTCAACCTTTCTCCACATCTGACCAGGGCTGGCAGCCAAGTTGTCTCTGATGATACTTCTCTTGGGAAGAGTTTTACCTTGGACAGACCTACATAATGACTCCATGATCAGAGACAGCTTGAGAAAAAAATCTTATCCTCATCCACCATGGTGAAGAAGGGATGAGATAAGGCCTGGGAGTCAGACTCATAATCAAACAGGGTCATCAAACTCCTCATCAAACAGGGTCTCATTACTATAGATGAAAAAAAATATTTCTTCTTGGTTTAAAAAAAATATGTTCCAGTAGTTCTTTTGCAGGCATTAGGTAAACAGACACTTGATTGTACCATTAGAGAGAAGTTATAGAAACAGTTTTACTGATGATACATCCATCATCTCTGCTTTGAAATCAAATGAAAACAAATGAAAACCTAGTGGTCTTCTTCAGACTGGAAACATAAATTCAGTGGGAAATGGGAAAAGTTAGAGGGATGAGCTGTTCCAGCACAGAGGAGCCCTTTAATTGTGGAGGCCACATAGCGCTTCGAGTAAGTTAGTGTAAGTATAAGGGAGAGAGTGTGGACATGAACATCACTTTGAATCTTGGGAGCAGAAATCAACTTCACCCACAGAAGGAATCTGCCTCAAAAACAGAACAGACGGTTTCCACTGGACAAGTCCAATCAAGAAGAAAGAAACACATCAGAATAGATATGGTCTTTTCCAGGATCAGAGTCAACGGCCCTTCATTCTAAATTCAGGACAGCCAAAGGTCCAAGGGAGGAAACTCAGGGAAGGGAGTCCCTCTTGCAAGGAAGGAGACCAGAAGGGGAGGTACAGCTCTCAGAAAACTTAGGAGGGTAAGGACTGTGTCAGTGCAGGAGTTCTGAAGTCCTGGGGAATAGTCAGCTGGAGTGAGAATGTAAAGGTACATTTTTTGGCCCAGGTCAACCACAGAAAGATGCCATTCTTAAATGCTGGCTTTTTAACAGGCCCATCTCCACAGAGGCACAGAGACACCGGTGCCTACAGTGATCTCTCTGTGTAAGTTCTCCCTTCCCCCCTCCCTCCCATTCACTCTCATTCCTCAGGTTTAATCTCAGATTTATTGCTTTTGTCCTGCTGTCTCACATATAGATTCTATTCTTTGATTTTGGGACAATATTTGACTTATTTTAGTTTCTTCTCAAGGCTTTGTCTTTTCTTGGACTCTGTGTTTTGAGGATGCATTTTTCCTCACCCAGAATGGTTCTGGGATAAATCATCTTTGGGGCTATTCAATCCGTTGAGTAACATAGGCACAAATCCTGCAGCCAGGAGCTTTTCAGAGACTGAGAAAAATGTTTGAGTACTGGGAAAAAAAAATATGTATGGGCTTCAAATAAAGTAAAAAAATTTTTTTGAAAGTAAAAACTATTAATTAAAATCTACAGATGTAACTGTATGTCAACTGTCTTGTCAATTTTAGTATTTATATAAATTTTGTTGCATTTGAATATAATTTTGGAAGTTGGGATTTCTTACTTTGAAATATTTCCTAAGTATACATAGTAATAAATAACAAATCATAACCAACCATAAATCAAATGCTACCTGTAGCCAAATAATTTTAAAAGTAAAATTATAAACATCCTTTCAAAAAAATTTATAGCTGCAAATTATATTTAGTGTGGGATGAGTGTGTAGCAGAGTGGAGCCTCCATAGTAAAAGAATTCAGAACTTACCAAGGCCTTAATATGACCCTGGAAACCACTCTCCATCCAGCCAATATTCAGCCTTTCCCTTTCCTGGACAAGACAGCTTCACATAGTAACAGTATGATGTGTTGGAAAGTCAGTGGAATTCACATCCTGGACATATCAATTTCTAGCAGTGAGAAATCTGGCAACTTCACTAGCATCTCAGACTTCTCTTTATTTGAATACACAGAGGATTACATAAGATGACAAGTGGGTCTGGTACCTAGTAGTTTGGTAGTAGAGTCTACAAAAAAGAGATGGGTTACATTCTTGTGCCCTATGGGAGAACAGAACTGAATGGAGGAATAGAATGGAACTCAAGGCCAAGGATTTAATTAAGGAGTTAAAAACTGTAGGAGGCTTCAGAAGCTCAAACGTTGTAAAATTCAGGGGAAGGATAATTCAGCATGACTGTGCTCCTGGCTCTTGGGTAGCTTGTGTTTATTGTCTCTGCTGACTCATTCCCCTCCCTGTAGGGTGTGTATCCATTCCCACCCATTGCCATGTAACTTGCTGAGCCAACCTATGGGTAGAAGACATTTCCTGCCCCTATCAGCTTGGCCGCATGATTTGCTTTACCCAATGGACGTATGAATGCCACATGCAAGCAACAGCTTTAAGGGCACTTGTGTGATTTGGCTCCATCTCCTGTCCTTTACCCTCGGCCTAATAATGATGTTGTGTCTCAAATAGGGGCTCCTCCTTTAGCCTGGATCCTGGCATGAGAAGGCACATGGAAGCAGAGCCACAGCTGCTGAGGTACAGCTGCTAACATGGAATTGTGCAAGAAATAAAATTTTGTTGGTAAAAGCCATGAGATACGGGATTGGTTTGTCACTCCAGGAGAGCTGATTAATGCGGGTGTTCGGGAAGAAAGATCCCCCGAGAGAGAGAGAGGGCTATACTCATTGTCCTTTCACTGGACTAATTTGGAAAAAAAAAAAAAAAAAAAAAGAGTTTTGCATCAATCAGCAATAAAGAAAACCAGCGTGTTCCACTCTCTCCATAATTATGTTGTACATACTTTACAGTAATTAGCATGGTATTAGAAAGTTGACATTAAAGTTAATCCTTGTGCCACCCATGTCACGCAGCCACAACAGTCCATGTCAGGATGCCTGGAGTGAGGTCATAGAGCTGTTTCAATGGCCAGTAAAGTGGCTTATTTGTCCTTACTGATATCTTTTGGGATTTACTGACATAGGCATTTTACGTTTTTCAATTACAAGTGTGAAACATTCTTTGTTGCCAATTTTGCTAGTGTTAGGATTTCTTTGCAAAATTCTTTCTGCACTTCTGAGAAAATCAGCATTAATTAAGTCAACTCATTTCCCAGTGGCTTAATTTAGTTTGGTCCTTATTTCTCTGTGGTGGGAAGCTGTTTTTCTGAACTCTAGATAAATGAAGTACCTTGACTCAGAGAACATAACCTTTCATCAATCACAGCAAAGTAGCAACTACTAAGATTTGTTGTTGTTTCTGGTCTATTTTTATGTATTGAGTGAATGCTACTTTTAAGTTTTCTTAATGTAACCAGCTGACCAGTCAGCGAAACAAAGCAGAGATATCTGTCTTTTGAAACCTTGGAATTATTGCATCAATTGGCACATTTTTGCATTATTCCACTGTCTATATATTCACCCACATTTGTCTTACCATATTCTCTATATTCATTCATTCAGAAAATATTTAATGACTATCTCTAGTACCGTTCTGTACCCTACAGATATGGTAGAGAATAAGAGAACACCCTGGTTTAGTGGATTTAGAAATTCTCGGGACAAGGTCTGCCTAGGTGGAGGGAATAGCCATGAGACAGAGCTGAGCACAGGGCATTTAATGAATGGCCAAAAGACAACATTGCTGGAATGAAAGAAGTCAGTGTCACTGGGAAGGTTGAGAAAGTCTAGGTCATGAAAGCCTTGTGAACTATGCTAAGGAATTTGGATTTTATTCTAATGGGAAGTCATGGGAAGATTTATGTTTGAGAAAGATCACTATCGCTGCTGAATAGAGAAAGGATAGTAGAAGAGCAAGCAGGAGGGAGACCCATTGGGGACGTTTTTGGAGGAACCTAGGAGAGGTTTTGTAGTGACATGGATGGGAGCTGTGGCAGTGAAGGCAGGAAGAAGGGGTCAGATTCAGTATGTAATTTGGATATAGAACTTGGTGACTGGCTAACTCTGCAGTGTGAGCAGAAAAATGTCAAGGATGACACTTCAGCTTTGGCCTGGATGATTAGGTAAAAGGCAGTACCATTACCTGTCATGGGAAAGATTGGGAAAGTAGCAGATTATCTGGGGGAGGCTAAGGGGGAGACATTGCATGTCTTAGCATATGAAATTGTTATAGTCTAGAGGCAAATTATTTTTTACTGGAGCTGCCACTGCCCACAGGCTTGTTACCATGACGGCTATCACTTTTTCTCCTGGGTTCCAAGAGTTGCAAGAACCCTTGCACTCAGTAGGCCATTTTGATTTGAGGCTGGGTAAATATGGAAGGAAAGCAGCCTCCTAAAAGTCATCTGTTAAGATTCTCATTATAAAGGAGGTGATGGGGGGAGCCTGGGTGGCTCAGTGGGTTAAGCCTCTGCCTTCGGCTCAGGTCATGATCCTAGGGTCCTGGGATCGAGCCCGAGCCTCGCATCGGGCTCTCTGCTCCTTGGGGAGTCTGCTTCCTCCTTTCTCCCTTTGCCTGCCTCTCTGACTACTTGTGATCTCTGTAAATAAAATCTTTAAAAAAAAAAAAAGAAAGAAAACTTTATTGATACATAGCTATCCCTGTTTGTTGATGTGATATCCGTGACTGCTTTTAAGCTCTAACTGTAGAGTCAAATAGACAGATACTGTATGGGCCATACTTTTTACCAAAGGGTAAAGTATTTATTATGGGGACTTCTATAGAAAAAAAATTCCTGATTATTGCATTGGTGGAACCATCATCGCCCAGCTTTTAGCCTAGGTGCTTGGGGTAAAGCTGACTGTGCTCACAGATGATAGAAGTGTCCAACATCTGTATCATCCAATGTGGAATCCACTAGACACATGTTGTTCCTCAGCATTTGATACATGTCTAGTGTCACAGAGAACCTGAATTTCATATTTTATTTAATTTTTATTTTCTCAAATTTAATAACCACATGTGTCTATGTCTACCATCTGGAAAGCAAAGAACTAGAGTATGGGTAAAAATGATCTAAGTGACATAATACAGTTATAAACAGAGTGTTTTGTAGAACATTTAAAGGAAAAAGAAGCACTGCAGGTGAGAGGGTTCATGGAAGTGACTTCTGGGAAGCGCTTAAAAGGTGGGTAGAGTTGATTTATATGTAGATATATGCTAGGGATGGCTTCAGTGGGTGATGAGTATTAAGGACAGGACTTGTGATGAGCACTGAATGTTGTATGTAAGTAATGAATCACTAAATCCTATGCCTGACATTAATATTACACAGTATGTTAACTGGAATTTAAATAAAAACGTGTAATAAAAATGTGTATGTAAGTGTGCCCGCGCGTGCACATTATGGATGTGCACATTATGGATGTGCACATCCCACACATTATGGAAGGAGCAGTGAAAGAATTTTACAGATAGAGTGACTAGACTGAGTCAGAGGGAAACTATTTAGGAAATAGGAGTAAGTCTGTTTGGTTTTTGGCATAAGAAGTATACCAGAGTAATAGGAGATTATGCTCACTAGGACCTTTGATATCAATTTGTGGAAGATTTTGAATGCTATGTTGAAAGGAGAGCGTTTACCTTGACAATAATTTTTGCTTCCTGTTTTGGAGCATCAAACTTATGGAACCAGAGATACTAAGGTGGTGGCATTAATAGAGGAAAATTGTGGAGGAACAGGAACGCTAATTAGCAGCCCCAAACAAATGTCATTGGCAACAAATAGTGAGATCTGTGATAAGAATGATGGACACGGGAAGTTGGAAGATCGTTTAGAATTTTTTCAGTTTGGAAGCATGTGAATGGAGACTAGTACAGACTTTCTGTCTAGGGATTTGTGAAGACGGGACGGCTCACAGAAGTAGCTTTCAACCACCAAGGTGAAATACGATGGAGGAAAGAGCAACCCAGTATCAGTTTATGAAGCTTTCAGAGAGAGAAAAGAATGACCTTAGTGGTTTCCACTCCTCACGGAAGCATCTGAGAGGTTAAGAAGAGGCAGAAGTGACAGAAATACCCAGTGACTACTTGGGCCCCGGGAGCTCTACTTAAACAGTCATTTAGTTCAAAAGATTTTAAAATTTCCCTTGAGATGTTTTTTCTGTGACCCATGTGTTATTGAGAAGTATATGGTTAAATCTACAGGTGCTAGGGGATGTTCTAGCTAGCTTTCTGTTACTGATTTCTAGTTTAATTCTGTTGTAGTCTGAGAGTAGACATTAGTATTTTTTTTTAAGATTTTATTTATTTATTTGAGAGATAGCACAGATGGCGAGTAAGAGGGAAAAGCAGGCTCCCCACTGAGCAGAGAGCCCAATTCAGGATTCGATCCCAGAACTCTGAGATCTTGACATGAACCAAAGGCAGACCCTTAACTGACTGAGCCACCCACGTGCCCTGTGATTTGTAATATTTTGTGGAAGGTACACATGATGTACTGAATAAAAGAAACTATAGTAAATAAGCCTTTAGTAACATAGTCATAAGGTGTAGGGGGAGGGGAAGCTATCTATAGTTTTAGGATTAGATCTCAGTCCTTTGGTGAGCTTGTGCTCTTGTGAACTTCACCAGTACTTCTCAGTTTTTATTTTCACTCCTTAGGTGTGGCTACATAGCTAGAGGATTCTGTAATTAGGTATCTATCTTTCTCTAGATAGGTTAAGTTCTGAAAAAAACCCAATAGGCTAGGCTGTGATAAAATAATTTCTCCAGAGGGCTGACCTTGTTAAAAAGAGAGTGCTTCGGTATATTTAAAAATGGTTCATTTTCCCTTTCCTCTGAATGAAGTAAGAGGGGATTTTCCTTCAATATTCACAGACCTCCTGGAAGTAAAACTCATGAAAGCACGGAGCCCACTGTGACTGAGTCTGAGACTACTTTCCCTATAAATGAGTTTATAAACAAAAGTTAAAATATCTGAGCGTGGGTAAAAGGGAAGTGGAGGATTCCATGATAACAGAGTGTTTCCACTTGGGCAACAAGTAAATTAATAGTGCTATTAATAGAAATGTAGAATCACATGGAGAAGCTGGGTTTGAGGGAAATTATGATGCTTTTAGTTTGGAGCGCAATAAGACCAATAGTATACTTCTTTTTTCCCTTAACATCAAGAATGACTCAGCTAAGCATGTTTAAAGAAAACAACCCACCTCCTCCCTCCAAACTCAGGTAGATTACCCCAGACACAGCTTTCTATTAGAGACACCTAATGCTTCTAGTCGACATTCCCAATTGAGCCTTTTGGCTCTTGGATCTGTTGTTCTTGGCCATGACAGTTTCCATTGACCACTACTTCCAACAGTGGTTAGCACGAGTTTCCATAGCAGCAGCTTCCAGTGACCACCCACATTGTCACAGGTCCTAACCAGTGGCAATACCTCCCAGCAGATCTTCCTGCTGGTGAACACTGCTCCAAGCGATTGCCTGTAGCTCCTGACTTCTATTTCCTTGGAATACCATTAAAACTTAAAATGTTAAATTTTAAAGAACTTGAATTCCAAAGACCTTCTCAAAAAAGCTCCTGGCTTTCCTCAGTAGCTAATGGGAACCTTAGACTTCCAGCATCTTTCCTCAAGGCCAGCTCTTAAAAGGCTCCCTATTCAGGTTTTAGGGGCAGTTATAATGTCACACTGTTTTTTTTCAGAGTTCTTTGTATCTCCACTGGCTACTCCACATAGCTCAGGCAGAAGAATCCCATGGATGGAGATGCTGGGCTTCTGGCTTGAAAGACTGAGGCGTATTTTCTCATTGTGGGATCCCCTATGTACTCCAGTTAGTTGAACAATCTGTGTGTGTAGAAGGTCATAAGACAACTATACCATGTTTGGAATAGTGTGACACAAAGACTACCACAACAGATTGTAGAAAATTGACAAAGACCCAAAGCAGAAACAACGAAAGCCACCAATATTGTATAAATGAATGACGAGTGTGTATAAAAGCACTCAGGATGCCATCTCTGCTGCCTTTCCCACTTTCTTTTGCCAATTACTGAGGCAGAACACATGAACTGACTTTCCTAGTGCTCTAGGGGAGCCCCTGTCTTCCCTAGAAGGTTATCTCCCAAAAGTCACCCTATAAAGCCCATAACTCCCTCCCAAAGTCCATGGAACTATAGTGTCTGGCTCATCCCCCACATACTTCCCTTCTCCCACCACATCTCTACATTGAGGCATCTATGCAAACATCGTCCTGGAAATTGCCCCAGACATTTAGAGTTTCTTAATCTAAATATGCAAACTTGCCTAATAACTCTAAGTTGAAAATTATGAATGATATGTCACTTGCAGTACTTCATAATACCCCACTAGAAAGAGGGTAAGGAATACTGACCACAGACCAGAAAAAAATTAGCTAGAGAGTAATTCAGAGTGGGGAGAAAAAAAAAAAAACAAACACCATTATTCTGGGGACACCTGGGTGGCTCAGTGGGTTAAAGCCTCTGCCTTCAGCTTAGGTCATGATCCCAAGGTCCTGGGATTGAGCCCCACATCGGGCTCTCTGCCTGCCTCTCTGCCTGCTTGTGATCTCTGTCTGTCAAATAAATAAATAAAACCTTAAAAAAAAAAAACATTATTCTGAATTCTATCACCATTCATTAGTGTGCCTTCCCTTCAGTGTCATAAAAATGAAATCATACAGTGTATATTCTTTTGTATTTGGGTTCTTTCATTCTGCATAATGTCAATGGTTGTTTTTTTTTTAATTAATGTGTGTTATTCCATTGTATGAATATTCTGCATTCTATCCATTTTCCTATTACATTCCTATACACATTTGGGTTGTTTTTGGCTTGGGGATGGATAGAACTGCTTTGGGAATTTTGTTTATGTATTTTGTTCATTTCTCTTGGATTGATATCTAAGAATGGAAGTTTACCATGTCACAGGTAGTTTTGTATTTCACTTTCATAGATACTGACATACAGTTTTCCAGTTACTATACTGGTCTGAATTACATACGTTCACCGCGCTGACAAAAATTGTTAGCATTTGTTGCACAAACACAAGTCTTAATATGCTTTATGCTCTTGAGATATAAATTATAATTAATAATATTTCTTACTAACTCGACATTTCTCCCTCTTTTTTCAGTATCTTTAAACATCTGACATAGATGATGGATCTTCATGTCTGTTTCTTCAGATCCTATATTTGGATTTGGAATTTGATTTTGTATTTTAAGAATATATTTTACACGGTTTATGCTTAGTCTTAGCAACAGTCTATATATAATCAGTGTGATTCATGAGTTAAAGAATAGTTATTAAAAACTTATGAAGGAAAATCTTCCATGATTTCATTTATGGCATGGGAAAATGAGGTACAAAAACACACCGATATGTACGAATATATGTGGATACTCTAGAGGCTACAGGCATGTTGCCCATGCTCCTAGGCACACAGCTAGTTAAGGAATAGTGGTTTGAATAGTGAAGCCACTTACTTATTTATATGTTGTGAACAATTTATTAAACCCCAAATCATGAAAACTTCTAACATGTTTTGTCATATTCTCTGCTATTTTTTAGTAAGGAGAGGAAAGATTTATTTTATATTTTTTTGAAAGATTTATTTTAAAAGTATTTTTTCTGATTATAAAATAAAGTGTGTTCATGTCTGAGAATTTGGAAAAATACAGAAGATTATTTTAAAAGAATATAAAATTACTTTAAACTAACCATCATGAGATGATTACCATAAATTAAGAGATTTATTTCTTTTAAAAGTCATCTTGGGGTTATGTCTGGAGTTGTTGGTACAGATTGGACTGAGGTGCTGTAAAAAGTGGAGTACCAAAAATCTGATACTGAAATATCATAGAGATTGTGTAAAATGAATAGGTTCTCTGTCATTCTCAGGTCACCAATTAGGTGTTTTTCTTTAACTATCAGAATGAACTAGAATTTAAGGAGAGTTGATGGCCTTAATGTATGGCAATTCTTGTCCTTATAGCTACTCAAATTGCCCCATCTTTATTTTATTTTTTTAAAAGATTCTATTTATTTATTTGAGAAAGAGAGAGATAGAGGGCTTAAGAAAGAGAGAGAGGAGAGAGATCACAAGCAGTGGGGAGGGGTAGAGGGAGAAGCAGACTCCCTGCTGAACAGGGAGCCCAATGCGGAACTTGATCCCAGGACCCTGGGATCATGACCCGAGCTGAAGGCAGGTGCTTTTTTTTTTTAAGAATTTATTTATTTATTTATTTGATAGAGGAGAGAGATCACAAGTAGGCAGAGAGGCAGGCAGAGAGAGGGGGGGAAGCAGGCTCCTTGCTGATGTGGGGCTCAATCCCAGGACCCTGGGGTCATGACCTGAGCTGAAGGCAGAGACTAAACCCATTGAGCCACTCAGTCACCCAAAATTGCCCCATCTTTAATATTAGTCTTTTAAATTTGCCTCTTGTACCTTTTTGATATGATCTTTACAGTTCTTGTTAGCTTCATTTTAATCCAATATGAAAAGATAGTCCCTGAATAAATGTATTTATCGTACACATTCCTTGTGCTAGACCTGGAGGCCATTCTCCAAGAAGCTTTAGTTTCTTTTAGTGGAAAACAGTATTTCAAGAGCACGGTAGTGGACTAGGGGTGCTCATTCCTCTTAAGTTGTCCTTGTATCTAAGCTCTTTCAGGGAGCAGATGTAGGAAAAAAATGTATATGTGTGTGTTAGGAGATAAGATATATCACAAGTTTATGCTGATATTTCTAGTTCAAATTAAGAAATGTGGAACTGAACTTAACCACTTTTATATTATATCTGTATTTTGACTCTTCCTCTAAGAATCCCAGTACTCACTGACATTAGGGATAGAATTAGAATATCCATAATGGTTCGCTTGCTTATCCCATATTATACACCCAATAGTCTCTGAATAACAATACCACCACCACCAATAAAAGTGGTTAAGTATTTGGGGGGAGGCATCCACTATGTCCATTCTCTCCCACCCTATATGGTTGCATTCTACATGATAGAACATGATATATATATACCCACTCTTCACTATATGTTCTCCTCTTTAACCTTCTTTTAATCTTAGTCCACAAGATAAGTTGTATTTAATATTCAAACACCAGTTTTTACATTAATATCTCTTAGGCAATTTTGTTTTCTGAATTTTTTCTCTAGTAGGGTTTTTCACTGGGTGGCTCAGTGGGTTAAAGCCTCTGCCTTCGGCTCAGGTCATGATCCCAGGGTCCTGGGATCGAGCCCCACATTGGGCTCTCTGCTCAGCCGGGAGCCTGCTTCCTCCTCTCTCTCTCTGCCTGCCTCTGCCTACTTGTGATTTCTCTCGTCAAATAAATAAATAAAATATTTAAAAAGGGCCCATAGGAACAATATGCTATAAATTCTCACATATTTTATTCTAATTTTATTTATTTATTTATTTATTTATTTATTTATTAAGAGCATGGGCAGGGGAGGAGGATGAAGACTCCCAAGCAGGTTCCTACCCAGATGTGGGACTTGATTTCACAACCTTGAGATCATGACCTAAGCTGAAATCAAGAATTGGCTGTTCAACCAAATGAGCCACCCAG
Source organism: Neogale vison (assembly GCF_020171115.1). NCBI lineage: Eukaryota > Metazoa > Chordata > Mammalia > Carnivora > Mustelidae > Neogale > Neogale vison. The sequence goes on along the minus strand of NC_058091.1, from coordinate 69,274,421 downwards.
GTGCCCCAATTCTTGCAAGTTTTTGGCAATTTGTCTGTTTGAATGTCAGTTCTGGAGAATAAAAATTCTTTAATTCATATTTTCTTTCTTTGAGCATTCTAAATGTTAATCCACTTTTTTGGCATAAATCATTGCTAAAAGAAGGAAAGAGGGAAGGAAGGAAGGGAGAGAGATCTGCTGTCACAAAGCCTGATGATGAGTTTTCTTTTAATTAAAAGATTTCTGTTCTCTTTGCCTAGATGTTCTGATGATTTTTCCTTTTTCTTTATATTTCAGAAATTTTACTAGAATATATCTTGGTGTTGGTGAATTTTACTAGGTGCATGGGATCCTCTTTTATTTTTATTTTTTTTTTTTAAAGATGTTTCTTTTTTTTTTTTTTTAAGATTTTATTTTATTTATTTGAGAGAGAGAGACAGTGAGAGAGAGCATGAGCGAGGAGAAGGTCAGAGGGAGAAGCAGACTCCCCATGGAGCTGGGAGCCTGATGTGGGACTCGATCCCAGGACTCCAGGATCACGCCCTGAGCCGGAGGCAGTCGTTTAACCAACTGCGCCACCCAGGCGTCCCAGGATCCTCTTTTAAATATGTGTTTTCAAATCACTTTTTATTTCTGTAAAGTTTTCTTGATTTATGATTTTATTTTCTTCTTCAGGACCTCCTGCTCTCCAAATGTTAGATCTTCTTTGCCTATCTACAATACTTACCAATTTTTTTTTAAAGATTTTATTTATTTATTTGACAGACAGAGATCACAAGTAGGCAGAGAAGCAGGCAGATAGAGGGGAAGAGAAGCAGGCCCCCTGCTGAGCAGAGAGCCTGATGTGGGACTCGATCCCAGGACCCTGAGATCATGACCTGAGCCTAAGGCAGCGGCTTAACCCACTGAGCCACCCAGGGGCCCCTTACCAATCTTTCCTGGAACACTTACATTCATTTTTTTAAAATATTTTGTTTATTTATTCATTTAATAGAGAGGGACATAGGGAGAGAGGCAACACAAGCAAGGGGAGCAGCAGGCAGAGAGAGACAGAGAAGAAGCCTCCCTGCTGAGCAGGGAGCCCAATGCAGGGCTCAATCCCAGGACCCTGGTATCATGACCTGAGACAAAAGCAGAAGTCTAATGACTGAGCCATCCAGGCAGCCCCCTCCTTTATTTTATTTTAAAAAAATTTCCCTCCTTTTCAACTATATATTCTCTTAAAGAATTGTCTGTTGTATTTATTCATTCTTTTGTTCCTTCTTATTTGATTTTTTAAAATTTCTAATTCTTTACTGAGTTTTATCTATTTGAAGTTTGACTAACTCTGATTTATATTGTTAGTTGTTTCCTTTTTATCATTTATGTCTACTTTCATTTCCTTAATGTTCTTTTGAAATAATGTAGTTTTGGTTTTTTTTTTTCCTGGAATGTATTTCTGACATGCTTTCACTAAATATTTATTATGCCCTTTATTATTTTCATGTAATAATGTATGGGATTCGGTTTTGATAATTTTGTTTTCCTATTTTTTATGTGAAATTAATTTTCTTGAATTTTATTCAGTAAGGATTAGACAGTTTTCTGAACTTCATAGAGATCCCTCTTTTTTTGTTTTCATGTGATTTTATAAATATGGCAGTTTTCTTCTTCAGATTTTGCGCATTTGTTTCTCCCCTCATTTTTACCTAGACCTTCTCTTTTAATGTCTTTGTTGTCTCTGACAACAAATCTCAATTTTGATTCTATTCCCACAAACACAGAGTCCTCCTGTGGGAGCTCTGGTTTGTAAGATTTATTTGAGTGGGCAGAACCCCTACCCTCAAATTGGACTCCCACACTTCACTGTTGGCTATTTTGGAGCTCTCTTCTCAGAAGTATCAGATATCCCGTTGCATTTCTTTGTTCCCATATGTATGCTGACACAGTGTACATCTGCTGGCGGTTAATGATTTTCTCCCGCTAACATTTTGGGATTAAAGGGATGCCTTGGGGCACCTGGTGGCTCAGTGGGTTAAAGTCTCTGCTTTCAGCTCAGGTCATGGTCCCAGGGTCCTGGGATCGAGCCCCGCATCGGGTTCTCTGCTCAGCAGGGAGCCTGCTTCCCTTCCTCTCTCTGCCTGCCTCTCTGCCTACTTGTGATCTATCTGTCAAATAAATAAATAAAATATCTTAAAAAAAAAATAAAGGGATGCCTTGCCACCTAATTTTGTTGTAAATATTGCCCATGGGATTTTGATATTGCAATATAGTTATTCTGTTTTTATGTGGGAAATTGAAAAATTTAAAATCTATGCTTCTGTTACTACTTCTATCTTCCCAGAATTCTCAAACTCTTTTTAAAACACTCAGGCTTGGGGTGGCTGGGTGGTTCACTCAGTTGAGCATCTGCTTGGGTCATTATCTCAGTGTCTTGGTATTGAGCCCCATGTTGGGCTCCCTGCTCAGTGGGAGTCTGCTTCTCCCTCTGCCTCTGCCCTTCCCCTGCTTGTGTTCTCTCTCAGATAAATAAATAAATAAATAAATAAATAAATAAAATCTTTAAAAACATATAAAACACTCAGGCTCATTTACCTTGCCCTTCTTCTTTGCATCTACGAGTACATTAACAGAAAGAACATGCAGACTAGCCAGTGTAGTGTGTGTGTGTGTGTGTGTGTGTGTATACATGTGGGTTTATTTGGGGGAAATGGGGTACACCTGCCAACAGTGTTGCTATATACATATGTGGGTGTATCCTTAAAGTCCAGTTTTGACCAGAAATACTTTGCACATTTTGAACATGGGAGGGTTTCCCTTTGGTTTGTGGCAGGGGCACTGTTTGTAGAACTAGTCTTTATTTTCAGATGTATTTTTGTCTCCTGGAATGACGCTGGCACTACAACATTGTAAATTACCCTGTGATGGGTTAGTTTGTCTGCAACCTCCTCCTTCCCCCGCCGCTATTTCACAGCTTGATCTATGTGGAGAAAACGGTGCTTTCAATGGTCTTTGGAATATTTTTGTTTGCCATTTACTTCAGCTGACATTTTGGTAGAAGCAGGGAGAGGTCCAGTTATCATTTCCAGGCTTCTTGAACAACTTCATTTTGTCACTTACCAGCCACTTGCTAAGCTATTGATCTTGAAATCTGATAATCCAAAGCTTGGGGCAATGAAGGAGTTGCTTTTAATTGAAGACAAATTTCCATAAATGTTAATAGAAATTATGCTCCTTTTCTATTTGGGCCATCATCTATTTCTGATTGGTTTTCATGGCCACTGAAAACAGAATTATACAAAAATGCAATTTATCAAATGGTTCCATTTAAATGCAGATTTTATCCTTTGCAGATTTAATAGTAAGATTATTGAAATTCAGAAATAGATCTATAGTAGTGCATACAAACTCAAAAACCAGTTACAACCTTTCCTATGTATAAGGTACATAGACTAGTTGGTGATGTGAAATGTTGTAAATTAAATCCCTTCAATGGCCAGAGGTATTAAATGTAAACAGGACCAAGTGTAACCAATAGGGGTTGTTGGAGACTAAAATTACCTAGAGAGAATTTAATTTAAATGTCTATAGAGTACTGTGAAGGTAACAAAATGCCTGTGTGCTCAGTATATCTATCTACTATCTATCTACACACACACACACACATACACACACACAGGGCGTATGCCTGCAAGTTTGTGACACTTGATTCAGTGTGAAATAGGTTTATGTAAAATTCTACTAAACTGATTAACCAATTTATCAGTATATATAAGAGATTTAAAAAATTATAGCTGAATTGTTCTAAGACAAATAAAAGCTTCCCATATATACTCAAAGAAAACTCAGAAACGTTTAGAAGAGTAAGTGAATAACTACACTTTTTATAGAAAAAATATATACTTTATTTTCAACTAGAAAGGTGCAAACATGTAACTTTTGGTCACATTCTCAATGAGTAAACTGTCCAAAAAACAGTCATAGTCAAAGTAGAAACAAATGCTTCCAGGTGGAAAAACTGATCAACTATACAGAGCCACTTGTGTTTTCATAAAGGCTACGTGTTCATTAATAGTGAGGCTACCACATTTCCAACTGACAGATCAGAATTCCAAGGACATCACTGCCCCATATTCAGTAAACATCTGTTTTGATGGACTATCTTTCTGAGCAGAATTTCCATTTGAATATCCATTTCATGCTTTGAATTATCAGACAAGCTTTACGTCCTACCTATGGTGTTCAGAATTGAGGCTAACACTTGAAATATCAAAGCATTAAAAACATAAACAAAAAGGCACAAACAACTTTAAATTAACTTAGATAACTGTACAAATATATATATATACACACATTATTTACAGTATCAATTAAAAAAAAATTCTGGCTTGTTACAGACAAATTCACTGCCACAAGCTGTCCAGTCTAATAGACAGGATTCTGATTCCTGAACAGTATCATTCAAATCAGAATGTCAGAGCTGAATCTGTGTTCTGACTTAAAGAACTTGACCCAGCCTCATGAAGGCTAGAGAATGCACATCCTAGCTGTCGCTGGAGGTCAGAGAGCATGCTAAAACTTCCCTTCTCAATACACTCCACATAGAGCAGGTACCTACTACTTGAAGATGATAATAGTTTCTAAAGGTGCTCTCCCACTGCTCCCAAAGCCACACCTCCCTATACATTCTAGTGCTATGTGCTAATGTAGTCCCACTGTCAAGTCTTAACTTTCTTCAAACCAGTGTCTGGGTTGATAGACTATTTGAAGGTCACATGACACAATATTTTGAAATTGGTGGGACTTTTTCTTTCCCCCAGTTAGAAAGACAGATTTAAATAACTTGCACTACTGAAATCGTGTTTACACAAAAATGAGATGCAAATCAGTTCAAGTTATACCCTAATGAGTCAATGTCTCTCACACTCTCTGGCTTTATGCCATGTCTCCATACATCTTCCTGTAGTACAGGGACTCAAAGATGTCATTGTCTCCGGGACAGTTGTAATGGCAGGCACAGGTCTTGATGAACATCATGTTCTTCTTCATGACCTCCCCATCAGGGCACTTGAACTCCACAGGAAGAGTGGTTGTTCTGTGGGGGGTGCAGCACCGGCCATCGGTGCAAACGCCACAGAACTTAGCCCGGTACGTCTTCACGCTGGTACAGCCAGAAAGCTCAAACTTGACAGGCTTGGAGATTTTGGGGGTACGGATGCACTTTTTGCCCTTCTAAGGAAAACAAAGCAGAAGAAGGAAAAAAAAAAATCAATGACTCTGTAAGGGGCGTGACTTTCTTAAGCTCTGTGTGTTTTAGTCTTAAGTTGTCTGACTTATGTTTATATTTTGAAGAGAGGACGTTTGCGTCTCATTTGCCAGTTTTCCAAAAATAGTCATAGCCTCTCTTGGGATGTCTTGAATTAACTAACAGTGTGGAGAATTTCCTAGTGGAAAGCTGGTGGTTCCAATTACACAACATCTCATTCCAGCAAAACAGCTCCATGGTTAGATATTTTTGGAGATAAAAGGTCTATAATAACCAGGGCGGTGAGACCCAACTTTGGTCCTGTCCATTAGGATCCCAAGAAAACTGATTAATAGGAACAGAAAATGTACCTTAATGTTTTCTTCCAGGTCAGCTCCGCAAGGCCTGACCATGCAGAGGCGGCTCTGCTTCTCCAGCCTGCAGAAGGCGTTGTCATTGGTAACGCGGGTGGAGATGCCCATCCCGCAGGTCTTGGAACAGGCACTCCACTCTGTGGTCTGGACCAGGCAGTTGGCCCGGATCATAGTTGGGTCTGGGCCAAACGTGTCTTCCAGTCGGTAAGCTGTGAGAGCAGAGCACCCAAACACAAGGTAAGACGCCAGGATAAGACATTTCCCCCTTCCCTTGGCAAAGTTAGGGAGGACTCAGCCCCTGGGGGTAGGATCACAACAGTGACTGAGAGGCAGGTTCCACTCACCGGCAAGGGCTGGGCCAACCACCGTGTGGTCCTTGGGCTCATCGCACACCCACTCCTCGCAGCATTTCCCAGGCAGCTTGACCCTCCGCGGGAAGGGGCAGTCAGGGCTGGGCAGGCGGACGTCCATGCTACACAGGGGCACGCAGCCCACCGCCCCGTCCAGGCAAGTGCACTGGTACTTGCAGCTGCTCTGGAAGGACTCTCCACTCCGATAGACCGTTCCTCCAAAGACGCAGGGGGCACCATCTTTAGCTGGAGGGAGAGGGAATAAGGGGGAGGGGAATGCAAGTGTCAGGCATCGGTAGTAGTAGGCTTGTCGGGGATGCGCGGGGAGCAGGGCTCCGCAGGTAGGGTTGGGGGGCGGCCGGGACACCGGAGCTCCCTGCACCCCCGCGGGGGAAGGCGGCGAGGGGCGCGGACCGCAGCTCTTACCGGTGCACACGCCGATCTTGCGGTTGGCCGGAGAGCCGAAGTCGCAGAAGAGGCCCTTGTGCGGGTCGCAAGGGTCGCGCTCGGTGCACAGCTCGCCCAGTTGCTTGGCGCACACGCGGCAGCAGCCGCAGCCGTCCAGTACGAGGCTGACGCCGGCTGGGCAGCTGGGCGCCGGCGCGGCCGCACACTGGCAAGGGCCGCCGCAGTCCTGGCCGGCGGCGTGCTGCGGGGAGGAGGGGGCGGTCAGCGGACGCTAGCCGCTCGGCGCCCCGGGCCCTGCCCCGCCCCGCCCGCACGCCCTCCCCCCAGGCGCTGGCCGCCGACGGCGCCGCGGGGCTCTCCGCTTACCCGGCCGCAGAGGGCGAGCAGGAGCACGAAGGCGCAGCGGACGGGGCCCAGGCCGGCGGCGGACATGGTGGGCGCGGCGGGCGGGACGGACCGGGCGGAGGGCGCGGCGGTGGCGGCGATGGGGTGGGCGCGGCGGTGGCGGCGCAGGGTCGCGGGCTCGGGCCGGAGGTCGGTGTCTGGGCGCTCCGGGCTGCGGTCTGGGAACTGTCGGGCCGGGGCGGCTGCCGTCGGAGGTGGGGGAGGCGGTCGGTCGCCGGGGTTGGAGTTGCACTGGCTGCCTCCTCTCAGCGGGAAGAGTTGTTGTGTGGGGCTGAGGCGGGCGGCCCGCGGCTTTTATACGCTCCGGGCGGCCCCGGCTCGCCAATGAGCTGAATGGAGTCCTACACAAACAGGGACATTCCTCGCATTCCTCCCCACCTTCCTGCCTCATCAACTCACACCGGATTGATCCTGACCCCTTGACACTCAGCATTCCTCCGTCTGAAAAAGCTGGCACACTCCGGCTTTAAAAAAAAAAAAAAAAGGCTCAGTATTTCCAGCACCAAATAGGATTTTTCCCCATGTTTCTTCCCACTACTCCTGATTTATATCATTGAAAAATACATAAGCAATTACTATTATTTTTTCATTCCACTCCCTTCTGTTTCTAATAGCTGTTCCATCTCTACCCACTGACATAAATGCTTTTTAGGAGGTAGGTAGCCCAAGAGGCTGACAGCAGGGATTCCTAAAAAAATTCCGAAGGGTTTCCTTTGTATTATTTTTATAATATTTTAATTTTAGAGGCTGTCTGCCTTTTGACACTCTTCAGGGAGCAGAAAAGGAGTTAGTTGCTTTTGACCAGCTGAGATCTCCAAGAAGCCTACCTGCGAAGCCTACATTCCATATTGGAGATGTAGGAATTTGGTCTTTTCTCACTTGAGATAATGGTCTGGATGCCTATTGCGGGACAAAAAAAGAACAAAGCCAGAGGTCAAGAGTATGGACGCAGTTTTCCAGGGGAGATTTCCAGCACTCTTGCTTTGTTTTCTCTTAATAAATGTATCAGTCTTATTGTTGGGGGTAGAGGGAAGAAAAAGAGATGAAGGCAGATCAGTATTTCCAGAAAAGAGGGTCAGTTGTTATGTCAGAGCGAATGATGACGTGTTGAGTAAGTAGAGGCTCTGGGTGTTGGGAAAAGAGGAGAACCATACAGGAGGGCCAGCAAGAAGCTTGGGATTTACTTGGGGTGTTCTAAATTCAGTTTGGGTCTTTGAGAAATGGGTGATTTTTTAAATACTAAAACCTATAATCTTCGAATGTGGATTGGACTTGGTTTGTCTTGCAGTAAAAAAATCTGATAATATTAACAAGAACAGTGGACCCTAATATTGCTGGTTATAAACTAAGAGTGTCAGTGAATAAGATATTTTAGTAATAACTTTCTACACTTCTATGAATAGCGATTGTGACTTTTTACTCTCCAAGGAGACTGCAGCCTAGTGGAGTGAGATCAGGTCAAGGTGACAACAGGTTTCATTCTCTGCTTGTGCACAGAAGTCAAACACAGCAGATAAAGTCTAAGCACATTTCCATTTCTTAGTATTGCTAGTTAGCTTCACTAAGGACTTAATTAATTAACCATGCTTTCATTTAGAATCTATGGTTTAACTGCTTTTGTTGTTGTTGTTGTTGTTAATTCCTGTTACCATTTATGTAAAGAGAGTGATTCTAGGGCCCCGCCTTTTTTTTTCCCCATTGTGGGGCCACATTTGACACTGATGTTACCAGTGAGTAAACTCATTTCAGTTGTTGATGTTTCACTGGATAGGTTTAAGATAAAGACACCTGTTCCTGATGCAAAGATTAGGATTGAGAAACAACACTCAGATTTCTAATTTGAAAACAGCCTGTTTAAAGTGGCCGCCCTTTTTTTTTTTTTTTACTGTTTCAGTTCATTCTATTGAAAAAGAGCCAAGAAGAAAAGAACCACTCCAACTTAAGCATCGACCACATCATCTGTACACAATTACCTCCTTAAGCAATGCCCATGTTGTAGAGTGTAGTTGCCTGTAAAGTGTGAGTGGCCAGCAAAGGGGGGTGGGGGGGCGGCTCTGCAGCTCAGGAAGAATTTTCAGCATTGTTATTTAGTGTTCCTTCCAAGCATTCCTCAAAGAGAAGAGGCCTAAAATTTCCTATTTAAAGATGGAACATTCCAAGTTATGTTAATAGCCACATGTGTATTAAAGGCGACTTGGCCCCCAACTTCTTCTTCCCTCGTGGATGATTTTAAAAGTCCAAAATATGTGGGAAGCCACAGTGAAATCTTTCAAGACCTAAACCCCGAATTATGTCTGCCACTAATGGTTGGGAAGGTGTGGTAGTTGGGGAAGGGTAGGGATGTGAAGTCGGAGCCTCACCTAAGGTGGGATGTGGGCTTGGTGGTGATCTCTCGTGGCTTGCGGGGGTGAGGTAGATGGGAGAATGGTTGGGAATATTTGAATGTCCTGGAGAGTCTGAGAGCCACCACCAATAGCCTCATGTACAGGAGAGTGGAGACTTTCATTCATGGAAGGGATAAATTGCTGGACTGGCTTACAGTTAGGTGACCTGGTTTATATTCTTAGAACTACCATTCATAAATCTTAAGGAAGTAAGAGCCCTATTTCCAAGCTGACATTATTAGAATGAGGATAATGAGAATGTTTTATTTCCCAGGATTTAATGATGGTTAATTGGATTAAAATTCTTAGGGAGTTGGTGTGCCCCCCGCCCCCCACCATTTTTCTTGATTTCCTTTTCCTCCACAAATGTAGCATGGATACCACCATTCTGCCGTGTTGTTAAAAACAATAAGACATTCTAAAAAGAATATGGTTTTACTATAAAATTCACATGGTTCCTCGAAGTCTCAAATAGTCCATAGTTAGCTCCAAATGGATGGTTTTAGTATTGGCTAAGAGAAAATATACTGAAATATATAGAACATGGAATCTCAGAATAGGAAAAATAATGTTGGGCATTATAAGGTTAGAGTGAGACTTTATGATCAAAATTCCTTTGAAGAGTTTAAAATAAAAGATAATTATTAAGGAAGTGACAGAAAGAGACAGAGACACAGAGAAACACACACACATTCAAGGAGAGACAGAGAGAAAATGAGAAGATACCAAGAGATTCACAAACTCAAAAGTATGTTTGTATTGTGTTAGGGGGACCCTCAAGTGCCAGGAAATTCAAAGGGAAAGGCTGACACTCCATCCTTAACTCATGCCATGGGATCTGAATTCTTGCACTATTATAAATGACTCAGCAAATGTTTGTGTGCACCTGGGCGGTAAAGTGGGAATAGTGGCTTCTTATAACTTTGTCCAACTCTGATTTATCCTAACCCTTCTGACTGACAGCAGGTTAGAATTGGGAGAAAAAGGTCTTTGAATTTGTGTGCAAAATGGTTAAGATGCTCTAATTTTGTCTTGTAAGCAAGTATTTATCTAGCAAATGCTTTTCAGAGAGTTTTTTTTTTTTTTTGGAGGAATTCATGAAGCTGGCCACTAAGTCCTGTTTACAGAGCTATATAAGGTATGTGTGTGTCTACTCAGGCATCACTTGTACAGGTCGTTTGGTTAAGTCTTGTAAGATGTACTACATTCCTTCTCTTATGTTTTTTTGTTGTTTTTTCCCCCCTAAAAAAAGGTTATTTGATCAGGTATCAGACAGAGAGAAAACCTGGCAGGATGACAGGAAAGTGGCCAGACTTTGGAGTGTTTGTGTACTTAAAGAAGGAATCTTGCACATTTTCAACTTTCAGTCATAGACATTTTCTTATAAGAGCAAGTAGGAGTCTGTGCCAACCCTCAAAGCGGAAATCAGAGCTCCCAGGGAAACATACCGGAGGAATGTGACCCAGTGCCAAGACCCATACGCAATGCATACACTGGGCTGTCAGATTTATAGGAAGTCTCGCCGTATAAGGGCATCTGGACAGGGAGCCATTTGTCGTTATGTTGGGTTGGGAGTGGGCTTCGGATGTTTCTAGCATGCCTCAGATTCAATCAGGTAAATGAATTCCACTCTGAAAAATGATATGCCAGATGGCTTTTGGGAAAATAGTTATAAATATTATCCTAAAATCTTCAGAGACCCTGGCTTGGTTTACATTGCCTTATATTTGCTTAAGATGAAGGTTAAAGAGAGGGCATACTCCCTGGGAGTTCAGAGGTGGGAAAGAAGTGCAGATGTTTACTATCTAAATTACATTCATTTCCTCCCTGCTCTTTCCTCCTTATAATTAGTTCTCTGACTTTCTTGGGATATTTTCTGATGCAAAGGTGTTTGTCCAGGAGGTAGTCAAGGCTGTTCCATGTGGTCTGTGTTTGTGTTTGCCTGTTCATTTACTTGTTTGTAGATGCAGCTGAAGGTCAGAGTGAGAAAGGAAAGGAAATTTTTTTAGTGACATTTTCTTCAGTTTACTAATTGTCTCGCTTAACTTTATTTAATTTAATTTAATAAAAATTTAATTAAATTTTAATTTAAAGTTTAATTAAAACCCTGTGCTGCCTCTAGTCTGCTCACCTTAATCTGAGATGATACGTGGATGCTACTACAGGGAGAGCTGGGTATCTAATACTTTTCCTGACATATTAGCAACTCGAATTTACTAGTTTAGCAACCCTGAGTCTTTACAGCCCTTGGTTTTATCAGCCTAAATGGGAAGAGCCTCTTTGGTGATAATTGAGGTGATAAGAGGGAATGAAAAAGAAGGGAGGTATCTGTGCTTTCAAATGTGTGGTTTGGGGAAACCAAATCAATAGGTTTAGGAGGAACAGAGCATTGAGACTAGATAACTTATTCCAAAGAATGAGAGAATGGGAAGGGATAGATTTTTGAGAGGATAAGTGTAAAATAGACATGTGATATGAATATGTCCCTAGAGATTCTGCTGGGGTATGGGGAAGGTGGGGCAAACTAAGACAGGCCCCATCAGCTCACCTTTTGAAATGTGTTCCCATCCCCTACCAACAAGCCTAAGCACCTTCTTGCAACTTCAGGGCTTCCTGGATTTTTTTTTTTTTTCATTATTTATTTAAATAATCTCTACCACCCAAATGGTGCTGGAACTCACAATCATGATTCCCAAGCTCTTCCAGCTGAGACAGCCAGGCCTCCCCCTGGTGGAGAACGTTTTTTAAAAAAACCATTAGGTAGGGCCAGAGAACTGGCTAGAAGGCTGGAGACACGTGCTCCATACCTGTCGTCTGACAGCCACTAAAGCTCAGGAAAGGTACCAGTCCTCTCAGAGCTCAAATCTCCTGTGTGCTCAAGGCGAGTTTTCAGCCCCAGGCACCACATTTATGAAAGTACTTTTACATAATGTATTAAGATTTTAAATTTACCATTTTCTTCAATTTTTCAATGGTTCTTCCTTGCCTTTAAGACTAAGCCCAATTGAGCCTTGATTTTAAAAGCCTATCAGTCTGACTTTATAACACCATTCAATCTTGCAAGAATTTTAGAAGATTAGATCTCTTATAAGAGTTCACACAAAAGCAAATACTACTTCTTTATTTTTTAGATTAGATGCTCAGAATTGACAGAGTTACTTCACAAAGGAAACTTTTTTATTTATTTTATTTATTTATCGTATACCCTCACATGTCATCTATATGGGAGAAATATCACGGTAAGTTTCTCTTTTAATCATAGTTTTCAGGATACATAAGAAGAAATTATACACTCAGCTTATTTTAGTCACATGATGGCATCCGCTGTCTTTCCATTTTATCATTTTCTTTTTCATGAGGAAAGGGAGGTCCAAGTAGTCCTTTCTTCAGTGAAAAGCATGTGAGCTACCGCTAGTCCTTAGGTAAGACTACAGTGTGTAAGTATTAAAGAAAGAACCAATTTGTCAGTGTCTTTGTCCATGATGTTTTCTTTGTTTCTCAGTAACCAATTGTTTTGCTTTACATAATGCCACAGACATTTTTGCACCCTCCATATATTTGAATGGACATTTTTTTTTTCCATTTCATTTTGAAATGTGAACCATGGCACCACGATACTGACAAGGAAGTTTTCAAATTAAATAGAAACTGGTAGCCAGTACATTCTAGGATGCTGAATACTGTTGTTCAAATTGTCCAAAGAGTTTCTAAGATGTTTTCCTATGTGGGGATTTTTAAGTAACTATGCCTTTGAGAATCATTTATGAAAATCTGAACACACGGATAAAGCTTTCTGAGAAGGTATCTTATCTTCTAAGTCAGAGCTTACACCACATGTGAAGAAGAAAAGCCCACTCTAAGCTCTTCATCAGATTTGAAGTAAAAGTGAAATAATGCACTGTTTAACTTGACAGTGGAATGTACAATGCCAATTTTGTCAGATCAATTTAACAAGAATGCTACTTGGGTCTTTGTGTGCATGCCTGAAATGGATACCCTGTATGGCTGTGTCACCTTCCGTTTATGTAGAGATTTTAAATTTAAAAAACCTTCTCACATACACTGTGTCACTTGAGCTTCTTAACAACTCTGTGAGGTATTAGTCTCCCCATTTTACAGGTGAGAAAATCGAGGTCCAAGAAGGCTACGGGACATAACACAAGCTTGGTCAGAGGTAGAGCAGGCATATGTAAATTTGAATTCAGTTCTTGGGACAGGAACACCCTTGAATCTTCTTCTAAACTCTCCTGCTTCTTTTCGTCACATTTAGATACAGGGATCTCTGAAGGCTGTATGTTCTAAAGGTAGTTATCTCCAATTCTCTTAAACTTTTAAGGCACACACCCTAGAAAGCATATAAGATAAAACACTGTGGGCTAATTGGCAGAGTCAGTATTATGCTGTGGTCTGAGATAAGGATGAAGAAGAAGCATAAATGATTATGATCTGCCTGAGGAGAGAACTTTGGCTCAGACGAAGGGGTGTGTGTGTGTGTGTGTTTTGGCAGTTAAGACTTCTGTGATTTTTGCTGCATAGACAGATGTGTTGCTTGCGATCTGCTGATGAACTGATGTAACTGGAAAGGGAAAAATGAACCAAGATGATGGGTGTACCAGGGTGACATCAGCGTCAGCCCACACTGAAAACGTTCAGTCTCTAACTCAGTGCAATCTTATTTAGACTAAGTCTCAGACCAACCACAGGCATTGTGACAGTCTTCTTTAAAGAGGGCATCATTCACTGAGGAGCGACCCTTATGATGAAATATCGTGATAGAGCCTCAGGCCGTTGGCACTGAAGCAACATCCATCCTTAACATCGATTTTTCCCGAGTATCCCTTGATAGACATGGTCCGGCATGCTGGTAACATAACACTTATTCTGTGAACTTCCTCTTCAGTGAAAATGCACTTTTCTGAGCCTGAATACAGTTTGTAGTTCACATTTCCCTTCTCTCCTTTCACAGTGAAATAATGTGACTTGAATTATGATAATTTCATGTTGTGAATGGACTGAGATCTGTGCCATAACTACCCAGAGCCGTGGTTAAGAGTATTATCCAGGAATGGCAGGTTTATAATGAGGGACTTTTCTTATTGACCCATGCATGTATGTGAAAATTAACAACTATAGGAAAAAGTTTCATATAACCATAGACTTGCTAATGTCTGGAAATATTGCACCACTAAGCTATTTCTCACATAGAGATGATGAAAGTTGATTTTGTCCAAGTGAGTCTTTTGTGGTGATTTTCATCATTTCTGACCATTCTCTGTTTATTCTTCTTGCTCATGGGCTTTGCCCTGCCACTTCCATATATGGTTGATTTTCGACACTCGGGTGTTTTCGGCTCTGTAGGTGAGCAAGCAAACTTCCGGTCCAGCTTCAGCTAGACTTTGAACCAATTTTATTTTGCAGTAGGGCTGAGCACTGCCACAGCCACAGTATCCCCTGTTGGCTTTGACTACTTTCCAGGCAGGCCTCTCCCTCACCAGTCAAGCAGATTTTTTCCCCAGCTAGCTTCTGAAGGAGCTGCCAAGGTGTGTGTGTATTGGGGAGGGGGGCAGGTTGCACAGTGTGGTGTTGCCTCTTCTGCCTCTCTGATGTTCTCACCTCATTCAGCAGATGCCTGGCTTAAATCTAAAGAGGGCTCAGGAACTCCAAACTCCTATATTTCTCCTGCATCCCATCCAGTTTTTTAAGAAGGGAAAATAAAATGACTTTGTGTTGAGTATGAAGGGCAATCTGGAAACTGCTTTGTCTACAATAACTGGACTGTTAGACTATTGTGAGGGCAGGTGACCTAAAGCAGCACCTGTGTCCCAAATGCATTGGCCGGTGTCTCACCTGACCTCCTTTTAGAGAAGCACTCGGAGGGTCACTTCACTTGGGACTTCTCATCTTTCCTGGCAGTGGTGGTGGTAGGGAAATACTGTGTTAGCACACAGCCCAATGTTCAATCAGGCTGGGCCTGGAAAAGCAAAGGTGAAAAAGGACATTGATGATAGTTCATTTAAAAAAAAATAGATGTTTACATTTTCAAGATCTCAAGAATGAAATCTGACAAAATAAGCTTGATTCATATTTCATTAAACAAGATTCTCAACAGTTTGAGTTTGATATTCTAGAATGACATTTTATTACTTTAAGTAAGTTAATTCTGTAGTTTAAAGCATTTAATAAAACTAGCCACTGTTTTGGATTTAGCTAGACCAACTTTTTGTTACCTTGATTTTTAATGTTTTATTAATAGCGGTAACATAGAATTGGCCTAAATATAGAATTTGCTGTACTTTGTATCTCTTTTTGACTATTTCAGGAGAGAGTTTCTTCCCTCTTTCTTTCCTTCCGTCTTTTCTTTCTTTATATCTTTCTATCTTTCTGCCTTGCCTTGCCTTTTTACTCTTCTTTCTTCTCCTTCTTCCTTCCTTCCCTCCCTCCCTTCCTGCCTCCCTCTTTTCCTTCCTTCCTCTTTGTTTTATTATTTCACTGTTTTTATTAAGTGTGTGACATCCATCAGGAATATTACTTAAGCCTTAGCTGGCTCCTTTCAACTTGGAGATACTAGCAATACCCATCACATAAGATTGATGTGATAATGTGTAAGGATTAAATACCAAAAATCTTGGGGCGCCTGGGTGGCTCAGTGGGTTAAGCCGCTGCCTTTGGCTCAGGTCATGATCTCAGGGTCCTGGGATCGAGTCCTGCATCGGGCTCTCTGCTCAGCAGGGAGCCTGCTTCCATCTCTCTCTCTCTCTCTCTCTCTGCCTGCCTCTCTGCCTACTTGTGATTTCTCTGTCAAATAAATAAATAAAATCTTTAAAAAAAAATATTAAATACCAAAAATCTTGTAAAGTACCCAGCACAGTGCTTGTCAAAGAGTAAGCACTCAAAAAATGTTTGCTAAAGTAAAATAAAACTTTCCTTTTAGCTCATATCTAAATATTTTCAGATACTGAATTTCTGCCTTAGCATTTGGCAAAAATTAGCCCTTAGCCCAGTAGGTTTTGGGGTCATATATTATGCAGATTACACAGGATGAAAAGAATGCTGTGACTTTCTGTTGACAGCTTTTCTCTAGCAAGACACATACCATTGTTACGTCACTTGTGAATGATTTATGAATTGTGATTCTGTCCTTAGTATCCCATTTTCCATTTCCTTCTTTCTTTTTTTTTCTTTTTTCCATCAAATTGCCACAGGGGGGAGTATAAGTTCTTGAAAGAAACAAATAATACAGTTTTAAGGAATTCGATACCAATTACTAGGAATGAATGGCCATATCTAAAACAGCTAAACAGATGATATTAATACCCTTGAGAAAATAGAAATATTTACGATAAAATAATAAATTAGGCCACTGTTCCATATTAGGTTTAATAATTTTGAGATCGTTGTAAAAACAGTGCCTGGAAAATGTCTCTCTGTGCCATGGAGAGGGGAATGCATGTGTGAGTGTGTGCACGTGTGCATGTGGGCATTATTGGCACTATAGGAGAGAGGAGAAATTTTAAGTTTCTAGTTTTTGACAAGTCATAAGATGAAAGAGGGAGAAGGAGAAAAAGAACCAGAGTAACTGTTAAGATGTAAAATGAGGATGAGAAAGACTTGGATACAAGAACGGGACATGGCTTAAAGTGGATGACACTGACCTCCCCCCACCCCCCAGTACATATGGGGACATTTAAACCCATGAAATTCAATAGCTAGATAACTCCAAAACAGAATAGCACAAGTGGAAAATGAAGTATCTTTTGATAATGCAAATGTATTTAATAGCTGCAAAAATTATGACCTGATTTTATAAGAGTAGTAGCCCCCAATGCGGTTACTTCCTCTGCCTCTTTGAGGAAAAGTGAAGCACAGCGAAGTCCTAGGGAAGCTAAATCGAGAAACTTCTAGGTCGGGCAGGTTGTTTATGATACCGGCATGAACCCTTCTTGTTGGGAGGTCAGCCCTCCTCCTTCTTCTTATGTGTTTTTTTTTTTTTTTTTTTGAGGAGGGGAGGGTTCCTTTTTTAATTTAAATTCAATTAATTAACAGATAGTGTATTATTAATTTCAGAGCGGTAGAGGTCAGTGGTTCATCAGTTGCCTGTAAGACCCAGTGCTCATTCCATCGCGTGCCCTCCTTCATGCCCGTCACACAGTTATCTCATCACCCCCACCACCGCCCCCCCAGCAGCCCTCAGTTTGTTTCCTATGATTAAGAGTCTCTTACGGTTTTCTCCCTCTCTGGCGTCTTCTTGTTTTATTTCTCTCAGGTTTGCTTCTTTTAGGAACCAGAATCATACTGCATGTATTATTCATTGATGTGCTTGTTGAAGATGTTCTCAGCCTAGCACACTGCTTTCACCACAAAATTAGTGTCGCTGTTTGGGTTGCTTCGTTCTGCCGTTATAATTGTGCCTGCTTTGGGGCACGAACTTGAGCACGGGGCTGGAATTTGAGGGGAAGTGTGTCAGCGTGAGCCCTTGTCAGTCTGAGGTGAAGGTGTGTTGACTTGGCATTAAGCAGGTCGCAGGCCGTGTATGCTGACTCGGGCAGGAGCGCTGCTGGACTGTGGATTTGGGACCCACAGGCCCATGGCATTGGGTGTGATGGGGACATGGCTGGTTTTGCTTTTAACTTTTGTGGTCAGCCCTCATTCCCTCTCTCGGCTTTTCCCAGAAACTCCTTCTTCAGGTCTTTCTGATAAGCCACATTTGAGACCACATTTCCCACCCTCGTCCTCCCTTTCTTTCTCTAGTTTGGTGCAGGGTTCTACAGAAACCCTGTCCTAAAAATTTTTCTTCTTAGGGGATTTCTTCATGTGTGTCAGTATAGCATGCTTACTGATTTTCTAACTTGAGGGCTTTGCACTTGGCTTATGTTCTTTCATTGAACCCTACCCCCTGCCACCATCATGGGTTTTTCCAGTACTCATCAGAACAACCATTCCAAACTTATTTCTATGTTCTTGTTGCCTGCTTCTTTTGAGCCAACCAGGACTTGCCCCAAGCCTTTACATTACCTAGAACTACCCTATCCCCTGGGCCCTAAACCATCTATCCTCTCCTGCTTTCTCTCTCTCTCTCTCTCTATCTCACTCATTTACCCTTGTTTGACCCAATTGAGACCTTGATCTCTTGCCCACTTCCTTTTCTTTTCTTCCTTCTCCTCCACCTCCTTCTTCTTTCTCTCCTCCTCATTCTCCTCCCCCGCCTTGTTCTTCCTCTTCCTCTTCTTCTTCCTCCTCCTTCTTTGGCTTCCTTTTCTTCTGAGTTCAAAGCTTTGCTTCCTTCCCTGTCCATGGCACCATGTTTTATGTCAACAGTCTCTTGTTAGCACCTCTGGCATTCAGCCTCCCAACCTTTCATCAAGACAGCCCCCTGTCTTAGTTGTTCCTTCCTATACTGCCTGCTGTGAACTATAGCCAGTCTCAGCTGGGCCCTCAGTTCTGCTGCATTGTGCTTTTCCTCATTCTGGTCAGCTCTTTCCTATCTTTTCCTTTATCCTCCTTCCAAACCTTTTCCCTCAAGGGTCCTACCCTGCCCCCCGCCTCTTAGCAGGCCAGCCTTCCTGCCTACACAAGACCAATTCAGGCGCCCTTCCCAGGGCTGATGGGTCTTCAGCTTCGTATCTGTTCCTTTAGTGTAGAGCTGCACTGTTCGGTTCCACAGCCAATAGTCACATGTAGCAATTTAAATTTAAATTAGCCAACATTTAAAATTCAGTTCCTCAGTTGTACTGGTTGCATCCCAAGTGTTCAGTAGCCATGTAGGGCTGGCGGCTACTATACTAGATGGTGTGGTAATGCTTGATGTTGTTGTGGCAAGTTCCATTGGGCAGCAAGGATTCAGACAGACTTCTGTTGGTCCCACTTCCTTCTGTCTGTTGTAACCATGTTCTCTCTTTTCCCTTTCTCTGGTCTTTCAATTTCTTTTTTTTTCTTATAGTTTTTTCTTAGCCTGTAATGATGTGTACATTTCTCTTATGTAAAAAAGAAAAGTTCCCAAACAAAATAACCTTCCCTTTGTCCTACACATCCCTTCCTATACAGCTCTTCTTTTTTTCTTTTTACTCTGAAGCTCCTAAAACACACATTCTTTCTCTCTCTCTCTCTCTCTCTCACACACACACACACACACACACTCTGTATTTATTATTGCCAAATACTTACCTTCGAGTTACCATTCGACCTACTGCAATAAGGTTCCTGACTCTAGTGCTGCAAATTGGCACCAAACAACCTCTTTGTTGCTAAATCCAGTGGATTCTTTTCGGTTCTTATATAATTTGATCTTTCTGTGGGTGTTGCGTTGGGTCGCATTCTCTCTCCTTCTCTTTGACCATTTCCTTTGATCTCCTTTGAAGTCTTATTTACCCCTGCCTTTCCCTTTGATGTGGATGCCCCATCGTCTTTTGTCACTGGTCCTTTTCTTACTTAGTGTTATTATGTAACTACCACATTGTTGATGGTTCCCTGCTCTCTGGATCTCAACCAGAAACATTTTTCTGGGTTCATCTGTTCCATGTACAGGACATTAATCTGAATGGCCTACATGGATCTTAAAGTAAGCATATTCAAAAACAAACTTATGCCCCCTATTCCCAAATCTGTTCCCTTTAATTTGTTGCCAGACTTAGTGATTAGGAACAGTATACCACTCCATATTAGCCTGTACGTTGTTGGATGTTCTTTTTCCCCCCTCTTTCCCCTCCTATATTTAATCAGTCACAAAGCTCTATGGACTCCACCTTCTCATTTTATCTTCCCAATCTATTGTGCCATCAGTAACTTTCGTCTGAATCACCGCATTTGTCTTTCTGTTAACTGTTCTTCTGCCTTCTTCAGTTTATTCCCTTCTCTGCTTCTTGAAGAATCTATCAATGCCAAGTGCTTACTCAACCTGCTTAAAATCCTCACAGCTTCCATTGCCCCTACGAGAGGGTCCCATGTCTGGTTCCTATCTTGTCCACTTTCATGTCTCACTACCTACCACTCCTGCCCTCCTCCCTGTGTTTCATTTCCTATTTTGCTCCAGTTAGTTTCAGTGACTTACGCTTTTCTCATATATTTCACGCCTTTACAACTCTGCTCCTCTTGCTCTACCAACCTGAGGAGGAGCTGTAAGGTGGGTTTACATCAGATCAACTTTTGACTGTAGTTAAGAGTTCATTTCAGATTTGGTTCAGGACAGTTACACTCACACATACATAGTGAAACAAATTTTAGAGAGACAATATTTATTGTTACTAGAGGTGATACCTTTGATATGTTAAAACTGATTTCTTTCTATTAAAAAAAATGCTGGTCTTGATCTCTAAGTTTATTTTACTGTCTTATTGAACCCAAACATTGAATCCACACATATATATATGTGTGTGTGTTTCTGGATATTACACACACACACACACACACACACACACATATTTATTTATTTATCAGTCACTATATATAGACAGAGAGATAGATAGATACTGTTTCTGGATATTACACCTACAAAATGTTCTAGTAAATACAGACTTCCTCAGTGTGAAAGGGATACAGTTGTACTTTTACATTTGTATTTTCTTATGTAATAACAACATTTTCTAATTGTGTCATGGTATTGGGTTAGAGCTGTGCTCTTCAGCCTTTTTTTTTCTTCAACATAATGGAACACATAGAAAATGATAACATTTTAATGAATTTTAGAGCAAAGACTTTCTAAAATTTCTAAAATTTTGGAATGATAAAGGTAAAGAAATTGTTTGCTTAAAGATAGCAAAGATCATAGCAGAACTTACTGGCAAATTACTATCTTTTTTTTTTTTTTAGTTTCTAGGTAATTTAAGGTTTTTCATAGAAGTTGACTTCTGTGTATTTGTGAATAACTTCTCACATAGGATCAACTGCAAACAAATCCACTGTTGAATAAATTCCCTATGTAAAATTTGGGAACTAAGTTGAACTTTAAAATATTCTACAAATATTCCATATTTAGCTAAAATTACATAATTACTAAAGTTTTTGGAACTATGGTGATTTATATTATAGCATATTTATATCAATTCATGGGTATTTTGTATTTATTGATTATATAAATAAAATTTCTGAGGCTCATGTATTCATATCTGGTAAGTTTATGTTTTTTAGAATACTAGAGACTACAACGTTTATTTTATTCAAGCCATAATTTATTAAGGTAAATAATTCTCTATGAAACTGAGTAGTAACACTAGTAGATGTTTAGGAAAATTGCTGACTGACTGGCTGCTTCATGTAATTTAAAAAGTTAATACAGTTGTTAAAGTTGCCAAACCTAAGGCCTAAGAAGATCTTAGTGGGAAACTATTCCAGACTGATAAATCTATTCCTATAACCCAAATTAAAGTCAATCAGTATTTTGTTGTTGTTTCCCTGCTAAATAAATAATTTATAAATCTTTTTATTTTTATTTTTTTTAGTATTTGCTACATTTCTAACATTGTTTTAAACACAGTAGGGCATTAAAAGATACCTAGTTCTTGCTTACAAGGAGGTTACACACACAATCTATTTACAGAAGCAGATCAGACGCAGGCCAAGAGTTAAACCAAGTGATCTCACATTTGTATGACATAGGACCCACAGGACACTGGGCACTCTGGAGGAGTAGTATGGTATAATATTCCATGACTCTGAAATTAAAACTTTTGAGGAACTTTGAAGCATAGATTCTGATAGGATCCCATGTTATGAGGTGTAAGAGCTTTTGCTCGAGTGTCAGTGGGTTGGTGGTAAGGCACTAAGTGGACGTGGAGGGGATAGAGCTCTCAGTGCCCTGTGAGTGAAGAGGGAAGTGTAACCGACATGAAGAAACCTGGCGTGACTTTTCATGGACATAAACTGGGTTAAAGGATAAGGGAAAGAGGAGCAGCAAGGACATTCTAGACTTTCAGAATAGTGTGAGCAGTCTTGTCTTTCTAAATGCTGTGGCATATATGGAAGAGAATAGAAGGGTTGTTTTGATCTGAGCTAACATGGGGATGAGCAGAAGGAGTAAGGAAAGGAGTCCAGTGCAAAAACCAGAATCCTAATTTCTTTCTTTTACTCTCACGTTGAATGCACCAATTTTATTTTGAGCCCTCTAATTTTTGGAACGTACATACATTACTTCGCTGTGTAATAGTTCATCAGTTCATGAGAGAGTTTTAAGATGACATTTACAGATTTATAAAGTAAAACCAAGAGGCTCTCAAAAACTAAGAATTAGTAATGCTAAAATTGTTATGCGTCTGTTTCTCTTCTTGCTTCAATAAATAGTATATATTACTTTTTCTCCCCACAACCTGCAGAATACCAAGCATATAGAGAAAACTTAAAGCACAATAAATATTTGTTGAACTAATGCATCTTTCTTGAGAGCAGAGATTATCTTTTTTCTTCTTTTTATGATTCTCCATGATTTCTGGTAAGGTGTTTTACACACAGTGGACATCCAATAACTCTAAAGTTTTGAAAATGTTTATATTAATGAGGAACAAACAGGGCTAGAGTGAATATTAGTTGGCCAAGGTGTCTCACCAATTCCTTCATTCATCCATTCACTCAGGAATGGGTGCACTCACTGGACACTGTGCTAACATGAGGTCTAGTAGTCTAATGATGACTTTAGCAAGAGCTTCATGCTTTCATGACTTTGTGAAAGGCTGGCCAACTCTTACTCTTTCTTCTCAACTCTCAGTTCACCATCCACTTTCCCTTTCAGTGTTCCAGACTGACTTAGGGCTTACCAATTCATAGCTTTTCTCTAACTGTGCAGTGGATTGCCTGTATCCCTTACCAGACAGAGTTCCACAAGAGCAGAATTGAATCTTTTCCCTCCTTCCCCAATGTACCAAGCCCAGCACCTTTGTTTATAAATGTTTCTTGACGGGAGTTTGTTGAATAAGTGTTTGTAGAACAAATCTAATCTTTAATGATGGTGTTGTCAGACTTCTGGCTTGGAACTGGGCATTCAGCTTTAATACTGTATTCAGAGACCTAACCAAACCAAAGAATACCAGAACTACAACAGTTTGGAGAATGGAGATGAGCCAACAAGAAAGAAAAATGGAAAAGTAGCAAAAATGCAATTGCCAAATGTAAAATGAAACTTCTCTTACCATTAATATGGTACCATTAATATGGTACTATTCATATGGAGGGGACATACACGTGTTTTGTTGGTGTTGGACTTCTATTATGCCTCTAGTGTCTTGTTGAAACCCTACTGGTGACTCTTTTAGTCTACCAAATGATAATTTTATCATTAGGTTAGAAATATGGACTGAATAGTTTTAAAATATTTTTCAAAAACTTGGCAATGTTGTTTGTTAACAAATACAGTGAAATCTACTATCATATCTTTATTTATTTGATTGGGGGTTTTCAGTTCCCACCAGAACTTTTTGAGAATAAACAGAATTTATATATAAGGTCAATATGCTTATTTACTTTATATGAACACATAGGCCATTATACAGTTGGAAGATACAGGCATCTCACATGTCTTGGATCAATTGATAGCAGTGAAGTCATTCTGTTTTCAGAACCTATTTGAAAGAGAAGTTAAAACAAATTCAAACTTGGGGCACCTGGGTGGAGCAGTCAATTAAGTGTCCACTTTTGGTTTCTGCTTAGGATCTGATCTCAAGGTAGTGATCTCAGGGTGATGATCTCACGGTGGTGAGGTCAAGCCCCCTGTTGGGCTCTATGCTCAGCATGGAGTCTGCTTCAGATTCGCTCTCCCTCACCCCTTCTTGCTCGTGCTCTCTCTCTCTCTCAAATAAATGAGAGACAGAGTGAGCATGAGTTGGGGGGAGGGAAGGACAGAGGGAGAAGGAGAAGCCTCCCTGAGCCCAGTGTGGGGGCTGGATCTTATGACCCTGAGATCATGACCTGAGTGGAAAGCAGACGTTTAATCCACTGAACCACGCAGGTACCCCTAAAAAAATTTAAAACTAGACGGAAGGCTAATTACTAAGGCTAATTACTAGACGGAAGTAGATTTTTGTTTCTTCGGATTTGTATTATTTTTCCTAGAAATTCCTTAGGCCCATCTTATGCTTGTCTTAAATGTCTCCACATCCCTAGCAGAGTGCTTTTGCATATTAATGAGTGTGAATTTGGCTTGATTGGATCAAGCTACTCTTGAGTCAGCTGGTATCCTAAAGGCATAGGGATGGAGTATTCTTTCACTAACTAATGTGTACAACTAGTCCCTACTCTATCTAATGCCTGGAAATTCTCTCAGATGGTCACAAAGAGGGGAAAATGGCTGGATAGTAACATAGGACATTCCAGACTCAATAAGTCAGCCTTGTTAGATTTCTCTTCCCTTCACTCTAGATTAGAGTATCTGGAGTTTTGTAGAAATGTAAACTCTGAGCTATGCTTCTCTCAAATATATAAATCAATATATATTGATTTATAGATATATATAGATAGATCTACATATAGATCTATACATATATCTTTATCTATATATATTTGATATATATAAGACTGTATCAATATATATCAATTATATATCAAAATAAATTTTGATGTCAAAATATATAAACATATAATTGATATATAAATCAAAAATTATGTTAATAGCTTATCTTTATGTGGTGTATTTATATATGGATGAAAGTAGTGGACTCATTATCATTGAGAACACTACCCAGAGAATTCTACAACTGTCTGGATGTTACACAGGTGGGCGCTTGTTATCAGTCAAGAGAACCAACAATTGAATTAGAAGATGAATACATAAAACGATCTAAGAGTCACTATTTGGTGAATGTCTTTAAAAAGCCAACCAACCGGGACGCCTGGGTGGCTCAGTTGGTTGGGCAGCTGCTTTCGGCTCGGGTCATGATCCCAGCGTCCTGGGATCGAGTCCCACATCGGGCTCCTTGCTTGGCAGGGAGCCTGCTTCTCCCTCTGCCTCTGCCTGCCATTCTGTCTGCCTGTGCTTGCTCTCTCTCCCTCTCTCTCTGACAAATAAATAAAATCTTTAGAGAAAAAAAAAAAAAAAAAGCCAACCAACCAACGCTTGATCTGATGTCAAGCGTGCATTTCCTGACTTGAGCTCTGTCTCTATTGCTTTTTCTTTTTTCTCATTTAATTGAAAGTAAACCAAAATGAAAATTCATTAAAATGGCTCTTTTAAAAAAAAATAACGATCTTATACTCATTTAATTTTTGTGGACTAATTCTTGCTGCATATATTTCACCAAAAATTAAAAAACAGATGTGAAGTGAGGTCAAATTTCTACCTTCCCTCCTCACCTTCCCTTAAGAAGGATGTTAGAATTATTTAACCCACACATTGTATGGGGTTGATTATTAAAGCTGACTTGATCTGAACAGTTATAAAAGTTCTACAGACATAGAAGTTCGCAGGTATTGTTACATGGGCAAATTCAGAATAGGAGGGAAATGTAATTTCTACTTTATATACAAATAACACATTTAGGAATAGGATTTTCTTTTTAGCTTGTCATGAAGATTAATACCATGTCTCTTGGTTTCAGGTCGCAGGATGAAGGGACAGACAGAGCCTGACTCCCTGCTATGAAAAAGGTGAAGTACAAGAAAAGAACTGTACCTGTGGAAATTCAAACCTATGATTACATACTGACCAAATCTTACCATTTAGTATATCCGTTTGTAAACTAGATTTTTATTTGACTTAAATATAGCAAAAATATGTGCTTTCTTTTAATTTATTTTTTCTTAAAAACAAAAGGCAAGGCATCTCTCCTATAAGATAAATAAACTTTAAGAAGTGTTTGCTAATTGCCCTGTCCTCTAAATTCGGCCTCTCTAGAGTGTATTTAATTCTGTTTGTCTTTAGAATGTTGCAGAGTAATGAAGAAGAGTCACACAGGAAATACTGACAGTTTTACTCCTATTTATAGGGAACATTCCGTGAAACAAAGGAAACCATTTTTAAACCATCTTAGAATAGTTTTTTTAAGCTCAGTTTATGATAATATACTGGAAATTAACACAGGACTCTTATTTGCAGTTATTCCTTTAATAATAAGAATGATCACATCAGTTTTGGTGATTAATAATACTACTGACGTAACTCCCTAAAGCCTTTATGAATTTTTATGTAGTTAAAATTAAAGTCTCCCCCACCCCGTGCCCAGGCTTGGAATATATCCTTAGAGACTGGTCCAAAGCCACATAGCCAGTGGCAGATCTGATGTCAAGCGTGCATTTCCTGACTTGAGCTCTGTCTCTATTGCTTTTTCTTTTTTCTCATTACCTCATCCTGTCTTATTTAATTTATGGTGGGATAATATATCCTGAGGAAAATAAAAATAAACAGAGAAGCATAAAATGAATTCTAGCTTACTGCTGTTGTTTTTTAGCAATTTTCAACATCCTGGTTTTTTTCATTCCCAGGGTACTGATGCCCTGTAGTAGACATTGTTGTGTAGCAATGAGTCACAGTGTCTCCAGAAAATGTGCTGAGGAATCAGATAACTTGGGTGAGACTCTTATTCACTTGACAGCTTGTGTCTCAGCTTCCTTTCTAGAAAATGGAGTAGAATCTACTTTTTGCACTGGGGAGAATTCAGCAAAATATAGTTTATTTAAAGTGTTTATTATAGCATTGATGTTTATGAAATTGCCCCCCCAACTGTTAGATACTATTATATTTACTTTAATAATTAATATAATCAAGAAACAGGAAAGATTTATTCTCTCAAATTAAAATATTAACTAAATTGTAGCTCAAGTAGAAATTTACTTTCTGGAGAAGGGTTTCTTAGAGTTCCAGCGATTTCTCTTCTAAGCATTGTTAGCACATGGTAAAGCCTAATAAATGAGAAACTGAAGAATAATGTTTTCAATTATTAAAAACTATATAAACCAGAGCAATTAACAGCTTAGTTACCAAATTAAATTATTTTGCTTTGAACCTCCAGGTTTATGCTGAAAAGAAAGTCCTTCTAGATGTAGCATTTGTTCTCAGATGATGTGATGAATTCTGAGAAAATGAGTTTAAGACATGTATTAAATATGCAAGTTTAAAAATTATGGAAATCTTGGGAATTTGTCTTAGAAGTGCTTAGTTGGGGCACCATGAAAGTAGTTTTATTTTTGGTTCTGATTATAAAAGTTGATGGCTTTTTTTTTTTTTAAAGATTTTATTTATTTGACAGAGAGAGATCACAAATAGGCAGAGAGGCAGGCAGAGGAGCGGGGGTGGTGGGGGAAGCAGGCTCCCTGCTGAGCAGAGAGCCCGATGTGGGGCTTAATCCCAGGACCCTGGGATCATCACCTGAGCCAAAAGCAGAGGCTTAACCCACTGAGCCACCCAGGTGCCCCTTAAGTTCACAGCTTCTTCTTTTTTCTTTTTCTTTTCTCCTCATCTAGTTAAACATGAATTTAAAAGTTGCAGGGTTGGAAAAATTTCTGGGATCGTGTGGTCTTCCGCTTTTCATGATACCTATGGCACAAATATAATCTATAGAAACTAAAAGAAGTTAACTTGGTTCTTGCAAGAAAGAGGGGTAGAGTTTGGCTTAGCACCCTGGCAGAGCTCAACCTCTGCAGAGTGAGGACAGACCTTTCCTTTTACAGGCGAGGGAATGGAATCCTGAGGCATTGTGTGCTGTACTCAAAGACACACTGTCAGACAGATAGTGGCAGAGCCAGGGAGTGAACAAACCCTCTCCTCTTCTGTTCTTTTGGTTGTACACTATATCCTTCCTAGTGACGAATCTGTAACTTAGAACCCTGACAAACCCCGATTCTTTTCTCTTTTCTGCTTTTATTCCAGAGCTATACCTGACCAGAAAGTCCATTTAACTTGTTATCAGAATGAAGGGCATTTCCTTGGATTAGTACAACCCATCTCAATGTTTAATTGACTAAATCATTACTCACCTATCGCTCACCTACTGCGTGTTGGCACTATGCTCTGGAAATGTCAAGATAATGAACATGTTGTCTTTTCCCGAATAAGTATGAGAGGAATATAGATAAACACATAAAAAAATGCCATATCTCTTAACAGCTGCTTAACTAGAAAATAAAAATTGTGTTAACAACATTGATTCTTTCAGTCTTAAATAGTAATCATCAAATAACATATTTCTCGTGGTAAAATATAGTATGTATACCAGAAAGGCATGGTAATTGATTCACTTTATATTTTTATTTAAAAGAATGATTTTCTCTTAAGTTAGTTAGTTAGTTATTGTTGTGAGTCACGACTCCCATGGGCTGGGAGCTGGTGTCCCGTGGTCTTGGATGGCTGGGTGACTGATGAGGGTGTGGGGGTCTCTCTTGTAGAACCTCAGGAGATCATGGTCAATTGTAGATTTCCTGATAGAAATCCATCTCCTTATGTAATTACCAGTGGCCACGGTCATCATGGAACTAGTCGGAGTTGATTTACGCCTCTCAGTGATCTAGTCTGGTTGATTAGCTATGATCTAGACAACATAAGACTTCCTTTGGCAGGGAAAATTAAGTGGAACCCCAGAGGGCCATGTAGCTATGCCAGGCTTCACGTCAGGATTCTTGGCCTTCTCAATGCCTTGCTCATAGTGGAAGTTCAGGACTTTGAGGATTGCCTAGTCTGCCCGGAGTAAATGCTCACCTGATTTTCTGCCACTTTGACATTGGACTGTGCCTGTCCTTGTCTGCTACAGTAAATCAGGCTGTTTCTATTGCATGGTGTTTTAAGTAGGCTGTTCACCTTCATACCATGAATCCTGTCTAGCCTCATTTTCCTATGTCAGACTATCTTTACTGCTCTACCAGCCTTAAGGAGGGGATTGGACTTCTCTTTTGATGTCCATATCATGAACGAAGTATAAGGAGAAAGTGACTTCATCCTCTACTAGATAGAAAGAAGTCAGAATTTGGGGCGGCCAAAGTGGCTAGGTATAGAGGGGTGCATTTATGGAGAGGAGGACACCATGGAAAAGTAGCCCAAATATATATACATAAATTCTAATATTTGCTAACTATTAACCTGCACATAAACAGGCTAGAGACCTCAAAAGACTGAGTACAAAGATACATCTGATGGCCAAGTATCTGACCAGGGATATTTGTGGCCAAATGATGCTCAGGGAGAGATTTGACTTTAAGTGCTGCCAATGTAGAGGGGTGTTGGTAAACAATCTCTGGCTTTTGGTGGCCTGCCTGTCAAGCCCCAAGAGTAGGGATTTTACTCTGGGAAAACTGAAATAGACAACAGCTAGCAGATCTTCCTATTAAGGAGATGTACAAGAATTTTTTTTTCCCTAAATTCCAGGAAAAAATTTAACTCTCCTTGAAGAAAGATATTATTCAGAGTTTCCAGAATATTCAATTAAAAAAACCTACAAGGCATGCGATAACACAGGACCAAATAACCAAAACCTAAGAGGGAAAAAAACCCCACAATAAACCCATAAAGGATTGAGAGATTACACTTATCAGATAGGGAATTTAAAGTAGCTATGGATAATATGACCAAGACACTGGAGGTACCAAGGTAGTTGAAGAGATGAATAATTTTAGCAGAGAACTGGAATCTATAGAAATTCATCAAGTTGACCTTCTCTAAATGAAAAATGTAACACTAAGAACTCTAGATATTTTGAACAAATGAGGGAACACATCAGAACATAGGATTAATAAACTGGAAGACCAGGTTGAATAAGCTAAGAGAGAAAAAAGAATGGAAGAAACAGACCAGTGCATAGAAAACACGTGATACCCAAAGTGGACTTCTGAACTCTCTGTCATCCAAAAAGAGAGTTCATGCTGTGGAGCTCTACACATCACTTCCTTCTAGACAATTGGATGCAACTGGAAACATACTCCAATATGTCAAATTTTGTTGCTGACCCAAAGCTTCTGAAACTCAAGGCAATTCAGGGAAGACATAATTTTGTTGGCTTTAATTTTAATGGAAAACCTGTCTCCTTTAAGTGGTTATCTTTGCCAATGTTTGACAACTTCTGGAAAGAGAATAGAGTACAAGGTTCTGGAGGGTAGGACTGATCCAGGTCAAACTCTTTTCCTTAAGGAAATTATAGAGTGTCATAAGAATGTCATAAGAATGTATTCATACTTTCATGTTTTAGCTCTTTTTTATTCTTATTCTGGTTTCAAAACTGTTTGCATCAGTAACAGATCCCTACCAGCTTCTGTCCTCCTGTTCTTGCTTCCACTTTTGATTTGACAGTGCTGTGTTCCCTTTTGCTGGTTTTTTTTTTTTTGTATTAAAAGACTGTATGGTTTTCCATTTCTGTACAGTTAGGCAGAGAGCAGAATTTTGGACCCAAGCCTTCATAATTTGCACCATGAAAACTGCTTCACCAGCTGCAAGGCATCTTTTCTGGGTTTTGAAACTATTTTTCTTGAGACTTTCGTGCATTGCCTGTAGATCCACCCTGACACTGTTGGGGGAAAAATAATATACTCTTATAGGAGTCTTATTGGTGCCTTGGGAAAAGATAACAATACGAAGACATATTTATGAAGATTTTAAGCAAAAGTGATAATATATTTTATCTCTTTACTATTCACTGGTTTGCAAACCCATTGTTTGGTATTATACAGTTTTGGCTATTTTATATATCTGGAAAAGGCTTCTGACCTAGAAATGACAGTTGTTCCCTCCTTCCTGCTCCCTATTTGACCCCACAGCGTCTCCCCAAGTCCTTGGTGGTAAAGAAGTATATCCTGGGCACTCAATAACGCATGAATCTAATTGCGGATAACTTATTGCCCCACGACTCTGCTTGATGCACGATAGTGACTCAGGTCCTGAGCGTAGAAAATGACCAGACTTGGTTTACACATGTCCACACTGAAGGCATCCCCGAAGACACAGCAAGCTGGAGGAAATACTAATTTTAATGTTAAATCACTTTAAAGCTTTTTTTCTTGGTTATGAAATGCTTTCCCAGATGTTACGCCATTTGATTTTCTCAAATGGTGTGTGGTAGGAAGAGTGAGTGTTATTATCCCCATTCGCAATGAAGAGATTAAGGTGGAGGAAGACGTGATTGATCCAAGGCAACAGCTAATAAGCATTAAACATAGGCCTTTTTCATCATGCAGCGTTGACGACCTTACTTAGGAGGCTTGGTGGACTGGTTGGCAGAGGCATGTGCCTGCCTTAAGCCCATGATAGGTATAGACTAAACTCCCCCCTCCCAAATTTTATTTATTTATTTGACAGAGAGAGAGAGAGCACAAGTAGGCAGAGAGGCAGGCAGAGAGAGAGGGGGAAAGCAGACTCCCTGCTGAGCAGAGAGCCCAGTGCTGGACTCTACCCCAGGATCCCTGGATCATGACCTGTGCTGAAGGCAGATGCTTAAATGCCTGAGCCACCCAGGCACTCCGGACTATATTTTTGAATACCATTCTGACACTAGTAGAAGAGAGATATTCTATATTACAAAGACCTCTTATGATGTGAATCCCCAAGTCCTTCTGGGAAATGGTGAAAGATGAGTATTAGAAATGTGTGCTGACCTTAAAAAGAAGGAAATAGCTACCTGCAGGTGGTTTGAGAAGCTCAGGAACATGTTTTTGGAAATTTGCAATAATGGCTTATCCAGATTAGATGACATTCTGAGCCAGAAAGGGCCTTGCATATTCACTGTCATTTAAGCTGTTCAAACAGCAAGATGTCAAGCATTTAAGCATGTTTATCATGCGCACACTTAGTGTCAAGGTCATGCTGGGAGACAATTCTCGGAATAGGTGTCTCATTTCCACATGTTTGGTGAGCAGAGGAACTAATTCACTATATTCCATTCTATCATTTTGAGAATGTTTATACAAGTGAACAGCCTTGGAAAATGGAGATAATGGCTCTGTCCAGGGCAAAAGGGAGGCATGCTTACTGACAAGCGTAAAAGATTCAGGTTCCCTAAATGCAGGTTGCTTCTCCTATAATGTTCACTCAGTTCACCTGACCCTCTTTGTGTTGCTGTGTTATTTGGCATTCTGGAAGAGGGCCGGAAGAGGCTAATACCCTGTTACCACTGTGGCTGTGAGTAGCAAAGTCCGTTTTCTCTGACCCAGGTATGTCGTGTCTTCTTCCAGCATCTTTGCTAAGTGTTAGCTTGCAAATAGTCTTCACAGTTCCAACGGGTCACGAGGCATCTTCCTACTGCTCCACCTCATCTCTGGCCTGATGAAACAAAACAAAACATCAGAAAAACTCACAAGACCTTTAGAGACTATGTGCACCCAGTTTCCTGAGTCTTGTGTATTTCTAGCAGGATACTCTGGCCTTTCTGAAGGAACCAGATATGTAGTTGGTGGAAAGCAAATAATGACCCTGTAAAGCCTTTGGGGACTTTCAGATAAGTTGCTGCTACTTCCGCACTGCTGACTTCAGTCTCTGTAAGACCAGCTTGGAGCAACCTGGGATTTAAGTCTTGAGTCCGAGGAGCTGCTTTTACTTTCCCACTTATTGCTCAACACATTCAGAAATTATCCTTCCTGTTGTTTACTAGGCTGGATTTTCATTCTTAGCTCAGTGTAGACTTCCATTTCTGAATAGACTTCCAGTTCATTTTTGAATGATGGTTCTTGCCAAGGTGACCATATTCTAATTGGTTTTTATTATGACCAGTAACTCAGCAAACCATCTCTGATGAGATTTATGCTCATTTAAGATGGGGAATTTTTTTTTAACGTTGTAAGTTAAGTAGGGTCTAGTCATGGGTAAGAAGTTTCTCCAAATTTGGGCTTTCCTTTTGTTAAAGGTTAATGTAACACTCACTTCTGCACCTGATCCCTTTTATGTATCCTAATTCATACGGGTTTGGACTTTAGTTTGGTCCCATTAACTTATGCTTCACTTACTCTTTCTCAGTTCTACCCTCTCCCTTTTAAGCCCTTAGTAAGTTGCCCATTTGACTCTCAGGAGCTGGTCAACCTAGATACTTGCAGAAACCGAATAAATATTTGTGGAATGACTGAAAAAAAAAAATACTGGGTCTTTTTTTGAGTTTCTTACCAAAGCTCTTCAGTCTAACCAGGACTTTGATTTTCCCAATAAAACATAGATCAGTAGTGGAATAATAATACTACAATAAACATGATAGTATTGATCGTAATGCCAACATTGGTTGAGTGCTTACTCTAAGCCAGATACTGTGCCAGGTACTTTACATGTATTGTCTCATTTAATTCTCAGAAAATTTCTCTATAATTATCCATATTTTACAGATTAAAAAAAATTGGGCACAGAGAAGTTTTATAATTTTCCCACAGTTACACAGCAACAGAACTGAGATTCTTCTACCTTCAAAGAGCTGGGGCTATCTGCTGCACGTATTACATAGTCAAAGAAGAAAAGTCAAACTTTTACTTTTGGGTAAGGTTGACTTTCAGTCAGCCATAAAAATGATTGCTTTATCCCAGGTGGTAGAAGAGCCATCAAGAAATATACTCAAAAGCTTAGGAGATCAGAGCCAAGCCAGAAAGACCTGACCTCTGTTGAAGGCAAACCATAAATGCTCTCACCCAGCTTCCACTGTACAGATCTCCCTCTTATATTTCTTGGTATTAATTAATTTATCCTTTAACTTATCCTAAAAATATTTATTGAACCCTAACTTGGTGCAATAATCCTGCCCCCTCCCCCCCAAAATTGTGGCTTCGTGAAGAGAATGAT
This sequence comes from Neogale vison, assembly GCF_020171115.1. Lineage (NCBI taxonomy): Eukaryota > Metazoa > Chordata > Mammalia > Carnivora > Mustelidae > Neogale > Neogale vison. The sequence goes on along the minus strand of NC_058091.1, from coordinate 69,240,657 downwards.
TCCTTACGGAGGAAGGAGACCATCCTTGTGGACCTGCCGGAGGCCAGGCATTTAGCTCAGGGAACAAAATGAAGCTTGAGGAGCTGTGAAGTGTGTGAGACACACCCTGAGGCCTCTTTCAGGGTTTTTCAAATGATTTTTAAAATTTGAGTATAGTTGACACACAGTGTTACATTAGTTTCACAATGCACAATGCAGATTTGATAAGTCTATGCATCATGCTGTGTTCAACACAAGTGTGGCTGCTGTCACCATAGGATACTATTACAATACCATGGATTGTATTCCTTGGGCTGTGCCCTTTACTCTCATGACTTATTCCAGCTGCAGTTGGAATCCTGTATCTTCCACTCGCCTTTGCCCATTTTGCCCAACACTTCACCACCCTCCCCTCTGACAACCTCTCAGTTTGTTCTCTGTATTTATAGGTCTGATTCTACTTTTTGTTCATTTATTCATTTGCTGTTTTCAGATACCACATTTGAATGAAATCATATGGTATTCATCTTTCTCCATCTTGACTTGTTTCAGTTAGTGTCATGCCTTCTAGGTCCATCCATGTGGTCACAAATGGCAAAATCTCATCCTTTTTAATGACTGCATAGTATTCCTCAGTATATATCTACCATATCTTCCTTATCCATTCACCTGTTGATGGACACCTGGGTTGCTTCCATAATTTTTGACCATTGTGAATATAATGCTCGATAACCATAGGAGAGCATATATCTTTTTGAATTAATATTTTTCTTTTCTTTGGGTAAATACTCAGTAGTAGAATTATTCGATTGTATGGTATTTCTTTCTTTTTTTCTTATCTTTTTTTTTTTTTTTTTGAGGAACCTCCATACTGGTTTCCCCAGGGACTGCACTAGTTTACCTTCTCATCAGCAGTGCATGAGAGACGTCTTTTCTCCACATCCTCACCAACACGGGTTATTCCTTAATTCTTTGATTTTAGCTATTCTGACAGGAATAAGGTGCTAACTCATTATGGTTTTCATTTGCATTTTCCTGATGCTGAGAGATGTTGAGCATGTTGGCACATGTCTGTTGGGACCTCTTGCATTGATTGTAAGTTCCTGAGGGCAGGGGCTGTATCTGTGTCTTTCACTGCTGAATCTTTTGTTCTGAGTACGCTGACACCCAAGGGATGCCGCATAAATATGGTCCAGTTGGAGCAATAGCCCTGTTTGATGTTCTTTTTTTGCCTCTTAATTATTCTCCTGGAATGTTACTTATAAGTTGTGGACTAGAATAATTGGATATATTGGTTTATTGTAAATGTTCAGATATTAGATTAAATATGGCCAAGTTTCAGTTTCTGCTCCTTCTTTGTCTTCAAATAGAAAAATAGCATTGTCATTTGCCATAGCTCGTGTTCTTCAGTATTATACTTTGAAACAGCAGAGCATTCCCCCTGCTTTTTTAAATTTCCAACATACAGAGAACAATTTCACAGAAGAACTTCTTACATATGGCTAAACTAAACTATGTAAGCAAACATACATTGTCTGCTAGATTAGGCCATATGAAATAGACAATATTTGAGGGTGTTTGACCTTCAAGTGGTTCAATTTAGTGGATTATGCTTTAAAAAAATGAGACAACTGAGATGCCTATAAAAGAGTAAACATTTCCCCATAAGCAATTTAATGGTATGTTCCAGAATGGAGACTTAACTTCTAGCTATAATGAAAGATATTTGTGTTTTTACTTTGCCTTATTAAAATTCTTCCTCACTGGCTGGCCCTGCATTGCACACTTGCTTTCCCAGCTCTGACTGTTATGTGAGTGTGTGTTGGATAATTTATTTCATATTATTTGAGGTCTTGTGAGTATTATTAGAATGAGAGGAAACCATGAAAATTATGGGTTCTTGGTCCACTACTTTAACAAATATTTACTGAGTGCCAACAAAAACAACATTTACTGCATGAGCGAAAAACAAAAAGGCACCATTCTTGCCTCTTTGGAATTTATTGTTTATGGTTTGTATTGTTTGTATCAAAGAGCTTTGCAAGTAAATGTACAATTACGGCTGATAGGTGCTTTGAAGGAGTGTGCATATTAGTGTTCTTGGGGGGATTGATCATGCTGGAGAGGTCTGGGCAGGTCTTTTTGAGGAAGTGATGGCTAAGCTGAGGTCGAGTGCAGCTGGTTAACTGAATGGATGGAAGGAGACCAGCGGTGGGGATAGGAAGCAATACGGTTCAGTTAGGTTCACAGAGTGTTAATAGAATGTTTGCCATGTGCCATATGCCCTCCAATGCTGGGACATAGAAAATGAGATGCCACCTTTGCCTCAGTGTATAACTCACTCTTAGGGTTTCATTGTCATGTCATTTTTAAACGAGGAGAGCCACTCTGTATGTATTTGTTTTGCTTCTGTGTAGTTAGTTCCCTTTGTTTTGGATTACGTCAACCAGGCCAGTCCTTCTCATGAATCACACACAGTCTTCTACTTCTTCTTCTTCTTCTTTTTTTTTTTTTTTTGTCATGGGATCAAAGCTGAACAAACGAATACACATAGTCTGCGAGATTCAAGTCCAGGAACACGCCTCCAGGCTCTACTGAAGGCATCGACTGAAGGTGGCCCCAGAGCAGAGTTCAGGCCTGTTTCAGAGCCCACCCGCCAGCGGCTCGGCTCCAGGGAGGAAGCCTGGCTGCCCCGGTACAAGGGGCCCATTGTTCCTTTATCTCTCTTCTTTGTAGCTGTTAGCTACAATTGCTGAATTATTAACCCAGTCCTAAAAATGAATAATAAACATACTGTCTGTGCCCTTGATTAATCTGCTTTCATGTGAAGTATTACGTAGGCCTGGAGTATAAACCCCTGGAGACATACATACAAGGTATCAGGGATGCAAACAAAGAGGGAAGGAAGGAACTGTGGCAAAATAGATCTTGCCAAAACAGAACACAGGAACGGAGCAAAGCAGCACACACCAGTGCAGGACTTTTGCCCCAGACGGTAGGGCAGGTCCTCATTTGACTGTACCCACCAAATGCACGTGCGAGGCCTGTCATCTTTATTCCCTCCAAAGGCCTAGGCCCTCTCAGCATCCTTCTGCCTGGAACTCTGGCATAGCTGCCTATTCTAGAATTTACTGACTGTTGCCCTGTTTGGCTTCATACCCTGACCTTGGTGGAGAACTTGCCCCAGGGTGAGTTTTGAGCAATGCATCCTTTGCTCTTCTGTTTGACCTTGGTGAGTCACTCTACCACCCAGTCCTAACCCCCAAGGACACTGCCCTAACCACTAGGCTTGGCTTGCTCCTGGTGCTAGGAATGACCTTCACAGAAGGATGGAAGGGGAAGCTAGTGACCCCTAGACCCATGTCTCAGTTGAGCTGTCTCATTGTTTTCTTACTTTTCACTCTGTAAGGCTTCATAAACCTCTTTGATAGGTTGGTGTTGATAAATTCTCCTATTAAGGCTCTCTGGTCCTGGCTGCAAATCCTAAACACTCATTTTCTTTTTCTCCTGTTTTTTCTTATTGTAGAGTTTTGTGCTTCAGCTTTGGGGATTGATTTATTAGGGAGTAATCGTATTTCCAGGTTATAGAAGAGGATACTGAGAGATTGCATTACTCGATGACTTGTCCAACTTGAGGGGCTGCTGTTTATCATGGAGCGATCACGTAGAAAACAGCTATAGCTCCCAAATTTGCATTCTTAATTGAGGATGCATAATCAATAATACACAGGTCTCTCTAATCATACTAACTAAATGGTTGAATATTAGTGGTTTGAGTTTGTCAGTTAGAAAGCTTTAGCTTTAAAGATGCTAAGAAAGTAAGTTTGAAACAACAGCGATAAGTGGCCTTTCGGAAGATGCAAAATATAGTTCTATGTTCACAATCCATAAGACGTTGGAGGCTTTGCTTTTGAAAATTCAACTCGTGTTCTGTCTTTAACAATTCCACGCTTTTCCTGTGAAGAGCTATTATCAACCTGTTGATGGGAGCTGTGATTTTTGCCCCAAATTTCTACGTGCATGTGGTGAATCACATAATCAGACTATCTGTCTAGCAGGTTTCTTAGCTATCTCATTTCCAGATTATTCTGTAAAAAGGAATTTGTGTGAGTGCCATCTTACCCATTGAATAATTGTTTCTGCTTAATTTTTTTTCTGGGAATATTATTAACAATATACTCCAGTAATGATTTAGCCCAAGATGTTCTTGTGTTATTTTGGAGCAAGTTGCTAGTGACTCACAGCATACTGGGCGTCCAAGCTATGGTTAACTGGTGGTCAAGTTAGGAAATTCTGTCCCGGTTAACTCTCCTTTTCATAGCCCGGAACACCTCTCCACTCAACTTTTTTTCTTTGGATTCATCACGCTCACAGTGTCTGCTTGGTGTTTTCAGACCCAAAGTAGAAGCAATGCCATGCCATAATAACTATTGTTCCCATTACGCTTCCAGGTTAGCTAAAAACAGGAAATACAGGCCATTTCGTGGAAAAGCCTGCTTTTGTAATGTTTCCAACCCAAGAGGTTTGGATCAACTTTGGTTGAATGTCTGAACTTTTGGCTTCTTACTTACAGTAAACCTTCTAACTTCAGTATTTTAGCACTGTTTCTGCTTATAAGACCATGCCTTCCATATTTAGATTATGCTGACACATGCATCAGTTTACTGTTCAGTCATTTTTGTTTGGTATTAGGATGTGCTTGTAACCAAAAAAAGGTCCATAAGAAAATTATGTGACTCATAAGATGTAAAGCATAGTAGTGGAAAGAGCCATAATTGTCAAAGTTTTGAGACTTACTGGACAGTTTGAGATGGGTCTATTAATAAAAGGCTTCATTCATTAAGTGGATATTTGATGTGAAAATTCACTATGTAAAATCAATCCAGAAACAAAAATCCCAAGTTGGTTTAAACAGCCTGCTGAGTCTTTTGGTAGGGAATATCAGACCCCACCAAAAAAAAGATCTAGATCATTTTACACTATAATAATCAACCAACTGAGTTTTAGTCATCCTAGAAGGCTGGGGGAGTTTAGATTTGAAACTTCATGTAGATGGTATTTTTTTTTAAAGATCTATAAGGTAAAACTCTAATTGGATAGATTAGCAGAGGAAGCCACATATGGTTATATTTGTGTGGTTCCCAGCAAATAGGATGGTCTTGAGCAATGCACTGTGTTTTGTTTTTTTTGTTGTTTTCCCAGTGTCAGTAAGGGACCTAATCTTTCTTGGTCTCTTCCACATTTTGTGACTGTGTAGATTGGCCATCATGAATTAAGTGGATTGCGTTGTTTGATTGGTTCTCTTCTGACTTAGCCATCCCATGTGATTTTACAAACCATTCATTATGGTTTTTAAGCATGATAAATGGAGACATGAACTGTCATCCCAGAATGAGTTGTTAACATTTAGTTCACTTGCCTTTGTAAGATAAGATTTGTTATATATTTTTTTCACCTTTGATTTCATATTAAAGGCAAGTCATCTCAAGGAAGGAAGATGAGAAAATAACAGTGGCAGGGGATACAGAAAGCAGAGATAAGAGAAGGATGTTCTGGGGAATCCCATCCCTTCAACTTTAACCCTTATTGAGAAAGGAGTTTAGCTCAACACTTGCTGAAGTTCTGAACTATGACTGTATAATTATTTTTTCTCTATGTCTTCTTGCTCCCATTTAGCTGGAATGTACTAGACAGGATTAGAAATGACGGTTCTTTCCGTCTTTTTATGGTTTAGACTAAAAGCAAAGTGTCAGAGTTCTTAAACGTAATCTCTCTTGATGAGATTCCAAGGCTTTGTGCAGACTCAGAAAGTGGAGACAACATCTAGCTTTCTTTCTTTCTTTTTTTTTTTTTTTTTAAGATTTTATTTATTTATTTGACAGAGAGAGTTCACAAGTAGGCAGAGGAAGGCAGAGAGAGAGGAGGAAGCAGGCTCCCACTGAGCAGAGAGCCCCATGCGGGCTCAATCCCAGGACCCTGAGACCATGACCCGAGGTGAAGGCAGAGGTTCAACCCACTGAGCCACCCAGGCGCACCAACATCTAGCTTTCTTAAGAGTTTATCAAACTCTTTGTAACATACTAAAAACTGAAAATTTTGTTCATGGTTGGTTGTGATATAACCTTCTATTCCAGATCAACCCACCCCCTTTCCTAAACCTTCTTCCCAAGCAAGAAAAACAAAGTAAAAGACAGCTAATACCTATTAAAATGCTGCATAAGCCAGACATTTTTCTATTGTGTCTGTATCACATGATATCCATTTTCCTCCTTAATTCTTGGATCAATATCACTCACCATTTAAGATCTTATATTTCAGATTTTTAAGCTCTCGCTGCATAATACTGGATGAGTTAGAAAGTCCTAATAGCGAATTTATAAAGAAAATGTTGACAGAGCTTGGACTCTCACAGCGCTGGTGGGTACCATGATTATAATAATGGTTTTCTTTAAAACCCTTCCATGAAATGTTCCAAACAGTGGAATTTGTAGTTTTTCCTTTGGTCCAGAGATCAAAAACATGAACTATTTTACATTTTTAAAGTTGGGCAGCATCTGTGTTTCCACAATTTCTGTGGGAAAGCAATCCAGCCTTTCTCAGTTTTATTAAAAACCACCATCTTGGCTCCAATACGTGCCATTATAAGCAATTTCATTATGTTTCATATCTCCTTTTAGGAAGTAAGAGTCTGCCTAGTGCTCCCCCCACCCCACTGGCTTTCAAAGACTACATACTGTAAGTGAAAAGTGGTTTACAAAATTGAAGATGGGATCACATAGTGGTTAAAAGAGTAAATCTGAGAGACAGAGTCTTCGAGGTCAAATACTTGCTTTACCATTTTGTAACTATGTGTCTCAGGCAAGTTATGTAACTCTAAACCTTGGTTTCCCCATCAGTAAACTGTGTATTCTAGTCATATTTTCCTCACAGAGCTTTGGTAAGGATTAAATAAGATAACATATACAGAGTGACTGGTTCATGGCAAATTCTCAATCTGATGCCATCATTAGATGTTCTGCTTATTTTTAACACAGTTTGAAACATTTTCTACTGGTAGTTATCACCTTCCTAAGCTAATTTTATTTTGTAACAATCATGTTTTGGTGTTTCTCTTTTAGAATAAAATGAATGAAACCTGATTCATTTGTTTGACAACTCTTTATCGAGTGCCTAACCAATGCCAATTAACTAACACAACTCCTTCCCTAAAGGAACTCATATCATTAGCATAGTTGTTACATTATGCATTGGGAGTTGTCTTAATGTTGGGGGCGGGGAAAACATTTTAAGGGTTAAGCCAAATGGGTACAAAATTTTGTTCTTTGTAATTTAGAATCTGATGTTGGAATGCAACCTTATCATCTTTATCTATTATTAATGTGGACTACAAAGTTTAACTTGCAGGGAAAGGTTCATCATACTTTTTTTTTTTTTTTAAGATTTTGTTTATTTGAGAGAGAGAGAGCACACATGCACAAGCTGGGGAAGAGGTCGAGGCAGAGGGAGAAGCAGACTCCCTGCTGAGCATGGAACCCGATGCAGGGCTCAATCCCAGGACCCTGGGATCATAACCTAAGCCAAAGGGAAATGTTTAACCAACTGAGCCACCCATGTGCCCCAGGTTCATCATACTTTAAATAACCTAGAACCTCCAAAGACTTAATACAGAAAGATAATGTCCCGTGTTAATAGCTGTCATATTTCTTTAGAAAGTCGTTTTTGTTCACAGATAATCTCTGCTCTTCCCTATCATGTCTACTAAAGTAAAGTCTAAACAGAATTCTTATTGATAATTCAGGTATCTAAATTTTGAGTGTCTTTGAGTGTAATTAGTCAATCAGAGAAAGACAATTATCATATGCTGTCACTCATATGTGTAATAAAAGAAATAGTATAGAGGATAACAGGGGAAGGGAGGGAGAACTGGGAAGAAATCAAGAGAGGGAGACAGACCACGAGGGACTCTTGACTCTGGGAAACAAACTGAGAGTTGCTGGAGAGGAGTTGGGTGAGTGGATGGAGTAACTGGGTGATGGACATGATGTGATGAGCCCTGGGTGTTATACGCAACTAATGAATCATTGAACGTTTTATCAGAAACTAATTTTATATACTATGTGTTGGCTAATTGAATTTAAATTAAAAATAATAATAACTTTATTTTTAAATGGCAAAGAACAATGTGTTTTAGGATATGGTGTTATTTAGATATATATTTTTTTCTCACAATAAGAAAATTTGAGACCTTAAAAAGAGTGACTTTGTTAGCTGAGTTCTGCTTTAACCAAGTTTTATTTTATTTGTTTATTACTTATTTTTTCAGGGGTTACTTCCACGACTAACTTAAAGTAACTTACAAAGAAAACCAAAAAGTCAGTAGTAACATGCAGTTAAGAATATAAAATTAAATTCTTAGATGTAACTGAGTAAAAGGTCTTCAAGACAAGGTGAAAACAAATACGAATACACAAGAAATAAATCGACCTTTTTGCTATTGCCCTGTTTCAAATTTTGCATTTAATTTGCTGAGCCAAATTTAAATTGAACTACCATTATTCCTGAGCAGAATGATTGTAATTCCAGAGTGTATTTAATTAAATAATACAACAAACATTTTTGGAATACCTTATTGAGTTGGTCATTACCTTGTACGTATCAGCCATTTATGTTAGAACATCTCTATTGTTATTTCTCAGCTCTCTCTGATTTGGTTTATTAATTTAATGGCAAATATTTTTGTAGTTTATTATACTCAGGGCAATGGGGGTGAGATATGGATTAGGCTTCTCCTATTTCACTGTGAATTACTGTTTGCTATAGAATTTTTTCTATTTTGATTTGTTTTGTTCTTGTAGCTATCTTTTATCAAATTAAGGAATTTCCCTTGTGTTCCTAATCTGTTGGATTTTTTTCTACTAAGAATGAATGCTGACTTTTATCAAATGATTTTTTTTCTGGACCTTTTGTGATGACCATGTGAGTTTGTTCTTTCTTTCTTTCTTTCTTTTTTTTTTTTTTCTGTGAGTATGTTGAATTTTATTAATATGTTCCAAATATTAAATTGTGCATTTCTGGGGCAAGCCAATCTTGGTTGTGGTGTTTAATTCTTTTTATGGACCATAGGATTTAGTTTGTTTATATTGTGTGTATGGTTTTTACAACCATGCTTATGGGAGACAGTGGCTTGTTCTTGGTGTATTTATTTCTTGTAAAATTCTTATCAGATTTTGACGTCAACATGCTGCCCACATAAAATGAGATTGTAAATATTCCCTTGTTTCTTTTCTCTGGAAGATGTTATATAATAACGGTATTATTTTTTCCTTGAAAGTTTTGTAGGAATCAAGGATTAAAGCTGAGCCTGGTACTTTTTCCTTGGGAAAGAAGTTACAAGTTTAATTTTTTTCATAGATGCAGTACTATTCAGTTTTTTTTTCTTTCTTGTGTCAGTTTTCACCCCTGCTTCCTTCCCTTCACTCTGCAATCTTTGTTATTCTGAGGCTTCCCTTCTCTTTTCATTATCTATCTCAGAAGGTTTTTTTTTTTTTTTCCCCTACAACAGTAGCTGTAGGTCTTCCTCATTCTTTTAATGGCCACCTAATATTCTGTAGTCTGAAATTACCATATTTTATTTAATGGATCCCCTGTTGAGGAATATTTAGATTGTATCCAAATTTTGACTGTTATAATGTAACAATCGTGTAAAACACATCACTGTACATGTATCTGAGTGTATTAAGTAGAAGTATTTCTGGTTCATCTTAGTTTTTTTCTCTTCTATTCCTTAGTAGTAACTAGATCCAGCATAAATAGTGGAAGAGGAATTATTGCTTATTTTCTTCTTAACATTCTAACAAGGCAGACTTAGACTTCTATTTTCTAAATGATACTTTTTGCATTCCATTACTGCCTTGGGGTATATAATCATCTCTGCTTTCATGACTTATTACTGCTCAGAGTCAATATCCTGCAATACCCTTTAATTGATTTGCACTCAATTTGTCTAAGTTTTTTCAGTGGAGGAATATCTACACAGGGTCAAAATTTTGTCCCCTTTGTCCAGCACTTTATCCTTAATGCTCGGTATAGAGTCTCGCAAGCAGTAGGTGCTTAAAAATGAATTATTCATAGAAACAGTGAGATGTAATGTTTCCAAAACCGTATCCATGGGCTGAAGGACATTCATTCCTTTATTTGGTGAGTGATTTTCAGGGGTGTGGTAACCAGTGGCATGTTAGGAGTTTAATTAAGATGCAAAGCTGAATGAGATATCAGGCCTGTGTCTCACAGACCCAAAGGAACAGGCACATAACAGGACAGTTGCAGCACAAATCACTGTTGTAATGGCAATGGGAGGCCCAGAAGAATGAGAGGGACCCTGCCTGAGAGGGATGTGGAAGGCTTGTGGAGGGAAAGATGCTTGAACTGGTTCTTAAAAGATGGTTCTGGTTCTCATGGAGAGAATGAGTAGAGTAGCATGTATAGGAGAACACTCACTACAGGCTTTAAGGTAGCAGAGCTTATCAGAAAACAATGGTTTAAACAAAGTCACGTTTGCTCACCAAGAAATCTGAAGGTAAGCATCAGTTGCTGGTTTTGGTTCAGTGTTTTGAGACTATCTGAAGCAAGATCTCTGTGCTTCCTTTCATATGTCCCTCATGGTTAAGTGGGGGCCACTGCAACTCAAGCCACCATGTTCAACTTCCAGGTTGGTAATAGAAGGGAGCATCCCAGAGCAATTAGTCGAATCTTTATCAAGAATGCAAAACTTGGGGCACCTGGGTGGCTTAGTGGGTTAAAGCCTCTGCCTTCGGCTCAGGTCATGGTCCCAGGGTCCTGGGATCGAGCACCACATCGGGCTCTCTGCTCAGTGGGGAGCCTGCTTCCTCCCCCCCCCCGCCTGTTAAATAAATAAATAAAATCTTAAAAAAAAAAAAGAATGCAGAACTTTTGGTGAGTGCTGTGAAATGTGTAAGCCTTATGATTCACAGACCTGTACCCCTGGTGGAAGTAATACATAATATGTTTATAAAATAATAAAAAAAAGGAATGCAAAACTTTCTCTGAAGATTGAAGTTTCTCTCTCTTTGGCCAGAACTCTGTTTCATGGCACTCACTTGACTGAAAGGCAGGCTGAGAAGTGCCATCTGGGCACGTTTATGTCCCCGAAACAATAGAGGTCTATTAGGGAAGGAGAAGGGAAAATGGCTTGGGCAGACAGCTAGCTGAGACCGTCATCAGTGTGACATTAGATATTATTCTTAGGAAAATACTTGTAATATAAAAGGTGATTTGGACTGCTTGACTTGGGTGACCAATATATTCTCCCTAGTCTAGTGGCCACAGTATCTCTATGGATTATAATTATGAAAAAACATGAAAGTGATATTAATGATGATTTATAGTTCAGTAATATCACTGGACTATATTTAAGGTACTTTTCTATTTGAATAAAGTTACAAAGCAATCACTAACTACAATATATGTTTAATAACTATCTAGGAATCATATCTTTATAATGTTAATTTCTTTAATTTCACTCACTGATTCATTCATTACATGTTTACGGGGCACTCCTATGTGCCAGATACTGTCCTGGGAGCTTGGGATCGGGCAGTGAGAAAGGTAGACCAGTCTCTGTTTCCATGGACCACAGAGTCTAGCTCGGGAGACGGCAATAAGCAGGAGAACCAATCAACAATATGATTACAGATTACACTATAGGATACTAGGAGAGAAACAGTGACAGCCATAGAGTGAGAGGGCATGAGGGGCAAGCTGCTATTTCAGATCAGGTGGCCTGGCCAGGAGAGGCTGTCCTGCAGCCGTAACCTTTGGGTTGAAAGGTGAGAATGAGCCAGAGTGTTTGTGTTGGGATAGGATGAGAGGAGCAGGTACAGAGACCAGAGGCAGGAAAGGGCCAGAAATGGGAACTTGAGGCTGGTGTGGGTATACAACGGGGGAGCAGGAGAATACCTGTGTTAAGTGAGGCAGGGGCCTTTCCATGCAGTGTCCATTGGGCCACTGCATAGGAGCTATGGAAGGCCTGAGCCAGGAAGGGGGTGGTCTGGTTTGTGTTTACAAAGGGCCCCCTGACTGCCATCTGAGAAGGGCTAGAGGGAAGCCAGATGGGAGGGAGGGGGATCTGTTGGTTAGAAGGCTCTGGCCCAGCTGAGAGACTGTGATGATTTGGATAAGGCTTTCAGAGGAAATGGAGCACAGGTGCCCATAGTTCAGCGGACCTAGAACTGACAGGACTTGCTGGAAATTAGGAAAAGCCTGGTTTATAAGTAGAACACGTTTAGTTTCATGTTACCTATAAACTCTTACGGCAGCATCTTAGCTGGCTTCTTGCAATTCTCCTTAACTCAACCTTCATCCACTGAAAGGTTATGTCTACTGGGATAAGTGGGTGTGGTTTTGGTCTTTTTTTGACTTAAAAGAAAACACAACAGGAAAGGATTTTTAACAGAATAATAATTCTAGCTTAATATTTGCCCTTGAAGATCTTGTATGTGTCCTTCATCCTAAGGGAAACACCTGCTTTTCTAACTTTCCCAGTTCACAAAAATTAATATCCAGGAAAGGAGATATAATCATCATTTTTTGTTTTAGTTAGAAGAGAGAGGAAAAGCAAAGTGTACCATCTCTCTTTAGAACTTCCTTATTATTCACAGCATTTATGTGAAATATAATAACCTGAAGAAAAGAATATGATTTTTATGTAATTTTATTTGAAATAAACTTAGTCTACACCAGGGAGTCCCTCAATTTAATGGGCACATAAATTATGTGGGGGGGTCTTGTGGAAATGAAGATTTTTGACTCAGTAAGCCTGGGTGGCCCCCAGACTTGGTTCTGAATTTCAACCAAGATCCCATCTGGTCTGCAAACTACTCTTGAATGGGAAGGATCTCAACTTTTCCCAGCTCTTAATCACTTATACTTAAATTTTTCAGTGTTCCAGTATCACCAGATTGGAAAAACCAACCCAAGAGAACTTAAAACATACTTGGTAAGTAGAAGAAATAAGAATGTTTTTCCCTTCTGGAAATCTTTTCTAGATTTGCAATTCACTTTCTGTCCCTGGTTTGAAAAAGCCTGGCATTCTGATTATTGTCTGGTATGTTCTTTACCCTGATGACTAAGAATCTAATTACACTCTAAATTGTGACTATTTCCCTAAATATTTCCAGCTGCTTTCAAGATGAACTCTATAACATCACTAGAAAAAGACTCCTTGGCTTTTTGGGAAGCTTACAATATGATCCCAAATAGCTTTCTTTCAACATGTGATGTTCAGAAGACCACAGAATTTTAGGGTACCTTTTCAAATTAACATAAATCATACATGGTTTTCTTATGAAAGCATTTCTTTCAAAATGACCCACATTTTGACAAAAAAAAAGAAAAAAAGCATGTATCAGTTTAGACAAGATTTTGGCCTAGGAGAGAACTTAACTCAGAAACCTTATTTGGGAATGATGAATTTTAATATTCTCTGTCTCAATAAAAATAGTTGCTTAGTATACACTCTAAACTAGTTGTAAACCAAAGGGAAGGGCCTATTTAAATAATAAACTTAAGTACTAAGTTTCAAGTGCCAGAATGTTAAAATTGAAGTCAAAATTATTTCATCAAGTGGTGTCTGGGTAGCTCAGTCAGTTAAGCATCTGCCTTCAGCTCAGGTCATGATCTCAGAGTCCTGGGAGGAGTCCCATGTCCTGCTCCCTGCTCAGTGGGGAGTTTGCTGCTCCCTCTCCCTCTGCCTGCTGCTCCTTCTTCTGTGCTCTCTCTCTTTCTCTCAAATAAATAAAATCTTTAAAAGAAAAATTAATTCATCAAAAAATGTTTTATATAAGCCAGTATGTTATGAATACTCAGAATGTAATTTTTTTGGACAAAAATATGGCTTTTCAAAGTCTTATTACTCCAAAAAATATGCTAATTCAAAAAGACATCCAAGTACCTAATTATTTAAATGTTATTAAAGTTGGGATTTACAAAAAATATATCTAGGCAAGTAGTATTTACTCAGCTAAAAACATGACAGCAAGATATCCCTCCTGGTATTACATTTTTATTCATCTTTTTCCAAGTTCTATTCATTTTATGCCTCTTCTACATTTTAATATTTTATTTTAAGCATAGAAAAGATTATATGTAAAAATGAGTAATTTATAAAGCATATTTTCAAAGTAATGCCTGTGAACCCATCCCCTCCTTAAGAATTAGAAAAATACCAATACATTTTTATTCTTATCCAACTCTTGTTTCTTCCCCCAGAGGTGATCTCTATGCTGAATTTTTCATTAATCATCCTTTTAAAAAAAAAAATAGTTTTAGTGAGACACCTGGGTGGCTCAGTTGGTTAAGCATCTGCCTTTTTGGTTCAGGTCATGATCTCAGGGTTCTGGGATGGAACCCCATGTTGGGCTTTCTGCTCAGTGGGGAGTCTGCTTCTTCCGCTCCCCCTGTGTGCAGTTTCTCTTTCTCTCTCTTGCTCTCTCTCAAGTAAATAAATAAGATCTATAAAAAATAATTTTACTATGTAGACATATGAATTGAAATAAGATATTATTTAGTTCCTTGTTTTTTGAGCTTTGTAAAAATAGTTTCATAATGTATGTATTTAGTCTTTTTCTACTTGATACTGTTTCTAAGATAATACATATTAATGTCTAGTGGTAGGTTATTCTTTTCATCGTTGTGGAATATTAACTTTGAGAATGTATGAAATTTCTCCACTTTTTTGGAAGTGGATATTTGGTTTCCATTTTTTTTTATATTATTATGAAACATGCCTCCCTGAACATTCTAGTACTCCTGATGCACAGAGATTTTCTACGTTGTGTATATTTTGGAATGGAATAGCAAATGATCAACTTTCCAAAACAGTATCATTATTTTCCACTGTACAATTTTTATCTTCCTCTAACTACTGTATAGAAATTTCCATTGATCCATATCTTGGCTGTTAGTTGTCTTAGTTTTTATCAAAAAATAGGTATAATATTGTTATTTTAATTTGAAGTTACTTGACTATTGCTAGAGTTGATCATTTTTTATATGTTTATTGACCATTTGTCTTTCCCCCTCTGTGATATACTTATTCATTCTTTTGCTTACTTTTCTTAGGGTTATTTGCTTTTTTCTTGATATATTTCACTTTTCATTTAAGGACTTTATTACTTACTTATTTTTCCCCTGGTTACTTTCTAAATGGAGAATACATCTAATCTCATATTAGGTATGGGTTCTCTTGGTAGTGGCAGGGTAGCTCAGATCATATCAGCATTCCATTGATAACAATTACACACACATACACACAATATACACATAATTTTATACACATACAGATGCATATGCACATGTTGTGTTTGTGTTTGTGTATATGTGTGTGTATATATATATATATACATATATGTATATACATATATATATATATATAAAATCAACTACTGAAACTACTGGAGGACGAACAAAGGTGGGCGGAAACTGGAGAAGCATTGGTACTTGGAAATAGAATAGTGCCCAGTGAGCTTTTTCATAGTTAGTACTTGTCACTTGAGGGCAGCTCCAGTCAGCACTGTGTTCAGGGTTACCATAATGACTGGAGATTGAGGGTGAAAATCCCAGAAAGGAGAGAGACACAGAAGGAGAGTCCCAGATTCTGCATGTTAACTCCATCCAAATATCTGGTTGACTTATGACGTGTGCATATGTGGTAGGTAACAGCAACCCAAGACTGGAGGAATTGAACAGAGAGTTCAGCTGCTGACCACCACCTTGGGGCAAATAGTTTGGAGTTTAAGTTTGCCAAGGTATCTTGTTGTGAAAACTAATAAAACATCAGTAATCTCCAGAGAAATATAGTGTATTCTGTACAGGATTCAGGTTGCAAAACAAAATGACCAAATATGAGGAAAACAGAAAGTGATACCCATACTAAAGAACAAAGATAAGCAGTGGAGAATTGCTCCAAGAAACTGGAATTAACAGACAAGATTTTAAAGCAGCTCTTACAACTATTTAGAAATGTAAAGAAAAATATGATCACAATAAGTTAGTAGAGGAAATTTCAACAGAGAAATAGAAATTCTAACAAAGAACCAAATGGAAACTGTAGAAATAAAAAATATAATATCCGAAAGGAAGAAGAAAAACTCACTGGGTGGGTTTAAGAGCGAATTGAAGATGACAAAAAGAATCAATGCATTTGAAGATACATAATAGCAATTGTTCAATCTAAATAACAAAGAGGGAGAAGATTTAAAATAAAAATGAACAAAGACTCTGTCACTTGTAGGACAATATCAAAAGGTCTGAAAAACAGTCTGAGGGGTTTGAAGTGGCGGGGGGGTGGGAGGTTGGGGTACCAGGTGATGGGTATTATAGAGGGCACGGCTTGCATGGAGCACTGGGTGTGGTGAAAAAATAATGAATACTGTTTTTCTGAAAATAAATAAATTGGAAAAAAAAAAAGGTCTAACATGAACGTAAGTGGAATCTGAAAGGAGATAGAAAACAATGCAGAAAAGATTTGAGGAAACAATGACCTAAAAGTTCTTAAATTTGATGACAGTTATATTTGATGGTGTTGCCAAAACTTATCAGTTCTGTTGCCAGAAATCTCTATGAATGCAGCCTCTTTTCTGTCCTCATGCTCTCATTCATTTGCAGCAGCCTCCTACTTTGTCACCTGGAGACCAGCTTTTCCCAACTTTAGTGTATCATTCACATTGTCACCATAGTTATCTATCTAAAATTAATCTTTTTCTAAATCAAAGCTAATAATGACATTATAAACTAAGACAAAATCTTAACTCCTTAGCATGGCCTTTATGCTAGGACTCAATCTATAACTCCTGTCTCAGGACAAATATCCTTTTATACCTTCACGCCAGCTCACACTGGTGCCTTAGTGCCCTTACCTCTCTTTCTCTTTTCTAGTATGTCTTTGGTGAAGTCCTCTTCAGTAGCACAGTTAGGGTTAGTGTCTGTTCTCCGTGTTTCCATAACACATGATAAGCATCACTATTAGATCATAAAGCTGGAGAGAAAGAGACTGCACTATATACACCTCTAATTCAGGGACTTTTCCTCCTTGTTTCTGACATACAGAGACACTTGTTGCTGACATAAAGTAGGTGCCAATTACGTACATGTTGACTAAATAGACTATCTGGTAAAAGTTGTATTATCTATATCAGTACGAATTATGTTGGATCATAGGAAACCTCTGATATTTGACAATTTCTGAGTATAAAAATAGCAATTTCCTATGGTTAACCTACATGCATGAGGGAGCTTATAACTGTTAATAGATTAAGACAATTGGAGTTTTATATTCCACTTCTATTAACATTAATCAGGAAATTATACCAAATGATACCAAGAAATTGTCTGACTCAAACCACTACCTTTGGGCATGTGACATATTCTTGTGCAGAAGGAACCCTGAGAAATTACTTGCCCAAGGTTTGCAGAGCAATTAAGTGGTTGAGCATGCTGATAAATGTGAAAATAGGAGTTTAAAAAGTCATTTCATTAATATATAATATTTAAGTAAGTACCTGCTCTCTTTTCAGTGATGATAAGTGACCCATACCTATTCCTCTTTTCTAACTTTATTTTTCTCAAAGTATTGTTATGAAAGTTTTCAGACATACAGGAAAGTTAAAAGGATTGTGCAGTGAAAGCACAAATACTAATTTTAATGAGTAAAGCTGTGAAAAATTATTATGTCCATATTGGTATACAACCCTGAACTAGAAGATATAGTAATCTATTTTAAGGGGAGAACTAACAAGTATAGGTAAAATACAAAACTAAAAATAAAATCACGCTAATACTCTAAAACGATATACTATAGTAGAGTGGATTATTTTATAATATTTTTTATTAGTTTCTTTATCAATTGAGAAATTTCTATAAAATCAAAACAATATAGTTTAATCACTTTTAAAAATAAGTTTGAATTTGAATTCAAGATATGAGCAAGCTTTTAGCTACGTATGTTCTAAGATGGTGCTGGGCACTGGATTTGGTGCCTTAGTTTTCTCTGGGATACAGATCGAGTCAACTTTATGCCTATCTACCTTTAAAGTCAATGATTTCCCAGCTCAGTAATCCTGGCTGATTCATATTCATGTAATGACCAAGTCCATAACTACAGAATGATTTATTGGGTCTTTATTTCCATTTCCTTTTGGTCTATAATCATTTCCCAAATATCTGTTGAACTCCTACTATATATATAATGAGCATCATACTAGGGTTATAGAAGCAAATTAAATAGATAGAGCCCTAATATTCATGGTAGTTAGCATTTAGGAAGGCAAGCAGACTTGAAACAATTTTATAAGTTACTAAACAAAGAATTTATTACAATTTTGATAAATCCCATCCACTATCATTAGCAGTCATTGTGGGTCAGTGGAAATATAAGCACATCCTAAGGCTAGAGTTAAAATCTGTTCCTGTAATCCTCTCACCTGTGTGTTGAATCTCTAACATGCCAAGTTTCTGATTCTGAGATGGTAATTAAAAAGCAATAATAAAACTTTTTTGACTTTTTTTTTTTTTTTTAGTTTAGAGAAAAATACAGTTTTGTCATACAAAACTCTTTTTAAGAATTTGTCAAACAGAAGTGTAAATTAGAAATTGACCAACATTTCTATCTATGCACAGATCAGTAATTGTCCTAAAATTCCCTTCTGGTGCATTTCTTTGGGCTATCTCAGAACGGATAGCCTAACCACATCCCCTCTTGCAGGTGAGCACATGAGGTCTCCCAAGCCCTCATATCTGTGTCCTTTCATAAGCTTTTGAAAACTGTCCAGCTGAGTGTGAGCTATGAGAGGTGGCCAGGGAGTGTACCTCCTGGGGTGTGGGTGGGGATTGGGGTAAAGAGAGCTATAAAACAGGATAAGGTTGTCTTAAATTTCATTACTCCAGGTGGATCTCTCTTCTAATTATAACTTCCTTCCCTCTTGAGACTTGACTTTGGGACAGTTTGTTGTGAGGATATCAGAAGTGCTGGGAGGTTGGAGGCTGTTTTTTTCCAGGCACTTATGGAGTTTTGTGTCCCTACCTCCCAGAATCCCGAACACTTATGGCTCTGTAAGTCCTCAGTTAAGATATCAGGTCACTGGATCAGCAGCCACTGTTAAGTGTTGGTAGAAGACACTCTATACTCTCTTCAGTAATTTACTAGCCAATTATTGTGGTTTGAATTGTGTTCCCCAGAATGATATGTTGAAGTCCCAGTCTCTGGAACCTGTGAACATGACTTTACTTGGAAATAGGGTCTTTGCAGATATAATCAATTTAGGATGAAGTCACATTGGATTGGTGTGGGCCCTCATCTAATGACCGGTAACTGGTATCCATATAAGAAGAGGGGCATTTGGACATGGACATACACAGGAGAGAAAGCCAGGTAAAAGCAGAGGCAAAGATTGGAGTGATGCATCTACAAGCCAAAGAACATGAAGGCTTGCCAGCAGTCACCAGAAGTTAGAAGCTAGGAAGGATTCTTTTCCCAAAGCCTTCAAAGAGAGGATGGTTCTGCCAACACCTTGATTTTGGACTTCCATCCTCCAGAACATTGAGAAAATAAGTTTCTGTGGTTTGTCACAGTTTGTTTGTCACAGTAGTCCTAGGAAACTAATACACCAAACAGTAGACAAAGAATCATCTGAATCTTAAGATGAAGACCAGAAATGTTTCTGTCTTTCCATATCCCTTCAGATCTAAGCAGGAGCTCTCTCCCAACCTGTGGAGCATCTAGTAAAGTTTAATCCTCTACCACAGTCCTTCCTGTGCAAGTGCTCCAGGACAAATCAGGCATCCCTCCTGGGACTTGGACAGGCAGGCTACAGAGGTTTTATCTGTCCTGCTCCAAGTGTATCCATAGGTCTCCTGAGGTGAAGTCTGCTCCAGGAGATCCTGGTTGTCACCCAGGTCACCCAGCCTCCCACCGGAGGCCTGTGGTCAGGCCAACCACAGGCAGCAATTCCTGACCTCAGAAAGCCTTCTGTGCACCTCCAGCTCTTCTAGCTTGTCCCCTGCAGCCAGACTCTTGTATTATTTCCTAAATTACAGACCAGAAAGGACAAATGTATTTTGGAGTAGTGTAGTGTTGCACTTTTATACACACACACACACACACGTACACATACACACACACATGCATGCAAGTAGACATGTATATGTATATTTTACTCCCTGTTCAAATGTTTTTACTGACTCCCTCTTCCTTGGTGAGTAAAATCTAAAACAAGCTCTTAGCCTGACATTTAAGATTAGTCAGTATATTGCCCGACCACTCCCTTTATGTAATCTGTAATCTAGCTAAGCTCTCACACTGAACCACTTCCCATCTTTCAAAACCCAGATCAAATATTAACTCCCACGAGAAGGTAATCTTTCCTCATTTCCACAACCTATTTTGAATGACCATAATACTTTGTTTTTGCCATTCTAATCATGTTACTCATTGTATTGTGTGTTGTTGTACACTTGTCTGGCCCTTTTGCCTGGCAGGAAGAAAGCCTGTTGCTATTAAAAGTGAGATTGATAGCACAGTACATTGTGGAAAATGAAAGCATAGCCTTCTTGGAGTGTTTTCATATGCAGAAGGGTCTTCAGTGGTGCTTTCATTGCTGTAGTAGCTAACACTTACTGAGGACTTATTCTGTGCCAGGCGATGAGCTAAGCATGTTACATAAATTATTTTAGGTTTTTCCACTAATGTACACCAACTTCCTCATTTATCTTTGTGTCCAGCATAGCACATGGCATGGTTGTAGGTACGCAATAAGCATTTGCTGAAAGGTAAATCTAGAAGGCAGATGCATGGAGAACATGAGAACTTCTGAGCCTTTTCTCTTGATCTCAGTAGATATGTCACCTTTATGAAAGTTATGACTGAGTTGATCTGTTAGGGAAACTACTCTAACATAAATCTCTATCTTGGAGTATTTTCTAAACTAAAGAAGATTATGAGTGATGCTGTGATAATGAAGCAAGATTATAAATCATTTTGTCATTCTAAATCTTCCTATTTTAGTGTCCCTCTATGTATATGGGACACAAATCTAAAATAAAGTCTGGATTATTTTAAACCATGGTCCTTGTGATACATGCAGAAAAACGTACTGAAAGCCATATTCAAAATGCAGAGTATGAGCTCTTACATGTTTAATCCCACCATTTTTTGTATGACTGTATGGACAACTAATATATGCAACTCTAAACTATAGCTATAAAATTTTTCCATAAGAACTGAAATTGTATGTTGTGAACATTGGTATAAAGAACTAAGCATGTATGCCTTTCAATAACCTTTTCTTTTCTGTCATGTCCCAGCATCACAAACATGGCCACTGTGCAGAGCTTAACACAACTCACAAAAGACCCTAAAAACCAAGCCACCTTGTGGACTTGGCATCAAATTCAGATGATTTTGAAAAGCATTTCCAATCTTCTGTTCTTTTTGTTTGTTTGTTTTTTCTTTCTTACTTTATATTTCTTTCCATAAGAAAGCTGGGTCTGACCTATTTTTAGGATTTGGCCCATGGAATTGAACTTGGTGGTTTTAGTTTCACTGTTGTTGTTTTTCTTCTTTTAGGTAAAAAAATAAAACATAGGAGTCGTGGCTGCCATGACTAGAAAAGCACTAAGGCTTTCTTCCTTTAATTATACACTTACAGGCACACCAGACTAGAGACGTGCTTTATGTTTCCTGGAAACTGCAGGTTCTTAGTTCCCCTAAATCTTTTGAACCTTTCTCTTTAAATAACCCAGTGACTCCTAATGGCCCTTAAAAGAATGACATCATCAGAACATGCAAAATTAATCTACCTGAATATTAGTTCCCATTTTGTTTGTGGGTATTTTTTTTTACTATTAATAATTCTATCCCCCCCATATTATTTTCCATGCTATCCTTTGTCTATCTTATACAGCCCTCTCTTTTTAGCTAAAGAAGGTTGATGTAAACTCCTCTACACTCTGAGATCGAGTGCAAGCTAGAGGGAAATCACTGAGCTTTGAGATTCTCCCCTCAAACCAAGATGGCCTTCATTCCCTTTCCAGACTCTCCTGACCTTGTGAATTCTTACTAGAGTGGGTGTTAGAGGCAATAAATATAACATAACTAGTTATCAAGTGCTTCTGTAACTAGATTTGCTGAATGTTAGATGTGTAACCTTCAAGTTTCAAGTCTGGCAAGGTTTGGGTGCTCCTATATGTTCCATGGCCTTGAGTAGCTAGAGGATTTTGTGCTGGAAATCAGGATTACAAATATAAGGAAATCATGATAGGCAATTAAAATGTTTAATCATCAAACTCTGGAAATTAGGGCAGATTAACCATCTCAATAGGTGGAAGGAATGTAAATGAGTACCAGAAAACTGCTAGCATCACTTTTGTTCCAGAGTTTGTTTTAGAGTTTTGGTAACGCCAACTGGACTTTTCCCCTGACTTATCTTAACACGTCTTTTTCGTATTTGAGAGTCTGGCCAGGATTGGAAACAGAGGTGTGAAAGAATTGCAAGAGTGGTTGTTTTTGTAGTACTTTTGGCTACAAGTAAAATAAGCAGGAAATTCTAAAATGTCTTGAGAAAATTTGTCCTCCAAAAAATTCTAGCTTGAATTAAAAAAAAAAAAAAAAGGGATTCAGACATTTAGGATGGTATTCAAATAAGAATGGTACTACTATGGATAGCGACAGTAGTGGCAACTAATTTAATGTTTTAATGTCTATACCATACTTTCTAGGGTTGTCAGTATTCTTTCATATGCCTTTGGCTCCTCTGGTGGCTATAAAAACCTTATCAGGCACAAGAATTTGGTGGTATTACTTCCGTTTTACAAATGAGACAGCTGAAATGCAATGTTCATAGCAGTGTTTATTTTGTTGCTTTGCCTAGGCAATACTTTGACCTCATAGGCACTCACAAATACTTTTTAAAATTTCTACTTCAAGATTATTCTGAAGCACAGAAGCTCACGTGTGTTTCCAGTACCATCTGTGAATACAAACACAACTCTTCACATTTTTAATAATCTGAAAAAGATATATTAAGTGCTTGACCATGAATGTTGCTATGTTCATTTTGTGCTCTCTAGAATCAAGATATTCAATAAGTTTAGCTATTTCTGACTTTATAAGTAATACAATGTTCATTTGAAAGTGTAGAGGCAATTAAACAAACCCAGATTCCTAGAAAAGTGATTAGGATTAATGTGAAGAAAGATTTGGGTTCCAGCATTTAGAGAAGTGTTGTGGATGACTATAGTTGTAGCAAATAAGAGTAAACAAAAATGAATATGTGATTATTTAGAGCTCAACTGAATGGAACTCATTAGCTGAAAACCTGGTGTATAAGAGCTCTCTTGTACGTTTAATGTAATAAAGTTTCAAAGACATCAGAACTAAGTGGTTGTGGTAATACAATGCTTGAATCAACTTTATAGTGCTTTCTAGATATTTGAATATCATCCTTTATGAGTATATGCATGTGCTACATACCTTTATTCACTTGTTCAAAAAGCTTATCTATACAAAATCCACATGAAAATGCAGATTTATGTGGACTTCTTTCTGCATTGTAGTAAACATGAATGTGCTTCTGAACATCTGATGATTATTGTTATGATTGTTGGAAGGTAGAATGTGGCAAGCAGAGCATGTAAGTATAGAGGATGTAGAACATACAGGTGTAAAGGACGTAGAAACTATAGGTAGGTAGAGAGGATGTACAACATATAGGCATAGAGAATGTAGTTCAGTATCTCATAGCTTAAATGATGTTCCTACTCTTCAGCCATAGCAATACACAGAGATTATATAAAGCAGTATACAAAGGTATATTATAAATACCTATACACACACACACACACACACATTTACACTTTATTTTAAGGCTACATAAAGAAGTCATTAAATTCAATATAGCAAGCCTGATAAGAGAGGTATGATTACAATATTCAGTTTTCATGATCTACACATCAAAATTATAGAGAAACAGATTTCAACTTAATAGGACAAAGAACCTTCCAGTGAAAATGATTGTTGAAAGTTTGATTGGACTGCCTCAGAAGGTAGTAAATTTTCTTCCAGTGGAGATAATAAAACAGATGCTATAGTGGAGATTCTAGAATTGTATTGGGTTTGACTAGATTATTTTGGAAGTCCCCATGATTCATTGCTACTGGAGGTTTTTGGCTCAAGCGTGAATCTCAGAATTTCACCTTTGGAAACTTCAAAAATGTTCTCCTTCCGCTGTTTTACTTTTCAGAGGAGGAAACTGCACCCCAAGGAAAGAAATAGCTAATATGTTTCAGGAGGTTTGTTTGACAAGAGTTTATCCTTTTGACTTTATTTAGAACTAAGTAAAATGTACCTACCAGTATTCTCAGTGAACTTTCTGCCTGTATTGTGTCAGGAAAACTGGACACCCACTGAATGTAGGAGGTTTTTTACTTCAGATTAATAATCAGACATGTATAACTCACCAAGAACAAGTTTTGTACATGATTAATTGAGAGTAATCATTGTTAACTTCCATTTATTTTTTAAAGCTGGTACACTTCTTTAGCCACAGGGATGGGGCTCAAAGGCTTTCTTTCTAAAATAAGGATCTTCTAGAAAGAGTAAAGGGGAAGATCAGGATTACAAATGAGAGGTTAAGTGCTAAGAGTTCTAAATTCACTTCCTTGTGTTATCCGCTATTCCTTGGGGGATATGAGGCAAGATAACCAAAGCAGGTATTGGTTTCTAAGTACAGGAAGAGCCATTCTGGTTTGCCATACTGGCAAAGCCTTAGTATTCCATGACAAGTAATAATTGGCCCTTGCTGAGAGACTTCTGAATACCACACCACCGGTCCTCCCACTACCTTCCTTGGCTGCCCCACCCCTGCATAGACCATAGGCTTCCTGACTTTGGAGCAGCTGACAGGTTAA
This sequence comes from Neogale vison, assembly GCF_020171115.1. NCBI lineage: Eukaryota > Metazoa > Chordata > Mammalia > Carnivora > Mustelidae > Neogale > Neogale vison. The sequence continues at coordinate 69,215,700 of NC_058091.1, read as the reverse complement.
CATCTCTTACTTAGTTGATTGGATACTGAAAAATAATTTCTAGCTAACATAATGTGTTGTTTGTTCAACAAACTTATTTCAGGCCACCCAAGGCAATCTCCAGAATCTCTTCTTTCAATGAGTCAGGTTATTTGTTAATGACCTTAAAATAGAGGGAAAATAATTTCACTTCTGCCATACACTTGGGGGAAATTGTGAGTTAAGGCTTAAAAGTATCTCATTGTATTTAAAAGTATTTTTTTAAAAAAGTATTTTCAGAGTGTTCTTTAGATTAGTTCATAATTAGGTTATTCAGATGATGAAGGAGTTTTTTGTTTGTTTTCGATTTTCTGGTTGGTTGAAAGAATTAGATGAAATTAAAGACTTTTTTTTTCCTCTTAGAATCTTGGCTCTTGTGTATATGAGGCATGAAATAATAAAACAGCTACCATTTCTGGAGTGCTTACTATGTGCCAAACACTGCTGTGTCCTTTACATATATCATCTCATTTAATTCTTACGATAACCCAAAGAGATATGTTCTTTTATCATTCCCATGTTATAGCTGAGGAGACTAGAGGTTTAGGGCAGCAACATATGAATCATCCACTCATAAGCCATAGAACTACAGATGTAAACCTTGATCTACCAGTGCCATTGAGAGTTGTAAGGAATCAGAGCCTGGGCTCCATTTCAGTCTGCCAGGAAAACCTGAGCCTGGGTTCCTTCACAGGACCGTGCCCAGGATCCTCAGCCTATAAAGTCTGCCTTGGTCCAAAGGACTCTAAGGTTGGAGTCTAGTTCAACAGTCATCAAGTTATGTAAACCTGCATAGAAACTTTAAGGCTGAAGAGTTCAGGAGCCACAGAGCTGGGTGATACCTGTATTGATAGAGGTGGGGGATGGGGAGACCTGTACAACTCAGAATATCTGGTTAATTCCTTCATTTGTTAATAATAGACAATTCCTGCCTCACATTCCTCATTATCATATCCCTCTGTTCCCGCTTCATCATTCTGTTTCTGTCTCATCTACCTTCACCTACATCCTTCATCCAAGTCTTTCTTCATCACCATAAGTACATATGTGAAAATTAAAAAAAAAAAAAACACAGCTTGAATTATGAAGGGATTGGAGGCTCCATATAGTCTCTTTTTCTTCCTTCACAAGATTCTCTCAGTACTTTGGATGTAATAAACATTCAAAAAGTATGTGTGGATGGATTTATTTTATAGTTTTAAAAGGAAATATGTCATGGGGTAGTAGTGATATTCAGGGAAGTCTTTGGAAGAGTTATCTGTTTGATGAAGAAAGATTCAGAAGTATCATCAGATTTATTGCCTATATTAACTGGATGCAACGGGAGTAAAAGGGGGATAGTTTAAGCTTAAATTTGATTTAAAGAATGAAGAAAAGTTCTTATTCACTAACAAGTGCATTGCACGTCATTTCAACTTATGTTTAAGAATTTATTCCTTAGTTCTGGGAAACTTTAATTTACTTTTGCCATGCTATGGCAGTCTTTGAGTAAAACAGATGAAAGCCAGCTTTTCTTGATGCTGTGCAATTTGTGTATTTTGCGTGCATTCCTGCCAGATATCTGGAAGATGTGCCTCTGATAGGACTACATGCCAGTTACTTCTGGGGAGCACCATTTCTAACAAAATTTTACCTGAGATAAGTAAAAGTGATTACTGTTATAAACTCCCAAATCTAAATGGCTTAACATAGGAAGCAGAGTGAATCAGTGAGCAGCTTATCTTGTGGTCACTCAGAAATCTAGTCTTCCTCTGCCATCTTGGGACCTCAGAGTCTTCTACTGGCTTCTCCACAGCTAGCCAGAAAATGGGGTAAAAGAGGATCACCTGGGAGGTTTCTTAATGCTTCAGCCAGAACTATAGGATAGACTCAGGCAAGAGGACTCAGGCATGCAACCATGGCCTCAAGTGCAAGGGGAATGGCAATGCCATCTAACTGTGCTCTGGCGGGAGAAGCGTTTTGGTACCAGAGAGCAGTAGAAGCCACAAGGCAGTCTGTTGCTTCAGTAGCTCTTGGCTTTAATAGTGCTTTACTTACAGCACTGGGACTTTAGAATAAGAAAAAGAGAAGGAGCTTCTTAAATAATTCTTTGAGTTCTCTCTACTTCCACTTTTGTTATGAATGAGTTTTCCTTCAAATTGTGAAAAGTGAATCAAACGAAGTCTAGAGATGTAATGAACTCTCACCAAGGAAACATGGCATGTGGTTTTGGCCAAAAAGTTCACAGAATGTAGGAATCCTGGTGCCAAAAATCAGATAAAAACTAAAGTTATACACATTGAAAAATTGAACAAATGATATTGTTATTGAGTCTGTTTATATCGTACCTGTTAGACTTAATTTTAAAGAAGGTAGAAAGCTTGCTGTTGCTTTCTTCTTTGGTGGGGTTTTGTTTCTGTTTTTTTGTTTGTTTGTTTGTTTTTATTTTTTTTTAAAGATTTTATTTATTTATTTGTCAGAGAGAGAGGGAGAGAGAGCGAGCACAGGCAGACAGAGAGGCAGGCAGAGGCAGAGGGAGAAGCAGGCTCCCTGCCGAGCAAGGAGCCCGAAGTGGGACTCGATCCCAGAACGCTGGGATCATGACCTGAGCTGAAGGCAGCTGCTTAACCAACTGAGCCACCCAGGCGTCCCTTGTTTGTTTGTTTTTAAGGAAATAATGCTTTTAAAAAGAAGCAATGCTCTGAGCAACCTAGTAAATGGGGGAAGATATTTAAAAACCATATATCTGATAAGGAGTTAATATTCAAAATATATAAAGAATTCATACAACTCAAGAGCAAAAAAACCTAAAAACCAAAAACCAAACAATTATCAAGTGGATAGAGGGTCTGAGTTCTTCCAAAGAAGACATACAGATGGACAACAGGTATATGAAAAGGTGCTAAACATCTCTAATCATCAGAAAAATGCAAATCAAAATTACAATGAGATGTCAACTTACATCTGTTAGAGTGATTATTATCAAGAAGATAAGAAATAATAAGTGTTGGCAAAGATATAGAGAGAAAAGAACCTCATGTATTGTTGGTGGAATATAAGTTGGTACAGCCTCTCTGGACAAGGGTATGGAGATTCCTCAAGAAACAGAACCACCATGTGATTTAGCAATTCTAGATATTTATCAGAAGGAAATGAAAACAGTAACTTGAAGAGATGTGTGTTTCCCATGTTAATTGCAGCATTATTTACAATAGCCAAGAAATGTCCATCAGTGGGTCACTGGATAAAAAAGTGATACACACACACACATGTATATGTGCACATACGTACATATACATATATACATACATATATATGTACATATATATGTATATATCACTATATATATGGTGTTATACAGCCATATAAAAGGATGAGATCTATTAACACTTGTGACAACATAGATTGACCTTGAGGGCATTATACTAAGTGAAATAAGTCAGGCAGTGAAAGACAAACACTACATGCTCTCACTCCTATGTGGAATCTGAAGAAAAAACAAACTGAAATAAAATAAAACCAAACACAAAGATACAGAGAATAGGTTAGTGATTGCCAGAGATGGGGGAAGGAAGGTGTAGGTGAAATGGGTAGAGGTGGTCAAAAGGTACAATCTTCCTGTTATAAATAATTCCTGGGGATATAAAGTACAGCGTGATGACTATAGTTAATACTCTATTGTATATTTAAAAGCTGCTAGATTTACTTTTAAGAGTAAATCTTTAAAGTTCTCATCACAAGAAAAAACATTTATGATCGTGTGTAGTGATGGATGTTACCTACATTTACTGCAGTGATCACTTTGCAATGTGTACAAATAACAAATCAACTGAAACTAATATAATGTTATGAATCAATTTTATCTGGATAAAAAAAAGGAAAAAAAGAAAAGAAAAAAAAAACAGAAGAAAAGGGAAGAGAAGATGCTTTGCTTTACTCTATAGGCAGATTTATAACGTTTTGGTAACAAGGGTCCTTATCCTAGCAAGCATCTGAAACAAATCTGGTAATGAAAAATACTTCACTTGGTATATCTTCTGGAATGAAAATGATTTCAAAGATATCCAAATGGGAAATTTCTACTATAGAAACCATGATGCAGTTAGAGTAGTAAAACAGTACTATACTTAGCAACTAGCTCATTTCCTAGCAGTTACTAAGCTGACCACATTTATTCATTCAATTCACTTGTTAGACACTGTGTCCCAGGCACTGTTTCAAGTGCTGGAGACTCAGAAATGAACAAAGTGGGAAAATATCCCTGTCTTCATAGAACCTAATGTTGAATATAAGTTATAAAAAATGTTATGTGATGATGAATGTTGTAGAGGACAGCTGAGAAGAGGAGATAGAAGGATGTGGAGGGTAGAACTTTTAACTATGGGATTCAGGGAAGGTCTCACTGAGTGGAGGCTTAAAGGAGGTGAGGTAGTAAGCCATGTTTCTATCTTAGATAAAAACAGTATTCCTGAAAATAGGTAACAGCAAATGCAAAGGTCCTGAGGTAAGAGGATACCTGGCTTATTCTAGGTTACTGTGGTGGGAACAGAGCCAGAGAAGGGTAATGTAGTAGGAGATGAGGTCAGAGAAGAAATTTGGATGTTGAAGGGGGCCTGATAGGGAAGCTCTTGGAGATCATAAGAAGACTTTTCCTTATGTTTGCATTGAGTGACATAGGAGCCAATTTAAGATTATGAGCAGAGCAGTGACATGACCCAATATTTTTTTTAAAAAGATCATCCTGTCATCTGTGTTGGGAATATAGTGAGTGAAGGGACAAGGAGGAAGAAGGAAGACCGTTTGGTGTTTGTTGCCATAAACCTAAAGAAAGTGATGGTGGAATGGACCAGGGTAGTAATAGCAGAAGTAGTAGATGCTGGTAAGATACTGTATATATTTAGAAAACAAGGTCAACAGAGCTTTCTGATGGATTCAACATGGGAAAGTGGGCAGTGAAAGAAAGAAGGAAGCAAAGAAGGCTCCAGGATTTATTACCCTGAGCCAGTGGATGGATAGAAGAGCCATTTACTGAGGTGCAGAAGACTGGTAGAGTGGGGGGGAGCTCAGTTTATACCAGTTATATTTGTGACACATATTAGATGTCCTACTGTGGGTGTCAGGTATGTAGCTGGTTATTTAAGTTTGAAGGTCTAAGGATAGGTCAGGAAATAGAAATCTGGGAGAGCTGAGCAAAGAGAAGATACTAAAGCCATGTCCCTGGATGAGATTATCTAGAAAGTAAGTAAACACAGAGGGGAGTATCAAGGACTGACTCAGTCCTGGGGAACCGCTTATTAAGAGAGGTGATGGAACCAGGAAAAGAGACAGAAGAAGTGGACAGTTTGGTAAGAGGAAAACCAGAAGAGTAGCCCTGACTTAGATGTCAAGTAAGAAAAGTGTTTCCAGGGGTGCCTGGGTGGCCCAGTGGGTTAAGCCACTGCCTTCGGCTCAGGTCATGATCCCAGGGTCCTGGGATCGAGCCCCGAATCGGGCTCTCTGCTCAGCAGGGAGCCTGCTTCCTCCTCTCTCTCTGCCTGCTTCTCTGCCTGCTTGTGATCTCCGTCTGTCAAATAAATAAATAAAATCTTAAAAAAAAAAAAAAAAAGTGTTTCCAGGAGGAAGCAGTAGTTGAGTATGTTATTAGGATCAAGGAATGACTATTAGGTTTAGCAATGTGGAGGTTCTCGATGCCCTTGACCCGAGCAGTTTCTTGGAGTGGTGTGGGGGCAGGGTGCTCTTTGAAGTGAGACTGAGAGAATGGGAAGAGTGCATTGGAAGCAGTAAGAATAGACAACACTTGGGGGAGTTTTGGCACAGAGGGAAAAGAAATAAGGTAGTACTTGGAGAGGTAAGAAGTGTTAAGAGAAGGTTTTGAAAGATGAGAGGACTAACACTTTTGTTTTTGAATAATAGTGAGTAGAATGGAGAACAATGGGCAATGAAAGAGAGAGAAGGGAGATTTGGCCAAGAGGGTTTGGGAGCTGGGCACAAGTGGAAGGGCTGGCATTATCCAGGGTCATAGACAGCCCAGAGAGTGATGGCAGAGAATATAGGAGGGATCAAGGTTTAAGAAGAAAAATGGCGAAAGTATGAAAGAGTTCTTTAAGAGAAACAATAGGAGAATCAACACGTTAAGAAAATCTGATTACTTGATTCCATTGTGGTCCCTTAAAGATTGCTTGAGTTAGAAATCTTGAAAGAGTAAGATGAAAATAAAAGATGGTGAATCACTATCTTATAAATGAATGACAATCTGTTTCCAACTGAGTTGTGAGGAAGAAAGGTATTGAAGATTTTTGTGAGATTTAAAAGTCTCAGGAGACATTTTGGGAACTGTAGTCTTGTGCATTTAATGGAGCCATGTATCCTTATCCGGGAAGCCAGATTAACATTGACATAGACTTCCGCACAGTATGTGGCGAGACTAAATGAATGGTCTTGGTCAGTAGATTTTGCACTTAAAATAAGAGCCAGTGAAGGGAGTGGGACGAGTTGGAAAAAATACAGCCCCCAGGGAGGGCTGGAGCAAGAGACCTGTGCATTATGCCTTCCAGGCCTGAAACGGGAAGTCGGGTTTTAATAGCTTTGACTTACAAAATTAATACCCTCCAAAGAAAATTCACCTGTTGCCAAATCTAATGCCAGGGTTTGAATGCTCACGGTTCCTTCAAGTCTCTTGTTTGTTTTCATTTCTTTCTCTTTCCTTGTTCTTTTTCTCCTGCTTGCCAGAGTTTTCTGAACTTTTAGGCATGAATACTAAGGGCTTGCATTCTGTCTTCTTGAGGAATCCCGTAATCAGAAGGCCATAATCAGAGGGGGAGGGGGACAGTTATTGGTTTGGTTTCAAATGTATTTCTCCTGGCTATGGATTTCTCTAAATTTTTTGTGTACATATAAACACACTCTTTATGTCTTGCAATTTGGCCCACTTATTTTGAAATCCAACTCTTCGGAACATTCCTTTTTAGTTAGGTAAGGTTGACAAACAACAGTTCTGTCAGAAGAAGTTCTATTCACCTAGGTGCCAAGGACTTCTTATTTTTTTTCCATATACCTTCATTTTTCAAATTAGATACCCAAAGCCTCCTCCACTTGATCTATCACACAGTCAGATGTCAGTATTTAGCAAATTCTCTTGCCACTAATGGTTTTTACACTGGCGCTGTTTTCACAAAGTCTACTTTTAAACCGTGTGAATTAAAGTTTCCATTCAGTATCACCCACAAAGAGGCAAGAAACAAAGATGTCCATACACTGTTCTTGGTGTTGGCTGCTGTTAAGAGGAGAAGAATTTAAAGATCACTCTTAAGATTGGGCTGAAAAAAATATGAAGGGATTTCGATGTAGGAGTGTTGAGATATAGTCCATTTAATTTTTAGTAGATAAATTTCAAGATAAATTGTTTTCTTGATTTTTTTAATATATTGCTTTGAGTTTTGACTGAGCTCGAGAGTGGAAATAAGAAGATTTATTATTATTATTATTATTATTATTATTACTTTTGATGGAAAGTGGCTTTTTCTCATCATGTATTATAGTCATTCTATAAATTCTATAAATAGAGAAATGTGTAAACTACAAAGTATGAGTCCTCCCACAGTCCTACCTCCCAGAGATAATTAAACTGAACAGTTTAATTTTTATCCTTCCTCGTTGGTTTCTACATATGTGTATGTATGTTTATCTTTAGTTCTTAAAACAAAATGAGCTCTGATAGAATCATTTTAGCCTCGGTGTTTATTTTGTTAATAAGTTATGAACTATTTTCATATATGTTTACCTGATTTATTTTCCTATATGAATGAGCTAATATCTATTTCAATATTGGAGATTATTTACATTTCTAATTTTTACTATTAAAAAGGATGCTGCTATTCACACCTCCTTATAATGGGATAACATCAGCTATCCATTGGTTTCTTGAAATTAGTACATAAATACACCAATACATTTAAAGTGTCTAAAGGAATACAAGACACATAAATCCTTCAGGAAATTATTATTTATTATTCTTTCTATTTTATTTTTTACTAGTGAGTATATATCCTTTGAGAAAGTCTTAGAAATGAAATTATTCAGTTGATAAATATTACCAAATTGCCCTTGAAAAAGGTTCGATGAAGGCATATACCCATCATTGGTGAATAAAGCATATTTGTAACCCCACACTACTTAAATTAAACCTCAAAGAAGCATAATATACATATACAAAAATAAATGCATATGATAACTATTAACTCAACAAAGTGAATTCAGGGGTGCCTGGGCGGTTTAGTCGGTTAAGCATCCAACTCTTGATCTCAGCTCAGGTCTTGATCTCATGGTCATGAGTTTAAGTCCCATGTTGGGTTCCGTGGTGGGCATAAGAGCCTACTTAAAAACAAACAAATAAATAAAAGTTAAAAGAAAACAAAACAAAACCCAAAGTGAATTCATATATGTAACCAATATCTAGATCAAGACAGAAGTCATCTCTGAGTCCTCACCAGTCATTATTTGCTTTTCCTGCCCCAAAGGTAAGTACTATCCTGTTTCAATCACTGTGTACTAGTTAGTGTTCTATACTTCTGTCTAGCTTCTTCCACTCAATATTATGTTTGTGTTCGATGACCATCTATGTTGTTGCAGTTGTCAATATCTCATTCGTCTCTATGGTATGGTATTCTAGGAATATATTGTAAATTAACCACTCTGTTACTGATGGGACATTTTATGTGTTTGTTACAAATACCACTATTTTGATTCTTCTACATGTCTTTAATGTATGTTTCTGTCCGTGTATGTGTATATACATACACATACATTTAATTTATATATTGTGTGTATGTATATATACACAATATATTATGTATATATACACATTTATGTTGGAAATTTACCTCAGAGTAGAATTGCTAGTTCATAGGGTAGGTGTGCATTTAGCTTTACAAGTTTTCCAAATTGTGTAATTTATCACAATGACAGAAATGTAAGCTACTACTGGTTGTATGTCCTGGCCAGTTTCTGGTATTACTTATTTTTAAGATTTTGGTCATTCTGGTGGGTATGTAGTGGTATACAAAATTGTGTTTTTTTTTTTTTTTGTTGTTGTTGTTGTTGTTTTAGATTTTATTTATTTGTTTTTCAGAGAGAGAGAGAGAGCACAAACGGGGGAGCAGCAGGCAGAGGGAAGAGCAGTCTTTCTACTGAGCAGGAAGCCCGATACTGGACTTGAGCCGAAGGCAGATACTTAACAAACTGAGCCACCTAGGCATTCCCTACAATTGTGGTTTTAATTGTATTTTCTCAATAACTAATAGAGATAGTACCTTTTCATATATGATAATTAGTCATTTGGATGCTTTCTTTTGTGAAGTACCTTTTTAGGTCTTTTGTTCATTTTTAAAAATGGCTCGTCTTTTTCTTATTTATTTTAGTAGGAGTTATTTTTCTGGGTAGATGTCTTTGATGTATATAATATCCCTTATTAGATGTTTTTATATCTAATTTTAATTAGAGGTATTTTTCTCTTAATTTTGTCTTTAAGCAAATTTTAATGAGGTTTGTTTTTTCAGCCATTCCGTTTATAATTAGTGCTTGTTCTTGCTTAAGAAATCTTGGCCTACTCAAGGAATTCTCTGTGTTTTTGCCAGGAGCTGTATTATCCCACTTTTCTTTGTGAGGTCTGCAATTCCTTGATTTTATGTGGTACAATAAAGCAGTAGTAGTCTTATTTTCTCTGTATAAATAGCCAATTGACTGCACCATTTATTGAAAAGTGCTACAGTGGCAAGTTGTACATCAGATGACTCTATATGTCTCTTTTTCTGGACTATCCTATTTTATTGGTCAATTTATCTACCCTTCTTATCAAAACCATGTGCTTGAAACCAGGTGCTCACCTAGTAGTGCAAGCCTTCTTGGATTTTGGTTGCAATTGCATCAAATCTATCACTCAGTACTAACTTTGGGAGAATTTACAGTCATTCAGATTGAGTCCTTTAATCCACAACATGCTAACTGTCCATTTATTTAAGTCTCTCAGTAGTAAATCCAGTAGAAGTCTTGGATATATTTAATCATATTTATTCTTAGGTTTTCAGTGTTGTTTATATTTTATATTAAATACCTTTGACATTTAATATGTTTTTTAAACTTCAGCTTTATTGAGGTACAATTGACAAATATAATTGTCATATACTTAGAATGAACACTGTGGTGATTTGACATATGTATTCATTGTGAAAGGCTTCGTTCCATCTAGTTAATGAACACATTCATCACCTCATATGTTTCTCTTTTTTCTTTCTTGGTGAGAATGTGTATGTTCAACTTTCTTAGCAAATATGTATATATATTGCAGATATATATATATATATATATATATATTCTGCTAGTATATAACAAGAATTTTTTTTTTTACTATAGTCAGTAGACATGATAACATGATATAATGCCATTCCTTTGAAACTTTTTGGGATTTGCCTTATCATTGAGAATATGGTAAATTTTGGAGAATGTCTCATTTGCCATTAAAAAGAATATATATCTTTGTTAGGTGGAGTGTTCTGTTGACATTCCAAATTGTTAATCCTTTGTTTCTAATCTATATCTTTATTGATTATTTTGTCAGCTTTTTTTAATCAGTTATTGCAAGAGGCATTTAAAATCTTATCTGTTACTGTAGATTTATCTATTTCTACTTTTACTTTTTATTGTTTTTGCTTTATATATTTTGAGCCTATGTTACCGAATGCTATGTTACCAGATATCTAGTTTTATCATTACAAATGATAGCTTCTACTTGAAATAATTCTTCCTTTAACTTTCTTGTCTTCATCTAATATTAATACAAATATACCAGCTTTCATTGCATAACTAATAGTATATCTTTTCATCTCTTTACTTCATCATTTTTCTGCCTTCATTTAAGACTTGTCTTTTTTTGTTGTTTTTTTAAAGATTTATTTATTTATTTGACAGAAATCACAAGGAGGCAGAGAGGCAGGCAGAGAGAGAGGAGGAAGCAGGCTCCCTGCAGAGCAGAGAGCCCAATGCGGGGCTCGATCCCAGGACCCTGGGATCATGACCTGAGCCGAAGGCAGAGGCTTTAACCCACTGAGCCAACCAGGCATCCCTAAGACTTGTCTTTTAAACAGTTTATAGCTGTTTTGACACTCTTTATCATGAATTAGAATATTTAGTTTATTTACATTTAATAAAATTACCGCTATATTTGGGCTTAAATCTAATATAATACCATTTTTTTTCTTTTTATTGGTCAGCTCTGGTTTTTTCTTCTTTGATAACTTTTTTAGATTAAATATATATATATTTTTTACCTTTTTTTGGTATGTTATTTATGCTGTCTTTTATTATTCATTTTGAAGTTACCCTAGAAATTAATTCATCTTTACCTTATTAGAGAGGCCTTACCACATTGTGGACAATGTAAGGCCCTTAAAACATTTTCATTCCATTTATCACCTTCCTACTTCTCTGATTTTCTCTTTTCTCAGGAGTCTTGGATCCTCAAATTCTATTTTCCTTGGTAGCTCTGAACCCTAAATTTTGTCTCATCGGCTCTATTAGAATAAAAGGTCTAGAGCATAACTTTCAGCTTGACCTCAGATCCCTACACCAAGTATTGGCTGATTTAGCCACCCTTTGACACCTTCAAGCTGATTTCACCTGTATTTTAATCAAATTTACCTAGATGATCTTGGTACATATGTTGGTCTGATGCAAAAATAATAATCCATCATGGTCTGGAAATGGAAGATATTTCCTTATCCTTTTATCAGAGGTTGCATATTGGCTACATTTTTATTATTTGCTAATTTGGTGATCAAAAAAGTAGTGTATTGTCTTCATCATTTACATGGCAAGTTCCATCTTGGTTCACTCTGACTCCCATCTTTTGAGCCTTATTTAATTGGTTCAGGTGTGGGTATCTGATTAAAGTTGCATCAGCGAGTCCCTTGCCTGGGCCTTTTGAGTTTGGGACTAAAGAGAATTTGAAGAAAGTATAAAAGTTAGGGGTATAAAAGTTAGGGGCCACTTAACATTTGTGCTTTCCACCAAAATATGTTTTGTAGTAAAGATGAATAAAATCAAAATGCAGAGAAATGCAATGAAAAGACATGGAAAGAGAGATCTGTCTGTATTGGATTCCTTGATTCTGGTTATTCAGAAATCCCAAGGGCATCTCTTTTTCCTAGGGATTTTTTTATTATGGTAAAATATGCATTACATAAAATTTACCATTTTAACATTTTTGAGTGTGTAGCTCAGTGGTATTAAATGCATTCACATTGTTGTACAACCATCACCACTCACCAGCTCCAGAACTTTTTTTTTAAAGATTTATTTATTTGACAGAGATCACAAGTAGGCAGAGAGGCGGACAGAGAGAAGGGGGAAGCAGGCTCCCCACTGAGCAGAGACCCCCCGATGCGGGGCTTGATCCCAGGACCCTGAGATCATGACCTGAGCCAAAGGCAGAGGTTCTAACCCACTGAGCCACCCAGGCGCCCCCCTCTAACTTTTTTTTTAATCTTGGCAAACCGAAATTCCATACCTATTAAACAATAATTTCCGTTCCTCCCTCTTCCCAGGGCCTGGTAACTATTATTTTACTTGCTGTCTGTATGAATTTGACTATTCTAGTTACCTCATATTCTAGGTACCTCTAGACTATTCCAACAGGAGTTGGAATTATGTCCTTTTGTGACTGGCTTATTTCACTCAGCATAATGTCCTCAAGGTTCATCTGTATTGTGCATTTGTCAGAATTTTCTTCCTTTTTAAGATTGTGTAGTCTTTTATTGTATGTTATACCACATTTTGTTTATCCATTTGTGTTTTGATTGACATTTGGTTTGCTTCCATGTTTTGACTATTGTAAAAAATGTTGCTGTGATTGTGGGCGTACATGGGTTGATTTTTACATTTTTTGTTGTTTTGGTTAAGCAAATTAGACTCCCAGTACTACTTGTAACCCAAAAGGTTACAACTAGCATGCATGGATCATTTCCCAGACTCCCTATTCTATTTCTTTGACCTACCACCCCTTTTTCTGAACCAATAGCACACTGTCTTAATTATTTTAACTTTATAGTATGTTTCTGAGGTCTCATAAACAAGCTTTCCCTCATTACTCTTTTACAAAAATGTGTTAGCTGCATTTTCAGCATTTTTTCCCAGATAATCAGTTGTCAAGTTCTAAAAAGAAAACAAATGGAGTTTTGTTTTATATTGTATTGCCCTTTTAGCTGATTTAGGGAGAATTAATCTTAAACCTTTTGGAAGTTATATATGTAGCATACTTTTTTTTTCTTTAAAGAAGCAAATAGTAGTAGTATTACCCCACTTTTTAGTTGTCCCAGTCCTTATTCCAACTTGATATTGTCCAGGAAAACCTCTGTTTTCTCCTCTACTAAGAGTGCCTTCTTGATGGCCAACGGATGTGTGTGGGTTTTCCCACATAAAGCAATTCTGTGTTACCAGTGAGATATCCTACATTTCAGTTCAGTTCTGACACATCAGGGTGAGTGCAGATCCCACAAGTTATGGGCTTGTTTTCACAAAGCTGCCTCCCCACAATTTAGACTCTAGTCCCATGTCCGGGTTTTCATCTACACTTCTGACTGTCTGGCTATTAATTGGGATCCCCATGGCCTCCTCCTTGGGTTTGATAATTGGCTAGAATGGCTCACAGAACTCAGAGAACCATTTACTTAAGTTTACTGGCTAATTAAAAAGAGTGTAAGTGATACAGATGAACAGCCAGAGGAAGAGATATATAGGGTGAGGTCCAGTAGGGTCCCAAATGGAGAAATTTCTTCCCTCAGGGAGCCAAAGTATGCTGTTTTCTTAGTACGTAGCTGTGTTCACCATCCTGGAAGCTCTCTGAACCCTGTATTTTTGGGATTTTTGTGGAGGTTTCATCTTGTAGGCAATGATCAGTCATTAACTCAAACTCTAGCATTCTCTTGTTCTGGAGAATGGGGTTTGGGGATGAAAATACGGGGGGTTTCTAATCGTGGTTTGGTCTTCCTGGTGACCAGCCCCTGTCCTGAGGCTATCCACCAAGAACTGCTTCATTTACAACAGAAGAGACTCACTCCTATCATCCAGGAAATTCCAAAGGATTTAGGAGCTCTGTGTCAGAGGCAGAGATCAAGTATAGATTTTCAGTTATTTTGCAGATGTGTAGTCTTGTCTGTATTAGTCATCTAATTTGTTCTTATTTTTATTTTACTTTTTAAAAAAACTCAGATGCTATGTGACAAAATATTTTTCTTTAAGGTCTCTATTTGGAGATCTGTGTCCATACAGATATATCCTCTTCATTGTTTTGATTTGCTATAGGGCATTCCATTATATGCATATACTTTATTCATCTAATACATAAATAGACCTGCTGATGGACCTTCCCGGAATTACCATTTTTCAATATTATAGCAAAATTGTCTTGAACCATACTTTTTTGTTCACATTTTTCTAAGAACCTACTGGTAATGCAGATTGCTATGTTTGAGGAAATGTACATTTGATTATAAAACTATTATCAAATTATCATTGAGGAAGTCAGTACCAACTGATACTCCTAAGAGGGAGTAATACCCGCATCCTTGCCTCCTTATAAAGATTTTATTTATTTTTTTGTCAGAGATGGAGAGAGAGACCACAAGCAGGGGGAGCAGCAGGGAGAGGGAGAAGTAGGCTCCCTACCGAGCAGGGAACCTGATACAGGACTCCATCCCAGGAACTGAATGAGCCACCCAGGTGTCCCTCCATGCCTCCTTATAAACTCAAGAGGATTATTATTAAAATTTCTGCCCATTCAGAGCAAAAGAAAAGTTGTTTTTATTTTTATTTTATTTTAATGGCTGCAATATGGTTGAATAGCTTTATTTATTCATTTGGTTATTTGTATTTACATGTCTGGAGAAAGCCAGTTTATAGTATTTGCCCATTTTTCTGTTTTTGTCATTGCTTTTTCATTGATTTGGTCTAGTTGATTTTGGGTGTATTTTAAGTATTATAATATATATATTTAAAATATTTCCCCCCATGATGTTCTTTCTCATTTAACATTGTATAGCCTTCGCTACAGAGAAGTTTTGTGGCTGATATAGTCAGATTGACTAGTCATTTATTGCTTTTATGTATTTATGTATTTATTTTTATTTTTTTTAAAATTAACATATAATGTATTATTTGCCCCAGGGGTACAGATCTATAAATCATCAGGCTTACACATTTCATAGCACTCATATATCTTGTGTAGGAAGGCTTCCCTGCTCTAGAGTTACAAAGTGTTTTCCTTCATTTTCTCCTATTAATTTTATACCTTTTAATTTTTATAAAATTCTTTGATATCTGATATTATTTTTTGTGCTTGTATGTGGTAAGGCTACTATATAACTTACTTCCCCATTTGTATTATCATGTCTGTGAGTTATCTGATCATATTTTTTTTACTCATTTTTCAAGGGGGTTAATGAAGGCTATATTCCACTCCTTCCCTTCCATCCCATGTTGGAATAGCTAGTTCATCCTTTCCTCCTTGAACTGGAATGTCCTCTTTATCATATACCAAATTATCTTTTAGTCATGGCTCTATTTGCATACACTCTGTTCTGATCCACTTGATTACTTTTGTGCTAATATATGATTTTATTTACTGGGGTTTTAAAAATTGTATTCTTTTTTCTTTAAAAAATAATCCCTATTTTTCTGATGTATTAGAATCAACTTATTACATGTCATCTACAATCTTACTGGGAATACATTCCATTTATAGAATAATTTGGAGACAATTTACATCTTTATAATACTGAGACCTTTTAGAAACATGTTTCTCCACTTGGGTCTTTTTGTGTGTGATACATTGATGTTTTATAGTTCTTTTTTTAAATGTAAGTTTTACCCATTCATGGTAAGCTTATTTCTAGTCATTTAAATTATTTTTGCTAGTGCGAATGGAAATTTTCCAGTTATTCCAGTAATTAGTTATTTTTGGTATAAAGAGAAAAGTGTTAACTGTTAAAGATATTTATCTTAAACATGAATAGCTTACTGAGATGAATTTATCTGATTCTTATTAATTTTCTTGATGTCTAATCTGATGTCTGCAGAGGTGACTTGTTTCTTTTCTTTTTTTTTTTTTTTTTTTTTTTTTTTAAGATTTTACTTACTTATTTGAGAGAGAAAGAGAGATCACAAGTAGGCAGAGAGGCAGGCAAAGAGAGAGGGGGGGAAGCAGGCTCCCCGCTGAGCAAAGAGAACAATGGGGGACTAAATCCCAGGATCTTGAGATATAACCCACTGAACCACCAGGCGCCACTGTTTCTTTCTTTTCAATGCATATACTCCTTTAATTTCTGTCTTTTGCATTAACCAGAGTCTCTTGAATAATGTTCAATGCCCTGTTGGTAGTATCCATCTGAATCTTTTTTCTGTCTTTAATGATAATGCCCTTAATGTTTTATTTTTAATATGGTGTTTCCTCTTAGTGGTTGATAAAGATTTTTATATTCCATACATGTACACATTATACATGTTGTAATACAGATATGGTATATGTGGGCATATCAAGGTCTTGAGTAAAGAATTGAGCACAGTGCATAGTATTGAGCACACTGTATTGAGTAAAGAAAGACCTCAGCTCTTAGAATACCCAGGTTGGAATCCTGACTCCATCACTTATTAGCAGTGTGAGACATTGAGAATGATACTTTATTCTATGAATTTGTCTCTACATCTAAAATAGGAAGATAAAAATACACATAGGCATAGCATTGTTATGAGCAATAAAAGAGACAGTATAAGTCAACAGGCTCACAGAATGTTTGATGTAGACTGGACTCAATAAATGTAGATTCCCACCTAGTTCACGGAGGACTTGGACAACAGAAAAAGCCAAGTAAAAATAGCAGGATGCCATTCATTGTATTCTCTTACCCTCTCACTCTTGGTTGAGAGCCTATGATCTCTTAACGTGTATACAATGTGTGGTTTGTCTTCGTGTATTTAATTTCACTGAAATGACTTCACTGGTTTCTATTTTAATTCTGTTTATTAAATCAGCAATAACTCGCCCTAACAACACTAATAAATCTTCTCCATAGCCAAAAGGCCCTTACCTTGGTTTTGAACACTCCTACATGACTTCTCAAATCTGGATGAAGTTATTCAGACTTTAAATAAAGAGGTTTAGTTTAATGAGTTTTTTAATGGGTATACACAGATAATCAACTTTATAAAATTCTGAAAGAAGTTATTTATGCATGCTCAGATTTTCATAACTTAGAAAAGCAGAAGCCAGTTTCTGCTTGGACAGAAGTTTATTTCTTATACTTTATTC
Source organism: Neogale vison (assembly GCF_020171115.1). Classification (NCBI taxonomy): domain Eukaryota; kingdom Metazoa; phylum Chordata; class Mammalia; order Carnivora; family Mustelidae; genus Neogale; species Neogale vison. The sequence continues at coordinate 69,198,350 of NC_058091.1, read as the reverse complement.
CAGTTCGAGCTAATAATCAAAATGATTTGAATGACCTTACCATAGTTTTCCCAACTTGGACGAGTCCTCTCCTGTCATTTGTAATTTAGATGGCAAATGTCTACACACATACCTTATTAGTTGTTGTAAGGTATAACATTCTGTGACACTGTGATTCTGTGGTTTTTGCAGCTTCTGTGGTTTTGGGAGGAGATGCCCATTTCACGGAAGCCTCGGCTTCCAAGTTCAAAGCATGAAACAAGTGAAATATATTTTATTTCACCCAGGTCAGTTGTGAGTCTCTTTGTGGTTTGAACCATGTTTTCTGTGACTTGTCTCCACATAAAATTCAGCCTAGAATTTGGAACATGATATGTGTTTCCAAAAATACTTTAATGACCATTGATGAAAATGATATTTGAGTGGTTTAGGGACCATGAATGGCAAACCTTATAATGTATAGTTTTGAAGTCCATTTTTCCCAAGACATTTTGTGCTTCTTGATGATAAGAATGCAATATACTCCTATCTGTAATAGTGACAAATGCTAGTGGAGTATGTGTGTAACAACAATTTGACAGTTATCAAAATAAAGTTTATTGAGTGAACCACAATTAAATACAAAATGGACTAAGACTACAAAGAAATATAAATTTAAATCTTTTTTTTTTTTGAAGATTTTATGTATTTATTTGACAGAGATCACAAGCAGGCAGAGAGGCAGGTTGAGAGAGAGGAGGAAGCAGGCTCCCTGCTGAGCAGAGAGTCCGATGTGGGGCTCGATCCCAGGACCCTGAGATCATGACCTGAGCCGAAGGCAGAGGCTTTAACCCACTGAGCCACCCAGGCGCCCCCAAAGAAATATAAAAATATTTAAAAATAGTTCCCATTATAAGAAGTCTTCTGAGCTCATAAACTCTCTAAGGGGAATGGAATGCACTTCTATCTTGTCAGAAAATTGTTATGTAAATGAGTAAGATATATAATGGTTGGTAGTTCAGCTTTAAAAAAATCAGCCTAGGGAATGCTCCCTAGGATGCTCAATATGCTTACATTGAAAAACCTCGATGGCCTTCTCTTTGAGGAATGGGGACATTCTCTTTTGTTCTCCGAATGCATGCTCACGCTCACACACGCTGATCTGGAACAACTGAGATTCGTGGCTGTGCTCGTGTCAAAAGCCTGAGGCCAGCATTGATGTTAAAATATTGAAAGCCAAATATGTTTGGAAGTGTGCACACTGAGAATACTCCGGGCACATGGGCAAAATCCCCAAAGAAGAAATGGCTTTATTTTTTATCTATCCTATCTAAGGCCAATTTTGCTGCTTTCAAGTAAATCAAGATAATTATAGGTGACTTGGTGTTGTGTGTGTGTGTGTGTGTGTGTGTGTATCAGCAAGACCTTTCTCTTTCCAAGCATACAGATATTCTTATAGTCACTTAATGAGACTTGATTTCCTGAACTTGTAGTCCAGCTGGGAAGTGTGCTCTTTTTCCACATATCCCCAGATACAGGACAGGTCTGCAGGAGTGTGACGCAGGCAAGGGCCCATGGTCTGGCTTCTTCCCACTGACCGCCTGCCTTTTGGGGCCGGGCCTGGTGTGTGGCTGCTGTTTATACCTGCTGCAGTGTTTTCTGTGTTTGAGTTGGCCCTGCCAGCTTACATGCTAGAGTCCCAAGCTGTTCATAAGGTCTGTCCCAGAGCTTTGAAACCTAGGAGCTGGCGGCTGGGGCGAGAGAATGTCTCTCTTCGTTTTTGGGTGAACTCCATGTTTTTTCCAAGAGGTTAGATCACTGTCCACAGTCCAGGCTTGCTAGACAGAATGTAACAGTTGCTGTTTGAGACATCCTGAACTTTTAAAGGCAAAAGGCGGAGGGGGAAGGGAAAGAAAAAGCCCAAGGTCAACTTCGCAGCTTGAAAACGAACATTTTTATATCTGGTAAACAGAGATTTTTTTTACTGAACTGGAAAGCTTTATCACCAAAGAAGGAAAAAATAACACTACTTGTTATGGCAAGAGGATATGTTGTTCCAAACTTAAACCAGGTTCATCTCGAGTCATGTTTGAGACTCAACCAGATTATTCCACACTTATGGTAGGGGTATTAGAAGTGATGTAATTTTTGTAGAAATGTACCTGGCCACTTCCCTAGTTCTTTCATCGGTCCATAAAGACCTTTAGATTTCTATGCTCCGCAAGGAGCAAAATTAGGAAAACTCTGACACCTGCTTGTCCCCCTGCCAAATTTCTGTGTTCTCTCTTCCTGTTACCCTCCTTTTAATTTTTTTTTTTGTCATATTAGGAATATTGCTGACTGCTTTTTGCCTAAGATTTCTCTCCCCTCATTTCTCTCTATGGGAAGACTTGGTTCATGGGAGAAATTCTATTTTGGTTATATAAGCTCGAATGTGGTTGAAATTATATATTTTACTTCCATTCAGGTGTGTGTGTGTGTGTGTGAATGAGCACGGTGCAGATATATAAAAGACATCATACCTGAGAAGTTAGTAAATTATTTAAAAACTTCACACCAAAGTATAACAACCTCCAAGTTTAAAAAAAAAAAAATAGACACATGGAAGAATTAAGTTTAGAGCTGGATATGACTGAATTCTGAGGTTCATAGCAACTTTGTTTATAGAAAAACATAGAAGAGCCCTTGTTACTTCCTCTCTCCCCACCAACCCCAAACAAGCACAAAGTCTATGTCCTTATAAATATGTTAAGAATTTCATCTGTAATGTTTGTCTATGAAGAACTTAAAAATGCCTCTGAATCGAGTCTGTGCCAGTCTTATTTCACCAAGCCAAGGGAAAAAAAAAAATTACTTCTCTTGTGTTTCCACCTAGAGAAGTGCTAGTGAGAAATGAATAGCCTCTCCTAGCCTCCTTAAGATGTATTTATTCTTGGGTCAAACTCAGTGGTCTTCCATTTGCAGTGATGGCTTCCTTCTGCCTCCTTTATACCTCATTTTCTAACCTGACTCATGCCATTTGTTTAAGAAGACTGAAGGGTGTACAAACGGAACATTTATTTTGACCTTGACTGGAAGCAGTGAGGCTCATGTTGTATCAATTTCAGTGTGATAATGTTCCATCCTATGGGATGGCTTTGATTGTCATTCAAGAGACTTATTGGTGCCATGTGTGTTCCCTGGTCCTTTCTTGAAAAAAATGTTTATACCTGTGGGCATGTCCAGATGGTAGTGAATGACTTCCATTCATGAGAACAGCAAGCATTCAGCAATTCATGGTTGCCAAGGTAAGCAGCAAAGGCATGCCCTTTGCCACTCTATTGCCTTGTAAAGAAACAGTCTCTAAGGTAACAGACTAGCACCCTTGAGGCCAGAGTCCCTAGTGTTTTAGACTTGGTGGGGAGGTGGAGGGGATGGGGGGAGAAGAGGAGAGAGACAATGTGAAGTAATACCAAGAAAAGCCCTTTTTGCTATTATTCTGGCAATTTAAAAAGGGGAAAGAGTTGGAGGGAAGGGGAGAAGAATTTCCACTTTGGGTCTCAATAGAGATTTAATTCAGATCTGTCCTGTGCGTTGTGAACATAATGCTTCTTTCAGAGGTTAATTTCGGGAACATAAGCAACTCATGGTCCCAGGCATAACCGAAGAAGGATCAGGCTCTGGGCTGTTACAGGCTGTGATTGTCAGGTGGTGAAGAGGCAGGCACTCTGATTCTCTTGGAATTTGTGGCATTTTTAGGATTGATTTTTCTTCTCTCTACTGTATCCCCTTCGTGCTATCATTGGAATGGAAAATGTCACCTGAACAAGTGTTCTCAAGAAGATATTGCCTCCCTGGACTTAAAAATCCTGATGGGAGGGATTTTTTTTCTTTGGCCCACCTCCAAGTGCAGAAAAATCTCGGGTGACAGCTCCTGGCTCCTGCAGCCAGCTGCAGTGTAGATGGTGAGCCCAGTACGAAATATTGGAATATTATGTCCGTTATAGAACTTGGCATATTGTTACCGCTTAGTACGTGATACGTTAGGGGCTGGGGAGGGGGAGGCTTTTTTCATGGATGTAGTAAACAGCTTCAGAATTAGAGAGGTCTTGCCTTTAAAAGAGGAGAATGGTTTCTGAAAACTTAGTTTGCGTTTTTGTGTTACTGGAGAAAAAGAAGTGTTTCTAAACATCAGCATTAGAGCCTAGGTTATAGAAGCACAATAGCTTGTTTTTGCTAGTTATCATCTTGTTACTATTTTTCAGACATTATTGAAATGGCATGCAGGGAAGGACAAGGATTGGCGTGTATGTCAATTTCTAAACCCAAATAGACTGTGATGAACACATCTGGTTATATTGGCATGATGTCAAACCCAGTGGAAACCCCAAATGTTAAGTGTCCTAGGCCAGGCTAACAAAGAGTCGATCAGGGTTAGCAGAACTTCTATTCATTCAAATTCTCTCTCTCTGGTTTACTATTAAACCAAGCAGCGTATTGGATATTTAACAGAGAAGCACACAATGAATAGATTTGGCTCATTAGCCATCCTTGATGTGATATAGCAGAGGGTCAATGGAGAGGTCAGTGCAACCTTCACAGGGACCCACAAGGTCACAAGGGCAACGAACCTGCCCCCTTTTCATTAACCTTTTTGAATAACGTTACTGCAGATGCCTATATTTATATTAATAGGGTGGAAGAGATGGACCCATTAACACTCACAGAATCTGCCACCATCTAAGAGACTCCTTGCTATATACCAGTTAATCTCCTACAATGGGCTCCTTCTCCCTTGGTCATCCAACTACAATGGGCCTGGGCCTGGGCCTGGCCTACCACCACATGGTCATATTAACCACAAAGGCCCTAGAAACCATCAGTCATTTCCAATCTTGCAATGCTATCCATTTCCTGAACAATAATATTAAGTAGCAGGAAGTTCAGCTGAAATAAAGCCTTCATGAGGTCAAAAATGGGCAAGGCTAGAGAGGTACCCTCTTAAGAGCCTGATCACTAAAGCCTGTATAAAAATTGGATAAATGGGCTCAAAGGACCTCATAAAATTCTCTTTTTTAATAGTCTGAAATTCTCTTGTTTAATAGTTTGAAGCAGGGGACTATTTAAGTCATCCAAAAAAGGGACTCAGTTGTTCCTTCCTTAAAATTTTCAGAGGGAAATGCTACACGTAATCCCCTGAAAGGGAATTCCGTGTTTTGGCTCCAAAAGACATTTTTTTATTTGTTTGTTTTATTTTTATTTTATGTTAGTCACCATACAGTGCATCATTAGATTTTTTTTCAATTTATTTATTTTCAGAAAAACAGTATTCATTATTTTTTCACCACACCCAGTGCTCCATGCAAGCCGTGCCCTCTATAATACCCACCACCTGGTACCCCAACCTCCCACCCCCCCGCCACTTCAAACCCCTCAGATTGTTTTTCAGAGTCCATAGTCTCTCATGGTTCACCTCCCCTTCCAATTTACCCAAATTCCCTTCTCCTCTCTAACGCCCCTTTTTTTTGATCAAGTGTTCCATGGTTGTTTGCATATAACATCCAGTGCTCCGTGCAAAATATACCCTCCTTAATACCCACCACCAGGCTCACCCATCCATCCACCTCGCTCCCCTCTAAAACCCTCAATGTTCATAGCTGCAATATCCACAATAGCTAAACTGTGGAAGAGATGATATGCTCTCCAGCGGATGAATGGATAAAAATGTGGCCCATATATACAATGGACTATTACTCAGCCATCAGAAAGGATGAATACCTAACTTTTGCATTAACATGGATGGAACTGGAGGGGATTATGCTGAGTGAAGTAAATCAAGCAGATTAATAAGTCAAACCAATTATCATATGGTTTCACTTACTTGAGGAACATAAGGAATAGCATGGAGGACATTAGGAGAAGGAAGGGAAGGATGAAGGGGCATAACCAGAGGGGGAGATGAACCATGAGAGACTATGAACTCCGAATGAGGTTTTGTGTCCAAAAAAATCCTAAAAATCAAGCTTATTGCATACTGTTTATTAGCTGTGTATAAAGAGGACAATCTCATTCTACTCAATACAAATTGAACATATTCCTAATATTTCCTATCAAGCCAATTATTAGGACTTCCCAAATAGTGTACAGATTCTACTTTCTAAGGATATTTAGAAATTTGCAACTCATGTAGAAATAATATATAATAATAATAATAATAATGGTAACATTGTTGCATGGTTACTCCATGCCAGATATAGTTCTAAGTGTTGTCATTTCTCTTTAACAATGATATTAGGTAGGTACCATTTTCACGGATTATTAAAATTGAGGCACAAGGAGATTAAATAACTTTTTCTCATGGATAGCAGATAAAAGAATTGAGAATTAAACCCATCCTGGCTTGAGAGCATACACACCAAACAACTAGGTGATACTTGCTAGTGAAGACTAGGTTCATTAGGTCTTCAGCCTCACACCCAGAAAGGCCTTTCAAATAGAGTAAGCTCCTGAAATACAGTTCCACTAATAGTTATAAAATCTATCACAATGTTTAAAAGAGAGAGAGAGAGTGTGTGTGTGTGTCCATGTTTTCAGATTTCCTTAGTTCCAGAGTTCAGTTTTTGTTTTTCTTTTACTTAGAACGTGTGGAACACAAAAAAAGGTTTTCCTGTATCCTCCTCATCTCTGTTTTGGTTGTGTGTGTGTGTGTGTGTGTGTGTGTTATTTAGATCCCAAAGGAGAAACTCAGTTGTATATTGACAAGGTTTGGGGTGCATAAAGAATTAGAATGGAAAAGTGAACTCGGGGATTCCAGACTTTTCAGGACAGAGCAGGCTTAGAAAGGACTTGCCCGCCCCCCTGCCCAGTATGAGCATGTGGCAGGGTGCTGGAGAGAGGGTATCCTTGTGAGCAGGGAGGAAGCAAGAAATAATTCATTTGAGCTCACATTTCTTTACCCTTTCCATTTTTTCATCTTATGCCATTAGACTTGTCACAAATACTCCACTTGGGAGAGATGGAAAAAAAAAAAAAAGATAAAAGCTAGAGATGTAAGATTTGTAGAAAAAAAGGGCTTAGGGGGTTCCTGGGTGGCTCAGTGGGTTAAAGCCTCTGGCTTCGGCTCAGGTCATGATCCCAGGGTACTGGGATCGAGCCCTGCATGGGGCTTTCTGCTCAGCGGGGAGCCTGCTTCCTCCTCTCTCTCTGCCTGCTTCTCTGTGATCTCCGTCTGTCAAATAAATAAATAAAATCTTAAAAAAAAAAAAAGAAAGAAAAAAAAGAAAAAAGGGCTTAGGATGGGGAGAAAAACATAAGGACTGTTTTAATGAGGGAAGGGGTCTGACTAGATGTGACTGGATGGGTCGTTTTCCCCCTTTTTGTAATCGTCTGCTGCAGCTTCCAGGGAGGTGACAATTGGAAATCAGAGTCCAAACACAACTTGCCAAGAAACTGCTTTGGCAGAACCCACTAAATATAGTGACCTTTGGCAATTTATAAATATTATTTTACATGGAGCATCCCTTTGGGGGTGGAGAATTTCAGATCAGTACAGAGTCCATCAACAAAGACTAGACAACAGGGAATGTGTAGAAACACTAAAGCAAGTAGGACTGGCAGAAGGCAGATGGATGGTTCCAGGGCTGTACTTTATGCTCACGGAAATGCCTGCCTAGACTGGTAAGTCTTGTGGGAAAAATGAGTGACCTCTCTTGTCAGCATAGAGGGGTTGACAGATTGTGCCCTTTGTCTTTGGCTTTTAACATAGCTGGTATTAAGTGATTTCTGAGTATGTCTGGTGCCAGGCTAGTTTTGAACTCCAAAAGAGGATGAGGTCAGAGCATGCTACAGGGTAAAATCAGTAGGCTCTTTTCAGTGTGACCCTGAGGGTCATTTTCTGTAATTCTATAAATCAATGGTAGAATTATGACTGGAAAGAAAAAAAAAAAAAAGAGTGGTAGAGAAACGTATGAGATACATTCTACATTTACTACTTAAACTTCCATCATTGACTAGGGAGCACGTATTCTGAGAATAATGATTGATAGAAAGAAAAATGAAAAATGTAAATTTTGTATGTGAAGCTACAGGATTAAAAAAATCTTAAATTCATGGACTTGCCCTGGATCTCAACTATGAAGCTGTAATCATTTTATCATTTTAGCGGGTTATCATCTTTACAGTGATTGTAAGATCTATCATTGATGTAAATATGTTTTGGGGTGTGATGGTGAATGCACTGATTTTAAGCACATTCTGATTGCAAGACATTAAAATGTAACTTAGAATCAAACAATTATGGTTTTCTGTAAAAGGCAAATCTAGTATTTTCCTTTTTCTTCTTTTTTTTAAAGATTTTTTATTTATTTGAGAGAGGGAGAGTGCTTGCACACGGGAGTGGGGGCAGGGAGCAGCAGAGGGAGAGGGAGAAGCAGACGTCCCACTGAGCAGGGACTCCCAGCGTGGGGCTCCATCCCAGAACCCTGGGATCATGACCAGAGCCAAAGGCAAATGCTTAACAAATTGAGCCACCCAGCTACCCCAATACTAGTATTTTTCATTATTTTTGCCAACTTTCTCCATTGAAGCTCTGGTTAGATTTGTCAAAAGCAGTTTTAAACTTTACTTAGTTTCCATATTTTGGTGAAAACTTTTAATATGGTATAGTAAATAAAATCTGGATGCCCATAATAAAGGAATCATGGAAAAGCCCTCAGTATTTGTCTTCTAGAAAATAATTTCATTCACTGAATTCCAATAAAAAGTATGCAATTTTAAGTTACCTATTTGGTCTTAGCACTGATGAAATATTTTTAGAGGATGTGGTATGATGGAGCAAAGAGACAGCTGAGCTGGGAAGCAAATAATCTGGGTTTTAGTGTGTGCTCTGCTATGTGTGTGACAGTGGGCAAGTCAGGTTGAAATACCTTGGGTCTTTCAAAACTATAGGAGCCTCAGCTTTATCATGAACCACACTATATTAATTTCACAAGTTCACACATAACGAGCACAAACTGACCAGAAAGAACCTTTTCAATGTAAAAAGAATTACTCAATATTAACTCACTTACATTATCAAGACTAAAGCTTCCTTCTATATAGAGGCTAAAGGCAATGATACCTAAATACCTTCAGCGGACCATTAGCCACCTTATAAGTGTGGATGCTCTTGGTCTCTCAGCTGTAGCTGTCTAGGTCACAGTGGGGACTGGATCCTGGAAGAGGAGGTCCAGAACCTTGTGCTGGAGCCTTGATCTTCCAGCTGTTGGAGCGTGGAAGGCCATCATGCTCCCCTGTAATGGCAGCAGAGTCATCACTGACTATGAAAGCTTTGGGCTTCTTTCCATGTCCTACAAAGGGAACTTACTTTTTGCAACTGGTATCCTTATAGGAGCTGGAGTTTGTGGACTTGCTGTGATTGACTATATGCAGATTACTCTAAAATGTTGATCCCAGGCATCGTTAGTACAAGTCTTGGCTATCCTCACCCATATAGTGGGTAAACTTAACAGATATAAAAATCAGTTAATAATATGTTGATGCTGAGAAGTGACGGGACTTAGGTAGCTCTTTTATATTAGTGTTGTGTTTAGAACTGACACTTGAGTCATGATTCATACATATTCAACAGGTTTATTAAAAAAAAGGAAGAGGCTGGACTTGGATGTCTCAGTGATCTAAAGGAATAAATGAATTTGTAGTCTAATCTATACAGTTTCTCTCTGGCCCAAATAAATATCAAGGAAAATATTCTAATTATTTATCAGCCAGAAATCTGATTAAATAATAATATTTTCTTTACCTGAATGAAGGGTGCAGGAAGATTCTCCTTAGTTCCAATGATAATTGCTTAGAAGTTTATTTTTGTAAGCAATAACACAGGGGCATAATGATGAGGCATGAAAATCAAAGTATCTTTTCTCCATTTCTGTTTCTAACTGTGCAAATCATGAGGATCAGCACAGAATGCAGCCTTTAAAAAAAAATTCACTTTTTGAGTGTGAGTTGATTTAGAGCAAATCTGAAAGGAATTCCCTCAAGTGTATGTAAAAGTTTAAATTCACATAGGCAAATAAGGAATGCTTGACTTCAAAGCTGAATTTTATCTCATTCTGCATGTGGACTGGCAAACCGTGGCTTGTACTTCTTGTTTGCTAGCAAGCCTACCTACTTCCCATTCAACTTGGACACTCACAAACTTGGACATTCTTTTATTTTCTTATTTTCATTACATAGGCATTGGCCTATAATTCTTTCAATTTCAAAGCTTTTTTGTTCCACTAAAATTAAGGTGTAAAAACCACCAAATTTTGACCAAGAGATTATTTATTTGTATAGGTTTAAGTCTTCCTTTAGAGGTCTATGTGACCTGAAGGGTATGAAAGCAGGATGCTTTTATGTTACACTCTTCTACTTACGACATTCTGTAAAAATGAAGAGACTGTTTCTTCTTCTTCTTCTACTTCATCATCATCATCATCATCATCTCTAAAATTTTAAAAGAGACTTGTGTCAAATTGTTTCAACACTCAATTACCAGTATTAAGATAGCACTTATTGTCATTATTTAAAAGTATTGCCTTAGATAGAAGTTGACCATTTCATAATTTAAAAAATTGGTTACTTTATGTTGATTAGCAAAATTGTTTTGGGAACTCCTGAAAAATATTGAGCTGTAGTTTTCTTTAGTTTTCAAAAGTCTATGTCTCTTTCATCCCATTTGAGAGATTATCTGATTTGAAAATATATTTTCCAGTTGCTGAGGTCATATCTGCTATGAGGCCAATAATTTTGCATGTAGAAAAAACACATAGCATTGAATGTTGAACATATTTCCAAAGTCCACAGCTTTGCTAGTGTTTCATCCCACAATGAAGGACTCCAGATTTTTTTAAAAAATGACCTATTGCACCCAAAATGAATTATGGACGACTGCAGCAAACTGACTGTTCCAAAGAAGTAAAGATTTCCAAAATGGAGAAAAAGGATTTGAGCATCTGTGTTCCTGAAGCCTTACCTCTTGTTCTGTAAAGGAGGTTCTAACATCAAGGAGCCACGTAATCTTTGGTTAAATGTAAAACATCTGTCTAGTCTCTTGACAATTAAGATAATTTATCATTGAAAAGCCCTTAGAAAAACCTGTTAGGGAGTCTGTTAGGCTCATCAATAACATACTTGCAGAGGTTGTGTCTACATGATGATGAACCATGGAATGAAAACAGAAAGATTCCTTCCAAGTTAAAATATGTGCTTTATCCCCGTGGTTTTTATCATTGCATTTTCGATCATTTCATTTTCTTACTGTGGGAAAAACATACAATTATTTATTTTATTTTATTTATTTATTGCCATGGCAAACTTTATAATTGCTTCAATGGCATCACACACATTCATATTACCATGCAACCATCACCACATTCATCTCCAGGCTTTTTAAACATCCCATACTCAAACTCTCTACCCATTGAACAGTAACTCCCCATTCCCTCCTCGCCTACCCCCTGATAACCACCATTCTATCTTCTGTCTCTGTATTTGACAATTTTGGATCCCTCATGTAAATGGAATCATACAATGATTGTCCTTTTTGTACTGGCTTATTTCACTTAGCATAATGTCTTAAAGGTTCATCCATGTTGTAACAGGTATCAAAAGCCATGATAGAAAGAGAGAGAGAGAGCAAGTGCAGAGGGGAGGGGCAGAGGAAGAGAGAGAGAGAATCCCAGGCAGGCTCCTGATGGAGCATGATCTGGAGCTTGACCTCACAACCATGAGGTCATGACCTGACCTAAAATCAAGAGGTCAGATGGTTAATTGACTAAACCACTCAGGTACCCCTAGAACTGCTTTTAAAAAAGTATTTTTATGATTGAATTTAAACCAATAGATATTGGTTAGTATCAACCATAAGCTCAAGGCTATGTTGCATTGAGGCTATGGTCCTTGCTCTTGAAGGGCTGGAAATTTTTGAGGAGAAACAAAGTACAAAGTCATGAAATTGTTAATAATAAAACATGAGAGAAGAGAATTAAGTGTCAGTGTTTGGGTGCTGATAGTAAATTGCCTGGATCCAAGACCTTGAGTCTGGTTTGGATCCTGCTCATATTTAGCTGTGAAACTTTGGTCAAGTCATTATTGACCTCGTTACTACCAATGTAAAATGAGCAGGTGATATTGGATGAGCCTGAAGGGTCCTCCTGGCCTTTGAACCGGAAGAGATCATGTGAGGTTAAAGGGAGGACAGTCACTCAAGAGTTGAGGAAGGAAGCAGAATGTAAGCTGAGACTTCAGGCAAATCCACACCACAAGGAGAAGCAGGGAGTTATATTTTAAATTTTTTAAATTATGGGTACCTGGGTGGCTTAGTCAGTTAAGCATTTGCCTTCACCTCAGGTCATGATCTTGGGATCCTGGTTGGAGCCCTTGGTCCCTGCTCAGTGGGGAGACTGCATTTTCCTCTCCTTTTGCCCCTTCCCCCTGTTCATGCTCTCTCTCTCTCGAATAAATAAAATCTTTTAAAAAATTGACTTTCAACCTATAGGAAATGACACAATAATCAGTAATGGGGTTGCAAGATCTGAGTTTGATTATTCTTGATATATTCCTTTAATTATTCATATAAAATTTCCTGTAGAAAAAAATAGTCTTAGTTCCATGTTTATTGATCATAACCAAAGATGTGCAAGTTTATGGGTGACAATAACTGCAAAGAGTAGGTCAAGTCCAGGGTGTTTATTGTATTATTAGAATCTTTCTTCCCTTTTCACTAGCTTTCCATTTAGTTTTATTCTTCTGTGTCAGACTGAGAAGATCCAATTCACACTAGATGGGTCATTGTCATGGGGATTATGACTAGGTCAAGAAATACTTTAGGGTACTTCCAGATTGATTTAGAAGCTTAGGAGGTTCAGATAAGTATCCTAATTTTTAGGATTTATGTTAGTTGCTTCTCAAACATGGATTGCCTGATGTTTACTCCTCTAGTCCAAAAAATTAATTTTGTCCTTTTAAGGACCTTGTGGGTCTTGGTATAATAGTATCTGTCATATTTTTCAGTTATTTTTAGGTATATTTCAATATAACTTACTAATTATTTTAATTTTGGTCAAGTGCAGTATTTATTTATGAAGTCTGAATTATAAGATCTTTTAAATGAAGTAGAATTGTATTACTTTTAAACTCATAACTATAACAGACAAATAGAACCGCTTGAATGGCGAGAAATCAAAATCTTGTCATTAACATGTTAATTATTTTTGGGCAATGTATATTTTTAAAATACCTTATGGCAGTTCAAGGTAATTTGTTTTCCTCATCAAACACATTCAGTGAACATTCATTTGGCACTTGTTACGTGTAAGGTTTGGGACTAGAATGATGTCTGTGTTTTCTGTACCAGCAAGAGAAGCGAGGACATATAAGTTTCTTTGATTGAAGCTTTGTGTTGTGAGTTAATCTATAATTTTGCTGAGGCACCAATTTTATTGGGAGGTGGGTGTGTGCAGGAACCACTTGGGTACTATTTCAGCCAGGTCATGTCAGCTTTGTTGCACAATTTTATAGATAGTACATAAAATTAGTGAGAAAGATGGCATTGTTTTACATTCTAAAAATATCTTTTAAAATGCTTGGTTTAAGAGAAGATAGCAATATTCTTTTATCTGCTTCTGCAATTTTTGTGTTTACGTGTGATAATGCTCAGTATAGAGGCAGATAAAGTCTTAGTAGTATTATGAAACTATTTTGATCTCAAGGAACCCCTAAAAGGGTCCCAGGGACCCCAGAGGTTCCCAGACCGCACTTAGAGAAACACCCCTCCTTATACTCAAGAGTCCACTGAGCAACTAGCTGTCTTACGAGGCAGGTCATGATCATGGCTTAAAATAGGTACAAAGGATAAATAGCAGGAGAAAAATAATTAAATGAGTATAACTTAAAAATGAAACAAAAAACACCCAAAGCTTGTACAGATTGGATTAAAGATGACATTTTCCACTTTTGTGTGCCTCATTTTTCTCATTTTCAGTAAAAGCAATAAAGATAAAAGGAACAATACAGGATTGTTGCAGGGCTCACAAGGGATGAAAGATGTAAGCATTTAGAAGGCTGCCTGGCCCAATCACAGATAACGATCAAAGTTCTTTTAAATTCAGCCAGTGGAGTTGAGAGGAAGGATGCACCTGGGGGAAAGGCAAGGGCTCAGAGGCAAGACCAGTGGGGTGCATTCTGGGAATTGTGTATGTTACACTAGCCTGGATAGGTTGATTTGGGAAAGAAGCAAAAGGTCAGATTGTGGCTGTTCTTTCAGGGTAGATCAGGCGGTTTGGATTTTATTCCCATGAAATAGGGAAACCATTGACATTTGGGAGGAAGAAGTAGCCAAAAGAGATCTGTGCTCACAGCAAGCCTGGAATCAAATTCTACTTGTGTCCTATTTCCCTAATTCATTTACCTGGCTAGTTCTTTCTTTTCGGTGTGGGCCGAGAGAAACTTTAAGCCGCTGCCTGTATTCCCAATCAAGTACAAATTTAAAATTAGCACTGTTATTTCTGTTTTGCCGCTGGGTGTCTCAGTTATTGAAACTCATACCCTCCCTTGATGGTATAGTCACATCTGGGGTCCCAGATCCCCACTCCTGTGTTAAACTGGTTGATGGATTAAAAACTCTTGCCTGGTGGTTTAGGGACTGGAGGGTGATTTTAAGGGAAGTGGGGTTTGACAAGGTCAAGGACAAAAAGAGCTCCTGGAAAAAATAATTTGCATTCAGGATATATTTTAAAAATCCCCCCAGCAGGATGAGAAAATCATTCTAGGATTGCCAGGGCTTTACTGCAGATCTTTTAGCCAGACCCCAGATAACAATCTGCCTTAACCATAATTCCTGCATTCATTTACTTGTGTATTGCTTTTTATTACCGTGGTCAGCTTTGAGCCTTTGGAACTGTGGTATGTGAATAGCTTTAATACTTCAGTTTTTTTTTTTAATAAGTAAGTCATATTTTAACTTTATTTTGAAAGCCTCCCAAAGGCTTAAAGATCTGCATCTTTATTGCCTCAAAAGTGATGTTGTGAGTATAAAGTGAGATAATACATGTTAAAGCATTTTGATTGTTTATAGATAGAGAAGTGGTTTATGTGTATATGTGTTTGTTTCTTTTGTCTTTAGCAGTTGGGAGCGTCAAAGAAAAGCAACTTCTATGCAGTAAGCTTTTTCAGTTAATTTAGAAACCCAAGCTGTATCTAAATTCCATGGAACAAACTCAAGAGGCTCTTTTTTTTTTTTTTTTTTTTGACATGGTAATAGGTTATGGTTGCAAAAAGCATAGCATTGACTACAGATGGGAATGTTTTGATGTCCTTGCAAACAAAAACAAAAAAAAGCAACACCAAAAAACAAAAGGAAGAAATGAATCATTTTCCCTTTATGTATCTTTTTCTTGTTTTCAGTTGGTGGACTGGGAAATTTTTAAATTTTTGTCTGTTTGTTTTAGCAATAGCAGTATGGTGCCTGTAAGGGATGTCTTTAGCATTACAGTGAAGAATGTGCTAAAGGCAGCATTTCGGATACTCACACAAATGGGAAGGAATTCTGTAATTCGGCAGCTTTCAAGACAGAGCTATAGTTCTCAAATTGCTGTATATTTAGAAAATGCAGTTGGACAGATAAAGCAAGAAGATGTCAGTTATTCTAGTTACAAACCCCTATTTGTTTTATTCTCAACATGTATTCTTCTCTGATTATAAAAATAATACATGTCTTTGTTAGGATGTTATAAACACACAAAAGTATCAAGAAAAAAATTAAAATTACTTACCACTTTCTTACCAGGCAAGAATAATTACTTTGGCCTTTCTATATATTTCCTTCTAACTTTTCTATTCATATGTATTGGATTGGTTAGCAAAACTGGGATAATGCCACACATAACTTTTTGTGTAATGATTTTCCCACTGATAGAATAGAAGCATATTCTGCATCATTAAGTAGTTTTTAAAAACGGTTTAATGACTAATTCATGTTCCACTCTATGGATACAGGGTGGTATGTGTAGTATGTGTAGGAATTATGACCAAGTGTCCTGGAATCAGACTGCCTGGGTTTGAATCCCAACTCTGCTGCTTGCCAGCTGGGTGCCTTTGGGTGTGTTACTTAACCTCTCAGTATCTCCATTTCCTCACTTCTAAAATGAGATAAAAATAATAGTACAAAGTTCATAGGCTTGATATAAGGATTAAATGGATTAATCTGTATTTATCAAAGCATTTAGAATGATTCCTGGCACAAAGTAAGTTTTATTACCATTATAATATTAAAGTAAGGCATCATAAATTATTATTAATAACTAATTATTAGTAGTAATTAATATTTAGCCATTACTCTCTTACATAATAATAAAGTAATCAATCCATTACTATCATCATAAGCATGATTAATGTAATTAGATAGGCTGTTTCTCGTTTTTATTGTTAAAAATTAAGCCATGATGAACATTCTTGTAACTGTCCTTTTCCATCTGATTGTTTCCTTAAGAGGATTCCTTAGACATGGAATTTCAGGGGCAAAAACATTAAATATATGACTAAATTGCATTCCAGAAGGATTGCAAGACTTTACCTTCCCACTTTCAATTGATGAGTGTGGGTATTTCACTACACTGATGATAATACTGAGATTTTTATTTAAAACATTTTATACTAATATTTTAAAATTAAATTTATTTTTTTTTCAGTGTTCCAAAATTCACTGTTTATGCACCACACCCAGTGCTCCATGCAATACGTCCCCTCCGTAATACCCACCACCAGGCTCACCCCACCCTCCAGCCCCCCTCCAAAACCCTCAGTTTGTTTCTCAGAGTCCACAGTCTCTCCTGGTTTGTCTCCCCCTCCAATTTCCCCCAACTCACTTCTTTTCTCCATCTCCCAGTGTCTTCCGTGTTATTCCTTATGCTCCATAAGTAAGTGAAACCATATGATAATTGACTCTCTCTGCTTGACTTATTTCACTCAGCATAATCTCTTCCAGTCCCGTCCCGTATGATACAAAAGTTGGGTATTTATCCTTTCTGATGGAGGCATAATACTCCATAGTGTATATGGACCACATCTTCC
The DNA here is from genome assembly GCF_020171115.1 of Neogale vison. NCBI lineage: Eukaryota > Metazoa > Chordata > Mammalia > Carnivora > Mustelidae > Neogale > Neogale vison. Next base: position 69,181,304 of record NC_058091.1, on the reverse strand, counting down.
TTATCCATTCGTTGGTTGAAGGGCATCTTGGTTCTTTCCACAGTTTGGCGACCGTGGCCATTGCTGCTATGAACATTGGGGTACAGATGGCCCTTCTTTTCACTACATCTGTATCTTTGGGCTAATACCCAGTAGTTCAATTGCAGGGTCATAGGGTAACTCTATTTTTAATTTCTTTTTTTTCCCCTTTTATTTATTTATTTACTTTAATTAATTAATTAATTTAATTTTTTTTTTATTTTTTATAAACATATATTTTTATCCCCAGGGGTACAGGTCTGTGAATCACCAGGTTTACATACTTCACAGCACTCACCAAAGCTCATACCCTCCCCAATGTCCATAACCCCACCCCTCTTCTGCCAACCCCCCTCCCCCCAGCAACCCTCAGTTTGTTTTGTGAGATTAAGAGTCACTTATGGTTTGTCTCCCTCCCAATCCCATCTTGTTTCATTTATTCTTCTCCTACCCCCTTAAGCCCCCATGTTGCATCACCACTTCCTCATATCAGGGAGATCATATGATAGTTGTCTTTCTCCGCTTGACTTATTTCGCTAAGCATGATACACTCTAGTTCCATCCACGTTGCCACAAATGGCAAGATTTCATTTCTTTTGATGGCTGCATAGTATTCCATTGTGTATATATACCACATCTTCTTTATCCATTCATCTGTTGATGGACATCTAGGTACTTTCCAGAGTTTGGCTATTGTGGACATTGCTGCTATAAACATTCGGGTGCACGTGCCCCTTTGGATCACTACGTTTGTATCTTTAGGATAAATACCCAGTAGTGCAATTGCTGGGTCATAGGGCAGTTCTATTTTCAACATTTTGAGGAACCTCCATGCTGTTTTCCGGAGTGGTTGCACCAGCTTGCATTCCCACCAACACTGTAGGAGGGTTCCCCTTTCTCCACATCCTTGCCAGCATCTGTCATTTCCTGACTTGTTGATTTTAGCCATTCTGACTGGTGAGAGGTGATATCTCATTGTGGTTTTGATTTGTATTTCCCTGATGCCGAGTGATATGGAGCACTTTTTCATGTGTCCGTTGGCCATCTGGATGTCTTCTTTGAGGGAAATATCTGTTCATGTCCTCTGCCCATTTCTTGATTGGATTATTTGTTCTTTGGGTGTTGAGTTTGCTAAGCTCTTTATAGATTTTGGACACTAGCCCCTTATCTGATATGTCATTTGCAAATATCTTCTCCCATTCTGTCAGTTGTCTTTTGGTTTTGTTCACTGTTTCCTTTGCTGTGCAAAAGCTTTTGATCTTGATATAATCCCAATAGTTCATTTTTGCCCTTGCTTCCCTTGCCTTTGGCGATGTTCCTAGGAAGATGTTGCTGCGGCTGAGGTCGAAGAGGTTGCTGCCTGTGTTCTCCTCAAGGATTTTGATGGAGTCCTTTCTCACATTGATGTCCTTCATTCATTTTGAGTCTATTTTTGTGTGTGGTGTAAGGAGATGGTCCAATTTCATTTTTCTGCATGTGGCTGTCCAATTTTCCCAACACCATTTATTGAAGAGGCTATCTTTTTTCCATTGGACAATCTTTCCTGCTTTGTCGAAGATTAGTTGGCCATAGAGTCGAGGGTCTATTTCTGGGCTTTCTATTCTGTTCCATTTATCTATGTGTCTGTTTTTGTGCCAGTACCATGCTGTCTTGATGATGACAGCTTTGTAATAGAGCTTGAAGTCCGGAATTGTGATGCCACCAACTTTGGCTTTCTTTTTCAATATTCCTTCAGCTATTCAGGGTCTTTTCTGGTTCTATATAAATTTCAGGATTATTTGTTCCATTTCTTTGAAAAAGATGGATGGTACTTTGATAGGAATTGCATTAAATGTGTAGATTGCTTTAGGTAGCATAGATATTTTCACAATATTTATTCTTCCAATCCAGGAGCATGGAACATTTTTCCATTTCTTTGTGTCTTCCTCAATTTCTTTCATGAGTACTTTATAGTTTTCTGAGTATCGATTCTGTGCCTCTTTGGATAGGTTTATTCCTAGGTATCTTATGGTTTTGGGAGCAATTGTAAATGGGATTGACTCCTTAATTTCTCTTTCTTCTGTCTTTTTGTTGGTGTAGAGAAATGCAACTGATTTCTATACATTGATTTTATATCCTGACACTTTACTGAATTCCTGTACAAGTTTGAGCAGTTTTGGAGTGGAGTGTTTTGGGTTTTCCACATATAGTATCATATCATCTGCGAAGAGTGATAGTTTAACTTCTTCTTTGCCGATTTGGATGCCTTTAATTTCCTTTTGTTGTCTGATTGCTGAGGCTAGGACTTCTAGTACTATGTTGAATAGCAGTGGTGATAATGGACATCCCTGCCGTGTTCCTGACCTTAGTGGAAAAGCTTTCAGTTTTTCTCCATTGAGAATGATATTTGCAGTGGGTTTTTCATAGATGGCTTTGATGATATTGAGGTATGTGCCCTCTATCCCTACACTTTGAAGAGTTTTGATCAGGAAGGGATGCTGTACTTTGTCAAATGCTTTTTCAGCATCTATTGAGAGTATCATATGGTTCTTGTTCTTTCTTTTATTGATGTGTTGTATCACATTGATTGATTTGTGGATGTTGAACCAACCTTGCAGCCCTGGGATAAATCCCACTTGGTCGTGGTGAATAATCCTTTTAATGTACTGTTGAATCCTATTGGCTAGTATTTTGGGGAGAATTTTCGCATCTGTGTTCATCAAGGATATTGGTCTATAGCTCTCTTTTTTGATGGGATCCTTGTCTGGTTTTGGGATCAAGGTGATGCTGGCCTCATAAAATGAGTTTGGAAGTTTTCCTTCCATTTCTATTTTTTGGAACAGTTTCAGGAGAATAGGAATAGTTCTTCTTTAAATGTTTGGTAGAATTCCCCCGGGAAGCCATCTGGCCCTGGGCTTTTGTTTGTTTGGAGATTTTTAATGACTGTTTCAATCTCCTTACTGGTTATGGGTCTGTTCAGGCTTTCTATTTCTTCCTGGTTCAGTTGTGGTAGTTTATATGTTTCTAGGAATGCATCCATTTCTTCCAGATTGTCAAATTTGTTGGCGTAGAGTTGCTCATAGTATGTTCTTATAATAGTTTGTATTTCTTTGGTGTTAGTTGTGATCTCTCCTCTTTCATTCATGATTTTATTTATTTGGGTCCTTTCTCTTTTCTTTTTGATAAGTCTGGCCAGGGGTTTATCCATTTTATTAATTCTTTCAAAGAACCAGGTCCTAGTTTCGTTGATTTGTTCTATTATTTTTTTGGTTTCTATTTCATTGATTTCTGCTCTGATCTTTATGATTTCTCTTCTCCTGCTGGGCTTAGGGTTTCTTTCTTGTTCTTTCTCCAGCTCCTTTAGGTGTAGGGTTAGGTTGTATACCTGAAACCTTTCTTGTTTCTTGAGAAAGATCTTGTACCACTATATATTTTCCTCTCAGGACTGCCTTTGCTGTGTCCCACAGATTTTGAACCGTTATGTTTTCATTTTCATTTGTTTTCCATGATTTTTTTCAATTCTTCTTTAATTTCCTGGTTGACCCATTCATTCTTTAGAAGGATGCTGTTTTGTCTCCATGTATTTGGGTTCTTTCCAAACTTCCTCTTATGGTTGAGTTCTAGCTTCAGAGCATTGTGGTCTGAAAATATGCAGGGAATGATCCCAATCTTTTGATACCGATTGAGTCCTGATATTGGACCAAGGATGTGATCTATTCTGGAGAATGTTCCATGTGCACTAGAGAAGAATGTGTATTCTGTTGCTTTGGGATGAAATGTTCTGAATATATCTGTGATGTCCATCTGGTTCAGTGTGTCATTTAAGGCCTTTATTTCCTTGTTGATCTTTTGCTTGGATGATCTGTCCATTTCAGTGAGTGGAGTGTTAAGTCCCCTACTATTATTGTATTATTGTTGATGTGTTTCTTTGATTTTGTTATTAATTGGCTTATATAGTTGGCTGCTCCCATGTTAGGGGCATAGATATTTAAAATTGTTAGATCTTCTTGTTGGACAGACCCTTTGAGTATGATATAGTGTCCTTCCTCATCTCTTATTATAGTCTTTGGCTTAAAATCTAATTGATCTGATATAAGGTTTGCCACTCTTGCTTTCTTCTGATGTCCATTAGCATGGTAAATTCTTTTCCACGCCGTCAGTTTAAATCTGGAGGTGTCTTTGGGCTTAAAATGAGTTTCTTGTAGGCAACATATAGATGGGTTTTGTTTTTTTATCCATTCTGATACCCTGTGTCTTTTGAATGAGGCATTTAGCCCATTAACATTCAGGGTAACTATTGAGAGATATGAATTTAGTGCCATTGTATTGCCTGTCAGGTGACTGTTACTGTATATTGTCTCTGTTCCTTTCTGATCTACCACTTGTAGGCTCTCTCTTTGCTTAGAGGACCCCTTTCAATATTTCCTGTAGCTGGTTTGGTGTTTGCAAATTCTTTCAGTTTTTGTTTGTCCTGGAAGCTTTTAATCTCTCCTTCTATTTTCAATGATAGTCTAGCTGGATATAGTATTCTTGGCTGCTTGTTTTTCTCGTTTATTGCTCTGAATATATCATGCCAGCTCTTTCTGGCCTGCCAGGTCTCTGTGGATAAGTCTGCTGCCAATCTAATATTTTTACCATTGTATCTTATAGACTTCTTTTCCCGGGCTGCTTTCAGGATTTTCTCTTTGTCACTAAAACTTGTAAATTTTACTATTAGGTGATGGGGTGTAGGCCCATTCTTATTGATTTTGAGGGGCATTCTCTGCACGTCCTGAATTTTGATGCTTGTTCCCTTTGCCATATTGGGGAAATTCTCCCCAATAATTCTCTCTAGTATACCTTCTGCTCCCCTATCTCTTTCTTCTTCTTCTGGAATCCCAATTATTCTAATGTTGTTTCGTCTTACGGTGTCACTTATCTCTCGAATTCTCCCCTCATGGTCCAGTAGCTGTTTGTCCCTCTTTTGCTCAGCTTCTTTATTCTCTGTCATTTGGTCTTCTATATCGCTAATTCTTTCTTCTGCCTCATTTATCCTAGCAGTGAAAGCCTCCATTTTTGATTGCACCTCATTAATAGCTTTTTTGATTTCAACTTGGTTAGATTTTAGTTCTTCTATTTCTCCTGAAAGGGCATTCATATCTCCCAAGAGAGTTTCTCTAATATCTTCCATACCTTTTTTGATCCCGGCTAGAACCTTGAGAATTGTCATTCTGAATTCTAGATCTGACATATTACCAATGTCTGTATTGATTAGGTCCCTAGCCTTCAGTACTGCCTCTTGTTTTGTTTTTGTGGTGAATTTTTCCACCTTGTCATTTTGTCCAGATAAGAGTATATGAAGGAGCAAGTAAAATGCTGAAAGGGTGGCAACAACCCCAGGAAAATGTGCTTTAACAAAATCAGAAGAGATCCCAAATCATGAGGGGGGAGAAAGGGAATAAAAAGATGTTCAGAAAGAAGAAAGAGGAAAAAAAAGAAAGAAAGAAAAGAATTTAAGAAAGAAAACGAATAAAGAAAAGTATAAAAAAGAAAAAAATATATATATTAGATAAACTAGTTTAAAAAACATTAAAAAAGAAAAGGGTAAAAGTTAAAAAAATTTTAGCAGAAGATGAGAAAAAAAATCAAAAAGAGAAAAATAAATTAAATTAACTGCAAGATTAAAGAATCATAGGGAGAAAGCCATGAGTTCTATGCTTTGCTTTCTCCTCCTCTGGAATTCTGCTGCTCTCCTTGGTATTGAAAGTGCACTCCTTGGTAGATGAACTTGGTCTTGGCCTGATTTCTTGTTGATCTTCTGGAGGAGGGGCCTGTTGTAGTGATTCTCAAGTGTCTTTGCCCCAGGCAGAATTGCACCACCCTTACCAGGTCCTGGGCTGAGTATTCTGCTCGGCTTTGCTTTCAGGAGCTTTTGTTCCCTGAGCGCTTTCCGTAGAGTTCCGAAGGGGAAAACAAATGGTGGCCTCCTGGTCTCCGGCCCAGAGGAGCAGAGATCCCGGGGCCCCACTCCTCAGTGCACCCTCAGAGAATAGCGCACAGCAACTCCCGTCTGCCTCACCTCCGGCCGTACTCCGAGCCCACCGAGCCCACCGAGCCCACGACTGGTTCAAGGCAACCCCGAGCTGTGAGCTCACTGTCAGCTCTGTCTCTGTAGCCAGCTTCCCCATTCTAATACCTGTCAGCTCTGCAACACTCAGACACCCCCCATCCTTCTGTGACCCTGCGGGACCTGAGGCCATGCTGACCCCGTGTGGGCTTCACCCCGTTTAGCCTCTGGAGCGATGTCCCTCAGCGGAACAGACTTTTAAAAGTCCTGATTTTGTGCTCTGTTGCTCCCCCGCTTGCCGGGAGCCGGCCCCTCCCCCTGGGGTCTATCTTCCCGTCGCTTTGGATTCACTTCTCTGCCAGTCCTACCTTTCAGAAAGTGGTTGTTTTTCTGTTTCTAGAATTGCTGTTCTTCTCTTTGATCTGCTGATGGATTTGCAGGTGTTTGCAATCTTTGGATAAGCTATCTAGCTGATCTCCTGCTAGCTGAAGTAGTCTCAGCCTGCTACTTCTCTGCCATCTTGACTCCTCCCCTCCTCTATGATTTTGATAGACCCCTGCCTCATGATCAGGTCTTTCATCTATTTTGAGTTTATCTTTGTGTGTGGTGTAAGAGAATGGTCTAGTTTCATTCTTCTATACATAACTGTCCGATTTGCCCAGCTCTATTTATTGAAAAGACTGTCTTTTTTCCATTGTTTATTTTTTCCTGCTTTGTCAAAGATTATTTGACCATAGAGTTGAGGGTCCATATCTGGGCTCTCTACTCTGTTTCTATTGGTCAGTGTGTCTGTTTTTGTGTCAGTACCATGCTATCTTGGTGATTGCAGATTTGTAGTAAAGCTTGAAATCAGGCAATGTGATGTCCCCAGTTTTCTTTTTCTTTTTCAAGGTTTCCTTAGCAATTCAGGGTCTCTTCTGGTTGCATACAAGTTTTAGGAGCTAGGTGAAAGATATTCCTTACATACAGAGGAAGGTCCATCAGAATAACGTCAGACCTCTCCACAAAAGCCTGGCAAGCAGAAAGGGTTGGCAAGACATATTCAGGACCCTAAATGAGAAGAACATGCAGCCAAGAATACTTTATCCAGTAAGGCTGACATTCAAAATGGATGGAGAGATAAAGAGCTTCTAAGACCAGCAAGGCTTAAAAGAGTATGTGACCACCACGTTGGCACTACAAGAAATATTAAGGGGGATTCTATAAAGGAAGAAAGAACCCAAGAGTGACATAAAACAGAAATTTACAGAGACAGTCTATAGAAACAAGGACTTCACAGGCAACATGATGTCAATAAAAATGTATCTTTCAATGATTACTCTCAATGTAACCAGCCTAAATACTCTCATAAAATGACACAGGGTTGCAGATTGGATAAAACAACAGGGTCCATGCATATGCTGTCTATAAGAGACCCATTTGGAACCTAAAGATATATCCAGACTGAAAGTGAAGGGATGGAGAAGCATCTTTCATGCCAGTGGGCCTCAAGAGAAAGCTTAGGTAGTGATTCTCATATCGGATAAATTAGATTTTATACTAAAGACTGTGCTCAGAGATAAAGAAGGATAGTACATCATTCTTAAATGGTCTATCCACCAAGAAGATCTAACAATTGTAAATATTTATGCCCCTAATATGTGAGCAGCTACATAAGACAACTGTTAATCAAGATAAAGAGTCATACTGATATGAATACATTAATAGTAGGGGATCTAAACACACCACTCTCAGTAATAGATCATCCAAGCAGAATATCAATAAAGAAACAAGCGCATTGAATGACACATTGGACCAGATGGACCTCACAGATATATATAGAACATTCCACCCTAAAACAACAGAATACTCATTGTTCTTGAGTGCACATGGAACTTTCTCCAGAACAGAACAACACATACTGGGTCACAAATCAGGACTCAACCAATACCAAAAGAATGAGATTATTCCCTGCATAGTCTCAGACCACAATGCTTTGAAACTGGAACTCCAAGAAAAAGTTTGGAAGGAATTCAAACACTTGGAAGCTAAAGACCACCCTGCTTAAGAATGTTTGGATTAATTGGGAAATCAAAGAACTTAAACAATTCATGGAAACCAATGAGAATGAAAACACTTCAGTCCAAAACCTATGGGATGCGGCAAAGGCGGTCCTAAGGGGGAAATACATAGCCATTCAAACCTCCCTCAAAAAAACTGAAAAATCCAGAATACACCAGCTCTCTTTACATCTTAAAGAACTGGAGAACCAACAACAAATTAAGCTAACCCCACACACAAGAAGGGAAGTAATCAAGATTAGAGCAGAGATCAATGAGATAGAAACTAGAGATACAGCAGAACACATCAACAAAACTAGAAGCTGGTTTTTTGAAAGAATCAATAAGATCTATAAACCATTGGCCAAACTAATCCAAAAGAAAAGAGAGAGGACCCAAATTAATAAAATTATGAATGAAAAGGGAGATCACGACTAACAGCAAGGAAATAGAAACAATCATCAGAAATTATTATCAACAGTTATATGCCAATAAGTTGAGTGACCTAGACGAAATGGATGCCTTCCTGGAAACCTATAAACTTCCAAAACTGAATTAGGAAGAAATTGACACCCTGAATAGACCAATATCTAGTAATGAGATTGAAGCAGTGATCCAAAACCTCCCAAAAAACAAGAGTCCAGGACCTGATGGATTCCCTGGAGAATTTTACCAAACATTCAAAGAAGAAATATACCAATATTTTATTTTTTATTTGTTTTTTTTAAAGGTTAGATTTTTTTTTTAAGATTTTATTTATTTATTTCATAGAGATCACAAGCAGGCAGAGAGGCAGGCAAGAGATGAGGGTGGTAGGAAGCAGGTTTCCCGCCCAGCAGAGACCCTGATATGGGGCTCAATCCCAGGATCCTGAGACCATGACCTGAGCTGAAGGCAGAGGCTTAAACCACTGAACCACCCAGGAGCCCTGAAATATACCAATATGTTAATAAATTAATTTAAATTTGTATTTCTTTGAGTACTCTTATAGAAGTTCTTAAAAAATATGTTTTTTATTTATATACTTTCCTCCCATAAGTTGTCTATTCATTTCCTTTTCCCAATTTATGAAAATTTTTGATATGTTAATATTTTGAGGTATGATCTGTCATAGTTTTGGCAACTGTTTTCCTGTTTTTTTTTTTTTTATTTTGTTTGGGATGTTTTTTGTGATTTATATTTATTTTGCTTTTTAAAGACAAATCTGATCTTTTATTTTTTTTTTAATCTTAATGTTTTATGTTTAGTAAATTTAAAATAGCCCCCTACCTATCTTTAGTTTATTTTAGGTCTTTTTTTTTTTTTTTTAACAATTAACTTTTAAACTCATCTGGAATGTATATTGATTATGATTTGAGGTAGGAAATAATGGTATGTATTCCCTCCATATATAACTATATTTTACAAAATTATTTACTGAGTAAACCTTCCTTTCTTTATAGACTTAGAAAGTCATCTCTTCAATATGCTAATCATATCATAATATGCTAAATGTAATTACTGAGCCAGCCTGTTTCTGGCGGGGTTTTTGGTTTTGTTTTGTTTTGCTTCTGTATCATTGAAACTGTATATAGTACATTTTAATATTTGGCAGTACAAATCAGATACTTCCCAAACATGTCACACACTATGGCTGTGAGGTTTCCAAACCGTTCCCAACCTCCTTTTCCTGTATTTGCTTCTACCTTGGATGCTGAGAAGGCTACTTCTTACTCTTCCAGCTGCCCTTGCACCTGTCTCTGGCTATGTGCCCAAGGTCAAGCTACAGAGCCACAAGCAGAAGCCTGTAAGGGATTTTCTAGGAAAGCTTTCTGGGACATCCTAGTTTTGTTTTGTTATGGTCTTCTGGAGGTGGAAGACCAAGAATCCTATTGTCATTCTTTTTGCCTGATGGAACTATAACAAGTATGAAGCCTTGTTTCCTATGGCAATATTTCCCACATAACGTTCTTTATTTTTTTTTTTTAAGATTTTATTTATTTATTTGACAGAGAGAAATCACAAGTAGGTGGAGAGGCAGGCAGAGAGAGAGAGAGAGGGAAGCAGGCTCCCTGCTGAGCAGAGAGCCCGATGCGGGACTTGATCCCAGGACCCTGAGATCATGACCTGAGCCGAAGGCAGCGGCTTAACCCACTGAGCCACCCAGGTGCCCCCCACATAACGTTCTTTAGATGTTAATAGGTCCTTGGTGAAGAAAGGAGTCCATAGTCATCTGGCAACGACATCCTGAACTCTTGGAAATACCTCTTGTACCTTAGCTTATTGAAGCATCTGAGTATAAACATTTTAACATTGTTTTAAATCAGTATTTTCAAAACTAGTATGAGCACACAAAGCTACTTCCTCTTCTCTTTTTGATAGACTTTTCCTAAAGGGAAACAACATTTTCAGGAAGCCTGCAATAAAGACTATAAACTGTTTTGTTTTCACTGCATAAATGACTAAAACTATAGAATGTGTCCACCTGATTCAAATTATATCTCTCTTAGTAGTTACAAAAGATGTATTCCCTAGTACTTTTCTTTTTTTTTTAAAGTAATCTCTATATCTATCAAGGGGCTTGAACTCACAATACCAAGATGAAGAATGGCATGTTCTCCCCACCCTCATGGGGGGTGGTGAGCCTGGTGGTGGGTTTGTGGAGGGCACCTATTGCATGGAGCACTGGGTGTGGCACATAAACAATGAATTTTGGAACACTGAAAAAAATTAAATAATTTTTAAAAAATTGCATGTTCTACTGATTAAACAGGTCAGGCACCCCTCCTTAGTACAATTTGTATCCCTGAGTGAAATAACTATGCTATTGGTTCTATAAATAGTATGCTATTTATCATACCATAGAGGTTATGTTATAGTGGCTACAAACAACATATGTGCAAAGCTACAGGTGGTTTCATGTTTGGGTGAAACTTGAAGAGACACTGCCCAAGTATCCATGTCCTCATGTTTTTGGATGTCTTCTCTTTTACTCTGGTTTGCATTCTTTTTCTCTATTCCTTGCCAGTCCATATTGGATTAGTCACTATTGCCAAATTGTCAGTCTCTGTTGTCATTCTCTGGCTGTCCCTATTGCCAAGTTCTTAGTCTGTGTGTCTGCAGCAGCCAATCTTCAATTGGATAATTTGTATTTATTGTGAACCACATTTTATGAAGAATGTTCTTTGTTCTTAAAATTTTTTTTCTCTGTTAATTATATCGAGATGTGGGTGGGGGTGGGGAGAGGCATTTGCCGCCTGTGAAAGTAGTACTTTACTCGCTGTAAGATGCCTGGGCATGGTTTGCACCATAACCCCAGTCTCAGTTCGGCCAGTTGAGGGTTCCCTGGATGATTCTTCACTCTTACTCAGAAAGGTCTGCTTCCATAATGTAGCTTTCAGTCTCCCTTGTATCCCACTCTTGTTTACTTTATTAACTAGAGGTACAACAGTCTACTTACTGTGATGTGAATACTTAAAAGGCTAAAATTCTAGGCTTTAGAGAACCTGGTTTTATGGTATATATGATATATAAGTTATATGGCATATACCTTCTCAGTTAGGCAATTCATCAATGATTCCTGGTGATGTCAAGATAGGAACCGGAGAGAAGGCAGCTTAAATTAGGTTGCTCACTGTGGGAGAGAGTCATTGGCTGCCTTGCCATAGGAACTGACTGTCAAGGTTTGGAACATGGATACTATTGCCTTCAGTTTCAAAGAGTTGAGTGAGGATTATGCTTTTCTCAGTTTCACAGAAATTATCATTTAATGGAGAAGGCCATAGGTAGGACAAGCCCCAGGATTTATTGTAAGGGAATCTGCAACAATACATGTTTGTCTTGTCTGTAGGCTGAATATAGTTGTAGATGGGTACTTCAAGAACACCATGATTAACAAGGTAGGTGGGTACCCTGCTTATATTTTTTTCAGGGTGTTGGGGAAAGACAAGCAATACATGAATAAACAATAGAAATAGTAGATACAGATAAAATTGCTATACAGAGGAATAATAGGAGGACATGTGATAGAGAGTGACTGCATGGCTATTTAATTTGGGTGGCCAGGGAAGGACTTTCTAAAGTGGTGTCTTTTAAACTGAGATGCAATGACTCAGGAGGAGGCAGCCATATGCAGATCTAGAGGAAGCATCTGCCGGTGGAAGATTAGCCAGAGCCATGGTCCTCTCAAGGCTAGAAGATTGCTCTGAGGATCAGAAAGAAAGCTGGAGGGTCCGGTGACATTGTAGGCTTGGCCAAGAAGTTTGTATTTTACTCTTGACTTTGTAGGAAAACTTAAATAAATTTGTGTTTTATGGCCTGATCATATTCAGTGACCACTCCTTCTGCTGTGTGCTCTGTAGAGGGACAGGATTCGAAGCTAGCTGGTCATGTGAGTTAAACGTTTGGGGTAAGAACAATGTCAACAAAAATCATAGCTAATGTTTATTCTGTGCTACTGTATGTAGGCATCATGCTAGATATAACATGCATTATCTAGTTTAGTCAAATATGGACGATTTTTTCAAAGATATGAGGGGCTCTTGTGATCCAAAAAATATAAATTAGATTAAAAATACTCCTAATAGTATTTTTTATTACAGAATGTTAAAATTATAGTTATGTGTGGAGGGAGTTGAGTAATTTCTTCACTGTAAAGTGGTCCTTATATTTAAAAAATAGGAGGGAATATGTGAGGTGGAAAAGAATATTCAGTCATATTCAGTGCCTATCAGGAATGGCTCTCAGGAGGGTCACACCACAATGTAGAAACCAGGAATAGGCTGAAGGGATTAAGCTTAGCAGAAGGAAGTAATGGAGGCAGGACTAGCTGTAGATCCTTCCACCTCAGTAATGGGACTGCAGCCTACAAAATCCCAAATTCAGGGAGTATGGCAAAAATGCCATCCCAATACAGGCAGGTACAAATCTCTAGGGTTAGAAAGCCTTATCTGAGGAGAAGAGCTGGGGACAAGATCTGGGGGCTTTTTGCAGTAGACAAACATTAAGACAAGTATAGTTTGAGTTTGTTAACTAGGGAAGGTGGTCTGACTTAGGGTAAGAGAATTGGAGTTACATTTTAGTTCTAGGAGACATGGGTATAGTAGACATGAAGAAAGAAAGTAGGACCCATATCAGCCACCTCGGGAGGACACTTCAGAATGCCAATTAGATGCAGAATCAGGGCACAGAAGGAGCTCCACTGTGGAAGAAATAGCAAAAGAACAGGTCAGGAAGATTGGCTGGACTTGGCAAGGTAGATCCAAGAGCTTACCTACCCACAGGTAATCCCAGTGCCCCAGGCTTCATAATTCCTTGGCTTGTTGGTCACTAGATATAGATCATGAAGGTGTCTATAACTCAGGTACACTCAGGAGGGAAGGAGATCCTTTTCTGACACATTCTGTTGGTTCTGAAGTGGGGACAAGGTGACATGATCTGGCTTATACCTGGGTTCAGTGACATCATCAAGTTGGTTGAACTGCATACCATGGCTTACAATTCACAGGTGACTGAATACGATTCCTAATCCCAGGAGTTGCCATTTAATGTGAAAATTTCTCTTAGGGATTTTGTGATTATTGCAGATGGCTGAAACAGCAAGGACTATGCAGCAGTACTGATAATCCACTCTAGTTTACCTTGAAAACGTATCAGAAATCTACATTCACATCCCCTTCCTTAAAATAAGCCATGGTGAAAATATGTCACAGGGATAAGAATTGGTGATATAGTCTTTGCTGGAGCCACACAGTATCAACCATGTGCATCTGCAGCCATATAGGATTTTCAGGTTAATAGGAAGTCTTACTTTCTTGTCGAATTAAAAATTATAAACTGATGTTACCACGTGTTTTGCTTATCAACTTTGAAAGCTGGTTTAACAAAAGATCTAAGGAACTATTTTATTATATAGTTGAGTACCTCCACAACAGTTTACAAGTGGTTTGCTGCCTTGCCTTTATCTACTTCAAGCAAAAAAGTGTAAGGCAAACCAGTGACTTGGACATTCAAGCATCTTAAAGCCCATAGTGACAGGTATAATTTCCCCGGTTAGGGTTCCACTTGGGGCATGGAATTAAAACTGAAGCATAGCTTCAGGAGGTAATGTTGAAATACTTATTTGAGTTCAGGTATTTGCAGGTTTCCCCACCTCATTTGAAGTATTTAAAACAAACTGCTCAATTATAAAACCCTTCCTATGACAGGATTTCCATAATGTGTGGTCAGCTTTCTGGGAAAATTAGATTGAGATCAAGAATTTTGAAATCTGAACTTCAAGCTTGCTGGATTTCCAGTTGGTTTCAGATTTTCTTTCAAAAGTTTTATTGCACATTGACTCAGCATTCTCAAGAAATCAAAATATAATAATAAGGGTAGCAGGTATACTATGTAAAGTACACCCATCTGGAATTCATTTCACTCTAAAAAGAGCATATCTTCAATGTTAAACCAAGTTTTAGAAAATTCTTTTGCTTGAATTATAATTATGAATTATTTGGGTCTTTCTATTTTCTTCTGCAAAATATTTAAAAATTCCTCTTGATCACCAAGGCCGTTTCTTTGAAATTTAATAGGATTCAGGTGTCTCCAGCAACTCATCTACTACTCAGAAAATTCCTCTTCCTCCCTCCTCTCTATACCCTTCCTTTTACTCTTTATGAATGCATGCTACTGAATGCACACATTCTGGAAGCCAAGGCAGGCTCCTGTTCCACACCCTCCTGCCCTTGATATCGATACTACAACAAGCTTTCCTCCACCCAGATTCCTTTTTAGCCACAGTAACCATAAGAGTTGAGCAATTCATCTTTACCTTTCTCTCTTTGGTCTTCAAGCCAGGTATGAGCTATAAATTGAGGTAGAATGTACAGCTGGGTCAATAAAGGGTGTGGACAAAAATGAAGTAGGTTTCCTATCATTTTCCACAAAGTTTGAAAAACAGAGTTGGCAACGAGGAAAAAAATAAAACAGGAAGCGGAATTACACATATAAATTAAATATTTTCACCCCAACCCTTTTTAGATAGCCCAGGGGTATTAGGAGTGTGTGTGTTTTGGATGGGCTCAGCAGGCATTCCAACAGTAAATGGCTTCCTGTTCAGCGTGTTCGAAGTCAGACTGTCTTTTGGGGTTGGTTAAAAATATGTGTGAAATATGTACTTTCATTTCAAGCCAAGTCAAATGTTTTCAATCATCCCCCTTACTTGCTTCTCCTCTCTTCTCATCCTGTCATTTCTTGCCCCCCAGATAGTAAAATATACCCCAAAATGTGTTTTTTTTCCCAAAAGGAAGTTTAGTGATTAATTATGAGTTACATGCAAACATATATTATTGCTCTCGAAGGTATTCACCAAGAACCTGGCCACTGTCACTCTTGGCTGGCTTTTTTTGAGTGTTGGATCTTGGTGAGTAGAAGTTAGAGAGGCATGCAAAGAAACCAGGTATTTGGCTCAGGCACAACAGAGAACCAATGGATAATTGAGGGTGAGAAATGGTCTATAACTTTTCACCCCAGTGGTGATGAACCTATAATTCCCGAATTGTTTGTGTAATTTTCTATTTCTACCACATCAGTAACAAATATTACTCTGTACTGCGTGTTCCTTGTGGATTTTTTTTTTTTTTTCATCAGCAAGGTCCAATTAGGATGCCTGAAAGGAAAATAACATACCTGGGGCCATCATACCTACTAAGAAATGCCACAGATGTACCCAGGAGGAAAAATATAGACTTCTGGTGGAAGCCACAGAGTCCTTTCTGCAATAGGCTGCTCTGATGTTGATACACTTTAAAAATGTATGTCATATGATCTAATTAGAGGAAACTCTCAGATATTCGAATTTGACACCAAACTGTTGAGGAACGCTTTATGTTTGGCATAGGCTTCTGAGGCTGCAAGCACTCTCTACAAAAGGCTCAGGTAGTGGCTTTGTTTTCCGATTCCTCCATTAGTCTGAGCCTACTTACATTCAGAAGTGTTCTTAGACAACTATGTTTACTAATGGTATTAGGTATCAGAGTTCACCCTTTCCATATTTTAAAATTTATTTAGTGTAAAAAGTGATTTTTTTAAAAAACTCCTAGTGTGTTACATGGCTTATGTGTTGGGGGTAGGGAGGTAGAGAAGTCAACCTTTCCAAGTGAATCTCTAAGGATAATTTATTCAAAGAATGTTTCTTGACATGTGATTCCAGGTTTTTGGTGTTTGCTGTTTTCAAATTGGTTTAACTCAGCAAACACCTATTAAATTGTTGACTGCACAAAGCTCAGTGCTGTTTAAAGGATGTTGATGACTTGGCAGTAATTCACATTGACAAAGTCTAACACTTTTTTATTATGAGAACCGTCAGAAAATTAGGATGAAAAGGGAACGTCTGCTACATGATATTCAGCATTTATAGACAAACAAACAAAAACAACACATAGCTAACATCACACTCAATGGTGAAAGACTGAAACTTCCCTCATCAAATCACGAACAGGACAAGGATCTCCACTATTCAACAGTGCTTTCCACATTGTTCTGGAAGTTCTAGCTAGAGCAATTAGACAAGAAAAAATAAAGGATTCAAATTGGGAAGGAAGAAGTAAAAGTATTTCTGTTCACAAATGATGTAATGTTATATATAGAAAATCCTAAAGAATCCACAAGAAAACTACAAGAGGTAATAAATAAATTCAAGAGATTTGCAGTTGCTCCACTTTTTGGTCATAGTTTAGCACTTCAGTATCCTCACTTAATAGGTCTAATGCCTTATCCTCAACACTTAATGTTTTAAAAAGTAAATATGGAAAAAAAAGTGACTGTGGAAGATCTCTTATTTTAATGGTGAAAAGACTTTTTATTTGCTACCCTCATATTCAGCTTCATGTGTGGAATTCTCATGAGATTACTTTGGCAGTCAGTCATATTTTGGTTAGGTTCCAAATACTTATGAAACTAGTAGCCCATAAAGCCTCATTATGCCTTGAAAAAGATTCATTATTGGGTTATCTCCTGAAAACAGATGATACTGGCTAAAAAATAGAGGGAAAAGAGTGAAGATTACTTTTCAAGTTGAGTCAGGAGGGAAGGACAGAGACATGAGTGAAGCATTAAAGGAAGGTAAGGACAGGAGGGACAGAGGAATCAACAAAAGATAATGTAGCGGGGCACCTGGGTGGCTCAGTGGGTTAATGCCTCTGCCTTCTGCTCAGGTCATGATCTCAGAGTCCTGAGATCGAGCCCCACGTCAGGCTCTCTGCTCAGCAGGGAGCCTGCTTCCCACCCCCCACCGCCTGCCTCTCTGCCTCCTTGTGATTTGTCTGTCAAATAAATAGATAAATCTTTAAAAAATAAAAAAAAAAGATACTATAGACCTTCACTCTTCATTATAGTAACCATGAGCCATATTTGACTATTTAAATTAAATTAATTAAAATTAAATTAAATTAAAATTAAGTTTCTTAGTTGCATTGATCACATTTCTAATGAATGGTTATTGTGTGTGACTAGTGACTACCATCTTGAACAGCATAGATACAGAATATTTCTATCACCAAAGAAAATTTCTTGAAGAGTTCTGCTATAGGGCGTATCCTGTCCTTATGTCACTCAATAATGTGTAGCAAATATGGGGGTTTTTTTTGTCGAAAGTAATCTTAAGTTCAATTTTCAATGACTGGATAGTATTTGATTATGTGAGTAGATGTATGATTTTTAAAAACCAGCCATTACAAAAAAGTTCTTACGTAACTTTGTTATGAAAAATATGACTATGATTTTTAAAAAGCCCTTGTAGCACAATTTTTGCACTCGCCTTAAATTATTTATTTAGAAAAAATTCCTGAAAATAACTTGGCTGGATCAAATATTATGAACATTTTTAAGGCTTTTGATATGTGTGGTCAAATTCCTCTCTGGAAAGTTTGTCTGTTTACATACCATAAGCAAAAGTGACAGGAGAGGCATTTAATTTTGGAAGAAAAAGAACTATACCTGAAGGAGCAAAAGCAAAACAGAGCAGTGAAGAAGGGAATTTCAAGTTTGAGTAGGAAATAACTATGAGGACTTAAGCAGTAAAATGCAATAACAACAAAGTAACAAGTAACCCCTTTTATAGTATTCCTACTTGATGGGCACTATTTATACATTTTATATGTTAGCTCAATCCTCAGACAACCTTGTGAGTTAGGTACTACTATTATTGCCTTCCTATACATAGAAGCAAATAAACAAATAAACCCCAAAACAACAAAAAACAAGGACAAGAGCAACAGCAAACTGAGGCACTGGAGTTAAGTTACTTGTTTGAGATCACACAATAGACCAGAAAGCCAGGATTTGAATTACCTGAGTTGATTTAGACTGGTAAGATTTCAAGAGTCCCTGCCTTCAACCACTAGGCTCCATGGCCTCTCAACCATTTTATTCAAATCCCAACAAAACCAAGTATTACGGATTGGATTGTGTCTCTCAAGAAGATATGTGGAAGTCATAGACCTTGGTACTTCAGAATGTGACTTGTTTTGGGAAGAAGGTCACTATAGGTGTAATTAGTTAAGAGGAGGTCATGATCCAGTACTGTGGACTCCTAATTCAATACGACTCTTGTCCTTACAAGAAGATAGCTCTGTGAAGACAGAGACACACAAGGGGAAGCTCGTTATGATGAAGACAGATTGGGGGTATGCACATGTAATCAAGGAATGCCAAAGATTGCCAGCAAATCATCAGAAGCTGGGAATAGCAAGGAAAGAGTCCCCTACAGGTTTGAAAGGGAACAGAGTATTGCCAAAACCGTAATTTAAGACCTCTAGCCTCCAGAAGTCTGAGGTGATAAATTTCTGTTCTTTTAAGCCACTAACTTTGTGGTACTTTGTTGCAGTAATCATAGAAGACGAAGACACCAAGTAACTTAGAAAGACGTTTCAGTGTTTGACCAGATAACTGTTAGTCCGTGGGCACACCTCACCTACTTTTTGCCTCAGGATTATAGCTGGCGGATAACTACTTGGTGTCCAATCACATGGGCTGAAGGCCAAAGACAATATGTTTGCAATTGAGACTGCATGTCTTGGAAATATCAAAGAATGTTCTGACTCACAAAGAATATTTTATTGAACTTGCCAACATTTTATTCACTTTCTGGGAAGCTAATAATTGTATATTTTTGTTTGTTTGGAAGGGCGGTGATTCACTAAGACAGTATGAACCATGCTGGTATCATGTTGCAGCATTTAGATGTATCTACCTTGTAGGAAAAACTGAGGTTTAAACAGCTATAGATAATGCATGAATTTGTCCTTTTGTCCCGATTTGCACTGCCGTATTCAGTCATATTGGTAGTTTGTCCACTTTGGGAAATGCAGTCTGCTTCTTGGCTTAAAAAATAAACCAATGGTTGGGGCACCAGGGTGGCTCAGTGGGTTAAAGTCTCTGCCTTCGGCTCAGGTCATGATTCCAGGGTCCTGGGATCGAGCCCCACATCGGGTTCTCTGCTCAGCGGGCAGCCTGCTCCTGCTTTGCCCTCTCTCTCTCTCTGCCTGCTTGTGATCTCTGTCTAATAAATGAATTAAATCTTTAAAAAAAAAACCAATGGTTTATTTTGTACTCTGATAAAAATCTTTACAGTGAAAATAACTGGAAATTATCTTATATTGAATGAACATCTGAAATATGATTTTTGGATGTTGAAAATATGATTTTCTAATTTCCCTTTTATAGTATCAGAAAGAGAGAAGAGTCTAGAAGTATCAGGAATTTCAAAGGATACTTTGCTCTCAAACTTGCTTGCCCCTCCACCAGTAGTTCATATCCTTGATTCATTCGCCTCCTTTGAAGGGATATCCTCCCTAGCCTGTGAGGGGTGCCTGAAATTCTAAAAGCAGTCCTTTTTTTTGTTTGTTTGTTTTTTTTTGTTAAATTAAACATTACCTTCTCCTAGCAGACATGGTTTAAAAGAAAAGTTAGCAAAGCTTCTTTGCAATGCCTTTGCTATGCCAAGCACTGTGCTAAATACTTTTACATAGACATTGCACTTGAATTTCATAAAAATTCTCTGCAGGGTACTGAGCTAGGTGTTGATGAGGAATCCAAAGCTCGAACGAAGTTATGTTACAAGGTCTGGTATATAGCACTTCAGATTTCAAATCTCAGAATGTTCGAATCCTGGGATTTCCATGTATTTCCAGGGAATCCTGGGATTTCCAGTGTATTTCCATGCCCTATGCTTGCTTGTTTTCCTAGAGTAAGGGGGTGGACAGCAAAACACTGGGACCCTGAAAGAAGAAGCAGGAAGATGTCTCAATGGAGAAAAGAGAAAAGAGGAGCATTAAGGACAAATTTCTGGCTCCTTTTCATTTTACCTGGGTCTTTCCTTGAATTTTTTAAATATACTCTGTCTAGTAGGGTAGCCATTAGATGCATGGGACTACCGAGCACTTGCAATGAGGCTAATGCAGATTGAGATATGCTAGAAGTAAAAAATGCATACTGGATTTTGAAGACTTAAGATGAAGAAAAGAATGCAAAATATCTCAATATTTTTATTTTGGTTACATGGTGGATGATAATATTTAGCTACATTGGCTTTAATAAAATATCAAAATTCATTTTACTATTTTTTTTTACTTTTTTTAAAATGTGGCTTCTGTTAAACATGTGAAATTATGCATGTGAGTCCCATTCTATTGTTATCAAACAATACCGCTTAGATGTCCAGATCATCTGGACACCCTAAATAATGTTAATCTAATTTAAATGAAAAAATAGATCTTGACTTTTTAAGAAAGGTAAATAGAACCATTATTCAAAACTAATACAAATTTTAAGGCACACAACATACTGTTTTCATCAAGGCAATACCGTTGTTCAAATTTTAAGCCCAGTTCCTTAAAAAGGAAATGTAAAAAAAAAAAAGGAAATGTAATAGTGGGATATGAAGGGTTTTGTCTTTGTAGTAGGCTGTTTGCAAAACTAGACTCCCTCTTTTGATTTGCACTCCTTGGTATCTCCTCTCAGTAGGAGGTGGGATCTATTTTCCTACTCCTTAAATCTCCAACCATAGGGTTGGTCTTGTGAGTTGGTTTGACCAACAGAATATGGCAGAATGATGATGGGCCATTTTGTGGGCTTAGATCTATCCACTTGCTATCTTGGGATCCTCCCCACTTTCAATCTGAGCAAAACCCGAAGAGAGCCTGTTGGAGGATGAGAAGCCGTGTTGAGCAGAGACAGATTCTCCCATCTGAGATAATCTGTATTGGTTTTCCATGGCTCCTCTAACAAATTACCAAACATATAGTGGCTTAAATAACACCAATTTGTCATTTCTCAGTTCTGTATGTCAAGAACAAGGCAGGTCTCACTGGACTAAAATCGGGGTGTCACCAGGGCTGTGTTGTTTTCTGGAAGCTCTAGAGAAGAATCCTTTTCCTTTCCTTTCTAGCATCTAGAGGCTGCCCAGATTTCTTGGCTTACAGCCTCTGCTTTTATCTCCAAAGCCAGCAACTGCTGTTGGAGTCTTTCTCAATTCACTTCACTCTGACCTCCTCTTCTGACTCCCTCTTACACTTTTAAGGACCCTTGTTTTTATACTGGTATAATCTGGGTGATCTTATTTTAAAATGAGCTAATTAACCTTGATTCCATCTATAATCTTAAACCCCTCTTTGCAGTATAAAGTAACATATTCAACAGGTTACATGGATTAGGATAAGGACATCTTGGGGTAGGTGGGTCATTATTCTGTCCACCACATCATCCTGGAGCACCTGGCATCTAACTAGCCCCCAGAGCTGATTGAAGATACCTCGGTGAGTCTGGCTGTGACCAGAACTGCCCTGTTGAGCCCTGCCCAAATTGCTGACCTACAAAATGGATAATTAAATAAAGGTTGGTTGAGCATCAACCCAAAAGTGGTTGGGTGGTTTGTCGTGTGACAAAAGAAAACTGATACAGTTTTTGAAAAGGCCCAACAAATACTAATTGACTTATGATTATGTGAAATATTCTTAGATCTAATTTTTAAAGCAATCCTGATCATTGAGGCTCTCAATTTTTTTTCATTGAAGTACAGTTGACATGCAATATTATATTAATTTGAGATGTACAACATATTTATTCTACTGAAGTACTCCATTTTTATTCAGTTATTTTATTAATAATTTCTGCTATTTTTTAAGGTAGTAGTGATATTATTGGGACAAGCTATGTCTTCCTACTGAATTATTTGCAGTAGAAGAAATCATAGTTGCCTGGCCTTCCCTTCCCAACATTCTCAAATCTGCTCTCAGAAGATGATTCCTGCCAACAAAAGGAAGGCTTAATCTTCAGGTCCCTGC
Source organism: Neogale vison (assembly GCF_020171115.1). Classification (NCBI taxonomy): domain Eukaryota; kingdom Metazoa; phylum Chordata; class Mammalia; order Carnivora; family Mustelidae; genus Neogale; species Neogale vison. The sequence goes on along the minus strand of NC_058091.1, from coordinate 69,158,919 downwards.
TGTTTGAAATAATAATGACTTGGGGCATGGGCCAAATTTCCGTTAGTGAATAAATAACATTTCTTTAACAACCTCTCAAGCTGTTTAATAATATTTTAGTTCTTTTTTAAGTGGATTCAACATGCAGTAACCTACTTTTGGTTTGCACTCTGTGGTATAGATTACACAATCAACTTCTGGAGGAATCAAAGTTTTATTTACCATTAGCGGAAAACCTTGATATGCCTCACAGTGTAATTCTGTTTCAGCTGTGAAACAGAAAGGGAAAAAAAGTCAAAATATTTTCCTGGGAGGCATAACATTTTAGCCTCCTGAGTAAAACCTCAGAGAAACTGGGACTAAAAAAGAAGTTTCAAATGGAAAATATGAACCAAGCAGAATAATTTTCTAATTGAGGCACATGAAGTTTTCACCTTGTAATGTTTTTACCTTGTAATGTTTGATCTATGATTCCAAGATTTCCATTTCAAGTATTTATTAGCATAACATGAAGGAGCACTGGGTTGACATCATCATTTTGGTAGCAGAGCCTCATAAAATGGTACCCATCTGCCTACTATAGCCTCATGCTGTAAGAGTTCCACCAGATGCGTGTGTGTGTGTCAGTGTTATGGGGTTGTTGGTTACCAGCAAAATTTATTAGTAAAGTTCCTAAAACTGGAAAGAAATAAACAAGGTAATTATTTGGCAACCTACCAAAATCCGCACATTCAAAACTCTTGGAAGTTTAAGGCACCTGCTAATGATTCCCAAGATTACAAGTAAAATAAGGAAATATATTTAGGGATAAATAAGTAAGTTGCCTCATTGAAATTTCCTGGGTCTTTTTGTTTGTTTTGCATTTCCTTTCTTCTTAAGAGTGTTTTGAACTTTGTCAGCAAGATGTCATCTGAGAGGGATATGAAAGAATTTATGTTGTTTTCTACTTTTTCCCCACGGAGAACTGAATGGATCTGGACTGACCTAAGAAATTCTGACTGTCGTGTACATTGACTACATACTGAGCTCTGTCTGTTTTTTGATATCATTATTATTGTGTTTCTTATGGGAATCATGGGACCAGAATTTGGCCTCAGAAGGATATCACCGTGTCTTCTGAACTGTAAATTAGATAAAGGCTTCTTTTCTCTTGACATGACAAAACATATTCCTATTAAAAAATTGCATAATTTTCACGGTAACCCCGAAAATGGCTTGGCTGCTCACCAGCAATTAAGACACAAAATACTTCACTTAGACAGCAGTTTGGGGGCACCTGGGTGGCTCAATGGGTTAAGCCGCTGCCTTCGGCTCGGGTCATGATCTCAGGGTCCTGGGATCGAGTCCCGCATCGGGCTCTCTGCTCAGCAGGGAGCCTGCTTCCTCCTCTCTCTCTCTGCCTGCCTCTCTGCCTACTTGTGATCTGTCTCTGTCAAATAAATAAATAAAATCTTTAAAAAAAAAAAAAAGACAGCAGTTTGGGGCACTGAGGAGCTCTAAACAAAACTGCATTATAGTGATGCTTCCTGACTCTGCGTGCCGTTTACTAACTGGAATGGGATGGGCTGACTTGCAGGTCAGCACATATGTGTGGTGTGTGCGCTCATATGCAAATGTGCACTAAATGTCATGCCTATTGGACACTGAGGTGAGAAGAGGTGTGTTTTCCTACTTACAGAAAAGGTCAATGTGCTTAGTGGGGCTTTGAAGTGTTTTTACTTCACATATTAAAACAGTAGTAATTCAGTTTAATTGATCTAATGAGTCCAAATGCTAGGTAAATAAAGTTAGGGAGACAAAAGGAGGAAGTACACTTACAGAGTACCTCTAGTGTGTGGACGTCCAAATACACACCTCACTATAGTTAATGTTGACACCAACAGCTATTATATTTGTAGCGTATGGGTAAAGAAACGATGCAGGGAGATCAAACCACGTGTATGTCCGAGCTAGGATTCACATTCTACTGTGACTCCAAATCATGTGTCATGACCTCTATTCTGTGATGCCTCTTTACCCAATAGGAGTTAATAGTTTTGTCCAATATAAAGTTCATAGACTTTTATAGACACTTTCTTGATTATGATGTGGGAAGATTTTACACACAGCTGTTAGGAATGGTGGGAGAAAAAAATGAAGTTATAAAAAATATCTTTATGGAATTCATAGTCACCAACATATTTTCATAAAAAGAGGCCCCTAATTATGTTTTAAAATCTCTACACCTGCATCTTTCTTGCGATGTTTAATCAGGACTAGACTGAATATACCAGAGATAAAGATATCACTTAAGGTCCTTGAAAGAGATGTATTAGCCTTCATATGTATTTGATATTGTTTAACTGTTAAAATATATTTCTTAAAAGAAAAAAAAATTTAAGAGCGTTTAAGAATAAGACAATATTGTGCTTTATAAAGTATCTACCCCTTATTTTGAAAATGCAAAATACTTGGCTCACATATATCTTCTATTTAATCCTTTTAACTACTCTGAACGGTAAGCATTAATATTCAGTTTTTACAATGAAAATCTCAAGGCCATAGGGATTAAGTAACTTATAAACATTAGCACTAGGTGTAAGGTCTTAATGAAGACCCACACTTTTCCTCAGATACCACACACTGCCTTCTCATACACAGACTTGGATATCTTTTTTTTTTTTTTCTTGAGAGAGAGAGGGAGAGTGAGTGCATGTGGGGGGCGGGGCGGGAGCCGGGGTAGAGGGAGAGGGAAAGAAAAATCTCAAGACTCAATCTCACAACCACGTTTGACTCAATCAAACGTGAGATCATGACCTGAGCTGAATCAAGATTTGGACATATAAGCAACTGAGCCACCCAGGTGCCCCCAGACTTGAATATATTGAATAAAGTTTATCATTGAGGCTAAGAATGATTGCTACATTGATTTGACCTAGAAAGTTCAGAGAATGGACAACAGAATGAGAAACAATAGTTTTTGTTGTTGTTGTTTTAAATTACTGTGTTGGAATAGCAGCAGAAAAGAATTCAGAAGACAAAAAGTAGCTTTAAGTGGTAATTAGCTAGCTATCTGAAGAGTAGCTGTGAGAATGACATCACCAGGGAAGAAAAGAGTAAATATTTCAGCAGTCTACCTCAAGGCTAATAGATCTAAAACAAAAGGGTCACTGATAATCCTTCAATTCCTTTTCCTGGCTATCATGCTGGAAAGAGCTACATGAGCATAAGGCTGAATTGTTCTGCAACGCCTGGTGACCTACAGCTGGCTCATGGTTAATTGCTGGAACCTTGTTGGAGATGTAAGTCAGCCTGTTAGCCTTTGCAGTTTCATGACTTATACCTGAAGAACACAAACATGTATGGTGTGAGTTAGGGAGTTCATTTCTTGGAACCTTTTTTACGTATTCACCATATGAATACAGAGCAACATGGGTTTGCATGGGAAGATCTGTTGAATGACAGAGAAACAGACATGTGTAGTGATTCTTGAGCCCTTGATTCTGTTCCTTCTGCCCCACTGACTAGTTTCATGATTTCCTGTCAGTGTCATGTATGTAAGATTCTTGGGACAGGGTTACTGTATAAGTTAAATCAGTTCATGTACAGTTGACCTTGGAACAACATGTGTTTGAACTGCACGGATCTGCACATATACAGATTTATTTTTATATATATATATAGTACAATATTATAAACATATGTTCTCTTCCTTATGACTTCCTTAACATTTTTCTCTAGCTCACTTTACTGTAAGTATACAGTGTTTAATACATAAAACATACAAAATATGTGTTAATCTACTGTTTATATTATCAGTAAGGTTTCCAGGCAGTAGTAGATTATTAGTAGTTAACTTTGGGAGGAGTCATAAGTTAAGGAGGATTTCCAGCTGCCGGGGGAGGTCAGCACTCCTAACCCATACATTGTTTAAAGGTCAACTGTATAGAAAACAGTTGGCATCGTGCCTAGAACAGAGTTAATAAACCAAACAGTGGTTGCTATTAATACATATGTTGTAAGACGTAGATCTCTGACTCTTCTCAAAAGGAAAGCAGTAACCAGATTTGTCTTAAGTGAGTGTTAGTCTCCCATTATTGATCCCAGAAGGCCACTAAGTAGGGTCAAATGGGAGAAAAGCCTGTGTCTGACTTGAAGCTGCAGAAGGTTATATTCAGGTTTGGGCTCTTGTCTTTGGTCCCTATTAATCTGACCAACCCGATGCTTCACCAGCATAAAACTACTTCCTCCCATGGTTTTCATTTGCAGAAACAAGAAGACCCTGGAGGCCAATAACTAGATACTTATTTTTTAAATGTTTTAAAGTAAAAATAATAGTGTGAGCCTTTCGCTTCAGCTTTCTTTCTGAAATGACCCTTGACAGGAACTGGAAATACTTCTTGTCAATGCAGCCATTATCTCTTGTGACCAAATGGGATGTGAAAGGCAGAGTGGAATTTCTGAGTTCTTTGTACATAGGAATAAAATGTCTGTCATTTAGTTAAAATAAATTATTGATTTTTAAATCAAATCAAAATACTGAGTCAAACAAGCAGGTACTGTACTTGAATTTTCCCTTATTTGTAAGAACTGTTTTTCACTGTTTTATGAATAGTGGGGAAAAATAAAAGGTTATACATAACAAAAACGTGTTTTGGGCTCCATGAAACCCATACAGGCACATAATTATAGGAGAGTTTTTTAAAAAAAAATGTTTAAATTACCATCATTTCCTATGAAAATGATTCTCATTCTTGCCTTACCAGATAAGCAAGCTGGCAAAATGCTCAAAGACTTAGGTCCCCTTTTCACTGGAGGCCTATGCATGAAGCCCAAACCCTTTCTTCCACACTCTGGTGCTTTCTCTTCTTCCTGGGGAACGAAGGTATTAAGTGTCCTCAGCATCTCCCAGGGCTCAGGCTTGGGAAACTGGAGAGAAAGACAAATGACTGGGTTAGCTGAAGGGAGATAGAGGAAGCCAGATACATACTAAAGTGGAATAATGACAAGATGTTTCTCCTTATTTAGCAGGTCAAGTGTTGATTTCTCCCAGTGATTGAGATGAGACAATTTGGAATTACTGTGTTGTTGCTTTAAGACCTGCAAGATTTAAGTATTTATGGCCTGGGAATAAAGAAAGGAAAAGGATGGACAATGGATTATTAGCTTCTTGTTCAAATTTTCTTCAAATCTGTAATTGTTTCAAAAACAACTTCTAAATCCTCAGAGATGAGAATGGAGGAGTTTTCTTGCTCTGGCTCCTACCTACTTATCTAGTTCCTATGGTTGTCTTTCTGTCTTCAAACCTTGGGCTTCCCATGCTCTACTCATAAATAATAGCAGTATCACTGCCCTGTATCAGAAGTCTGTTTCTCTGCTTTGAATGTCCTCCTTCTTTTATCCAGAATGCTCCTACTTCTTTTCCTAGGCTAACCAATCTGTCATCATTTAAAACATATTACTCAGCCCTGAATCTGAATTGTGTGTACTTTCTATGTTATTTTAAAATATCCTTTACTTTTGACAGTCATTTCATTTATCACTTTGTAATCCTGTTTTATTGCCTACATCTACCACCAAACCAATGTCTTTGACTTCATTCATTCAATACGAGGTGGAGCCTTATCAGTGGTCTGCTTTAAAAGCTCCCTGGTGATTCTGGTTCACAGCCAGGACTAAAACCCACTGAACTAGAATGAATGCTCCATGAAGACAGGACATTGACTGTCTACTTCACTGCCATACCCCATTTTCTAGGTCAGTGTGGGAAACACACTAAATGCTCAAGAAATATCTATGGATCAAATGTCATTATGCTTGATACAGTGTTAAACATAATTGTTGTTGAATGAATGAATGAATGAACAAATGAATGAATGAATGAATGAGTACCTTAAATTCTACAAGGATTATACAAAATAGTAAATCACAGCTTTGTTTTTGGAAAGTTATACTTGGAAGGGAATGAGGGGAATCAGAGAAGCACATATTCTGGTATAATCACTTACGCAACCAGTGATAGAAATATTTACAGTGGTTGTGATGATTTCTTAGGGAGAATCTCATGCTGAGAATCCTCCTTCTTTCTGAGTGCAGAAATTTTCCAAGTGGTTTGGCAGATGTCCAGTTAATTGAAGTTTTGAGCAAACCCGGTTTTAAGTTTTTTAGAAAACTGCTAAATCTTCTGAGGTCATGCCAGACCATTTGCCTTCTGTGTTATGCACTAAGGCAGGAAATGTTTTCCTCCGTTTTGAAATGAGCATTCAAGGGGCCAGTAAAGAATGCATGCGGTGGGACATGCTATCAGCCCCCTCCAGCTGTTTACCATGGTCCTTTTCATTCTCAACAGGGACATCAGGTTCTTTTGGATACTAGTTATGATTTTATACATAAGACAAAATAAACATTTCCTGGAGGGCTTCAGAGGGTAACTACTCTTGGGTCTTATCTTGCATTTTCCTTCAATCAAAAGAGGAAAAAATAAGATTTAATTTGAGAGAAGTCTACCATTTATCAGGTTGTGCTGTAGTCAGTTGGTGTATTAAAAATCTTTTTTTTTTGAGACTGAAAGCAGAAAATCAACTTTCTCCATCTTCCATTGCTTAATTTTTTATGCTGGTGAATTGTCATGGCCCCCACCTGAGGTCATCTGAGAACAATAGTACCTGAGTCATTAACATTCTTAGGTCTTGTTTAGAAGGGGTTGGTTGGACCTGCTGTATTCTGACCTGAGTCATCCCACACTGGGCCAGAGAGGCTAAAAAACTGGACTCTTCCCAAAGGAATGCTTGTTATCATGGCGAATCTCCAGAAGGAAACCTTAGTGCTAAGTGAACAAGCATTTTGCCTCAGATTTACTGCTGGGCATGGACAGATCATGACCTTTTAATCAGGATAGGCTGAGATTTGAGGCTTTTGTACAAAATAAATTTGCTTCTGGAAGGATTTGCCAGAGACCAGCCTGGGGGAAGTTTCGATGGTTCAGTTGGAGATCATGGCATTTGGAGTCAGGTAATACTAAAGTTTAAATCCTGTCTCCATCATGTACTGTGTGAATTAGGTAAAATACTTAACTTCTTTGGGGCTCAGGTTTCTCATCTATAAAACATAATAACGAATATAATAGTTTCCTAAAAAATAGTTAAAGCTATGTTGTGTGCCGTATAAAGAGAAACAGTGTCCTCCTCCTACCCAGGTATTATAATCCATATTAATATAGAGAAGCATGTAGAGAATGACCAAATGAGAATAACCTTGAATAAGGTAAGAACAAAAGACTAGGATGGTAAAAGCATTGAATTTGAGATTGAAAGACCTCACTCCTAATCTCAACTCTAGCTGTGTGACTTGATGCTCACTTACAGAAATAGTATCTATCTTCATATCGTTGTTTAGAAAGTCAAATGGTATAATGTTGATAGATCTACCTTTGAAAGTGTTAAACGCACAAATGCCCATATTAATTATTAAGAAGTTTGTATTTATTCTCCTACTAACCAAAACCAAAGTAGTTTAAGAGTGGGGAGTGGTACAGAGGTGGGGAAAGGGTATTTTTTCAGAAGTCAAAAAGGGAGATGGTGGTTTTAGTTAACAGTATGCTAACTGAAAGCAATCTTTGCCATTTCTTCAGCTTCCCCTTAGAAGCAGAGCTTAACTTTACATAGACAACTCAGTGTTTGCTTAGTGGAGCACTTAGGTGGGGCTGAGATAAGGAACTGCCGGGAATTACTGCATAGACTTTGTATGGTGTGTGCTAGTGAAAAAAATTGTGCCCTGTAAAATTATGGAGGGCAAGATTGAGGACTTAATGAAAATAGAGGTTTGTGGAAAGAGCAATCAAAATAGTATATGTATGTGTTCGTTTCAATGTCACCGTTCAGGGACCCCTGGGTGGTTCACTCAGTTCAGTGTCTGCCTTCAGCTCAGGTCAGGATCCCAGGGTCCTGGGATTGAGCCCTGCATCTGGCTCCCTGCTCAGCGGGGAGCCTGCTTCTCCCTCTGCCTACCACTCTCCCTGCTTTTCTCTCTGTCTCAGATGAATAAAAAAGTAAAATCTGCAAATAAATAAAAGGCAGAGTTCATAGTAGTTCTTGAAGGCATCCTCCACTAAAACAGACTAAATTTATTGTTAAAAAGTTTCTCCGATAGGTAATCATTTTCCCGACTGTCCTCCTGAATTGTTCTAGAAGTCTTCCAAAACAGATTCTTCCATGAGTCATATGTTTTGCAAACTCATTTTAAAGCTTTTGGACCTATTGACTTGGAGTTTAACATTTTTTTGCCCTTATATAATCGTTTTGTGAATTTCCTCAAGTATTAGGAAAACATGCCGCCCTTCTCCCTGGGCCTGGTCATCAGTCCACATACAGAGAAGGTAGAACCTAATCAGGTCTCCCCTTTATACAACATACCCCTTCTCTTTGGGGGCAGGGAGAGGGAGCAGCAATGGCTTCTGGGCTTTTTTGTTTGAAAGGAATCAAGTACACAAAATATAGATAAAAATATTGCAGATGTAAAACTGTCATTCAAAGGTAAAATTCTATATTCTGATGATTGTAATTTGAAGCCCATATACAATGAGCCACACCTCTGGGTGATATCATGGGAAACAGTATGGTATGTTATTGTGAATGGAGAAAACACCAAATTTATCATTTATAGGCATTCGTTTCAAGTTCGTTTCAGAGAAATCTCTGTACTTTCTGGTCAATTTAGCTGTGAATCTAAAACTGCTCTAAATTTTAAAAAAGGAAAAAGAAAAAGAAAACAAGCAAAAAACCAACCAAACAAAAAAACCCAGGAATACAACAAACTAGATGAGATGAGAGAACAAAGGACCATGGAAGTTTTGAGCTGGGAAAATTAATTCAGAGTTGGGTTTGGAAAGTAGGGGAGAGAGATCAAATAAAAGCTCACCGAGATGAGATGTCAAGTGGGAGACTGACCTTGAAGGAGAGATCTTGGTGTGGAGAACAGAATGAGCAAAAGCACTGGTGTAATGTTCAGGTTACATAAGTGGTGTGATGTGGAGTGGTTAGAATTGTGAAGATGAAGGCGACTGATTGGTGGCAGGTGATGTCATCTTTGAATATTTCTTCCTGAACCTCTAAGGGAAACTGAACTCAACATCATGCTAATTAGAAGTTCTTTTTAGTGTTATTTATCCATATTACTGATATGGGACATGGGAAAACTAGAAAAGAATAATGAAAACATTAATGAAATAATACTTTAATATTTCTATTTAAAATGTTTCTTGGCTTTAAGCCTTTTTTGCTTTGTAAAATGTTAGTTTCCACATTTACTTTAGAATTATTTCATTTGATATTTTTCTATTTCATTAAAATATCAGTCACACATTTTTTTAAAGCAAAATCATAAAGTCAAAAGAACATAGTATTTGAATGAGGATTGTGAATTTTTTTTTTTAAGATTTTATTTATTTATCTGACACTCAGAGATCACAAGTAGACAGAGAGGCAGGCAGAGAAAGAGGAGGAAGCAGGCTCCCCGCTGAGCAGAGAGCACGATGCGGGACTTGATCCCAGGACCCTGGGATCATGGCCTGAGCCAAAGGCAGAGGCTTTAACCCACTGAGCCACTCAGGCGCCCCAGGATTGTGAATTTTTAAGCTTTTCTTTGTGTAGTATCACATTACTAAATCAGAGAAGAAATATGTATCTGACTGAAATGTAGGAAGGAATCAGGAAATATCAACCCGGTTACACCTTTAGATTTCAGCAATGCATCCCCTGAGCTATGAGGCATTGGAGGTCCCAGAGAGAGATTTGTTCACTACTGGAGCTGCTCAACAACTCTTAGGCTGCTTCTAATGAAATAATTTAGAATATATGTAGAATGATCTAGCTATTCAGATTCATACATTTTGGGTTTTTTCTTTTTTAATCTCCTTTCTTTTGTATATAACCTTGGTTATCTACTAGGAAAACATGGAGAAGCATGTAAGATTGGGAGGGAATAGTTTTACAGTTCTTTTCCAGGAAAACTCTATTTAGCAAAGATCAAGATTTAGAAAGTTATTTCAGCATCCATAAAATATTATTACAGGCTTCTGAAGAGAACCAAGCCAATCATGCTTCATTCTCACTGGAGTCTTTCATAAGTGAGCCTTTAACACAGTTTGGAATCAGGCAACATCAGTCATGCAGAGTAGTATAGATCCAAAGTGTATATTCTGTTATATTCTTTGTGGATAATCTGGGCAAATGTACATGGACCCTAGAATGATTTGCCTCTGCCACCAGGCATCATTCTGGGTGTTTCTAAAGAAGCATGTCTGTACAACACCTGTCACAAAATCAAAGATTTTTGTTTAATTAATGCAGACAGATTTTAATATTATTCTAGTCACAATGTAAATAGAAGGTAAAATTGAGGTCTAAATACTCACATATTAGGTTTAATGTTGAATAGGAAAAAAAAAGAACAGTATCTTTGCTTCTGAGATCTTTATAGTTTTCAGAGCATTCAGGACTTTAAATGCTCTGTATGAGTCCTTCTGTCTATACATGGATATCTGAGAATTCATTAACAGCTGAAGAATAGAAAGACTTGGAAATGAGTTTGGCAAGAGAAGATATTTGAGTGCTGGGGTCTGTGGACTATGTTTTCTGTCTTTTCTCCTTACAGTATTTAAAAATGAATTATGTGCTGGATGTTACTTTTTATGTTATGCCTGATGTAAGGTTGACACAAACCATATGCATTTAACACTCAGGGTGAGTTTGTAGGAGTCTTGCTATAAAAACTAAAATCTAATTGTTAGTAATAGTTAATAAATGAACATGAAAACAGATTAATTTACGTAATGCCATATTTATAAGACAGACTGTTTAATTTTTTTAAAAGATTTTATTTACTTATGATGGAGGGAGAGAGCGAGAGAGGGAACAGAAGCACGGGGGAGTTAGAGAGGGAGAAGCAGATTCCCCGCTGAGCAGGGAGCCAGTTATGGGGCTTGATCCCAGGATACTGGGATCCTGACCTGAGCCGAAGACAAACGCCTAACAACTGAGTAACCCAGGTGTCCCAGACTATTTGATTTCTTAATGTTATTTAAAATTACTCTTGAGTGCCAATTTGTCAGATATTGCCCACAATTCTAAGTGAAATCAAAAAAGACTAGAAGAAACAGTATAAAAAACAAACTATTTACCTTTTAAGAATTCAAGAGATATTTTAGAGAAAATTGGAGACATTGTAAACAAATTCAAATTAATTGTAAACAAATTCAACATATTCAACAATATACACACTTTGGGTCAAATATTCTATATGACTGAAGATGCTGGATTTCAAACTGTGCTAACGAGGCTCACTGTGTTACTTCTCTCCATTGACATAGACAATACCATGATCTAAGGACTGACCAAAATTGACGTCGTGTTCTACTTCATAACATGGCTTTGAACAAACCCAGTGATTTCTTGAAGACTATATTGTGAGTGAATTTTGTAACATAGTATAAATGTTTTGTATTTTCCCAAGGATTAATCATATCAAGATGCAGTTTTCTAGCTCTTTAAAAAAGCAAATATGATTTGAGGGCTTATTATGTACTAGAGATTATTAGGCACTGGAAATAGAAAGATAAACAGATATTGTCTCTGCCTTCATGGATAGTATACCCAATATGACTTTTCATATGAATAGTCAATCACATACTACCAAAAAAAATGACATGCTGAACTGCTAATGAATTATACATAGTCTTGAAGAACAACAACAACAACAGCAACAAAACAATTAACCCAACGAAAGGTTTAGGAAAGAAACAATAAAGATAAAAACAGAAAATAATAATAGAGCAGAGAAACATTCTATACGGAGGACTGACATAGCAAAAAAAGATCAGTTCAATGAAAGAACTAATAAATTTGACAAACGTGTGATGAAGTGGTTTAAGAAAAAGAGAGAAGTCACAAAAAATGCTACTAGAATGAATGGATGCTGCACACACTGAAATGAAAACAAAAAGGTATTATGAGCAACTTTTTGCCAGGAAATATGGAAAGTTAGATGAAATGGACAAATTCCTGGAAAACCACAATTGACTCAAGAAGATACAAAAAACATTAATATTCTTATAATTATTAATAAAATCAGTAGTTAAACACAGGAGACTGTCACTTCCAGCCATGACAGAGCGGCTGGTAGTGGATTGCCCTCTTACCAAAAACAACTCTCACACAGAAGCAAATACACAAGACAAGCGTTACTAACCATTGAAGAACAGGCTGAGACAAAGGAAAGACATAAGATGAGCCCTACTGTTTCCCCAGTCTGGGGCCTGGGACAAATTCTTGCTGGGTCACATGATAGGGAGCCCAAGCCGATATAAGGTCTTGCTAAGTTTTGGAGGCAGAGATTGGAATTTGGGCAGCCTGAAGCAGCTGAAATTTGCAAGCCAGTCTGTATGAGGATTTCCCTCAGATCTTTGGCTGGGGGTTAGCCAAGCTTGTATGAGACAAGGTTCCATGAAACCTACTGGGGATCCGCTACAGGGCTGAACAGCGATGCCAGCCAGGAGAGCTGGCCCAATTAGAGAGCAAATAGAATACTTACAATACTTACAATAGAAGCAAATAGAAGATACGTAGTTACAATATTCATTGTATGTTAGATCCATGCACCTACAGAGTAGTATGTGCATGCTCTCTCCCTTTCTCTCTTAGTTGTCTATATGAAAGTGTGGGTGCTTCCCCAGGTCCCACTGGAGTAGTTCCTAGTAACAGATTTATCCATTACTTACCCAGTCCTGTAATTATGAAATTAACATTTACTTGTAAAAGAAATAGGTAAGAAACACCACCTGATCTTTAGATCTAATAATCTTTTTTTTTTTTAAAGATTTTATTTATTTATTTGACAGAGAGAAATCACAAGTAGGCAGAGAGGCAGGGAGAGAGAGGAGGAAGCAGGCTCCCTGCTGAGCAGAGGGCCCAACGTGGGACTCTATCCCAGGACCCCGAGATCATGACCTGAGCCAAAGGCAGCGGCCTAACCCACCGAGCCACCCAGGCGCCCCTAGATCTAATAATCTTAATCCAGTACGAAATCAAAGCAGAGGAAATTTGAATTCAGACTATTCATGTTACTTTAAAATTGATCTGGGTTTGACAGTTCTCAAAACTAATTTTCTAATGAACTTTCAGCTTGAATTTTTAAGAATTAAGGTAGCAAGAGAAATTTATTTAGCTTTTTACTTTTGCTTTAAATATCATTTTTTCTTTCTTTCTTTCTTTCTTTTTTTTTTTTTGCTAAGTACAAAATCCTTTGGTATAGAGTTAAAAACATTGAAAAGACTTTTAAAAATCAAGAACAAAAAGGTATTAAGTTTTCTAGAAATAATTTTGGGTTTAGGTAGAAACCTGTAATATTCTTGAGTTGAAAACCTTGCACCTAAATATTTTCAAACTTGGGAAAATAAAAATTAGTCATTATTTTATTTAGAATAATGGTACTATTAGCAGGGTTAAATAATAGTAACATAGTTTGATCCTAAGACAATGCAAGTTATTGGTGTAAGACAGGCAGTCTTAAATTATTAACAGTGGAGCAAAACCAAGAAAGACCTCATGGTATAAAATAGCCTTGACCCAGGGGCTAAGTGTACTTCACAGCTGTTTGGACTTTTCAAGAGTCCTGCTATCTTTATAACATACACTTTTAGCTTTCTGTAGTGCACTGTGTGTATTTATGGTCATTCATGCTGAACAGAGAACAGTTTATGTATGTTTACTCCTAGCATCTAAGCAACTTTGGTACTATCTTTTTTTGGGGTGGGGGAGGATCATTTTCTGTTAGCTCAGATGTTTGCAAGCCTATTTGCATAAGAAGGGGGGATAAAAGCCATGCAGAGTGGCTTTCTGTGTTACCTAGACATAACAGAAATTCATTCTCAATGGGTTCTTAGGTTTAAGAGGCCTTATAAGGAGTATGTTCTATGAAGATGTATATGAGAACCAAGAATATATGGTTGTACCCTTTATTGGATGATCGCCTTCCTAATAAGCTTGCCTTTTCATTTGGCCAGATACTGGTTTTTCCAACTCTAACGTATCAAGGTTTTCCAAGCTCAATATACCTAATAAGTAGAATACATACTCTTAGAGGTTTTCAGTCACAAGATGTATCAGTCTCCTATGTATTTGACTTATCCTTTTCATTTTTTAGCTTGAAAAAGAAATCAATTCTCCACATATTACTTAAGAACATAGCATACAACTGTTGCTACCTACCTCAACTGAAGATTTATTTATCAATATGTGGGATTTACCTACAAATTTTAAACAAATTTTCTTTTTTTTACTTTCCTCCTTTTTTCCCTCTACAAATCCTGCCACAGGCTTATTCATACAAATAGCTCAAGAGGACACCAGCCCCATGCAAACAGAAGCCCAGGGGTCATACCAGTCCTTCCGTAGAACTCTTATCTGCATAATTTCATGACACCGAAATGATTGTGTATTCCTTCAGATAGGATATTGTTTGCTTTATCCAGGCAACCTGGGACTTTATTTACCTAGTATTGCTTTAATTATTTTGAACTTTCTTAGATCCTGCAGGTTAAAAAGTTGGTAGATATAGGTGATACAGTAGAGATGAAAAGTGTTCAAAAATTCCTGCCCTCAGGTGTTTACATTCTACAGGTAAGACAGATATTATGCATAATAACTAAATTATATAGTATGCTAGAGAATGATAAGTGCTATGGAAAAGAAAGGAAGCAGACTAATGGATATCAGATATATAAAGATTGGGGTTACACTCTAGGTGTGTGGGGAAAAGTATCGATGAGAAAGTGAAATTACAGCACACATTTGAGGTGTGTAATTTTGGGGAGAAGTACACCCCAGGGAAGAGGAGCAGCCCGTGAAACCCCAGGTAGGAGTGTAGATAGTACGTTTGAGACAGAAGGCCCTTGGGGCCCAAGAGGGTTAGCGAGGGCAGGAGTGGGAAGATAAAGTTAGGAGGAGGACAGGAGTGGGGGTCCAGACCAGGTAAGGCATTGTGGGCCATTATGAGAATGAGGCTTCTGCTTGTAGTGAAGGACAGTGGAGTGTTCAAACATAGTGAGGCTGTTCAAAGACATGACATTGTTGAAAGAAGCAATCTGGCTGCTATGCTGAGAATGCACCGTAGTGGGTCAGCGAAGGCCAGGGAAGAGATTATGCCAGGAATCTAGGCAAGATACGATGATGGCCTTGACTAGTGTGGTGGCAGTCAAAAAGGTGAAAAATGGCAAAATTTGGAATATATATATATATTTTTAAGATTTTATTTATTTATTTGACAGACAGAGAACCCAAATAGGCAGAGAGGCAGGCAGAGAGAGAGAGGAGGAAGCAGGCTCCCCACTGAGCAGAGAGCCCGATGCGGGGCTTGATCCCAGGACCCTGGGATCATGACCTGAGCCAAAGGCAGAGGCTTAAACCACTGAGCCACCCAGGTGCCCCTGGAATATATTTTGATGGTAGATCCAGCAGGACTTCCCGATGGATAGGATAAGCCGAAGGCAGAGGCTTAAACCACTGAGCCACCCAGGTGCCCCTGGAATATATTTTGATGGTAGATCCAGCAGGACTTCCCGATGGATAGGATATTAGTATAAGGAAAACAAGTGGACCCAGGGTTAATGCTGTTTTGGGTCTGAACAGTTGGAAGGATGGTTCAGTTCTGCACCATCTCACACTGTTTTAATCTTCTCTTATTTTTACCCTCATGACTTTATGCTATCTTTAATGATAGTTTAGAGGGGCTTTGGGTTGAAGCAATGATAAACCTGTGTCTTTAACTCAGCATGTTTATCCAGAAATCCATAATCATTATTTTGATAAATTAATTTTATTTAATTTTGCTTTGTGGGGAAGAAACCCTTTGGAATGTAACTGTAATGTGATACCTTATTTTTTAAAAAGGTGATGGAAAATAAATGTCCATGACCCAAACAATGTGGCTCATATCCATGTAACACATGATTCAATTAGAATTTCCTTGTTGTATTTGGTTTCTGTGGAGAGAGATTATTTTTTACCCTTGTGCCCTTGCCAAAATGATATCCATGAATTAACCTCTCTGCAATTAAACTAGTCCATTTTCGTGTTTTGAAAGGATTGATGGAAATCATCCAGGGCTTTTATGTGCCCAGAAAGATACCACACACCCTGCATATTTCCACAAGGAGTTAGGAAAGGTCCAAAGAATCAGAGCAGATATTTAATGCTGCTCATTGAGAAATATGAACAGGATCTTCCAAAAGAGCTGGAGAAATAATATATAAATTGTTATAATCAGTAATTTGTTTTAGTTTTGTTTTGTTTGGATCAGTACTTTGTTAATTAGCTTTGTTTCCTGCTAGAGGGCAAAAGGTCAGAGTTTTAAGCTATTATTGTCCAGTTACTGCCTTTTTTACCCCCTGCTCTATAAAGGAAAGTCAAACCTTAACTGGGTATGCTTATTTCTTTTAGGTATGTTCCATATCTCCCTGTCCTTTCCATGATCTAACAAGATCAACTAAAAAAAAACCGAAAAAACAAATTATCGTCTATTTTTAAACTATATACTTTAAAATGTTCTTTCTACGAAAACCTGAAAACTTTAAAAAGAGTAATTTGGGCAGCCTGAGGCATTAATTGAGGATCAATATGATAGCTTTTGGTTATGTTGAGAATCAGATATACCTTCTGAGGGGCACCTAGGTGGCTCGTTTGTTGGGTAATTTCCTTCAGCTCAGGTCATGAACCCAGTCCTGGGATCGAGTCCCACATCAGGCTCCCACCTCCACGGGGAGTCTGCTTCTCCCTCTAACCTTCTCCTTCAAACCTTCTCCTCGCTCATGCTCTCTCTCACTGACTCTCTCTCAAATAAATAAAATATTAAAAAAAAAGATACACCATCTGAATACATCAAAAAATAAAATTCTGCAGGTGAAAAGTATACTTAATCACCTTTTAAATCTTTTCAAATTGTTGATACACATGAGAATAATCAGAGAGCCAAAATATTCAAGATTTATCACCACTGGGCCTCCTATTTCACAGCTGTTAAATAGTTTGTGTAATCTATCTCAGTGGCAGTATGCTAATTAGAATTCTGTTTCTATTTTCTGTTCTCATGCTTCTCAAATTGGAATAACTGAATCTCTGGGAAACTATGGCAGGTTGCTGGTGGTTGATACCCCAGAATGAACAAAGTGAAATTTCCTGGAGCATCTATCTTGGAATTTTTTGTGAAAACTTTCTGTATTTATATATTGGTGTATAACAGAGAGTGGTCATAAAGAAGACACAAGAGAAATTTCTACTAGTTATAGGTCCCTTTGGACTTCCTTTACCTTAACCTACCTTCTATCTCCTCTACTATTTAGGCACATTGATATAAATATTTGAGCTCCTCATTTTGAAAGTCTTCAGGAAAGTTTCTGTGATGTTCTTCAGATACTTCTAGGGTTTGATACTGATGATATCATATTTCATAGCTCTTGTAAAAGTGCAAAATATTCTAGAAAAGCTTGCAGAGTAAAAGATAAATGTCTAATAAGCCTACTAAGTTGGCCAGTCTTTCTTTTTACCAGGCATGCCTAATTTTGTCTCATGTAAGTCAATTCCATGACTTTGGTTGACATTTTCAGTCTTTTTTACAGAAGATAATTCTAACAGATATGAATTGAGAGCTTGCTTTGTATTAAGAGCCTTTCTGTATTCTCTCTTTTAACCATCACAGCACTCCTCTAAATTAAGTACTAGTCTCATATATTTTTTAAAAATTTATTTTTACTTAAATTCAATTAAAATATAATGTATTAATGGTTTCAGGGGTAGAGGTCAGTGATTCATCAGTCTTATATAATATCCAGTACTCATAATATTGCATGCCCTCCTTAATGTCCATCACCCATTTACCCCATCCCCCCAACCCTCCCCTCCAGCTACCCTCACTTTGTCTCATTCATTTTTATAGGTGAGAACCTGCACAGAGTGGTCAGGTTACCATTCTCAAAATCATACAGCCTCAGAAGGGAAGGATCCAGGATTTGACCCCAAGTGGTCCTCTTTTGGAGGCCCTACCTAACTTTAAATATTATATTTTGTCTGTAAATAATCTTGAGTTAACACACTCCTTTGTTTAAAAACCAAATAAAATCTTTATAATTATGGATAGCAGGGTTGACTTCTGCAACGTGAGGTGATCCTTACTTAACTGATGGGATCCAGGCACACAGTGCTCAGCTTGCACAGACAGCATCAAATTAACACACACTCAGAACTGCATGATCAATCCCAAACCAAAAATGAAGTTGGTGAAATTCATGTTCCATTTTCACAGGCCTCAGCTTCCACATTCTCAACTTTTCTTGGCACATTCTCTCCAAATGCTTTCTAGCCCTCCCATCTTGTGTAAACAGAAGAGAATTTGATACTAGCCTTTATAAAAGTGTGGTTGATGGGTTCCACTTTACATGGGTATAAATGAATCTCAGTAATGTGCCTTATCTGAAGTAAGCATCTTCATTTGAACCTTTGGTTTTATCTCTAATAGAAAGATTTGAGTCCATTAAAATACCAGCCTCAGTAACCATGTGGTAAGATAACTTGAGAGAGGTCGGCCTTTGATCTAACTCTATGTCTTCATAAGTTACTCTACTTAATGAGACCAATAGGTGAAGGTGGCCTGAGGAGTAACACTATGCAGTTTTCTTTGCTTATTTAGACCTACCTGCCTTTGGTGGACCCAAGGCTAACAGTGACCCATCAGTTGAAGCACCACCCATTTTCCAGGAGTTTCTGGGGACAGAAGAGCACATATCTCATTGTTTTCCTTTTGTGCCAAGACTGGAATAGGTGTCTAGGGCATATCCATTCCTTCCCAAATACTCTGCACACCATCACTGCCTGTACAGAGGCTTCAAGATCAAACAGCTCAAGCTTCCTGTTTATTCTGATGTTGTGACGTTTGGTAACCAGCATCAAGGCTTCATAGAAACCCTGCTCTTGTGACATCCTGAAATGCCTATGTCTTTTGTATTACTTTGATCTCTGTTAAGAAGCTACTAAAAAGAAAACCATCTTCCTTATTAAAGGAGGCACTGCCATCGAATTTTCTTCTTCCATATGGTTTTTCTCTGTTTATATGTTTATCTTTTCCATTCGACTTATCAAAGTCATGGACTGTTTCTTTTCTCTTTGCATCCTCAGTGAAAACTTGACACAGAGTAATGTACATGTGGAATGAGGGAATTAATGAATGAGGAGTGAATAAATACATTTTTGTTGAGTCTGTATATAACTTTAGCCTCTTTAGGGGTATGTGTAGAATAATTTTCCAACAGAAATTAATAACATTGCAATAGCATTGCAAAGTATCCAGTGGCATTAAGCAGCATAATTTATGTTTCTAGAATAAGATACTAGCTTAGGCAAAACTCATCCCGTTTATGAACAAAAAGTTAGGACTTAGGTATTAAGTATTAATACCTAAAATTAATAATTTTAGATTATTTAGAAAAGTCTCATTAAAAACAGTCAGAGAGGGGCACCTGGGTGGCTCAGTGGGTTAAAGTCTCTGCTTTCGGCTCAGGTCATGGTCTCAGGGTTCTGGGATCGAGCCCTGCATTGGGCTCTCTGCTCAGTGGGGAGCCTGCCTCCTCTCTCTCTGCCTCTCTGCCTGCTTGTGATCTCTGTCTGTCAAATAAATAAATAAAATCTTTAAAAAAAATTTTTTTTAAATTAAAAAAAATAAATAAAAACGGGCAGAGAATCTGAATAAACATTTTTCCAAAGAAGACATATAGATGATCAATACATACATAAAGAGGTACTCAACATCACTCCTCATCAGGGAAATGCAAATCAAAACCACAATGATATATCACTTATACCAGTTAGAATGGATTACATCAAGAAGAGAAACGTAAGTGGTGAGGATGTGGAGAAAAGAGAACCCTTGTATACTCTTGACGGCAACATAAATTGGTGCAACCACTATGGAAAATAGTTATGGAAGTTCCTCAAAAAATGTAAAAATCCAGTAATCCCACCTTTGCTTATATACCGAAGAAAATGAAAACAGGATATTGAAGAGATGTGTGCACTTCCCTGTTCATTGCACCATTATTCATATAGCCAAGATAAGTGTCACTGGATGGATGAATGGATAAAGAGGATGCAGCATTTGTATGCAATGTAATACTCAGCCATGAGAAGGAAGGAAATCTTGCCATTTGTGACAGCGTGGATGGAACTTGAAGGCGTTATGCTAAGTGAAATGAGCCAGACAGGGAAAGACAAATATTGTATGCTATCACATAAATATATAAAAAAGTCAAACTCATAGGAACAGAGAGTAGAAAAGTGGTTGTCAGGGACTGGGAAATATGGAAAGATTGGTAAAAGGGTACAAGCAGTCTTTCAACTAGAAGATAAATAAGGTTTGAGGATCTGATGTATAACATGGTGACTATAGTTGATAATAGAATACTGTATAATGGAAATTTGCTAAGAGGGTGAAACTCAAATGTTCTCAGCAAAAGAAAAGAAGAGAGAAGAAAAGGGAAGGGAGGGGAAGAAAAAAAAAGAGAGAGAGAAAGAAAAGGAGGAAAGAAGGAAGGAGGGAAGGAAGAAATGCGAGGTGATAGATATGTTCGTTAACTAGATGGGGGTACTGTTTCACAATGTATGTACATCAAATCAGCATGAGGTACAAATTAAGTATCTTACCATTTTGTCAATTTTATTTCCATAAAGCGGAAATTTAAAACAAATGTACTTGGCAGTGTTGTTTGCTGTCAGAGAAGGTGTGGAGTTTTTTTTATTTTTCACTGACTCCTTTAACGATACTTCTCATATCCACTTCCTATTTGATCTTTAAAAATTAAAATCACTTGTCAAAATCATTCTTATAACCTGTCATATCTTAATGCTGTGTCTTAATCAAGTGATATTCAAACTTGTCTGAAAGGGAAGTTTGCCTTCCTGTTTGGAAATTTACACAACATTCTGCCCACCAGATGTCAATGCTTCTTTTGGAAACACTTTTTGTATGGTTTCTCTTCTCATCGTGCAAAGAGCACAGTCTGTAGTTTGAAAATCTTGAAAATTTTAACATCTGGGGGTGACTTGAATCCAGGAAACTCTATGGCCATAATGATAAGGATAAACAAAGAGTATACCAAAGGTGGTCTTAAAAGAGAGACTATTTCCCCCCACTTTTCACTTACAGTAAGAAGTGAAATGAATAGGGAATTGAAGGATAACCTGTAAGTCTGAAACAGCACTTTTCCAGGTGCAGGAGAGGATGTGAAGTTGCTGACATTGGTTTTAAAAAGTTCAAACTGTAAAGAAAAGGGAAATAGTACCTAGATGGTGGTTTTTCACTGAAGCTGAGATCAAAGCTCATCATTTCTAAGTATAAAGTAAACGGAGGCTTTGGGAATTGCTCTAATTTTAATATAAGATAATTTTCCAATTTTTGTGTACTTTCTACTGACTGATGCCTCTGTTTGCAGTTACATAGATTTGAAATGTCTGTATTTGTGAAAAAGTTTGGCCACTTGTCTTAACTTGGTAGTATGCTAATTAGCAGTGAGGTCCATTTGTTTAACATCTGACTACTGTAATGCTAATTAGAAGGGACAGTATATTTTTCAGATTTCCATGTACCTTTATACACTGAACCTTTTTTTAAAAGATTTTTTATTTATTCATTTGAGAGAGAGCAGGCCAGAGAGAGTAGGAGCAGGGGGGAGGGGAAGAGAGAAAAGGAGGGAGAGGGGAAGAGGGAGAAGCCGACTTCCTGCTGAGCCAGGAGCCCAATGAGGGCTTGTGGGCTAATGCGGGGCTAATTCTCAGGACCCCAGGATCATGACCTGAGCCAAAGGCAGATGCTTAATGGACTGAACCAGCCAAGTGCCCCAATACTGAACCTTCTAATATGTCTTATTGTACTTGTCACACTTCAAGGTGTGACATTATTCGTAGCCATGATGGAAATATTTCATTTCTTGATTTAAAACATAGAAGAGTAATTGTCCAGATCTTAAATGAACTCTGCCTATTTTGACAATGGGAAATAAAGCAAAGATTTTGCTCTATTTTCCTGAGTCTGTGGAAATTGTAAAGGTACACTGAGCCTCAAGTATAGTTCTGGGTCACTTCAAAACCCTTCCTTCACCTTTTGTATTTTCTACCTCTTCTGCTCTTTGAACTGCTTTGGTCCTCTTGAAAAACAAATGGGTCAAGATTTTTTTTTATAAGTTCTATTCTTCAGACTTAGACTTTATAAGTACATGAGTTAACATCATAAATATCATGACAAATTATGCTCTGTGCAATTAATCAAATTTCCATTTCATCTGGGGATTTTGCTAGCAGATGACACAGCTTTGGCAAGTGATTAACTGGCCAGGAGAAAGGTGATCTCTATGGGCTGGATTGATAGGGTCATGGGAAACACCCCAATGCTAAGCAGCTGAAATGAGCCACTCTTCGAATAAAAATTATTTGAGGACTACATTTAAATCAGAAAAAATATATAGTCAGTTGTGTCTATGCTTCTTATAAGGGCAGTTTACATTAGCATTTTAATAACCCCTTTGGATATCTGCTAAACTTTGGTAAGAATGAGAATTGATATAGATATTCTCATTTTGAAAGGGCTGAAGGAAAGAATTTTTTTTTTTTTTAAAGATTTTATGTATTTATTTGACAGAGAGAAATCACAAGTAGATGGAGAGGCAGGCAGAGAGAGAGAGGGAAGCAGGCTCCCTGCTGAGCAGAGAGCCCGATGCGGGACTCGATCCCAGGACCCTGAGATCATGACCTGAGCCGAAGGCAGCGGCTTAACCCACTGAGCCACCCAGGCGCCCCAAGAATTTTTTTGAAGTAAAAGCAATTTAGAAATTTCAATGTAAAAATGGCTTTATTTAGACACTCTGTGAACTTTGTGTAAAAATTTAAATGCCTGAAATAAAACCTTTGTGCATGCAAGTCATTAGGGTTTGATTGACACAAGAGTTTGAGCTAGCCAAAAAAAAAAAAAAAAAAAAAAAGTAACAAACTGTTTTTAGAATGTCTCAAGACTCCAGCACTGTGACTGCTATGCTTATGTTTCCCTACTTTGGGACAGGTTTATATTTCTTAAAACAGGAGTCAAAAAACAAGACAAAACAAAATAAAATGGAACTCTTATGACAATTGTTCCAATCACTTTCCCATTTCTGATTTCAGGAAAAAGTTTATTGGTTATTCATGGTTAAAAGGTAAACTGAGGAACATTAAAATTTTCAAGTTTATTTGAGCATGTGTAAGTTCAAATTGGGCAGTGCCAAACCAAAGATGGTTAGAAGAGTTTTACCCATAGGAGCAAGGGACAGGGTTTTTATAGAGCAGACACTGAACCAAAGCAAAGATATGATTTGATTGGTTATTGCTTAAGTGGTTGCCTTATTTGGGAAAGCCTCCTTCACTGTTTGTGATTGGTTGGTCTTACCAACCAAACCAAACCATTGTTTGGATTTGAGGGCATTGACTCTGGCTCAGATTTTGATTCACTTATGCTGGTTACCACTGCATTAGAGACACCTCAGTGTGCTGGACTCTTTGTTTAAATACTTTAACAACGTTATAGACATAAGCTACCGTTCCTGATTCGTGCTATAAATATGGGCAAGCTAGAATTCAAAGTTCTGTACCATACTATTCCAAAATAAATATGATAGAGCAACACTGTTGTGTACCCAGTTATTTCCATATATCATTAGCTCTGAACAGGTTTATTTATTCTAAGACTCTTCAATCTAGGACTCTTCAATCTAGAGTCATTAAAACATGTATCGCTTCTAACCTCCCAATTGTGGACTTACGGAGTCAGGTCAAGAAAAGAAGTGTAGCCCACACAAAACTGGAGATCACAGTCATGTGCAGATGAGCTTGTGGTGTAGTGATCTTGGCAAAGGCAAGTTATCTAGGTTTTAAAAACATGGGAAGCCTTTAGAATCGTATTTTGTTACCATGGTAAAGAGACATAGGTTTTCATCATGTGCTTTCTCCTTATTATGTAACAGGAATGAGAAATATTTCTAGGTTCAGTAACTGAAACCTCAAAATCCCCTTTACAGATATGATAATAGTTTAGTTTACTGAAAATTAAACCAGAAAAATTTGCAGTTGTACCTGTCTTGATATATGCTTCTTGTATGCAAAATGGGTTGGTTTCTATTCAAAGAAAGAAAAAAAAAAAAAACCTGTTTATGTAATAATAGGAATGTTTCCTCACACTCACTTCTCTGCATGGGATAAAAAAGAACAAGTCTGTTTTCTTTGTTCCTGAGATCTTTTTTTTAAAATCAGCTTTATGCACTGAACTTTGTGTTGTCAGTATGTCTTTCTAGTGCTGCTTGCTGTTTCTTTCTAGATGCCCTTCTGAGTAGACCTCTACGTGAACTATATTTGTTCCTGGAGAATGCAGCATGACCTCACAGATTTGGTCAAAATAATGAACATTTCTTTAAAGGCCAGCTGAGAGAGAAAGGATTTGCTCAGCACATTTTTACCACTGACGCAACTCCCTCCCTCTTTCTTTCTTTTTTTTTTCCTCTCTCATACAAAATGTCTGATCATTCCTAAGGTTGAGAAACTCACAGGGCAAAAATGTAAGGCTTTCTCCGTGTCTGGAGGAAAATTTGATCATTTAAAATAAAATAGCTCTGATCAGGCAGGACAGTCTTCCTGAGTATTTCATTCCTAGGACTGTTTGCATTCTTTCCCAGTGAGCTGGTGTGATAGGCACCAGACCTATTTATAACAGGAAAGATGAGCTATTAAGCTATTCAGTACTGGTTTAAGAATAAGTGATTGGCTGGAATTTCTCTGTGCCTCTTGTCAGCAAGATCCTTTGCCCTTTTGGGGGAGATGTGGCTGTTAGGCTTGTGAGAACCCAGCTCAGGAATAGCATGTGATGCGAGAAGGGAAGCAGTTGGATTGAAACCATACATGGTGAAGTCAAAAAGATGCTCTTTCTTGAGTTGTTGCTGAAATATGCTGGGGTTATTCCAGTGCCTGCAGAGTAAATAGAACTGAAGGCGCCCTGGAGGATAATGGAAAAGGATGTGAGAAGACTCTGAATTTTTCCCAGCTGTATCTCTCAGCCAGTTACCATTAGCTTTCACTCTGACTTGAGAAAACATTATTCCAGGGCACAAGAGTCTGAGCCCTTTGGGAGAGTGTCCTGCTTGTTTAAAGACATAAGAGAATTTTCTACCCAACCCTCTATTCCTCACAATTGCTGAGAATCAAAACACTGAAGCTAAAGCAAAGAAACAAACAAAACAGTAACAAAACCCCTCAATAAGCACAAGAAGACATTTTAAATATATGATAGCTCATGATAAACTACACAGGATCATAGAATGTTCGACCCATACAAGATACCAAAAGGTCTTGGTCCAAGCCCTTCTTCAGATGAAGAAAGTGAGACACACTCATTCAAATAACCTATTAACTTAGCCAGTTATACCAGAACTGGAATGACTTCTTGTGGCTTCCTGTCTCCCTGTCCAAGGGTACCCTTCTTTGGGAAATGCACATTAATAGCAAACATTACAAATGGAAAGCATGTCTATATGTTGTTAGAGCAATGTTGTCCAAAGCCAGTCTCTAGACTGATCAAGTCTGTGGTCCCAGACCTGTGGAGTAGCCCTACAGAAGCTACAGCATGTTGGTATTACACGTACTTCGGTTCATCTGGCTTGGTTGTCCCCAGGGAGAATAAAGTTGCTGGATATTTTTCAGAAAGTTTAGCCATTCAGATTAAAAGGAGGGTGGTGCTGGTGTTGTGAAAAACAGACCAAGGTACAGGGTTAGGTAGTTAAGAATGTTGACTGATCGGGGGAGATATTCTTCTATGCATTTTTTTACTTTATTTATAAAGCACTGAGATATTCTCATTAAATTATTTAGAATTTAACACAATGGGGATTCGTCTGTTTAATGTAACCCATTCTTTTTTTTTTTTTTTTTTTTCTTAATGACAGAGAGAGAGGGAACACAAGCAGGGAGAGTGGGAGTGGGAGAAGCAGGCTTTCCACTGAGCAGGGAGCCTGACATGGGGCTAGATCCTAGGACCCTGGGATTATGACCAGAGCCAAAGGCAGACGCTCAACCATCTGAGCCACCTGGGAGCCCCTAATGTAACCCATTATTTTTCTATTATGTTCAGTCAGCCAACATAGAGTACATCATTAGTTTCTGATGTAGTGTTCAATGATTCATTAGTTGTATAAAACACCCAGTGCTCATCACAACGTGTGCCCTCCTTAACACCCATCACCCAGCGACCTCATCCCCCTGACTTTAGACCCTCAGTTTGTTTCTTGGAGTCCAGAATCTCATGTATTTTCTCCCTCTCTGATTTCTTCCCATTCAGTTTTCCTGTGTGTTGATTATCCCCCATGATCTTCTCAACCATGTAAGAATAACTAGTGTGATCATTTCCATTCTTAAATATGAAAATGGAGGCTTAAAAAGATCATGCGACTAATCCATGGCAGAGTCACCGATCTTTATGATTCCAGAATATATGTTTTTGAATATATGATAACCCCTGTTATCTGAAATATGTTATACTTTTCATTACATCATAAAAACACAAAGTAAATAAGTTTATAACTCTGCTGGTTGTGTGCTAAGCCTGTCAGGTTTTCATTGGTTTTGTTGGTTAGGTCTTTTTGTTTTGATGAAAAATCTTAGAAGATTTTTCTTAAATCTTAAGATTTAAGATTTTCTTAAGCTCTCCTATGTTCTTTATGAAGAGAGATCAGAACAAAGTAGGCTGTCAGCAGTTGGCAAGCATTAGTGATTCATGTGAAAGACCATTGTCTTTGGTGATACAATGCGTGCTGGGCTAAGAGCCTAGGGACAGGAATCTGCCATATCCTGGCTATGAGATGTATGTAAACAATGTCACTGGGATACGTTATCTACAGTTTCTTTTTAAAAGCTCTGGGGTGTCATGATTCCCTTATAAAATTTTCCACTTGAAGATCCGGCATTATTTATTTAAAAGGAATATGTAGCTTTATTTTTTTTTTTTTTACTTTTTAAAATAATTTTTTATCTTTTATATTAACATATACTGTATTATTAGCCCTAGGGGTACAGGTCTGTTAATTGCCAGGTTTACACATTTCACAGCACTCACCATAGTACACACCTTCCCCAATGTTTATAACCCAACCACCCTCTCCCTATCCCCCTCCCCCCGCAACTCTCAGTTTGTTTTGTGAGATTAAGAGTCTCTTATAGTTTGTCTCCCTCCCCGATCCCATCTTGTTTCATTTATTCCTTTCCTACTCCTCCAAACCCCCCACGTGGCCTCTCAACTTCCTCATATCAGGGAGATCATGTGATAATTGTCTTTCTCTGATTTACTTATTTCACTCAGCATCATACCCTCTAGTTCCATCCACATCATCGCAAATGGCAAGATTTCATTTCTTTTGATGGCTGCATAGTATTCCATTATATATATATATACACATACACATACCACATCTTCTTTATCCATTCATCCGTTGATGGATATGTAGGTTCTTTCCATAGTTTGGCTATTGTGGACATTGCTGCTATAAACATTCCAGTGCGCATGGCCCTTTGGGTGGAATATGTAGCTTTAAATCACAGGAACAAAAAATGGCATCAATCTATCATTAAATCCATACTTTCAGAGTACCAGATTCCCTCGAAACATGATTGCTCAGAAAACTAGGGCCAACACATTGATTGTAAAATGCCTAAAGGAAAAAGGTAGTAACGTGTAATATGGGGCACTCTGCTAACTGTTGTCTGGTATAAGAAGAGACTTGCATCACAGAAGAAGGATATATGATGTGTTTTTTTGGGGGGCAGAGCCTTTGAGCCTGGTCCTCCACACCCCACCCTCATCTCAGCTTTAGCTCAGGGCTGAAGCCCTGGGAATTGTTCAATACATATTTACCCTGAAGGTGTTCTGCCTCAAGAGAGTTGAGTCATTTTGAACTTCAGTCCAGTTTTTCAGACTTAAACCTCAGCAATTTCTTTTCGCTTTTCTGTCATTCTCCCTGTCATCTTACAGATCTAGAAACTGAGCAGAAAGGGCACGAGTTACTCTAACCCGGTCACCCAGCCACTCGCAGAACTGAAACCAGAGTCTAGATGTACACACGGCTACTACACTGCACGTGCTGAAAAGACAACCTCGACTTTGAAACAGTTGAATTTAATGCAGTACTGACGCGTGTAGACATGGCGTCTGAAAGGTACCCGGCCTTTCTGGGTTCAGTTACTGGTTGGGACGATTGCGGACATTATTGTCTGTGGATGTTGGGTTTCCCTGGACTTGTTTTCCCTCCCCTTTGCATAAAACAGTTTGAGATTCTAAATAGAGCATCACTGCTGGAAAATAGGAGAGTTGGTAGGGTCAGTTCATAAATAAAGAATGCCATATTTTATCCTTCTGTGTACACACAGAAACACAAAGTAAAGAAACACACAGAAACACTTGTACAGATTTTCTCTAAACAAGATCTTGTCTACATCTTTAGACCTCTCCCTGCTAGGAACGTTCTGGGATATCTCCAGCTAACATAAAAAACAACTGCGTTGGGAAATTCCTGATTGTTTTAGCTAAATGAGAATTCTGCGACTGAGCTAAGTAGGTGGTTTTTCTAGTATCAGTGCTACGCAATTTTGCTGTCACGTGTCCCATTGCTCCTTAGCTATTCCCATTCACCCAGCGGTAATGTTTTCACAAAGGAGGCTTGTTCCTACGAAGAAAGCTCAGAGTGTGTTCACAAATAATGACAATATTAGTTGCATGTTGTCCTGGATATCACTCGCCAAGGATTCTGCACACATTTCATTTTTAGGATGGGAAATTTCTATTTAGTCTATGGCTTGGCATGTGAATGTGAGCCAGTTTCTTATTCAGAAGCTGATGATGATATATTTTTCTATCTTGATTATTTTCTTGGACTTCTGGCCATCCTGTTTAGGTGACTGCTTAGCTGCCAGTGAGTCTTCTCAACATCCAGACCATGCAGGGACAGCTGTGTTCCATAAAAGCCTGTCTGGGGAGGTGAGACTAACTTTCCTCTTTTACAAATATCCACAGGGCACAAGACTACAAAAACATATGCCTAGCATTTGTACCTTTGTAGACATCTTTGTAGGATATCTTTTTTTTTTCCCCCTGTAGGAGATTCCTGCCACATTTCCCTCAAGCCTTTTTAAAAATACGAATTTCTTTTCACACCTAGTCTGATTTTGTCCGTTGTAGATGAAATTATTCAAGGAGGAATTATTTTGTATAGAAAATAGTGAAAGTGGGAAAAAAGCAAACATGCACACCTTTATCACAGGTGAGATAAGCCTTTTTCTCTCTTATCTCCTGTATCATATTAAGAAAACTTTCATAATACGCCAATGGGAAGATTTGTTGTTATGGTCTGAGTTGTGTGGGCCCCCTCCACCCCACAATCCATGTGTTGGAACCTTAACCCTCTTGATGCGATGATCTGATTGTTGGAGGCAGGGCCTTTGGGAGATAATTAGGTTTAGATGAGGTCATGAGAAGGGGGCTTTCATAATGAGATTAGTGCCCTTGTAAGAAGAGACACCAGAGGGCTTGAGCGCTCTCTCTTTCTCTCCTTGCCATGAGATGACACAGGGAGAAGGGATCCATCCATAAACCATAAAGAGATCTCTCACTGGAGAGCAAACTCTGTTAGACCTTGACACTGGACTTTCCAGCCTCCAGAACTAGGAGAGAATTTTCTTCTCTTGTTTAATCACCTAATCTATGGTATTTTTGCAGTGCAGCATGGACTGACAAAGACATTCATCATACAACAAATACCAATGTAAGTATGATTGGTTAGTTTGATTTGAAAAGTGGCCCGGTTTCCTTATCCATTTAAAAGTTCACTTATAGTTAACAATACAAAATACCAGGCGGGTTCTTCTATAGGAAAAAATGCCATAGTTCATCCCAGAAAACCCTTAGGCTCTCTCACAGCCTTAAAGACTCCTTGTCAAGTCTAATAATTTATAGATTTTCTTGGACTTTTTATGTACACAGCCATACCATTTACAAATAAAGTCTGTTTTGTTTTTAATCTCTGTGGTGTAAGCCATTTTATTTAACCGTCTTGTGTTATTAACTTGGCTGACATACCTAATGTTTTATTGAAGAAAAGAAATAGTGCAAAGTCTCCTTGTATGGTATTTGCTGGAGAGTTTTGATTAGAATCCTTTATCTGGTTAAGCCTGTTTCTCTTCCATTCCTATTTGCTAATTTTGTTTTCTACATGAACGAGTATGAAATTAATTTTCATCACTTATTGGGAATATCGTAAGTTAATTATTCTTTAAGGGGTGCATTATATTGCATTACATTTTGACATAAATCATCACTTTATTCTTAGGGTTAGATTTCTCTGTGGATCTTTCTTTCTATAAGAAATATAAGGAGGATGTTTCTTTTGTGAGTCCAAGTAGGGGGATTGGTCAGAGGTAGCCACTTTTTTTTTTTTAAGATCTATTTATTTATTTTGAGAGAGAAGAGAGAGAGACAGCTTGAGCAGAAGTGGGAGGAGCAGAAGAAGAAGGAGAGAGAATCTCAAGCAGACTCCGTGCTCAGTGCAGTACCCAAGACAAGGCTCCATCTCACGACCCTAAGATCATGACCTGAGCCATGGAAGCCAAGAGTCTGAGGCTTAACCAATGGAGCTACTCTCATGCCCCCAAGAGGTAGCCTCCTAACTCCAGTATTTTCAGATGCATCCCAGCCAGTTGGAGGGACTTTGAGGAGGAGGAAGAGAGGCCTACATTTTACAAGGACATACATTTCTTTCATGATACTTCAGTGGCCATAACTTACATGGCCATTCTTCATTATCAGAGAAGCCCCATTTCACCATTTTCTATTTAATATTTCCTGTATCCCATTTAATTTTTATATTTTTTGTTATGTATGGGCCAGTTTTTTAAATCACTTATGCTTAATCTTTCTAGTTGGTTAATAAAATTATTGGTGCCTATAAGTATATGTTCCTTGAAAAATCACTTAGGTAAGTCTCACAAGTTTGATATATTATACATCCAATGTTGCTCAATTCT
Source organism: Neogale vison (assembly GCF_020171115.1). Lineage (NCBI taxonomy): Eukaryota > Metazoa > Chordata > Mammalia > Carnivora > Mustelidae > Neogale > Neogale vison. The sequence continues at coordinate 69,127,789 of NC_058091.1, read as the reverse complement.
ATACATTTTATAATATTCATGTGTGAATTCCACTTCTAAGCATTAACCAGAAAGTATGTTTTTTAATTTCTGTATGGTTTAAGAATACATTTTTAAGGTTGATTTCTTATGTGATTGCCCAGAGAATGTGAAATATATGCTGTGGATTTTTTAATGTTTATTGAGATTGCCTTCTCATTTAATTTGTGGTCAAATCTTTTAGTTGTCCCTTTTATGCCTGAAATAAATGCATATTTATTGCATTCAGGAATTCTGTTGATCGACATTATTTATTATAATAATATTATCTTAATATTATCATAACATTATTTATTATGATAATGATATTAACTTTTCCATATATTTGTTAATTTTTACCTGCTTTTTCTGCTTTACTTCTGCATATTCTAATAGAGGTATGTTACAATTTTTTATTGGTTGTGGATTTGTCCATTTTTCCTAAAGATTTTCCTTATATTTATCTTTATTCACATTTAATTATTGATTATTGCATCTATGTGAATTTTTCTTAGTTTCACTCTAAATTCTAATGTAGCTTTTTAAGTATTGCTAAATTAACTTTGCATCTTCATCTGCTTGTAACATATTTTCATCCCTTTATTGTCAAGTTCTGTCTTCTTTGTTTTAGGTATGTTTCTTAAAATAGACCTAGCTCAATTTCTATAAAATAAATTTAATAATTCATTCTTTTACTATATTAGTTGGACACATTCGCATTTATTAATCAACTGATTATATGATTATAACATCTTACTTTGACTTTTTTATTTTCCATACATTTTGTTTTTCCTCTTTTCTGCATTTTGTTTAAAAACTTTTAGAAAATTTGCCTTTATTTCCTTTGCTGATTTGGAAGCTATAAATTATATTTCTTTTCATGTAGTAGACATCTATTAAGTTTATACTAGCTATTTAAGTACACTTTTTTTTTAACAAAGTTCAAAGTTATTCAAAATATCTATACTTCATGCATGACATGGATCTCAGTATGCTTTAACTATTCACACAACACCCAATCCCATATCATTCTTATTAACTATTATATTGAGTTTTGTCTATCATTTAAAAGTAACAAATACTCTTAAACTTTATTCTGGTCTAAAATTTTAAAAATTTGCCCTTATTCATGAATGTTTAATTAAGTATAGAATTGTAATTATAAGTCATTTAATCTCAGTACTTGGAAGATACTACTCCACTGTGTTATACAATCTAGTATTACTGATAAAATTTGTTTTGTCTTCCTGAATGTTGTTCATTCATAGTTTATCTCTTTTTTTCTTTTCCCTTTTTTAAATGACTTTTTATTTATCTTTGATGTAATTGCCTTTATGTACATAGTTTCCTTATAATGTATTCAGATATGAATTTATCCTTATTGTTCCTACATTTTGCTTGATGTAATCTTTCAATCTGAGAACCCATGTCTTTTTACCTAGTAAGTATTACATCAATAATCCTTTAATCAGTAATCCTGGTTCTTATATTGACAACCCACAGATTGGTTTATGGTTCTTTCCAGGTTTGCAGCTGTGCTAAATCTAGAATATAAATAATTACTCCTTAGGGTTCTGTCTCATGTGAATATCAAGTGTGCTCTCATATCACCACCATTTATGGTAGGTTGTCATAATGATGGCCCCAATGAGTGAGAGCTCTCAGTAGCCATGGTCTACATAGTCCCTTCCACATTGACGCTGGCCTTAAACATGTGCCTTGCTTTATCTAATTGGACATCCACAAATGTGACTAAGTAGAGGCTTAATAGATGCTTGTGCATTAGGGCTGGCCCTGTTAGAACCCTGAGATCACCATATTATGAGGATCATCGTCTAGCCTCTAGTCATGCCTCAGCCATCCCTTTAGCTGAAAGCATCCGCAGGTGATGGACACCTGTGATGGACAAGCCAACACTCGGAATTATCAAAAACAATAAATCCTTGTAGTTTTAATCTACTGAGGTTTGGAGTGTTATCTTATCCAGCAATAGTTAACTAATACTCTGTCTGATTTTTAACCCTTTCCTCTTCAAGGATATGTTCCAAATGACATACAGATTTTTATACCTAGTTGCGATGATGGCATGCAAAAAACAAACTTTTCAGTCCTTTGTTTCTTATGTTTAGTTATCCCCAGAATGAGGTCATAACTCCCAAGGGTACAAGTAATCATACTTACAGAACTTATGTAGAACATTCAGGTTCCCAATGGAGATAAAAAATTAGAACAGATTAGGTATATAAATAAAGTAGGTTTTTTTTAGAGCTGAGAAAGAAATTAAGATAGAGTTGTGGGTGGAGCAGCATCCATCTGAGAATGCCAGAGCTCTGAAAAAACAGCCAGTGGATGTCGGTAACTGAAGTAGAAGCTCTGAATCATGATCGCGGTCCTGGTTTTCCTTCCCAATAGAATGAAGTCCAGTTTTACATGGAAAAGACACAGGGTTGCCTCTGTATTTATACAAAGAGCTTTCAAGTCATACTTTCTTGGAAGCCATGTGACTAACTCCATTTTGGGTGTGTGGTTTTCTTTTAAATGGCCCTTCCTCTAACTGCTTTGATCAGACTCTCAGCTTAATGGAGAGATGTGATAAAAACTGAGGCATTGGTGCCGCTCTCCACTGCCGCTCTGACGTGCTGGCAGTGTTTGTTATTCCCTTCGTGTGGTGCCCATAGTCATGTTGTTTTTGCTTAACCTCTGTGATATTCATAGGCCATGGCTTCAGGTTTACATTTTTTTTAATCTGGTCACTCTCTTTTTGCTTTTCCAGTGTGTCAGGCTTAAGGACATCATTTACTTGGTTGGTGGCTGCAAACACGTACTTACAGCCTTTGAGAGAATACAGCACACAGGGAGATTATTATGATCACTATAAACAGAACAATTCTCAATGTTCATAATGCACTTTGTAGTGATGGTCCTCAAGACCCCAGCTAATCAAAATCAAATAAGTCAAAGAAAGATCTTATTGAAGAACTCACCTTTTTTAAGCCAGGTGGCTTACTCAATGATCTTATGTAACTGAGTTTTAACTTCCCCAGAAGTATTAACCCCGGTATAGCTAGACAGTGTTGGCCACAGAATAGACACCTCCCTTGTTCAGCTAAAAGATAGTCACGGGCTATTCTATTATTAAGAACAACTTTGGCCACGGAGTCTAAGGGTCTTTGCTGCATAGCTACTGCTTAGCAGTGGATTTTTCAGTAATTTCAAGAATTGAGGAGAAAATCCTGATCATAACTTCATTTACATTTGTCACTATCCAGGTGAAAGAAGTGAATCCAAATTGTGAGAGCCTCCTAATAGGTCCTTTCTAACTCGATGATGTAAATTCAGGGTAAATTCAGAGGAGTCAGCCAATGAGATTTTTATTTTGTTTGTGAAAAGTGAGGGGCTCAGTTAGATTTTTTCCTAGCCTGTAATAAAAGGTTGTTCTAAATTCTAAAGGTTACGCTCCTTACCAGTGGCCTAGGAGATACAGTGAAAGCATTATCTTTTTAGGCCAGTGTCAGAGTAAAGGAAGGGAAGAGAAAGGGTTTCATGTTCTGTTTAAGCAGGAAGTCTTGACTCATCATCTGGACTGGAAGCAGTCTACCACCGTGTCAACCATTACTCTTCCCAGCCACTTTATTCAGAGGTCTCCAGTGTCTAAACAAGACCAAGTGTCAGGCAGAGTCTTTAGCTGTGGGATGGGTATCCAAGGCTCAGTACTTTCTAGTTTTGCAGCAGTGTCAGTGGTCAGGAGCACTTGGTAAGTTCCCTTCAGATGCAACTTGAGGGCTGTCTTCCTCTGATGGTATGTCCAGAATATTCAGTTACCAGGCTCTAAACTGTGACCAACAAGATCCTTTGAATTGGAATCGGAATGTTTTCTTTAACCTGTTGATGACGGGCCTGAGCATCATATTATTTGCCCAGTGACGTCAGTTCCTTGATCACTGGAGATCATGGAGGGTTCTTTCTAAAGGGGAAACACATTTTCTTTGCCACTTTGAGGGCATCAGCCTCGGGGCAGGGGAAAGCTTCAACCTATCTAGAAACCTTATGTACAATAACTAGGCCATATTGATAACCTGTACTAAGTAGCAGTTGAATGAAGTCCAGCTGCAGACCTTAAAGGGTCCAGAGGGAGGAGGTCTGAGGCTTGTGGGGATACAGATTTTTTGTTTCAGGATTATGGACCTGACAGGTCAAGTGTTACCAGTAGACTGTTTCTGCAGTTTTATGAAAGTTTCCCCGCCAATGTCTATTCATAATTTGAGTCATCTGAAATGTACTGTGGTGGGTAAAGGAATGCAAACGTTGAAAAATGGGATTTCCAGGGATCCGGGAAGAACCAAGTAACTATCTTGGGTTTCCCATAGCCCCAGCTGTTAATTTTCAACCATTGTTTACCCATCTTAGTTTCTCTGATTCAGGAGCATACTACTGCCATGTTGTAAGGACATTAGGTTGGCAAAAGGCTGGCCCCAGGAAGTCTTTCTTTGAAGAAGAAGCAGTAGAATGCGCTTCATCCCTGTGTGCCACAATTTTTTTTAAGATTCTATTGCCAATGTCTTTGCATGAAAGCAAGCTTGATTACATATTAAAAGTTCTTTCCAAAGATCCCTTTTCAACAAACATTAATGGCTTTAATTACATATATTAAAATTTTTCTTAGCCCTTAGAAATTTCTAGTGAAAGTACAATATGTATGAACTGTTATACTAGTATTCTTTAGATTTGCAAATTTATGAATCCATTTTCATTATTTCTAGAAGCTGCACCAACTTGCATTCCCACCAACAGTGGAAGAGGGTTCCCCTTTCTCCACATCCTCTCCAACACATATTGTTTCCTGTTTTAATTTTGGCCATTCTAACTGGTATAAGGTGATATCTCAATTTGGTTTTAATTTTAATCTCCCTGATGGCTAGTGATGATGAACATTTTTTCATGTGTCTGATAGCCATTTGTATGTCTTCATTGGAGAAATGTCTGTTCATATCTTCTGTCCATTTTTTGATATGTTTGCCTGTTTCGTGTGTGTTGAGTTTGAGGAGTTCATTATAGATCCTGGATATCAACCTTTTGTCTGTACTGTCATTTGCAAATATCTTCTCCCATTCCGTGGGTTGCCTCTTTGTTTTTTTGACTGTTTCCTTTGCTGTGCAGAAGCTTTTGATCTTGATGAAGTCCCAAAAGTTTATTTTCACTTTTGTTTCCTTTGCCTTTGGAGACATATCTTGAAAGAAGTTGCTGTGGCTGATATCGAAGAGATTACTGCCTATGTTCTCCTCTAGGATTCTGATGGATTCCTGTCTCACGTTGAGGTCTTTTATCCATTTTGAGTTGATCTTTGTGTACGGTGTAAGAGAATGGTCGAGTTTCATTCTTCTACATATAGCTGTCCAGTTTTCCCAGCACCATTTATTGAAGAGACTGTCTTTTTTCCACTGTATATTTTTTCCTTTTTTGTCGAAGATAATTGACCATAGAGTTGAGGGTCCATATCTGGGCTCTCTACTCTGTTCCACTGGTCTATGTGTCTGTTTTTATGCCAGTACCATGCTGTCTTGGTGATCACAGCTTTGTAATAAAGCTTGAAATCAGGTAACATGATGCCCCCAGCTTTTTTTTTTTTTTTTCAACATTTCCTTAGCGATTCAGGGTCTCTTCTGATTCCATACAAATTTTAGGATTATTTGCTCCAGCTCTTTGAAGAATACTGGGGGAATTTTGATCAGAATGGCATTAAAAGTATATATTGCTCTAGGCAGTATAGACATTTTAACAATGTTTATTCTTCCAATACAAGAGCATGGAATGGTCTTCCATCTTTTTGTGTCTTCTTCAATTTCTTTCATGAATGTTCTGTAGTTCCTCAAGTACAGATCCTTTACCTCTAGAAGCTTATGCTTTTTCCAGTTTTCTGGTTTCTCTGTAATAAGCTGCCAAAGTACAGAAACCGATGTTCAGTAATTAAGTTTAGTATTTTGTCTTTTTTAAAAAGATTTTATTTATTTATTTGACAGAGAGAGAGTACAACCAGGGGGAGAGGCAGGCAGAGAGAGAGAGGGAGAAGCAGATAAGACATGGGTCTCGATCCCAGGACACTGGGATGATGACCCAAACAGAAGGCAGAACCTAACCAACTGAGCTTTGCAGGTGACGCAGTATTGGGTCTTATGTGGAAATGATCTAGATATTTAATGATTATCCATCATCTAATTTACCTTAGCAAAACCCTAAGATTTTAAGATACCAAAATGATCTGGGAAAATTAAGTAGACATAAATGTTGTTGAAAAATTCATTTATAAAATTTTTATCTTATATCTATTTAATTCATTTGTTTAAATATGTGTAGACTAGTCTTAAAACATCACAGGACATTAAACAGCTAAGCACCGTCTGTAAGTACCTTTCTTGCTGACAAATTCTGTGACAGAACATGAGTTTATTTGACTTATAGTGAATGTAGGTAGACCAAAAGTATTATGTTTAAGACTAAAAACTAAAAATATATCTGTTTTAGTTAAACCAACAAATGTCAATTAGCTTTTATTTATTAAAGATTAATCCTAGATCACCTGTACTTGAAAAGCATTTGGGCTAAGTTTCTACTATATTTCTGAAAGTCTAATTTGTATAAGCAATGAAATTTTTTAAGCCAATTAAATGAACTCTTTTGCAAATGAATTTTGGCAATACCATCCAGAGGTAGAAAATACCACACATCTACAGCACATACATGGGAACAAACATGAACATGCAGACAGATGCAAACACCTTATTGTTTTAAAATTTTTTGCCATAAGAAGTATAACAAAGCAAAATTCACTAGAGTTCATTAAAGGACAGTGGGATCTAGACTGTTTTTCTGGCAGATGGAGTAAGTTAAGCTTACCTGCTCAGATGGCTAAAGTTTTTTCTACTAATAGCGATAGAGAAGACACTTAAGATTTGTGTTTGTCCTTGATGAGTAAAGAAGCCATGGGCTAGATTTTGAGCAAGGGTTCTTCTATAGCCATTTGTATTTTTTTTTTTAAGCCCTCTTTTTTCCCATTTTGTTGTTGTTTTGTTTTGTTTTGTTTTTGTTTTCCTTCAGTCTTAGGAATTGGGGAAGATCTAAATAAGTTTCCAGAGAGGTTACAAACCTTTTGAAATAAAGAGGGGAGGTTTTGGGATTGGTGAAAAGGAATGGGTACAATTTGACCTTCTTCTAGAGCTACACTTCTACTTTTGCAGAAGATTTGTAAGGTAAGGACAGTTGTTCTTAATTATTCAAAGAATGGGTTGTAATCTAAATGATCTCATAGGTTGGTCCACCTATCCAATAACTTTATTTTCAGTTTGCTTCTTTCTATCTGATACATAGCTCTAATTTTATCTAATTTCTATCAGGCTCTGAATATCGGTTTCCAGTTTGGCCAGCCTTTTGACTATAGAACTACCTTTTCAAAATATTTGCTTAAATATATTGTCAGTCTTCAATGGGCACAAACAATAAATATTCCAGGCAGTATTAATTAACCCAAAGAGGGTAAAGGGATACTATCTTCCCAAGTTTGAGAGTCACTCCCCCAAAGAAAGAACTAATAATCTCTATGTCCTCGCAGGCAGAAAACCAAGCTCAGTTCTTAGAATGCAGAATGAGACAAGGAAGAAGTCAATAGCTATCCCTAGGAGGTGAAGGATCAATAACCACTGGGTCTGTATTAGGAAGGGAAGGGACAACGTGTAATTTTATTCTCTTCACTCAACTGGGCACTATGGACAGATTTGTTAGAACTGATTCTGGAAAGAATTCTTACCTCCCTCTGGTTTCTGCCAGTTTTTCCAGGATCCCCTCTGCATACTCTGATATCTAGTTTCCTGTTGGCTACTTAAGGGAATAATGTAGCATTTTACCGGAAAATTCCTCACTTTAATCAACTCTGGCAGGGGCCCATTTGAGGGCCCTTCTCTGAAGGTAGATATGGCGTGTCTGAAAAACTTAATGGACTTTTGTTTACAGTTATATAGCATTTTTTTTCCACAGTGAAAGAACATTTGAGACAGGATTGCTCAAAGGATGTTAGAAGAAACAGGAGTCATGTCAGTCTTAGTCTTTTGTTTTAGGCCTCTTACATCTTTAATTTTTCATTAGCCATTTGCAACAAATCTTTCAATGGAAACTGTTTTGGAATTGTGAAAACTTTGGAGACTTCTGCATGCTGATTAAAACAAGTATCTAATTCTGTTTCCTTTAGGAACCCTTGCTTTCAAGTGTTCTTCTTAAATGATACTATCTAATTGTAACATTTTGCATAATGGCATTGTAATTCTAGGTTGCTTTTAGTAAGATTTTGCCATTTCACTAGGTATCTGTGACTTTGGGGACTACAGTTCTTAGCATAAAAGAAGCAAGTGTACTGGAAGTTGGCACACTCAACTCTTTGGAATTTAAGGATTCTATTTTTCTAAATTAAAAAGTACTTTATGCTAAAAATGCTAACCATTGTTTGAGCTTTCAGCAAGTTGCAATCTTTTTTTATTGTTAACATATATTGTATATTTATTTCAAGGGTACAGGTCTGTGATTCATCAGTCTTCAATTCACAGCACTCGCCATAGCACATACCTTCCCCAAAGTCCATCGCCCAGCCACCCCATCCCTCCCACCCCCCTCCACTCCAGCAGCCCTCAGTTTGATTCCTGAGATTAAGACTCTCTTACGGTTTTGTCTCCCTATCTAGTTTCATCTTGTTTCATTTTTCCCTCCATTCCCCTATGAGCCTCTGTTTTGTTTCTCAAATTCCTCATATCAGTGAGATTATATGATAATTGTCTTTCTTTAATTGTCTTATTTTTCTCAGCATAATACCCTCTAGTTCCATCCAAATCATTGCAAATGGCAAGATTTCATTTTCAATGACTAATATTCTGTTGTGTATATATACCTCATCTTCTTTATCCATCCATCTGTCCATGGACATCTGGGCTCTTTCCATGCTTTGGCTATTGTGAACACTGCTGCTATAAACATTGGGGGGCAGGTGCCCCTTTGGATCACTACATTTATATCTTTGGGGTAAATAACCCGTAGTGCAAAACTGGGTCATAGGTAGCTCTATTTTCAACTTTTTGAGGAATATCCATATTGTTTTCCAGAGTGGTTGCACCAGCTTGCATTCCCACCAACAGTGTAGGAGGGTTTCCCTTTCTCTAAAAATCACAATGACATACCACCTCACACCAGTCAGAATGGTTAAAATTAACAAGCCAGCAAAAGACAGATGTTGGCAATGATGTGGAGAAAAGATCCTATTAAGTAAACCTTTGGTCACTCAGAGCTAAATTAATACCTGAAAAGAATGTGCCACTGGGTTGGAGATTATTCATAATTTACAGTGTACCTAAGGCACTATTTTCCGTGAGGTTTACAGGTGGTCTAGAGTCAGTCTAACCTGTTCAGTGACCAACTTAACAGAACATGGGAGTCTTTGAGTTAGTTGGCAAGCACTCTGAACAGCTCTTTTTTTTTTTTTTAATTAGGTATTTATCCTTTTTAAAAGTTTTTATTTATTTATTGTTTATTATTTTTTATTGTGTTATGTTAGTCATCATACAGTACATCATTAGTTTTTGATGTAGTGCTTCATGATTCACTGTTTGCATATAACACCCAGTGCTCCATGCAATCCGTGCCCTCCTTAATAATGCTTAACCTGTGCCCACCAATTTTTGCCTATGGTTTTCTTATTTGCACCTCCTAGATCCCTACAGGCAACAGCCATTATTTACACAAATCAGGACAAAAAAATTTCAACTCAACGCACTAGCTGTGACCTAAAGATGTCACTGTGAACTGGCCAAGAGAAGACTGTGCTCTCCACCAACAATTCCCAATGTGGACTAAACCAATAGACCCTATTATGGGGACTGCAGACTGGAACTGGGGAAGGGACTCTGAAGCATGGAACTGTGGACTGAACAAAGACTAATGACTAGTGCTCCGTTAGAGCCTCCTGTCAGTCTAGACTGACATGTAAACCTTGAACTAAAAAGCTAATTGGGTCGGAAGTGCAAATGCAAACATTGCAGAGCTCCCTCAACTGAGATGAGCTCACCAGTGGTCCTTGGAAATGGTGATAAAGACAGTGAATTATGGGGCACCACACTGTGTTTCTCATTATCACCAAATGCCATCAGGGGTTCACCTGATATCCCATCACCACCACCAGAACTATTAAATAACAAAATTTAGCCAAATAGATTTTAAAGATTTAATTGACTTTATTTATTGATTCATGAATCAGGCAGCATCTCACTGGCAAGTAGACAGGAACTCCAAAGGGCTACAGAAAGGGAAAGGTTTTTTAAAAGCAGGACAAGGAAGTCATGAACAGAAGAAAGAGTTATTTCAGGTCATTTTACCTTCCTTTGTGGGGATGGAGAGGGTCCATCTGACAGATGACCTTATTGGTGCTGACCAGAAAATTCCTAACTGGTTGAGACTACACTTCTGGGAGAGGCTGAATGTGCAATTATGTTAGATACTAGAAGTCCTGGTTTGGTGGCATGGCCAAGCATAAGTGATCCATTTTGGGCCTATGGTTTTTTTTTTTCTTTGAACGATGCCTGACCATTGGTCAATGATCTATTTACTGAATGAATGAATTACTGTATAGAACACTGGGAAAATCTCCTCAGAGTATGGACAGGTGGTTGTTCAAAAATAGCAGAGTGGAAGCACGGTTGTTGATCTCATAGAAGTTGGGATCTGCTATTACTAGAGTCAGACTTCTTGATGAAAAGTAGAAAAAGGCTTTTGGATGTAGGATTCTGTAAGCTTTCAGGATTTTAAGAGAAGCCTCGTTTACTTGAGGAGTCCAGAGAGTTCCAATAATGCCTCTTCAATACAGCAAGCCTTTGCTCCTGTCTAATGCCTTGATTTTTCAGAGTAAGGCTAGTGAAAACCTCACGTCATAGCTGAAGCACAAATGATCTTTGCAGGCTGAAAAGCCCATACTCTTATTATTATTTTATTATTTTTTAAAATTGAAATATAGTTGACATACATTATGTTAGTTCCCAGTGTATGACATAGTCTGCAACTCTGTACATTATATGCTATAAGCCAGTATTCTAACTTGTTCTTTCTAGTTTGGCATGTACAGATACATCTTATAGTCATGATATTTTCCCCTCAAATAACAATGGCTTGAGAAATCACAAGAACATGAATAACACAGTATAGTAAGTGATAGATAAGCGGCTTTTATCCTCTGGATGGGTTGAGGAAAGTTTTCTAGGAGAAGATGACCCTCACTGGGTCTAGAGAGGATGAATAGAGATTACTGGGGGAAAGATGAGTAGGATTTCCAGACCGATCAAAGAAAAAGAGTAATTGCATGAAATGCTGAAGTACATAAATTGGAGGAATAGTGTTAGTTGTGCTGCTTAATTAGGACCCAAGGTGTAAGGCAAATAAGGATAGTTTAAAAATGCTAATGTTTAGAGATGAGAGGTTGTTTGAAATAAGATCTTAAGCCATTTAACTACCAAAGCAGGCAATTTGCCTATCATTTATGAGGAACCACTAGAAGTTATTAAGCAGAGAAATGATTAATGAGAGTTGAAAAACCTTGATTTTTCTATTTTTCCCCCATATTCACATTTACCATGGAAGAAGACTGTATCAAAAGAGCAAGTTTCAGGGTCTCAGCAGTCTTGAATAGCTTGAGTCAATTTAGAGATTTCTGCTGATGGAGGGTTCTAGGAATGAGAATTCTTTTCATCGATATGAGTCTTGAATTTGAATGGAGATCAAAATCTATACTATCAAGGCAAAATGGACAACTCAGTAGAGTTTGGGGTGTGAGGAGGTGGCTGGGTATAACATTTAGACTTTAAGTCAGCCCAGAGGAGTTTGGGGATATAGCCATGGATTTAGTTTCCAATTTCAAATGAAGGAGAAAAGAGGCCATCAAAATCAGAATGAAGACAGAAACCTGGAAATTGTGTCTATGGATCTGGATTGAGAGGGCAGGTCCACACAATAGCTCAGCTGGTTTATGACAGTTGCTCCTAGGCTGCCAACATCTCTCCCTCACTTTCAGGCCAGCTTTTGTGGTGTGGTTTAATAGCATCAAAATGTATGGGAAGTTCATCTCACAAGACCTCCCATTTAAACAAGGTATTTTTAGTTCAGCTGGATCATATTCAGACACCTTGTCATTGCAGCTTTAAGGGATATCAAATGGTCTTGTTAACCTGTGAGACTGGCATAAAATAGAGCAGAGGCCAAAATTGCACATAGAGGAGGAGAAGCTCAGACACAGATGACCAGCAGCCCAGCTTGCTATACAGATAAAAGTAGGAAATATGGCCCTATAAAAACTGCCAAGGCAAGATGCTTTCAATAGCCAGTGAGAACTTGGGCAGGGGGAATTTGGTCGCTTTGAAGTCAGAATTACATTGCAGATACTTATAATCAAATAAAATGCAAAACATATTTAGGAAACGGAAATAAAGTAGGAGTCAATGATTTTTTTTTTCAACTACTGATGATCAGATCCAAAATGCCAAAGTAAACATTCTACTGGGTATTAATACAGCAATGCTATTTTAACTCAAAGAATGTTTAGCTTAAATATTTGTACAAGAATGTCAACTGCTCAGTGAATGCTTGGGTTGAGGAAGACGTTGCTTTCCAGCATACCTTATCAGATCTGAGTTGTGGCAGTAGCCACAGCTAAAAACAAACAAAACAAAATAAAAACCACCGCTATCACTACTACCACCATTTCTTAAAAAAACTCAGGACCACCTTTTATTGGCATTCCAATTTAGTTCATTTTTTTCTGGCTTTGAGTAATACATGCCTCCAACTTAATTAAAGAGTGCCAGTCAGTCAAATTAGCATCCAAATAAAAAATTGGAACTAGAAACTGATTATGAAGTAGAAGAAATATCCTGGGAATGTTAAGGGCATCTTAAGAATATCAGATAAGTGAACTCATTTAATGACAGAATCAGAAATGGTGGAGTGATAAGCTCAGAAAGCTACATTAGGACCAGAGTTATTTAGGCTGCAAGTTTATCAAAGTGTTGAACTGATTTTGATGTGCAGGTTGGAAGCTATCTCAAGAAAGACCCCAAATTGTTTCATTGTCCTGGGATGTTCAGTTTATCTGTTAAGATGTGCAGGGAGTAGACTAGCAGTTTCCTTGTTATAATGCTGTTTGTCCTAATCAGAGGAATTTGGGGAGGCAGAGGCAGGGAGAAGCACAGACTGTCTCATTTCAATAAGAAGGCCTAATAGCGAGCAACTCTCCTCTTGCAAAGGCACGATCTGAAATAGTTGCTCTGAATTTCTGCCAGGGAACAGCTGCAACCCTTTGGTAGCCCAACTTAACATATTCCTCCCCGTCCTGGGGGAAGTTCAGATATCATTATCTTTCCATCGTTAGCCAACCAATGGCCTGTGATTTGGGCATCTAAAAATGAGTATTATATGGAGTAGAAGGGAGTAAAGACAGAAATTTGAAATAAGGCCAACCATTTTTTAATTAGCAGAAGATAACCACGTAACTTATTTTCAAAGCTGGATAGATTTGAAAGGGAGCCCTCTTAATAATTTTACCAGGACATTGGTAGTAAGTAGGAACTGTCTTGGGCAGATGGAACATACGATCAGTTGACCCCACAGAGAATCATATGTCCAAGTCTAATATATTATTTCTTTAGTTCAGGTATATCTTAATAGCTAAGTGTAACAAAAACGTATCTAGGCTTTGTAAAGTGTAAGCTCTTATTCTACCACATTGCATATCTTAGTGAATATTTGGTGCTGCCTAGGCCCAGTACCACATATATTATCAGGAATAAAAGCCATATTTGAAAAAAAGAAAGTATAGTTGACCCTTGGACAACATGTATTTGAAATTTGTGGATCCATTTATGCAGAATATTTTTGGATATAGTCCAGTACTATAAATATATATGCTTCCAACCTAGTTAAAGTCTACATGTATTTTCTCTTGCTTACAATTTTCTCAATAATGTTTTCTTTCTCCAGCTCACTCTACTATAAGAGTAAACTGGAGAAATATAAGGATATATAAGAAATATAAGAATATATGAATATAAGAATACAGAAGTATAAGAATATAAGAATACAGTTCATAATACATATAACATACAAAATACATGTATGTTAGACTGTTTATTTTGTTGGTAAGGCTTCTGATCATCAGCAGGCTATTAGTAGTTAAATCCTTGGGAGAGTTAAAAGTTACACATGGATTTTCCACTATGGAGGGGATTGGAGCTCGTAACCCCTAAGTTGTTCAAGGGTGAACTGTAAATGATTGTGAATAAGTGTCCCTAAAAATTTCTAAGAGATTGCATACATCCAGATTCCGACTATATAAATTGAATTAGTTATAGGAGAAAGTGTCCTACAGGGAACTAAAGACTTTGAGAAGGATAGTGATCTGTTTATTAATAACAGATTCACCTTTAGAGCAATAACCATCAGAAAAAATAGATATATATTATGGCCAGTTTATTTTTATCATGCCTGCCCTTTTGAATATATTTTAATTCAACCAATTTAAGCTTTAAATTCTTCAATTATAACTCAAATATAAGGTCTTTGTTCAAAAACTAAAGAAAGTCGATGAGCATTAAAAGAGAAAGAGGGAGAGTGTCTAATTTGTATTCACCTACAGTTGGGACCTAAGGTTATATTCAAACAAATATAAACCATGGTTTCCTGGGCCACCTTTCCCTCCCTGCCAATATAGAAATTGTTCTGCAATGCCTAAGTTGTCTTCCTGAATTGAATCACTAATACTGCTGCACCCCTTTATGCTGTTCTTCATCATTGGAAGATTTTGAATACAGAACCCATCAACTTTAAGACTCCCCTTTGGTAAAGGGTGGTGTGGACCTTCAGGATGGCCCTTTAATCTCTTCACTGTTCTGACCCCTCCTATATCTTTTTGTAGATTTCTTTTTATAAATAGAGTCCTGTTTCTTTTCCCACTGTACTTTGGGCCTAATCTATCCATCATTTATGATGTGCAGTTTTGCTAATATGAGAGCAGGAAGATTTGTTCCTTCCTTCCGTATGTTTCTGTTGAGAGCTCACCATGTTCCAGATGCAGAGATCATGTAAATGCAGAGCAAAGCTTGGAATCATAGTAATAAGCTAGGCTAACTTTGCAGAGATTTTGTGTGTAACCAAGCAATACATATTCAGTAATTCACTTTTGGCATTTAACAGGTCATGTTTTTAGCTCAGTTGGTTAAGTGACCAAGTCTAGATTTTGGCTCAGATTATGTTCTCAGGATGATGGGATCAAGCCCCATGTCAGAGTCTGCTTGAAATCCTCTCTGTCCCTCTTCCTCTCCCCCTCCCCCTGTTCATGCTCTCTTTCTCTCTCTCTCTGAAATAAATAACCTTTTTTTTAAAAAATAACCTTTTTTTTAAAAAAAGGACATTTTTTCTTTGCTTTTGTTATCAAACAAAATGTATTTCCATATCAGTACATATAAATTTATCTCACCCTTTTAATGATGGTTAGTCATTAATATAGATGTACCTTGTTTCTATTGATAGGATGTTTAAAGCCACTTCTGAATTTGTAGTGTTTCACACAATGCTTCATAGTTATTTATGCAGATATGAGTGTTTCTGTGGTAGGATATACTTCAGGATCCTGAAAAAATTCGAGTCAAAGATAAAGTGTAGGGTACAAAAGAAAATAGTTTGTTCTAATTATGTAGGATATGCCTGTGTTGCTATTTTATGAGAAGCAGAAATCTTTGTTGTCCCATTAACAATGGAGAACAAAGGCACGGAATGCAAGTAATGACTGTACGTGAGGGGGTAGGATGAGAAAGGGTGAGGAAAGTGGCACAGAAGTACTTGTGCTCTTCCTTTCCTTTTCAAAAAAAAAATTTTTTTTTATTTACTTGAGAGAAATTGAAAGAGCACAAGGCAGGGGATCAGAGGGAGAGGGAGAAGAAAGCTGCCCACGGAGCAAAGACCCCGAAGCAGGACCCGATCCCAGGACCCTGGGATCATGATCTGAACTGAAGGCAGACGCTTAATCAACTGAGCCACCCAGGTGCCCCTACTTTTCCTTTCTATATCATTGGACTGATTTATAACAGGTAGGCATTAATTTTATTTAAAATTAATTCTCAAAAACTATACACAAAGAAAACAGTATTTTCTCTCTATTCTCATAGTGAAAAGCATAAGGCTCCATTCATCCAAGGTAAATTACATGTCTTTTTTTTTGTTTTAATAAAGTTTAATTAAAGAGCTGCTTCTGAAAACTTAGGGTGATAGGAAAGAACTTGTCCAAGTAATCAGCTTTTTAAACAAGCAGAAATGAAAAATAAATTTAAATTACCTCTGAACCTCAGTCCTGATTTCTCTGTAGATCAACAGAACCATTCCAAACTGAGAACTGTTATGTAAAAAAAACAAACACAAGGAGTTATTGGGAAATCCAAAATAATTTTGTTAAATTAATTGAGTAACTTCCTTCCCTGTAACCCCCACCCTGCTTTGTAGGGCTGACTCCTTTGGTTCCTCATGTACCTCCTGGCCTGGTTTTCTTTTTGCCCTTCCCAATTTAAGAGGTCCAAAGTCACTTCATGAATAATTAATAAAAACCTAAAAATTATTCATTCCATGATAGTCTGTATGATTAAATATTCTATAACATACCATAACTCCTCAAATCACAAGGTTTTCAGCTCTGAGCTGTTTGTCTAGGTTCCCCACCTTAGTTTCATAGCTCCTGATTTAGTAATTAACATCACATAATTATTGACAATTTTTGTATGTGTGTACCCATGTGTGTAGAGAGAGACAGAGAGACCAGGAGACCGAGAAAGACAAAGGTTTCACAAAGGCTTTAAAAGAGTAGTTTTTAAGGAAACTATTTTGAGCTTTCTCCCTTATGTCCACTGAATGTGGATTATATTGTTATAATATCATTGGATACATTACTATATTTATTGGGTGAAAAGAGGATCATAAGAAGCAGATCATTTTCCTTCATTAGGAAAGATCAGGTGAAGATACCAACATCTAGGATTAGTCCCAAACTAAACTGCTTCACTTAGTACATTTCAGTCCAAACATTACTAATCTTACATTTCAGACAGGCCTGCCTTGCTTAGAACCAGATCATCTTTCATCTTTGAAATTCACCTCCATACCCCCCGACCCTGCTCGCTCACTAGATACCTCTCCTCAGGAAATGCTATTGAACTCATTTTCTAACTTTTCTGAGTATGGTGTACAGAGGTATAAATGGCATATTTACCTCTTCTAAGGAAAACTTGCCGCCATTTAAAAACAACCGTCACCACCTCCCTACAAGAGACACTACGATATAGCAGTGCTTGAATTCAGAGAAGAGGAGGTGAAGATTTCAGCCAATATTGCTTATTCTTGGGAGGAGTGGTACTCTTTTCCATAAAGCCCACTGTCTTGGTCCTTAATGTTGGCATTCCTGTTCTGTTTTCTCTTAACTTCCAGTGCCTTTAGGAAAGCAGGCTGCCATTTTGATCACATTAATGTTATTCATGGTTGTTTTGAGGCCTTCTCTTCTTACTCTTGGCTGCTCTGAGTGTATAACATATCAGGCCAATTAAAATCCACCCATATCCTGCAGTAAATATAATTTATACTGCAGTTAAGAGCATAAAGTTGCAGTTGACTCATTGATGTAATGTTATGTTTTTGTAGACATTCAATTAAGTTAATTAATTTTCATCTTGCAGCTTTCATTTTGTAGTTTGGAGCCAATATATTTTTTTTTCTGAGTTTCAATCATTTTTCTAGACCTTTAAAAATCTCACAACCCATTGACATTGGGCTCAAATGACTAATGGATAAAATGGCCTTGATGATGCTGATTTAATAGAGGAGTGTCTTTTAAAACTCTTTTTAAAAAAAAAAAATGTATAATGGTTTACCGTTCTGACATGTATGTGTTTTTTACAGCAAACTATCTTCCTGAATTTTCTATATCTTAGTTACTTAATTTTTGAAAAATTAAAGTGCTCTACTTCTTTATAGTCAATTTTATTTTCTATTTTCATATTTTGATATAGAAGATCTAATGGTACAATCCAATCTTAAGGCAATTTCTATAATTTACTATCTATTGCCAATTCTTTGAAACACTGATGTCCAGTGAACCCATTGGACCATCCCTTTCACAAACTATGGTTCCAACTTTGGCTAAAAAGAACTAACTAAAAAGATAGTTGTGGGCAACTGGATGGCTCAGTCGGTTAGGCAACTGACTTTGGCTCAGGTATGATCCCAGCATCCTGGAATCAAGCCCTGCATTGGGCTCCCTGCTCAGCGGGGAACCCGCTTCTCCCTCTCCCTCCACTGCTCCTCCTTCTTATATTCTTTCTCTCTCTCTCTCTCCCCCCAACCTTGGTCAAATAAATAAATAAACAAAATCTTTTTTTTTAAGATTTTTATTTATTTATTTGACAGAGATCACAAGTAGGCAGAGAGGCAGGCAGAGAGAGTGGGGGAAGCAGGCTCCTGCTGAACAGAGAGCCCATTGCAAGACTTGATCCCAGGACCATGAGGTCATGACCCGAGCCAAACGCAGAGGCTTAATTTACTAAGCAACCCAGGCACCCAATAAATAAAATCTAAAAAAAAAAAAATAAAAAATAAAAAAAAATGTTCTTTGGATAATGAAGCCTCCAGCCCCTCAAATGCGGTAGTTCCTACAGAGACTTCCCTTCGTGTTTCTCCAGACATTAATTTTTGTTAACAACTAAACCACAGTGCACCATGCTGCCCCACTTTGGAAAATGATGCATGAGTGTAACTGTGGGATGCTCTGAAAAGAAATCCAAAATCAGCATACACACTTGTAATTCCCAAAACATGGGAACCCTAAGTTCACTAAGTTCAAAGTTTCTCATATCCTTTAAAGTCCAGGAGCATTTTTGTAAAGTCTGCAAACTGTTCTTAGTTTAGCTGAGAACCTTAGTTTAGCTGAGTTACCAAGCTCCCCAGTGGATTCTTGGTAAACCTCCATCTCTCATCTAACAGAGACAAAATGTGTTTTTTCTTTTCTGCCGTGTTTCCTATTTTAGTTGTCATCTGGGTGATGTGTACTTCTGTATTGTTTTTATTCAGCAGAGAGGAAAAGCCCCATACTAGCCTAGTTGTTCTGCAAGGAGAGAACATTTTCTGTGTCACAGAGGTTGATGGAGACTAATAAAATCAGTAAAGTTTCACTGCTTGCCTTAGGAAGACAAATATTTATATTGCTAAATGCAAAGCTTGCTTTCTGATACATTGTTTTGTGGCCTGGCTAAGTTATTGATAGTGATTTCAGGAGGGATCAAAATGCCGGAAAGAAGATATTAAATAAAGCATTTTTTAACTGTTTCTGTTTTATAATCCTGAAGGCAAAGGTGAACTCTATTTCTATTTTTATTCTCATGCCCATTGCCTTTTATGAAAAGATTTCCCTTTTACATCTTTAAGGGACCTTAGTTTAGGATGTCTCTATAGAGTCCAGTTTCTTTTCTTTGGAAAACCTGAATATCATATTGCAGTACAAAGCTCTCCTCCTGCTGTCCCCCCTCAGAGGGTGCCACGGAATTCACAGAGACAAGAATGTTTTGGAATGCTGGCAAAGGAGCAAAAACAGTGTGTCCTCCCCACACATTTAGAAAAATAAAGGTACGGAGGACATGGCGTACTTCTTATTAAAGGCTTTGAAAAATACCACACCTCAGTAAACATTCCTCAGGGGCTGAGGAAACACTCTGGTCAATGGCTTACCTCAGCTCCCTTAATTTTGTTTTAGGGACATGGACAATGGCACAGACACAATGCTGGCCTTGGAGATGGGAGAGCCAAGCCAGGGCCATGCAGGCACAATCTTGTCTTGCTTCAGGCAGTTCGTGTTGTCATCCCAAGACGTGTTTGGGATTTGCTGAACACTCATCATAATAGGTAACCAAGTCTTGGTGCTTTCTTCTGTTTTTGAATGAGACATTTTACAACTTCCTCCTTTTTGGCCCTCAGAGCTCCCGGTGAGGCTCCCTTTGGAGCTCTGCATGGGCCAACCCAAGGGCAGCTGTCTCTGATGTTAGTTTATTTACCCCCCTCCTTCATTTGAAAACACAAGTATCATCATCTTCTGTGACAGTAACCAGAGAGAACCAAAGGTTCAGCTTACGGTCAGATTGCACATCGTCATTCCCTTTTGATTCCTGAATGTTTCACCTGAAGTAGGAAGTACCTTTTCCACCAAGAGGAAAATGATCTACAAATGATCTACTAGGAATGTTCCAATGATTTTTGAAAAGACAGGCAACATTCTAGATTCATTCCCATGACAGAGGTTAGTACTGAACTGGCTTCCCTTCTTAGTTTGTGAACCAAATATTCTTTACTGATGCCATTTTTGTGAACCACTAACAAACTATTCACCTCACGCCAGCCCCTTGAAACAACTCTAGACTCTCTGAGTGCTCTATGCTGGAGTTTTGTAAAAAGCTAGTGAGAGCCCCCACTTCTGCCTGTTTCTCCAGAGTGGTGGTTCCCTCACAGACTGCTCCACTGAAAGAGTGTGAGCTACAAAAAGGCAGATACATAGGCCCCATTCTGCAGATTCTCATTCAGTGTGTGTATGGTTGGGGACCCAGTATTAATGATTTCTTAATGCTTAGGTCATCCTAATTCACAGGAGGTTTGTTAACTAGCAATTTAGACCATGTGTCTGGTTGTCTACTCCCTTCCTCATTTCTGATTTCCCTGCTTTATGATTCCCGTACATATCTCAGCTTCCCCTCTCTTGTCACTTGCATCAATGACAATTTTCAGATTGACCACCCCAGTATCAGCCTCTGGCCCCACTCCAGAACATGACTCATGCTTACTGCTATTCTGGTTTTACTCTCTTAGCCCTCCTAGCCCTTACTTGGACACCCTCCTGCCAAGAAAGAATTATCAGACCCATGCACCAAGTAGAGCAGGGTCTCCAAAGCATGGTACCATGGCAATTGTTTGATTTGTTACCCTTAAAAATTCTTTATGCAAGGGCTTTATCAAAATGACTGTGAGTGATACATAAAAAATAAGTAAGGACATCACCACCTTCAACCTTTGGGCTGCAAAAAAAAAAAAAAAAAAAATGCATTGTCTTTGGCTGTGTCTTTGCTCCAGCTTCGTTCTTCTGTCTTCTAGGGTAAATATATATATATATATATATATATATATATATATTTATGAAGAATGTAGGCTAGAATTAACTCTAAGCAGCTGTTGTGCTCTGAAGGAGGGCATGCAGAACAGACAAGGTGAAGAACTATCTGTGGTTATATGAAGCATGGTTGCAAAAGATTTGACCATACAGGGGACTGCTGAATGCGAATAGCAGGATAAAGACTAACCTCAAGGGAACAATCCACAAAGAAGATGCTTATTTGGAGGCAAGTTACCTGAGCCCCTCAAAGTATAACAGCAAACACCCAAAAACAAAAAGATTAATTTAAAAAAAGAAGAAGAATTGGCGAAACCAAGCTGAAATATATACTACTTTGGAACTGCAGGCTACAGTTGTATTGCAAAATGCCTAGAAGGAATTGGTAACTTTGCTTATGTATAAAGAGAGCTAAGTCTCAAGATGGAAAACAAAAGCCTTTGGGTAGAAACTGACATACAGTCAGAGTATTGAAACAGACTGTAAATAATTGGGAAAAAGTCCTACCTGTGAAAGTTTATTCTGTGCATATTTCTCAAAGAAGGCTCACTGAAGCCCAGAAATTCTGTTCAGAAAAATGCACCAGGCTGATCTTCTGCAGCTAGAAGGGGAGCACATTTAATGAAAGTCTACTTGGTCAAAGATTGTGAATGACCTTGGAGAGGGACAATGTAATATGAGCCCAACAGTATTCTTTTTAGTAGAGTCATATCTTCTGCCTTTTCTGCCAATTTCCTACTTTATTTTCACCAACTCTCTTTAGGTATACTGTATATTTTGTGTTTTAATATAATTTTATTGTTATATAACATACAAAAATGCACAAATCTAGAGTGTGTGCTTTATTGGATTATCCAGAGTGAACACATGTAATCACCACCCAATCAATAGAATATTATCAGCATCTTAAATTTCCCCACTATGTCCCCAAACACTACCCAAAGTACCTTTTAATACCATAGATTAGTTTTACCTGTTTTTGAACTTTATATACATGCAATGACTGACTTCCTCCACTTAACATTATATTGGATTTGGCAATGCTATTGGGTATTCCAAACACCCTGTTCAATTTTAATAAAGAATATTCTCAGGTATGTAATATGCAAACATGTCTGTCAAAAGAAGACTGTCTAAGATGCTATTAAGAACAAACTGTAGCAAGTATAGGCAGCACTTTACTTACAGGTAACTTGATTTTCTCATGTACTTTATCTGCCCAATCTTTATTGGTGCTTTTTAGCCTTTATGTTGAATCAGATATACAGAGTATCTAGAATGATGCCCATACCATAAGTGTATAGACAGATTGTTTTCATTAATTGACTGT
Source organism: Neogale vison (assembly GCF_020171115.1). Taxonomy (NCBI): domain Eukaryota; kingdom Metazoa; phylum Chordata; class Mammalia; order Carnivora; family Mustelidae; genus Neogale; species Neogale vison. The sequence goes on along the minus strand of NC_058091.1, from coordinate 69,105,209 downwards.
ATCTGTATAATAACCACTCACATAAACTCAGACTATTATCAACATCCACAAAAGTCTTCTTCTTGCCATCTCCTAATCACTACTTACCCCCAAAGATGATTACTATCCTGATTTGAAAAACATAAAATAGTTTTTCCTACTTTTATATTTTGTGAAAGTGACATATGAAATATACTTTTTTGGGGTCTAGCTTTGTTCTCTAGTATTATGTTTGTGAACATTCCCCAGATGTTGGCATATAGCTGTGGAATGCTACTTCTCGTCTCTGGTGTTCCATTATAGGGATATAACATAATTATTCCACATATATATAGGCCTTTGCACTCTCTAATAGTTTTTTAATGAAAAGATGTTTCTAATTTTAATGTAATGCATTTTATCAATTATTTCTTTTAAGACTAGTGCCTTATGAGTTCTGTTTAAGAAATCTTTACCTTTCACCAAATCATGAATTAGTTTCCTACCTTTTCTTCTAGAAGATTTATTATTTTTGCCTTTTGCATTTAACTCTACAGTATACCTAAAATTGACCTTAATATGTGATATGAGGTAGGAGTTAAATTTTACTTTCCGTTTCTCTGTGCATATCCAGAGGACCCAGCATCATTTACTGAAATGTGGTACGTTACCTTCTGCCTGGAAGTGTTGAGTTTACCAAAATATAGTGTTTATATAAGTATATATACTTATATAAAGTCTCTTCCATTGGTTTACTTTGGTCTCTTCCATTGGTTTACTTTGGTCTGGTCTCTTCCATTGATTTACTTTGTCTATCATTACACTTTGTCTTTATTACTACTGTTGCTTTATAATGGTCTTAATATCTGGTAAAATGAGCCCTCCAACTTTACTCTTCTTTTCCCAGAGTATCCTGGCTATTCTTGGCCCTTTACATTTCCATATCACTAGCATATCTATATCTGGATCCTCTGTGGAACTATTTCTGTTGTCTGGATTTTTTTTCTTGGTTTTCTGTCAGAATTATCCAATAACTTACCATTATCCAGAGGATAAAGTCCATGTTTCTTATCATAGCATAATACAATTTTGTCACGGTATTGCATTTCCATGATTACTAGTGAGACAATCAAATAGTTATGTTTCTAGGATATTCACATCTTCACTTTTGTACTATGCCTGTTCACATCTTCTGACCATATTTGGAAATTTGAATGTCGGTCTTTTCTGGTTTACGAGAGTTCTTTTCTTTGCTAGAGATACATTCTTATCTTTATGTAGTTCTCCTTTCTGATTATTGACCAACCTTCATCTCTCAGTTTGAAGTCTAATAATGTTAAACTGCTTATAGGAAAACCATACACATGTTATTTTGCTTCTTCTGCTCCTTCTAATTCAGTACTCTTCCCCTTCCTTCCTAAATTGGCCAACTCCTGTTCACTGTGTGAAATTTAGGTTAGACCTGATTTCCTTTCAGAATTTCTTCCCTGGGGCCCTACCATTAGAATGGCTTCTACGCCCCTCTATGCTTGTCTCTCTCTTGGAATTTACCTTACAATTTCTGAAGTTATCTTTTTTATGTATCTGCCCATTTATGCGTCTTTTTCATGTCTGTGCACTATCACTTTGTGCAGTTTCTGACTCGTATTAAGTATTTAAGTCACTCACCATTGATGGCAATCTCCAATCTAGACAGTTCTTGCCCAAGAGCAGCTGCTAAACAACTTGAAGTCTTGTCTGTGTATTTGTTGCAGCAGTTTGCATATTTGACACTAATTTTTGCATCTAGAACAAATGAATAGATGATGCCTAATAATAACATGGGAGACTTTGTCATGAAGAAGGTTTCTGATATTCTAAGGAAACTTGGGCCAGAAGTCCAAGAGGAGACTTCTCATTTCAGGACACTTAGCAACTTCCTCTTTCTGGCCTTCAGAGTTTCTGATTGGATTCCCTTCTTAGACCCACATAGGCTAATCTAATTCCAACTGCCCCTCTAAACATGCTGAGGATGCAAATTCTTGTGGAGACTTCCCACTTGGAGGGGATGAGTGCTCTGCTGCCTCAAAACATTATATCTCTTTTTAAGGGATTGCCAGGCAGGAGAAATGCTTCAACCAACATCTAATTACTAATGGAAATGAAAGGAATAACTTAACCTCCCACTCTTACTACATTCAAACAACACCCAACATGTTTAAATAGTCTTCTAAAATCTCCTTTATGTGAATAACTTATATAATCTTTCGTCCACCTCAGTGGGCTGGATTAAAATCCTACAAAGGTAAGAAAAGACCATTTCTGATGACTTGGATACGAATGAAATATATCTTTCTCTGTGGCTATCCTTCTGAGCATAAGTAACATTTGACCTGTGTGTCTACATAGTGGTGGGGGGGGGCGGGGGTGTGGATCAAGTGAGAATATGTTGTGCTGCCAACCAGAAGCCGTCGTTTCTTGTAGTTAAATTGGATTCTCCCTAAGAAGTGTTTCATTGAAATGTTTGCTTCAAAATGACTCCGTTCTGCTGCAGTGAGGAGAGACTTCCAGTTAAAACATTTAATTAGCTCCCAATTTAGTTGGCCAGAATGATCAGTCGGCCTGTGTTTTGGAACCTGAGTTTGTACATTCCTTGGGATTGGTGAGTCTTGCCCAGCGGATGTGGTCAGCTGTGAATAGTTTGTATGCAGTTCTCATCATAGAACAGATTTTTCTCCAGCTCCTTGAAGGAGAGCTAGAAAGAGATTATGAAAAAGTGAGCGATATAGAGAGAAGACTTCTTTGTCTTCTCCTTAACCTCCCCACAGAAGCATATAGGAAGGTTATCTCCAGTCATAGAAGTTGCAGATGCTGGGAAAGCACATGGAACTAAAATGAGCAGGACTTGGGTTTAAACTGCTTGGACTGTTTTCACTCACTTTCGGGGTAATCAAGATCTGGGTAGTGCCTTGAGACATACTACATTCTAAGTAAATATTTTTTAGATAAAACAAATAAATTGCTTTACCAGCATTGGTGTGTGTATGTGAATTTGTGGGCCTTATGTCTGTGAACAATTAGATTCCTCAGTCCAGCTAACCTTGTTTATTTCCGTAGCATAAATCTAACCTGCTTTTTCTCTCTGTACCAGACAATAGGAAGTTCCTACCTGAATTCCTTATAGTCTTAATAAGTTAGCCTAATGAGTTTATAATACTTTGCTGAGAGAATACCTTCACCCTTTCCTAGTTCCGTCTAGCCAAGGGGACTTTGAGAAGATGAGCTCTTTCTTTCCAGCCCAGCTCTTTCTCCTTCACAGAACCCCAGTTTCATCTGTCATTTCTATAATCCTAGCATTTAATGTTCTACAAATAGCAAATAGCATAGATTCCTGCCTTGTCCATGACATTTCACATGTCTCTGCTTTTGACTATGCCCTTTACTTACCCAGAAATGCCCTCGCCCCTGTCACCATCTGTATAACAAAAATTCAAATGTGATTTCTTCCAGGAGGACATCCCTGAAATCTCCAGTTGGGTTAATGGCCTTTCCCCTGAGTTCCCTTCTGCTGTCATGATCAACCAGTACGTGGTGTAGGAGGACCTCCATATGTGTGAGTAAATGCGTGATATTCCCAACCTCTGTTGATTCTCTTGAGTGTGTCTCTGTTTCTCTAGACTATGAGCATCTTGAGATCAGGGACTCTTGTTTCATTCATACCCTTCATATCTGTATTCCTGGAGTCCAGCCAAAAGCCTGGATGGAATATGGAGGGTGCTCAGTAATTGTTCTATTAGAAAACTGATGGGAAACATGTTAATACCTTGAGAACAATTAGAAGTGGGCCTCTTCCAGAAGGCAACAGAATTTCTTTGGAATATTTCCCCATGTCCGCATTCTTTAAGATGCTGAAGCTAAAAGCCCAGAGACTCATGTGTCGCCATGTATCACTACTTGTGTCCTCCTCCTGCCTCAAGCTCTTCAGCTGGCGAAAGGGAAAAATGCTGGTGATTTACAAAGAATTTTTGCCAATAGATACAGCTTCTTAGAACTTCAGGATACTAACTGACATGATGTGTTAAAACATGAGTGTAAAGAAGTTTTCATGAACAATAAATCATAGAAGGAAATTTTGCTAATCTCAAAAATTCATGAGGGAGCATTAGAACAGAAATAGAAGATAAACGAAAGCTACTGATCAGTGAATCATTTGGACAGAATCATAAGGGTCCACCCGCTGACTATGTTTTCTTTTCACATCTCACTGTTTTTGATGCAGACAAGTGAGTTAAATCAGGGATGAGGAAAACATATGTGGGCTAACTGGCTAAATGCTACCTGATTGCTTTGATGCAGAGGCCTCATTCATTTAGGACTTATTTTCATAAAATAAGCTTTGTGAACTTTGTAATTGGCAAAGAATGCTTGAGTTGAGTGTAAAAGATAACATTCTTGGAAAACTGTTTGAGATATTTTATTTCTCTGTTTTAGAAATTAATATGAATAAAAATGAGAATGCTTTATCTAGGAGAACATAATACCTCTGAAAGAATATATATTTAAATGATCTGGAAATTAGTTTCTTTGTTCTTAATCGTTCTGCAAAACAGTAAGAATATTTTTCCTTTGGGTTCTAAAGTGTAATATTCTACTTACTGTCAGATACCCAAGATAGCATCGGAACCTGAGACCCATAGAAAATAAGCAACAGAGGGGAGTGTTAAAACCAAAAGCAAAAATAGTCAAAAACAAAACAAAACGCAAGTACTTTGAAAGAATATGCCCTATGGGAAAACTGAGAGCCAAATGAAAATTAGCTGCTAAGATCACCCGTACAGTGCAGTGTGTGCGTAATGGGAGCTGACCAAATAAATGATCTCATCAGATTTTTGACATCTTGGTTTTCTGAGGTATTATAATGGCTTGCCTACCATTAGAAGAAAACAATCTTACTTTTCACTTACTTGCATGGGAAGCTCCATTATTCAGACGTGGGGAATATCTTTGCAAGAAGCTTGAAAGTAGATACATCAGAATATCCAGGACTGCTGAATATGCTTAGAAAGGAAGAGTTGTGTTTCAGTCAATACATGTTTTAGCAAGTCTGTCAGTTCCTACAGTTACAACACAGATCCCAGGTTTTGACTTGTGCTCCAGTAAATTCACACTCACATCATACTGTTAATAGGCATGAGCTGAAAAACAAGACAATCAAACAGACTATAAGTTGGCCTCATCTTCAATAAACATGAACTATTTTTTTATATTTATTGAGGATATACTCAAGCCTTGTGCCTAGTGTTTAAATATATGGAATTGAGTGGCAGTAATAATAACTAGCCATCTGGCTTAAAAGATTGCTATAGTCTCTGAAATTCTTTCCAGGCAATATTGTTTAGGTACACCATTTAAATAGAATAAAATGAGATTACTTTCACTCATTTTGACAACTGTTATAAATGGCACACTTAAAAATGTATTCCAGGAGGTCATAACCTGATGACAAAGAACACCATACAGTATCACTGAGTTTAGAGAGTATATTTTACATCTCTGTGTTCTGAAATAGTACCCCTTGTGTTGTTGCCTCCCTCCATATGCCCTTTTTCCATTTTCCCACTCCACTTTGGTCCTGAAGCTTTGAAAAAGAAACATTCTTACATTGCTTCACATAAATCTTCTACGCTCCCACCTTCTGGGAAGTGCTGGCAAAGTCAAACTCTCACACTCTATTATCTCCCCAGGTAAACATGGCTGAGAACTCTGGCACACCCTTTGACTTTCCTAAAAGCCATGGAAGGCTTTTTTATATACCTGTGGTCACTGTGCTGACCACAACACAGTGGAGATAGTGCCATACTGATGCTCTTTGTCACATGAGGGGGAAAAGGGGGTTATACCAGTAGGATGAGAGGATCGAGCATTTTCCACTGATTTTGCCTAATTATGGGAACGGTCCTTGAGTTTTCAACAGTATTCCTGCAGCTCCTTCCTTCATTTTGTTCACATTGGTTCATATTATTCAAACTGAGCCATTCTGCCTGTTGCCAGCCATTCTGGTTAGCCTTCATGAGTTCACCGCCTAAAGGTAATGGTTCTTAAATTCAGGGCCTCAATATCCCTTTATAATCTCAAAAGTTATTGAGAATCCCAAAGTGATTTTGTTTATGTGGGTTATAGCTATTGCTATTATATCTATTGCTATTCTAGATGGGAAAACTAAGAAAAGAAAAAATGTTTATTGATTGACTCATTTAAAATAAAAATCATAAATCTACTACTACATGCATATAACCTGTCTTTATGAAAATTAACTATATTTTCCAAACAAAAAATTTCTGCAAATCTCTTTGGTGTCTAGATCAAAGAGAGAGGCTACTCATCTGTGTCTGATTCAATCTGTTGTTATATGTTGCTTGGAATTAAAGTAAATGCAGAAAATCTGCCCTCACACAAATATGTAGGTGGAAAAAAGAAGGGGTATTTTATCTTATTTATCTATTTTTAAAAGACTTTATTTATTTAAGAGAGAGAGAGAGTGCTTATGGGGGGAGGAGCAGAGGGAGAAGGACAAGCAGACTACATGCTGAGACCAGATCCCCATGTGAGGCTTGATCGCAGGACCCTGAGATCATGACCTGAGCCCAAACCAAGAGTCAGATGCTTAACCGACTGAACCACTTGGGTACCCCAAGAGAGGGGTAGTTTAATAGTGCTTTTACATACTCATGGATATTCTTCTCTGATACTGTATCAAAAATCAAGAAATGGTAATTTCTTTAGAGTAACAGGGTGAGATCTTAAACCCCATGGATGAACTTTCTTAATTTACTCTTACTTTAAAATCTGTCCTGTATTTTGACTATGCCTTTTTTTTGCAGAATCACACATCATTTGGAACATATTAGTTAATGTAGTTATATAAATCTTACAAATATTGTAAGATTTTATTATTTTATTTATAAATATAAATATATTAAAATTATCTATAAATGTTATTTAAATATGATATTTTAAAATACTAAATATTATGTTAAAATATATATTACATCTATATCTTGCCTTTGTTACTATCACCACCCATCTCATCAGAAGTCTTAATGGGTTAAGTGTCAAACTCAAAATGACCAAAATTCTAATCTTCACTTTCACTCTGATTTTATCATTGGTATCAGAAACTGTCAGTTGTCTTTCCTGGAGTAGTAGAATCACTTCAATTCATTTTTGAGAAAATGTGTGATAAATGTCCCAGTGTTCTGAATAATATAGCTTGTGTGTCAGTCATTTCTTTAACCCACTGAGCCACCCAGGCGCCCCTGATTTCTTTTTTTTTTTTTTTCTCCCCTGATTTCTTAAATGAAAATCATGTTCCCTGACTCTGACTCAAAAAAGATCACAAACATTTTTCCTGAAGACAGCCAGCATATTTTAGCAAGAAGTACTTTATGCATATTTCTCATTTCATCATACTTAATAGTAAAAAGATATGTATTTAGGGTTTAGATTTAATAACATTAATTCTTTTTATTGTTTCATCAAAAACATTAAGAAAAACTTGATTTTTTTTTAAGATTTTATTTATTTGACAGAGATCACAAGTTAGCAGAGGCAGGCAGAGAGAGAGAGGAGAAAGCAGGCTCCCCGCCGAACAGAGAGCCCAATGTGGGGCTCAGTCCCAGGACCCCAAGATCATGACCTGAGCCGAAGGCAGAGACTTTAACCTACTGAGCCATCCAGGCATCCCTTGACTTTTTTTAAATGGCAAGGGCACAACCGTGAGGATAGAATCACTACTAGCATAGTCTGAGTCCTCTGCCTTTGAGTCTTGCTCAAGCACCAGAACTCTTAACCTGCTCATTTTTACACTCTGAGTATGTTCACATAATGTAAGCAGCAAATAATATGGATATTATGATGAGAATAATTTTTAGATTGTAGACCCCTGAACGGGTGTCCAGAAGCCTAGAGGTCTGGAAACCATATTTTTTTTTTTAAAGATTGTATTTATTCATCTGAGAGATCACAGGTAGGCAGAGAGGCAGGCAGAGAGAGAGGAGGAAGCAGGCTCCCTGCTGAGCAAAGATCCCAATGTGGGGCTCAATCCCAGGACCCTGAGATCATGACCTGAGCTGAAGGCAGAGGCTTTAACCCACTGAGCCACCCAGGTGCCCCGGAAACCACATTTTTTTTTCCAATTTATTTATTTTCAGAAAAACATTATTCATTATTTTTTCACCACACCCAGTGCTCCATGCAAGCTGTGCCCTCTATAATACCCACCACCTGGTACCCCAACCTCCCACCCCCCGCCACTTCAAACCCCTCAGACTGTTTTTCAGAGTCCATAGTCTCTCATGGTTCACCTCCCCTTCCAATTTACCCAAATTCCCTACTACTCTCTAACGCCCCTTGTCCTCCATGCTATTTGTTATGCTCCACAAATAAGTGAAACCATATGATAATTGACTCTCTCTGCTTGACTTATTTCACTCAGCATAATCTCTTCCAGTCCTGTCCATGTTGCTACAAAAGTTGGGTATTCATCCTTTCTGATGGAGGCATAATACTCCATGAGGACTGATGCCTAAAAGTATCTTTTTTCTTTTTTTAAGATTTCTTTATTTATTTGAAAGAGAAAGATTGTGCACAGGGGTAGAGGGAGAGGGAGAGAGAATTTCAAGCAGGCTCCCTATTGAGCATAGAGCCTGACCTGGGGCTTGATCTCACTCCCCCCAGATAAGGACCTGTGCTGAAACCAAGAGTCAGCAGCTTAACCACTTGCTGCATCCAGGCGCCCCCCCCCCCATTTTTAAAAAATTTCTTTTCAGTGTAACAGAATTCATTTTTATGCACCACACCCAGTGCTCTATGCAATATGTGCCCTCCATAATACCCACCACCTGGCTCCCCCAACCTCTCACCCCCCCCACCCCTTCTAAACCCTCAGGTTGTTTTTCAGAGTCCATAGTCTCTCATGATTCACCTCCCCTTCCAATTTACCCAAATTCCCTACTCTTCTCTAACGCCCCTTGTCCTCCATGCTACCTCAACTCCCTTCTCCTCTTATCTCCCTATGTCCTCCATGTTGTTATGCTCCACGAATAAGTGAAACCATATGATAACTGACTCTCTCTGCTTGACTTATTTCACTCAGCATAATCTCTTCCAGTCCCGTCCATGTTGATACAAAAGTTGGGTATTCATTCTTTCTGATGCAGGCATAATACTTTTTAGAGTATATGGACCATTATCTTCCTTATCCATTCGTCCGTTAAAGGGCATCTTGGTTCTTTCCACAGTTTGGCAACCATGGCCATTGCTGTTATAAACATTGGGGTACAGATGGCCCTTCTTTTCACTACATCTGTATCTTTGGGGTTAATACCCAGTAGTGCAATTGCAGGATCATAGGGAAGCTCTATTTTTAATTTCTTGAGGAATTGCCACACTGTTCTCCAAAGTGGCTGCACCAACTTGCATTCTCACCAACAGTGTAAGAGCACTTCTTCACATCCTCTCCAACACACGTTGTTTCCTGTCTTGCTAATTTTGGCCACTCTAACTGGAGTAAGGTGGTATCTCAATGTGGTTTTAATTTGAATCTCCCTGATGGCTAGTGATGATGAACATTTTTTCACGTGTCTGATAGCCATTTGTATGTCTTCATTGGAGAAATGTCTGTTCATATCTTCTGCCCATTTTTTGACATGATTATCTGTTTTGTGTGTGTTGAGTTTGAGAAGTTCTTTATAGATCTTGGATATCAACCTTTTGTCTGTACTGTCATTTGCAAATATCTTCTCCCTTTCCATGGGTTGCCTCTTTGTTTTTTTGACTGTTTCCTTTGCTGTGCAGAAGCTTTTGTTCTTGATGAAGTCCCAAAAGTTCATTTTCACTTTTGTTTCCTTTGCCTTTGGGAACATATCTTGAAAGAAGTTGCTGTGGCTGATATCGAAGAGGTTACTGCCTATGTTCTCCTCTAGGATTCTGATGGATTCCTGTCTCATGTTGAGGTCTTTTATCCATTTTGAGTTTATCTTTGTGTACAGTGTAAGAGAATGGTTGAGTTTCATTCTTCTATGTATAGCTGTCCAATTTTCCCAGCACCATTTACTGAAGAGACTTTCTTTTCCTTTAGTGTGACTGTGTCTTTGACTTCCTCTTTCACTTGCTTTTGAGTAACATAGCAGCTCTTCAAAGGAAGTTTCTCTCATCCTTGCTGCCAGCCATTTTTCTAAATGCCAAGACACGGTTGGTTACTGTTGTCGTGTTACTTGATATTGGTACAGCCCATTTGCATGGTTGATGAAAACCTTCAAAAAACCATGGAAGTAATGTTATGTTTAAGGTTCTGTTAAGTAAGGTTCTTTAATAATTTCATGGGAAGATATATTTGAAGTATTAACCCCAGGCAAGGCCTGACCCATTATGACAATAAAGTGTCTTCTATGCAGTGGCTTTCAAGAAACATTTATTGGACTAAAGAGTGGATTTGTTACTCCATTAGTCTCTTTTCTGCCTGCTTCTATCTAGCTGCAATACTGAAATCTACTATATTTAGACCAGGTGATGAGGCTGCTCTTTCATTCACTCTGTATACAGTATGTCTGAAGAGAGCTGTTTGCTCAGTATTCACAACTTAGTTTTGCATTAGTTTTTAAGTTGTAGTTCTATCCTATTCTCTATGTCCTACCTACACTCTGGGTATAGCCCTACTGTAAATCTCAGCCTGCTTTGCTATGACCTTGAGGCCTCTACCACCTTTCTAATACCCACTGCCATTAGTCCTCCGGATCTCTCAGACGTCTAGGCCGAAAATACTGTCTTCACCTGTTCCTATGTACTGTCTGTGACATCTCTACTAGGAGGTCAGCATTTCTGAGTATTGATATCTGCCTGAATGCAGCTTGTTTGGACACAAACTTGTTCTGGCCTCCCCACCTATTCTGGGGATGGCTATAATAGATATATTGGTTTATGTGAGCCTAATCCCACTACTTTCCCATTTATTTACTTCCCCACTGGTCTCTTCATATTAGTTAGGGACCTACAAGTCATCGCTTTATTTTATCTTCACAATCATCATCTCCATCATCATCATTTATGTCAATGTTACAAGTAGTTCTAAGAAAAGCCATCAGTGAATCTGAGCTAATTTTTCTCCTGAACCCCTAAATGACCTGATGAATCTGCAAATTCAAATAAACTCCTCAGTATTGCTTCTCAGTAGGCATTAATCCATTTTCTGTACTCTCCTTTCTGTTACATATCACAGATGTTTGGAAAGATCATCATGACTTGATTATAAAGAAGGGCAATACTAGTCAGTGAGACCAGTTATTTGGCTCTTCAAGGTTCTAGGTTAGAGATCCTAGTGGCTAAGACTAGGGAAAGCAGTGGTGATGTACATAGATGGAAAACCTAAGAAAATACATGAAGTGAAATTAGTAAGTCTTAACTAATGTGTGGGTTAAAAGAGAGATGACCTTTTTCTCTCTGGTTTGAACTCTTAGTGGATTAATTCAGTGGTTCCACTGAGAATAGAACTACAGAGAATTAAGCTGTTGGGGGAAGATCATGGGATCAGGGTCAAGGTATCTGTGGGATATCCAAGAGCAGTAAGATAATTGTTAACATATACATTGTGCTCTAGATATTGGATTTGACCAGAAATATATTGAACTCATCAGCATATAGATTATAACCGAAACATGTAGAAGGAGGACATTGTTGAGAGAGATAATTTGCATGGGAGCCTAGAACTGAGCATGGATGTATATGAAATTTAATGGACATTCAGAAACATAAGGGCCACAAAGACACAGAGTTAGCATGGCCAACTCTCTTTCAATAAATGTTATTGGTAAATCACTAAGCATTCATTCAATCTTTATCAAACCTTGTAAAAGACCCTCAAGGAGGAAAAAAAAAATCCCTAAAAATTAAAATGAGGTAGAGCAGAATTTATAGGATTTTTGCGACCCACACCGTTGCTTATTCTGAAGCCATTTCAGTATTTCTCGGCTTTTATCAGAAAAAGAACATCTTATTTAGAATTGACATTAAACAGGGTAAGGATAAAGAGAAGGCTATTAAAGCTAACAGTACAAATGGTCCAAAAAAGGGAATAATAATGAGCCTGAAGAGTTGGCAAGTTATTTTACACTCCTTGGAAAGAGATAGTTAAGTTAAGACTGGTTAATGAGTTGTCAAGGAGAGCTGGCTGCCTCTGGCACAGTCTGGGATCCCTTGTCCCCGTAGAAGGGGGTAGGATGGGCACTGTCGTTTAGGGAGGTAGAACCTGAGCAGACTGGGAGCCCTTTGCCATAGTAAGTGCAACATCTTAGTAGGGATTACTTTAGTCATTAGCCTCAACAGTTCTTGACTCCTTCTCAGTACCAGGACTATTAAGGGAGAGACTTTGTGTTTGCTAACTTCCATCTGCCACTTCCTAAACTCAAATGGACCTAGTTATATTACCCGTTTTTACAGACAAATCATTAGACCACACCAGTGAAAGCAAAAATAAAATCTCACAGTATTTATAATAAGGATAACATAATGGAATTGGCTTGGCTGGTATGATGATATCATAATAATGATAGTTCTCATTTGAGTGTTTCTAGATGCCAAGTCCCGGGGTAAGTACTTTATGTGCATTCTCTCATTAAATCCTTACAGTCCTACACATAATCTTCACTTCTGAAGAAAAACAGCCCCCAAACTTACATATTCAAATATATTCATTTTTAATGTTGATTGTTCTTACATGTGTAGGTCAAGGTAATTAATACTGGATTTGTTTAGGCTTTAATTTGTTTGGCTGCCTCTATCTGCAATTACCAGCTTGCATGTCAAAGCCTAAAACTTTTTATTTTTTTAAAAAGATTTTATTTATTTATTTGAGACAGCATGAGAGCAAGCAAGCATGAGCAGGGGGAGTGGGAGAGGGAAAAGCAGGCTCCTCACTGAGCAGGAAGCCAGACGCAGGGCTTGATCATGAGGTGAGCTGAAGGTAGCTGCTTAACCAACTGAGCCACCCAGGCGCCCCCCCAAAGCCTAAAACTTTAGTTTGTGGTTGACAGTCAGAGATAACTTTCCTTTTAGTTTAGTTTAGGAACACTGTACCCCCCTAAACCTTGTTTGAATCCAACCCCAAAATTCATTTCTTTAAAAGCTTTGCACTGTGGTGTTCAAGTATTTTGGGTCTGGCTGTTTTGAAGACATTTGTGATTCTATAAAGAAAAATCGCTAAGGAATCACCAAGTCAGCATTCTTATAATGGCAATTTCTGGTTACATTTCCTTAGTATGCAGAGGATTAGTTCCTGGGAGAAAAAAAAAAATGCTACTCTTTTGCTTTATTCCATAAACTTGTCAAACTCAGAGAAGTACACTTACAAATGGCAAGTACTATTGATAAACTATGTGGGTTTCTATTTACAGCTTTTTATTTTAAAGAGCTATAATCTTTATGGTTTTGTTTTGGATTCCTTTATATATTGCTTTGAAAATTAAAAAAAAAAAAAAAAAGCTAAACAATGGTGTTGCATAACCAAAGTTAACAAGAGTGAACATGACTTGGCTGTGTTAAATCTTTGAAAACCATCTCTGTTTTCACAAGTTTCTCCATTTTTCATCCAGTGTGTGCTCCTTTTCCCATAGGCTAATCCTCCTGATTTATTTGTGATCCTACCCAGCCCAGCCTTCGTCAGATGTCTGAAAGGAAGGGGCAGGATACATTTGTTATCCTCTGTAAGGATAGCAGTATAGTCTCCCTAAGACCAGAATTGATAGATAACTCTAATAAACAGAATGACTTTTGAGGGCGCCTGGGTGGCTCAGTGGGTTAAGCCTCTGCCTTTGTCTCAGGTCATGATCTCAGGGTCCTGGGATTGAGCCCTGCATCGGGCTCTCTGCTCAGCAGGGAGCCTGCTTCCTCCTCTCTCTCTGCCTTCCTCTTTGCCTACTTGTGATCTCTCTCTGTCAAATAAATAAAATCTTTAAAAAAAAATGACTTTTGAGGGTCCAGTTTCTTTTTGATCTCCTTGTCTCTAACTATGGCATGTGAGGCTTTTTTCACTCTTTATCCCACAACATGTGTCTGTTGCTGAATACTGGGCATGCAGAAGACAAAACTTTATAGAACTAGGCAGAAAATTACCAGATGATCAAAAAGTTCTAAACTGACAAATTACTAGGGCTCACATGTAATTTGTGATTGGGGTGAAGGATGGTCCATCTCGGAAGCTAGTGTAGCAAGTTGATGTAATTAGACCATCAAGAGTCATGTGCCACCTGTCCACCAAGCATCAATTCTAAAGGCTGAATATTATGCTGTAAGCACTAGAAAATGGCAAGTCCTCACATATTTGTATTTCTCTCGGCCGCCCTATCTGATTCTTCCTCTCCCATCTGTGCATAAATGGGAAAAAAACAAAGATGACAAGCTGAACTGAGTTCCATGGTTAATTCTGAGCTTCCGGAGAAGACCTAAGCAAGGCACAAGTGGAGGCAGTTTTGTGTGTCCTGAAATCTACATGCCACACCTCCCCAACATCTCTAATCCTCGCCCATGCTGGGAGCCACGTGCAGGGTCATCCAGCTGGTGAGGATAAACAACCATTCAGGGCTTTTGGCTTTCTGACTGTGTGAGTCACGGAAGGGTGCTTGCTGGAGTGTAAAGAAAGATAAACACATGGCAGCTCTCTGAAGCCTGTTTCTGGAAACCCAGCAGGAGGAAACAGATAGCCATTGTTCAGAGCCTGTAAAGTGTTATAAGACTGCAGTTGGAAATGCATACTTAGGGAAGACCAGACTTTTGATGGATCAGAAATTGAAATGCTTGTAATTAAACTGGAATTAAACCAGTGGTGACGGGGGGTTTTTTGGGTGAAAGGATATAGAGGCAAGGAGAGCAAGAAAACAGGACTCAAGATCAAGGAGTTGTCAGGTTCGATTGAATCAGGAATTTTCATAAGAAAACCAAACAAAATACTAGAGAAAATCTGATTTCTCCTGGAATAGATTTGACTGTGTTCATGAGGAAAAAAAAGGATTGCTGAAGTCGTTTTTCTAGAAGTGAATCTACAACTGTATTCCTACGTGGCAATGGCCACATTAGCAATCTATATATACAATCACCAAATTCTGGTCGTCAAGAAACCCCGTCATAACAGCTTTCTGCAGAAGATCGTTCGTGCCTTAAGCTATGCTTAAGATTCTGCACATCTGTGAAAGAGCTCAGGAAATAACCTAAATCCAGCACTGCATTCACATGTGAGTAAAAGGTATGCTGCACTTGAGGCCCTGCATATCACAAACCCAGGATAAAGGAATTTTGTAAGGAAACACAGGTGCCCTTACTATGGACCCAGCACTCAGCCCTGACACAGGACAACCTGGAACCCTAGACATTCCCGCTGGGACTAACCGTGTTCTGGCTCTAGGGAAATGTCCATGCCTATCTTGTGCCCTATGTCCTAGAAAAAAAAAAAAAAAAAGTGGTATCTCCGTCTCTGTTGCTGTTGGAGAAAGAAGCCACTTTGGAGTGAAGGCAGGCTTTGAATAGCAGAAACCCTCGAGTATGAGAAAATATAGTGAGTGATTTATCAAGTCCCTCCTTGGAGATAATAGAAGCGCATATTCATTCTTTCCTAATGAAGTGTGCTTTCCCCGTAGTGCTGAGCAGCCATTGTTCTGGCTCTTCTTTGGGTCCTGATTCATGGTTCCAGAGATTACTCCCAGACTAGACGAGTGTGCTATTCATAGCACTTGTATCTGGTGGCTGTGGAATATTTTGCATAGTACTTTGAATTTTTTAGTGTATAGAGTATTTACTATATTACTATTAAATTTCTATATGCATTACATTCGTCATCCGAGTATCATTGGACCACCCACGGAACACAGAGATGTGCACAATAAAAATTAATGTGCTTGTCTTTGATAATTTGCTGACTTCCAGTCATATAAAAGCCATAGATTTGGACATACTTCCAATTTTGTCATTATGACAGTGATGTATGTCAAGGTCAGAGAATAAAACATTTTTTACAGTGTGTTAGCTTGATTTATAACTTAAATATTGAGACAATACAGTATGCTGGCCTCTGATTTTACTCTTTTTCGTTTTATAAGTGTTGAATAGTTTATGAATTGGTAAAGTAGGATTTTTTAATATGCAGAAAACATGAAAGAAGCATGGAAGGCTTCACAAATTTTTGTGTCATCCTTGCACAGGGAATGTGCTACTCTTTGTATTGTTCTGATTTTGGTATATTGCTGTCAAAGAGAGACCCACAGTTTTACTCGTTTTTGTTTTTTTTTTAAAGATTTTATTTATTTATTTGTTTGAAGGAGAGAGCAAGAGAGAACACAAGCAGGGGGACTGGCAAGCAGAGGCAGAGGGAGAAGCGGCTTCCCACCAAGCAAGGAACCCAATACAGGACTTGATCCCAGGACCCTGAGATCATGACCTAAGTCAAAGACAGATTCTTAAGGAACTGAGCCACCCAGGTGTCCCTCCAGTTATACTCTTGAGTCCTGCAACCTTTACTCCTGGGCCTGTCTGCTCACATTTGACCCAGCACTATCCAAGTGACAAGAGTTAGGTGACCTGGCTTATTAATAGTGACCTTTCAACAAGGAGAAGAAATTATGTCATCTTAGCCTGAAAATATCTAACTATTCACTCAGAAAATACTGTTACATGCCTTTGGTTCTGGTAATGTAGTTTCTTTTCTAAAGAGGAATTTCTTTTCCTGAAACAAGTTAGTCATTTTTATGTTCTGCCCTTTTACGTTTTGTCACTGAAGTTTCCATTTCATGAGTTGCAGTACAGAACACGGGCAGAATAAATTCTGGTCTTATACAGAGAAAGACTTAGGGAAACCTCACTTTTCGAAGGTCACTGCTGGTTGTCCATGACACTGTTAATAACTTCACCCCTCATTTAGTATTGCCTATGCGTTGTGTGGGAGGATGAGAAAATGGGATGTCACATTAGTCTGTTTGCCGGTATACACACAGCATCCACAAACATATATAATATTTATGTTTGTAATGAATTTACCTCTGTAAATAAACTGTACTAGAGAGAAGAGATGTAACAAAATATGTTAAAACTACTTTGGGAGCTGATACAGAGCCCAGGAAAATTTTTCTATAATAGTATAAGTAAAAGTCATCTATTAGGGTAAATTGCCCAGAGCAGAGAGAAGATAATGGTTTGTCTTGAGAACAAATGACAAAGATAGGACGAATTCCTGAAGGAAAGCCCTACAGCTAAGATAGATAGTCTATGCCTCCTGCTATTCTTTTTTATTTTATTTTATTTTATTAATTTTTTAAAAGATTTCATTTATTTGACAGACAGAGATCACAAGTAGTCTGAGAGACAGGCAGAGAGAGAGGAGGAAGCAGGCTCCCTGCTCAGCAGAGACCCCCCCCCCATGTGGGCTCCATCCCAGGACCGTGGGATCATGACCGGAGCCGAAGGCAGAGGCTTTAAACCACTGAGCCACCCAGGCGCCCCTTCTTTTTTATTTTAAATGCACCCGCACTTAGACCTGAGCTTCCAGGTTCCACAATGGGAGCCCCTAACTTCTACTTTATACAGAGGTCCAAAACTATTTGGACCTGTCCTGCTGCTTGATTTTGTTCTTTGTTACTTCTTAACTAGTTTTAGGATAAAGACTTGGGCCTTTTCTTCTGAAGAAAAGTTAAGGAATCTCGAGTAGCTCTTTGAAACCAAGCTCAATAACCTTTGCCCTTGAAACCGTAATATCATTTCTAAAGACTGTTTCTTCCAGACATGCATAGAAATGTAGGATAAACCACTTGGAAAGTGATAAACCTTAAGAGAGAATATAATATTTGGCTTTCCAAAGACACATGAAAAAGTGTTCCACATCACTCGGCATCAGGGAAATACAAATCAAAACCACAATGAGATACCACCTCACTCACACCCGTCACAATGGCTAAAATTAACAAGTCAGGAAAGGACAGATGCTGGGCAAGGATGCGGAGAAAGGGGAAACCTCCTACACTGTTGGTGGGAATGCAAGCTGGTGCAACCACTCTGGAAAACAGCATGGAGGTTCCTCAAAAAGTTGAAAATAGAGCTACCCTATGACCTAGCAATCGCTTAGGGGGTATTTACCCTAAAGATACAAATGTAGTGATCCGAAGGGGCATGTGCCCCCGAATGTTTATAGCAGCAATGTCTGCAATAGCAAAACTATGGAAAGAACCTAGATGCCCATCAACAGATGAATGGATAAAGAAGATGTGGTATAGATATCTACAATGGAATATTATGCAGCCATCAAAAGGAATGAAATCTCACCATTTGCGACGACGTAAATGGAACTAGAGGGTATTATGCTTAGTGAAATGAGTCAATCGGAGAAAGACAACTATCATGTGATCTCCCTGATATGAGGAAATGGAAATGCAACGTGGGGGGCTTGGGGGTAGGAAAAGAATAAATGAAACAAATGGGATTGGGAGGGAGACAAACCATAAGAGACTATTAATGTCATGAAACAAACTGAGGGTAGCAAGGGGGAAGGGGGTAGAGAGAGGGTGGTGGGGTTATGGACATTGGGGAGGGTATGTGCTATGGTGAGTGCTGTGAAGTATGTAAACCTGGCGACTCACAGACCTGTACCCCTGGGGCTAATAATACATTATATGTTTATTAAAAAATTTAAAAAATTTTTTTATATGTCTGTTTTTTCCTAAACATGTGTGAAGCATATTATGTCAGTAAAGTAAGTAAAGTCTGGCTTCTGATTAACTTAGTGACATTAGATTTATTCATAACATCCAAGATGTTTTAAAAGCGGTTTAAGATTAATTATATTTTGAGAAAAATTTGGCAGTTCACATCATTGGGAGATAATTATAAACACCCTTCTTTAAGTGTCTTATAAACCAGACTACTGATTTCCAGGATGCCATCGTCTGTGTCATAGAGAGAACATCATCGGTTATACTTCTTTATTATTTTCTTATATCTTTTGTTTGTTTATTTCATAAAGCCCTTTGGACTGAAAATCCCATTGTAGAATTGTCAAAGTGGAAATGATCTTTAAATAAGTTATTTGTTACTGTTGTGATTTTTTCCTCTTATTATAAAATTAGAATCATACCTAAAAATGAAAATCGACATGCATTTACATTATTTCCTCCTCTTCCAATTTCAACCTACGCCTCTATTTTCTCTACGCCTTGTGTCCTTTCCTCTTTAAATCATAGTGTACAGTCTTTTGCTTTTTGATTCTCAAATACGTTTGTCTTTCTTGGGCTTATCTGTCCCATGCTATTTTGTAGGCATTTTTATTCATTTTACTTTTTTCAGTTTGGTTTCGTTCTCACATTCGGAACTCTTCTACAAGGGTCCCTTGCTTTCTAGTTTCCTTGTGTTTATGGAAATCTGCATAATTGCTTTATATGCTTGATTACTGGGCCCTCTGCCAATTCCATCTCTTCCATTCCTTGCCTCTTCACTCCCACAATCAGTATGTTTTTACTGATGACTTAAATACAGCTATCGAAGTTAATTAATCTGACCATTTGGTTACCCTTTTGGTTCTTTTCCCTTTTATCTCAAAACCACACCAGATTTGACAAAACTACCAAGGTACTTCTATATTTGCCTCACATAAAAATCTTAGTAGCCAATAAAAATATGATTTTGTTTTCTAACTGCATGTCCGTAGTGAACTCACCAATCTTCAAATTTCGTCTTTTCTTTTCTCCAAAGAGAAAAGAAATATTCAGCCACAACTCTTTTCTCAAAAGAGTTCACTGTTTTCTAGGTGAAAGTGATTTTTCTAATCAGACTCTTCTCAGACCGTGCCCTTCCATGACTCCATTTGGGTTTTGGAAATGAATCATGTAGACCTCTCATTCTTCTTTAATCCTCTCACATACTGTTCCAGTAAACAAATCCCTGCTAAATTTTAATTGAGACCCTTTTCCTTCATCCTGGGAATGGAATCAAGAGAAAAGAAATGGCCCTCGGCTACATTTTTATTTGGAAGATTTATTTATTTTTTTTCTTAAAGTGAGGCCTTATCCCAATTCACTTATTTCTCCCCCACTCCTCCTTTCAGATAAATTTCCCATGTTTCAAGCCTCCAGCCTAGACCAATACCACTGCTCATCTATGGTTTCCAAAATTCCAGCTACTACCAGTGAAGAGCTCCAAGTGCTACAGATACCCTAACTTATCTCCTGTTACTCTGTTCTCTAGATGTACCTTATCTCTCCAGTTAGTGTATAAAACCCTTTAGAATAAGAGCTGAATGTTTCTATGATTGTCATACCAAATGCCATATCTAGTGGGTGATAAAATCCACTTAGAAAGTTTGACCCATGATAAAAATAAATCAAATATAAACAAAGAGAAGCTATCCCAGTGAATTACTCATAATAAGCATAAGAGTTAGCCAAGATATGGAAACAATCTAAGTGTCATCAGTGGATGAATGGATAAATAAAATGAATGGATGAAGAAAAAATGTGTGTGTGTGTGTGTGTGTGTGTGTATATGAATAATATTCAGCCACAAAGAAGGAAATCTTGACATTTGTGACAATATGGACAGAACTTGAGGCATTATGCTATGTGAAGTAAGTCAGACAGAGAAAGACTAATCTATGATCTCACTTATATGAGGTATCTAAAAAAAAAAAAAATGAGCTCACAAATACAAAACACAGATTGGTGCTTGCTAGAGCTCAGGGTTGGGAAATGGAAGAAATGGGTAAAGGGGGTCAAAAGACACAAACTTCTAGTTATAAAATAAATAAATCATAAAGAATGTAATGTACAGCATGGAAAATCTAATTAATAATACTGCATTGCATATTTGAAAGATGCAAAGAAAGTCGCTCTGAAAACTTCTCACTGCAGGAGGAAAATTTTGTAACTCTATGACAACTGACATTGATGGTTGTTAACTAGGCTTGTCATGGTGATCATTTCACAATAAATACAAATACTGAACAATGATGTTGTGTACCTGAAGCTAGGTATAACGTCAATTATACCTCAGTTCCTAAAAACAGAATTTAGAAATGGGGGAAGAGTAAGAATTGTTTTGGGAAACATTTTAGTGTGTGCCCAGTGGGTCATGACCAGAATTTTGAGAAGCACAGCACTACAGTGTAAGAGCACAATAGACACCTGGTATTTGGTCATTTAAGTTGTTAAAAAAGAAGAGTTGAGGAAAAATTTGGAAGAAGCCTATCCATGAAATTCTGAGGGTCTTCTCTGGCTCTTGCTCTTTGATCCTTCAGTCTGGGTATGGGTCTCGGCAGTCTCAGGTTGCTTCATTAGACTGACAGAGGACCTCTTTTCCTTGTTCAGAACATTTGGATGAGCCACAAATTCCCTAAGGGAATTCATATGCTGATGTAAGCTTCATGGTGGACACAACCCATCAACCCTACTGTGGGTTTTCTATCTGCCAAATGGGAAGTTAATTATAATTGGCACAAACTGCTAAGTTCCACACCCTTCAATTTATTTTAGCAAATATTCATGGAACACCTCCTCTGGGCCAGGATTGCATGGACTGAAGATACAGAGTTGAATCAGACATAGGTTACACCCTAGAAGAGCTTGTGATTTAATATGGGAATGGACAAACTGCAGCCCACAGACCAAATCTGGCCCACAGTTTGTTAGTGTAAATAAAGTTTTATTGGAACTCAGCCGGGCTCATTTGTTTGCAAAGTATTGTCTATGGCTGCTTTCCCGCAGCCATGCAGAACTGAGTTTTTGCAACAGCAACCATACGGCCCATAGGCCTTCTACATTTACTGAAAAATATCTGTGAAAAAGTTTGGCAATCTCTAATCAATTTAAGATAATACTTTTTTCTATGGTATTTCCATATACAAAAGCAGCAGGTGTATCAGGAACAATGTAATATTTTCTTATTTTTATAACTAAAAAAACATAGATTATTGGTCTGATGGGGCAACCTTAGAAGTATCCAAGAAGTGACCCCTTTTGAAAAGCTGGTGAGAGAAAAACATGATCTTAACGAAATGCCATTTCATGTTTCTCTCTCTTATGCATACATAACCACCCTGCCCGGAGACTTGGATGTTTGAATACAGGGCCAATATTGTCACAAAAATTACAGAGCTAAATCAGCTGAATATTAGGTCAGAGATCACCAAGGCCCTGCCCATTAGCTGAGGAGAGTTCATCTTATGCTTGACTCTAAAATTTTTGAGCAACATTAATTGAGAAATTAACTTAATTTCACATTAAAATCTGTGTATCTCAATTCTTTTGAAAAATCACATTTGGCAGCACTAGGCCTCCCTTCCTGGGTGACGAAAGCTCGCTGAGGCTGAAGAGCAGCTTCTGTCTTTGGACACGACAGACACACTCCAGATTACCCCAGTTTCTCCTGTTCTCAAATATTTCCCTGACTCAAGATTGTCAATTGCCATTTACAACAAACTCACATTGCTGTTTTCCTCAGTAAAGAAATTTCTCTGTAACTATTCTCTTTAAGAAGTAGTAGAAGATTAACCGAAGAAGATTATGTTTTTAAAAAACTTTTGGGGGGTGCCTGGGTGTCTCAGTCAGTTAAGCAATCTGCCGTCTGCTCAGGTCCTAGTCCTGAGATAGAGCCCCAAGTCAGGCTCTCAGCTCAACAGGGAGCCTGCTTCCCCCTCTCCCTCTCCCTCTGCCTGCTGATACCCCTGCTTGTGCTTTCTGTCTCTGTGTCAAATAAAATCTTTTTAAAAATGTAAAAAAAATTAAAAATGTCTTAAAAATAATAAAAAACTTTATGTATGTAATATGCAAGCAAAGGGTATGTAATCTGCAATCACTTTACTGACCTATGCTCTCTCTTAGCCCCTGTGGAAATGATGATTTAATTTCTTACACCCATTAAAAAAAAAACAACCAGAACTGAAAAGGGGCCTGGAGCCATGATCTCCTAAGAGACCCCGGGCAGTGCTTAAGAGAAACTATTGAGGTTTGGAGGGAAAATACTAGAAGTTACATATTTGGTCTCCTTTTTAATTTGTATTTTATATGTTTTATATATTTTGTAACTTTATAATATACTTATAAAGCAGTGCATATACATATACATGTGACTAGATGGATATTCAAATATATTTTAGTGATTGAGGCATGTGATCAAACTAGCTTACAGACTTTAGTTTTGGGAACCTGAAGAGATCTGGGAAATCATCACATCCAAGTGTTCCTTTTACCAATAAAGAATCTGAAGCCCCAGAAGTTGAAGTGATCTGGTCAAAGGCACAGACATGTTAGCAATATACTGCACGCCTGCTTTCTTAGCAAAGGCCTACATGAGAAAATGAGACCAATGTGGTGATAAGTAATTCCACTGGAATAGCTGGGCGATTTGTAGGAAACGGTCAGACGTCTCCTCCAGCAGAGCACACATTTCAACGGGTGGTACCTAGAATAGTTTCTCTTTTTTGGTGAAAACTGGCATCTGATCAATTTCCCCACCTCCTGTAAAGGCCGCCCCTGTGGCCGCACTCTCATTGGCCAGCTCCCACTGGCCCTCTTCTGCCTTCTTTTCCTGTGGAAATAAAATATAAGAGCAGGAGAAAGGACATATTTGGTAATGTTACGCTCCTCAGCTTCCTGTTCAGGGCTGTCTCAGCTGCAAAATGTCAAGGGAAAAAATATCCCTCCAACTTGGAATGAATTCCAGACAGACCCTGATGCCTGCAAATTTGTCAGAGAGAGCCAAGTCCAGAAAAGCAGTACATGAAGAAGGTTCATTATTCGACTTCAAGAGACGCTCACATAATCAGACACTCTGGTATTTATGATTTTCCCCATTTCAGATGGTCTGTAGTTCACAACATTCCCCTCCCTTTACCGCTGATTCTGAGCTTCCTTTTAAATTAAACCTCAACAGTTATAAAAAGACTCTCACATTACTTGTAAGCCGCAAGCACTACTGGAAGACACTGTTCGTACTCGGCTGTTTGGAGCTGGAGAAGGACAGCTCTTTTTGATTATTAGTCTGGGAAGGGCAGTCCAGGAAAGCAGACTCACTTCACCTTGACCACGCCACCATCCTCATCCAGTTACCACATCTGTGCCAAGACCTCCTGCCATTTACAGCATTTGAGACAATGATCTGTACTAAAAAGCAGTTATTTTATGCCGTTGGCTTGTTTTTTCATTTGGCTTTTATTTTTATGGGTGGGGGCACCCGGAATAACCAAAAAGTCAACCAGAAATATCCTGATACTCCCGGCTTGTGAATATACCAGCAGCATTGTTTGCAAGGTTGAGTTTGGGGGGATCGTGGTCTTTTCCTGGCATTCAGCACATTTTCTTTCTCTTTTAAAACTGTTGCCACACACTGGCAAAAGGTAAGGAAACAGAATTTGTCACCCAAACCTCATTAAATGGCTACATACACATTTTCCCTTCGGCTTCTTGTTCTTCATTTCTAAATGCCACGGTATTTGTTTGTACTCGGTCACCCAAAGTCCTTATTTTGGGTCCTCCAACAGGCACGAAGACATCCACATGGCAGTTTTAGCAAGCAGTGGAAATGCCCACATGAGGAATATGGTGTTCGGTCCTCACATGTGGTCTTGATGAATAAGGGTCTTCTTTGGCCTCTTTCGAAACCGTCCAGCATCTGAACACTGGATTTTCTCCTCAACAGTCTAAGGTTTGTGCTCCTTCCATGGTGATCAACTGTTAGGTCATAAACATTAGATTGTGGCATCACTGGCTGAGTCAGTTGGGAGGAAGCTGGGCTGGAAATACAGCTGAAAGTCTCTGTTGACAGATGCCTTCTTAATCATGGCCTGTGTGGGGAAAGGAAAACTGCTGGGCCCACCCCCGGCCTTGATTCACAAACTTGGACTTCTCTGGAGGAGGCTGGGAAAGCCCGTCCTCGGGGAATACCACTTTGCCCTCCCCCACACTTCTCACAGGATATAGCAGCACAACTCAAGAGGAGGGGGGAAAAGGGATAAGCTCTTTCTGGTTACTTTTTGGGTATCAGCAAAGAAAAACAGTGTTCACCATCTTTTCGACATCTCGTGCTATTCCCTCTTAAATAGCTTTTATTGTTAGCATTGCCTCTTGCATGGTGCATTCTTTTTTGATAGGGTTCCTATTCCATTTTATTGGCCTTGTCTATAGAATGGGCATTCTAAGAGCTCACCTGTTAGAAGGCAGGAGGTGGGGATACACAATATTGTTGTGTTTCCTTTCACCACATTTTCCTGTCTCTTTGGGGGGGCACCTGGGTGACTCAGTCGGTTGAACATCTGACTCTTGATTTTTGGCTCAGGTCATGATCTCAGGGTCTTGAGATGGAGCCTCGTGTCGGGCTATGCACTGAGCATGGAGCCTGCTTAGGATTCTCTCTCTCCCTCTGGCCCTCTCCCCCTGCTCCCGCTCATGGGAGCTCTCTCTAAGGGGGGAAGGAAAAAACCCTGTCTCTTTTAAGCACTGGGGACTACTAGAAATTTTACCATTTAAAAACACAGTTTCCCGAGTTCATATTTCATTGTAGAAGAATTGATTTAATATTTCCAAGTTTGGGTTTTTAGAGAGTGTGATATCAAGAGCCACTGTGCATTAATTAGGCTGCTAGGAGACTGGTCAGTGAGAGAAACAATGTCCTTCCCTGTGTCCCCTATCAAGAACTGCACGGTATTCTTGCCAGTCTGTTTGGCTTTATCATCCGGTCATTTTAAACCTGCGAGAGAACATTCCATTTAAAGATCAGGTTCTATCATTTCAGTGGAATGCAGTGTAAGACCACAGAAGCTGTAGTACAAACAAATTTACCATGGCTCAGATTAATAATAGATAGCGCGTAAATGGTCAGCCCCACTGTATTTCCTCCCTGTAAGGATAGAAGACATGACATTGAGTTGAAAATCCAGCCAGGCACCTCAGACCAGAAGGAAGGAAGCCATTTCTGGCCTTAAAGGTTACAGATGAACTTGGGACGTTTGCCTCCTGGGGAGAATCTCAAAGATTGACCTGCGAGAGCATATTTGAACGGTTAAGATGAAGTTCTGACTGAAGATGGGGCACAAATTTATATGATTGCCAAACATTTGTTCAAGACACAAGTGTGTCGAAGTTGTTGAAAAGTGGCTCCATGTATTTCTCACTGCTGTTAAGATTGTTATTCAGGACGAGGCTACTTTTGTAAAACAAAGACAAATTCTGCTGTTTGGAAGATCAGTGAGGAGTTAGTTATTACATCTCCCTCATTTTGCTGAAGAGAAAACCCAGGCACAGAAGGGTCCTTGTCAGATAACCAGCAAGAAGAGCTGAGTCTACCACGGGGACCCTGTTGGCTCCTTGTACCATGTGCTTTTACTCCACCATAGTTTTTGCTAATAGTATAAATCAACTTAAGATGTAGCTCCAGTTGGTAGGAATTTTGTTTACTTCATGAGCAGCACTGAGACAGAAATATGAGAATCTTTGGGAATTGGCAGGGCTAAATATTACAATTTAGAAGAATAGCTTAAGCAAATACAAAAGAGGAAATGCTATTGAGATGAGTTCATTTCTACTCACTAAAAAAATTAAAAAATTAAACTCAAGATCCAACATTTTCCTTTACTTCACCCAACATCAGAGGCTTTATGCAGCAACTCCCCAAATAAATCCCTTTCATACGTTTCATCTTTCCAACGAAGGAATTTATTTTAATAACTAATCTTGAGTTTATTAACTTCTCTTAGAAAAAGTTTTATTTCATCTCTAAAACTGCAAAATTTAACCTAATTTTACCTCTCTCTTCTTTTACAATTCCTTAAAAGGATAATGCTGACTGATTTTAGAAGACCTCCAACAGCTTTAATTTCTAAGATATAAATTTTTTCCCTCCTTTCTTTCTCTTCTTCTCTCCTCTCCTTTCCTTTCCTTTCCTCTTCCTTCCCTCCTGCCTGCCTTTTGGAGGGTAATCGATCCATTTTACAGAGGAATCCAGTTGAATCGTTCCTACATGGAAGCTACATTTGAAGTGCCTCCTCAGTCCGACTATTGATCAGAAGTCATTCCTCTCAGATTCATTTACTTATGAAGAACTTAAGGAGCCAGTAATTATATTAAATGATAAAATTCTCCCCTAAAGCTGATATTAATATTATGATATCTGTCTTCTTTCCTGTTTTGGTCTTTCTAGATTCTTTGCTGGGTGTCTAGCAAAATCATAATTTTAGTAAACTCCCCATGAAGTCTGAGTAGGCACTTCCTAGTTGGTTTGATTTAGGGGGTTCCAAAAGCCAATTTTTATCCTAGATTTTTTTTCTGTTGATCAATGGGAAACTAAAACTTGCTAGTGCTATGTAGTGACTATTTTCTAGAAGATAATATTTCGGATTGGATTTTAGAGATTGGTTAAAACTCTGACAATTTTACTGTGTCGAGAACAGAGTGGTGTAATTCAAAATAAAGCAATCATTCCTCTCCTTTACCAATAGAGAAAGCTGGATACCATCAATTTAGATTATCAGGAAAATAGTGGCAAGAGTTCTTACAGTTAAATTTTACTTCTAAATTCTGGAGTTTGTATAATAAGATTTGTAAGGATTATTTTGAAATAAAATATTTGAACACATGCCAAACATATCTACCAAAGAAACACACATACATTGGTCATGAATTAGTATTTCATTCATTCATTTATTCATTCAAAAAATGCTACTTGGAACTACTGTGTGCCTACTCAATTGTATTAGTCAGGGTTCTTCAGAGAAACAGAACTACCTAGATGTGTATATATCTTACTGGTTACATTTATATAGAGACACTTATTTTCAGGAATTGGCTTAGATGATGTGGAAGCTTGGAAAGTCCAAGGTCTGCAGGATAGGCCTTCAGATTGGAGACCCAGGGGATGGTTACTGTTTGAGTCTGTTGGTCTTGCTGGCAGAATTGCTCCTTGGCTTGGACAGGTCAGTCTTTTTTCTATTAAGCCTTTTAATTGATTGGATGAGACCCACATATGTTATGGAGATAATTTACCTTCCCAAAGTCTTCTGTTTTAAATGTTGGCTTTACTTTTTAAAAAAGTTTCACAGAAACATCTCCAAGATGATTTCACCAAATATTTGGGTAGTATGACCTAGCCAAGTTGATGCATAAAGTTAACCCTGACATGAGGATGAGGCACAGGTCTAAACATCATGGAAATAGGCATCATCTTATGGAACTTACATTCTAGTGGCCTTTAGAAGTTTGAGACATGTGGCCATAGACTTTACAAAAAATACCCAAAGTTAAATTCAGTTGATTTCTTACCCTCATCTTTTGGTGATGATGATGGTGTTGGTGGTGGTTAATTTAGCATCTTCCTGGGATTATGTGGATCAAGAAACTTATGCACTAATAATGGTAAAGAGGCTTTTTAAAAAATATATTTATTTATTTATTTGACAGAGAGAGAGAGAGAGAGAGCAAACAAGCAGGGGGAACAGCAAGCAGAGTGAGAGAGAGAAGCAGGCTCTCTGCTGAGCAGGGAGCCTGATGTAGGACTCAATCCCAAGACCCTGAGGGAGCCTGCTGAGGGGCTCCATCCCAGGACCTGGGGATCATGACCTGAGCTGAAGTCAGATGCTTAACCACTGAGCCACCCAGGCACCCCATAAGGAGTTTGTTGCCATTGTTGGCAAATGCTTGGATCATAAGGATCTTTCTGAAGAATAAAGCATTTATTTCTTTATCCTACTAAGATTAGAGCAGTAGATAGATATAATGATCATATAGCATTTTCCTAACACTTTCTGAAAATGACACAGGAGATCTCATTGATCAGAATGAGACTGTGAGGGCCATATTAAAATAGCAGACCAACTGTAATATCAGAGACATACAAGGAGTTTATGGATTTCTGCTTGTTTACCTGCAAGAAAAATGTCTGAAAGTCTGAAGTATACATTATACATAATTTGGCTGGTTTCCATAGTGTGGTGGTCATCACACCTGCCTGACACATAATTTGGCTGCATTTACAAGAAAATATTGGATTACCCTGCACCTTCACACTTTTATCAAACAAATAACCTATTGTCACCTTGCTATACCCGTTGGTGAAACACAGAAGTTCTCCATCTGTTTTTTACTTTATTAATATTTTATTTTACTTTTTTGTCTTACAGTTTGTTTTTTCACTTCACTACACCTGTTTTCAAGAGCTAAGTGAAATCACTCCTTATCCTTGGAAGAAAATGACACAAGAAATGACAGTCATGGAATCTTCTTCTGGATGTGGGAACAGAAATAGTTCTCAAAATAAATCGTGGCCATACACAGGTAGCTTCTTCTTGAGGTGACTTGGTGACGTCACAAGGTAGGCCACCCCACCCATCTGGGACTCGAGCTGCCATGCTCATTGGGGGCCTATAATTAGAGCACAAAGACTAAGGTGCTTCTATGAGAGAAAACTTTATCCAGATCTCCCTCAAAGATACATTCTGCTTTTCCAAATTACCTCACTTGGGGGCGTATTCCGGAAAAAGTCATTAAATATCTGGAAAGATACACAGAAAACCTAGTAACATTGTTTCCTTTGGGGTGGGAGCTGGGAACTCTGGATAGGGGAAGTACAGGGCTTACTTTCCAATGCATTCCTTTGTACTACTGAAAATTTACTATTTGCATATATTATCTCCTTAAAATTAGCTACCTACCTAGCTGGTTAATTAGCTAAGTAAATTAATAAAATATAAAAAATCCAAAAAACTAGAAATACCTAGATCTTTTGTTAGTATTTAGCTTCCTCCTCAATTTAGCCTTTACATCAGTTATTTCCCTTCTTTCTTTCCTTCTGTCTGTCTTCCTTCCTTCCTTCCTTCCTTCCTTCTTTCCTTCCTTCCTATTCTCCCTCCCACTCTCCCTCCCTCCCTCCCTTTCTTCCTTCCTTCAACATATCAGTCACATTCTTGCTTCAGGTTCTTTCCAAAAAGAGTTTCCAGTACCTGGAAAATTCTCACCTCCATTATCTGCATGACTTGCCCCTTGCTACTTTTTTTTAAAAGATTTTATTTGTTTAAGGGAGAGAGAGAGAATGCATGAGTGGAGGGGAGAAGCAGAGGGAGAAGCAGACTCCCCACTTTGCAGGCAACCTAATGTGGGGCTTGACTCCAAGACCCTGGGATCAGGACCTGACCACTAGGCAGATGCTTAACCAACTGAGCCACCCAGGCACCCTTGTTCCTTGCTACGTTAAGTCTTGAGTCAGATATCACTTTTTCAGTAGGGCCTACCTTCACTACCCAGTTTAAAACTGCAAGCTTCAAATAGGTGATGAGAATTAAGGATTGCATTTATCATGATGCACAGTGGGTGTTATTGTATGGAAGTGTTGAATCACTATATTGTACTCCTGAAACTAATATTACACCCTATGTTAACTAACTGAAATTTAAATAAAAACTTGAAAAAAATTAAATTAAACAGTAAAATTGTAAGCTTACACTTTAGAATTCTTCATCCACTTTAATTTTTGTACTAAGTTCTTTCAAAATCCTGCATAATGTATTTA
The DNA here is from genome assembly GCF_020171115.1 of Neogale vison. NCBI lineage: Eukaryota > Metazoa > Chordata > Mammalia > Carnivora > Mustelidae > Neogale > Neogale vison. Next base: position 69,074,705 of record NC_058091.1, on the reverse strand, counting down.
TTCAACATCTTTATTGTCTGTATCTCAGTACTGAAAATAAGTTCTCTGAGGGCTAGGATTTGTCTGCTTAGTTCTCTCCTGTTTCTGCAGTATCTAAATACTGTCTGGCAGTCATAGGTTGTCATGAAAAAATTACCAAACAAATGAGAGAGAAAATGAATGAGTTTTGTTTTCCAAATTTGTTTTGCTTGACTGAATACCACTAAGTGATTTGAGACTGACACATGTACTTTTTAATTCTAATAATGATGACTGTTTTCCAAAAACATTCCTGAATGTATATTTTGAACATAGATTCAAGAATAACCTTTTCTCAGGATGTCTGGGTGGCTCAGTTGGTTAAGCATCTGCTTTCAGCTTAGGACATGATCCCAGGGTTCTGGGATCAAGTCCCACATCGGGCCCCTTGTTCAGTGGGGAGCCTGCTTTCCCCTCTGCCTCTGCCTGCTGCTCTCCCTACTTGCTCTCTCTCTCTAACAAATAAATAAATAGAATCTTAAAAAAAAAAAAAAAAACCTTCTCTCATTTTTGCAAGGTAAAGAATACTTTTTCTTCTTTAACTTCTCAAATCTGCCTAGCCAATATCCTCTTATTTGTTAACAGTACTTCACAGTCTAAATTACTGTTATTAACATATCATCTTTTTGTTTATAGATATTTAACTTCTGGGAATATTTTGGACATAATCATTCTATTTTGGACAAATTTACCATCAGTGTTTATACTTCTCTATATTTATAAGCTTTCAGTACTCATCACCTCAAACAGTCAGGGTTAATCAACTAGAGTAGTCCACTTGCTACTTCAGCCAGAGGATTTCACATAGGGAATTAAGCACTGAAAAAACTCACTGGAGGAGTGAGGGTCAGAGCAAGCCTCTGTGACCTTGGGGTAACCCAGGAAGTTCCCAGAAACTTAACCAACCACCTTATTGCAGCTGGCAGCCCCAAGGCGGGCCATTGGCAGAAGAGCTCCAGAAATTGCTCTGAACCGCCATGTGCAGTATGGTCAGCATTGCCATCACCATTTTCATTCCCATTATTCTTGTCCATAAACACTGACAGGTTTATGTGATGGATTGTCCGCTGGACACTTAATTCCTTAGTCCATCCTGTGTCTATGCCTTTGTCAGGGTCTCTTCAAGGGCAAAGTGCGGTTCTTCCCTGCTGGAATTTGAACTCGGTCATATGACTTGTTTCGGTCAAGAGCATAGGAGCAGAAGTGACAGTTTGCCAGCTCTGAGTCTAGGCTCTAAAAGCTCTGTGCTTCCCCTGGCACCCTTGCTCTTCTCCCGTGGCTGTGTTAGGAGCTTCCTCCCAGCTTGCTCCTGCCCCTGCAGCCTCGGTCCCGGGAAACGTACCCACTGGCCAGAGCTGCCTCCATCAATCCACAGAAACAGAGCGAATAACAAAGCCATACAGCCAAGTCCAACCTTGATGCTCTGAACCCCATTCTGCTCACATAGGAGTAAATAATAATAAATGATGGCTGTTTGAAACCTCTTATTTGGGGTAGTTTGTGGTGTAACAGGTGAACTAATACACTTCATTTCAGATAGACCTCCACAGAAGACCAACCACGGACAGAGTCGAGTGATGACCCTTGCTCTCTGGCTGAATTATAGTAGAGGTTTTGCCCACATGCTGCTGCCTCTGTGAACATGGCCCAGAGCAGTGCTGCAGAAAGGGAGTGAGCGTGGGGAGAGGTGAGGCTTGCTGCCAGTTTCTGCCTTCTGTGTTTGTGCCACCTTCCCCAGTCTGCCAGCTGGTGCAGCTGCACCCTTTGGACAAATGATACAATATCCTGGGCATTAGCCGAATGGTACCACACATGTGAAGAGCCACAGCTGCTCTTTGTTGTGTTCCTTGCTGTTCTTGGCTCCGTTGCCATGCCTGGAGGTGGCACAGATTTCTACACGTGAAGTGTGTCTTTCCAAGATTCATAGAGAGCATGTCTTTTCAAGATTCTCAAATTTGATCAAGGCTGCCACTAATGATGAGGACTGTGTATTTGGAAAATAGGCCAGGTTCATTTTTGCATGGTCTGATTTCTTTTTTCCTGAAACTAATTGTGCAAGTAACTAAATCATATAAAATAATGCTATAATATCATATAGTTCACACTTCCTGGAAAAAAACTAAAGCTTCACCCATATCTTAATGTATTTTTTACATTTTTTAAAAGGTGGGAATATTCTTCTTTTTTTTTTTGCTTTATATATTGATATTCATACCAGCACATATGTGGATAAATCCTGTGTGTTAATCATTCAATAAATCAAATGTATAATTAGTGTCCATTTCTAAGTAAAAAGGTGATTTATTCTGCATGGGTGTCCTGAGATCATTGAAAATCATTATTAATTAGTACATGCTTCTGGTGACTGTGATCTATCTCAACAATTTCTGAGCTTGATTTGAAATCTAAAAAAGAGAGAGTAAGGATAAATGTGAGCCCAACAGAATAGTATCACATTCTTAGTCCATCCAAAACTTAAAGTTTTTTTTTTTTTTAATTGATTCTATGGAGATGGGAGAAGGAATAAAAAGAGAAAAAAGGAAATCATGTATCTGGTCCAGCCAGGGTTCATAATTTAATGGGATGGGCTACAGTCTCCCTTCAGAATATTATCAGTGAGAATGTAGACAAATAAATACATGGAGTAGTTATTTACAAAGCTGCTTACAAAATAAACACTTGGGGAGTTTTTTAAAAACTATCAGTACCTTGCCTCACTCAGAGCCTTTTTTTTTTTTTTTTTAAGATTTTATTTATTCATTTGAGAGAGAAAGGGAGAGCTCATGAGCAGGGGGAGGGGTGGAAGGACAAGCAGGCTCCCTGCTGAGTGGAAAGCCTGAACGTGGAGCTCGATCCCAGGACCCTGAGAGCATGACCTGAGGCAAATGCAGACATTTAACAGACAGCCCCCCAGGCGCCCCTCGCCCAGAGCCTTCTCATTTAGTTGGTCCTGGGTGGGATCAAGGAGTTAGTACTTTATGGAAGCGCCCCACATGATTCTAGTGTGCAGGGTTAGCCTGGCTAGTACATGGCATTTTGAATTGATCTTAAATCCAAGAGGATACTAAAATAGATACGCCACCTATTTTCAGACTTCTTTAGAGGATTTGAGGTTACAAGCAGGGTTTGAAAAGGAAGAGGCATGGATTGACATAAAAAGGTGTTTTCCTTTTAAAATAAAATTCCACCAAGGATGCCTGGGTGTCTTAGTCAGTTAAGTGTCTGGCTTCCACTCAGGTCATGACTCCAGTGCCCTGGGATCAAGTCCCACATCAGGCTCCTTGCTCAGTGGGGAGCCTGCTTCTCCCTCTCCCTCTGCCTGCCACTTCCCCTGCTTGTGCTCTCTCAATCTCTCTATCTCTATCTCTCCCTCTGTTGAATGAATCAATAAAATCTTTTTTAAAAAAAATCAATTCCAACATTTGGATTTTCTCAAGTCTTACCATTTCAATCGGCAAAACTTAGATTCGTTAATTTGTGAGATGATGATCTTCACCCGCTAATTTCTTTTATCAGTATTTTTACCAAATGTTAGTCTAGATTGCATTTTCTTATCTGTCTTCTTTGTAAAACTATGACTTCACTCTGTGATGTGCTGGAACAGTGTATGGTGGCTTGCAAGACCTGACCGTGCATGTTTTGTTCCAAGTCTTATGTTCAGGAACATTGGGTTGGTAGATTGAAATTAGCCATGGTAAAAAAGTGTTTGCATCATGAACATTAGCGAATGCTAAAAAATAAGATGCTCTCGGATCCCAGAGAGGACTATTAAAAATTTAGTAACACACAGCTGATTTCAGGAGAAGAGAATTATAGCACATAAGTTGATTTTTTAATTCTTTTTCTCCAATATCTTCAAGTTGAAAATCTCAATTTTTAAGTATCTATTGATCTGGATAAAGTAAACTTACATTTTCCAAGGATGTCTCTTGTGTATTTTTATTTCCTACTGAATTCCCCTCATCTTATCCCTTCCACCCACAACAGAAATTCCCACATAGTCTATGCTGAGAATAGATTTACTGGTGTTAGCTTAAGAATTGTTCTATGGGTTCTATGAGAACCCATACCACAGTGTTCAATTTTTCTTTTCAGCTACACAGCAATCCTTTTTTGTTTGATGAGAAAAGATAACCAAGAAAATAAATTAACAGTCTTATGATTGACCCTTTATTGGGTTTTGTTTTGTTGTTATTCAAAGAAACCCAAAATGAAGCAAAATAATCAAATTTTGCCAAGGAAAACATTTCCAACCATTTCAATTACTGTTTTAATTGGCTAGGTCTGGCTGCCAGATTATTCTCTAATCTCTACAAGAATGTTATTTGGGAAAAGTTGAAATATGCCCTGCATGGAAGCCACATTCATCTCTTCAGCACATTCTAGTTGGAATAACTCTCTCAGCATACTGGAATCATATTAGAGTAAAATTGGGAGTTCCTGGAAGAACATAATCCATAGATCATATAAAGGCCTAATTCACTATCAGCATATTATTGAAAAGTCTGAAAAATGTTGCATGCCCAAGTCCAAGATAAAGAAAAATGAGGATATTGAGATGTTTGTACAGTAAATACCTCTTGACTATGAGCAGATGTATGTGTGCTCCTGTGTTTGTGTCTGTGTGTGTCTGTGTGTGTATTAAGGAACATAACAACAGAAGGAGGAAAATGGCTGCAATTACTCGAATGGTTTCATGAAAGCATCTGGGGATGTGGGATGTGTTTTATGAAGACTTTATGGAGAAATTGTCCCAGATGCTTATCAGACTTTGTTTGGAGACAGGAAGAAGCTTTTCTTATTTGTTTTAACTGAGTCTTGAAAAGATTGATTTTAAGACTAGATTATGACATTTTCAGACTGCCATTTCAGTGTGTTCTCATTCAAGTGGGATGAAGAGTTACTGTGCACATTATTCTTTAAAAGTTATTTGTTGTCAGATTCCACATGTAGACTCCAGAAAATACACACACACACACAAATATGTGTGGCTATGATAATCAGTTGGGCTTTTACCATAGACTAGTCTCTTTAATAAATGTGGGTAGTCAGGCCCTGTATTGAAATTATAAAATTTAAGCTAACATGAAGTTCACCAGCATCTGTTTCCTATGTTGGGGCAAGGCCACCAGGAAGAAGCATGCATAATTGTGCAGTTGAAGCCAGAAGTTTTGTTGTGGCCTCTCAGAGTACATATGTCTCCAAGAATCTACTCTGTGGTGTCATTAAAGGGTGTGGAAAAGCTGCTTTGTACTTCACAGGATTAGGTGACTGGAACAGGGGTCTCATGCATTGATATTCTCCAATCAGCTTTTTTACAGGGGTCTGCTACAGACAAAGAAGTAGTTGGAAAATCCAGTCCCCATCATTTAATCCCAGAGTGGCACTAATTCATCAAAAATCATAAATGTAATGAATCTTTAGATCTGAAGTGATCAAGGGAGAACGGGTTTGGGGAGAGAGACAGAGAGGGAGAAAGTACAAATTATGTTCAGGCCAAAATAATATCCAGAGTCCCAAAGCCCACATCAACCATTTCTTACCTTTCTGATCAGTGACACATTTATACGTACAACTAACAGATCTTCTCAGCTTCTCACTGGCACTTGTGATGTCCCGGACTTAAGAGAAACTGGCTGAGAAGCCAGATGTGGAACTCTTCAACTCAAGCTGGATCACTGCTCCTATTTCCCTCAGTCTTTGTTGTTTCTAACAAACTTGTATCTGCATTATACCATTATCAGACGGAGCAGGATTCTAATATATCTTCTGTGTCTTCTCACTTCTCCATCCCACACACAGATTTTTCAGTAGAGATTAAACAAATGGAATGGAGTGTGGCAATAACACCAGCCCTTTCACCTCAGTGCCTCTGACAACCAAGTGAGAGAGACTGCTGCTGGTGGGTCCTTAATAACTGTGGGGATTCTGAATTGAACTGGACATTGAACAATTCCCACATATAAAGCACATCTTGTGTTAGCAATGAAATTGAAAGTCTTTCACTATATTTAGGTTCTGAAAGTTTGTGGGTGATGTGAAAATCCACACATGCTCACATATGGAGCACATACATGGCTCTTGCTTGCTCTGTCACCGAGAGGAGAAGTGTGTGAGCCACTGTTCTCAAGTAAGAGACAGCACAGAAGAATTCATTTCAGCCTGAAATGGCTGATTCAGCCACTAGCCATCAGACACGCAGATAGCATCAGGTCTTACTTTGACCTGATGTATAACAGGATGCACCAAGGTCCTTCAGGGACGTGAAACTTGAACGAATCTTTAGGTAGAACTCAAATGTCAAAAAGTATTTTTCCCATAGTGTAAATTTCTTGACAGGATAAAAAAATTCTTCTTTTTGAGGAAACCTGTGTTTATTATATACCCCCATACCATTTCGTTGTTGAGAAAGGAGGAATGAGAGCGGTATTCAAAAAGGATGGAAGACTTTGGAGGTGAGCACCATGTGTTTATTGTTGCTTGGAGTGGACCTTTTCTTGCCCTCCACGTATGTGCTAAATAAAGTAGGATGTGGTTAGTCATGTGGTTTGTAGCTAAATTAGATTGTCCATGGGAATCAGCTTCTTAGGCCTATAACAGAGACCTTAAGTAGTATTTTATAAATACTGAAAGAGAAGTCTTTCTCTAGATAAACATCATAGAGCAAGAATTTGGGGGTGCTAATTAACACTTTACATTTATAGAGGTTTTATAGATTTCATACTTTGAAAAAAAAAACCTGACATGGTAGCCAATATAGGAAAACTAACCTGACATGGTAGCCAATATAGGAAAACTAACCTGACATGGTAGCCAATATAGGAAAACTAACCTGACATGGTAGCCAATATAGGAAAACTAACAAAAGATTCACATGCAGTGAGAGTAGTATTTCTACAGCAGGAAATAATTATGGTCAGCAATGTGGGAGTAGAGTCATCCCAAAGTTAGCTGACTATAGTGGATTAAGTTCACATCTGGCTGATACAGACTATCCAAGTCTGATTCTGGGAATGCAAGGAAGCCTTTGACAGTCCTGTGATTTTATCCTATCTTTGTGAGCACCATCTGACAGTGCTTCCTCAATGCATTCATTATGACATCATTTTATGGACAATTCATGGACCAAGAAGATCTGAGAATCCCTGGGGTGAAGAGAAATGCCACAGACATGCAGGGTCTTGGATGTTCAGTGAGTAAACAATGGTTTTTAAGCAGTTTCTAAGGCCTGAGAAATAGTTGATCATCACCCAGGACTACACCCTTCAGCATGAGTTTTCTTGAGGAGGAGTTGGATACATCTGCAAGCCCCATACTGGCCCCACATGTTTCTAACACATTAGAGTGAATAAAGCTAATATGGAGGAGCTTCTGTTGAATGGAACTCTCTAAAGGAAAATGTTTGCTTGAGGAGTCTGAATGCTAAAACATCACTGCCTTGTTTCATTGGTGCCAGTTAATTCCCTGTCATAATATTGGTATGCGTAAGGCATGGATGCAATGTTACTCTGGAAAGAAAGAAATTCAGAAAATTCTTAAATCTGCATGCATAAGCCTTCATGATGATAATATTTTAAGGATTATATGGAAAGATAACTTCCAGCTCATTAGATGTAGGTATAGATACAGAGAGATATACATACACATATATATTCATACTCAGATATAGATATACATAAAATAATCCTTCATGGACATTCAATCTACTTTTCCCTTATTAGCTCTTATTACTCTTAAGATTCTACAGGATGCGTCGAAACCAGACCTACATCCTTCCATCATACTCTTACTCTGCTTTTGCACTGCTACCTCTACCCAGTATCACTACTCTCTGTAATTCTCCTTTAAGACGACTGAAAGATATGATAAAGTTTCTCTAAAAGATTTAACTTGACAATGACCTTGTCCTCTGCTAGCTTTCAGGACTATGTATTTATGTCTCTCATTTTCCATTCCATTCCTTCTTGTGTCATCATCTTTTGGGTACATGCTTAGAGATATTGGGTGTGCACTTCAACAAATGTTACATTTTAGAAATGACCTGTTAGCTTTTATTTTAGGCAATTTTGCTTGTGAAAGACAGAGCTGATCTGCATTTTTCACTGACTTCTCTTGACTTCTCTTTTTGTGACTGAATCCAGGCAATCAAAATATTACGTACATATCTGTAGTCATGTAACAAAAGGGCTATATACAGAAATGGTTGCATTTGCAAATTGATCCCCCATAATCTCTCCCTTTGACAATAATATCCCTTCACCTCCAAGTTAAAAAAAATCTATATCTCGCATAGCGAAGGCTTATGAGGAAAATGGTTTTGGCCTTTTGGAATTATTCTAATTAAATTCATTTTACTTTTCGGGCTCATGATGTCAAGTTACATGTTTGTTGAAAAAAAAATGGTATTCTCTTGACTTACAGACATACCCTTAATTCTAAATGGACCACGTAAAGATCAAACATGTTTAACTTAACAAACGTAAGTGGAATGCGGGCTTCTTTTGGCATTTACTGATTTGCCTGTCTGCTTATTCATAAGGTGTATATTACTCCCTTATGATCCTTGTGCCACATGAACAATGTGAATATTACTGACTTCTAATTAAAAGTACCATCACATCCTCTCAAGTATTATTTCACTGTGTGTGTTTATGAAAATATGAATAAAACCTCAGTAATAGTAAGAAAACATTGCCTATTTTAAAGAGGGGAATTAAGAAATGAAAGTTTTAGTAAGGCACTTATTCTCATATTGAACCTACAACTTCCATTACAAATTATTATCTGATTCAGTGTCTGGTTTCAGAATAAAAGACATATTATACAAATTAAAGTTGCTTTAAATGACAGATATAGAGACTCTAGTGTTTCATGTAACAAGAATTCAGTGCAAAATTTAATTTTAAATGAAAATGAGACTAAAATCAGTTAATACTTACATTGTCAGTCAAAACATTTCTGTGCTATTATAAAACTCCAGACTTGTTTTAATATGCATTTATCCCAAAGGGTGAACATATTTCAGTGGCTGGCAATGTAATATCTTATAAAGAACATGGGCTTTCGCATCAGACAGACGCAGATTCATATATTTTGGCTCTTAATAGCTGTGTACCACTAATACACACTTAAACCAAATCCTAGATTCTTCCTCAGTGAAAGGGAAATAATTATACTTTTTTAGAAAGCTGTAGTGACATGCTTATTGAAACACTATTTATAAAAGCAAAACTGGAAAACAACCTCAGTGTTCAATTCCAGTTGTATTCATCAGATGTTGACACAATAATGCATGCAAAAAAGCATCTCCACAGTCTGTTATATGCAATAGCAAGCCTTTATTCTAATGCTTATGTGTGTGCAGATCAACTGTGATTGGCTGATTTAGGACAGGCTTGACTGGGCTGCTCTGTGGTGACAGTACTTGGTCCAGTTTGGGTTCAGATTTGTTCCAGATGTGCTTATTTTTTGGAAGTCCCAAACAGAAAGGACCAGGAGTTAGCTACAGACATTAGACCCAAACCAATTTGGACAAGGACAATTATCATTTCTGCACAAAATTCATTAACTTCCATTGGCCAAAATAAGTTTCATGGCCAAGCTTGAAATCGACAGTGTTAGAAAAGCATCTTCTGTAGGAGGGGAGGGAAGCAAACATTTGCTGTTTAATAATCCAGATTACCACAGTAGCTAAATAGTGTTTTAATGATTAAGCAAGATTCATATGATAAAGGCTATTTATAATTAAAAAAATAATAACATAATAGAATAAAAACAATTGGCATAGTAATATGCTTATGATCTATTTTAAAGGGAAAAGAACACATAAAAAGACATCATTGTGAAAAATTATAGGAAGGTTTTGGAGCAAAATATTAACTGACAGTGGTTATCTTTGAGGAATGAGATATTGGATGATTTTTATTTCTCCCCCTTTCAGTGTTTTACAAGTCAACTAGATTGATTACATATTTTTTTGTCATTTTAAAGTTAATTAATAAAACTTGTTTTTCAAATTTTGGAAAAACACAGCTTCTTATTTGGGGCAAGAGCATCACCACATTGCTATGGCTCAAGCAAGAAAAGAAATGTGAAAGAATGTTATAAATTACAAAGCAGAACAAAATGTAAGAGATTATTTTTATAATTTGGATTATGTCTCAAATTCCAGTATTTTATATTCAAGTAGGTTTTCCTTGAAATTTAAAAAAAAAGTTTTCATTTCATTTTATCTTTAGTCCCAAAAGATAGTTTCACTGAGTATAAAATTCTAAGCTGATGCTTCTTCATTTCTTTCTGAGTTTACTTCCAGAGCTCTAAAGATATTATTTTGTCTTCCAGTATTATTACTGAGAGGTCTGCTTTGGTTTAATTTTTATTTGTTTGGGGTTACTTTATCTTGTTTCTATTTTAAGATCTTTTCATATTTGATGTGATGTTTGACAATATACCTGGATAGGCTTTTTACACTTGGACTCCCCTGAAGCTAAAAGTTGATCTCCTTTGTAATATTAGAAAAGTCTAACTCATTAACACTTCGACGGTTTCCTTACATTCTTTATCTCTCTCTCTCTACTCTCTTTCTCCATCCGAAACTTCAGTTACCTTCTTGATCTTCTGTTTTGCTTAACCCTATATTTTATATATTTTAATTTCTTTGTCTCTGTACTATATTCTGTTTAAAGCCTTTCCCAATTCATTATTTGGTTCTTTTTTTTACAGGTATCTGGTGATTTTTGAACAATTTCTTGTCCCCTTGGTAATCTTGATATCTTGCTTCTCAAAACATGTGACTGATGTTCACTTCAGGGTCTGTATGTACCTTTTCAAAACCTACAATATTTTGAGTCCGATTATTTTGATGATGCCCACTCGAAGTTGCTTGATTGGCTTCAATCTCCTTCTTAGAATGTTCTTTCTCAGTTCATTCACCGAGATGTCACCATTTGGAGGCTTTTGTGTTGGATTTTTTTGTTGTTGTTGCTGTTGTTCTTGTATTTTCACTTGCATAGACTCCAGGCTTTGTCTCTATGTAGCCCATGCAGCTGTGGACCACCAGCTGTGGCACATGCTCTCAGGACAAACAATGATTTTGGAACTTGCTTGCTTCTTTGTATTCATACCTTCTTGCTATCTGCCCATTAAGATTTCCTTGTCTTTTTCATCAGTTCAGACCAGTAATACAGAAATATATCATTTTACAAAAACTTACTCATATTTGTAGGTATTATTTTCTGGGAGAATCTTTCTGAACAACTATCCTACCATATGTTCAAAAATAAAACTGCCTAATCACATTTTAAATTACCTGCTCACCTGGAGACAAATGAAAGCCTTTTATGGATATGTGTTATGCGATGCATGCAGAAATCCCTGAAACTTGGGCGCCTAGGTTAAGCCTCTGCCTTCGGCTCAGGTCATGAGCTCAGGGTCCTGGGATCGAGCCCCACATCAGGCTCTCTGCTCAGTGGGGAGCCTGCTTCCCTCTCTCTCTCTGCTGTTTCTCTGCCTACTTGTGATCTCTCTCTCTGTCAAATAAATAAAATCTTAAAAAAAAAAAAAAGAAATCCCTGAAACTTAATCCCATACCTGATATATATGAGACAATGAAGGAATAAAGAATAAATGAATGGAATCAATCATATAATCTTACAGCATAAGATCCTTGAAAAATAACTACAAAGTCAAAAAATCTAAGACATTACTATTTCCCCAAAAGATTTGGATGTCATAAAAACTTTCTCATTTTACTATAAAGATGCCTGAAAGAGATTTCATAGCCTAGTGAAAAATCTTAATTATCTGAGAAAGTTAAAACATGAAAATATTGCTAAAAATCTATCATTTATGCATGACTAGATACTTTTAAAAATATGCTACAATTGATATCAGACCAATATGCTTTAATTGCCTAGTTTTAACTTGTTTGTACCCAAGGAAAAGGCAGCCTGATGAGTATCTTTAACTATATTTTGGAGAAAATTTCTGTCCTCTACATGAAGGAGCCTAAATGACAGAGGTTAAAAAAAAAAAAAAAGACAATTTCTGGTAAAAATACCTATATTTTAGGGAAAGATTTGGGACCTGTGTCCTAGAGGCAGATTTGAAGCACAGTAACTTATTTTTTATTTTAATCAGCTGTGTATGGCCTGATCATTAGAAACTGAATTTCATGGATTGCATTTTTTTATTTTTAGGTTTTGTTTTGTTTTGTTTATGTTTGCAATATTTGTAAAGCCAAGCATTTAAACATGGAAACAGACATGAAATTTTTATATACTTTTTTATATACTTTATATATATTTTTATACTTTTTTTATACTGGAATGTTAATAAGGTTTAAAAAAAACCTACATTGATGAAAATTCCTGGGGAAAAGGCTGACCTGTGTTAGTGTCTGTGTATGTGTATGTGTGTGTGTGTATGTGTGTGTGTGTGTGTGTGTGTGTGTGTGTGTGTTGTGTCTACCTGTGTGTTTACACTTGTTTGTGGTTCACATATTTTGTGGTTGGATTATCCAAAGTTTGTTCCCTCCCTTCTGATGAAGACTTGCATTCCAACTTCATTGCAGTGTGCAGTTCTTCTGTGTGGTTTGCTTTTTCTTGCATCTGAAAATAATTTGGGAGAAACAGAAACATAAAATTTGATTTGGCCTGAAAATTTTTTCTTCATTTCTTTTTAAAATGTGACCAGTCCAGCCATTTCTATATAAGGATAAAGAGTCAAAGACTGGCTAATCCAGGAAAAATGTGAACCTGAAGACTTCTTCACATCGGATATTTGGACAAACCAATCCCAAAATATTCAAGACTTATTCCTTGGCTCTGAGAATTACAACATCATAGGGATAGCTCTTTTCCCATTATTGGCAGATCTTTTGCTTGTTCACACTTTGCCATTGAGATTTACTTTTTAATATTCTTCTTGAAAAGATTGAGTATAGAATGAACACTGTGCTCCTAAAGTCACAAGAATGCAAGGCAAAATGATTTTTTCAGGCATCAGTGCAAAGTATTTAAATCTGAAGGACTTCACTCCAAAATTAGACCAAAAATAGAAATCATTTTCTAAACTATGGAACATCCAATTCAATGAAACACCACCAGGCATATTTACAAGAGTTTTGAAACTATGGTTTGTATTTATTATAAAATTAAATGGAAAAGTAAGCTCTAAAATTATATGATGCTACATTAATACAACTATGACTTCTTTTAAGGTTAGAATAGAAAAAAATAAATCAGATAAAAATGCATCATCAAACTCTTAATAGTCTATCTTTTTGTTTAGAGAGTATGGAGTTTTTAAAAACTGTCACTTTTCTAAACTTAATGTGTGTAGGTATTTTTTTGATTTTTATTTCTGTATTATTGATTGACTGATTGATTGATTTGGAAGGGGTAAAGTGTTAAGGCAGAATATGTTTCCAAGAGCCTGAGTTTTGATTCTGTTCTTTACCATCTAGTCATGAGGGCTTTATACAGGAATATTTATGGTCCAAAAATACTGTTATCCTGTGACTGTATTTCATTCATGCATTATTCTGGTGATACATTAAAAAATGTATTTTCTATTCTACTTACATTATATAAGGAATCAGATAGCTGTTTATAAATATATTCATACTGACAGATGTCACAAATCACATTTTTCACTATGAAGTGACATTACAGATGCGAACGTTTGCCTTGATGACCCCAAAATGGCTGGATCTGGCAAGGTTTAAGGTGATTGCTGCTTAATACAGAGAATAAACACCAATATGTAGTACTGACAGAACAACGAAAGCAAATGTGGGTTAAGAACAATCGCTTTTATGGGTTTCCATGTGTTAGGTTGTCTCATGCAAAGGCCCGTTACTTTAACACTTAGATATTGCTTTAAATCCTCAGGCTCTAGTAGGTATTAATCATAATAAATACCTCATGTGAAATTATTTACCATGTATATTTTCTCTCAATCTAACGTTTTACATCATCATACTCAGTCAACTTAGCTCTAAAATAAAAGGAAACCATGACAATTTCCAGAATGTTTAACTCTAATGTATACCCTAGCTCTGATTTTCACCTGACATAACCTAGTTTTCAGTATGAACTGTAGAACGTGCCTTCAACCCATTAGAAGTTACATAGTTTTCTATTCTTTACTGTATTTGAACAGAAATACTTTTCCCTGTAATCCAAGGCTGATGCCTTCCAGTACCTTCAAGCACTACCTTCTGGGGATATGATTTCCTAGTAGTTTTTTTGAAAAATGTTATAAAATAGCTTACCGGAGACCACAAATATTCCCCTGCATCGTAGTGAAAATTATATGCAAGTCTCTTGAGCAGCCTACCTATTTAAATTAACCACTAGAGAGTTCTGATAGTAGCATTTGCCATTTAAGGCAGACCAATCACCTTAACCATTTTAAGAGCACATTTGTCCTGACCAGTCTGGTTGAATTTTTTCAATGAGAAAGTCATTTTTCAAGCAATAAACATTTTTATGGATATGAAATCCATATGGAAACATGGGCATTTTAAAGTGAATACTAGAAGGCGTTCTACAAAACTATGGTCATCACTCAAGCTAGATGTTCAAATGGGTTTTATTCAAAATAATTATAGATAAACTCTATATTTTAGCTGAATGAGGCTAAGGAACAAAATTTTAGGTAGAGATGAATACTTTATTGCTTTATTGGGTCTTATTAAAGTTCTTAACATTTTGTATTATACATACTGATTGACCTGGCTGGGTAAAGGGCTTACCACATCCCTTAGGGAGCATAGATTTCCATAGTAAAACTGGGGCACTATTAGCAGACAGATGGAATGAAGCTTGGGAAGGCAAGAAAAAAAAAAAAAAAACAGTGCTTTTTATGTATTTTCCTTGTTTAAGTTAGAACCAATGAGGTATATGCGTGAAAAATAATAGTTTCCCCCCACAAGTCCTAGTTATTTGAAATATTTGAACCTTCTTTTTCTTTTTCCCTTCTTCCCAATTTTCCCCCTCCCTCCCTCTTCCTTCCATCTGTCCTTCCTTTTGCCCTTTTGTCATCCCACACTTTCCCTCTCCTTCCTTACTCTTCCCTTTCTTCCTTCCTACCTTTCTTCTGTCATGACCACATTGTCATTCTAAAGCATAACACTAAAGATACAGGCCTAGTTCAGGTTGATAATTGACACTCAGATTCAGATCAAACAACAGTTCATTTATCATGGCTTTTTCAGTTTTGTAGCTTGCTACAAAGTCATTTAGGTATTTGTGAAGAATTAAGCTATTCTTTTCTTTAAATAGTAATTGCTTTCTCAAAATTTAAGAGGATAGAATGTCTTTAATTTCAAGTATTCCTTCAGATATATTTCTTAAAAGTCTATGTTGTGCTGTAATAAAATTTTTATAGAGTTAGAAAAAAGTATTCTTAAAAGAAAAAAAAAATTGTGTAAATGGGTCTAGGACTATTGGTTTGTTGCTTATTATACTCAGAGTTGGTGTTTGATATTGAATAAAGGAATATTTTCTTATATTAATATTGGTCTAAATTTATATAATGACATTAATGATACATATGTCAAAGTAGTACCCCCCAAAACACTAGAAATTTTGCTTCCCCCCAGTGAACTGGAGAACTTGTGACATGGCAGAAAACCTTTCCCAAAGGCTGCTGTTGTGGTTGGTTTTAGAAGTTGCATTTCCCCCACCTACTATTTGTTCTATTGTAAATTTTATGAGTGAAATCCTTTCTGTTTTTCATTTATTTCCTCCTGCAAATCATTTACTGAAAGTCCAGATAATATTGTACATCTTTTACATACTGGCTGAATTTGTCATATTATCATTAGATCAGAAGATGCTATATATGCATGGTTTGGGGCTTGTCTATGATTATGAATAGCTGATCCAGTAGAATTCTTCCAAAGACAACAGGCTAAATTTGATTGCAATTAAGATGATTCACATTTTTTATATCCAAGCATATATAGAGAGGGATCATTTTATACTGAAGTAATACAGTCAATGGAGCTGATTTCAAGCTATGTCTTTGAAATGCAAATGCTTATAGAGAGAGGTAGGAGTTCGTTTAAAATTGTCAGTGAGAGGAGAAGATGGAATAGACATACTTTTCCTTATTTGTCCCACCATGGACAACTAAAAATCCTGGGATTGAGCCCCATGTTGGACTCCCTGCTCAGCAGGGAGCCTGCTTCTCCCTCTCCCTCCCATTGCCCTCACCTCCTGCTCATGCTCACGCACTCTCTTTCTCTCTTAAATGAATAAATAAAATCTTTAAAAAAAAATAGAGGTATACAGGGGCAGTCAAGCTGTGCCAGCTTCCAGCTGTTCTATTTCCAGGTTACCTTCCTTAAAAAACAAACAAACAAAACTGAATATAGGAAGATATACAAAACAAACATAGAAGACTGAAAGATGAGAGAAGAAGGAAGGCTGACTAGGAACTCAGGACCCAAGAAATGACAGTGATGAATTCCCTGTATTTTATTTTTGCCTCATATATCCCAGATTTGGAACTAAAGAAACTGGTAACTCAGAAACACAAGTGGATATGGACCCAAAAATCCCCAACAAAAGCCTGTTCTCCTTAGCTAAAGAACCAGGATTAGGATGGTCTAGCAAGAAAGAAAAGCAGTTATTTTAGACAATAACTGCTCTACTTTAGCTAAATACCACAGGGAAGAAAAATTTGGCCCCACCCTCATCCATGCCAGCGAACGCTAACAGGAGATTCTAGACTTCCACCATCATCAGGCTATGAGGAATGCCCCTCAACATTGGGGCAAGGCCAGAGAAACTCTAGTGTAGCATCAGGATTTTCACCATCATCCAGCAGTAACGAAGCCATCTTCCCATTCTCTGGAGTTACGTGCAGAGCAATAGGATGTACTCCTTTCTCTACCAGCAGGATGGTATCAGAGGATGCTTATTGGGGGGGGGGTCTGAATTCTCACCATCATTAAGCACTAATAAGGAGCCCCTTCTCTTTTCAGGAATCAACCGAGGTGGAAACAAAAACTAAAAACCCATCTAGCAGTAGTGAGGTAATGCCCACACTTCGCCTGCCACAGTGGTGTAAGAAGAAGCTATAAAATTACCAGATACATGGAAAAACATTACAAAATGTTAAAATGTCAGTTCACCAAAAAGACCTAGCAATCTTAAATGTATATGCACCAAAGAACAGAGCAGCCAAATAGGGGGAACAAAAACTGATCGAACTGAAAAGAGAAATAAGTCTACTGTTACAGCTGAGGATTTCAACATCCTTCTCTCAATAATTGAGAGAAAATCAGCAAAGATGTAGAAGAACTCAACACTGCCATCAACCCACAGGCTTGAACTGATATTCATAGAAAACTGCCCCAATACCAGCAAAATACACATTCTTTTCAAAGATCCATGGAACTTTGCTGAAATAGATGACACCCTGGGCAGCAACACAAACTAAAACACATTTAAAATAAGTGACGTTAATACAAAGTGTGGTCTTGGACCACACTGGAATCAAACTGCATACCAATAGGAAAAAGATAACAGGAAAACCTCTAATCATTTGGAAACTAAACAACATATTTGTTACCATGGGCCAAAGAGAAAGTCTTAAGGAAAATTAAAAAAAAAAAAAATATATATATATATATAATTGAGTGAAAATTAAAATACTGTACATCAAAATTTGTGGATCACAGCTAATGCAGTTCTAAGGGGGAAATTTATATCACTAAATGTTTATATTAGGAGAGAGAAGATATTTCAAATCAATAATCTACACACAGAAGTTTGATAACTTAGATAAGTAGACCAAATCTTCAAAAAGCGCAAGCTACTACAACTCACCCAATAAGAAATAGATCATGAAAATAATTGCAATAACACTAGAACCACTAAAGAAATTGCATTCATAATTTTGAAACTAATTATACAAATATCTAAAGAAAAATTAATATCCATTATATATACAATATTTTAAAAAAAAGGAATAGGAGTAAACATTTCCCAGTTAGTTTTATGAACTTAATATTACCCTGATACAAAAATAAGACATAAGTAGTACAAAAATTAAAAGTACAGACTAATAACCCTCATTAATATAAAGTAAAAATCCTTAACAGAATATTAGCAAATACTATTCAGCAATATAAAAAAAGAATTATATGTCATGACAAAGCAAGTTTTATTTCTGGGATGCAAGGCTAGTTTACTATTTGAAAATCATTAATATAATACACCATATTAACAGTCTAAAGAATAAAAATCACATAATGGTATCAGTTGGTACATAAAATGCATTTGACAAAAATTCAGTATTTATTCATGATTAAAAACTCCCAGAAAATTAGGAATAGAGGGGAAATTCCACAACTTGATAAAGTGCATTTTCAAAAGCAAAAATAAAAACCCTACAGAAAAGATAGACATAATGATGAAAGACTGAATGCTTTCCACCTTAGATCAGGAACAATCCAAAGATTTGTGCTCTCACTGTTCCTGTTCAAAAAGTAACTGAAAATTCCAGTCAATTCATATAATAAGAAAAGGGGACAGAAGCCATAGAAATCATTACACCTCCCCAAAATAAAATACTTAGGTATAATGCTAACAAAATATGTGCAAGATGAGGAAAACTACAAAACTCTGATGAAAATGAAATAATAAAAAGAATTAAGTGGAGAGATAGTCCATGTTTGTGAACTCCATATTGTTAAGATGTCAGTTCCCAACTGACCTATGGATTCAGTGCAATCATAACCAAAATCTCAGAGAATTATTTGGTAGCCTTCAGTAAAGTGGTTCTGAAGTTTCCACGAAGAGGCAAAAGATCCAAAAGAGCCAACAGAGTATCAAAGAACAGGTTAGAGGACTAACACTACCTGACTTCAAGACTTACTATAAAACTACAGTAACCAAGATAGAGTGATATTGATGAAAGAACAGACGAAGAGATCAATGGAACAGAATAGAGTGCCCAGAAATAGATTCACAGAAACAGAGTCAGCGGATGTTTGACAAAGAAACAAAGGCTAGGCAATGGCTCAAAGATGGTCTTTTCAACAAATGTGGTGGAACAACTGGACATCCACGTGCAAAAAAAAAAAAAAGAATTAATCTAGACACAGGCCTCACACACTTCACAAAAAATAACTTGAAATGGATTATTGACATAAATTTAAAGAACAATACTATAAAATTCCTAGAAGAAAGCGTAGAAGAAAATCTAGATGATCTTGGGTGTAATTTAGGTATGACATCAAAGGCAAGATCCATGAAAACAATAATTGATAAACTGGACTTCATTAAAATGAAAACCTACTCTGCACAACATAATACCAAGAGAATGAGAAGATAAGGCACAGACTGGGAGAAAATATTTGCAAAAGACACATCTGATAACTGTTTCTCAAAATATACAAAGAACTTATAAAACTCCAAAATAAGAAAACAAACAACCTAATTTAAAAAATGGGTCAAAGATCTTAGCTGACATGCCACCAAGGAAGATATGCAGATAGCAAATAAGTGTATGAAAATATGTTCCATATTATATGTTATCAGGGAAGTGCTAATTAACACAAGGAGATAACCACTACACATCAAGTAGAACGGCCAAAATCAGGAATTCTAGCATTAAGTGCTGGTGAGGATATGGAGCCATAAGAATTCTCATTCATTGCTGATGAGGATGAACCGGCACAACCCCTTTGGGAGACAATTTGGCAGTTTCTTACAAAATTAAACACACTCATACCATACAATCCAGCAAGCACCCTCTTTGGTGTTTACCCAGAAAGTTGAAAACTTATGTCCACACAAAAGCTGTACACAGATCGTTACAGCAGCTTTGTTTATAATTGCATAAACTTGGAAGCAACCAAGATGTCCTTAAGGAGATGAATGGTTAAATAAACTGTGGTATATCCAGATAATAGAATATTATTCAGCTCTAAAAAGAAATGAGTTTTAAAACCATGAGAAGAGGGATGCCTGGGTGGCTCAGTAGATTAAGCGTCTGCCTTCAGCTCAGGTCATAATCCTAGGGTCCTGAGATCTAGCTCTGCATCGGGCTCCCTGCTCAAAGGGGAGACTGCTTCTCCCCCTCTCTCTCTGCCTGCTGGTCCCCCTGCTTGTGCTTTTTCTGACCAAAAAAATCTTAAAAACAAAACAAAACCATGAGAAAACATGGAGCAAACTTAAACACATTGTTACTAAGTGAAAGAAGCCACTCTGAAAACACTACATACTGTATTATTCCAACCATACGACATCCTGTAAATTACTAACTAGGGAGATGAAAAAAAAGTCAGCAGTTGACAGGGGTTGGGGAATAGAGAGATGAGTAGGCAGAGCACAGAGGATTTTAGGGCAGTCAAAATACTCTGCATGATGATAATATAATGGTGGGCGCAAGTCATTATATATTTGTCCAAACCAAGAGACAGTGTAACACCAAGAGTGAACCCTAAGGTAAACTATGGACTTCGGGGTGATAATGATGTTTAGTATGTAGATTCATCTAGCATAACAAAGGTACCTACTGGTGAGGGATGTTGATAATGGGTGTGGGCAGGGGGTCTATGAAAAATCTCTGTGCCTTCTTCTCAATTTTTCTGTGAGTCTAAAACTGCTCTAAAAAATTAAAATCTTTAAAAAAAAAACCCACACAGATTATAAAGGAAAAAATAAAACTGTTCATACTTGTAGAGGATATGATTGTCTCTCTAGAAAATCCCAAGGAGTCTATAAACTCCTAGATTTGGTAAGTGAGTTCAGCAAGATTGCAAAATAAAAGATAAGCATATAAAATTTAATTGTCTCCCACAGGTGTCAGGCATGGTCAGCCAAGGTTAGCAAGTTCAGTGGGGTCCATAGCAGTGGCAGCAGCTACAGGTGGGAAATGATGCAATAAATATTTTTTTAATTAAAAAATAGTAAAATAAAAGTGGATTGTAATTTTGTATACTAACAATGAACACACAGACATCAAAATTAAAAATACAATGCCATTTTGTTCACTCAAAAAAATGATAAAGGTATAACTCTAACAAGCACATATGCTGAGAACTGTAGAATGCTGATGAAAGAGATCAAAAGGGATATAACTATAGAGCCATACAGTGTTTGTGAATTGAAAGACTCAACCTAATAAAAATTGTCAGTTTTCCCCAAATTCCCATCTAGGTTTAACACAATTTCCATCAAAATCCCAGCAAAGTTTTTGTGTAGTGAAAGATTATTCTAAAGAAACTCCTCTTCCTGTTTTCAAGACTTATTATAGAGTGATGGTAATTAAGATAGTATGATGAAGGAGGAATACACACATAGATCAAAACAACAGAATAAAGAATCCAGAAATAGACTCACACAATTATACCCAAGTGATTTTTGATGCTCAAAACAAGCCACAGACGAAGAAAAAAATTGTCAGGCCACATATGCAACAAGAGATGCATATCTAGAACATAGGAAGACTCAAAACTTAGTACGTAAACAACTCCATTGGAAAAGGGGAGAAACATTTCACTGGCCAGGATGCCCAGATAGCACATAAGCGCATGAAAAGATGTTTAACAATATTAGCCATCAGGGAAAGGCAAATTAAAATCTCCATGAGTTAGTACTACACACCTATCAAAATGACTAAAAGCAAACATAGTGACAACCCAAATGCTAGTAAGAATGTGGAGAAACTGGATCACTTATACATTGCTGGTGGGAGTTTAAAATGATCTAGCTATTCTGGTAAACAGTTTATTGGTTTCTTAAAAACCAAACATGTAACGGCCCTACAGCCCAGCAATTGTGCTCCTGGTCATTTCATTCCAAAGAAATGAAAACTTAACGTTCACAAAAAAACCTGTGCACAAATGTTCATAGGAGAATCACAGGTAATATAAACTGGGATGGGGGCAGATTTTGTTTAATGGATGAAGGATTATAAATACTGTGGTATATTTATATCATCAACTATATCTCTGTCATAACAAGGAATTAATTACTGATACACATAACAACTTGGATGAATCTTCGAAGAGTTACATTACATGAAAAAATTCCAATCCCAAAAGGTAACACATTGTGCAGTTTCATTTATATAACATTCTTAAAAATAACAAAAGTGTGGAAATGGAGAACAGATCAGTAGTTACCAGAGTTAGAAATAGGTGGGAGGGAAAGGAAGATGGGAGAGAAGTAGGTAGCTATACAAGGACAAAATGAGAGATCTTTGTGGTGATGGAAAAGTGCTACATCTCTTTTTTAAATCAATAAATCCCATTTATTTTTTGTATATTAAGATTTTTTAAAACTTAAATTCCAGTTTGTTAATATACATGTAATATTAATTTCAGGTGTGAGCTAGAGTGATTCAACACTTCGATTCCATACAATACCTGGTGCTTATTACAAGTGCCCTCCTGAATTCCCATCTTCTATTTCGCCCATTCCCCCCAACCTCCCCACTGGTAACCATCAGTTTGTTCTCTGTAGTTAAGAATCTGTTTCTTGGTTTGCCTCTCTCTTTCTTTTTTCCCTTTGCTCATTTGTTTTATTTCTTAAAATCATATGGTATTTCTCTTTCCCTAACTGACTTATTTCACTTAACATTATACTCTCTAGCTCCATCTATGTTGTTGCGAATGGATGATTTCATTCATTTTTATGGCTGAGTGATATGCCGTTGTATATACATACCTCATCTCCTTTATTCATTCATCAGTCAGTGGACACTGGGACTGTTTCCATAATTTAACTATTGTAGATAATACTGCTATAAACATTGGAATGCATGTCTCGCTTTGAATTAGTATTTTTGTATTCTTTGGGTAAATATATCATAGTGCAATTGCTGGATCATAGGGTAGTTCTATTTTTAAGTTTTTGAGGAACTCCCATACTGTTTTCCATAATAGTTGCATCAGTTTGCATTCCCACCAACAATGTAAGAGAGTTCCCCTTTCTCCATCTCCTTGCCAACACCTGTTTTTCTTGTATTGTTGATTTTAGCCATCGTAACAGGTGTAAGGTGATATCTCACTTTAATTTTGATTTGTATTTCCCTGATGATAAGTGATGTTGAGCATTTTTTCATGTGTCTGTTGGCTATCTGTCTTTGGAGAAATGCCTGTTCATGTCTTCTGCACATTTTTAAATTGGATTATTTGTTTTCAGGTGTTGAGTTATATAAGTTCTTTATATATTTTGGACACTAACCCTTTATCAGATATGTCATTTGCAAGTATCTACTCTCATTCCTCAGGTTGCCTTTTGGTTTCACTGATTGTTTTCTTTGCTGTACAGAAACCTTTTTTTTTTTTTTTAATGTGGTCCCAATAGTTTATTTTCATTTTTATTTCACTTTTCCTAAGAGATATATCTAGAAAAATGTTGCTATAGCCAATGTCAGATAAATTACCACATGTTCTGTCTTCTAGGATTTGTATGGTGTCAGGTCTCATAAGTCTTCAATCAAATTTTTAGTTAATTTTTGTGTACGGTATAAGAAAGGGGTCCAGTTTCATTCTTTTGCATGTAGCTGTCCAGTTTTCCCAACACCATTTGTTGAAGAGACTCTTTTTCCCATTGCATATTCTAGTCTCCTTTGTTGAAGATTAAATGACCATAAAATATGGGTTTATTTTTGGGTTTTCTATTCTATTCCATTGATCTCTGCATCTATTTTTTGACAGTACCCTACCGTTTTGATTACTACAGCTTTGTGATATAACTTGAAGTCTGGAATTGTGATACCTCTAGTTTTATTTTTCTTTTTCAAGATTTCTTTGTCTACTCAGGGTCTTTTGTGGTTCCACACAAATTTAGGATTGTTTCTTCTACTTCTTTGAAAAATGTGTTGGTTTTTTGATAAGGATTGTATTAAATCTATAGATCATTTTGGGTTCTATAGATATTTTAATAATACTTAGTCTTCTAAACCCATGAGCATGAAGTGTCTTTCCATTTCTTTGGGTCATCTTCAATTTCTTTCATCAGTGTTTTATAGTTTTCAGAGCACAGGTTTTTCATCTCATTGGTTTAGTTTATTCCTAGGTATTTTACTTTTTGGTGCAATTGTAAATGGGATTGTTTTCTTAATTTCTCTTTCTGCTACTTCATTATTATTGTATAGAAAGGCAATAGATTTCTGTATTGATTTTTGTGTCTTGCAATTTTACTAGTTTTGTATCCTGTGACTTTAGTAGCTTTTCGGGGGAGTCTTTAGTGTTCTCTATATGTAGCATCATGTCATATGCAAATAGTGCAAGTTTTACTTCTTTACCAGTTTGGATGCCTTCTATTTCTTTCTCTTGTCTGATTGCTGTGGCTAGGACTTCCAGTACTGTGTTGCATAAAAGCAATGAGAGTGGACACCCTTGTCTAGATTCTGGCCTTAAGGGAAAAGCTCTCAGTTTTTCCCCATTGAATATGATGTTCACTGTGGATTTTTTATATGAGGCCTTTATTATATTGAGTTATGTTCCCTCTAGACCTACTTTGTTGAGGGTTTTATCATGATTGGATGTTGTACTTTATCAAATGATTTTTCAGCATCTGTTAAAATAATCATATACTTTTATCCTTTTTCTTGTCCTTTTTTTTTTAAAGATTATTTATTTATTTATTTGACAGACAGAGATCACAAGTAGGCAGAGAGGCAGACAGAGAGAGAGGAGGGGAAGCAGACTCCCTGCCAAGTAGAGAGCCTGATACAGGGCTCAATCCCAGGACCCTGGGATCATGACCTGAGCTGAAAGCAGAGGCTTTAGCCCACTGAGCCACCTAGGCACCCTGGTTTTTATCCTTTTTCTAATTGATGTGATGGATCACATTGATTGATTTGTGAACATTGAACCACCCTTGCATCCTGAGAATAAATCCCACTTGATTGTGGTGACTTTTTTTTTTTTTACTATATTGTTGGATTCTGTTTGTTAGTATTTTGTTGAGGGTTTTCACATTTATGTTTATTAGAGATCCTGGCCTATAGTACTCTTTTTTTCCTATGGTATCTTTATCTGGTTTTGGTATCAAGGTAACACTTGCCTCATAGAATGAAGTTGGAAGTTTTCCTCCCTCTTTTATTTTTTTGAATAGTTTAAAAATAGGTAATAACTCTTTTTTAAAATGTTTGGTAGAATTCACCTGTGAAATCATCTGGTCCTGGACTTTTGTTTTTGGAAGTTTTTTCCCAAATTTCATTGCTGGTAATCAGTCTGTCCAAATTTTCAACTTCTTCTTCCTTTACTTTTGATAGATTTTTATATTTTTAGGATTTATCCATTTCTTCTAGATTGTCCAGTTTGTTGGCATGCAATTTTTCATAATATTCTCTTATAATTATTTGAATTTTTCTAGTGTTGGGTTTTATTTCTCCTCTTTCATTTGTGATTTTGTTTGTTTGGGTCCTCTCTTTTTTCTTATTACTTTGTTGTTGTTGTTGTTTTTTAAATTTGACAGGCAGATCACAAGTAGGCAGAGAGAGAGAGAGAGAGGAGGAAGCAGGCTCCTTGCTGAGCAGAAAGCCAGATGTGGGGCTCGATCCCAGGACCCTGGGATCATTACCTGAGCTGGAGGCAGAGGCTTTAACCCACTGAGCCACCCAGGTGCCCCATATTACTTAGTTGTTTGTTCGGTTTTTATTGATGAGTCTGGCTAGAGGTTTATCAATTTGGTTGATCTCTTCCAAGAGCCAGCTCTTGGTTTCATTGATCTGTTCTATTGTTTTGTTTTGTTTTGTTTTGTTTCTATATCATTAATTTCTGCTCTAATCTGTCGTCACCAAAATTAAGGTTTATAATGTCAAGTTGCTACTGAAATTACTTACTTTCAAATTTTGGAGTGAAAATTATGTTACCTATAGGTATCTGGGGTTAGGATAATTTCTATTTAAGGTCATGTAATTTTGCTGTCAGTTACTTCTCCCATGCTGTATTAGAGAAATTCTTTCAGTGTCATTTATAAAAGTCATTAACAGTCTGAAATGATACAGTGATAAATTCTGGATTTATAGTCAATTACGAAATACTCATAAATATTCAATTATAGTCATATAAATGAGTACACTCATATAAATGAATGCGGTATCCTTTTTGTCTCAAAGCATATTTATTACGACTATGTTGCCCAACAATAAATATATTTTTGTCAGTCTGGGAAAATATTTGCAGTATTACTATGTTTCCATAAAATAAAACTCTAGCAAGTAATGTAGCAGGAATCATAATGAACAATATCTAATAGTATTTTACAGAAGCCATCTGTAGTGTGGTGAGCTTTTAATTAAAGACAATTTTTAGGGTGCCTGGGTGGCTCAGTGAGTTAAGCCACTGCCTTTGGCTCAGGTCATGATCTCAGGGTCCTGAGATCGAGTCCCGCATCGGGCTCTCTGCTCAGCAGGGAGCCTGCTTCCTCCTTTCTCTCTCTGCCTGCCTCTCTGCCTACTTGTGATCTCTCTCTGTCAAATAAATAAATAAAATCTTTAAAAAAAAATAAAGACAATTTTTAGTGGAACCTGAGATTACCAATGATAAATGTACTGTTGTCTTGGCGTTGGGAGATTCCAGATTCACTGGTTGATTATTGTATGGACTCAGACATTAAGTTTAATGTTGGAGTCAAATTACAAAAAGATAGCTATAAAGATAGAGATACAGATCCTGATTAACAGTAAGTAGACTCCTACAGACAATGACTGATAAACCAGGATGAGTACAAACTGATCCTATATACAAATAAAAAAACAAGAATAATAAAAGAGTATGAAAGAGTGACTACAATTAATACTTAAAAAATTTAGCTTCTAGAAATAATTATGGACCATTGCATTTTGGAGTTAAATAACATTAAAAGAATTTTCCACTGGCAACAATATTTTATAGATTCTAACTATATTAAAAGATGGACAATTTTCAACATTGGTAGGGAAATGGATGCACACACACAGTTGGTGAGAGTATTAATTTTATCACAGATATTTTTGGAGGGAAATTTTATAATAAATAATAAAACATAAAATTTTTCTTAGTCTTTGGCTCAGTTGTGGCTCTTGTAGAAATCCAGTGTAAAGAAACAATCATGCACAAGGATAAATAAATATGTTGACTATTCATCATTTATGATCATGAATAACTAGAAATAATAAATAACAATATGCTTGGACATATTATACTATATTCACACTCTGGCATATTATACAGTCATTGAAAAAGCAGATCAATATGAATTCCTGATTTTAGGGGCAAGGGAATTGCTGTTTTCTCTTTTTACTTTATATGTTCTCCTGTTATTTGAATATAGTTTCAAAAAATGTATTACTTCTGTAATTTTTAGTGTAAATTAAATGACATATATAATAAATGAATAGATAAATAGACAATAGATAGACAGAAAAATAAATAGGTAATAAAATAAATAGATAAATAGAACTAAAGAAAAATATATAAACAGAACTAGCACTGTGAAAATTATGGGAAGATTTGCATATTTTTGTGGAAAATAAGCTTACTAAAGTAATTTTTACAATAATTTTCCAATAACTAATATTTGTTAGCATAATTATGAGGTCAATTATGTGTGAGTAAAACTTAGATACTGCTCTGCTTAAGATTTCAAAATTTTAAGTAGATCTAAGAGTGTATATAAATGTATCTTGTCTTTTGTGAGGTTTTTCTTTAATTAATCAGATATCAAAGACAAGTAAAATAAGACCTAAATTTTAAAAATATCTGAGAAAAAGTACTGTTACCAAAAAGAGGTGAACGTGAGTAATGAATGTATGGGCATTGAACTGGACATTGAACAATTTCCATATACAAAGTACATCTTGTATTAGCAATAAAATTAAAAGTTTTTCACTATATTTAGGTTATATAAATAAATATGATTCACGTTTCAGCTTGTTTATTTGGCTAAATCTTTAGAGGAAAAAGTAAGTATTTCAAAGATTGACATTAAACTCTACCGTATCATAGATTTCTCAGGACTTTGGGTTTCTGCCCTTAAAAAAGGGGGAGGTAGGGGGATACTAAATCAGTGGTGAGCAAGCTGTTGCACAAGGTCAAATAAAAAAAGTATTTATAGGCTATGTTTTTAGCAAGCAATAAAAATTATATCTTTTCATATCAGGAAATGCAGTAACTATCACTGGACTTAAGTAGTCCTTCATTAATTTGTTGTTACTTGAGGGTTTCAAAATGTTAGCCAATTTTCCAAAAATGGAAATAAATGATACACACTGTAGCATCCAAGTATAATGTTGTAGCATGTACAAAATTTGTTTCTGAAAATAATTCTGAAACAAATTTATTTTGTAATCTGTGTGATGATGAATTTTATGTGTCAACTTGGATGGGCATGGTGCCCAAATATGTGGCTGAACATTATTCTGGATATTTCTATGAGGGTGTTTTTAGATGAGATTAACATTTAAATTGGTGGACTTTGAGTAGAGCACATTGCCCTCCATAGTGTAGATAGGGTTCATTTAATTGGTTCAAGTCTTGAAAAAATAGAAGACTGAGCTCCCCAAGCATGAGAGAATTCTGCAACACTCTGAACTGAAGAGCAACACCTGCTTTCCCCTAATTTTCCAACCTGACAGTCTTTGAACTTAAACCGTAACATTAACTTTTTCTCTGGGTTTCCAGCCTGCTGGCCCATCCTGCAGATTTTGAACTTGACAGCTTCCATAATTGCATGAGACAATTCCTTAAAATAAATCTTTATATATATGTAAATCCCTTACACACACATATACACATGCATGTACACACATCCTATTGGTTCCGTTTCTCTGAAGAACCCTCACTAATACAGTCTGTTTCGTTTTCTCAAAGTATACTTAATTAACTTTAAAATGATTTTCCCATTGCAAATAAATTAAGCAGCAATTCTCATGCCTCACAGTCCCGCTTCGAGGTATCTCTCTGACATAGGCAACAGCTCTCACTGATTGCTTAGTGAATCTATTCTTGAATCTTCTTTCTTTGCAGACCGAAGTGCACCCAAAGTATTAAAGACCACAGAGGTCCCAGATGGGCCAATGCACCTGAGTTTTCCCTCTGACAGATTAGGCTGTATGTGGCCAGGAGGCTCAGGAAGTTCATTTTTAAGGTTTCCCCCAGAGATCACGTATAGTCTATTATTCTAAATGTAACATTTACTATAAATTGGGTGTATAGATGATTGTACAAGCTGGAGCAAGGAACTGAGTGGTGAACACTTGCTACAATGTTGCTATTGTGGGTGCAGGATTTTAATTGGCTTTGGAAACATTGGTTTTCTCATAGTAACAATGATTTAACTGGTCATGACCGTGATAAAAAGGCATTTGTGGTATTCATAGATAAAACTATGTGAGGGACCCACGGTCATAAAGGAAGGGTACAATAGCTGCCAATGTTTATCATCCTTCAAAATATAAAATTATGCTTCCTCTCATAAAATTCCAGAATTGAAAAGATGTTATAGAGATGTTATTTTGTTAAACTTCTCATTCTAGAGATTAAGAAAATAGTCAAAGAGGTCAAATTGCACTTCATCAGACCTACGAGGTCTTAAGATAAAAATGGTATATGAGGATTAGGCCCAGGAAGCCCCAGAAGGCCCAATCAAGCAGCAAAGTCCGGAGGCGTCACCTTATGTTTCATTCACCACCGTTGTACGAGCAAGACCTCTTAACCAACGTTTACCTGTTTTGCATAGGATGCCTTATAATAGCTGACAAAAGAGGAAAAGAGCAAATTTATGAACCGTCAGCTAAGTATGAGCGTACAAGCTAAAAATGGGTTGGGACTTCCCTATAGCCCTCTCCATGGTGACCTTGAGAGACATTAGTTGGTGAAAATCATCTCAATAGGCAGAGCTCCAGGTGGTAAAACTGATATTCCTCTTTTGGCAGAAAGAAAATAGCCCACGATTAAAATCTATGTAAATTCATAGATGACAAATAGCTTGGGAGGAAAAGGGGGGGAATATCAGGGACAAAAAGGTCTGCAGTCGTGATTTGTGGATGGACTCATGGGAGTGGGCGTGAAGTGTGGAGATCTTTGTGTTGCATGTTTGTGTCCACAAGAGAACATCTACCCTGGAACAGGCATTAAACAAATAACCAAGTAAGCAAAGTGGACAAAATGTCAGCCAGTCCATGTTAGCCAACTTTCTCTGACCCCAGTGTTTGAACACTGGAGGGAACAAAGAAATAAAGTAACTGTGGTGTCAAGGATAGAGGCTGTGTATGGGCCCAGCTATGTGGTGTCCCATTTACTAAGACTGATATAACTCCTGCCATTGCTAAATGACCCAGCAGTTAGCAAGAGAGAACAGTGCTAACCCCCAAATACAGCACCATTCTTTCAAGAGGCCAAGCAACCAAGAACTCTTTTTGAAACTACATATATTCTAGGTATGATTTGCCTTTCCTGTTTGAAGAGCCTCAGACAGCATCATTAGCCATGGGATTACAGAAAGTTTAATTGATCCACATGAATTCCGAATAACTTCACATCAGACTAAGGTGTTTTTAACCAGGGGTGATCCCCGCCCCCCCATGCTCCCCCCCCACTCCCCCACTCCACCCCCACCCCCGCCTCCGGGGGACATTTGGCAAAATCTGGAGACACAGTTTGTTGGCACAACTGAGAGGATGCTACTGACATCTAGTGGCTAGAGGCCAGAGTTGCTGCTAAACATCCTACAACAGGCAGCAGTTCCCTGTTGACAAAGAATTGTCTCACCCAAAACGTCAATATGCCACTGTTCAAAAACTCTGGACTAAGAGACTCACTTTATGGCAAAGGAGGTGCAACAGGGGGCCCACAATCTGAAGAACCACAGGTCCTGTCACATACCACAGTGAAAAAGCAGCTGGCATTGAAGAGCAATAGAATAGCTTATATTTGTCACAGATAAGGCTCAAAAATGAAACCATGCAAAGATAGGGAGTCCTCTTCCAGGACCCAGGATAGACTTGTATCAGTGACTACTATGTGGAGCTGTGCCCCATTAGTTAGAATACATGGTGTCAGGAACCAAAGGGTGAAAGTAAGAATGACCCATGCTTCCTTTTTCTGAAATTCTGACCTCTTGAGTGTTCAGTGGTCTTTGTGCCTAAGATGGAAAACACCCACCATGAAAACACAAAGTACAGTTTATGCCCGTGGACTTCATACTACTCATGCCAAGGAGCCAGGTATCTCTTAGTACTTCTTTGCCCAGTTTCGATGTTAAATG
Organism: Neogale vison; assembly: GCF_020171115.1. Taxonomy (NCBI): domain Eukaryota; kingdom Metazoa; phylum Chordata; class Mammalia; order Carnivora; family Mustelidae; genus Neogale; species Neogale vison. The sequence continues at coordinate 69,043,458 of NC_058091.1, read as the reverse complement.
GACAAATACAGTAGCCACAGTCTCAAAAGGGCTTAATAACTTGGGGTTTAGGCAAAAAGATATGATTTTTGGTTATCCCACCAGTCTTGGTAGACTAAGTCACCAAGACCATCACAGGTACTATCTGTAGGAGAAGAGAATCTAGGCTAGATTGTGCACTAAGGAAACAGTAACTTATCACAGCTGTAGCTGTGAGGGCTAGAGTTTTCTCTGTTAATTTGCCTCTAATAAGTTTGCCCTAGCGAAAAACAATCACCACAGCCCTGGAGGAATGACGTTTAGGGCTTAGGTAAAGCAAGAGGAGTGAAGACATATAAAAGTGGACAGTAATGGCTATTGTGTTACCCTGCCCAGATTCCTTTTCCAGGAAGGAAGGACTAATTCCCTTAACTACTGAGTGTGTTGCTGGATGATAGCTCTCAGCTGCCAGTCCTCTCTGGGCTTTGTTCTCCCCTGAAGAGAGCCTCATTGCACGAGATCCTTCTTTCTCTGGAGATCCCTCTTTCTCTGCCCCCCAAGATTGGTGGAAGGCCAGGTCCCCTTTCCCCAACTCAGGATGTATCTAAAGGGCCATTCCAACCTCAGGGCAAGCTTAAGTGCATTTGTTACTGTCACTCAGCTCAGCTTCTCCCTTGGCCCAACTCTGCTTCCTTACCATCCTGCACAAGTATTGATCTTGACAGCAAGTCCCCCAAAACTTTGTGTACACAAAACTCCATCTCCTAGCCAGCTTTCTAGGGAATCTGACCTGCAACATTAGTACACGCACTATAGTCCAGGCCCTTCAAGATACAGGGAAAGCATGCTGCTTAAACGTGCCAGAGCGTCCCTTCTTCCTTGACAGCTTACCTTCGAGGGTCTGTTCACAGACACACAGCATTCCCTTCCTTGCTTTTACCTCTTCTCTTTCATGTCTGGGGAAGTTTTCTCCTAGAAGCCAGAATAGCAACTGTTAGATTGAGAACGAAAAGCACATAAAAGACTGTCCTTTCTTACCTCATTTTTATCTGCAGCAAGTGCCCTGTGATAAAAAGACTGAAAGGAATTGCAATTCATTTAGTCCACCAAATATTTGGCCTGAAGCATTTGTTTATGAAATGCAAAACTCAGCTTGATCTAGGCTCAAGTTTATCAGTGTTCCTCTTTTTCCGTCTTTCAAACATACTGACTTTCTGTCAATCTTGATTTTAATCACCTTCAAGAAGACTGTAACTTGGATTTGTTTTTCCAACAGCCATGTCAGATTCCTGTGTCTGTCATTTCTCTTGTTGTGCATAAGCCTCTATTGGGGGTAGGAGTGCGGGGTGGGGGGAGGGAACTGGCTGCAGTAAAGGACCAGTATCAAATATGAACTGAAGAACCAGTGGATAAGCTCAGTAATATTATAACCCACTTGAAATTATAGTCAAATTCCTAATTGGCCAGATCTGAGTTCTAAATATCTCCACTCAGCAAATAAACTCAGACTATTCCCTGAAGTGCACAGTTCTATGGGAAACAATCAGAAAAAGTTAAATATAATTGGGATAATTTTGTTAAGTGCTTAATGAAATTCACCAGTGAAACCATCTGAGCCCAGCATTTTCTTGGAGGGAAGGTTTGGTTTTTTAATTGAGATATAATTGGCATGCATTATATTGGGAGTTTAGGTTGTACAACGTAGCAATTTAATATATGCGTATTTGCAAAATGACAACTATAATGAGTATAGTAACATCCATCACCACACTTAATTACACATTTTTTCTTGTGATGAGAACATATAAGATCTACTTAGCAATGTACGAATATACAATACAGTATTATTAAATACAGTCACCATACTGTATGTTATTTACACAGCACTTACTTATTTTATACCTGGAAATTTGTGCCTTTTGGTTAATTATGACTTTTATTTAGTTAATGGGACTACTCCATTTTTTTCTTTCCTTATCAGTTTCGTTTGGTGTTTTTCTCAAAAAAAAATGTTTACCCTTTTCATCTGATTGTTTAATTTTTTTCGTAAAACTTATCACAGTATTTAATGTTTCATTGTTTTCATTTTTTTCTTGTATAATCAAATTTTCACCTGCTTCATTTACCATCAGCCAAAAACTTCCTGTAGCATTTCTTGTAGTGAATATCGGCTGTAGATCAATACTTTCCCAGGTTAACAGGTTTATATTTTTTCTTTAGTGAGTTTAAAGATGTCATTCCAGTGTCTTCTGACTTTCACTGTTTCTGATGAGGGGTCAGCTATCTTACTGTGGATTCCTATATTTAAGCTATATTTTCTTCCTGTTCTTCTTATGTGCTATTTGATGTTGACTTTCAGCAGCTTAACATCATGTGCCTGTATTTTTCCCTCTGCTTGATGGTTACTTAGTTTCTTATAATTATGGGTGGATTTTTAAATTAAGTTTTGAAATTTCCCAACCAATTTTTCCCCAAATAATTTTTCTGCCCCATACTCTCTCTTCTCTCTCTTTCTAGGATGCCAGTTACACACTGTTATTTCATTTGATGCTTTTGTGCAGATCACGGATGTTTTGCTTTTGATTTTTAACATAATTTTTGTGCTAAATTTGCTCATGATTATTAATTATTCTGATAGAAAAATCAAAAAAATCAAAAGATAACAGCAACAAATTCATATTGTACTATTGGAAGTGGAAAGTTTTTTTTTTTTCTTTTCTTCCAAAGTTTGTACTTCATTTTCTTTTTAATGTCTTACTGTCTTGACCAGGACTTGCAGTTCATATTGAGCAAAAGCAAGGATAATAAGCATTTTTGTTTTTAATCTAATCTTAAGGGGAAGATATCTAAAATTTCACCATAGGGAAACAGTTTCCTAGGTTACTGAAAGGTATCTTTGATCAACCTTAGAGAGTTTCCTACTTTTAAGTACTTTGCTATTTTAAGTAAATTTTGAAATTTACCACTTTTGTTTTTCTTCAACTCTTGAGAAAATATGAGGCAGTCTTCATAAGGGCTAGTTTTCAAACATTTCAAAATGTCTCCATTTCTGAATTCATGCTGGATTGCACTGTCTTTTCCCCTGGAAGTCAGGTTGGCTGTGTTATGTGCTTTGGATTATGTTGTGAATGGAAGAGATATAATGTGTCGTTTATGGGTTGAAATCTTCAAAGCCAGTGTGTTGTAGTTTGCCAGGTTCCCTTTTTCTGACTTATGTCAGTGATTATGTAAGCATGTGTACAGAAGGCGCTTCCAACAGCCTGGGTCCCTCACTGACTATGGTGACTAGGATCTTTTTGCCAATGTTCACTGGGTGGGTAATGTGAGAAGAAATTTAATTTTTATCATGATCTACTTCTCGGATTTAGGATTGTTTATTCACACAGAATAACCTAAAGTAATACTTTATTTTTGTTTTTATGCTAAGCTGTTCTTTTGTTGAAGATACTTATACTTGATCATAATATATTACTTTTCAATATTTTTTATTTCGTAGCTTCCTCTCATAGATAATACTACACTTGGCGTACCTAACTGGCAAAACCAGGTGAGCAATGCAGCTTAGGGAAGATTTTCTTTAAAAAAATTTTTTTTCTTCCAAGTTGAATCTATAGTCTCTGTTCTCAGGGAATAATAGCCAGATGGTGTACTAGAAAAAAGTAAAATGTTCCAAAAGACACTTTTACATGTTATATGGAAGCATGGAGAAAAAAGAAGAACTCTTTTCTAGACAGAGTGATCCTGAAAGGCTTCCTGGAAAGAGTGACATTTAAATTGAGCTTGAAGGGTGAACTGAGTTATGTTAGGAAAATTCTAGGCAGGGTCCATTAACTAAATATATTATGAGGAGAGTATGAACAAGCCATATTTGTGGAACAGCAAGTTATAGAGTTTGCTTTACTTATAATGAACAGCAAAATTAATCTGTGAATTTGATTCTATAGGCATCAAAGATTTTTGAATAAGGGAGAAATGTTTTGTTTGTTTGTTTTAAGACGATTAATATTGCCATAGGATGAATTGTTAAGGGTGGGTACCAACAGTCATGAGAGTTTGGGAAGGGCAGGGATTTTTCATTGCTGAGGTGACACAGTGAGGGCCTTGACAAGGAGATGGAAAGGAAGGAACAGCTTTGGGTTTTGTTGACCTACATGGTTTACAGGTGTCTTTGTCTATGACTTAGCACTTGAAAACCTAACATTCTTCATGTCTGTATATCGTGAGCCATATAGATACACATTCACTGGATAAGCACCTTAAACATATTATATTACTGACTCAGTAGGCTGCTGTTAAACACTAAAGCCCAAAGTGAAAACACAGATGCTTAGGGAAAGAGAAGTTGGCAGCACAAACCTCTGGGAATGCGGTTGGGTATTTTTTATTTGTTTGTTTTTTGTTCTTTGCCTTATGTTGTAGGGCAGTTGTGATTCAGGTATATTTATTCATTCTGAAGGAAAAAATCCTCCCACTGAAACAAGAGTACCCTTATAAAGAGCTAGACGTAATCAACAGCACTGTACTTTGCCATGTCTTGCTTGACTGGAAGGAGATCTCATTCAGGGACTGTTGATCAGAACTTTTTGCCTCCTCATTTTAAAAGGCATTTTGGGAATTGTGATATTTTTCCAAGTTTGAAAGCATCATTTGTCCAGGGGAGAAGGGTTGGGCATCAAGCATAGGGAAGTTTTGGGGTTTCTAAAGTGGTCACTTTGAGAGTCATTTCATAATATATTTGTCGGTGTGTCTTTCTTCCAGTTCTGGTTTTGTTACCTTCTCTCTGTTTTCAATGTAAACCGTGGTGCAAAGGGAGCTATCTTCCTGCTGCTCAAAATAACTACTTAGTTGGGTAAAATTTATAATGTTGAATTCTACTTTTAGCCAGGAAATGCAAACAAAGCTTGGAGACTGCTTGTTCCCTGACCCCAAATTCATTCCATGTTGCTATAGCATCACCCCTGAGAAAATGGACCCGCCTGTTTTCCTCTCCATAGACGCACTCAATGGGCTTTTGTCAGCTCTTGAATTATAGCATTAAAATTTAAACACCACGGATTTAATGGAGGATTATTATGACACTCCGGTGCATTCTTTCTGTTGCCATTAGCAACAATCCACGGATGAAATAAAATAATTGTTTTAAGAGTTGCTGTTTTCCTAAAAGATGAAGGATCTATCTCACATTCTTGGAGTTTTATAAACTGGTTTGTGTGGGACCATTACCATGAGAAGGGTACTGGTAGTATATAATACCAATCCAATGATTGAGGGTATTTTTTTTCTTTTGGTTCACCAATCTACAAAAGCAGAAGATATTTTCACAGGCCCCCAGAAGATGAACTTCAATCTGTTGCTCCCAAACACATTCTCCACTGTCTGGAAGACGTGCAAAGGCAATGGTACAGCGTTCCCCATCTGAAATCCTTCAAAGTGCTGTGGGAATAAAAGAATCTCCGCCAAAAGCCCCAGAGAGATCTGTCTGTCTGTATGGTATGGTAATGACTGAGGCTAGTCCACATAGGATTCTGGGAGCAACTCGGCTATTGAAACCTAATGAATGGAACAGAGAATTTCTTGTTACAATACTGTTTGTTTCTTCGATTGGTCATATCCTTGGACCTAAGAAGACATAAAAAATAAATAATAAGAGCAAGATATTGTTGGATTGGTCTTTGAATTTTCAATTGGTTATATAATCTGTGTAATTTTCTTATAGGTAATTTTGCATCTAGATTTATTTTTTTCTACCAGACATTTGCCTACTAATTGTGTGACATTTTTACTTCTTCCCTATTCCAATGTCAGCATCCGGGTTTATATTCAGGATTGTATTTTTCTTTTCAGCAAGAAGATTACAACAACTTTTGTTGCTCTCCCAGCTGCCAAATTATGGATATAGCCTTTCTTTAAAATATTTAAACTATTTCTAATGTTTTTTTTTTTATCTTTGGAGTAAATATAAGCTCATTGTATGAATAATACAAAATGAATAACAGGCAGTAAATAAATCATCCTTTGGATTTCACCACCCAGACATAATACTTCTTAACCTAAGTGTGATTCTTCATGTATAGCAATGAAAATAAATTTTATTTTCACCAAATACTTTTTAGGGTTCCCCTGATCTCTTCCCAGACGAAACCCTATTACCAGTGCCTTGTGTTTTCTTTCACAGGTTATCCACACAAACATCTTTATATGTGCTATTTTTGCATGAAAATGGTAATTTTACATTTTTTAATGCTTTGTCTTTTTAAGTAATAATAAATCTTGAAACCAGACTTGGTATGACACACCATAGTGGTGCTGTTGTTGTGGGACAAGAGGGCTTGCCTTAAGGTTACCTGTCTAACTAAGCAAGCACACTGTTATTTGTTAGGTTGTATGTGCCTGACCAATAAATGGAAAAGGTTATGAACTATGTTCTTACTCACACTTTACATAACACTGAGAAAATACTATCCATAAAAACAAAAGTTAACATTATTTTTACTTGTCATGTTTTGGGATAATTTGACATGGTTTATATGGAACAATTCATTTCTCTGTCTAGTCCCTAAATTAGAGATGTTTTATTCTTCTATTAATTTATTATTATTATTATTAAAGATTTTATTTATTTATTTGACAGACAGAAATCACAAGCAGGCAGAGAGTAAAGCAGAGAGAGAGGGGGCAGCAGGCTCCCTACTGCAGAGAGAGCCCAATGCAGGGCTTGATCCCAGGACCCTGAGACCATGACCAGAGCTGAAGACAGAGGCTTTAACCCACTGAGCCACCCAGGCATCCCTAAATTAGAGATTTTTTTTTTTTAAAGATTTTATTTGTCTATTTGACAGACAGAGATCACAAGTAGACAAAGAGGCAGGCAGAGAAAGAGAGAGGGAAGCAGGCTCCCCGCTGAGCAGAGAGCCCGATGCGGGACTCAATCCCAGGACCCTGAGATCATGACCTGAGCCGAAGGCAGCGGCTTAACCCACTGGGCCACCCAGGCGCCCCCCTAAATTAGAGATTTTTTAATAGTTCCTTGTCATTTGCTATAAAAAACAATGTTGTAATAAGCATCCCTGCAAACATAACAGTATGCAAACATATCAATATACTTGTACTCTTAATTATTAGACATTGAATTCCTGAGGTCAAAACACAGTGTACATAGATTCACCATCAGGGAACCAAACCAGGTATGTAGGAGAACCTCTATGAATTGAGAGCCCCTTTGGACTTTGGAAAGCACACTGGGAAATGAAATTTCCCCTTGTATCAAGCTGAGATATACCCAGGCCAGGCTGATTTTGCTCCTGAATATATATCATTTTCACCTGACAGATTTGGCTAATTAAGCTATTCTCACTGTGTGAGTCATTGAGTTCCAGTTGACCCACCCCAGAAATGGGACTATCAAATCAGAGAGTCACAAGGCTTCCATGCATCAGGGGTTCAACTTTGCTCAAAGCCTAGTAGCAGAAAGCCATACCTGGTAGTTACACCAGAGAGGTGATAAGTCTGAAACCCCAGTGTCCCTCAGGGTAGAAAATACCTCCCTTTGCCAGAAATCCCAACTGCCTGAAACTTGTCAGTGGAACTTGAGCTCAAAGGTGTCATTAGGGGTGTGTGTTCTATAAGCCTTTCTTTTGTATGTGGCTTCCATGATTAGGAGAATCCCCTTATCAGTTTTGGGGTGAAGAAGTACATTCAGATATAGAAGCAACAACAACAGTACATTGAACTGACCCAAATTTCTCAACCTCCAAAGCCCTATTAGCCTCTATTTCCCACTGTGAACCCTGCCTGAACTCCATTCACTGAAGCTGGGTCCCCAATCACCCCACAGGACAGGATAAGATAGTGACTTGGGCAGTTTTATCCAGCAGAATTCCCTAGCATAAGGAGCGAGACTGGTATGTATGACCTGTGATCTCTTTTGATGACAGGTAGACCTGTCTGAATAGCAGTTGAGATTAGTATAGAAAGGAAGAGAGTAATCAGAGGGTATGGAGGGAGAAAGGGGATCCATGCCAGTAAACAAAGTATTGCATTCAATTTGAGCAGGTATTACACACATTCTTGCTTAGAGTCCAATATAACTTCTAATGATTTTGATATGCCCAAAGCTCTGTGTCAAATAGCAAGGTTCTCAGTGCTGAGACCAGTTATTTTGCTTGTGGAACCTCTTTGGTTCATCAGTTGTAGCCTCATTACCTTTTAGCTGAGGCTATAGTCCTTGCTGTCTCATTGTCAAGGTAACATTAGCTCATATACATTAACTCGTGTTGTTCACTCTCCTCTTGAAGGACCCAGAGGAGAGTGAAGAATAACCAAGGCACCATTTGGGCACCTTGGTTCAATCCTACCTCTCACTGCTCTAAACATTTATTAACAAGCAAGACAGTAGGGGCTTTATCACATAACCTCCCCTTATCCAACATTTGCTGTCAGATCCTAGAGAATCTTGCCACATTCCCAGACCTGGCCTGCAGAAACCTGTCCTTTCTCTTCCAGAAGTCAGCATCCCATCATTGTCACCAAAACTGTTAAAGAATTGTGCAGGGTCTGATATGTTGTTCTCTTACTTGCAAGTTAACAAGTTAGAATTTGTATGGGGGGTGGCACATAGGGGTAATACTCTTGTAGGAACAGAAGGTTGGGGCCTTGATGGAAGAGACTAAGGGACACCTTGATAAGCATGATAAGCAACATGAACATCAACCTATTTTTGAGAGTTCCTTTTGCTCCCTAGTCCTAGGAAGTGACATAGAAGAATAAATATTGTGAAAATGTCTATGCTACCTAAAGCAATCTACACATTTAATGCAATTCCTATCAAAATACCATCCATTTTTTTCAAAGAAATGGAACAAATAATCCTAAAATTTATATGGAACCAGAAAAGACCTTGAATAGCCAAGGGAATATTGAAAAAGAAAGCCAAAGTTGGTGGCATCACAATCCCAGACTTCAAGCTCTATTACAAAGCTGTCATCATCAAGACAGCATGGTACTGGCACAAAAACAGACACATAAATCAATGGAACAGAATAGAGAGCCCAGAAATAGACCCTCAGCTCTATGGTCAACTAATCTTCGACAAAGCAGGAAAGAATGTCCAATGGAAAAAAGACAGCCTCTTCAATAAATGATGCTGGGAAAATTGGACAGCCACATGCAGAAAAATGAAAGTGGACCATTTCCTTACACCACACATGAAAATAGACTCAAAATGGATGAAGGACCTCAGTGGAGAAAGAAATCCATTAAAATCCTTGAGGAGAACACAGGCAGCAACCTCTTTGACCTCAGCCACAGCAACATCTTCCTGGGAACATCACCAAAGGCAAGGGAAGCAAGGGCAAAAATGAACTATTGGGATATTATTAAGATCAAAAGCTTTTGCACAGCAAAGGAAACAGTTAACAAAACCAAAAGACAACTGACAGAATGGGAGAAGATATTTGCAAACGACATATCAGATAAAGGGCTAGTGTCCAAAATCTATAAAGAACTTAGCAAACTTAACACCCAAAGAAGAAATGAAGAAATGGGCAGAGGACATGAACAGACATTTCAGCAAAGAAGACATCCAGATAGCCAACAGACACATGAAAAAGTGCTCCATATCATTCGGCATCAGGGAAATACAAATCAAAACCACAATGAGATATCACCTCACACCAGTCAGAATGGCTAAAATTAACAAGTCAGGAAAGGACAGATGCTGGTGAGGATGTGGAGAAAGGGGAACCCACCTACACTGTTGGTGGGAATGCAAGCTGGTGCAACCATTCTGGAAAACAGCATGGAGGTTCCTCAAAATGTTGAAAATAGAACTACCCTATGACCCAGCAATTGCACTACTAGGTATTTACCCTAAAGATATAAACGTAGTGATCCAAAGGGGCATGTGCTCCTGAATGTTTATAGCAGCAATGTCCACAACAGCCAAACTATGGAAAGAACCTAGATGTCCATCAACAGATGAATGGATAAAGAAGATGTGGTGTATATACACAATGGAATACTATGCAGCCATCAAAAGAAATGAAATCTTGCCATTTGTGATGACATGGTTGGAACTAGAGTGTATCATGCTTAGCGAAATAAGTCAATCAGAGAAAGACAACTATCATATGATCTCCCTGATATGAGGAAGTGGAGATGCAACATGGGGGGTTAAGGGGGAAGGAGAAGAATAAATGAAATAAGATGGGACTGGGAGGGAGACAAACCATAAGTGACTCTTAATCTCACAAAATAAACTGAGGGTTGCTGGGGGGAGGGGGATTGGGAGAAGGGGGGGGTTATGGACATTGGGGAGGGTATATGCTATGGTGAATGCTGTAAAGTGTGTAAACCTGGTGATTCACAGACCTGTACCCCTGGGGATAAAAATATATTATATGTTTATAAAAAATAAAAAAAATTAAAAAAGGTAGTCCAGAAAAAAAAGTCAGTGCCTCTGTTCCTAAGATGTTTCAAACTGTGAGACCCATGGAAATTTTTTTCCCAACACGTTCCATGGTTTGGATGTACTTTAATGAATTCAACTTCCCACTCTTTTGTAGCCATTCTTTTATTAAAAAGCAGTACCAGCTGCTATAATATTCCTATGCATTGTTTATTTCTATTGGATAATTTCCCAGGTGGAATGATTAGGTAGTAGATATATTTAATTTTAATATATTTTGCCCATTTTCTCAACCAAGAGGTTGTTAATATTAACATTTTGAGCAGGTGTGTCCAAGAGTGACTCACTCCCTAATATGGAGAAAAAAAAGAAAAAAAAAAGGTAAGCCTTTCCTAGAAAAGTAACTAAACACAGAAACTAGAGAATTTAATTAGAACTCTTGGTCCATTTGGGCTGCTATAACAAAAGCAGCTGATGACTTACTAATGAGAGAAATTTATTTTTCATGGTTCTGGAGACTGGGAAGTCCAAGGTCAAGGCACTGACTGATTCGGTATCTGGTGAGGACCTACTTCCTAGTACCTAGATGGCCATCTTTTCACTGTATACTCACATGCTGGAAAAAAGATAAAGGGGTTCATGGTCTATTTTATTCATGTGGGCTTCATTATCATGACCTAAGCACCACCCAAATTCCTATCTCTAAATATCATCACATTGGGGATTAGGTTTGCACATGTGAATTTTGGAGGGACACAAACTTTCAATCTACAGCAAAATTTAATAAAGAACCTTAAATATAATGGTTAGACAATTGATATAGCTGCTTTGAAAAGAAAAAGCTCTTATATAACCATTAGGTTTTATCAGGACAATGAAAAAAAGGCTAGGAAATATTTATAGTCTTGTTTTCATAAGTTCTGAAAGTCCATACTTAGCTTACATCTCATTATGAAATTTGAGTTTTTATCTAAAGTTCATTTAAAAAGGACAAAGTTTTTCTTCTTTATTATGAGATTCTAAGGATTTTTCACTTATAATTACAAGTATATTTAAAAAAATAGTATGGTACATTTATTGTTTCTTGTAAAACACTGTATTCAGTTGTTTTTAGTTACGTTTCTTATATGAAATTGAGGTTACCCACTAGATGTAATAATTAACTCACTCTAAGACCTCACTGACTTACTCATAACTGCCTTGGTAGTGACTTGAACTTAGTAGCATCAAAAACACAGAATTTTTTAAAATAAAGAACTTAGTAGCATCAAAAACACAAAATTTTTTTAAATTTTAAAAATTTTATTTATTTAAAATAGTAGCATCAAAAACACAGAATTTTTGAGAGAGAGAGAGAGAGAGAGCACACATGTATGCATGCAGGGAGTGAGGAGGGGCAGAGGGAGAGAGAGAATCTCAAGAAGACTCCCCACTGACTGAGGAGCACAGTGCAGGGCTTGATCCCATGACTCTGAGATCATGACCTTGAGCAGAAGTCAAGAGGCAGAAGCTTAACCAATTGAGCCACCTAATCACCTTCACATTAAGAATTTTTGTTAAGCTTTCTACTACTATCTAATCTTTCTTAAAATAAATTTTGTTATTTAACATATTCAATTTTAATAAACAGTAACTATTCAAGTTTTTCTCCTTTAGAAAAATCTGTATAGTAACAGGTATTCTCACCTAAAATTTTTACTCAACTAATTGGGAAAAAACAGATTTTATTGTTGTATTAATAATCCACTCTGACTTAAATTCAGGTCCTCAGGATTTTTATTTATTTATGTCAGTAAAATATTATCTCTGATCAAAGATTACAGCAAAATTGGACTGACTGGCATTGATGAGAGTCAATAGAATCAACAAACAATATAGGTCTCATGGACTGCAGATATGAGAATTATGAGATGTAAGACATGTATAAAATATTTTAAAAATTGAGGGTAAAATATTTCTTAATTTAATTCTTAAATTTCTTAAATTTAACAAATTAAAACTTCAAAGAATAAAAATATAACCTTCAAATTAAAATTTATGGGATGATCAGATTAACAAAGATGAAAAGCCAATAAGTAAACTGAAAGTTTTATCACAAAAATACTGAAAAATGCAGCACAAAGACAAAAGGAAATGAAAATTACTTAAGAGAGGTAATGAGATAGGGAAAATAGAATAAAAGAACCTTAACTTTGTCTTAGCAGAGTTTGAGACAAGAATGGAGGGGCACTTGGGTAGCTCAGTTAGTTAAGCAACTGCCTTCAGATCAGGTCATGATCCCGGAGTCCTGGGATCAAGTCCCACATTGGGCTCCCAGGTCCACAGGGAGTCTGCTTCTCCCTCTGCCTTTATCCCCTCTCATGCTCTCTCTCTCTCTCTCATTCTCTCTCTAAAATAAATAAATAAAGTCTTTTTTAAAAAAAAAGAATAGTGATCATGGAGCAGAGCTAACTTCTGAAAAGGTAATGACAAAGGATTTTCCAGGAACGATGGAAGATAAGAATTTATAGACAGAGGAAATATAGTGCATTCTAAATGGCATAAATAAAGATGAATCTATGACTAAAACTTCCATGAAACTTTTAAAACTTCACAGAGAAGGAGAAGTTCATAAAAGCAACCTGAGAGAATAAACAGATTTTCTCAGAAACAAAAAATTGAACTAACAGGACATGCTTCTTTAATAGCAATAACAGAAGGCAGGACACAGTGAAATGACAAAATTGTCAACCTCAAATTATATAACCAGCCAAACTCTCTTCAGTAACAAGGGCAAAATAAAGACATATTTATATAAATAAGAACTGAGAGTTGTCACCATCAGCAGAATTTCAGTAAGCCAACTTCTGACATATAGGTTCTTCAGCATAAAAGGAAATTACTTCAAGAGGAAGATCAAAGATGCATACAAGTAAAGAAATTTCAAAAATATATATGTACAAAACAGTTAAGCTACTGAATTGTTGAAGAAGAATAAAAAGGAGATATAGCTAAATAATATTTGTAGTGGAAAAGAGAAGATAATTGGAGATTAAAAAGATAATATCATAAATCTGTGAACCTTTAAATAGAGGAAAATTTTAAATTCTTGGGGGAAAAGTTGCACAACAAAAGATTAATCTTATAATAAGAAGAATTTAATAATAAGATTAAGAATAATCTGATTGACTGTAGGACATTCTACCCAAAAATATAGTGCATTGGCATATTATATATTTTAAGTTGAAGGACCTTGAGAAAATGGCAGAAGTGGGACAGTCTCTCTGACCTTCCCCCTCTTCTTCCCACAATGGGTCATAAAACCCTCATGTGGAATGTGCCTTCCCTATATCCAGAGGAAAGAAGCATCCTTACCCCCAAAGACAAAGGAATGCCAAGAAGAATCCAAACATAGGATTTACTGTTTTCCTCAGTTTACTACAATTTCTTCAGATTCCTTAACCTACTATATTTCTGCTACTGCCTACTCTTCATTAAACCTAGCATAAATGCACTCAACTCCTTTTTTTCTTTTTTAATCTTCATCGCTTTATGAAGGCTCCCATGCCACATAAAATCTGTATTAAATAAATTTGTATGCTTTTCTCCTGCTACTCTGTCTTGGTCAGTTAAATTTTCAGACTTAGCCAGGAACCATAGGGGGGTCAAGGAAAACCTTTTCCTCTCCTCTAAATCTTATAACAATTTAAAATTGAACTGATATTTTTAAAAAATCTTTTACAAAGCCAATAGCATTCCCAGATAATTTTTTAAAGTTTTATTAAACCTTTTAAAATATCACTCCAGTCTTGTACAGATTCTTCCAGAAAATGTAAATGGAAGGGAAAGAACCCCATTTCATCATATAAGTCAAATATTATCTTAATAATAAAACCAGATATATTAGTTGTCTATTGTTGCTATAACAAATTACAACAATAAGCTCTGTTGCGTAAAACAACACACATTATTTTCTCAGAGTCCTAGAGGTCAGAAGTCTGACCCAGATCTCACCAGAGTAAGACTAAGGTGTGAGTAAAGCTGTTTCTTTCTGGGGCTTGGAGTCTGCCTGTGTTTCCAACCTTGTGGCTTCTGACATCAGTGGTGGGCTGAGTTCTCACACTGTCTGCTTCTCCACAGCTGGGGAATGTTCTCTGCTTTAAAGAACTGGAAGGACTAAATTGAATCCACCTGAGCAATCAAAGCTAACGTTTTCTTCTCAGCATCTTTAATGTTTATCACATTTGCAAATTTCCTTTTCCCAAGTAAAATGGATGCCAGAGATTAAGATGTGGACATAATTTGATGGGTGGGGTCAATTTTTTGCCTACCACACCTAACAAGTAAATATGAGAAAGGAAAATTAGAGGTTATGAACATACATGCAAGTATTTTTTTAAGATTTTATTTATTTATTTTTAGAGAGAGTGAGTGTGTGTGCAGGTGCATGAGTGGGGGGAGGAGCAACAGGAGAGGAAGAGAGAGAACCTCAAGCAGACTCGGCGCTAAGTGAAGAGCCCCACAGAGGGGCTTGATCCTACAACCCTGAGACCATGACCTGAGTCGAAATCAAGAGTCCCACCCTCAACCAACCGAGCACCCAGGTGCCCTAATATGCAAGTATTTTAAATAATATTTTAGCAAAAGAATACTTTGGGAATCTTAATCCATGATCATATTATGATAAAAAAATCCAACATTGTTGAATAGCTTAACAAAATCTATAAATGTAATTCAGTATGTTAAAAGAATAAGATATAGGGGCACCTAGGTAATACAGTAGGTTTGGAGCCTGACTCATGATTTAGCTCAGGTCATGGTCTCAAAGTCATGAGATTAAACCCCACCTTGGGCTCCATACTTGGCAGAGAGATGGGTTTCTACTTTGGCCCCTCCCCCTGTTCACACTCCCATTCTCTCTTCCTCTTTCTAAAATAAATAAATAAATATTTAAAATCTTTTAAAAAATAATAAAATAAAAAGACATATAATCATCTCAGTAGCTACAACAATTGCTAGAATTCAATTATTTATTATCTTAAAAACTCTTAGTAAACCAGAAATAGAAAAATTTCTATAATCTGATAAAAGAGGTCAACAGAAAACCTATATTAAACATCAGGCTTTGAGACAAAATATTCCTTTGACGATGGAAGTCTAAGACAGTCAAGTAAGACAAAAGGAAAAGTAAGTTCTAAAATTTGGGGGAAAGAAACTAAAATCTTTATAATTTACAGATGAAAAAAGCCCCAAAGAATCAACAGAATTACTGAGACAATATGGCCAGGTACTTGGAGAAAATTAATATATAGAAACCTGTATGTAGTTGCAATAAAGTGTTGAAAATGAAATTGTAAAATAGGTACCATTTTGTTATGTCAGCTTAGAGTACAAGATGCATAGAAATATGTCCAATGAAAATGTATAAGGCCTTCATGAAGAAAACCTTTAAATGTTTTTGAGAGACATTAAAGAAGATCTAAATAAATTAAAGTTTTGCCACCTTCAAAGAAGACTTCCTATTATACAGATATCCATATCCCCAGCTATTCTGCAAGTTACTATCTAGAGTAATCTTTTTACTTCTAGATCTTGAGCCAACTATAATAATTTTCTAACAATGTTACTCATGTAAAAATACTTGAGGGGTGTATGGGTGACTCAGTCAGTTAAGTGTCTGCCTTTGGCTCAGGTCATATCCTAGGATCTTGGCATTGAGCCCTGCAGCAGGTTTTGTGCTCAGCAGGGAGCCTCCCCAACTCTGCCTGCTGTTCGCCTTGCTTGTGCTCTCTCTCTCCCCCTCTCTCTGTCAAATAAATAAATAAAATCTTTTAAAATAAGTTAATAATAAAAATACTTGAAACTTAAATGATCAGGGACAGAAGTCATTTTAATTTAAAAAGGGTATAGTGATAAACTGGAATATTATACAGGAGTGAAAATAATGAAGCATTAAACATGTGACAGGGAAAAAAGTGATAAAACATTATAAATATGATTCAATTTTGTAAGATTCAAAAGTAAGAGAAACTAAGGAATGTATTTTGGAAGACTTTTAAAAAATGAACAATAAATTCAAAATTCAGGAGAGTGCTTACCTTTGGACACAGGAAGATAAGATATGAAAAAATAATTAAGTATACACAGGTAGTTCCAAAGCTGTTGGTAATACTCTAGTTTATAAATCTAGAAATTGATTAATTGTTGTTCATTTTATTATTATGTTTCAGAACTTATACATATGTTATATATGTTATGTATATTAAGTACTATATAATAAAAATTTTTAAAGTTATGTGTTACAAATAAGAGGAAAAATATTACTACAATGAAACAAAATACAGCAACCATAAAGTTCTCATCATCAATGATAACCTTGGTTAATATTCTGTTGTATTTCCCTGTAGTACACATACACGCACACACACAAATATTTCCTTTATTTTATTTTTTAAATAGTATTATATTATTTCGACTATTTTGCATTTTCTCTTTTTACAAACATTGTGAGCATTTCCTTTTTTTCTTAAATTGTACTTCAAGATAGAACTTCTAAAGTCTCCATTATCTTACTCACTGTGACTTATTTCCCAAGCACACCAGTCTTGACATTGACATTGCATTCTTACATTTTATGGTGTGATGAATATTCTTGCACCTAGTTCTTTGTAAATATAACCTTAATTATTTTCTTAGTGTATATTTCTAGAAATAAAACTGATGAATCAAAGTATACAGATTTTGGTGGTCGAACTGATGGACTTCAGACTGCACCCATAGGTATGAGGCATAATTTTTCCTTTCTCACATACTGTAGTATTAAATTTTGTATTTATCATTAAATTTAGTGCCATAGCATTAAAATAACACAACATAAATTTGGGGAGGCATAATGAACTATTCAATGGATAAATCAACATACCATTTTCCTATCTTGCTCTTTCCTTTCTGCTTTTCATTCATGCACATAAAAACAAAAACAAAATTTAAAAAACCCAACACTATAGATCACTAGGTATTGAAAGTAAACCAAAAGAACAAAGAAGGAAGCTTGATACTCTAGGCAAAAGAAAGAAATTGTATCAAAGGAGAATTTAAAAGAATCATCCTCCAAGATCAATAAAACAAAAATATGTTGCTATGAAAGAAGAAAAGCCAGAGAACCAAAAACTTTATTGGAACTTAAAACTATGCTTCCAAAAATAAAAATATTTTAAAACCATGATTGGGGAAATAAAATTATTCATAAAAAGATTGAATAAAAGAATAGTCCTGATTTAAGAACCTAGTCACATCAAAGAAAATCTCCCAGAATGAAAAGCAAAAACAGATGAAGATTGGATAGACATGAAAGTGTTTTGGGAATTAAGCTACTATACACATAAAAGGTAGCATTAGTAATGGGTAATAGAATATAATATACAATGGAAGAATTTTACATATTCAGACAGAAAATGGTCCAGGACAAACATATTCACCTAATAGATAAAGATGTAAGGATGTCCATGTGTGTGTATCTGATTATTCAGTAGAGTTGTCTAATTTGACTAAGTCACTTTCTCTTTCAGAAGATACCTTCTATTATGGAATTACTTCTCAGCACTGTGGAAATTACATAGGTTCCTAGAAGTTACAAGATGAAATTTCATTCAGGCCAGAAACATGGGTAGCATGGACTTTCATGCATGGTCTGATACTTCTGTGACTGTAGGTAAGCCATGCTTGGGTAGGTATACACAAAAGAACAGTGGTAGTCATGAGAGAACATGGGTCAGTTTTACCAACTTCTTCAAGGGTTGAATGAAGTTCAGACTTAGAACAGGGATTCTGCATAGCTGTCATTTCATCTCAACTCAGTTTTCCTTTTTAGTGGCTTTGCAGCCAGACAGCACAATTACATTTGTCTGTCAAGCTCTCCATAATACACCTGGGTTTTCATTATTATGCAATCTGAGTGCACATGGATTTTTCATAAAGACATGTGCTTCCTACAAGATATTAATGTTCAACCTGATGATCCTAAACTCCTAAAATAGGCCCCCAAACATACCTGAAACCCAATAGTAATTGCAGGAAGTCCACTAATACCCATGCTTTCAAACCACAGATACGTGCTATTCAGTGAGAAAGCACCTTTAGCCTAGTCTCACTGCTTAGTAACAAAAAGTTAGGTTGGTGGCATACACCATTTCCAACAAAATGAGGAAACCTAAACCACTGACGAACATTGTCAACTCCAGAAATTGGGATTAGGTTATGGAGAAAATAAAAATATTAAATGAAGTTACCCTGATAAATATTGACTTTCTGGCAAGTCTGGATCTCTTCATGCTAAATAAAAATATGAGGTTTCTTAGTGACACTTGACCTATGAAGTCATCTCCAATAATGTTATAATATATTGGACAAGAACTGCAAAACAAATGATTCCCCTAACTGAGCCAAATTATTACAACAGCTTTTGACTAATTCTCTCCATATTATGCTTTCTTTTTGCCAATTACCACCTACTTCTTCCATATGGTTTTCCTAGTTTATGGGAATTTCAGGCTGTTGGTATCATAAACTTAAAGAACAATGACCACAGACAGAAAGTATAAACAAAATGCAATCATAAGCTAATAATCTTATTTTGGGGAAGGAAGGTGAAAAAGAAGACAAAATTACTGAAAAATGTACAAGAAACAAGAGATAAGTTTTCTTGGTTGGGTTAAGTTTATCAAATTATATTCTTAGAATTCTATCTCTCAGCTGCTTTCTGAATTCTCATAAACAAAAGTCAAAAAAAGTTCCAGTTTTCATAGCATTTTCCTCTTTCTCCTCTCCTAAATTGGGGTTAACTCAATTTCTCATCATATTCTTCTAGAGAAAAGACCACTGTTAATAAAATAATTTTGTACTTTGCACAAGTATATCTCCAAGTAAATAATATCATGAATAATATAAATTTTGATGATACAAATGAAAAGCAAAATGGTTCCACACAAGTTACCGTGTATGGAAAAAGGAATGTAAATATGGATGGTCCTTGTACTAAAAAAAAAAAACAAAAAAAACCAAAACTTACCAAATATAAGGGCGAAAAGACCTGTTCAAAAAAAGTAATGGAGTCATGGGTGTAAACAAAGAGAAGTGGGAGTACTACTAACTGCATGCTGGGTTTAAAACTATGTTTTGACATTTGAACGCTAATTTTATGGCATGAGCTTATAAAAAATCCTATTCTACTGCCATGGTAGAATGGGCTTCCAGATCTGGGAGACGAGGTCACTTTTAAATACTCCATCATGGTTTAATGATGTAGGATGTTTTTCTGGGTTGGGTTTCAGGAAAGCCAGCTATGCATGAAGTCAAGTTGTATAGATCTAGTTCCAGCCAACTGGATATAATACACAGCTCAAGAAAATGCCTTTTACTCTATTTACATCAAAAAGTCTGACCCTGTTAATATTGACAAAACAACAGTTGCAATTTATGAAAGAAAAACAACCCACCACAAAAATTTTCTTTTGATATTATGGAGATAAAACGAAGTTCAGTTGACTGATTCAACTCACTTTTCAACTCACCGTGGTTTTGTAGAAATATGATTCTGGCTTCATAACCCTCTTTTTTTTTTTTTCCCCAGTTCAATTTTTGATTCATTTTATGGCCCTGAGAGTGTACTAAACTGGAGCCCCACTTATCAAGATTTAACAGTCATTTCTTTGGGGATATGGAATGGGTCATTGGAATATCAATTGATAAAACGGGACAAAAAGAATCTACCAATGCAAAACAGTCACAAAACAGGCCTGCATTCTTTCCTATCCTGACATTCAGCATGCTGCATATCCTTGGGCAAGTCACTTCAACATATCAAAGGGGAGCCCTGGTATAGATAAGATTGCCAGCACCTGTTCCCCTTGGCTACATTACAGAGATTATATTACCGTAGGGTGGTAAAGGTTCATTTTGTTTTGTTCTATTTTGTTTTAATCAGAAAGGCAGAAAAACCTGGGTCACAGATTTGGTTCTGCCTCGTGGTCACCGTCTAACATTCTGCACATTTCGCTCCCTCTTTGGGCTTCAGTCTTCTTATTTGCAAAATAGAAGTTGGATTAAATGATCTCTCAATTTTTTTCTAGCTCAAAATTCTATCATTGGGGGAAAAAAAGTGCCTCTGGGCTTCTAATTTGAATGCCAGCTTTCGGCCTGATGCGAATTAAACTGTCTGGGTTATAAACCAACTAACTACAAAACAAGGTTTATAATGGAAACAACAAGTGACCCTTGGCTGTGACAAAGCTAACAGTTCCCGCTATAATATTCAGTTACCGCTCATATCCCTGGACAGCAACTGGGGTGTTATGTAACAGGGACTGTTGCAGGATTGCCCAATCCTTTCACCTAACCCGAATTGTACAGTCTGCTTGTGGCTCCTGTAGTACCTGGTTCTCTTCCGTGATAAGCTCCAGGATAGATGTGGCTGCCACCACTGAACACAACGCTTGCTGGTTTAAAATAATACAATTATATGCAACTTGCAAATACTGTCCTTTTTAAAGTACATTATTTTTGCTTTCCCTTCTGCCTCTTTTCTAACTGGCAAAGACTTCTTGCCCAAAATGACCTAGCACTAGGAAAAATTCTAACAAATAATAAAATGCTCAGTACAGGTAGAGTACATACTGTCCTCTGACTTAAGGCACAGACCAAGGAGCAAGATCCAGCTGGAACGAGCTAGAGGAAAGGCAGAGAAAGATGATTTATGTTAACTACCACAAATCTTACATGGAATGGACTTGACTCTTTTTTACCTTTGCCTTTAGCCTGTATTCCCTTTATTATATGCAAATGTTTTAATTTTCAGGGAAAAAAATTGTGGCAAATTTAGAAGAAAAAGAACATTTTTTTTATTGAAGTGTAATTGACATCATTTTTATCACACAGAATAGAAATGGGTATCGAAGTAAATATCAAGTCTGACACTTAAAATGAAACAATAGATTTTTTACAAGATGGGCATATCATTTAAAAGTTTAGTGATTAGAAACAATGTAAACATGTGTTCCTCAAAATAGAAGAATTAATAACATGTCTCTCAAAATATATTAACTTTTTTCTGCTTATGAAATTTTTACATTCCTATTTTTGAAAACACAGGTAAGCATAAAAAACAAAGAATCAAAACAACTTATCAAATAATCTTCTACAATCTTTCGGTGCATTGTTATATTAACAGAATAAAGAAATTACACTTATAAAATTTGCATGCCATTTATCAATCACTGTCATATAAACATTGATATTATTTAAATTTTGTGAATGATAAAAATGGGTATGTATTTTATTAGTTATAATATACTCATCCATTATGATTGAATTCTAGATTGTGTCCAATTTTTCTATGTATTTTTTATGAATGATACAATAAACATACTTTGCAAACATTTTTCCAGAATTCTGATTATTTTATTTCTTGAGCTACACACCTTAAGTTATTTATACAGACTACCATCTAAATCTAAAAGCTATAACCAAAATTTTAAAAATGATTTTCCATCCACTAGAGGGAAACCCTAATGCCAAATAAATGTATACTATAAAGAAAGAAACTATATAAGGTAGAAATAAAAATTCTGTATATGATGCAAAGCATGTATATACCTGAGTACTTATATTTCAAAACAATGTTGTAAATATGCTAAATTCTCAAAACTGTCCACAAGGAAGAAATTCATTTAATTACATTAATTACATTAAATAAAAATATTAGTTATAAAACCAGGCTTAGGAATGACAATGATTAGAGACTTGGTTATGGATAGATTTTTAAAAATCATGATACAAAATAAAAATTACTGGTAAGATGAGAACTTACATCAAAATTACATAAGTACATGCATTCGCAAATCATCTTGTTTTCAGATAGATAGATATAGATGTATATGCATATCTATCTACTTGTTTCTATATCTACTTATCTATGTATCTAGCCACACAAACACAATGGAAGAGATGCCTCTTCTTCCATCTGAAGCTACTCATTCACTTATTGTCTGGGTGCCAACATTCCCAGTTTCCTTCAGGGAATTTAATCTATTCATTGCCTACCTCCTCTCCCGTATCTAAAGTTCCTTACTCTCAACTGGATTTTTTTCTATTAGTATTTTAAAAGTATACAAGCCTCTTCCATTTTTAATATCTTTCCAATTTCCACTTTCTTCCCTAGTTATTACTCTACTTCTTTCCTCCCTTTGACAGCCAAATAGTTTTTTGAAGAAATGTTTGTACATACTGACTCTCCTTTGTCATTATCTTATCACACCTTGAGTCACTGTAAAAGAGATCCTACTTTTATCATTCAATGGCCTTTGTCAATCCCTTAATTCTCCTATTACATCTCCTCTCTGGCCAGTCTTTTTCTGTCTCTTTGGGCTCTCCTTTTTTGCCCTCTTGTGTTAAGGCTGTTCCTCAGGTTTTGCCTTTTAAGTCATGTCACAGTTTATGACCTCCTGTCATTGAATTTTGAATACTATATTGTTAATTAAGCAACATCATCAACTTTGTAAATACATATTAAAAAAACTTCTTCACATCATTAGCCACTCAATTTTTACACACAATTATACATTCCCTTAGGTGCCATAGTTTTTACTTCTTCTTAAGCCTGCTGCTGGAGCTAGAAAATCCCCATTTAAATACATTTTGAAAATCCTAGAATTTTAGAAATAAAATAGCAAGTTTGCAAAGTGAAAGAAAAAGTTATTTGAGATGAGCATGTCTATCTATTTGCTAGGGGAAAGCAAACAAACAGTTTTCCAAAATTTATTTCTACCATAAGTAGAGATGGAGGATGACCTTGAGAGGCTGGAGACCCACCCAATGGCCCCATTCTTGTCAGAGGTGCCTGAGACTGCCACTGGAGAAGAGGAGCTTCTTTGTATGCTTAAGCCTTGACTCAGTAACTGCCTTGTGCTGCCCACCCATGGCACAGTGAAGTGCTTATGGAAAAGAAGATTCCAAGCTGACAGCTGGGACTCCCTCTCTCAAAGCAGCTCCTGAGAAAACTGGATTGTGTTTAGTCAGATGCATATAGGACTAATGCCCTGTCTATTCTTCACATATCCTAAGATATAGTTCTTTCATTCTTTCAAAGAATTTATATATCTAGGAAGTTTAAAATCAACTTGGTAAGATACTGCCTGCCTTCTAGTAATGAGCTTGATCAATGCAATTGTCTGATGACACATTTAGGCTTTTTAATTGAATTTTTGTACTGATGTGGCTTGAAAAGGGCTTACTTCATGTGAGTGGGTTTTGGACTCTCATTTTAGTGCATTACATGGTAATGGTGTTGGGTTGGCGGCTCTGGGAATGCAGGAGGAACAATAGAAGTGAGGCCACAGGGCCACCATCTTCCAGCCCCCACCCCGCCCTGCCCCCTCCTTCCTTAACCCCTGACTCTCCCGCCAAAAGGATGTATGCCCAGGTTATGGCTCCATAGGTAACCTGATACCTATGCAGGAAACAGGAGTATCAGGACCCCCCCCATACCCTCAGATCATCAAATACCTTACCATGTATGGATGTGAATCCATGCCCTGCCTTGGCCCGATTAAAAGACCCTACCCACTCCCTCCCAGCACGACTCCCCCCAGTCGCGGAACCTCGCCCGAGAGAGTGCCAACCTCCTCCTGGAGGGACTTTCCTGGCTCCCCTTTTCCTGAGCCCTGAAACTTCGCCAGAGTGCCTTTAATAAATTTTGTCTTGCACCTACCTTGCCTGCCTGGTGGTGTGTTTACCTTGCCTGCCAAACTTTACAATGAGAAACAGAAGAACTGGTATCTGCTGGCAAATTCTTAAGTAAGGGAGCTACTCAGTGGTAGAACCAACCAGATCAACTCTGAATGCATGATTCTGAACCTCTAAATGCCTAATGTTTTGTTGTGTATATTTTAATTTAATTCAACTTTTTGTGGGTTCATTAAAATTCTTCTCAAAAGTAACAGCGAGAAAACCACTACAATGTACATTAAAAAAAGGTGTGTTTTAGGCCAAACTGAAATTGTTTCTTGGACTTGTAAAATAAAAACTAGACAAACTACATCTAAGGATAAGATTCTGAGTGGGAGACAGAGCCCAAACATCAAACATTCTGCCAACAGACGTACAATTGGTAAAATTATGCTCTCGTTTGGCACTGATCAGACATTCCCAAAAGTTGTACGGCCACATAGTGGAAATCAGACATAAAACAGCCTTAGCCATTGGGTAAATTTTATTACTTATCCAAGTAAAAAAAGCATTTTTAGGGCATGACAGACTGAAATGTAAGGTCATACAGTACAAACTGTACACTAATAAAATTTTGTCTTGTGTGTGGGTTGGAAGCATGAATTTTCATGACTACACCAAGTTATAATCACATTCTTGGATTTTGGATTTTTTCCTTTTTTACTAGTTCAAGGATAACCTCCTATTTTGTAAATTTAATCTTAAAATATGGATTATAGAGAAAAAATGGAAATGCTAATAATATTGCAATAAAAGAATCTGAATAAATCTTTGGCAAACAGAAGGCCATGTTCCAAATGATTAATCAGAAGTCTATTTTAATTTGGAACAGATTTCTGCCTAAGACAGTAGAGGAAAAAAGAAAAAAACAACAGCCACACCAAAAAACACACAGACAATGATAATTATATACAGCACTATTTAGGTCTATGTTTTGTGTAGGATAAACCATTTGATATAGGAAATGACAATGCTTATTAAGTCAGCCAAAATATTAAGGAAAGCACCATAGCCAAAGCCAAGATGCCACCAGTTATAAAACCCTTCCTTCCTATATATCAGGTAATATCACTTGGCATAATGTAATGTGGACACAATCTTCATTCAAATAACAAATAATTCCAATGTAATTCAGCTGTAATAACCTTGTTTCAAGATAATAAGAGATGGGAAAAAATCAAATCCCTGATATCTCCTGAGCACAAATACCCCTAAAAATCTTTGGGTAGGTTTCTACAGGTGTCTCATCTATACCATCAAGCTTAGCTTCTTTAGGAACAATGATTTAGTTTGTTTTACCTCCAGCACAGAGCATAATATCTTTCATATTGAATTTCTAAACATATTGAATTTCAAACAAAAGGTTATTTCATTAATTTGCTAAGAATTTTGGAAGTTTGGGTAAAGTAGCTCTCAGAATGACTCTAGAAGAGTTTTGGGGAAACTTCTTTAATAGGGCATTATTTATGGTCTCAGATTGAAAGGATCATATAATCAAGGCATGACTGGGACACAAAAGAAATGAAACAGACTAAAGCTATGAATAATCAAATAACTAAATAAATGGAGAAGTATTTCATATTCACCAATAGGCATACTCAATATTGTCAAGATGTTAAGTCTTCCCAACTTAGTTACAGATTCAGGGCAATCCCAACCAAAACCCCAAAAGATTATTTTATGAATATTAACAAATTGATTCTAAAGTTTATATAGAGAAACAAAAGACCCAGAACAGCCAACACAGTACTGAAGGAGGACAAAGGTGGACATACTGACACCACCTGACTTCAAGATTTACTGTAAAGCTATAGTAATTGAGACAATGTTGCATTGGAGAAAGAATAGACAGATCAGCATAATACAATAGAGATCCAGAAATAGAATAAATAAATATATACAACTGATCTCTGACAAAGAAACAAAGACAATACAATGAAGCAAAGATGGTCTTTTCAAAAAATGGTGCTGGAACAACTGGATATCCATACTCACTGCCTCCCCCCCAAAAGAATCTAGACACAGACCTTAAACCCTTCACAAAAACTAACTCAAAACGAATCATAGACATAAATGTAAAATGCAAAACTATGAACACCTAAAAGATAACAGAGGAGAAAACCTAGATGACCTTGGATGTGGCGATGATTTTTTAGATACAACAGCAAAGTCATGATCCATGAAAAAAAATAGTTGATAAAGTAGATTTCATTAAAATTAAGAATTTCTGGATAAGACAATGTCAAGAGAATGAGAGATAAATCACAGACTGGGAGAATATATGTGTGAAAGTCTCATCTGATAAAGGACTGTTATCCAAAGTATACAAAGAACTCCTGAAACACAATAGTAAAAACACATAAGAACCTGCTTTAAAAATGGACCAAAGACCTTAACAGACACCTCACCAAAGGAGATATACAGATGACAAATAAGTGTAGGAAAAGATGTTCTGCATCATATGTTATCATTAACTGCTAATTAAAATAGAAGTGAGATACCACTACACATCCAGTAGAATAGCCAAAGTCCAGAACACTAACAATACCACATTCTGGAGAGGAGAAAGAGCGATGGGAACACTCATTCATTACTGTGGGGATGCAAAATGGTACAGCCACTTCGAGAGACAGTTTTATAAGAATAAAAACAAGATAACCATACTATTACCATATAATCCAGCAATTGCACTCCTTAGTATTTCCCCAAACTGTTGAAAACTAACGTCAAAAAGCCAAAACAAAACAAACACCAACAACAAAAAAAACAAACAAAAAACCAAAAAACTTGTATACAGGTGTTTCATAGAAGCTTCATTTGTAATTGCCAAAACTTGGAATGAACCAAGATCTGCTTCAGAAGATAAATGGATAAATTGGGGTACATCCCAACAGTAGAATATTATTCAGGTCTTCATGCTATCAAGCCATGAAAAGACATGGAGGAAAGTTAAAATGCATATTACTAAGTGAAAGAAGTCAAGCTGAAGAGGGTACATGCTGTATAATTCCAACTATACGACCTTGGGGTAATAGCAAAACTGTGGAGACTGTAAAAAGATCAGTGGTCATCAAGGGTTGGCTGCTGGTTGGGGTGGCGGAGGGAGAATGGATAGTCAGAGTACAGAGCACAGAGGATTTTTAGGAGAGTGAAAATACTTTGTATGACATCATAATGATGGATAGATGTCATTATACATTTATTCAAACTCATAGAAGGTATAACACCAAAAAAAAAAAAAAAAAAACACCCTAAAGTTAACTATGGACTTTAGGTGATAATGATATATAGCTTCATCACTTGTAACAAATTACCACTCCAGTGGAGGATTTTTGGATGGGAGCAGGACGTATATGGAAAATCTCTGTACCATCCTCTCAATTTTGCTGTGAACCTAAATGCTCTAAAAAAATAAAATCTTAAAAAAAAAAAAAGATACCTAGACCATTGTGATGGACATTGGGCTTTGCCCAAGTCCATTAACCTGTCTGAGCCATAGTTCCTCATCAATATAAAAACTGCTCCAACTCTAAAAATCCAAGATTCTTGAGATTAGTGATCTCAGCTGGAGATGACCATATGCCAGCATCATTTACGAACATCCTTTTATTGTTGCAACTCAATTAGAAGGAGCCCCTAGGATTTATTATTTTTACGTACAGTCAAGTTCATTCTCAGTAAGCACCCACATCATTCTGTTTGTCCCTCAAGCAGATAAATGATTAATATCCTAGAAAATTATATTGTCCCTACCCTTGTCCTATTTCCCAAAGTCTTAACTTTCTCAATTCTCCAAATTAGTCTTGCTAAGTAAATTTTTTTCTGATAAGGTGAGGATATCTAGTAAACAAAGTAAATTTAAATATTTGAAGTCAAACGAGTTACTTTAGTGCATTATAAACAAAACCAGCAACAGCTTCATTATCACCCTGTTAACCTTAAATAATCTTTATAAAATTCTCATTTCGGGGATGGATCTTTGGTATAACATGCTATTTCAGCTATTTAAGAAGTCAGAACTTTAAAATGTTAGTTTTCCCTACTGGAAAATACTGATTTAAAAAAAATTAGTTTTAGTTTCTCATTTTCATGGAAAGAGTAAAAATTAACAAATACCAATAGGTTTAAAATACAACACCCAGGGCTCCTGGGTGGCTCAGTGGGTTAAGCCTCTGCTTCCGCTCAAGTCATGATCTCAGGGTCCTGGAATGGAGCCCCGCAATGGGCTCTCTGCTCAGGGGGAGCCTGCTTCCCTCACTCCCTCTGCCTGCCTCTCTGCCTACTTGCGATCTCTCTTTCTCTGTCAAATAAGTAAAATCATATATATATATATATATATATATATATATATATATATATATACCACACAATATCCTTGAACAATCCAGTTTCCCATAACTTGTGGGTGCTGCACCCATGACCTCTTCAGGACCTCATCAGTAAACAAAGTTACTGAATTTACTTCAGACCTGTGCTTGCATCCTGGTATCTTCAGGGCAGCATTACTTCAGAGGTCAGGGGTCTGCTATCAGGGAAGGCACCACAGTCAGCTGGCAGGACAGTCTGAGTAGAGGAACAATCAGGGAGGTTCCAGGCTTGTTTATGTTAAAAGCTCTTGCTGCTAGAGAGCAGAACGAACTCCTTTAGAATTTGTTCCCATAATAGTCCCCAAGGTAATGACACACAGCTGTGGAGAGGAAATAGGCTTTTTAATTTGTTAACCATGCCCAGAAAAGAAGAAAACAAAATGCTCAAAAGAGACTATAAAGAGTTCTTTTTAAAGTCTTCTCCAGAAACAGCTAACAAAAAAAAAAAAGAAGGCGGTACAGACATTTCCTCCTAATCACACAGAGTATGTATACATGGTTTGTTTGTTCCTTAATATGCATCCAAACTTTGATTTGAATCTAAAGAAATCATTTTTCTGACTTCTCAAGGTAACCTTCCTTTAATGATCACATTGTCCAAAGACACTGCTACCATAAGACCCCTGAATCCTTACTGCTGAAAGAGCGCATTTGGAAAAATTCCAAAAATCATGGAAAACAGACCTAAACTTTTATCCAGAAGATTGAGGCTAAGATAAGAATGTGATTTCCTGAAAATGAAGTCCCCAGGTTTTTAGAGCAGGAAGTGAAACACTTTAATACAATTCCATCCTGCATAAAGCCCCTGCCAAACCTTCTCTCCCTTTTCATTTAAAGAATTGCTTCCAGTTTCTTGTTTTTAATGAATTTACTTTAGTTATCATGAAATACTTCAAATATACAGAAGGTAAGATTGTACCATGGCTAGTGTCTGGAACCAAGACCTAGCTATGAAGCTCCATCAAGTTTTAACAGTTAACCACGCTTGCTTCAACTTTAATTTTTTGTTGTTGTTAAGAAACAGCTCATTACAAATATGACTGATGTCCACTCACCACCTTTTTCACATCTTATGGCATTTCCTTCCTCGATCTCTGCCTTCCCAGGGACCCATCCTAAATTTGGGTCTCATTCTCATGCATGTTTGCCCTATTATAACACAATGTCCAGAGTTGTTTGGCATGTTTTAAGATTTTACATAAATTGTATCATATGCATTCTTCAGTAATGTCCTTTCTTCAGTTACTATTGTCTTTGAAACTTACTCAAGTTGATATGGGCGGCTGTCGACCATTTTCCTAGTGCCCCATATCTATTTTCAAGATTTTTCTACAATTTATCTGCCCAATCTTTTTCATTTTGTTGCCATTATTCATGACACGGTGAACATTTTCATACATGTCTCTTTGAGCACATATGCCACAGGTTCTCCAGATTTCAACTCTATTTGATGTCAAATTTCGAAATGGATATAACAATTTACACTTCTAGCAGGTTCCAAACCTTAGCAACACCAGATATTGCCAACAATAGACACAATTTTTGTTAATCTGAAGTGTGGTTTTCAAGTGTGAATTTCTTTTTTTACTAGCCTCTTTACCATGTTCATGAGATTTCAGTTTCTATTCCAAGCCATTGCTTGGTTTTGCTAATTTATAGGAGTTATTCATTACTTTTACATAGTTATTCTTTGTTGGATATTGGTGTTATAAATATCCATTCCAAAATGCAGATTTTTCAAAACCTTGTTCATCAGTATGGCTTTCTTTCTTTCTCTCTTTTTTTTTTTTTTTGGCCAAAAAGATGTTTTTAAAATCAATATACTCCAGTTTATCCACAGTGAACTCCTTCCCCATCCTAAGGTCATAAAAATAGTCTCTTAAATTTTCTTTTAGCAATACTAAGTTGATCATATAATGTTTCTTTTTCAACCTACTAAGATAGGCCCTTAATAAATGTTCTATTTAATTTCTTAGTACTTCACTTAAATTTTCACCTCCAAGTCACAATGAAGTTTTATCTATATAGTTGACTTTTCTTGTACTATTTTTGTTTGGCTTCAGTATTAATATATATTATATATATTAATATAACAGAACCAGTTGGCAATTTTGGCAATTTTCATTCCTTTTACAGTTGACACATAGTAGAGGTTCTGCATCCTTTGACTGTTTCATAAAACTCACATCTAGAATTTTCCAGTCCTTATTTGGAGAGAAAGGTCAGAGTCCCATAAAATGCTGAAATAATTGTTTTAATTGTGCCAAGAGTTAGTTATTTTCTTTGTTTTTTTTTCTGTTTCTTTTAACATAATTATTGCCAATTCTTTTATAAAATATGCATTTTATCTCATTTAAATGCATGGAACAAAAATTGTTACTGGCATTCACAAATGATGTCTACAATTGCATTAGATCTTTATTTATGTCCTGTTACTATTTAATTTGTTATTTACTTATTTTTTTTTATTATATCAATCATGTAAAATATTTGCCATATAATTAGGCATTTAAAAAGCCATATTTGAGTTGCTGATCCTTTTATTATTTCTCTGTTGTCATTTCATGTATTTCTGCTTTTCCATATCTAAGATTCTCTCTTCTTTCTGTAGGTTTTTTCCTAGCTTCTTGAATAAAAACCTCATCAATTTTCAAAACAGTCTTATTTTCTAATAGATGCATTTAGGAGTCGAACTTTTCTCACTCTGTGAACATCTTATGCTTTAATCTTGCTTCATTAGGTAATACACGCTTTTTTCTGTTTCTTTTTCTGGGGTTAAGGATAGTCCCATTAGAGGGACAACCAAGAATGGTAAAATTTAAAAACTACATATATTTACCATTCTGATGAATCATTAATTGTTATACTCAAAGGGTTAAGAAAGTTACCATTTATTCCCTGTCTTATGAAAAATTGATATACAAAAACTTTTACATATAAGAGAAAGAACTTGAGAATGATCCACATGAAATGATAAAATGTTTGCCTTAATGATA
The DNA here is from genome assembly GCF_020171115.1 of Neogale vison. NCBI lineage: Eukaryota > Metazoa > Chordata > Mammalia > Carnivora > Mustelidae > Neogale > Neogale vison. The sequence goes on along the minus strand of NC_058091.1, from coordinate 69,011,974 downwards.
ATGTCCTGTTATGCTTCTCCAATGTTATATATATCTGTTGATAATTAATCATTTGAATGGGATGATAGGGTAGAGAGAACAAACAAACAAACAAACAACAACCTAGAACTAGAATCCATTACCAGTTGAAAATAATCAGGTACTGTCGGGGCCCCTGGGTGGCTCAGTGGGTTAAGCCACTGCCTTCGGCTCAGGTCATGATCTCAAGGTCCTGGGATTGAGCCCTGCATCCGGCGGGGAGCCTGTTTCCCCCTCTCTCTCTGCCTGCCTCTCTGCCTACTTGTGATCTCTGTCTGTCAAATAAATTAAAAAAAAAAAAAAGAAAGAAAAAGAAAAGAAAAGAATCAGGCACTGTCTTTGGGCATGTGCAATCAAAAAATGAAAAAAAAATGAAACAAAATATGGCTCCTAACAATAAGGAGTGGGCTTTTTAGTTCAGCTAAATCAATCTTTAAATCATGATTTATATAAATGAGGATAAAATCCCCTTCAGAAAATAATATATTCAAACATAACTCTTTGGGTTATATCTATGTGAAAGAGGCCTTCAGAAATAGAAAATGGAAGTGTGAAAAAGATATTTTTATTAAAAATGTCAGAAATAGCATATATTTAATCTTTTAAAAACTCATGTAAAAGCATTACAAAAAACACAATACAGAGAACTTTAATCTGGACTTTTTTCTTTTCTTTTTTTTTTTTTTTGCTGTCAATAGAAATGTTATCATTTAGTGCTCTTGAACTTCAAATTACTTTAATCCCTTTTATTTACAGGTTTTTATCATACTTTCCATAACTTGTGGACCCATGTTTCAGCCTATCTTCTCACAGTAGCCTTACAAGAAAGAAATACTAACAGAACTCTGCAACCTAGCTTTTGATGTGGTGCAATGGAAAGAAGACTTTTGAAATTTGTCACACTTTTGAATTATGCCTCTGTCATTTACTCATTACATTTACATTGCCATTTATAAATTTTGCTATGTGATGTCCAAACAAGGAATTTTGGTGTCACTGGTAGTTTATCTACCTAGCTCGTTAGCTTGCTAGCTCTACCTACCTACCTATTATCAAAAGCTCATAAAAAAGCAGGAGTGAAATCAACAAATTACTTAATAGAAATTAGTAAAAATGTATTGTGCACACACCAAAAAGACAGTTTGCAAACCAGAAGCATGCAAAGTAAAGTACGGATTGAAGCATGGAAGTGTATTGTTACAATGCAGCTTACAGAGTAGGAAGGCAGTGTTTAATTTTTACAGTGGTTGGTTACAATATTAGAATATTCTTAAATGAAAGGGAATTGTTTAGTGGTGACCTCATATCAATTTTAGGTAACTATTTAAGTTTTGTTTATGATTTTCAGAGGCATAACCAAGAAGTGACCCAGGTCAAGTTAACTTCACTTGTCTTGTAACAGAAACTGACTTAAACTTTGCTTGTATCACTAACTGGTTTTATCATCTCAGGGAATTCTCATTTGTGTTTGATTTTAACACTGTCTATTATCTATTTGGTGTCCTTTTTTTTTTTTTTTTTTTAAGTAGGCTCCACAACCAGCATGGTGCCCAGTGCAGGGCTTGAACTCATGACCATGAGATCAAGAGCTGAGCTGAGATCAAGAGTTGGAAGCTTTACTGACTGAGCACCCAGAATTTGGTATCCCTTTCAACCCACAGTTTCATTAATTCTTTGTATGTTGTGACCCATCACTCCTCTGTAACTTCTAGAAGATTATTGTCACAACTTTCAGATCTACCTTTTATGTTATTTAACTTTTCTTAAGAAATGAAACAAGTTTCATTTTCCTTATCTTTTGTGGTGTGTTCTATAAGAATTCCTTGGCTTGATCTTTCATCATGTTATTTTTTCTTTTCAACTTTTTTAAGACAATGATTTGCAGTCCCTTATTATGGAAAAGTTCAAACATATTACAATAGAAAAAATATTATAATTAAATCTATGCATCTGTCATTAACTTATTTTTAATAATTATTAATATGTGACCAGTTTTGTTTCATCTACAAGTCCTGTCTCAAATTTTACCCTCTATGGTGAGATTTTTAATTTTCATGATCTGTTTAATTATTTCTTTTATGTGCTCCATGTTTACTTGTAGAATTCTCAGTTTTCAGGTATAATTTTCTGGTTACTCAAATCTGTAGGCTCCATTTCACTCTATTCTTTTTTTTTTTTTTTTTTTTTTTTTTAGTGTACATATGTTTTTTTTTCCCAATTTATTTATTTTCAGAAAAACAGTATTCATTATTTTTTCACCACACCCAGTGCTCCATGCAAGCTGTGCCCTCTATAATACCCACCACCTGGTACCCCAACCTCCCACCCCCCCCGCCACTTCAAACCCCTCAGACTGTTTTTCAGAGTCCATAGTCTCTCATGATTCACCTCCCCTTCCAATTTACCCAAATTCCCTACTCCTCTCTAACGCCCCTTGTCCGCCACGCTATTGGTTATGCTCCACAAATGAGTGAAACCATATGATAATTGACTCTATCTGCTTGACTGATTTCACTCAGCATAATCTCTTCCAGTCCCGTCCATGTTGCTACAAAAGTTGGATATTCTTCCTTTCTGATGGAGGCATAATACTCCATAGTGTATATGGACCACATCTTCCTTATCCATTCATTCGTTGAAGGGCATCTTGGTTCTTTCCATAGTTTGGCGACTGTGGCCATTGCTGCTATAAACATTGGGGTACAGATGGCCCTTCTTTTCACGACATCTGTATCTTTTTTTTTTCTTTTTTTTTCCCCAATTTATTTATTTTCAGAAAAACATTATTCATTATTTTTTCACCACACCCAGTGCTCCATGCATGCTGTGCCCTCTATAATACCCACCACCTGGTACCCCACCCTCCCACCCCCCCCCCGCCACTTCAAACCCCTCAGACTGTTTTTCAGAGTCCATAGTCTCTCATGGTTCACCTCCCCTTCCAATTTACCCAAATTCCCTACTACTCACGACATCTGTATCTTTGGGGTAAATACCCAGGAGTGCAATTGCAGGGTCGTAGGGAAGCTCTATTTTTAATTTCTTGAGGAATCTCCACACTGTTCTCCAAAGAGGCTGCACCAACTTGCATTCCCACCAACAGTGTAAGAGGGTTCCCCTTTCTCCACATCCTCTCCAACACATGTTGTTTCCTGTTTTGTTAATTTTGGCCATTCTAACTGGTGTAAGGTGATATCTCAATGTGGTTTTAATTTCACTCTATTCTTAAATGTTCACTGGTTCTTGATTGTGCTCTTAATTGAAGGCTGAAATTTCTGATTGGACTATCTGATGTGTGTATTTGCACAACCCAAGGAGGGATTACCAGTTGTGATAAGCTGTTAGTATTTGTGCAGCAGACTGTTTGCCCAAAGATGGCCTGAAAGAGATAGGTGCCACTGCACTGAATACTTCAGCAACTAGTCTTCTGTGTGTGAGGACTTCCCTAGGAAGAAGAATCACTTGGAGTTCTGCCTCATTTTTCTAACCCAAGCTCCCATCTACTGGTGCCTCCAGGATGCAGAACATTCTGCCTAGCAAAAAAGTCATGTACTAGGAGTTTGACTTCTGAGATATTCCTGCTACTGGACTGACCTAAGAATTACTACCCCTGCTTCTGTCTTCTCCCCATCCACCCCCTTTAGCTCTGCTCCCAAGGTCTACCCAATGTTGCCCTATGCCTGTTTGCTTTCCATCTTTCAGTTATTCCCTATAGTTTCTGGTCAGTGAGAGGTTTTTCTTTGTTTTTCTAGAATAGTTATGAATTTTTAAAAAATTTTTTGCAGGCACCGTATGACAGCCACAAGCTACCCGGATTAAATCTTGACTTTGCTATTTCCTATGTGGCCTTGAGAAAGTTTATTAACCTCTCTGTGCTTCAGTTTCCTCAATTGTAAGATGGAGGTCAGCACGATTCATGAGGCTGTTCTGAGGATGAAATGCTCAGAACAGGGGCACCTGAGCATCTAAAATGCTCAGAACAAGTGGCACACTCATCCAACTTGGTTTCAGCTGAGGTCATGATTTCAGGCTTGTGAGATCAAGCCCCACTCAGTGTGTAATTTGCTTGGGACTCTCTCTCCCTTTTCCTCTGCCCCTGCCTTCCTCTCTCTCTGTTCTCTAAAATCAATCAATCAATCAATCTTTAAATAAATAAATACAATGCTCAGAACAATGTTTCATTCAGAGTTTAGCATGATTCTAAAATACAAAGCCAATTTTATCAAACTTGCCAGACAAGACAGATCTGTGTTCAGAAACACAACCTCTCCAAGCAAAACCTGAAAATAATTCTGGACAAGCAGAGATTTTGAAGAAGGGTATCAAACATAGGGAGCAACTCTGATTGGCTCCCAGCTTTAAGCACATCTGCTTTTTTTTTTTAATATTTTATTTATTTATTTGACAGAGAGAGAGATCACAAGCAGGCAGAGAAAGAGAAGGGGAAGCAGGCTCCCCGCCAAGCAGAGATCCTGATGTGGGACTCAATCGCAGGACCCTGAGATCATGACCTGAGCCGGAGGCAGTGGCTTAACCCACTCAGCCACCCAGGTGCCCTAAGCATATCTGCTCTAATGTGGGTGGTATTCTGATATATTCCAGGTTAAGATTAACTTGTTTTTATCTTGTGGTTTAAATATAACTTCAAATAACCACGTTTCTCAAACTATATGATTTTAAACAAGAGCGTTTCAAGTGTTATTTCCTTGCTGCTGCTATGATTCAAAGAACAAGGTTTTTGATATTTCATCATTGAGACTCACCAGCTGGAATGCTGTAGAGTTGAATAACAGTAAGTGCTCAGTAAGAGTTACTTGTCTTGTTATTATTGTCATTGTTACTACTCGGAGTAGATATTGTTATATATGTTCATTAGGTGGCCATTATGCCATCTGTGACTGCCTATGTGACCTTAGACAATTTTCTCACCAGCTTTCACCCTCATATTTATCATTAGCAGATGGATATGGCACTGCCTATCTCATCAGGTTAGATGGCCATGGAGACTAGACATATGTATTTAATTGCACCATCATGGTGGTTTTTTCAATAAACTATAGTGGTCGTAATTCTAGTAATTAGATACACTATTCTGGCTCAAATGGTTAAAAAATCTGTTAGAAAACACAACTGTCCCTGGACTTGCTTATGACCAACTGTGCCCATCAGGTGGAAAGTGTTGTTCAGATAAGTGCAGGATCATTTAATGCTCTATATAGTATTTCATTGATTGGCTCAACAGGGACTGCTTGCACGGCATTATTGTGGGGTATTTCTGCTGGTGCAGTTCCCATTGCCACCAGAGAGGGCAGCACTCTACTTGTGCTCCATCAGCTCTGAGTAGTGTAAGTCAAAAGAATTAAAAAAATTGGAAGGTAGGCTAGAACAGTGGCCCTAATATTGGGCTAACGTGGACATCTACAAAAAATAAATAGTGGGTGGCACACTTTTTTTTTTTAAGATTTTATTTATTTATTTGACAGAGAGAGATCACAAGTAGGCAGAGAGGCAGAGAGAGAGGAGGAAGCAGGCTCCCGGCTGAGCAGAGAGCCTGATTCGGGGCTCGATTCCAGGACCCTGGGATCATGACCTGAGCCGAAGGCAGCGGCTTAACCCACCGAGCCACCCAGGCCCCCCTGCGTGGCACACTTTTAAGACAGTACATTGTTAGGTGTTTTAGTTCGGTTTGCACCCTTTCCTCAAAATGATGTGTGTGGATCTGAGAAAAGTGTCTTGAAGGAAGTGGGCCCCCACTCTTCCTCCCGTTCTGTCATGACTGCTCCCTTCCTTTTTAGATAGTCCACTTTCACTTTACAAAAGAAATGCACATCCAGGGAATGCATATTTCAAGGACATGAAACAAAAGGACACATAGTGTTTTTAAAAAAACACTATGAGCAAGTTTGAGGGCCTCTGGATAGAGTGCTTGTTAGGGGAGAGGAAAGAATGATGCTAGAATGCAAAGTAGTGACTAGAGTTTTGATTTTATTAAATCTATTTCAGTCATATGATGAAATATCACATAAGAACCTGAGTATGAGTTCATGTCAGTTTTCCCTAAATATCATATCTAAGGAAACAATCACTTGAAATTGGAACACCAAATATCCTTTGAATGATATAATGATTGAACAACTATTTCTTTTTTTTTTTTAAGATTTTATTTATTTATTTGACAGACAGAGATCACAAGTAGGCAGATAGGCAGAGAGAGAGGGGGGAGGAAGCAGGCTCCCTGCTGAGCAGAGAGCCGGATGCGGGACTCGATCCCAGGACCCTGAGATCATGACCTGAGCCAAAGGCAGTGGCTCAACCCACTGAGCCACCCAGGCGCCCTGAACAACTATTTCTCATGTTTAATCAAAAACAGTGGCTACTAGACATATGAAAAAATGTTCATCATCATTAGCAACCAGGGAAATTCAAATCAAAACCACATTGAGATACCCTCTTTTACCAGTTAGAATGGCAAAAACTGACAAGACAAGAAACAACAAACGTTGGAGAGGATGTGGAGAAAGGGGAACTCTCTTACACTGTTGGTGGGAATGCAAGTTGGTGCCGCCACTTTGGAAAACAGTGTGATGCTTCCTCAAAAAATTAAAAATAGAGCTACCTTATGACCCTGCAAATGCACTACTGGGCATTTACCCTAACGATACAGATGTAGTGAAAAGAAGGGCCACATGCACTCCCATGTTCATAGTAACAATGTCCACAACAGCCAAACTGTGGTAAGAGCGAAGATGCCCTTCAGTAGGTGAACTAAAGAAGATGTGGCCCATATATACAATGGAGTATTACTCAGCCATTAGAAAGGATGAATACTCAACTTTTGCATCAACATGGATGGAATTGAAGGAGATTATGCTGAGTAAAGTAAGTCAAGTAGAGAAAGTCAATTATCATATGGTTTCACTTATTTTTGGAACAAAAGGAATAGCATGGAGGACATTAGGAGAAGGAAAAGAAAAATGGGGGGGGGATCACAGAGGGAGTTGAACCATGAAAGTCTATGGACTCTGAGAAATAAAGTGAAGGTTTTAGAGGGGCGGAGGGTGGGGGGCTGGATGAGCCCGGTGATGGGTATTCAGGAGGGCACGTTTTGCATGGAGCACAGGGTATTATACACAAACAATGGATCATGGAACACTACATCAAAGACTAATGATGTGGGGCACCTGGGTGGCTCAGTGGGTTAAAGCCTCTGCCTTTGGCTCAGATCATGATCTCAGGGTCCTGGGATCAAGCCCCGCATCGGGCTCTCTGCTCAGCAGGGAGCCTGTCTTCCGCCTCTCTCTCTGCCTGCCTCTCTGCCTGCCTCTCTGCCTACTTGTGATTTCTGTCTGTCAAATAAATTTAAAAAAAAAACACAAAAACTAATGATGTACTGTATGGTGACTAACATAACACAATAAAAACAAAACAAAACAAAAAACAATTTGACCAAACCTAAAAATAAACAAGCAAAAACAAAGAATTCTGAAGATCTGAATAAATTATTTAGAAAAGGAAAAGGGACCTGCTTTTATAATGGTCATCATAGTTTGGAAATTACTTCTAATGATAGTAGAAAAAATGATAGTAGAAAATAGTAAACATTCCTTTGACTAAATGGCTCCTGAGACCTGTAGGGTTGAAGGTAAATAAAGCCTAGAAGACCTATATCAGTGATGATTCTGAGCGTCCAGTACCGCATGAACCTCATCCTTTGTTTCCGGTTTCTACTCACAGTAAGAAAACGAACATAGGTGAAGTTAGGAGGGCTTGTCTCCATCTAGTGGTCAGTGTATTATACTAATACCATTATTCCAAAATCAAAATATGGGCATTTTATTTTAACGATAGTGAAAAATGGCCCTAACCAAGATAATGTTATTTTCTAATCATGTCTTCAAATTTGACAGTAATCAGTGAAGATACATAATCTTGGGGCACCTGGGTGGCTCAATCAGTTGAGCATCCTATTCTTGATTTCAGGTCAGGTGGTGATCTTAGGGTCCTGGGTTCAATACCACACTGGGCTCTGGGCTCAGTGGGGAATCCGCTTGTCCCTCTCCCTCTCTCTCTGCCCTCCCACCCCGCTCATGCTCTCTGTCTCTCAAATAAATAAATAAAATCTTTAAAAGAAAAATAATCCCAAAATAGACACAGTGATATAAATGGCTTAAATATATTGTTCCGAAATCCTGTGAGGCGGTTTCTCTGCTAAAAAAAAAAAAAAAAAAAAAAAAAAGACTTCTTCCTATTAAATGTAATTCCAGGTATAACTCATGTTGTCACAGAGTAAGATATGTTAAATGGTTTGACTTTATTTTCATATTAGACATTTCATTTTGACACCTACATGTAAAACAATATTCATTAACATACAGGAGATTGATGACACTGTTTAGGGCTGTTTATAACTAACAGAAAGAGTACTGTGTCTACTAAATTTAAAATATCACTTACCAAGTAAAGAGACTAATTCTTTTTTTTTTTTTAAGATTTTATTTATTTACTTGACAGACAGATCACAAGTAGGTAGAGAGGCAGGTAGAGAGAAAGGAGGAAGCAGGCTCCCCACTGAGCAGAGAGCCCGATGCGATGCCGGGCTCAATAGGATCATGACCTGAGCCGAAGGCAGAGGCTTTAACCCACTGAGCCACCCAGGTGCCCCAAGAGACTAATTCTTAAAGGGTCTGCCAAACCTAGTATTTTCTTTGTAGAAATGTGCCATTTTTCATGATGACTTTTTTCTTTTTCTTTTCCTTTTTCATAAACCCATTAGAGATAAGAATGTTAATCATAGGCTGAAGTTGTATTTTAAAAATAATACTACCCTTCTGTAGGATGTCCCAATTTATAAACGGTCTCATATAGTTTCTATTATTATCTCCATCTTCATTTGACGAAGGTGTCCGGTGACTCTCCCACCCCATCAAGACCTTAGTAAGATTGGCTTGTACATTCATTTATGTTCATAGAAGTCCAAAACCCTCCTTCAAGATTTCTGCCAATGTCCAGAGGGCTCACACACTCAAAGCCACTCCATCTCTGGACTTTCGCATTCATGCCACACATCCCCTGTCTGCAATATGGTAACCTAGGCATGAAACCAGAACCATCCTTAATTTCTAAAAAAAAATACCCACTCAGGCTAATAATACATTATATGTTAATAAAAAAAATACCCATTCAGCCTTGACATGTCAGAGTATATAGTAAATGTCACTGAAGATTAGAAGGACTAGAAGGAAGATAGTTTAGTCACATCTATTCAAACTTCAACTTGAACATTAGGCAGGTGGATTCTGAAGATGTCTTGTCTCTCCTCCACTGGGAAACTTACAATGGTCTTTGTCTCCGCCAGCACTTTAGGCTTAACCAAAGGCTTAACATAAATAACATGCACTCTTTACAAAGTAATTTAAGCAAGTTTTCTAAATAGAAAAAAAAAAAGTTGGTGCACAGTTCACGGACAATACTGTGCTGAGTATCTGAAACACAGGTGAGTGAAGATGCCCTCTAGATCTCAAAACGTTATATTCTGTTTAAACTTTAAAAAAAAAAAGAAAGAAAGAAAGAAAGAAAAAAAATGCTTGGCCTATCAGGTGAGAAGTTATTTCCTATATAAAGTGTGGATTTAATGTGCAAGAAACTCAAATAGACATCTACCCAGAAGAGGAAGAGAAAAAAAAATTTGTCTTTGTCTTTGATTAAGCCGTTTATGACACAATCAAGTGATTATAGTTTTATTTTTTTAACCTAGAAATTGTTTGCCTTGAGGCCCTAAATATAAAAAAATATATATTTTATACCTAAATTAAAAATGCAAAGTAGTAGACATGAAGGTAACACCCTTTGATTAGCAATAAACAGTAGGTGATCTCACATGAATTATTACAAGTAGGGTTTGCCTTATTTTTAAAAACTGTAGTGTTTGGAATACGTCCCTCTCAGCTTTCTCAGATCTTGGACCAGTTTTTTCTTGGCTCTGATTACCAGGAGGAATAGAAAGGAGATTAATCAGCAGAATAAATGGATAAGATTAGAGGCTTGCCTCAAATTAAGAAAAGGACTTCATGTTATATATTATGAAAAGAGGTAGCATAGTATCGGATGATGATAGAGACAAGTTAGTATTAAGTCGTTATGTTGACAAGGGTATAACATACAAGCTATCCAGTCCTTTTATGTCATAACAGAAAATATTTGTTCCATAGGTCAAACTTGGCTGGTATACTGGGTTTGAGTAGTTCAAAGATTTCTGAGCCATTCAGGCAAGCGTCAAATGGCAACAGATTATGGCCAGTGGCTTTCATGGTTTTTTCCTCCCTCTGGGAAACTGGAAGCTGTGCAGTTTCTTAGGAGAAAAATGGCTATGTATATTCCAAAAAAATCTTACAAATAGTAACTCCCAAATGACAAGTGTAATTGGTATTGGATAAAGAGAAAAGGAGGCAAATATCATGTATTTCACTGCCACAGAGTATAGAGCAGCTAAGCTCTCTAATTCTTCAAAAAGCCGTGTTCTTCTCTCCTGAGACTCAGTTTCTCCTCTTTCCCCCATCACCTGCTGAGGTAGCTAGCTCCCCAGAGAACTGTGCCTCCTTTTACTCATCACCTTGGTATCTCTTCCTCTTGAATCTGGATGGCAAACATGACTCATTAGGAAACAATATGATATTGAAGAAGTAATGCTATAGGGTAGAAGAGCCTTGATCAGGGGAAGTCTTACTGATTCCATCTCTTAGGTTTTCACTCTTGGTGAGCCTTGAGCCACTATGAAAAAAAAATAAGTGCTTCAGTTGTGACAGGGGTTGGAAAAGAACACAATGAGTTTCACATAGAGCACAGCAATCTTCCTGCTAAGCTCTGACCAAACTCCTCACCCATAAAACTGAAACATAATAAAATCATCGCATAAAGCCTCTAAGTTTGGGGGTCGATTGTGATGTGACAGTAGGTAACCAGAACACTTGGCTCTCATCAGATCACTTTCCAGATCTCAATACAGATTTTGTATCTTTAGGGAAGCCTTTTCCAACCTCATAGTCTCGGTTGGGCATCCCTTTTAAGTACTGCCTCATCCTAGCAGTTTATATATTGTGTTATAATTGTCCACTTATTCCTGTCTGAGATTAGTAAGAGCAAGGATCACGTCTAAATCGATTATCACTGTACCCTCAGAACCAACAGCGTTTGGTATTCTAGTAGGCAGTAAACAAACATGCCCCACTGAAGCAATGAATGCATTTCTGATGCAAGGAGACCCTGATTTCTTACTCCACTGAAAGTAAGCCCCTTGCCTCTTACACTATTTGATAACCAGCTTCCACTAAAAGCAATCACGTAAACTGTATCTCAGCAAACCATGAGGGGAACATGCGTTGCACCATCCACAAAGCCACTCAGGTCATTAAAAGGTACGGAGGATTGAGCAGCAGAGTTGATTTTCTAAATATTCACTGAACTCCATCGTTCTGGATTTTGGCCAATCGAAGTGTGTTTAATCTTGGGTCAGTGCTCTTCTCGCAGCTTCCATGGCTAAGTAGAATTTTAAGACTGTGAAGGTTCATGAGCTGTGTGTTCTAAGTGGAGAAAAATGCCCTCTTGTATCCTGTAAATAAGACATCTGTGAATTGGCAAATGCCAGCACAAACAAGTTCATTTTGTGACAGTAAAACTGTCACGAACACGTTTAAACTGAAAATATACAACTCAGAAAAGGTTACAAGTTGCAGATGTCATTAAGGCAGTGAATTGAGCCAAATGACCCAAACGATGTAACGGGCAGGAATTTTTATGAAATGAATAAGAAGTCAGAGAAAGTGAAACCCAGACACACAACAGGATGACCTTCAGAACTATTATGTCCCTTGGTGGGTTCCTGGAGTCATCTGAAAAGTGGAATATTCTTCCACAAGCATCTGACCTTGATTAAAGAGTTACTAAGAAAAGGACCAAAGGTATTACCACAGGCTCATCTCAGTCATGAGCTTTGGGTCATTCTTCTTAACTCTTGGCAGTTGTTTACAATTTCTTGTGAGACCTACCTCAGTGCTCTTCTATCATGGTGAGTCTGAGAAGGCACTTTAGGAGAAATGGTATTACAGCCTCTGCCACACACAGTAGCCCCCACACATTGCCTTCTCTGTGGGATTCTTTAGGAAATGAAATTCCAATGCACTGACATCTCAGTGAGAACTGAATTTTTCTTACAACATATCCCTTACCAGGAATTTCCTATCAAAGAAAAGCGCAATGTGAGAACACCGGGCCAATGTGACTTAATACATTTTTTCTGCTATACTACAAATGTAATATGTATATTTTTATACCAAAATTTATTTTTCCATTTGCCTTTAAGGTCCTGATTGTCAATTGCATGTTATATTATTTAAACATTATCGAAGGGCACAGGAAGGGAAACCCTTCTCAAATTAATGCCTTTTTTTTTTTTGAGAGAGAGAGAGAATTTGCGCACATGTGCTTGTGATGGCGGGTGGCAGAGGGAGAGGGAGAATCTTAAGCAGTCTCCCCACTCAGCACAGAGCCCAAAGCAGGGCTCCATCTCATGACCCTGAGACCATAACCTGAGCTGAAATTGAGTCGGATACTTAACCAACTGAACTACCCAGTCACTCCTGAAGTCATTATTATTATTCTAATTTCTCCCAAGGGGAAAAAAAAATAAGACATGGTTGAGAGGTTATCTGTTGCTTATTAGAAAAGAATATATTCCGAAAGCACCACATAATAAATTGAAACCCTTTTTCTTCCATAAACTGACCTGTCTCTCTGTATTCAGAATTATAGAAACTAGAACCCAGGACGACCTTAGCATGCAGTCAAAAGTTCTTATTTTAAAGTCAAGGCCTAGAAAGTTTAACTAAATTTCTCAGATTCACATAGCTGGTGGCAGAGCAGGAATTACCTGCTAATGTTCTTATGAGTCCATTTGACATTACCTGATTTCTCAATGAGATCCAGATACTCAAACCTCTGAACCACATAGAAAGTAAAGTTTTTTGAAGAGGATGCCAAAGGCTTTATAAATTCTTCCCAATGGATGCCTGGGTGTCTCTGTCAGTTAAGCATCTGCCTTCAGCTCAGGTCATGATCCCAGGGTCCTGCATCAGGCTCCTTGCTCAGCAGGGAGCCTGCTTCTCCCTCTTGCCTGCAGCTTCCCCTGCTTGTGCACTCTCTCTTTCTCTTTCTGACAAATAAATTTAAAAAAAACTTTAAAAAAATTCTGCATCCCAAATAACTATATACAATTAATGGGGATATACTATATCCTCTAAAAAATTTGATTTGTCCTTTAAGTGACACAGAAAAAAAAAAGAAGAATTCCCAAACAACAGCAGTCAAGAATGGTCAGAAATTTTTCCAACCCATATCTCTCTTGATTGAGAACAGTATTTTTGCAACCTGCAAGGGGAAAAGTAACCTATTGTAAAATAATTTTAGAAAACTTATTTAAGAGACAGTTGCTCATTTTTTCTTTTAGTGAAGATGGAAACAAGGAAGTAGTCTTTTGGATAGCATGAGAAATATGAATGAAAAAGGCCGAAGTTGGAAAAGACAAGAAAAATTAAAAAAAAAGATTTTCTTTAAGGGAATCAAATTTATAATTATTTGAATATAGTTATACCAGAGAAAAATTCCAGTACATTTTAGTGTATTACCCTGCTCCTGACTTTGATCTACTGATCATGCCTTCCCATCCAGTCTATTCTTAGCCATTAGGAAATATTCATATAATGCCAACATATAACTTGCATAAGGCATAAAATCAATTTAGTAATAGAGTTTTAATTGGTTTCTCATGCCAAAGATTAAAAGTAATCCTTTCTCAAGGTTGTGTTTTCATTATGTCCTTACTATGTAACATTTCTATTGACTTTCTGAACTCAAGTTATTAAGCAAACAAAATGGCAGCCAGCAGGTCCTATAACAGAGGAGTAAGGGTAAGTCCCGGACAAGCCAGACACTTTCATGTACCTGGGGACAACCCTGGTTTCCCTCATACCTTATTATCAAGACATCTATTAAGATGCTTTATTGAGGTCAAAGAACCTGATCAAAAACCTGTATTTAGGGAAAAAAGATTATCACATGAAGCTTGAGGTTTCTTCCTTAGAAGTAAAATAAGAAATGAGGGAGATTTATGTATTTCTGTAGCTGAACACTATCTTGGGTTAGGGCTCTTAATGAAACACAGCTGCTAAAATCTGCTTCAAAATTTCAGACGATAAACCTCTGATATTCCATGGAAATGATAATGCTGGTGAAATGCTCTACCCAGAAACAAACCCAGAACATGGGATTAAAAATATCAGGGCTCAGAGGGCCCTGAAAGATGAAAAATATCTCCATAAATGGAAATATTTTACAAATATTTTCCAAATCAGAGATTAATTCATTTAGGCTGCAAAAGGATGTCAAAAATCCAATCACTTCACCTGTTGCTTTGTCCACATCATCATATTATTTTAAGTACCCACTAGGATGGTTGACTTAATATTTACATTTTCTTTTCGTGATTCTTTTCTTCTTTCTATATTAATCAGAAACATTCCAAAATCTTGGGTAACCATGTTGTCATTTTGTCTTTCATTTCTAAGAAATCCAGCAAATCACTCTCAGATGAACATCTTTATGTGTAACTCAGGATAGCAATATATGTGGAGATAATCATAAAGAAATGTTGCAAACATCTCTTCATAAGTTATGTACATATAAATAATTGTACAAAGTATTTTCTTGGAATTTGGACAAGATTAGCTAACTTTTCAAATTGAGGAGGAAAAAACAAAACAAAACAAAACCTTGGAGAACCATAAAGGAAGCCCCAGACTGTCTCCTTACTAAAAGACTATTTTCGTTTGGTTTGGATAAGGTAGACATTTTTTCCCCCTTAGAAGAAGAGTAATACCATCCCAGGTGTGGTTCTTGAGATACTTTGGGGGTTTCCCTGAATGACAGTAAATAAAACTGGTATGGGGAACAATACATAGTGAAGACACACTTCTCCATGTAAAAACTTGCTAACAACTGAATTTGGTGCTCCATACCCTTTAATTTTATTTAGACTTCAAAGCATGCCCATGACATAATGTATTTTATGATTCTCAATGTATAGAAAGGAAATCTAGAGGCTCAGAAAACTGGAAACTAAACAAGCTTTTTTAAAGTTTTGGGAAGAAACATTTTCTTACAAAATCTTCACCGAGCAGAATTTTCTAGTCAATCACTCACAAATCTGTTCATAAATGTTTCTCTCCCCTGTGCAACAGTTACACTATCTCTTATTTTACTGTGTATTCAGTAAATATTCATGAATTACCTACTCTGTGCCAAGTATTGTTCAAAGCACTGAGGATGCAGGAGAGAATTAAGCAGGGAACATAATACTATAAAGGGAGACAGAGTAAAGAAACAAGTGAAATGGATAGTTGTATCACATGGTTTTAAATGCTTTGTAGTAAAAAAGCAGCAAAAGGGGATAGAAAGGATGGAAGAGGAGTGCAAAAAGTTGGTCAGGGAAGGCCTTATTAAAAAGGTGAATTTAAGAAATGATGACATCAGAGAAGTCCCCAGCATTGCTGGTATATGGGGCAAGGGAATGCCAGTTAGAGAGAACTGCTGGAACAAAGGAGGAAAGGCCCTAAAGTAAGAAAATGTCTAGTGTGTTCGAGGAACAGCAAGCATGCCAATATTACTAGGATGGTAGGAATGGTGGGGAGGGCTTCAGAGAGGTTATGAGGGTCACACTGAAGAGGACCTTATAAGCTTTGGTAAGGATTTGGCTTTGGGTTTGACTGAGATGAGAAGTCACAATGGGTTTTAAATGAGATTGCATTATCTAATTCAAATTTTCAAAGGATCCCTTCAGATACTATACTGAGATTAGTTTTTAGAGGAACATAGGTGGAAGTTGGGTCACAAACTAAAGGATCATTCTACATGCTAAACTAAGATTAGTTTATGGACAACCATGTTGGAAATGGTCAATGTTCCTTATTTATGGGACTCCCCATGCATCTCAGCCTTTCCAGATCTTAAGACTTAATTTCAAAAGGAGTACATTAAAACTCCACATAGCAGTTCATACAGCATTCCCATGGTTGTAAGTAGGAGGTTTTCATTTGAAAATCATCTTATGTACTACTTGATAAGGGAAAGTTGCTCCAGCAGCATTGACTGAATGCTAAGTCATTCCTTTCCTCCATCTTTACATATCTTTATTTGACCTCTATTTTGGTAGCCTTTCTTTTTTCTTTCTTTCTTTTTTTTTTTTTCCTTTCTTTCTGTGTGTGTATGTGTTCCTGAGGTTTCAAGATGTCTCAAAGCTACATTGAAGATAGTTTGGCTTCTGTTTATCATCCTCCTGATGATTTATGGATGGTTTCCTTTCTGATGTTCCTTATTTATAGCCACAAATCAGAGTTTTCACAAGTATCACTTTCCCTTCTATAGAAGAACTCCTAGTGTTTCTTGTAGTTCAGATTTGCTGAAAATGAATTCTCTCAGCATTGATTTTTCTTTGGTCAGCTTTAATATGGTATTTTATATATATATATATATATATATATATAACTTTTCTGTCCTTTGAAGTCATCTTTCTGTATTCTGGCCTCCATTGTTTCTAATAAGAACTCAGCCTTTCTTATTCTTATTGGTGGTTCCTGGAATGTAATCTAACGAGATCACTTTACCCTTAGCATTTAGCAGAATGACTATGATGTACTTAGTTTTGGTTTCCTTTATATTTGTCTTGCTTGGGGTTCACTAAAGTTAAATCTGTTAAGTAATACAGATCTCAGAAAAGTTTATGACTTTTCCTCCTTTCTTTTCTTTCTTTTTCTTCTGCATTATTTTTTCTTGGTGCTTCAGTGTACGTAAGTGTTATTGGTCTATCTTTAAATTCAAGTTCATTGATCCTTTTTTTAGCAGTGTCAAGTCTACTATTAAGCCCATCAAATGAATTAATTTCTGATACAGTGTTTTCAATTCTATACTTTCCATTTACTTCCCTCTTACAATTCCATTTCTCTGATGAAAGTCTTACTTTGGTATCTGTGAGTCTTTTTTAACTGACTGATTCTTCTTTTGATTTTGGATTATGTCTTCCAGTTTCTTTGCATGTCCCATAATTTTTGTTTGCTGGACATGCTGGGTTACTGCTTCTTCTAAGCTGTATTTTCACTTGATTCACAGGATTAATTTATCTGTTCACTGCCAGCACCTTTCTGCTCCTTGTCTTTCCTTTGTTATTGTATCTCCCCTTGCTTTTTATCACTTTAGTTTTTTTTTTTAATATCTCTTAAGAGTAGTGAGCTAGTTTATTGTGAGATAACCAAGGCTTTGTTTTAATAAACTCTTGCAATCTACTAAAGTTGGAAGACAAACAAATGCTTCAATTCTTCTATTTTGGAGAATTCTGGTTCATAGCAGTGAAGGTTGAGATTAGGGTGGATAAGACTAGTCAGGGGAGTATTATGAAGAACGAGGACTTGACCAACAGAGAGGGAAAGGGAGGTATATTTGGCAGAGAGAAAAACAACAAAAAAACCCCTATGGGATAAAGAAAAAATAAGTAGGACATTTGCACATCTGTGAAGAGATGAATATGAAAGCTAAGGTTAATATAAAATCAGAAAAAATCATGATGAAAGAAATTTTGTAATCCTCTTTTTCCTCCTTGTTTTTTATTCCTTTATAATTAAATGATATGAGTAATATGGTGTGCTCTATACTATTCCATTACTTCTCTACAAAGAGTTGTCAATGCTATTTTCTGCCCTATTATCTTTATGTTTTACCCTCTATGTTCAACAACCTCACCAAAATACAATTAGGATGTTTAGATTTGACTTTTCCTCACCGCTCTAGATTAATTCTTATCTCCAAAAGGTCAAATAATTAAAAAGTGAAAAATGAATTGTCAAACAAATCAATATTTCACCTGTGAGGGATTAAACTACCAGTATGAATAATTATTTTGGTGAATTTATTGATTTCTTACCAAATTTACCAATCAATATAGTTAAAATAATTGAAGTATCTATATAAATAGCAATGAATCATGAGACCCAAACTAATAATTATCATTTTTCATTTTGTCAATTGCCAAGCTAGAAACTATTTTCTTTCATAAACTTTTACATTCTCTCCAAATTCTCCTTATGACCTTTAAATTCTCGGCTCTGTTGGACTTTTAACACATCAAAAACTCCATCAGTATTCTACAAAGAACAAATAATAATCACAAAAAGTGTCTGCTCTGTGGTAAAAGAAATTCCTGACAGGTTCCTCCCTAAACAAAAATAAATGGAATGACTCCCATAAAATTCATGTGGTCCACACAGAAATAGTTGGACTTCATCAAGACCTCAAAAATGTCTGGTTAAAAACATAAGAACCACACTAGAATAAACTTCCTATTGATGAGATCTCTCAGATCATGGAATCCCCATTAAGACAAGGTTATCACTGGAACCCCTGAAAAACACACTGAACAAAACACTAAACAGTAAAAGTAGTAATCCCAGTTTATGTGGAGGTGGAGCAAAACTCCATCTTGCCTCCAAATACCAAGATTCTCAGAGATTCATTGCATTTTTTCCTGCTATCTAAAGTTGTTTCTCTAGTTTGAAATTATATAGGCATATCATGCCTCTGTGGTTTTGGTTGAGCATCTTTGACTCATTAGCTTGCTGATAATCAATGAAAAGAAATGAAAACGTTCTTATTTAGAACCCACTGTCTCTAAGTCCTAGGATTTCAGTAGTGTGCTTAGCACTGGTGATGAAACTCTATTTTGATTCCTAATTCAATCTACTGTGGGGCCAAGGACTTACATTTGTGAGAGGGACAGCCAGACAAAGCTTCTTTCCCTGACCTTAGAAGAGAAGTATGTTAAATTAGATTGGCAGGGATTGAACTCATAAGCTATTCTTCATTAATTTTATCCTATTCCTAACATGGAATGTAGGACTAAATTGCCATTCAAGAAACTAGTTCAAGTATAAAGAGTAATAATATTTAAGACATTTAGATGGTATGTAAATTTAAATAATTGATATCACAAAGTTTGGTCATAAAATGATTAAAATCATATTGTGGATGTAAAAAATATGACTATGAAGACACAGATAATAGTAGCAATCTTCAATAAAGATGCTGTATTTGAATAGTGACCCCACACTAAAATGACAAATAATGTTTAATGCTCTTGGAGTTATTTAACCCAGAAACTTCTACTCTGGTTGCATGTTTTTTTTAACGAGGCTACAGAAGCATCTATAAGAAATATGAGTTAAACCTACCTGTTATATAAACACCTGAAAATGTTATTTGTGTCACCTCTCAATCTGTCTTCCTTCCTAGACTTGGAAGAGGGAATATTTCTTCTTATAGCTGTATCCCAAATTCTAACTCAGTTCCATCGTGTCCTCTAATGAGCATTTATGCATGCAATGCTGAAGAAACTGAGAATTCAGTATCTGGTTTATTTGCCCTTATTTTTTTTTTTTTTGGCCATATATAAAAATAATGCAGGGAAAGGGAGCTAAAGTAAACAAGATGAAAGAAACATATTATCATAAAATATGCTAATCAGTTGGTTATTTCATGTGGAACTAGTTAAGGGTTCTAAATACCTTCACCAAGCCACTAACAGTTTATAAGCCATAATTTATGTAGTCCGAGATCTCTAAATATATAAATCATATAAAAGATTTCTGCAAGAGACCATGGCCTATGTAATTTAATTGATACAACATTATCATGGCTTTATTCCTATGAATGGAGTGATGGGCAGAATTTTACTCCTTATCAGTTGCATAATACAACCTAGCTTGTGTGGTTCTAGCATTTTCTAATAGATTTTATGTGGCTGGCATGTGATTCTCTCAATGCCTGTCCACCAAAGCTGTGTATCACTGGCGTGGTCCTTGTGTTGTTCACGTCATATTTCTGTAACTCAGGTACACTTCAGGTTTCACTGATGTGATCCATACACATCTTAAAGAAACTTTTTTATTTGTTGTTGTTGTTGTTGTTGTTGTTGCCATTGTTACTGTTTTCAGGGAGGGACTCATTTGGATTTCTTTATTCTACAGGGTTTGGGGTTTTCTGAAGGTTTGCAACACTGAAGAGAACAACTTTATTATATTAGGAGAGGAGGAATCCCTGTCTTTGATGGCAGGTTGACAAAGGCACTTTGTCCCTGGAGTCATTTTATTATACGACTACTGTGTTCTGCCAAGAAGGCTGAGACCACCTACCTGCACATTGAAAAACACAGCTGAGATCTGTCTTTGTGACCCAGACACATGGCCTCTCAACTTCACTCTGTACCGAAGGAAAACATCATAGCCCAGGCCAGATGAAAACAAGCACTTTTTCCCCCCCACTTTTTTTCTGTGGGAAAGATGAGCTGAAACCAAAGTTAATATATTTGAAAAATCTGGGGAAAAAACAGAACAGATTTTTAAAAAGTCATTCCTTTAGCCCCATCGGTATGCTACTTGAAGGAGTCTCACAAAGAAAACTTCTGTTGGAGTGCAAAACACTCCAACGAAACCCATGTTATGTGAGACCTTAATTCCCTGGAGCAGGGAAAGGTGAAAGAATCAGGTCCCTATACTCTCGGACTGTTTTCATTAGTTACCAAGAATGTTTATGCAATCGGTTTTAGCCACTTCATTAAGAATCCCCTTCATCTGTTTGAGATAGTGAGCACAAATCAGTTGAAGCTAATTTTTAAAAGCCATACTGTTATATTATACACAACACATTCGTGTGGACAAAGATGCAGAAGAGGAGGAAGAGTTTGTTTGTTCTGTTTGTTTTTTAGAATGTTTTTCATTCACCCTGTATCTGCCCACATGTCAACAGTGCAGCCTAGCACAACAGCATCGAATCCCCAGTGTAATATGATTTATGGCTTCATGCTTTCATCTTGAAAGGGGTGCATTGGGCACAAAATACTTCATTTTACACAATAAACTCACGGACCCTGAGTCAATCTCGGGAAGCCATTGATTCATGTCAAGTTAAGCCACTTAATATGATTCCTACATTTAGCCTTTTTAATCACCACATTACCGCCGAATTTTGTTCAACAATACCAAGATGAGAGCTGCTGGGCCATTAGGGATTTTGCTGAACATTTCCCTTTCCACCAAGAACAGAAGTTCATTTCTATCAGACCCAACAAGTTAATTTAACACAGTGAACATTAGATCAGTGCTTCTCTAGCTTTTTGGATATGATTCATATTAAGAAATACACTTTACACAGAGACACATGTATACACACACACACACACACAAACACACACTCTTCCATCCAAATATATAATTTAAAAGAAATTTTCATGAAAGAACACTCACACTTATCTTTTACCAAGAAACTGAACTTATTATTTTTAAATCTTATTTATTTTTATTAATTTTTCTCTCTTTTTATTGTAGGACAACATTTAGCATGAGATTTACCCTTTTAACACATTTTAAATGTATAATTCAATATTTTCAACTACAGTCATCATGTTGTACAGTATACTCAAGCTTATTTTATATGATGATCTTTAATATGTTTGTTCTGTTCTTCATTAATGTGAATTTCATTTATTTTTATATGTTGTTATGTGTTGTGAATATTAATTTGAAATAAATGGCTTTAGATAACATTCATTCTGGAGTTGAAAGCCAGGCACAGAATAAAATTACACCTAAAACAACTAATAATAGCAAACTTTTACTGAATACTGAGCTAAGCACTTGCTTTCATTTATTTGCTAACCTCTAAATCTCCATGATAACCATAAAAACGTTTTATAGATTAAGGACATAGATGGACAGATATCTTGCCAAAAGCCAGCAGAGCTAGTTAGTGGCTGTGGATATGAACCCAGGACTACCTATGCTCTTAGCCATTAAATTCACACCTAGACAGAAGGCTGAGTCTTGGGGCCTGTTCTTGACTTAGGAATATTTGGTTGACCCCAGACTTTCCAAATCACAAATATTTGGAGAACCTTTCATCGACCTGATGAATATTTATGGTCTCCTCAACACTCTTTTAAACTGTATATGTCTTCCAATGGAAAGGCTTTGCTGGGGATTGGCCTTTGCATAAAAGGTGGTTTATTCTAATGCCTGGGGAATTAAATGTATCAGATGACTTGTTCTAGAACTAATAGTAGGGAACACCAACCTGCAGTACAGGCTTATGACTAATCCTGGGGACAAAGAGGTAACTGGGGATCATAGCTTGGAGTTTTTTCTTTTCAGCAACTGGAGTGATTGTAGCACCAAAGTCATTCCAGACATGAAAGAGAGAGTCATAGATGCAATTCCCCTACACTGAGGTTTTCATTTTTGTTTGACCCCTAAGCTCTGTAACAGGTTTGGAACCTTTAGTAGCCTACTCATCAACCACAGTCTTTCATTTTTGTTAACAGATGGGCAGCAATCAACACTCAAATTTGTTGAGAAACAATCTTATTACGATGCCTCAGAGTTTAGTTAAATAAGGGTCCAACTTCATAGACCACTGGATTGTGTTCTGATCAAGTTAGACTAATTGACAAAATAATTAATTGGTTTGCAAAGTGATCAAAATGAGTAGGTAATTTAACAGAAATAATAAAAATATTGCTTAAAAATTTAACACAATCCAGGGTTTAAATCAATTGAAACAGCTAATCTAAACAAAGACTATAGATTTTGATAGACAAGCAAACAAGAGCAAAGGGCAGGTCCAGCTGTGGGGCCAAGGGATGAAATGTGGATCTCTCATAGGTGGGCAGTTATTATAATTTTTCATTCATTCGTTATTTTTGACTGAAAGGAAAAAGTACTTTTTATCTTAAGTTGTGGTTTTTTGTTTGTTTGTTTGTTTTTTACTGCTCTGGAATGTCTAAAAAGAATTACAGATGCTGGCGAGGATGCGGAGAAAGGGGAACCCTCCTACACTGTTGGTGGGAATGCAAGCTGGTGCAACCACTCTGGAAAACAGCATGGAGGTTCCTCAAAATGTTGAAAATAGAACTGCCCTATGACCCAGCAATTGCACTACTGGGTATTTACCCTAAAGATACAAACGTAGTGATCCGAAGGGGCACGTGCACCCGAATGTTTATAGCAGCAATGTCCACAATAGCCAAACTATGGAAAGAACCTAGATGTCCATCAACAGATGAATGGATCAAGAAGATGTGGTATATATACACAATGGAATACTATGCAGCCATCAAAAGAAATGAAATCTTGCCATTTGCGACAACATGGATGGAACTAGAGTGTATCATGCTTAGTGAAATAAGTCAAGCGGAGAAAGACAACTATCATATGATCTCCCTGATATAAGGAAGTGGTGATGCAACATGGGGGCTTAAGTGGGTAGGAGAAGAATAAATGAAACAAGATGGGATTGGGAGGGAGCCAAACCATAAGTGACTCTTAATCTCACAAAACAAACTGAGGGTTGCTGGGGGGAGGGGGGTTGGGAGAAGGGGGGGTGGGGTTATGGACATTGGGGAGGGTATGTGCTTTGGTGAGTGCTGTGAAGTGTGTAAACCTGGCGATTCACAGACCTGTACCCCTGGGGATAAAAATATATGTTTATAAAAAAATAAAAAATTAAAAAAAAAAGAATTACAAATAATTTTTAAATTATGCCTGCTCTGTGCTTCTTTATCCTTGGAAAAGAAATAAGGGTATTTCTAAATGTTGGGATCACATTTCATAGTATAAATATGCTTGAACGTGATATGTGCTTTTGCCTTTCCCTTCCAGAATGGAAACTCCATGAAGGCCAGACTTCTCTTTGTCATATATATATATATATATATATATATATATATATATACACACATATATATAAAATATTTTTTTTAAGTTCTTATTTATTAATTTGACAGAGAGAGAGAGAGACAACAAGAGAGGGATCACAAGCAGGGGGAGCAGGAGAGGAAAAAGCCAGCTTTTCACAAAGCAGGGAACCCTATGCGGAGCTCGATCCGATCCCAGAACCCTGGGATCATGACCTGAGCTGAAGGCAGATGCTTAAGGCCTGAGCCACGCAGGCACCCCCAGTCTGTCTTTTCTCATTGCTGTATTCCCCGCACTCGGTTTCCAAAAATTCTTCGGCTACTTATATTCTAAATGACTATTTTTTTAGAGTAAAAAATTTTGAGTCATTGAAAAGTTTTTATAAGTCATTTCAATGTTGTTTTAAAGCATAGCTGCTTTTTATTTTTTTAAAGATAATTCTCTTAAGGTAATAATTATTTCTTTGTTTGCTTAACAAAAACTGAATTAATATCTGTAGTACAAGCAATGCAGACTCTGCTTCTAGTTAAAAAAGTTCAGATCATCCAAACCTCAGTTAAAGACGCTGCAATATTCTTTTCATCTTTAGAACCAGGGGTCTGTATTTTGAGGAAACACCCTATGATGCATTGTATTTGTCAGTAGTGAGCCAAAATTATTGAAAGACAGTCCTGTAGTGATTATAAATCACTTTTAAAATAGTTAACGGTGAATTAATAATCACATACAAGAGCCAGATGACTAAACTCTTCCCTGAAGGAAAAATGCTCATTTATGAGAGATATATTTCCTAAATTGGATGTTGGTAACAACCCTGGTCTCATGCACAAGGTTTTTAATTACTCAAGTCACTGATCAAGTAGAAACAAGTCTACGAGCTCCTTGTGGAGATGGAATATTTGGACCTACCCAGGAAAACAACATCCTACACCAAAAGCATTTTCAAAGAATACAAAATGTGCATGGCATTTGTTTACACACAAACTTGTAAAAGGGATCTCTAGAAAAGTCAAATCTCTCTTTATATGTACCACAGGGATAATTATATTGAAAGATAATTATTATCTAGGCCTAGAAAACAGTTTCTCATGTTTCTCCCAGTTGATGCACATCTGCCTATCTTACATAGACTTTGTGGCCTATGGGTCACAAAGATCCTCAAAGAGCCACACATATTTTTAGATCTTGTTCAGATCATTTGCAAGATAAATTAGAGATTGCTTCTGAACCCTGAAACCATCATTCGTTTATGAATGGTTTTAATTGTGAGTTCTATCACAAAAAGATTTTTCATGTGTTCAATAGTTACATTTCAGAAAAAGTGTGTGTATACTATAAATAAATTTATATGCTAGTATATATGTATATATGTGTTTATACTACAAATGAAGATTCATTTATATTATATATCTAGATATACATTATATATACAAAATGTGTGTGTGTGTGTGTGTGTGTGTGTGTGCGTGTGTATACATCCATATATATACCCCTGGTTTAAGTAAATTATATGTCTTTTCATTTCATAAGCTCAAACCCACAAGTTTTTACTGACTACTCTTAAGATAAAAGCAGAATTCAGGTCAGCTGTCTGGTTTTTATTTCACCTAGTATTTGTCCTCTAATTATCCTTTCCTTTACTGCCAGGTTATTGATGGATTTGTCTTAGCAATTTAGTTGCTTTCAGCAGGAAGTTTCTCAGAAATCCTTGTCCACCACACTGCCATAATCAATAGTTGTGCTTCATGGATTTTTTTTTTAAAGTAAAACCATTAAATGCGACATCACAAAGATGCACAATTAGTTTACTATTTTAGCTACACTTATATGTCAATATATGTCATCTCCGGTCTGCATTCCCTTCGTGACAGGGCAAGTCACTTAACGGTTATGCCTCATTTAGAAATGAGGATAATCCCAGGTCCTATTCTGCAGGTTTGTAATACAGTTTAAATGAGTTAATGCACATAAAATAGTATAGTGCTTGACAAGGCATTAATGGTTGATAAAAGACTAACTATGATGATGTTTATGTTTATATCGGATTCAGAAAAACAAGTTCTTGTGTTTCTGGTCTAGCTGGCTGTGAATGGCTAGAAAAGTCTGCTCAAACACAACTGTACACTTACTAATTTGACTAACAGAAGTCTGAGCAGTGTTTGAAAGAAATTTTCTTGACAAAATGCCAGAAATTGCCATTGATGGTTTAAGTAAAAGAGTGAATACATAGGTAAAGTGCATTCAAAATCAAGAAGGCATAGTAATAGAAAGGAAAAATCAGAGTATGCTATGAAGAAAGAGAGGTGGAAGCAATTAATAAGGATTAACCTATTATTTCAGAATGGTGTCTCATGAGCTGTGATGCTTATGGTTTGTAGGCAGCTAGACATTCTATATACAAGACTTTAAAGGCTTTTCATATAATGGCGCCTAACTTTGTTTCATATCCCTTCTGGCTTCAACCTATCCTGATACCTTATATTCTGAGAACCTGGGGATTTGAACAGGTGGTTTGTAAAGAATTCTAAGCCATGAGATTTATGTCAGCAAAGTATAATTACACTCAGTAATGGTTAGAGAGCTAATTTTGAGGACCCTTTGAACACTGGCTCTCAGAATAATAAGTTTATGAACATCGAGGACAGCAACAAATTGATATTCTGAGGTTTGCAAGGAGTCCTCAGGGACCTAACGTCTGAGTGTTCCACTGACATTGCTGCCTCTCTTGTTGTGGGTGTTGATGATAATAATGATGAAGAAAGTCTTTATCTCCTTGATAAACCTTGATCATTAAGATACGAAAGACACCTCTTTGGCCTTTTCTTCCCTTAATTTGTCAAGTGAATCATCGATGAACGAAAGGTGACTTAGGGACGGTATCTCTGGAAGCAGAGGGCTGTTTGTACACGGGTTGGGGACAAGTCCGTGTGGCTTGCATTTGCAGCTTCCCACAGTGTTATGGAAACACAAGTTAATCTTGGCCTGGAAAAATGACTCTCTGTCGCTCCCTGGATGTGTGCATCTTCAGGGCACAGGCTGCCAAAGCAAACAGGTACCATCAGATTCCTTTCCACCTCCCACAAGAGTGGCCTTATTGAGGATGACCTCTAGAATGGTGAGAAAGGATGCATTCACCCATCACTGCCTTTGCCCTCCCCAAATTCTTAGACCCCTCACTTGAACCCTGCAGGGGATGTAGACAATCAACAAAGGAATGTTTTCATAAACTCCATTTTTCAGACGGTTTTTCATCAGTGAAATATGAAGACACACTGGAGCCTTTTTCAGCCTGTACTGTTGTGGACTGGCTCAGTAAAATACCACCTTGCTGCTGATCATGGTTTTCATAGACCTACATATACATCCAAATACATGTAAATATATTTAATCTAAAAGTTCTCATTAGCATGATGTGAGATTTGCCCTTGCTGCTCAATAGAAGGTGCCAGAATGTTAAAGAGGTGGAAAATATCTTAGGGATTCATTAATCCAGCCCCTCTTTCCATATGAAATGTGTCTTGCTTATTACCCAGTGATTCATAACCACTCAACAAAATGCTTACTCTGGGAAATTTCTTGAATATTTTCATAAATTTGCCTATCATTCCACAACCCTTTAGAAAACATTTATTTTAAAGGACAATGGGCCCCAGTAACTTGTTAATAATTATGGTGAGAAATGCATTCTGACATTCTGATGCTTGCACATTGTGATACCAATAAGAAAGTACTTCTAATTGGGTGGAAGGAAAATATATTATTAGGTATCAGCAATATAAACATCAACATTATAATCATCTGATTCTAAGTACATTTTTATCTGGTCATGTTTTCAAATGAGTTAACCAAAAGCAAATATTTGTCTCACCCCTGATATGTTCTAAGCCCTAAACTTGGTGTCTTGAAGAACACAAAAGAAATGGGAAGCTATTTTTGCTCACGGAGAGCTAGCAGAAGTGATGGTATTGCAATGCATTCGTGAATCAGAGAAGAAAATTATAGGCAATAGAGTGCCAGATTGCCCAACACCTAGCAACAGGGAATCAGGGTGAGAGAGAGATCAAGGGTAGTTGGGGAAACCCTTACAGAAGAGATGGGATTTGAGCTTGACTAGGGTTACAAGGGGAAGTTTTTTTTTTTTTTTTAATACACTCTAGTTAGTGTGGGCCTTAGCATGGAGAACCCCCTAAGCAGAAATCAGCATTAAAGAACTATTTCTGACCACTTCAGTGGATGAAATGGCCAGCAAGGGAATAATGTGGGTTTTACCATCCACACACCTACTAACCATTAATTGGATCTTCTTGTCCCTACATGGCTGTGTTTCACTAAGCAGTTCTGTTTTATAAGTTTACATACAATTTCTGGAAGAAAGAAATGTAGGTCTAGAAACACTGATGAAACAGTGAAGTAAGAATATAAGACTTCTTCCATTAATTGTAGCTTTTCATGATGGTGTAGTCCCTATATCCTGAGTGTACTTCTCAGATTTTCACATATTGTGTCTTTCATGTAAACATGTAAAAAAAATTAATGTTTTGCCATTTATTGATGATATGACAACAGGAGCTCTAAGACCGAAATCACAGAACAGAAGGTCTTGTCTCAAGTTTGTTCAGCAGAAAAATATCACGTGTAATTTGTTCAGCAGAAAAATATCACGTGTAAGGAAAAGTGTTGGCTGCTCCATCGTATGAAAATATTTATAAAATAATGCCACTCATGCATAGTTACAAATTAGCACACTTCCCTTTCTGCCCAACAAATTTTCAAACTTTTTTCAGATATATCCTATTAGTAGTTTACCCTAAGACAGATTGCATTCATCACTTTTTATGAAATAAAAATATATACAATTTAGCTGGAACCAAGGCTAATTTTATATACGTGTGTGTGTGTATACATATATATTATATACACACATTCATATACATATACATAATAGTAAATAAGTCTAGGGGCTCCTGGGTGGCTCAGTGGGTTAAAGCCTCTGCCTTCAGCTCAGATCATGATCTCAGGGTCCTGGGATCCAGCTCCACATCAGATTCTCTGCTCAGCAGAGAGCCTGCTTCCTACCCGCTGCCCGCCCCCACCCCTGCCACTCCCGCCTGCCTCTCTGCCTACTTGTGATCTCTGTCTGTCAAATAAATAAAATCTTTAGGAAAAAAAAATAGCAAATTAAGTCTATTTATAATGTATACTCACATACTTGCACACACACTTTTTCCTGAAATATAAGGATGGACTTGAACACATGAAAAATCTTTTTGTTATAGAATTCATTATCAAAGCACGTATGTTTTTATAAGTAAATGATGGTTTCAGGGTTCAGAAGAAATCTCTAATTTATCTCACAAGTTAGTTAAGATTTAAAAGAGGTTTGTGAGCATCTATGAGGGTCTATATGACCTTTGGACCCAGTCTATGGCATATAGTAAACTGCTGCATTAGTGATTTACTGTGTGTGAAAAATTACCCTGAAACACATGACTTAAGTCAACTATAATTATTTATTATCTCTCAGTTTCTGTAGGACACGAGTTGGCACAGAGAAAGCAGATACAGCCTGTCTCCATTCTACAATGCCGGCGGTTTCAGCTGGAAGACCGGATACTATGATTGGAACAATTTGGGGGTCTCTCTCAACCACATGTCTGACTCTCACTGATGGTGTCGGCCATTAGCTCAGCTACAGCGGTCAGCCAGAACGTCTACACATGCCCTCTCCACACGGCCTGACCTTTTCATGAATGGAGACTGGGCTTCCAGGACAAGGGTCCTGAGACAAAAAGCCAGGCAAAAGCCACATTCTTTTTATGACCTGGGCCTCAAGTAGTCACAGTGCATTATTTCCACAAACTACATTGATTGGGACCTTTACAAGCCTCCCCCTAGATTCGAGGAACACAGTCATAAGTACAGGTCAGGTTTAGTTCTGGTTGAGGAAGAAAGAGGAGCTAGGTCTCTGGAAGGGCTCCCCAAGTTCTTCTGAGGTCATGAGTAATGTTCTATTTTAGAATTGGGACAGAGGGATCATGTTCCGTGTTCTCCCTGCAACTCTTCTCAAAACCCTCAAAACACAACTTATCATACCCATCCAAGGATCACCATTGTTCTAAAAGTTTCACCTTTGCTGTATGTCATAACAGACTATGTGCCCTCCAGACCCTGCCTATCTCATCAGTTTTATCATACTTTTTAATTTTTATATGCTGATTTTTATTACATAGCAATGTTTCTATTGTAAAAAAAAAAAAATGAGAGGCCCATACCCGGTATGATTAGAGGTCGGTGACCCCAAAATTTCCATTTTGGGCTGGTCTATATTAATCCTTGGTCTTGAGTATCTGAACTGTCCATTTGTGTATTTGGCTTTTGTTGTTGTTATTATAC
This sequence comes from Neogale vison, assembly GCF_020171115.1. Lineage (NCBI taxonomy): Eukaryota > Metazoa > Chordata > Mammalia > Carnivora > Mustelidae > Neogale > Neogale vison. The sequence continues at coordinate 68,981,726 of NC_058091.1, read as the reverse complement.
TTCTTGGCTTTGTTTTGTCTACTCCTTGAGAGTAAGGCCATGAAAACAATTCCTGAAATGATGCTGATTCTTCAAGTCCCTTCTGGAAGCTGGAGAGGAAAATGTGTTTTGCACATTTGAAAAGCTGGAAATAGCTATTCAGCTTCTGGGTTTATTCAAACCACTGATTTCTAATTTGTAACATTCTTCACATGGTGCTGGACATAGAAAGCTCTACTAAAATTTTTGAAGGTGTTTATTTCTCTGAATTACGTATGTGTTTTTGGTCATTTCCTTGAAGGGCACGTCTAGTTAGCACGGTGTGTGCTTGACATTCCCCTTAGCGAAAGATACATCCCAGAATTGACTTTTCTATCAGGACATATTCCTCATGTGCTAGTCTGTCAACAATATCTGTTGTGTAGTTGTTGCCTGCCAGGCAGCATGCTGGGTCCCTGGGAGACCACGGTCAACAAGACAGCCATTGCTCCTGCCGCCATGAATTTCTAGTCTAGTGATTACACAGGAAGCTTTTGTTTTCTTGTATTTAAATTTTTTTTAAAGATTTTATTTATTTATTTGACAGATAGAGGTCACAAGTAGGCAGAGAGGCAGGCAGAGAGAGAAGGGGAAGCAGGCTCCCTGCTGAGCAGAGAGCCGATGTGGGGCTCGATCCCAGGACCCTGAGATCATGACCTGAGCCGAAGGCAGAGGCTTTAACCCACTGAGCCACCCAGGCGCCCCTTGTATTAAAATTTTAAAACAGATTATTTTATTATTTCTTGAAAATCTGTGAAAGGATGAATTCTTTTGCAACTTTATACTTATGCTTTCTTAACGATGGTTTGATTATCCAATCCATTTGCAAATATAGGACATTATTTAACTGAAAAGGAAGTTCAGAGAATAAAAGAAAAACAACATGAAAAATAACATTATGAACCTATTAATAAAAAAGCACAACTGATCATGGCTTAATCGGTTAGGCGGCCATTCTTCCATATGCTAAAAATTGCAGTTCATGGAATGAGAGCAGTTCAATGGCAGGGTCATGAACCTTTTATTTATTGGTATGATGTACATTTCAAACTGGATGTTTCGGCTTCCTTTGTTTTTGAGGAAAAATTATTTTTTACTTACATAGAATAAACATAGCATTTAATAAGAATTTGTCACAGTTGATAAAGTATCAACTTTGATGCCAAAAGGGACCAGTGAGTTGGTTATAAAATGACTGCAGATATTTATAGTTGCAGAGATGATAAAATATATACTGCAAGATTTTTATATTTATATTATGGAAGACAAAAAATGTCTGAGTGTCCATTGTGCGAGCAGATAGAATAATTTAAATAATTTTCGCTTACAACTCTTCTTTTCCTAGCCACAAACAATACTCTTTCTCCTACTTCCAAATGCTCTTCCAAACAGTCAGGAAGACAGTGATAGTCCATCAACATAAATGTACCCCCTCATTGCTTCTTTTCTGGGATTGTCAAGACGTAAATGAAATCAGCTAAGTTTTGGAAATATGCATGGTTCTCAAGAAATGTTCCCTGAGGTAAAAACAACAGTAAAACAGAACGAAAATCTTACAAATCACTACCTGGTCAATTTTTCTCTCCTATAAAAACAAAACTAGTAGAAAATTGACCTGAATTCAGTGTCTAAGCCATTTTTCATATAGAGATAACTTTCCAAGTAACCTTGGAGCAATTTGGAATATATTGCTCCTGTAATTAATTTTCCTTAGAGTTTTCTGGAAATGTTAACATTCTTAAATTGAGAGATATATATATACCACAGTTTATTTCTAATTATCTATTTATATACCCTGTATGTGTATGTGTGTCTATATATGTGTGTGTGTATGTATGTACAATATTTATTTATAAAAGAACAAGGCAAATCTGAGAGAAGAAAATGGACTATTTATTTTGCAGTCTCTATTTCTTAATACTATGAAAACATCCTCCTTTGCTGCCTATTCAAACATTGGCAAATTACTTAGCAACAAGAGCATATATTTGGGGTATATTTTTTTTAGTCACCACATCAGTGTCAAGGATAAGAAATATGATCAGGTATGTACCTTCCAAAAAATACCACATTATCAAAAAAAAACAAAATCGCACCAAGTAGGTCAGCCATTCATTAAAGTCTGGGGTAACAGCAGTCAAGAAAAAGTAGGTCTGGCACAGCATAGAGAAAAGCACTTTGTCTACTGAAGAATGAACACTAAAATTTGGTATGGGAGAGGAAATTTCTTCCCCTTCAAGGTTTTAAAATCTTAAACATTCATTCATTCAACAAATAATTATTAAGTGTCTACATTAAAGACATCAAGGTTGGGGGTGGGGGAAATGGAGAGGTGTTCAATGGGTATAAAGTTTCAGTTATGCTAGATGAATACGTTCTAGAGATCTGCTGTAGAACACAGTGCCTGTAGTTAATAGGAAGGGATTGTGAACTGCAAAATTTGTTTACAGAGTAGATCTCATAGCAAACATTTCTTACCACAAAAACAAAACAAAACCAAACACACAAAAACAAAAGAACACAAGGAAACTTCAGGAGGTGTTGGCTGTGTCTAGTATCTTGATTGTGGTAATGGCATCGTGGGGGTTTGCACATCTCCAAACTCATCTAACTGTCCACATTAAAATTTATAGTTCTTTGTATATCAATTATACCTCAATAAAGCTGGTAAAAAAAATTTTTAAAAACCTCACTGTTCGAGGCATTCAGGACATAGCAGTAACAAACAAGTCTGTCTGCATGGATCTTACTTCTAGAAGAGGAGACAGGAAATAAGCATCATAGAGTATCAATTGGTGATATCCTACAACTGCAGGTGACGTATCTTTAGTTTAAAGTTTACCAACATCATCCTCACATACAACCACATTAAATGGAGTGAACTCCTTAAAATAATTTTTATTCAACACATAGGAATAATCACTAGGCCAAATACTATGAGAAGTAAGTTAAAAGATGCTATCTCTGCACTCTGGAGGCTATCTGATGCAGATGAAATTGGCACAAGTCAACAATGGAATGCCTAATAGCTATGCAAAGTTAATTTCTAATCTGCAGTTGGTATTATGGAATATGGGATTACAATTATAGAAGGAAAAGGAATTGATATGTAGATGGCCTGTTTGTTCCATGGGTGGTAAAACTGATGTCTTCCATAAAGGAACGGACTTTCATTTAACTTGGGAAATTGCCACGATATTTTTCTGTTACTCAATTATTCTAGGAATGGCGAGGTCATCCTTTCACATTCTCTGTGGCAGCAAAGCCAGAGGTTGACGTGAAGCAGGTAGACTCCATCCTAGGAGGAAGGGATCATCACCAGGAGATCCTTATTGTTCTTGCCAGCGTCATCTGGGTTGCAAAAAAGCTCCAGCATGCGGACAGATGATCACAAAAATCAAAAACAGAAAACAGAGTGGAGATGGGTCTCACGTGAACTGAACGTGAGGACTGGAAACCCTAACCCTTCCTAACCTCAGCCGTTAATCCGTGTCCCACACGATGACCTTGCAAACTTAGACAATAACATTTGGTGGTCTTATTTTTTTCTGAGAAATAATAAAATCAGCATAAGACCTTTCTATCTGGGCAGGTTCTTGGGTACCAGGTGATTCATAGGATCTCAGGCAGACAGTAGATTACTGTTTTTGGGGTACACATCAGTGTAAGATCTAGTCAGTGACAGCAGTGTATCCTGTGGTCTATGTGGCTGCAGCTTACTATTTTGAGTGAGGGAGTTTCTGAGGATGAGGAAGCGAGTAGGAAAGAAAATAAAAAATGTGAGGATGCACATTAAATGAAAATATGTCACCTGGAACTGACAAAGAATAACATACTGAATTATCAGATTAGTCAGCTATCCCACAGTGGATCTCAGGATCTCAAGGTGATGGGAAAGAGAGCAGGTAAATTTAGTTGGAGGGAGGCAGAATAAATGAGAGAAGGGGGAAATTAAACAAGCTATCCAACCCGAGAGGCCGTGTTCAGGTGGTATGCAAATGTGTGATACTTTGGGCATAGACAGATAGCAGCAGGAGACTGTGTCCCCTGCAGGAGGAGGGATCTGCTGTAATGGAGTGTAGTTGTAAAAGTGGGGTCAAACAAAAAAAACACATTCTCCTCTTTCTTAATTTTGCTAGAGGCCAAAGCTCTATGTTTAACATGAAATGGCAAATTTTCAGTTTTCATTTGGATGCTTAACAACATAGATGCAGTCTTGATGTCCGTGAATAATCTAGCAAGGAAAAAGATAAAAGCATAAAATGCAGAAGCCAGTAAAATCCTTCCAAGACTGAAGGAAGAGGAAACTGTACTAACAGGAATGAACTGAACACATCTCCCCAAGCCACATGGTCCCTTCTGGACCCGCTCAAAGACTCGACTCCTTGTCTTCTACAGGAAGGGGATGACATGTCTGCCAGGAAAACTACTTACCTTGCACTCTACGAGACCCCATTCCTTCCCAGAGGGTCCAGCTCTGTGCTCAAAAGCACAAGGAAAAGCAAATGGTTTGGAAAGAAAACTTGTTGATGTCTCTTTCCCCCAAAGGTACTTCAAGCAGTAAATGAACACACACAATCTGTGTTTATTTTCTTTTAAATATATTTTTGAAAATATTATGTGCTCCAAAATATGTGTTTTCAAACCTGCTTGCCATTCCCTGGCCATGAGTGATGTATTTTATCCATATTCATAACCATGCACAAACTTTCTATTCATAGCTCCCTGCAATATAAATTCTGGCGGCAGGGAGGAATTTCCCTGTGGCCCACATATGGTAATCCTTTACCAGAGGGCTGGCTCCAAATCAATGTTTGCATTCCTCCAATGGCTCAGGTTAAATGTAAAGGAGTGAGGTATTTAGGTCTTCCTTCAAAAGATTAACAGCATTGACATGTCCAGGGAGGATAGGACAGTGTGTTCACAAGCTCTTGCTAGCTTCAGGAATGTCTAACCTGATTTCCTGTCATAAATATTACATTTAGAAAAAAAAAAGTTTTAGAAATATGCCTGTTCAAGCTCAGCATGGACCCTTCTAATACCAGTTCCCTGTGGCAGCAGGAAACCAGCACCATAATCCCCAGTGCCCAACACCAGGAAGTTATGGGCATCCCCACTGTCCTCCTCTTCATCCTCAGTGTGAGGAAAGTCATTCCCCCTAGGGTTCCTTCTGGGAGGTAGAGGTAGAATTGTGGGTGGCAGTCCGCTGTGTGTGCAGAGCTTGGAGAGGATGCATGTTTACTAAGGGATGACTTTAAAGCTGTCTCACAGAGGAAGTATCTGTCCCCACGTCCACCCCTGTTCCAGAGAACAGGGTTTTTGTCTCAGGTAGGATTCTTGGTTGGATCTCCTGCCTCTGAGTGACTAAGAAAGAGGCCAGCCTCTTTCCTCTGCACTTTGAGGAGGTGACACCAGCTAATCACAGGTTCTTCCCAGTGCCCAGCCTTAGAGGGGACCAGGCAACGCGTGCCTGTGGCTGCTCTCGGAGGTGATCAGGCCTATGGGAGGGAGAGAAGTTTCCTCCTTGGTTAGAACAGGGAGCCTAGGGCATTTCGCTTTTCAGAGTTCTTCCCTCAGTCACATCTTCCCACTTGGCATTCGTTCCTCGGGCTGCCAGTGAACTGAAACTGAGAGGCTATGAAAATATACACAGGAAGGAGAGGTAAAGGAAGGGCATGGGCGGCTCTGCTGGGCTCCAGACATAACTTTCCCTGGTTGCTTGTTCTTGATTTTCCTTACGTGGCAGTTTCACTCCCAAAGAGATATCCTCCTTCTTCCTTTGATTTGTCTGTGTCGGGAGTGTAGGGTCAATTTGGGGGAGGAAGCAAAGGATGTGTTTAAATCCAAAAGGAAATAGTCACAGAGTGTTCCTTCTTTCTGATAGGTGTCATTCCTCTGAGGGAAAACAGGAGCAGAATTTGGGTGTTGTTATCATCATTTCCTAGGTGCGGTCCTCAGATTTCCTGCAGAGCAACTCAGGGAGATCCTGTTTTTACTGTTAAACTTGGATTCATTCATACCGAGTTGTTGCAGTCACTAACATGAGTTTTTTCAAACTGACTGGCATAAAGTTAATAACATAGACCAAGGTCAGCTGTGTCAACAGAGGCCAAGAAATTATTGAATGGCCAATTCATTGATGATATTTATAAATCTTGTATTGATAATGTGTCAGTAATTATCATAAAAAGCAGGTAGTGAAAGGTTGACCTACATTCTGCATATACCAAGGACAGCTACATCAATAACCTTCATGTTAAGAACTTGGGTATGTGTATCTTTCCAGAACAAGTCTACATTCTGCTTCACTCATCATATGTATGCTAAGTTATGTGCCTAAGAAAAGATTAATGAATACCTGCATTTTCTGGAAACTGTGTGATATTCAGGGGGATACAAGATAGAGCTTTCTTCTTTAGCAGATAATGAGCAAATGTTAAATATAATTAAATACGATTTTGAAGATGAATAAGGCAATCATTATGATATAATGCTACAAATATAATTTTGGATATGTGCTTGAGGTGTTATAGAAGCAGGAGGTGTATATCTATGTCATATTGGGAAGTGGAATGTCAGGACGAATTTCTTTGTAGAAGAGACCTTTAGTTGACTCCTGACTGATGGACAAGATTCACCAGGCCAGGATGGGATAGGAAGTGTGGTGGCTTGTTCTGGCCTATACAAAGGCATGACTGTGGAAAAATATTGGGAATCTGAAGAATCCATAGTTTGCTATGTTTGGAACATAGTATACACTTTGGGGACATGAGAAATTAAGTGGAAGAACTAGATAGGGGAGTGGTTCATGAAAAGCTTTGATGCCATTCCACCTAATTTGCAATTATCCTGACATCATTACCTTCCCAGGAAAGACAAAGCAAGATTTTATCAGGAGAATTATCTACAGTTATTATTTTAGAAAGATCATTCTGACAATAACACTGAAGATTGATTAAGAAGAAGAGAAGGGCAACACTAGTCTTAAGGAGGTTATTAACTAGCTACAGAATCTGGGTTTCAGAGGAAAAGAACTCTAGAGATCTGAAGGGGAAATACTATGGAAAGTTTAGTGCCTAGTTCAGGGGAAGAGTAGGTACATGAGTCAGGGAATGGTCAAGAACTGTAAAAGATGGAAAACTTTACCCTCCTTGAAAAATATCATTTTAACCTGCCAGAGCTTCATGGGCACTGATAACAGACACAAGAATCCAAGGTCAGAGACAAGGGAGAGTCTGTTACTTGTAACAACAGCAGTAGCCAGAGTATTTGCATTTTTGTGCCAGTTCCCTGAGCCTCCATGTCTATAGGGCAACACAAAGAAGGGCCAGATGACATCTGCACAGTAGAATGCATTATAAGGAAAGAATTCTAAGCTTAGGGAACCCAGAACTTTATCATGAGCATTAAGCATCCCTGCTCTTTCCTCTGGAGACACTATCTGCATCTTCCATCCAATAAGCATTTGCATTTTACTCCAGAGACACTGCTTCTGTCTTTCAAGGCTCTTCACTCTACAAACATCCTTCTTAAGATCATACAGAACAATGGGCACTCAATGCCTTGCTTGCCTTGCAGAAATGCAAGAAACCCATGGAGAACTGTCTTACAACAGTCAACTCCCCAAGGAAAAGGAGAAACTAAAATGACTTCCAGTTCTGTCGCATGAGCAGCTAGATGAAGGAACAACAGGAGAAATGGGAGGAGATAGGGTACATAAGCACCAAGCCAAAATGGGAAAGTAAAATGAATCTTCAGTATCACAAGAGAGATATATCAAATCATGTATGATAATGGTTAACCTTAAGTTCATACAGTTTTGAGTTCTTACCCCAATATTTCAGGGATGAGGCTCTTTAACCAATACAGGCCTCCTTGGAAGAAATTCAGAACTGCTGCCAAGTTTGAACCGATGTCTAGCTTGCATATCTTGATATGATCCCTGTTCTTCTGGCCTTCTAAGAAGAATCAGTGATATTAAAAGAACACATTGTGAGAGCAGAATTAACCAGACATGCATCATCCAATCTTTGACACATAATACGAAAATGACAGATCTTTCTGAAACTTTCCCAGACCAAAGATAGGAACAGTTGCATAGAGACTGTTATCATTCACATAGTATCATCCAAGCTAAGAAAAAAGCCAGGCTAGGGTTCGGGAGACTCTCATACATCTAGTCCCAAACCCACCACAGCACTGATTTCTCTGAGTTGTAATTCTTTGGTTACAATTGTTCATCTCTTCCAATAAACCATGTTTCTTGAAACTAGGGAGTGTCTTAATCCTCTTTATATTTTCCCCATACCCTATCTTCTTCAGTCTGATTATGTTATATAAATCAGAAATGAGAAGTCAATTTAAGTCGAAACTTTTGCATTTTAGATGTTCTTTGTCTTCCATATGATATATCTTGGAATCTATCCAATCAGTGATATTATCTTCACAATTGAAGTGGAATGGCTCAAGCAAATGCTACAAGCCAGATTCAGAAAAACTTGTCATGGGCCATTAATTTTTATTCTTGGATGATCATAATCTCTCACACACCAAAGAAATAAGTCACTCTAATCCATATTTCCTTTCTAAGGTCATTAACACCTTTGGTGACTTGATGGAACAATAAGTTGCTTTGTAAAAAAAAAAGAAAATCGTGACATCTCTGTATCAATATACAGATTAAGTATAAAATTTTAGTGTCTCTGAATTTTAACAGCCCAATTAGCATTTGTCTTGCTGTTAACCTTTTTAGAGATACAATCTATGTACACATGTTAATGTTTTGCAGTTGCTATAGTTTGCCTCAGCCCTGAGGCTTATGTCACTAAAACCATTACAACATTATAAAGTGATTTTGGTATTACACAGAGAACAGTCAGTAGTTCTGTATACCACCATTGACTTATATCTGAAAAATTCAGGGTCTAGAATTTTGCTATAGAGTGAGATGGTAACAATAAAATTTGGCAGGAAAGGAGGAGAGTTTCTAGAGACCTGATTAGAATGATTTGGAGAAGGGTTGTGGAGACTTATCAAGATTTTGTTAAATCTGTCTTTGTTAACTACTTCCCTAAAGGGTCCAATTACTGTATTAGTCTCTGATGACAGCTATAACAAAGTACCACAGACTTGGCTTAAACAACAGAAATTTATTTTCTCACTGTTCAGGAGGCTGGAAGTTCAAGATCAAGGTGACAGCTAGGCTGTTTCTTTTTGAGGGCTGAGAAAAAGACTCTGCCCCACATCTCTCTTCTCTTCCAGTGGCTTGGTGGAAATTTTTGGCATTCATTGGCACATCACCCAGATCTCTGCCTTGATATCCATCTGGGGTTCTCCCTGTGTGTGCGTATATACCTCCAAATTGCTTCTATTTATAAGGATACCAGTCATATTGAATAAGGACCCCCCCTAATCACCTCATTCTAACTTGATTCCATTTACAGAAACTCCATCTTCAAATAAGGTCGCTTTATGAGGTAGCAGGAATTAGGACTTCAACATATGAAATTTGAGGAGACATCATTCAACCCATAATAACCAATAATACCCAAATCCCCACTTTAACAGACAATCCTCTTTTGATGCATTTGGCTCTCTTCTCCAGAAGCTATAATCTCTTTCAATGACACACCTTAGCCAACAAGGAACAAGTAATATTTCAATGAATTTGCTTGACTGGAAAGTTATTTCTCAGTTTTTTTTTTTTTTTAATCTCAAACCTCAGGCACAATTTTTTTAACATAAGCAAGAAATAAAATTCCAATAAAAATGAAATCATAGTTTGGTGTGCATCACCACTCCCAACTTCAATCTAGAATTTCAAACATCAAGTAAAGATACTACACTATGTGCTTAATTATGAGCAAGCACACCTAAGACAATTTTGAGCACCTAACAGACCCTTGATAAATATCAGTTAATTCTCTTTAAATATATCATCAGTTATAAATTCTATAAATCCTAGGCTCAAGATATAGTGCATTTCTTTACTATCTATAAATCAAGCTAATTCCCCTATAGAGTTTTTGGGCAGGATGAAATCCCGTCTCAATGGGATTCTAATGTTACAGCACAGACGGATCTTGTTGAACTATCCCCATCTCCTCTGTGGAAGGACAGCTCTTCATAGTACAAAAGGAAATTCCTTCTTATCTTATTCTTATCTGAACCACTCTCTTTGTCCTCAAAACTTATTGAAACAATAGACTTTATGCTGCAGTATACTCAGAGCCTAGTTTACTAGCAATTAGAAACCATATTCTCCTTTCCCTTAGGAAAAATTTTAATGTTTTTAAATCTTACTTAAAAGATTTAATGCTTAAATCTTTGTATTTAAATATTTGTATTTTGGTCCTCTAGTAAATTAAAGAAAGGGAAGAAGACAAGGGAATTACATTGATATAATAAAGTTCACATCCAGGCTAGACTACACTAAAACTCCTTTGAGGGCAGGAATCAGACCTATTGAATCCAGCTATCAATAAATAGTGAAGGCATAGTAGTTCTTTATCGCCACCAACATAGGAAAAGCCCTCAGCTATTCTGAGGGGGAAAGTGAGGTGATGTATTTAAGTTCAAAAGATAGACATTTTGCGATGCCTGGGGGGCTCCGTTGGTTAAGATTCTGCCTTCAGCTCAAGTCATGATCCCAGGGTCCTGGGATAGGGCCCCACATCAGGCTACCTGCTTAGTGGGGCGTCTGCTTCTCCCTCTGCTGCTTCCCCTGCTGGTGCTCAGTCTCTCTCTCTGGCTTTCAAATAAATAAATAAATAAATAAAATCTTTAAAAATATATATACATCTTTGAGTGAGAAGACAATGTTCAGATTCCAGTTTTTGCTGTTTCACCCAATTTTGAGCCTTGGTTTCTACAACTATAAAATGAAGATAAAAACTTTCAAGATTTTTGTGAAATTTAGAGATAATTTATCTCAACTGCTTGGCACATAAAAGTACTTTACATATTGGTAGCTGTGGTTTGATTACTACTATTATTTTGTTGTCACTATTGTTTTACATTCCCAACAAATGGAGTTTGGTAGATAGCTGCTGTTCAATGAAAGGTTAGCTGTGGAAATCTGAAGCTTCCTCATTCTGTCTTTGAGATAGTATGGACTGACCTTAAAGTATTAAACTTGAGTGTTTCACCACCAAGATACTGTGGCAGGTAGAATAATGCCTCCCCTTCCCACCTCCCCACAAGGATATCCAAGTCCCAATCCCCAGAACTTGTGAATATGTTACCTTTTATGGCAAAAGAGGACTTTGAGGATGCGATTCATCTAAGGATCTTGAGAAGGGGAGCTTATCCTAGTGGACCCAGTATAATCACAAGAATCCTTAAAAGCAGTAGCCCTCGGGTCAGAGTCAGAGAGGAGAGATGCAGAAGCAGAGCCCAGGGAGAGGCGTGGAAAATGGAAGTCCTCTGCTGTCTCAGAATACCACAGACGGGGTGGCTTCATAAACAGCAATTTAGAAATCTTCTGATATCCCGAGAAGTGACTTCACTAAGGGAGAGAAAGACCAGGCAAAGCGGCCGCCCTTGGGCCACAGTGGGCCACAACCCACTGCTAGTTTCCTAGACCCAACGGTTACGTGGGAGAAGCTTACCTTGTGGGCAGTGGTTCTGAATCTGCACCCCGTGGGGTATTTTCATCCTCGAATCCTTTTGCTTTTAATAAATTCCCTTTTACATGGCTTGGTTCGGCATCATGGAGACGGCAGGTAAAGTGGAACGAGGAGAGATGGTGGTCCAGAGCACAGGGGCAAGAGGCGAGAGAACCAATTACTGGTTGGTAGAAGGGGTGGAAGAGTAGCCACCAGGATGAGAGAAAGCTGTGTGAGGGCAGTGGTTAGGGAGCTCTGCAGGGAAGAGGAGAAAGTCTCCAGATTCTAGGGCGATCTGGAGGGTAGGTTCTTCTTAAAGGACAGCTGCCAGTAATGCTTTGCCACCAGCTTGTTGACTAGAAAGGGAATCAGACACAGATTACCATCGGCAAGAAGAACGTCGAGAACCTAGAGCATCCTGGAACCCAAGTGAAGAAAGTGGAAAAGGGAGGATCATTCATGTCCAGGGCTGGTGCTACGTCAAAGAACATACGGGCTCAGCAGTAAGCTGAGATGTACAGCTACATAGAGAAAATAAATAAATAAAGTCAATTCCTATTTTACAGAAGCATCTTTTTAATGCCCAGCCAGTGCAACACTCAGGCACATAATCAAACACATAAGTTACTCTCTTTTACTTGATATTGAATTGGGGGGAGGGGGTGGTAACGCGCCCAACTTGACGCTCACTCTTAGCACCAATCATCTGCATTGCATTTCGCCCCGCAGCCCCTGGGCAGTATGTTCCCCTTGCTGTGTGCCTCCGCTTTTCTCTGAATAATCTGGCCCTCCGTACTTTTCTAACTCAGGTTTCTGGTGTCAGAAATGTCTGCGTTCTCATCCAGCTAGAGATCCCTCAACCAAACTCTTGTCTTCCTCTACAGGAATAGCCCTCCCTTTCTCTTTGTTTTGGACTAACATTTATGAAGGGCAATCATATGCTAACACCGAGCTCACATTTTCCCTGTATGACCTCATTTAATCCTCAAAGCAATCCAAGGAGGAAGGTTCTGTTATTATTCCCATTTTACATAAAAAGCCCAGAGAAGATAAACAACTTGCCTAAGGTTCACTAACTCTTAAGCGGTAATCTCGGTTTGCAAGCCAGGTCTGTTGGCAGATTCCAGAATTGGAAATCTTAACTTTTATACCGCTCTCCCCTTCCATTGCCCCCTTCTTTCCCTCCTTCCCCTGTCCCTGCCCAGAGAGCCACTTACTCCGCCTCCCTGCACCTGCCTGCCTGCCTGGCGCTAGGATCCTTGTATCATTTCCTGTGTTGTTTGTTAGGCAGCTCTATATATGTCTGTCTCGCTATTAGACTCTGAGTCCTTCAGAACCGATGCTTTTTTGTTTTGTTTTCCTCCATAGTGAATTCCCTGTGCGTGGTACAGAGATGGAGATATGACAGGCTCTCCAGCAGGTCCTTAGGGCTTGTTGATATGTTTCTCTTCTCTAGAGAAGAAAAGCCTGCTGTGTATTATTCTAGGCTTAATATTTGGCCTAATGACAATGTTTTCTGGTTGTCACCTAAAAACAAATATATAAAGAAGAAGTTTCCTTCTAATCCTTGTTTTACCACATAGGCTCTCAGAGTGACATCATTTAAACGGTGTTTTTTTTTTTTTTTTTTCCCCTCAAGCTGGATAATTATGATGGAAAAAACAGCACAAGAAACAGATTTTGACTGACACTTTGGTGCAGTTGATGTTATTTGTAAAGAGGTCCTCATCTTCTGAAACCTGAGGGCTCAGAGTAAGTATGTGAAATAAAGCAGAATTCTAAGGAAATGTTTTTCACATTTTGTTGCTTTTTAAGCAGGAATACATTATTAAATCATTGGTTCTATAGTAGGAGGGCTATGTTTAAATTAATGAAGGAAATTTTGCTTATATATTTTTTGCTTCTCAGGGCAGGGAACTCTAGTCCATTATTAAAACAGTTAGCATTTTAATTAAAACTTTATTGGGTGTTGGTAAGACAGATCTGGACCCTGAGTCCTTTACCAAGTTGTAATTTATGAATCTTTGCATGATATTATGTGAATCATATTCATTTTTAAGCATACATTATGGAAAGAAAGGAAGGAAGGAAGGAAGGAAGAGAGAGAAAGGGAGAGAGGGAGGGAGGAAGGAAGGAGGGAATGTAGGAAGGAAGGACAAAAAGAGAGAAAGACAAGAAGAAAAGAGAAAGAGGGAGGGAGAGAGAGAGAGGAGGAAGAAAAGAAGGAAGGCAGAAAGGGAGGAAGAGAAAGAGAGAGAGAGAGGGAGGGGCTAGAAGGAGAGAGAAAGGAGGAAGGAAGGGAGAGAGGGAGGGAGGAAGGAAGGAAGGAAGGAGGCTATTTTGAAGTTCTGTAGAAAACAACACCACTTCCCATCAGCTCTGACTCTGACTGGCTCTTGGACGCTGGGCTCACTCTCTTCTCTCATGGATGCTTCCGGACCCTGCAGGAAGGCTCCAAGTGCTCGGCAGGCTCCTGCTCACAGGCCATGCTGCTCAGGAGGTCCTGCTCTCTTACAAGAGTGAAAAAGTCAGTTCGTCTCCCTCAATCACAAGGACCCCTTGGGAATGTTGCTATGGATAGATGAGTGTTGCTTCAGGTTCTCTGAAGTATGATATGTCCTTTTCATAATTTCCACAGAAATCCTTCCAAACAGTATTTCAGATACTTTTCTTCTTGAACTAATCATCAAAAGTCATTTGAGATTTTCATCATCACTCAGTATCACCAGCACGAACATTTCTTAATGAGCTCTGTTGCCAGGCTGGGATGGCTCTGAGGTTTATTGGAATTGATAAAGATTTGGACCGTTGTCGTAAATGACCTTCTATAAATTGATAAAATGTGAGGTTTTGTTTTGTTTTTGTTTTTGTTTTCCTTTTAGCTTTTTCCCATCCTTTCCTGTGTACTCATTCCCTTCTTTGAATATATATGTCGATGATTGCAGATCTGAATTGCCTGGGATTTGGCCTCCATTTATGTGTGTAGTAACAACAGATACATTGTGTGACCCAGTCACAACTCTGACACATGTGCAGTGACAGTAAATGCAGTAGACATGAGGGCCAGCTGTGCCCCACCCAAGAACACTGTATCGGTGCCTTGATCGCTGGATCTGGTGTATACTTTTTAGCTGCTCACAGCAGCGCTGGTTTTTGTTGTTGTTGTCGTTAATGCTCGGTTTGCAATTCTGTTTGAAATATATAAGATTGCCAAACAGATGAGTTCCTTGATAGACCAGGTGCTGAAGTGATGAGTTCATCTATTTTATATTTGTTAAATTATTTTCACCTGCAACATTCCAGAGCTTGTATCATGTAACCTGGGCTCTGTAACCTGGCCCGACTCTTTGTAAGTCCTTTCTCCCACACTTAGCAGCGGTATGATGTTGAGCAAGTTGCTTAACCTTTCTGTGTCAGTGTTGTCATATCTATAAAAGAGAAGAAATAGTAGTATCTAAATCAGGGCTATTGTGAAGATGAAATCTGTAGTCTGTAGCTCCATGCCTTGCACATACTAAGCACTCAGGGAATGTTATTTTATTAACATTGCCATTGCAAGCCTAGAACTGTGGATCCCAAGTGTTAAATGGAGCTGCCACACATGGTCAATATCCAGGGTCTATCAGTCATTCCACTTCCTGGAAAAGATCTTTTCTGAATGCAATTGACTCTCACTTTAAAAGATCAGGGGAACTTTGACCGACTTTTCTTTACATGCTTGTCTTACTGTACTTCCAACTGCAGTTATGGAAAAAGAAAATCTCTGTGGAAGGCAAGAACTATAGTATTGCTCACCAGCACTCAATCAAAAACTAATTTTAAGGGGCACCTGCGTGGCTCTGTTGGTTAAGTAGCCAACTCTTGGTTTTGGTTCAGGTCATGATTTCAGGGTTGTAGGATTGAGCCCCACGTTGGGCTCTGTGCTCAGTGAGGAGTCTGCTTGCCCTTCTTCTTTCCCCTCTCCCCCACTCCTCCCTGTCCCTCTTGCTCTCCCTCTAAATAAATAAATAAAATATTTTTGAAAACTAATTTTGAATTGAAAGCAGATATATATTTATGTATTGAGCAGCTTTTTCATTCAAAAGAAAAAAAATATGTATATATAACTTCTGAGGAACATCTCTAATTAATGATACTTTCACAGAGGAAAACTAGTTCCAGGAATGAGTAATGTTTACCAGATAAACAAAGTTCTCAAAGTGCTTTTTCAGCTCAGTAAATCAGTAGAAATACCAACCACCCCCAAAAATGTGACTCTCAGTAATCACAGCAGGGCTTTCCTCTCATGCCCAGACCTTTCTCTGGGAAGAGGAAAATCAATACCCTGCAGGGGATTTTCCAGGTTGACTTCCTTCAGCATTGCTCCACTCTGGCAACTGGTGTTGACAGCCCAGATGGAAAATGTTGACACACTTAGAAGTGCTCTTCCAACTACATCAAGCTGAAGCCTGTGGAATATCTCTTTGATATAACCACTCTGCTTCATACTCTTCCAATTCTCTCAAGGTCGGAAGGGAGGAGTGTGGATTGAATGTAACACACTTACCAACGATAACCAGTCTGTCTGGATCATCGGTTATGGATTACAGCACTGCTCTATGAAAATATTCATGGACTCAAATATGTGTTATGGCTAAAGGAGGGAAAGTGCACACTGTAGGGAACGTGTATCGTGTCATTACTTCCAAAGACAAAATTCACCTTTGACGGCAGTTTAAGTGGAAAAAGAGGAATTCACCTCAGTTAAGCGGGAGGAGAGATGAGGAGAAGTGTCGCACCCAGAGGAAGTGGTCTCTGAAAAAAGTGCTGCGGGTCTGTCCCAAGTATCTCCTTGTACAAACACCCCCCACTCCACTTCCATCCCGGCTGTTCTTCTTCCCGGCTTGACCTCCTCGAGGGGGACCCCCCTTCCCCAGCCTTTCTAACCTCCCTTAGCCTCTCCTTACTACCGAACACCCAAGCCAGGTTGGACTCTTCACACCACCTTGTGGCAACACCTAAAAATCTTTTAAAAGACAGTTTTTTGTTTCTTTTGCTCAGAAGTATTCTCAAAGCTTCCATGGAGGTCTTCTTTTTCTAATTAAACAAGTTTATTTTTTTAACCACTTAAGATAACTAAAAATTTGTTTCATACCACTAAATATTGTCATGTGTTATTTTGTATTTTAGTAGCAGAGTTGTAGTTAAGGGTGCTTTATCACCATTTGTTTTGTGCATTTTTACTTTTGTGAAAATTATTTTACTTTTGTAAAAATTTTTAACTGATTAACGATCAACCGGTATAATATTTCTGTTTTTAAAAAAGGCAGAACTACCATTGAGCCAATGAAGCAATGTTTACATGAAATAACAGTAAGATAAAACTTTAATGTCAGGAAGGACGTGGAGATTCATATTCAGGGCTTGCTGCTCTCCACTTGGGGCTTCAAAACTTCATTCCTACACATCACCAAGAAGCACAAGGAAACTGGTTGCCATCTGCTTTCCTAAGGCAAAGCCTCCTCAAATAGGGTACAGCAGTAAGAGGTCTGCTATTATTCCCTTCTCTTCCAGTAAAAACTACAAATTATTGATATCTCCCAGACCCTCCTTTGTTCTCAAAGATTCCATAACTTCATATGTATGGTGTTTCCTAGTTGAAGAATAAAATCTCCATATAAAAGAACGGTTGAGTTTGAAGAAGACTCACTATAGCGTTTGGATTGTTCAAAGAGAAGGGAAACCAACAAATAGTTAAAGTCTTGGAGGTGTCCATGGATGAAAAGAAATGTCATCGTCAAAGAAAATAGCAGAGAGAAACTTATAGATTTAGAAAGAAACTTGCAAAGTCTGATTCATTAGCTGAGGAAATGAGGAGCATAAGGTCACACTTGGCTTTTTGGTATTAGTATGGGATAAGAACCAGGTATCTCTGATCTCTGTCTCTTTGGACCTTCTTACAAGGGAGGAAGAGACTCAGGCCATGTTGAAATACTACCAGTGAGACTTGAGCAGGACAGTCACAGTACTGCTCTGCTTCAAATCCAGACTTAACTGGTTGCATTGTTCTAGGCTGTAGGTAATAGAGTTCTATATAGAAGAAGAGGAAGGTTTGATCTTAACGGTAGGTACAGCAAACTACCTTGTCCACATTTCTACACACATTCACTCTGTGAATAAAGAAACAAGGGCTACTTTGGGATTAATATTAGCAGATTTCAGAACATTGTTAGACTGAACATGAATTAGGTGAGTCCTGAGACTATCTCAGGTTTGGGTTTGGGGATAACTGCAGACCCTCCAGTTTGCACAAGGAACCTCTGGAGCAGACTTAGAATAAGCAGCCTGATGGTAATATCACTCCTGGCAGATCTTATTTCCAGAAAAGCCAAGCTTCCGTGTAACTCTTACTGTTTTAATCTCTCTCAGTCATGAACTTCAATGAACGTTCTGTTGATGTAAATAGGAAAACATCAGGAGAATTTCCCTCCTTTAACGGTTCTCTCAGTAGAACTGGGGCACTCTTACTATGTTTTAAATGATGGTTGCCTTTGCACTTGAGGAGTAAGTGACAAGGAAGACCAGTGTCGTCGGAAACCAGCATGCCTCCCCAGAACAGGTGGGCCCTGTTCCACCTCACTCTTGCTCAGCGAACAGAGGCAGACGTGTTGGGACATCTGTAGTTGTGTGATGTCAAGGAAAATTTTCCTGCAGGCTTTGACCTGACAAGCTTTGAAATATTTCCCAGCTTTTCAGCGATATTATAATATTTTCCACGTATAATGGATTTATTATTTTTTTATGCTGCCAAAATGCGGTATACGGGAAAGACAACATGGAAAATTACCTGTGCCTACAGGATTCCAGTTCCTGTACGTTTTGGGGCTCTACACATGCAAGTTGGGACGAGGGCTCAATCAGGAGAGCAATTACCACTGACACGTTACATTGCGAAGCTACCCAACTTTATATAAAATGGGGTGTCTAAGCACTCAGACAGCAAACTGAAGGAATACAAAACAGGGACTAAGAATGTGACCTCAGAGACATTGTTGCCAAGGTGTAACAGAGAATATCTCTCTTTTAGATTTGTTGCAAATATTACATTGTATAATGCAAGTAGAGTACTATTCATTTCTTGTGCAGATTGAGGTTCTAGAAATGTTACCTATAATCAGCATTATGTGATGTCAATATCCTGGACTAGAAGTGGGAACAAGACAATAATCCAGACCTTGTTTAAATGATTGGGAATATTAAAATATCTGAAATCACCTGACCAGTGGATTTTTTTTTAAAGATTTAGAATAACACAGACTTATGCTTATATTGCCTTTTTAAATGGCATATTTCACATGGGGTGCCTATCATTGTGCTTTGCATATAGTTTTAGTATAATAAATGTTTGCAAAATGCATTGATTTTTTAAAGGAGTAAATAAGTGCATTATTGTTCATCACATAGTATGTGACTTGTTCTTTAAAGCCCCATGCAAAAGCTGCATAGAATTTTCTCTTTTGCCTTCATTGGCCTGAGCACATATGAGAATTGTAGGGAGCTAAGAATGCAAGTCAATGAATACTCTTACTTTTCTGGCCC
This sequence comes from Neogale vison, assembly GCF_020171115.1. Classification (NCBI taxonomy): domain Eukaryota; kingdom Metazoa; phylum Chordata; class Mammalia; order Carnivora; family Mustelidae; genus Neogale; species Neogale vison. The sequence continues at coordinate 68,962,524 of NC_058091.1, read as the reverse complement.
TTATTGATATAAATGTGTTCATTCCTAGTGGTGATATGTTAGTCATGATGATAATATGTTACGATTGTAGAGTGCCTTATAGCTTTTAAAGCATAGTCAAATGAAATATTTCACTTTCTGGGCAAAGGATGTGGGGATCATTGTCATTATTTGGTAGAAAACAAAAAATGGTCAGGCAGATTGACTTGTTTAAGGTCATTCAATTAATAAATGAAAGAGAGAGAACAGTGTCTGCATAGAACTTTTTCAATACATTTTTCTTGGATGGATGAATAAATGGATGGATGGGTGGATAGGTGGATCGACGGGTGAATGGGTTGATGGATAGAAGGATGGACAGATTGACGGATGGGTGGATGGGTGGATGAATTAATGGCTTGGTTATATACATTCTGTCTACTGCTTTTTGCTACACCAAAGCAAAGAGATTAAAGAATTGTATCTTAGTGTTTGTATCTATTACTATTTTTGTACCTTTTTTATTTATGGCAAAATTACTTAACACATTTCAAAAACAAGTTAATCTGTGCACAAATAATTGCTGATGCCTGCAGGGTATTAGGCATCAGCAATATAGATGTAAGAAAAAAAGAACCCTTTAAGGAGTTCATATTATACTGGGATTGGAGAGCATAGACCAAAAAAAAAAAAAAAAAAAAAAAAAAAAAGGCTGCAATAGAATAAATGTGCTCCACCAGTCAGAATGGCTAAAATTAACAAGTCAGGAAATGACAGATGTTGGGGAGGATGTGGAGAAAGGGGAGCCCTTCTACACTGTTGGTGGGAATGCATACTGGTGCAGCCACTCTGGAGCCTGCTTCCACCTCTCTTTCTCTGCCTACTTGTGATCTCTGCCTCTCAAATAAATAAATAAAATCTTTAAAAAATAATGAAATCTTACCATTTGCAATGACATGGATGGAACTAGAGGGTATTATGCTGAGCGAAATAAGTCAACCAGAGAAAGAAATTATCCTATCTTTCTTATATGAGGAATCTGAGAGGCAAGGGGTGGGGGTTGAGGAGTAGGGAAGGAAAAAATGAAACAAGATGGGATCGGGAGGGAGACAAACCATAAGAGACTCTGAATCTCACAAAACAAACTGAGGGTTGCTGGGGAGAGGGGTGTAGGGTAGGGTAGCTGGGTTATGGACACTGGAGAGGGTATGTGATATGGTGAATGCTGTGAAATGTGTAAGCCTGATGATTCACAGACCTGTATCCCTGGGGCAAATAATACATTATATGTTAATAAAAATAATTAATAAAAAAAGAATAAATGTGATCTATTCAGCTTTTGGTAATTTATGGAGTAGATAAAATGGAATATTATGATAGAGACTAGAATATAGGACATGACAGGGAAGTTAATGTTTCCATGACCTGAGCCGAAGACAGAGACTTAACCCACTGAGCCACCCAGGTGCCCCTTGGGTTGAGTTTTATAAGTTCTTTATATATTTTGAATACTAACCCTTTAATGGATAAGTCATTTGCAAATGTCTTCTCCTATTCAGTAGGTTGACTTGATTTTGGTGAGTGTTTCCTTCACTGTGCAGATTTCATTTTGATGTAAACCCCGTAGTTTATTTTTGCTTTTATTTCCCTTGCCTCAGGAGATGTACCTATTGAAAAATGTTGCTATGACTGATGTCAGAGAAATTACTGCCTGTGCTTTCTTCTAGTATTCTTATGGTTTCAGGTCTCACATTTAGGTCTTTAATCCATTTGAGCTTGTATCTGTGCGGTGAAAGACAATGGTCCAGTTTCATTCTTTTGCGTGTAGCTGTCCAGTTTTCCCAGCACCATTTGTGGAGGAGACCATCTTTCTCCCATTATACAGTCCTTCTTCCTTTGTCAAAGATGAACTGACCATATAACTGTGGTATTATTTCTGGGTTTTTCTCTTCTGTTCCATTGATCTATGTGTCTATTTTTATTACATAGCTTAAGAACTTTAAGGTTTCAAACTCGGGCTTCTCAAAGCTGTTTAATACAATTCAACTCAATCCAACATAATACCAAGCTCTTCTTATGTGTCAGAAATTAGATGTAGGCAAATTTTATCAGTGTCTTCAAAACCAAGCCCAGTTATGTACAGTATATGCACACGAATGCTTCTGAATGAAAAAAAAAAAAAAGAATGAATGAATAAAACTGCTTGGCCCACTCAAGGACCTGGTTCTAAAGCTAAATTTAACCATATTTTTTTTTCCATCTGATTCCATCTCTTATGCTCACTATCTTACTTAAGGAAGCTTGCATGTTTCTGGTTACTCTGGTTTCTGGTTGACTCTAGTTATTTCCCCACTTGGATTGGTTTTTCTATTACTGTTGTAACAAATTACCATAAATTTAGCAGCTTTTAACAACACACATCTAAGATCTCAGTGTGCTGTAGTATAAAAGTCCTAGTGAGCTCAACTGTGTCTCACAAGGCTACAATCAAAGTAGTAACAGGGCTGGCTCCTTTTAGAGGTTCTGAGGGAAGACTCTCCATTCAAACTCTTTCAACTTCTTGGCTGAATTCAGTTTCTCACAGTTGCAGGACAAAAGTTCACCATCTTCTTATTGGCTAAGAGCTAGAAGTCACTTCTAGTTTCTAGAATTAGCCCTCCGCTCCAACGTCTCCATCTTCAACCACCAATGGCCAGTCCTTCTCATGGGTGAGTGGAAGACTTCTCATGCTTTAAATCCTTCTGACTTCCTCTTTTGCTCCTGTCCAGAGAATACCCTTTGCTTTTAAAGGGCTTTTGTGTTTAGGTTAGAACCATCTGGAAAATCTCCCTTATGTCATATAACATAACATAATCACAGGAATAATATCAGGGGCTGAAGACCATGGCCCATATTGGAATTTTGCTTACCATACTCCCCATAGTTTATTACATCCATTGTATTATCAAGTGTTACGGGCTCTCACATTCACACCTTTGCATTGCTACCACATACTATTTGAGAAAGTAAACTGGTGTATTTACCAAGACATTTTAGGGCCTAAAGACTTTATGTCCCACCTAGGCAGTAGCCCAATGCTAGGTTTTTAATAAAAGTCTAAAAATGCAGATTTGGAGAAAAAACTATCTCTATTTCAATTATATCAATATATATTTTTTAAAAATCTGTGCAGATCAAAACAAACATTTCTTCTGGCTACATCTAACTCTGGATTATCAGTTTATAATCTAGACTGCACAGATTTTTAGCTTTTTTCAAAATAAAGATTGTGTCTATATGTCTCCAGAATCTGGAGTTCCCTTGATACCTGTTAGGCCCCCATTAATGTATATTCAATGAATTAATGATAACATTGAACTTTAAGTTAAAATTGGATAATAGTGAATGTACTCTGCTTATCTCACAGGGATATCATGAGACTCAGATATTTTTCATCTCCTTAGATAATAGTCCCTACATCTGATTTGTGGTCACAAGAAAGGGTATATTTTAATACTTAAGAAATAAGGTATGTTCTAGGAGCAATGACATTCACAATATGTTAAAGGAAATGTTTCCATCATTCATGCCGAGATTGCTCAAGAAAATAAATCAGGTCTTTGACAATATTTATATCCAAATCATTTAGAGCTTACCTGAAACTATTTATTTGGTGCATGAAGCTGTACTTTAAATGTCCACAACCCCCTGAGCTCTCCCGGTGGATGCTTTATAAGTGGGCTTTTACTCTACCCAAAGCCCAGTTTTTAAGTACATTAGCAGTCTCTGAGACACCAACAGTTTCTTGCATGACTCCTTACCAGTGTAACAGTCTTACCTGATATTATATTTAGCATCAACTTCGAAGTCTTATCCAAAATTCAAATGTTTCATATTTCCAAAAAATAAGATGGCCTAAATTAGTGGGCAGGTGTTGAGAGAGGAAAAATTGAGAGCAAGAATGATAACTTACTGAATGATGCCTCTATCAGTGACACATATAGAAGATCCATCAACAAAGCAATGTGCAATTGATTTTGAACTTCTGGGATGACAAACATTCTGTATTTCCTTAAACCCTCAGAACCTATTCTTTCCATTGGGTAGAGGGATGCATTTTTGAGCTCAGAACCTATCCACAAAGAAAGTTAGGAGAACTGCTGATTCTAGGCAGTTGCTACTGTACAAAGATAAATGGCATCCTCTAGACCAGCCTGAAGATAAATTTTGGACATTTGGATCTATGGTGTTGTCATAATGTCATATTTACTGTCAAAATTAAAGGATATAAGTTTAGATAAAATATTTTTTTAAAAAGAGCTCCCCAGGGAAAGGGGATGCCTGATTGGCTCAGTCAGTTAAGCATACAACTCTTGATTTTGGCTCAGGTCATGATCTCAGGGTCCTGGAAGTGAGCCCTACATTGGGCACCATGCTCAGTGGGGAGTCTGCTTAAGGATTCTCTCCCTCTGCCCTTCCCTCCACTCACACACTCTCTCTTTCTCAAATAAATAAATACGTCTTTAAAAAAATAGATCTCTCTGGGTTCATGATTAGAATATATTGCTGCACAGTTGTTTTCCAGGAGAAACATAAAGTTATTGTTATTTTCTTTTTAGTATCCACATAGTACATTCCAAACGGCCATAGCACTGGACTTAGATGGGACATTAACCCATTTTGTGTTCACAAGTGCCCCTTACTCATTTCAAGTTTTAAGTGCTTTATGAAGACAATGACATTTATGAACAGAAAGGAAACTTGGTCCGCTTACAAATTATGAAGAAAGTTAATCCAGACTTTGTGGTAGAGTATCCTGATTTTTATTTTATGATTACAAAACTAAATTTTGTTATCCAACCCAAAACATTTAGTATCCTAAGCCAATTGAATTGATAGTGTTCTCAGAAAAATAAATGAAACAAAATGAGTTATTTTAAGGGAGGTAAATCTTACACCATGAAAGACAGCTGCTTTTCAAATAACACCAATTAATATAACCTGTTAGAATTTTCTTTTCTTCCCCTACTTGAGAGACGTTTTAAGTGAAACATAGTGACCCAAATCTACAATTTGGCTTTCTTTCCTCCAAGACATTCTTATGTTCAATTCCCACTATTTTTAGCTTTGTGCAGTTGTTCCAAGAACATACTTTTTTTTCTCAGAAAGTAATAATTTCTCCATCATCAAAGAGAAAATTTAGGAAAGGTTAGAAAATGCAGACTCTCTAAAAATATCCTTGGCCCACTTCTTCTGAGCACTTAAAAACAACTGGGTTCCTTTAGCTCAGTCTCTCTAAAGAACAAAAGCAAATGCAGAGTGTGTTGTTGTACACGTGTGACCTGACCAATGGAAACTATGAAACATGGAATGCAGGACCATCAAACACTTACGTCCCTGCTAGTAAGTAGCTTACCTTCTTTCGTGGTTGGTCCCTTATTGTCACTGATTCTTACAGTCAAGACTGGTCTTCACAGTCTACAACCCACTAGCCCAAAAGATGTCACTGCCTTTTTCAGGTCTTCTAAAGAAAATCAGGAGCTTGGCAGTAGAACCAGGTCTGACCAGCATGTGCCAATGAAGCAGGATATGCAGGAATTGCATCTATGTGTTTATTGTAGGGATGTGATATCATGATATGGTGGTAGATGGTAGAATGTAGATATAATGCGATATATGTTGTAAGGAGTTACAAATACATCAGAACAAGTGTTACTGACAGAATTCCTAGAAAAACACAAGGTCAGGAATCAAGAATAAGTCCCAGGGATGAAAAGTATTAAAATGAAAATTGTGGTGATTTCCACTTTCCAGAGAGTTGCGTAGCTATTGGAATACAAGTGCAAAAATAAATCTCTTTTCTGTTCCTTTCCACTTACAGAAGCTATTGAAGAGGTTGAAATGCTGCAATATCAAACCTTTGCTCTGATGAGACCCAGGATAGATGGTTCTTTGTTGAGTGGTGTGTATTAACAAGTCCCTTGGAGCTAAACGTAGTTTCGGGGATAAGTAAATGGTGGCAGGTTAACTTGAAAGACATCAAAAGCTGATGGGTCAGAAAAATGGAAGAACAGAGACAGTGACATAGAGGAGGCCTTGAGAAAGTGGCAGGCTGAGTAGCCTGACCATTGAAGTAGGGAAGGCAGCAGAAAGACTTAAGAACAAGGATACACCATAATCAATTTTGCGTTATTTGCCTTCCATCTCTATAAAATGATCCACTCACTATGCATCTCAACTTTGGTAAAAATCAGAAATAAATACAGTGCCTCCAGTCTGGTGAGCTCAGTCATTTTTAAGAATTGGTTCAAATGTCAGCCCCTCTTTGTGACTTCCCCTGACCCACCCCTACCCTAGGAAGTCAATCAGGAAATAATCTCTTCTTGTTCTATGTTCTTATAGTACTTCACACATGATGACTAGAACTTGCCTACCTGGATTTTTATAGTCTTGCTTTGAAAAAAATGTCTCATCCATTAGGCCATGAGCTAGGGGCCTTTTCTGTTGCTCTCCATAACCCCCAAATCCTAGCACCATTCTGGGCTGGCCCCTAATAACCATTCAATAAATCTTGATTGAAATAAATCACTCAAGGCAGCCTTCCAAAACAAATCAGCTGTTTAGAAAGAAAGCAAAGTTAAAAATAAAAAGCTTCAACAACCATTTATTGATCACAAAGATAGGGATATAGAGGGAAACCAAAGTTAGTTGTATTATAGGAGCAAATAGTATGGACATCTAAAGTTTCCGGGCCATTGTCCGGGACTCATGGCACTTTGTACATGAGTCGCTTATAGTGTTGATATGTTTGTATAGCTTAAATCTTCAACAGACTGTGGGCCCCTCATGTTTTGTATCTCTCCACATGTACAGTACCTGATAGATATAGTCAGGGTCTAAAAAAAGTTTTAGAAAGGATGAAAGGACAAATTGAAAAGAGTGAGTGGAAAGAAAAAAAAAGACAAAGAGTAAAATATTAAAAGTGTGATATAAAAATATCACAAAAGAATGTTTTGCTGGGTTGGAGGTGTCTAGGCCAAATAAGGCACTCGGACCTACAGGAGTTTCCAAGCTGACAGTGATTGAGCCAAAAGAAAATCTGATTCTTCCCCGTCTCCTCCTTGTTCCTCAGGTGCCACATGTATATCTGACTAACGTCAAAACAGAAAGCTGGATTCCTCGCACAAAAATGTGCTGGCAAGCCAACCAGTGACCTTTAAGCATCAATCACTGAAAATGGGCATTGGAGCAAGAGGCTGGCTGTTTCCCTTCTACATATGCTGGCTGGCAAAGCGGCAGGCACAAAATTACAAGGAGCACAATTTTTGTTTTCAGATCGCCTGCCCAAACCTTTCAGTATTTTCCATAGCTTTAGTGCAAAAAATAACACCAGTCTTAAGCTTAACACAGGATGTGAAACTCCCTCCATGTTTTGAGACAATTGCCCTCCTGTGCCGCTGCTCAGCCTCCTGGCCTCTCCCTACTCACCCAGTGTGATCTGCGTAAATTATTCTAACAGCCAGATACCAAGAGCAAATATTGGCCTTTCTTCTTCCTGTGTCCCCAAGTTTTCCCTTTAATCAAAGACACCTGGCACCTGGCCAAAGTCAGAAGGAATTGCCAAGGTCTTATTTATGAGCTCAGTGTGGATAAACACAGCTCATAGAGGCCCCCCAGTCGCCCTTCCTTGCTCAGATATTTTCATTCCCTTTGCAAGCCCAAGGTTCGGCTATCTGAAGTTGCCCACCACTGGTGGTTCTTTTTAGAACACCAGGTAGTATGGGGTGTCAAACAACAAATGCAAGGCCTGCCCTGAACTTTAAAGCAGAAAATACAGCTTCTAGAATAATATTTGTCCTTTGGCATTTCTCAAAGTATCTGCTCACAAGCTTACACATTGTTACTGAATAATTCAAAGAAATCAACAGTTTCTATTATTCTTCTAATGAACACACACACACACACACACACACACACACGAAACGTATTTTGTTTATTTCTTTGTTTCTCTTTGTTTTTGGAATGGAAGGAGGAAGTGAGGAAAGGCAGTTGCTTTGTTTTTAAGTATACAGTATACCTCCTTTTAAGACTCCCCCAAAAAATCTTAAAGAAAAACCTCAAAAATCATACTTTATTTGAACTTTGAATATAGCTTTCTTTTCCCTAGAAGGTATGTTTCTAGTAGAAGCAGAGGAGGTAGTCAGAAGTAAAGTTAGGCACACTCTATAGCAATGCTATATTAGAATAATCCAACTTTATTTATAACATTTTGTCACCAGCTGATGAGAAACAACTAGCTCACTGAAGAAGTTTATATAATGTTCAGAAGTGAATCTAATATTATAGATGAAATACTACTGAAAAAATATTTTTTTCATTTTGAACAAATCTGAAAACTAGAACACATGTAATATTGTATTTCCAGCTTTGAATAAAATCTGAAGATATAAATGCTTTGAATAAAATGTTCACTAAATTATCATCTAAAACACTTCCTCAGCATTTCCTTTTTCTATTCATATACTTTATGGCAATAAATTTCAATACCGCTTCATCTTTGTCCTCTCCTGTTCCTATTTCTTCTTAGAAATTTGCTGTGAATGTGTCTTCGAGGCCCTATGACCTCTTGGAGTCCATTCCTAATACCTTAAAGTCTATGTAAGCAGTGGGTAAGGCTTCTTTTCAACAGGTTGCTGTAAAACTAGGTTTGTTGTACAACACAGCTGACTTCACGTGGCTCGTTCCAACACCCATATTAGACATCATTAATTAAGGAAGCTACTTTCTCCTGCAGAGTATGGATTAGACTCAACCTTGCCAAACATGGAGATCCACACCGCCAAGGAAACCTATCTCTCGGACTGGTGATGGTACTAAAGGAAGTCAGGTCTGTTCTCTGAAGTCCCTCTATGTCTTACATTTGTGAACTTTGATCTGTCATCATCACTCTGGGAGTTTGTCAAGGCCAATCTGAGAAATGGTCAGGTCGTAATTAGCTACTGCTTTTCTACAGTTCTGAATTAGAATAAGGGACCTCTCCCATTTTATGAGTCAGAGAACTTTCCAGAATACCAATAGTACTGGACAAGCCCTGATCCTGGAGCAGCTAGGGCCACCACAGGAGAGCTCTACTGTTGTAGAAGGAGCACATTCTGTTCCTTTTCTGGACTAGCCAGCCAGAATAAATAAGAGCCGGGCTCCCCTCATCTCTGGAGCCACATTCCAGTGCGGACTGGAGAGGTGCCCCTGACATTCAGTGTTTCCTACTGGGAAATGTGCTAAAATTAGCCAGAAGTTCCTCAAGTCCTGGCTGAGGAGATATCACACAGTCAGCATAACTCACTTTTCCTCCTTCGGCCCATGTTTTTTTCTTGCTGTCTCTGGAACAAGTTCTCTTTGGCATTCTGGAGGATTTATAATTGTTGTGTCTTATATTTGTAACTCGTTAGTAATGATCAAATAGTGAGAATTTCAGGGACCAGAGCATTCTACTATACTAATTCCATGCATGAACTACATTCAGAAAGACTTTTGTGTGTGGCTTTTTCTTCCACAGGCCCCATGGGGCTTCCTTGGCCCAGGTCTGAGGAAACCTAGTGCAGAAATGAAACCTCTCCATCCTCCTGTCCTCCATCTATTAGGCCTTCCGACTATGTCGCCTCTTTGGGGCAAAGGCACTGGGGTTTCCAACAAGCCGTGTGGGGGAGTATGGGGGGGATTCTCTAGTAACTCAGGGGCACCACCCATGCACAGCACTGCCGAGAGCTTCAGGTAGGAAGTCTGCTTCACAGGAGAGTGGCCATCCAGCCCTCTCCGTGAATGTCACTTTGTCCCCTCACAGAGGTGGCCAGGACTGTGATGAGGCATTCCTCTACCTACCCCAGGCTGACTCCAAGTCTAGCACAAGCATTTGACTTTGAATCTGCTCACCTGACCCCACGCCCTCTAGCTTGGCCTTGGCCTGAGCCAACTTCCCAGGCTAGCTCAGACCTGGCCCCGGGAGGGGTTGGGGGGGGGGGTCTTCACCTGGCTGGTCTTCGCCTCTCTCCTGCATCCCACACCGCCCTGCAGCCCTGCCTCCAGCTGACCAATGTACCTGCGCCCTGGGGTCCCTTCTCTCCACGACCCTACTGTCTCTCTGAAACCCTTGAGATCTAGGTTCTACCTCCCAAATGCAAGACGTGGGGCCAGAGCACAGAACTGTGGCTGCACTGGGGGCTGGAGAGGCCTCTCCATGGGGTCTGGAAGAGACCTGGAGAGGCCTGGACGCTGGGGCTGGGTGCACCGTCTGGGGAGCGCCGTTTCTCACTTGTTCCTTGACATTATGCAAGTCTCTGACCTGCGCTCAGGCTTGCTTTCTTCATCCCGAAAAGGAGGGAGACCTAACGCTCAGGGACTAATTAAATATTCTACTCGAAGCCTTTAGGACTGGGCTGGCAGGTGCACGGAGCTTCTCAGTATTTGCTTTTATCATCTCAGTGACACCAACGCACCTTGAGAAGAAACGCGACTCAGGATCTGCCCTACCAGAAAGCTTCCCAGTCAAATGGGGAAATGGGGTGAACTGAAACTTACCCAAGGTCATGTGGAGGTTTGTAATTTCCGGAGGCAGTTCTTCCACGTAGGAGCCTAGACAAACTAATGACTCCGTTTCCATTTTTCTCACCCATAAAATGGGACCAATAATAGTCTCTTCCCTCTATTACTTTTTGAGCACTAAATCACATGCCATAGATTAAACAGCAAAAGGCCGGGCATACCACATGTTAACGAGGACTTCTACAACCACCATTCTTACAACTATTTAATGATGCTGAGAATTCTTGCACTTAAAAAACAAAAACAAAACAAAAAAACACAAAAAACAAAACCTTTCTAATGTGACTGCACCAACTGTTTCCCAACATTTTTTTTACCCTGGGTCTCCTTTTTGGTGACCAGGAGAACACACGATCTAAAGAATGGAACCCTTTAGACCTGTGCGGTGTTTAACAAGAAGCTGCCAGAGGTGGTGTGTCTTAACCCAAAGAACTGCTCACTGAGCTCTCCTTGGCATGTGCGGTTCCTGCTGGGAGAGCAAACATTGCAAGAGGGCATGGTAGTGACAAAGCAGGGCTTCAGAGTCCAGACTCAAGAGCACCCAACAGAGGGCCAAGAGTCTGAGCCGAAGACTTCAGATGGAATGGAGTCTAAATCCTCACTGGGCATTTATTATTCTTTTGGGGGGAACAAAGGGAATTATTTCATCTCCCTAAAGTTCAGTTTTCTCATCTACAAAATAAGAAGGATTGGGACTGCTTTGCAGGATTGTTTTCCAGTATAATAAATGACACATACTTGAGCCTCAAGAAATGATATCTGTTGGTTATTATAATTGTATTGTTATTATCCTGGCTATTACTATCTCAGATTCTCTGCCTAATTAGTGTATGATCTTCAGCACAATACATGTTTATATCTGGAGATTCCTCATGGACTTTGGAAGGTTAAATGAGAAAATGCATGTGAAGAGGGTGACCCAGGGAAAGTGCTCAGTATAAAGCTTTTCCTTCCCCAGTTTGTAACCCTATAGTATTGATTGTAGCCCATTTTCCCCTGAGCCCCATGGTTTCCTATATTGAGACTATTTTTTTTTAATTTTATTTATTTGAGAGGGAGTGTGCATGCACAGAGAGAGAGAGAGAGAGCAGGAACAGGCAAGAGGAAGAGGGAGAAGCAAACTACCCCTGAGCAGGGAGTCCAACACAGGGCTCAATCCCAGGACTCTGGAATCATGATCTGAACCAAAGGCAGATGCTTAACCAACTGAGCCACCCACGAGCTCCAAGACTTTTTTTCTTTTTTTTTTTTTACCAGACTGAAAAGTATGTTATAAATTGTCTCCCATCAGTCTACCTTTTTCTAAGTACCCAGAATATACCAAATATGTAGAAGATTGTCTATGGTCCACTGTGTGAAAGGAAATAGTGGAATGTCAAGTATTAATCGGACTAGTGTAGGACAAAGTTTCAAGCTAGCTTCTTTCTGGAACCCTTCAAATCAAGACCTTAAAGAAACACCTTTTCTAGTTTTGTGTTCCAAAATGAAGAGCCACCACCCCTTTGTGGAAAAAAAGCAAACATAACTCTTGGCATGCTTTATTCTTCCTGTGCCTTGAATTCAATCGCGAAGTCCCCAAGTTGAGGAAGCAAATTCCTATAGGTATTTGGTCCTGCAGAATCCTATCTTGCCAGAATTCATTGGCTCTTCTTCTGTCCTGAATCGCTTCCAGCAAGCTGCCAATGGTTAACCACAGCCCCTAGGGCACAAGTCAATGACGCTTACTTTGTTCTGAAGATTCTGTTAATTGTATGAAAAAGGAAACCTCTTACATCTGAAAGTCTTGTGGGTCAAATTTCTATCCTCCATAACTTTTCGGAAGGCAAGAATGGGCCTTGTGATGGTTACTTGTATGTGTCAACAGGACTGGGCTAAGCGATGACCAGAGAGTTGGTAAAACATCATTTCACGGAGTGTCTGAAAAGAGGTTAGCATTTGAATCAGTGAACTGAGTCCCGCAGATCATCCTAACTCAGGCAGTAAGCTTCGCCAGACCTACTGAGATCTTAAGGAGAACGAAAAGGTAGAGAAGGGACTTTGTTCTCTCTGCTTGAGCTGAGAGATTCATCTTCTGCCTTTGACCCTGGACACTCTGGTTCTTAGGCTTCCAGATTCAGTTAGGGATTTCCACCCTCAGCCTCCATTTCAGACCTTTGGACTCAGACTGAATTACCACTCCGGCTGGCCTGCTTCTCCAGCTTTCAGGCAGATGTCTCTGACTCCAGAACAGTGATGGCCGGTTCCTACAATACATTTCTTCTTATCTATCTATCATCTATTTGTCATGTGTCTCCTATTGGCTCTGTTCCTCTGAAGAACGTTGACAAATACAGACCTCATAGAATGGCCATATATGTGAACGTTTGATGCTAAAAGTTTATTAACACTCTCTTTATTTTAGAAAACTGAGAAAATAGATAAATAAATAAATAAATAAGCCAGAAAATTATACCTCCTTTTGAGAGACACTATATTTTATTTTTAAGCAAACCTACTCTGTGAACAAACTGATTCATCTAAAATAAAATAAAACAGGGGACAGAGGCCCCTGATCCCAATCCCAGGGCTCAGCGGGGAGTCTGCTTGTCCCTCTCCCTCTGCCTGGCATTCCCCCTGCTTGTGCTCTCTCTCTCAAATAAATAAATAAAATCTTAAAAACAAAAACAAAAACAAAAACAGCCCATGGGTGGTTGCTTGCTTATTACCCAGCACAGTCCTTGAAAGTAAGAACTTTATTTTTTCTCTCTATTCACCTAGCAGACAGCCCCTGATATTAGCAGGCACAAAGTGTACTTTTAATATAATGATTTCCCTTCAAATAGAGATATTAAATATCATAAAATATTAAGATTTCTATTTTAAAACATAAAAATTAATTGACACAGCTTTCATTACTTAAACTGGTTCTTCTATTTCATGAGAAGAAACATAGTTGAATTCCCACACACAGGTAATGTCATGAGAAGCTTTCTATTCATTAAAAATGATTCAATGAATTTTTCTTATGCCAGACACCTGCTAAACATTCAGGTTCTTGAGCTAAATCTAAATTTAGCTACACTTCTCACAAATGGACATTGGCAATCAGTTTGGGGCGGTTTTATTGTTTGTTCCTTTCAGTTTGAAGTGGCTAGAAACATTTGGGTGTGTCATTGTTTTTGATAGATTCCACTAATGTGTGCAAGACAGGAGACTGGGAAGCACTGGGTTCACAAGGAGTTCTGTACTTTTTTACAATTGTCTTTAAAAGGCTGTTTTAAGATGAACTTTCTTATCCTTCATATGTAATGATAATATAAAATACTAAATTGTTAGGATTGCTTTCAAGATTTCTAGGCAGATCCTCAAATGCCCACCTACCCTTTCGAGGATATTCAAGTCCTTCTTGGATTGTTTTTTGGATTCCTTCCAGAGAATTTACCACACTCTTTGCAAAGGTGACAAATCTACCACAAGAGGGCACTGTGCTCCCCATTGACTCCAAAAGAAGCTAAAATCAAAACAACACTCTGTCCTGGCTTATGCCCGGAGGTTCCGGCTTCAGTAGAAAGAACGTCTGCATGTGTCTATTGTATTTGAATGGTGATAAAGCAGATGCTATTATGAATCCAATAGTTCCAAAGGCAAGAAAACAAATATGTAATGAGGACTGGCTGGCCTGCACAACAAATTATTTTTCATTTGTGCCACAAGATGGCACTCTTTCCCACCCATAGCTGTGCTGCCTGCAGGGACCCAGCGACAATTTTTTCTTAAAACTTTGGGTTGACAATCAGCACTGTCATGTTGAAAAAAAGAGTATTTCTTTCTTTCTTTTTAAATTTTTTTAAGATTGTACTTACTTATTTGACAAAGAGGGAGATCACAAGTAGGCAGAGAGGCAGGCAGGGGGTGGGGGGTGCTTGGGGGGGGGGTTCCCCACTGAGCAGAGAGCCCAATGTGGGGCTCGATCCCAAGACCCTGAGATCATGACCTGAGCCGAAGACAGTGGCTTAACCCACTGAGCCACCCAGGTGCCCCCAAAAAGAGTATTTCTTATAAATAGACATTTTATTAAGAAACTTTTACTTTAGCTTTTTAGTTTTTTTCATCTACTTGTGAAAATGTGTTATTTTTTGAGAACGTGTTTCTGTTAAAGACAAACAAATGTCAGAACAATGAAATGGAGAGCTATTTACTATGTCTGAGGGATTTTCACCAGTCCCTGAGCAGAGGTTCATTTAATATAGGCAAGGCTGTAATTCACCTATCTTTCGTTTCCAGTACTATCTTAAAAGCCTATCAGTGAAATGGACAGAAATCCTTTTAAACAATCAGCAATAATTCTCCCATGACAACCGTGAGGAAGATTATTTTTTGAGGAAAATGATTTCATTTCTTGGTGTGCAAATTAGGTTTTTGGCTCTGAATTTCTGGATAGTTTTCCAAGTCACAAAGTTTGCCCTTATTTTGCATTTTGACTTGCATGGTCCACTGTTAAAGTTCTGAAGCTTGAAGCATTTCTGGGCCGTCTTGCAGCATCTTGAACTGTGGTTTCTCTGTGTAGCATGAGGGTGATGTATTGTCCTCTCTAGGAAGAGGAAGGAGGAGGACAGTCTGAGTGTGAATATGTTTACTGGAGGTATAGGC
Source organism: Neogale vison (assembly GCF_020171115.1). Lineage (NCBI taxonomy): Eukaryota > Metazoa > Chordata > Mammalia > Carnivora > Mustelidae > Neogale > Neogale vison. The sequence goes on along the minus strand of NC_058091.1, from coordinate 68,947,359 downwards.
TGCCGTGGGGTAATGATAAGTGTAAGGGCCTATTCAGCCAGAGTGGCCCCACCCCAGTTGAACGGCCATTTTGTTGTAAAATTTAAATTGACTTTGCTCCCCGCCCCCCAGGGGAACTTACTTAAAAACAAGTCCCGAAAACCAGTCCCAGGTAACAAAGTCCAAGTACAAGGGTGGGTCAGGCCCTGTGGAGGTATTCAATCAGTGTGTGGCACATACTGTCTCCTAGCTACCAAGGAGTATGGGCCCCGCCCTTTGGGCACCTGTTGGGTGCCAATTCTGAACAAGATGATAGGCTGGTTCAAATGTCTTCTAGGGTAAATTGTACTTCAATTGGTCACCTAGCATGACTGTGCAGCTTTCTCTGTGTGTTACAATTTCATTGGCCACCTGTGGTGGCCAGGCCCAACCACATGGGCTTTGCTCTATAAAAGTTAGTCTGGAAAGCAGGGAGGGGTCGTCCCCTCTGTAAGGGGCGGCCCCAACCGTTCTGTTTGACGGTCGGTTTGAGTCTTGATTTTTGGCGCGAAATAAAGCTTTGCTTGACTTTTGCTTTGTATCAGTCTCGCTCCTTTAATCACGGACCCATTATTGGGGTACCCAATTTTGGGGGGACCCAACAATAAGAATATTGATGAGGGTTTTTTGTTTTTGTTTTTTAGAGAGAAAGAGAGAGAAAGGGGGAAGGGGCAGAGGGAGAGAAGGAATCTTAAGCAGGCTCCACACCCAGCACAGTGCCCAATTTGGGGCTCGATCTCACAATCCTGAGATCATGACCTGAACCAAAATCAAGAGTGGAACACTTAACCAACTGAGCCACCCAGGTGCCCCTTGATGTGTATTTTTGAGAAGCTAGTGCATTGCTGTAATTAGCTAATTGTGAGTGATCCAAGCCTATCCCCTGAGATTACGCTTCAGGAGCTATGATGTGGAGACTGAGAATGGGAAGCTTTATGTTTATGAAATGTCCAGTATGATTCTGACACACATCCAGGTTTTGGAATCACTGACAAGATAACTATGATGAAAGATAATAAGAATTTGAATTGAACTCCTAACACTTGAGGATAGAGAAAGTATTCAAGGGTCTATAAGAAATAGGGACAGGTGACTATGAGGACTGTAGAAGTGGGTGACATCTATGATGAGTTCAAATTCCAGTTTACGTGATGAGAAGACTGTGGGGCCAGTTCACAGAAAGGAAATAGATGAGAACATGGAATTAATGAAGCAAGATGAGTTCTATTAGGGATACAACAACTTTGAAATAAATATGTATACACCACATATATTCTTATATAATACATATCATATATAATATATATTACATAATATATAACAATATATAGTATATATAAATAATTTTAAATATTTTATATGTATCTCTATCTCCATGTTGTTGTAACTAGTCCAACATGCTTGAGGCCAGGAATTATCATGAAACAATACTAGTGAAACCCAAGAAGGACTGAACCCTGATAAGCATCAGCATTTAAGCCTGGAAATTACTGAATCACAGAAATACATTTTGTAAGATTTACCCAACATTTTAAAAATTTGATTTAATTTAAAAAATTAAAACTTTTTAGTTGAGGCTTGTGTTCTTTAATTTGGCTGAGACCTCTTCATTCCAAATTTTCTTATAATTGACAAGCATGATGCTTATTTATATTACCTGTTTAACCACCACAGTTATTGAATTTGCCACTTTAAATCCAGGAATGAGTAGGGTTTAGGAAAAGATGAAAATCTGGGAAAGAACAAGGAGAGAAAGTATGAAGAAAGAAGGGGGTAGTGATCCTTGCATTACATGCAACAAGAAGTTAGATGAGATTGGTCTTAGAAGCAACCTGAACTTTCAACTGATAATTTGTAAAGAATGCATTATTCAACAAAAGTTTATTGATGACTTTCTGTCTACACAGTAATAAGTTAGGAGAAAGTGAGAAACATAAACAAGACAGTTATAATTCTTGTCTTTGTAGAACTCACAGGCCAGAGGATAGAAAAATATGCAGGGAGTGTATAATAATAAATCCTCTGAAAATGGGAGTACATGATGCTATTGGGTAATAGACAAGGAGCTGTTAATCCAGACATGAGGGATGGGAAGAGTCAAGAAAGACCCCTGGAGGAATAAGCACCTACAGCTGGCCCCTCTGTTTGGCTGTCTGGCTTCCAGTGTCTTGGACCACTCTGACTTGGACTTTGGCTTTCTGATCCTCTTAGTGCCACACTCTTTCCTGGTCTTAGCATTCCCTTTTAACTTGGGCCCCATGAAATGGATGGAAGCTTCCCATTCCTATCCCATGCCCAAGGAACCTGACTGACTAGATAGAAAAGCTTTTCTTCTCCTTTGTAGGAAAAATGAAAATTCAGGCAGAAACCAAGACATTTCAGATCATCAAGAGATTTATTGACTTATAAGATTATTAATTACATCAACATTCATCTAGGCTGCTGTCTATCTGAATCAAAGGAATCCAGTAGTGTCCCTGAGTTGAGGAGACAGAACTGGGCTTACAAGAAAGCCAAGGATGCTAGTATTCACAGGAAGGATATGAGAGAGAAAAGAGATGCACAGAGAGAAAACCCCAGGAATCTGCAGCAGTCTCCATTAAGTATTCAGTTGACTATGAGTCAGCTCGTGCTGAAGCCAGGGGGAAAAACACCTGAGCTGATTGGAGGGGATAGTGCCTGGAGGTTACCCAACATTGACAGTAATGTTAGTGTCTCTTTCCACCAGCCAGAGTTAAAAACTCATAATTAATTAGGACATTGGTTAAAATGCTAAGACAAATATTGCTTCAGTAAGTGAGCAAAAGATTAACACTGAACTAAATGTTTCCACCAACAAAGCTTAAAAGATCTGGAGATTAAACTGTTTCCAGGTAACTTAAGTAATACAGAACAAAATTCAAGACTATTTATAATGATACAAAAATATCCCACAACCATTACAGTACACTTCAAAATTTCTACCATTTAGTAAAAAGTTACTGCAAAACAAAACAAAACAAAAAAAAGTTCCTGTAAAGAAGCAGGAAGGTACTGTTGATAGTTGGGGGGAGAAAGTCCATTGGTTGGAACTGATCTACACATATGAAGGTGATGGGATCAGTAGCCAAGGGTGTTATGATAGTTTTTAACTGTATTCCATATATTCAAGAAACTAGAGGAAAGATTGACCATGTTAAATAAAGTAATGGGAGATATAAAAGATGCACTTCAAATTTCTGGAGAGGAAAGCTACAATATCTTTGATGAAGAATATGCTTGTTGGTAATAGCAGTGTACAATCCTGGAAAGACACTCCTGGAAAGATATAGCCATAAAAATTTCCAAAATGAAGCACAGTGAGGAAAAAAAAATAAAAATTAAAAAAAAACAACAGACTACTTTGGGGGAAAAAAAAGAAAAGCACCAATCGCTGTGAGACAATGTCAAATCTAATATATCTAATATACAAATCATTGGAGTCCCCAAAGAAGGAGGATGGGAGACAGAAAACATATTTGGAGAAATAATAGTCAACATTTCTTCGAATGGGATGAAAACTATAAATCCCAGATCCACAAATCTCAACAAACCCCAGGCACAAGAAACATGAAGAAAATTATACCAAAATATATTGTAATCAGATTTCTCAAACTTACAGTGATCAACAGAAAGCAGTCAAGAAAAAAATCTACTATGCACAAAAGAATAAAAACAATGATTGTACATTCTCGTCAGAAATAATGCAAAATGGCCACAAGGCTAAAGCCATGAAAAGAAAACAAACAGCCTAGAATTCCCAGCAAAAATGTCTTTCAAAAAGGTGAAATAAAGACTTTTGCAAAATACAAAGGCTGAGCGAATTTATTACAGCAGCCCTGTGGTACAGGAAATGTTCCTGAAGTCTGACAAGCGGAAGGCAGAGGATACCAGATGGAAAGCTAGATCTGCGCAAAGGAAAGGCCATCACTGGAAAGCTGATTGCATGGCTGAAATTCTTCTCGTTACTGAAACTTCTTTAAGGTTCATACACTATTTGACGGAAAAATAATAGGACATATTATGGGGTTTATAATATATGGAGATGTAAAGTATACAACAACAATAGTAAGAAATTCTGAAGAGGAGAAATGAGAATACACTGTTGAGAAGTTCTTACACTATATGCAAAGTAATGAGAAAGCACTTGATGGCAGGACAGGAAAAGTTAAATATGTACACTCCAAACCCTCCACAACCACTAAAATGACATAACTAAGAGTTATAGGCAGCCAGCAAGGAAAGAAAATGGAGTCACAAATAATAATTAATTTAAAAGATGGCAGAAAAAGAGAAAAGGTGAACAAAAAAGAGATGGAACAAAAGGAGGTAGTAAGAGAATAGATTTGAACCCAACCATGTCAGTAATCATATTAAATGTAAATGGTTTAAAGACTGCAATTAAATCAGAAATGACTAGGGGCGCCTGGGTGGCTCCATCAGTTAAGCACCTGATTCTTGGTTTGGGCTCAGATCATGATCTCACAGTTGAGGGATGGAGCCTTCCTATCCCCCTACCCCTGTCCCATACTACCCCTCCATGCTGGGGGTGGAAGCTGCTTAGGATTCTCTCCCTGCCCCTCCCTGCTCTTCAAAAGAAATAATTGAAACACAGAAATGATCAGATCTCATAAAATAGCAAGACCCAACTACACACTGCCCCAAAGAAACTCACTTTGAATATAAAGATGCAAGTCCATTAAAATTAAAAAGATGGAAAAATAAACATCATGCTAAAGCTAATTAATACTAACTAAATATGTGAAAATTTCTTGGCTATAAGTAGTGTTAGTCTCCTGCCTAAATTTATTTATGTGAGAAACAATATCTAGGGGACAGGCCATGGAATAAGTGAGAAATCTCTATACTTCCTCTCTATTTTGCTGTAACCTTCAACTACTCATTAAAAAAAAAAAAAAAAAAAAAAAAGACAAGGTTTAAAAAAACCCAGAAACCAATACCTACAACTGTTTTGGTATCTTCTGTCAAGCACACTGTTATGCAATTTTCCCTTCAGTATCATCCATGTAATGTTTCATAGATGTGGTAACTGGAGGAAAGATGAAACTTCCTTTTGTTAGGGTGTGGTGACATTTTAGCACGTCTACTGAAGGCAGAAGTATTTGATGGGAGAGCAGACCTCGGCAGCACTGTATGTGTTGTTGATATCCAGAGACCCTCATGGGAAACACTGTTATTTTGCCACAGGGCACACTGACAGAATTAAGTTGGCAAATGGTCTTTGACTGTGAAAGGCTATTCCACAGAAGCTGAGAAAGTCTGGTTTTTTGGGGAAAAATTTTCATTAGAAGTCTCTTCAGCCCTCGCCGTGAGGCAGAACTCAGGGGACATTCTCCAGCACAGCAGGGGCCCTCACAGCGTCAATTGAGTTGAGTCACCGAGTCACTGGAGACAACACCAATAACTCCGATGGAACCAAGGGGCTCTGCAGCGCCTGTCCCCACTGTGACAGCAGCTGGCCCCATGCTGGAGCAGAGCGAACATTCCAGATGATGTTTCCCAACTCCTGTTCCTGAAATTAAACATTCTCCTGACACCCTGCACTCCCTCACTGAGGACAGATCCCCCATGGGTGAGTTTTCTAACTAGTACATAGTGAACTGTTTTTGTTATTTAAAAATTTTTCATTAATACTTTTAAATTTTCGAATAGCTTAAGGCTCACAAGAAGCTGAAAGTAGGCTATAGTACAGATTGCCAGTAGACCAGTCATCCAGCTTTTCCTAATAAGAACATCTGAGGTAACTGAGGAGCATTGTCTGCAGCAGCAAACTCATATTGGTCCAATACAATTAACTAAACTACAGACAATGTTGGCATTTCACCAGGATTTTCAGGCACCTTTTTTTGGAGGAGAAGGCTAACTAGACTAGGAAAGCTTATCACACATATGTATTTGTGTAACTGTCACAATCAGGAAACAGAACTAGCCCATCACTGCAGAGAAACCTCATTTTATACCCCTCAAAAGTCAAATCCTCCTCACAATCCTGCTTCCTAGCAAACTCTGGTCTCTCTTCCACCACTATAATCTTGTCATTCGGATAACATTCCAAAAGTGGAGGGCATTGTGTAACCTTTCAAGATGGTTGTGTTCCTTCTGTGTGAGGATGCCAGAAACCATGCAAATTCTCATATGGAGAATTCAATCCTTTTCACTGCAGAGTGGTTTTTCAGCGGCTACATGCACCACAGTCTGTTTCTGCATTCAAACGTTTAAGAACATTGGGGGTATTTCCAGTTTTTACTAATATAAATAAAGCTGCTATGAACATTTGTGGAAGTTTTTGTGTGAAGACAGGGCTTCCTGTCTCTAATATAAATACCCAGGGGCAGGAAGGCTGAGTTATATGTTAAATAAATGTTTCATTTTAGAAGAAACTGCAAACTTTTTATCATAACAATAACACCTGTACCATTTTACATTCCTACCAGCAATGTGTGAAAATTGGTATATTTTTGCTTCCTCCCCTCATTGGCATTTTTTCAGGGTTTTATTTTAGCCACTCTAACATACGCATAGTGGCAATTGTCTGATTGCTGTTCATGGTGTTTCTCTCCCATCAGGCTGTCAGTTCTAGAAAGTTTGGAGATTTGTCCTGCTTATGGCCTGACCAAGTGTATGCTCACTAAACATAAGCATTCTAACTGAGAGGATGAGGGAAAGAAGAAAGAAAGGGCAAATCTGCAGGCAGAAGGGAAAAGCTAGAAGGAAGGGTGGGGAGAGAACATGGGAGAAAAATGAAGACTCTGTGGGCCACAGTGTTGGCTCAAAGTCCAGGCTACTGTGTTATCCGCAAGACCAAATTGTGGGATTCTGCAGGCATGAGAATATTTCTGCCTCGGCCTGAACCTCTGCTCACAAAAGGGTAGGCACAACCCTTAAAAACAAATGGGGGCGTCAATGACGGGTCACCCCTCCGTTCTTGGGTAAAGTGACACCTACCGCCAGGAGGGGAGAAGGAGCATCTCTTTCCCCTCTTCTGCATACAGTGGGGAGTCAACTTTGCACAGATTTTTCCTCTTGTGAAGCCTCTTGTTTTACTTCCTGTTTTATACTGATGCTATTTTTTGTGTCTGTGGGTGACAGGAGAGAATGCATTGAAGGCAAATTATTTTGACAAATTTGGGGTGTGGCTTCTGCACCTACCTGGTGCCCACTAAGAAAATCGGAGAGTAGGTTGTTTTAGGTTTCTTTCTAGTGCCTGTTACCTCTTATGGAAACGCCTACTCATTCTTCCACCGGAATACACCACCTAGCTCAGCTCCAAACCCTTTACTCTCACCACATCCCACCAACTTCCTTCTCTCTTCAGAAGGCATATTAAGATTTACTGTATTATCGACCCCATTACCAAATAATAATATTCTATTTGGGGGATTTTAGGCAGCAGCCAGCAAGGGGGCGGTTTTCCATCCATCCCATAAGCCTTTGAATTCCTGAAGCTGGATCACACGGATGGTTCTCCACTTTGCCTACTTACAAAGTAAGCCTCAGCCTGCAAGACATAGCCTTATACTAGTTCTGTTTGCTGTGTTTTTCTACCAGAATAAGTTCTCCCATGAAATAACTTTACATGAAAACACTTGATTTATTTTGTCTGACATCACATGCTTTGTATCACATTGGGTACAAAACACTCTGAATTCAAAAATTTTTTTTAGAATTTTATTTTGTTTTTTATTTTTATTCATTTTTTAAAAAGATTTTCTTTATTTATTTCACAGAGAGAGAGAGATAAGAAGCAAGCAGAGAGGCAGGCATAGGGAGAGGGGGAAGCAGGCTCCCCACTGAGCAGAGAACCTGAGGCGGGGCTCGATTCCAGGACCCTGGGATGATGACCTGAGCCGAAGACAGAGGCTTTAACCCACTGAGCCACCGAGGTGCTCCTAGAATTTTAAATAATAAATATATTTAGCTTCCTGGGATTTGGCAACCTACTTAAAAATTTTTTTAAGTAGTTGGAGGTACTCCAAAACTACATATTTCAGAATTATTCAACTAATATTTACAGTGAAATGACTACAGGCAATTTACTGAGCTAAACTCAGTAGGGGTTACAAAGGGAGGTGATGGAAACTTTTCAGTTAAATCACATTAGATAGTCCATAGGACAGGGATTTTTTGAATAACTCTCTTAAGAGGATTTTTAAACGTTTGATATTTTATTACAGCTTTTTCATTGTACTTGGGTCAGCTTTTTTTCTTATTTGAGATTTTATTTATTGTATTTGAGAAAGAATGAGAGAACACACGGGCAAGCGGGGGGAGGGGCAGAGAAAGAGGGAGAGAGACTCTCAATCAGGTTCCACACTCAACACAACGCCCAGAGCAGGGTTCTGTCTCATGACCGAGATCACGTCCTGAGCTGAAACCAAGAGTCAGATGCTTAACTGACTGAGCCACCTAGGTGCCCCAGTACTTGGGTCCGCTTTAAATCAATCCTCTATTCATCATAATGAAGTAAGGCAAAGACTTCAAGTTAATTCTTCATGCCAAAATAGGTGCTCAAAGCTACTGTGAACTGGACACCAGGCATGTGTAACAAATTCCAAGTAAACATGTTCTTCCGTAGATAGGCAGTATTGACCACAGTCAAAGCTCTCCTTCTCTGCAGACTCTCTGCTCACTCATTCTGCCTCTCAGTTCCCCTTTCATCCTGGTAGGGAAAGTGTTCAAGACTATAATTTATAAATTAGATAGAGTTGAATGGAGCCAAATCACATAAAAATTAATATTCTTCTTGGAGATACAGGCATATCCTACTTAAAGAAAGGTCTTTTGAACTATTGAGTTAAATGAATTCATCTATAGATAACAACCAAAAGTAAGTGAAAAGTTCTAAAAATACCACTAACCTTGAGAGTAAAATACAATAGCTATAGACACTGTGCATGTCAAAGACGACGGCACGAAGTGTACTAGACATGCAAAGAAACCGTGTCCTATGGCCATCAGAATCGATGCTGAATTAACTATGCAAAGAGGACTCAAAACTAAGAGACTTTTATTTGTTTTTATTTTTTATTTACTTATTTGACAGAGAGACAGAGCACAAGCAGGGGGAGCAGCAGAGGGTGAGGGAGAAGCAGGCTTCCCACTGAGCATGTAGCCCGATGTGGGGCTCCATCCCAGGCCCCGGGGATCATGACCTGAGCCGAAGGCAGAAGCTTAACTAACTGAGCCATCCAGGTGCCCTGAAAAAAGAGACTGTTAAAAATCATACCTACAGGGGCGCCTGGGTGGCTCAGTGGGTTAAGCCGCTGCCTTCGGATCAGGTCTTGATCTCAGGGTCCTGGAATCGAGTTCCGCATCGGGCTCTCTGCTCAGCGGGGAGCCTGCTTCCTCCTCTCTCTCTCTGCCTACTTGTGATCTCTCTCTGTCAAATAAATAAATAAAATCTTAAAAAAAAAAAAATCATACCTACAACCTCTGGTTTTCTCCCTGTATTTGAGCTCCAGCTTCCTTGTTTACCAGTGTATTTCAAGTCTGTAGCGAAGTGTCTGACTCAAGGGTGAATGAATGACTGATGAAAAGCTAAAAACCATTTAAAGGATGCATAGAGGCTTCCTGCAAGCCCATATGGACAACTACATCTCAATTAAGTAAGGGACAGACTGCAGGAAATCTCTGTTAACCATAAAAATAGAAGATCTTAAAAGAACAAAAGAGAAAATTTCTCTAATTAGCAGTCACAAAAGTGACAGGAGTCGCCTCAGTAACTGTATTTGCCCCGTTCTCCAAGTCCAATGCCGGTATATGGTTCCTGGCTAGAAGATGAAACTGTCCAAATTAACTCCAGACCCTGTGGTTTTGTAATTTGGGACTATGAAATTTTAAAGAACAGAGTCCTTCGTATCAGGACCAAATGGTCTGTGGAAGGCAACACCAATCTTGCAAAACCACTGTGTCATCTGAGTGATGGGATCTATGACTCTAGCAAGATTAACAAAGGACTTGAACCGCTGGAAAATTTCAACTATCCTGGGAAATCCTTTAGCGGAAACCAGTGATAAAGATAAAAAGTGTTGGGGGGGGGTGGGATTCCGCCACTCTTTCTTATTCTCCAAGTGCCTTCTCACCCACTGCTCACGATTCTGCTGATGAGGTTCACGCTGTTAGGAGAGTAAAGAAGGATATTTTTTAGGCATAAAGAACTAATGGACTAAATAATAAAGAGACTGGAAAGCCATAATTAAGATGGTGAGATCAGAATTAAAAGGGGAAATTAAACAAGAAAACAAACCCAAAAAGTGAGAAATAAGAGAATAGAAAGTTAAAGATCTAAACAATTTAAAATGGAAGGTGAACTATGAAATGCATGCTATAATGAAGCATCAAATTGGGAATTTTATTTTATTTTTAAAGATTTTATTTGTTCATTTATTTTAGAGACACAGAGAGAAAGTGTGAACAAGGGGAGGAGCAGAGGAGGAGGGAGAGGGAGAGAAAATCAGAAAGACTGTACTGGGCGGGGCGCCCAGGCTCATGATCTGGACAGCATGACCCAAGCTGACACCAAGTCTGAGGCTCCACAGACGGAGGCACCCAGGCACCCCCAAATTGGAAATTTTAGAAAGGAAGCTTAGAGTCATCTCTATAAAAGGCTAAGAGACCTAAGACTGACCTCGGAGCTAGACCGTGAGAAAGAAAGTTTAAACTTGAGGTAATTGAATTTGGAATTAGCACCAATAAACTAATAGGGAAGGAAGTAGATAGCGTTAGTGTGGAAGGTTAGGGCAGTTCTGAGAGGCCCACGAGATTTCCAGCCAGATACGCAGCACGCCCTCTAGTGGCTAATAGGGAGCAATACTTCCCTCTCAATACAGATCCCTCTCCCACCTCACTCTCTTTCATGTCCCGTATCTCTTATTTTTGCTTAACATAATATCATTTTGCTTAGTAGGATTATTTAGAAAAGCCTGTTTTTCCAGACATGATAATAAGAGAAGACAACTTATGGAACAATTTCTCAAGGTAAGGTGAAGTTACTGTAATCAAATATGGAAGATAAAAGTTCATGAAGCAATAAAAAATAGAGCAGAATTTGAAGTTACACACATACTCATCATACAAAAGACAAGAAAGGGATGGGCTCATGTTAACTCTGAACTAGCATTCATTTCAGTGATAAGTCATTACTTCTGAGAGGAGAGACAAAAAAGCAAAATAGGGTGATTTTCTCCTCTTCAGAAACAGAAGACCTATTAGGTAGTCAGTCATTAGAGAGATTTTTTTGAGGGACTGATTGTCAAATTCACCCAGATCTAATATTCATTTGATTGTGTATCATTTGCTCAGCAGAAATGGTTCGGTTAGTCTAATTTTAGTTGATTATGCCTGAAAGGTAAGAGAGAAAATTCTGTATTTATCATCAGAGAGTGTATACCCCAGTGTGAGATCTTCAAAGAGAGGGAAAGAAGTACTATTGACAGTGCAGTGTGCTGGGTTCTATCTCTTTATTGCCACTTTTAGTCCACAAGGCACTTCATAAGGCTAGAAATTATTATCCTCACTTTGTCAGTGGGAAAACAGACGCTTATAAGTCCAAGTAATTTGGATCTAGTTCATACACATGTAGTTCGTAAAGTGATTACAATAGGTCTTCCACAATTATTGGGAATAAAATTCTGTCTCCTTAGTTTTTCTGAATATAAGCATTCACTTATAAGAGCAGTTTTAAGCACTAAATATGTGAAAACACTTTACAAATTCCAAAGCATTAGATAAATGTATGGCATTATTTTGCTCATGAATATTTAATAGGGCTACTTAAAAATATTAAGGAGGAAAGTGGTTCAGTTCAGGCTTGCATCCTACATTTGTAGATTATTCCCCATACTTCCCCCATTTTTTTTTTTTTTGTATTATGTCAATTCCACACCATTAGTCTCTGTCCAGAGGTCTTAAACTTTCCAAAGACATACAGCCTTATTGGTCAACATTTCTCAAATACCTAATTCATGTCATTTAATTCATTTTAGTATATTCTTTCTTAATATTCCCTTTTAAATTCCTTTTTAAAATTCTATTATACTACCTCTAGACTGATTTTTTTAAAAAGTAGCATATGTTTGTTGGTGAAACAGAACAGGAAGTAAGGAAGAGACTAGTGAACGTAAGTGGAAGGCCTATGTCTGTCGGGCTGTGTTTTACAGTTGCCCATGAACAGTTTGGAATCTTCCATAAAACTTGTTACAGAAACCTGGTTATCCTTTGCCAGGAAAGTTGTAGGCCCCAAAGCTCATTTCTTGGGAAATGTTGTTCTATCACTGCACGGTACATTGGGAAATGTTTCATAGAGCATAAACTTCTTTTGGACTTTCAGATGCATATATATATATTTAAAGACTCAGAAGTTCTGTAGTAAGCCTGTTTAACTTTGCAAAACTTTTCCATGATTCTTCGTATTTTCCATGGAACACAGCTCTGACCGGGGAAGCACGGGTTGCTGCGATCAGTCTATTCGATTATCTGTTTTCTGCTCGTGACGTATCAGTTTGACCATGCTGGATTTGGATATAACTGTCAATCAAGATTCTGTAGGGCTAAGATGATCAAACTAGGATACAAACTGGATTCATGGTACAAATTTATGGAAAAAGTGAATGAATAAGCTTTTCATAAAGCTTAATTTATTCAATTCGAAGGACTGACATTTATTCTGAATCCTTCCATGTTTTATTTAACTCTTTAAAAGATTTTATTTATTTATTTGTCACACATAGAGAGAGAGAGAGAGAAAGACAGGCAGGAGGAGCGGCAGGCAGAGGGAGAAGCAGACTCCTCACCGAGCAGGAATCCCAGTGTGGGACTCGATTCAGGACTCTCTGGGATCATAACCTGGGTCAAGGCAGAGATTTTAACCAACTGAGCCATCCAGGCACGCCTCCTTCCACATTGTAAAGCAAAATGTTGGTGATAGGAGATGAGCTTCCTCACAAGTCTAAATCTCCATCATGGCACAGATAGTATCTGTTTTTTGCTCGCAGTTCTAAGACCAACACTCCAGTGCAGAGCCTGGCTCCAAAGAGGCTTTCAATAAAATTTGTGAAATAAATAGTAGTTGCTCTGATTAGTGCTCTATTTGAAAAAATGTATAGTCAGCACCCCTATGTTGTTCTAACTGTTTCTAACTCGGAACTGTTGGAATCACTGAACTAGGTGAAAAGTCAAGTTGGCTAAAATGTCTCTATGGCCGCAGAGACGGTTCTTCTACAGTGTTGTCACTGGGAGGCAGCTACCCCAGTAAGTGTTGCACCAATAGGGCCTTGTAGCTAATTTTAATTGACAGAGTGAATCCAGAAATGATATATGTCACTTCTAGGTCAGGTCTCTCTTCCTCAGCAAGGTGAGTGCATGGGGCCATGACCTAGGGATGATGGAATCACAGGATCTTGGGGACCTGAATCACCTTAAGAAGGAAAGTCGGTTACCAAATGAATCACACACATTGAACTATTAATAAACATGAGGTAAACGTTTTTGTGTTAAACCACTCATATTTGGTATTTGTTGTAGAACCTAGTGCTAGCTAACATCAATGTAGGGATCCACACAAATATCCTTTCAGATGTATAGACTAGAAGCCTATCACCAAAAGGTTAAAATTAGTCTTCTCTCGGTAATAGGATTAATGTGTTTTGTTACTTACGTTTTCAAAGTTACCATATTTTCCAGATTCCCTTCAGTGAATAGGCATGACTACGCATTAGGTTTATAATTGAGGGAAGAACACAAGTAATATATAATATGTTTGAATGATTCCAAACTCTAAGTCCTCGTGTTCTTTTGTTACAGGGATCCTTCTTCACTCGCTGGGTTCTTCAAGCGCTTTCTTCATTCTGGACCTCCAAACAGGGCATATGCCCATCTCTAGTCAGAACTGACAAACTGAGAAATAATCTCCCAGAGGCGTCTGAAGAATAATCACAACCCAAGTTCTCTTTATGCCTCTCCAAAATGGTGGGTACTGCCTAGGGGAGAAAGACCGCTTGGTCATTGTATCATAGGTGGATCCTGCATTATTTCATTCATAATTGTAGCTTTTTATTCTGAAATAATTACAAACCTAAAAAGAATAAATTTTTAGAAACCTTTCACCCTAAGCCCTCAAAGTGCCATATTTAAATTATCATTCTCTCTCTGTAGATAGATGATGGATGATAGATAGATAGATATAGTTAGATGGATGGATGGATGGATATACACATAGATGATAGATATAGTTAGATGGATGGATGGATGGATATACACATAGATGATAGATATAGTTAGATGGATGGATGGATGGATATACACATAGATGATAGATATAGTTAGATGGATGGATGGATGGATATACACATAGATGATAGATATAGTTAGATGGATGGATGGATGGATATACACATAGATGATAGATATTGTTACATGGATGGATAGGTAGATACATAGAATTGGGAACCATCTGAAAATAATTTAAACAAAAAGTTGAAGACAGCTGGCACTATTCATCAAAATTCAATTTATAATTATTAACTCAAAATTCTTGAAAAAGATAATTATTAATTCTGCAATTATACTTAGAGTAATTTATTGTAAGGAAATACTTATAATCACAACAATGTTTATCATACTAGAAAACAGGAGATGGCTTCTGTATCCAACAATAAGTTTGGATGAACAAATTGTACAGTACAATTAGGTACAATGCAATTACCATGCTTCCTTATGTTCTTCTGTTTGCCACTCGTTGTTGGCCTCCATAGCCATTAAGATGAAGTTCAAAGGTCTTAATAAGTTTCCATCTGCGGACTGCATCTCTCTTAACACCACTAGGACTCTCTTGATCCTGCCAGAGACTCCTTCAGAGAGAGTGATCACGCAAGATACCCCTGAACCTCATCCAGCTTTGATGATTATTGGTGTCATCACCTACGTGTTTGCTGCACTTCCTGCATTAAGGATTACAGCAGGGACCATCAGACATGGAGACTCTGTCCTGCCTTTGGTCTCAGGCAATCCTGCTAGCCTAGGAAACAGGTCATGCAACATGACCAAGGGCAGAGTAGAAAGCCTGGGCTCTTCAGGAGGGTCTACTCACTGTAAGAGAAAACTCAGAATATAATCAGAATCCTACTGGATTTTCAACAGATAACCTATCCTAATTTCAAATATAGAGTCAATGCCTCACAATTATACATTCATAAGAATTCCTAAGAGAAGAAGAATGTCAGCTTTATTCTTAGTTACATCAACTGAAAAAGGAGATTCCCTGAATCCACCAATGCAAACTTCTAAAATCCTTGTATCCCTTTCTAGCCTGTATATTCACCTTTCTCACAATGAACAATGAAAACAAATATATTATTCCATAATTTCCAAAGGAAATTGGTTTAGTTGACATCTCAAATTCAGACAGTCTGAAGTAAAAATAAACATGAAGTCTCAACTGGGAAGTGTTTGGGATTATCGTGTTTCTTATACAAATATTTAGATGGAAAATCATAGAATTTGATATACCAGTTATGAAATAAAAACAAGTAAAGTTAACCATGAAATACGCCTCATAAATATTACACACATTTCATTAGGTGGATAAATTCTGAGAGCCCATGAAGGAAACCCTCCCAAATACAGTATATATTTAAAAGACGATATAGTTTGTATTGAAGACACTGTTTGCAAGAGAGAAAGGGCTTCCAAATGGAATACAAAAACGCAACATTCTTAATCCATTTGACTGGATACATCAGTATGGAATCTCTTGCTTCCCTCAAGGAGTGTACAAGATACCACACAAACATTTAATTTTATTTAGTTTATTAATATGATCCAAACAGACTTAGCTTAAGAAATGAGGAAAGGACATACAATGAGATTTGGCTGAACTACACAAAGGGAACCTAAACACGATTTTCCATTGGTGATGACTTTACTAAGGAAAGTTAGTTTATTAGTTAATATAAAAATAAATCTACCATAGCAACTATGACTCAAATTGAGCCAGGATGCCTCACGCGTGACACCCAATGTGGTCAGTGAGGTCCTACAGGGACCCCACACCCTCCTAGCCTGGCTCGAATTACTGGGCCTTTGACCTGGAACCTCATGAAGGACCCCTCACAGCACAGGGTCTGCAGCCAGCTATGTTTTCTCCTCAGCCTACAACCATTATATACCATTTCTGTGTTTCCCGTAGCTTCTTTCTTTTTAGAGGGTAACAGAGCTCAAGAAAAAAACTCACCTGGCCAATGCTGGGTGGGGAAGGAAAAAGAAATTATTTTAAGATGGGTTTGGGGTAGTTCGGGAGTACTAGTCGACCCAGATAAACCAAGAGGCTAGAATGGGTATCCGTGAAACGCACTGAGGTCAGGGGTCCATCGGGTTTTCACAGAAAGGGCAGAGCTGGATTAACACTGAGGGAAAGAATGGACCATTGTTACACTGGGGAAGTCACACCCAAAGAACAATAAAGAGGATGAAACGTGGAACAGAACGTACTTTCTTTCACATTTTTAAGATGAAAGCATTTTAAGAAAGGAATCTGGAAGCCATATCACCAAAGAAAAAGTAAAATAATGATAATGAGTCTTTAAATAAAATGAAACATGGAAGGAAATAAAGAACTCTTCCACCTGACTTTGTCCAAATTGTTAAAAAGGTTGTGTTAAGTCAGTCTAGTTTTGCTTTATTGGCAGCAGATACATGTGACCAGACACATCTGAGCAAAAGGAGAGAACCCAGTCAACATCTCTCAGGTAGACGGGGAAGGATGGATGCAGAGAGGAAGGGAGTGTGTGACCGAAGTTCTCCACATGCCTCATGCTCTCTCTTCGTGCCCACAGTGTCTTTAACCCACACGCTCGGATCACAGGAAACATCGTCCCCAGGCACAGAATGATGACCATAAGCGTGTGCTGTGCAGCAAGCTACTGAGTGCCATGAAGCCCACGAGAAGCTCAAAAGAGCGATTTCTGTGCACGGAAGAGGAAGAAGAGGCTCCACACACCAAAGGCTCTGCTTTATACGGTCTTTCCACGTGGGGAGGTAGCGCTGTCATCCCTTGAATCTGAAAAACCAAACAGTAGACAATGGCAGTGACGGAAGAGGTCTTGCTCAGGGTGAAAGCAATGGGTGGAAGCGGGTTGCCCAAGGAGTCAACCATCAGGGGACTCGGAGCCTTAGGGATGCGGAGGGGGGTGGGGCAGAGAGCCACATGTGCCTTTGGGAAGGAGAGATACAAACTCAGCTCTCTTGCTTTTTGAAGCTCTCATTCCATCCTATTCCTGCTTCATTCCGACCTTAGTTGATCAGTCAATCTCCCTCTTTGTAGAGGGTAAAATCAGGATTTCTCAGCAACCCAAGCAGCGACTGAACTTATAAATTATCAGACATATCAAAAGACAACTGAAACACTGGATTTATGGATATTTGTCTGATCCTTAGATTTAACCTGTTGGGGATTAGGTAAAATGTGACGTCTAGTTTCTTCAAAGATGAAAACAAAGTAGGGCTTACCGACCACTCTGCATTGTCTGTCTTGGAGCATCTCACGTTCACTGGCAAGCTAAGGACAAGCTTGTTGAAGGAAAGACCTTCCTTTTTAGCCCATTTAAACTTATTCATTGCATCCATGAAAGAAAGGTTTTTATACTGCTTGGGGCTTTTGATAATGAAAGGCCAGGTCCTGAATTTAAAATAACCACAATCAGTCATATTCAGAACAAAAGCATTAAACATGTCTCCCTTACTTTTCAACATTCTAAGATAGACCTCATACTTGTCCATTTTACACACACAGAAAACCTAATACAAAGGATTGATTGACTCATCAGCAATTCCAGAAGATATACAGGGACCGAGTAAGGAGTCTTTGGAAAAAATGGAATTCCTTATTTTAGTAGCAGATGGGTACTACTCTAGACAAATAATTTTGACCCAGAAAGCTTCCCCCAGTCTCACAATCCTTTGCTTATTTGTTTTGGCTCTCCTTAACAACAATATGCCTGGTACGTGTTCCGTTCCACAGAATTTAACGCTAATGGTGTAATAAAGAGATGTTACTGTAAGACATGGAAATTTCAGTTCCATAGAGTTGAAAAGCCTGACCCCTATGGGCTGCCCTGTTTTGACTTGCCTAAGTGATAATAAATTTAAAAAAATATGAAACTGAACCAGCATTTTTCAAATTTTACTGAGAAAAAAAAAAAAAACTCTGCTGAAGATAAACTCTTGCTTCCACTTGCTGTTTAAAACAAAGCAAGACAAAACAAAAAACACATTAATGGCCAAGAAAGAAAGAAGAAATCACAGAAGAATAACACAATCTGCTTGAAAAGCTACTCCTCCAGTGATATTTTTCATGAATGTAAGTTTTATGTTATTGATTCCTGAAAAAAGGAAAACTGTTAGGTAGTGTTGGCCAACCTCAAAGATTTACATGAACTAGTCCATGAATCTTCTCAGAGATTGTCATGGGTCACCAGCAGGTATTTGATACCCGTGACAACCCAAGAAGATGGTCCAAGAATTACCGATTGATTGACCTCACCTTGAGGAATTTACACTTACCGTATTTCATCTTCAAAATTTCTTTTTTAAAAATATTTATGTATTTGAGAGTGAGCGAGCACGTGAGCAAGTGGGGGTTGCAGGGAGAGAAGAAGGGGGAGAGGGACAAGCAGACTCTTAACTGAGTAGGGAGCCAAATGCAGGGCTCAATCCCAACACCCTAAGATCATGACCTGAGCTGAAACCAAGAATCCATGGCTTAACAGACTGAACCACCCAGGTGCTCCTACAGTGTCTTTTTAAATCGTGGAAAGCTACAGGGAGGTTTTCTTAAAAGTCTTAAAATCAAATATTAAAAATAAAATTTGCTTTTCAAAGAGATAAGGTGTACATCTTTAAAAAAAGAAAAGCAGGGGGCGCCTGGGTGGCTCAGTGGGTTAAGCCTCTGCTTTCGGTTCAGGTCATGATCTCAGGGTCCTGGGATTAAGCCCAGCATCCGACTCTCTGCTCAGCAGGGATCCTGATTCGTCCCCTCTCTCTCTCTCTGCCTACTTGTGATCTCTCTCTGTCAAATAAATAAATCTTTAAAAAAAGAAAAAGAAAATCAGTTTCATAACCAATGAGAAACCCCTGAAGGAAATCACCAACCTGTAACGCCCAGAAACACCACAAAGTGGCACTAGAATCCGTACTAAAGCGCTAAGGGAACTTCACCTCAGTGCGTTTTCCACAGCCTTGCTGGAGAGAGTGAATAGTGTATTTGTACATGGATGAAATCTTTTAAAAAGTTTTGCTGCTTGAATAAATCAGTAAACTAGTACTTTTCTTTTTGAGATTTCACAGCATAAATAACAGAAGTAATATAAACACACTTGTAAATTTACTGTAAGTGTATGGAAAAGGATGTAGAAAAAATTCACATGTTCAGAAACAGCCTGACTAGGGCTAATGACAGGGGCTGGTGATTCTCTCTTAGATGGAAGCTGGACTCATACTTATTGTCTCCTCTGCATTCCTGCTGACTTTGTCCAGACCTCTATCTGTAATGACATCACACCAACAAACCTCCTACCCCTTCCAGCCTATCCTGTACCACATTTCCGGATTACTCCTGGAGAAAAGGGAATGGAGAGACGGAAAGAGAAGTCCTAAAGAGGTAAATATTTACCCTGTGTATTTTTCCTTTAAACACTAAGCTTTAAACCAGAAACAAGTAACCTTGAAGTAGCAAGTCCTGCTCTCATGGGGACTCAGAGTTGGTTAGGAATATTGGGAATGGTTTAGAAATTAAAACAGTTTCATTTCTTTACATCTGAACAGTGTGTAAATGTCTACCTAGATGCAAATATAAATAAGAAGGTATTATTTACCTATCACCATAGTTGATAAAAACAAACTCATGTTGTTATTAAAGATTTTGAATTCTGAAAAAAAAAACTCATTAACATCATGATTTAATATTGGTGAGCAATTTCCCTTTGTAAATTCAATCTAATTGACAAGTTCATTTAAGAATATATAGGTAAGTAAAATGAACTTAGACTACCTGAAATAATTTTGGGAAAAGAAACAAATGGCAAAGTTTTGGCATTTACATGGTCTTATTTCAAGATTTACTATAAAACTATGATAACAGAGTGTGACATTAGAGTAAGGCTAAGCATGAACATCAGCAAGACAAAATTCAGAGTCCAGAAATAGTATATGATCCAATTACTTTCAACAAACATTTCGGGGTAATTCAATGGGAACTGTAAACCTTGGTACTGTAAACCTTGGGTTGGGGGGGACAGGAAAAAAATCTTCAAAACCTTGGGTAGGCAAAGACTTCCTATACAAGATGTCCAAAGTTAAAAATAAATAGAAAATGATAAAACGGGTTTCAAAAAAATACTGTTAAAAATGGAAATGAAAGTCTTCACAGACTAGGAGAAATTAGTCGTAAAAATATATCTGACAAACAGCTTATATCTGAAGTATAAAGAACTCTTTAAAAATATAAAGAACTCTTACAACACAATAATAAGAAGATGAGTAACCCAACAATGGACAAAAATTTGAGCAACTGAAAAGGAACATATATAAATGACCAATAAGCATGTGAAAAGAGAATCAACATTGTTAGTCATAAGAGAAATGGAAAATAAAACCACAATAAGATACCACTCCATACACTTAAGTAAAATCTTAGGAGCTCTTATACATTACTGGTAAGAATGAAAAAAGAAGCATCATTTTGGAAAGTACTCTGAGAGTCGTATGAGGTAAACAAATCCTGTGATTCCAGCAGTCCATGCTAGCCCAGAAAACGGAAAACATGTCTGTACAGAAACGAATACAACACTGTTCCTTCGTGATCGCCAGAGACTGGACACAATCCAAATGTCTTTCAACTAGTGATTAATAGAGGAAGAGATGAACATAAGGGAATACGACTCAACAATAAAAAGGAGTGGATGGCTGATACACCAGCAGAGATGAATCTCAAAAACATTCTGAATCAAAGAAGCCAGGCACGAAAGAGTACATACTGTAGGATCCCATTTTTATAAAACCTAGAAAAGATCAGACTAACGTAGTGCTAGAAAGTGGATTGGCAGCTTCCCGGGGCTTTGTGTGGGAGGTGGGATTGTCTCCAGATAGCAGAAGGGAACTTGTGGGGGTGATGAAAATGTTCTGTATCTTGTCCGTGGTGGGGGTAAGTAGGTATACGCATCTGAGAGTGAGTGCATTTTGTCATAGGTAAGTTCTACCTTAAATATTTGACTTAAACAAACAAACAAACAAACAAAGAGTAAAACAGAAATAAAAACATACCAACCAGTCAATGGGAAAAAAAAAAAAAGACAGTATCATGTCATACACTTTATAATCTAATTGTTGAAGAAGCAAGCCAGGAAATCTGACCTGACAAGGTATAACTCCTAATCCTTTCGACACTCCAAGACTAGAGGAATGTTGGGAAGCCCCCAGCAAAGTTGTCTCACTGATGGAAGAGAAACTTCTGGGTCACAACAGGTTTAACCATATGATGTAAAGCCTCGGACATTACCCCCTGGAAAGGGACTTGGTCCCAACCAATTAGAAAACCTCCTCAGGGGGAAGGGGGAGGCAGGGAATATCTGGTTGGTTCGGTTGGTGGAACATGTGATTCTTCATCTTTGGGTTGAGTCTGAGCCCCAGGTTGAGTACTTAAAGGTTGAGCCCCAGGTAGAAAGTACTTAAAAATAAAATCTTTAAAGGGGCACCTGGGTGCCACCCTAGGTTGAGGTCTGACTCTTGGTTTCAGTTCAAGTCACAATCTCAGGGTCATGAAATCAAGCCCTGCATCAGGCTCTGTATTCAGTACAGAGTCTGCTTAAGACTCTCTCTCCCTCTCCCAGTGCCACTCCCCCTGCCCACTCTCTCTCTCTAAAATAAATAAATCCTTTAAAAAAAAATCTTAAAAGAAAGAGAACTTCTTCAGTAGATTTTCTTAAGAATATCTGAGAAAGGAATAACCCATCCTCTGTAATCCCAGACTATATAGTCCCACCTCTATATGTCCTATCCCCACACCCTTTACCCCAAAATATGGTAAAGTATGTACATAAAATCTGTCAGCCAAACCTCATACTGTGGTGTGCAAAGACAGAGGGCTACTGTCAGATTTGCTCAGAAGGTAGACAAAAATTCACCCATATTTTATCAGATCAAAGAGCCGTTTTAGACAGAATTAGCTCAGCATAAGCAAGAAATGACATCACAAGCCTGCAAACATAGAGAAAGAAGAAATTATATCATGTTTCATGAAAAGAGACAGAAAAGGCTGACTCTAGAAGAAAATATAAACCAGTTATACCAGAGAGAATTCCACAAGTGTTTCATGTACTAAGTTTATTTAATAAGAGCATGCATTTAATTAAACAAGAGCTCACATACAAAAATTTTAAACAACAGAATGAGATGAAAAGGGAAATAGCAGACCAATGGAAATAAATTTAGGCTAAAACAAATTTAGCACCAAATAAATTAGAAAAAAGCAAGAAGCAGAAGAACCCTCCCAAAAAATTATGAGAAAACACTTGTGAAAAATTCCAAATAGATTAGAAAATACTTTGTAGATATAATATAAGAAAAATTTTTTTCTGAATTGAAAAAAAATATATATGTAATGAAAGAGCACCCTGTGTTTCAGGAAAATTTAATGCAGACATTGAACACTAAAATATGTTCAGTTTAACTTATAAATTCTACAGGTAGATGAAGAATACTACCATTCATCCAAAGAGAGCTCCCAAAAGGAAAAAAGTGGTAGGGCCCCAGAATGTTATATCCAGCTAAATGCTGTCCAGATATAAATGCAGAAATTCACAAATATAAAAACAACAAACAAAAACCAAACGAACAAAAAACAAACACAAGGCATAAAATAGTTGGAAATCCTTCTTTTTCTTTTTTTAAAGATTTTTATTAATTATTTAACAGAGACACACAGAGAGAGGGAACACAAGCAGAGGGAGTGGGAGAGGGAGAAGCAGGCTTCCTGCTGAGCAGAGAGCCCCGTGCGGGGCCATCCCAGGACTCTGGGATCATGACCTGTGCTGAAGGCAGATGCTTAACAACTGAGCCACCCAGGTGCCCCTTGGAAACCCCTCTTGATGAAACAACTTGGAAATAACATTCTGATGAATAAAATGAAAGAGCTCAGAAATGTAGAAATCCTATAAGATTAAGGATTACCGCTGAATCTATTAAAGTCTAAAAGGTGCATTAAATATTGTGGGAATTTGGTTTGAGAAATAAAGGGGAAAATTTAAAAACACGAAAATACAAAAATTATAATCTAAGTGATAAATGTTTGGAGGTATGGAAAAGGGATGTGGGGGAGAAATGTGAAAGTATGAATGTCCTCATCCTTCATGATTTGAAGTCAAAACCTGTAGTGAAACAAATGTGTGCAATATTTTAATGCCTTCTACAATCTCTATTCTCAACATTGAGACCTTTTTATAAAATACTACTTCTTATGGTTAAAAACAATAGAAGCAACCATGTTTATCTGAAATTCAACAACTGTTCATTTTTAGCTTCATATTTTTATATACATTTTTTAAAGATTCATGTATTTATTTATTTGACAGAGAAAGCCAGTCAGCACAAACAGGGGGCGCAGCAGAGGGAGAGGGAGAAGCAGGGTCTCCCCTGAGCAGGGAGCCCGATGCGGAGCTTGATCCCAGGACCGCGGGATCCTGATCCTGACCTAAGCCAAAGGCAGATGCTTAACCGACTGAGCCACCCAGGAGTCCCATGTTTTTATATGAATTAAACAAAATTATGATTTAATGTGTTATTTGAAACAGTACAATTATAGTCTTTATAACAGCATTTACTCATCTTTATAGCAACACCACCACAGAAAGATCTCTGTAATAACATTCAATTAATGTTAGCACTGTTTATTTCTTTTTTTAAAAAAACATTTTATTTATTTATTTGACAGACAGAGATCACAAGTAGGCAAAACAGCAGGCAGAGAGAGAGAGGGAAGCAGGCTCCCTGTTCAGCAGAGAGCCCAATGTGGGGCTCGATCCCAGGACCCTGAGATCATGACCTGAGCCGAAGGCAGAGGCTTAACCCACTGAGCCACCCAGACCCCCCAGCACTGTTTATTTCTAACAGAATTTGAGGTGATTGCTTGTGCCTTCTTTTTCAAACTTTTTTTTTTCTTCCTGCCTTCCTTAAAGCCCTTATAACAAGAGTGAAAGATTTTTACACACTATAAACATGAAGGAATTTTTCTTACAAAGAAAAATTACACACAGGTCCCTTGATTCTTTTCTAGGAATCGAACAAATGACATCAAGCTTTCCATCACGTAAGCCTCATTGGAGGTATGGAGAAAGGGTCATTGTGTGGTGCGGCAGAGAATACAGAACTTATCTAAACATGTGATCTAGTCTGTTATCTGATCTTTTAGGAGTCTTTCCGCTTTTCCTTAAGCCCTGCCAGATCTGTAGGAGGCAGAGGGAAATCACAACCCCTTCAACAGACAGATCTGAGACAGGATGTAGCTATCTCTACTTTTCTACCAGCTCTTCCTCTAATCCTAGGATTGTTAAAGGACGTTTAAAACAAGACAGTGCACCTAACTGGTCATTACATGAAAGGCATGGAATAGGGTAGTAGGGGTTATACATTATAGGATACTCCCTTGAATATGGTCTCCTGAAACCAAATTCACAATATTCTTTTCAGTAAAACAGAAGGAAAAAAAAAAAAAAAAAGTCACCCAAGCCATTTCTCTTTCTGGTCTTTTAGCCAGTCCCTTGTTGGTCTGGCTTTTAATAGCATCTATGCCAGTGTGATGAACTCACTTGAAAGTCTGATTTAAAGCCTAAACATGAGGGCACTTGGGTGGCTCAGTGAGTTAAAGCCTCTGCCTTTGGCTTGGGTCGTGATCTCAGGGTCCTGGGATCAAGCCCCACATGGGGCTCTTTGCTCAGCAGGGAGCTTGCTTCCTCCTCTCTCTCTGCCTGGCTCTCTGCTGACTTGTGATCTCTGTCTGTCAAATAAATAAATAAATAAATAATCTTCATCACCCCCCCCCAAAATAAATAAATCCTAAACATGAACTTTACAACAGAGGCTCCTTTTCACTCGTACTTTTGAAGAATAAATAAATTTCAACCATGTAGTTAAGTGGTTTTATGTGGGCAATGATGTCTCAAAACTGGTCTAGCTCTGGGAAGCAATTCTTAAAACCCAACTTCAGTATTTCCTGGGTGAGACCAAAGGTGCTGACTCTAGCAGAGCTCCTTAGAACTTGGGACTGGAGCATTTTCAGAGGACTTACACAGGTTGAACACAAAAGAAAATAATTGGCCCCTAGAATGCATTTTGAATCATCAGCTTATTTAACAAAGAGCTTTGAATGTCCATTTAAAGTACTCTCAGATTAACCCTTTAAAGGGAAAAGTTTCTAGTCAATATATTAAAAAAAAATTCTAAAGGGGCAAAAATCTACTAAGTCTTAATAGGAACAATATTGATATTTTTAAAATAAGCCTACAGGGACACCTGTGGCGCAGTGGGTTAAGCATCTGCTTTCAGCTCAGGTTATGATCTTGGGGTCCTGGGATTGAGCCCCGAGTTGGGGGGTGGCCCCAGGGGTGGGGGAGTGGTGCTCAGCGGGGAGTCTGAATCTCCCTCTCCCTCGGCCCCTGCCCCCTGCTTGTGCTCTCTCTCAAATAAATAAATGAAATCTTTGAAAAAAAATAAAAATAAAAACAAGACTAGATCCTAGTGTTTTTAGAATGACATTTTATATACTGTTTTGATAGTTATTACCATTTTATTTCTTTGCATATGTAATTATTTATTTTGGATAAAAAGGCAGTTATCTATCTCCATCTCTATCAGAGAAACAACAAACATTATCTCCCACATTGATTACACACCCTCTGACATGAAATAGTCTTTGAATCCCTTGGTTTCCATTTCCTCTTCTACAAAATTGGGATTGCAAGTCCTACTCTACCACTTGGAATTGTGTGAAAACAAATTAATTAAAATTATACATAGAGCCACCCAGGCACCCTTTTTTTTTTTAATAACTATTTTTTCTATTTATTTGAAGCACAGTAAAAAAAAAAAAATTGGTACACTTTGGAAAGTCAGTGGCACAAGGTACACTGCCATAACTTGAGGGACATTATACAGTTAAAAGAAAAAGGAAATAAAAAGAAAAAAAGTTCCCTTTCGAAACACTGCATTACATAATTTTACCTGCCCAAACAGACCATTTACAAATATTAGGTCAATAAACTGCTAACATCCATAAAAAGGTAGCTTTCTTACTAAAATGCAAGAATTTAAAAGATTGGTATCTAAACAAGAAAAGAAAAAAACAAACTGAAATGAAAACCTCGGTATCACATCTAAAATCGGGGCCTTCATACTCTAGTGTTTTCTCTAGACTTAGTCCATGTGCCTTTTCCTTTTGTTAATTTTGTTTTGTATTCTTTCTCTGTAATAAATATTAGCCATGAGTACAATAATAGCCCGACTCCTTTAGGTCCTCTTAGAAAAATCACTGAACCTGGTGGGAGTCTCAGGGACCCTGGACATACCAAGCAGGAAGCTAACCTCTCACCCCAGCTAAAAATAAGCAAAGAGAATAAGACTTAAAAGAATTCCATAACGTGGTGATAAATCCAATATGAAAATGAATCCCGTCCTTCTCTGAGGTATACTACCCCACTATGAAATCCATTTGGTACTTACGTGACTGGCCTATAGATCTCCTTAACACCAATGAACTGAAGTTGTTCCATAATGTCTGGAATACTTGCACACCGAGTAAGATTAATTCTTGGGTAATAAAGAAGGTATGAGAGACACATTTCATTCCTGGTGCTTAATCCTCCCTGAAAATGGAGATATTTTATTTAGAGAAGTGTATGTTCCACCAACTCTGACACTTAGAGCACACAAGCCGCCAATGTCATACAATTCCCCTCCAATATTGAAATGTAATAAGTCTGAAACTGAGCAATAATAATCTGAGTGACAATCTGATTTTTAAAGAGGTAGAGGCACAATGAAAAATTAATAAAATGATGTCCATCTCTTTAAAAGTTTCCTTTTCTAAACAACCTAATAATCTCTTTCAAGTTTTGTTCATTTGATGAAAACTATTCGCCACAGTGAACGTTTGAAAGGATTATGGGGATGTTTGGTTAAAATGATACCAATCAGTCAGGTCAATGGAATCTTTCCTTGGCTGCACTGAATTTTCTATAATCTTGTCGTCATGTATAAACATAAGAAGACACATACCACAGAGAAGATAGATTTCAAATTTCGAATCAAGGTGATAAATAAGATATTAAAAGTGAAAAGATTAAAGCTCCTCAGGAGAACACAATCTAGAACTATTACATGTTACAGGGTTGAATTTTCAACCAAAAGTCATTAAACATAAAAAGAAATAGGAAACTATGATCTGTACTCTGAAAATAATAAAGTTACCAGCAGAAACTGATTGTGAGAAGCTACAGATGCTGCATTTAGCAAAAATTTAAAAACAGATAAAAATATGTTTAAAAAGTTAAAGATGCTCAAGTAATTGAAGGCAAAGACATAAAAAATGAGTAAACAAATAGAGAATGACACCAGAGAAAGCAAAACATAAGAACAAAGAAAATAGAAATTCTAAGGTTAGACATTACCATCATTGAATAAAAAATTCTCAGGATGAGTTTAACAACAGATTTGAGATGGCAGAAGAATCAGTGACCTTAAAGATAGAACAATAGAAATTTTCCAATCCAAAGAACAGAGGATGAAAAGAAAAACAAAACAAAACACTAAAAAAAGTGAAAATATTCCAGAAAATACTTCAAAATACGATATTAAACATTCCAACAGGTATGTATTTAGATTTCCAGAAGGAGAAGGAAGAGAGAAAAGGGTAGGAAAAAAATACTTGAAAAAATAATGGCTGAAATCTTTGCAAATTTAGTGAAAAACATTTACAGACCCAAGAAGCTCAACAAATACCAAAGATAAATTTGAAGAGAGCCATTCCTAGACACATCATAGTCATATAGCTGAAAGACAAAGACAAAGAGAAAATCTTGAAAACAACAAGAAAAAAATGACACATCACATGTAGGGGACCAATGATATGAATGGCAGCTGACATTTCATCATAAGTGATGGAAGTATAAAAGAGATATTGGGATTACAGATTCATGGGCTGCAGGGAAAAGTCAATTAACCAAGAATTCTGCATCCAGCAAATCATCTGCTCTTCAAAAAGTGAAGGTGGAAAACTTGGCAGTATTGTTCCTAGTTCTAAATTAATGCAGTAGCTAAAATGCAATGATTTTACAAATTGCAAAACACATGTTTTACAGGATTAGGCAAAGGGAGAAGCTAATCTACAAATGAGGTTACAAGTGATGCTTCATTAAAAATCATATTTAATTTATCCTTCAGCTGGGATGACTATTCAGAGTGGTACTAAATTGTAGGAAGGGAGCCCGGCATTTGCATCCTCCCATGAACCAGTCACTACTGCTGGCTGCCCCACTCTGGGGAGCATGACTTCAGATGGGCCATTTCTTGATACCAAAGGCAATGCCCAGTGAATGACACGGTTGTGAGTTATCATCAGATACTTTCAGTTTAGCTGTGCTGGCTTTGAAGAGGCCACCACAATATCCACTAAAATAATAACGTATGATGTCTGTAGTAAAATAATGCAAAAAAAATCACATATAAGGCACAAAACAAAGCCAACACCTGTGGACTGACTGCACCCTCTGTATTCATTTTTAATTCTCCTCTTCCCCATTTTAACTGAAGATGAGGATTATCTCACCACTTGATTAATCATTCTATTGTCTTTCAAACCCTTTACTTTCCATTTACTGACATACATAGGCATCCCTACATCCACTTACATTTTGTACGTTCTACAACTTTAGGTACCCCCTGGGGTCTGCTTAACTTGTCCTTTTTATTCTTCTGATACATTCATGTTAATATGCATGGCTTTCACTCATTAATTTTCACAAATATATAGTGTAAATATATTCTATGGACATATTATATTGTATTTATTTGTCGTTTTTTTGATGAACAGTTGGGCTGTTTCCAGCTTTGTGTTCCTGTGTTGTCACACGCTACCACAATTATTTTATATATTTCTCTCCAGGAACACTTCCTGCAAAAAGAACCTTAAGGTGAAATCCACAGAGGAATGGAACTGGGTAGAGCATCTGTGAATCTAGAGCTTTGCCGGATGATGTCATGCTTTTCCCCATGGTGGTTTTATAAATTTACATTTAGCTATGTGCAAGGACTCCAGTTTTAGAACATTGGAATTGCAATTTTATCTATTGCCAACCTGATGGGTATAAAATATCTCATTCTGGTTTATATGTGCACGATTCTGATTTCAAATGAGATTGAGCATCCTTTCCTATGTTTATTATCTATTTGGGCCTTTATTTCTGTGAAATGGTTTCTATCTACTTTTTTTTTTCTATGATCTATTTGTCTTACATTACTGATTTATGAAATCTTCTTTATATGCTGGATACTAATGTTTTATTAATCTATGTAATACATTTTTTTTCAGTTTAAAACTTGTCTTTTCACTTATTTAATAGTGGGTCTTGGTAACCAAAAGATTTCAAGTAGTTAAACTCATCAGTCTTTTAAAGTTCGTGCTTTTTATGTTTTAAGTTTTTTAACTACTCCCAACAGCATAAAAATATATTCATCTATTTTTCTCCCAATAGTTTTAAGATTTTGTTTTTCACATTTAAATATTTAATTTAAATACCTGGAATTGGTTTGTTTGTGTATTGTATACCCAGTTGTGCTAGTATTCTTTAGTGGAAAGTCCATTCTTTCCCACCTAAATGGATATTGTGTCTATTCTAAACCAAGTTTCCGTATAAGCGGTTTGTAGACCAGTCTCCAGGATTCCTATTACGTACCACTAATCTAACTCTGGACCCAAAGACACTACTGATCATCATAGCTTTAAAATAAGCCTTCACATCCAGTAGACTGTCTCCATCTTTTATTTTCTAGTAGTGTCTTGCCTGTTACTAACCCTTTGCTCTTCTATGTAGATTTCAGAATCTACTTGCTCCATATTAAAGCTAAAACTGGAAAATTTTTAGAAATATGAAAAAAAATTAGAGAAAATCTTCACAGCTATGGCTAGGCAAGGATTTCTTAGTTAGGATATGGGAATCTCAAATCATAACATCTCTCTGAATTTTTTTTACTGAAAATATATCAAATTAATAGGCCAATTTGAAGAGAAGGATTATCTTTATCTTATGGAGACCTTCTATTCATGAACACAGTATCTCTTCATTTCTTTAGGTTTACTACAAAGTTTTGTAAATACGGATTTATAATTTTTTTTCCCATGGAGATCAAACAAATCTAATGTTAGATTTTATTTCTATAGAAATTAGAGTTTTAAAATGCATTTCCTTAAGATAGTTTCTTATATACTAAAATATAGTTAATTTGGGGGCACCTGGGTGGCTCAGTGGGTTAACCCTCTGACTTCGGCTCAGATCATGATCCCAGGGTACTGGGATCAAGCCCCGCATCAGGCTCTCTGCTCAGCAGGGAGCCTGCTTCTCCCTCTCTCTGCCTGCTTGTGATATCTGTCAAACAAATAAATTAAGAAAAAAAATATATCTATAATTAATTTTAGATATCAGTTTTGAGAGGGTTTTAATGTAGAAAATTATAATATCTTTGAATAATGTGTTTTTGCTTCTTTGCTTCTTCTTCTCTGATCCATAGGACTTATTTTTTTCCTTTCCTAGTACAATGTTGAATGGAAATGATGATAATAAACATATTTGTCTTCCTCCTGATATTAAACCAACACTTCTAATATTCAAGTAGTTTGATATTTGCTACAGATTTTTCATAGCTAAGCTTCATCTGGTTAAGGAAATTCTCTCCTATTCCTGGTTTGTAAAATGTTCTTTTTTTATGACTGTCTTAAATCTTATGAAGGCTTTTTCCTACCCCTATTGACATGATCATATGTCTTTTTCCTTCAATCTCCTAATGTAGAATAGTATTATTAAGATATTTTCTATCTTAAACCAATTTACATTCCTTAGCTAAACCCAAATTCCTCCTAACATTACATTTTTATATAATACAGAATTTGGTTTGCCAATAATCCCTCAAAGGTATTTCCATCAGGTGCATGTTGTTGACCTCTTGAATACTATCATTATCAAGTTTTAATATTAAGATTATGCTAACTTCATAAAATGAGTTGGTAGGAGGTATTTCCTGGGAGAGACTACGTAAAGCATGAATGGTCTACTTCTTGAGTGTTCGTCAGGATTCCTCAGTAAATCTGTTGGGACCAAATTTGTTTTTGGGTCAGAAGCCCTAAAGTCATACAATTCATTCTTCCTTTTGAAGTCTTGATTCATCTAAGTCGGGACTCAAGCAGATGGTCATTTGCGACCACAGGTCTTTAATACAATTTGCTGAGGAAAAACTAAAAGACTAGGATAGCTTTTCATGAAAGGGTCAATAAACTATAGTGCAAATATTGCCATAGAATCATTAATCTGATAAAATGCTAAAATAACTCTCATTTCACTCTTACAATGTTTCATGCTCAAGACATTCAGGAATTTTGCCTCCAAATGGGAATGCTTTTTGCTTTTTCTCTTCTAAAATCAAAGTTTATTCCTCCTTCTCCGCAAATGGATTTTAGTAACAATAAGAATTTCCTGGGGCACCTGGGTGGCTCCGTGGGTTAAGGCCTCTGCCTTCGGCTAGGGTCATGATCCCGGGGTCCTGGGATCGAGCCCTGCATCGGGCTCTCTGCTTGGCAGGGAGCCTGCTTCCCCCTCTCTCTCTGCCTCTCTGCCTGCTTGTGATCTCTGTCTGTCAAATAAATAAGTAAAACTTTATTTAAAAAAAAAAAAAGTTTCCTTACCCAAGTCATCCGGGCTCTATCTTTTGTGTTGTAACGACACTCGGTAATTAGATTATCTCCCTAAAACATAAAAATAAAAGCTTTCAGATTTGGGTTTTAGGCTGTTTTATTTATCTATTTGTAGGCCAATAGTTTTATTGGCTATGTGAGTCGGTTCATTAAGAAATTTGATCCAGGGGAACCTTGATCTACTGAATTCTAAGACTGCTAGTATAATAAACAAGCAAACCAACAAGATTCTTTTAGGCCAGCCTCCACCATGTTCTAGCTGTATGACCTCAGGTAAGAAAAAGAATTATCTGGGTATAATTTATTTATTTAAACAATAATTTTGTAAAATAGCTGTTATTTTGCACAGCTGTAAAGAGATTAAACGACATAACATGCATTTAGTTCTTAGGGCAAATGAAACACTTCATAAATGTTAGTCATAGATACTAGTTATTGTGATTCCCTCTTCA
Organism: Neogale vison; assembly: GCF_020171115.1. Taxonomy (NCBI): domain Eukaryota; kingdom Metazoa; phylum Chordata; class Mammalia; order Carnivora; family Mustelidae; genus Neogale; species Neogale vison. Next base: position 68,914,851 of record NC_058091.1, on the reverse strand, counting down.
TTTATATTCTTTTCTTTAAAGGTCTTTAGTCACATCTTTATTTCCTCACAACAGACTTGTGAAGCAAAGTAATAGTTATTGTTCCAATGTTTTCTAACCTTTTGAACAATTCTGCATACACAGAAAATAATTTTTTTATGGCTCACCACTCAGAAAGATGGACAAGCTATTCATGGACCAGTGGCAGCTTGTGCTGGGTGCTGGCCCCTAAATTGGATCTCCCTGGCCCACTACTCCAAAGGCCCACGATCAGTATCTCAACACACCGTCCTCCCACACTGCCCTTCCATAACCCCAACGATTGTTGCAAGCTGGATAATTAGCTCTGTCTGAAACCTGTGTCAAATGAAAGAATTACCTTATCTCTATTTTTACCCAAAATCAAACTTCCCCAAACTCTCCTACGGTATTTAAAAAAAACAAAAACAAAAACAAAAAAACCCTCTTATTTTTGCATTTCCAGAATTGCAACCCAAATGTTTACTGGAAAGTCAGGTAAGAAAAGAGTACTGTGGTACTCAGAACCCGAGTTTTTCTTCTCTTTTTAAATCAACAACTTGAGTTGCCCCTGGGAATGGTAAGAAAAGTGAGTTTTGATTTTGGAAATCAGATCAAACACATTCCATCTGAGTTGTGCAACACCCACAGTGGGTGGCTTCAAGAATGTGAGTACGATGAGCAACTCACTTTACTGGTAGAAACCCTGCTAAATTGCGATAGAGAGATGCCTTGACTTCTCTAAGATACATTGAAAAAGAACAAAACATTCATACTGGTAAGATTGTTTGTTCTTCCCTTAGATACTGAAACTCCTGGAAATTGAAGTCAAAATCATCATCATAAGCCAGTAATCTCATTTCCTCCCCTTTGCGAAAATGACGGAGCCTGATGCCCCTGCCAGCCAGGTGAGCATGGAGAAGAACAGCAAACACATGGATTCCGCTTGGCTTCTCGGCTTCCAGAGCCTACAGGTGGGGCACGCAGAGGAAGACACAATTAGCCCAAACAAGCACATGTTCAGACAGTTCACCATAAGAGACTTGGAGGGACAACTGAGAAGAAAGTCTAAAGCAATTTGAGTGAATGCTTGAGCAGCCAAACATTTTGAATTTGGATTTTTCATTACTTACTCCTAACAGTGTTATCTTTGTGAAGTAACATTTGCGGTCAAAAAGGAAAGGGAACTAATGCTTACTGAGGACCTATCAGATCACCCCTAAACGTTATCTTTCTTTTCAGAGGTAAAGAGTCAATCAAAATCATCTTGACAAAAAGTTTCCAGCGTGTTAGTAACCTGTAAATAGAAACTCTTAAAAGGAAAAATGATTCCCACTTTCCAAGATAAGAAAACCAGGTGGAAGAGTGGAATTATATGAATTGCCCTTGGTCCCATGGCTAGTACACGATGTCGTGGCAATTTGAATCATGGTGTAAATAACTCAAAGGGCATAATCCTTTCACTTCATCAGTCTGCCATCTGTCTATAATACAATAGCTTATAATTTGTAAAGAATATGATCTAAGCTAAAACATGTTCATTTAAGAAAAAAGAACTGTAAACAGAAGTAGCCATTATTAAATACTTTTACATGGTTTTCCTGACCCAGTATGCATTTTTATATTAAGTACTCCTGCTCTTTGGTTTAAGTAGGAAGGAAACTGTGAAGCAAAGAGAAAAAAAAAAAAAAAACTGAAAATGAATAATGGAAAAAACAAATCTGGATAAAAGGTGAAATTCAGAAATGAAAAAGTGACCACATGAACCAAGGTAGAAATTGTAAGAGATAAAGTGCCAAATATTTTAAAAAAAAAAGTACATCAGGAAGGAAACCATCCTGGAAGGTATTTTTGTCCAGAATTCTACTCCTACACCCTTCAAGATTTAAAAAAGCAATCAAAGATCTTGCTACAATGATAAGTAATGGCTTTAGAGCATGACAACAAGAATAAGATTAATAACAATAAGCATGGGATTCCCCAAACATAGTTTTCTGAGAACACTGATGAACCAATGAATAGCGGCTCACAAACTTCATCCTCCACATACCTCTTGTAGGCATTCCAGAGTGCAGTGACCCTCGGATCGAAATTCAGGCATCCCTGGAGGGATGGTGTGGAAGAGGCTTACCCAGAGGCCAGCCTCGATCACCCCAGCATCGTACTTCCTTATGTCTGCTGTATGAAATAACCTCAGTCCAGAATTATCTATTAAGCCTGGAATAAGAGCATATAATTAAAAGCGAGTTTGAGTTCTCAAAAAAGGAAGTTCTCTACATTCAGTTGAATGGATTTGTGAATTTTCCTTAAAACCTCACAAGAGAAAGAATTACAAGTAAAGATTAATGGAAGACAACATTCAGGTTCACAAACAACAGTTAAGGAGCGCCTTGGCTCAGGTCATGATCCCAGGGTCCAGGGATCGAGCTCCACATCAGGCTCCCAGCTCAATGGGGAGCCTGCTTCTCCCTCTGTCTACTGCTCCATCTGCTTTTGCTCTGTCTCTCTCTGTCAAATAAATAACTAAAATCTTAAAAAAAAAAAAAAAAGGAATGAAAACACAAGTTGTCATATTGTCTGCAACCATTTTTGACTTACACGGTATACCATGGGAGAAATGTTTGTGTTGTCTAGCTGGTAATATTCCACAATGATCTAACATAAAGACAGACAGAAGGAAAATTCTAGTCATTCATTAGAATATAGACTAACTCAACAAAACTTTATTTTATATTGTTTTCAGGTAAAGTTCAGTAACATTTTCGTAGACGTAAAAGCCCTTTGGTCTAGAGAATACCTGCTGACAGAATAAACTACTGATGATTAATTTTCTTTATAGTTTGCCACCATTCTTTTAATCACTTAACAAAGTAGTCATTCAGTCAACAAAAAATATTAAGAATCTATTCTGTGACTAGAAAGTACAACAATAGGCATGTGAGGATGAAAGATGAGTAAGACACATTCCTTCCTGAGACAGTTATCATAAGGAGGGAGAGCATGAGACCCAAACCCTTCATAAATTTGTTCCACTGACTTTGAAAACTAACTGCCTCCTTTCTGCAGGGCTGACTTACTTACCTGTCATTACCAAATTGACCCTTCGGAACCATTGGCATATACATAATTTTATATTAATTGCTGTGATTATTTTTATTGTCTCTCTTTCTTACTACACTATAATTTCCACCTGGTTTGGTGTGTTTTTCACTCACATTTAAGCACGGAGCAAAGACATAGTTGGTGCTCAGTATTTGCTGAATAATTGCACAAATCAGTGTAAAATAATAACTTTGAGTTACTCCTGTTGAGAACTTCATATTGAATCTTTAGACTTTTTGGTTTTGGAATATTAAATAAATAAGTTTAGAAAACTAGATTCAGAAATCAAATGTAAGTATAAGCCATCTTCACTTAAATATCATATTAAATAATATCATTGCATAAATATTTCATGAGCATATTTATGGTTTTCCTACCACATAACAAAATATTAATATTTTCTAGTGTGATGATTGGTAGCCTTTCATATGTACAGTCAGAAAATGTTTCATAAGCACTATGTTTTGGGAACTAATTTATATCACAAAGAGAAAAATCTACTATCCTACTTCTTGGAAAGTAAGATGCACTTTTTTTTAAGATCAGTGACCACACGTATCCATTTTGCCCAGTTCATGGCTCATTGATCCCTGTTGTCCCAGTGTAATTTTTAATAGTATCCTCATTTGCTCTAAAAAGCATCCTAATTTGGATGACAAACATATAGGTTAATTCCTTCAAATATTGGGTGGCAGTATATTTCAACCCTGTTAAGATGGGAATTACAGAACTTTTAAAAATCATAGATAAAAGATATGAAGAATAAACTCACCCTCCTTATAAGTCGGATTGTCATAATGGACCTCCAGGAGCACATAACGAGGATCTAACGGAGTGCCAAGGGATAATCCAACATGAGGTGGATAGGAAAAACCCTAAGTAAGGAAAATTCCATAAGACATGCCCTATAAAAGTCCCTAAATGTTCTATTCCACTCAAAAACCAACCATTCTCAAAGATATTTCAACATTCTGGAACTCCATGATCTAGAGTGGATATAACAAAATGGCTTAAGGAGAGAATCGCTTCCAATGGAAGGAAAAATAAGCCATCCTCCTATCAGAGATAATGTACAGAGCTTTACTTATAAGTATCAGAACCGAAAGGGGAAAAAACATGAGCCCCGAATAGTGTCCCGTCTCAGTAATCATTGGTCCCACCTCTCCACCAATGGCCCAGGCAAAAATAACGGTCTCGCAGGTGAGGAAGGCATCGGGCATGTTAGGGTGGTAGCATTCGTGGCCATAGTCCAGGACACTGTCGTTAAAGCTGCTGCTGCACTGATAGAGCAGGATGTGGTGGACCAGACTCTCGTGGCCTCTCTGTATCAGCGGCTCCACCTGAACAAAGCACAGACGAGAGGAAGGGGGCCATGAGTCAAACCCCCGTAAATCCCCAGCAAGAGGCAGGAAACTAGCAGAAACGATGATCGGTTTTTCAAGGGAATCCTGCTCTCAACTATGCCAAGGTTATGATGTGGCTCAAAACTAATTTGTTCTGGAGAAGATAACAAGGATAATGATGGTGACCACGGCAATGGCGAAGGTGAGATAACCCATGGGGCACCTGGGTGGTGTTCAGTGGGCTGAGCTGTCCAGCCTTTGGTTTCAGCTCAGGTCACGATCTCAGGGTCCTGAGGTAGAGCCTCACCTCATGCTGGGCTCCGGCTCACTGGGGAGTCGCTGGAGGTTTTTTCCCTCTGACCCTCCCCTGACTCACAGGCTCTATCTCTCTCAAATACATAAGTAAGCAAACCTTAGGGGGAAAAAAAGAGATGAGATAACGCTTTCCTCCAAGAATCATAGGATTTACTGATCTGTTTTGGATTTTGAACTCACTTTTGTTTTCCTTATCATTCTGTGTGGCAGCTGTTTCAAAACATGCTTTCTTCCAGGCTACTTTGTCCTTGGGCCCCTTCCCTCTTTTTTTTCTCTTCTTTCCTTTTCCTTTCCTTTCTTTCTTTCTTTTTCTTTCCTTCCTTCCTTCCTTCCTTCTTTCTGAGTCACAATGAGTCTCACTGTGGCTAACCACATTTTTAAAAAATCAAGATTGTAAATAGACATAAACTTTCTCAGTCTCTCTTCCACCTCAGATTATTACCTTTATCGATCTTTACTGATGGTGACAGATGATGTGTCATTCGTCTACCATCTAGCTAACTAGCTAGTTCTCTACATCATCTTTCCATTATCAACCTATCGACCTATCATCTATATTTCTATCTGGTGCTAAGCATAGTGCTAGACACAACGTAGGACTCAGTAATGGATAGTTTTATTTTAGTGATTAAAATAAAATTCTTACTATGAGTATCTGGGAGAGAAAACAACATCGTAGTAATGTGCTTCTGTGACATCACTCAAATTAGGAGAGGAAGTAGAAACCAGTGAACAGAGAATGAGCGGTCGAGTTGGATGTCAATACTGACATCCCAGTGCATGAGAGCAGGTTCCTTCCGCAGTCCCTCCTGTGAGTTCTCTTCATACCACCTGCCCACCTTCCTCCGTCCAGGAACTCAGAAAGAGCTAAGCACCTCTGCAGGTCCCCAAGTGCCGTGCCTGCAGGAAGTTGCCTGCAGTAACTTACCTGTGGCTAAGTTACTTAGTTGTACTAAGTACAGGGCTCCCGGGTTCAGGGTTCCTTGAACACTCCATACATCTGCTAAAGAAGCCCTCGAGTGTCCCTGAATTTCCAAGGCTTTACCTGCCTTAGAGCTCCACACCTTCGCCTTTACCCTAACTACTCAAATGCAGGCCATGCATTTTGAAACCTTTGCTTGTGCCCTGCTTTAGACATGCATATAAAGATAGTGTTTTTAGCTATTGTCTCTCCTAAGGCTTTCCATTTGATTTTCTCCATGGTTTTTTATTTTTTCCTTCCTTCCTTTCTTTTTTTTTTTAAATCAGAAAATCAAAGCGCCCACACAGGGAAACGGTATGTAGTGGGCAGAGATCTGAGTAGGCAGCTGGAGGTCCCACTTTTTCAGCCCAGCTTGCCTCTGTGTTGCATTGTGAGTCACACTGCGGCTAACCCCCACACACGCACCTTTAACATCACATTCACAGAAATGACACTGCACATGGCTTTGTTTGCACTTGTCTCGCCTCTAAAAGACCGCGCACCCTGGAGGCAGAAACTATTTTCTATTTTGTTTGAAAATGACAGTTATTGTTCAAGCATGGTTGCATAATACAGGACGCAAAAGGGTAGCCTAGGACTGCGATTAGATTTCAGCCCCCACATCTGGTTTGAGCTTTCTCGTGAGACTTCAGTGGGCACCTCGAGCTCCAAGGGAGATGGGGCGCTGCGAACAAGTCCACAGGAAAAGAGGCACGGGAGACATTTTCTCGAAGTGCCTTATGGGTTCAGACAGAACCTGTAGGTTGTGCTCAGCTCCACAAGGTCGGTCCCAGGAGGGAGCCAGGAGGACAAAGGAAGGTTGATATTGCTGAGGCAGCTACAGAAACAAATGGACTTCATCGCGGCACAGCGAGAGAGAGAGAGAGAGAGAGAGAGAGAGTGTGTTAAGAGTGTGCGTGTAGAATTTATTAAGCTTTTAAGGAGCTTCATGTCAATTTTTTAAAAGAAACTTTTAGAAACAAGAACTTTATTTATTTATTTTTCTAATACAGCGAGTGTCAAAAACAACAGCAAGCTTCTAAGCTACTAGTGCATTCTAGGAATAATAATAACATCTGTATTTTATTTAACACCTACTTTACTATCTGCCAGTCACTGGATTTGTCATTTCATGTAATACTGACAGCAATCTATTAGGTTACTGTTACTGACTCTATTTTACAGATGAGAAAACCAAGACTCAGAGGATTAGGCAACAAGTCCAAAGTACCAAGGCAGGAAAGAGTAGATGGGGTTTGGCGACAAGGCTGGTCTGACCCCAAAGTCAGTACTCTCCTAGCTGCAACACATCTTTGCTGGAGATGCGTCAGGCTCTGGAAGCTGCTCCCAGTGAGAGGGAGGGGGAAGACTGGGAGCCTTACGTCTTGGGGGGGGGCAGTCTCCTGCCCTCCTTGCCACCCCAGTTCAAGTGTCCCTTGGCCCTTAGGGAGATGAGACAGGTGGTAGCCTTTGGTTATGTTGTTTCCTAAGGAGAGCAAATAGCAAGGTCTCTCTTCAAAACCTGAGGTCTTCAAAGAGAATTAAATTGTAATTTGACCTCCAGATTACAAACCGAGGGGACAGCCTGAAAGTTTTTCCCAAGAAAAAAATGCATTCATAAGACAACAGGGAAACTATCTGCATTCAGATCTGAGCACTATTCATAGGAGAGAAAGTATGAAGGCTTGGAAAAAGCAAAGCTCTTGGTAAAACAGAAACGATGTGAGATGAAGTTCAAACAAAGAGAAGTGAGGAGAAGTGAGCATGTCTAAACTGAACAAAGATGCCACTAATATCAGAGAAACAAAGCAGGTTATCAAACCACTGAAGAACAGAAGAATTTTTGGAGAAGGAATTTTAAGATGACCGTGTGGAATAATTCATTGAGACCCCGAGGATATTTCCCGTGGACAGTCATAGCTTGTTCAGTGCAGAGGACAAGCTCCAGGTAATGAGAGTCTTGACCAGAGTCGGGCTGGCTCTCTCTAGGTGCCCCGCACGGAGCAGAATTGCCCACAAAGCTTCCTGCCACACCTCCAGAGCACAGTGATGCCAGGGCCCTGCTCCCAATCCCAGAAAAGATAGCTGCTCATTATCTGCTGCTTCCTCAACCAGCTCCACAAACCTGCAGTGTCATCCTTCCTTAGCCCAAACAAGGCTGGGGCCCCAGACCGGGGCGCGCCCTGTGCGGATGGAGAGAGCGCTGCTCCATGATACAGCCTTCAGGCAGGTGGAATGCAAGCATGAAACACTACTCTTTCTTGTGTATTTGGGAATTGTCCATGCAAGAAGGACTACTGCTTCTGCATCATTGCATTGTTTGAAATAATCGTTTAATTTTTACATTAAAAATATTTCTGAGGGCGCCTGGGTGGCTCAGTGGGTTAAGCCTCTGCCTTCGGCTCAGGTCATGATCTCAGGGTCCTGGGATCGAGTCCCGCATCGGGCTGTCTGCTCAGCAGGGAGCCTGCTTCCTCCTCTCTCTCTCTCTCTCTGCCTGCCTCTCTGCCTGCTTGTGATCTCTCTCTGTCAAATAAATAAATAAAATCTTAAAAAAAAATATTTCTGAGCCAAAAGGCTGTAGGGAATCATTGCTTCCAAGGGACAGCACTTAAACAGGGAGACTTACTTCGGTTACTTCAGAGATGTCACAGTATCACAACAATCTCAATGGAAATGCCAGAAGTTGTTTCTATTAAAAAAAATATTAAACTTACAAAAATTGTCAAAGAAGTTCAGGGCAACATAAGGTATACAGATGTGGATAAATGGGTATTTCTGAGACTGGGACAAACATTTAATTTTATTTTTGTTTTAGGCTGGCTATATGATTGCAGAAGAAAAAAAATTAAAAGGAATAAAAAATGCCTACGGAAGTGGGACATAGTGACACCAACACCTGATGACAGAGTTCCTGATTCCTGTGTTCTTGTACGCAGGGGTGACTTACGGACCAGAACAGAAGGGAATTCCCTACACCCATCTTCACATGCATTAGAGGCCCAGCAAGGATGGCCTGGCACCTGTGGGTTATCTTTAGCCCCCATGCAGAGCAAAAGAATAGTCTAGAAAAAATCACAGATGGAATAGGGATGAGAGGGAAGCCTTCAACCTGAAGGACATTTTTTTTTTTTAAAGATTGTATTTATTTATTTGAGAGAAAGAGAGAGCATGAGAAGGGGGAGGCTCGGAGGGAGAAGCAGACTCCCCGCCGAGCAGGGAGCCTGATGCGGAACTCAATCCTGGGACTCCAAGATCATGACCTGAGCTGAAGGCAGTCACTTAACCAACTGAGCCAACCAGGCACCCAACCTGAAGGACTTTTAAGAGTAAAACTGTCTCCAGTTAGTTCAAGTAACTGAAACTCTGAGGTGCTCTTGAGAGGACTTAGCAGTAAAAGAGAAAACAAGAAAAGAGAGAGATACTAAGAATAGCCAAGAACTATGTGGAAATTAACACTGTAAAACTGAACCTGAGAACTGAGAAGCCCCAAATATTACACTGTTTTCATGACCCTGTCATCTTCTCTTACCCTCTTTATCCGGGTCAATATGTCTAGCATAATCCCTGCCACACAGAGACTGCTTAATAACTATTGAATGGAAATGAAGCCTTTCCATCAGCAAGATGGAGTCATCAAGTTTATCGCCTCCTAATTTCTTGATTGTCTCAATGCCAGTGACCTATCCTGCATCCCCGCATCCCACCTCAGCAACCGAATCCCCCTGTTCCTCCCTGCACTTATAACCACCCAGGACTGTCCTCCCTCGAAAATTCTCTTTCTGTCCCTCTTTCTGGCTGTTGGTTCTTTCACACCTCTCCAGTCTCTAACCTACCACTTCTTCCCAGGAGGCTCCCTGAAACTCCTTGTGCACCAGCCCCTTACAAGTGACACGGACACAACTGTGGATCAATCCTGTAACCTTCCCCCTTTGAGTCTCTACTTGGGATACTTAAGATATCTGAAGATATTTCACAACTTTTCATAAAGGAGCTCAAAAGTCATGATTTACGGGGCGCCTGGGTGGCTCAGTGGGTTGAAGCCTCTGCCTTCAGCTCAGGTCATGATCCCAGGGTCCTGGGATTGAACCCCGCATCGGGCTCTCTGCTCAGCGGGGAGCCGGCATCCCCCCTCTCTCTCTGCCAGCCTCTCTGCCTATTTGTGATCTCTCTCTCTGTCAAATAAATAAAATCTTTAAAAAAAAAAGTCATGATTCACATTTCTACTTCCATGCATATCAATCTTCGTTTATTTTGTTCTGTGTTCTGTTCCTTGGCTATGGATGAGGATAACCTGTTCAGGGCAGGGGACAAGTTTCAGAAAACGAAAAGCACTTCGCTCCCATTGCAAAACTTTTAAAATCTATGTATATCTTCTAATCAGCTCTCAGTAAATGACTTGATTATTTTTGGTACGAGAAGAAAGAATTTCTATTCACTCTAGTTACATGAGGGCAGAGTTGGAGACAATATGATTGGGAAAAAAACTTTAATTACATAAAATAACGACATGATCTGAAGAATCTTACTTGGTGTGACCTTGTTCTATAGAATAAAATGAGATGAGGATAAGACAAAGAGCTTCTAAGTGTATCAAAATTCCTTAGAACTTAGAACCTAGGCACTATATCAGAATAGGAGGTAAGAAACTCAGAGTGGAAATGTATGATATCTTTCTGTCATTAAAGTTTTGGGGTCCTTGACAAAACTGTACCTGCCTGATGGTCTTTCACCAACACGTACTGGCAAACAGATTCTGTTCCAAAAAGACTTCTCCAAAAAGCCACTGAACATTGACAAACTTAAGAATCCACATGCTTTTGCAAACTTCAAATACCAATTACCTCAACAATAATAATAAAGAAACATATTTTTGCTTTATTCCCCTGTATTGAGTTGAACAGTGTCCAAAAACATGTCCATCTGGTACCTCAAAATGTGCCCTTATTTGGAAAGAGGGTCTTTGCAAATGTTATTAGTTAAGATGAAGTTACACTGGTTCAGGATGGGATCTAACTCCAATGGCCTGTATCATTATAGAAGAGAAAGGAGCAGATTCAGACTCAGACATACACACAGAGAAGACAACCAAGTGAAGACAGACACAGAGATTGGACTCAAGCTGCTACAAGTCAGAGAAAACCAGAGACCATCAGAAGCTGGAACAACCAAGGAACGATTCTCCCCTAGAGCCTTCAGACAGAGCATGGATGGCCTTGGCAATGCCTTGATTTTGTACTTCTGGCCTCTTGATCTGTGAGAGAAGGAATTTCTGCTTTTTCAAGCTACCTGGCTTGTGGTCACTTAACCATAGCATCCCTAGGAAACTAATACATCCTTCACTCTCAATTTTTTTTTTATCATAAGCTAACAATTCACAGCTTTGTACACTTACACCTAGGTCATGATTGTCCCTGCATTGGTTTGAGACACAAACTTATTACAAATGCACATTGTTTCCCCTAACATGATTGACATTAAATAATTCCATGTAGTTATTTAGTCTATTTTACTTGATGAATATGCAAGTGCCCTTGAGAGAGTTAAATAAGTTTTATTATCTAATAGCTAAGTATATATGTATCTTACTTTAGTTTTTACTTTTGGAGGATAAAAAAAGAGCAGGGCAGGGAGGGAGGGGGAGTTCTCTTCTTGACTTGTCCAAGGATACTGAGTCAGTGTGAGAAAAACAGGAGGTTATTAGAGCTCTTATGAGCAACTTTCTTATGCTTATTCTTCCAAGTCTACCCATTTAAGATATTGCTTGTTGAAACATGAGTAGAACATAGCTTTCCAAAAACAACTTGCAATTCAACAAATTAAAAATTAAAACAAAAGGAGAGAGGTAATGGATGGAATGTGTAATGAGCTGGAAATTTGGTAAATCTCCATCACTTTTCTTCCTGCCCATTCTTGTTCCTGGCACTGTGTTTTACATACCCACCCCAGGCACAGGTTGATGTCCATGGAAAAGCCAGTAAACCATCTCTGACAGAGGTTATCCAAAGGGCATCTGGCTCATAATGCTATGCAGCCTATGAAAACATTTTAGCCAGGACTAGCAGTGTAGACAGAGGATTATAAAATCATGCTGATATGCTCCTGGGACTATGGTAGGATAGCAGATAGTATCTACCTATCTTGCCCTCCCTGTCCTCATCCCTAATGGGGAGATCTCTTTTAGCATAATAAAATATTCAACTTATAAGAGACAACAAAATTGAGCAAGAAAATGGTATCATTGTCTCACAGGTAATCCACTCTGAGAACAGTCAGAGTTCAAAGCACAACTTGACTGCTGACATGGTGTCAAAGGGTCACAGCTTGAATGGACTTGGCAGTTAAAGCTCAGGAAGCGACAGTTAAGTGGAACAGAGATGAAGAGAAGGAATGAAAGGAAGAACCGAGGAAGAGGAGACTTCTGGGAAATAATGTACCCCCTACTGCAATCCTGATTTCCTTGGAAACTACCATCTTCATGTGTGTCCATGCCCTTTCAACCGTAATTGACCAATTCAGGAATGGGTGCCCAACCCATCAATCTTTTCTTGGGACTTTAAAACTATGAAAAAGAACTTATCACTTGCCAGAAGTTGGACATTGTGAAAGAAGTCAGTGTATAGTGAGATCCAATAAAGTTGGTGCAAAGGAAAATTCTAAGACAAGATGGTCTCAGCAGGTTTTGAATACTTAAGTTTTTTCTGAGCCCAGCTTCATCTCTGCTGTTCTCTGGCTTACTTGTTCAATATTTCCTCTTATTTCATGTCGATTCCTTCCTATTTCCAAAACTAGTTCAAGTTGTGTTTCTTTCATTTGCAACCAAGAGTCTTTCTTGATTAAGAATCAAACACAAGTAAACATGTATCATCAATTCATCAATTCTGTGTGTGCATTTATACATGTAGTATCTCAAATTGTCCTTTTTTCTCTTAGAACTTTTTGGCAGATGAAACTATTTTGTTTTCATTTTACCCTTTCATTTTATTTATAATTTTTAATCAGAGCTGGGCACATTAATAACAAAGTTCCTTCAATCGAGGCCCTTGAAAGCAAGATGGGAAATATAATCACCCCTATAAAACACACAAGTGTCTCTCTTGCTTACTGATTCCTGATATATTCCACATAGGTAGTTAGTATTAAAGCTGACTTATTTTTAAGGATTTTTTTTTAAAGAATTGTTTACATGTGACCAGGAAAATCCCAGAGAAGGCGGATATTAACTCCCTGAGTCACAGCCCTGGTTTTAATGTTTTTCATATTCTCTCAGGGACTGTCACTCTGTGACTCTGGCTATACAAATGAGTCTGCCACCAGCACGGTAAAGCAGTCAACTACTCCGTTTTCAACAGTCTCAAAACTGGGACAGTCACTGTCTTAACAGCCATACACCTAAGATGGCAACACTGGGGGTCTCAATTGAAAGGACTTTCATCACCTATTTCATAAAACATACCCCAAAGCCATTGATGAGGACCACGACCACAACCCTCAACAGTTCAGTGACATCGGCTGCTTCACCAGTAACAAGTACGTATCAGAATTGACCCACGTTTTCTATGCTGAAAATAGGTGTGAAATGCTACATGGATGTCATTGTGCCATTCTGCAAAAATAGAAATGTAGACAATGACATCATATTAAGTTAATTAGTGGTATAGAGCCTACTATTTTTTTATTTATTTTATTTTTTAATTTATTTTTTATTTATTTTCAGCATAACAGTATTCATTATTTTTTCACCACACCCAGTGCTCCATGCAATCCGTGCCCTCTCCAATACCAACCACCTGGTACCCCGAACTCCCATCCCCCACCCCTTCAAAACCCTCAGATTGTTTTTCAGAGTCCATAGTCTCTCATGGTTCACCTCCCCTTCCAATTTCCCCCAACTCCCTTCTCCTCTCTATCTCCCCATGTCCTCCATGCTATTTGTTATGCTCCATAAATAAGTGAAACCATATGATAATTGGCTCTCTCTGCTTGACTTATTTCACTCAGCACAATCTCTTCCAGTCCCGTCCATGTTGCTACAAAAGTTGGGTATTCGTCCTTTCTGATGGAGGCATAATACTCCATAGTGTATATGGACCACATCTTCCTTATCCATTCGTCCGTTGAATGGCATCTTGGTTCTTTCCACAGTTTGGCGACCATGGCCATTGCTGCTAAAAACATTGGGGTACAGATGGCCCTTCTTTTCACTACATCTTTATCTTGGGGGTAAATACCCAGTAGTGCAATTGCAGGGTCATAGGGAAGTTTTATTTTTAATTTCTTGAGGAATCTCCACACTGTTCTCCAAAGAGACCCTACTATTCTTGCTCCTGTAGAAAATGAGTTTCCAATTTAATCAGGCCGAATAATGACTGTGAATAAGTGAAGTGCCCTACCAGGGAATTGTCCTTCAACGTGATTTCAAGATGTGTCATGCTTTTAGCCCTGGACCCCCATTAGAGAATAGAATTAGGCAGCATCAGTCTATATGATTTCTAAACCAAATGACTAACTTGGTTTTTATTCATTTGTGCCATTAAGATATTCCCAAATGGTATTAGAATCAAATCACTTGTGCAGTATCACTGTCATTGCTCATTTTTCTTTCGCATTTGTTTAAAATATAATGCCAATGAGGGGCACCTGGGTGGCTCAGTGGGTTAAGCCTCTGCCTTCAGCTCGGGTCATGATCTCAGGGTCCTGGGATCGAGCCCTGCATCGGGCTCTCTGCTCAGCGGGGAACCTGCTTCCTCCTCTCTCTCTCTGTCTGCCTTTCTGCCTATTTGTGATCTCTCTCGCTCTCTCTGTCAAATAAATAAAATAAAATCTTTTTTTAAAAAATTAAAAAATACATAATGCCCGTGAAACCATAAATTCAGAACCTTACCATTTTCTTAACTTATTCAAAGTGCAGTTCACCCTGAAAGCTAATGATTACATTTATCAGAACAGTGGACTATATGGTTTTTTTTCTGTGTGTTTTTACATGTTTCTACTCCATAAGTTTACTCCTACAATGTATGTTTGGAAATCAACTGTAATGTCTCAAGGGCTCTTGATGCAATAATACCAAAGTATTTTCAATTACCAATTTATTCAAAAGGAGAAATCTCAGTGAGAACTGTTTTTTCAGATTGGATCTGGTTGCAAGATTCCAGCAGGGCTGTCCAGACTTATTGTTAAGGCATGAACTATAAGAGGAATGATAAGGCAAAAAAAAAAAAAAAATTCCCCAACTCATGTTGCCTCTGAGGTTGTGGTCGAGGACTCAACAGCCCCACGAACCTGCAGATGCTGGGGATGAAGCCCCAGGGCGAAGGGGGAGGGATCAACTGAAGGAAGCGAGAGCCAGGCAATGACTAGACACAAGGCAGGCTGGGGAGCAACTTTCTACCGGGAGACTCTGTCTTCCTCTATTCAGCATTCTTACGTAGAAATTCAGTTTTAGTTTATTATAATGTTATTTGAAAGCATTAAAGCATGTTTTTGTTTTATTTTGTTTTTGTCTAGTCACAGCAACTATTAATTCTCAAGAAAATATACTGTACCAAAATTTGATATTGGCAGCTTTGCCAATTTGTATTAACACGGAGTTTTATCGATTCTTGACATTGGTGGCAAAGTGTATTCTTCCAGAAGAGGTATTCAGTATAGGACCATGTGAGCTGTGACTGGCCAGGATGTTAATATTTCTGTATTTCTTTAAATGTCACGACAAAATACCAGAATGGGGCCATAGATTTATGAATTACATTCTTATTAATCCTCTATGCCCAAAGTAAATTGTTGAAAGATGTGGAATGCCTCACGGATTTGCATGTCATCCTTGCAGGGGGGCTGTGCTTGTCTGCTCTGTATCATTCCAATTTTAGTATATGTGCTACTGAAGCAAGCCCTATTGAAACTGTTTTAATTGGTGAATTGGTGAATATGCAAAGTGTCCTTGAGAAATTTAAAATATCATGATTTATAGTCATTGATTTCTGAATGTGAAGCAATCAGGTATTTTGCCAAACACCTCAAGCATATAAACACAAAGCAGAAAATTGCTTTTGAGGAAGTTTTGCAATGGCATTCTTTTGTCTACTATTCTTTGAATTTTTAATAGATTATCCATGAACTCTAAGGTAGCTTTTAGCCCTTTATTAACTAATAATAGCATTCAGTTAACTGAGATATTCAATAAACTAGAGGTCACCTAGGTCCTCTAAGAAATGTTAAATTAATACCCAAATGGACAGCAAGGAGTAGTGGAAGACCTAGAGGTCAGGAGGCTGAGATCCCTTCTTGGCTGTGCCACCAAACAGCTGTGTGACATGACTGCGAGCAAGTCACAGCGCACGAGCTTTCTTCCGACCAGTCTCTAACGCTCTAGTCTGTGGATAGACAAATAGTGGCATTTCTGAAGCTAGAGAAACCTGGTAGGTGCTCAGAGAATGATGTATTTTTATTGTATGTTGGCTTCTGGGTTCTAGATACATTTTTAACATTGGGCCCAAAGAGATAACAAACAAATCTAGAGAAGTAATCCATTCACAAATGCCAGTATTTTGAAATCTAATTTTAAGACTTTTATGTTACAAATATTCAGGCCAAAAAAAAAAAATATTGCCCCAGTCACATGTTTTATTGCAAAATATGTAATCATATGAAATATATATTTATATATACCATATCAATTTATTTAGGATTTGATTTTCAGATTTGTATGTATAAGACAGTATTTTCTCTATAGAGGTCTTTTTCTGAAATGTGATCTCCCTCTTTGACATTTCTTATATGTATTTATGCACAGTTTTGAATATAAGTTTTCCTTACCATTTTGCTCTGAAAATCTTTTCTCTCAGAGATGTCCTTCATTCATTCATTCATTCATTCACTCAACTAATTAACTAATTAACAATGACTCTCACATGCCAAGAAGTAAACAAAGATGCATCAAATATGAATCTGTCACACAGTTTATATTCTAGAAAGAGAAAAGAAGTTATATTCCACAGAAGTTAAGGGCAGAGAATTATAACTTTTGGTTGCTTTCCAGCATCAATTCCCCCAGAAGACTTTTCTGTCAGCGTCCTGAATTTTTTAGCCACACTTTTTGGCTAAGAATGATTCCCACTTCCCACCTTTTGGCTAAGAATGATTCCCACTTCCCATGAGTGGCCTAAACCTATCTATGTGATCCCATCCTTGAAATGAACTTAAATTGGTCACATCACAGGGACTTTTACGTGGTGGGTGACTGAGGAGCTCTCCTCCCAAAATGTGAAAGAAAAAGTTCTATTTCAAAAGTTGGGCTGCAATTTTTCTATCATAAGGGAAAAGAGCCTAAGGATGAGGACCACACAATGTTAAGGGCAAAGCTCAAAATGAAGCTGTAGCTCTTGAAACATCATAAATCTCTGGACTATGGGATTTGCTTGAAATAAACCCAAGCAACATTCAGTTGAAACAAAAATGAGTTCGACGCTGATAGTTATTACCAAGGACAATTGTTTTCTTCATCCACCTTTTGTCTTTCCCCTCTTTACACTACCCAAATCTGGATGAAGTCAGAAGCTTTGTTAATTCAGACTTCTGAAAAACACAAAAAGAAGTTCCCAGAATAATTAGTAGTTGGGTTCTATACTGTGTTTGAAAAACCACATTTTTTTCATGAGAACACTGAATATTTAGAACAACGACAAAGCAGTATGACTCATCCTAATTTATCTTTCTCATCTTCAAAATGTTTTTCAAATTACTGTCTAGGCACAGTGTCTACCCTAGTCCACACCTCCATACATCCCACCTGAAATACACCAATAGCCACTTGCTTGTCCTCCTAGATGCTTAGGAGGTTGCTTTCTGGACGACGCTCCCTCTCCCAATAATTTTCCCAAGTCACTTTTCATCTTGTTAATCTAACAGATAATGAACGGTCAGTGGCTCTACGCCACCCAGCCTGCAGCTGATGAAGTCCACACTTGTATTTCTGACATTCAGGATATTATGTGGCTTTTGCTGCATGTGGACTACACAGTCCCATATGCATGCATGCCTAGCCACAGGAATCCCTTCCTACTCCATACCATGTCCTTCTACCCTCCATGGTTTTGTTCAGTGTTTATTCCATCCAATATGTCCTCCAAGCCACTGCTGAAAGTCCAGATGTGGGGGCAACTGGGTGGCTCAGTTGGTTAATCTTCTGTTTTCAGCTTAGGTCCTAATCCCAAGGTCCTGGGATGGAGCCCCACACTGGGATCCCTGTTGAGCAGGGAGTCTGCTACTCCCTCCACCCCTCCCCCTTTTTGTGCTGACGCTCTCTCTCTCTAACATACAAATAAATTAAAAAAAAAAAGAAAGAAAGAAATGCCAGGTTTTGTTTCCCCTGGATGCCTTCTATGATTATTTTGGCACACATTTGCCTTGTTTTTCTAAGCTTCTTTCAGGAGGTAGGGCTATGCATTAGCATAATACAAAGACTTAGGGGCACCTGGGTAGCTCAGTTGGTTAAGCAACTGCCTCCGGCTCAGGTCATGAACCCAGAGTCCCAGGATCAAGTCCCGCATCGGGCTCCATGGGGAGTCCGCTTCCCCATCTGACCTTCTCCCCTCTCATGCTCTCTCTCACTCTCTCTCTCTCTCTCCTAAATAAAATAAAATCTTTAAAAAAATAATAATAACACTAGCTAATAATAACTAATAATAATAACTAATTACTAATAACTAATGCTAATAACTAATAATAATAACAAATAACTAATAACAACTAATAATAACACTAATAATAACATCAGGGAGATTCAAATTAAAACTACATTGAGATATCACCTTACACCAGTTAGAATGGCCAAAATTAGCAAGACAGGAAACAACATGTGTTGGAGGGGATGTGGAGAAAGGGGAACCCTCTTCCACTGTTGGTGGGAATGCAAGTTGGTACAGCCTCTTTGGAGAACAGTGTGGAGATTCCTCAAGAAATTAAAAATAGAGCTTCCCTATGACCCTGCAATTGCACTACTGGGTATTTACCCCAAAGATACAGATGTAGTGAAAAGAAGGGCCATCTCTACCCCAATGTTTATAGCAGCAATGGCCACAGTGGCCAAACTGTGGAAAGAACCAAGATGCCCTTCAAAGGACAAATGGATAAGGAAGATGTGGTCCATATACACTATGGAGTATTAATGCCTCCATCAGAAAGGACGAATACCCAACTTTTGTAGCAACATGGACGGGACTGGAAGAGATTATGCTGAGTGAAATAAGTCAAGCAGAGAGAGTCAATTATCATATGGTTTCACTTATTTATGGAGCATAACAAATAGCATAGAGGACATGGGGAGATAGGAGAAGGGAGTTGGGGGAAATTGGAAGGGGAGGTGAACCATGAGAGACTATGGACTCTGAAAAACAGTCTGAGGGTTTTGAAGAGGCGGGGGGCTCTGAAAAACAATCTGAGGGTTTTGAAGAGGCGGGGGGTGGGAGTTCGGGGTACCAGGTGGTGGGTATTGGAGAGGGCACGGATTGCATGGAGCACTGGTGTGGTGCAAAAATAATGAATACTGTTATGCTGAAAATAAAAAATAAATTTAAAAAATAATAATAATAATACAAAGACTTAGTTTGGAATTCAACATCTGATACTTATGAGCTCTGTGACCTGAGACAGTCTACTTACCTTCAGAAACTCAGTTTTTTTACTTACAAAATGAAAATACAAATCAACTTTCTTTAGTTCAAAGGTAAAAAGGAGAAAATGTGTCTGGGATATCATAATTTGTATCAAGCAGTTGAAAACTACACTCAGTTCTGTACAACTTAGCACAGGTATCTTTTTTTAATTGGGTGCAATTATTGCATACATGAGAGCTTTTCTCCCTCATTGGAGCAGAGAGTCACTGTTTTGCCACTTGCTGACAATTCATTATGTGGAGGAGACTTCTTCAAAGCCTTTATTATTTGTTGTAATTAAAATAAAACTCAAGACTAAATCTTGCTGGCCATTTTTTAGTATGCTATTGCTTACATCTTTATGAGTAGGAGCTTTTTTTAAATGGTAAATTGAATTGTTTTTCAGGTGAATCTGCATTTCAAACCCTGACAATTTGTGGGATTGAAAATTCACGTAAAGTAGATGTGATTTTACTGTTTCATACTACAGAATATGGCTCAGAGAACTTTCCCCCACAGTTTTATTAGTCAACACATGCCTTTCAATGCAGCAATATGTATATCAAAGGTTTGAGTATATATGGAATTCTGCCAATCTGATGTAGAGCAGAAAGACACATGTGGATCAACACGTTTTATGGAGTATAAGAATGCAGGAAGGGGGGGCTTCTCATAGGAACATAATTTGAAATCCCAGCATAAGGGAGGCAGACTTATGCAATAAAATACATAGACACTACAACTTTATTTTGTGTGACCCAACTCTTATCCTGGAGAAGAGAATTAAAGGTTAACAGAGGGGGCTCCTGGGTGGCTCAGTGGGTTAAGGTGCTGCCTTCAGGTCTTGGGATCGAGTCCTCTAAGGGCCCTGGGATCGAGTATGGCATGGGGCTCTCTGCTCAGCGGGGAGCCTGCTTCCTCCACCACCTCTGCCTGCCTCTCTGCCTACTTGTGATCTCTGTCTGTCAAATAAATAAATAAAAATCTTTAAAAAAAAAAGTTAATAGAGGAAAGAATTAGAAGCAGCACTCAGCTGAGCAAAGGTAAATAAACATTAAACTACCAAAACAATGATAAAAATCATTGCAACATTTGTGTCAAGTAAAGGGCTATATACTTTACATAGTGAGAAGGCAGCCATGATTACTGAGTCAAGAGACAAGATGTCAGAGTAAAACCTACCTTGCTAACACCTTGTTCTTAGACTTCTCAGCTTCCAGAACTGTGAGACACAAACTTCTGCAGTTTAAGGTTTCTAGTCTATGGACTTTGCTATGGCCACCCACGCAGATGAATACAGACAGTTTGTAAATGGCATAAAGTTGAAAATAATTTAATGTTGTTCTCTACTCAATTATATGAAATTTAGACAATGGACTACCACACAGTCATAAAAGAGTAAGACAGTTCTATACATACTGTGGTGGAACTTTTCCAGGACATACAATTAAATATAAAAAGCAAGTGTAAGTAGTAATGAAAATTCACAAGAACTCCTGGATTTACAGGACTCTTCTCATCTTTTCAGAAGGCTGTCTGGCATGGAGAAAGAATGTAGGCAGTGAAGGAGTTACTTAACCTTTCCTTGTTTTGATTTCTTTGTCCATTAAAAAAAAAAAAAAAAGGCTGATAGTAGTTACCCAGGAAAAGTGCTGTGTTGAGTGAGAACTAATAGCTGCTGAGCACTGTCACGTCATTGCATTAAAATGACACTTAAATTAAATCATTTGTATGAAAGAAAAAAAAAAGCAAGTGTCAAAAATATAAGGTAATTCCATTGAGGTCTAAAAATAAAAGCAGGAAAAACTACATACACATATAAAGAGAGAGGGATGAAAATATACACAGAAGACCTAAAGGGATATGATTACATACATATAGAGAATTTCAGAAAGATACAAGAAAATATTAATTTGATTTATAGGAAGAAGACCGTGAATGGGAGAACTTAGAGCTTATTGCTTTTCACTCCATGTCCTTCTGTATTTGCATATTTACAGTGAACAAATATTAATTTTATAACATGTTATTTAAGTTCTGGTTTCATCATTTACTAGCTAAATGTCCCTGAGAGGTTAGTTAATATGTGAGACTCTATTCTCTACCTCATAAGGTGATCATGACAATTACATGAGGCCTTGGAAAACCTTCACAGTGCATGGTATAGACAAAGCATTCATCAAATGTTAGCTTTCATATTAGTTTTCATACTTCCCATGCATAATCTATCTATGATATTCCATATGTATTATATATATGCCATGCTTAATTATATATTATATGATTATGCTTAATTGTATAAGTACAAAGTCTCTAAAAACCTTCAAAATTGTTTCTTTCCCCACACAGTGCAAAAAAAATCTATTTCCTCTCATAATGTTTTAAATTAAAATTTGTTATTTAGAGAACGACATGCTGATCTTCTGAAAACCCAGTTACATCTTCTGAGTTTTTAGGTTCTTAGAAAAACTAACGAAGTTTTCTACCCCACACCCATTGTCAAGACTTCACAGCCCAGTGGCAGATGTCAGTGTATGTGACTCACCCCTAAGCAGGCACAGCTCCTGCTGGGAGGGTCCCAGCAAAGACCTTCCTTGGTTCTGCAGCAAATGTTTTCTGTCTCGCTGGTTGTTTTCCTTTTTGGTCTCCTTTGAAGTAACAGTTGCTAGTCTGCTTTTTGTTGTTGTTGTTGTTGTGCATTTTTAAATTTTATTTTACAGTTTAAAGGCCTAATAATTCCATCCATGAAAGGACAGAATTCAATTACTAACAGATGATCCTCATGATAAAATTCCACAACCTCAAATTCGAAGAAAAACAACTTCGTTTTTCATTACTCCAATACGGCTTACATATAAAAATAACCAATCTAATGGTGTATATTTTAAAACTAACTTTTAAAAACTTCTTTTCACATCCTGAAAGATCTAGTACTTGTGTTTATATGTAATTTATCATGATAATTTTGGCAGTTTTAAATACAGTATATTATCTTAACATTTATCATAATTTAAGGATTATATTTCCTGAAGAAATTTAATAAATGAGCCATCTTTTTTTTTTCTCCTAAGAGTAGGGAAATAGTCATTGAATGACATTTTTTATTCCTTCAGGCACAGTTTAAAGATTAGATCTAACTGTAGGCAAAACAAATTAACAACATTGCCTCATGCAGAGTTCCATGTTGGCTTTTATCCAGAGGTCTAGAATTCACTGCTCTTTAAATTTAAGTTAAAATCAAATGTAAAGTATATTCTGTTTTATCTTATAATGAAAGGAGAAACTGATGTTAAGTGCTTTTTCTCTAAGATATAAAACACCGCTGCTTTAGAACTAATAATAATTGCAGGTGTTTAAATCCTTATTTTCTTGGATTTTGACCCTCTCCATGAAGTGTTTACAAGTAACACAACAGAACTGCTCAGTTCAGCCCTTAAATTAGATACATAATCCACAGTGCCACACGTAGTCCAGGTTCATTTGTCTGGGGGATAAGATAGATTTTCTGAGCATTGTTTACCACTCACCATCACGGACTTGAGTCTAGATTCAAATCAAGAATCCAACAAACACTCACTATGCACCACTCTTAGGAACTGTGCCCAGGGCTGAAAATTCAAGGATGAGCATGGCACAGCAGGGAGGGGCTTCCATTCTCTGGTCAGACAAAAAAAAAAAACAAGTCCCATAGAGAACACGTGGGTTCTATGGCATCAGTACCAGCTACCACTTAACGAATTTTTACCTGTACCAGGCCCATGACACATAATACATTTCATTTCACGTTGTCTTCACGCAATCTGGAGACAGGTGTTACTGTTTTCGTTTGACAGATGAGGAAGTTGAGGTAGAGTTAAGTAAACTGAACAGACTGGCCCAGCTGCTGAGTAGCAGGATTGAGCGGCACTCAGGGCTGACCATTCAGTCCCATTCTCTGGGTAACTGTGCTTGCCCCCTTTCTGCTCTGAACAGGCTGTGGTGGGAGTGTGAGACAGGAGTTAGGATTAGAAAAGGAATTAAAATAAGCTCAAAATAATTTTGTACTTTCATGTTACAGTATGTTTCAAAGAGCCATTTGATTTTTTGTTTAAAATTTATTTATTTTAGACAGAGCACGCTTGAGCGGAGAGGAGGGTAGGGGTGCAGAGGAAGAGGGATAGAGACAGAACCCTGAAGCAGACTCCCCACTGAGCATGGAGTGCAAGGTCAGGGGCTCAATCCCACAACCCTGAGATCACGACCTGAGCCGAAATCAAGAGTCAGGCACTTAACCGACTGAGCTACCCTGGCACCCGAAAAAGCCATTTGATCTTTTAAATCAAGTTTTGCCCTCTGGTTATGAAAAGAGAAGATAAAAAAAAAAAATGAAAAAGGCGGCTATCTATACTTGACCTCACACAATATGATTAACCATCACTACAACACAAATACAAAATAGAGTCTTTTGTACTTCAAGAAAGGTAAGCGAAGAAATGAATACAAGTGGATGGCTTTTGTAATTACGGTTCCTCTCTAGTTTTCTGTGTTTAAACATGAGGCCACCATTAAAAGAAGTTCTAATTTTTAGGGCAATTCCACGAAGAGAAGACAACAAACTGAAGTGTGCTCAGGCTAGGACTTGACTTCACCACTGGTCTTCTGTGGTTGAACCTCCTCTCTAGGCGGATAACCCCCCATGAAGATTTTGCTTGGCTTAGTAAACAGGTTCATACTGAAGTCAGCTTTTCAACACTCTTAAGTCTCCTGCTGCCTTCCAGCTATTTAAATAAATAAGTCTCCTTAAGATGTAGGTTTCTGGAAAGCAAAGCCACTGTTTGAGGTTATACGTTTGCTTGCTTACTTTAGAAAGTTTACATAGAGAGAAAATAATACACTCTTTGTATAAAAACCACCCAGAATTAGTTAACATCTTGTCATTTCTACTTTACTAGTTATCTTTGCCCCCACTTGACCTAGCACATATCTCTGTTCCCATTAGATACTCATGGTGATCTGAATTACCAAAGTGACCGTCAAGGTGGCTACCAAGTACACACACAAGTTGTTAGTCTTAACAGGTCTGATGTGCATTTTTTCTTAAAAAGGCTAGCCAACCCCTTTAAATAAAACTTAAAATAACTTTTGCAATTAATATTTTTATCAGAGTTTAAATATTTGCAGCTTTGCAGTTATAGAAATCACATTAAAATGGATCTATTTATGAAGATTACATAAAAAGCATGGGTGATTTATTCCACATTTTTCTCAGTAAGATAAAAGCCACACTCAATTTAAATGTCATAATTTACAACCAGCATAGATATTCAAAGAGAATTTTGCAAGTTTCAGAAATGTGGCCAACCTCTTCTCTTGGCAGTTGAAAGAAGAAACCCAAAAAGGATCTGATAAATTGAGTTATAATAATAGTTCCAAAAGAGAACTCAGCATCTTCACTCCCCCCCATGAACTATCACTTCTTTCAGATTTGTTTAAAACTCCTAACCCCAAACATCAAGCAAGTTGGGAGGGTCCACAGCAACCCTCGAGAGCATTCTTTCCTTATTTCCAAGGCCACATACCTAATTGAGGCTGCTTTTCCCTCTCACAGACTTTGTCCCAACATGTCCAGGCTATATTCCTGGCTCTAATCTTCTATATTCTAAAATCTCATGACAAATCATGCCATTTGTCCAGTCGAAACCCAATAGTCCCTTTTTGCCTCAAGAGAAACTCCCTTTTTGGCTTACAATTCATGCTCTCTGTGGTCTTATCATGAGTTCCCCAAACATTACCAGGAATACCCGTTCTCTGTGTCTTTGGTCATGGCATTCCAGCCTTCTCATCCTGAATCTGGCAAAACTGAAATGTATCCATTGGAACTCGAGCTTCTACTAAAAGAACTAAATGTTCAGAACACCTCTCAGATGGAAGACATCTGGATTCCCAAAACTTCAAAAAAAAAATGTGTCTTGAAATGTATTGATCAGCTTAGTAAGAAATTAAGAAAGATTTTCCAAAGGTAAAAGAAAAAGAATATAAAGTCAAAATCAGAGTGATAAAAACAGAATCCAAGGATACTGTGGGACCATATGTCATACTATGATCCTGGAATCTCCAAGAATAATGGTCACAGGACAGGATAATCAAATGATGTAGGACTGAACTTGACATAACTTGACATATACCTCTTCCCCATGTATCCTTCACTTAAAAATAGAAACTAAACTCTCTAAGCTCATACTAATGCAGTAAAATGGTGGACTAGAAAAAAATCTAACTACTAACAAAGGCAGCCAATGAAAACACTTGTCTGTCTCTGCTACAGTTCCTGATTATTATGGACTGAATATTTTTTTGTATGCTACCCCCCACGCCCCCCTTCCTTCCCAACCCCAGCTTCAAATTTATATGTTGAAACCTTAACTTGTAATGAGATGGTACTTGAAGATGGGGTCTTTGGGAGGTAATTAAGGTTGGGTGAGGTCATGAGGGTAGGGACCTTATGATGGGATTAATGCCCCAATAAGACACACCAAAGAGCATGTTGCCCTCCATCTCCTCACCCCATGCTTACGCAAAGAAGAGGTCATATGGGCACACAGTGAAATGGCAACTGTCTACATGCTGATGAAGCCATGAGAAGAGGCCTCAGAACGAAACGTACCTGCCAGTACCTTGATCTTGGCCTCCATGACTGTGAGAAATAAATTTCTATTGTTTACCTATCTATGGCATTTTGTTATGGTATCCTGAGTTGACTAAGACATGGGTAGAAGAAAATAATAACAATATTCTTCCTTGGAGATGAATAAATGGAGGTCCACCCTCATGGGACAGCAGGATTCAAATTTATAGTTCTGTATGTTTAGGGAAATTCCAAACCAAGAAAATAAAGGATCCCTCATGGGTTGCCATCCCCTGGCACTGGCAAAAGCAAATACAAATATGATACTTCCTGGCAGGAGCATCCTTTCATCCTGTACCTTGTGATTTCCATGGATTACATTAACTTGGCAAACTTAACAAACACTTGGGGAAACAAAGTATCCACAGCATATTTAGATTCCCAAGGACTGGAGTCATTAGAATTATTAAGCATAAAATAGAAAATAACTATATATATTTCATTTTTAAAATGTTATTTAGTAAATTCAAATGTTTTTAAAAATAAAAGATAGAAAGATGAGCAAGAAAAAGATTGAATCAGCATATTTAAAAAAGGACAAAATAGAATCTCTATACATAAACAAATAATTGAAATTTAAAACTCTATGGATGAGTTAAATAGCACATTAAAAAACAAAAAACAGGGGCGCCTGGGTGGCTCAGTGGGTTAAGCCGCTGCCTTCGGCTCAGGTCGTGATCTCAGGGTCCTGGGATCGAGTCCCGCATCGGGCTCTCTGCTCAGCAGGGAGCCTGCTTCCCTCTCTCTCTCTGCCTGCCTCTCCATCTACTTGTGATTTCTCTCTGTCAAATAAATAAATAAAATCTTTAAAAAAAATAAAAAAATAAAAATAAAAAAAAAAACAGGGGTGCCTGGGTGGCTCAGTGGGTTAAAGCCTCTGCCTCAGCTTGGGTCATGATCCCAGGGTCCTGGGATTGAGCCCCGCATCGGGCTCTCTGCTTAGCAGGGAGTCTGCTTCCTCATGTCTCACTGCCTGCCTCTCTGCCTACTTGTGATCTCTGTCTGTCAAATAAATAAATAAAATCTTTAAAAACAAAACAAAAACAAAAACAAAACAATTTAAGGAACAAATACTGAACGTGAAAATATCATTTTGACCTCAAACTTCTCCAAGACAACATTTTTTTTTCACTTTTATTAAGGTATAATTTGACATACACTAAGGTGCATACATTTAAAGTATAAAATTTGTTAAATTTTGACACATGGACATATTCATAAAAAATTGAGATAATGCATATACACATCATCCCCAAAAGTTTCCTTGTGCTCCTTGGCAATCCCTCATTGTCTTCCCTCCTTTCTTCATTCTTATTTCAGGAAACTGTTCAATGGCTTCATATCACTATAGAAGACTTGTATTTTTTTTTAGAATATTATAAAAAATAGAATCTTATTATATGTACTCACTTTTTTCTGGCTTCTTTCACTCAGTGTAATTATTTTCAGATGAATCTATATTGGTTTTATGTAGCAATGGTTCATTCTCTTTAATTGCAGAGTAGTAGACCATTGTATTTATGTATAAGGAAAGTTGCTATGAACACTCTTTTATGAGTCTTTGTATGACCATATGCTTTCATTACTCTTAGCCTTTAGCTAATAGCAGAATAGCCAGAATATATGATAATGTATGTTTAATGATTTGAGAAACTGCCAGATGATTTTTCAAAGTGGTTGCACCACTTTTTATTCCCATCTGCAGTATATTAGAGTTCCAGTTACTCCCCATCTTGCCAACTCTTTAATTTTTATATGGCAATTCACGTAGGTGGCATCCCAGTATGGTTTTAATTTGAAATTTCTTACCACGGAATGATGTTGAGCATTGTATCAAGGCAGTGGCCATCAGGCAGAGGAGAGTGATCTCTGGAAATGAAATCCATCCTATAATTTCCTCAGACGACTGTCTGGAGAGTTTCAAGGCTATTGCATAGAAAATTGAAACTCGGGAAGAACTTGGCATTCTGCCAAGAGTTGAGGAGATCAAATTGGGAGTCCAAGGAGGCCAAGAAGGTTACAGTTCACAGAATATAAAATGGGAGAGGAGAGAGGTGCATAGAGAGATAACTCAGGACATCTACATTAGGTCTACCTCAAGTACATTACTGAGCACTGATTCTCTTACATAGGTAAAAATGACCCTAAAAAATCCTACCCAAGACCAGGTGAAAATAACTCTAAAGTATTAGATGAAACAATGATACTAGATGAAACAATGACAGAAATATCACAATGCAGAGAATAGAGCCTTTCCCCAATAGAGAAAATCTTGAGAGGAAAATCTTCTCATTCACACAGTATTAGGTAAAGTACTCAGAAGGGTTTGCCTTGCAGTGGGTAAAATGAGTATCTAACGAAGCTGAAACACACGATCCAAAAGTCCTGATTTCAAGTAACTTAACTATATCCCAGAACAAAGCTCAAAAATATTTCTAGATACAGATATATCCATCATCCAGTAAGGTAAATCAAAATGTCTCACATCCAAGCAAACATTACTAGTCATATAAAGAGTCAGAAAAATAAAACCCCTATGACAAAATTCAAACAAACTAACCAAAACTCGTGCAAATGATAAAAATAGTAGACAGGGACATTAAGACATGTATTATAACTATTATTCATATGTTCCAGAAGATAGGTCAAAGAATATGTTAAGTATAGTAGACAGGCTGGAGAAGATATTTTTAAAATATTCAAATCTAACTTTCAGAGATTATAACTACAACAATTAAGGCGAGAAATACAGTGTATAGTATTAAGAGCAGAGTAGATAATAAAGAAAAGACAGCCAAATTTGAAGATAGAGTAATAAAACTATCCAAAATAAAAACAGACTAAGAAAATGAATTTTAAGTGAGATGTAGGACAACTAGAAGCAGCCTGATATACTAACAACTGGAGTCACGGTAAGAGGGGAGTGACAGGAAAGCCTATAACTAACAGTGCAACAAATGGTAAAAGACTCAGTACTTTCACCCTAAGGGAAGGAACAAGCAAGGAATCCACTCTCACCATTTCTATTCATCATTCCAGTGGATGTTTATACAGTTCAGTGCAGATAAAATTGTTATTTATCTATTTATTATTTTTAAAGATTTTACTTATTTGAGAGTGAGAAAGAGAGAGGGAGCACAAGGGAGGGGAGCAGGGGCAGACAGAGAAACAGACTCCCCCACCTGAGAGGGGAGCCCAAAGCGAGGCTCAATCCCAGGACTCCAGGATCATGACCTGAGCAGAAAGCAGACACTTAACTGACTGAGCCACCCATGCATCCCCAGATGAATTTTTAAAAGAGAGAAGAAAAGGCATCAAATCAGAAAGGAAGAAATGAAACTCTCTTTATTCTGAACCAGCATGATGATCCATGCAGAAAATCCAACTGAATTCTAACAATTCAGCTAGAACTAATAGGTGAGTTTAACATTTTTAAGGGACACAAGATTCATATATAAAAATCATTTGTGGGGCACCTGGGTGGCTCAGTGGGTTGAAGGCTCTGGCTTCAGCTCGAGTCATGGTCTCAGGGTCCTGGGATTGAGCCCGGCATGGGGCTCTCTGCTCAGCAGGGAGCCTGCTTCCCCCTCTCTCTCTGCCTGCCTCTCTGCCTACTTGTGATCTCTGTCTGTCAAGTAAATAAATAAAAAATAAAAAAAAAAAAGAAAAAAGAAAAAGATGTTCGGCACCCTTGGTTATTAGGGAAATGCAGATTTAAACCACAACGAGATACAACTATTAGAAAGGCTAAGATTTAAAAGTGATGATTCCAAGTGATGGTGAGGAAGTGCTGTACCTGAAACAGTCAGACCTTGTTGCTGTGAATATAAAATATCACTGTATTTTACAATTTACAAATTACAACTGTAATTTACAACTGTAAATTTATATATGACATATATAAATATATATATAATATAAAATAAAATAGTGTAACACATAGAGAAACAATCTGATGGCTCTTAAAAATACCAAATATATTGCATACCATATGACCCAGACCTTCCACTCTTAGATATATGTCCAAAGAAACGATAACATAGAAGCTTTATTTGTCATCGTCCCCAAATGAAAACAACACAAATACCCATCAAGTGAATATGGATACACCAATTGTGTAATATCCGTACAAAGGAATGTTATCCAGCAATAAAAAGAAGGAACTATTACAAAAACCTGTCTTGTAGCTAGGTTAAAACTGTTTCTTAGGGAAAAGTAACGGTGTGCCAGCTCCACAGCCAGGACTAAATGGCCTTAGAGTTTCTACTTTCTCACTTAGAATCTTGCCCCCACCGTCAGAACAAGCTCAACCTAGACTTCTGGAGATTATGGCACGTACTATTAAGAAGACCCCACTTCCCATCTGAGGCATCCTAGACCAGCCTGCAAAGAGTTGACTCCCCACCCTAGGAGAAAGACTGCCCACACAAGACAAGCTGCTTACAGACTTAGGAGAAAGCAAAGCAATAAACAGAAGAACCCCTTGGTTCATCTATAAACTACAATAAATGTGTATTTACTTAAACTCCTTGAATTTTGGGATGGTTTGGTGCACAGAACTAGCTGATACAAAATGAATAAAAAATTCTGGGATATTCAGATAATGAAACTCTACCAAAGAAATGAACACGAGCCCATTATTTTCTACCCAAAAAAGCATGGATGACTCACATATCACATTGAGCAAAAGAAGGCAGGCACAAAAAAGTCTATAGCTCATAAAGTTCAAAACAGGAGAAAATGATCAAAGTCAGAAGAGTGGTTATGTCCCGAGAGAGGTAGTACCTGGAAGAGATCTTGGGGCCACTTTCGGTGGAACATTGGTGTTCCATTTCTTGATCTGAATTCTGATTCCATGAGTTAGTTCACCTTATGAAAATCCAATGAGTTGTATACTAGTGTTTGTGAATTTTTAATGTATGTAATTCAATAAAAGGATTTTTTTAAATGAATTGATTGACCAACCAATTCACTGAAGAGGAAATATAAATAAAAAGAGCATCAGTCTCACTGGTAGTATGAGAAAACATGTTGAAACAATCATTAATATCAGTTTTCACCTACCAGGAGCCAATAAATTTTTCTAAAAGACTGCAGTACTCAGTCTTAAGACGTAATGAGGAAATATGCACACATTGCCAGTGTGTGAATTTTAGAAAGCAATCTGACAAATATGTTAAAATTGGGAATGCCTATAAGCTTAACTCAATGTATTTAGGAACCTCTCTTACAGAAATGAAACCACTAAGGACATACATAAAAGAATATTTATTAAAACTTTGTTTACAACAGCAAAAAAATTAAGTTCACCTTAAATGTGAATCCAACTGTCAATGGCCACAAAAACTGTGGTTTATGTGTATTAGGGGATTTCATTATGCAAATATTAAAATAAATGCATTATTATATTTGACTTGCAATGATATGGGTAATAACTTGAAAGAGCAAATTTCAAAGCACTATGTACAGTAATCCTCCTTTCTTTAAAAAAGGAAGGGTGATTAACTCAATAAGATCCTGTGTAATTTTGTGTTTTCTTGAACATGAAGTTAAAGAAGGACACAAATAAATGGTTACCTCCAAACTGGAATTTGGATAAAGGAGGACATCACCACTATTATACACTTCATTTTTTTTTCTTGTCGTAACAATATATGTTACATTAAAAATCAAACAAATACACATTAGATAATACTTTTTGATTAATTCCCAGCATTTAAATTTAAAAAAAGGAACATCAAGTCACTTAATTAAATGCAGTTTTCAAACCTTATGTCACCCCAATGCAAGTAGACACAGACTTCATACAAAATTGATTTAAAAAGGAGAAAAAAACCTAAGGTTCTCTCTTTAAAAAAAAAATATATATATATATTTATTTATTTATTTATTTATTTGTCAGAGAGAGAGAGAGCACAAGCAGGGAGAGAAGCAGGCAGAGGGAGAAGCATGTTCCCCCATTGAGCAGGGAGCCCTATGTGGGACTTGATCCCAGGACCTTGGGATCCTGACCTGAGCCAAAGGCAGATGCTTAACCAACTGAGCCACCCAGGTGCACCCAAGTGTTATCTTAAAAAAACAGTGTACAGTACAAACTTCCTAAACCTTCAAAAAATGAAGGATAAAAATTTAACTTTTGTGATCTCTTTTCAGGATCATTAAAAGAGCATTTCATATCACACATGAATTTTATAAGATGATTAATTCAAACTGAAAAACAAATAGATCATTGCCTAAAATAGCTTCTGGCAACTTGGAATAAATATACTTTGAAATACTGTGACTGAACCAACAATCTGTTGGAAAAAATTCTTTTTTCCTATATGAGTGGAAAATATTACTCAGTACTGACATTTCCTGTTTATCATTTAAAAAAAAAAAACTTAGTTCTCTAACCTTGCAAATTTAATTCAGTTGTAAATCTTATAACTTCTTGCAATAAGAGCTTGCCTTACATAACAAATAAAATGTATCTGGCAGGCTCATTCTTAAAAGAATTAAGATTTATCTTTAAAGTGAATAGAGAAATAAAAAGCAAAGATAGTAGAAATAGAGAAAGCCAAGTTATAAAAAACTAACATACCATATGAAATCCAGTTGGATATAAACAAATGTATTTCAAGGCTTTCCCTTTTTAATGCCTCAAAAAAGTCAATGAAATCAAAATGAGTTTCACAACTGCTCTAAATTACTGGATAATTACATCTAAGTAATTTAGCTTTTCCAAAGCTCTAAAAATTATTTCATTATAGATTATTAAAAGATGACTACAGAAAAGGATACAAATCTTCAGTATATTTTTTTACTTTAAAATTGTTTTATATTTCATATGTTGAAAAAGAAATGTAGCAATTTGGAATTTATGACCTAAATTTGAATTCCAGTTTCAATTAATTAGCTGGATGAGAAAAGCAGACTTTTCTTGCTTGACTTCATTTTCTCCAACAACTACATAAAATGTTGCCCAAGCAAACAGAATATGTAGTGTCCAAGTAAACAAAAAGTGACAGTAGAAGGACAGTATTTCACACCCACCATGTTTCGGGTACTTTATAAAAATCTTCCGATAATTTTCCAAGCAATCTTGTGAATAGGTGTGAACATTTCGCCGGTGAAGAAATTGAGATTCAGTGTTCTACTTAAATTACTCAAGATCATATAAGTGGTAAATGAGCAAGATTTGAAACCAGCTCTAAGTGACCAGGAAGACAGGAACCTCCAAATTTAGACTCATATAAATTAAATCCATTGTGCAAGCTCCCATCACTAGACTAAATGAATGATATCTTTTTTAAAAAAGATTTTTTTATTTGACAGAGGGAGTGATAGAGCACAAGAAGTGTGGTGGCAGAGGACAGAGGGAGAAGCAGATTCCCCACGGAGCAGGGAGCCTAAAGCGGGCTTCGATCCCAGGACCCTGGGATCATGACCTGAGCCAAAAGCAGGCGCTTAACCAACTGAGCCACCTGGATGTGCCCCTAAGTGATGTCTTAGAATAACTCTGTGACATTAGGCAGGACATCTACTTTTTCTGATCCTCAATTTCATAATCAGCAAAATGGCATAAGAAAGAAGTAAAGCACAATGTCTGTTATCCGATGGGTAAACAACAAATCATTTCTCTTCTAAAATTTCTATTTATTTATTTTAGAGAGACAGCATGTGCATGAGCAGGAGGGGCAGACAGAGAGGGAGAGAGAATCTTAAGCAGCCTCCCTGCTGATCGTGGAGCCTGATGTGGGGCTCCATCTCACGACCCTGAGCTGAAATGACCGGTCAGCTGCCTAACTGAGCCCCTAAAATTCAATATTTTTAAAGCACTTTCAGAGTAATTTTGAGAAGATAGGAATTGTTATTTCCATTCTAAATATGGGAATATGGTGTTACCAAGATCACAAAAGGTAAGAGAAAAGCCCCGGGGCATATTCAAATAATAGACCATGCTACTGATAGTGATGAAACACCAGTATTCAGTTTCCATCCGAAAGGAGTGCATTTGCCTTTAAGTCACCAAGTTAAAATAGCTACTATGGCAAAAATATCCCAATTTCATTTATAAAGATGATTTTAGAAAGTGGAAAGTTTTAATACAATAATGATGACCTAAACTTGAATCCTGGTTTCAGTTAACTAACCAGATGAGAAAAGCAACTTTTTTCACTAGACTTCATTTTTTGCAAAATAAATGTTTTCAAATGGTAAGGGATACAGTTTAATGGCTGCGATCTGTTTTCAGGGCATATCATATCACATGTGAATTTCATGTGACTATTAACTCAAGCTGAAGAAGAAATAAATTACTCCGGAAAATGTCTTTCGGGGAGCTTTTAAGCAATATTTTTTTTCAAATCTTGGGCTATCTGTAAATTATCTCTGGAGACCTTTATTAGGCTCATGGTCTAACATAATGAAAAACTGAATGATACAAACTTCTATGTAGAAACTCACATACATTGCATACATTTCAACTATCAGAACATGTAATTGACATTGACAAGGGAACAGACTTCCAGCAAATGCAAGGGTCAAATCACTCTCCAGGGACTACAGCTCTAAGGAAGAGTCCCTCATTTCCACAAGAATTGAAAGGCTATCACTCTCTTCTGAGAGAACTGTCTGCAGCTTTTTTTTAAAGAACTAAATGATTATATGCCTATCATGCAATTAAGAGGTAGCTTCGGCTTCTATTTTGGAGACTATGACACCACTCGCCAGAGTTCTAACTTTAAGCAAAACGGATAAGTTCATGTCTGGGGATAAAGCTAACAATGGTATCATTCAAGATAAAAATCAGTGACCCCATTTAGGTACTAAAGGCCACAGTCTGCAGCCCCTTTCAGCATTTCACACTAAGGGCTTTGGTATGATTAAGGCATTCTCTGATCAGAAAATGCAGTTACCCTGACAACAAGTAACGGCCAAGTGTCTGCATTCTAATCTGACATAACTATACGATGGATTTAAACTTTAGCCAGCAGCTGTGAACTGGCTCTAACATGAGCAGATGTCGGCTGGAGCATCGAGTAGTCCTTGCCACATGTGGGACCAGATGGAGCTTCCGCACAGACAATTGTGTAATACTTAGGAACTAAAACTCAGAAGCAAGAGTCTTACTCTTTTAGTCAATGAGTGCTGCTCTCGGCAAACCTAGAATTCATGTTTTGAGGCTAAACTAGCGAAAGTGCTCATACATGTTTATTTTAAAAATATACCATCTTCCAGGGGGAGCAAGGTGGGGAGGGAGGTATACATACAGGAAACTTAAGAATAAGAGGCAAGTTACTTAACGTCTCTGGGCTCTGGTTTCCTCCTCTGTAAAATGAAGACAATAATACTACCTGCTTCCTGGGTTTTCTTCTGATGATGGATGGTCCATGAAGTGGACAGTGCTCTCAGTAAGTGTCGTCTCATCACCTGATTTTATTTTGGTGCTTGAGCACGTGAACCGAGAGCTTGTGTCCCAGCCATCCTCACTGCACGTCCCGACCTCCCTAAGATCTATTCGGTTGTACTTTCCCCAATTATTCTTTCCATACAGCAGGAGGTGGTGACCAGACCAGCATTCCTTACTTTCGCCTCTACTATGTACTTTGACAGCAATGTTCGCTTGCCAGGTTTAGGGTTTCCCTGTTCTTCAGGTGTGCCTCTCTCTCCCCATCTGGGCTGAGGTGAAAGACTATGTCTTATATTGCCTTGTATCTGCTAGAAGTCACGGTACTGAGGGCTGTCCAAAGCAGGCACTCATTAGACACACATCATTCTTCTTCGCCATTGGGAGGGTAGTGCAAAGGGATATATCCCTCTGATTAAGACTTTTATAGTGTATCATGTACACTGATTTCTGGAACATACCACCAAGGGCCTCGCCTATCTCGCAGGACTTGCTCAGGCCAAACTAAAAGCTGAAAGGCTATGGACTAGTAGTTACATGATCACTAATTGTTATTTACTTCATCATGTCTTTACTTAATATTTAAAGTTCCACATACAACTCAGTGAGATTTCAGGGAGGAAAAAGATCTCTCTTGATCGGTAATGGAATGCATTTAGAGTCAGCAAGTTCACCTTCAATACACAGTTCCTAAAGTGGGGCCATTACCTTATAAACATCAATGTATAGAGTTAACTTCGATGTATATATTTCACTAGGTCATAAATCTTTTCCCTTCGTAGAAGAAAGCATCCCTTATATCTGAATTAGTTCATGTTGAAATTTTATAATGGAAGTCAGCTGTGGTTCCAGGAAACAGCTGGTGTTTTTTCGTCTCTGCATCCACAGAGAAATATGCAATGCATCAAGGAATTACCTATCTCAAAACCATTAACTGCTTAAATCTTTTTCATGTGCAGACAACTAGCAGTGTATTTCGAGAGGGGATGTGTGCTGTGTGTGCTCAGTTTTTAGGACATTTGTTGAATAAAACAGTGTATTCCCATAAAAATGTGTATTGATGCTACTTAACATGAAGGACATTTACAAGGTGTTATAAAATAGAACATAAAGACAGC
This sequence comes from Neogale vison, assembly GCF_020171115.1. Classification (NCBI taxonomy): domain Eukaryota; kingdom Metazoa; phylum Chordata; class Mammalia; order Carnivora; family Mustelidae; genus Neogale; species Neogale vison. The sequence goes on along the minus strand of NC_058091.1, from coordinate 68,878,308 downwards.
AATAACCACCCACCAACATAAGGGCCTGGGCTCCATTCCTAAAGCTTCTATTCAGATGATTCATCCGAGATTATGAATCAAGAAAAACACAGTGACTCAATGAAGCAAGATTCAACCACAACGGTTTTGCAATGTGAGAGTAATATTTTTCTTTATAAAATAATAATCAAACTTTCATGTGTAGAAACACACTCACTTTAAACACACCAAAAGAGGCTTGATATTTTGAAGAACACAGCTCTGTAGTCTTTTATAACTTGATTAGGATGATCTAAAACTGACCTCTGATTTATGAGTTTTATAAAATCAAATAGTAGATATTTATTTAAAGTGAGAGTCCACCAAATATGGAACATCTTCCTGCCCATTCCTAAAGGAACCATTCATAAAAACTAGAAAAAAAAATCATTGTTGGATCAAAAAGGAAACAATGGATGACATTCTGTTTTGGTAAGTGTGTCATTTTTTACATTGAAAACAGAAACAAATTAAATTTGGCATATTATACCCTGTGGGAACACACACAAAAATTCTTTTACAACTTTTTAGGACAACCTTTGATTACAGTTTTATAAATGTTATACAGATATCAAGTTTAGAAACTTATTTTATAAGTTTCCAGTTTTGTTAATTCTGATATTTAACTAAGGTCCTAGAATTTTAAGGGCTAAAGATGGCTTAGAACAACCTCTCAGTTACACAGGTTGATAGTCTTTGAATTGTGTTATTAACGTGAATTAATCTCTTGAGACTCACGGTGATGCCTACATAATAACTTTCCACTGACCAATGGTTAGTTCAGAAGTAGAACCCGGCTTTCAGCCTGGCTCTTAGGCCATGCTGAGATGCCAGTACTTCTAGTTCTTTCTCCAACAACATAGCTCTTCCTGATTTTAGGAAACTTTTCTCTGGGCGTTTTGCTATAAATTTAACTTCCAAATTAAAGCATTGTTTCTTCCCATAAGTCCCTTTTCAGAGTGAAGGGGAATAAAATAGATCATCACCATTACTTTCACTTCTCTCCAAAGAGGACTGTAACTCAGCTTAAAACAGAAGATTATGGTCTTGTTCCCCATGATTCTTGTGCTACAAGATGTGTCCCCTAAGATTAGCAGACTACTCTCTTTTCACTGAAATTTTTTTCCAATTCTTTTCTCCCTACCATCATCTCTGATATTTAATATTTTGTGTCTTTTTATAGCCATATGGATAATCTTTCACCTAATCATTTCAACTCTAGTCTCATTTAAGTGACTTCTTAAATCACAAATGATAGTTTATGTGTCATTTCCTGTTAATGAGTCTTTCCAAACCTCAAGCGTGAAAAGTTCTGTCTGCTCAAACGTCACCCAACTAGGTCTACGTCGGATCCCAGGACCTTTGAACTGGTATCTCTGGGAAGGTTCTGATGGCATTTGCTCAAGAATCCTTCGGTCTCTGCCCTGATCTTATCAGATTCAAAAGAGGCCTTGGCTCTGAGAAACTGAGTTAAAGGACCTGTGACTGGATACAAGCTATTAGATACCTCTCACCCAAATTACTTTTCATTGCAGCGTATATCAGCTAGAAGGCTTGGATTAGTAGAATTGTAGAGAGAAAGGTCCAGTAATTTTGCTAGGAAGATCTGTGCTTGGTCTTGACTCTGCCTCACAGAATTTGTATGATAGTGTTAAGCAAGTTACTTAGGCAGCTATGCCTCAGCGTGCTCATCTGGAAAGTGGTGCTAATTCAACTTGCCTTGTAGGAGGCTGTGAAAATCTAACAAGAAAATGTATTTAAAGTAATACTTTAAATAATACCTCCCTGCCTTTAAGTAAAAGTAAAAAAAAATTTTTTTGCCTTTAAATAAAAGTAAAAAAAATTTTTTTTTACTTTTAAGTAAAATTATTTTTACATTTAAGTAAAAAAAAAAAAATACCTCCCTGCATTTAAATAAAAGTCACTCCTATCTACATATTACCATGCTTCTTCTTACACCTATTTTGCCATCAACACCTAGAATCCTACATAAATATCTTAGTACAGATTTAGTGCTTTCGGTAAAAGTGCTGTTTGTTAACTTATTTTAAATTTTATAGCCAATAATTATCAATAAATGTGCTAATGCTTTTCAATATTTTTGTCCAACCTTTTAGACTACTTTTTAAAAATGTACTAGATTGGGAGTAGAGTTGGGTGGTAGAAGAACAACAAAGAAGAAAAAATATCTTTTTCTATCTGTGAAAATGGGACTATTTAAGGCCGCAAAATGGGAGGGTAATGGGTGACCTAAGAATGTGAAAGAATATTTCCCAGAGGATAGTCACCAGCTGGATTTTATCCTTACTTAGACAGGAACAGGAGGAAATGAGCTTAAATTTCATTTGGGTTAGAATAATGGGAGCAAAACTATGAAATCTAATTCCCAGGGAATCTTTTCTTCAAAATAAAACAGAAACTGACTTCCTATCATGATTTCAGTGCAGCCCTGATAAGTATGAGAAAGTACTAGATGAAGTTTGAGTCGTCCGTCTCTATAATCCCCATCAAGAGAAGAAAATGAGCAATTATGAGCCTTTTATGCAACAGGTGTTTTCACTTGTATTTATTTCATCTTCACTGGAAATTATTTTTCCTACTTTACAAGTAGAGATGTAAATTCTGAAAGTTAAGTTTGTCCAAGGTCATCAAGCTAATGAAACACAGAGTTAGAATACAACTTGTCCCTATCTTCAGAGCCTCTACTATGCACTGCACCAATCTATAAGCTTTGCTCACAGTGGCATTCTTAATTTCTACCCTTATTTAAAACTGGCATTATGTCCAAGATTTAGATTTATTTATTTACTTAGATTTATTTCACTTAGGTTATTTCCAAGATTTAGAGGTCTCTGAAATCCAATGTAAATTGGAAATGTAGTTAGTATTTATGAGCTATCTAACATAGGCCCAAAATAAAAGAACTCCATGAATATTATTTCATTTGAGAATGGTAGTTATCACTTGAGACAAGAACTATTATCTCCATTTACAGATGAGAATCTAAGTCTCAAAATACATGCTAGGAGAACCCAGGCCCAAGGGACTAAAGAAAGAGGCCTTTAAACTTCAAGGGAAGCAGTAGGGTCCTAAGCATTCTCACCCAACAAGCCTAGGGATGGTGAGAAGCAGGAGAATCTGCAATTCAGACCACAGCATCTGAACCCCAGCACGTAGTTCACTTTCAGGTTTAGCAAGTCATAGATAGTTAGAAGTAAAATGAGCCATTTGAAATCATTGGATCCAATCCCTTTATCTTACAGACAAGGAATTTGAGGACCAGGGAGAGGTTAAGTACTTTCTCTAAGGTCGGAAAGCTAATTAGTGACAGAGTTAGCAATAAATCACTTCCATGAAAAGACATGCTTTCAAAGTGAATTCAATTACCTTGTATTCTCAAGTGGCTATTAAGAACACCCAAGTAGCTAGACAATCTCCAATGTTTCTGTCAAGTAGATGTAACTCAAGAAGATCTGGAAAGGAACTTTGCAACACTGAACAATCTAAGACAGCAATCTTTCAAATGTGCTAATTTGAGTCAACTCTTTATTGTTAGGAGCGGAGTTCTACCCACTTTTTTTCTGTACAGAGTTATAATTTCAGCCACAGTAAATGGCCAAGTATTTTCATCTCTTCTAGTGCATAAGAGATATATGAATCTACAAATACACTGAAATATACATATATATAAAATTATTTTGGTATTTATAAATTTTGATGACAAATTCCTAAAGAAGAAGATTCTTATGATTTTACAGTATAATTTCTCTAGAAGATAAAAAGTTTTCCATTTTGTCAATGGGTGACAAAATGCACAGGCGCTGGGATAATCATCAGTATTAAGAATTTAATAATCAAATATAGTGTTGCCAAGTACTTAAAAGGAATAGAAAGTATTTTCACAGAAGGCATACTTTGAAAGTTAATTTCTTTCAACATACTAAATAGATCTAGCTAAATATCCAAAGACTTGCCTTTAGAAGATATGGTTAAGTTGGTAAAAAGACAAAGGGAAACAGTGATAAGCTAAAAAAAAGTTTAAAAGAGTTGGATGTAAATGGGTGAAACTACAACCATTCAGTCAACAGTCAACAGCAAACATCTGCTAGTCTCCCACCTAATGACGAGAAACTGAAAGGTGAACACATGAAAAAAGAATGAGAACTAAAGCATAGGGTCTGTGGAAATTCATCCTGAAGACAAACCAAAATGTTATTTCCATCAGAGAAGAAAAACATCAATGAAAATATATTTTGAAATATCATTTCAGGGGAAAAAAGGAAGAAGATAAACTGACAAGAGATCATTCTAATAGTCGTCAAGTCCTGTAGTTTGACACTGAAAATTCTTACAATTTACTAAATTTAACCTAGAAGTCTTACACATTTTCAGAAATAGAAATCCTCTATCACATTTGACATTTCTGAATATGTTAATGCTGAAGCTTTCTATGTGATGGTGTCCTTTAATTTAGAAAAAAAGGAGGAGGAGAGGAAGAGGAGGGAGAAAGAGGAAGAGGAGGTCGAGGAGGGGGAGGAGGATGGGGAAGTGGAAGGAGAGGAGGAGGAAGAGAAATAAACATAATAGGGAAACTGACCCTGACCGGCTATGTTTATTTAACATGGTACATAAACCCATATACTCATGCCATGTGTCTAGGACAGGAAAGTCAATTTTTTTTTTTTCTTTTTTAAAGATTTTATTTATTTATTTGACAGAGAGAAATCACAAGTAGATGGAGAGGCAGGCAGAGAGAGAGAGAGAGGGAAGCAGGCTCCCTGCCAAGCAGAGAGCCCGATGCGGGACTCGATCCCAGGACCCCGAGATCATGACCTGAGCCGAAGGCAGCGGCTTAACCCACTGAGCCACCCAGGCGCCCCAGGAAAGTCAATTTTTGAATGACTATTTCATGGCTATACAGTACTCTGGCTTCAAGAACATTTCATGGTCATTCAGAGTCAATTATTCTTAGATTTTCTTGTCCTAGGAAACATTCCCCCAAATTAAATCATTCAGATTTATGAATGGCACCAATGGAAAAGAACAGCAGCATCTAATATCATGTCAAGAAAAGCGTTCTGTTCAGTAGCAAGTATACAGCAGAGCATTTCTCTTACTGCGTCTATTGATGAAAAGAATGATGAGAGTGTTTTGTTTATCTCAACTTCACATTTCTCTACAACGGAAAGTTTTCAAGGTGGCCTCCCTAAGTGAAACGAGGGACAATCTGGATTTCATTTGGAATTCTGACTGTTTAGAAAGGATTGACTGGTTTGGGATCCCTCAGCAACCCAGAAACCAAGATGATTGACAAATTAGCGACTGAGTATTGCTAGTGATCTGCTTAATTTTATTTACTTATTTAACAAACACTGTATGCCAGGCATTGTTCTAAATACATATGTTAAATTCCTTTCATTCACTTAAAAGTCATAACAACCCTATTAGGTGAGAACTATTACACCCATTTTTCAGGTGAAAAAACTGAGGCACAAGGAAGTAAATAATTTGCCAGTGGTCACACAAAAAGTAAAGGTAATTCTCCCTTAACACTCAGCCATAGTCAATCTTTTAGCATGACGCTCTTTCCTTTTTTGGATCTCCTCACTAAATAGCAGTTTTCAGTGAAATGTAATTCAGACAGCAACACTGGGGGGGAAAAAAAAAAAAGAAAGCCTGATAATAATAGCTGAGTTTGTTAAGAGTTTTCTATGTGTCAGATACAGTGCCAAGTGGTAATAAAAGTTTTTTAATTACTACATAACCTTCAGTCCAAATAATCCCATAGGAAGTTACCATTAGAATTTAAATCATAAAATGTTGGTGACAAATAACTTTCCCATGGATAAATGTCTAATAATGGCACGAAGGCGTCTGCATCTGGCCCATCAGAGCACAGAACTCACCTACGAGACCAAAGGGCTTACTGCTGCCCTATGAGAAAGGTGCGCCTTTAAGGTGAGATGGCTACAGGATGAGGAGTCAGCTGGCTGTTCTTTTCCTCCTCTGTAACATGATAGGCCATCAAAAATTATTTATTAAATCAAATAAGATAGATCAAGTTTAAATGGAGGAGTTCAGAGTTCAGTTCATCTATGGAGAATTCTCTGGCAATAAAGGCTACACACACAAACACACACACAAAACAGTGTGCTAAACCAACTGATAACCCCAGCTTCTAGCAGATCATCTCCAGTTGTTACTATCATGTGATAATGAAATCACTATTGGCTAAAAAGAGTAGAAAAAAATCACTTTCTCCCTAAACTTTAAATTTAAGGTGAAGTTACTTATTTGGCAAAGCTTAAATAGGGTCATATTCAGATAGGGAGATATGGGCTGGACAGTGGGTCCCATGAGAGTCACAGAAGTGGTCTCACATGAGAGGTATGATTTTAGTATAAATTGTTAAGAGGTTTTTTTTATAATCTCCATATCTATCTTCTAGTGTGAGATGCTGTCATGTGATAATACAAATATTTTCAAATCCCAATTTAAATATTTTCCACAAAAATCAAAATACAAATCAATAAATTGGAATCACAAGTGAATTAAAGCCACCAACAATTTTTATCACAATCCCATTTCTCCTGCAGATGGAATTATTGACCTTTTTTGTTTATACTTTTAGAAATTATTTACCTTTGTTAGTTTATAATTTTAGAAAATATTTACCTTATTTCATATTTTTGGTAGCAAATGATTGTTATCATTACATGATTAAAACTTGAATTAAAATGTAATCAATATTTTTTATTTTAGTCATTTACATTAAATATATTCACAAAAAGCCACTGATATATTTTATTTATCAGCTTAATTTTATAGTTATTACAACTACAAAATGTATATTGGGCAGTAGTATTAACAATCAAACTGCAATTATACACTTTTCTTTGTTTGAAATGAGAGTCCAGACAACAAAGTTGATTTCTTGCAGTATTACTATTATCAATATGTTCTTAAAACTCACTGCAAATGACACATAATATAACACAATATAAAAGGCATTTTTTTTTCTGAGAAAGTACATTTTGTTTTTTGTATCAGAGAACTGAGACTTTTTGATCCAGTGATTTGTGGGACATAAAATAAGGAATAAGGACAAGCACCTAGCTCATGGCTTTTCAAAACATAGGAGTCTTTGAGTCTGTGAAAAGAAGATACAATTTTCTTAAATTACTAGAAATCATCTCTGCTAAGGGAAAGACAATGGAAGTTAGGTAATTTCTCAAGGTAAGTATTAAATCTATGAATTCTGCTGCAGAAATGTATTAAAATTTTATTGTAAACTGGCATACGCCACAAATTAAAACTTTTTTAAGACTGTCTCCAAACATGTAGAACCTGAATTATTTTTATCATCTTTATTTTTCAAGATTTGTTTATTTATTTGAGCGAGAGAGAGAGAGAGAGAGAGAGAGAAAAGGAGAGAGAGAGCCAGTTGGGGGAGGGGCAGAGGGAGAGAAAGAAGCCTCAAACCAACTGCCCTGCCCCCTGAGCTGGGACCCTGAGGCAGGGCTCATTCCAGGAACCTGAGATCAGGATCTGAGCCAAAATCAGTCACTTGACCAAGTGAACCACCCAGGTGTCCCTATTTTTACAATTTAAATATTTTGGATTTATTTTCTAACTAGAGCTTTCTTTTCTCTTTTTGGGTTTTTTTCCTTTTTAAGACTTTATTTATTTATTTATTTTAAGATTTTATTTATTTGACAGAGAGAGAGAAATCACAAGTAGGTAGAGAGGCAGGCAGAAAGAGAGGGGGAGGAAGCAGGCTCCCTGCGGAGCAGAGAGCCGGATGTGGGGCTGGCTCCATCCCAGGACCTTGGGATCGTGACCCGAGCTGAAGGCAGAGGCCTTAACCCACTGAGCCACCCAGGTGCCCCAAGACTGTATTTTTTTTTTTTTAAGATTTTATTTATTTATCAGAGAGAGAGAGGGGGAGAGAGCAAGCACAAGCAGACAGAATGGCAGGCAGAGGCAGAGGGAGAAGCAGGCTCCTTGCTGAGCAAGGAGCCCGATGTGGGACTCGATCCCAGGAACTTGGATCATGACCTGAGCTGAAGGCAGCTGCTTAACCAACTGAGCCACCCAGGCGTCCCCCCCAAGACTTTATTTTTAAGTAATCTGTTCACCCAACATGGAGCTCGAACTCACAACCTAGAGGTCAGAAGTCACATTCTCCTCCGACTGAGCCAGCCAGGCACCCCTTCTCTTTTTGTAGACCTTACTTAAGTTCATTTCTAAGTAAAATGTTTCATAATACTTAACAACGTTTAAAGTGTTTCAGGGTTTAACAAGCTCGGGAACCTATTCTATAAATGGTATTCTTAAGTAATAATAGAATTTTAAGTTCCAGCCACCAACCCTCTGCCCCTGCAGCACCCAAATTTTGTATAACGACTCCTCTCTCCCTCAAATCCCCTCTTGCTAGGAATAAAGAACTTTCATCATCTTATAGAACTCCAGATACTTAATACATGCCCACATATCTGAGCATTACTATGATAACCATGAGATGGTTATCATCTCTTTGATGGGAAACCGAGTAAGTGTCCTACTTAGAGAGTTGGAAGATATACTGACTCCCCTTAAGAGCAAATTCATTTTTCATTCAACTTAATTATTAACATTAATAACAACTAAGAGGGGCGCCTGGGTGGTTCAGCAGGTTAAGCCTCTGCCTTCAGCTCAGGTCATGATCTCAGGGTCCTGGGATCGAGCCCTATATCGGGCTCTCTGCTCAGCAGGGAGCCTGCTTCCCACCCCACCCCCTGCCTGCCTCTTTGCCTACTTGTGATTTCTCTCTCTGCCAAATAAATAAATAAAATCTTTTTAAAAAAATAACAACTGAAAATAAAAATGCATTGATGGGGGCACCTGGGTGGCTCAGTGGGTAAGTGCCTGCCTTCAGGTCAGGTCATGATCCCAGAGTCCTGGAATCAAGCCCCACATCGGGCTCCCTGCTCTCCCTCCTGCTTGTGCTCTCTTTTTCTGTCAAATAAATAAATAAAATCTTTTAAAAAAATGCGTTGATGTAAGTAGTTAAGGGCTTCATATCCTATCAATTAACATTTGCTGAAAAATGAATCAGGGACCCATTTTATGAAACATTTGCTTTCATTTCTGACCCTATAGTTTTTTACATTTGTCCCTTAGGCTGAGTTCCCATTAAATTTACTGCAAATGACACACAGTACAATATGACACAAAGTATATATAAATATACCATTCCCTTTCTTGAGAAAGGCTTTTCACTGGCATAATACTGGCCTTAGGCACAGTATTAAGGCACATGGAGGAAACAGAAAATAACATTGCACAGAAATAAGTGTCTCATTTGAAGTCTTCTAATTGCAAAAATACTCCACAAATATTTAGGACTACTTAGTAATTCAATAAACATTCCCTCAACCTGCCCCTCTTGTCTCTCTAAGTAGTTATGAATCATATGTACAAACAAAAGGCAGCTCTGTGCATCTGGACAAATATATTAGTAATTAACAAATTTAAGACACTTTATAGAATGCACTCAGTGTTTCCATTTCTGCCAAAATGTTTTGAGGTTAGCAGGGCAGTGTTACAATGGACCACCCTTTACAGACGAAGAAGCCAGGGCATTACCCCAGGACTACTTTCCTGAGAGCACAAAATTAGTTCAAGAAACAACCTGTGAGTCGAGCCCATATACTTCCTTCTGGATTCTAGAATCTATAGGTTTTCTCCTTTCTCACATCCTCACTGCTTTGTTACATGGTCTGGGGGCTGGCGAAAAACGGATGACGTCGGCTTTCTGAATGTGTAGAGCATTTGTATGCACAACTGAATTCTTTGTTCTTCTTTCCTGTGTCTAGGACACTTCTCCCAGTTCTTCGAATGCATGGGTTATATTTTCAGCCTCTGTGGAATACCAAACACTTTCTAGCACAGAGCCAAGGACGTGTAATCCCTCAAAAATACTTGTTCATTCACTAACTACATGCAAAATTTTGGGAGACTATTTCTGGTAGAGGTGGGAGGAAATTATAGGCCACAGGCAAAGTGGGCTTCTTTCTTACCCAATTCTGAATTTTTTAATGTTGTGGGAATCCACTCATTTTCCTGTTTTCAAAAAAAAATCACTATAAAAAACATTTTTTTGACAATATCCAATATTTACAATGAAGCAGACATTTTCAAACAATATTGGTGGGGAATGTAATCTTCCTCAAATGTATTATTTAAATGGAAACTCCAGCAATTCCAACTGTACAATGTTGCCTAAGAAATAACCAGTGTTGGGGTGCTTGGGTGGCTCAGTCGGTTAAGTGCCCGACTCTTCATTTTGACCCAGGTCATGATCTCTGGGTTGAGAGACTGAGCCCCCCCACCCCTGTCAGGCTCCGCACCGAGCATGGAGTTCTGCTTGAGATTCTTCCCCCTTAATCCTTTCCCTCCCCCTCTACTCCTCCCAGCCCTACCCTATGTGCCCATGTCAATGCGCTCTCTCTCTAAAATAAATAAATAAATAAAATCTTTTTTAAAAAAGAAAAGAGAAATAACTAGCAGTGTTCAAACGCATCCCCCAACTTTTACCTTAAAATGTAAAATTAGGAGACAAAAACCAAAATCCCGGCTACAATCCAAGATTTCTCTCTAAATTCAGTGACTCCCAAGACAGGGTGTGAGTCAGATAAGTCAGTTCTTTGTTCTTAAAATAACTTTCACATACTTGAAAATCATTTCAATTTTTTTAGTCATTTTCATTTTGACAACAATTTCTCCTCCATTCATGCATATTAAATTTAGCCTGTGATTGAGTCACATACCTTTATCACATGATGCTTTTCTTGGAACACAGGAATCTTAAACATTTGGCACCAATAGGTTGTACCTTTGTTTGGGATGGGGACCTGTCTTAATAAAAAGGGGAAGGGAACACAAAGTCACGCTATTAAACACAGCACTGTAAGTTAAAAACTCTTACACGATTTCAATAAACCCACCCTTCCAGCCATAAAACCTGAAAAAACTTACGTCCTGATTCACCAGGTCAAAGTATCCTAAGGCTGTAGATAACACGTTGGTTTTCTCAGGATTCAACAGCCGTAGACTCTTGGTGCCACGATTAGAGTCATGGTACTTGGGGCCGGCTTCTCCCACATCTTCATGGTGGTACGCCCAGATCACTCTCACAGTGCTCTCCTAGGGATCACACAGGGCATCATTACGTCTCCTGAGAGCCCTGCCCTAACCACTAAGCTGAGTGTCAAGAACTCTATTGGAAGCCAGATAGAGACGTGAAGAAAAGAAAGTAATGACATTTGGAGTCCTCAGTATGGTCTCTAGGATTAATTGTCAATTTGATTAAGTCATTAAGTTTCCAAATAGACAACTTTCTTTTTGGAAGAAACAGACTCTCTCAGCACGCAAGATTATGTCTTCTGAGAGAGCAAAGAACGACGAACTCCGTGGTTATCCTTTCACACACATGACAACAGTAAATAATCTTCACACTAGGTCTGCAAACTAGCAACTCGTAGTTACCATGCAAATACTCCTGTTCATATGCAAGATTCTATAAAATTAAAACCTGTTTTTATGCCATGCAACATTTTAGGGAAAATAAACAGAATGAAAATTAAAACGACTTTCCAGATCAGTACCTTTACATTCATAATGTATTTTTCCTAGGCACTAGCCCGGTCATGTGTATGAATTGACAGAAAGCGCAAACACAGGAAGAATTTCTGATTTGGGGTTTATTATCCTAGAATCTAGCTTTAGTCATTTATGAATCTGGGAATTTCCAAGGGACTAGGGTGTCCCAATGAGGGAAAGTACTGTCAGGTGAAATTGGTTTCCATTTAGCAAACAAGAGATTGCCCAAGGGGAGCTGGGGTAGGGAGGGGGAGGGCTTGCTGAGGTGTGAAGAAATGTTCAGTCCTCCCACAGATAAAGGTGTCTTTGCCAGATCTTTGTAATAAGAACTTTGAAAATAAATAATAAAGCAAAAGCTATTTATTTTAAAAGCTATATTCTTTCTTAATATGTCAAATGACTATAATTATTTTTCCAATTAAAGTATAATTGTACTGTATATTACATAAAAAGTGATCCATGTCTGTCTTTGCATGTGTTCTTTTTCTTCCTCTTTGACTCTTTATGCTAAATGTTAATCAAAACTGTTTCAGATTTTTACATTCCCATTTTTGAAGCTTTATCAAATAAAAAAGATAATTTGATTGATCTATACAGAATGAAATCGATCCAAGAAATTCAAGAAACTTCCTAAGTACCACATGAATTATATACTGTCTAAATATTCAATTTGCATATGCATAAAGATATTAATGTTTGCATGAAGTCTGACAATAAAAAATCTTGTATAACATGTTGGTAGCAATTTTAATCAATCTGCTATTCATCTCGACTTTAGAAATTTACAAAAATGAACCAGTCACAAATCAGGTGAATTATACCCTGATATTCAGTATCATCATCCCCTCTTGTGTAATATATTTTTTTCCAACCTTTTTCTATTGTGGATTCTCCAACTTGATATAGAAAAAGCTAGAACTCTTACAGATAAAATCACACTCACTTTAAATGGCCCTTCAAAGTGTGAGATTCAAAACAAAAATTGCCTTTCTTCAAATGTATAGTCTTAAATTTTCTGTGGTTTCTAAAAAGATTTCAAAGGTACTTTAAAACAGATTGTGTGACTTTGTTTGCAAAGGTTATTTTTAAATATTTTTCCTTTTGTTCTGCAGTGTTTCACAACCATAAATGCACAGTATCTTCATGCATGCATTCTCACATAGGCTCCGTACCGTTATACTCTTGTCATTGATGTCACATGTATGCGGCTCTCTGGTAAATTCAATTACTGTGTGGGTGCTATTTTCCATGGCATATTCCAGGTGGTAATCTTGTTGAGCATCTTTTTTCAACTCTCTATTTGCATTTGTAAAATAATCCTGTGGAAAATATGGAAAAGAAAATTAGGACATCCCAGATTCAGAGTGAAAAGAATTTAGATTAGGAATATTTATAGGACCTTAAAAAGTGATTTGGGGCTTGCTTATTACAAAGTCCTATATCTACAGTCATTTCTAAAGTCCTGGGAATTTTCAAGGAGCTGGAGTATCCCAACTAGGAAATCAGTTCCCTATGAAACTGAGTCGTATTTGGACCTCAAGCACTCTGGGAAAATGTGATATGGATTTATGGTATCATAGAGCATTGAAAGAGATGGAGTAAACAGACATCAAAGATCACCTAGTACTTTTCCATCATTATACAAATGAAAAGAGGAACTTCCACACTGTGAAACAGCTTGCTCCAAAGTGAACTGACTAGATTGGGACAAAGATAGAACCAACCCATGTAGAACCAACCCAAGGAAAGCCCTTTTCCACTGTTATCCCAGTTGGGGCTTCCCATCACCGCTCCTAAAAGCAAAGAGGCCCCAGCTGAGGATATAGGTCATTTCAGTATGTGCTGTAATACCCAATGCTCATTAAAATGAAATGCAGTGGAAAAGAATGGAAAGAAATTAAACTCATCGAATTACAAGATATTGAAAAACTGGGGAAATTTTGTTTATATGGATTAGCGATGATTTTTGTACTAAACTTAATCAGTGGTAACTTTTGGGAGGCAGACAAATGCAACAGAGAGGTCGTGGGCTTTGAAATCAAATGGCAAGAACCTGACCCCTGGCTCTACCCTAAATAGCCTCGGAGAATTGTTGAAGTCAAACTCTGTGAGCTTTTGTTCTAACATTAGTGAAACGGGGGATATTACATACCTATTTACGTATTTTGAAAGATAAAGAAATGAGGGGAAATTGCCTACAATGGATTACTGCCCATTTAATGCTAATTTCCTTTCCCCTTTTCCAATGCAGTTTGGTTTTTATCTAAAATATTTCCCTAGACCATATACCATTTACTAACCGTATTTTACCATTTGCTTACTATCTTACCACTTGGCCCTTACTAATATATTACTGTATTATAAAACTCATGGTGCTAATTCTCATCACTTCTAGAAGACACCAAGTTGGCCTTAATTGTCCTGGCCTTTCTGTGCATGAGAATATTTTATTTTTAACGAGCCATAAAAGGCTGATTTCAAAAATGCATGCTGAAACATAATTACAATTATTTTTTTCCTAACATTAAAATTGCATTTGAAGAAATGGTCACTACGTTTAGATAAATAAATAAATAAAGTACACCAGGAAAAAAACCTTAAATGGTAAATGTCACACTCAAATGGATGATATCTGGCATTTTTATTCCTAGTACCTTTTTGAGGTAACTATCGAGTATGTGTAAATTTGACATCCCGAAATTTTCTCAAACCCATTATCAGTGATGCACAGAGCCTAACTAACCCTTTTTCACCCTCGCGGCAACTACAACTCACTGAGCACAACCCACACACAAGGCTCAGTTTAAGCGTGTATTATTACGTGCACACGCATTAACTCATTTCCACCTTCACATCAGGTCTATGAGATAAAACCAGTTTCCTCTTTCACAGACAAAGACGCGAAACCGTAAGAAGGTCAAGCATCTTGCTCAGGATCACACAGTTGGGACACTGAAAAGCCAGTATTCAAAGCCAGACTGTCTGACTCAAGTCTGTATCCTTCTCCACTGTTACACGCTGTAGTGGCCGCTGCTGGGAAGACTACGGAAAATATCTACATTAAGGTTTTTTTGATTGTTTGTTTTTACATGAAACGTTACTTTGCTGCTGCTAAAGTTGGGGGCTGTCAAAATATTTATTCTGAGAACCGGTTGTAACTGTGAAAACAATTCAAATGAAGTATTCCTGTCATATTGTGATCTTTCCACTTTTGATCACACAGATTTCCAATATGTGGGTGAAATGCCAATGTCCAGAGACAGAGAGGGGTTTGGATAAACGGAGCCTTGATACTGAGTTCACATTTCATGTCACGACTCAAGCAGTCACAGTTTTTGCAAACAAAAAGAACATGAAACAAAATGCAATGAAGAGTAGAATAATTATCCCAGTCTTGCAAATATGTTTCCAAACCCATTAATCCCACAGAATATCCAGCTGGCTCGCCAACTTTCCATTCCTTCTATTCTCACTCACCAATAACAATTCCTTCAGCTATTCAACCTTTTTCTGACATTTCAGATAACTTAGCTGTGAGAAAATGGGAGAAACTTCACTCAGGTCTCCCTGAAGATCCACTGCAAGCACATCTATGCTACATCAACTGCTGAGGGGTCAATATTGTGAAAAGACAGGTGACGGTTAAGTGAAAGATCTAGGCTTCTGGCAACATGTGATTGTCTGAAAGATGCTGGTTATCTTCAAACTTATTGAGGGAAACATGAATGGATTTTATTATAACTGAAATGTGAAGCACCCCTGTAATTCCATTTTATTTTCTCCACATTCTCCAGTTCTTAAGGCCTATTTTGATACATGTCTAAGCTACCATAGCTTAGCTATCAAGATAGTATTATCAGTTACATGTTTTCTTGAGCTAGGCCCTTCCTAATGCTTAGAAATGCACATGTGAATCTCTTATTGTATTCTCAGGAGGCCTCCTGAGATAAATATTAAAACCCTCTCTCTTTCAGATGCCAGTATTTCCCCACCCTCAGCTTATGATCATGCATCTCACTTTAAGAGAATTTCAGTTATGATACAGGACAGCTCATATCTTGCCTTCTTTCTATCCCAAATAATATTCACTTTTTGGAATCATAAAAAAAATACTAATCTAAAAGAAAAGCAGTAGAGAGATATATAAAATAAAGTACAGAGGAGACAAGTAGAAACCAAAGAGATGCAAATGAAATGAAAGGGAAATATTACATTAGATTCTATAGGCATTAAAAAGTTAATAATACTATGTACTCCTAGACATAAGAAACTTGGATAATTTGGATGTGAAACAGGAAAAGTTTGAAAGACATAAACCAGCAAAATTCATTAAGGAAAACAGATACTCTGAACAGCCCTAGAGTGTACTCAAGGGTAAAAACCTTCCTACAAAGAAAATTCTAAGCCAAGTTTCTTTCACTTGGAACTTTACCAAATATTTAAGGAAGAGGTAATATCAACCCTTCACAAAGTCTTCCAGAAGATGAAGACCACAGAGCACTGCCCAAATCATTGCTTGATGCTTGCCTTACCCTGATACCAAAATCAAAGACATTACAAAAATACAAATAGAATTTAGTGATTTTTTTTTTAAAAAGGATACTATACCATTATCATGCAGAGCTGGTTCAACATTATAAAATCAATCAATGTAATTCATTACATTGAAGTCTAAAAAAGGAAATCATAGAATCATCTTAATACATACAGAAAAACCATTTAAAACATTCATTCAAGGTAAAATCTCTCAGCAAACAGCAGAAGGGCACGTTCTTAACCTTATAAAAAGCATCCATTAAAAAATCCTACAGAAAACATCATAGTTAATGATGAAAGTCTAAATTCTTCCCCTAGGTTTGGGGACAAATAAGTCTTGAGGAAAAGGCAAGAATGTCCACATTTCTCACTTCTGGACAGCCCCACTACTGACTACTTCTGACAGTTTATCTCTACTATTCCCATTCTCTAAGCATAAACATCAAATTCTGTCCCTGACATTATCTCCTGTCTTCATATTTCATTCTTTGGGAATCTCATCTACTCTAGGCATTTCCAATCACTGCCTTCCTTCAGTATCACATATCTAAAAGTCTACTGGATAACTCCACTTGGAAGTCTTAGTATCATTTCAGAGTGCAATATAACCAAAATTGTATCCACCCTTTGTCTCTAAGACTTGTTTTCCTGAATTTCTTTCAGTATCCTGCCATTCTCCTACTATCCAAATTCAAAATGGCAGTCTTCTTTAACTTCCTCCTCTGTTACTCACACTTCCACAATCCTATCAGTTCCTTCTTGGAAAAAATATCCCATCTTTTACTTCTACTCTATTACAACTTCTTCTACCTCACTTCAGAGTATCACCTATATTATTTATGTCAAAATCACTCTCAGTGTGTCACTGTATTTTATTCAATGGTCTATAGTACAAAGTTCTATAATTTAGATTCAAGTTTTTCTACAGTTCAGCCTAAACTGGTTTTTCAGAGTGTCACCATTAACCCTGCCTCATGGTCTCTATTATCTATTTATTATTCCCCTCAAATTCTGCCTTTTTCTATCTCCTAGCTTTTATTCACACTCTTCTCTATCCCCCTACTCTCTTTATTCCACTGAGAAATCCTCCCCACTAAATCCACTCACTGAAACTTAACTCCATTGAAACACTTCCTTCTCTTCAAGACTCATGACTCTAGCTCCTCTATGAAGTTTTCTTTGATCATTCCAACTGGAAGTGATCATTCCCTCTTAGAATCCTTACTCCTCTTTTGCATTCTCATGGAGTCTGCAATATATTCTAGATAAAAATTATCTTCTCAACCATGCGGTAATTGCCTGGAAATAGAAAGCTAATCTTATCAATCCAGCTATAAATTTGTACCTTTAATATAGTTGTTTGTGCTGTGAATGGAACAAAAAGAGGGAGATGGATTATTTTCTCAATTGTTCTCAATTACATTTACATATGGTTAAAATCGGTGTGGAATGTGTTTAACCAGATGCTAGCAGGAGTTTGAGCTGGCATGATCTGCCACGCAGACACATCTGGCCCTGAAATCTGGGACCGTTGTTGTGACCTTTTAGCCCCTAAATGGACATGAATCTTATGAAACTGACATCAGCATTCAGAAAAAAAAAAAAAAAAGTTGATGCATGCAACAGCTCTTTGAAATCTTTTTACACTTAAAGGGTATTTCATACCTATTTTAAAGAAATAAGGCAAAAACAATAACAAAAAAAATGCAAAAAAAAACACAAAAAAAACCCAGATCTAAGAGAGAGAAACCATGTTTCAGAATGTTTTCTCATGTGAATTTATATCCTGAGTTACTTGCATACTGCAGATGCTTATTAAATATGTGTAATTTTCAAAGGAGCATCCTTCTTTTCCTCTTGCTAATTCTAAATTATTATTATTTTTAAATCATTATTTTAATTAATTATATAAATTATTATATAATTAATAAATTCTAAATTATAAATTTTTCCTCTAATGCTAATTCAGGAGCCATCATCCTATATTAACATCTTAGAGGTATGGAAATAGTTTCACTCAGGGGAATAAAATTATTCCCTCGCAACACCTTCTTTCTTCCTTCAACCTGTATTAAGAAAATACATGAATGAACCCAACACAGTCTTAATGGGGTCAATATTTTAAAATAAAGAAAATGGTATACAGCAAACCTTAAAAGTGCAATGAAGTATGCCAGAAAGAGAAAGAGGTTAAAGAAAAAAAAAATCTGAGTCCCAAATTCCCTATCATTCAACTGTTCTTGCCAGGAGGAAGAAAAGAAGGAAGGGAGGGAGGAAAGAAGAGATGAAAAGAAAGCAAGTCACCCAAAGAATAGTCAATCTTGAAAATCCTTCATGCAGATTGGCTAAATCCAAAAAAGTATTGCTCAGTGAGTTTAGCAGTTTCCTGACAGTTTGATAAAGGGCTGCATGTCATCTGACTGGATAATTACATGGAATCACTATTTTGTACTATTATCTTCTTGGAGGAAAAAAAAAAACAGAAAAACCCTGCAGAATGAAATTGACATTAAAACATCAACCAGTTAAGAGCCTGAAAACCAATAATATAATCTAGAAATGTATAGTCACAAAGCCAGACTGTATAGTACTTAGTTTATGAAATTCCCCCAGATCACTTGGACAATCTGATTTTGACCTTTGCAGTTAGTACAGGATGACACCTCTTTGCCCCCATTCCAGGTCCCATTTGGCAAATACAATCAGATACATCTCTACTGAGTATCCGTGGTAAAGGCCATTTCTCAGCCATCTTCCTATAGTGCTGAATATTCTAGCACTTTTACAATAAAAATGGGAATACTGATCACAGTGCACTCTCACAGTGAGGGTCAGATGCCGCAGCCATTATAAATATCAAATTGTATGACACATACTGCATATAGTATAAATTAACATAAAATACTGATAAATTTTAAAAAATGGGCTCCAATTCAGTGTCATTAAAAATTGGTTTTATGAGGACAAGAGCGTTGAGGAGTATTCAGAGATTCATGATTCTGTATAGATTTTGTAAAAGTTTAAAAATAAAATTTGAAGATCTTTTAATTATGTCAATGTGCAGAAGTCATTCTTCTTTACGTTTATTCAGTTTTAATGTTGTAAAGTGAAATGTGAACTTATGTTACTCTAGCTAAATGGCTTTATGTGAATTTTTTTTTTTAATTTTCTTCATTTATTTGGCAGAGAGAGCACACAAGCAGGGGTAATAACAGAGGGAGAGGGAAAACCTTGCTCCGTGCTGAGTAAGGAGCCGGATGCTGAGGCGCCCCTTTACTTGGATTTCAATCATATATTAACTTAAATATCTACGTTAAGATCAACTTCATAGGGGGCGCCTGGGTGGCTCAGTGGGTTAAAGCTGCTGCCTTCAGCTCAGGTCATGATCCCAGGGTCTTGGGATCAAGCCCCACATCAGGCTCTCTGCTCAGCAGGGCGCCTGCTTCCTCCTCTCTCTCTGCCTGCCTCTCTGCCTACTTGTGATCTCTGTCTGTCAAATAAATAAATTAAATCTTTAAAAAAAAAAAATCAACTTCAAGATGCCTGGGCGGCTCAGTCCTTTAAGCATCTGCCTTCAGCTCAGGTCATGATCCCAGGGTTCTGGGATCAAGCCCCACATCATGCTCCCTGCTCAGCAGTGAGTCTGCTTCTCCCTCTCCCTCTGCCTCTGTCCCTTGCTTGTACTCTCTCTCTCTCTCTCAAATAAATAAATAAATAACCTTAAAAACAAAAAAAGATTAACTTTAGTAGGAATTGCCATGAAGGTATCATTTTCTGCTTTTATTGTGGATTATTATTTTAATCAGGTGCTTCATTGTTTTACCTTTTAAAGATAAAATATTACCTGTTACCCTTGAAAATCTGAGTTGATAATTAGACTTCAGCAGTAAAGTTAATCTGCAGTTGTGTCATAAAAATGAAACATGTTCTCACAGGATGTTTTGTCTTTTGAACACTAGGCTTTGAAAAAAAAAAAGACGAAATATATCATTGAGATTTCAAAATACCGAGAGGCAAGAGAAAAGTAAGTCAGCCCTCACCTCCGTTGGCTTTTATCACCTGGCATGATTAAGCACGAATCCTGACTGTCCTGACTGCCACTTTAAAACTAACATCCAAAAGCTGGCTTTGGAAATCGGCATGATTGCTACGATCTCTTGTTAAAAAACATGATTACACAGATGTTCAATTGGTTCTTTCTCATTGTCAGTCTTTTTTCTCTCTCTTGAATAAAATCTCTGCAACAGAAAAGAGCTTTGACTGATACTGTGGTAAGCAGGATGAAGTAAAAACTCTTCTGGGTGTAATAAAAGATATGAATAAACCCAGTTCAGCCTGGAAAACTGAATGTAAGCACAGCTGCAGGGGAACCTTGAGAAAAATGTTACCATCTGCCATCACTTTCTTCAACAGGTGCTTGTCGTTTTTCCTTCTTTTTCTGAATCTCAAAAGCCTTGTGACTTCAAACATTTCTGTTTGTGATATCAATTTCTATAAGTGTTACAGTGATTTAATAATATTGGTAGTGTAATAATAAATATTTTTGTGTTAAAGAGAATCTTTGATCCCCAAAATTCATAAGCTGTATAAACAAACTATATAAACATAACCTTCAGATTTCAGGGTAAGCTGGTTTTAATAAGATATTTCTTCACTAATCTTAGAAATCAGGGCAGAATGTCAAAACACAAGGAGCTTGCCTTCTAGAAACCATTTCAGATAAAACTGAAACTCTTTAGGTCTAATAAGGGATCTGTTAAATAGCTACTGGAATACCAAAATAGGAACCCTGTTGGCTTGCGTTCCAATAAGGGGCCCACCTGAGCAATCTGTTTGTTCTTTAAGTGCCACCTTCTGAAAATACACATCCTGCATTTTCCCCTACAGCCGATCATCTCAGTTCAGTTTTCACATACAGTAATTTAATACTTTGCTATAATTATAGAATTATCAGAGAATGTAAAATTAACATTTTGACTCTTTAGGTTAACAATAAATACCAATGGGGGAAACAAGCAATATCAGGTTTTATCACAGAAATAAGATATTATTTTACCTTCATCTTAATCCCCCATCTTAGTTTTTTAAAATTTTAGAGGACTTCTCTTAACTACCCATGACCACTGTACACAAGAAGTAAATTTTGAGAAGAAAACTGGTTCCTTCCTTCCTCCTTCTCTCCCTCCCTTCTTTCTTTTCTTCCTTTCTTCCTTCCTTCCTTCCCTCCTCTTTCCCTCCCTCCCTCCTTTCTTTCCTTCCTTCCTCCCTTCTTCCCTTCCTTCTCCTTTCTTCCAACACAAATTTCATTGAGCAACTAGTATTCCTCAGCCCCTATTGTAGGGCTAAAGGCACATAACTATACAGAATAGAATGCAAAGTCCATACTCTGATCAAACTTATAGTTTAGTTGCAGGGAGGAGGAAGCTGACAATTTAAAGTTTATTTTTAATAATAATATAACCAAAATGTTTAGACATCAGCCACAGCTACTTCTTTCAAGATATGTCTCCAAAGGCAAAGGAAACAAAAGCAAAAATGAACTTTTGGGACTTCATCAAGATCAAAAGCTTCTGCACAGCAAAGGAAACAGTCAACAAAACAAAGAGGCAACTCACGGAATGGGAGAAGATATTTGCAAATGACAGTACAGACAAAGGGCTGATATCCAAGATCTATAAAGAACTCAAACTCAACACACACAAAACAGATAATCATGTCAAGAAATGGGCAGAAGACATGAACAGACCCTTCTCCAAAGAAGACATACAAATGGCTAACAGACACATGAGAAAATGTTCATCATCGTTAGCCAACAGGGAGATTCAAATTAAAACCACATTGAGATATCACCTTACACCAGTTAGAATGGTCAAAATTAACAAGAGAGTAAACAACATGTGTTGGAGAGGATATGGAGAAAGGAGAACCCTCTTACACTGTTGGTGGGAATACAAGTTGGTGCAGCCACTTTGGAAAACAGTGTGGAGATTCCTTAAGAAATTAAAAATAGAGTTTCCCTATGACCCTGCAGTTGCACTATGGGGTATTTACCCCAAAGATATAGATGTAGTGAAAAGAAGGGCCATCCGTACCCCAATGTTTATAGCAGCAATGGCCACAGTCACCAAAATGTGGAAAGAACCAAGATGCCCTTCAATGGACAAATGGGTAAAGAAGATGTGGTCCATATATACTATGGAGTATTATGCCTCCATCAGAAAGGATGAATACCCAACTTTTGTATCAACTTGGATGGAACTGGAAGAGATTATGCTGAGTGAAATAAGTTAAGCAGAGAGTCAATTATCATATGGTTTCACTTATTTGTGGAGCATATGGAATAACACAGAGGACATGGGGAGATGGAGAGGAGAAGTGAGTTGGGGGAAATTGGAGGGGAGATGAACCATGAGAGACTGTGGACTCTGAAAAACAATCTGAGGGTTTTGGAGGGGCGGGGAGTGGGAGGTTGGATGAGCCTGGTGGTAGGTATTATGGAGGGCATGTATTGCATGGAGCACTGGGTGTGGTGCATAAACAATGAATTCTGGAACACTGAAAAGAAATTTAAAAAATAAATAAAAATTAAAAATATATATATATAACCAAAATGTTTAGATAATGAATACTTAAAGGAGAACAAAACAGATTATAGAGAGTGACTGGAAAGCCTTCAGGCTGAATGACCAGAAAAGTCACTACTGAGAAAATGATACTCTGAGAAATAAACTACGATTATGAGCCAAACACAAGAGGTTATGGAGGAAGCAGATTCCGGGAAGAGAGAGCAGCAATGGGAAAAGACCTGAACAGGGATGGGCATCCGGTTTGAGGAAGCAAATAATAGCCAGGTGGCTGAACTATATGGCACCCAAGAGAGATCAACAGAGATCAATGGAGGTCCCTGAACTTATGATTCCTTATAGGTTGTGTAGGGAGTTCAAATTTAATACGAAGCTTATATAAAAGTCATTTGAGCTTTAAGCAGCAAGTGACATATTCTGATTGACACAAAAAAAGTGTGTGTGTGTGTGTGTGTGTGTGTTACTGTGGTTACTGAGGATGTAACAATGGATGTAGAGGATGACAAGAAGGAATAAGGAATAAGAGTGGTGGTCAGAAGACAGGAGTCATGAGGCACCTGGGTGGCTCAGTCAGTTAAGTGACCAATCCTTGGTTTCAGCTCAGGTCATGGATCTCAGGGTCATGAGACTGAGCCCAGGTCAAGCTCAGGGGAATCTGTTTTAAGAAGTTCTTCCTCTGCCCCTGCCCCCAGTAGTGCACACATGTGTGCACGCTCTCTCTCTCTCCTCCCAAATCTTAAAGGGAAAAAAAAAAAAAAGAGAGAGATAGGAGTCATGCAGTGTCCGGGTGGTCTGTGAATGATTGGTCATAGTAAAACTGAAGGGAAGGAGGCAGATTTTTTACTTAGCTTAGAGGAAAAGTCAACAGAACCTGAAGATGTATTTCATATGTGGGGTGAAGGAAAGAGAAGGTGAAACAAAGACTCCTAAGCTTTGACTGGAGCTACCAGGAGGTGCCATTTACTAAGACTGGGAAGGCTGGGAAAGAAAGATGTTGAGGGTAATGAGGTTAAACTTGAAGTGCCTACCTAGACATCATTCTGGGTGGGAAGGTCAGGAGACAGAGAATATGCAGACTGGGAGGAGATAAATCAAAATAACGTCACCATCAAGTTTCAGAAACTCACCAACTTCACAATCATCTTCCCTCTTGAAGCCCTCCAAATTCTTCTGCATATATACAAGTCAGAAAACATTTTTTTAAATTCAGATTTTAAATTTCAGATTTCAATTACACATTCACGACACATAATTCAAATATACTGAAACACACAGTAGGAGGATGAAATGCTCTCACACCCACTGTAATGGGACAGTACACACAGAGACAGGACAACTTCTGAGGCAGAGTTAAAAACAACATAGACGGTTTCCAATATAGTTACTAATATCTTCTTTTCTATTGAGTTCTTGAATAATCTAAAAGCATGAATGTGGAATAAAGTTATTTTTAATATCTTACTAAAGCTGGAAGACAACCTGAAAGTCACCTGATCTCAGCTCCTACCAAAGGAGGAATTCTCTCCAAAAAAAATTTTTTTGAAGACTGATTTATTTCTTTGAGAGAGAGAACATAAATGTGGGAGGGGCAGAGGAAGAGGGAGAGAGAATCTCTTGCAGATTCCCCGCTGCACCTGGAGCTCAATGCAGGGCTCTGTCTCATGACCTGAGCCAAAACCAAGAGTCAGACGCTCAACCAACTGTGCCACTCAGGTGCTCCTCTCTCAGAAATATTTTTAAAGAGATGATTACACAGTATTTAATACCTCTATTGAAAAGCTCATGAATTTACAACTTCACAAAGCAACTCATTCAATTTCAAGACCTCTCATTGTCAGAAATGTATGTTATACTGAACTAAATAAAATCTTCTACTCTTTAATGTATTAATTGGGTCTTTTTTCTTCCTTCTGGAGCCTAACAGAGAGCATCGAATCCATATTTTTTGAGGAATACTGTCCACTACTCAAAACAAACAAACAAACAAACAAAAAAAAACACACAAAAAAATGATCACATCTTTTTTTTTAAAAAAAAAAGATTTTATTTATTTATTTGACAGAGAGAGATTACAAGTAGGCATAGAGGCCGGCAGAGAGAGAGAGGAGGAAGCAGGCTCCCTGCTGAGCAGAGAGCCCGAAGCGGGACTCGATCCCAGGACCCTGAGATCATGACCTGAGCCGAAGGCAGCAGCTTAACCCACTGAGCCACCCAGGTGCCCTGATCACATCTTTTTAATCACTTTCTCCAGGCAAAACATTGACAGTTCTTTCCCATAACCCAGGGAATCCCAGCTTCCAGAGATTTCAATCATGTTTATAATCCTCTTTTAGATCTCTTAAAAATGTTATTCTAAAAGTTACCTTCTGATGTGATTAGCCTAGTACAGAGTACTCTGACAATATTACCTCCCTTCATGTAAACAGTAGAGTTTATAGGCTAATATTGCATCTATGTGCTTAGCCAGCACATATTCTGAGTTTAACATGACCTAATATTTAGAACTTTTCCATATGAATTCTAATTAAGTTCAATTTTACACATTTTATATATACATAATTAATTTTTTAACCAGGTGTTTAACTCTATGTGTATTGTCAGTGAATTTTTAACTTTTAGTTTCTTTTCATTCTTTTACTACATTACCATCTTTGAGTCCTCATCTGTAGTCCAATGTAACCAGTCTGTTATCAACGTATTTTCGATATGAATGTTTAAATATCCATGATTATGCCTAATTCAATTTTTTTAGTCCATCTCATGCAAGAAATGAGAAACCCTGCCAATTGCCTTATTATCATTCCGATGTGCCATGTATTTAATACTCCAACCACAAGTCCAGCAAACTAAATGCAAAAGAAAATGCAGTCTTGTTAGTGTAACCTGTGTTTACTGAAACTATGCTGGGCTCTGGTCATTAATGACAGCAAAGTATTCACAAACCAATTGCTTATAGTTTTTCCTCTAATTTTCTTAAAAACTGCTATCAATATCCCCCATCTCTATATTGAGCACATAAACCTTTTCCCCACGTTGAAAAGCTGCCATATTTGTCTCCATGTCATCTCCCGCTAATTCTGACATTTCACTGAATGCTTGACCAATTATAATAGTATCTTGTATTTAAGTACTTTCAATGTGCCACATAGTTTGCTTAAGAGCTTTGCACACCTATTCCATTTAATTCTCATCAAAACCCCATGCTTTAGATATCAGGAGTCCCTTCTTCATAAAGGAAACTCACTTAGAGAGGCTAAGGAGTTTGCAGAGACCCAGCATCCAATAAGCAGCAAGCAGTGCCGGATTTAAGAATTCCTGCTTTTAAGTGTTCCTCAGTTACTCTACAAGCACTTCTTGATAACCTGTCATGCACATGGAATTGTTGTCCCTGGTACCTCGGGAAGATGTGGCAATGTTGACAGTCACCAACTTGTAAATGTTCCATCCATACCCTCGTAAAATACTAATTATCTACCACTCCACTACCATTCCTCCTCTCCCTTCTGCAGTGATAACTTCAGGGCATTTCACTGCTTACTAGTAACCTCGGAGAACAGAGGAAGGAAGGGAGAGGATGTCTATTTACGTAACTGGAAAGACACTTGAGAATTTTTCCAAATACACAGGGAGTCCCTTTTGTTACTGTTAATTCTAATAAAAGATTTTAAAGTAGAACATTTTTCTTGGCTTAAATGCGGGCTGAGAATTATCTGAAACTTTTGTTTATTAATGTTCCTTTGATGCCTTGTAACCATATATAACTTACGAATTTTAGAATCTGTGTGGGCAGATATTCCTGTTGCCTAGAAATACAACGGCTAGGACCAACTGACAAAAGGTGTACAGAAATGATAGAAAGCTAGGAGAGGAGAGATATGTTGAAATACACCACTACCCACATTCCTTCCATTGCTACTCTAGTTTCAGCATGTAAATCTGAAAGAAAGTACTTGGGAATTATCAATAACATGTCAAATTCATCTTAGAAGCATTTCCATTTTAGGGAAATCCAGTTTGTTCTTCTATTTTATAAAACATTTTCCCGTATCCAGACATACTGCCGGCCTTGCTTCAACATCAGACTTCAAATACACTCTGAATGGTTTTGTATGGAAGTCTCCTTTGCATCCCCATGCCAGATGCCTGGAATCTTCCAGGCTTTCTGTAGGTTGTCCATAAAGGAGTTGACTACCTGATTCCTATCAAAGAGCCTGAACACATTAGGTCAGTAGTTCCTGAGCATGTCCGCCGATCAGAATCACCTGGGAAACTAAAATTTATTAATGCCTATGTCCACCCCCTGAGACTATATGAAATTTAACTGGTATGGGGGAGGGAGGGCAGTTACCTGGACTTTGGAATTTTTTAAAGACGCCCCCCCCAAGTGATGTTAATGTGCAGAGAACTTCTGGAATGGGAAGTATCTTCTCAGTTCTCAGTTCTCTATTAGCCACGCTGTTCATCACTAGACCGTCATCTGCCACAGCATGAATCCATCTTGGCTCTGCCCAAAGGGATCTGGATGTGCAAAGTGCCAGGAGGCCTAGCTTCTACCTTGTTTCATCTACCATGAGTTCCCTTGTATGAACAAATTTCAGGGCATGAACTTTGCACAGGAGAAAAGGGTAGCAATTTAGTTTTACCTAACAAACTGAGATTTCCGAGTTTTCGTTTAAAAATTGCCTGAAAGATGGAACTCTTCTGCAGGCACATGTGTTTTGTTGATCTAGCTTCTCCAAGTTCTTTAATTTTCTAATATTGTTGCAAATGAGAAAGAACAGAGTATAAGAGAAAAACATTGACACCTAGAATTAAAAAAGAAACTTCTATAAAATCACCAAGTCTCTAGATCAAAGCGTGAAAGACTCTAGTGGAGCTTACTAAACATCTGTGTAGAAATACCACAGAAACAGAAAAGAGAGCTCATGTGGTTCAGACACATTGGTTAAAACATTAATTATATTTCTTCCAGGTAAGCAGTTTCCTATATTCAAGGTCTACTAACTACTTTGATGCACATGCCAGATAACCTTCTTCACAGTATATAATGTTTTGAGTTGTAAACACTGTGATTAATCTCCAAAGACAACCTTTAAGACTTGGGACATTTGTGTTCCTCCGGGTCTTGATCATAAGCACCCTAATCTGAAATAGCCACGTGGTTTCCCCTTATCACATCATGCTATTTTAATTCTCAGCACTTCCTGGTATTTTTCTTGTTTATGTATTTATTTGTTTATCCCCCACCAAAATCTGAGCTCCATGATACCACTGGCTTCATCTCACTCAATGCTGTGTCCCTAGGATTTGAAACTTGAACAATAAAAGTTCAATCAATATT
The DNA here is from genome assembly GCF_020171115.1 of Neogale vison. Taxonomy (NCBI): domain Eukaryota; kingdom Metazoa; phylum Chordata; class Mammalia; order Carnivora; family Mustelidae; genus Neogale; species Neogale vison. The sequence continues at coordinate 68,850,186 of NC_058091.1, read as the reverse complement.
GGTTAAATGACTGAATGACCATTCCTACATTCACTGCCCATAGGTAAGTGTTTTATTCAGTCATGTGAGAGTCACAAATTATTGTCCTGCTTTGTAACCTGCAGCCTCAAGTTTGGACATCCACAAAATGGGAGGAATAAGACGTTGACCTCAGAGGACTATTGTGAGCATTATACGAGAGTACATACTTTAAGGACTTGTCATAGTGTATGGCATTTACTAAGAACTCAGTGAATGAAAAATCATACCATAGAAATGTATGTCTATGACATTTATGGGGGAACAGAAGTAGTAAGAGAAATACTATGATTTTATTTTACTGATCACTTTTAAAACCTATTTATTATACATGTTCTTTCACTATTAAGGAAGAAAATTGGAATGTTTTTATGTAAACTACTGCTTACTTGCAGGAGAAGAAAGAATAAAAAACCAGGACTCAGAGGAAATGAATCCCGGCTGCTGATCTGTATGGCCACCACACCACTGAATAGGTGTAGAAGACTCAGGTTCTCACCTGTAAAATTGGAGGTGTGGGGAAACTTAGGAGCCCTGAGGGGAATCAACTGAACTCTGAGCTCTTTTTTTTTTTTTAAGTTTGTTTATTTTTTAGCAATCTCTATACCCAATGTGGGGCTCAAACACCTGACCCTGAGATCAAGAGTCACATGCTCTGCAGACTGAGCCAGCCCGGGCATCCCTGAACCCTGAGCTCCTAAGAGCAGTAAGTAAATACACAGAGCAGCAACACTAACCTGTAAAAGCAGTAACTGTTTAAAGTCTTCTCATAATTTTTGGTTACACAAGATGAAGAGGAAAGGCCTGGATAGCAAATTAAATGTGGTCTATACATTATTTGTATAGCACTAGATATATAATTTCAACTTTACAGTTAACAAAAAGTATGCATTTGTAGTTATTTTTGAGGAATTCTCTGCTATGTACTATATGCTATCCTTATGAGCAGGGTTTTTTGGGGGTTTTGTTTGTTTTTTGGGGGGGTCTACTCTAGATTGTAACAAGTTTAAAAGACATAGATTGGGAAGAAGTTTCCTGGGGAACCAGCTGGCTATTTAAAAGTTCTGTACTGGTTATTTTTTAAAATGTTATAGTAAACAGCATCATAAGGCATCCATACTCAAAGTTTTGTCTTTTTCTTTCATACGGACCATTTTTCAGAAACATGTTGATGTATAATGAATTCATTCCTTTTGCCAGCAACTTTATTGTAATAGGGCTCTATTATAAAAAAAGTGAATCAGTAAGCCACCATTCATTTTCTTTGAAGTGGACTCTGCCTTCCCTTACAAGAACCCAGAAATACGCCATTGGTAGTTTGAAGCTCTGAACTTGTTGGGCAGTTCAGGTGCATTATTCCCATGGCTCTTAGGTCTGCCCTGTTTCCTCAGGCTGGCATTATGAAATCATCTGCTCTGCCAGGGAGAACCACATAGCTGTAGAGTATCGTGTGTGGAGCATTACACTGGCTCATGTGTCCTTATTACTAATGCACAAAGCACGACGCTTGGAGAGGTCCCTTCGTCATCTGGAAATCGGGGTGGGGGAGCATAATCTGAAGACTTATAAATATCTCTTAACAAAGCCCCAGCTGAGCTGTGTCAGGGTTGTACGCTCTCTTCATCTTTCCCTTACAGCTTTTCAATTTGCTTTCCAAACATTTCTTTGTTGCCATTGGCTGGGACGCGCTTAAAAGCAGCACATCGTTAACCACAAAGAATGCTCACTGTTTTCTGTGATTTCAAATCACAGCACAATTTCCGAGCACTTCCTCAGCGAACAGCCCAGCAGCAATTACCCTGCTGCTGAAGACTTGCTTCTCCTCCACAGAAATGTTTCATAGAGGCAGCCCGGGAGCAAGGCTGTAACAAATGATGACATATGTTTCAGCCTCCATTCACTGGCGATTTCTACCCCCAAAGGAAGAGTGAATCAATTTTTGTGCAAATTCAACGGGCACATCCAACAATGCTGCCCTCTTCTCTAACTCACACAAACTAGGCATTCATCAACCCGGATTACTTTCCTCAAATGGGGACTCACAGTTGCTAAGTGGCTGGGGTGGGGTGGGATTGCACTGTGTCAAAAAGGGGCAAAGTACAAGGAAAGGACAGGAATCCATCAGGGAAGTGAGAGTTAATTCATTGAGACAAAATAGTGAGGTTTTCAAAAGCCAAGGCGAGAGGAAAGGCTGCTTCCCACCCCCACCCCAGGCAATCCTGTGAAAGCCAGTGCAGAAATGACCTCAGCAGCATCCCAAGGGTCACATTACCCCAAGTGTGAGACCCTCCACAACAGGGTATCTGATAGATGATGCTGAGACCTTCACTTCCCAACCATGTTTCTCTTTTCTTTCCCCTTTGATCAGACCTGGTTATATACCCATTTGGGTCAGTGGATTAAAAAATGGGCAGGGGCAAATTTCCATAAAGCCTCATCTCTGGGTAGAGTTTTAAGGGTGGCCAGGCCTATTGCCTTGAGGCAAGGAAACCAGAACTTGATTTTTCACGCACAACCTACTAGCAAATGTCACACTGCCCTCTGGAGGTATTCTCACTGGCTCCGACTCTGAATTAGGGATCGACAACCACTGAAAAACATGGGAGCTGTAGACTTCTGTAGTCTTTATTGGCAGGGGAGTGTGGAATAGTGTGGGATAACTGTTCACTAACTCCTTCTGAGTGGTGTGAGTAAAAGGAAAGAAGGTGAATAAGTAAATATTGTCTCCCAATCTCAGTAGTGTCAAGAGAGAATAGATGCATGTAGACAGGTGCTCAAAGGTGGTGGTGGGAAGGAGACTGTGACAAGTCAGTGGGGATGGGTGTGGAAGCAAGTATTTTGCAAAGACGGCCACACTCATATATCTTATTCCCCTGAGACGTCCTTATGACATGTTCCTGAGGTGCCACCTCATGTTCCCTCTTGAATCCAGTGAGATACGACTACAACGAAGATCAATCAAAGGCTAAGTTATAAAAGGCTGCTATCTAGTTTCTACCTGGGCCTTTCAGGGTATTCACCACGGGGACCGGGCCACTGAGCTGTGGGGAAGCTGAGTGGCAATATGGAGTGGCCACACTCCCACCACAGGACCAGCTAAGTTTCCCAGCCAAGAGACAACAGCAGCCGCCAGTCAGGCAAGTGATTAAGGGAGACTTCCGATGATTCTAATCGCTCACCTTGGAGTTGACATCAAGTAGCCCCTCCTTGAATTGCAGAGCTGAGAGCAAACTGTCACTGTATTAAGCAAACATGTTTTGGGGTGTTGTGTTATACAACAGATTACCAAAAAAAAAAAAAAAATGGACAAGGCCTCTTCTGGCACTGGACATTTCTTGCCACAGAATAAGCCATGCCTGAAGAGAAATGGGATCTGCCTCTCTGCCTTTCATGGCTTTTCATAATTTGGGTCGATTCGTTACTAACCTTGGTTTTTTCCCTCTTGGCCCCACACTAAGTTATCCATGGGCTCTTATCTCCACGAAAATTTTGTGTATGTATGTGCTCTACATGGTGCTTTGTACAAACTTGGATTGTGGCCAGTATTTCATAATCAGATTTTATTTACACACATCTAAATTTCCATCTTCTCTCAAAAAAACCAAAAGCAAAAACAAAAGATCTGCCAATACCTGATTTGCATTCCCACAAAACAGTAACTCAGTCACAAAAACTCTTTTCCCCTCAATCCTCTCTACTGTCTGTTGCATTGCATCAAGCCCACCACTCTTTTATACTTGCTGTCTAACTTCTATAAGCATTTGGGATTCTGGCATCTATTTTAACCAACAATTCTTTACCGGTTGGCTGGAATTTATTCTTACACAGTCATCTAGGAGTTAATATCCAACTGAAAAGAAAGTTTAAGATAACTAGAAAAATAGAAGTCAGAATCATGAGAGAAAAAAATATCTGAAGGTCAAGTTTTTAAAAATTAAATAAGAAAGGAGGATATAAAATATATAGAAAAAAAGAAAGCTGCAAGGGGAGGTGACCCAGATGTCAATGTAGGGTATTATCAGTGGCCTGATGCCATCTCCAACCATTAGCAGCTGCTGCACATGCTTGGATGCCCCAGAAGCTAATGCTTTGTCTTGCAAAGTTTGTTCTCACTGGGAGTAAAATGACATGAAATCTGAAGTCCACTAATTGAATTACATATACTGTTTAAGGACCCTGTTTACCTTTTTGGTGTAGTTGCTCCTTAACATACCACTGTATGAAGACTCTCAAATTAATAGTTTCTAGAAGAAAGATTCAATTTCAAGTTTTAGAAAATCACCTACCCTGGATGACCCAGAAGGAACTGATATATTTTTTATTTTTAGTGTTTGGTGTCTTTCATTTTATTAAAGAGGTTTGTCTTTTTTTTTTTTTTAAAGATTTTATTTATTTATTTGACAGAGAGAGATCACAAGTAGGCAGAGAGGCAGGCAGAGAGAGAGGAAGGGAAGCAGGCTCCCCGCTGAGCAGAGAGCCCGATGCGGGACTCGATCCCAGGACCCTGCGATCATGACCTGAGCCGAAGGCAGCAGCTTAACACACTGAGCCACCCAGGCGCCCTATTAAAGAGGTTTTTGATCAGTTTACTTTCCATATAACTGATGAGTTATTTCCATATAAAATAACTGAGTGTATTTTATACATCCTAGAATGAGTAGGATGAAGGAAAGGGAACAGTAAGCTTGTCAGTCCACTAAGAGAACAATTATCATACATAGATGAAAATAATGATTTTATTTCCTTGGGAATAAAAATGGAGGGGAAAATCTTATTTCACGCTCATGAAATATATTGGGAAAGAGACCATTTCTAAGGTTAATCTCATAGTGATAGGTATTCACTGATTATTTTGAGAAAATTCATATGGCTCCAAGTTAATCCAAAGAGCATTTAGTTAATTTTTATGCAGTCTTTATGAAGAATCACCAGCAGTGTGAGAACACTCTGTGGCTAACAAAGTCTGTTTTTGCCGTGGGCCAATTACGGCATGTTGAAACAAGACTCTACTTTTGGTCTTTCATTAGATATCAAATTGGATGGATTTTCTAGAAATGCTGCTCTTTTTCGGGGGTGGGGGGGACAATATCAAGTTATCTTTTAAAGTATACCCTGTTTTATGATATTACTATAGAAAGATTTTCCAAGTCCTTCTCAACAAAACGTGCAAAGATAGTTAAGGGACATACTTTTCCCACCCTGAACAAACAAACAAAAGGACTTGGCTCAATTAGGTATTTAAAGAAGATATTTTCTTCTTCATTATCAGAAGAGAATTAGTTATTCAGCTAGTGAGGCCTGTTGTCCTGCGATCAAATTCTTGGTTTACAAATTTGATGTCTGAAATGTTGCTGGAGGAAATTTATACATCAATGACTTCAACAAACCATAGTCCTCCTAAAAGTTCATTTATTGGGGGTGTAGTAAATTTATTTTGGGAGAAAGGGTTAATTTATATAAAAAAAATCAGACAACAGGATGGTTTTGAAGTTTTTATTAACCCAGAATTAGGGTTAAAATCTGATGGCATCTCAGTCAGAAAGTTGTGGAAATCAAACTTAGAAGTCGGAAATAAAATTACTGAGAAAGGTGCTTTGGTATCCAACTAGTGCACTGATTTTAATATCATCAAAACCTTAACCCAAAGCCAGAACAGTAAGGAGTTTTCATTTTGAAGAAAAGACTTTTTAGCAAAGGGCAGTATTTCGGGATGAACATTTATAAGTAACAGAGTATATTCACCATGATATTATGTAACCATGGAAAAGCGCCCAAAAGTTGTGAAGATCAAATTAACAAAGATGTCCAGAAAACCTAACACCTAATCATTCTGGTTTTCTCACCATCCTCCCCCACTCCCCCATTCATAAAGATATATATGAACAGGCAACGTGCCTACTCCGACTCTTTCAAAGCAAATCGGCAGCTGTCAAATTAACTTGGTTGGCCATTAAAAGAAGTGAAAAGTTTCCCCACTTCATAGAGGATTTTGCCTGGGGAACTGTAAGTTTTGCAGGTCTCTGAATGGGCATCCTAACGGGCTCCCAGAATAGCAAAGTTCCTAAACGGTTCTTGGGGACCTTTCATTCATCTCTCAGATGAGGCAGGGGACCTCAGCTCCATGCCTGGGGGCTCCAGAATGGCTGGGATTTGTTAAGTTCTGGGATCCTGGTTCTAGACAGCAAGATAGCAAAGTGCTAAAGCCCCCAGTTCCCTCCAACCCTAATAGCCCTCTCCTTGGGTCCCCAAAGTGTCGTTCTCCCTTTCCAGGACGGATGGACCGGGATGCGTGGCAGGTGTGTATGTGGGTGCTCTAGTCAGTGCGGCGCTGGAGAAAGGAAAGTGTTCCGAGACGGAAAGCTGCCCGGAGTCACCCGTGCTCAGCTTCCCCCGGGACAAACTCGGGGCCGGGCGGCGGAGGCGGGGAGTCCAGCCGCGGACGCCTTTGGCTCGGGGGGCGCGGGAGCCGACCTCCAAGAGGAGCGCGTGCGGGGTTCGGGCTGTAGGGCTGCGGGAGGCTTCCAGCCTCCGCCGCGGAGGGCACCGGGCGGCCCCGGGGGCGCCTGCACTCGCGCCTGCCCCGAGGGCGGGAGGAGACGGGACGAGGCTCGGCGGGGCTGGCTCCCGGAGGGGACGCGCTTACCTGCAGGTAGGGCCGCCCGTGGGCCACGCCGCCCACGACGATGTCCGCCCCGGCCATGGCCCCGGTGGGCGAGAAGCCGAAGCCCACGTAGCCGGCGGTGCGCACCTCGAGGCGGAAGGCGAGCCGGCCGCCCCGGGGGCCCCAGCTCAGCCAGTACTTGCCCTCGGAGTCGAGAAGGGTGCGGTGCGGGAGGGCCCGGCCCAAGCCCCCCGCCGCCGCTGCGCCGGGGAGCAGCCCCCAAAGCAGGAGCAGCGGCCAGCCGCACATCCTCAGGCGCCTCCTGCCCGCCGGCACCTGGGTCGCGCCGACTGGCGGAGCGAAGAGGCGGCTGGAGGGGCGGCGGCGGCGCGCGGGAGGCCTGGGCCCGCCCCCTCGGCCCGCCGCGCGCCCGCCTGCGGAGAGCCCCCCCCCCCCGCCCCGCTCCCGCTCCCCTGCCCGCCGCGGGCGACCCTCGGCCGGTCGGGCTTCCCGCCCAGCCACCTGCGGCCCGGCGTCCCGGTCTTGGTCCCCGAGGTCTGGGCTCCGTGGGGAAGCAAGAGGGGGCGTCCCCGCTGGAAGAGGCAGAAGCCGAGAAAAGGGGCTGGGGCCGAGGGGAAAGGAGTGAGCACGCTAGTCCTGGGAGAACGTGGGCGCTGGTTGGGGCGCGGGACGGGGCGCTGGCCGGGGCGCTGGCCTGGGAGTGAATCCCTGGGGGAAGGCGGAATTGAGGAGAGAAGACAAGTTTAGCCTAGCCGAGAAGGGGAGGAGTTGAGTTATCAAAAGGGATAAATCCTGGGTTTGGGAGGAGGGACAGTGAGAGAAAGTCCCGGTCAGGGCTCCCTAGCCCACGGAGGGACACCATCATCTCCTCCGAGTCATTTCTCCCACGTTGTGGGAGTCCCGAGGCTGGCAAAGTCTCGCTAGTGATGGCAGAAAGTCAGCGCCCTGGTGCTTTCCTTCCTGCTGGGTTTGGTTTAGATTGGTTTTGAGGGAACAAATATGGCCAAACTCCTTCACCATTGTAGGTCAGGATTAAAGCATGCTTTGGAAGTTAGATTATAATTTGAAATCCTCTTTTCCCGCTATGTCAAGTTCTGACCACAGTCACGTTTAGCAAAAAGTGTTTTAGCAAGAAGTGTTTTTTGGTTTTTGGGTTTTTTTTTACCACATCACTCCTGTTTTCAGAACGCTCATTATTCAATGTGGCGACTGTAAATACCTTCTCTATTTATGTGCTCATGTATTTGTATTCTGCCATGTTTCTAAAAAGTTCTAGAGCGGCTTACAAACATACAAACAATGCGAAATAGAAAAATAAGAGAGGATATTAGTTTCAAAGATAAGAGGTTAGGAATAATACTACAAATATGTACCACTTACTTTGGATTTGGAAGCTCTGTACAAGCCACTTATACACCCTGTTTTTTCTAAGTCTTAGTTCAGCCTGCTTCTCCTTTCTCCTATTTTCTCTTTCCATTTCTTTTCCCAGAACTTTCCCAAACTTACTAGCCTGCATCAAAACTTTTTTCTCCCAGAGATTCAGGCATACGTCACCATGTCTGGAAAGTGAACTGCAAGTGGATCCGCTGACCAGGGAGCTCCAGGAGTGGCCTGAGAAGGGACCCATTCCAAAGAGAGAAGGGATGGAAGTCTATAGGTTTAGCCGATGACAAGAGGCTGGCATCAGAGAAGAGGGCTGTTGAAACTGTGGGACAAGGTAAGAAAGAGCTGAGTTTCTACAAGCCCCATGGCTGTGGCTATTGCTTCTGGCTCCAGCCCTGAAGAGAAGAGGAATGTGGAAAGAGAGGAACAAAATGGTGGACATGGAGGCCAAGAGGACTGGGTCTGGGAACCATGTGAGGCACACTCACCACATTGGGCAGGATTAAAATCCTGCTCCGTTATTCCAGAGCAATCAAAGATCAAGTTCCTGCTTTGTGACCCTACTTTATTCCCAGCATGAAAGAGCCTGGAACACATAGCTCTATCTGCTTCCTGAGATTGGTTCTATGAGTCCTAAATTCATATCTAGAAACTGCCCCCCATTTAATGTTTTAGCTTCACCTTCCATCACTCTCAACTCACTCACCCCATGCCCTCTAGACACATGAAAACTGCCTCTAGAATTTTCAAAAGAGAGCCCTGCTGTTTCACATGACTGTGCCTTTTCAGACTGCTCACTCTGCCACATTTGCCTTTTCTCCCCGCCGAAGTATTTTCTGAACCTTTCTCCTATATTTCTGCCAAGATGACATTGGCCCTTCCATAGCGGAGTTCATTAAATGTCCTATCCAGACCTCATGATTGCAGTGCTAACACTTCAGTGTCTGTTGATATGCTTGTTTTCCTCCATTAGCCTCTCTAGATCAGGGACCACTCTGGTTCCCAATCGTAAATGCATTGCCTAAAGTATGGACAAGCATGCTATAAGTGCTTAATAAATACTTATAGAAAAAGTGTATAGGTGCATTTGCAGATCCTCCTGGAAGCATCTTCTTTACGAAGTTGAACAGTGGGGAGAAAGTTTGGCCCCCAGATATGTTGAAGGTTCTGCCCTGCATTAGTATTGGAGTAGAAATAGAAAAGGAGACCACACATGGACACACAAAAGAGAAAGTCTTAAATGGTTTTTATTATTTCATTAAGTAAAACCATTGAATGTGAAGTTAATGTCTTTTGTTTGTCTGTAACTGACATTGTATCTAAAACACCCTGAGTGCTCAAGAAATAGTAAAACTAATAAAATCATCTTGACATCAGGTCAACAAACAGAACATTATCAGCATAATTCATTGGCAAGAGACCCACTCTACTTTGGTTTGAATTATTCCCGTAAATAAAGACAAAAGAGAAAATTTTATGTAAGTGTGGTTCATAAGTGCCTGAGTTCCCTAGACCAATACCAACTGCCTACTCATTTGCACAGAGGGCTCACTTTCTGTGCAATTACTGTATAACTGCTTGTCTTAAATTTGTAAGGAATGCAAGAAGAAAGTGTAGGTACATTAGAAACTTGGGCTAGAGGCACCGGGGTGGCTCAGTGGGTTAAAGCCTCTGCCTTCGGCTCCGGTCATGATCCCAAGGTCCTGGGATCGAGCCCCACATCGGGCTGTCTACTCAGCAGGGAGCCTGCTTCCTCCTCTCTCTCTGCCTGCCTCTCAGCCTACTTGTGATCTCTGTCAAATAAATAAATAAAATCTTTAAAAAAAAAAAAAAGAAAGAAAGAAACTTGGGCTATATGGCAGAGAGGAGAATGAAATCAGTAGCACGGGGTTTCAATTTTATTATTTTTCAAACTATTGTTTTTGTAAAAATGATACTTGCTCCTTATTCAAAGAAAAAAAAAAAGTCGGGAAGTGCAGGGAAGTTTGAATAAGAAAGTAAACTAAAAAGATCACCTGAAATTCCACCATCCAAAAATAACCCTTGTATGCATTCTGAGAACATCGTTCCAGAACTGAGTCCCATTAAAATCTTGGAGAAATATCCTGTGGGACAAGAATTTGCAAAGAAACAGGTGAATTAATTTTGGAAGACTCCACTTGAAACAAACAGACTCTAAACATGCCAGTTACAATCCAATTGTTCTGGGTTCTTCTAACCACATGTATCCAAAAAAGAAACAGAACAGGCAAAACTGAAGATTCATCAAGGTCTTACTCAAGGACAGAACATTCAACCAAATTACTCATTCTTAAAATGAATCATTTTCTCACACTTTTCAATCAGGAATTTTAAATGTAATGTTTATTTTGAATCCTCACCCATTCCGACACACCACTGGAGCTGGCCAGTGTGACTACCCCCACGCTGAGCTTCCTCACCTTCCTACCCTCTGCTCTGAGGGTTTATTTATATTTCCACATTCATCAGCTGCAATGGGGGGAGGAGAAAGGAAAAAGGAAAGCCCAAGGGACCCTAACAAACCAATGCAAAGTTGCTTGGCATGAACTGGAATTGTCTGAAATAGGTTGTTTCTTACACAAATAGAGGACTATCATAATTTTCCTGTCTACTTGGACCTAAGGTGCAACAATAATACTAAATATTTATAAAGTTCCTGTCTTCTAGGGAGCTCAAAGAAAAATATTTATGTAAGTGATCTCAGCAGTTGTCCAGCATTCAAATAAGGAAGCTGAAGCATTTTCTCACTGTTCTGTGGATAGGCTTAGTTAGCAGACCAAAATTGGTCACTGGTTCAAGTTAATATTGAGTCAGTGGCAGAAAAGCCAGAAATAGAACTTGGGTTTTGTCCTTCCTTCCTCCCTTCCCTTCCCTTCTCTTCCCTACCCTCATCCTCCCTTCCCCTCTCTTTTCTCCCTCCCTTCCTTCTTCCTTTCTTCTTTCCTTCCTTCCTTTTTTATTCCTTCCTTCCTTCCTTCCTTTTTTCCTTCCTTCCTCTCTATCTCCCTCTATCCTGGTTATAAATGCACTGTCTAGAGTATGGACCAGCATGCAGTCGGAGCTTAATAAATATTAGTATAAAATATTTATTACATCACCTTCAATAAATAATAATTTTTTTTGTCTAAGATTCATTTATTTATTTGAGAGAGTGTGCAAGCGAGTGGGGCAGGGGGCAGAGGGAGATGGAGAGAATCTCAAGCAGGGTCCAGGCCCACGGGGGAGCTGGACTCCACATTCCGTCCCTGACGTGAGCTGGATGTTTAACTGACTAAGCGGCACAGGTGCCCCCCCACCCCCCCAAATAATAATTTTTAAAACCACCAGGTCATCACTGGGACACTTCCTTCCAGCAGAGCTGATATTTTTCATATAAGCAAGATGTTTGACCCACTATTAGCCAAACAATCTATTCCTTATTGTAATAATGGGAGAAAGTAATGATGACTGTGGGTGAATAGAGAAGATGAGGCTATAGTACATTTACTTTTATCATCAGGACGCTGAGGTGGGCTTAACTGACTTCTTGAGGTTACTTTGCAATGGAGGGCCAGTTGGCATTGGAAATCATTCTTAGGTTCCTACATATGAAAATAAAAATAACAGCAGGCAAACCATTTCTCTGTTGCAAAACCTACACTTTGGCATTATCTGTAAACTATGTTCTGAAATAAGATTGTTTCAACTAAGAACAGTCTGTGGAAGAAAAAAAAAGTAATATTCTTTTTTATCACTCATGACCGTCTGTTAAAATGTCCCTTTATGGGGAACCATGATGTCTAGCAATAACATGGTAGAGAAGAAACTGATTGATACTAGTATTTAGCCTATAAGACTGTAAAGCCATACTTTAAAAGTTGTTTGTGTATTGATGAGACCAATAGGCCTGGAATTTTGCCATCCATTAGAATGATCTAGAGCTTATTGAAAATAACCATGTCCTCACATTTTAGGAAAGTGCCCTTCTGTGGAGATGAAGCAACATTAGCTGTCAGTGATTGTGGGAGGAGAAATGAGGGGTGATAACATGTGCTGAGTTAATCCTAGGAATGCCAGTTTTGGAAGGAACCTGGTCAGTATTCTCTTCCTGCAGCTGGAGAAGGTAAGTTTCTAGAGAGAAGCAAACTGTTCAGAGCTACAGTGTTTTAGTAGATACAAACAGGATGGTTAGGTTTCCCACACAATGAATAACAATGTTGGGTTCTTTCCCCATCCTTCTCTTAACAGTTAATTCTTTTCAATGTCTCATGCTCAACCTTAGTATTGATTTTACCAAGTTCTAACCTCCATAAACCTATTTGGAGAAAGAAGAAAGAGAAAGAAGTCAATGTGAACACGGTGCTATTCTCCCAAAGTTTAGGCCCCTCCAGATATTATCCTCCTGGTTATGCAGTAGATTAAGTAAGTACTTGTGATTTTGTGCGCTTATACTTCCATGGCCATCGATTAAAAGGAAAGCCTGGGCGATCAGATGAAATGAGCAACCAGTATCTGTTCAAAACTGAATGCGAAGCTGGCTGCACACTGGATATGAGATGATTCAGTACCACTTGATCCCAAAATCCCACATGCGGTTTCGGAAAAATTTAAAGCAATCTGTACTCTAATGGGGGAGAAAAAAAAACCATAAAGACCAGATATATAAATACAAAAATGTAATTATCCATAAAGTTCATTAAGTCATGACAGTCATTACTAGGCATAATAACTAACAAAAAGAGGTTCCATTAAGTAAAGTAGTGGACTAATTAGCAATTATTTTTCCATGTGGAAACTGGCAAATATAAGACCCAGTGTGGGATGAGTGTTAGATAAGGTTCTGAAGCTTTCTAAGCAATTGCTTTCTAAGCAATACTTAGATAAAGAAGAATGCAGCAGCGGGACTGGGGCAGGTGTGCGACCCCAGCAAGGAGGCATCGGGGTACCAGTGTCCCTGGGAGAATCGAGGCTGCAGTGGGAATGGACAGGATGCATCCAGGTCCTCCTGCACCCCCAGCTCTGTCAGAGGCAGTGAACAGGCCATGTGAAACGGGCCAACACCCTTCCAGAGAGTGACAGGAACCGAGAAAGGAAATTTAAAAAGGATAATGGGCCAAAGTGTGGGAACAGGAGTGTTGGGCAGCACCGGAGGGCACCTCTAAGGAGATGATTTCTGAGCTGAGGTCTGAATGTTGCCTGGGAGATGCTCAGGAAGACCATAGGAAAGGTGTTCCAGAAGCAACAGCAAGTACAAAGGCCTAACCTCAAGGGGCTGACTGGAGCTAGAGGTTGAAAACACTGAATTGAGAACCAAGCCCCACAGGAAAACAGAGCTGGAATCTCAGCCCAGTTCTGTGTGACCCACAGCCCCATGGCCTCCCTACTACATTGCCTCTCAACACAAAACTTCTGGCCCCTGAGAATTTATCTTCTAGAACCAGCAGAGGTCAAGAGTTCTTTGGAGAAGGCAGCTGTGAGGCTTTAGTTAAAATCCTGAAGAGCTGGAAAGCACCAAAGTCCAACCACAGAAGACAAGCTAAGCCAATCACGGCCCACTTTATAAGGAATCTCTTGCAATAGTTGAAAATGCTAATTATAAGGATGGAAACATAGGGCAAGGCCCATCAAAATATGTTGAGTAAGAAAAAGCCCCATGCAAAGTAGTCCGTATGTCATGATAACAATCATGTCAAAATATGACCATGTGTAGGGACTGAGAGAAGGTGAAGGTGAACAGACTTGTGTGTTTGCTTGAAGGAGCTGTTTTTGTCACATTCAAATTCATACTTTACAGTTAATTTGTTATTCTAAAGAGTCTCTGTGTCTCAATCTATCCTACCCCACCCGCAAAAGCCTAGTTTAGGTCCGCCTGGGTCTGTCACCTGCATCAATACCTTCTTCTGGAGTTGTTGGGAGGAAAATGTGTGATAGCTTCTCATGGCGCCCTGTACCTTTTCTTCATGGCGCTTGAGGCAGGCCAAGTCATTGAAATCCCCTTCTGCCCTTTCCGTGTTCTACCTCCAACCACCCCACCCCTGGAAATATTGTAATTCTTTTTACCCAGATTTTAGCCTGGCCCTCAAAGACCAAGAACCAAAAGCTTCAAGTCTACAGCTCTTCTCAGCTTTTGAAAACTAAACTCATTGAAGAGATTATACCTGGGGTGAGGGGCGGAAAGAAGAGGGCCTGTGAGAAGCTAGGAGGAGGATTCCTTATCAGCCGCATAACAAGAAGGGACTGTGTACCTGCTCTCAGAGAGACTGCAACTCAAAAGGATTAATAAAAATCATTACAGCAGTGTAACTGACACTAAGTATTTATTATGAACCAGACCGTTTTCTTAGCAAAAAAAAAGAAAAAATACACATATGTATATGTATATGTATGTATGTATATATATGTATGTATGTAAAAAAAAAAAAGGAAGAAAAAGGTATTTGTTTCCTATGCTGCAAGCTTTTATTTACTGTCATTTGTAAGTTGAAGCTCTAGTCTTTTTAAAAAACATTTTATTTACTTATTTGTCAGAGAGAGCAAGTGAGCAAGCTCTAGCAGGAGAAGTGACAGGCAGAGGGAGAAGAAGGCTCCTTGCTGAGCAAGGAACCCAATAAGGGACTCGATTTCAGGACCCTGGGATCATGACCTGAGCCGAACGCAGGCACTTAACCGATTGAGCCACCCAGTCCCTTGAAATTCTAATCCTAATCTTTTGGAAATTTCTGCATTTAAAGGTCCATATTAGAAGTTAAAGAAATTAAAGATGAATTATCTTTGAAACTAAAGATAACTTAGCCTCACATAAATGCAATTTGGTCTTAAAAGTCATCTTTTACCAGGGCACCTGGGTGGCTCAGTGGGTTAAGCCTCTACCTTCAGCTCAGGTCATGATCTCAGGGTCCTGGGATCAAGCCCTGCACCGGGCTCTCTGCTCGGCAGGGAGCCTGTTTCCCCCCTCTCTCTCTGCCTGCCTCTTTGCCTACTTGTGATCTCTGCCTGCCAAATAAATAAATAAAATCTTTTAAAAAAAAAAAAAGTCATCTTTTACCTCACTTAATTTTTTAAAAAGCTATAGTTTTTAATGTTGTAATTGACCAGATAATTACTGTCACCTCACCTATAGCAGAGCTTACCAAAACTGTCTGTCAAAACCCCAGGCCATCAAAAATTTAGCTTTAAGAGTAAAACTATCAGTAATAATGAGAAACAGGAGCATGACCAGAAAGTTAATTTCTAAAGAGCCCTATCTTTGGGGAGAATATCACTGTATTCACAATGCCTTCTTCTTCTTTACTTTTTCTCCTTCCATCATGTTTAGGGAAATTAATATTTGGTAAAAACAAATTACAGCCATGAGCTAGAGACATTTAAAGAATAAAGAGCAACTATTAAGAGGAGGTTATGGACAGAGCCAGGTGTTGTAACTCTTGGGAGTAAAACCATAATAAGGATAATGATCATCACAATAATAATAATACATTTATTGAGTACTGCAAATATGTTACATGAACTGTCTCATTTAAGTTTCAGAGTAACTTTTATGAAGTCAGTAGTGTTGTCTATTTGGAAGAAATTGAGGAAGAAAATTGCTTTTCGATTTATAAGCAGCAAAGACAACAGGATCTTCTCTCAATTGTGAAGGACAAAATTCCTTTTATTTATTTATTTTTTTAACTACCATAAACTGTCATGCATTCTAAAATTTTCTATGTCTCTTATCAAACCCACTCTATTGGTAATATTTTTATTGAATTAAAGTAAAATAAAATAAAATAAAATAAAACAGAAAACCAATTTGCTACAGATGTTTGGATCTTTCCTTAACACAAATCTCTAAAACTTTATGTGGTTACTGAGTTCCCAGCAGAATGGCTATATGCTGAGATTGATCATATGGCAATGGAACATATGAAAATTTAATGGTGAGGAACAATATGTGAAGGGGAGAAGTAGGTTGAAGTTGAAGGAAGTGAGTCATTTTTTTATATTTTATTTCTCTGTCTCCTCCCTATACACACACACACTTTAAAGTAATTCAATTATTTTTGCTAGAGGGAATGGAAATGATCAATCCATTTTTCTCCTTTCTCAGATGTTAGGAAAAGGACAACTAGAGGTGTTGAAACTCAAACTTGACACAACATAAAATGAGAGTTAATGTCTTTAAAGGAACAACTTAGGAAAAAAATAAATAAATAACCTAGCTCTCCTTCTCAAGTATGTAGCTAGTGCTTAGAATTCACAGCAGCAAAAAAGTTATAGAGAAAATTGCCCTTATCATGCTTTTTTTTTTCAAATTGTGGATTTATATTGTGACTTCTAGTGACAGTACAGTGAAGGCATTTTAAATAATTATGACCTTGACTAAAAGCATTAACCAGTTAACATGTATGACATATTTTAAAAACTTGTCTTTTAAAAAAACTGACAAGATTTTATTATTGTTACTTATATTGCAGGTCTGTAAAGTCAGAAAAAAAAATCTAAGGAAGTCAAAAATATAATGATTTGGGATATAAGCCAGAGAAATCAAAATATTATATCTGTATCTCTCATATTGCTGAAAAGCTTTTTTCGCTATCATAACCAATGTTTTGAGGTGAAAATATTTCTAAAAAAGTCTTCCCTTGGAGAGTAGGTTTGTCTATGTAAAAAATATTTAAGAGGTCTAAGTATTCCAGGAAAGGGAATTGACCTGACCTAGGGAATCACTCTGACCTGCCTGCTACACAGAAGAAACCACAGGATCGGCCACAACAGACCATTCCCTGCTCCACTCTTCCTCTCTCTTTGAAAGTGATGCCTTAATTCGGTCTTACAGAAATTCCTGGGTCAATTCATTTCCCAAGGAAATAATAAGGAATACCAAGTAAAGAACATTAATTTGAATTCTCTGATTCACTGGGAACAAAAGCGAACACCACGTAATAAAAAGCACATTATTCGAGAGTGGCAAAGTTAGGCAAACTAATAAACCCGATGACAGTAACTTCTTAAAACACACTTGTCATCAGTTCTGAATTACCTAGTGAAGCAAATGACCCCTTTGATATGGAGAAATAACCTGGAAAGTGTTTATCTAAGGGGGTATGAATTCCATATGGTTTTTTGGTGATGAAGAGTAGAAAAAGAACTAGGAAAAGGCAGCAGATTGAATCCCACTGAATGAGTCAGAAAAGGGAGAAGGAAGGGACAGGGTCAAGAGGAATACCAGAGTCCTGTCAACATTAGTCACATGGCCTCAGTGTCCATCTTCCATATCCCATTTCAAGGTCACTCTCCATCAATTATGGCCTTTGCCCTGATTTGGCTTGTTTGTGGTTTTTCTCAATAAAAATAGAAAGCTGTCCTCCTACGGGCCCTGGGTCCTCAGTGACTCAGTCAGTTAAGCATCTGCCTTAGGCTCAGGTCATGAGTGGGGAGAGGGCAGTCCCTGGATCCAGCCCTGCATCAGATTCCCTGCTCAGTAGGGACTGGGCTTATCCTTCTCCCTCTGCCCCTCCCCCTCACTCATGTATGTGTGCACATGCTCTCTCTCATTCAAATGAATAAATCTTTAAAGAAAGAAAAAAAGAAAGCTCTCCTTCTAAACCCAGGGAGTAGATGCTTGGGATGTTCTAACAGAAAGCAGAAACTTAACTAGATTATTCAAGACAGCTCTGCCCAGCTAACTACCATATTGATAGGAGGGGAAAACGAGTTGGTGCAAAGGGAAGATAGTAGGAGTAGAGCTTATCTAAAAGAAACTTAAGGATTAAAATAAAAATTGAAAGTATATATGAGATACGAGGTCAGATTTATGAGCTGTCTTTGAGGCAGTTTGGTTAGTAGGATGATCTCCATGTACAGGACAGTATTATATTGGGGAGTACCACATCTTTAAAATCAGAATGTCTAAGCAAATTGTAATTTTTATAGAAAGAACAGTTTTGGGTTTCTGTGTTATTTTTAAGATTTTGCTTATTTATTTGACAGAGAGGGACACAGCAAGAGAGGGAACATAAGCAGGGGGAGTGGGAGAGGGAGAAGCAGACTTCCCACTGAGCAGGGAGCCCTATGCGGGGCTTGATCCCAGGATCCTGAATGCAGACTTAATGACTGAGCCACCCAGGTGCCTCAGAAAGAACTGTTTAAAAAGTAAAAAATATGACTCAAATTGCTAGAAAGAAATGTTCACAGTATACATTCTATAATGAAGAAGCTCGTTTATTCAGCTTTCTGTAAATAGCTACCAGGATTTAAAAGCTTTTGTATTTTTACCAATGCTTAAAAATTACTAGATCTGCTGATTTTTATGGGAACTTCTAAATAAGCAAACATAAAAAGAAAATTCACATGTATTGTGAAGCCAAACCTTTCTAAGAAACCATCATGTTTACACAGCTCTATAAAAAAAGAACACTTCCTCAATTCATCAGGATTAATCCCTTGAAATATTTTTTATTTGAAATTTGTGAACTTTTAAATTTAGACTGCATCCCAGGGTATTATTTTGTTTATTTATTCAGAAATATTTTTGAGAACATCTGTGCCTGTAAATCTAGATACTGACAATATCTCAAAAACCAAAAAATCTGTCCCCTCATGGAGCTTTCATTCTAGTGATTTAATGAACTCAGAAGCATTAGAAGATGAACCAAATTCTAGGTAGTCAAAACCTGACGGGTTTTTTTTTTTTCTCCCCTTTTGACATGGTTACGGAACGCATTTTTCTTTAATATAAAACCATTTTTGAAGTATGCTCACTTTCTTATTTTGAGCTCTATCAAAAGAAAGAACAAAATAATGGCCTCCATTTTCCTAAATAAATAAAGTGTTGAAATGTTTTGCTCCATGTGGTAAGAATTACCGGAACATGGAGACTAACTAAAACAAAGCAAAAATTTGGGGGAAGAGTATTTATATAAGAGAGAAGTGCATCAGTTCTTACTGGAGCCAAGACACAAAGATTAAACCACTGTAAAGAAATAACACATCCAAAATCTAAGGAAACAAAAGGGGGTGTGCCGTTTTGAGCAAGACTGGAGTATAAATTTCACAGGGGTCTGAAATGCTAATGCATTTTGTTACGAAGCAAAGCTGTCTAAATTATCAAATTAATTTATTAGGAAATAAATTCAGTCAACCAAGTGAATGTTTGCATCTGACATTTTGAATGATTAGCTTTGTTACGTAAATATTGTCATCTCTTCCTGCCTTCTATTTACTCAGATCGCTTCACACACAATTATTCTTTGGATCCCAGGGTTCCAGCTTCACTTCCGCAGTCTGATTTCTTCTGCATCCGGACCTCACCGTCCAGACCCCCTGCCTCCAACACACACACACACACACACACACACACAGTTAAAATGTGTCTCTAATTTCACAACGCATTTCATAACCACACGTTTAAGAATATGTACATATTATGGGATAGCTCTCTGTGCCTAGAAAACACACCTGCATATACAACATCTTCCTGTATCTATTTAACACATGTTTGCAAAAGTTAAAACTCAGCTATCCAGGCTACACTTGGAAACAGATTATAGTTTTTAGGAACCCGGCAGAAATGGAATCCTTTCTTCAGAGACACGTTTTTTGTTTTTTGGTTTTTTTCCTCAGCCAGTTATTGGGAAACTTCTGCATATCCTGGAAAATACTCCCCCACAATCTTGGTCTACTCAGCAAATTCAAATGTTCGGTTTAAAGCAGATTCACATTTGAAGGCATTATTTCACCGCTCGCAAATACAGGTACAGTTTGCTTTGCAGCATAAATAGGAATATACTGGAAGCATTTTCAAGTGGTACATTCTCTAAATGTATGGTATTGAATTGAAGAAACCCAGCTTGTGATGGTAGGGACGATGGTGACTCATCATTGTCATTTATGATTCTCTTTCTCACCCAGTCCTTCTTCCTCTTTCTCTCCCTTCCCTCCTTCCTTGTTTTTTTTTTCTCTCTCTTTCTCTGTGTCTCTCTTCCTTCTCTTTCTACAAGCAGAGTATACCTATCGATAAGGTATGGATTCATTTTTTTAGAAAATAAAGAGCATGGACTTTGGAGTAGGAGACCACTGGATTTGAATCTCAGCCCTGCCACTTGCCAGCTGTGCAACCTTAGGGAAGTTAGTGAACTTCTCTGTGCCTCATTTTTTATCACTTATGAAATGTAGATATTACTAGTTATCTCATAGGACTGAGCTCATACTTACAAAGTCCTTGAAGACTGACACTAGGAAGTACTGTGTAAGTACATGTTAAATAGAATAAATAAATAGGCCTAAAGAAAAAACTGTTATTGACTCCTAGAAATAATTTCTCTAGAACAAAACCATGGAATAATAATCTAGCCACCCAGGTTTTTTTGTTTACATCTGATGGTGCACCTGCTCTTACATGGCAAATATATTCCATTTCAAGAAATTAAAATGGATTCCTTTTGTCCAGTTAGCCCACACTTGTAAATAAGAACTCCAGAAGTTATCTGTTGTTTCCATCCTATTGGTCGTTAATGAAAGGGAGGCTTCCTTCTGAATTAGACATGAGTGGAGAAGGAGCATGGAGAGGGAGAAAAGTACGGCAGAAGTGACAGAAAGCAAAATACAGGAAAGCTGGAAAAAACATTTAAAACCCCTATAATTAAAAGCACGCAAAGAGTTCAGTTGACCTCAGCTGACTCCAGTAACACAGTTACAAGAGAAGAGGTCTACTCCAGCATGCCGTTAACAGTAAATACAGAGGTGAAGACTTCCAGGAAAAAAAGAACATCAAAGGGAAAGGATGAGAAGGTGGAGGCGCCCCACCCAACCTCCCTGGATGAACTGGGCTTCACATAAGTTGCCAGAGGACTAACCAAACCAGCAGCTTGGACCCAAAGTGTGAATTTTCACCAACCTGGAAGAGGAGGCTGCAGGGGGAGTTATGGGCTGTTATAGGGATGGAGGCGCACGCTGAAATCAGAGACGGACCTTCCCTCTTTTGTCTCTTGAGTAGTGACTGCTTGAGACCCTTGTATGAATAAAGCCCCTCTCAGACTTGCAGACTCTCTCCAAGGCTTTTGACATCACTTGCAAAATACTCGTTTTCCTCCGAGCTGCATGATGTTGCCCTCTGACCTAATGGAAAGATCTAGTTCCTGAGAGAGTACTGAAATAGCTATTCATTTATAAGAAAATTAAAACACAAGTCTATGGACCTAGAAAATCATTTTGAACTAATCATTAATTCTGGAAATTTAAAATGTGAATGTTTGGATTATTTGTCATTGCTTCTTAATTCCTAATTTACTAAATCACTATTCAATATTGACACCCCCCCCCAAAAAATGGAGTAAAGTGTGTGGCAAGAAAAAAAGTCCAAAAGTGTTTTTTACTTATTATTTATACTTTTATCAGGAAAAGGAGAGGGATTTTCTTTGAGATCAGGAGAAATGTAATTTCTCTGTGTGGCAGAGAATGCGGGCTCTGACGATAGCATGTCATGTTGAGATACATAAATCCCCTTACTTATGACCCACCACAGGTCTTGCCCTGAATGTCCCTTTTTCTGAGTGTGAACTCTTTCCAATGAATTAGTTTAAATTACAAAAACTTTCTGAAAAAAAAAAAAAAAACTTTCTGGCACACAGAATGGCATAAAGAATAGTAGAACATGGGACGCCTGGGTGGCTTATTCAGTTAAGTGTCTGCTTTGGGCTCAGGGCGTGATCCCGAAGTCCTGGGATCAATCCCAGGGATGGGTTCCTTGCTCAGCTGACAGTCTGTTTCTCCCTCTGCCTGTTGCCACCTCTGCCTGTGCTTGTGCTCTCTCTCTCTGACAAATAAATAAATAAATAAATATCTTTTAAAAAGAAAAGAAAAATTGAACACATTTTCAAATAAAGATGGTCAACTGAACACTTTATTTGTCTGTACTCCCTTCATCCTGAAGCCCACTACCACGAGTTTTCAAAACCCTACATCCACAAAGAGAAAAAAAATGTAAAGGGGGAAAAGAGCAGCAAATTCTGAAAGCCAAAAAGCACCTGGATCAATGGTAAATGACTTAGCAAATCTGAGAAAACTAAAGCCTAACTTGGCAATAGAGAAAGTCCTGATAAAGGTGACTTAAATCCCAGAATCTCCAAAACAGCCCAGCCCTGCAGATTCCAGATACCCCTGCAAGTAGAGCTGATGGGTGGGGAAGACAGGATGTTTGGAAATTTAGGAATCTTGAGGCAAGCATTTCCCCTCTCTTCCACTCAACTGTGCCTCTTGACCCCTCTTCTCCTCCAGCTCCACACTGAAGATTTACTCTCTAGAAAGTGTAACAGAGTAGCTCTAAATGCAGAAGGGGGTGAGGGGATTAGGAATCACTGAGGGCAGGAGTTCTGGAAGGAAAGAGAGAATAAGTGAAGCACGGAATGTCAGATTTCAGTCTTTCTTTCTCTGCTACTTCTAGAACCCTCAGTGCTGACTTACACCCTCTAGGCGGAAGGTTATTCATTGGAGAATCTACTCAGCCTAAAGATATTATTAGGACCCCCTAATAAAACTGCCCAGTCAGATCACCCTACCATGATACCACAGTGTACAAGTCCCACTAGGTTCTAGAACTTTTCCTTAAACTCCCCAGCTTTTGGTATGAGTGAGATGCAAAGGATCACAGGGTATTTAAGGAAATCCTCCACTATTCTAAAATGAAAGAGACTAAAAGAAAAAAAAATCATCAGAACAATGCAACTTGAGGAATCTGAAACTTTCTGAGAAAACAACAATCAACCAAAATCTATTATTAATATCCTCAGAGAGCTAAGAAAGAATATAGCATCTGTGGAATAATAGCAGGATACCATTAAGAAGGAACAATCGATAATGAAAGGAGTCTGGGAGATTAAAAATAAAATACCATAAAAGAAAAGCTCAAAAGAAGACTTGGAAGATAATGTTGAAAACAAAAACCAAGAAAAAAAAAAAAGAAAAGAAAGAAAAAAAGAGAGAGAAATGGAAATAAGATGCTAAATAACAACTTCAATAACACTAAATCAGCAAAGAAGTTTCTATCTAAATAATAGAAGTTCCAGAGTTAGAAAGCAGAGAAATTTGACTTGAGAGGAAAGGAGAGGTGTTATCAAGTCAGTCAAGAAAATCTCCCAGGAGGCCGCACACTGGATCAGTAGTGGAGCATGGGACTCTTGATCTCCAGGTTGAGAGTTCAAGGCCCACGTTGGGTGTAGAGATTATTAAAAAATAAAATCTTAAGGAGGGAAGGAAGGAAGGAAGGAAGGAAGGAAGGAAGGAAGGAGGAAGGGAGGGAGGGAAAGAAAGAGAGAGAAAAGAAAATTTCCCAGAACTGTAGATGTGGTTCACTGGACTAACGATGAAAATAAAACTACACCAGAGAACATCATCATGAAATCACTAAACAGGGGGTGAAAACAATCTGAAAATTGCTGGAGAAGGGGGAAGCATTGCATAAAACAATGAGAGTTGGTGGCGCCTGGATGGCTCATTCGTTTAATGTCTGCATTCGGCTCACGTCATGAGCCTGGGATCCTCGAGCCCAGCATCAGGCTCCCTGCTCAATGGGGAGTCTACTAGTCCTTCTGCCTTTCTCCCTGCTCATGCTCTCTCTCTCTCTCTCTCTTTGTCTCAAATAAATAAATAAATAAATAAATCTTAAGAAAACAAAAATATGAAAATCAGATTGGCTCAAATTTTCCAGTAGCTAATTGGAAACCTGAAGTCATCAGAGCAAAGCCAACAAATTTCTTATGGAAGATTATTTGCCACCTAAACATTTAGACCCAGCAAATGAGCAGTTAAGGATAAGGGACCAATAAGGAATCTCCACATTAGCAAAACCTCAGAAATTTATCTCCTTTGCATTCTTTCACAGGAATATTCTTTAGGGAAGAAAGCAAGAGATACGATGGTTACAGAGCCATGAATCAGAGTCTCAGCCACCCCTCAAGAATTGATGGAGAGTGATCCAGAGATGACAACTCTGTCTGTCAGAGACACAAATTGATCCACATTGCATAGAACAGAAGGCTCCAGAAGAAAGTTCCAAACTCCAAAGTTGACGGGATATCTGATGTAGAGGTATTGAGAAGAAATTTATGCTTCTGGGAGAATTTAAAGATAGATACATGCCAAATACATAGAAAACTAAGCAAACAACACACATAGGGAAAAATTCGAAAATTTTGGCTTGTGCATTTAGAACTGTGATCCATTTGAATTAATTTTTGTATATGGTGTGAGATAAGGGTCAGATTCTCTTTTTGCATGTAGATAGTCGATTGTCAGTTGAAAGGACAGTCCTTTCTCCCCAATCCCCAAGGAATTATCTCTGCACTTTTGTTGAATGTCCATTCACCATAAATGTTATACCAATACTACATTGTCTTAATTATTATTGTTTTATATTATTCTTTGAAATCAGGAATTCTAAGTTCTCCAACTTTTTTCTTTTTCAAAACTGTTCTAGGTAGTCTGATCTTTTGCATTTTCAAATATATTTTAGGATCAGGTTGTCAGTTTCTGCAATTCTTCTACTAGGTAGAGTTTGGAGAAAATTGTCCTCTTGACTCTTCCAATCTAAACATGAATAGTCTCTCCACTTACTTAGATCGTCCATATATTTTCTGAGCCAAGTTGCAGTTTTTATTTGCCTACCTTGCACTCTTTTGTTAAATTTATTTCTAGGTTTTTAATTCTTTTTGATAAAATAATGAATGGAATTAGTTTCAGATTATTGATGGAATATAGAAATAAAAATGAATTTTGTGTACTGATCTTGTATTCAA
The DNA here is from genome assembly GCF_020171115.1 of Neogale vison. Taxonomy (NCBI): domain Eukaryota; kingdom Metazoa; phylum Chordata; class Mammalia; order Carnivora; family Mustelidae; genus Neogale; species Neogale vison. Next base: position 68,825,391 of record NC_058091.1, on the reverse strand, counting down.
CCCAGCTGAACTTGTTTATTAATTCTAGTGGAATCCCTGGAGCTTTCTGGATTCAAGATCATGTCATCTGGATAAATACAATTTCACTTCTGCCTTTCCAAACTGGATGTCTTTTACTTCTTGCAAGACCCTCCAACACAGTGTTGAATAGAAGTAATGAGACTGGACATCCTGGCCTTGTTCCTGGTCTTGGGGAAGAAACATTCAGTGTTTCATCCATTAAGTATGATGTCAGCCACAGGTGTTCATAGATGCCCTTTATCCAGTTGAGACAATTTTTGTCTATTTCTAAATTGTTGAGCTATTTTTAGCCAAAGTGGTATTCATTTTGTCAAATGCTTTTTCTGTGCTTATTGAAATGATCACATGCTTTGTCCAGCTTTATGATTGATTTTTAAGGATTTTTTTGTGTGTGTCCTCACTCTGACATGCAACATGTAGGAGGTCCCAGTAAAGTTCTAATTTTGATTATTATTAGTTATCCCTAGTTTATAGTGGTTACTGTTTTATTTCTTCTAAAATCTGACTGATCTTTTTTTTCATGTTTGTTTCATTTTAAACTTTCTTTAACTATTTTAAAAATAGTTATATTTGATTTTTATTTTCATAATCCTATAATCTGAGATCCTGAGTGTTCAGTTCTGTAGTTCATTGGAGTCTCACCCATAAAGCTTTGTTTCTTTGTGTGCTTTATAGTTTTATAATGTATGCTCATATCTATTAAGTATATACTAAATGGGAATCATAGAAGTCATGGTCTGAAAATTTGCTTCTCTAGAGAAGATTTAATAATTGATTCTGCTGGACACGTCAAGGCTACCAACCCAAGACCACTTTTTGCACATTTTCTTTAGTCTGGGGCTCTTGGTGCCGGCAGGAAATATATCACCAAACCAGAAGCCACATGAGGGTCTGACTGTGGCTGTTAATTCTTAAGGAACAATTTTTTTCCACTGCACTCAGCCCAATAAAAATGGCCCTTCTTGCTTTCCTTGGTCAGTGGGCAGATTTTTCTAGTTCCCCTTTTGCTAACTATGTCACACTTTTAGGGGTCCAGCTCTACTGTTAGATTCTTACTCCAAATCCTTATCTTTCTGAATGTAAGCTTTAACAATTAACAACTGCTGTAGTTAGATTATGCCTCAGACCCAGGAAGATGGAGACTGGTAGGCAAATCCCTTGGGGGTAACTTAATTTAGCGCTGTTGAACGCTAACGTTTTTCACTTCTTTTACCTGTTTTTCCTTATTTCTTGAGTGCACACTCCTGTATATGCAGTGGTGGTGTATCTAGTTTCTGGGATGGTCTTCAGTGATCTTTCTTTCTGGTATTCACATTCTTGTGTAGTTCCTGCCCACATTGAATCATGGTTGTTAATACCATGTGCTGTAGGGTAACATGGAAATGACAATGTATGTCTTCCAAGGGTAGATGATTAAAACACTGCAGCTGCCATCTTGGCCTCTCTCAGGTATGGCTTGGTCTAGGGGAAACGTGCTTCATGTCACAGGAAGATCCAAGCAGCTTGTGGAGAGGCCCACATGGGGATGAACTGAGGCTTCCCACCAACAATGGGCATGAACCTTCCAGCTATGGGAGGGAGCCACCTGGAAGCAGATGCCAGAGACATTGCTCCTCAATTCTTGATTTATAAAAGTTGTAAGAAATAATGAATGCTTACTGTTATGTTCAGCCATTAGTTAATGGCTTACATAGGTATAGAAATGTAGTACAGGTGGCATTTACTATACCAAATCCAGCCTTTATTTTTTTTTAAGATTTTATTTATTTATTTGACAGAGAGAAGTCACAAGTAGGCAGAGAGGCAGGCAGAGAGAGGAAGGGAAGCAGGCCCCCTGCTGAGCAGAGAGCCCGATGTGGGACTCGATCCCAGGACCCCGAGATCATGACCTGAGCTGAAGGCAGCGACTTAACCCACAGAGCTACCCAGGTGCCCCCAAAATCCAGCCTTTAAAGATGTTTCTAAAGGGAGTGTTCACAGTTTTTTAGCCCATTATATGTACAAGAACAGAAGTCTTAGCTATGCAATAAACATGCAGATTGCCTTCTGTTTCAAGACTTTCTCACTTGCTAATCTCTTACCTGGTCACCTTATCTAAAATTTCAAAACCTATCCTTCTTGCCCTCTTTCCCTGTTATTTCTTTTACTCCTTAACACTTATCATCACTGAACATACTAACAATTTCTTTTTTTTTTTAATTGCCTATATTCCAACTAGAACATATACTCTCTTGAGAGCAAGGATTTTGTTCTGATTCATTTCCTCTGATGCATGATCCAAGAACGGTGCCTGACAAATAAATAGAAAGTGTTCAATAAATATTTGTAGAATTAATGAAGGAGTAGAGGAATTTTAGCCCAAACTTCAGTCAACATTATCTTGATAAAAACTTCTTCTGTTATAGTCGCCTATTTCCCCAAAGCTTTCATAATCCCCAATACTATCAGCCATGAAATCTCAGTTCTCCAGATCCGGAGGTTGAGTACGCCACAGTCTTCCTCCCTTTCAGTTCTTTTCCTCTTCATGTCCATAGCACTCATCTCACTCTTAATTACTGAAATCATTGAAATTACTGAAATCACTAAAAAGTCCCTGAGTTTCACATTTTTCTAGAAAGGGTTTGCTTTGACTCCAGTTTGAGATCTCTTATCTACTTAATACCTCCATATTGAAACTAACCCTTTTCAGATCTCTAAAATGGGAAAGGGGTATAAATTTCACAACTTTATCCATTCATCTGCCTTCCTCCAACCTCACTTAACTTTTTAACCTAGACGTTGTGAACCCCATTCCTCATAATAGTAAACTTGAAAAACCAGACTCCTACACCAAGTAACATTAGAAAACCCCAGGAAGAAAACTGAGTGCAAAGTCTTTTAAGAATTTTATTCCTCCTTGCATACTTAGCCAAAATGGCCTTTTTATGTTAGTTTAAATGCCACAAAAAGATGATGTTTATTTGGATATTCTTCTCTTAAAAAGGAAAAGTTGTGTTTGTTATTGTAAGTTTTAAAGTAGAGAAGAATGCTAGAGTCTAAATAATGACAAAGAGACCCGGTTGGACTTATTCCTTGCTTCCCTCTTACAGATTTTGTTGCCCAGCACACTGATCAAAGCATACTCATCTATTGTATTAAAAACAAAACAAAACAAAACAAAAAACAGTTGGTTTTTTAACTGAAGCAATATTGTCCTGAGAAATGTTACTAGGAAATATTTTCTTGACTAGAGTATGAAAGAGAAGGTTATTTCTGTCTTTGGAACATATGGATGTTTTAAATATGCCATGAAACTGTCATTTGGCTAACTCAAAATCTCCACATGGCCAGTGAACCAAACCCATTATGCTAGAAAATGTTTGTTGGGTTTAGATTAATTCAGCTGAAAGAGTGGTGGAGTGATACAACAGAGAATCCAAAATCACTTGGAATCAATAGTCTACCAAAACAGAATAAATTTTTAGTTCTCAAAGTCTTTTTTTAAAAAATATTTCATTTATTTATTTGACAGAATGAGATCACAAGTAGGCAGAGAGGCAGGCAGAGAGAGAGAGAGAGGGAAGCAGGCCCCCTGCCGAGCAGAGAGCCCGACGCGGGACTCGATCCCAGGACCCCGAGATCATGACCTGAGCCGAAAGCAGCGGCTTAACCCACTGAGCCACCCAGGCGCCCTCAAAGTCTTTTTTTAATGATAAGATAAAAACTTTAAAAAGGAAATATAGATCCATTTCCCATCATATGTTCTAATGGTGAGGATTACTGTTACTGTCAATTTAAATGGAACAGTTAATACATGTTTGCAATTCATCATTTCATATAAAATATCTCCAATTCTCCTTTCTTTGAGATAGTCATATATTGTTTTACTGAGACCAACTTGCCCCTTGTGACCAGTTTAAACTGTTTGCAACCCTCTAGAGAGAAGCATTTTCGGGTATACCCAGGAACAAAATGGAAGCAAGTATGTGAACAAGCATGGAGGGAGGGAGAATAGATGGGCACACCTTTTGTTTGTCATACTACCTGCAGGTCTGAGACCAAGCTGTCAGGCTTGTGTCTTTTCAGGACATGGGACACCTTTCACTGAGTTCATGTGAAACTTAAATGTATGTAATTTTCCTGGAAAAAAGTCCCTCTGTGCACCTGTGCCACATACGGTATTCTACTAGGTACTCAGGCTATTGTATTCCAGGAAATCTGAGCTAGATTAATTTTATATGAGCTAATGCAAGAATCTGTATACAGATTTTAGAGGAATCCATGGTGCTTTTTGGATAACACTCAACAGCCATGGAGAAGACAAAGAGACTCAAGTCTCGGGATTGAGGAAGGAAAGACTGTGTTCACCTTCAGAGAATTCTTAATTTTGAATGAGGAAGATGAACTTGCATTGATTCTCTATTTATACATTATATATATAATATATTTATGTAATAAAATATAGAAATAATGTAATATACCATAAAAATACATATAATATAGAAGTAAAGATAGCAAAGTTGTTAACGGGATGGAGTATTGCAATTGAAGAGGAGAAAGGTTATAAGACAAGACCACGGGTATAGTAGGACAGCAAGTGCTTAACATCAAGACATCCTAGGTCTTTTTAGGTCTTCGGGCCCCCTGGCTTCCACCAAACTTAAGCCTGAGAGAGCTCCAGATGTTTGTTCTCAGGGCATTTTCTGAAATACAAGAGAAAGAAGTTTATTTTATGACTCATGGGGTAGTAATACTTGACCCCTGCTCATATCTGCATCCAACAGGACACAGTTACTCTTGGTTCCGTCCCCCTCTTCTAAATTGAAAGTCGTGGAGCATGAGTGTTTGAGACCCTTCATTGACCAATTCACTCAGATGCTCTCTCCAAACTGAAAAGATAAAAGATATGCATCAACTGACTCAATAAATTTTTTTTTGAAGATGCAGGAGAAGAATAAAGGGTGAAGGGTATAAATATAAACATGAAACTCAGTCCATCACCGAACAACCTCAACCTGTTTTGAAGTTTTAAAGGTCCAAGTTCAGACTGGTCGTCGGTATCATAATGTAGCTCTGTTCTGCACAAGATTTAATACCATGTTCTATATTAGAAAGTCAATTGGTTAACTGAGTAAAATATTTTTCTGTGTTTCTTTTCTCTTATCTTCTGGATATAAATTCACCATCATCTTTTTCTCCATCCCTAACTAGTTTCCTAATGATGAGCCTCCCAACTGCCCTGCCTTTTGCTAGCCTTCCAAGTCATTTGTAAGTGGGGAAATGTTTTGAAGTCAAGTATAATGTAGAAGAATTGTGATCATTGCCTGCTCTGGAAATATGGCTTCATTTAGAGTGTTTATAGTTATTAAACTCTAGGAAAAATATAATTGAAGAGAGGTAATGTGAACGCAGAATAAATTTTTCTTGTTTATAAATTGCTTTAAGTTCACTAAAAACAACCTATGGTAGATTTTCTCAAGTGTAAACAGTGTTGATTTTCAAATGTCAAAAGTTGCTCATTCAATCATGCTCTTTCTTCAAATGGAGCCAAAGGGTGTAGTAGTAATCATCACTGTGCAAGACTATCTTAAACCAAATCTGAGGCTACAAACAGAAAATGCCTTATTATTTTTATTCTCTTTAAAGGTTAACCACTAGAAGTTTAGAAAGCAAATTTGATATTTTCTAATATTTTATCCTTGGTGCTTTTATTCTAGATATTTGATATCTCTGTTATTTATTGATTTAGCATGTGCTTTTCAATATTTAGGTTGGTTATTTTCCTGGAATAGTCAGTTAAATTGATTTTTTTTTCTGTGAAATCTCTTCTTTATTTGAAACCAAAACATGTATTAATTCTGTGTCAGTCTTCCACCCTTCTTGCATAAGCTTGATTCTTTAAACATAGATATACTGAAGGACTACAATACCACACAAATATTCTCAAAACTATAAACTAGTTAAAACAAGTTTTCTGATATCTCAATACCAAGGTTATAAATGCATCTCTGTAAGCATGGCCAAAGATATCCATAGTCACGTACTTCTGCAGGAGTCAAAAAGCCTACCTGGAAGGGATTCAAAGGAAGGTGGGCCAACAGGACTGAGATCAACAGGTAGGTCTTTGGATTGAAAGGAAAATTATTCTACTCCTGGAAGCTTTCCATTGAACCCATAATCTACTTAATTCCTGGGAGAACTCTATTGATGCTGAGAAGAGAATGATCCTTCTCTGCAGAACTTATTGCTGAACTTGGCTGAATTCATGTTCCACAGAAGAAATTCCTACTTTAAGGTTTTGGAGTCAAGTTCTTCATTCAAGTCAAAGTGTTTGATTTTTTTTTTTTTAAGCTGTCAGTTATTTTTGCTATTATTACCATTATTATTATTATTTGAGAGGTGACGGATTCATGCACCCTATGAAGATTCAAACACAACCAAGCACCAACAAACAAAGAGGACCTCATAAAATAGCACATGCCCACACTTCAACATTCACAAAAGGTGTAGCAGGGAGGGGCACCTTGCCGGCTCAGTTGGTAGGACATGCAACTCTTGATCTTGGGGTCATGAGTTTGAGCCCCATGTTGGGTATTGAGTATACTTTTAAAAAAATGTGTAGTGGAAGAATGCTCAGGACAGAATTCAGGGCAAATCACCTCTTTTCCTAGGGCAGGGGAAGATCAGAAGTTGCATATTCTAAGGCACTGAGACCACAAGGGACCCCCAGGAATATATGCAGGGAGGGGGGAATCTCAATGCATCCACTTGTTATCAAGTGAAGTGCTTTTCTAAATGTATGAATAGATAGAGATAAGATAATCTCAACTTTAATTAGTCCCTGACTTCTTTGGGTCAGGGCTACCTTTTGGAGAAGTGGACCAAAGACCACACTTGGATTTAGAAGTGGTTCACATTAGGACATGCCTGCTAATGAATATGGATTTCCTTGCCCATTGTGGAAGACACAATGTAGAAAAAGTCAAAATGAAGGTTTTTCTTTTTTTTTTTTATAGAAAAGATCATTGACAATAGGGATTTTTTTGGTTTTTTTTTTTGCTTTTTTTGGTTTTTGTTTTTGTTTTTTGTTGTTGTTGTTTTTGCTTTGTTTTGTTTTTAAAAGCAAGGCCAATTTGGAATTTGTAAAGCATTATTGGCATTCTCTTGTAAATAAATGTTATTGTTGGTTGGGCGATTTAGTAGAGAATCAGGAGATTTTGAGAGTTATATGATTCTTCCTAACATTTTTTGGTAATGCTAAATAATTTTTAAAAGATAACATTAATATTATTAATTTATTTGTCTGGTGTTTTTTGCTTTTATGGAGGGAGACACCTGGATGCCTCAGTAAGTTAAGCAGCTACCTTCCGCTCAGGTCATGATCCCTGCATGTGCCTCATGCCGCATCTCATGCTTTGTACACGTACTGATTTCTAGAGTCCGTCCAAGAGTTGCCCTTATAGAAACAGAAAGGTTTTCCACCTGGAAAATATGAGAAAAGAGGTAACAGAGAAATCACAGAACTGAAGAAGTTTAATATAGGCATTGATGCATCTTAATGCCAAGGGGAGTCTTATAGGAAAACGAAGGTGCACTCAGGCCCATTCAAGATTTTTAAAACTAGAATGACAGTACAGACAAAAGGTTGATATCCAGGATCTATAATAAACTCCTCAAACTCAACACACACGAAACAGGCAAACACATCAGAAAATGGGCAGAAGATATGAACAGACACTTCTCCAATCAAGACATACAAATGGCTATCAGACACATGAAAAAATGTTCATCATCATTAGCCCTCAGGGAGATTCAAATTAAAACCACATTGAGATATCACCTTACACCAGTTAGAATGGCCAAAATTAACAGAACAGGAAACAACACGTGTTGGAGAGGATGTGGAGAAAGGGGAACCCTCTTCCACTGTTGGTGGGAATGCAAGTTGGTGCAGCCTCTTTGGAGAACAGTGAGGAGATTCCTCAAGAAATTAAAAATAGAGCTTCCCTATGACCCTGCAATTGCACTACTGGGTATTTACCCCAAAGACACAGATGTCGTGAAAAGAAGGGCCATCTGTACCCCAATGTTTATAGCAGCAATGGCCACAGTCGCCAAACTATGGAAAGAACCAAGATGCCCTTCAACGGATGAATGGATAAGGAAGATGTGGTCCATATACACTATGGAGTATTATGCCTCCATCAGAAAGGATGAATACCCAACTTTTGTAGCAACATGGATGGGACTGGAAGAGATTATGCTAAGTGAAATAAGTCAAGCAGAGAGAGTCAATTATCATATGGTTTCACTTATTTGTGGAGCATAACAAATAGCATGGAGGACAAGGGGCGTTAGAGAGGAGTAGGGAATTTGGGTAAATTGGAAGGGGAGGTGAACCATGAGAGACTATGGACTCTGAAAAACAATCTGAGGGGTTTGAAGTGGCGGGGGGGTGGGAGGTTGGGGTACCAGGTGGTGGGTATTATAGAGGGCACGGATTGCATGGAGCACTGGGTGTGGTGAAAAAACAATGAATAATGTTTTTCTGAAAATAAATAAATTGGAAAAAAAATAATAAATTGCCTGTAACCTTAAAAAAAAAAAAAACTAGAATGACCATTGAATAGAAAGGGGAGTGTTTTGGAGGAAGATTGCAAGAACAAAACAAACAAACAAAAAAAGGTTTTGAAAGAAGAAGATGTGGACCACAGGAGAGGCCAGAGTTCCCAGGGAGGATGGAAATCTCAGTGAAATTGATTTTTGTGACAGAGAGTAGTAATTACTAGGATAGGCAACATTTCTGATAATTACGAAGGTGTGGGAGCAGAACAGTACAGAGATCGAGAACACGGAATTCTACGTCAGATAGCCTGGGTTCAAAACTTCTCCATATGTTAGTTAGCGGTGTGACCACGAATAAGCTACATCCTTTCACCTCGGTTTTCTATCTGTAAATAATGATGCAGATAAAACCTGCTTCCCAGGGTTGCTGTGAAGATAAAATAAGGTTCTAAGAACATCAGCGGTTTGTAGCACAACATGGGGCCACACTCTGTATTTAGCCAGTCAAGAGGCTGTGTATCATCATGACAATTATTAGTAATTGCCCATAAATAGTGCAGGACCATGAACTATAACCAAGCAGAACTTAAATGTAAAAGCCTAGTATGAGAGAGGGTTAATTTCTGTATCTTCTCCAAAATATTGAACATTCAGTAAAATCTGATGTCACATGATAGTATCCATCTAACAAGGGCCTTGGAAAATGAGGTGAGACCATGTTCAGGTTTTGAAGAAAAGAAAACCAGAGAAAAGCTGGAGAGAGGACCCAGTACAAACCAATAAGCAATTGATTTCAGAAGAGGATCCAGAGGTCATAGCCACCCACCATATTAACATCCTCCTCAGGAATGGCTAAAGAACCTGGAGAAAATGCCAGATCCCAAAACTACTTAGGATGGGGACTGGAGCTATCTTATTTGATTATTCATGTAAAAGGTGACCACTAGCTTGGAAAACTTACAAAGATTTGAGTTACATACTTATAGATGTGGAGTATCTATCTACATAAGAAAAATCCTGGAAGGCTATAAATCAAACTGTTAAACAATGTTCCTGGGAAGGGAGATAACTTCTATAGATAGATATAGAAGATATCTATATATATAGATATTCTATAGAAAAGTAGAAAACCTTGTTTTCTACTTTCTATATTTTTACACTGTTTAAAAATAAGCATGGACTATCTTTATAAACATGAAAATCAGTAAAGATATTTTCATGAGCATTATTTTTATGTACCCAGTGGTAACTTACCTGATGATGTTGTGTAGAAGGTATGAGCTTTATCATTCCCACTCTCCCTGCTGGCTAGCCAACAGGACAACCAAGGCATCCTTCATCCCCACCACAGGTCAAGAGACTTGTGGGAAGCAGAACACTAGCATCTCCCCATTAGTCACTAGAGGCTGTCAATTGCAGAATCAAGACCACATTGCTGGTCATTCCTTGGTCTGGAAGGAACCGGATGACTCTCAGCAGAAGTGGCTATTCCCAGAGAATTCTTAGTGTGAAGGTGATTCAAAATATATCACCTGATGATTCTCTAAATGCTACTAACAATAGTATCTCATGTGTGGTCCCTTCAAGTAACAAAAATCTCGGTCCTTTTCTACTTGTGTCTGTCTAGAATCTTCCAGGAAAGAGATAGAGTGTGTTGTGTGCTACCAGAGCCAGTCCATGGATTGTTTTGCACCAGCTCACGTTCAGCCTTCAGAAAAGCCATCCGTCCCTGGATCTCCAGCACCTTAAACACAAGCTCACAGGCGTGCTAAGAGATTCATGTGGTAATAATGACTTCAATGTGATTGGATGTCAATGGATGTTCACTTTCTGTCTCCTTGCTCACTGCCAGAGCTCTTTCTTTCTGCCTCTAGCTCCTTGGACTTGAAATGACTGTGGCCATCTCAGCTAAGGTATGCTCATGGTGTGCCCATCAGGCTACCCTGGGGACACCTCTCACGCTCTCAGTTCTGCTCTCTCTTGTCTGAGACCCTCTCTGTCTGCAGTATGGCTCGTGATCTCTGGTCCTGGCTGCCCTCTCTACCGGTTAGGAAGCTCTGTTCCCTCCCTGTGTCCTGCTCTTTCAAAGAAAGAAGAGAAATAGCTTCTGTAGCAATCTGTTCTGTTCTCTGTCCTTTCTAGTGCAGCTTCCTGTTGTAAAATAAACCCCTCAGGCGATGGCTGATAAAACTGACAATTTTATTGCTACCGCAGGTCTTCCCCCCAAAGAACCCTCTTGTCCCTCCCTGCTATCTGTCTTCCTTTGCTTCTCCATTCACCATCCCTCTTACCCTGCTCAGTCTGTCTCCTGGCCTACCTCCACCCAACTAAACCCGAGGTCTGAACTCATTCAATGTCTCTTGTGGGATGTACGCTAACAAGAGCAAATTGCTTCTATTTGCCTTCTAGTCTTCTGACAGAGAAGCTCTGAGGATCTGTTTGGCAATGTACCCAGATACCCTCCAGAAAGATGTTAGCTGTGGCCAGAAGTGGATTTATAGATTGACCATACAGTTTCATCTTTAGAGTCTCTTAATTGGACTTTCTTGAAGCCTTGCTGTGTTCTCTGGGTAACCAAGGAAGAAGAAAGGGCCCTTGCCATGTGCAGGAGGTAGGCAGTCCTGCCCAGCCTTGTGGTCACCCTCTACAATCTGGAGAAGGTGCAATGACTGTAGTGTGCCTTGTGAGCTGCCTGGCATACTTCCTTGTCTTTCTGTGCCTCCAAGTATAACCCCAGACCCTGTGTTTGACTCTAAGAGGAAGGATCCTGGAGATGTCTCCCTATCTGTGGGGCACCATGACTTTTCTGTCCACCATCTCAGGTGTTGCCCAGTGGGAAGAGGGGCAGCAAAGACCTCACCAAAGTGGACCATCTTCTGGGGCAGGGATCATCAGCATCCATACTCCGTGGCAGAAACAGGCTGGGGTTTTGCCATGATTTTCCTGATCGCTGCCTGAGCGAGACACTCGGATGTGGTATCCCCAGGAATGAATAATAAGGTTGCAAGCAAGTTTTCTCACCTCTTTGTTTCCATCAATCACAGCAGAGGAAAAAATGAATTATACTTTTCACTTCTAGAGAAAATATTACAGAATATTTCATATGAAGAGATCATCAAAGTGTATGCTGCCCAAAAAGGTAGGGAAAAAATTGATATAGATTTGTTGGGCAGGTCGACTACCATCACCACCTATTATTTCTCTAAATTTTGTTGTGTTTGTACTATTTTTCAGCTTTTTAAAAAAATTGTCATTTTTTAAAATTCATTTTCTCATTCTAGATACTCACTTATTTTTTTTTTTAAAGATTTTATGTATTTATTTGACAGAGATCACAAGTAGGCAGATAGGCAGGCTGAGAGAGAGGAGGAAGCAGGCTCTCCGCTGAGCAGAGAGCCCAATGCGGGGCTCGATCCCAGAACCCTGAGATCATGACCTGAGCCGAAGGCAGAGGCCCAACCCACTGAGCCACCCAGGAGCCCCTAGATACTCACTTTTATAATTAATTTTGTATTGGTAATTTTGTGGGTTTCTTTAAGAAGGCCCACCCACCTGGCTCCAATCTGTCCAATACTAGCTATTGTCTGGTTCCCATTCAGGCTAGGGCTTGGCAAAAGTTGACCCTGCAGGGCCAGAAGCAGAAGACACAAAGGTTTTTAATTTTTATGAAGTTCAAATTAATTGGATCAGCTTACCACTGTGTAAGAATTTACATCTGGTTTCTCAAGTCTCTTTCATTGATCTGTAGGTGTATTCTTGTGCCTATACCACATTGTCTTGAGTACTGTGCCTTGACAGTAAGCTTCAAAATCAAGTAGCATAAATCTACCAACATTATTTTCCTTATTTTGAAATTGTTTGGCTCTTCAATGTCTTTTGTATTTCCACATAAATTTTAGGATCAGCTTTCCAATTTCTACAAAAATTTCTATTGCGATTTTGGTAGAGATTACATTGAATTTATAGGTCTATTTAAAGATGATTGCCATCTTGCATTTAAGATTTCTATAAATACGAAGTACATCACCAATTATTAGATATCTTAATTTTCTTTCAGCAATATTTTCTAGTTTTCAGTGTATAAGTCTTGCCCTTCTTTGCTAAATTGTTAAATTTATTCCTAAATGTTTTACAATGTTATTTCTATTCACATGTCATTGTGAATAAAATTATTTCCTTAATTTCATTTATAGAATGTCCATTGTTAATATATAGAAATACAATGGATTTTTGTATACTGATCTTGCAACCTCCAACTTTGCAAAACTCACTTCTAGTTCTACGAGCTTTTTTGTAGATTCCGTCTGATTTTCTGCATACGTGGTCATGTTATCTGCAAGTAATGACAGTTTTACTTTTTCAGTTCCTATCTAGATGCTTTTTTTTTCTTTTTTTGCATCATTGCAATGGCATATACACCAGTATAAGGTGATATAGTAGTGATGCAATAGGCATCTTTCTCTTGTTCTCATTCAGAGGCAAAGCATTTAGTCTTCCATCACTGTGGATGGTGTTAGCTTTGAGTTTTTTTAAAGATGCTTTTATCAGGTTGAAGAAGTTTTATCATGAATAGGTACTGGATTTTGTCAAATGCATTTTCTGAATCTATAAGGCTGATCATGGATTTTTTTGCTTTGTTCTATTAATCTGCTTAAACCAACCTTGCACTCTAAGGTTACATTTTTAATGTCTATCTTGTTATACCTGATCATTCCTCATCTTTGCCTATTAAGATTACTCTTTCTGGGGTGCCTGTATGACTCAGTGGGTTAAGCCTCTGCCTTCGGCTCAGGCCATGATCTCAGGGTCCTGGGATCAAGCCCCACATCAGGCTCTCTACTCAGCAGGGAGCCTGCTTCCCCCCTCTCTCTGCCTGCCTCTTTGCCTACTTGTGATCTCTCTCTGTCAAATAAATACATAAAATCTTAAAAAGAAAACCTACTTAAAAAGAAAAAAAAAAGATTACCCTTTCTGAGCAAGTATAGGGCTAGAACAACTGGGGTTCCTCCAAAATTGAGACTAAGAAACATATGTTATGACATTTGTAGGCATACGCCTGGGTCCAGATAGGTAAATATTAGGTTGTTATAGTGATAAGTGACAGTCATTCTTCTGAGGATGACTTGGAAACAACAAATATTTTATTTATTTTTATTTTTTAGAAAGATTATTTATTTCTTTATTTTAGGGATAGAAAGAGAGTATGCACAAGTGGGCATAGGGGCAGAGGGGAGAGAGAGACTCTCAGGCAGACGCTGTGCTGAGTGTAGAGTCCAATGTGGGGCTTGATCTCACAACCCTGAGATCATGACCTGAACTAAAATCAAGAGTCAGACGCTGAACTGACTGAGCTACCCACATGCCCCACAACAGCAAATATTTTATAAGCGGCTCCTCTAGCAGTATTTATCAATGAACTTAGGGTCCCTACCCTGAAGATTTAATGGAAATACAGATGAAGTGGGATAATGAGGTCTCTATAGGCAGGGTTCCTAGGTTCAAATCCTGGTCCTAGCATCTACTTACTGTATGACATGGGGTAAGTTATTTAAATTCTATGAGCCTTAGATTCCTCATCTTTAAAATCCCTCATCTATAAAATGCGGCAATAATACCACTTACTCCAAAGAGTCAGGAGTAAGATTGGGAAGATTACCAGTAAGTGTAAGTAAAACATGGAGCCCAATATGACACACAGAACTCAACAAATGGCAGCAATTAGAAACCAAGGTGTTTTATGGTTCTCCTCAGCTTGACTAAACTTTAGACCAGTTTCTTCTTGACTATGGGCCTCTGACCTTCCTTGTCGTAGAGCATTTACTTGAGAAAACTTGTAATTATAGAGCACTGAGTAACATATGTTGAATCATTATATTGTACACCTGAAACTAATATAACACTATGCTAATTATATTTCAAATTAAAAAATAATTAAAATAAGACTGATGAATCACTGACTTCTACCTCTGAAACCAGTAATACATTATATGCTAATTAAATGAATTTAAATTAAAAAATAAAAATAAATAATCAAAATAAAGTTCTTACTTGGAAAGCAAAAAAAAAAAAAAAAAAGAAAGAAAGGAAAGAAAGCTTGTAATTATAAATTCTTTCTCTATCACTTTGAGATGTACATCTTTTACAGCCCAAGAATATCTTTCTCAAGGATCTATGAGTCATCACTTTGAAATATAATCAAGAAAGTTCCCTCATCTCCTAGTCTCTGTGGGAAAATAGAAGCCTAACATCAGGAAGCACAATTAGCAAACACGGATGGTCAAATGATATTGATCAACCTACCCGCTGATGCCCTCCACTACTTTTCCACTGGCTCCCCTCAGCGCTTAAAAACTCTACCGCCTTGGGGCACCTGGGTGGCTCAGTGGGTTAAACTGCTGCCTTTGGCTCAGGTCATGATCTCAGGGTCCTGGGATCAAGTCCCGCATCGGGCTCTCTGCTCAGCAGGGAGCCTGCTTCTCTCTCTCTCTGCCTGCCTTGCCTCTCTGCATACTTGTGATCTCTCTCTGTCAAATAAATGAATAAAATCTTAAAAAAAAAAAACTCTACCGCCTTTTGCTTCAGCAGAGCTGAGTTCAATCTCTCCTATTGCAGTAGTCTTGAATGAAGTCCTCCTTGCCTGTTGAACCCACCCAGCGCAATTTTTCTTACATTATGATGATTATTATAAAACAGGAGCATGGGTTCTCCCTCTGATGGTTTCTGGAATGGAACTGAAGTCAATACCCACTGAAGACCCATAGTCACAGGAAATAATCTCTTTGCAAGTTACGGGAAAGCCTGGGGGTTCGGTGATAGAATGTTCATGTAAACTAAGAAGCATTGTGGCTCAGTAATAGTGTTCTCATTCTTTTGAGATCCTCTAATTGAATATTATACTGTAAATGGAGACCATATACCCCATTAAAATATTGCTGTGGAAAATCTATTTGTCAGGCAGCTGAGTGGTTCAGTTGGTTAAACTTCTGCCTTTGGCTCAGGTCATGATCCCAGGGTCCTGGGATCAAATCCCACACTGGGCTCTATGCTCAGCAGGGCTGTGCTTCTGCCCCGCCCCCTGCCTGTGATCTCTCTCTCTCACAAAGAAAGATCTTTTTCTTTTTTTTAATTTTTATTTTTTATTTATTTTCAGCATAACAGTATTCATTATTTTTGCACCACACCCAGTGCTCCATGCAATCCGTGCCCTCTATAATACCCACCACCTGGTAACCCAACCTCCCACCCCCCCGCCCCTTCAAAACCCTCAGATTGTTTTTCAGAGTCCATAGTCTCTTACGGTTCACCTCCCCTTCCAATTTCCCCCAACTCCCTTCTCCTCTCTAACTTCCCATGTCCTCCATGCTATTTGTTATGCTCCACAAATAAGTGAAACCATATGATAATTGGCGCTCTCTGCTTGACTTATTTCACTCAGCATAATCTCTTCCAGTCCCGTCCATGTTGCTACAAAAGTTGGGTATTCGTTTTTTCTGATGGAGGCATAATACTCCATAGTGTACATGGACCACATCTTCCTTATCCATTCATCCGCTGAAGGACATCTTGGTTCTTTCCACAGTTTGGCGACCGTGGCCATTGCTGCTATAAACATTGGGGTACAGATGGCCCTTCTTTTCACGACATCTGTATCTTCGGGGTAAATACCCAGTAGTGCAATGGCAGGGTCATAGGGAAGTTCTATTTTTAATTTCTTGAGGAATCTCCACACTGTTCTCCAAAGAGGCTGCACCAACTTGCATTCCCACCAACAGTGTAAGAGGGTTCCCCTTTCTCCACATCCCCTCCAATACGTGCTGTTTCCTGTCTTGCTAATTTTGGCCATTCTAACTGGTGTAAGGTGATATCTCAATGTGGTTTTAATTTGAATCTCCCTGATGGCTAGTGATGATGAACATTTTTTCATGTGTCTGATAGCCATTTGTATGTCTTGATTGGAGAAGTGTCTGTTCATATCTTCTACCCATTTTTTGATATGATTGTCTGTTTTGTGTGTGTTGAGTTTGAGGAGTTCTTTATAGATCCTGGATATCAACCTTTTGTCTGTACTGTCATTTGCAAATATCTTCTCCCATTCCATGAGTTGCCTCTTTGTTTTCTTGACTGTTTCCTTTGCTGTGCAGAAGCTTCTGATTTTGATGAAGTCCCAAAAGTTCATCTTCACTTTTGTTTCCTTTGCCTTTGGAGACTTATCTTGAAAGAAGTTGCTGTGGCTGATATCAAAGAGATTACTGCCTATGTTCTCCTCTAGGATTCTGATGGATTCCTGTCTCATGTTGAGGTCTTTTATCCATTTTGAGTTTATCTTTGTCTCACAAAGAAAGAGCTTTAAAAAAAGAAAAAAAAAGAGTCTATTTGTCTTCTCCCTGTCAAATGCTTTCCCAAGAGCCCTCAAAACTTTTAAAGGAATTACAAGGGCAAATTTGCTAAAAGTCTGAGACAATCAATATAACTGATGACCCAAAATAAAGTACCACATACTGAACAGTGACTTAACTGCTATTTAACAGATAAAATTGTGTCACCGTTGTATGGTGGCCTGTGTGTGTCACTCTCTGTGTTTGTTTCTCCTCAGTAATTGTGTATATTTCAATAAAAAAAATAGTGTCTCCTAAGTAGTATTGTCATTTTGTAAAAGACAGTAATATCCTTGAATTTACATAATTTGGAAACAGTCAAGCAGAGAAACAAAATTTGATAAAAGTATTGAAAGAAAAAGTAAGGTATTAAATATGTATTGGGTGAGTATTGAGAGATTTTTTTTTTATTTCCTTCAGTAAGGGTAATACTTACTTATGCCTTAAGATCTTGATATGACAAATAGTTCCCGGTTAATGATTTCCCCAACAAGAGAGTCAATTTCTCTTTGCTCTCTTCCACAGAGCTTAAGGAGGTTTTTAGATTTGAAAACAAACAAACAAACAAAAAAAAGCACCCCACAAATGTCTCATTGGAACCATTAAATGGGAGCTTATGGACTTTAAATTTGTTCTTAATATAATGATTTTAAAAAGGGTTAAATCATACTACTTTACAAATCATCAATAGCTTTGGAGACTAGGAGTCAACCTTTAAGCATTCATTATTCAGTCAAAAATGACTGGCTAGAACTCACCTAGTTCCCTGAGGCACATTACTACCAGTCTTAGAAATGCAAGTCAGAAAACATCTGACCTTTGAATCTCAGTGACCTGTACATATGTAATTGTCTCTTCCAATCATGTTTAATATCAACTAAATAAGGCATAGTACCAAACTAAGACCTGCTTTGTCTTTCTGAAACCCATATTACCTTGTCATTGTGTAATATACTTGGGATTAAATGTTGTTCCTTATTAGAACAATGCAGAAAGAATGTCTGAAGGACCAAAATCAAAGAATTTTGTTTGCTGTGAATTATCAAATTCCTCTCTGATATAAAATTCTTCTTCACCATCTACATTTTAGAAATTACAGAAAGATTAATAGATTTGTAATCAATGTTGAATTATGACCTAACAGGCTGTGTAAGTGTTTAGGATACCAGCAATGCAGACAAACTAAGAATGACTAAGAAAAGTTTATCCATGATGAATTCATAAAGCACTTCAAAGTAAGAAAATCCAGAAGAAAGTAATTTTAATGCCAATATTTACATGAGTTTTATGACTTTTTAAAAAAGTTAATTTTCAATTACATGTGGGGTTATCATCATAATCTTTTCTGTATTTGGAGCCTCTAAAATTCTCTATCCAGCTCTGGATACAAAACTCTAAACACAGAGGGTTAAGGCATCAAAGATGAAAGCTAGTACACTTACAACTATTTATATTGCAAAAGCTTTGCCCTTCTGCAGGAACATGCAGTTTCCCAAACACTAACCTCTCTTTACAAGGTTATGCTTATTAGCTGGGATCTGTAGCTCAATGGTAACACTGTTCATCCTTGGTTCAATTCAGATTGTAATTTCTTTTTAAACTACCTGACCCTTATAATCATATGGTGAGTAGGTCTGATCATTCATCTTCCTGAGGCCAAGTTTTTGGTCTGAACACAGAGTTACTTGTGCTCCTGAAGCCTCTCAGCATTATGATGATTGGGGTAAAAACTGTCAATTGAGAAAAGTTTGAAAGAAACCTTTCATACAATGTTTTCATTGTCTTGCTCTTTTTCTGGAACTAAAATTCCCAACTGAAAAAACCGAAGTCTTCCTAGATACAAGATGAAGTTTTAAGAGATGATCTTTGTTTCTAATGAAGTGTGGAAGTTATCAACGATTTCATCATCCTCGGGTGAGAATATGCTGAATAAGATTTTGCTCTTTCTCAGGGCCCAGCATTTGTTAAGCACTCAGCAAGCTGTTATTGAATGAATGAATGAATGAATGAGCCAAATTCCTGACATTGCTCTTAGTATTAAAGCTGTATCATCCCGTGAAGTATTAAAGTATTGCATTAGTGTCTGGCTTCACCTCCAGAGTACCACATTTCAGGTGTTGTTCAAATTGGATGATAGGCTGAAGGAGAATAGGTCCCGAGCTGATTGCTCAGACTGTTTCTGCCCATTCTTGAACTGTTCACTGAAACAAAAGGAATGGGATCAGGCTGACTGAGTGCCCAGCATCTCTGGAGTTAGGATGGGGTCAATTCCTCCCAAAGCACATGGCTGCTGCTCACTAGAGAATATTCCAAAATCTGGGGTTATTAAAAACTGACAAGGGGTAGCATGGATACTGGGCAGACAACCAAGAAATATTGACAATGTAATTTCTATTTTTAATGTGTCTCGATGAAAAAATTGATGAGTGTAACTTATGTGCTAGAAATAATTTCCGATTTTTTAAGATTTAAAGAAAATCTCCTTTAAATTGGTTAAAACTGAAAACAAAAACAAAACAAAACAAAACAAAAACCCAAAACCTAAAAGATTGTTAATTACACTGAGCACTGTGCTTTTGTTTTTAGGGAAGAAACACTAAGATAGGATGCCACCTATTGTGTAGTGGAGTTTTAGAGTTTAACTAGACCTTGATTAGCTGATTGGTTTTGAGTGTTTCTTAAAAAGCTAACAATGCCGTTTCCAGAGAGGTTTTAAATGAAAAGTGGTTGACCTTATGTGGATTATGGCTGTTTTTTTGGCATATTTTCTAAGAAATATTCACTAGAGGTCATAAAAATATTCTTCTAACATTTTCCCTCTAAATCTTATATGCATGATTGAGGAAAATGTCTTTAGTTTGAGTGCATGATCCTTTATGTATTTTTTAAATTAGTTTTGTTTATTGTGTTCTAAATATTTACTTTCTTGCCGCTTGAATGAAATGATGTATAATAGGTTTCTTCATTTTTTTTTCCTCTGTAGTTCTGCTAATTTTGGATTTTCCTACTTTTTTTTTTTTTTAGCGCTGTTTAGAATTGTTAGCCCCACTCCATTAACTAAAGCTTTCATTATTTTTAGACAGTTTTTATCCTTATTAGAGCTTTTCACTGTAGTATTTATAAGGGCTGGTATTGATATAACTATCCTAATGTGGTATATTTCCTTGTTATATCATTTTTCTTAATCCTACTTCCTGTCTTTATCTTTGTGCTTTCTGTCTTTTGTAAACTGCATATATTAGGAAATACAGACTTCTTTTATCTGATGGAATAGGCTATCTATATTTATTGCAACTATCGATCTACTTAGCTTTCCATTTCTTTGCTTTTTTGAATATGTTATCCTATTCTCTCCTGGCCTGAAAAATTTGCAGAGAAATCCACCAATAGTCTTATGGGAGTTCCCTTGTATGTAACTTCTCTCTTTTCTCTTGCTGCCCTTAAAATTCTTTTTTAATCTTTGAACTTTGACAGTTTAATTATAATGTGTGTAGTGTGGCCCTATTCAGATTCAAGCTCTTTAGGGTCCTTTGGGCCTTATGGATCTGAATGTCCATTTCTCTCCCTAAGTTTGGGAAGCTTTCAGGCACATTGCTTCAAATATATTGTCTGTACCTTTTCTTTTCTTCTCCTTCTGGAATTCCCATAATGAGAATATTATTTCTATTCATTATATTCCCTAATTCCCATACGCTTTCTTCACTTTTTCATTGTTTTTCTTTTTGCTTCTCCGGGTAATTTCCAATGTCTTATCCCCCAGTTGCTGATTTTTTCTTCTGCATGACTGAGTCCACTTTTGATAGTCTCTACTGAATTCCTTTGTTCAGTTACTGAACTGTTTTTTTTGTTTGTTTGTTTTTGTTGTTTGCTTTATCTTTGAGACTTCAATTAGACATGTATCAGATATTTTCAGTCTTTTGGGTTTCATAATCTGTCATTTATATTTTCTCTCTCCTTGTCTGTCTTTGATACAATATGTGTTAGTTATTTCCTCAGTTAACTAATGATTCCTTTAGCTGTAACTAAGATGCTTGAACTATTCATTGAGTTATATATTTCAATGATATCTCATAGTTCCTTAAAGTTTTTATCTGCTTTTTTTTTTTTAAGATTTTATTTACTTATCTGACAGAGAGAGAGCACAAGCAAGGAGAGCTGCTGAGGGATAGGGAATGATGACCTAGGCCGAAGGCAGATGCCTAACCAACTGAGCCACCCAGGTGCCCCCTGCCTGATCTTCTTACATATTTCTTATCACATATCACTTTAATTCACAATTACTTTTTTTAAGCATTTCATAGCATTCCATTCCTTCTAATTCTAGTATCTGAAGTTCTTGAATATAAAAATCAGTTTCTCAATCAAAATGGCTTATTTCCCCCATGTATTTGATTAGTTAATCCAGAAGAATTAATTAGGAAGTCTTTCCTAATTTTTTTTTAGAGTAACCATCAGAATTTACTGACCCAGAATTATTTTCTTTCTTTTTTTTTTTAAAGATTATTTATTTATTTGACAGAGAGAGAGAGATCACAAGTAGGCAGAGAGACAGAGAGAGAGGAGGAGAAGCAGGCTCCCCGCTGAGCAGAGAGCCTGATGCGGGACTCGATCCCAGGCCCCTGGGATCATGACCTGAGCCGAAGGCAGAGGCTTAACCCACTGAGCCACCCAGGCGCCCCAGAATTATTTTCATACATTAAATATTCCTGGTTTTATGCAGGAGTCTTAGTTCAGCTTCTTGACTTTATTTACCTGGAATCCATAATTTGTCTCAGAATCACAGCTTTTTTGTTTCCCAACTACTTTGGGTTTAACTCACTTTCATTTGTAATGATTATCTTGCCTTCTAATGAGTCAAAAAATAAACCAAATATTATGTGTTTTACTTTTCTAAAATGTATTTAGTGGAAGGATCATTGAGCATATCCAGTCAACCTTACTGCCAGAGGGAGAAATCATCTACTTCTTTCTTGGTCAGTGTTGGCAATTTGCATTTTTGATATAAATTATTCACTTAATCTGTTTTGTAATGTATTGATATAAAGTTTTTTTATATTATCCTACTATTCTTTAAATCTCTCCCATGTTTATTTCTTGAGTTCATCTTCATTCCTAATAATTGTATGTCTCTAATTTTTCTTAATCAATTTTGCCAAAGTTATATGTGTGTGTATGTGTGTGTGTGTGTGTGTGTAGACACACATTTTTTTTAAGAAACCAACTTTTGACTAAGTTTAAGTAGACCCTCTCTACTATATCAGTTTTATACTCCAGAGGTCAACAAACTTTTTTCTGCAGAGGGCCAGAAACATTAAAACTGAAAAATACAGTAATCAGAATAAAACACTTAATTGACAGGCTCAATAATAGGATAGAAGAGGCAGAGGAATAGGGTGGAATAAACAGAGGAAAGAATCAATAAACTTGGAGGTTAAAATAATAGAAATTAACCATCCAAATAACTGAAAGAAATTTTTAAAAAGATAAACAGAAACTTAGGGACTTACAAGAGTATAACAAATTATTTAACATTTGTGTCTTCAGAGTCCCAGAGGAAAGAACAAAGGCAAGGCAGAAAAGAACTTGAAGAAATAATGGCTGAAAACTTCTTCTATTTGGCAAAAAATATAAGTAAGTGGATTTAAGAAGCTGATCAAAACTTAAATAAGTTAAACTCCATAAATCTACACCAAGACATATCATAGTCCAACTTTTGAAAACCTAAGGAAGGAAAGAGAGAGGGAAGGCGTAAGGGAGGAAGGACAAGAAATAGAGAAATGACACCTTACATATAATGGAAAAAGAATATAAAAAAAATGAGGTTCTCATCATTAGTCAGAGTTCAGAAGGAACTTTTGGGGAAAAAAATCTCAAAATTTCACCAGTTTGCTGGTGTTAAAAGGAAAGTAGAATCTTATTTCTGGTAAAAACATCCTTCAAAATGAAGGGAAAAATCGAGAGAATTTTAGGGGAAGGAAAACCAAGAGACTTTATTGCAAAGAGACATATAATAAGAACAATAAAAGCTTAACAAAATTTCCCTAAACAGAGAGGAAATGATACACAAAGGAATTTTAGAAGACCAAGAAGGATGAATGAACATAGTAAGTAAAAATTTGGGTAAGTACAGTAGGCTTTCCTTCTCCTCTTGAGTTTTCAAAATTATGTTAGATGGTTGAAGCAAAAATTACAACATGGATGTGGTTCTAAATATATGCAGAAGTACTATTTAAGACAATCAGAAATAGGGAAGAGTAAAGAGACATGAAGGGAAGTAAGATTTCTACATTTGACTAGAACTGGTAAACGGATGACACCATACAGGTTGTGAGCTTTATATTTATAATGCAATACTTAAGCAAACAATAAAATGGTTTGAAAAAAAATCCTAAAAACATCATCAAAAAATTAAAAATGGAATCCTAAAATATATTCAACTTATCCCCAGTAAAGCAAGGGAAAAAATAATGAAGATAGCAAAATGGAAAACATTAAAATAACATAGAGTATTAATAAAGCAAAGAACTGTTTGTTTGAAAAGATCAATAAAACTGACAAACTTCTAGAAAGATTTTCAAAGAATACAAGTGATATGACACAATTTAATAATATCTGGAGTAAAATAGGGGCTATCACTACAGACATCAAAAGTATAACAAAGGAATACTACAACCTTACATACATAAACTTAACAAACTGAGATGAAATAGACTAATTCTTTGAAAAACACAAACTACTGCAACTCAATATGAAATAGGTAACTTAAACAGCCCCATAAATTATTATAGAAATTTAATTTATAATTAAAACTCCCTCACCAAAATTCCAATGCCCAGATGCTTTTGTTGGAAAATTCTATCAAGTGTAAAAAGAATTAACATCTATTCTAAACAATCTCTTAGATAATAGAAGAGGAAGAAACACTTCCTAATTCATTTTGAAGCTATTACCCTGACAGTAAAACCAGACAAAACACAACAAAACAAGAAAGCTATGATCAATATCCCTCATGAATACAAATGCAAAAATCCTTAACAAAACATTAGTCAATATAATTTGGTAACATATAAAGAACATTATACATTGTGACCAAGTAGGGTTTACTTCAGGGTTGCAAGGCTGGTTCAATATTCAAAATTCAATTAATGTACCTACCATATTAACAGGCTAAAGAAGAAAGATCATATGATCACATCAATTGATGCAGGAAAAAAACATTTGATAAAATTTAACACTAATTCATGAAAATAAAAACGCTCAGAAAAATAGGAATAAAGGGAATTTCCTTAACTCGATGAAGGGCATCTACAAGAAACCTACCACTAACCTTATATTTAATGCTGCAACACCAAATCCTTTCCTGAGATTGGGAATAGGGCAAGGATATCTCTTCCCCACTCTTATTCACATATAGTGCTGAAAGTTCTCAGCACTGAATTAAGAAAGGAAATAAAAGGCATACAGATCAGAAAGAAAGAATAATATTGCTACTTGCCGATGATATCATCATGTAAGATATCCCAAGGAATCTACACAAACCTCCTAGAACTAGTAAGTGAGTTAAGCACGGTCTCAGCATACAAGATAAACATACAAAAAACAATGCTATATATAGTTGCAATAAAACCATGAATATGTGAGTGAAAAACACAGTATCATGTACAATCTCAAAAAACAAATGAAACGCTTAGGTGTAAACCTAATAAGAAAATATAGAACTTAATACATTGAAAACTACACAATACTGACTAAAGAAATCAAAGAAGATCTAAACAAATTAAGAGATACCTTGTGACCATGGATTCAAAGACTCAACATGGTAAAATGGCAAATTTCCTCAAACTGGTATAGAGGTTTAACATAATTCTTATCAAAATCTCAGTAAGATATTTGTGTAAATATGGATAAGATTATTCTAAAATTTATATGGAAAGACAATGGACTAAAACATCTAATTTTGGAAAAGAGTAAGGTAGAAACAAGAGGTCTATATGATTTCAAGTCTTATTAAATAGAAAAATCAGGGTGGTTCAGTTGGTTAAGCATCTGCCTTCGGCTCTGGTCATGATCCCAGCGTCCTGGCACCAAACCACACAGCAGGTTCCCTGCTTGCCTGAGAGTCTGTTTCTCCCTCTCCCACTGCCCTTCCCCCTGCTTTTGCTTGCCCAGCCCCCCCCCAAATAAATAAAGTATTAAAAAAATAAATAGAAAAATCAATACTGTCTGGTATTGGTGGAGGTATAGACACATAGATCAATGGTATATAACAGATGACCCAAATACAGACCCACAGAAATATGTCCAACTGATTCTTGTCCAGTTTGTTTTCAACAGAGGAGCAAAAACCATTCAATAAGGAAAGAAAGCCTTTACAACAAACACAATATTGGAACAACTGAACATCATAAGGCAAAAAACCCCCCCCCCAAAAAAAAAACCCAACCTAGATGTCAGTCTCACATTTCATACAAAATTAACTCTAAATGGATCATGGACTTAAAAGTAAAATGTAAGACCACGGAACTTTTAGAAAAGAACACAAGATAAAAGTCAAAATCTTTGTGATCTAAGGCTAAGCAAAGAGTCTGTGATACCAAAAGCATGATCCATAAAAGGGCAAAATTGATAAAATGGACTTCATCCATCAAAATGAAAAATTTTTGCTCTGTGAAAGACCCTGTTAGGAGGAAGACAAGCTAGAGAGTGGGAGGAAATACTTGCAAATTATTTTAGATATTGGACAAAGGACTAGTCTCTAGAATACCTATTTTTAAAAAATAAACTCAAAACTCAATAATGAAAAAATAAACAACCCAATTAGAAAAAGAGGAAAAGACATGAAGAAACACATCACCGAAGAAGAAACGTAGGTGCCAAATAAGCACATGGAAATGTGTTCAACATCATTAGCCATTAGTGAAGTATAAAATAAAACCTATTACAATAATTAAAACTTTGTGACATCACCAAATGCCGGTAAGGAAGTGAAGAAACTGGATCATTCAAACATTGCTGCTGGGAATGTAAACTGGAATGGCCACTCTGGAAAAGTCTGGCAATTTCTTAAAAACTAAATATTCAACTGTCCTATGATTCAGCAATTTCAGGGCTGGGCATTTATCCCAGAGAAATGAAGTCTATGTTCACACAAACACCTATACACAAATGAAAACAGCTTTATTCAAAATAGCCCAAACTGATCAGATATCCGTCAGCAGGCAAAGGGTTAAACTGTGATCCATCCATACCGGGGAAAGCCACTCAGCTCTGAAAAACGCAGGAACAAGCAGATGCACTTGCAGCAAGTGGTAAGAATCTTTGGAGAACTATGCTGAATGCAAAGAGCTTACCCCAAAAGTTTATAAACTGTATGATCCCGGTTATACAATGTTACTGAAATAAGAGTTATAAAAATGGAGAACACATGATGGTTGGAAGTAGGGGGTGGGTGTGGAGCAAAGTTGGTGTGGCCATAAAAGGGCTTCAGGAGGAGTCTTTGTGTTTGAATGTTGTATATGGAAATGTTCTGTGTATTGACTGTCAACGTCATTATCCTGGTGGTGATACTGTAATAGTTTTGCAGCATGTTACCATTGGGATAAACTGGGTGAAGGGTATATGAGAGGGATCTCTGGATTGGTTTTTACAATTGCATGTGAATTTACTGTTACCTCAAAATAAAAGTTTAAAATTTTAGCATTTGGGGCTCAGTTGGTTAAGCATCTGCCTTCGGTTCAGGTTATGATCCTGGAATACTAGGATTGAGCCCCACATGGGGCTCCCTTCTCAGCTGGCAGCCCGCTTTTCCCTCTCCCCTCTGCCACCCCCCCTTCCTTCTCATGCCCACATGAGTGCTCTCTCTCAAATAAATAAAATCTTAAAAAAATACATAAATTTTTTAGCATTAAGCATGTTTTAGTTTATAAAACGGCCTCTTTATTTTAAATGTCCACACCATTCCAAAGGTAAGTATTGGTCTGTTGCCTCCATTTCAGGCTTGAGAAGTTTAATGTAACATAGACAACTTCTAAATTACTCAGAAAAAAGATCAGGAAAAGACACAAGGGAAGTCCTAATTTAGAACAAATAATATCCTTTTGCATCCAAGACAGAACTAATTTAAATGATATGGGATGGTTACCTTACTGAATTGTGGTATATGCCCCACCACAAAGTAATAATTAAATGTTAAAATTATGGTAACCTTTAGGAAGATTAAAACATTAAGTCTGGCACTGGAATAGGTCAGATGTGGTCAGGTATACTGCAAATGACTTTAAATGAACTTAAAATGACCATAGCACCTGGGTTTGGAAGGATGAAGTACAATATTCTCCACTAAGTTATAATTTTTTTTTCCCTACAATCATTATTGACATTAGAATCTGCTTTGACCTGGAAGCTTTATATGATCAGGTCTTCAGCTATGCAAGTTAGTATAAGCTTGTACCCTTGTACTGCTAGGTTAAAATCTCTTGTTTCTAGAGATATAAACTTGGCTGTCTTTATCTGGTCTGACTTCAGTATTTCAGATCTGCCGTTGAACAGTCGGTATGAACCTTTCAGAAGGCATTACAAACTGAAATTAGTGTCGGGAAATCTTCACTGAGGCTAACTGCATTTCTAAGTTTTCCATCAAGGCTACTAGGTTTTGGAGTCAGCGACTACTGTCTTAGCAGTACTTACAGTAAACACTTAAAAATCTGTACTTTGGGTTTGCCAAAGTGGGCATTAGTGCCCTTTCAAGTTTATTTAAAGACCCGGTTCAGTTCTAGCTGACTCCCTCTCAAACAAGCAGGGGTGTTATGCATAGAACGACTGCACAGGAAATCTGGTTTTGCCTTCCACCACTTACGTTTTAAGCAGAAATGCCATCACTACACAAAACCTACAGGAATCCCACTCTGAGTAATTAAGTGACCAACCTCTTAAAAACTTGCCAGAAGCAACAGTGTCTATAAAAATCGATTTAGTGTGTCAGTTATTGACTTCCACCTCTGCATTTAAAATTAGGGTTATTTGGAGAAAAATAAGTTATCCCATCATTTTCATGGTCACCAAATAATTACCGCAACAAAGGACTGAAAGGGACATTTTAACACAGTGTCTCAATGATGAGAAAATGGGTTAAGGTGAGGTGGTATGCATTCTGTCAGAGACGTGGTACAGTGAGGTCCTTTCAGGCTGCTGCTGGTTAAAGCTTTGTGAAGGGTTTCCTTACTTGAGACATCGAGCTGTTCAAATCCTAGGGTGGACGGAAGAGGTCTGGGCTCCACAGGGAAGCAGTTCACTTTCTCAAGTGAATCATGAAAATACACAGGAAAAGCAGGAAAGCAGGATGCCTGATGATGTTTTTTTTTTTTTTTTTTTTTAAGATTTATTTATTTACTTGACAGACAGAGATCACAAGCAGGCAGAGAGAGAGGCGGAAACAGGCTCCCTGCTGAGCAGAGAGCCCGATGTGGGGCTTGATCCCAGGACCTTGGGATCATGACCCAAGCAGAAGGCAGAGGCTTTAACCCACTGAGCCACCCAGGGCCCCGCCTGATGATGTTCTTTACCACTAATGAGAAACCGTCATCTTATCTAAATGAACCAAAAATGCCATTTAACTCATGACTTGCCCAAACTCTATCCCCTTCTGAAATTTATTTTTATTCCAGCAACCTGGTCACCATGTGTAAACAGTAGTCCATTCTGAGTTTAAAAACATAAATACTGAATACGTTCCCTTTGTAAATTGTTCTTTCCCATTAAGGCGGACAAGGACGTCTTTCTTTAGACACGTTTTATCTTTTATTGTGCTCTTTTCTCTACACACAGAAACGAAAATTACAACAACTAGAAACACTGTTCTGCTCTTTACTTGCTAAAGCACAGACTAATTTCACGGAACAAAAGTCTTCAAAAATCATTTTTCATTATAAATTTGTTGAAAAACATTGATATTCAAAACATGGTTTTTCTGTGTGTACAAAATGTTACTGTTTTTTTTTTTAAGCAGCGACGACGGTGAAGGCGCCGATGGCAATCTCTCTGAGACGCGGTGTTGTCAGACGCCACCACCGATGATGCTGGGCACGCAGAGGGTTCAGAGGCCTGACTCTGGCTACTGCCTTCACAGTCTGCTGGCCTCGATCGAGTTCTGTCTGTGCCCACACGTCTGTTTTTCTAGAACCGAACCCATGCCCACTAACAAACAAGCTTCATTGTTGAAATGGCAACCTGTTATTTTTTATCATCAGCAGTTGTGCAAAACCCAAACATTTCTGTATTTAATGATCCGGACAGGAGTCAGACACTTCATGCCACATTGTCATTCATTTCCACACAGAGCCTGGCTGATCTCAGCCTGCGCTGTTCAAGAAGGTCTTTGGAGCACATTAAAATAAACAAGATGTGTTGCGTGACGGGGAAACTTCAGTTTGAGACTCAGTTGGGCTGATTCAAATTTGCTGTCATAAAAACAGCTTCAATTTTATTTCCCATAGTGTGAGCTTCACCTTTCAAAGTGATTTGAAAACTGGCCTAAAGGAGAACTTCGAGAACCTGAAAATCTTGGCTATTGTGGCTATGCTTTATACTTTTATTTTTTTCAAATCAAGCCTACTCTTTGTGTTCCAAATATTTTGGGATAAAAATTGCCTTCAAACAGCAATGTTTCTTGTAAGAGTGCATGCCACTAAAGTTCTTGTTCTTAATTATTGATTTGTGTCCCAGGTAAAATAATTTATAAAATATTACACTTTAAATGAAGATGCCCAAATCATGCAAAAAAAAAAAAATTAAGTGCTTTGCTATTATTGGGAGTTCATTATGAAGTGGATAGCCTAAGTGTACTTGCTTGTATGAAATAAAACATTTTATCAAGTACAACTGTGCAAAAAAACCCTGAACTGATTTGTGGGCACCACTAGGAGTTTTCTGTTGCTATAAGATACTGCTTTATCACATGCTTCTCTGAGCTCTTACAGAGAAAGAACGTGTTCAATCAGGCCTGATGGGCTTGCACTGACCTCAGCACCGGTAGCATTTGTACAAATTCCTCTTCCGGCCTGGCCCATCCTGTTCACTAAAGCAGACTAATTTGGTAAACACCAAGCCTCAAAGTTTCCAATCACTAACTCCCAAGAAAATTTTCTACAGTCTCTTGTGGAAAATTAAAAAAACGGCATTTTGCTGACACGCAAGGCAGCTTCTGCTAGCAGCAGAACTTTGAAGATTGCCAAAATAAAACACTGAATCAACCAGTACTCCAGAAAGACAGAAGGGCTGCTGTGTGATTGCGTCAAGTGTTGGTCCCACAGAAGCAGGGTCCTCATGAAACAGAAATATCCAAACACTTTTAAAATCATCTTTATTTTGGTTGCAAAGATACAATTTACTCATGTAGTATTTTATTTGTTCCCATTTGAAGTCTCATAGCTTTGCCATGTAAAACACTGACTTCACTATCCAACTGCTATGTAAGAACGTTATAAAATACAAACTGTAAACTAAGATAATCCTCTTTACAGTATTCAGATTAGTGCATTAAAACAACATTGATTTAAAAAAGCAAGTGAGTTAATTGGCAAAGATCCAAGTTGTTTTCTAATGAAGGAAGGTACAAAATGGTATGCAAGG
This sequence comes from Neogale vison, assembly GCF_020171115.1. Lineage (NCBI taxonomy): Eukaryota > Metazoa > Chordata > Mammalia > Carnivora > Mustelidae > Neogale > Neogale vison. The sequence goes on along the minus strand of NC_058091.1, from coordinate 68,794,825 downwards.
TAATATTAAATTTTAAGTGTTAGTGCTCAAAAACAATAATTCTGGGAAAGTTCCTTCCCCAAAGTAATTCTGATCCAAGGATAAACATGTAGCCATTACTCTAAAGGACTTAAGGTAACTTATTTTCCACAGTAATAGCTGTGGAAGTATACAACAGAATAATAAGGTGGGGTCTTCAGATTCCTAATGCAGTAAGTATGGATTTTTCATACTCTTCCTTCAAATTAAACATTTATAGTGACTACACATTCCCCAGCAAACATCAGACTTACACAGGGCCTATGTAAAAACAATCTATCCTTAGTATTTTACTAGGCAATCTACAGCAAATGCTTAATATATACACATCGGGAGTATGAGATACTCTAGGAAATTATTCACTGATTTCATTTAGAGTAAACAAGGGTCTTAAAAGAAAACCAACAAGAAAAGTTAAATAGGTAATTTGTGCTGCTATGAACCAGGGAAAACAAACAAACAAACAAACTAAACACCACAAACAGGTATGATAATTTTTTTTTAAATTATTGACTATTTCCTTTGCTGGCCCAAATCGAAATTAAATTTGAGATTTTTAATTGAAGGAACCCAAATCTGGGTATACATCACTCTGTGAGAGACAGACGCCCATGAAACACATGCACACCTTTACATTTACTGATTCCAAGAACTAAGTCAACAGGTAAATAAATTATAAGTGAAAGGCATCTACAATGTGGACAGAACCTCACAGTTATTAGACTGAAAAGTGTGGAAGTAATGCCAGCAGTCATACTGAGAAAAACTTTCAGTGTTAGAAAATACCAGATTGAATCCAAAGGAAAATCTCCCCCCAAATGAAAATAATGAAGTCTGGGAGCCATCCTTAATGGAGTAACTTAAAAATAATAATACAAAAGCCCCATGATTATAGGAATCTTCCTACATAATTTAGAGAATGTAGTGCAATAGCGCGCTCCTTTATAATTTAGCCTTTGACTTTCCATATGATGAGACCGAGAATTACAACTCCGATGACAATGATGAAAATGATGATGCACAGGGTTTTTCTGGATTTGCGCTGCAGATGCAAAAACAAAACCATGTTTACAGGCATACTGGAGTGTCTGTAGCAACTGAAAATCACTTGCTCATTTCTAGAGTAGAATCAATAGTAATTAACTGCCCTCAAATTTTGGGCTGTGTGTGTTTTTTTTTTTTTTTTTGCTTCTCAAAAATCTCTTCAAATACAAATGGCACCATTCTTTCAAAAAAAGTCTTGCTGAATTAATGACATAATTCAGGGGCCAATTATTCCCTTTTTGTTGATCATTTTCCTGGGTGTGGTCAGGCTTACAAAAGGAGACACAGAGAAATGAAAATTACTGACTTAAGCAACAGACTGAGGTAGACCTCTGTATAAAAACTAAGAACAGCTTAAAAGCTAACTTTTTATCAAAGAGCAGCTCTTTAAAATGAGTTCTCTGAAAATATCAGCAAGTGTAAATGTTTGGGCATTTCTCCTGAAGTAAATTTATTAGTTTCCAAAATTCCCATTCTTAAATGTTAGTGGAAATTGCATTTAAAATCTCAACATACAAATGAAAAACAAAGAGCTAAAAAAAACTGTAACGCAGCCATTTAAAATATAGAGGTTAAAAGTTTTGTTCCATTCTTCATTCTGGCCCAGCAGATTTCCTTAAGGGCTTGCGTATCTCACAGCAACATGTAGGAATCCTTTCTCTCTCTCTCCCTCTTTTAAAGATTTTATTTATTTACTTGAGAGAGAGAAAAAGCAAAAGAGAGCATAAGCAGGGGTAGGGGCAAAGGGAGCCGGAAAAGCAGGCTCCCCACTAAGCAGCGAGCCCTAGGAGGGGGTGGGTCCCACATGATCTGATCTGGAGGCAGATGCTTAACCAACTGAGCCACCCAGGCACCCCAGAATTCTTTTTCTTACAAGGCTGAAAAGTTTGTAAATTTTCTTTGTCAACACGTAGTACCATAAAATTTATGGACAGATAGGTTTCCGACTCAAATTCTCCTGAAAACTATGATGACTTTCAGTATACCACATACTCAGCAATTTTTTTCAATGAAATATTCCTTATTATGTGAAGTACAACTTTCCTAGAGTTTCAGTGTCATCTTGCCTACATATTTTCCCCAGACGCCACCTGAGTCCCATAGACACATGTGTAATACACCTGTAAGAACAATGCAGGCCTCCCCCTCCAGGGGATCTGTAGACACATACCCAGGGCATCCTCTCTTGTGTGTGATGGTGAGGTCCCAAGGTATGGCAATGGTAAGAGTACTGATCAGCTTCCCTTCCACTCATGGCTCACACAAACTATTTAGAAGCACCATATTTCGCAGAAGCATGAGTTTACTATCAAGGCTTCCAAGGAGAACTACAGGGAAGCTGCTTTTTTCTCCAGCACTCATGATGCATGGCTCTTCCCTCATCTCTCCAGGGTCCATGGGATTCAGTATTGGGCAGCTGCAGATCTGGAGGTGTGGCTTGGAAAGATGAGCTCCTTTCCCCCAGGGTGGCTGTAGGGTTTGCCCTTCCCCGAGGAAGGGGAAAAGTAAAACTTGGAGATGTATCTACATCTCTCCAAAATCCAAAGCAAAACAAACTCATGTAAACCTAGTTACTGATAAATCCTGCTAAACACTACATTTGAGTAACTGCAGAGATTTATAGATTATCGTGTGTGTGTGTGTGTGTGTGTGTGTGTGTGTGTGTATTCAATTACTCATGAATGATCCCTATGGTCTGTGACATCATCCTGAGCTGCACACCTGAATCACGTGCACACAGAAGGTCAAGGTGAGTTAGCATTATTACTTCACTGAGGACAGATAGCTGTAACTCAGCAGTGTCTATACAACTTCACTCTTCTCCATGTATCACTAAGTACGCAGTGATTTGCCTAGGGAAAAATGGCACTGAAATGAAAGGGGACTTCTAAGGTTAATGAGAAAAGTGAAAAAAAATTGAAAATATCTAAGATTGTGATAATATCTTAGGTATTTTAGAAGAAGGCAACACGGTCTGAGAAAATAATTATGAACAACTATAAAAAGTGGAGTGTTAAGAGGTAAAGCAAATGCTGTGGTGGTATTTAGGGGTTCCCAAAGAGCCTGGCCTCATTCTTATTGTCTATATATCGTATGCTATATACAGAGTTCACGGTCCTAATACCTGTGTAGTACTCTGATATCCTTTCTATCTGTCATGTATATGGACTCCCTACATTAACCTGATCCCCTGAAGAAATCAATTCATTCCTGGTGAAGGGTCTGCTGAATGCCTATGATACCCAGTGATCAAGGGCACTTGAAGGGAATATAAGTTCCATAGGACCTGATGAGAACTCTCTAGGGCACAGATCTTTGCCTTCTTACTGAAGAGTGCCACGGACAAAAAAGAAAAAAAAGGTGGAAAGAAACAGTGAGAGAAACAGAGGAAGAAAGTTATCAAAGATGTTTCTGAGTTGGAAGGTCACAACGGTATCAGAGACCGCCAACTGTCAGCAATGCCTAGAGGTATCTGTCCACCGCTCCTCTCGGGTGTTTATAGACATTGAACTTCCTATCCCTGGGGCCACAGTTCTGGTCTGATCTGAGAACAACCAAGAAACAGGCTAAACCCAGTTTTAACGGACTGGTAGATTTCTGACCTGTCTTCCATGGGATTTTAAATTTTAACATCTCTTGCCACTTTATACCTGATCAATCAATCAATCTCTCTCTCTCTCTCTCTCTCACACACACACACACACACATACACACACAGGTTGGAAAGCCTAAATTATAAGATAACTAACTCACTGCGGTTAATATTACCTGATATTCTGCTGCCCTTGACAGCTGCTGGTTTGCCTGCTGAACGTGCACGTCTGCATTCTCCACGTTGGCTTCTATGCTGTCTTTAAAATAAAACACACACAACACACGCACAGCTGTTAGATGTGTGTTGACGTCCCAGTAAGAGAGCTGCCTAAGTCAGAGACTTCATGCAACATAAGATCAATCATGTTCACTATTCAAATGTTAACACTGGCAGTATACAGGCAAAGCTGAATTTCTTTTTAAACTGGCTGAGTCTTCCCTACACCATTCCTCAAACGATCCAAACAACACACAGATATTTGGAAAGAAACTGGATCACTCTTACTAGGACACAATTCCAGTTCTACCTGGTAACCCCCGAAAAGTACTATGCAGTCTGTGTGCTCACGGTCAAGGCAGCACCAGACATTAACAACTACTCCTGAGAGTAAACGCCGCCTTGAAAACCATCATTTGCTTCTGGTCATCACCAACCTACTTGCGGGCTGAAACCAAGCCCTCCCCGAGGGCTCAGGCAGCCTTCTTAAGTGGTGACAGTTGCCCTTCCCTCGCTGCTCTGGTGGAGAGGGAGAACCAGCGGCACCCCGCAGCCTGAGACCACGGCCTCTCCCTTCTCCCACCAACACTCAGCTTAAAGCTCACGCTTGCAAATACCTCCAAACCCCTGTAGCAGACATTTGAAGAACGCATGGCCTTTCCTTTATTCTTTGAATATTTTAGCTTTGGATTCACTGATGGACCCTTCAATGCTTCTCTTACACACACTGCCAGTTTCTCAAGCCAGCTGCTGACCTGCTAACACCCAGCTTTCTCACGCCTTGACCACACTTTTTCAATGACTTCGCCTGTTTCCCCATCCCAGCCACCCACCTCCATGATCATGTCCCAAGCCTCATCATTACTGAAAACTGCAACTTCTCTATAAACTCAGTTTCAAACCTCACTCTCTGAGCATCATCCGCTGTCTGGCACGCTCTTTCCGACAACACTGACTTTACTGACCCTACCACTGACCCTTCACTGCCCCTCATTACACTTCATGCCCTCACCTTCCTCCTGACCCAGCTTGGATCTCCTGGGACACCACGGAGCCATGCTTTCTTGCACTCACCACTGGCTCCCTTGCCACCTGCTTCGGTCAGACTTATGTGACAACACCCCAACCTGCACCCTCCTCACAGCTGAGCATGGGTACAAAAAAAAAACTGACATTGATTTCTTTCCCTTTGAATTTCTGACTGCCAAGCAAGCCTCCTTCATTTCAAATGGCACCTCTCACTTAACATATCCCCAAGTCGTTGCTCTCCATCCTTCCAGACTCTCCAGTTCCTGATGGCCCCATCTCAGAAAATGGCAACACCATCATTTCCCTGGGCTTGTCCCCAACCTTACGAGCTGTCCTTGAATGAATTCTCTCTCACACCCACATCCAGCCAGTCGCCCAGTCTTCTTGGCTCTCCATTTTACAGCTGTCCAGAATTCCATCTCTTCTCACTGCTTTGCTGCTTCCATCCCGATCTGAGGCAACACACTGCCCGCCCTGACTCCTGCCATCACCACCTTGGAAGAGGTCCCTCTGCTTCTGGTCTTGTCCTTTTACAGTCTGCTCTCAAACTCACAGCCAAAGTGAGTCTATTAAAACTCAAGTTGGATGATAACACTCCTCTGCTCAAATCCTCTTGTGGCTCCCCTTCTGGTAATAGGAATGCAAGTCCTCACCGGGGCTCAGAGCCCTGCACGGTGCCGAACTTTACCATGTCATCTCTGTCTCCCTCTTGCTCGTTTCACTCACCAAAAATATCAGACGTGCTTCCACCTGAAGGCCTTTGCACTTGCCGTTTGCTTTACCTGGAAAATTTTCTTTCACTTGCTCCCTTAATTCCAAGAAGTCTTCATTAAAATGTTATCTGTCAGTAAGGTCTTACTTGACCACCCTAGTAAAGCAGTAACATTACCATCCCACTACCTGCCTTACTTTCCTGAGAGCACTTATCGGCATTTACTTACTTTTCTTTCCTTTTGTAAAAATTCTCTCTCTCCTCCAATTAGATTACAAGGTTCATGACGGCCAGGTCTTTTACCTCTTATTTAATTTCAGCTCAATCCCCAATGCCTAGATTTGTGCCCGGGTACAGCAGGCACTCAATAAACACGTTCTGGATGAATGAATGAATTGGTTTTTAAATCTTACCTCATGATCTACTGTGGCTACAGAGAAGGGTAAGAATGGATAACTAACAGCTATGGCAAAATAGAGGTCCAAGTATTTCAATGAATATTTTCACATGCAGAAAATATCTGAAATCTATCTTTGGACCTGTGCACTGATATCTTCGTATTTCTAAATGATAAAAATGATCAGGACACTCATCAGTGCTGACAGTTACATCTAAACTGAAGAGCTACTCCATTTAAAACTTACAGGGAGTCTGTCACTGATTTTTTTTTTTTTATTTGTAAAAGAATTCTTCGCATCTAAGTAATACCACTATATTACTGTACTGAAAAGACACCGGAATAAATGACCACCAAACGGCTACCTATCCCCTCTGGTCTAAGAGACAAGGTCGCATGTACAATTATAAAGAGCACAGGCTTCCCAGGAAGTGGCTGGTGTGACGAGAACTGGTAGGGGCTGAGACGGAAACCAGGGTCCAGCGAACAGGCGGCAGTGAGACTGCATGCCGCCTTTGTGATCCTGGCGGCCGCAGGCTCTGCTGAGATTCATCTCACAAATAAGTGAGGCTGGCTGATTTAATTAGTGGGAGTCAAAAATAAGATCTGTTTTAGATAATGCCAAGGGTGATGCTTTGTTGGTAGAACCTGTGCTTTTAATTCCAGGGGTTCCTAGAGAGACAGGGTCACTCTTGCTTGAGACATTACAGCAGGTAAACTGCATGAAGCCTGTGCCCACCCCAGCGAGGCTTACCTATCACATCTCCTTGTTCGTGGATCATCATCCCCAAATCTTTAAATATTTCATTAATATCCATAATATCAGCCTGAGAGAAAGAGGCATATGTTACTATTATCAGAAATTCAGCCCCAATCCACAAAAGGGGAAAATTAACACTCCCCCACAAAAAAAACCCCAAACCACCACTTAGACACAAGTGAGAATGCATCTAGGCTTAATATATAAATTTTGGAACTATCAGGAAACGATGTGATTAGAAGCAATCTTAAGTAAGATAACCTTGAATAACTGGAACCAGTTCCTTAAAAGTAATTTTATAACATTAAAAATACCAAGTAAGGCAGCATGGAAACCAGGAATCTGTAACATAGAATGGCCCTCGGTCACTGAGTTTTTGATTATGTAATCTGATGGTTTGTTATCACTAGCAATAGTATTTTCTCGTAAGAGTATAAAATATCATTGTTAGGATTTATTTCTAGTAAAAACTTACATATCAATTTGACATTATAAAAGTATAAAACATTAAGTATAAATTTTAATAAATTTGATTATGCAATGGAATAGCGATGAACAACTTTTAACTTATCTTTTCTTTAATATATGATAAGTATTATTTTGCCTAAAGAGTAAAGTTTAAATATTCTATTGTGGGGACAACCTACATATTCATCCTGTGTCTTAGTCTCCCCATCTATAAAATGGTGATGATGACGACACAATTAACTACTTCATGGTTTTTATGAAAACGAAATGAGATAGTGCAAAGAATTTATCACATGGTGCTTAAAAACCCTCAACAAACTGTAGGAACGGTAAGCTATTTTAATTTTAATTTAATTTTTATTTTAGCCTTCTAGAGAATAGGTAGGTTCCACAAGAACTAATGCTTATTAACCCTTCAACTCTCTTTGACACAATAAACCTACTACGGAGAAATAAAAGACCCATAAAGTCCCTGTCAAGTTATTCATGTGGCTCTGAGCTGTACTGTGTGTTCTGGAAGCTGTCCAGACTCCCTGAGCAGACATGTCTGGACTGAGATTTTCTCCAAGCTAAGGACCTGAGATGATCTGACAGGATAAAAAACAAAAGCTGAGACCTGTACCCCTGGGGATAAAAATATATGTTTATAAAAAATTAAAAAATTATTTAAAAAAAAAAAGCTGGAGATGAGGGAGATATGTTCTCTCATCTTAGCACAAATTCTAACATGATTTATTTTTAAAAAGGGAATTATTCCCATTTATATGAAATGCCACCACATGGATATATTTAGTTTTCTTTCTCAGGCCCCCCCCCCACAACTGTCTAAGCATCTTGAGGACAGACATGCAGAGAACAGAGCAGCCGTCCAACTGCCACATCAAGCTTACTTCAAGTTGCCTAATAGAAGATTCTCTCTCCTGAATAAGGCGGAGGTCATCCTCTGTGATTTCTTCATCCTGCACCTGCACCTGAGGTTGAGCTTGGCTAACAGACAGAACAGAACATGGGGGGAAAAAACAAGGAATGGTATTAAACTAATGGGACTTCTTTCTTTATTCGAGAAACATGAAATAGAATATCTTTTCGTCAAAGTATTCATGTTTCATTTCATTGATTTTTTTTTAGAGTTATTATTTAATTATGGGAAGCTATATTTGGCAACTGGGTGTTCCTTTTTGGTTGACTTAAAAGTCACAGGAGGAAATAATCTCCACCAAATAATAATTAGGTCAGTCATATTTACTTGGGTAAATAATTATTTACAAAGTATTACTGCTTATTGGAATATTTTATGTATTTATAGACTTTATAAATAATTATTCTGAAAAAAAATTAAAATTTATAGCTTTCTATTTAAAAACAACTAGGATAGTCATGATACAATAAGTCAAAAGCTTTCCTTTTATTCCAGGGACCAAAATGTATAAAATATATTTGAAAAATTATCTTTTGTTCTGTATGTTTTGTATTTCTTACCTTTCCCAGGATACAAGATTCCTTTCCTTGGAGCTGTCCTCAGGAAAACCACCCTGGAAAATTTAGTAATAGAATGGATTGAGAAGGGGCAAACAAAAACAAAAACAAAAAACCACCAACACTCACATTTTCTTTATAATAATCTAAACTGATTTATGTATGCATGTGCGCGCGCGTGTGTCTGTGTGTGTGTGTAGAGAAAGAAAAATGTTTTTGTTCTCATTTTCTAGGTCAAGTGCTTCGAGTAATAATAAAATTGTATCCTAACCTGACAAGGAAGGAATTCATTAAATATTCTCAAGGGCCAAATAATAAATATTTGATTAAAATGTACTCTAGTCCTGGAGCCTCTCCATTAAGGAACAAGGAAACAACCTGCAATAGTTTCGAAGGGAATTTAAAATTAGATTAACTCAAAATTCCACTCCAAAGTTATCCTTTGATTTATTTTCCCCAGGGTTATAATTCATTTTCAGTATTCACACAATATATTGACTCTGTTCATTTTCGTCATCTTCATATAACCCAGGAGTAAAGTGTTCCCTACGTGAGCCCCTACAGAAAGTGACAGCCTCTAATATAAATCAGTGTGGGAATATCACTCTGGGTCTGACCCTGGTCTTCTCTGACAAAATGCTTCCAAACTATTGTATAATAATCTGCAATCTTTGGTTCCACAGCAATATGTAACTATCATCCTTTTTAAAACTGAGCTGAAAAACCTAAAAGTAAATATTCAAATACTGATTTCCAAGACAGTCACACATCCTTAGGACTTAGAAAAATGCTAATGTAGTCTTTCAAGGGAATACCATAGTCACTTTCTAATGCCTTATTAAATACTTACGGACACTCTGGAGCTAGCTCTTACTCGAGCAACAAACTCCTTCTCTTTCTCTGCAGCTTGCCTCTGGACCTTCTGAAAATTTGTCAGTGATGTTGTGAATTCAGCCACTAAGCGATCCTTCTGTATTTTCCTTTGACGCTAGAGGAAAGGGCGAGAAACCTATTAGAATCAAGCCGTAAAGTTTTACAGAATATGCAAAAGTTGTTTCACCACTAGTTGGCTCCTCATTTTATTCTGAAATTCTCACTCACTCTCCAATTATGGGACCCTACTGACACTCTGACAACATGTTCAAATGCTATGTGTATTTGCTATCTTGAGGCAAAAGGTCCATAATGTTGGATTTCTCACCTCAAATTTTCATCCTAAAAACTGGGCCATGACTTTGACATTATTTTGAAGTAGTTCTTTTTGTTTTCTTTTTAGGAAAATAAAACCTTGTGCTCTATCTAAGGAATAACTTCCGCTAAATAATAAGCAAGGAAATAAATGTGTGCCCCTAGGAAACCTCACATCTTGAGTGAGTGCGCACGTCACATGGAGTCAGCCCTGGAAGGCCAGGAAACAATTACTCAGGAAGTATTTTCTGAGCACTTGCTTAATTATGGGTCAGGGCAACTGCATGGAAATAATTTTTGCTTTATTGAACCACAGGATACTACATGGGCAATTAAATATAGTTTTGTGTTCTGCGAACTAATCTCAAATATAGTTTTCCCCCCTTAATTTCCTTTCTAGAATAACAGTTCAAAGACCCTACAATGTATGTGATTTCTTTCACATTCACTACATCAACAATGTGTCTTAAGGCTTGATACCTGTTCACTGGGGGTGGTGGGCAGAGAGCCAAACTCTTTAATGTACTTATCCGTTTCCTTGGCAAGTTGGTTAGTATACTGCTGCTTCTGTTGCCTAAGTGAGAAAACACACGTTATAGCAAAAGAACAAAGATTTTTTTAAGTTACAACTCTGGCAGCTGACAAATAGTTTGCTAAAAACCACTATTTTATAGACTGGCTCTGAATTTTTTAATTTGTAAAAGAATGCTTCGCATCTAAGTAATACCACTATATTACTGTACTGTTTTCTATGAGAACAAAAATTTCAGGGCACCTGATCGGCTCAGTCAGTAGAACACATGACCCTTAATCTCAGGGTTGTGAGTTCAAGCCCCACACTGGGCATGGAGCCTACTTTAAAAAAAAAAAAAAAAAAAAATTCCAGATTCTATTTCTTGATAAATATTGAGCAAATATTACATGGAAAAATTCTTTACTCACAAGGAGCAACCAAGCTTTGAGAAATAAATCTCAGCAGCCATTTAGAAAGGAAGATGACTTGAGTGAAAGCCAAACTGTGGGATGTCTGATGTTTTAGTTATGGGGGTGGGATGGTGGGAGCCTTCTGTCTGCATCCCACAACTGAGAGGTCAGTTGAATAAATGAAGAGGATTTGTCGCCTGAGACCACCCAGTTCCTAGGACTTATCAGTCTTATCTTGATCTGGACATTTATATCCTTATAGACACTTTTAAAAAAAGAGGAAAAGAGGCAATAAATAATAATATGCATTTACTACTTTTTAAGTTTGCTGTGGAAAAAACAATAGCATTTCTCCGTAAAGAGAAAGAACACAATAAAAGAAGTAATTGTATCAGCATCTGTATCTGTCTTGCTAGCTAGCTTATAAAGTAAGAAGTCAGATTTTTTTTTTTAAGATTCATTTATTTGTCAGAGAGAGAGAGAGAGAGAGCGAGCATGTACACAAGCAGGGAGAGTGGCAGGCAGAGGGAGAAGTAGGCTCGTCGCCAAGCAAGGAGTCCGATGTGGAACTCAATCTCAGGACCCTGGGATCAGGACTAGACTCGAAAGCAGATGCCTAACCAACTGAGCCACCCAGGCGTCCCAAAATGTCAGATTTTTAACTAAAGAACTTTACTCTAAAAAAAAAAGCTTATATTAATGTGGTGCTTTACAAATTACAGCATCAGTACTTCTCAAATATATTATCTCTTATTTTAAACACTTACTAGTCACACTTGGGATCCTTTAAAATAATGAGATATTGTATAAGAGTATTTTTAAGTATAGATAACTGTATTTGACTAATAAGGAAGAATGACAACCTACTTTTATCTATTTTCTGCCTACCCTACCTTTAATATGCCTTTTAAAATCTTTAGAAAATGTAAGATAGCTAAATTTCTGAAAAGAAGACTTACTGATACCTACCAACTCAATCTCCACTAACAACCTTAGCAAACTATTTTATCTATTAAGAATTACGTGTTTCTATTCCACTTTAGTTTTGTTTTTTTTTTAAGATTTATTTGAGAGAGAGAAAGTGTGCACAGGTAGGGGGGGGCAGAACAAAAGAGGGTAAAGTAAGCTGACTCCATACTGAGTGGGGAGCCTGACATGGGGCTTGATCTCACCACTCTGAGATCATGAACTGCACTGAAATCAAGAGTAAGACGCTTAATTGACTGAGCCACCCAGGTGCCCCTCTATTCCATTTTTTTTTTTAAGATTTATTTATTTATTTATTTGACAGAGAGAGAGAGAGAGAGATAGATAGATCACAAGTAGGCAGAGAGGCAGGCAGAGAGAGAGGAAGGGAAGCAGGCTCCCCGCTGAGCAGAGAGCCCGATGCGGGACTCGATCCCAGGACCCTGAGATCATGACCCGAGCTGAAGGCAGCGGCTTAACCCACTGAGCCACCCAGGCACTCCCCTCTATTCCATTTTAGTTTAACAAATGCTGATTTATTATTTAGACTTGTGGCATTTTTACCATCCCAATATCTCACTGCAGTAAAAGTATAAATTAGACAGAATTATAAATTCTTCAAAATGTACTTCATAATAAACATGAATTCCCAGATGTCCATCAACAGGTGAATGGATAAAGAAGATGTGGTATATATACACAATGGAATACTATGCAGCCATCAAAAGAAACGAAATCTTGCCATTTGCGACAACATGGATGGAACTAGAGCGTATCATGCTTAGCGAAATAAGTCAAGCGGAGAAAGACAACTATCATATGATCTCCCTGTTATGAGGAAGTGGTGATGCAACATGGGGGCTTAAGTGGGTAGGAGAAGAATCCATGAAACAAGACGGGATAGGGAGGGAGACAAACCATAACTGACTCTTAATCTCACAAAACAAACTGTGGGTTGCTGGGGGGAGGGGGGTTGGGAGAAGGGGGGTAGGGTTATGGACACTGGGGAGGGTATGTGCTTTTGGGTAAATTGGAAGGGGAGGTGAACCATGAGAGACTATGGACTCAGAAAAACAATCTGAGGGGTTTGAAGTGGCGGGGGGGGTGAAAGGTTGGGGTACCAGGTAGTGGGTATTATAGAGGGCACGGCTTGCATGGAGCACTGGGTGTGGTGAAAAAAATAATGAATACTGTTTTTCTGAAAATAAATAAATTGGAAAAAAAAAACATGAATTCCCATCACCTATCTTTTAATTCCTTTCTCTTTGTAATTTTTTCCTTATATAACTAATGTTTGGAATATCACTTACTATATATATATTACTTGAAATATGGCTGTAATGGCACTGAATTGTGATTTAAGATTCAGGTTCACAATGATGTTAGGCAAATTATCACACCCCATGAGAAATACTTTCCTTTTGAACAAAATGAAAAAAAAATTTTTTTTAACGATTTTTAGTTGCTTATTTGAGAGAGAGTGCAAGAGAGATCACACAGGGAGAAGCAGGAGAAGCAGACTACCGCTGAGCAGGGAGCCTAATACAGGGCTCTATCTCAGGACCCTGAGATCATAACCTGAGCCCAAGACAGATGTTTGAAGACTGAGCTAGCCCAGCACCCCGAAAATAATTGTTTTGATCTATGTCTTTTACTCTAGATGAGAAAGATTCAGATGAGAAAATGTTTAAAAACACTGTAAAATCTGTAACACCACAAAGTATGACTACTGTTCTTCTAACAGCATTTATTATTTTCCTGAAAAATGTACTGCATAAATGACTTCACTAAAACCTTTCTTTTTTCTTAAACAAAGGCTAATCCTTTCTGAAATTCAAGGATTTAGGTGTAAGGTTTTTACAGATAGCCACTCATACTGAAAATGTCCTTGTTCTAAACCAAATAAAAATCTAGTCACTGAAGCAACTGTTAGCTATGGGGAAAAAAATCACATAAATAGAGAGGCTTAAAATAGCATTTTTCAAAAGTCACCTAAACAACCTATTCAATTAAGTATAAAAAAGGCAACTAAAGAAGTCCTGCTTTGCTAGAGTGAGCCAGCTCTTTAAAATAAAGAAAAATAATCTGCTTACCCGGAACAGGGAAAAACATACACAAAATGTTGGTACAAATAAAGGAGCTGAAAAATCTTATTAACTTTCCATTATTTTTCCAGTAAACATAACACTATAGACCATCAAAGCAACATAACAGTGATTTTTTTTTTCTTTTTTAAATTATTAAACACTTACAGCTGTTGCCTCAGTTCAGGTGAATCTTGAGGTGTTCCAAGTTGATTCAGACTCCTCTGTATTTCTGCAGCTATTATGATGAAAAGATAAATATGTAATTGTTATAAATGTTAGGGCAACAGAAATTAAGTTAGAAATTAATACAGGCAATTGGACAATTAGAAAAGTAAAAAAGAACAAAGAGATGAATATAGAAAATGTTAATTGAGAAAAAAATGAAGATTAAGTGGTTTATTTAAATCCCAGTTACAATGATGAATTAATTTTCAAGAGGAAATTGTGTGGGGTTGTAAACACGTGAAACTGCATTTATGATCCAAAAATGTTATTTTCCTCCCTAGCTCCTCAGAGCATTTACAACAAGGGTACATGAACCTTCACTTAACTACTGGCCTAAAAACTGTGAGGAAAATAATTATAACAGTTACATATCTCAGTGAATTACAAAGTGAATGGAAGATTGTTAATAAACAAGGGAGGAATAATAAAGATGAAACAATTATTTGTAATTTTCCATGTAACCGTGGATCCAGGCAAGTGTCATCAGGGGATGCTGAAACCACAGAACATTCACACAATCTGGAGTTATCACCACACGGATGATATTAATGAAAGAACTAACTTCACCTCAGATAAATTTGTTGCTTAAAACAAAAGATCAGGGCACCAGGGTGGCTCAGTCGGTTAAGCGTCAGACTCTTGATTTCAGCTCAGGTCATGACCTCAGGGTCATAAGATGGAGACCAGACTTGGGCTCCTTGCTTAGTGTAGAGTCTGTTCTCTCCTTCTGCCCCTCCCCATGTGTGCAGGTGTTTGCTCACTCTCTCTAAAATAAATAAATAAAATAAAATAAATCTTTTTTTTTTTTTAAAGATTTATTTTATTTGACAGAGAGAGAGATCACAAGTAGGCAGAGAGGCAGGCATAGACAAAGGGGGAAGCAGGCTCCCCGCTGAGCAGAGGGCCCGATGCGGGGCTCGATCCCAGGACACTGAGATCATGACCTGAGCCGAAGGCAGCGGCTTAATCCACTGAGCCACCCACGCGCCCCTAAAATAAATCTTTAAAAAAAGCCAGAAATGATCAAATTTTTTTTGTTTTTAATTCTAGAGAGAGAAGGAGAGAGGGAGTGTGTTTGTGAATGTGCGTGGGGGGAGAAGGAGAGAGAGAATTTTAAGCAGGTTCCATGCCCAGCATAGAGACTGACTCGGGGCTTGATCTCACAACCCTGAGATCATGACCTGAGCTCAAGTCGAGAGTCCTGCGTTTAACTGACTGAGGCACCCAGGAGCCCCAGAACAAATAATCAAATTTACAAACATCAAGGAGACAAACTGGCATGATGAGCTTCCTGAGATGATGCAATGAGAAAGTCACAAAATGATCTACATATTTTTTTTTTTTTTTACCAAAATGTTTAACCAAAATGTTTAATCTAATCACAAGGGGACAAAAAACAGACCAATCTAGATTGCAGGATAATGTACAAAACAACTGGTCTGGGCTTTTAAAAACATCAATGCCATGAAAGAGGAGAAAAAAAGACAAGGCAGGGGAGCTTTCCAAATTAAAGAACTAAGCCATCCAAATTACTAAAATACCGAAAAGCAATATAGGGTTTTGGACTGGATTCTAAATCAGAAGGAAAAAAACGCTAAAAAACAAATGTGGGGCTACTGAAGATGCTTGAATTTGATTTTGAAATTTAAATTTGAAGAGAGATACAAAACAAAAATGGATAAAGTCAACAACTGGTGAGCCAGGTGAAGGTCATACAAAAAATTCACTGCACTACACTTTTCTGTAGGTTCTAAATATTTAAAATTAAAAGTCAAGAGTTAAAATTCAGGCTAAGCTCACAATCCAAACTCTATAAACATGCAATTTTTATAAAAAGGTTATTTCTCACAAATGGGGAGGTCCTGTAGCTACATGCATGTGTGCAGACAAATAAAATGTCAAGTAGAAGCTGAAAATCCACCTCCAAAGTAAAGGATATGCACGTTTCCAAGAACTAGAGAAAAATTATCTGACTCACCAATCTTTTTATTTTAAGTGAGTGGTTTATTTACACAGCTTAAATGTTTTTAAATAGTCATTACTAATTTATGGGATCAAGGGAATGACTGTATCCCAAAAGCAGGATAACTGTTCACTGAGGACGATGTAATGTCACTGCTTTCAGGTCGAAGCTGAAAAATAAAAATACTGGAAAGGAATCACATAGCATATAGCAACTGTTAACCATTTGGCTAGTTTCAAAAGAATTTCTTTTTGCCTTTTTGGGGGGAGGTAGTAAATTTTTCTTTTGCAGGGCAGAGCAATGTTGTTTGCTGTGTTTAACTTATAGGCAGCTTGCTATGAGTTACGTATTTCCTTCTGAATCTCAACAGGTTTTTCTGGACTGCCTTATAGGAGTTTAAAGCTTTTATTTTCAAAAATAAGTATGTTGATAAGACAAACTGTAGCATGAGCATTTATCTCATCTCTAAAGGGTTCTTGTCATTGAAAAAAGTTGTATTAAGTTAAGAAAAAACAGCTTAATTCAATAAATGACATCAGGAAAATGACTAACCACTTAGGATTGAAACAGAAAACTACTGTACCTCATACAACAAAATTAATCAGAAATTATTTAGTTAAATATTAAAAGTTGAAACCATTAAACTGCTACATGAAACAATAAACACAAATTTATCATTATGATCTTTTTATGATCTTGAAGCGAGGGATAAAATATTATCTAAGCATGATATAAAACTAAAAGCCATGGAAGAAAATATGTTAAACCTGGCAACACAAATAATTTTTTAATGCTACATGCAAATGTGTATCTGTATTACAGATATATATATATATATATATATATATATATATATAAATAATGTGTGTGTGTGTCTGTCTGAAAACATCTGCAGCATATGATGAGCAAAGGGCTCAATATCCCTAAATATAGGAAAAAGAAAACTCCTACAAATCAATAACAGAAAAATAGTCCAGTGCAAAAAGGATAAAAGATGTCATCATGAAATTTGTAACAAGCAAATAAACATATGACAAATTCAACTTCACTGATAACTTTCCACATAATGGAATGGTACACCCTAAGAGAAATAAGCAAATAAAGATACAATTACCATCAAAAGCCTTAAAAACAAAAGGTAGAGACATACCTAAGAAGAAGCAATATCCATAACATATGAAGAACTAGAAATAACAGAAAGGTCAGACAGGCCAGTACAAAAATGGGCCAAGAAGAGGGGCTTCAATATTATTCACTGAATAAATGAATAGCAAAAAAAAAAGATCAACAAGCCTAGTGATCTTAAAAAGCAGAATCAAGCTAACGTATGAATGCTACGTAAAATTGTTCAGGTATTAAAAGGAATTATATAGAACTGATTCCGACAGGCCCAGTGGGAACCTAAAATCTATCAAGCGGTCCTCTCCCCAGCATTTTTAACAGACACACTCAGCAAGTCCAGCTCTCATCCTTACTCCCTGAGTGAAGGCTCTTATGGGGAAGGAGAAGCAATCAGAAGCCCCAGGGGCTCTGCAGTCTCACTGAGTAAACCAAGGGCAGCATCCTACGGAAATGCTCAGAAATGCTACCACAAGCTGAGCTATTCTCATTAACTGGTCCACCTGGAAAAATGCAAATAGTAGAGAAGGCTTAGCAGAAGCTTATTCAGATTACCTCCAATTGCAATGATCTCCAAAATGTGATCTGTTTCTAGAACAGACCATCACAGTCTCCAGCACCTTGTATATACCTGCCGGTTTGGTAAACACTTCCTGCTCTAACTTAAAAACAGAGAACACAGCAAGGGGTCACATTCAGCTGGGTGGAACAGTAGTGAGACGTCACAGTCTATCTCAGGGTTACATACACTCGTTGCCTCTGTAGTCCAATTTAGTTTTCAAAGATACTGATCATCTCCTCCTACAGAACACTACAGTAGCCCAATGCACTATTTCCATTTGCTTTTAAGGACCTGAAAAGCAAGAAGTGACCATATACTCTTGGGTGCCTAGGAAGGATGTTAAGCATGACAGCAGGTAGAAGATAAATTCCAAGAAAATATAGGGTCCTGTCTCCGCCTAGTCCATTAATCTGTATGGACTGTTGACATACCTCCGCAAAGTAAATGACGAACTGCTTTTTCTGCAGTCTCAAATACAACTGGGGAACAGTGCTTCATGAGACTTCACGCTGCTCCCATTTTACTGAATACCCCAAAAGGTTGCCAGCTCTGGCTTTTACTCCTCCAAAGAAAAGGCTATCCTGCTAGCTAGCTCAAGTCGGGGCACGAGTAGCTCTATATTTGGTTTTAATGGCTCAGTTGATCTAATGGCAACTTCAGTGCCCATGTTATAGCAGGATACTCTACAAAACGAGTTCCATGTCCCAACAGGAAAACACAGAGGGGTCCTTTAGAATCCTGAAGCAAGATCATGCTCTTTGCAACCAATGTTACCATTTTGAGGAACAGTTCTAGTCTTGCTGAGGCCTCTATAAAAAGGAAACAGTGGTGTGTACTAGATAACCAAGTGCCTCGAGTTGCCTACTAGATGGGTTAGGTGTTGTATTATCCTGTTGGTCTATCTCTTTCTGTATTTCGTTCTGTATACGTCAGCCTGTCCCTTGCCCCAACTCCTACAGCACTTGTTTGGTAATAGTAGACTACCTATGGTGTAGGAATAAAAGCCACATACAGGCTCACCAACTTCCCCTTACTGAGACTATGGAGATTACTGGCACTGCCATATACCAATTTGTAGCAAAAGCAACCAAAAGCTAATATGGGATATGGTGCCATTCTTGGGAGCATTAGCCAGCCACCAATGACAAGATAATTATGCTTCTTCAATCTTGAATGAAGCAGAATTTTATGTTCACTGAAACGGTGACTGAGGATTGTGTTGTGCTTCCTCTACTCCCTTCCCCCATGCTTCCACCAGCTTCCTAATCCATGCATTAGTCACCATGGTACTTTACAGTATCAGAGTTTCTGATTAAGATACCCACTTTACAGAGAAAAAAATGAACAGATCTTCCAAAGACAATGGAGTTTCCCGGTTGGCCAGCAGCCATTATCTAGGAGGTGCTGGACTTTCTAAAATGTTTACTGGCCCATTTGAGACCAATTGTGGTGTCACTTGGGGGACCATATTCCAGGAAGGTAAAGCTCTGTCCTATAGGAGGCTCTTTATGCTCTCTAAGAACAACCACTCCAGGGTGCTGTTTTACCCTGAAACAGGAAGAAAACTAGATTTGGGAACTAAGTGGTGAAAATTAAAAGAAACATTTCACATTTACACTCAATTATCCATTTGCAAATTTCCTTCCAGGCTGGAGGTTAAAGACAATATTCAAGTGAAGGCTATAAACCATGTTTCTACCAGAGCAAAAACCGAGATTCCGTGTAGCCATAGGGAGCCAGAACAGTATAGTATCCATGGAGGTATCTGTTAAAGGGATGTGGGTCTGTGCCCACCCACACCCAAGTGAGAAAGAGGAGTGGGAACATGTCCCTGGAGGTTAGCTGGGGACAACTTGCTAATGCTGCCATCCTTAATCATTAAGCACAAGAGCAGAAGCAACAACCCAGCTTTGAGAGGCCAGGTTACTCCACAGATAAGGTGTAGAATGAAGGCAAAAGGGACATGGAATGGCTACTAAAGGAGAGTAAATTATTAATGTGAACCATGACCATGTTTCTGTCTGTGGAGGGGCAACTAACCACCAGTGTTTTCTTCCTCGCTCTGCAATGTACCTGTTTAGGTGTGTTAACTGTTTGTCTCCGCCCCTGCCAACATCCTCCCATGTTTTACACAGGGTGTGGGGTGGTTACACATACTCTCTGGTCCAATGGGTAAGGAGTACTGTGATTGAATCTTCCTGAAACAGAGGGATGGAAAGGAAATCACCCTCAAGACTTGGTGCTGGATGCAGGAACTGAATAGACCTTGGTTTTCCCCTTTTGTGGAAATGGGAGAGGACTTCTGGTGGTTTGAGAAAGGAATACAATGTTAGGCAGGGAATTTTTTTTTTTTTTTTAAAAGCTAACATACAAATATATATATACATGTATATGTATATATATATGTTCACTGTAGGAAACAAAAGGCATGAAGTATAACGGGTATTTATTTTTGACCACCTAATACCCAGAGTTCTTAATTATATCCAGATCATCTCGATTATAATATCATAACCACTGAGAAGGATCATCACAAATCCAGTCTCAGGAGGAAAAAAACCTGGTTGTTAAAGCAACACAACTGTTCTAAGAAGCTCTACATTTTGCTTATCTCCACTAGGAGTAATAGGTGATGAATAGTAACAGAACTAGTAGCAATCACAAAGAGAAAAGGAAGACTGTTTAACAAGCTAGTTATAAACAAAAGCTAGACTTAGTCATTGTTGTTTAAATCGCATAGATGCTGAAATTCCTGGTAAGAGAAATGCTTTAGCTGATGACCCACTCTGAAACAATCCTTTTGATAACACAGTATCTTACAGAATGATGTTTACTAGGAATGTTCCCTTTATGTTATTGCCTAATTGATGCATTTAACTGAGTGCTAGATGCTTTTCATGAATGCTTTCTCATGAAAATGTAAGTAAAATAAGGCCTCCTATATTTACCTAAAAAATAAAAGGAAAGGAAAACACATCACATAAGCCCAAAGAGGAAGCAGGACCATTAAGTGCTATAAAAATGCTTCCCTTAAGGAGCATCATTGGTCTTCTACTGGAAGGCAACCCAGAAAGCCTAAATGGAGGTGGTATTTGGAATAGCTTCAAAGTGTAAGAAACAGGACACTTGAGCTTGGCAACTCAAATCTCTAATACCATATTAACATATAAGTTGAAATAATTAAATTACTTAGCTCCCTGACTTGAAAATAAACTCCTTATTAAGGCAAAAACTAGTCTTACTCATTTTTGTGTCTCTCAAATCCACTGATTTGTTGACACTCAATGGATATTTTAAAAGCTGAACCACAAAAGGGAATTTATTAGAAAGATCAAGCCTTATGTAAGGTAAGTATTCCTAACATAAAACACATATGTAAGACTAGAGTTAAGAAACGTTAAGTGTGCTCAACCACTCATTCATTCAGCAAACATTTACTGAGCATCCATTATGTATCTGGCACAGTGGGAAAGGTTTTGTACATCAACACTGATTCAACTGTGGTCCTTTAATTTCTATAGCTCTAAACTTGCAGCTCAAATAAAGGTATCTGACAAAGGGCCTATGAAAATATAAATCTGAAATTACTGAATCAAGTTTAGAAGAAATATCATATGGCATTCATTCAATCCTATTTTATAAACAAAAAGTTGAGAACCAGACCGAATAACTGACTTATCCAAGAAATCAGTTACTTAGTAGAATAACTAGGATAAAAAATGTAGATTTCTGAGTTTTCAAACCAGTATTTTTCAGTGTACTACAAGGGCTAAAAGTATTTATGTATTTTTTTAAAGATTTAATTTATTTATTTGAGAAAGGGTGAGACAGAGAGAGGACAAGCAGGGGCAGAGGAAGAGGGAGAAGCAGACTCCATGCTGAGCTGGCAGCCCAATGTGGCTGGGTCCCAGGACCCTGGGATCACAACCTGAGCCGAAGGCAGATGCTTAACCTTCTGAACCTCCCAGGCACCCCAGTAACAGACTTTTTAAAAGATTACTTCATAATCTAAGTATATGTCTGCCAAGGCAAAAAAGAGACAAATAAGTGTATGCTAACTTGGACTAAAGAACTGAGCTGTAAGTTTCATGGTCCACCAGTGGATCACAGGGATCCTTGAGTCGGGCTGAAACTGATCAGGAAAGAAATGCCTGTCCTTTCTTCAGATCTTACGAACTAACAGAGACATGATTTTACGTGACTGATATTACCCTTTTACAACAGGGTCAGCCAACTGTGGCACATCTTGTATAGCCTTCCAGCTAAAAATGGTTGTTACATTTTTAAAGAATTAAGGGGGAAAAAAAACAAAAAAGAACAAAAAAGAATATGCAAGAGACAAGATGTGACCACAAAGCCTAAAATATTTACTATCTGGCTCTTTACAGAAAAAGTTGGCCAAACCCTGTCCTAAATTAGTCAAAATTACTAAAACTCTGTATTCACATACTCTGACTCAGTGTTACTCCAGGGTATGAAGTACTCACTATGTTATTAAGCCTATGTGGTACAATATTTAACAATGCCGCAAATTTTTCACCAACCAGGCATGTATACTGAGTTGAATTTCCGCAATTTTCAGAAAGAATACATAATCAGTACATCACAGGTGCTGGCTTGATAGGTTATTTCAAATGCTGCTCTTTTCACCTTAATTTAGAAACAGAATTACAGTTACCTTTTGTCTATTGGCTGAACATTTTTGTAGAGTAACTGTTGTTATTATTACCCCTCTATTATTTTATTACTCTCCAATTTTTCACTATCTCTTAGTTCTTTTTCTTCTGGCAGATAAAAACAGTAGGATAGTGGTCCGGAGGATCTTTTGCCATACCCAAGTTAACCATATAAAAAAATGCTGAGGAGAGATGAGCTTACAGAAAGGGGGTCACAATAAGGTCCCTATGCAGATGACAAGCAGGCTGGTGATGTGAAAAAGCTGGTAAGCATTCCTGGTTTCTCCCAAGTCAGGTTCTTTATGGCTTCACTTCATTATCTGGTCTGGGATATTGTAAGTTTATAAGATAGTCGTATTCAATTCTAATTGGCATATGCTTAACTTTAAAGAAAATACTCATGAAATATGAAAATTAAAGAACAAATTCTTTGCATAACCATAAAGTGTCTTGAAGAAAAATTCACCTACTACATGGAGGTAGGATTAAGTTCAGTGAACAAATACAATGAACAAATTGTTTTTATATTATCTGCAATTTTGAACTATTTGCACCATTATATTTCTAGAGAGATGACTTTAAAGAATACATCACATTTTTTCATAATATAAAGAGAACACTATTTCCTACACACCCCAATTGGTGCTTTAATACTTTCTCAAAAACCAAGCAGTCCCCTTTCCAGTGCTCACCTTTAGTAAAAGACCCGTTCTAGTCCACGTGGGTCTGCTGCCATCTAGTGGATTCCTTAAGGGAAAAATGCCGCATGGCAAACCATTTTTTTGCCCTAAAAATTGTAGGTAGGCGTAAATTGGTACAGGGAGGGGCTAAGTGATGTTGCAACCTGTCACAGTTCACTGGGGGTATGAGGAGGATGCGATCTGACCGGGAAGAGTGGCCAGCAGGCGGCGGCACCTGGGCCAGCCCTACCAGGCACACAGAACCTTCCAAGAATTATCTCCAAAAAACAGAACAGAATATGGCTATTTTCTAAGCACTAAACATCTCTGCTGCTCAACCCCCAAAATAACTCAGAATTGTAGTAACCAATCAAAGAAAACAAAATAATAGTTAGGAAAGCCCCTCGGCAGGTGAATTTGAGACTCGGACTCAGTGTCAGGCACATTATACGGTATAAATGTGCAGACCAGCAAAAGCAGCCTTGTAGCCAGACAGCCTGACGATGAGGAAACCTGACCTCACTTCTTCCTAGCTGCTGACCCCTGGCAACTCATGTAATCTCTCCAAGCTCTAACTGCCTCAGCAGTCAAATGGAGAGAAAATCACCTCTTTTTCAGTTATGAATTTCAGAACAGTGCATGGAAACACCTTATACTGGAAATTGTAAGAAAGAGTTCAATAAATGGGAGCTAATGGTGTGAAGCAGTTTATTTCTTTCTCCTGAAAGTCAGAAATGAACAATAAGAATATACTTTTTTTTTTTTTTTTTTTTTTAAGAGAGAGCGAACATGTGAACGAGCAGAGAGGGGATGCAGAGAGAGAACCTTAAGCAGGCTCCTAGCTCATGGCAGAACCTGACATGGGGCTCCATCTCACGACCATGAGATCAGGACCTGAGCCAAAATCAAGAGTCAGGCACTTAAGTGACTGCGCCCCCCGGCCCCCAGAGGCCCCAAAGAGTATTCTTATTAACGTATCTTAGCTAACTAACTAAGGTTAGCCATGCACTGTATCATAATCTCTGATACAGTTACAAGAACTGCAGAGATGAAAATAAATATCAGCTGACACAGAACAGTTATATTCTATCATCCAACACACGAAGAGTTAGCTGTTGCTAACACTGACAAGTATCTAGCAGTTATTTACCAATGACAGATCTGAAACTGAACTAGAAAACAATGAAACATGAAAAGAAACAAATTCCATTTTCGCCTCCCCTCTTTTCTCATCTATCAATCAATCCCTCTACTCATTTTAAAGAATGATTTGGAGTATTACAGGGGATGATAGCTATGAAAAACATTTTGAAATGGCGTAGAACTCTTTAAGAATAAAAGGTACTGTTACTGGTAGGTTTACCATAATTCAAAGTAGAACCATTAGGTTAGGTTCATTACAGTGTACAAGATGCACAGTATAATACATCATTAAAAAAATTAGTGAGTTAAAAAAAAGTATCAATATAAAAAGGTGCTAAGAAAAAAAATCAAGTGAAATTGGGCGATATCATAGATCAAGAAAAACCAAGAAAAGTGTATTATAATTCTAAAAAAGCACTAGCGCGGGAAAACCCCTCAGAGTATCTGAAAGACAGCTACTAAAATAATTATGGGCATTTTTCCAATATGCTCCCTATCTCATGCTCTGTCTTGTGACCTGGGTGGGCAGCTTATCTTCTTCGTGGGTAAAAGAACTGAAGCAAACTGTTGAGAGGAAAAGGGGTAAGAGCAAGATAAAAGATCTATCTTCTTCTTGAGCTGAGGCTCCACAAGGGAGTCTGCGCCTCCAGAGGCCAAGCCCACTGGCTCGCCAAGCTCTCCTTCCAGAACTAACCAGCACGCCTGCATGCACAGCCTCTTCCACAAAGTGGTCTCAAACACTGAACACATTTCTTTTTAAGTTTCTCATTGGTTTTCTCCCCAGATATTTCAAAGGCAGGAAGGCATACAGATGAACAAAGTGGAAAAGCAGGGTATTTTAAAACTACTGTAGATTCATAAAGAGTTAAATCTGAGGGCATGGTTCATAAAAATTTCAAGCCATTTGAAAACTGTATGTAAACTGTACTCTGGACATCTAAGATGGCTGGAGTATTACAAACTCTCTTAGCAAAGATATTCAGTGCTACCATTTTATCACATGGATCTACTCAGTTTACCTACTGCTCTGAGGGAGTCTAGACTCAGAAGTAATGAAGGCCTGGAGGCAGATGCAGCCCCTTGAGAAGGTGATTTGTTTGAGCAGCAAACCCAGGCAAGGACTCCCCAGTGGCCAAGCCCTGCCCCTCCAGCAATCCAGCCTTCCTGGTTCTCTTGGCACACCTTCTTGACAAGCTGCCCTCCTGTCACCCACCGAATGGCCCATTCATTCTCTTTCTGCTCCAAAAGCCCCTGAGTGTTGTTAGCTATGTCATGAAGTTCACCTCCAGTTTCTATGGCAGCAATTTCCAAACTGTCACCTCACTCCTAATTTCTGATCAGTTCCGTCTACCAAGACACTGCTACTCTGATGTCACTAATTAAAATGGATTGAACATAGATTTCTGTTGCCTACAGGGACATGGTATAAGTCTGAATCTTCCCTCCTGAAGTCACGGAGAACAAAGTGGGGGAGGGGGAGAAAACCCACAGAAGTTTTGTTTTCAGAGAAATGAGGACAATAAAAACGTCTAAAAAACATATACATGTGGTCAAAAGCAACAGAAAAGAGCAGCTCCTGAGTGGGAAGCTGTACGGGTAAGGTGGGGAATAAGGGGGATGCAGAGCGGTAGAAGGGAGGCAGAGCTCCAAGATGAAGATGTGGGCAGCAAAGGAACTGGACACCCTCTTGGGGAAGGAGGAAGAAGGACCTGGGGCCATGCTCAGGGCCCCTAGGCTGCTGACTTCTAAAAGTACCATCTTTCCCTAAGGGCAGGCAGATGCCTTATAGAAAGGTAGCTGTGTGTCTTGGGACCAAGAGAGTGATGCAGGGCTATGAGGACTGGAGGGGGAGGGCTTCCACACAAGACTGGGTTTTGAGAGGCAGAGGGGGACAGAAACAGGGCCTCAGGACAAGACAGAGAGAAATGAGCACCTGAGTGGAGTGACTCAGCACTCGTCTCCTCACAGGACTCCCCTGCCAGGAAAACCAAACTCATTCCGCTGAATAACATAACAAGAACAGATACAGCTACCACAAAAAAAGACCATAACAATTGTGGAAAAGAATGGCAAAATTCCCTTCGAGAAAACACAGCAGGAAAAAATGTGGCCACAAAGCGGATACGGTAAAAATTATAGCCCAAAATAGCACCACAGTTTTGTTTTGTTTTGTTTTGTTTTGTTTTTAAACTCAATGAGACAATTGCAATTTTAAAGCTAGTGCACAAAAGAACTCATAGATGAGATGGCTAGATAGTAGGCCCTGGGGAAGTAGAAACTTGGAACTCAGGAAAGAAAGAGAAAGGCAAATTCAGAAGGGAAGACTAGTGACAAGGAGTACAAGAAAGAATGGACACACACAAAACCTCGAGGACCCTGTCACCACTACCCATTACAGCTGAGATCACTTTGTTCCTTGGCCACGCCCCCACACCTGCTGATGGTTTTAGCTCCTGCCTCCTGGTCGCTCTTGACTCCTGCCTCAGATCTCTGTGATATCAACATACATGTTGATGATCCTTCCACCAGCCTGGCCTCAGTTCTTTGCACGCTCCCTCCCAAAGATCTGGTCCTCCATCCACCTTAGTCACACTCTTCAAGATCCTATCAAATGCTCGCTCAGTGCCAGTAACTAACTTTTCCATCACCTTCCTTTCATGCACACTATTTATAACCCACTACCTCCGGTATGTCATGCTCACTGCCACCGGGCCCTTGGTTCCAACAACAGGCCTCTGACCTACCAGAACCTTCCATCCTTTGGTCCTGTCATTTTGCCACTGTCACTCACACAGCCTCCCTGTCCTCCATGTCTTCAATCATCTCCTCACCCAACCCAAACTCTGGGAAATCATCATATTCACTCTCTAGCACATGTCCTCCTCCATTCCCTCCCTCCATTTACCTTAACCACTTGACAAACCCGGAACTCTGCTTGAGCCCAACACTGTGCCTCCTCTATTAGATCAGTGTGCTGTGCAGCATTTAATCTAACCTCTGTTCATGGACATTTTATCCTAAGACTATGTGTTTAAAAGTTGGGGAACTCACAACTTATGCTGACTCCACAAATGCATCCCTCTGAGTTCTACACAGATCAAATAAAGTGTGATGCTGACTGCGTGATAAAATTCTCAGATCTGTTTCCACACTCCATTTATTTAAAAGCTCAAAACCTTCGTTCTACCTGGAATGAAAAGTCCAACTCCTTACAGTGGCCCACAAGGCCTCACCAACCCAACCACAGCTCCAACTCTCCCTTCTCTGTGCACGCTGGCCTCCTCATCATTCCCCTAGTCCTGCTCCTATCGCAGGGCCCTTGTTCTTGTTATTCCCCACTAGAACATTCTTTCCCCAGAAGATCTAGCTAAGATAATTAATGAAGGTGGCCAAACTAAACAACGGATTTTCTATGGAGATGAAACAGTCTTATCTTGGAAGAAAATGCCATCTAGGACTTTCATAGCTTGAGAGAAGTCCATGCCTGGCTCCAAAGCTCCAAGGGACAGACTGGCTCTCTTGTTATAAGCCGAGATAGCTAATGACTTTTAGTTGAAGCGAGTGCTCATTTACCATTCCAAAAATCCCAGGGCCGGGGCGCCTGGGTGGCTCAGTGGGTTAAGCTCAGGTCATGATCTCAGGGTCCTGGGATCGAGTCCCGCATTGGGCTCTCTGCTCAGCAGGGAGCCTGCTTCCCTCTATCTCTCTCTCTGCCTGCCTCTCTGTCTACTTGTGATCTCTCTCTATCAAATAAATAAATAAAATCTTTAAAAAAAAAAAAAATCATCCCAGGGCCTTTAAGAATCGTGCTAAATCTACGCTTCCTGTGCTCCAAAGATGAAAAACGAAGCCTGCATGATACCTCATCTGTTTACAACATGGTTTACTGAATATCTTAAGCCCACTGTTGAGACCTACTCTTCAGAAAAAAGATTCCTTTCAAAATATTACTGCTTATTGGGGGTGCCTGGGTGGCTCAGTTCGCTAAGCCTCTGACGCTTGATTTCAGCTCAAGTCATGATCTCAGGGTCATGAGATCAAGCCCCATGTTAGGTAGAGTCTATTTGTCCACCTCCCTCTACTCCTTCCCTCTCCCCATTTGTGCACTCTCTCTCTCTCTCAAATCAGTAAGATCTTCAAAACATATTATTGCTCACTGACAATGCATCTGGTCACCCAAGGACTCTGATGGAGATGTTTAACAAGATTAACTCTGTTTTCACGCTTGCTAACACAATATCCACTCTACAGTCAATGGGAGTCATTTCAACTTTCAACTTTCAAGTCTTATTTAAGAAACACACTTCATAAGGCTATAGCTATCCCCACTAGTGACTCCTTTCATGGGTCTTGGAAAAGTAAATTTAAAATTTCTGGAAAAGAGTTACCATTCTAGATGCCATTAAGAACATTCATGATTCATAAGAAGGCAAAACGTCAACATGCACAGCAGCTGGGAAGAAGTCAATTCCAACCCTTATGGATGACTCTGAGAGGCTCAAGACTCCAGCTTAGAAGGAAACTGCAGATGTGGCAGACAGACCAAGAGAACTACAATTAAAAGTGGAGCCTGAAGATGTGACTGAATTGTTGCAATTCCATCAGACATTAGTGGCTGAGAAGCTGCTTCCCGGAGAAGCTGTTTCCCGAAGAAGCTGGTTTCTTCAGATGGAATCTACTCCTGATAAAGCTGCTGTAAAGACTATTGAAATGACAACAGAGGACTTAGAACATCACATCAACTTAGCTGGGCAGGGTTTGAGAGGATTGACTCCAATTTTTAAAGAAGTTCGGCTGTGGGTAAAATGCTGTGAAATATCATCCCATGCTACAGAGAAATTGTTCACAAAGGGAAGAGGCAACTGATGCAGTAAACTTCACTGCTGTCTAATTTTAAGAAATTGCCACAGCCTCTTGCACCTTCAGCAACCACCGCACTGCTCAGTCAGCAGGCATCAACACTGAGGCGATACCCACCAGGAGCCAAAAGATTATGACTCCCTAAAAGCTCATATGATGGGCCACACGGTTCAGCAATAAAGTATTTTTTAGTTAAAGCATGTCCATTGTTTCTTTAAACATAAAGCTACTGTACATTTAACAGGCTATAATATAATATAAATATAACTATATGCACTGGGAAACTGAAAATTTAACTTACTTTATTGGTCTGCAACCAAACCCACAATATCTCCAAGGTATGCCTGTAGTTAAAAGATACTAACTTTAGTTAAAAGATACTAACTTTACACATCTTCTAGAGACTTCTGAATCAGGCAGAGTATACTGGCAATACTGTATAACTCAAATCACTGGATGTATTTCCACCACCCTGCCCAGCTCTCCCCCTAAGCCCCAACAGCAAGACAGTGCTCTGGGTATTCACAAATAAGCAGGCGTCAGCTGGATTTTTAGCTAATAGTTTTCACAGTCCTCACTAAGAAAATAACAGTCCACATGCTAGGCAGGAATCTTGTTCATGACTGTGGGCATGCCCTTGACTTTAAAAGGGATAAGGGCGAAGCTATCCCAGAGAAGTAGCTGGCCATACTCAGTATCAGTGACGTGCTACCCCAACAATGGTTTCTTCAAATAATGACCAAGATAATGACACTACAACAAGAAAAGACTGGCAAAATAAATGCACCAAAACCTACAGAACACTATTTTTTAAGACTTATAGGTTCATCCAAATAAGTTAACAGGCAAATCAATTAATACCTGCTTTTAAAAAAAAAAATCCAGTTTGGAATGAGTATAAATGGCAATTACTCTTTAATGGAAAATATTGCTCAAGAACTGGTGAAAAACAACATAAAAGAGTCAAAGAGAGGAGGACAAGAATTGTCATAATTATTACAGGAAACCTAAACTAAACAACCTAGTCTAACATCTGCTGTCTGACTTCCACATCAACACTGAACCAACTAAAATGTACAGACAGGCAGCACCCCGGGACCGTTAGAGGTCATTACACAACCATAAACTTCATTTTAATAAAAGAGAAGCTACTCTGTGACATATAAGTACTAAGCATACTGAATATATTTATAGTGAAAATTATAATAATTAAAATGTTTTTACATAACATGGGTAGGGAAACATACATGAGGATTTTATCATATAATCAGCATCATACCTTACCTACATGGAATGCAGGAGGATTCCTGTGTGGAGGCAGCATAAATGGTAAGTTCCTCGACTTTTCAACATACAATCTTAGGACAAAATGTCCATTAATAAAGGTTTGGTTAAATGATGTGTGACACACTCATATAATGGAAAATTATTTGGCGAACAGAGAAGACCAAAAAAAGCAAGCAGGAAAAGAAATGTATAGTATGATTTTGTTTTCATTAAAAAAAAAAAGAATATAATTATGTGTAAACACTTCTGTAGCCATCAGATTCACGTTCCGTCATAAACAGCATTCATGTTTGGTCATGTAGGAAAAGCCATCAGAGAGGGAAAAAAAATTGTCGCTCTCTGTTAAAATTCTCTTGGAGAAGGCACTAATTCCGACACCTGTCTCTACGCTGTGTCAACACGCTAGCCATGAAGAAAATTACAGCAATGAGAGAGCAAAGGTACTAAGTTTTTCTGCTCAGGGGAAAAGATCCAACCAAATATTTTCAGATGAGTGATGTTAAACGTAGCTATATCAAACAGCATTGGGGGGAGGGACAAGTTTTCATCTCTTTTTCCTCTATAAACCACCTTTACATCCACCAAAACCCACAGAGACTGCTCCCCAAGAAAAAAAGACATATCCCTAATTCCTGGGTAAATATACAGTTCCAGTAAATTTATTAACTTCTCAGGACTGGAGCTTTTTTTTTAAAAAGAAAAGTTGGCCCTGGCACCAAAAAAGAGAAGTTGATGATACTGCTTCCCTTTTGTTTAGTCATGTGTTGAGAGGCAAAAACAAGGGACCCCTTCACCAGACTCCAATGAAAAGAACTGTATTCATTCTCAAAAGTAACAAAAGGACTCACACATTTATATAGATTTTATATTTCATCTCAAAGTCCTAGGAACCTCATGAGGACAAAAGGCAAGCACTGATCCTTTTTAATAAATAAGGAAAGGACCCATACAGAATGAGAGCTAATCACAACACAAAGAAACCAGCAATATTTTTGCAACTCTAAACAAGTCTGTGTTGAAATAATCTACAGGAAATAAATGACAGAAAATGAAACAGTGAAGATTCAGCATAAACATTTTCCATTCACCTTCTCTTCATCTTTACAACATGGGTTTAAGTTTACACATTTTATGCCCCCCTAGAAGGTTCTCTGCTCTCCTGAACCCTCTGGAATGAACACACATGCACATATGACATGTTATACATATTTTAGCAGAAAACTTCTACACTCATAAATGAAGCTGAGTAGTATTTTATGTTACCGATAGATCTAATTTGTTCATTTCCCAGAGGCTAACTTGTAGCCATTCTCTTTCAGATTATTCTTTCTCTTTCAGATTATTCTTTTTAAAAAATACTCAAATGCCAGAATTCTTATTAACATTGGTAGTAAGACTGACTATGTGTACCCGTGGGAAGATTTTATTTCAATGACTAGGTTTCTTTCTTTCTTTCTTTTTAAAGATTGTATTTATTTATTCGTCAGAGAGAGAGAGGGAGAGCGCACAGGTAGGGGGAGCAGCAGGAAGAGGGAGTCTGATATGGGACTCGGGACTCCATCTCAGGACCCCTGGATCATGACCTGAGCCAGACACTTAACCACCCAGACACCCCACTGATGACTATGTTTCACGCTCGACTGCTGATATTTCTACTTGTGTTTCCTTCAATTCATACCTTAATTAATGCAGACACAATTCACACCAGAACCCTTTGTGACTGCAACTCTCCCATCCTCTAATACTTAGAAATAATACACAAGTCTTAGCGGAACTCTAGCTGGTCTTGTGAAGACTATTTCAATTACAGAATATTAAAAGTATGTGTTATGAGGCGCCTGGGTGGCTCAGTGGATTAAGCCGCTGCCTTCAGCTCAGGTCATGATCTCAGGGTCCTGGGATCGAGTCCCACATCGGGCTCTCTGCTCAGCAGGGGGCCTGCTTTCCTTCCTCTCTCTGCCTCTCTGCCTACTTGTCCTACTTGTGATTTCTCTGTCAAATAAATAAATAAAATCTTTAAAAAATAAAAAATAAAAAATAAAAGTATGTGTTATGGATCCAGATATGGCAATTAGTCTCTTAATAACAAAGAGAACAATCCTGCGTCTGCTGGAAGAGCTTTCAAGATTCTTTAAAACTTTGGTCACAATTACAGCTTGTTAAAGTTGAAAGAGACCATAATCCAGCCCAGAGAAAATATATGTAAGAAAATCAGGTCCTGGGAATGAAAGAGCTTACTCAAGGTCACACTGCTACCAGGATCTGATTTCAGGAAGCGTGTACGCACTCACAGAGAGCTTGCTTAATTAGAAATCTTTCCTATCGTCTCACCGATTTTCCTACCTCAGCGACCTACTAAAAAGTCTGATTCTAATCAGGGAATTGCAATATAAATCACAATGAGATAGAACTATGTCTAAAGGGGTGAAATTTAAGCCTGTAAAGGCCAAATGCTGGCAAGGATTTGGAGCAAAATGAACTCTGATACACTGGCTGGTGGAGTATAACCTGGTATGATGACTTCAGGTAACCACTAACTACAGCTAAACATACATGCACCCTATAACCGTACTCTTAGGCACGTAAGTCAAACTAAAGAACATGTAAAAATGTTAAGCATTGCTCATAATAGCAAAAAAGAAAAACAAAAAGCCAAAGACATTCTGAATGTACATAAACAACAGGAAGAATAAACAGCCTGTGGTCTGGTTGAATATGGAATACTATGTAATAATGAAAACATCTGACCTACAGCTACACCCCACAACATGATGAACCGTACAAATATAACGGGAGAAAGAAGTCCAGCAGGAAACACAATACATGACTCTACTCAAGTTAAGAAATTGGGACTATCAGTCAGTCATGTTAGAGGTTTACCTTTAGAGAGTATGGGGCGGGTAAAACACGAGAAGGGCTTCAGGGTACTGGTAATGTTCTTGGTATATGCGGTTGTAACAATTTACTGAGTTATACACTAATAACTGGTGTACTACTCTATACATTACAGCTCTATTTTTTAAAGATTAAAAAAATGTTCAGTTATGTGATGGATTTCAATAATTTATTCTGCTTCTTTCAAAAACATGAGTTACTTCTGTGTGTTTTTGCAACTCTAAACAAGACTGTGTTGAAATAATCTACAGGGGACAAATGATATCATTTATTCGAAAATGAATACATTTTTCTGGGTTTGGTTGTTTGCTTGCACAAGGATGAATGGTCCCAGTGAAAACGTCCTACTCTGCTTTACCTTATGTAATAGGCTCAGCCATTTCCACCCATAAAGGCTTGTTCATCCTTACACTGCCCATCACTGGTAGGAGTTTGTGTCAAAGAAAATACAGACAGGTGATAAGGGGTAGCTGGGTGTACATCTCATCTCCAAATACTACTAATAAAAATGTTACTTGTAAGTATCTCAAGCCAAAGCTTGAGCATTAAGTCCAAGCATTTTTTTTTTAAGATTTTATTTATTTGACAGAGAGAGATCACAAGTAGGCAGAGAGGCAAGCAGAAACAGAGAGAGGGAGGAGGAGGCAGGCTCCCTGCAGAGCAGAGAGCCCGATGCGGGACTCTATCCCAGGACCCTGAGATCATGACCTGAGCCGAAGGCAGCGGCTTAACCCACTGAGCCACCCAGGCGCCCCGCAAGCATTTCTTTTGATGCACGATCATCTTCTAGACCTGGGATAACAAATCGTTTTATTGACATGCCAACTCCTGTCTATTGGGAATGGTTGCCTGCAGCACTGGACTGAGAAAGACTAGATGCCATGGTGGGGCCATCAACGGAACAGTGTCTGTGCCACAGACAAAGGATGGAGCAGCTGGGGCACAAATACCTTGCTGACTCTGTGACAGAGTCAACAACAAAACACTTTCTCTCACAGGGTAAAAATATTTTCTTCATCGGGATCACATTGAGATCTAAATAACTTTCCTCATTGCTTTTACCTCCACCCCCACCACCCTCTACAATCTGTCAATAAAATTCCATATTTAGGAAAATTTTCAAATAAATAGTTACATTAAGACAAAAATACGTATTTTCTTAATTATTCTAAATGCTCTAGAGAAATCCCTAATAAAGTTCTAATTTTATACTTATTAGTCATTCTTAAAAAGTTATGTTAATATAATCTATTTCTATATTTATGAATTTACACTGTTTAAATATTTTAATATAAATTATATTATTGTAATATAATTTAAATAATTCACTAGTAAAGAAATTGATAAAACTACAAATTATTTTTAACAAAAAGTACCTTAAGACAAAAAAAATTAAAAATATCTTGTTTCATCTGTTCTACTCTTTGCAAAACAGAACTTTCAGGATATAATACTAGTTAAAGAAAAAATTCCAATCTTAATAAATGTTATTCTTGGGTTCCTCCCAGATCAAAAATCTTTTTAATTGCTATTTTCTTTTATGGTATAAACTGAGCCATAAAAATTAATATTTTACAAGTTTTCCCTGATCTCAATCAAAAGTAATATCAAAATAAACTTCTTCCACTGCAGTATTTAGGAAGACGTTAGCTTTAGTTCAACAGGTGCACATATTCTAACAAGGGTATTACCCTACTTATAGCATCTTCTTTTAAGATTTCTTTTGTGCAAGTAGATAATTTGGACACAAATTTAAGAGATGCAAATGTAGTGTGAAGAGAAACACCTAAATGTGGCGCAAAGTACCATCTTATTCAATCACATCCAGTATTATTAGCACTACCAGATGGGAAAAAAATGAACTGAAATTTCACACTTCTGCCTTTCACTTCCACGTGATTTCTTCATATCCGATTCAGTGATGCACACGGGGTAGGTTAGATCTTTAACACTAACAAACTCTACCTCATCTAAACTTCCCTTCATTCAGACACTGACTCTCAGAATTAGAAAAAATACATAGTGATGATTGGTTTCACTAAATTCATGATCCCAAATCTCAAGTGAGTACTCAACATTTGAAACAACCCTTCATTCCAAGGTATGTCAATCCTTTCCATTGTCACATCTGTAACTAATCACTTTCTCCTTTCCATAAACTTCCCATAGCCTTCCAGCTCTTCTCTGCCTAATGCCTTTGGCTCCTACTTCATTTAAAACCAGGCCACCCAGACGGAACCTCCCATCTTTGCCCACCACATTTATATTCACGCCATACTCTGCCTGGGCTCTGTACAGTGAACGAAACACATACCGGCCACTGGTGACCCATTCCCCTCCCCCTCTCACCTTCAGAGACCTTTCTTTCGCAATTGTACTCTCGGTAGACTCTCTCTTATGTAGCAGAAAAATGCAGCCTCTTCTTTGGCCCTCTTTCTACT
The DNA here is from genome assembly GCF_020171115.1 of Neogale vison. NCBI lineage: Eukaryota > Metazoa > Chordata > Mammalia > Carnivora > Mustelidae > Neogale > Neogale vison. The sequence continues at coordinate 68,759,093 of NC_058091.1, read as the reverse complement.
TCAATGGTAGAATCCTCCAATTGTCTCCTAAATATTGAATTTCTTCCCCTTCTTAAATGGAGCAAGCCCCAATTTCAGTAAGCATAGTGCAATCCAGCCTTCCCAGCAGCTAGGTGTAGCCAGGTCACTATACATAAACTCTGCTCAATGATACAAGCAGAGGGGAGTAGGAGTCTAGGAAAGCTCTTTAGTTGAAAAAGGATCAGTTCTTCTCCCTCCTTTTCTCCATCACACTCAGACATGAATATGAGATCTTTCTTCCTTTCTACTTTCTTTCAGATTTTATTTATTTGACAGAGATCGAGAGAGCAGTAGCAGGGGGGTGTGGCAGGCAGAGGGAGAAGCAGGATCCCTGCTAAAGTAGGACTCTGGGATCATGACCTGAGCCAAAGGCAGACACTTAACTGACTGAGCCACCCAGGTGTCCCTGAGACCATTCCTTTCCAAGCAACCAGTCTGCCCTATCCAATTCTCTGCTTTTTAGTCTCTCGGCAGCATGAGACACAGATGATGGCTCAGTCAGTCCGGAAACACTTTTTCTGATTTCTGGAAATCCACCAGTCCTGATTTTCTTCTTACCTCCCCAGTCACTCTGATTCTTCATGCTTTCTCCCTGCCTTCCTGACTTCTACATTTTTAACGCTCCTGCTCTCTGCTCCTACTCCTTTGTGATTATTTTAGACCCATGGTTTCAAATAATACTTATCCTCTGATGACACTCTGATCTCCAAATTCATAAATCTAAACTAGATGTCTGACATCTCTAATTAGGTGTTTAAAAGACATCTCAACATTGGGGAGGGTATGTGCTATGGTGAGTGCTGTGAAGTGTGTAAGCCTGACAATTCACAGACCTGTACTTCTGGGGCTAATAATACATTATATGTTAATTAAAAAAAAAAAAAAGACATCTCAAACTTTACTTCACCAAAAAAATTCTCTCTGTTTCTGAAATACAGTATATACCTCAGAATATACCCGGCTGCTCAACGAAAACATGGAGTCACCCTGGACTTCCTTCTCTCTCTCTCAATCCACCCACATTCATCAGCAGGTCTTGCTGGCTCTGCCTCCGAAGAACATCCATCAGTTCTCTCAGTCCCCACTGCCACCACGCTGGTACGAGCCAACATCACTCACCAGACCCGTGCGATGGACAACGAGTCCCCACCTCAAACTCCCTGAAGTCCACTTTCTAAGCAGCAGCAGCCAAAGCAATCTTTTCAAAGCACAGATCTGACTGTGTGTCTTCCTTCTCAGAATGAAATCTAAACTCCCCGACAGCCTCCCCGGCTCAGGGCGGCCTGTTTGACCTCCTCTCTGATTTCATCTCCAGCCATAACTGCCTCACAGGCTGTGTTTCAGCCACACCAGGCTTCCCTTTCTTGTCTATTTTCTTGCTTCAGGATTTTAATACCAGCTATGGTTGCTTCTAAATGTTCTTGTCATACATCTTCTCACTCCTAGCCCCTTCTCGTCCTCACTCAGGGGACCATCTCGGCCATGGCAGCTTCCCCCTCAGGCACCTGCTCTCCTACTACTCTCATTTTCATTATAGGACACGATATCATTCATTTTTTTTTTAACTTCTTAAAAAAATTCATTTAAATTAATTAATTAGCATATACTGTATTATTAATTTCAGAGGTAGAGGTCAGTGATTCATCAGTTGTATATAACACCCAGTGCTTATTACATCATGTGCCCTCTTTAATGCCCATCACCTGGTTACCCCACCCCATTAAATTTTTTTTAACCATCGGTTTCTTCTTACACTATAAAGTACATGAGAAAAGAGCCGGAGGGATCTTGCTTACTGTTGGATTTCCAGAGTCTGGTACCATGACTAGCAAGCAGTAGGTGCTCAATAAATTATTTGCTGAACAAACAGAGAATATCTTAATTACAAGTCACTTAGTCTGAACCATTATTCTAGTGTTTAAACCTCTAACAGACCTGAGAAACAGTATCTGACTACCATACACTCGTCACTTAGTAACAGGGACTGCACTCCTCCTGAGCTTGGCAATTCCATCCCTGAATAACCAGGATTATTCAAAAGCCCTATCCTTCTAGAGCTGAAGTCTGGCTACTGTTGCTTCTATTCATTTGTGGAGACCTTCATGATCATGCAGAATACCTTTCTTATATTTTATATAAGACAGTGTTTCTAATATTTGAAGATGGTGACTATAGCTTCTCATGGCTAAAGAGACCTAGTATTCTTTTTTCTTTTCTTTTTTTTTAAAGATTTTATTTATTGAGAGAAGGAGAGCAGATGTATGAGCAAGGGAAAGGCAGAGGGAGAGAAAGAATCTCAAGCAGACTCCACACCTCAACATTGGGGAGACTCCACACGAGCCTGATGCCGGGCTCGATTTCATAAACCCGAGATCATGACCTGAGCTGAAATCAAGAGTCAAATGCTTAACAAGCTGAGAAACCCAGCGCACTCCACAGTCCAAAGCTGCCCCGAAGCACACAACAAAGTCACATACTTAGTTATGAGTTATGCCAGGAATATGCAACTCTGGCCCAACGTATCACTCCTCATCTGGTTGGATCAACCGATCTCTTTCTCGGTGGACATGACTTAAGTTAACTCTTACTTCCTTCCAGTTCAAGCCCACACATGATCTCCAGTCTGTATATCTGTCATATCACTGGATAATTACTGCCTCTATGATCTCAGTGCCTACCCTCATTCCTCCTCCTCTTCCCAGAATTCCTAACATTCACTCTTCCCAGCCCAAAAGACCTGCCTGTCCTCTGGAGGAAGAAGGCCTCCTGGTCTTGTTTCTTACACAAAGGTCCTGATTTTCCCACACATGTAAACTAAAATTATAACCTCTCTTAATTTTCACACATGAGCCTGAGGCCAACCAGCACTACTTCTAAGAAAGAAAAAGAATCTTGATTTCTTTGGCTTTATTATACCACTGTGCACAGCAGCACTTTTTTAGAACCATCTGTAATCTACTTTTACTCCTTTTGCCTCCAAAACATGCTGACACCTTACTGAAATCATCTGGGTAGAGTAGTAACTTCTCAGAAGTTAATGATTAGATAAGAAAACATGGTTTGGTCATCTGAAAACATTATTTATTTTCACAGTGTGTTAACCCATTCTGGTAAAGAGAACAGGAGACTTAACAAAGTAAGCTGAAGAATAATGCTGTTTTAACATACCCTAAAATAAACTCTTTAGGTAACACCCAAAGGGGCAAAATACTGATCACAAGGTAACTAAAAATAATCCACATATGTGATTAGCTATGATTCGGAAACACAATATAAAACTTTAGGTTTTACTTTCGGCTCAAATCTGCTACAGTAATCTTTTAAACTATCTATCTATCTATCTATCCATCCATCCCAAGGAGTAATAATTTCTAAAAAAAGTGCTACATGGGATTGGTCTACTAGGATAGTTTTTGAGAGGTGTAGCACAGATAGTTTGTGGGAATTCTGAGAATTATCTTCTAGATCTGTCTCAATGGATTAAAATGTTGCCTTATTAGGGGCGCCTGGGTGGCTCAGTGGGTTAAAGCCTCTGCCTTCAGCTCAGGTCATGATCCCAGTGCCCTGGGATTGAGCCCCGCATCGGGCTCTCTGCTTGTCAGGGAGCCTGTTTCCTCCTCTCTCTCTGCCTGCCTCTCTGCCTACTTGTGATCTCTGTCTATCAAATAAATAAAAAATAAAAAAATAAAAATGTTGCCTTATTAGTTACTCCCTGCTCCTTAAAGATGGACCGTGTGTTTTTCCCTCTACAAAACTTTATTTTTAATAAATGTAAACTCTTCTTGGTACTCCCCAGTTCCAATCCTATGGCATTTAATCAACAAGTCTCTTTAATCTCATCCAGAACCAGATGATTTTAAAGCAAATATAAGTATCTATTCTTTTATATCTTTATTTCATTAATAAAATAGTGTATTATGTGCATGGCACTCTACAGAAAAATGCAAAAGTATTATCTCTTCTAATGCAATTGTCTTTCACATTCACTCTAAAGAATTCTAGCCTTCTTTTTAAAAAAAATTTTTTTATTTTTAATTTTAAGAGTTCTAGCCTTCTAAAATCTGTTTTTAGAGGATTGCTCCTCCCTTTCTCAGTCTGGGAGTTGTCCTAGTATGAACCTCTAAGTTCAGTTAAGAATTGAAAACAGTGAAGTCAACTTACAACATTGTGTGATCTTCTGGATGTTAGAAGAAATACGCTGGGCCAGTAGAGCGGGGTCACCACCAACTCCCGGAGTGTAAGACATAGCTGATTCGCTTATTCACTAATTTCATCAGATGTTGGCGGGCTGGACAGTTCTCTAAGCAGTCACCTACAAAACAGAAGTCACATAATTGTACTTTTAAAGTTACTGGCCTACATTTTCCAAATTATCACCTAACAGAGTTGAAATATGGCAAAGAGACACATCAAACAGTAAAACTCTCATGGCTATCAAAAACACTGGCCTTTGAAAGGTCCCAGTCATGTTAAACAATTAAAATTAAGCTCAAATTGTACATTCCCTTTGAAAACTTTGATCTAAGGATGAGTTGCCAAGTCCCTTTTTTGTGTATAATTTTAATTGTTTACATATTTTTCTCCTTAACTAAAGTGCCAGCAACTATAAAGCAGTGTCTACATGCGACGTATCTTTTCTTTCTCCAACATTTAAAAATTTCTGACATGGGGTGCCTGGGTGCCGCAGTGGGTTAAAGTCTCTGCCTTCCACTCAGCTCATGATCCCAGGGTGCTGGGATTAAGTCCTGCATTGCGCCCTCTGCTTGGCAGGGAGCCTGCTTCCCCCCCACACCCCTCTCTGCCTGCCTCTCTGCCTACTTGTGATCTTTGTCAAATAAATAAATAAAATCTTTAAAAACAATAATAATAAAAATAAATAAAAATTCCTGACACAAAATGGGTATTTACATATTTATTAAATGGTATACAAAGTTCAGGGTGTCCCCAGAAATGTCACTTTATCTAATTTAACACACAGAGGAACAGCTTCAGAACATAGGACTGATGGGTTTCTAATTGTAATAGCATAGGTCAACTTTGAGAGGCAGATCTGAGAAGTGAAGGGAAAAGGGCATGCTCGGTAAAAGCTCACCACACCTTACCAACAGAGCAAGGAGCACACACTCCTCTTCCACAAGCCCGCATGAGGACAGGAAGCAAAGCTGGGGCACTGCCACAGGAAGGAGGCCAGAGGGAGCTCTTTTCAGTCTCAATGCACGCCACACACGTGTCGCGGTTTGGAAAGAAAGACGGAAAGGGTATCCCGGCAAACAGGATTGGGCACAGCACAGACTCTCAACAACTCCACACCCACGTTTCACTGAGTGCACTGACTGCAGCAAAGCTTTAGGCAGTCCATGTGTGAACCAACTCTCTACTCAGAGTCTGCTACATCACCAGCATGAAATGAAGCACTAGGGAGTGGCAAGCAAACAGGACAAGAATCTGCTCAATTCATGTTTGTCATTTAGGAGGGGGGAGAAACTTAGTAGAGTAAAACAAGAGCAACACAAATCAGCAAAAGGTCATGTGCCAGACAAAGGTGAGAGGCTAGGAAAAGGAAATTTTCACCATTGCCCTTATCTTCAAAGAATTTATGACACAGAAACAATAGATGTGACTACCTAGGTATGACTGGTACAGAAAATGACAAAGGCAAAGATGTGAAGCCTGGGACCGGCAGACCCAGGACGCTCACACAGGGTACTTGGCAGTGTGGAATTTCGGGAAGGCAGGGATGGTTGCTAGTCTACCTGGGATCAGGAGAGTCGTGGCTGGGACAAGTAGGAGACATCACGGAGAGAAATGACCCAACATTTATTGCCCATCTGAGAAATAAAATGCATTTCACACAGACCGTCTATTCTAATTTTTAAAGCCTCCCCCTTAAAGGGGATAGTAGCAAATAACCCTTGTTTTAACAACAAGCAAACTGCGGCTTATAAAGATGAAGTAACTATAAATGTAATCCAACCACCTACCGTGTGGAGGTGGGGTTCAATCCCAAGGTTTGGGCTCCCAAGCCACCCATGCCTGCTACCACACAAAACTAAGGTCATGGAAAAGAGAGGGCCCTGAATGCTGGATTTAGTTTTAATATGTTGCAATAAGAAGCCACTGGAGATTGCTGGTAGGGGAGAAGAGGGTTCTGGCAGGAAGGACACCTGTAGAACTGCTGAGACAGGCAGAACAGTACTGGCTCCATAGCTGAAACTCTGGTGCAATGTGGAATGTCCCTGAGCACCATGGAATTCCTGGGAACTTTCAGATGCTCTCCATTCATCCTTCATTGATCCACAGGTCCAATTTACCTATTCTGGGCTCTTCAGATCTCACCTAGTCCTATGGATAGACCTAAATCTCAACTCAGACAGAACTGCCTCAGAAAGATGGCAGATGGCCTTGACCTTGGGCCTGCAGCCACCTGAAGAGCTGTGGCCCAGTCAGAACAAGATTGGACTGAAACCAACACTATCGCATGCATCTCACAAACCACCAGTTAGATCTTGAAATTCTGCATTTTTTTTTCAATAAAACCTTGAGATGTAATTCACAACCATGCAATTCACCCATTTAAAGTGTACAATCCTGTTTCTGCTAACTCTCCCACTGCAGGCAACCACTAATCTACTTTACGCCTTCATGACTTTGTCTATTCTGTACATTTCCTCTGAATAAAATCACACAATGTGTTCTCTAGTGACAGCCTCTTTCTCTTAGCATGTTGCCAAGGTCCATCCATATCGCAGCATGGATCAATGGGTCATTCCTTTTCATTAACAATTAATATTCTATTGACAAAAACAGGCAATTCTCTACTGGCTCACTGACACCTTTCCTTTTCCTTTCCCCATTAACTAGAGCTCTAGAAAAACTGCCTCACTGCCAACACAAACATATGAATGAGAAAACGTTTCTCATTTACTGTCTTCAGGAGGCTCCTCCCTCCACATACACAGTATTAAAACACTCCCCTTAATCCTCAAAACTCATGAGAGCCTAACCTAAGCCTTCTCCCTGTTTTTTTTCCAAGGCCCCCCTTTTCCTCTTCAGAGAATCAATCAATTGGCTTAAAACACCAACAGTTTTCCTCATCCCTTTACTCAAGCAACTAAATTCTCAAAAGCTCCTGCTGTTGAGATAACTGGGCTTCCATCTTCCAAAGAGGGGCTGCTGCTGGACTGGCTGGAATCTCCTTAGAGGAAGGGAACAGCGGGTTATCACCTCAGCTCTGTGTTGAATGAAGAATGAAAAGAAATATGCAAATGATAGAAGAGAGAGATCCATTAAAATCAACAGGATTAACAATGGGTAATTCTTATTTCCAAAGCATTTCGCTTAGGACTTCTAGATTTCTTTTCTCAGTCGATTCTTACGGCAGACCTCTGAGGTAGGTACACTTATTGTTCTGATTTTTCACATGAAAACACTACGGTATAACAAGAATAAGTAACCTTGCTTAATTTTAACAGCTAAAATTTGAAACTACATCTTACAGTGCTTATTTTTAAAACACTAAACCATACTGCTTCACTATATAACAAAAACTCAGGACAGGTGAACCCACTCAATTAAAACAAAACAAAACAAATTTATCACCTTTCTGCAGACTCCACTCTTAGGATGAGGAACAGATAGCTACATGAGTAGATCAAGGTAACGCAGCTGAATAGCACAGTCCTTTTCTCTTATTCTGCTAATAGTGATATCTAGAAGACAACAGTGGTTGGCCCTTCAGATGATGAAATATGAGAAATAAAGGAGCCAAATGACTAACTTTACTGCAAAAACATATACACAAATAGATAAACCACAGTTACAGCTAACTATAAAATGACTTAAAAGTTTATGATCTGTGCATATAGACTAGAATCAAGTAAGTTATGCCGATAGCTGCTGTCCACATCAGTCTCCAGCACCTAGCCCAGAGCTAACAAGCACTAAAGTACTCTTGATGACTATTTTTTTTTAAAGATTTTATTTGTTTATTTGATAGAGATACAGCGAGAGAGGAAAAACAAGCAAGGGCACTGAGAGAGGGAAAGCAGGCTTCCTGCTGAGCAAGGAGCTTTATGTGGGTCTCAATCCCAGCACTCTGGGATCATGACCTGAGCTGAAGACAGACGCTTAATGACTGTGACTGAACCACCCAGGTGCCCCTCCTGATGACTATTTTTGAAAGCTCATTCAGAATTCCTAGTTTTATTGCTCAGAATAACAATAACCCTTTATCTATACCTGCTCTACCAAATATTCAAATATGACATGGGAGGCCAGGGGCCTATATAGCTCTTGTGTAGAACATTTCCATCACAGCAGAAAGTTCTACTAAATAGTGCTTATGTAGACATCTCAACAATTACCTTTCTATGAAAATATATGGACTGTAATGGGAAAAAAGGAAAGAGAGGATCAAAGTGCAACACTCATCACGAGGATATTCTCAAGACCTTCTATAGAGCACAAATAAAAGAACAAAGGGAACTGTGAAATCTTAAGTGTGAAACACTACCTGCAGGTACCACTACTGGACACACTGCAGAATCCCAAGACTCCCAATAAGCATAAATCTCATGCTCTATAAATCAAGCGTGGACAGAACCACAGAAATACTTTCACTTTCTAATTTGGGAGTACTAACATAAAACACTGGACTTCCTCCACACCATGCGCCAGCATGTAAGCCCCCCAGAGGGCAAGGTTTTGTCTGTTTTGTGCACTTTTCTAATCTCAGTACCTGCTTCTATAACAAATGTTTGTACTTAATAAATATTTGTAGACCGAATGGATAAATGTACCTATTTCCTAAGAACACATACCTAGTCTGAGGATAAATAGTTATCAATCTTAAGACATTACATTCCAGTGTCTTCTTTCAGATCCTAAATGTACTGGGCTGATTTCTGCCTTAGGGCTTTGCTGAGTGTCATTTCCTATCCCTAGAAGGCTTCTCCCATGATCCCCACATGACTGACTCCCTTACACCAGCAAAGTCTCACTGCATGCTGGATAAGTCTTTCGTGACTACTTGCATCTAAAATGAGAAATCACCACTCCTGCCACTCTCTGTTGATCTAACTTCCTTTATGGTAGTGCTAATCATATTTGAGATGATCTAGGTGGTTGGGGCACCTGGGTGGCTCAGTGGGTTAAAGCCTCTGCCTTCGGCTCAGGTCATGATCCCAGGGTCCTAGGATCGAGCCCCGCATCAGGCTCTCTGCTCAGCGGGGAGCCTGCTTCCTTCTCTCTCTCTCTGCCTGCTTGTGATCTCTGTCTGTCAAATAAATAAATAAAATCTTAAAAAAAAAAAAAAAAAGATGATCTAGGTGGTCTACTGCTTATTATCTATCCATACTTCAGCGATATAAACACAAGACAACCTTGTTAGCCTTGCGGAATCCACAGTATTGGGTGCACGGTAGATGTTCCATAAGTGTGAAGGCGATCATTCTAGGGATGTGAGCATTCTCTACCCAAACCAAATTAACTGAATTCTTTAGCTCAGCATCTCCATCTATTAAACTATTATACTATTTGGTTTTACTCACAATACCAAGGATTATTTTTCACCCTTCCCTACACCAAACTGTCAAATGGAATCATGACAAACTTTACTCAGACTTACTGCCAGTGTTTTTTTTTTTTTTTTTTTTTTAAGATTTTTTTTTATTTATTTATCAGAGAGAGAGGGAGAGAGGGCGAGCACAGGCAGACAGAATGGCAGGCAGAGGCAGAGGGAGAAGCAGGCTCCCCGCTGAGCTAGGGGCCTGATGTGGGACTCGATCCCAGGACGCTGGGATCATGACCTGAGCTGAAGGCAGCTGCTTAACCAACTGAGCCACCCAGGCGTCCCCTGCCAGTGTTTTTTATAATATATTTTTCCACCGCCAGCACCTGGCTGAAGTTTGATATCCTAACCAAAACGAGGCTATGTTATTGGAGCAGCAGAAGCAAAATAACTGAAGAAAAATGATGCAGACATTAATGAGGTACTATGATATATTAACTTCTACAACAAGTTTGAAACAAAAGCATACTTCTTAATTAGTCACAGTCTGAGACAAACTCCTCAAAGCGGCCTTCAAAACAGAGGCCAGCCACATCACAAGACACTGCTGAACACTGCTAGAAGTCTCTGCACGGGTGAGGCTAAGGCTGCTCCAGAAGAAATGTCCACCTGAAACATTACTCAACACACAGCACTTCATAATCATTTTCTTCCAGATTGTGCACATGTTTTATAGTCAAAATACACTGATGTGAATTAAATAAAAAGTAATGTATGTATACAAGAGCCAAGCAAATACAAGAAATTTGAGAGGTGAAAAAAAATACAGCATTTGACCAAAAGGTAATGTTATTTTCTTGTGTCTAAATTTTTAAAAAGCAGGAACCTAAAAACAAGGAGCCGGGTGGGTGGGTGGGGGGGTGTCTTGAAATATTTTATGTATTTTTTAAAGGTCTTTATGTAAACCAATCAATGACGTGTACTGAAATTAAAAAAAGTTAGCTTGCCTTCAAGCCAGACAGAAAACCAACTACAATGAGCCTCCCAATAAATGGATAGGGCTCCTTCACTACAGCCATCTATTTTCAGTTCCCCTGTTTTCGGGAAGAGAACTTTAAAGTGCGTTTTCTAACTCCACGAGTCGCAAAGAGGAAGAGGTCACTTGGTGTCCCGCTCCGGGCAGAAGCAGGATTCCCGAGCTCCGCCCCAGCGGGCCCCGGCGCCGGCCCCGCCCGGGTACGCGCAGCCCGTCGGTGCACCGCAGCCAGCGCCCCAGCCGGGCTGCTGCGCGCCGTCGCGGCGCGGGGCCGGAGGGGCCGGCAGGGCCTGCCTGACCGGGGGCGTGGGCAGCAGGGGTGCTCCGAGACTGGAGCAGCGCCCACCCTCCGCCTCCCGACCACAGCGGCAAAGCGCAAGGCGGCGGCCACCTGACAACGCGCACAAACAAGGAGGCGCGGCAGCCGCGGGGACTTAGCGCCTTTGGGACACCGGGCCTGGGGGCCCCCCTCCCCCCAGGCTGCGCTTACCACAACCTCCTCGGCTTCCTCCTTCTCCTCCTCTGGCCGTGGGCACCCACGGGCCCCAGAGCCCCCCGCTACGGTTCTCAGCTGATGGGCGGTGGCACTGGGGCTCCCAGTCCGCATGCGCACAATACAGCTCTGGGAAGGAGGCGGGGCTGGCTCCCCTCTCCTTGGCCGGCGAGATTGAGTGACAGCCACTCTGCCCCGCCCATCTGAGTCTCAGCTAAGGAATAAGGTACCAAGAAAATTGCAAGGGAGGTGTTTTTGAGGCCTCGACTAACGGAAGGCAAACGTCTTAGCCAGCGTCCCAAAAAACCAGAGGAGGGAACGGAGAGCATCCGTCTTTATCGGGTGATGGCGGCCTCCCTAGACTCGTATCTTCAGCCCGCCCCATCAGGTCCTGCCCATCTTCTCCTTACTCTACAGTAGAACGTATTCAGGGCTCCATTAAAAAATGCTAAAGCAAATATTCAATCCTAGAGAGAACAATGACAAAATAAGTGAAGAGTCGCCCATTTAGTAGACAGATTTTCTTTTTCTTTTTCTTTTTTTTTAAGATTTTATTTATTTATTTGACAGACAGAGATCACAAGTAGGCAGAGAGGCAGGCAGAGAGAGAGGTGGGGAAGCAGGTTCCCTGCTGAGCAGAGAGCCCAATGCAGGACTCCATCCCAGGACCCAGGAGATCATGACCCCAGCCCAAGGCAGAGGCTTAACCCACTGAGCCACCCAGGCCCCCTCTGCTTACTTTTAATCGTCTGCTTTTAAGAGAAAAATGAGAACAAGAAATATTTCCTATTTCACATCTTTCCTGAAGAAAACTACAGTAAGTGTTTTAATTAACAGCAACTTACATTCTGCCTCTAAAAAGGGAGCAATAGAGTGGGCATGCTGGCCAAGCAAAAGGAATTCATCCTATCTAAAGGCGGCATGATTCAGTTAGCACCGACTGCACTTTGAGGAAATTCATATTTTTATGTGAAATTCTTCTTTTTCAATATTTTTAGACTTTTGTATAACATTCTGTGATCAAATAAAGTAAGTATTCCAACTTCTATAATAGGCAATAGTTTCAACCATAGAGTATTTAAAAAAAAAAAAAAAAGCTGGAGGGGACCTTACAGAAAATCTAGCTCTAATCCCTCATTTAGCAAGTAAGTTAAGGAAACTGAAAACCAAAGAAACTTCATCAAAAGTACACAAACAGGGGCACCTGGGTGTCTCAGTGGGTTAAAGCCTCTGCTTTCTGCTCAGGTCATGATCCTAGGGTCCTGAGATCTAGACCCAGTGGGGCTCTCTGCTCAGCAGGGAGCCTGCTTCCCCCCACTTCTCTCTGCCTGCCTCTCCGCCTACTTGTGATTGCTGTCTGTCAAACAAATAAATAAAAATATTTTTCAAAAAAAGTACACAAATAATTATGAGCAACATAGGTCCAGATGACTTAATTCAGAATCTTTAGTTCTTCCTGCCATATCACACATTCAGCAAATATTCATTGAGAAGCTGCCATGTGGCCTGTACTATTTCAGGAGCTGCAGGTATCAAGATTTGTGGGGTGTATAGTATTTTCCCTCAAGGAACTCAAGAAGTGAGATCCTTCCCAGGACACTGTAAGAAATACTGTGATAAAGATTTGTACACAGCATGGCGGGAGCCCAGGGATAAGGATGACTTAGTGTGTGGTCGGAGACCATTTCAAGAGAGAAGTGTTAACAGAATCTTAAAAGATGTGTAATAGTTTCCTGGGAAGACAAGATGAGAAAGGACATTCCAGTCAAAAGGGAGAGCACATAAAAATTCACAGGCAAGTGCAAGCTCTACATAATTTTATTTAGATGAAGCACAGTGGGTGAATTCGAGGGCCAAAAGACTAGAAAGGCAAGTGGAATTTATATAATGGAAAAACCTTTTCTATATCATGTTAAATGAGTGTCTAAGAGGAGCTGAACTATTAAAGGAATTTGAACAAAAGTGTGATGTGCTTATAATTCTGTGCTATGAAGAAAACTGGAGAAATGGGGGACACTCAAAGGAAATAACTCTGATACCTGAGAGAGAGAGACAGACTGCAACCATTTATAAAGCTATTGTAGGGGGTTGGGAGAGGGGGGTGGGGTTATGGACATCAGGGAGGGTATGTGCTATGGTGAGTGCTATGAAGTGTGTAAACCTGGCGATTCACAGACCTGTACCTCTGGGGCTAATAATACATTTATATGTTTATTAAAAAATAAAATAAATTAAAAAAAAAATAAAAAGCTATTGTAATAGTAGCACATCCCCAATTTAGACTCTCCCCAGTATCAGAGATGCTGAAAGATGGTCTTAAGACAAATGCACTGGGAAAGAAAAGGAAAGGCCTGCTTTGAGAAATATGAGGAAGACTTGGAAATTAATTGGATGTGAAGAATGGAAGAGATGACTACTATTTTCGGGATGTGAGCTGAATGTGATGTAGCTGTCCGGGATCTGAGGTCACTAATAGAGTAATTGCAGTTTGAGGATGATGGTGCTGGAATGGGGGAGCAAAGCTACTTAAGTTAAGCTTTGGATGTGTTGTAGTTAAAATTCTGGGGAAGAGATATTCAGTTTGTGATGTCCTCCAAGTACTTTGAAAATGTGAGCTGGAATTCAAGGTAGAGCTCTGGCTGGAGCTATGAGAAGAGATGAGGTCATTAACTCTCAGGATGGAATGTTATGGACTCCTGTGTTTCAGGGAGGGCTGAGGGAAAAAAAAAATCCTGAAAAGGAGTAATCAGAGAGCTGGAAAGTACACCAGGAAAAGGTCTACACCATTGGAGAATGAAGGAAAACATTTCAAAAAGAGGAAATGCTCTATGACATCACATGTCACAGAAAGTTCAAGTAAATTAAGAACCACCTGGACATGAGAATTAGGAAGTGGTTGGTGAACACAAAAGGGAATTCTAATCATTCAAGGAATAATCATGAAAAGAACTCATATCTGCATAAGTCCTATTGCATTTTTCTTTTTTTTTAAATTTATTTATTTTCAGAAAAACAGTATTCATTATTTTTTCACCACACCCAGTGCTCCATGCAAGCCGTGCCCTCTATAATACCCACCACCTGGTAACCCAACCTCCCCCCACCCCGTGCCACTTCAAACCCCTCAGATTGTTTTTCAGAGTCCATAGTCTCTCATGATTCACCTCCCCTTCCAATTTACCCCAACTCCCTTCTCTCTAACGCCCCTTGTCCTCCATGCTATTTGTTATGCTCCACAAATAAGTGAAACCGTATGATAATTGACTCTCTGCTTAACTTATTTCACTCAGCATAATCTCTTCCAGTCCCGTCCATGTTGCTACAAAAGTTGGGTATTCGTCCTTTCTGATGGAGGCATAATACTCCATAGTGTATATGGACCACATCTTCCTTATCCATTCATCCGCTGAAGGACATCTTGGTTCTTTCCACAGTTTGGTGACCGTGGCCATTGCTGCTATAAACATTGGGGTACAGATGGCCCTTCTTTTCACGACATCTGTGTCTTTGGGGTAAATACCCAGTAGTGCAATGGCAGGGTCATAGGGAAGCTCTATTTTTAATTTCTTGAGGAATCTCCACACTGTTCTCCAAAGAGGCTGCACCAACTTGCATTCCCACCAACAGTGGAAGAGGGTTCCCCTTTCTCCACATCCCCTCCAACACATGTTGTTTCCTGTTTTGTTAATTTTGGCCATTCTAACTGGTGTAAGGTGATATCTCAATGTGGTTTTAATTTGAATCTCCCTGAGGGCTAATGATGATGAACATTTTTTCATGTGTCTGATAGCCATTTGTATGTCTTGATTGGAGAAGTGTCTGTTCATATCTTCTGCCCATTTTTTGATGTGTTTGCCTGTTTCATGTGTGTTGAGTTTGAGGAGTTCATTATAGATCCTGGATATCAACCTTTTGTCTGTACTGTCATTTGCAAATATCTTCTCCCATTCCGTGGGTTGCCTTTTCGTTTTTTTGACTGTTTCCTTTCCTATTGCATTTTTCAAACATCTTTCCTGTTTCCTGAACCCAGGGCTATGCGAGGGAAAGAACAATGTAACAGAGAATCCTAGGCTCAGTGGCCTCTTTGGGTTCTCCTCCTCGTTCCAGACTGAACCAGAACTAAGTAAGGTTCAGCTCTCTGAATACTCCTCCTGGGCTCTTTCCATTTTTTTTTTTTCATGTTTTAAAATATGTCATGAGTGGATTCCTTTTAGGTCCTTTGAACACTAGACTGTATGGTAACCCTGCAAAATTTAGAGTTACAGAGGGCAAATGAATTCCTTTTTTTTTTTTTAATAAATATTTTATTTATTTATTTGACAGACAGAGATCACAAGCAGTCAGGGAGGCAGGCAGAGAAAGGGAGGAGAAAGCAGGCTCCCCTCAGAGCAGAGAGCCCGGACCTTGGGATCATGACTCAAGCCGAAGGCAGAGGCTTTAACCCACTGAGCCACCCAGGCACCCCAGCAAATGAATTCCAAAAGCATTCCTGACATTCGTAGCAACCCATCTGAGCCTGTGCCTGCAATTTAGAGAAATTCAGTCGGGGGGGTGGGGGGGGTGGGGGGGGGCTTGAACCCTGTAGGACTCAATATTCTGCCCATTTAATCAGTAATCATTTCATTTCTCAAACAAGTCCTTTATACTTGCAGGAGTTACTTGCATATGAAGCCTTGTAATTTGGATATTTCTAGAGCTAGTAATTTTGGGGATTTGGGTCTTCTTTAAAGATTTTTCAAGGGAAATTAGAAGTCCTTAAGTGAAAATTGTATCAACATATTTGTTGTGTCCTTATTAATATAAATACCACCTCTGCCATGTAGGATGGGGAACTCTCCCATTGCTCTAGCTCCAGTGTTTGCAAGAGCAATTCCAGCGCATGGAAGGAGACCATTACCTGTTTATTCAATGGTCCATGAACTAAAATTAATTTTTAAAAGACCACCGTGTGACCTTGTGGGAGAGCCTGAGAAGAGACACAAGAGGAAAAATATAGCAAGACAAGGAATTTATTGACAAATGGGAGGTACAAGTTGACTTATAAGAGTGTACTTTTGATTTATAATACAATGGAAAAACCACAGCTATTCTAAGAAATATATGCTAGTTTAAAAGGCAGCTTAAATGAATGTCTAATAAATAAGAGTTTTATTGTGCCTTATTCTGAAGCATCTCCATCTCCCTCTGCCATGTGCTTGTTTTCTAAAACCATACAAGTGCCTAGAGATAGGTCAAACACAGAACAGATTCTGCTCTGACTTTTACACACACGTAGTAAATAAGCATCCCATAGAAATTTTACATGAACAATTACGGTAGGATGATTGGTATGTTCAAAGCCAGTTTCACATCCTACACATTGTTGGCATGTCCCTCTGTCTGTGTCTCAATCCACGGCAGCAGCCTCCTCATCAATGTCCCTGTATCCAGTTCTACTCAAGTTCATTATCATTAAAGCCACTCCTGAGTATTGGAAGCATGGATCTGAAAACATCACTCCAGGCTTTATGGCATCCACATGATTGCAGCAAGCAATTCTTGAAATGACTCCTTAAAAATGAAAATGCTTGGGCTTGGCAGGGCTGGGAGGTTGTGTAGGTTGGAGGAAGGAATCAGCGAAGGGCATCTGTGGGGAAGCCATATTACAATACAATCTTGAAGACTTACAGCACACGTTTGTAAATTAAAGTCTGGACGATGTGGTTGAGCAAAGTAACACGTATAACTTTCTTTAGCTCAGGTTTTTTTCTGAATGTATTTGATGGTAGAATTTTATATTAAATGGTTGTGAAGACCTTCAAAATACACATTATGGAAAACATTGCTCTCAACATCAAGTCCAAACCCCTTCTCATGGTATATAAATAGGGTGATTGATGATATGTCCAGTTTGCCTAGGACAGTTCCCATTTATGCTTGTTGTCTCAGTCTTTTGTCTGTTGAGCACCCCCTTTTATTCTCAAAAGTGTCCCAGTTCAGATGATACATTACATGGTCACCTAATATATAAGGACCTACGTGATCTAGACCCTGCCTTTCCCTGCATGAAAATTTATGCTTTGGAATATGCCAGCTTAAAGAACTTCTCCATCTTTTTCAGCTCCCACCTCCCTCCCACTAGTTCTTTAGCCACACACCAGAGATTTTCTTATTTTTGTGCTTTGCTCAGGCAGTTCCCTTTAACTAGAATATGTTCTCTCTTCCTTCTCATTTTTTAGGCAAACTCTTTATTTTAGAATAACTGCAGACTTACAGAAGAGTTGCAAAGATTCTTCAGAGTTCTCATATATACCATACCCAGATTCTCCTAACCTGAACATCTTACGTAATGACAGTGCATTTGTCAAAACCAAGAAATTAATGTTGATGTAGTGGTAGCAACCAAAGTATTGATTTAATTTACATAACTAGTTTTTCACTGATGTCCATTTTCTGTTCCTAGATTCAATCCAGTATACCAGATTTTACCTACAGAGCACATTTCCGTGGTCTCCAATCCATGACAGCTTTCTGTCTTTCCATTTTCGTCATGACCTTGGTACCTTCTAAAAATACTGGTCAGTTGGGGTGCCTGGGTGGCGCAGTCGGTTAAGCAACCAACTCTTGGTTTTGGCTCAGGTTGTGATCTCAGGGTCGTGGGATCATGCTGGGAGTCAGGCTCTGTGCTCAATGCTTTGTATACATAAGATTCTCTCTCCCTTTATTTTCACCTACCCTCCCCACACCCGATGCTCTCTTTCTTTCTCTCTAAAATAAAAATAGGGACACCTGGGTGACTCGGTTAGGCATTTGCCTTTGGCTCTGGGATCAAGTCCCACATCAAGCTCTCTGCTCATCAGGGAGCCTGCTTCTTCCTCTGCCTGCTGCTCCCCCTACTTGTGCTTTCTCTCTCTCTGTGTCAAATAAATAAATAAAATATTTTTTAAAATAAAATAAAAATAAATCTTAAACATATATATATTAAAAATACTGGTCAGGTGTTTTGCAGAATGTGCCTCAGTTTAGGTCTGACTAATGATTAGACTGGCATATAGATTTTTGGAAGGAATACCACAGAGATGGAATGTTCTCATTATACCATTTTGCGGGGCACATGGTAATCATCATGGTCTGTTACTGGTGATGTTACCCTTGATTACTTGGTTAAGGTGATGCCTGTAAGTTTTCTCCAAATTGAAGTTACTTTTTTTGCATTTCCATATATATTCATTAAAAGAGAATCACCAAGTCCAGTTCACAATCAAGAGGAGAATTGAGTTCCTCCTCCAGAGGGGAGAAACAACAAAAATTTATGGACATATGTTGAAACTACCACAATAATTAGTAAATACTTGGAGAGAGATGCTTTGTGACTAAGTGTATATCTGACCTTTCCTTGAAGTTTTGCCCACTGATTTTAGCATTCATCAGTATTTTTGCCTACAACAGTTATTGCTGTTGTTCTAAAGGTGATTTTCTATTTCTTTTCCTCTATAATGAATATTTATCACTTCTTCCAGTTGGTTTATTTTTTCAATAATTTTTTATATCAGTATGGATTTATGGATATTTATTTTATTCCTTAGGTTATAATTAAGTTACTTTTTCATCATTAGTAATATTTTTAGGTTAGCTTGGTGTTTTGTTTTGTTTTGTTTTGTTTTGATTTTTTGTAGCACTTCCTTACTTGATACAACAAGGTGCTCCAGGCCCAGTCATTTTGCTTGGACCTATTTTTCCTTTTACGGAGAAATTATATTTAGAAACCAAGGTTTGGGTGCTAGTCTTCTCATTGTATTGGGGCATCATGACTTCTGTGTCTTCATAATGGACAGAACTAGCAAATCTATGTATATATTAACTCATGTATACACATGTATCTAATTTTATATGGATCTATCTATCTATCAACATCAGCTCACATAGATATTTTCAGCTCTAATCTGACATCACAGGGTTATTTCTACCGTTCCCTGCTTCCTTATTGCTAAGGAACCTGGCTCTTATTATCTCTAATTCAATTCTTACTTATATAATGCAGTTTCAGAATTCTTTTTTTTTTTTTTTTTTTAAGCAGAAGTGGGGAGCAGAGGGAGAAGGAGAGAGAGAATCTTAAGCAGGCTCCATGCCTAGTGCAGAGCCCAATCCTGGGCTCGATCTCACAGCCCTGAGATCTTGACTGGAGCTGAAATTAAGAGTCAGACATGTAATCGACTCAACTACCCAGGAGCCCCATAGTTTCAGAATTCTTAATCCATACTTCTGTAAGAGAAAAACTTGAGTACAGTGTTTATGAAAAATTCTTTTTGTCTCTAGCCAGACAGTATTGAGTCAAAACAATGTTTTCCAAGATTACCAAGATCAGTTCTTCTTCCCCCACTCCCTTCACTGAAATTATACTACATTTGTGTTGCAATAAGATTCATTTGTCACACGTCTGTGTTCTGTCTGGGATTCACCAAACTGGTTGACTTTTTTCTCTTAAATCTGAGTCAAGTTTACTCTTTGTGATATACAGTTCTACAGATTTTTGACACATGAGTGGATTCATGTATCTATCACCCCAGTACCCTAAGAACAATTTTGTCTCCTTAAAAATTCCCTTTTGCTAGAACTTTTAGTCAACTCCTTCCTAACCTTTGTCCACTACTTATGTTCTCTGTCCCTTTAGTTTGGTGTTTTCCAAAATAAAAATTGAATCATACAATATGTGGTCTTTTGAGTCTGACTTTTTTCCTTTAGTGGAATTCTTTTATTTTTTAATTATTTAAAAAATTATTTTTAGAAAGGCAGACTTTCCATCTGCAGGGCTTCATTGGGATGTGTCTGGAGTGTTAAAAGCTTGACTATCCTACTTTCTCCTACAAATGGACCTTGAAAGCTTGTATGGTGGTTCTAACAGGGGAGGGAAGCTACTTGTATACATCTGACCAAGACCAGTCCTCCTGTGTTTGGGAAGGTCAGAATCTTCAACCCAGAGTGCTGCTTCAAAAGAGATGCACATGAAGCTAATTGTAAGGGAGGAAGGGGACACTTGCCAAGCCAGTCGGTTCAGCCAAACCCACCCTGGTGATCAGTGGAGTGACAGATGTCGCACAACCTACCAGCATTCTTCTAAATAAATATGCATTGTATAAATCTATAGTTTGTTCCTTTCCAAGGCTGAGTAGTATTCCATTGTTTGGATATAATGCTGTTTGTTCATTCACTTACTGGTTGCTTCCAACTTTTGGCAATTATTAATAAAGCTTCTATGAATATCTGCATACAGGTGTTGATTACAGTGTGGAGATTCCTCAAGAAATTAAAAATAGAACTTCCCTATGACCCTGCCACTGCACTACTGGGTATTTACCCCAAAGATACAGATGTAGTGAAAAGAAGAGCCATCTGTACCCCAATGTTTATAGCAGCAATGGCCACGGTCACCAAACTGTGGAAAGAACCAAGATGTCCTTCAGCGGATGAATGGATAAGGAAGATGTGGTCCATATACACTATGGAGTATTGTGCCTCCATCAGAAAGGACGAATACCCAACTTTTGTAGCAACATGGACGGGACTGGAAGAGATTATGCTGAGTGAAATAAGTCAAGCAGAGAGAGTCAATTATCATATGGTTTCACTTATTTGTGGAGCATAACAAATAGCTTGGAGGACATGGGGAGATAGGAGAAGGGAGTTGGGGGAAATTGGAAGAGGAGGTGAACAATGAGAGACTATGGACTCTGAAAAACAATCTGAGGGTTTTGAAGGGGCGGGGGTGGGAGGTCAGGGTACCAGGTAGTGGGTATTATAGAGGGCATGGATTGCATGGAGCACTGGGTGTGGTACAAAAACAATGAATACTCTTATGCCGAAATAAATAAAAAAAAATTTTTTTTAAATGTATGTAAGTTTCCAGTTCACTTGGGGAAATACCTAGAAGTAAGGTTGTTGGTTTGTGTAAAAATAAGTTTAATTTTATAAGAAACTGCCAAATTGTTTTCCAAAGTGACTTTATCATTTTGCGTTCCCACCAGTGATGAATGAAGATTTTTGCAGCTCTGAATCCTTGTCACCATTTGATAGTTAGATTTCCTTTTTAAATTTCTAATTTAATTGCAATTTACATTCTAATAGGTTGTAGTGGGAACTTGTTGTGGTTTTCATTTCATTTCCATAATGATATGGATCATCTTTTTATGTACATGTTTGAAATCCATTTTTAATTTTTAGTGAGGTGTCTGTTGAGATCTTTCCCCCATTTTTTGTTATTGTTGAGTTGTCTTCCTACTGTTGAGTTTTAAAAGTCCTTTATATGTTTTGGTGCTTTATCAAATATGTCATTTGCAAGTATTTCCTCCCATTTTACAGCTTGTCTTTTTGTTTTCTTTGCAGTGTCTTTCACAGACAAAGATTTTTAATTTTGATAAAGTCCAATTTGCCGAATTCTTCTCTTGTGGATCCTGCTTTTTTACAGTGCTTTTTTACTGTTTTTTTTTTTTTTTTTTTTACTAATCTTTCATCACCAGACCCAGAGTTATAGCAATCACTCTTTTGTATTTTCTTCTTGCAGTTTTATAATTGTACATTTCACTTTTAGGTCTATAATCCATTTTGAATTAATTTGTGTATAATGTCTGAGGGTTGTACCAATGTTCTTTTTTATTTATTTTTTACCTACAGATATCTAATTATTCTAGCACCATTTATACAAAAAAATTATCCTTTCTCCATTGAATTGCCTTTGCATTTTTGTCAAAAATCAGTTGCCTATGTTTGTATGGATCTATTTCTGTTCTATCTATTCTGTTTCATTGATCTATGTGTCTACTTTCTCACTAACATCATGCTGTTTTAGTTACTAAAACTCTAGAGTAAGTTTTGAAATTGGGTAATGTGAATCTGACTTACTATTTTACTTTCCAGAGTCATTTTGGCTTTTCAGTTTTTTGGACTTCCTATACAAATTTTATAAGCAGCGAGATTCCTACAAAATCTTGCTGGACCCTTGGTAGGGACCACATTGAATTTATAGAATACATTGAGGATAATTGATGATAATGAGATTTCCAACTCATGAACGCAGTATTCCTCTTTTCTTACTTATATTTACTTTTACTTTTTATCAGTGTTTTATAATTTTCAGTATAGAGATCTTAAACATATTTTGTGAGTCATATGTAATTTCTTCATTCATTGCTATCATAAACATGTTTTCTTTAATTCAAATTCCACTTGATCTTAACTGATATGTGGAATTTATTCACATGTAAAGTTATTATTGCTGTGTTTGAGTTAAAATCTACCAGAATTCTAATCATTGTTAATTTATTCCATTTGTTATTTTCCTTTTTCCTTTCTTCCCTGGGTTTACAATTTTGAAATAACTTTATTTTATGTCCTGTATTGACTTATTATATATGCCTTTTAAGAAAATAATTTATACCCATTTTAAAAATTAATCTTCAAGTAATATGTTTCTGAAGACATTGCAACAACATATTCCCAGGTCCTCCTTCTCATTTCTTATGTTATCATTGTCATGCATTTTACTTTTACATATGTTATAAAAACATAATGTATTTTACTATTTTTAGTACAAAGGCATCCATCTTTTAGAGCAGTTTAATATGAGAGAAAAAATTATTTTCACTTTATAACTTCTATTTCTGAATCTCCATTTCTTTGTGTAGATCCAAGTTTATGACTTATATTCTTTTCACCTGAGTGATTATTTTTCATCTTGGAGTGAAAAAGACAAAGAAAGCAGAAAACTTAGAGAATGATTTATATTTATGGCACATGCAGGGGAGGGGAAAAAATGCTTTTCCTCTATTCTCTTAAGTTCAGTCCCTGAGGCTTGTGAATTAAAGCAATAAAAGACTGATTAGCAGGACAAAAAGGTTGATTTTGCATGCATAGAGAAGCTAGCAAAAGAACTAGCTGGTGTGTCAAAGGGATAGAGATGAAGGCTTGTATCTAACATAGTAGGGGAAAGGTACAGAGGAGAAAAAGTCTTCTTATGAGAAAAACAAATAGGGTAAGTTAGAAAAACAAGTAGATTTTTAGAACAGACTAGAGATAAGAAAGTTTGTGATAATGTTTGTCTAGACAGATCAGGGAAGTCTTAAAACTCCCCTGGAGAAAGGATCTGGGGTAGTTTATATTCCAGTTCTCCTTTTCACAACAGTCTAATTTCCCAGAAGTTGTTGCTTTTAGTCAGAGAAGAGAAGCTTTGAAAAGGACCCCGTCCCCTTTTCTTATCTGTTGAATCTCAAACATCTTCAGTTTAAAACAATCTTTATGCCAAAGTGGTGTATTTGGAGTGGCATATTCTGATCCTCTCCACACAAAAATGTCCAAATTCTTCATTAAAATCATAAACAAAGTGGAAGAGAATGAAGAATGAAGAGAAAATACTTGCAGGTTCTAATACGAATGGTTTACATCCCGTTATCATTTGTAAGAAAGACAACTCTCCTGTAGTAGAGGCTACGGACACCCTGGCCATATTCTTTCACCTGCCCCAGTAACCAAACCACAGTTGCCGTACTGCACAGAAAGAATCACAGCTGCCTTCTCCACATAATTGCTTTTGGCTGGAGGGGCAGCTACCCCACTCAGGAGGCAATGTTCCCTGACCCACAGACTCCGGCAAAGACTGATTAACACCAACTCCTGGGCTTGTGGTGGGACTGACTCTTGTGCTCCTGATCTTCCCTGGCAAAGGCACTTAAACTAGTCTCCAGTGGAGACCACAGCCCTAGCTTTCTCCTTGCTCATCCCACTTTCCTAATTCCCCTCTCCTTTGAGCATTCTTCCCCACCCGTCTTATTCCCCACTTCAGTTTCTGTGCTTAGGAAACAGCTTAACACATCACACTAGAAAGATGACAAAAAGTTCAGAATAGACAACTCACAGAAATGATCTTAGTTTACTTTTCCCCCCAAAAATAGAGCCTAAGGCAAATTTTATATACTAAAACTTTTTAAATTGAAATATATTTGAAATGTAACATTGTGTAAGTTTGAGATGTATGACATGTTAATTTCATACACTGGTATATTGCAATATGATTACCATTGTATTGTTAGCCAACATCTGGATTATGTCACATAATTACTGATGCGAGCAAAACCACTGCATCCCGCCAGGAGGTCTCAACGTAAATGAAAGAAGGGGAGCGAGAGAGAGACGGATGCGATGTAACTCACTTTATCTTTATTGGGACGAGGTCCACACCACAATCGTCGCGGTTTGGCAGCTCGTCAGGTTGTCACGATAAGGAGACGTCGCCTCACAATCTAGACAGAGAGGTCACCGCAGAAGTTGAGACTGGGAACGAGCGAGTGGTCAGCAATGAGACTGTCGTGGCGTCGGTAACACCGGCGCTGATGTTCTCCCGACAGGGAACTCGCTTTGCTCAGTCCAACCTGATGCCTCTTTTTATGTACTGTGCTAAGTCTCCTTCATAAACATATTACATCACTTGTTTTTCTCATGCTTATACATCAAAACACACACAAACACGAAAACATGTTTTTGCAACATTTTTGCAATATCATTTCACTGGTCAAAATATTTGCAGCTATTGCTCTACGTTCATCTTTATCACTGCACACACATTAGTCTTATCACTACACACATTGGTCTGGGCTTACTTGCTATGCTTGTTTATCTGCTATGAATGTTTACTTGTTTATGTTTAGTTGGAGTAGGGGAGGCTTACTCCATTTTTATTTATTTATTTATTGCATTTATTAATTAAAGGTTCACACTCACTACAATTACCATTTCTTTTTTGTGGTGGCAGTAATGAAGATCTTGGGTTTTAATAGTGTTGAAATAAATTTCTAAGCCCCACATTAAGCCACTTCTATACAGGATGCCATGTCAGCAAATCAAAACTTATATAAAGTTTCTTGTCCTTGTATAGGACCTGCTTAACCATGAAAGCAGTATTTCTAGTTAGTCAATCCCCAAAAGCCAATCCTCACCTCAAAGGAGGCTGACTCTGGCTCCAGCAATTTGGATATTTTCTGTTTTTCTTTTCGTTGTTCTTTACTCTTCATTTTATAAAAGTTTACTGCCTCCTACCCCATTTTATAGTTCTCTGAAAGGAGATTGTTCACTTCATGAAGTGATAAATAGAGGGTGTTTGCGTCACTTAAATTGTCTTCTTTGATCATTTCTTAATAACAAGTTTGATGTTTATAATACAGGATTGTTGTCTCTAATCAATATACTGTGCAGTAGATCTCAGGGCTTACTTATCTACTAGTTGCAAGTTTGTCTCTTTAACCAACATCTCTCCTACGCCCCGAATCTCACATAGTCAAGTTTTACAATAATCCTAGGGCAGCAAATACAAGGTAAAAGGGGTAGCAAGGCAGGAAAGGAGGGAGGACAAATACAATGTGGCATATCACCAAGATAGCATGGCTTAGTCAGTTATAAATATTTAAAGATTTATTTATTTATCTGAGTGAGAGAGAGAGAGTATAACCGGGAGGGGCAGAGGGAAAGGGAATGAGGATCTTAAGCAGAATCCCCGCTGAGTGAGCAGTCCCATGTGGGACTTGATGCAGGGCTGGATATCACGACCCCAAGATCACAACCCGAGCCAAAACCAAGAGTTGGACGCCCAACAGACTGCACCACCTAGGCATCCCATGGCTTAGTCAGTTGGGACCACTGACTTGGGACAGCTTCCAGATTGGCTATCCTGATAGGTTTTCCAGATAACCACTGTGTCTTGGCACAAAATCTGGAACAATGCAAGGGAAGAGGGTGAAGGGGGGAGGGGAATATTTACTTTTGCTTCCTTTCTTCTTCCTGATTCTCATGGATCAAAGTTCACCCCACGGAGCATTAAGTCCCCCTACAGTTTCAGGTGATGTTGCTCAGGTTCTAGAAAGTCAGATCCAAAATGTAGAACTGAACATTGTTTCAAGGAGAAAGGGGAAAGCAAGCCATGGCCTCTGTGCCCTGGACTGGCTGGGAGCTGCGTACTGGAGCAGCCGGAGCTCACTCACGGTTCGTGAAGAAGGCGATGCAGACACCCACACTCATGGTAAGCATGCGGAGAGACGCAGCAGTGTGGAACTGTCTCCGGTGGCTGGCTTTCCTGGGGACAACTGGCTACAGTCACCTGGGGCTGAGCAAATCTGAGGAGATTTATAAACTGTATAAGAAGCCACTAAAATAAATTGCCAATAATCATACTTGAAAAACAAACAAAATTACATAAAGAAAAGTGAAATAAAACAAGCTGTTTTGTTGTCACTGTTTCAATCTGCTGAATAAAAAATATATCTGAATCTAGGAAGGAGACACTTAACTTAAAAGTTATTGCCATGAGGGAAAGAGACTCTTGTAATGGGGAGAACCCTCTGACAATAAGATCTGTAAATATCTCAGGAGTTAGGCTATAGGATTTTTCTTTTATAGACAGAAGTCAGCAAGACTAGAAAGAATTGGGTGTGGCTATTTGGTCCAGACAGGAATGACAAGATCAGAAAATGTTTTACCCTGAAGCCAGTCTCTTCTCCAGAGAGACTGTTAAGGAGGGGCTGGTTCTGTGCAGCCCCAGGCTGAGTTTGGACCAAAGTTCAGGCACCTGAAGAAGGAGAGAGTCTTAAGCAAAGTTTGGTTAAAAAGCATTTTGTTCTGACTGATCTGTAGAGACCAGTAGTTCAGCAATCATTTATGAGGCAAAGAATGGGAATTTGACCTTTTATTTCTAGCCTTGTCTTATGTAAACAGGGGGGAAATCTCGGAGCCTTATCTGTGTCATATGAGGATGGGTGGTTATTGCAACAAGTCATTTTTCCAGAACGCAAAAGCTGTGAGGGCCTTAGCCCTCACTGTTTTTCAAGATCACAGAGTTCAGGTCAAGTCCAGCATTGTTAGACCAAACAGGCTGGCAATTTGAGAGAGAATGATGGTACACAGTGCTGACAGGTGTAGGATAGAGGGGAATGGACACTTTTACAAAGTGGTGGCTGTACAGAAGGACACGGCCTTCCTGCAAACGTTTAAATTCAGTGTACTGATTCTTTAGCCCATCAACCCCACCACTAGAGATTACACGGAGGAAATGTTTGGATAACTAGAATGAAATGACATATATTACAATATTATTTAAGGTATCAAACATTTAGGAACGACATAAGTAACCTGTCAATGGGACTTGTGAAGGATATTCGCACACAATATAATGCATTAACAAAGAGAATGAAGAGGCAGAAGGTAGTGTGGTGGTTAAAAGTCTGGTCTCTGGATTCAGGCTGCCTGGGCTCAAACCTCAGCGCCAACACTTACAGATGTGTAATCTTGGACAAGTCACTCTGTGTGCCTCAGTTTTCTTAACTGGGAAATATGGGTGTATCTACCTTGAAGGCTTATTGGGAAAACTAAATGACTTAATACATGATAGCATATTGTAATACCACTATATCTGTATGGTTAGTAGTACCAGATTGATGGTACTGACATCCAAGATGTTTGCCATGTATGAAAATCTAGTTAAAAATGAAATATGTGTTGGGGCTCCTGGGTGGCTCAGTGGGTTAAAGCCTCTGCCTTCAGCTCAGGTCATGATCCCAGCGTCCTGGGATCGAGCCCCACATCGGGCTCTCTGCTCTGCAGAGCCTGCTTCCTCCTCTTTCTGCCTGCCTCCCTGCCTGCTTGTGATCTCTCTCTCTGTCACATAAATAAATAAAATCTTTGAAAAAAATTAAATATGTGTTATTAAGCCAGTTTTGAAATATATAGAGACAGAAGAAGAGAGAAAGAAAAACATAATATCTGGAAAAATACACATAGGCAGAGCTTAAGTTTTAATTTTTTACTTAGATACTTCTAAACCATTCAATTTTTTCTTTTAACAAAGTCTATGGGAAAAAATAAAACCATATCCTCTTTGAAAATAAATAAGAGTATGTGGATAGTCAGGGAATAGGGTAGGGTAGAGTGGGGATTCCATGGGTTAGGGTTATATTTGATCCTGGGGTAATAACTCTTTGGTCTTTGCAGTTGAAAAGAGAATGATTTCCACACATTCACGTTTGTGCTGAGATTACTCTAGGATATAGTCTTTAAAAGTTTAAACATCTAAGTATATTACAAAACTCTCATAACCAAAACAGATTGGTATTGTCATAAAAACAGACATCTAGATCAATGGAACAGAATACAGAGCCCAGAAATAAACCCATGCATATATGATCAATAAATTGATGACAAAGGATCCAAGAATATATAATAGGAAAAAATAGGTTCTTCGATAAATTGTGTTGGGTAAGCTGAGCAACCACATGTGGAAAGATTGAACATATGACCCCCAAACCATAAGCCTTCTAGAAGAAAACTTAAGGAGTAAGCTCTTTGGCATCAGTCTTGGCAAATGACTTTTTGAATTGGATACCAAAAAACAAAGTAAAAATAAACAAGTGGGACCTCATCAAACTAAAAACCTTCTGGATAACAAATGATCCCATCAATAAAATGAAAGCCACCTGTAGAATGGAAGAAAGTATTTGCAAATCATATATTTGACAAGGGGTTGTTATCAAAATATGCAAAGAACTCATACGACAATAGCAAAAAGACAATCCAATTTTAAAATGTGCAGAGGATCTGAATATACATTTTCCTAAAGAAGGCCAAGAGGCAGGTACAGGAAGTGATGAATATTGCTAATCATCAGGGAAATGCAAATCAAAACCACAGTGACCCATCACCTCAGTCCTATTACAATGGCCATTATCAAAAATCAAGAAATAACAACTGTTGGTGAGGATTTGGAAAAAGGTAACCTTCATGCACTGTTGGTGGGAAGGTAAGTTGGTGCAGCTACTATGAAAAATGGTATGGAGGTTCCTCAAAAAATTAAACAAAATCACTCCGTGACCCAGTGATTCTACTCATGGGTATTTATCTGAAGGAAACAAAATCGCTAGCCTGAAAAGATATATGTACCCCCGGGTTCACTGCAGCATGATTTACACTAGAGAAGACATGGAAAGGACCTAATTGTTCGCCCATGGATGAATGCATAAAAAATTGTGGTATACATACAATGGAATGTTATTTAACCATAAAAAGAAGGAAATTCTTCCGTTTGCGACACTGATAGAACTTGAGGGTCATATGCTAAATGAAACAAATCATATGGAGAAAGATAAAAACTGTATGATGTCACGTATATGTAGAATTCAAAGTGAACTCGTAGACACAGAGAACAGACTGGTGGTTGCCAGAGGCAGGGGGTAGGAGGTGGGCAAAATGGGTGAATGTTGTCAAAGTTACAAACTTCTAGTTTAAAATAAGTAAGTCCAGGGAAGCATGGTGACTATAGGTAATAGCGCTGTATTGTATATTTATTTGAAATTAGCTGAGAGTGCATGTTAAAAGTTTTCATCACCGTTATATTGTATACCTAAAGTCAATACTGTTATGCGCCCCCCAAAATGGGTACATGATTAAAGGAGAGAGACTGATATAAAGCGAAGGTCAAGCAAAGCTTTATTTCGCGCCAAGCATCAAGAATCAAACTGACCAGCCAGGGCTGCGCCGCTTACAGAGAGGGTAACCTTTCTGTTTCCCAGACTAGCTTTTGAGGGCAAAGGCCACACGGTTGGGCCTGGCCAGAAATTGTAACACACAGAGAAAGCAGCACAGTCATGCTAGGTGACCAATTGAAGTACAATTTACCCTAGTAGACATTTGAACCAGCCTATCATCTTGTTCAGAATTGGCACCCAACAGGTGCCCAAAGGGCGGGGCCCATACTCCTTGGTAGCTAGAAGACAGTATGTATCCCCCCACTGATCGGATGTCTCTACCTGGCCTGACCCACCCTTGTATTTGAGGTTTGTTACCTGGGGCTGGTTTCTGGGACTTGTTTTTAAGTAAGTCCCCTGGGGGAAGGGGAGCAGGGACAGTTTAATGGTTAAACAACAAGGTTATTGTTTAACCTTAATGGAAGCCTCTTGCTAAATAGGTCCTTACAAATACCATCTTAATGTCAATTATATCTCAATTTAAAAAATATGGTGTTAAGGATCAGAATGAAAGACTATTGAGGATTATTTTTTTAAAAAGTGTACATGTTAAAAAATAGTGAAGAACTTCCTACAATAGTTAGTCAGTATAGGCACGGTTTAGGAGTTAATCAGCTGAGCCTTGGCTTTGGGTATTTCCAGTTACGAGCTCCAAAGACTCTTGTCCTCAAAACTTGCTAAACCACTTCCCCTCCAACTTCCTTTTTATTCTTCTTGAAGTCACCAATATAATTTTCATGCCTCAGTTTTCACAAGCCACTGAATTGAGGAAGATAAAGATAAAAGGGTTCTGAAAACCTTTGACTTCATCAGTTTACAGAAAGAGTAGAAATCAGGGGCTCCTGAGTGGCTCAGTCATTAAGTGTCTGCCCTCTGCTCGGGCCATGATCCCAGGATCCTGGGATCGAGCCCCACATCAAGCCCCTCATCGAGCCCTGCATCCAGCCTGGAGCCCCACCTCAGACTGCCTGTTCAGCGGGAAGCCTGCTTCTTTCTCCCCACTTCCCCTTGCTTGTGTTCCCTCTCTCTCTATGTCTCTCTGTCAAATAAATAAATAAAATCTTAAAAAAAAAAAAAAGAGTAGAAATCAAAGACAGAAGTTCATTCCAACCCTACTTCTGCCACTTACTCTCTCTGGATTCGGGGAAGTTAATCAAAGCCTGTTCCTCAGTTTTCCTATGTCAGGTAGAAATGATATTACCTCCTGGAGTTATGCTGATGAAACGAGTGAACTATGTTACGCTGCCTTGGTGAGAGTGTCTCGCATAGTGTTAGTGCTCAGCGAGTGTTAGTTCTCATTATTGCCGGAGTTGTGGGCAAGTAAAAACACTGTGCATTGATAGTGACCTTGCTTGAGGAGGGACCTCAAGAGGAGATGGTGGTGGTGCTGGCCGTGAAGGAGGGAGAATGACCATCGTTTCCTTTGTCTTCTTCTCCTTACCCCTTCACTCTATCTCTCATCCCATTTCATGTCTTCTCATCCTGTCTCATCCTATTTTCCACTGGAACATTTCTTGGGTTTAATTGAAGTCCCATGATCAATGACAAGGCTCAACAAAAATGCATTACAGCTTTCTGCTTCATAGATTATTGTGACGTTATTAAGTGAGGTCAGTGAGCCGGGAGGAGTTTACCTATTTAAGTTGGAAGAACGAAAAGCTGCTCTTCATAACGCGTCAGGATTCTATGTATAAATGGGACCGTAAGAGACTGGGGGATCTTTGTGGAGTCCGTGAACGGCATCTTGGGTCCCTTTACCTTACCCATCACAAACACTGCCAACACTCTACACTGTTAAGCATGTTGTCAAGAAAAAGTGAAAAATCACCAGAAACAGCCACGCAGTTACAAATCCACAGGTATACAACCTATATAACCTCTTCTATATGTCCTTTTCTTATGCTAATGATGAACTGAAGCTCAGAGTATCTGTGAAGGGCCACAGAAGTGGGAAACTGAAGTGCCACTTGTCCTTATTAATTCAATTCAGACTCTCCACCTAGAGAGCTTTCTAGGGTAAATGCCATCAACCAGGCTCTCCCCCCAGGGTGCTCTGACCACCCCTCCCCCGCTCTCTTGGAGGACTCGTCTTTCCTCTTTCCAGAGTTCTTATCTCAGAGCACTGTGTTTACTGGGCCTCTCCCAAACTAGAATCTGAACTTACTCCCCGCTAGGGATTGTGGTTTTTATCCGCATTCTTAGCACTTAGTGTGGATAACTAGTACTAGAAGGTACTCAGCAAGTATGAGTGGAATGAAGAGACCTGAATTTTCTTTCCTTCTTTTTTTAAAATTTTAAGATTATGCATTTATTTGTCAGAAAGCGAGCGAGAGAGTGAGAGCATAAACAGGGGAGCAGCAGGCAGGAGAAGCAGGCTCCCCGCTGAACAAGGGGCCCAATGCAGGACTCAATCCCAGGACCCTGGGGTCATGACCTAAGCCAAAGGTAGACACTTAACCAACTGAGCCACCCAGGCCTCTCAGACCTGAATTTTCTGACCTAAGTTTAGAGATCTGTCCTTGATAACCGCGCTAAGTCCGTGGAGCTGTTTTTCCCAAGAAGAGCCTATAGAAGAATTGGCTCTGTGGCGCAATGGATAGCGCATTGGACTTGTAGACAGAATTGCAGAATCAAATGGGATGCTTGGCTAAAAAAACATATTTCACGTTTTACTTAAGCGCTAGAGATGAGAACTTCTGGGCGGAGAGCCTGGAGTTCTTAAGAACCTCAGGTGATTCTAATGAAGACCAAAGTTTGAAAAAACTATCTGTTTTAAAGGAGGTGTGGCTTGGAAGGGAGAGAGTAAATAGCCACCTAACTGACCTACTTCCAAAGTGTCTGGGGCTCATTTATGGGGGGATGGGGCTAATTTTGTGGGGAGAAGGAGCTCATTTTTAAATAGACACTTCCCTTCTGGACATTTACCTACTTAGCTTGTTTGGCCAGCCCAGTATGGTTCAGAGTGACCACTAAGGGGCAGCAGAGTTTGGGTAAAAATGAAAAGGTCATAAAACAGAATCGAAACCTTACCTTTGAAATAGTTCAGCAAGAAAGACATGTCTGGAGGGGATTATGCTGAGTGAAACAATCAAGCAGAGAAAGACAATTATCATATGGTTTCACTTACATGTGGAACATAAGGAATAGCATGGAGGACATTAGGAGAAGGAAAGGAAGAATGAAGGGGGGGAAATCAGAGGAACCATGAGAGACTATGGACTCCGAGAAACAAACTGAGGGTTTCAGGGGGAGGAGGATGGGTGGATGGGTGAGCTGGGTGGTGCGTATTAAGGAGGGCATGTACTGCCACAAGCACTGGGTGTTAGTCACAAACAATGAATCATGGAACACTACATCAAAAACTAATGAAGTACTGTATGGAGACTAACATAGCATAACTTAAAAAAATAATAAAGTTATTCTTAAGTCATAACAACAAAAAAAAGAAATACATGCCAAGAGATAATGAGTTAATATACCCCTTCCCTTTCATACTTTTACCTATTAATTTGGGGAATCTTATTTTCAAGCATTATTATATTATATTATATTCATTATATTATTGCTAAGTATATGATTTCTAGATTATAAGTTAAGTTCTCTCAAAACCAAGAAAATAGTGTTTAGAAACAGTTTTTTCTTAAAATCAAAGAAACTATCCCTACCGTAGGTATGTTTGACACTGATAAGTCAAGAAAGGGAAATTTCTTAAGTTGTTGAAAAAAACCCTATAATATTATTTGAACCATGTGATGGGAAATATTGTTTCAGTAAGATTCTGGTAAGAAAGAATCTGATTAATGAAAATTTCAGAACCATTGTTATACCTAATTTGTTTGATTCTCTATAAAATAAATTCAGCACCTTAAAAATTTTTCTTCAGGCTATACGTGGAATTACAAAGTCATTCACAGACTTGCAGTTTTATTGTGCTATAGTGACATTTAGTAGATGCCTGACACACAGTCGATTTGTAATAAATAATATTATTTTTTTAAAGATACTTTTCTTTTTTTAAAGATTTTATTTATTTATTTGACAGACAGAGATCACAAGTAGAGAGGCAGGCAGAGAGAGAGAGATGGAAGCAGGCTCCCTGCCGAGCAGAGAGCCCAATGCGGAACTCGATCCCAGGACCCTGAGATCGTGACCTGAGCCAAAGGCAGCAGCTTCACCCACTGAGCCACCCAGGCACCCAGTAATCATTCCTTTAGTCCTGTTAGTTCCCTCAGTGACTGATTATGACATATGATCGTCCCCCAAAACACTTCTAGTCTTTTGCTTCCACACAGATCTGTCCATCTGTCCACTGGCCAGTTCCCAGTATGACTGTCCAGAGGCATCTCAGTTTCAACACATCCCACCTGAAAATCCTCTCCCTGCCCCACCCCCTACACAACTGAGTCCTCTGCTGGGTTATGCGGGCTCAAAGCAAGTAAACATCCTGGAATTCTCATTCTTTCTCACTCATTACATTGAATCCATTTTTAAATGGTTTCATGCAGAAATTTAGCTCATTAGAAGAGTTTAGGGTAGAAGCCCACCTTTCCAGAACAGCAGGAGAGAACCAGGTTCAGAGAGGAACCAAAGGAAGATTCCACCACAAGAACGTTCATTCTCAGCTGACCTCTGCTGCCTCAAACCCAGGACAACATTCCCACCGCTCTTCTGACACCACTGCTGCTGCTGTGAAGACTATCACCGGAGTTCTGAGTGCAAACGTGTGTTCACACTTCAGCCGGTGCTGTACGGAGAGGGTCTTAACACAGGTATATGATTTCTCCTTGCTTAGTGTCTTCACAATAGGAAGAATATTGGAATACTGAGCATTCAAATTAATACATGGCCTCTACAGCCAACATTCTCCTTTCCCCATACTTAACATTTCAAAGTGCTCTTTTTAATCTTCACACAATATTCCTTATATAACCCAACACACATTCACCTCTTACCCAAGTGGCAACTCAGTCCTCCTAATTATTGCTTCCAGCTCCAAGTTTATATTTCTGGATAACATACAATACTCTCTCAACAGTCAATAACTTACACTAATGAAGTACTGTAAAGTTAAACACCACTAATATGCCCTATATAAAGTAGTGAAATTAGATGGAGATAAAATAAATGAAAAAAGTAATCATAGGGGCCCCTGGGTGGCTCAGTCAGTTACCTATCTGCCTCTGGCTCAGGCCATGATCCCAGCGTCTTGGGATCGAGCCCCATATCCCTCTTCCCACTCCTCAGGGAACTTGCTTCTCCCTCTCCGTCTGCTTGCTGCTCCCCCTGCTTCTGCGAGTATACTCTCAAGTGGGAGTTCTCTCTCTCTGTCAAAGAGATAAAGAAAATCTAAAAAAAAAAAAAAAAAAAAAGTAATTATACAATACACATTTTACAATTAAGAAGCTGGGAAAATCAGGTTAAGTGCAACAATCCCCTTTTCTACAATTGGTCATGGGGATGTTTGTATTTTCTTTCTTTCCTACCACAAATTCCATTTTCCTTTGCCTTCAGCCAGGACCTTAGCTGGTTAGGTTTCTCTACTCTGGTGTTGGTGCTCCATTTCTGAGAAAATGGAGCCTTTAGAAATCCTACCTTTATCGGACTAAGTTAGTCCAATAACATTTGGTTTAACATTTGCCACTGGCTCAAGGTTTCTAGCCATAACCTCTACTGTGCTCACTGCCCAGCCAGCCCAAGGTGATTGCTGCAGCTGCAAAAATCCCACCCTCCTTTTATGCCTGGTAGCATTAGGAGCCCATACGAGGGGCATCTTGTGGGGGCTCAGTTGGTTAACTGTCTGCCTTCAGCTCAGGTTATGATACCAGGGCCCTGGGGTCAAGACCCGCATTGGGAGCCCCTGCTCAGTGGGGAGTCTGCTTCTCTCTCTTCCTCTACCCCTCCTCCTGTGCTCTCTCTGTCTCTCAAATAAATAAATAAGATCCTTAAAAAAGTAAAAAATAAATAAATAAGAGGATACTGAAGGTCCAAATTTTCAAAATTGTCTTTTGCTAAAGAAAGTTTTTATTTGGGAATCATTTTAAACCCACAGAAAAGCTGCACAAAGTTGTACAAACCACACTGGGTACTCTTTACCTGGGTTCATTGATTAAACTTCTGCTCTATTTGCTTTGACGTTTGTTCTTTTTCTCCAACTTTATCAATGCGTTTATGTAATTTTTTTTCCTGAACCATCTGAGAATAAGTTGTATACATCACAGCCCTTTAGCCCTTAATAGTTTAGTAATTTAATACTGATGCAATACTTTTACTATCTACCATTCATATTCCAGTTTTGTCAGCTGGCCCAGTAATACATTCCATTCTAAATTGACATATTTCTTTTGATTGTCTTGCCCTTCTGTCTCTTTTATTCTGGAAAGGTTCTGCAGTCTTCTGTTACATAAATATTTCTGAAGAATATAGCCTTCCCCCTTTCCATCTTTTAAAAAGAGAATGTTTCTCAGCTTGGGTTTGTCTGAAATTTCTTCATTATATTCTGGTAATGTATTCTTGGCTGGAAAACTATTATACATTTTATTGCATGTTACTCGGGGGCATCCCTCCAGTGTTATATGTGGCCCTGTCCTCTTCAAGATGATGTTAATTTGATACCCAGTCAAGGTCTGATATCTCCACTGGATAGGTACTATGTTTTTCTTTTGCAGCTCATAAGCAGTCTCTAGGAGATGACATTTTATGCCATATGAATACCCGACTCTCATCAAAATTCCTCTCTCCTGTTACAATATTTAGCATCAATTGATGATTCTTGTTTTAATCAATATTAATGATTTCAAAATTATGATGTTCCAGCTATAACACTTCTCTCCCTATAAAGTATCAGTTGTGCTTGGTATTCTTTTGTAAGGAAGAGCTCTCTTTTATCTATCTATCTATCTATCATCTATCTCTCCTCTACCTATCTAGCTAGCTAGCTGTCAAGCTATTTTTCATCTATCATTAGTATGGCCTCATGGATTTCCCCCCACCCTGCTATATATAACCTTTTACTCTCTCTCACTATTTTGTGCACTCAGATTATCCCAATTTGGCTAGTGGGAGTCTATTCAAGTTAGCAACAGTGTCCTTGTAAAATGTCAACATTAAAAAAAAAAATCTCTTAATTTCTGGTACAAAAATATATTCCAATTTCTTCCTGTACTTTTCTTGTCCCATTGCTTGGATGACACATTTCTTTAAGAAGCTCTAGTTCATTTTACTGGTGAAAAGTATTGAACACCAAGATGTGGGTCTTAGGAATGTTCATTACTTTTCAAGTGTCTTTGCTTCTAGGGAAGGACACATTTTAAGATCTTTTGTTAAGACTGAAGTGTGCTATGCTGAAGCCCGAGTATGAAGACCAGAGGAAGGGCTCAGGGTTTTTTGAACAATAGCAACATTACTTGGACACCAATGAAGTGAGGAGTTCTAAAGGCTGGGGAGAGAGTATCCTTTACATAGACACTCAGACTTTCAGGCTGGATGCTTTCTGTGGTGGCAGAGTGATGACATTCCTTAAGTCAGACTGAGAATAAAATAAGAAATTGGGAGACTTCACCAGGAGAGTTAAGGCCAAAGAAGAAAATATGGGGCTTATGGGGCGCCTGCATGGCCCAGTCAGCTAAGCATCTCCCTTCAGCTCAGGTCATGATCCCTGGGTCCTGGGATCAAGTCCCACATTGCCCTCCCAGCTCAGCAGAGAGCCTGCTTCTCCCTCTCCCTCTGTCTGCCACTCTCCCTGCTGTGCTTGCTTGCTCTCTCTCTCTCTGCCAAATAAATAAATAAAATCTTTTTTTTTTAAAAAAGGGGGAAAAAAAAAGAAAATAAGGGTTTATCAAAGGGTGATTCTATTGGGTAGATGGACTTGTGAGCACATGAATGCACCCATGTGGGGAATCCCAGGAGTAAACACGAGACATAGATTTATGCCATCAAAACTGTGAGGGCCTAAGTAAAGCATGAAACTGGGAAATCAAAGAAAAAAATGAATTGATTTAAAACTCATGGAATAAAAAAGCTAGAAAGACCATGGTTGTATATGCATTCACCATTTTCCCCCACACAAACATTTAAAATGTGCAGACTAGTGAAATCTACTAAGTTGGGAGTATCCACATATATGTGTATGCATACAGCCCTCTCTAGGATTCTGCACTTTCAACAAAGGTCAGACTTATGGTATGGGATAAATGGCAATATAAGTACTCCAGTCTCTGGTTCAGAGATTATGATTAAGATTAGATATAAGATTGTATGTTTTCATGGTTAAATAAGGTAAAAACTAATTATTCAACTATTGTTTGGTGAGATCTGCAAACTGTTTTAAGGTTGTGTGTCTCAGCACATGCACCCCAATGTTTATAGAAGCAATGTGCACAATAGCCAAAGGATGGAAAGAGCCCAGATGCCCATCAGCAGATGAATGGATAAAGAAGATGTGGTATCTATATACAATGGAATATTACGCAGGCATAAAAAATGAAATCTTGCCATTTGTAATGATATGGGTGGAACTAGGGGTATTATGCTAAGCAAAATAAGTCCATCAGAGAAAGACAATTATATGATCTCACTTATATGTCGAATTTAAAAAATGAAACACAGGATCATAGGGGAAAAGAGGAAAAAAATAAAAAAAGACAAAATCAGAGACAGAGACAAACCATAAGAGACTCTTAATCATAGGAAGCACACTGAGGCTTGATGGAGGGAAGGGAAGTGGGGGGATGGGGTAACCGGGGGATGGACATTAATGAGGGGATGTGATATAATGAGCACTGTGTATTACATAAGACTGATGAGTCACTGACCTCTATCTCTGAAACCAACAATACATTATATGTTAATTAATTGAATTTATATTTTTAAAAATGGAAGAAAAAAAGATTGTGTGCTCCAGGAGAAAAAGAATAACCCTCAAATAACTAGAGAAACAAACTTAAACTTACTTGAAATTTGAGTGATTTAGAATGAATCCATTTCTTTCATGATCAGTATAGAAATACCCCTCCAGTGTA
This sequence comes from Neogale vison, assembly GCF_020171115.1. Taxonomy (NCBI): domain Eukaryota; kingdom Metazoa; phylum Chordata; class Mammalia; order Carnivora; family Mustelidae; genus Neogale; species Neogale vison. The sequence goes on along the minus strand of NC_058091.1, from coordinate 68,720,488 downwards.
CCCAGAGGGTACCTACTACTCTGTGCTAAGTTTTAAACTATAGTATTTTTTAAGAATGGGAAGGTGAAAGCCTAGGGGTGTTATTGCTTATTTTAATCAATCTTATTAATTTTAGACATCTGAAAATAGCCATTTTCCTGGAAAATACATGCAAATTATATTGTTATAACTTTGTAAGAGTAGTTCTCCAAGTCATCTCAAACTGTCCAAACCATAAGTAAATAAAAAAGATGAAAAAAAAACCCCAAACTCTAAAGATATAAGGAATAGAAGAACTGTATTACCCAAATAAGTTTAGCAAGCTACTATGAGTAAATCTTTCCTTGGTCTTTCACATGCTATCCTATAGGGATTTTGAGGTCATATATTGAAGGGGATGTAATTTATTTTTTTCCTTATAGGAAAAAAAAGGAGGAAGTGTAGTTACTACTGCTGAAGTAGCCACTCAGGGGAGATAGCTTCATAAATAAAACTCAACCTTTGGTAGCCCAATTATTTTTCAACTCAGGTGATTACAGGTGAGATATCCAAAGGTAAAGTAATACAAAAAAGGATTCTCTAGTGATGAGCCAATTACATTCTAATATATATTAATCTAATATTATCTAATATTAATCTAATATCTTGTATGTAGATAGATCATTGGACAAAATGCCTTACCAGTTACTTATTTTGTACAAAATTTGACTATAATTTTAATGGCTTTCTGCAACAATTCCCATCTAAATATATTAAAAACTTGGGGATACTTTTTAGAAAGATCAAGAGGTATAGTTAATATGCCAAAAAAAAAAAAAAATTGGTGGAAAAGTTACTAGTTTTCCTTTTAACTGGAGTTTTTAACCCTGTCCCAGAGGCTCTTGAAACTAACATCTCCTTGTTTTAAATTGCTGACATAGGGAATCTGACCATTTAAAAATACCACCACCAAGAGGGCAATGGTGAACAGTCTCTCCCCACCCGCCCGGGTGGAGCTCTGCTATGAGAACGTGAACGGATCCTGCGTTAAAACTGCGTACTCGCCGGGTCCCCGAGCCCTTCTGTACACAGTCCTCGGTCTGGGGGCTGTGCTGGCCATGTTTGGAAACTTACTGGTCATTATCGCTATCCTTCACTTCAAACAGCTGCACACCCCTACGAACTTTCTGATTGCGTCCCTGGCCTGCGCTGACTTCCTGGTGGGGGTGACCGTCATGCCCTTCAGCACGGTGAGGTCTGTGGAGAGCTGCTGGTACTTCGGGGACAGTTACTGTAAATTTCACACATGTTTCGATACTTCCTTCTGTTTCGCTTCTTTATTTCACTTATGCTGTATCTCTGTGGATAGATACATTGCGGTTACTGATCCTCTGACCTATCCCACCAAGTTTACTGTCTCGGTGTCAGTCCTATGCATTGCTCTCTCTTGGTTCTTTTCGGTCACATACAGTTTTTCCATCTTTTACACGGGGGCCAACGAGGAAGGAATCGAGGACTTAGTCGCTGCTCTCACCTGTGTGGGAGGCTGTCAAGCGCCCCTGAATCAAAACTGGGTTCTACTTTGTTTCCTTCTATTCTTTGTACCCGCTGTCGCCATGGTGTTTATATATGGTAAGATCTTTTTGGTGGCCAGACGCCAAGCTAGGAAGATAGAAAGTTCAGCTAGCCAAGTTCAGTCGTCTTCAGAGAGTTACAGGGAACGAGTAGCAAAGAGAGAGAGAAAGGCTGCGAAAACACTGGGCATTGCGGTGGCAGCGTTTCTGGTCTCCTGGCTACCGTACATTATTGATGCTGTGATTGACGCTTACATGAATTTTATAACTCCTCCTTATGTTTATGAGATTTTAGTGTGGTGCGTTTATTATAATTCAGCTATGAATCCCTTGATATATGCTTTCTTTTACCCATGGTTTCGGAAGGCAATAAAACTTATCCTAAGTGGTAAAGTCTTAGGGAGGGATTCATCAACAACGAATTTGTTTTCTGAGGAAGCAGTTGTAGATTGACCAGGTGACTGCAGGGATTTCAAAACTAACATGGGAGTAAGGTCAAATGCAAAATGAAATGCTTGGATCTGGAGAGGCAAGTGCAATCATCTGCAATCGTATTCTGAGTTGTTCTAAAGCCTTTGTTCTTTATGTATTTCAGCATTTTTTTTTAATGATCAAAAAAAATTGCTGATTGCTTCCTAGTTATTATTCTTAGTATTCTTCTGTGGCTTTCTAATTTCTCTGGTAATTTCTAATAAGTTCTATTCATTTCCAAATTGTTTCTTCAAACAATTTGAAGCTTTGTAGTTTCTCCCACATTCGTTACCAATGTTTGGTTGTCCAAAATACAGAGAGGGGGGAAAAAAAGGGTTTCTGCTTAACTTGTAAGTTAGATTTTGGGGGGACAAAAATATTTAAAAAAATATATTTTGTTTGGGAAGTAAATATAAGATAAAATCCCTGACAGAGAATTGAAATGTGAAACCTCCTAGTAATTGAATATCATGCAAAAAACTGTGGAACACTTGGTTTTCTGAACCCTGACAACACTTCTCCAATTTACAGAAGCTGTGTTCACACACACACACACACACACACACACACACAAAACATGTGTAACGATGATGTGATTACAGACTACATCTTGGTTTTGGAGAGCATAATTTATCATAGTCAAAATAAGTATGTGAACAAAAAGATGGTTTCTGTACTTCTTTTTTAGTAATCTCAAGTAAAATAATTTTATAAAAAGCCACTTCAAATTAATGTTTTGTAACTTTTGACTTCTTTCTTTGTACCAAACACTGTATTCGACATTGGAAATATAAAGCTGAAATATAATCAAGGATTATTTTGAAAGAGCAAAGACCTCAAATTGGCATTATACTTCTTAGGAATAAGTTCAGTTTTTTCAACTGATATCATGTCTTAGCCACATGAATTTTAATTCATTTTAACTAAAAATATATGTTGGCTATTTTAAGATAAAGTAAGAATTTTAAAGAAACTAATAATAAGGTGATTTGCTTTCTCAAGTCTTTGACTCACTTAAGTTTCTGCTTAGGTAGTCCATTTTCATTGACCATTCTGTACAATCTGTTTTATGAAATGAAAAGGAGAGATGCTAAGTAAATAGAGGATCATAAACATTACATGTTATATATTTTTTAAATAAACCAGTTTGAAAATGCTTCATATAAAATTAAGCTATTTCACATTTGTGCCTTAATATTTTTCAGATAGAGCTTGGAGAATTTGGTTGGGGGCAGGGGTAGTTAAAGGTAAAAGAGTCTGAAGGGAATGTGAAGGTCTTTGTTGCAGAATGCTTATTTGTGATTGAGATGATAATGCCAAAGGACAGGTCTATAGACCCCTTTCAAAGGCTCAGGGTTAAGGAACCCCCCACACTTACTCCTTAAGAAGAGCGCAAAGCTTGTGTCCCTTTGATGTTAAGTCAGGAATGCTGCCTTCATAGAAACATGTGTCCTCTCAATTGCAAGCGTAAAATTACCCTGACACTCATAAATAATAAGGACAATCATTTGGGGAGACTTAAGAATATATACTAGACTTCTGGTTTTTTTTTTTTTTTTTTTTTTTAGGCAAAATTGCAGAAATACTATCCAGTGATGTTTTAAACTCTTATACATATTGATAGGTGGAGAATACACTTCAAATTTACTCTTTCTTGTTTACCTACTCTCTTTATTGCCCTTTATAAAGGAAGTCTTTTGATTTAAAAAAAAAAAAAAACTGGCTTATTTCCCCCCCAAACTGGCTTACTATAGCATGGCTCCCCTCATCTGTCTCTCAATTATTTACACAAGTAAGCTCCTAACTTCTTGCTGGCTGCCTACCAAACTGTTGTAGGGGCCTTGGAAACATTTGGAACAGGACAAACTGGTGATGGAAAGAGGCTTTACTCCAAGACTGCAAAGCAAAACCTCCCCTTGAAACATGTTGCTGAGCCTTGTCTCTTAATTCTGGCGACCTTTGGTTCCTAAGTTGTCTGCTTCGACCAAGGAGCAGCAGCAGAACTTTTGCAAGGAATTAAAGTACTTAAGCCCTAGATCTTAGACAACATAAATACAATGTCTCTCATGTATATGTATCCATACTTAAAATACATGTTACGTGTAAGTACATGTAAAAGCATCACTGAATTCATAATAGCTTTTGTCCACATGTATTTTTCTTTTATTTATTTATTTATTTATTTATTTTAGATTTTATTTATTTATTTGACAGAGATCACCGGTAGGCAGAGAGGTAGGCAGAGAGAGAGCAGGGGAAACAGGCTCCCCACTGAGCAGAGAGTCCATGTGGGGCTCGATCCCAGGACCCCGGGATCATGACCTGAGCTGAAGGCAGAGGCTTTAACCCACTGAGCCACCTAAGCGCCCCTCACATGTATTTTTCTTAATTTAGTAGACACTGAATGTATAGCTGTTACATTGTCTAGGGTTTTGTATAATTTTTTAAAAAGTTAAAATGGAGATTTCAGACACAGAAAGTACTGAACAGATGCTGTAGTTCAGGTAAGCATCGATTACGACATCAGTCATAAATGAAGAACTGCTGTTAGAGGGATACCCAATTATACTGGTAGCTCTCTGAAAGGACCTAGTTCTTGGTGACGGTCTACTCTATCATGCCACTAATTGATAAAGTTGCTCTAAACCCCATCGACATATTATTTTATGATTAGAAATCAGAGTTCAGAAGAGTGACAGGGTTCTGTGGAAAGAGCCACTTAGCTGGTTCAGAAAATGGCACAAGGTCAAAAGTGAATTCTTCATGGAGAATAATTCTAAGTCTGTTCGCAAGAATAAAGGAGGCTTTATTACCATTGGGAACAAGCCAGAAAAACCATCAATATTTCTCAGAAATGAAAAGGCATAAACAACCTTCCTAGGCATTACCTAGTAGCTGACATATTTTATTTTGTTCAAACACACACACACACACACACACACACACACACGACAAATACAAAGATAAGTCCTCAACTGTGTCTCATAACAAAGATCAAATATCATCAGCCTCTAAGGTCGGTACTAAGGTAAACAGCATAGACTATCTCAAAGGTGAGAAAGGGTAAGGTCCCTGTTATGACTCATCCTAGTTACATTTAAAAGGAAATAAAAATCTGCTTGAGTCCCCAGTCTGCCCTGCCTCTACTTTCTACCCTCTCCCAGGAGCTTCCTTGTATTGCTGGCTCTCATCAGCTGATTTGTGCTGTCCTTTCCCACCAGTAATATGAGCTGCTAAACAATAACCATTGGCTAAATTAATAAAATTGTTCGTATTGCAACAGTCACAATAAAACATACTATTCTCAGAGTTTCCCTTTTCAGTGGGTAGTGGATGAAGGCCCAAGAGATCATTTAGGGGACACTCAGGTACTTTAGAAAAAGAATAAAATGCTAAGAGTGAAGTTCCAGAAGGGATTTATTCAGGTGGAATAACTTTCCGGTGTCCCTCAATTGATACTATTAGTCAAACAAAAGTCTTCATATTGAGAAGATTTTCCCTCTTCACTGTCATTCAAGGCCAGTACAAGTCTGTAACGCAACTGCTGTCCATTTTTAGTTTGCACCCCCATACAGAGACAATTTATCTGTAAACCAAGCTAGATCCTTTCCTCCTCTTCAGTTTGCTGAAATGTGAGATGGAGGGGTCCTGACACAAATGTGGTGGGGAACATGGGCTCTGGGCTCATGCTGTCTGGCCTTGCTCAGGCTTGGTTCCAGGTGTATTATTTCCATTTCCCAAAGAATCTTCTGGACCCACCCGACTTTATGACTGAAGATTCAAGAGGACCTGTGTCATCATGGGCAGTTAGAGACACATGATTACTGGGTATCACCTTGTCAAGTGTTCAATCACTATTTGGGCTCAGAGAGCCATCTTTCAAAAAGTGTTTTATCCTATAGCATGATCTTGCTTCAGAAGTCCAGATGACTGCATTATATTTCTCCCACGGGAGCCTTCCATAAAATCTAAACTGCATTTTCCCCCCATTATCAACATCTCTAGCATCACCAGGTCACGAAATTGCCTGGCAATCACGCTGCAGCCCAGACTCCAAGCCCCATACAAAGCTGACAGACATCTTTGTTACTCTGTGTATGGACCAGACCAGTATTCCCAAGTGTGGAATCCATTGTTTTTGGATCCCAAAGAGGTCTGTCAACTATTGGTGCTAAATTCTTTAGCTGAGAAGATTCAAGATGTAGTCAGTTGTCTTCTACTTGGGATGAGACATTCCTGACTGCTTTAATATAGAAGGCCCTAGACCCTTCATAGGGCTCATCTCCAAATTTTGAGGAGTACCTTACCAAGGCTAGGTACTAGGTATGTAGAGTGCTAGGTACTACCTGCTCTTCCTGTCAGATCAGTATAATGCTACCAAGGTAATGAATCAGTGTCATCTTTTCTAAGATCCTCAGATTGTCCAGATTCTTCTTTTTTTTTTTTTTTTTTAAGATTTTATTTATTTATTTGACAGAGATCACAAGTAGGCAGAGAGACAGGCAGAAAGAAGGGGGAAGCAGGATCCCTGCTCAGCAGAGAACCCGATGTGAGGCTCGATCCCAGGACCGGGGATCATGACCTGAGCTGAAGGCAGAGGCTTTAACCCACTGAGCCACCCAGGTGCCCCATCTCCAGATTCTTTTTTTGAAGATATATCTGAGCAGGGTCTCTCTGGGTTTGCACAAAGACACAGTAAATAATAAGGATATTATTTTGAAAGTGTTAATAAATCACATCAAGGTAGACAACAGATTTTGGCTGGAAACACAGAAGACTTGCTATAAATGTTGTTCCAAACATTTCAAACAGGGCCATCAGACTGCTATATAAAGCAGAGCTTCCCAACCGGTTTTCCGTAACAGCGTGTTGCCAAGGGGTCATAAGTGTACCTAGAGATACTGATCCACTCAGCCTTCAAGGCGGTCAGATGGGCTCACAGTGGCCAGTAGGCTCAGGACGCAAGAAGCTTCCCTCATTCTATTCTGGTGGTTGTCTCAACTTTCTGACAGGATGCTTCCCTTTCTATAGGTAGTAAGTACAATGAGCAACATTCAACACATGTTATATTTCCATGTCTCACTGAGAAAGGCTTATTCCTTAAGATTTTGTGTGGCTGACAGAATGTTTGAAACCCCTCCCTCATGCCCCTTGCTGTGTAACTTTGAAGTTCTTCCCTCAAGAGGCAAAGTGAGAGCAGAGGTGACAGGATGTCAGTTCTAAGCATGGGCCTTAAGAAGGCCTTCTTGGTTCTGCTTTCTCTCCTGAACCTCTGCCATCATCACTGAGAATCTGCTCTGGTGGCACACTGCTCCGAGGAAGGTGACAAGTAAATGTCCTCATATTTTCATGACAGGCTGTGGTTTTACACATTGGTGGCCTTTAGAATTAGGCTCCCACTCTTCCTAAGAGTTAGGTGTGCCATTTTCCTCAATGACTGCATTTCAAAGGAATGGCTCTCAGCTACTTGGAAAAGACAAGTCCTGGGTTATACAACTGACAAGAAGCCTTTAAAAAGATTTATATCTCAAGGAGGCAGAAAAAGAACTTACAATGACAAGTTTTCTGAATCAAATCCTCTAAGAAAAGGGAGGGCAGAGGCCTAGAGTCAGAAAGATGCCTACAGTTTATTCAAGCCAAGGGGAATATTAAGACCCTCTTGCTCAGTTATAATACTTATCTTTCATTGAGGTGCTCTACAGACATCCCAAATCATCTCAGTTTACCCTCTTGTGAAGTACATATGTGTTGGTCAGCTCAGGCTGCTATTAAAATGACCAGTCACTGGGTATTCTACTACAGGAATTTATTTCTCACAGTTCTGCAGGTTGGGAAGTCCAAGATCAAGATGCCTTCAGATTCAAGTCTGGTGAGGACACACTTCCTGGTTCATAGGTGACTCTTTCCTGCTGTGTGTTCACATGGAGGCAGGGATAAGGGATCTCTCAGGAACCTCTTCCATAAGGGTGCCAGCCTTACTCATGAGGGCTCTACCCTCATGACAGAACTACCTCCTAAAAGCCCAACCTCTAAAAAGCATTATGTTGGAGATGACGTTTCAACCCATGAATTTTGAAGGGACGCACATAGTCAGTCTATAGCAATGCATTACCATGCGTGATCAAGTGAAAAAGATTAGGGAGCATAGACTCGAAGCCTAGATTTATTCCCATAGGTGGTAATACTTCCTTCCCAGAAGGAAGCAGGAGGCTCTGGTTACGGCAGTGTCCATACATTCCACAGTGATTCAAGGCTTGCTCTCTTCATCATTTGAGGAGGTTGGTGGTAGACTTTATGCATCTCATAGCAATCAGCATCACGGATTGAACTTTTCATAGGAGCAAACTGTCGCTTATCTATTCCCCAATCTCTGGCCATAATTTGCTGCAGGAACTGGAGTTAGGAAATAATTTAGAAAGAAGATGGTACACAATAAGAGAAAAGGCAAATAAAGCAGAAGATCATCTACCAGATCCTACCTCGCTAAATGTTTATTTATAATCTATTATGCATTTTGCATAGAATAGAATATTCTGTTTTCTTTTTTTAGATTTTATTTATTTATTTGACAGACAGAGATCAAAAGTAGGCAGAAAGGCAGGTGGGGGTAGAGGGGAAAGGAAGCAGGCTCCCTGCTGAGTGGAGAGCCTGATGTGGGACTCGATGCGGGGCTCGATGCGGGGCTCCATCCCAGGACCCTGAGATCATGACCTGAGCCAAAGACAGAGGCTTAACCTACTGAGCCACCCTAAAATTGAATATTCTAATAGGAGACACAAAGAGGGAAAGTGACGCTTCCCGTAGTGTCATCTGCTGTTACTAGCACTTGTGTTTCTTGCAGGCACTTGCTGGAAATGGGTTCCAAGCTTCCTTCCAAGAGCTCCCAATCACTGTCTGTCAAGACAAATGTATTTGAACAAAAGATTTGAATAGAAACATCACTAAAGTTGTACTTGTCTTTTTCAAACAGCTCTATGAAATTAACTTCATCTGGAATATCTCATGTTTCAGTTGTTGATTTTATTGGCTGTATTTTAGAATCATATCTTGTTACAGGCTTTGGGTTTTTGTTGTGCTTTCTTATCTCAGTTGAGTGGGTTGGTTTGGTTTCCTATTTCTTTCTCTTTTATTCTCCCCAACCTAAACACACTTGAAGTGCTTAGTAATTGTAAAGTTGTCTCCATCTAGCCTTAAAGATCCTCAAACACAATCATGGTCTAGTGCTTTGGGTTCCTGCTTTTCTGTCAGATTGGAAATGTGACTGACCCAGGGCAATCAGCTGCTGGGCTGCTCAGCTTGGTTCCTGGTTGTGAATCTATGTTTGTGCCCTTACTTCTCCTTACACTAGCAGCTTTCTAAAAACCAAGGTCCTAGGTGGAATTGGAGCAAAGTCACTTGTTTCAACATCCTTGCTCATGTGTCCTGAAGTGAGAAGGCTCTTCCCAGCTCCAGGCTTCAAGAGGTGAGCTGTGCATTATCTCCTGGATGACGTGGAACACTTTTAGACCCTTTCACAGGAGTCAAAATCCTGGATTCCCCAGCTGCTTCCAGACATGGGAACCACCAGGTTCTCATTGTCAGCCCTGCTCACATTTGGTCTTCCTGTTTCTTGAGTACAGAGATGATGATTTCATTTATGGACATTCCTACAACTTCTCCCCCCCCCCCATTTTTATATGCCTGTCCTCTCCATGTACTTGAAACACAAGAGTTGATGAAAAAACTAATTCAGCCTTTTTGTCTGAACACACTCATGAAATCTTTATCTCATTGGGAAAGGAAAGGTGAAAGAGAAAAACCTGTTTTATCTCACTTCTGCATTTTCTGATGTTTCTTTTTTCACTCGAGCAAGGTTGTCCTTAAGAGGTAAGAATTTAGAGGTTTTGTTTTCCAACTTCTTTCTGAACAATGGCTGCTATTCCTTCTAAAGTTTACAGATCCACCTGGGAGCGACAACCTAAAGATGGGCACCTTAGAGAGGGGGCAGGAGGAGCGGGTACCATCATCCAGGGCTCACACTTGACCTCAGCAGCAGAAATAGTTTGGTGCCTGTGATGGGCAGAATAGTAACCCCTCCCTTCACCTCCATGATGTGCATGTGCTAATCACCAGATCTGTTACTATGTTACCTTCCATGGCAAAGAGGGACTTTGCAGATGTGGTCAAATTAAGGATTGGTAATTTGAGATGAAGAGATATTTTGGATTATCCAGGGGGCCTAATGTAATCACGGGGGTCATTAAAGTGAAAGAGGAAAGAGAGGGAGTCAATGTCAGAGTCAGAGAAAGATTTCAAGATCCTGTGCTGTTTGTTGGTTATATGGATGGAGGAAAGGACTGCAAGCCAGAAATGTAGGTCTCTGGAAGTGGGAAAAGGCAAGAAGCTGATTCTCTTCTAGAGCCTCCAGAAGGAAAACAGCACCATTAACATTTTGATTGTAGCCCTGAGAACTATTTCAAATTTCTAATCTCTAGAATTATAAATTAATATATACGTATTGCTTTAAACCCCTAAATTTGTGGTAATTTGTTATAGTAGCAATAGGGAATTAATAGAATGGCATAATCCTGAGGCAGGCACCCCATGTATGTCTGTGGACACCCCCAGTCAGCCCAGTGGTTACCTGGAGAATGAATATAGATATCATCATCCAATCAGCAGCACTTGGAGACTTTGCTCTCCAGATATAAAGCAGCTCATGGCCCTCTGGCTGTAGGAAACATTCCCTATTTCTACTCCCTTGAACTGACTCTCCCACAGCTCAGATCTGTGCTTTCTTGCTTTCCTGCTTGATAGTGAAACTTGTCCAAACAGAGCTCAGTCTTTGGTCTCACATTCCCATTAGTCTTTCTTTATAAATAACAAAATCAAAACAAAACAAGAATAGCAACATGAACGTACGTTCTCCATGCCCATATCTCTATACTGCTACTATCCAAACTCTCTGGTGCTTAGCTTCTACACTTTCCCATCTGGCAGTTTTGCACTCACTTTCATTGAGTTTTCTTTTCTTCCTCATTTAATTGTTGTTGCAAAGAGATAATTTAATCTCTGAAATAAAATAAGGTGGAGCTCTTCTGTGGGCTTATGACCAGCCCCGCGGCTCAGAGCCCTGCTCTTGGGGCTTGATGACAGTTGTTGTGGTCTTGAAATTCTTAAAAATTGTATCTTTGAATTTGTGTTTTATATGTGAAGTTCTAAAGGACAATGGAGCATGTGTGGGGGATGTGGAGCCCCAAGTTGCATTACATGTCATAGTCCTGCATTACAACTCTTTGCCTTCTCCCTTAGACTAGTTCTCCGCCACTTCAGCTCAGTCCCACCTCCCACTCCTCACTCTGACCTATTAAGACTGCCATGTTGGAGGACTAGATGCAGGGAAGGGAGGGTCGAGGCAAGGTAGACCTCTGTGGTCTCAGGGAAATCATGACAGTTGTTACCCTATCCAGGCTGGTAGTGCCATAGCAGATCCAAAGGGCAGCTTAGTGGGGTCAACCGTCTTACCCACTCTCAGTCCACATGTTGAGTGGGTCCTGATGTGGAGGTTGCACCCTTTAGGGAGTCAGCTATCTGCCTTTGGCTGAGGTGACATGCTAAGAGTAGGGCAGATGCCTTGCTCAGCTTCCTAGGTCACCAAAGTGGGCATGCGTATGGTTTCAGCAGCTGGGGGGAGGGGAAAACTGGCAGTGGGTGGGCCAGGCATGCTGAGTTCTAGGGCACAGTCTCCAGGCACCTGTGAGAATCTGCACTTGCCCACAAACACTTCCATGCCCAAGGAAATGGAACATACACTATAGGGATTCCTTGTGAGGAATTCATAATGGGTGAAATTAATTGGCCAGCTTCCTAAAACATTCCAGGTGCTAACTTCTCAGAAATGTGAAGGTGGAAGTCTATTAAAAGGTCACTTTTCAAATATGTGATTATATTATATCTGACTCTTCTTTGCAATGAAGAACTTCAGGGGTATAAAGAACCAGGTTTTAAATTATATTTCTTCAATTATTCAGATAATATGAATTCTGGCTTGGTGAAAATTCATAATAGGTTAGCTTGGAATTAACTATCTGCAAGGCTGAGACATAATTACAGAAATAATTGCATGCATTAAAGTCAGAAAGGATACATTTCTAACTTTCTGAAATTCTCTTAACTTCTTTTTGTGATTAAAATGGGAAAAAGGACAGAATCTAAGGCAATACTTAAAAGCAGTTGCTCATTTATGAAGTTTGATTTTTTTTTTAATTCTCAGAATTGAAAAACTTTGTTGCCCACCACAAGGAAGGGCAGAAAGACAGGAAGCACCAAACTCCAGAGCCGTGAGCATCAATCTTTCCCACCCTGCTGTCCTGCAGCTTTGCTATGAGAGTGTGAATGGATCTTGCGTTAAAACTCCCAACTCACGATGCTAAGATTCTCAACAAGATCCTAGCCAACAGGATCCAACAGCACATTAAAAAGATTATCCACCATGACCAGGTGGGATTCATCCCTGGGCTACAAGGATGGTTCAACATTTGCAAATCAATCAATGTGATACAATGAATTAATATGAGAAGAGAGAAGAACCATATGGTCCTCTCAATTGATGCAGAAAAAGCATTTGACAAAATCCAGCATCCTTTCCTGATTAAAACGCTTCAAAGTATAGGGATAGTGGGAACATTCCTGAACTTCATAAAATCTATCTATGAAAGACCCACAGCAAATATCATCCTCAATGGGAAAAAGCTTGCAGCCTTCCCGTTGACATAAGGAACACGACAAGGATGCCCACTCTCACCACTCTTGTTCAACATAGTATTAGAAGTCCTAGCAACAGCAATCAGACAACAAAGAGAAATAAAAGGTATCCAAATTGGCAATGAAGAAGTCAAACTCTCTCTCTTCGCAGATGACATGATTCTTTATATGGAAAACCCAAAAGACTCCACCCCCAAACTACTAGAACTCATACAGCAATTCAGCAATGTGGCAAGATACAAAGTCAAAGTACAGATATCAGTGGCTTTCTTATACACTAACAATGAACATACAGAAAGGGAAATTAGAGAATCGATTCCATTTACTATAGTACCAAGAACCATAAGATAACTGGGAATAAACCTAACCAAAGAGGTAAAGGATCTGTACTTGAGGAACTACAGAACACTCATGAAAGAAATTGAAGAAGACACAAAAATATGGAAGACTATTACATGCTCTTGGATCAGAAGAATAAACATTGTTAGAATGTCTATACTGCCTAGAGCAATCTATACTTTTAATGCCATTCCGATCAAAATTTCACTGGTATTCTTCAAAGAGCTGGAACAAATAATCCAAAAATTTGTATGGAATCAGAAGAGACCCCAAATCTCTAATGAAATTTTAAAAAACAAAAATAAAACTGGGGGCATCATGTTACCTGATTTCAAGCTTTACTACAAAGCTGTGATCACCAAGACAGCATGGTACTGGCATAAAAACAGACACATAGACCAGTGGAACAGAGTAAAGAACCCAGATATGGACCTTCAACTCTATGGGCAAATAATCTTCGACAAAGCAGGAAAAAATATACAGTGGAAAAAAGACAGTCTCTTCAATAAATGGTGCTGGGAAAACTGGGCAGCTATATGTAGAAGAATGAAACTCGACCATTCTCTTACACCGTACACAAAGATAAACTCAAAATGGATAAAAGACCTCAACGTGAGACAAGAATCCATCAGAATCCTAGAGGAGAGCATAGGCAGTAATCTCTTCGATATCAGCCACAGCAAGTTCTTTCAAGACATGTCTCCAAAGGCAAGGGAAACAAAAGCGAAAATAAACTTTTGGGACTTCATCAAAATCAAAAGCTTCTGCACAGCAAAAGAAACAGTCAAAAAAACAAAGAGGCAACCCATGGAATGGGAGAAGATATTTGCAAATGACAGTACAGACAAAAGGTTGATATCCAGGATCTATAATGAACTCCTCAAACTCAACACACACAAAACAATCATATCAAAAAATGGGCAGAAGATATGAACAGAGACTTCTCCAATGAAGACATACAAATGGCTATCAGACACATGAAAAAATATTCATCATCACTAGCCCTCAGGGAGATTCAAATTAAAACCACATTGAGATATCACCTTACACCAGTTAGAATGGCCAAAATTAGCAAGACAGGAAACAACATGTGTTGGAGGGGATGTGGAGAAAGGGGAACCCTCTTCCACTGTTGGTGGGAATGCAAGTTGGTGCAGCCTCTTTGGAGAACAGTGTGGAGATTCCTCAAGAAATTAAAACTAGAACTTCCCTATGACCCTGCCATTGCACTCCTGGGTATTTACCCCAAAGAAGTGCCATCTGTACCCCAATGTTTATAGCAGCAATGGCCACGGTCGCCAAACTGTGGAAAGAACCAAGATGCCTTTCAATGGACTAATGGATAAGGAAGATGTGGTCCATATACACTATGGAGTATTATGCCTCCATCAGAAAGGATGAATACCCAACTTTTGTAGCAACATGGACGGGACTGGAAGAGATTATGCTGAGTGAAATAAGTCAAGCAGAGAGAGTCAATTATCATATGGTTTCACTTATTTGTGGAGCACAGCAAATAGCATGGAGGACATGGGGAGTTAGAGAGGAGAAGGGAGTTGGGGTAAATTGGAAGGGGAGGTGAACCATGAGAGACTATGGACTCTGAAAAACAATCTGAGGGGTTTGAAGTGGGGGGGTGGTGGCAGGTTGGGTTACCAGGTGGTGGGTATTATAGAGGGCACGGATTGCATGGAGCACTGGGTGTGGTGAAAAAATAATGAATACTGTTATGCCGAAAATAAATAAAAAATAAATTAAAAAAAAAAAAACTTCTTACTCACTCGGATCCAGGGTGATTCTGTACTCAGCGTCTGGCTTAGCCTCTTTGCTGGCTGTGTTTGGAAACCTCCTGGTGATGACTTCAGTTTTGCATTTCAAGGAGCTGCACTCTCCTGCCAATTTCTTGATCACCTCTCTGGCTTGTGCTGACTTCCTGGTGGGGGTGACCATCATGCCCTTCAGCATGGTCAGGTCCGTGGAGAGCTGCTGGTACTTTGTAGCCAGATTTTGTACCCTGCACAGTTGCTTCGATGTGGCATTTTGTTACTCTTCTCTCTTCCAGTTGTGCTTCATCTCCATCAACAGGTACATTGCTGTTACTGACCCTCTGGTCTACCCCAGCAAGTTCACGGTGTCTGTGTCGGGGATGTGCATCAGCGTCTCCTGGATCCTGCTCTTTGTATGCAGCGGGGCCGTGTTCTACACAGGTGTCAATGACGATGGGATGGAGGAATTAGTAAGTGCTCTCAACTGTGTAGGTGGTTGTCAAATTGTTGTAAATCAAGACTGGGTTTTGATATATTTTCTGTTATTCTTCATACCCACCCTCGTAATGATAATTCTTTACTGTAAGATTTTTCTAATAGCTAAACACCAAGCTACAAAAATTGAAAATACTGGTAGCAAAGCAGAGTCATCCTCAGACAGTTACAAATCCAGAGAGAGAAAAAAGAGAGTTAAAAAACTCAGAGAGTTACAAATCCAAGAGAGAGAGAAAAGCTGCTAAGACCCTGGGTATCATGGTGATAGCATTTATGATTTCATGGTTACCATATACAATTGATATGCTAGTTGATGCCTATATGGGCTTCATAACACCTGCCTATATTTATGAGGTCTGCTGTTGGGGTGCTTATTATATCTCAGCCATGAACCCTCTGATTTATGCTTTATTTTATCCTTGGTTTAGAAAAGCCATAAAAATTATTTTAAGTGGGGAGTTTTTAAAGGATAATTCATCAACCATTAGATTATTTGCAGAATAAACACAAACACTAAGTTGAGAAATTTAAACATATTTTACAAATTATAAATTCACGACAAAATTAGATATAAGAAATTAACAAAGCATTTCAAGAATGGAGAAATATGTTGTGTTTTTCAAATTAGCCAGAAACCAAATCACAAGACGTTGCCTCCATTAAATCAGTGCAAAATATATTTACTGAACTAAATGGTAAATAATGAAGTGGTTTACATTGTAATCTGTCTGAGTGGTCTGTACACATCCTTGCCATATGCACTTGTTTCTTCCACTTTCATGGAATCTGCAATCTCATTTTTGGTGTGATATCTCTAATCATTTTCTCATTTATGGTCAACTTTCATTTATCTTCAAATGGTCTTTTTCCCCTTGTCTTTTGCAACATTCTACTAGTTTACTAAGGCTATCATAGCAAAGTACCACAGGCTAGGTAGCTTAAGCAACAAAAATTTATTTGGTTTCTTGTGATTTTGGAGGCTAAAATTCCAAAAGCAAGGTGTCAGCAGGGTGGGTTTCTTCTGAAGACCCCCTTCTTCAGCTTCCAGGTGGCCAGTTTCTCTCTGCATCATCACATGGCTTATGCCACGGGTATGTGTGTCTGCGTCCTAATCTCCTCTTCTTATAAGACCAGCAAACATATCGGGTTGGGGATCACCCTTAAAAACTCACTTTAACTTAATTACCTTTCAAAAGGTTTTATCTCAATATATGGGTACATTCTAAAGTACTAGGAGTTAGGACTTCAACAGAAGAATTTGGGGGACACCATTCAGCCCATAACAGGCACAAGACAAGGATTGGTGACACTCCCCAAGGGTCTATTTGTTTGATGCGCATTTTTGATGCTGCTGTTCCTTCCAGCAGCTTTTGGAACAGCAGGTAAAAACTTCCTGTTTAATGGCTGGACAGAATCTTGGAATGTCCACCTGTCATATTGTGGGATCAGTCATTGAGCCTTGGAATCATGTATTCACTACAGACATTGCCCAGAAGTGGAAAATTGCAAGTGGAAAAAAACGTGCCACAAAAAAGTTGGCACAATGATCATTTGCAAATGGGTATCTGCAAATGAAAGAATGATCAATTATCGGGGTGCCTGTGTGGCTTAGTCGGTTAAGTGTCTGACTGCTGGTTTCGGCTCAAGTCGTGATCCTAGGGTCGTGATATTGAGCCTGGCATAGGGCTCTGTGTTCAGCGCGGAGTCTGCTTCAGATCCTTGCCCCACCTTACGCTCTCTTGCTCCAAATCAATCAAAAAATCTCTAAAAAAATAGAATAGTCAATTATTACTAGCTGTGATACCAACTTTCCTCACCTGAATATACTGCATGTTTCACGTCCCTGGAATTCTGTGGGGTCAAAAAGTGTATGCAGATACTGCAAAAACTTCTATTAAAAAGAATATCAAAATGATGCTGTAGTTTTACATTTTGCTCTCTGGAATAATTGACATTGTTAATACAATAAGTTTTTTGGATTGTATATCCAGAGTATTTTGTACAATGAATCTGAATTGTGATAGGTTACGGGTCTATAAACCTTATTTATTTTCTTTTTGGTTTGTCTATTGAGTCACTCGATTAAAATGACTGAAATATTTTTTCTCATAGATTTTCACTGAAAATTTTTATTGTTTTCAAGCAAATATTGGACATAAATTATATGTAAGTACCTGTATTAGGAAGAGCTGACAATAAAGAATGTGTTGTATATAGTATTCTCCTCAAGGAATATAATTTTATAGATAATATGGGCAACACATTTTAAATTATATTATTGAGAACCAGAAAAGTGTCAGAGATGCTAAATCCTATGAGCAGAGGACCAATTGTCACTGATTGTCACAAGGCTGTTCCTTGGCATTGGGCATTTCCAAAACATTGTTTTCTTACTGACATGTGGTCTCATGCCTGAAGGGTTAAAAATTGTTAAAGACTTTATTTTTTTAGAAGGGGTTTTTGAGGAGTCTTCAAGCATTAAGCTTGCATGGGCAGACAGGGGGAACTTTTTTTTGACAGGAGGGTTAATTTCCATGCCGATGGGGCTCAATCCCAGGACCCTGAGGTCATGACCTGAGCTGATATCAAGAGTTGGTTGCTTAACGGACTGAGCCACACTGGTGTCCCTGCCCTGTTATTTTCAATGCTCATTTTCTTCTTCCTATTCTCTAACTATGTCATTTGTTCTTGATTTTTCCCTAGGCTCTGGTTTTCTTGGCTGTCATTTTAATATCTGCTTTTGCTGGAATTATTTTCTTCAATTTTCTCAGATTCTCTGCTTCATGCTCTCACAAGGAGTTTAGTTCCTCTTGTTCACCAGTGTTCTTCCAAAAGCAAAGGAATCAGAAGTCAAATTCAGATCTGGCACAAGATCAAGATTTAATGTTTAGAGGACATTCTCTCTCTCTCTCTCTTTTTTAAAAATTAACATATAATGTATTATTAGCCCCAGGGGTACAGGTCTGGGAGTCATCAGGCTTACACACTTCACAGCACTCACCACAGCGTATACCCTCCCCAATGTCCATAACCCAACTACCCTCTCCCTACCAGTCTTTCTCTGGCAACCCTCAGTTTGTTTGTGAGATTAAGAGTCTCTTATGGGAAAGAAAAAAAAAAAAAGGCAACTGGGTGGCTCAATGGGTTAAAGCCTCTGCTTTCGGCTCAGGTCATGATCCCAGGAACCTGGGATCGAGCCCCACATCAGGCTCTCTGCTCAGCAGGAAGCCTGCTTCTCTTCCTCTCTCTCTCTCTCTGCCTGCCTCTCTACCTACTTGTGATCTATTTCTGTCAAATAAATAAGTAAAATCTTAAAAAAAAAAAAAAGAGTCTCATGGTTTGTCTCCCTACCGAGCCCATCTTGTTTCATTTTTTCCTCCCCTACTCCTTAAACCCCCCACTTCACCTCTCAACTTCCTCATATCAGGGAAATCATATGATAATTGTTTTTCTCTGATTGACTTATTTCGCTCAGCGTAATACCCTCTAGTTCCATCCATGTCGTCACAAATGGCAAGATTTCATTTCTTTTGATGGCTGCATAATATTCCATTGTGTATATATATACCACTTCTTCTTTATCCATTCATCTGCTGATGGACATCTAGGTTCTTTCCATAGTTTGGCTATTGTGGATGTTGATTCTATAAACATTTGGGTGCACATGCCCCTATGGATCACTACATTTGTATCTTTAGTGTAAATACCCAGTAGTGCGATTGCTGGATCGTAGGGTAGCTCTATTTTCAGCTTTTTGAGGAACCTCCATGCTGTTTTCCAGAGTGGCTGCACCAGCTTGCATTCCCACCAACGGTGTAGGAGGGTTCCCCTTCCTTTGCATCCCCCCAGCATCTGTCGTTCCCTGACTTGTTAATTTTAGCCATTCTGACTGGTGTGAGGTGATATCTCATTGTGGTTTTGATTTGTATTTCCCTAATCCTGAGTGATATGGATCACTTTTCATGTGTCTTTTGGCCATCTGGATGTCTTCTTTGCAGAAATGTCTGTTCATGTTCTCTGCCGATTTCTTGATTGGATTATTTGTTCTTTGGGTGTTGAGTTCTTTATAGATTTTGGACACTAGCCCTTTATCTGATATGTTGTTTGCAAATATCTTCTCCCATTATGTCAGTTGTCTTTTGGTTTTGTTGACTGTTTCCTTTGCTGTGCAAAAGCTTTTGATCTTGATGAAGCCCCAGTAGTTTCTTTCTGCCTTTGTTTCCCTTGCCTTTGGTGATGTTTCTAGGAAGAAGTTGCTGCGGCTGAAGTCAAAGAGGTTGCTGCCTGTGTTCTCCTCAAGGATTTTGATGGATTCCTTTCTCACACTGAGGTCTTTGATCCATTTGGAGTGTGTTTTTGTGTTTGGTGTAAGGAAATGGTCCAGTTTCATTTTTCTGCATGCGGCTGTCCAATTTTCCCAACACCATTTGTTGAAGAGACTGTCTTTTTGCCATTGGACATTCTTTCCTGCTTTGTCAAAGATTAGTTGACCATAGAGTTGAGGGTCTATTTCTGGGCTCTCTATTCTGTTCCACTGATCTATGTGTCTGTTTTTGTGCCAGTACCATACTGTTTTGATGATGACAGCTTTGTAATAGAGCTTGAAGTCTGGAATTGTGATGCCACCAACTTTGGCTTTCTTTTTCAATATTTAGAGGACATTCTCTTATAGTGGGATTGACCACAACAAAGTGATACATTCACCACAATAATTATCTCTTCAACATAATTACTTTCATGTAGTATGTTCCTTCACTTCTTCAGCATGATGTGGGAATAATCAGTTGCCTGTCATGGCATGTTATAAATATCATCTAATACTGTCACTGTTGATTATAATGCAAACTTAGGATGTCACATATTCATGAGGGAAGATGATATATTCAATAAATCATCTTTAAACTTCTAGGTATCTCTTTGGGGGGAAAATGTTCTGATTCTCACTCTTCCCCTACACAACACATGTGTACTTACATACATATTGTTCAGGAGAGATTTTTTTTTTTTTTCAGGCGAGATCTTAGTGTAAAATATAAAGCCATGAAGTTTTAGAAGAAAATATTGGAGAACATTTTCATAGTTTCTCATGGAAAATGTTGGCAAATTAACTATAAATTTAATATTTCTACATAATAAAAAATTAAAATCTAAAAAAGATAAACTTGAAAAAACTCTTTAGAATATTTATTCTCTTCTAATTGGTTTAGTTGAAAATGGAGAAGAAAAAGACATTTTTTGTTTTTTTTTTTTTAATTTTTTGTTTTCCGCAGTACTTGAGTCTCAAAAGTCTCGGCCTTGTTAGAAAGGAAAAAAAACTTATAGTGAACAGATTTGAAGTGAGCGCGATATAAAAATCTTTCCTGCATCCCAGAACAAGAGTAAAAAAGATAACTGGAGTACAAAAATAAGTGAGAAAGCTGTGAAGGTCTATGAGGGAGGAGAACCCCATTTCTCCCTAGGTACTGTCTGGTTTGAGGGAAGGACTAATAACTGATAGGCCAATGCAGTTGGTTGAATAAAAGTCCCACAAACAGACCCAAGTCTAAATCTTAGAACCTATAAATATTAAAAGTTATTTGGAGTACAATGGTCTTTGAAGATGATTAAGTTAAGACTCTTAAGATGGTCCCAAATGCCATCCTGAATGTTCTTACAGGAAAGAGGCACAGAGAGATGACACACACAGAGGAGAAGGCAGTGTGATCACACAGGCAGAGATTGGAGGAATGGGGCCAGAAGCCAAAGCATGCTGGCAGCCAGCAGAAGCAGGGGGAGGCTAGGATGAATTCTCTGAGACCCTTCTGAGGTAGTGAAGCCCTGCTAACACTTTGATTTTGGATTTCATACTTTTGGCCTCCAGAACTCTGCAGGTATCAATTTCTGTCATTTTAAGCCACCAAATGAGTGCTGATTTGTTAACGCAGCAACAGAAATTAATAAGAAGATCCAAGTGCAGGCAAAGCTGTCTCTCCTTTCCCTGGATAGAACTCAGTGGACATGAAGACCACAGAGCAGAGATTACAGCATAGGTTTTCTGAGCCCATAGCCTGAGACAGCCTCACAGAGCACCTCGCTCTGCATGGGACAAAAACAGTAAAAGATTCTTAGCCCCTGAAGGTGCCGTGGAGTCATAACGGTCCTAGAAACTCCACCAAATGTTCCATGGTCCCTGATGCCAGAGTATAGCCGAACTCTTCAGAGAAGCATGTTGGAATTGGCTGATAAGCGCTAAAGGAACCTTACCTGCAGGTACAAGAGATGACTGCTCTGTGACAGGACTGGACCAAAGTCCAGAAAACAGGCAGGACATCTCACTGAGGGTGAATGGTCACCCAGATCAGATCTCTAATCCACAGAGCCCAGTTAACTCAGAGGGGAAGGTAGAGAAAATCCCGATGGATGGAGAGGAATTTCCCATTATCTGTAGGTCAGGGGCATGACCCAGACATCAAGTTCATTAATAGCTGTAGAGCATAGAGGAACAGGACACAAGATCTGGAGCTAAATTTCTGGGATGCCAATCCCCAGTTCACTGTTCACTGCACCTTAACCCTGGGCAAGTGACTAACTTTCAGGGTTTCAGTCAAATAGGAATAATGATCATATGGGCTTCATGGGATTTTCTGTGTGTGACTATTTAAGAACCTCCTACATGTGAAAAACCTAGATAGAGCAGGTGTTCAAAAGCTGTTTGCTACCACTAAAATAGCAGTTGCCTTAACAAGAAAGTAACACGTTTTGCACACCAGAACCTGTGCCTTGTGACTCATTGAAGATACCTGTGGGTCTT
This sequence comes from Neogale vison, assembly GCF_020171115.1. NCBI lineage: Eukaryota > Metazoa > Chordata > Mammalia > Carnivora > Mustelidae > Neogale > Neogale vison. The sequence continues at coordinate 68,698,352 of NC_058091.1, read as the reverse complement.
CCTAGAATTTCTATCATGTTTTAGGAAGCATTTCTGTATCATAGACTATAAAAAGCCATAAGATAAGAGCTATGACCCCAATTCTGAGAAAGATGTAATATAGTTATTGACATGTACAAAGCTATGTACAATTTTTGAACGTTTTCCCTGTTCTTGACCTTAGTACCTTCCTTCATCCTTCTAAACCTGGTCCTAAATTTATATTCTCAGTGAATTCTATTTATTCATCTTACTTATATTATTTGTTGATATCATTTCTCACTTTACACTTTTTAATTGTGTTAATTTTAGCTTTAAGCACTGTGAATTATGTTGTTTTATGTCTGTATCTCATATTAACATGGAAACCCCCCCAAGAGAGGAATATATTTTGTGTTTATTCTTGTATGTTGAAGACCTTGCACAAATAGGTGCTTAATAAACAAACAAATATAAATAATGCATACATGAATGATCAGACTGCAGGAAGATCTACAGAGATTTTATGGCCCCTGAATCTTTTACTAAAGCGTCTATGGCTTTTTACTTATTTTGAAGAGAATACTCTCAAATATCATTATTGAGTATAACCTATCCATATATCCTTGTCTACATATACTATGTAATAGGCCCTTTTTGTCTAGACCTCTCTAGGTACAAGAGATCTTGTTTTTTTAGCTGGCTAAGAATTTTTCTTTTTAGTAATGAATAAATTTTGAAATTTATCAAATGCCTTTCCTCATTTCATCAGATGATTGTAAAATTTTAATCTTTTACAAAGGTGAGTTACAATAATTGATTTTCTAACTTTAAAGCCAACGTTCATTCTTGGTATAGACTCTAATCATGGTATATCATCCTTTTATATTTGGGTTTAGTTTTTGAAAGTTTGTTTAGGGTTTTTGCATCTTTGTTTATAAATGAGGGTATTTTTACCTTTCTCCTTTTTGAAATCATCTATGTGGGTTTTGGTATAGAAGCTACATCAAAATACAAATCTCAAGTGGAGATAATTAATTCTCTTCCTGTTCATACTATACACTACAGAGATTCTATTTCAGATGATTTGGGGTATGGCATTTGCCGTGTTTCCTAGGGATTTTATCATTAGTCCTCAGACTGTCTAGGGGTAGGTGAAGGTCAGTAACAGCAATGCTCCTGTCGATGGAGAGGAAGCACAAGTGGAAGAGAGAAGAATAAACAAATGCCACATCGCAGCATGTGTGGAAGGGACAGAAACTTGGCCCAAAGTACCAGCAGCTCTGCACAGACCTGACCTCACTGAAGGGTGTGACGGTCACCCCCACCCGGAAGTCAGCACAGGCCAGAGAGGCGAGGAGAACCTTGGTTTGAAATGCAGGAAGGAAATCAGCACCAGGAGGTTTCCAAACACAGCCAGCAGCCCAGAGCCAAACAGTGTGTAGACCATGAGGCAGGGTCCTGGTGAGCAGGGACTTTCAGGCAGGGTGGGGCCACGTTCTGGTTGCGGAGCAGCTGCTCTGCAAGGGGAGATGAGTCAGTATTCACGGTGCTTGTAGAGACTTCTGTCCTTCTTGATTTTCACAAAGGATGTAGGATTCTACTTTTTAATACTCCTGAGGAGAAAAACATAAATACACCAAGATGCCTGAAGAAATGATCAATTATTATTACTAATGTTTTTTCTGTTTTCCATTTGTTATTACAAATCCCAAATGTGTTCTATAACAAAATAAACTTGAACAAAAATGATATCGTATAAGATTACTGGGGGTTAATTTCAAATAACCAATGCATGGTTCCTTTAAAATTTGACAAAATTCCATTTTAGTCATAAATAAATGTTTTTATTTTTACCTCTTGTGTTCTTCTTCACAACAGCCTCAGATATGGGATATAAATGCAGGGGTTAGGGATCACCTCCCTTTACCTCTATGTTGTCTGACCTGTATTACTGACTAAGACATAAATTAATGCCAACAAAGGGAGAATCCCTGCATGGAATCCTGTAGTGTAAGGTGTGAACTTGAAATATTATTTTCAACAGTGATTATTAGGAAAAGGTATTCTACAAAACAACCCTCTACATTAAATTCGCTTAGCCATTGTTTCCTGGGTCAAAGATTTCTTTTTTCTTAGACTTGAGTGTTTCCCCTATTCTCAGTCCTGGTGAAGACACCTCACGGGCTTTTTGTAGAGAAGTTCAATAGGGTGTAAACAGTGAAAGCTAATACTTGGCTTTTCCCTCTCTTTTGCCTCTGCACTGGCTACCAGCATCAGAAATAGGATCATACACTAAGGATGGTTTGAGATTGGGGAAATACACAGGCACTAAAAGACAACATGCTATTTCGGACACCAGCATTTCTGAAGTGGTGTGACTGTCAGTGCTGGTAGGAAGGAGATCAGTTCTCCTCTCAGCCATTGTCTCTGGAAAGAGATCAGGGATGCCTCTCTGTCCACACAAGAAATGGGCTGTGAGTCCCCTGACTACACACATTTGTGGGTCTAGCTGATAGAATTTCTGTTTGCAGTGTTGCTCAAAGAATTCTGATAAGGAATAATGAACAGAACTAGCTGGGAAATGGGAACACGATTCCCGAGTCATTTCCCAGCCCTGAAATGTTGAACATTGCAGAGCAAGGAACAGCAAGGTTCAAACTTCTCAAAGGTTCAAGAGTCTTAACACTGCAGGGCTGTGATCTTGGACGTATGGGTGAATTTGCGCTTCAAGTTTTAAAGTGCCATAGGTATCATCATTAATCCATCTCGCCATCTGATTTCCCATTTTTAAAAAAAATGGATTCTTTTTGGGCGCCTGGGTGGCTCAGTGGGTTGGGCTGCTGCCTTTGGCTCGGGTCATGATCTCAGGGTCCTGGGATCGAGTCCTGCATCGGGATCTCTGCTCGGCGGGGAGCCTGCTTCCCTCTCTCTCTCTGCCTGCCTCTCTGTCTACTTGTGATCTCTCTCTGTCAAATAAATAAATAAAATCTTTAAAAAAATGGATTCTTTTTAATATATTTCTAATATTTTCTGAGACCCTGGTTTTGTTAAGTAATGATAATTGCTTACATAGGCAAAAGTCTAGGCCAGAACATTCTCAGCTTCAGCACTGCTGACATTTGAGATCAGATAACCCTGATGTGGGGATCTGTTGTCTGTCTTGAAGGGTGTTTAACAGCCTCCCTGCTACTAGATGCTGGTAGATGTCAGTAAAATTTCCCCAACTGTGTGAACCCAAAATGTCTCCAGACATTGACAAATGTCTTCTGGAGAAGAAACGCTCAATGACCTACCCATTGAAAACCAATTTTCTCCGGGGAGGGTGGGGGAAGTATCACATGATACTCGCCACTTAGGATAAAGAAATAACTTTATATCTTCCTCTATTACTCTGAGGTTAATTAATTAATCCATTCAATATGTATTTATTGAGTGTCAGGAGCTGGGTACAAAGAAATGAACAAAAAACCTGGGTACACTTGATTTCTATCATGAGGTTTGCAGTCTTGAGAGGGAAACAAATCTTAAGCAAGTAAACAAAGAAATAGATACATGAATACAAATGAAAAGTATTAAAAAAAAAGACAATAACTTATGATGCAGAGAGCACCTAGGCAGGCAGGTGTAGACAAAGGGGTTCCTTTAAAGAGGGTAAGACAAAAACAGTCCAAATATTTGCAGAATTTTAATATGATATATATGAGGAAACAGAAAGTGAGAATGGGGTGGAACAACAGCTGGGGTTTTAGACTTAAATAGTCTGAGGGTGACTTAATGAGAGAGAAATATTATGCCCAAAAAAGAAAGGCAGGGAGGAGAAAGAGAGAGAAAGAGAGACAGAGTGATGAAAACCTGCTGTGGTCTGGAAACAGGAATGGGTGAGAGACCGGGAGCTTGTTCTAGGAAGAACTTGGACACAATCCACTTCTCTATAAATTAGCTTTTAAAACAAAGATCTAGACATCTTCCATTTTTCTACCAGCGTTAATTTCCAATTATTCTATCTTAGCTAATTCTTAGGATATTTATTTAGGATTTATATTCTTTCCCTTTTTCACGTGTCCCCTACAACTTTTAGGGCCCAATATGGGAGAGGTTTAGAAAATGCTTCCAAAACCCACAGGATCAAAACAAATTGAGAGTGATACATTTTTTGAGCCAAGGCATAACAGAGGAAGATCTTAAACTAGGTGCCCAGCCCCACCCCTCCAGGTCTATTAGGTGGACCAAATCATCTCTAAAATATAACCAGGGGACCAGAGAACATCCCAAATTGATTAAAGTAATTAGAATTTATCTTTGGGAAAAAATAAGTCATCTAAACAATTGCATTACAGACATCAGACTGAGGATTTCATATATTAATTGCAAAAAGTTTAATTAATTAGAGGTAGAGAAACAAGGACAACAAAGCAAAATTTTTTTGCATAGCTAGGGATTCCACTGCTCAGACTCAACCAAAACATGAACACAATGTAGCAAAATATTTCATAGAAAAGAGGCAGGTAGAAAGGAATAGAAAGGAAATTGAAAATAGAACCTTGTTTCAAAGGCTAATCCCAATGGAGGATTGAGAAGGAGCAATGAATATCATGGTCTAAGAATCCTAAATCTTGGATATGACACCCAGGCTCTGTGACCTTGGGCAAGTTGTTTATATTTTCTGGATTTACTGTCAATGAGTAATATGCAAATATGCCTAGAGTAGATTATTGCAAATGGTCAACTATAGTTGTCGCTTGAACAACATAAGTTTGAACTATACAGGTCTACTTATATGCAAATTTTTACAGTACAGTAATATAAATGTATTTTCCTTTTTCTTAGTGTTTTCTTAATAACATTTTCCTTTTTCTAACTTACCTTATTATAAGAATACAGTATATTGGGGCGCCTGGGTGGCTCAGTGGGTTAAAGCCTCTGCCTTCGGCTCAGGTCATGATCCCAGGGTCCTGGGATCAAGCCCCGCGTCGGGCTCTCTGCTCCGCAGGGAACCTGCTTTCTCCTCTCTCTCTGTCTGCCTCTCTGCCTACTTGTGATTTCTCTCTGTCAAATAAATAAAATCTTTAAAAAAAAAAAAAAGAATACAGTATATAATACGTATATAAAACATGTTTTAATCAACTTTATGTTATTGGCGGGGCTTCCAGTCAACAGTGGTTGACTGGAACAAAACTTAAGTTTTGGAGATCAAAAGTTACACATGAATTTTCGACTGTGCAAATAGTTGGCATCCCAAACCCCTATGTTGTTCAAAGGTCAACTGTCTTTGAGTGGAAAAATTAACAGATATCTGTTGATTCTCCTGTAAGTTGAAGTGTCCCTTTTATCAAAATTTCTGGGACAAGATCCCCTGCGATCTTAGTTTGGAAACCTAAACAAACAATGGGTTTGTGCTTTTCTTTATTGAGAATGTAATCAGTGAATTTTTTTTTAAGATTTTATTTATTTATTTGACAGAGAGAGAGAGATCACAAGCAGGCAGAGAGGTAGGCAGAGAAAGAGGGGGAAGTAGGCTCCCTGCTGTGCTGAGAGCCCAAGGTGGGGCTTGATCCCAGGACCCTGAGATCATGACCCAAGCTGAAGGCAGAGGCTTAGTCCACTGAGCCACCCAGGTGCCCCTGTAATCAGTGAATTTGAAGACACTTCTCTTTTTGTGTTGACTGTTAAAAATGGCTCCCATTAGCAAGCGTGTGTGTGTGTGTGTGTGTGTGTGTGCGTGCGCGTATGTATTTGTGATTGACTTATATATTTTAGGTCCATTTATGCCTCCATTGATCACCACTCCCCCATTTCTGTGCTTCTTTCTTCTATTGCTTACAATTTTAGTGTACACTGTTTGCTTGAATTTTACATTTCTCCGTAAGTTGCTTTAAATTTATTCTGGATCAAGGCATATAAATTCATAAACTAGAGACAATTATATTTCAAAACAAAATAAACTTTATTTATTTATTTATTTATAAGAGAGTGAATGCACAAGCGGGGAGAGCAGCAGGAAGAGGGAGAAATAGCCTCCCCACTGAGCTGGGAGCCAGATGCAGGACTTGATCCTAGGATCCCGGGATCATGACTTGAGCCAAAGGCAGATGCTTGAACGACTGTGCCACCCAGGTATTCCCATAAATTATTTTTAACAATACTCTTTTGGTGTTAAAGAAAGCTACTTCCATTTATTCTATATCCACTTAAACTGAAAGTTTTTCTATATTTTGGTCTTTTGTGTAGAAGATACTCTTTAATCAAATTACTGACTTAGATTATATAAAATTGCAGATATTCTAATGCTATAAATTATTGAATAAATGTGACAGTTAACAAATAAGGTTTTTATGACATCAGTTAGTGTTAATCAATCATTCAGGATATAGATCAAATTCCTCTGCCTGAAAACTGATCATCCAGACCCTCAACCATCATGGCCCAGCTCTTATCTGTGAGAACCTCACAACAAAAGAGCTCTCATTCCCTTCTGTAATATGTTGAATTGTAATCCTCCAGCCCCACACACATACACACAAAAAGGTATGTCCTCATTCTAGCCTCCAGAACCAGACCTTATTTGGAAAGAGTCTTTACAGACTTAGCTAAGATAAGTTCATCTCATAAGAGATGCTCTCATTACCTGAATGTGCCCTAAATCCAAGACCAGGGTCTTATAAGAGACACCAGAGGAGAGGGGTGTCTGGGTGGCTCAGTTGGTTAAGCAACTGCCTTAGACTCAGGTCATGATCCTGGAGTCCCAGGATCGAGTCCCGCATTGGGCTCTCTGCTCGGCTGGGAGTCTGACCTTTCAGACTCTCTGACCTTTCCACTCTCACCCTTTCTCTATCTCTTTCTCAAATAAATAAATAAAATAAAATAGACACCAGAGAAGAAATGGAGAAAGAAAAGAAGACCATGTGAAGATGGAGGCAGAGATTTGAGTATGCTGTTACAAGCCAGGAACACCCAGAGTCACCAGAGCCTGGAAAAGGCAGAGAAAGACTCTATCCTGGAGCTTTGGGAGGGAGCATGGTCATGTCAACACTTTGATTTCAGATTTCTGGCATCCAGGATTGTGAGAGAATACGTTTTTGTCAGAGAATAAAACCAACAGTTTCGTGGGAATTTGTGATGGCAGCCCAAGGAAACTAAAACACTCTCCAAGGAAACTAAAACATTCTTCCATTCATTGACAAAATGGTTGACAAAGAAGAAATTGGGGCAAAGGGCTGAGGAAAGAAAAATCAACATAATTTTTCAAAAAATCTGATTTTCTTTGAAAGAAAATTACAAGGAACAAGAACTATTATTCTCAGATATTTAACAGGCACTAAACTTATACATTAGGTATGAGTAAGCCCTTTTAAGAAAAGCAGACTTTATTTCTTAACGGAAGTTTTGGGTATACAGAAATATTGACAGAGAGGTATAGAGATTTCCTACAGCCTCTCCCACATCCAGCTTATTTTGAAGCTAGACAAAAGACAGGGAGTTTCAGTCATGGAGATGAGAGAGAAGTTCAGGCCTGATTCCATACCTAACACTCTTTTCACTCTCCTCATTGCTCTGCTGAGTGCCCAGGTCCACCCACCAGAAAGTCCACTGAGGCCAGACAGGTGATGAGAAAATTAGCTGGGGGAGTATACCTGCTTGAAATGAGGCCAGGAGGGAGGCCAGCACTGTGGAGAGCTTATATTATCAATTTCACTCTTACTTTGATGAGATCTTTTGTTATTCTTCTAAGTGCCATTTGGGTTTTATTTCTGTTCTTCATGTCATTTCTTGAAAAGCGATAGTAATGACAGTACATGTGTTGGGCATAAGCCAAAGAGAGCCCATTTTCTATGACAAGAAAGCAGAGACCTAGAGAATCATTGCACAGGGCTGTGAAACGGAAATCTCTGAGAACAAATCCTGGCCATGTGATCTTAGAAAACTTACCTAACCTCTCCTGGCTTCAGATCACTCCTGTCTAAATATGGAAGTAATATTACCCACCATATGGAGCTGCAAGTAAAGATAAGGAAGGAAAAGAACAATTTATGGTTAGAACTCAGTAGCATATAATAACCAATAATAAAAAATGACAGATAGGTGGGTAGAGTAACCATTAACAAAAATAATAAGAACAAGTACATGATTTTTCTTCCAACTGCTTGCAGTTGGTTTTCTAGAACAAGTGACCCTGAAAGGCAGGAGTCATTAATCAGATATACCAACTGGAGGGATTTCAGATTTTAGTACAAGTCCAGATTCTGACGTTCCAAAAACTAGAACCCTGGAGGTTTGTGTCTAATTAATTTGGTGACAAACACCGACATGGGGTCATCATTTCATGTCTATTTCTTACCACTCTGTCTGAATATTCATGCTTTGGTGCAGAGAAGGATTGTGTTGATCACAAGTGCTTCACATGTCTATTCCAAATTTATAATGGATCTGCCTTTTCAAATTAAAAAAAATCTGATTCTCAAGGGTTTCAGATAAGAGACTGACCCTATAGATGACAACTCCTAGGCTAAAACCCCATGAGTGAGAGACTGACTTGGGGTGGAGGATTCCCAGGATTCGGGAGGTAGCTCGGCTCATGGTCCAGGGCATGGACTCTGGGTCCAGTCTGCCTCAGCTAGAATCCAACTCTCCTGAACTTCTCAGCCTCCTGAAGTCTCAGTATTCTCTGCTGTGAAATGGGGATACTAATATTACCTTCTTCATGGAGTTATTCTGATGATGGTAGGAATGAATATTTCTAAAGCATTTAATAGAGCAAGTGTTCATGTTTTATGTACTATGTATCTGGAGAGTAGTCCTGGGGAGTGTGACGGAGTGCTGGGGAGTAAAATTCACATGAAAGAAGGGAGGAGACCCCTGGAGTCTGTGTTTGGCGGTACTGAGGAGGGCAGGGCTTATGCAATCCGACAACCTTAGGGTTGTAAGGAGGGTGGGGGGAGAATGCTATCATATCACGAGGGGGAATAAGGAAGATGCCTGCCTCATTCTCTGCCCAGTCACCAGGTAAAGGCCGGGTTTTAAAAAGTACAGGGAACCCACACAGAAGGAAACATGTGTCTAATGTTATTTCTCAATATTTATGCATTTTGGTATTATCTTGTTTGGAGACAGTCTAGGAATGGCACTAGATTGTGGCAAACCTCTCACTGGTCAGAAAAAAATGAGAAAAATAAGGAAAGTGGGACACATGTCTCATGATGGAAAGTTTATTCAATTTACAGGACTGTCCTTTTATTGTTAGATTATATTCTTCTTCAACTTTTGATATTAAAACGTACTCATATGACATTATGGCAAAGTACCTAAAGGTTGTCCCTGGTGCTGTTGCTGCTTTTTTTTTTTTTTCAATTTATTTATTTTCAGAAAAACAGTATTCATTATTTTTTCACCACACCCAGTGCTCCATGCAATCCGTGCCCTCTATAATACCCACCCATGTCCTTGGTCAGCGGAGTTAGAATTTATCCATTAAATTGTTTAGTTCTGGGGCGCCTGGGTGACTCAGTGAGTTAAGCATCTGCCTTCAGCTCAAGTCATGATCTCAGGATCCTGGGATTGAGTCCTACAACAGGGTCTCTACTCAGCAGGGAGTCTGTTCCCCCCTACAACCCTGCCTGTCTCTCTGCCTACTTGTGATCTCTGTCTGCCAAATAAATAAATAAAATCTTAAAGGAAAAAAATTGCTTAGTTCCCCCAATTTTTAAGCTAATTTTATGATTTCTGATCCAAATTTCTAGAAACCATTATCTTGATCCATTAGTATTTTTAATAGCAAAGGTGTTATTTTCAGCAAGTAAGACTTTTATTATACCCTCAAAACAAACCTGGGCAGCATCTGGTCAATTCTAAGCTTATTAGAGAAGTGAAGTAATAATGACTGATAATAAACCTAACATGATCCAATGGAAACACATGCCCAAGGAATCAACCTTCGAGAGAAAGCAATATGAAATGTCTACTAAGAAAAAGAATTATTTTGTTATTTTGCAATGTTTCTTTTTCTTTTCTTTTCTTTTTTCTTTTTTTTTTTTTTTCTGGATCTTTGAATACTATTAGCAGAATCTAGGTTATTTTATACATTCGTATTTGGGGTTAGTCTAGAAAAAACAACTAGCCCAGAGCTGAGATGCCATGTAAATGGGACACTCCTCCTAAAGCCTCTAGAATTCTTGCACATGTATAAGTCTTCCTATCTTGCTCATAAGGATATCTTGAGTAAAAGTATTTGCATCAGATAAAGAACATGGTTAAGCAGCAATCATGTTTTTCAGGAGTTATGTTTTCTAGCACCAAGGGCAGGACTTGGAGGCAAACTTTTGATTGTCTTGCATCATCCAAAGTTTTCAGTCTCTTATCTGCACTTGACAATTAGTTTGCAAGTTTTGAACTTCTCAGACATTCCTAAAAACAAAAGTTCATTAAGTAAACCATCTCTCCAGTGACTCAAAGTGTGAGACATTTCTCATCATCAGGGAAAAATATGCGTTAATGATCCCTGTGTCCTTCCAGTGCCCAAACTCAGACATTTGTTAATGAGAGGAAAGGGAGAAAAATGTTTTGTTCTTTTGTCTCTTCGATTAGAGGCTAAAGCTAACCAAACACAAATCAGAGTATTAAACTGTAAATGAACAGCAGTTGGCATTGATAATACAATCAATATATGTAACTGACAGTCCAAGCAATGCATGAAGTTACTTATAACTGAATCAGTTCTCATTTTGATTCACTGTCTAATTAATTTGTATTTAACACCTATCTTTTAGAAATGTGCGTTAACTGCTTATGGAAAACTTTGGGGTGAGAAACAACATGAAATTAATTTTTCCCCAATCACAGTCTCTAAATGTGCTCCAGCAAATCTTCCTTCTTCATTCTTCCATTAGATCTGAGACATAGCTATACAATCACTCTTGAGTGTTAAAAGTTCAATTTTATTGAGTCAATTATCATATGGTTTCATTTATCTGTGGAGCATAACAAATAGCATGGAGGACAAGGGGAGTTAGAGAGGAGAAGGGAGGGAAGAGAGTTGAGGGAAATTGGAAGGGGAGGTGAACTATGAGAGACTATGGACTCTGAAAAACAATCTGAGGGGTTTAAAGGGGCGGGAGGGGGGTGGGAGGTTGGGGTACCAGGTGGTGGGTATTATAGAGGGCACGGATTGCATGGAGCACTGGGTGTGGTGCAAAAACAATGAATACTGTTACGATGAAAATTTTTTTAAAAAGTTCGATTTTATTGAATTCAGTCTTAAAAATTAAATAATTTTGTTTTTAAACTCATGTTTAAAACTATAAGCTATCTAACTGAATATCCCTGACCTCATTATTTCTAGTGCTAACCAAGTCTGGACTTAAAAATCCTGTTTTTAGAGATGGGGCATATCTGATTTTTCATTCTTTACCCCATCTTCCTTTTTTGCTCTATGCCCGTGGGAGCAGTAGAGAACAGAAGAAAGGAGCACAATAGTTTTCTACTGAATTTAGTTTCCTCATAACCTTTGCTTAATGGTCATGACCCCTGTGTTGCCATCAAATACTGTCTCTCTCCTGCAGTGCATATGTGGGTCTTTTGGGCATCCCTGCAGGAGACATTCCCATCCCCAGTTTCCTGGTCTTGTGGTCAGTGCCCAGTGGACTTTTCCCAACATCCTCCTCCTGTGGATGTGTCCCCAACTCTCAGTGTGCCTTGAAATGGGAGACCCACAGGAGAGGCCACACCTGACTGGCTTCCGCAGGTCCTCTAGGCCACACAGAACTAATGCATTGGTGTCTCCTGAATAGGTGATAGGACAGGCTTCTTCTCACTCTGGCCTCTTTCTCCTCCCAGCCATCTTCCTCCAACTCTGCTTTCCTCTGCTCATCATGGAGACAGGGAAGGTCAGCAATAGCAAGACTCCTGAATAAACAGATCTAAACAGGGAATCAGTTTGAAGCATCTTACCAGTACCTTCTTCAATGGAGAGGTTCCCCAGATGAAGGAACCCCAGAACAAAGGTCTTTAAGGTTTCCTTTCATGGACAGACTCTAAGGAAGAGTTGGAAGGTCAACTAGAATGGCTCACCTCTATCAGGGGACCACAGTGGGGAGGCTCCCCCATGAAAGGAGTCCTGCATGTGCCTCATCACAGAGCCTCCACTAGGGCACCTGGTGCCTTCAGGGCATTGTCCACCAAGACTCTGACACTACCAGATCTGAGGACAATTTTGTCCTATTAGTATTATTCTCCTTATTCCATTGCTGCTCGCCTCTGGAGGCCGGGTGGACCCGTAGGCAGGAAAGGAGAGTGGAAGAAATAGTCAAGAGCATATTTCTACTCCTCCTCGCTCTAGGGCCTGGACCCCACCGAAAGACAAGAGTACTGACTGGGTGTAATTACAAAGCTTTAATCTGAATTAGGAAGAATTCATTATGGCTTATAAATATTGGAAATTTGAGTGGAAAGCAGTAATATCTGCTTAGATCTTATTGTGTTATTAAAAGATGGGGAAGGGAGGGGCACCTGGGTGGCTCAGTGTGTTAAAGCCTCTGCCTTCGGCTCAGATCATGATCCCAAGATCCTGGAATCGAGCCCTGCATCGGCCTCTTTGCTCAGTGGGGAGCCTGCTTCCTCCTCTCTTTCTCTGCCTGCCTCTCTGCCTACTTGTGATCTGTCAAATAAAATTTAAAAAAATCTTTAAAATATGGGGAAGGGAGAGTCAATTGAGCATTTTCCTACTGTAGTAGATAAAATTGTAAAGCCATTTTAAGTTTGCGGTGCACCAAGCTCAGACTGTTTCAAATCTAGTGATGTATTCCATGAGCCTGGCTTCCAAACAGACCATCAGAAAGGATGAATCCGATGACTACAGTTCCATTCCTTCATGCTTTTTCTGAATAATTTGAAGACTACTTCCCACTGTCCTACCATACATTTTGAGAGATCTTATTCATTTCTTAGAAAGCAAATGACAATCACTCAGCAATTCTGAATACATTCTTCAATTTCCCCTATTTAAGCTTTTATGAAAGAATTAAATTTATCATTGGTAAAATGTTCTTCAGAATGTGACCACTTGATTTCTAGCTCAATACTCAGGGTTGATCTTTCTTTCTTTTTTTTTTTTTTTTAAAGATTTTATTTATTTATTTGACAGAGAGAGATCACAAGTAGGCAGACAGGCAGGCAGAGAGAGAGGAGGAAGCAGGCTCCCTGCTGAGCAGAGAGCCCGATGCGGGACTCGATCCCAGGACCCTGAGATCATGACCTGAGCCGAAGGCAGCGGCTTAACCCACTGAGCCACCCAGGCGCCCAGGGTTGATCTTTCAAAACACTAAAAATAGCAGGATGGAGGCCATGATGGGTCAGAATGCATGCTACTCTGAGAGGCAGAGCCAGCCCTGGAGGTGTCCTCCTTTGCCTTGTATTGATCTTTAAGCTGCTGGATCATGAGGAGCCTTTGGAGTATGGGAAGGAGTTTCTAGGGAAAGTAAACAGGGGATTGTAGGGGCTTCAGGGAAATAGATATTTACCAAGCAGTATAAAACATTTCAGTGTTTTGACAATTGGGATGGTTGAGTTGGCACATGCCATCAGAAGATCAGCCCTACCAAGATAGTTGAGCACTGTACCTTAATCCTAAAGTCCCAGTGAAATATCCCAAAAAAGCATTTTTTAAAGATGAAAATTAGATGGGATAAAATTGATTGAAAAACAACCCCAAAATACACAGAGTAAAACGCTGCCTGAGGAGTAAGGGCTGTTCTTTCCAACAGAGCCTAGGAGAAATTCTAAGTCCCAGGAAGAGCACTCTTGAAGAGTGAATGGAAGGAAATCTTAAAAGCCATTGTAGGAGAAGTTTCTTCTGGGTGGAAGAAAGGTCTGAGGCTTCAAACTGAAAGTACGAAGAGGACAACTGAACAACAACAACAACAAAAAACAGGCAACAAATTCAGACAAGTAGAAAAATAAAATCTTAATAACTCCTAAACAGGGACCACAAGGAATTAGTTAGCTTCAATTAAGGAATGGCCATATACTGGCCAAACACTGCTCCTCAGTGTACTTGTCCTAGAAGACAATGGAGAAATTCATTTAAATTTCTCATGGATTTTCATTCTCGAACGAGAATTCTAATTCTAGTTCATACTATGATTGTAATTGAAGTCCTATAGAGTTCTTCAAAGCTATTAGAAAACCTTGAATGTGTATGTGTGTGTATATATAGGAGCAGGCCATGGTCCAAGGCGGGGGAGAGTTGAGGCAACCTTCAGAAAGGAGAGGTTGTGCTGGGACCACGTGTTGGAGGAGAGGAGAAGCATCAGTTTGGGCCCTGGGCACAGCTGGCTGGTGCTGGAGTACAGCCAGCCCTCTACAGGGATCCATGAGATGCCAGCTGTCTGACCTTGAGCAGGTTACCTAAGACACAGCCTACATGTAATAAAGGATGGCTTAATTTAGATTATTTTAAAGGTAACTTTCAGTTCTTCACGGTCTAAGTTCTGGGTGGTAAGGGGGATATGGAAAAATACATTTCTGGTTTGGGAATTTTTCTTTCTCTTGAATTCCACGACCAAATGCCCTAGAGTTAGAGAATGAGACCCTTTTCAGGGGACAGTTCAAATAAAATTATTTCTCATGATAGGCCACACTCTATGCCAAATTAACACATATGCATCCTCAGCATTGATAATGATAAGCGCTATGAGATCCATATGGAATCTGGAATAAAAATTAGATATGATCAAATTGACTAAAAAATCAGAGTTGAGAAAAACACAACCCAAAATGCACTTAATATAAGGTTGTTAAAGAGGCAAGAGCCATTCTTACCAACAGAGCTTAAGAGAAACTCTAAGACTATTTTTTTCTTAATGGGACCATGCACATTCCATATAAACTCATTAAAATATTTCTATATTTAAAGAAATACATACTATTTTTTCAATAAAGATTTATTATAGTGTAAGACCCAGTTGGAGACATAAAGATGAATGAGAGGGACATTCTCCTTAGTAACATAGGCTTTTTTTTTTTTGAATGAACAAATATGCACAACAGATCATTAGAAAGCAGAAAGTAATGTCATAGACAGATCGAACACAGTGGTTCCTAAGAAAGCAGGACATATAGAAATGTTTGTACGATCTCTATTGTTTTAATCTTTGCACATGGAAAAACAAAGAGAAACTTTACAAGGTACTGTTAAATACATGAGCTATTAAAGGTGCATAAAATTGGCAAACATAATCATATTGTTATTCATAATAATGAACGAATGACAACTGTGGAAAAAAGAAGATGAAATTTCCAACCTCAATGATGTTTACATGAGATGGAGTGATTTGTGTGGCGAAAAGATGCAAAGGAGTCAAAAGAAGTCATAGTATAAAACAAGATTGTGATTGTGCATGGTATGCAGGTCAATCCTGCCTTAGTAGTTAAGATAGGGTATACCTGAATAACCCTCCCTTCAGCCTCAGGGGGAAAAAGCCTTGTACAGCAAAATACTATTTCCACAATGAAGAAGTATAGAGGGTGCCTGGGTGGCTCAGTTGGTTAAGTGTCTGCGTTCGGCTCAGGTCATGATCCCAAAATCCTGGGATCGATTCCCGCATCAGGTGCCCTGCTCAGCTGGGAGCCTGCTTCTCCCACTCCTACTCTCCCTACTTGTGTCTCCTCTCCCTCTCTGTCAAATAAATAAATAAAATCTTTAAAAAAAAGAAGAAGAGGTATAGATCAGTAGAAAACTATGGATGAAATTGTTACATCAAGGGAGTGCCTGGGTGACTCGGTTAAGAGTCTGCCTTCAGCTCAGGTCATGATCTCAGGGTGCAGGAATCAAGTCCCATGCCAGTCTCCCTGCTCAGTGGAGAGTCTGCTTCTCCCTTTCCCGCTGCTGCTCCTCTCTCCACACATGTTTTCTCTCTCTCAAATAAATAAATAAAATCTTAAAATGTTACATCATAGCAGATCAATTACTTCCTCCAATGTCCCCATCTCCTCAAAGAACTTGACCCTTTTCTTTATGATGCTCCTATTTTCCTTTGGTAGAAATTGGTATAAAAAACTTGTGTTCCAAATCGATCCCAAGGACTTGGACACAGAGAGGCTGGGCCACATTCTCCTCTGTGAGGGAGGAATAGTTGGGGAACAGCTGTGTTTACCCTCTGACTGCCTGGCTATGGGTCATGTTCTAGTGTTTAACAAATATGCCACTTTGGCATGTGACTCACCTTATGCTTCAGGCTCCTCAGTTACAAAACAGGAGTCATATTTTCCCTCTTATGGGGTCGTTGCAGAGATGAAGGGAGGTAGGGCAGGGAAGGGGTCTCATGCACAGAATGAGGGTGCCCTGACCTAGATGAATCATTATTAGGTTGAAATGGGCTTTCTCATTACATCCTCCCAGTCCCAGAGCTCACGTACTGCATACCAGAAGCACTCAGTACGTGTTCATGGAAACAACGGCCAGTAGCAGAGGCCTCACACAACCAGAATAGGTCACAGAAAAGAAGAATGGGGGAAGGAACTAGTTTCTTTAAGGTGGAGGTTTCACACACGTATAAAATTACAATAGTTTGTCGGTCTAGGGAATTAATGGTAAACATTAAATGGTTTGTCTACTTTTGAAAGGCTACTAAAAAAAGAAAAGACAGGGCACCTGGGTGGCTCAGTTGGTTAAGTGACTGCCTGGGATTGAGTCCCGCATTGAGCTCCCTGCTCACCGGGGAGTTTGCTTCTCCCTCCAACCCTCTACCTTCTCATGCTCTCTCTCTCTCTCAAGTAAATAAATAAAATCTTAAAAAAAAAAAAAACAACAACAGTGTAAATGTATTAAAGTAGACACTGAAAGTATTTATTTGAATCCAGATGCTTTATGCTATTCCCCAAATCTCTCAAACACTTTGATTTTAGCTTCTTTATCTTTAAAATGACACCGGGGTGCTTGGGTACATCAGTCAGTTAAGAGGCTGGCTTCGGCTCAGGCCATGATCTCAGAGTCCTGGGATCGAGTCCCACATTGGGCTCCCAGCTCAGTGGGGTGTCTGCTTCTCCCTCTCCTACTGTCTCCTTGCCCTGCCTGTCCCCCACGCTTATGCTCTGTTTCTCTCAAATAAATAAAATCTTTTAAAAAATTAATTAATTAAATGAAGCAGTGTAATGATTTTATGGCTTGCAGAACAGGATCAGAGCCAGTTGCTATATTGAAACCACTGGAATCGAAAGAAATTGATGATATATAGTGTTGGTACAAAAGAGTTGTAGGTAAAACAATACTGAACATTCTAGGGTGTCTTTAATCATCCATAAAATCCAATAAAGATAAGAGAGTGTCTCGCAAGCACAGTATAATCAGAAATAATACGCTATTTCAAGAAAGGTTTACCGCATCATACCATTTGTGTATTAATAGAAATGATGTGCTAGAGGACAACGTTGATTGACATCAAGCTAGAAATTTGAAAAAATAGTGCAAGATATTGTGATAGACATTCACTCCTGATCCAAAGATTCGACACCTGATTTCAAAATCTTGGTGTGTGATTGCAATAAAACTGGGGCTAGAGCAGAATCAGTGATTTATTCACTTCGTGCTTGAGACATTCAGCCCCCCTTCAGTGTTAGTACCAAGAAAAGACTGAACTGGCTGGGGTTGCTTGATCCACTGTGAATTGCATAACTAGCTCAGTTTCCCTTTTTCACCTTTGAACCAAGTTTGTGGGTCATATGAAGTGCATTTTGCAGGTTCTGTCTTGGCTTTTTATGCCTTACATTTCAGTTTTCTTTCTTCTTTTGAACACATTTTTAACTTATATTTTCACGTATATCCTTGAAAGCCCCTATAAGTGTTTTGTGGAACAAAGCTCAATTATGTGACTAAAAAAAGAAATGAATTTTAAAATAAAGTAGCACGATAAATGATCATCTTAAAATCCTTTCTTAAAACAGACAGTAACTGGTAAAATTTCTGAACCCTAATGTAATTCTATAAGCAGACTTAACAGAGAGAAGCTTACTGAATAAATGTTTTTCTATGGTGCCAACTAACTTTCCCATTGCAAATAATGACATTGAGTTAGGAGATGTGTCTCTTGATTGATTTTTTTCTGACTCTGAAATCACATTTTTGGACTCACAGATCTGAATGCCAGACACTGCGGACTCGTTCCTTTACCTTGTCAGAGCAAAGAGTTACCACCTCTGTAAGTATTTCTTAGCTATATTTGAACTTTATTAAAAAAAATATTGCAGGGCACCTGGGTGGCTCAGTGGGTTAAGCCTCTGCCTTCAGCTCGGATCAGGATCTCGGGGTCCTGGGATCAAGCCCCGCATCGGGCTCTCTGCTTGGCAGGGAGCCTGCTTCCTTCTCTCTCTCTGCCTGCCTCTCTGCCTACTTGTGATTTCTCTGTCAAATAAATGAATAAAATCTTTATATTATTATATTATTATATATTATATATTATATTATTATATTATATTATAAATATATTGCAAATATATATTTATATAAATATATATTTATATAAATATATAAATATATATTTATATAAAATATATAAATATATTGCAAAAGGACAAAGAGAATATATAGTCAGGAATTGATCATATAAAGTAACAAAAGGCAGGATTTAGAATAACAAAACTATACTAGGCTCTTTATATATATTGTCCTAATCATTCTGAAAAATACCACAAGGGAGTGATTACTCAGCAGAGAAATACAGTGGAGCTCAGTGTAAACTAAGCTGCTTTAAATGGCAAAGTTGGTACTGTAGTCGGGGTATTTCTGGCTCCAAGGCCATGCCATTTCCTTCACAAATGGGTTTTAATGTTGCATTTATCAAAGAACTCTGAACCCGAATTTAAGTGTCTGGATCAAAGCATAATTCAATTATTCTACATTAGAAGATCTTGCACAAGGGGCTGCTGAGTGGCTCAGTCGGTTAAGGGTCAGCCTTTGCCTCAAGTCATGATCTCAGTGTTTTGGGATTGAGTCCTGCATCACGCTCCCTGCTCAGCGTCCAGTTTGCTTCTTTCTCTTCCCTCTGTCATCTCATTTTCACTCTCTCAAATAGATACAAATCTTAAAAAAAAAGGTTTGCACAATTATGATTTATTTTTTTCTTCCCAATGCCATGCTATTGTGAGTCTATTTTCAATCTAAAACCCACACTTACTCAGAAAATAAATTAATTGTTGAGGAATTCTCTCTCAAGACCCTGCCAGTGACAATTAGTCTGATGGCTTTTCGAAACCAAGGATAAAAGAAAGCATAAATCAAGGGGTTCATTGCTGAGTTATAGTAAGCAATCCAAACCAATATTTCATAGATATATGTGGGTGTGATGAAACCCAGGAAGGCATCAATGATTGAATCAATGAAGTAGGGCAGCCATGAAATCAGGAAGGCTAGCACTGCCATTCCCAGGGTTTTTGCTGCTTTCCTCTCCCTCTTGGCCACTCTGTCTCTGTAGCTGTCTGCCGATCTCACAGTCTTACTGCTCATACTCTCAATTCTCCTAGCCTGTTTTTGAGCGATGAGGAAAATCTTGGAGTAGACAATTATCATCACAAGTGTAGGTATGAAAAATAATAGAAAATTCACCAGTACCCACCTTTCATTCACTGCGATTTGGCAACCTCCCACACAAGTGAGAGCACTTACCAGATCTTCCAGCCCAGCTTCATTGGCACCCGTGCCAATAAGGGAAAGACTATAAATAATAGAAAGGAGCCAGGAGAAGGCAATACATAGGCCAGACAGAGACGCTGTGAACCTGGTTGGATAGACCAGAGGGTCAGTGACAGCAATGTATCTATCGAGAGAAATAAAACCCAAGTGGTAGATAGAAGCATAGCAGAAGGACCCTTCGAAACAAGAGTGAAATTTACAGTAACTGTCCCCGAAGTACCAGCAGCTCTCCACAGACCTCACCGTGCTGAAGGGCATGACGGTCACCCCCACCAGGAAGTCAGCGCAGGCCAGGGACGCGATCAGAAAGTTCGTAGGGGTGTGCAGCTGTTGGAAATGAAAGATTGAAATCATCACCAAGAGATTTCCAAATACAGTCAGCACAACTCCGAAGCCAAACACTGCATAGAGAATCACGCGGGGGCCTGGTGAGTAGGGAGTTTTGACACAGGATCCATTCAGGTTCTCAAAGCACATTTGCGCAGTCTCAGGAGGGAGAAAATCACTGCTCATGATAATCTGTTTTGAGACCCAGAAAAATGGTCGTCTTTCCCGGCTAAGACGTCCTTGCAGTCTTCAAAGATTCTTAAAAAAAAAAAAAAAAAAAAAGGATAAGTGCAATATGTCAGTAATTGCCAGTACATTCTTCCCCTAATTCTTTGTAAATACAAATCCTTATTTTCATGTTTAAAAAGTGATTCATATCATCATCTCCTAAGATATTTCACTTCGCAATGAATAAGCAGTTAATTTTCATCATCCCATAAGATGTTATTTGAATTAAAAACTTAGTTTCTCTGTATCACCTACTAGTTCATATCTGAGCGACGTTGGTTTCTCTGTATCACCTACTAGTTCATATCTGAGCGATGTTGGTGAACAAAGAGCTGTTCCATGATGCACGCACGAATGCCACTTTCCCCCCAGCTGACCAGAGCTATATTAATGTTCAAATGACTCTGTCCCCTCAGGAAAGTAGCCAAATAATTCCAAGTACCCAGAGCCCTTAAGATTGAATCCCCATAGTGCAAGGTGTGGAAAGGAAAAAAATCTAAATAATGATTCTCTTTATGCTAAATATAAATTTATACCCTCCTAATTTTCAGTAATATCTGACTTTTTCATGAAAACGGAATGGAAATAGGGCCTGTCCTTAAAAAACCTTTGTTTAGAATTTGAAATCATATCGTTCATTCTCACTGATTATTGGAGATTACATTTTCATTTTTGTAAGAACCATTTATTTATAGTTCTTGTTTGTCCCTAAAGCTTTCATATAAGCTCTTTATTCTTTCCATTATTGGTTTGTATTACAGAAATTAAATGCAGAATCATTTATTAAAGTCTAGGATGTTTCAGGTTGAGTTTTAATAATTCTAATTTGAGAAAATAGGGGTGTGGAAATCTAGTGTTTTCCTTGTGAAAATACACAAAGGAAGTGTATGGACACCTAAAAAGCATGTTCCTGCTAAGGTTTTTTTGGTTTTATTTGTTCAGTAGTTTGTTTCTAAATGGACTGTTCGGAAGATATTAAAGAAACAATATGAAAAAAAAATTTTGGAACATGGATATTCTTATCTTATACTTTAGATTTTACCATTGACAAATTTCTTTTTCCTCTTAGCTCTCTAGAACAGATCTTTTTCTAATAAATGAATTATATTTTTCTAATAAATGAATTTTTCTAATAAGTGAATTTTTCTAATAAATGAATTCTGGTCACTTTTTAAAATCAGCCTTTTCATATTGAGGTATAATTGATGAATCTGTTCATGTTATTATTGGCTATTAATTATCCACTTTGGTGAATTCTTCATTAACATTTTTGCCCACTTTTTAATTGGGTTTTAAGTTTTCTAACTTAGTTGACTGGGTACAAGTCCTTTCTAAATATATATTATGAACATTGGACTTTTCAATTTCTTGAGAGTTTTTTTTTATGAATAAAAGATTTTAATTTTGATGAAATTCACCTTTTTTTTTATTGTTGGCAACTTCATTTCTTATCTAAGAAGCTGTTGCCTACCTCAATGTCACAAGTATTTTCTTCTATGTTCCCCCCAAAATTCTTAAAATTTTACTCCTAATGTTTACTTTCTTAATATGTTGTGAGGAATTTTATTATTATTATCATTTGAGGTTCAGTAGCAATGGTAGGAGTATATGGATATTTAGCAATTCCAGCTGCATTTCTTGAAGTGACTATTCTTTTTCCAGTGAATGATGTTTTTCTTTTGTCAAAAACCAATTAACCAGGGTGCCTGGGTAGGCCCATCTCTTAAGTGACTGCCTTTGGCTCAGGTCATGATCCCAGTGTCCTGGGATTGAGTTCCTCATCTCCCTCTGCCTACCCCTCCCTCTCTCCTGGCCTGTGCTTGAGCTCTCTCTCTCTGTCAAATAAATAAATAAAATCCTTTAAAAAACCAAACAAACCAATTAACCTTGTACAAGTGGACCTATTTCTAGACTCTATTATAGTTTTTCGATCTGTATTTCCTATATTGTTCTATGTTGAGGTCAATACTTTATTGTCTTAACTGAACATGATAGTAAGTATTTTTTTTTTTAAAGATTTTATTTATTTGAGAGAAAGAGAAAGCAGGAGCAGGGGGAGAGGCAAAAGGAGGGACAGAAGCAGGCTCCCAGCTTGGTAGGGTTTGATCCTAGGACCCTGAGATCATGAACTGAGCCAAAGGCAGCTGGGTATATGACTGAGGCAACCCAGGCACTGTATAGTATTAAATTCAGGTTATGTTGTGTGCTCCACTCTGCTGTTCTTTCCAAAGTTGCTTTGGTTATTCTGTTTGTCTTTATGTTTCATATAAATTTGAGATTCACCTTGTCAGTTTCTAGGGGGGAAAAAAAACACAACAAAAACCTGTGGGTTTTTACTGGTATAAAGTTGAATCTATACAAATTAGAGAGAGAGGTACTGAAATGCCTGATCAGGACAGTGAAGTAACTCATTTCCCCTTTTAGTTTTGTCATTTGTGGTTTATGGGTGTAGATGCTTTGCCATTAACTCTATACATATTTAGGATTGCTATATTTTCCTGGTAACATTTAAGGATTGGGCATTCTAATAGTATTGAATATTATATCTCTCCATAAAAACAAATATAAGAAAATAATGGTAACTAAATGTGTTATTTTAGCAAAAACTAAGGCAAGAAAGGAGTAACAGAGAAACAAAATATAAAAGGAACAAATGAGAAACAAATATCAAGATAATAGAATTAAGTATATAAAATTTACATGGCATGTCAGTGGATTTAACTCTCCAATTAATAGACAGAAATTGTCAGGCTGCATGGAAAAAAGCAAATCTCAACTATTTTTGCCTACAGGAGACACACTGTAAGTGTAAAGACACAGTCTGAAGGAAAAAGGGATAGAAAAATAGATACTATTCAAATAATAAGCATAAGAATGCTGTTGTGGCTATATGAATATCAGACAATGTAAAACTCACAACAAATAGTACTTTCAGAAATAAAGACAGATTCCATATAATGATAAAAGAACTATGTTCCAGAGGCATTGAGTCTTAAGATGAGTTCTCTGAATAGGTTGTGAGTTTCCTGGAATTGCGTCTTAGATATAACTCTGTGCGATGCATTCATGACCCCATTTCCTGTGGTAGAGGATAGCTCACAGCCTGTAGTGGCAATACATTTACTCCGATTATTATCCGTAGATACTGTATTCAAATTCTGACAGAAGACAAGGCTCTGGTGATGAAGGATTTGCTTCCATACAGCATTTTAGTTAAAATACAAAAATGATGAGCTTGAGAGCCTTTAAATTCCTGCTCAAGGGGTGCCTGGGTGGCTCAGTTGGTTAGGCGACTGCCTTTGGCTCAGGTCATGATCCTGGAGCCCTGGGATCGAGTCCCACATCAGGCTCCCAGCTCCATGGGGAGTCTGCTTCTCCCTCTGACCTCCCCTCTCATGCTCTCTCACTCTGTCTGTCTTTCTCAAACAAATAAATAAAATCTTTAAAAAAAAATAAATTCCTGCTTTAGACCTATATGAAGGACCTGAAAGCTTCCATGAATGCCTTGAAAAAATCCCATATCTGCCACAGCCACAAGGCTGAGTTTCTGAGAACCAAACCCAAACCAAATATAGCAGGTCCTGATGAAACTGATTACCTCTAATCTCTAATTCTCTCAAACTTTCTGTTAGAGGAGGTACCTGGTCTACTCCTGCCTAAGGTCAGTTTCCCTTTTTTAAAAGAAGTCTACAGTGGGCTTCCCTGGAGTTGTTGCCTTACAAAACACCTCCTCTAACACCTTTTCTTGCCTCCAGACCTATAATTACACTCAAAACCAGGAGGGCCCAAGGAACAAGGTACAAAGGGTGACCTACGAGGTTGTACGACTCAAAACCTTATGTAAAATATTTTAATGACATTAAAATGTAATTCTTAAGACACTTTAACTACTTTTAAGAGGTAGTTCCTAAAACAAACCAATGCAGCTACAATTTAGTTTCCTTAGGTAAGACAAAATATACTAGAGATGTATACCTAAAGAATATCCTCATTAAATTAAAACAACCAAACAGAAAAACCTAACTCTGTACCCAAGTAAAACAGAGATTGTGAAATACTAATATCAATTATGGTACACTAATTTCATCATAACACTAAAATGATAAAGATAAATGACAAAATAAACCCCCTGTATATACACACATTCTCCATTATATAAAAAGCTAGACTTTGTAAAAGCATGTAGAAATATACATATTCTAGACTTCATATACTGTTGTGAGGCCAGACTTCATATACTGTTGTATAATTTGGGTCTGGGTTTTGGGGTTTTGTTTCTATTTTAATCAAAAAATAGTATTGTGATTGTCTTTCCATGTCAATTTATACAGAACTCATTTGCGCTTTTTAATGACTTCATAACCCTCCACTACATAGGTGGGACATAATTTATTTAATATATCCCATATGGATGTAGGCTTTTTTCAGTTGATAATTAAAAATTAGAGAGGAGAATGGAGTTGGGAGAAATTGGAAGGGGAGGTGAACCATGAGAGACTATGGACTCCGAAAAACAATCTGAGGGGTTTGAAGTGGCGGGGGGGTGGGAGGCGGGGGTACCAGGTGCTGGGTATTATAGAGGGCACAGATTGCATGGAGCACTGGGTGTGGTGAAAAAATAATGAATACTGTTTTCTTAAAATAAATAAATTATTTTTAAAAAATTAATTATACAGTGAATGTTATTGTCATCTTTGCTTCCTTGGCTGACTCTAATCCCAAATTAATTACTAGAAATAAGAGCTGCAGGGCCAAGTGACAAGTGTGTTTTAAATTTTCAGTACCTCTAGAAAAAGAGATAATAAATTCTGTTCTCCCAAGTTGTAATGTGAGCATGTTCTATTTGTACAGGTGTCCAATTTCCCACGCTCTAATGCTGGGGATTATTGAAACTTCTAATATTTGCCAATTTGATATATGATACTCCATCACATTCTCATTAGCATTTAAAAATTATTTTTAAATTTACATTTTCATGTATTTATTAGGCATTGTGTATTTTTCTCTGTGAAATCCTATTCATATGTCTAGTCAGGTGTTAATCTTTGTTTTACTATTTTATAAGAGGACTTTCTATTTTTTTTTTAAGATTTTATTTATTTATTTGACAGAGAGAGATCACAGTAGACAGAGAGGCAGGCAGAGAGAGAGAGAGGGAAGCAGGCTCCCTGCTGAGCAGAGAGCCCGATGCGGGACTCGATCCCAGGACCCTGAGATCATGACCTGAGCCGAAGGCAGCGGCTTAACCCATTGAGCCACCCAGGCGCCCCAGGACTTTCTATTTTTAAATCTACTAACTCTCCTTTCACCATGTATGTTGCCAATACGTTTCCAAGTTAACGTTTTTGTTTTTCCTTACCTAGGCTTTGTTTCCTTTGAATTTAGAAAAAAAAATTAAATTGAGTGCATGAATTTATAATGGGTTTTTGGTCATAACTCTTCCACTGAAAAATTCTGAAGTTATTAGTTTTTTAACATGTAGAAATATGAGCTTTGTTTTCGTTCATGATATGAGGAATGCTTAACAATACTTTTCCAAAAAGCTGTATACCACACCAACACTTCTTGAGTGGGCCACCCTTTCTCCATAACTTGCAATGCATTGTTATTTTTGTCATCAACAATGTACACACTTTAGATAGTGTTTATAGAAAAGAAAATAACAGAAAATTGCCCTCCATAATGGCTGGAAGGTGAAACCACACACTTGGGAGGGTGAAAAAACAATCACATAGGACAATCACTGGTGTGGAAATTGTACCATCTGCTCCTGGTTATTCAACAAAATATCCCCCAAAATATAAAATATGAATCCAGTTCTGAGCCTGAAATCAGCCTTAGAGAACTTCAAGAGCTACAGAAAGATTAGACTCCAAGAAACAAGCTGCTTAAAATGAAAGTCAAGTACACAGAGTCCAGAAAGACAGGAGCCATGAAACTTCACAGATCTACACAGTCTTTGAGGTGACCCAAAGAAAAGCCTAAAGGGAGACCTGAAAAAGGAAAATAATTAATAATTAAAGTCAGGAAGCACACGGATTTGAGGAAACTAGAAAATATGACTTATGTCAGCCATTTTTTAATAAACATATTCCCTTCAAGTGCTTAGAGATGTTCACTTCACCTAAAAACATAAAGGTTGTACTACTGAAGTTGAGGTCCGATTTCTCATCCCCAAGTGAATGCATCATTTTCATGCCTGTGGTTCATGCCACAGTTATTAGGAAATTCTTAATATAGTGACAAATTCCTCAATTTGAAATTTTGCTTCATTAAGAAAACAAACTTATAGTTGATGAACTGTCTATTAATACTTGGCCTCTTATAATGTGTTTTATTGCTCTCCTAAACCAAGGGTAAAGTGAAGCATAAATCAAAGGATTTACAGCAGAGTGATAATAACCGAGCCAGCAAAGTATCTCATAAACGTATGAAGGTGTTATGACTCCCCCAAGAGAATCAATAAATGAGTCAATGATACACGGTAACTACGAGATCAAAAACGCTATCACCGTGATACCCAGGGTCTTAGTGGCTTTTCTCTCTCTCTCTCTTACTCATTCTGGCTTTGTATGTCCCTGAGACTTCCGCTTTGCTACTAATGTTTTCAATCTTTGTAGCCTGTTTTCTGGCCCCAAGAAAAATACTACTGTACAGAATCATCGTAACAAACGAGGTGTGAAAAAAAAACAGCAAATATATCAGAATCCAAAATTGACTTACAACTGTCTGACACCCTCCTACACAGTTGAGGGCACTAGAGAGTCCATCCAGCTCATCATCGCAGACACCTATGTAGAACATGGCCCCCCTGTAGACAAGGGGCAGGGTCCAGGACACGGACGCACATCCCTGACCCAGACACCGTGAACTTGCTAGGATTGACCAGAAAGCTATGCACCTGTTGATGGAGAGGAGACACAAGTGGAAGAGAGAAGAATAAACAAATGCCACAGTGCAGCACGTGTGGAAGGGACAGAAACTTGGCCCTACGTAACAGCAGCTTGCATGGACCTGACCGCGCTGAAGGGTGTGACGGTCACCCCCACCCGGAAGTCAGCACAGGCCAGAGAGGCGAGGAGAACCTTGGTTTGAAATGCAGGATGGAAATCAGCACCAGGAGGTTTCCAAACACAGCCAGCACAGCCCAGAGCTAAACAGTGTGTACAGTGTGTAGAGTACCAGCAGGAATCCAGGCGAGCAGGGAGCTTTCAGGCAGGATGGGGTCATGTTCTGGTCTCGAGCTGCTCAGCTGCAGGGGGGACGAGTCGGTGCCCCCACTGCTGCCACAAACAGCAGGTAAACATAGAGAAGTTGTGCCCTCGGTCAATCACACCAAATAGAGCATTTCCTATTTCCCGAAGGCAGAGGAAAGGTTGTTTACAACTGCCTACCTCTGTTACAGTTACCAGATAGTATCTCCATGGCCTGTCACATATTCATATTATCTCTGAACATATGAAGTAATATATTTGATTTAAAAGTTCAAGAAATCCTAGTTGTTATTAATCACTATCATTTTTATTTTTACTCTTTAGCGTGTAATTGAACCGATTTTTCTAAATCCAGTAAGAATCTTACTTCAAGTAGGTCTGTAGCAGATTTGCTTTTGCCACAGAAGACTTTCTGGCTTGCAACTTATCAAACATCTTTTATTACCTGGTCTTGATACATGGGATATACCTCTTTGCCAGTTAGTCCTAAGTGTGTGATTTGTTTTTTATTAGTTACTTTTTACTACCGCCCCCCACCCCCCCCAAGACTCTTTGTGATGTTAATGGTGAAACTCCCAAGAAGCACAGCCAGATCCCTTCTCTCAAGTCGTCCTAAATCAAGTGTGGTTCCTGTAGTGCCAGATGTGAACAGAGAGAAGATATTTGTATTTCATAATCTCCATTTAAAATTCATATTTTGACTTAGAGTAGCCACGATTCTAAAACCTAACAGTGACCATGTGGAAAACATGAAGAAAAGGATACCTCACTTATATTAAAAAATGCAAAAGTTCTAAACAAAAGGTCAACAAACCAAACTTAGAAATATATAAAAAGATAATATATCATGATTGGAGTCTATGCAAAAAATGTACTTTTGCTTTAACGTAAGAAAGTAAAATAACATAACTCACCATTTTAACGTATCTGAGAAATTTACATAAAATTCAGCAATTATACACTACTAAACATTTTTAACAAAATAAAAATCAAGAAATGTTCTGTATGTATAAAGGTCACTGCAGAAAGTCTTATTCATGTGTGTATTATTTATGTTTATTTATTAAGCATTACTTTGTATCAGGGTCTTGATACAAAAATAAACAAGAAAGATCTCCTGCCCTCAAGGGAGTATCCATGTTAACATGACAGACAGACATAAAACAGTAATAATTCATTGTGCTCCAAGTTAAAATTAACACATGTAAAAAGTGCTAAGTGAAAAATGACATCAATACTAATATAACTGGGATGAATAAATAGAATTCACTGAGGATATAAATTTAGGGCCAGGTTTAGAAGGATGAATGTAAGGTATTAAGGTTAAGAACAGGGAAATTTTCAAAAATTGTACACAGTTTCGGACAGCCCAATACTTATTGTAGATTTTATGCTCTGACTCATGCATGGAGGTAGAGAAAACATACTTATTAGCAGGTAAAGATCTCAACTACCACAGAAGGCAATTTTCTTGATCTTTCTGTAACTGACCATTAAATCTCCCATGAGCCGCCTGTCATGGGGTACAATAGACATAAGTTCGGTCAGTGTGGGGTTCCCACTCTTCTCTCCCAGGGTTGCATCTAAATTCCAAGGGACTATGTAGTCTGCCCCACTTCCACAGGAATAGATTGAGATTGTCTTCGTGGGAGTCTTCTAGAATGAAATGGCCATCTATCTCAACACGGAAAAAAAGGATTTTCACAGGACCCTAAACTCCGAATGACATGCTTATCATTCCCCCATCTAGTCCGTGCACCTGGCAGTCACTCACAGGTGCTCCAGCCCAATCCCATGGGGCTCAGTAGGGGACATGCTGCTCTGCCCTCTTCAGATTCACAGCCAGTGCACCCTCGTCAGTCTCTCCTGTACCTCCAAGAAAACGTTCCATTTTATTGAAATTAGGAGAGTGGCTGGGGGGGTCTTAGATCTATGTATCAATCCCCTTTTTCTCCAGTGTCCTCAGCTAAGACACAGAGATTTGAGTCCTGTCAGAGTAGGCTTTCATGTTCTCCTAGTTTTCTTTTCCTCCCTCCATTCCTTCCCTCCCCTTAGCCTCAGCTGATTAACTTATGTCTTCCCAGGAAACTGGAAGCATTCTGAAGTGTCCTCTCACACTCTTTCTCATCAGAGTCAACAAGTTACTTCTCAACTAATGAACGGCGGAACCCCTACCGGATATTTTTTTTCTTTAAGTTTTTATTTATTTATGTGACAGACAGAGATCACAAGCAGGCAGAGAGGCAGGCAGAGAGAGAGGGGGAAGCAGGCTCCCCACTGAGCAGAGAGCCTGACACGGGACTCGATCCCAGGACCCTGAGATAATGACCTGAGCCGAAGGCAGAGACTTTAACCCACTGAGCCACCCAGGCACCCCCTTACCGGATATTTTTAATGTAAATATTTTTAGAATTTGGGTCATAGCTTTATGTTATTATTATTTTTTTAATGCTATGACTTTAATAGTTTGTTTTGTAGAAATGCTTCCTAAAACATAAGATAAATTTCAGAAAACCCCACTATCTTCTTTTTCATTTTTTTATATTAACGTGTAATGTTTTATTTTCCCCAGGGGTACAGGTGTGTGAGTCATCAGGCTTACACACTTTATAGCACTCACCATAGCACATACCCTCCCCAGTGTCCATAACCTCACGACCCTTTCCCTACCTGCCCCCCCTCTCTGGGCAACCCTCAGGTTTTTGTTGTGAGATTAAGAGTCTCTTATGGTTTGTCTCTCTCCCGATCCCCTTTTTTTCTTTTTTTCTTTATTCTTTACATTTGCTCTTTTACCTCTTTTGACTAATTTTAGTTTTTTTTATTATTCACTTTTTCTCCCATGAAATTATAAATTGGAATTAATTACATTATTCTGTTGGAATCCTAGAGTTTTAATATGTATCCCTCATTAATTAAATTCTCCAATAAATTAAGAGTTTTCCTAATTCAAGGCAATGCAAAAGTTTACCTGGAATTTTATACTCCATCTACCTTTGCCAACTTTTTGGATACCACTGTCACTTATTTTAATTCTGCATACAATTTAAGTAAAAAAGATGTTCATTTTTACATTTAGCCTTCCTTTTATTTTTCCAATAATGACACTGTGGCACACCACATTCCTTCCCACACTGCCGTGTTTCCTCTGGGATTAGATTTTTCTGCCTTGAGAACTCCCTGAAGTTTTTCTTTTGGTGTGGCTATGCTGGCAATGAAGATTCTAAGTTTTTGTTTATCTAATGATATTTTCGTTTCCCATTTCAATTTTGAAAGGCATTTTTGTTGACTTCAGAATTCAAGTTTGTCAGTTATTTGTTTTAGGCGTTAAAGATAATGATATTGAGTTTTATCCACGTGTGTTTGGGGTAAATTCACCAAGGAGATGGACTTAAAATACATCGAGTAGGTTAAGGAGAGAAACTTACTGTAAAAACAGAATATCCAGGCAGAGAGTGCTAAGGCATGGAGATGGGGAGAGCAGGGTGCTGGTAGGGATCTGGAGCGTGGTTGTGGGACAGGTGCTGTGTGGGGAGCAGCATGAGATATGGGAGAAATGGACACAAGGTTAAGATGATTTTCCCATGTGGTATGGATTTGTGCAGAGGTCAGTGTGTGAGAGGGGAGAGAACATAATATATATTATGTATGTATATTATGTATAAAAAAAAAATATATATATATATATATATATATATATATATATATATATATATACGGTGACGAGCACAAATTTTAGCTACCGCTTACTCAGGCATGCTACAATGCAATTTATTTTTCTGCAGTATTCTTAAATTTTGCTTAGAGGCTCATATACCACCAGGAACAAGACATAGATCTCAGTAAATTTAGGGATCCTGCTCCTTTTCCTCCAGGGTGGCATCCAAACTCCAGGAACCTCCACAATAGTATCTGTGAGTGTTCTTGGAAGTCTGTGTATGTTTCCCTTCCTCTAAGGCTCAGACTCTACAACATCCCCCTCCAGGAAGGAAAGTGCTCCTTCCAGCCCTGCTGGGAAGTTCACTCTTTCAAAACAGGTGCCCCAGCCAGAGATCTCTGTGTGCCCTGGTTGGCACTTAGGTACCCAACTCAGCCTTCTTTTTCTTGCTAGGGAAACATTAAATTAAAAAAAAAAAAAATCCAACCTGAGATTGGGGATGTTTAAAATCACCTTCCTTGCTTCTCCTCTTTCTAAGTCACCTCCTGGCTGTCAACACAATCTAAAAGCCCATATTAGTTTCTGTTTGTTTGTTTCTTTCTTTTGTTTTCCTGCTGATCACTCTGCATTGCCTATTTATTTGTTTATTTAAAGATTTTATTTATTTATTTGATAGAGAGTGACACAAACAGGGGGAGTGGCATGCAGAGGGAGAGGGAGAAGCAGGCTTCCCAGTGAGTAGCATCCTGGAATCATGACCTGACCTGAAGGCAGACAGATGCTTAACTGACTGAGCCACCCAGGCATTCCTACATCTGCCTGCTTAATGAAAAATATTACGTAGAACTCTTCTGAACACATTTCATCACAGTCTTTTGGTATTTCTGAAATCAACAGTGACTTCTGAGACTCCATTTCAACTCTTTAATCAATACTCTTACAGGGTCATGGTCATGACTCTAAATACCATGTTGTTTTTTAATACTTTCTTTGTAATGTATTTCATCAATCTCCAAATGTCCTCAAGGTATGTGACATTTTCTGCTTGTTGGTAGCCAGGGCAGATGCAAAAATAATTCTTACTGGGACAAAAAAAAAGCTGCACTCTTTTGTGTTTCTGTAACAGAAACCTAATAAGGTGACCAAGTCAGGATTGAGAATAGGGGAAGATTTAAGTCTATGCACTAAGTAATCTTTGGCCCCAAAACCATAATGGCTAAGGTAATTTAATATAAAGAATTGTTTTGTAGAATGACTTTCCTGAAAATCACTGCTGAAAATAATCTCCCAAGTTCACATCTTACTATAGGGATTCCAAAGAAATTTTCCCATTTATGGCATTTATTTCTCTGGAAGGACTGCATGTCTTAGTCAGCAATGTAGGTCAGACAATACAGAGATAAAGATGAGAAAAAGAGATCCTTGAACCACACAGTTACATCCCATATTAGAGTCTTTGTGAAGAGAAATGCTAAAGACAAAAAATAAAGGTGTTTATGATTAAAGGGAAATTTTTTTATTAAAAGGAAATTTTATCAAATTAAGGGAGCCAGCTCTTTGTTAACTGAAATGAACCCCTCAGTAATCTTGCATTATATAATTTTGATTTTGCTATAGAAATCATTGAAGATTTATAATAAAAATGGAAAATTGAAGAATATAATAGAGATATTCTCTGATAATTTTCTTAGGCATCCTTATAGATCATTTTTTCAGATGTATTGAAAAGTGGAATCCTACATCTTTGTGAAAATCAAGGACAGAATTTTCCATATGCACCATGAGCACCGACTCATCCCTCTCTGCAGCTGAGCAGCTCGAGACCAGAACGTGACCCCATCCTGCCTGAAAGTTCCCTGCTCACTGGGACCCCAGTTAATGCTCTATGCACTGTTAGGCTCTGGAGCTGTGCTGGCTGTGTTTGGAAATCTCCTGGTGCTGATTTCCATCCTGCATATAAAACCAAGGTTCTCCCCGCCTCTCTGGCCTCTGCTGACTTCCAGGGTGTGACTGTCACACCCTTCAGTGCAGTCAGGTCCGTGCAGAGCTGCTGGTGCTTTGGGCCAAGTTTCTGTCTCTTCCACACGTGCTGTGATGTGGCATTTGGTTACTCTTCTCTCTTCCACTTGGGCTTCCTCTCCCTGGACAGGCGCGTTGCTGTTACTGACCATCTGGTCTGTCCTAGCAAGTTCACGGCATCTCGGCCAGGGATGTGCCCTGCCCCTTGTCTACAGCGGGGCTGTGTTCTACACAGGTGTCTGTGATGATGGACTGGAGGGACTCTCTAGTGCCCTCAACTGTGTAGGAGGGTGTCAGACAGTTATATATCAAAACTGGGTGTTAATAGATTTTCCGGCCTTCTTCATACCTACCCTTAATATGGAAATTCTCTCTAGCAATCTTTTTCTTGTGGCTAGATGACAAGCTAAAAAGATTGAACATACTTGGAGGCAAGACAACAGTTATAAATCCAGAGTGGCTAAGAGAGAGAGAAAAGCCGCTATAAGCCTGTGTATCATGGTGATAGCATTTATGATTTCATGGTTACTATATCGTATTGACTCATTAATTGATGCCTATATGGACTCCATGACCCCTGTCTGTATTTATGAAATTTGCTGTTGGTGTGCTTATTATGATTCAGCCATGAACCCTTTGATTTATGCTTTATTTTACCCATGATTCAGGAAGGACATCAAAGTTATTGTGAGTGGTTGGGTTTTCAAGGACAGTTCAGTCACCATAAATGTGTTGTCCAAACAAATGTAAGCAGTTGGATTGAAGAAGTTAAAGAAATCTTTACAATTTCCAAATGAAATGAATTTTAAAAATCAAATAGGACCATTCATGAGGAGAAAACAAATTATTCTTCAAATTTAAAAGGGTAGATCAACGTGTTTCCAGTCATGTTAAGATGTGCACTTCATTGTCATTTTTCCAAAAGCGTGCAATTTCCTAATAAATGTTAAATTTTTATTTGCTAATTATTTCAGAGCTCAGCATATCCCACTTCCTAAATATACATTCCTCCCTCATTTCTTTTAATTCATGGACTCTTCCCTTTGTTATGGAATGTTACCTGAAAACATCTTTGTTCTTTGGTTCCCTTTCCTCTTGTCTTACAAAGTTTTTCACTCTCTCAAAACCTTGCCTTCAGAAGGTTCTTGCTTTCTTTTGCTTTGGTTAATTTCCCAAGGGAGGCTTTTGGGGAGCAAATGGCTTTTTTGCGGGGAGGATCAGTTAAATGTATTGTGTTTAATGTCTGAGGAGAGAGATCTGAAGTATTTATCTATAAATTGCGTGTAGAGTAACACAGACACCTGTCTGATTCAGAATCAGGAGAGATCTCTTGGGGGTTGGAGGGCATCCACAAACATAGACTCCATCCTGACGGGGCTGTTGTGATTGCCAAATGAATTACTCTTATCCTGTGTAATTATTTCCTCCAGCAGTGCGGGAAGCAGAAGCCATTGTATTTCCCCAAATGATGCTAGGGTGATTATTTGTCTGCTCTTTTTGCTGCTGCTATTACCATGCAAACTGTGTAAATGGTTGGTACGCAAGGAAACTCTATGCTATTCTGTTCAAACATATTAAATATAACTTTTCATGGGGGGAGATTCTCTTCTGAAAGCAGTCTCTTGTTCTTTTTTCTGTAGCAAAACTTAATTTCAACAAAAAATTTGCTAGTTTGGGGAGATAAGTGAAATATACATCAATAAAAACATTCACGGGCGCCTGGGTGGCTCAGTGGGTTGGGCCGCTGCCTTCGGCTCAGGTCATGATCTCAGGGTCCTGGGATCGAGTCCCGCATTGGGCTCTCTGCTCAGCAGGAAGCCTGCTTCCTCCTCTCTCTCTCTGCCTGCCTCTCTGCCTACTTGTGATCTCTCTCTGTCAAATAAATAAATAAAATCTTAAAAAAAAAAACATTCACATACTCATCGTTTTTTCTCATGTATGAATGATGAACCTCATGCCCACATTGCACTAAATCAGTGCTGGATTACACAGAAACAGGCAATGAGATCCTACGTTTATCTTTAAGAATCTGGAACTCTGGCAAGAAGCAATGTTGTTAACTGCAGAAAATTTTAGAAGGACAAACACTAGCTCAGCTAGATTAAGGTCAGCATCAATACAGACAAGTCATAATAGCAGAGTGTCCTTGTCATGATGTGATGAGAATGGCATGTTATTTCTACAGTCCTTCTCCCAAAGAAAACCCCTATAATCCCTATGTAATTAGGAGAAAGTCTTCTGATAAACCCTCTCTGAAGACAGTCCTACAAAATATCTGACCAGGTCTCCTCAAAACCATCAAGGTCATTAAAGAGAGGGGGAGTAAAAGAAACTGTCAGGGTCTAGAGGAGCCCAAGGAGATATAACAACTAAATGTAGAGTCATAAATGGGAAGTTGGAACAGAGGAAGGACAGCAGGGAAACCTGAAGAAATCTGAATCATGTATGGACTTTTTATTGATACATTAAAAAAACACAACAATGTTGGTTCATTAATCGTAAGACATGTATGATACTCATTTAAAATGTTAATAATAAGAGAAATGGGGGACAGGATATAGGAACTATCTGTACTATCTCTGAAACTTTCTTATAAATTTAAAACTATTCTAAAATAAAAGTTTAGGGCGCCTGGGTGGCTCAGTGGGTTAGGCCGCTGCCTTCGGCTCAGGTCGTGGTCTCAGGGTCCTGGGATCGAGGCCCGCATCGGGCTCTCTGCTCAGCAGAGAGCCTGCTTCCTCCTCTCTCTCTGCCTGCCTCTCTGCCTGCTTGTGATCTCTCTCTGTCAAATAAATAAATAAAATCTTTAAAAAAAAAAATAAAATAAAATAAAAGTTTATTTTTAAAATATAGGGTAAACAGTTACGTGAGGACAATGGGCATTAATCCTTATACTGACTAATTCACTGATCCGTTTCACTAATATCTTTGAATACCTAGTGTTCTGGGTTCAGTTTTTCAGGAATACAGAACAAAAACCTTAGAAAATCTTATAAAGAAAAAACTGATCTACTGACAATTACGGCTCGGAATTCATAAAGGTTTAAATGATAAAAGATGCATTTGAGGGGTGCCTGGGTGGCTCAGATGGTTAAGTGTCTGCCTTCATCTCAGGGTCCTGGGATCAAGCTCCACATTGGCCTCCTTGGTCAGCCAGGAGTCTGCTTCTCTCTCCCCACTCCTGCTCTCTCTCTCTCTCAATCTCACTTTCTTTCAAATAAATAAATAAAAATCTAAAAATAAATAAATAAATAAAAGATGTATTCGAGGAACACAGAAGAAAGGAGAATTGACATCTCGCTGGAAGAACAGGGAGATGTATTAAAGGAGTAGCATTTAAGCTGGGCCTTAAGAGATTAAGAAGAGTTTTTCGCAGGAGGCAAATGATGAAAAAGGATTTTCAGGCTGAAGGAATAGCATGACCAAAGAAACTGAGAAGGTACAGAGTGTTCAGGAAATATGGAGATAAAATAACTAAACAATTACCAAGGGAATAGTCACCCTTTTGACCTTCCTGAAATTGTTATTCAAGATCTTCCACCTTTCCCTCTGCCGTCATACCCCCAGACACCTTCCATTTCGATGTGGAGACATTCTTACTCCTCTGCTCAGGGTTTGACTCTAATTCTTATTGTCTTCCGAGCCAACATTGACCAAATGAGACTTTATCAGACAGTCATCCTATAAAGTTCTCCAGGGAAAAAAAATTTTCTGCATCAACAATGTTTTGGAGTTACTGCATACTGTATCCTGCTCTTGGAGAATAACATAAGGCGTGACATATTAAAGATTCTGAGAAGTCCTGTTTCAACAAAAACCTGTCTACCATTGTTTAAATCTGCATTTAAAAAATTTGTGTGCAGGGCTCCTGGATGGCTCAGTGAGTTAAGCCTCTGCCTTTGGCTCAGGTCATGATCTCAGGGTCCTGGGATGGAGCCATGCATCAGGATCTCTGCTTAGCAGGAAGCCTGCTTCTCTTCCTCTCTCGCTCTGCCTGCCTTTCTGCCAACTTATGATCTCTGTCAAATAAATAAATAAAACCTTAAAAAAATTTATGTGGAGTTGCACCTTATGATATAGCTGAGTGTTCTTCTAGGACATACTGTGCCATGTTCAGTGGATTGAGAAGTGTGGATTTATTTCTGGGCAGAGGAAACTATGTTTTTAAAAGTAATGACTGATTTATCTCTTTTAATTTTATTTATTCCTATATCTAAGACATGTGTCCCTTAATGTCTCAAAATTATGTATATTATGATGAGTTTTAATTTAGAATTCTGTTTTCATTT
This sequence comes from Neogale vison, assembly GCF_020171115.1. NCBI lineage: Eukaryota > Metazoa > Chordata > Mammalia > Carnivora > Mustelidae > Neogale > Neogale vison. The sequence goes on along the minus strand of NC_058091.1, from coordinate 68,660,987 downwards.
AGCTATGTGATAATACTTTAGTTAATTGGAAAGGAAAGAATAATTACTTCCAAAGAAAAATTAGGCTTTAAAAATATGTTTACAATAAATAATTTTTAATTATAAAGACAATAAAGTCAATAGAAGTTATCTTTCTATCCAGAAAGAAAGAAATGGAGTAAAATAAATTCATTTCAGCTAACTTCAAGGACAAACTAAAACATTACTTCTTTATTTATGGAGATTGATTGGTTTATGTTTTTATCTATGTTACATCTATCCATATTATTTGTACTTCAGAGACCTCAAATTAATTTACAAATAAGTTTTCCAAACAAGTAGTTATTAATTTGAAAAACATTCAGTGAGAAATGTGGGAATTACTAGAGACCTGTTGGAAAAGATTTAGGAAGAAGACAGAAGCAAAATGTACATAAAAGATGTCAGTGCCTTTACAAGTAACAGCTTGTAAGAAATACTTGGTTCAATGCTGAGCAAGCATGTGGGATAGGTACTTGTTTTTCCAAAAAAATCATATACTGGTGTCCCTGGAAAGATAGTAGGTCTAACTTATGTGATTTTTTTTAAAAACGAAGAAATATTACAATGGCGAGATGTGGATCATTATCACTTTACAAAATAGTCCACTATTTCCAAGTTCAAATTATTAAAGAAAATGGAGGAGATATCCATTCAAGAATATAATACATTTACTCAGTAATCATTGAAATGGGCGAATCCGGCTTACAATCCTGTTTAGTGGTGGGATTCCACAAAGACAGGGATTCTAAAGGGATCATTATGAAAAAGAAACAGTCTGAACACTTAACTATGACTATGAAAAGTGATGTGAATTAGGATGCAAGTAACATTGCTGAAAATTAAATTACACAGTATTTGAAATACGCTTTAGGAGACATTAGAGAAGAAACAGTGTGAAACCCTAATTTTCTAGCTGAAACTCCGTGAGATACAAAGGAATTCAAAGATTGCCAAAACAGTCTCACCTGGCACTGGCAGATGGCAGGACCAGGAGAGGATTCAGAAATCCCAGCTTCTGTGCTCTTTTCCTTCACCTCTGTATCTCTGTCTCAATAAAATAACAAGGAGCCTAATATTTTCACAGAATTTTAACTTATCTAAGGAATATTCGGTTGACTTCATTCTCTCCTTTCCTACACTCTCCTATAGAAACACTGAATAAAGAAGGACTGTATTTCTATTTGAATTAAGAAGTTTTTCCCCAACACTCAAACCGTGGTGTCCTAAGAAGCATGTCCACAACCTCATGACACCACACAGCCCACTGCCACAGCATCATTCATCCTTCCTACTCCTTGCCTGCATTCAGTTAAAGAAGTCAATCTTGGTACAAATCAATAGTGCTTGTCCGAGATGAGAAGATCTCCCCACTCAGGCAGAGTTTCAGTGCCTTTCTGAACCATCGGTAGGAAAAAACATAGATGATAGGGTTGCAGGCTGAGTTGAAGTAAGCAAACCAGATAAAGATGTCAAAGATCAGTGGTGGTGTGATGAAGTTAAGAAGGCTGTCAACCAGCGTGTCAATGGTGAAAGGAAGCCAACACAAGAGGTATATCCCCACAGCGATGCCCAGAGTCTTGGCAGCTTTTCTTTCACGTTTGGTAGCCCCAGCCAGGTTTTTGCTCAAGGTGTTGATCTGTTGAGCCTGCCTTGTGGCAACCACAAAAATCTTCACATACAAGCTGATCATGATGAGGCAGGGGAAAAAGAACATAGGAAAGTTTAGCCAGCCCCAAAACTTATTGAATAGCAGTTGGCAACTGCCAACACAAGGCATCTCTTCCAGCCACTGACTGAGCGCATTCTCTACCACATCTGTGTAGAGGAAGAAGGCAGTGTAAACTGCTGGGATCCCCCACCCTGCCAGGATGTACCTGACGGCCACCCTGACCGTGAACTTGGAGGGATAGATCAGGGGCTCGCAGATGGCACAGTGGCGGTCAATGGAAATGAAACAGAGATGGAAGATGGAGGTGAGGCAGAAGAGGGTGTCCAAGTAGGTATGCAGGCGGCAGAGGAAGTCTCCAAAGTACCAGCAGCTCTCTACTGAGCGAACGGTACTGAGGGGCAGCACTAGCAGACCCAGAAACATATCAGCCAGGGCCAGGGAGAGCAGCAAGAAGTTGGTGGGGGAGTGAAGCACTTTGAAGTAGGACACAGCAAACACCACAAATAAATTTCCTAGGACCGTAATCAGCATGCCTGATGCACAGGCCAGGTAGATGGCCAACCGAATGTCCAGAGGATGGATTGTCCTGGGGCAAGACCCATTCACCTGGTAGCAGAACGCTGTGGAGTGTTCTTCAGCACCTTGGATGAGGACAGCGCTCATTTATGATTTCTTCTTTTCCTCTCTCTCTGGGAATTGGCCACCTGTCCCACCCCCCAAAAAAAGATATAGAGGAGAAATTGAAGAGCAGCTTGGAACCTAGTACAATTTCCTGCGGTACTGAATAAAATGTGCTCCAAAAATCAAAGCAACGTGGCATTTAAGATTTCCTAAGAGTCATTTCTCTGCTAACTCTGTTTTGTCTGACTGGGCACTTTTGAAAAGAGTTTAGAAAAAGAGTGTAGACTGTATCTTCAAGGAAAAAGAAGAAGAATGTAAGCTAAATGTTCCCACAAAGACAAAACAGGCAATGTCACAGTAGGCGTTATACAATTATTGAGAGGATGCCTCTGCCATTTTGATAAGCTCACCCATTGTCAAGTGTAAAGTGAGACTTTAAGTTGTAAGTCTGAACCAAAGGAAGAATTCATTCTTTGTAACAAATCATCACTTGGGGAAGGAGTAACTTCTGGCTCCTCCCTTCAAGACTTAAATAAAATGACAGTAAAATCAACAGCTTAAGCTTTTTAATTACATGTCCACTTTCCCAGGAAAATAATTCAAAATGCAAATAATTAAAAGAATAGAAAATGACCTGATTTCAGTTCTGCTGCTGCACAATTCTTAAAGAGAACACACATTGTTTATACATCTCCAAAGAGCTATGTGGTTTGAAAAAGTATTTCTTCTATCTTAACACCAACCTGTGAAATTTTAAACAAGTTCTAATAAAATGAATTCAATGTTTTTAAGCTGCTTACATAGGTAGGAATCAGAATCACTTCATCAGAAGAAGCCTTTCTTGTAGCAGGTGAACATAGGTATGTAGAATTCTCTCCCAGCAGCAAAGAGGACAGATGTGCAATCAGGATATGATTTTATACTCCACATAGAAACTAGTCCTCAGTGTGTATGTCACACAAATGAGGGCTAGAGGAGCACCAAGGGACCTAGTTTGCACTACTCACAAGTGTCAGTAGCTTGAGGCTCCTACTTGGGACAGGATCATTTATCCTGCCAATTAATTAGAGATAATTGAAGACACTGGTTTTATATGTTCTTTAGTTTTATTTTTGGTAAGCTTCATATATCCCTTCTGCTTTAGGATTATTTGTGTACACTTTTTTCAACAAAATAGTTGAGAATAATTGGTCATAAGCCCTTTGGTTTGTGACCCCCACATTGGATTCATCATGATTTTTTTTTTTTTTTAGCTCTTATGTTTTATCTTGGTTAAAGAAATCACAGTAGATGAAACAGTGCCCTGAACACAGCAGTTAGATTCTGGTTCTGTTACTGCCTAGGTCATGATTTTTACCCTTTATCTCTCTGTCTCCTAATTGGTAAGAGTACCTATAATTATACTTAAATGTCCCTATTTCACATAGATATTATCAAGGAAAATAATATATTCAACCATGTTCTTGTTGGGGGCCTCGTGCCTAGAAGGGGTTAACCCAATAGAGCAACAGTTCTTGGGAACCTCTTTAACCGAAGACCTTCGCAGGTGGCGAGCCTAGTGCCACCGTGTCTCCCTGCTGATGGTTATGAGAACTTTGTGAGGTTTGGCTTGTTGCCATTGCAGCTGCTGTCTCAAGACTAAGCTCATAGGGTTCCTGTGTTTTGTGAATATTGAGTTATGGCCTAAGCGTCTGAACCACGAAGATCAAGGCTGTCTGATGTCTCTGCATGACCAGCTACTCTCAGGCCAATATAGAAACTAGCACCAGATGTACAGGAGGTGATTCCCTTACTGTGTGGTGTAAATCAGAGCCCTGCAAAACAAACTTTGGCACTTGCTTGACACGTTTGCCTGTGTCCCTCCTGTTCTCCACATTCCCTTTCTTCATTCTCCTATCCTTCAACCCTGCTCCCTCTTATCGTGCCGGCCGCGACTTATTCTGCTCTCTCTGATTCTTCGTACCAAACCTCCAGAGGATGAAATGCCTCTTTATGGCCTTAGAGAGATCTTTACACAAGATAAGTCAAAATGACATTGCAAAAAATGACATAGTTCTAAAGGTGACAAGAGATTACATCTGCCAGCAGAGCCTTTCACAGAAGGTATAGAGGTCAAAAAAAAAAAAAAAGCAAGGAAAGAAAATGGAAAAAAAAAATGAAGGAAGTTGGCAGGCATCTCTACCCTCTCTACACAGCCTGGGCTAAACCCAGTAGTGATTGCTGGAAATTTGCCTTGTACCAAGTCCATATGCACAGAGGCAGATTTCTGACTCCTGAACTTGATAATCAGACCAGGAAGGATCCTGCATTACCACAAACCATGACACCCCTCAGTTTATAAGACATAGTCCATCTGCGGTCAGCCAGGAAGTCCTACAGTTCTAAGTTTAATGTGACCATGAGTGTGTGAAAAATAGGGACAAATCCCTTACAAATAAAATAAGGCCTGAAGGAGGAAATTCTCTGTTTAAAAAAAAATGTTTTGTGTTTTGTTTATTTGGAGGGATATATTACATCAAACCTGAAATGCAATATGGAATCACAAGTCTATTTGGAGATACAGAATTTAAAAAGACTATTTCTAGTGGGGAGCTTGGGTGGCTCAGTGGGTTAAAGCTTCTGCCTTCGGCTCGGGTCATGATCTCAGGGTCCTGGGATCAAGCTCCGCATCAGGCTCTCTGCTTGGTAGGGAGCCTGCTTCCCTCTCTCTCTCTCTGCCTGCCTCTCTGCCAACTTGTGATCTGCTGTGTCAAAGAAATAAATAAAATCTTAAAAAAAAAAAAAGACTATTTCTAGTTTTGTGATCCCTATATCAGAGATTACCTAATTCTCTGCACCCAGTTTTTTCATCCATTAATTGAGTATAATACACTACCTACACCACAAATTTATCATGATGATGAATGAATGTTAAGAACAGTGCCTATCAGAGTAAGCAGAATTGGACAGACAAGCGTGTGAGTGGATATTATTTCAGACCCCGTGTCAACCCTCCCAAGTTAGGGCTCTTGTCCCCTTTTCCACTCACTTTCAGAAATACGTTCCAGTTACATAACAGCTAGGAGGAAAAGTCATTGGAGTCTAGAACCTCTAGGTTTTCTTGCTTATCTCAGTATTCAGGGATGCTCTTTTCCCCCAGCTTGCCTCAAAGTGGCTATTTATTTTAAGAAACAGGAAATAACTGTAAGTGAAATATTTATGAGATAGTCAAAGTGTTGTTTGATTTAGGATTTTAACAATTAGTCTTGCTATTTTAATATTACTAAGGCCACTAGTCTAGGCCACAAAACAGGAATATTAATGTTTTCCCGCCGAAGCAATGTCAGACTCCCTTGAAATAAACTACCAAGTTTTAGTCCAGCAGAGAGAAAGGCAACTAGGTGATATTCTAAAAAAGAAAAAAATCTAACCAGTGATCTCCAAGGAACACGTAAATCTTCAGCAATGTTAGGGACAGGCAGTTACTAAGTGTTTAAGAATTGCCTCTGCTTGTTTTTGTAGTCTAAAACAGCAATCACTGTTGGTGACTAAGGTCTGAGGAAGTGAGGGCTTTCTTTTCTTTTATTTCATTTTCCTTTCCTTTCTTTTCTTTTTTTTTAACAGAAAGAATTGTAAAAAAAAAGAAAAAGTCCTTTGAAAGAAAGAAAGAAAGAAAGAAAGAAAAAAGTAATTAGTTTAAGGAGTATAAATTTTCCAGTTTTTGGTAGCCCCTCTGTAATCCATAGACCAATTAAATGCATATGAAAGGAAAAATGTAGGTTAGCAGTAGATGAAGTAAAAACCATGGGATTTATCAAGAGATAGACTTTGGCTTTGAATCTTCTAATATTGGAGAAGTTGCATAATCTCTTAAAGGAACTGGGGTTTGAGCTAGAGGTTATAGGGAATGCTAAGATTAGATATTTCAGTGGTTGGAAATGGCTCCCTTGTTCAATCTGATGACACATTGCTTTGACAGTTTTCCCTCTACCCCAAGCTGGGCAAAAATTTCCTCCTCCATATTTCCATAGCTTATTGTGCCTGGCTCTATCACAGAACATATTACCATGTTGTGTAATTAAGTGGCTATGTCTCTCCTATTAGACTGTAACTCCCTTGAAGCCAGGATTTCAGTTTTATTCATCTCTGAACCACAAACACTCAAAGTAGCCCTTGGCACATAGTAGATGCTCAGTGCATGTTTATTGAACTGAATGGTTTTCAATACAGAGAGCACAGTGTCCATGGCAGCCATCGTCCTCCTGAGATAATGGCTGCTCTAGTCAACCTAGATACATTCTGGAAAGAGGAACATTGGATTTGGAATAATAATGGAATGATTCACTTTTCCTAGGACTAGCCACCTCCCCCTTGGGAAGAGCTTGTGGTTTTGTTTTGAGTAATAATTGAGCTGATGTTCACGGGCGTCTTTTGTACATGACAAAAGTTCTTCATGAAGGTAAGGAGTTATTATGACTACAACAGAAGTTTCCACTCGCTCTTTCATTTCTCCTCTGTTTATCTATGCTTTTAGTGGGCAAAAGAAAATGCTGGCCTACAAAAAGTACCCGTGGCCTCAGATCTGAGTTCCTTGATACTGTCACATGTTTTATGCTATTCTGAGAGCAAACGACAAAATGAGTTATGTACTGAGTGAAGGGCTGCCCTTCCTGTTCAGTCCCTAGGTTCTAGCAGTTCAACCACCTTGTTGAATCCCTAAAGAGGAAGGAAGATTCATCATGAAAAGCTGATGGTAAAACGTTCCTGCCATCCTGCAGTGCTCTATTACCCCATCAGATGCAGGATAATTTAGTCTCCCTCTGCCTAAAGCCTGAGGAACTCCTCCTGCTGCTTTGATTCTTCAAACAGAAGGAGTACTCTAGCCTCTGGTATGTTGCCTTCAGGATTAGGGGCAGAGGAAATTGCCTTCTGAAAGACTGTATTCCTGCAACCATTAAAGAATAAACCAAAACTCCACTAAGCATCTCAAAACCTAATTTTGATTTTAAATCCTGTCTTTTTTTTTAAAGATTTTTATTTATTTATTTGACAGATCACAAGTAGGCAGAGAGGCAGGCAGAGAGAGGGAGAGGAGGAAGCAGGCTCCCCACTGAGCAGAGAGCCCGATGTGGGGCTCAATCCCAGGACCCTGGGATCATGACCTGAGCCGAAGGCAGGGGCTTTAACCCACTGAGCCACCCAGGTGCCCCTTAAATCCTGTCTTTTGATAATAATAATAATTTGCTGAAACATTTCAAGACCTAAATATGCTATATTCAAATGACCAAATAATAAATACAGTCCTCAGGAAACACTTTTTAAAAAATAAATCTATTTATTTGAGAGAGAGTGAGAAGGAGCACACAAGCAGGGAGAAGGGCAGAGAGAGGGAGAAACAGACTCCCCGCTGAGCAGGGAACCTGATGTGGGGCTCCATCCCAGGATCCAGGGACCATGATCCAAGCCCAAGGCAGATGCCCAGTCAACTGAACCACCCAGGTGCCCCACTGGAGGTTCTTAATATTCAACAGAACATGTAGATCCAGAGAGTATTGGAAATTCTCAACCTGATAGAGATACTATTAAATGTGTTTTGGAGTAGTGAGTCACTCCCAATAAAAAGTTTATAGTGAGGATAGAGTAAAAAAAACAAAAACGTTCACAATAGCATTTAAGATTTACATATTTGTGTTATATATATATGTATATATTATATTACATATATTTATTATGTATTATATGGTTATATTTATATAATTTATGCATAATTATACAAAATTATATAATTTCATACATAATTATATAAAAGTGTATAATTACATAATTACATATCATTCTATGATTATATGTATTATATGATATTTGTATAATTATATTAAAATTTATATAAATATATATAGAAACATTAGAAACCACTAGGGTTAAGATGTCCTGCCTGGATGTGTGATGTCATTTGGCCAGATCATAGAATGGAGGAGTTTGCTTAACCAAATATTCTGATAATACTATAAGAATTATTGTAATAAAATGCACTTAACATTAAAACCTCTGCTAATGGTAGCAAGTTTTCTCTTTAACTTATCTGTGTCTGAAGGTTATCATTCTGAAAAGCAACCTTCCTTCCTATAAAAGTAGGTCAAGTTATAAATAAAATGCATCAACTGCATATAAACAGTTCTAAGTTTGCAGATATATTCTACTTGGCTGGAAGAGTCCTTCTGTTGAATATCTGCATTTGAGATTTTTCCCAATCTGCCATTACAAGATAGTAAGCAATATTTCTATATGACCGAATCATTCTATGAAGCACTTCTGCTAGTGAGTCACTAGGAAAGGGAAGGGAATTATCATATGGTTTCACTTATTTGTGGAGCATAACAAATAGCATGGAGGACATGGGGAATTAGAGAGGAAGATCTTATCTCTATTCTCAGGAAGCTCACTCTATGAGCATGAAAGCTTCATTTTAAAGGTTGCAAATGTTTCTGAGTCAGTAAGTCATTTTCCTCTAAGCACCTCTGTTGACCCTCTCCCCACGTTCCCTAATAGAATATTGTACACATATGACTAAAAAGAACAGGAATTAAATTCAGTTCAATTTCTTCTTTATAAATAGGATCTTTCTTCCATCTTCTCTCCCAAGAGAAGGAGCCCCCACTTGTCTAACCTTATACTTGTTTATTTCTGTGAATTTGAGTAATTCTCATTTTCTTCAGAGCTTCTATGTTTCTGTTATCCAGTGAACATATTCAAATATTTTTATGGAAACGGAACCATACCAGACCCTGTGGGATACAAAAAATGGAAAATAGAAAGGTACAGCGTCATACAAAAGAAGCTTCTAGTCTAGTAAGGAACCAACACACCTGTGTACATTCAACTCTGATACAAAGCAGGAATCAGAAAAACAGGTTTGGGGCAGTAAGGTGCGCACAGAGGGAGGATGCTGGATACGTTGAGTTTGAGATCTTGATGGAGCATTCAGAAAGATACTTCATTGGTAATAAGAAATGAGAGACTCGAGTTTGGAAAATAATACAGCTGGAAATAAATATATTTGAAAGAAGTGTACATAGATATGAATATTGAGGCTTTGCGCTTAGCTAAGATTAAAGCAGGGCTTCTCAACCATGGAACTCTTGAAGTTTGGGGCCAGATAACCTTTCTTTGTGGGGGCTGCTCTGGGCATTGTAGACAGTTGAGCCGTATTCCTCAGTAGCACTTCCTCCCTGACTGTGAAAACCAAAAATGTCTCCTGACATTGCCAAAGGTCCACAAAGGGGCAAATCTGTCCCTGGTGGAGAAGAACCACTGAATTAGAGAGACAGGGTGATGGTGTGAAGGGTGAAAAGAAGATTATAAAGGACAAATAAGTTTATGAGGAAGAAAGAAGAGAAAGACAGAAAGACACGTGAAGAGACATTTGAGGCAGTAATTATTATCCTAGAACTCTGGGGTAGGGCAGGAACTTCAGTTCCTGTGAATGAAGATCAAGCTTGGTGAATGTACACACAGGCACTCAAAGAGGTGGTAATACCACCTATATGTTTATACACATGTTCTCTCTCCATATATATGGGCGTATATAGAAACATTATATATTGGGAGAAAGAAAAAATATATTCCTAAACTCTTTCTTTATTCATTCTTCTTATTCAAAAAGACTTTAATCAAAACATCACAAAACTCACATCACTCCTTTTTGAAAGAGGTTTAAGTCAGAACCACCACCAACATCAACGAAAAAAAAAAAAAAAAAAAAGAAAGTAGCTGCGCCTGTCTGCTTCCTTCTCCCCTTCACATTCACATCACTCACATGCTCAATAATCTAGGTTCCCAGCGTACTCAAGCTCTCTCTCCCACTCCTCTAAGATATAACAATAATCTTAAGGAAGACTTAGATTAACCCAGTGTGGCTGCCAGTGAGTGTGAAGATCAAATAACTGTGTCTCCTCCTCCGATGTTTACAAGAAAAAAAGAGGATCCCCATTTGATTTAAAACAAAGAGATGAAACTCCAAATCCTTGGTAAATTCAGGAATTAGCAAACCATGGGACAAAGTTTCTTTTTATTAGAGATGCCTTCCCCAGAACCCCAGAAATTGACCAGTTTGGTAGCTCTGGTACGCCCAGAAAGCTAGATCTATTCCTCCTGTTTAGGTGTCTGACACCAACACGAAGACTATCTTTATCCAGCAAGTCCATGGCCCTACCTTTGGGGGAAAGAGCATCCAAGACACCCTGACCAAAAAATAATCTTGGAGAATGGCGAACATTACCTAAGCATCTGTAGGAAATAGGTTTAGGGAAGAAGAGTCAGGCTGGAAGATGGTTCCCGTGACAATCATCCTCAAAGCCTTGCGAAACCAGGGATAAAACATACCGTATATAATGGGATTGAAAGTGGAATTGAAATAACCCAACCAGAGGAAGGCATTGTATAAATCTTCAGGAGTTGTAAAATTAATGAAAGGGTCTGTGATCGTCAAGACAAAAAAGGGCAGCCAGCACAGCACAAACACTCCCATGACTATGCTTAAAGTCTTGGTGGCCTTGCTTTCCTTTTTGGATGATACTTTCATTTTGCTTTCTGACCCTGCCTGTTTCCTGGTAGGACCCATGCTAATTTGCCTAGCATGCTTCCTAGCTACTGTGAAAATGTGTACGTAAATCCCCACCATTACAGTCCCAGGGAGAAAAAAGGCTATAAAGAAGGCCAGCACCCCAGAGCTTGTTAAATATCAATACACACAAACCTGTACAGTCAATGGCTGCAACAAAGTCTTCTGCACCAATTATGTTGAACTCTGAGAATACCAGGCCAAAGGCAAAAAAGATGGGGATGGACCAACTGATGAACAGAAAGACCTCTATTACAGGGATGGTGATTTTGGTGACATAATGCAAAGGATCACAGACAGCATAGTAGCGGTCCACAGAGATGAAGCAGAGGTGAAAAATAGACGTGGTACAGAGCATGATGTCACAGCAGCTGTGGACTTTGCAAAAGAGGTCTCCAAAATACCAGCAGGACTCGATGGACCTGACCATACTGAAAGGCATGACCACACAGCTCAACAAAAAGTCCGTGGTGGCCATGGAGAGGATCAGGAAGTTGGTTGGGGACTGGAGCTGCTTGAAGTGGGCAATGGAAATGATCACAACCAGGTTGCCCATCATGGTCATCACTATAGCACCAATCATGACAATGTACATGGTACACGCACTCAACACAGACCTCCCATTTCTAGGGCACGAGTTGTTGACCAAAGCAAAGCAAAATTGTTCTTCTGGAGGGTGCCAAAGATCAGGTGAATCCATCGTCTTTGTCCTGTGGATACTATTAGTCTTCTCCCAAAACACTATGTTTCTCTCCTTTCTATAAAAGAAAGAGGAAAAATAATGAAAATTGTTGGTGGACCAATTTTCTGAAAGGCCCAGCTAGCTGTCATTCTAATCCCAAGCTGAACTCCCTATCTACCAAGAGTATTGCTTCCTAAATTTTAATGTACACAGGAATCACCTAGGATCGTTTTAAAACATAGATTCTGATTCTGGGATGGAGGTTGAGAGTCTGCATTTCTCACTGGCTCTCTGGAGATGCCCCTACTAGTAGTCTAAAGACTGTCCCTTAACTAGGAAGGAACTAAAGGCAACTAAATTAATATTGTCACCCAACGTCTAAATAACCCAGTTATAACCACCTAAGCAACCGAGGTAAATGTCCATGTTCTGGTTGCACTACTGGGAAGCCCTTACTCTGGATTCTAAATCTAGAGACAGATCGAGAATCCCCTCAAGAATAACCAGAACCTAAGGAACTATTAATCAGTGTTTAGCTCAAACAATAATTAGAGTCTAAAGATTGTGCTCTTTTTCATTCCTTAATTTCTCTTGTGGGTATTAGCATATGCTTTGGATCCTGTTGCTTGCTATGTCCTATTCAATTTAAGAAATATTTCTCTTTCCAACGTGAATATGGTTTTTTGCATTTAGAGCAATTTATGGTAAACCGAAAATGTGCTAAAGCCTACAAAATTATAGGCATGAGTAATCTCAGAAGAAAGGAGGAGGAAATACTGAAATGAAAGATTCTGTAAATCTCATGGGTTATCTCCTTTCATATAGCAACTGCATCCATGAATTCAAATTTAAGTTGAGGTCTCCTGTCCACAGATTGCAAGGCTTCTATTGGTAACAAATTTGACACACAAGCGTGCTCATTGTTTAAACTGTCACTTACATAACTGATGCTGTTGTCCTGAAAATGGAGAATGATGAGACTGACTTACTCAGAGTAGGACTGAGGTTTGATTTGTTTTTCCAGGGACAAGACTGGATGTATGACTCTGACGACCAACGACAAGCATTACTGAGATCTAAAGCCAGGTTGCAGAAATGCACTTTGGCCTGAGAAGAATACATTAAATGAGAATATAAGTACCTTTGAAAATAATGTACCATATTTGCTACTATAGCTCACCAATTTGCTACTATAGCTCAGCAATTTTTTCTATTGCATATTATTTGACATTTTAACACTCTGGCACATTTTATTTGGATATAATAATTTAACTTCTCAGATTATCATTTTTCTTTACATGGGTTTTAATTGTGCCAATCAAATATCATGCAATGGAGTTGAACTTGAGAAACCCAAACACAGAGAAGTAAGAGGTAAAAAGGACGAAGACTTATTCCAGTCCTTTTTAGACTAGATTATCAACTTTGGAACAAACAGTACAAATTATCTGATCACTTATCACTTAAGCTATAAAATACTGAATATTTTGAAGACTTTTTTTTTTTAAGATGGTATCTTTATTTTTTTTTTTTAACGAATTTATTTATTTATTTGACAGAGATCACAAGTAGGAAGAGAGGCAGGCGGGGGGCGCGTGGGCGGGTGCGGGAAGCAGGCTCTCCTCTGAGCAGAGAGCCCAAGGCAGGGCTCAATCCCAGGACCCTGAGATCATGACCTGAGCCAAAGGCTCAGAGACCTGAGCCACCCAGGTGTCCCTGAATATATTAAAGTCTTAAATACCAAATTAACTTCTTTAATAAATTAACTTTATTCTGCTTTTTATTTTCTTTGTTTTTGTGAATTTAAAATTTTTCTTTAATTCTTTTTAAAATTATCTTTAAAGGTAGCTAACAAGTACCACAAAATTAATCATTTGTCACTGTCTTTCCATAAACACAGCATTCCTTGTACAAATTATACTCTTCAATAGTTCATGGTATAATTTCGGGAGTTTGAATTTATTTTTGACATCTTAATGCTTGAAAGAATTGTTATAACTTAAACTCTTGGGTTTGTAAAGTGAATGTCGTTTATTTCCTCTTACTTATATTGTGTGGGAGGAAAGAAGGTATGAAACAGCTTCCTGAACTTAATCTCAAGTTTCTGGCCCAAGGTTATCTCTATCAGGGAAGCCTTTAAACATTTAAGTGTTAGAGCAAGACAAAAAGAGTAAGACCCACACATTTACTTAAAAAGTTATAACATGAATGAATTGGGAAGGTAATGTCAAAGGTAATAATACCTTAAGCCTCTACCTGTAGTTTTTGGTCCCAAATTACAAAAGCAAATGTGGCTGCTGGTCTCCTGCTTCCTTAAACAAGGGAAGTGTCATGAGATCAAGCGCAATGAGGGTTTTGTTTTTTATTTAAGAACATAGCAGAATAGGTTCCTTTACTTTGAAGATGCACTTCCAAAACCAATACAGTAATTTTAATACAATAATTATAAACAAAGTTAAACCCACTATGACATCTCACTTTTATCAGAGACTATTATTGTTATAACTTTTATTTTTTCATTATTATTTTTTAACCAATAACATTTCCAGGGGCCAAATGAACGACAACATTGTAAACCATCACAGGATACACGCATAGGAAATTATTTTTCATTTTGCTGGGAAGTAATAAGAAACATTTGCATGGGGCGCCTGGGTGGCTCAGTGGGTTAAAGCCTCTGCCTTCGGCTCAGGTCATGGTCCCAGGGTCCTGGGATCGAGCCCCGAGTCGGGCTGTCTGCTCTGCAGGGAGCCTGCTTCCTCCCCTCTCTCTCTGCCTGCCTCTCTGCCTACTTGTGACCTCTCTCTGTCAAATAAATAGATAAAATCTTAAAAAAAAAAAAAAGAAAGAAAGAAACATTTGCAAACAACTCTGGAGAGGAAGAAGACTTGTATTATCTTTAATTTCAAACTTAATTCCTTGAGGAGAAAGATAACATAAACAGACACAAAGGACCCAGAAAGAATGATTTCCTTGGAATTACAAAGAAAAAACGAAAAAGGACTCACATAATAATTTCCGTTAAACATCAAATACCTAAAATTCTAATAATATATATGTATTTCCCCCAAATAAGAAGGACAATATCCATCAGGCTCAATAATGTATTATAAATAAAGTGGAAATTTTAGCAAAGGACATATCACACCTGCTTCATCGGGCATGATTTTTCTTCCCTTTGTTGGTGACATAGCTCAGCCGTTTTACCTCTTCGACTATTTCTGTGGGGGAAAAGGACTTCTTTTGATGTATCTCACTCATACAATAGTTTCTTAGGTAAGTGAACTTACTTGTGAAGTAGATTTCAGAAAGAACTGCTGTGGGTCCTCCTATCATTGCCACTTTAGAATTTCCATGATTTAAAAAAAATGATCCAGATTTATTTTTTAGGTCAGTATTTTAGGGTTGGTTCCTTTCATCATGCAAAAAATTAAAAAAAAAATACAAGGATAAATGTGTCTGATCTTTTTCTTCTTCTCTAGCTTACCAGAATTTGTCTAAAGAGGTAATTTGGAGCTGAAATCTTTGAGAGATGAATTGTCTGCTGTGCTAAGGTTTCTTACCATGCAACTGGGCATTGCGCCTCGCCGGCTCTCCTCTTTGCTGATAGTCGACCAGAAAAGGCACAACAGCCCAAGCTCTTAGGAATAGACTCTTGGCAGATTAGCTGTCGTCAGTACATATACACAGAATATGCCTCCTGAGGCTGCATTACCTACTTGGTCCTACTTTGGACAGGTGTGTCCTGTAACAACATTCAGTGTGCTGCCCGAGAGGTGATTACAGCAGGTCACCGGAGAATTAATTGGCTCTGGGAGGGTGAATCCGTTTATGTGACTATTTCTTTGACCTCACAGAAGGCCAATGTGGAGGAAAATGAAAGGAAGGGAGGAAGGGGGGAAGGGAGGATAAGGAAAGAAGGAAGAGTAAGGAAGAAGAAAGTTTAGTTAAAATTCAAAAAGTGCTCACTCCACTTTTTACCAAATGATAGACATTTTTTTTAAAGATTTTTATTTATTTATTTGATAGACAGAGATCACAAGTAGGCAGAGAGGCAGGCAGAGAGAGTGGGGGAAGCAGGCTCCCTGCTGAGCAGAGAGCCCGATGTGGGGCTCGATCCCAGGACCCTGAGATCATGATCTGAACTGAAGGCAGAGGCCTAAACCACTGAGCCACCCAGGCGCCCCAAATGATAGACATTTTTAAACACTTTAATCCCGGGGTACCTGGGTGGCAGTCAGTTAAGCTCCCAACTCGTGGTTTCAGCTAAGGTCATGATCTTAGGGTCCTGGCATTGAGCCCTGCTTGGGCTCTGTTCTCAGCGGGGAGCCTGCTTGAGAGTCTCTCTCTCTCTCTCTCTGCCCCTCCCACTCAGGCTCACTGCTCTCTCTCTAAAATAAATCAACAAAATCGTTAGAAAAATAAATAAGTAAAATAAAATGCACAACAGACCACATCACTTAAAAAGAAAATAAAAATTAAATACTTTAATCCCTAGTGAAAATTTGATTTATTTGTACCTTTTCCTTTTGCCGCCCTGCACAGATCAGTGATATTCACACTGCAGTAAAGTCCATCATTTTCCAAATGAAGGTCTCAGCCAGACAAAAAGCACTAAGAACCATGTTTCAAACCAACCAAATGGAAAGTGAAAACTGCTGTCACCACGTGGGTGTTTTCATGAACCCTGAGGGAAAGTGTTTCTATTAGTGTACTACAGTTCTAAACGACAAGCTTCAGGTTGTTTACATTGATAACTTTGTCATTCGTCAAGGATACAAACCTTTTATATCTCAATACTCAATGCTTTAGACAACATCAGAGATTCAGTATTTATTTAAAAAAATAGAATCAAATTATTTAAAATCAAAGTATAAGCTAACCAGTAAAAACCAACTTTATTTTGTCCTCTGAGGATTTTTCTTTATACAATGAAAAGCCTCAGTGAATGGGGTTGGTTAGACGATGTTGCGTTTTCTTTTTATGCACATCTGGGTTTACAAAACTTTTCCTTCCAAACTTCTTCCTAGACAGAGCACTAATAACATCATAGTTTATTTTTATGAATTTTTGTTGCATCAGGAAGATGCAACATCAAGTAAGAAAAATAAAAAGGGAAATTATTATTTTAACTGAAAGAAATTCATTATGAAACTGTTTTAAGAGATACTGGAGGACTTAGGACCGGTTAATGGCTTGTCCAGGCTCCAGCTGAGGCTCAAATGTATGAAAATAACTCCTCAGGGAGCTTTTGAGATGATAGCACAGAGAGAGACTTGGCTGCTGCAGTCAGGTTCTGAGCTGTCTGACCCATCATCAAAACTCTCCCGGGGCTCCACGGGGGCCAAGAAGACGACTGGAACACCAGGACTTGGTTTTTACGGAAAGAACTTAGTTTGCCAAAGGAAAAACAATGGCATCCTTTGGATCTTAGGAAGAGCTTTTCTGTCCTTGGCATTCATTTACCAGTGAACCCCTCAGCTGCTCACCCCCAAGATGAGTGAAGTAGTATAGGTCAGAGTATAAATAAGAAGAAAGTCAAAGAAATAAGAAGAAAGTGATATAGAATAAAATGAAGATTGAACAATAAGTAAAAAAGAAAGGACGAAAGGAGAGAAGGAAGGAAGGAGAAACAAACCAGATTAATAGGTACTTGAAACTGCACATTTGATTTTTCAATAGGATTTTCTTCATTCACCAAAGAACTAATAGATCTAAATTAAATGAAAAATAGTTTCAGGTTAGGTATATTATTCTTGAAAAGCTTTGCAAAATATCTGGTCATCTCTTCTTATGTTTCCTTTTCCCCACTAGGGTTCAAATTTCTAGAGGACAGGGTTTAATTCCAGTTTATCACTGTGTTCTGTTCTGTAGGTCTCCGGGTAGGCACGGGTCACTATGCTCTGTACTCAATCACAGAAGGAGAAGTGAAGGGATACAACGGGATCACTGCGATGCAGTAAAATGAATATCAAAAAGCAAACAACTGAAGTATTTCCTGATATATGGCAATGAATGTACCCTTGCTTGCAAGGATATTTAAGTTATGATATTTCCAAATAATGGGTATTTTACAGACTTTTGGAAAAATTATGCAAAATCTTTTCCTGATGTAGAATGAACCCCTAAGAGGTGTATTAAGTGAAATAACCAAGAGGCAGAACATTAATATGTATTTTTCTATCTCTTTTAAAGTGTAAGAGAACAGAATGTGTTTATATGATTGTTTGTGTCTAGAAAGACATGTAGGAAAGTGGCTGCCTCAAAAACGGACGTTTATAAGACAAAAGAATGAAGACTAGAGGGAAATTTATTTTACATTCTATAGACCTTGATTCCTTTTGCTGTTTTTCATATGCATGCACTCCTTTACAAAATTAAAAATAATCTTAAATAAGTTTTATTTATCTTATTTTTCTTTATGCTATCCAAACATATTAATTAAAATTTAGCGAGCTATAGCAGAATTTAAAAGCCCTTATAACTCAGGCTCATGAAGGCTCTGAATTAGAGAAATGCAGTCATTCAAATCCATAGTATTAACATAATTTATGTTCAGTTTAAAGGAATCTTTGTATATTGGTCATTTTCAGTATTTGTAGTATTTTAAGTGATTAGCAAATTAAGGCATTTATCACCATAGCTTTGTGATTCCCACTTAAAATATGTTGTTAATTTTTTTTCTGTTTTAAAATTCTTAATAAATCTTTTATTGTGGTACAACACACCCAGTAAGTACACAAATATCAAGCATATAGCTTATGAGATTTTAAATACATATAGATCTGTTCAGCCATAATCCAGAAGAGACATAGACTATTTCCAGGATGCAGATGATTCCTTCTTGCCCCTTTCCAGTTATGCCTCTCCCCAAGGAATAACCAAGTGGAAGGGGAGGGTGAGATGCCCCCAGGTAGGGCAAACAGAGAAATGGGTTACTGGGGGCCAGTGATGCCTTCAGAGAAGTGGGAACCCCAGGAGAATGACTAAATGTGAAAATACAAAGAAAGGCCAAGTTGGACGTGGACAGACTTGATGCCTTTGGTGAGAATTTTAAAAACCTTATCTCAGAACAATGAAAAGCTACATTCACCACGGGTCTAGCAGGAAACAGATGGTGTGGTCAGCCTGGGTGACTGAGGAGAGTTTAATAAAGGGCTTATATACGAAGACATGGTCAGCATTAAGAAACCCAGCAAGAAACAGCCTAGCACCCAGGGACAGCAATAACACAGTGTCACCACCCTGCAGGGCCCAAAGTGCCTGGGCAAGGGCACTGGTTATGGGAATTTGAGGAGATGGCTGTATAGAGAGAGGGGTTCCACCTGACCTTTCCTGAAGGAAGTTCACCAACCCCAGGGCAATGTGGCAGAGAGGTTGTCTGGGTTAAATACCTTCATTTCAACTTCCTTACATCCTGCAAGTACTTCTCATTGGTAAAATGCCCCTGGACACGCTAGGGCAAGGGGAATCCCTTAATTCTAATCCTAATCTGTGCTCCCTTCTAGGGAAAACAGAGGGAATCTACTATAGAAACCATGGGAGATATTTGATAGGGCAGTCATTAACTTCAGATTAACTGCAGAGTAGACTAGAAAGCTGTGAAATCTGCAGCAAGAACTCAAGTTAGCATGGATGGGAGGGGAGGCCTATTTACAGAAGACCATGTATGTCCTTCATTGTGTAACTAATGTCTATATCAATAAATAGAGACAATTTGCCCATAGCCTAATAGCTATGTATTTCATGCAGCCACCTAGCTAAATCCATACAAATAGATGATTCCATTTCTACTCAGATAGATTTCTATCTATAGACAGTCCTCGTCTAACAACCACATGCCATTGTCCCACATACTAAAAAGCTGGCCATCCCTGTAGAGATCCCTCCCTCCTTGGGAAACCCCTGATGCTGTTTCCATGATAAGCATAGAGAGGTGGGGGAGGACATATAACCAAGGCTCTCTCCTTTGACCAAATTTTAATCAGTCTCCTTTAATCCCTGTACTTAGCTAGACCAGACCCTGGGCTTCCCTCTCTGCCTTTGTAAAATCCAGTTTGAGCAAGAATCGCTTAGTCAGTTCCGCAAAAATCTCCCACCCTTGGTATCTAACCAGCTTCAACCTCTGATCATTCTGGCCCACCTTCAGCAAAAAATTCTGATGAGTCAGTCTATTAAAAAGTTCCTTTAACCCTGGTGTTTCCTCTTAGTAATTTTCCACCCAGTGTCCCACACCCTATTCTTTGTGAATAGATCCCCACTGGAGTGTGGGAAGTCAGATTTGAGTCCAATCTCCCCTACAATACAAACCATGCTATAGTAGCCTCCCTTAAATAGTCTGTTTCGCTACCATTGATGAGGGGATGAATAATTTATTCTTTAATACACACATACCATGCAGTGATTTTTTTTTTTTAAAGATCTTATTTATTTATTCGACAGACAAAAATCTCAGGTAGGCAGAGAGGCAGGCGGGGGGTGGGGGGAAGCAGGCTCCCCGCTGAGCTGAGAGTCCAAAGCAGGGCTCAATCCCAGGACTATTGAGATGGTGACCTGAGCCAAAGGCAGCGGCTTAACCCACTGAGCCACCCATTTAACCCACTGAGCCACTCAGGCGCCCCTACAATAAATAATTCTTAATTAAGAAAGACAATAGAGTCAATAAAAGTTATCTTTCTATCCAGAAGAAAGAAATGGAGTGAAATAAATTCATTTCAGCTAACTTCAAGAACAAACTAAAACATTACTTCTTTATTTATGGAGATTGATTGGCTTATGTTTATATCTATGTTACATCTATCCATATTATTTGTACTTCAGAGACCTCAAATTAATTTACAAATAAGTTTTCCAAACAAGCAATTATTAATTTGAAAAGCATTCAGTAAGAAATGTGGGAATTACTAGAGACCTGTTGGAAAAGATTTAGGAAGAGGACAGAAGCAAAATGCACATAAAAGATGTTAGTGCCTTTACTAGTAATAGCTTGAAAGAAACACTTGGTTCAATGCTGAGCAAGCATGTGGGATAGGTACTTGTTTTTCCAAAGAAAATCATATACTGGTGTCCCTGGAAAGATAGTAGGTCTAACTTACGTGATTTTTTTAAAAAACGAAGAAATATTACAATGGCGAGATGTGGATCATTATCATTTTACAAAATAGTACACTATTTCCAAGTTTCAATTATTAAAGAAAATGGAGGAGATATCCATTTAAGAATATAATACATTTACTCAGTAATCATTGAAATGGATGAATCCGGTTTACAATCCTGTTTAGTGGTGGGATTCCACAAAGACAGGGATTCTAAAGGGAACATTATGAAAAAGAAACAGTCTGAACACTTAACTATGACTATGAAAATTGATGTGAATTAGGATGCAAGTAACATTGCTGAAAATTAAATTATACAATATTTGAGCTTCAGGAGACATTAGAGAAGAAACAGTATGAAAACCTAATTTTCTAGCTGAAACTCCGTGAGATACAAAGGAATTCAAAGATTGCCAAAATAGTCTCACCTGGCACTGGCAGATGGCAGGACCAGGAGAGGATTCAGAAATCCCAGCTTCTGTGCTCTTTTCCTTCCACCTCTGTATCTCCTCTGTCTCAATGAAGTAACAAATAAGGAGCCCAATATTTTCACAGAATTTTAACTGTTCCAAGGAATATTCGGTTGAATTCATTCTCTCCTTTCCTACACTCTCCTATAGAAACACTGAATAAAGAAGGACTGTATTTCTTTTTGAATTAAGAAGTTTTAACCCACCACTCAAACCATAGTGTCCTAAGAAGCATGTCCACAATCTCATGACACCACACAGCCCACTGCCACAGAACCATTCATCCTTCCTACTCCTTGCCTGCATTCAGTTAAAGAAGTCATTCTTGGTACAAATCAATAGTGCGTGTCCGAGATGAGAAGATCTCCCCACTCAGGCAGAGTTTCAGTGCCTTTCTGAACCATCGGTAGGAAAAAACATAGATGATAGGGTTGCAGGCTGAATTGAAGTATTCAAGCCAAATAATGATGTCAAAGATCAGTGGTGGTGTGATGAAGTTAAGAAGGCTGTCAACCAGCGTGTCAATGATGAAGGGAAGCCAACACAAGAGGAATATCCCCACAGCGATGCCCAGAGTCTTGGCAGCTTTTCTTTCACGTTTGGTAGCCCCAGCCAGGTTTTTGCTCAAGGTGTTGATCTGTTGAGCCTGCCTTGTGGCAACCACAAAAATCTTCACATACAAGCTGATCATGATGAGGCAGGGGAAAAAGAACATAGGAAAGTTTAGCCAGCCCCAAAACTTATTGAATAGCAGTTGGCAACTGCCAACACAAGGCATCTCTTCCAGCCACTGACTGAGCGCATTCTCTACCACATCTGTGTAGAGGAAGAAGGCAGTGTAAACTGCTGGGATCCCCCACCCTGCCAGGATGTACCTGACGGCCACCCTGACCGTGAACTTGGAGGGATAGATCAGGGGCTCGCAGATGGCACAGTGGCGGTCAATGGAAATGAAACAGAGATGGAAGATGGAGGTGAGGCAGAAGAGGGTGTCCAAGTAGGTATGCAGGCGGCAGAGGAAGTCTCCAAAGTACCAGCAGCTCTCTACTGAGCGAACGATGCTGAGGGGCATCACTAGCAGACCCAGAAACATATCAGCCAGGGCCAGGGAGAGCAGCAAGAAGTTGGTGGGGGAGTGAAGCACTTTGAAGTAGGACACAGCAAACACCACAAATAAATTTCCTAGGACCGTAATCAGCATGCCTGATGCACAGGCCAGGTAGATGGCCAACCGAATGTCCAGAGGATGGATTGTCCTGGGGCAAGACCCATTCACCTGGTAGCAGAACGCTGTGGAATGTTCTTCAGCACCTTGGATGAGGACAGCGCTCATTTATGATTTCTTCTTTTCCTCTCTCTCTGGGAACTGGCCACCTGTCCCACCCCCCAAAAAAAGATATAAAAGAGAAACTGAAGAGTGGTTTGGAACCTAGTGCAATTTCCTGCGGTACTGAATAAAATGTGCTCCAAAAATCAAAACTACTTGGGATTTAAGATCTCCTAAGAGTCACTTTTCTGCTAACTCTGTTTTGTCTGACTGGGCACTTTTGAAATTAGTGTAGACTATATCTTCAAGAAAAAGAAGAAGAATGTAAGCTAAATGTTCCCACAAAGACAAAACAGGCAATGTCACAGTAGGCGTTATACAATTATTGAGAGGGTGCCTCTGCCATTTTGATAAGCTCACCCATTGTCAAGTGTAAAGTGAGACTTTAAGTTATCAGTCTGAACCAAAGGAAGAATTCATTCTTTGTAACAAATCATCACTTGGGGAAGGAGTAACTTCTGGCTCCTCCCTTCAAGACTTAAATAAAATGACAGTAAAATCAACAGCTTTTTAATTACATGTCCACTTTCCCAAGAAAATAATTCAAAATGCAAATAATTAAAAGAATAGAGAATGACCCCATTTCAGTTCTGCTGCTGCACAATTCTTAAAGAGACCACACATTGTTCATACATCTCTAAAGAGCTATGTGGTTTGAAAAAGTATTTCTTCTATCTTAACACTAACTTGTGAAATTTTAAACAAGTTCTAATAAGATGAATTCAATGTTTTTAAGCTGCTTACATAGGTAGGAATCAGAATCACTTCATCAGAAGAAGCCTTTCTTGTAGCAGGTGAACATAGGTATGTAGAATTCTCTCCCAGCAGCAAAGAGGACAGATGTGCAAACAGGATATTATTTTATACTCCAAATAGAAACTAGTCCTCAGTGTGGTATGTCACACAAATGAGGGCTAGAGGAGCACCAAGGGACCTAATTTGCACTACTCACAAGTGTCAGTAGATTGAGGCTCCTACTTGGGACAGGATCATTTATCCTGCCAATTAATTAGAGGTAATTAAAGACACTGTTATTATATGTTCTTTAGTTTTATTTTTGGTAAGCTTCATATATCCCTTCTGCTTTAGGATTATTCGTGTACACTTTTTTCAACAAAATAATTGAGAATAATTGATCATAAGCCCTTTGGTTTGTGACCCCCACATTGGATTCATCATTTTTTTTTTTTTTTTAGCTCTTATGTTTTATCTTGGTTAAAGAAATCACAGTAGATGAGATGTGTTCCCTGAACACAGCAGCTAGATTCTGGTTCAGTTACTGCTTGGGTCATGATTTATACCCTTCATCCCTCTGTCTCCTAATAGGTAAGAGTACCTATAATTATACTTAAATGTCCCTACTTCACATGGATATTATCAAGGAAAATAATATATTCAACCATATTCTGCTCTCTCTGATTTTTGGTACCAAACCTCCAGAGGATGAAATGCCTCTTTATGGCCTTAGAGAGATCATTACACAATATAAGTCAAAATGACATTGCAAAAAATGACATAATTCTAAAGGTGACAAGAGATTACATCTGCCAGCAGAGCCTTTCATAGAAGGTGTAGAGGTCAAAAAGAATGAAGGAAAGAACATGAAAAAAAAAAAAAATGAAGGAAGTTGGCAGGCATCTCTACCTTCTCTACAAAGCCTGGGCTAACCCCAGTAGTGATTGCTGGAAATTTGCCTTGTACCAAGTCCATATGCACAGATGCAGATTTCTGACTCCAGAACTTGATAATCAGACCAGGAAGGATCCTGCGTTATCAAAAAACCATGACACCCCTCAGTTTATAAGACATAGTCCATCTGCGATCAGCCAGGAAGTCCTACAGCTCTAAAGTATAATGTGACCAAGAGTGTGTGAAAAATAGGGACAAATCCCTTACAAATAAAATAAGGCCTGAAGGAGGAAATTCTCTCTTAAAAAAAAAAAAAAACTTTTGTGTTTTTTTGTTTGTTTGGGGGGATGTATTACATCAAATCTGAAATGCAATATGCAATCACAAGTCTATTTGGAGAAACAGAAATTAAAAAGACTATTTCTAGTTTTGTGATCCCTAGATCAGAGATTACCTAATTCTCTGTACCCAGTATTCTCATCCATTAATTGAGTATAATACACTACCTACACCACAGTTTTATCATGACGATGAATGAATGTTAAGAATAGTTCCTGTCACAGAGTAAGCAGAATTGGACAGACAAGAGTATGTGTGGACCCCGTGTCAACCCCCCTAAGTTAGGGCTCTCGTCCCCTCTTCCACTCCCTTTCAGAAATACATTCCAGTTACATAACAGCTAGGAGGAAAAGTCATTGGAGTCTAGAGCCTTTAGGTTTTCTTGTTTATCTCAGGACTCAGTGATGTTCCTTTCCACCAGCTTTCCCCAAAGGGCTATTTATTTTAAGAAATAGGAAATAAGTGTAAGTGAAATGTTTATGAGATGGTCAACGTGTTGTTTAGATTTAGGATTTTAACAATTAGTCTTGCTATTTTAATATCACTAAAGTCAGTAGTCTAGGCCACAAGACAGGAATATTAATGTTTTCCCCTCCAAAGCAATGTCAGACTCCCTTGAAATAAACTATGAGTTTTAGTCCAGCAGAGAGAAAGGCGACTAGGCAATCTTCTAAAAAAGAAAAAAATCTAACCAACGATCTTCAAGGAATGCGTAAATCTTCAGCAAAGTTAGGGACAGTCAGTTAGTAAGTGCTTAAGAATTGCCTCTGCTCGTTTTTGTAGTCTAAAACAGCAATCAAGTTGACTAGGGTCTGAGGAAGTGAGGGCTTTCTTTTCTTTTCTTTTCCTTTCTTTTCTTTATTCTATCAGAAATAATTGTTTAAAAAAACAAAAAGTCCCTTGAGGATAAATAAATATATAAGCTATTTCATAACATGTTTAAAGAGTATAAATTTTCCAGTTTTTGGTAGCCCCTCTGTAATCCATAGACCAATTAAATGCATATAAAAGGGAAAATGTAGGTTAGCAGTAGAAGAAGTAAAAACCATGGGATTTATCAAGAGATAGACTTTGGCTTTGAATCTTCTAATATTGGAGAAGTTGCATAATCTCTTAAAGGAACTGGGGTTTGAGCTAGAGGTTATAGGGAATGCTAAGATTAGATATTTCAGTGGTTGGAAATGGCTCCCTTGTTCAATCTGATGGCACATTGCTTTGACAGTTTTCCCTCTACTCCAAGCTGGGCAAAAATTTCCTCCTCCATATTTCCATAGCTTATTGTGCCTGGCTCTATCACAGAACATATTACCATGTTGTGTAATTAAGTGGCTATGTCTCTCCTATTAGACTGTAACTCCCTTGAAGCCAGGATTTCAGTTTTATTCATCTCTGAACCACAAACACTCAAAGTAGCCCTTGGCACATAGTAGATGCTCAGTGCATGTTTATTGAACTGAATGGTTTTCAATACAGAGAGCACAGTGTCCATGGCAGCCATCGTCCTCCTGAGATAATGGCTGCTCTAGTCAACCTAGATACATTCTGGAAAGAGGAACATTGGATTTGGAATAATAATGGAATGATTCACTTTTCCTAGGACTAGCCACCTCCCCCTTGGGAAGAGCTTGTGGTTTTGTTTTGAGTAATAATTGAGCTGATGTTCACGGGCAACTTTTGTACATGACAAAAGTTCTTCATGAAGGTAAGGAGTGATTATAACTACAACAAAAGCTTCCACTTGCTCTTTCATTTCTCCTCTGTTTATCTATGCTTTTAGTGGGCAAAAGAAAATGCTGGCCTACAAAAAGTACCCGTGGCCTCAGATCTGAGTTCCTTGATACTGTCACATGTTTTATGCTATTCTGAGAGCAAACGACAAAATGAGTTATGTACTGAGTGAAGGGCTGCCCTTCCTGTTCAGTCCCTAGGTTCTAGCAATTCAACCACCTTGTTGAATCCTTAAAGAGGAAGGAAGATTCATCATGGAAAGCTGATGGTAAAACGTTCCTGCCATCCTGCAGTGCTCTATTACCCCATCAGATGCAGGAAGGAGTTCTCGCTCAGCCTAACTCCTCCTGCTTCTTTGAGTCTTCAAACAGAAGGAGTACCCTAGCCTCTGGCATGTTGCCTTCAGGATTAGGGGCAGAGGAAATTGCCTCCTGAAGGACTGTATTCCTACAACCATTAAAGAATAAACCAAATCTCCACTAAGCATCTCAAAACCTAATTTTGATTTCAAATCCTATCCTTTGATAATAATGATAATTTGCTGAAACATCTCAAGACCTAAATATGCTATATTCAAATGACCAAATAATAAATACAGTCCTCAGCAGACACTTTTTAAAAAATAAATCTATTTATTTGAGAGAGAGTGAGAAAGAGAGCACACAAGCAGGAAGAAGGGCAGAGAGAGGGAGAAGCAGACTCCCCGCTGAGCAAGGACCCTGATGTGGGGCTCCATCCCAGGATCCAGGGACCATGATCCAAGCCCAAGGCAGATGCCCAGTCAACTGAACCACCCAGGTGCCCCACTGGAGGTTCTTAATATTCAGCAGAACATGCAGATCCAGAGAGTATTGGAGTTCTCAACCTGATAGAGATACTATTAAATGTGTTTTGGAGTAGTGAGTCACTCCCAATAAATAGTTTATAGTGAGGATAGAGTCAAAAAAGCAAAAATGTTCACAATAGCATTTAAGATTTACATATTTGTGTGTATATATATGTATATATTATATATTATATTACAAATATTCATTATGTTTTATATGATTATGTTTCTATAATTTATGCATAATTATACAAAATTATATAAATAATTTCATACATAATCATATAAAAGTCTATAATTATATAATTACATATCATTATATGTATTATATGATAATACTATATATAATTATATTAAATTTATATAAATATATATATGTAAACATTAGAAACCTGTATGGTTAGGATGTCCTGCCTGGATGTGTGATATCATATGGCCAGATCATAGAATGGAGGGGTTTGCTTAACCAAATATTCTGATATAACTATAAGAATTATTGTAATAAAATGCACTTAACATTAAAACCTCTGCTAATGGTAGCAAGTTTTCTCTTTAACTTATCAGTGTCTGAAGGTTATCATTCTGAAAAGCAACCTTCCTTCCTATAAAAGTAGGCCAAGTTATAAATAAAACGCAACAGCTGCATATAAACAGTTCTAAGTTTGCAGATATATTCTACTTGGCTGGAAGAGTCCTTCTGTTGAATATCTGCATTTGAGAAATTTCCCAATCTGGATTACAAGATAGTGAGCAATATTTCTATATGACCAAATCATTCTATGAAGCACTTCTGCTAGTGAGTCACTAGAAAAGGGAAGGGAAGATCTTATTTCTATTCTCAGGAAGCTCACTCTATGAGCACTCTATGAATGCTTCTATTTTAAAGGTTGCAAATGTTTCTGAGTCAATAAGTCATTTTCCTCTAAGCACCTCTGTGGCCCTGTCCCCACCTTCCCTAATAGAATATTGTTCACATATGACCAAAGGAAGAGGAATTAAATTCAGTTCAATTTCTTCTTTATAAATAGGTTCTTTCTTCCATCTTCTCTCCCAAGAGAAGGAGCCCCCGCTTGTCTAACCTTATACTTGTTTATTTCTGTGAATCTGAGTAATTCTCATTTTCTTCAGGGTTTCTATGTTTCTGTTATCCAGTGAACATGTTCAAAGATTTTTGTGGAAAAGGAACCATATCAGACACTGTGGGATAAAAAAATGGAAAATAGAAAGGTATAGCATCATGGAAAAGACTTTTCTAGTCTAGTGAGGAACCAACACACCCGTGTACTTTCAACTCTGGTACAAAGCAGGAGTCAGAGAAACAGCTTTGGGGTGGTAAGGTGTGCACAGAGGGAAGATGCTGGATATGTTGAGTTTGAGATCTTGATGGAGCATTCAGAAAGATACTTCATTGGTAATAAGAAATGAGGGACTCAAGTTTGGAAGAAATAATACAGCTGGAAATAAATATATTTGAAAAAAGTGTACATAGATACGAATATTGAGGCTTTGCGCTTAGCTAAGATTAAAGCAGGGCTTCTCAACCACGGAACTCTTGAAGTTTGGGGCCAGATAATCTTTTTTTTTTTTTTTTAAAGATTTTATTTATTTATTTGACAGAGAGAGATCACAAGCAGGCAGAGAGGCAGACAGAGAGAGAGAGGAGGAAGCAGGCTCCATGCTGAGCAGAGAGCCCGATGTGGGCCTCTATTCCAGGACCCTGAGATCATGACCTGAGCCGAAGGCAGCGGCTTAACCCACTGAGCCACCCAGGGCCCCCAGATAATCTTTTTACGTGGGGGCTGCTCTGTGCATTGTAGACAGTTGAGCCGTGTTCCTCAGCTCTACCTTCTAGATGTCAGTAGCACTTCCTCCCTGACTGTGAAAACTAAAAATGTCTCCTGACATTGCCAAAGGTCCACAAGGGGAAAATTTGTCCCTGATGGAGAAGAACCATCAAATTAGGGTGATGGACTGAAGGGTGAAAAGAAGATTGTAAAGGACAAAATAAGTTTATGGGGTAGAAAGAAGAGAAAGACAGAAAGAGATGTGAAGAGACATTTGAGGCAGTAAGTATTATCCTAGAACTCTGGGGTAGGGCAGGAACTTCAGTTTGTGAATGAAGATCAAGCTTGGTGAATAATTCGTATGTACACACAGACACTTAAAGAGGTGGAAATACCACCTATATGTTTATACACATGTTCTCTCTCCATATATATGTGTGTGTGTATATATATACACACACATTACATATTGGGAGAAAGAAAAAATATATTCCTAAACTCTTTCTTTATTCATTCTTCATATAAAAAAGACTTTAATCAAAAATCACAAAACTCACAGCAATCCTTTTTGAAAGAGGTTTAAGTCAAAAACACCACCACCAAACACCAAAAAAAAAAAAAAAAAAGTAGCTGCGCCTGTCTGCTTCCTTCTCCCCTTCACATTCACATCACTCACATGCTCAATAATCTAGGTTCCCAGTGTACTCAAGCTCACTCTCCCACTCCTCTAAGATATAACAATAATCTTAAGGAAGACTTAGATTAACCCAGTGTGGCTGCCAGTGAGTGTGAAGATCAAATAACTGTGTCTCCTCCTCCGATGTTTACAAGAAAAAAAGAGGATCCCCATTTGATTTAAAACAAAGAGATGAAACTCCAAATCTTGGTAAATTCAGGAATCAGCAAACCATGGGACAGAATTTCTTTTTATTGGAGCTGCCTTCCCCAGAACTTCCAGAAATCGACCAGTTTGGTAGCTCTGGTACGCCCAGAAAGCTAGATCTATTCCTCCTGTTTAGGTGTCTGACACCAACACGAAGACTATCTTTATCCAGCAAGTCCATGGCCCTACCTTTGGGGGAAAGAGCATCCAAGACACCCTGACCAAAAAATAATCTTGGAGAATGGCGAACATTACCTAAGCATCTGTAGGAAATAGGTTTAGGGAAGAAGAGTCAGGCTGGAAGATGGTTCCCGTGACAATCATCCTCAAAGCCTTGCGAAACCAGGGATAAAACATACCGTATATAATGGGATTGAAAGTGGAATTGAAATAACCCAACCAGAGGAAGGCATTGTATAAATCTTCAGGAGTTGTAAAATTAATGAAAGGGTCTGTGATCGTCAAGACAAAAAAGGGCAGCCAGCACAGCACAAACACTCCCATGACTATGCTTAAAGTCTTGGTGGCCTTGCTTTCCTTTTTGGATGATACTTTCATTTTGCTTTCTGACCCTGCCTGTTTCCTGGTAGGACCCGTGCCAATTTGCCTAGCATGCTTCCTAGCTACTGTGAAAATGTGTACGTAAATCCCCACCATTACAATCCCAGGGAGAAAAAAGGCTATAAAGGAGGCCAGCACCCCCCAGAGCTTGTTAAATATCAATACACACAAACCTGTACAGTCAATGGCTGCAACAAAGTCTTCTGCACCAATTATGTTGAACTCTGAGAATACCAGGCCAAAGGCAAAAAAGATGGGGATGGACCAACTGATGAACAGAAAGACCTCTATTACAGGGATGGTGATTTTGGTGACATAATGCAAAGGATCACAGACAGCATAGTAGCGGTCCACAGAGATGAAGCAGAGGTGAAAAATAGACGTGGTACAGAGCATGATGTCACAGCAGCTGTGGACTTTGCAAAAGAGGTCTCCAAAATACCAGCAGGACTCGATGGACCTGACCATACTGAAAGGCATGACCACACAGCTCAACAAAAAGTCCGTGGTGGCCATGGAGAGGATCAGGAAGTTGGTTGGGGATTGGAGCTGCTTGAAGTGGGCGATGGAAATGATCACAACCAGGTTGCCCATCATGGTCATCACTATAGCACCAATCATGACAATGTACATGGTACACGCACTCAACACAGACCTCCCATTTCTAGGGCACGAGTTGTTGACCAAAGCAAAGCAAAATTGTTCTTCTGGAGGGTGCCAAAGATCAGGTGAATCCATCGTCTTTGTCCTGTGGATACTATTAGTCTTCTCCCAAAACACTATGTTTCTCTCCTTTCTATAAAAGAAAGAGGAAAAATAATGAAAATTGTTGGTGGACCAATTTTCTGAAAGGCCCAGCTAGCTGTCATTCTAATCCCAAGCTGAACTCCCTATCTACCAAGAGTATTGCTTCCTAAATTTTAATGTACACAGGAATCACCTAGGATCGTTTTAAAACATAGATTCTGATTCTGGGATGGAGGTTGAGAGTCTGCATTTCTCACTGGCTCTCTGGAGATGCCCCTACTAGTAGTCTAAAGACTGTCCCTTAACTAGGAAGGAACTAAAGGCAACTAAATTAATATTGTCACCCAATGTCTAAGTAACCCAGTTATAACCACCTAAGCAACCTAGGTAAATGCCCATGTTCTGGTTGCACTACTGGGAAGCCCTTACTCTGGATTCTAAATCTAGAGACAGATCGAGAATCCCCTCAAGAATAACCAGAACCTAAGGAACTATTAATCAGTGTTTAGCTCAAACAATAATTAGAGTCTAAAGATTGTGCTTTTTTTCATTCCTTAATTTCTCTTGTGGGTATTAGCATATGCTTTGGATCCTGTTGCTTGCTATGTCCTATTCAATTTAAGAAATATTTCTCTTTCCAACGTGAATATGGTTTTTTGCATTTAGAGCAATTTATGGTAAACCGAAAATGTGCTAAAGCCTACAAAATTATAGGCATGAGTAATCTCAGAAGAAAGGAGGAGGAAATACTGAAATGAAAGATTCTGTAAATCTCATGGGTTATCTCCTTTCATATAGCAACTGCATCCATGAATTCAAATTTAAGTTGAGGTCTCCTGTCCACAGATTGCAAGGCTTCTATTGGTAACAAATTTGACACACAAGCGTGCTCATTGTTTAAACTGTCACTTACATAACTGATGCTGTTGTCCTGAAAATGGAGAATGATGAGACTGAC
The DNA here is from genome assembly GCF_020171115.1 of Neogale vison. Classification (NCBI taxonomy): domain Eukaryota; kingdom Metazoa; phylum Chordata; class Mammalia; order Carnivora; family Mustelidae; genus Neogale; species Neogale vison. Next base: position 68,629,048 of record NC_058091.1, on the reverse strand, counting down.
TTACTCAGAGTAGGACTGAGGTTTGATTTGTTTTTCCAGGGACAAGACTGGATGTATGACTCTGACGACCAACGACAAGCATTACTGAGATCTAAAGCCAGGTTGCAGAAATGCACTTTGGCCTGAGAAGAATACATTAAATGAGAATATAAGTATCTTTGAAAATAATTTACCATATTTGCTACTATAGCTCAGCAATTTTTTCTATTGTGTATTATTTGACATTTTTTAAAAATTATTTGACATTGTAACACTCTGGCACATTTTATTTGGATATAATAATTTAACTTCTCAGATTATCATTTTTCTTTACATGGGTTTTAATTGTGCCAATCAAATATCATGCAATGGAGTTGAACTTGAGAAACCCAAACACAGAGAAGTAAGAAGCAAAAAGGACGAAGACTTATTCCAGTCCTTTTTAGACTAGATTATCAACTTTGGAACAAACAGTACAAATTATCTGATCACTTATCACTTAAGCCATAAAATACTGAATATTTTGAAGACTTTTTTTTTTTAAGATGGTGTCTTTTTTTTTTTTTTTACGAATTTATTTATTTATTTGACAGAGATCACAAGTAGGAAGAGAGGCAGGCGGGGGGGGGGGGGGGGGGCGCGTGGGCGGGTGCGGGAAGCAGGCTCTCCTCTGAGCAGAGAGCCCAAGGCAGGGCTCAATCCCAGGACCCTGAGATCATGACCTGAGCCAAAGGCTCAGAGACCTGAGCCACCCAGGTGTCCCTGAATATATTAAAGTCTTAAAACCAAATTAACTTCTTTAATAAATTAACTTTATTCTGCTTTTTATTTTCTTTGTTTTTGTGAATTTAAAATTTTTCTTTAATTCTTTTTAAAATTATCTTTAAAGGTAGCTAACAAGTACCACATAATTAATCATTTGTCACTGTCTTTCCATAAACACAGCATTCCTTTTACAAATTATACTCTTCAATAGTTCATGGTATAATTTGGGGAGTTTGAATTTATTTTTGACATCTTAATGCTTGAAAGAATTGCTATAACTTAAACTCTTGGGTTTGTAAAGTGAATGTCATTTATTTCCTCTTACTTATATTGTGTGGGAGGAAAGAAGGTATGAAACAGCTTCCTGAACTTAATCTCAAGTTTCTGGCCCAAGGTTATCTCTATCAGGGAAGCCTTTAAACATTTAAGTGTTAGAGCAAGACAAAAAGAGTAAGACCCACACATTTACTTAAAAAGTTATTACATGAATGAATTGGGAAGGTAATGTCAAAGGTAATAATACCTTAAGCCTCTACCTGTAGTTTTTGGTCCCAAATTACAAAAGCAAATGTGGCTGCTGGTCTCCTGCTTCCTTAAACAAGGGAAGTGTCATGAGATCAAGCGCAATGAGGGTTTTGTTTTTTATTTAAGAACATAGCAGAATAGGTTCCTTTACTTTGAAGATGCACTTCCAAAACCAATACAGTAATTTTAATACAATAATTATAAACAAAGTTAAACCCACTATGACATCTCACTTTTATCAGAGACTATTATTGTTATAACTTTTATTTTTTCATTATTATTTTTTAACCAATAACATTTCCAGGGGCCAAATGAACGACAACATTGTTAACCATCACAGGATGCACACATAGGAAATTATTAGTCACTTTTGCTGGGAAGTAATAAGAAATATTTGCATGGGGCGCCTGGGTGGCTCAGTGGGTTAAAGCCTCTGCCTTCGGCTCAGGTCATGGTCCCAGGGTCCTGGGATCGAGCCCCGAGTCGGGCTGTCTGCTCTGCAGGGAGCCTGCTTCCTCCCCTCTCTCTCTGCCTGCCTCTCTGCCTACTTGTGACCTCTCTCTGTCAAATAAATAGATAAAATCTTAAAAAAAAAAAAAAGAAAGAAAGAAAGAAAGAAACATTTGCAAACAACTCTGGAGAGGAAGAAGACTTGTATTATCTTTAATTTCAAACTTAATTCCTTGAGGAGAAAGATAACATAAACAGACACAAAGGACCCAGAAAGAATGATTTCCTTGGAATTACAAAGAAAAAACGAAAAAGGACTCACATAATAATTTCCGTTAAACATCAAATACCTAAAATTCTAATAATATATATGTATTTCCCCCAAATAAGAAGGACAATATCCATCAGGCTCAATAATGTATTATAAATAAAGTGGAAATTTTAGCAAAGGACATATCACACCTGCTTCATCGGGCGTGATTTTTCTTCCCTTTGTTGGTGACATAGCTCAGCCGTTTTACCTCTGAGACTATTTCTGTGGGGGAAAAGGACTTCTTTTGATGTATCTCACTCATACAATAGTTTCTTAGGTAAGTGAACTTACTTGTGAAGTAGATTTCAGAAAGAACTGCTGTGGGTCCTCCTATCATTGCCACTTTAGAATTTCCATGATTTAAAAAAAATGATCCAGTTTTATTTTTTAGGTCAGTATTTTAAGGTTGGTTCCTTTCAACATGCAAAAAATTAAAAAAAAAATACAAGGATAAATGCATCTGATCTTTTTCTTCTTCTCTGGCTTACCAGAGTTTGTCTAAAGAGGTAATTTGGAGCTGAAATCTTTGAGAGATGAATTGTCTGCTGTGCTAAGGTTTCTTACCATGCAACTGGGCATTGCGCCTCGCCGGCTCTCCTCTTTGCTGATATTCGACCAGAAAAGGCACAACAGCCCAAGCTCTTAGGAATAGACTCTTGGCAGATTAGCTGTCGTCAGTACATATACACAGAATATGCCTCCTGAGGCTGCATTACCTACTTGGTCCTACTTTGGACAGGTGTGTCCTGTAACAACATTCAGTGTGCTGCCCGAGAAGTGATTACAGCAGGTCACCGGAGAATTAATTGGCTCTGGGAGGGTGAATCCGTTTATGTGACTATTTCTTTGACCTCACAGAAGGCCGACGTGGAGAAAAATGAAAGGAAGGGAGGAAGGGGGGAAGGGAGGATAAGGAAAGAAGGAAGAGTAAGGAAGAAGAAAACTTAGTTAAAATTCAAAAAGTGCTCACTCCACTTTTTACCAAATGATAGACATTTTTAAACACTTTAATCCCGGGGCACCTGGGTGGCAGTCAGTTAAGCTCCCAACTCGTGGTTTCAGCTAAGGTCATGATGTAGGGTCCTGGCGTTGAGCCCTACTTGGGCTCTGTGCTCAGCGGGGAGCCTGCTTGAGAGTTTCTCTCTCTCTCTCTCTCTCTCTCTCTCTGCCCCTCCCACTCAGGCTCACTGCTCTCTCTCTAAAATAAATCAACAAAATCGTTAGAAAAATAAATAAGTAAAATAAAATGCACAACAGACCACATCACTTAAAAAGAAAATAAAAATTAAATACTTTAATCCCTAGTGAAAATTTGATTTATTTGTACCTTTTCCTTTTGCCGCCCTGCACAGTTCAGTGATATTCACACTGCAGTAAAGTCCATCATTTTCCAAATGAAGGTCTCAGCCAGACAAAAAGCACTAAGAACCATGTTTCAAACCAACCAAATGGAAAGTGAAAACTGCTGTCACCACGTGGGTGTTTTCATGAACCCTGAGGGAAAGTGTTTCTATTAGTGTACTACAGTTCTAAACGACAAGCTTCAGGTTGTTTACATTGATAACTTTGTCATTCGTCAAGGACACAAACTTGTTATATCTCAATACTCAATGCTTTAGACAACATCAGAGATTCAGTATTTATAAAAAAAAATAAAATAAAATTATTTGTATTTAAGCTAACTAGTAAAAATCAACTTTATTTTGTCCTCTGAGGATTTTTCTTTATACAATGAAAAGCCTCAGTGAATGGGGTTGGTTAGAAGATTTTGCGTTTTCTTTTTATGCTCATCTGGGTTTACAAAACTTTTCCTTCCAAACTTCTTCCTAGACAGAGCACTAATAACATCATAGTTTATTTTTATGAATTTTTGTTGCATCAGGAAGATGCAACATCAAGTAAGAAAAATAAAAAGGGAAATTATTATTTTAACTGAAAGAAATTCTTTATGAAACTGTTTTAAGAGATACTGGAGGACTTAGGACCGGTTAATGGCTTGTCCAGGCTCCAGCTGAGGCTCAAATGTATGAAAATAACTCCTCAGGGAGCTTTTGAGATGATAGCACAGAGAGAGACTTGGCTGCTGCAGTCAGGTTCTGAGCTGTCTGACCCATCATCAAAACTCTCCCGGGGCTCCACGGGGGCCAAGAAGACGACTGGAACACCAGGACTTGGTTTTTACGGAAAGAACTTAGTTTGCCAAAGGAAAAACAATGGCATCCTTTGGATCTTAGGAAGAGCTTTTCTGTCCTTGGCATTCATTTACCAGTGAACCCCTCAGCTGCTCACCCCCAAGATGAGTGAAGTAGTATAGGTCAGAGTATAAATAAGAAGAAAGTCAAAGAAATAAGAAGAAAGTGATATAGAATAAAATGAAGATTGAACAATAAGTAAAAAAGAAAGGACGAAAGGAGAGAAGGAAGGAAGGAGAAACAAACCAGATTAATAGGTACTTGAAACTGCACATTTGATTTTTCAATAGGATTTTCTTCATTCACCAAAGAACTAATAGATCTAAATTAAACGAAAAATAGTTTCAGGTTAGGTATATTATTCTTGAAAAGCTTTGCAAAATATCTGGTCATCTCTTCTTATGTTTCCTTTTCCCCACTAGGGTTCAAATTTCTAGAGGACAGGGTTTAATTCCAGTTTATCACTGTGTTCTGTTCTGTAGGTCTCCGGGTAGGCATGGGTCACTATGCTCTGTACTCAATCACAGAAGGAGAAGTGAAGGGATACAACGGGATCACTGCGATGCAGTAAAATGAATATCAAAAAGCAAACAACTGAAGTATTTCCTGATATATGGCAATGAATTTACATGTGCTTGCATGGATATTTAAGTTATGATATTTTCAAATAATGGATATTTTACAGACTTTTGGAAAAATTATGCAAAATCTTTTCCTGATGTAGAATGAACCCATAAGAGGTATATTAAGTGAAATAACCAAGAGGCAGAACAACATTAATAGGTATTTTGCCATTTTTTTTAAAGTGTGAGAGAACAGAATGTGCATATATGATTGTTTGTGTATGTCTACAAAGACATGTAGGAAAGTGGTTGCCTCTAAAAAGGACATTTATAAGAGAAAAGAACTAAGATTAGAGGGAAATTTATTTTATAGTCTATAGACCTTGATTCCTTTTGCCTTTTTTCATATGCATGCACTCTTTTACAAAAATTAAAAATATTCTTAAGTAAGTTTTCTTTATCTTATTTTTCTTTATGCTATCCAAACATATTAATTAAAAATTTAGCGAGCTGTAGCAGAATTTAAAAACCCTTTTAACTCAGGCTCATGAAGGCTCTGAATTAGAGAAATGCAGTCATTCAAATCCATATTATTAACATAGTTTATGTTTAGTTTAAAGGAATCTTTGTATATTTGTCATTTTCAGTATTTGTAGTATTTAAGTGATCAGCAAATTAAGGTACTTATCACCATAGCTTTGTGATTCCCACTTGAAATATGTTATTAATTTTTTTTCTGTTTTACAATTCTTAATAAATTTTTTATTGTGGTACAACATACACCCAGTAAGTACACAAATATCAAGCATATAGCTTATGAGATATTTTTAATTTATTTTTTATTTTCAGCATAACAGTATTCATTATTTTTACACCACACCCAGTGCTCCATGCAATCTGCGCCCTCTCTATCCCACCACCTGGTTCCCCCAACCTCCCACTCCCCCGCCACTTCAAACCCCTCAGATTGTTTTTCAGAGTCCATAGTCTCTCATGGTTCACCTCCCCTTCCAATTTCCCCCAACTCCCTTCTCCTCTCTAACTCCCCATGTCCTCCATGCTATTTGTTATGCTCCACAAATAAGTGAAGCCATATGATAATTGACTCTCTCTGCTTGACTTATTTCACTCAGCATAATCTCTTCCAATCCCGTCCGTGTTGCTACAAAAGTTGGATATTCGTCCTTTCTGATGGAGGCAATATACTCAATAGTGTATATGGATCACATCTTCCTTATTCATTTGTCCGTAGAAGGGCATCTTGGTTCTCTCCACAGTTTGGCAACTGTGGCCATTGCTGCTATAAACATTGAGGTACAGATGGACCTTCTTTTCACTACATCTGTATCTTTGAGGTAAATACCCAGGAGTGCTATTGCAGGGTCATAGGGAAGCTCTATTTTTAATTTCTTGAGGAATCTCCACACTGTTCTCTGAAGAGGCTGCACCAACTTGCATTCTCACCAACAGTGGAAGAAGGTTCCCCTTTCTCCACGTCCCCTCCAACACATGTTGTTTCCTGTCTTGCTAATTTTGGCCATTCTAACTGGTGTAAGATACCACCAGTATTCTTCAAAGAGCTGGAGCAAATAACCCCAAAATTTGTATGGAATCAGAAGAGACCCTGATTCGCTAAGGAAATGTTGAAAAACAAAAATAAAACTGGGGGCATCATGTTACCTGATTTCAAGCTTTACTACAAAGCTTTGATCACCAAGACAGCATGGTACTGGCATAAAAACACACTTAGACCAGTGGAACAGAGTAGAGAGCCCAGATATGGACCCTCAACTCTATGGTCAAATAATCTTCGACAAAACAGGAAAAAATATACAGTGGAAAAAAGACAGTCTCTTCAATAAATGGTGCTGGGAAAACTGGACAGCTATATGCAGAAGAATGAAACTCGACCATTCTTTTGCACCGTACACAAAGATAAACTCAAAATGGATAAAAGACCTCAATGTGTGACAGGAATCCATCAGAATCCTAGAGGAGAACATAGGCAGTAATCTCTTTGATATCAGCCACAGCAACTTCTTTCAAGGTATGTCTCCAAAGGCAAAGGAAACGAAAGCGAAAATAAACTTTTGTGACTTCATCAAAATCAAAAGCTTCTGCACAGCAAAGGAAACAGTCAACAAAACAAAGAGGCAACCCACGGAATGGGAGAAGATATTTGCAAATGACAGTACAGACAAAAGGTTGATATCCAGGATCTATAAAGAACTCCTCAAACTCAACACATACAAAACAGATAATCATATCAAAAAATGGGCAGAAGATATGAACAGACACTTCTCCAATGAAGACATATAAATGGTTATCAGACACATGAAAAAATGTTCATCATCACTAGCCATCAGGGAGATTCAAATTAAAACCACATTGAGATATCACCTTACACCAGCTTATGAGATTTTAAATACATATAGATCTGTTCAGCCATAATGCAGATGAGACATAGACTATTTCCAGGATGCAGATGATTCCTCCTTGCCCCTTTTCAGTTACACCTCTCCCCAAGGACAAACCAAGTGGAAGGGAAGGGTGAGTAGCCACCAGGTAGGGCAAACAGAGAAATGGGTTACTGGGGGCCAGTGATGCCTTCAGAGAAGTGGGAACCCCAGGAGAATGACTAAATATGAAAATACAAAGGCCAAGTTGGACGTGGACAGACTTGATGCCTTTGGTGAGAATTTTAAAAACCTTATCTCAGAACAATGAAAAGCTACATTCACCATGTGTCTAGCAGGAAACAGATGATGTGGTCAACCTGGGTGACTGAGGAGAGTTTAATAAAGGGCTTATATACGAAGACATGGTCAGCATTAAGAAACCCAGCAAGAAACAGCCTAGCACCCAGGGACAGCAATAACACAGTGTCACCACCCTGCAGGGCCCAAAGTGCCTGGGCAAGGGCACTGGTTATGGGAATTTGAGGAGATGGCTGTATAGAGAGAGGGGTTCCACCTGACCTTTCCTGAAGGAAGTTCACCAACCCCAGGGCAATGTGGCAGAGAGGTTGTCTGGGTTAAATACCTTCATTTCAACTTCCTTACATCCTGCAAGTACTTCTCATTGGTAAAATGCCCCTGGACATCCTGAGGCAAGGAAATCCCTTAATTCTTTTTTTTTTTAATTTTTAATTTATTATTATTTTTTTTTATAAACATATAATGTATTTTTATCCCCAGGGGTACAGGTCTGTGAATTGCCAAGTTTACACACTTCTGCTGTGAATTCACACTTCACAGCACTCACCATAGCACATACCCTCCCCAATGTCCATAACCCCACCCCCCTCTCCCAAACCCCCTCCCCCAAGCAACCCTCAGTTTGTTTTTTGAGATTAAGAGTCACTTATGGTTTGTCTCCCTCCTGATGCCATCTTGTTTCATTTATTCTTTTCCTACCCCCTTACCCCCGACGTTGCATCTCCACCTCCTCATATCAAGGCAATCATGTTAGTTGTCTTTCTCCGATTGACTTATTTCACTAAGCATGATACCCTCTAGATCCACCCATGTCGTCATAAATGGCAAGATTTCATTGTTTTTCATGGCTGCATAGTATTCCATTGTAAATATATACCACATCTTCTTTATCCATTCATCTGTTGATGGATATCTAGGTTCTTTCCATAGTTTGGCTATTGTAGACATTGCTACTATAAACATTCAGGTGCACGTGCCCCTTCGGATCACTACATTTGTATATTTAGGGTAAATACCCAGTAGTGCAATTGCTGGGTCATAGGGTAGTTCTATTTTCAACTTTTTGAGGAACCTCCATGCTATTGTCCAGAGTGGCTGCACCAACTTGCATTCCCACCAACAGTGTAGGAGGGTTCCCCTTTCTCCACATCCTCGCCAGCATCTGTCATTTCCTGACTTGTTAATTTTAGCCATTCTGACTGGTGTGAGGTGATATCTCATTGTGGTTTTGATTTGTGTTTCCCTGATGCCAAGTGATGTGGAGCACTTTTTCATGTGTCTGTTGGCCATCTGGATGTCTTTTTTGCAGAAATGTCTGTTCCTGTCTTCTGCCCATTTCTTGATTGGATTATTTATTCTTTGGGTGTTGAGTTTGCTAAGTTCTTTATAGATTTTGGACACTAGCCCTTTATCTGATATGTCATTTGCAAATATCTTCTCCCATTCTGTCAGTTGTCTTTTGGTTTTGTTCACTGTTTCCTTTGCTGTGCAAAAGCTTTTGATCTTGATGAAATTCCAATAGTTCAATTTTGCCCTTGCTTCCCTTGCCTTTGGTGATGTTTCTAGGAAGAATTTGGCAAGGCTGAGGTCGAAGAGGTTGCTGCCTGTGTTCTTCTCAAGGATTTTGATGGATTCCTTTCTCACATTGAGGTCTTTCATTCATTTTGAGTCTATTTTTGTGTGTGGTGTAAGGAAATGGTCCAGTTTCATTTTTCTGCATGTGGCCGTCCAATTTTTCCAACACCATTTATTGAAGAGGCTGTCTTTTTTCCATTGGACATTCTTTCTTGCTTTGTCAAAAATTAGCTTACCATAGGGTTGAGGGTCTATTTCTGGGCTCTCTATTCTGTTCCATTGATCTATGTGTCTGTTTTTGTGCCAGTACCATGCTGTCTTGATGATGACAGCTTTGTAATAGAGCTTGAGGTCAGGAATTGTGATGCCACCAACTTTGGCTTTCTTTTTCAATATTCCTTTGGCTATTCGAGGTCTTTTCTGGTTCCATATTAATTTTAGGATTATTTGTTCCATTTCTTTGAAAAAAAATGGGTGGGATTTTGGTAGGGATTGCATTCAATGTGTAGATTGCTTTAGGTAGCATAGACATTTTCACAATATTTGTCCTTCCAATTCAGGAGCATGGAACATTTTCCCATTTCTTTGTTTCTTTCTCAATTTCTTTCATGAGTACTTTATAGTTTTCTGAGTATAGATTCTTAGACTCTTTGGTTAGGTTTATTTCTAGGTATCTTACAGTTTGGGGTGCAATTGTAAATGGGATTGACTCAATTTATTTTTCTGCTGTCTTGTTGTTGGTGTAGAGAGATGTAACTGATTTCTGTGCATTGATTTTATATCCTGACACTTTGCTGAATTCCTGTATAAGTTCTAGCAGTTTTGGAGTGGAGTCTTTTGGGTTTTCCACATAAAGTATCATATCATCTGCAAAGAGTGAGTTTGACTTCTTCTTTGCCAATTTGGATGCATTTAATTTCTTTTTGTTGTCTGATTGCTGAGGCTAGGACTTCTAGTACTATGTTGAATAGCAGTGGTGATAATGGGCATCTCTGCCATGTTCCTGATCTTAGCGGAAAAGCTTTCAGTTTTTGAGAATGATATTTGCGGTGGTTTTTTCATGGATGGCTTTGATAATATTGATGTATGTGCCCTCTATCCCTACACTTTGAAGAGTTTTGATCAAGAAAGGATACTGTACTTTGTCAAATGCTTTTTCAGCATCTATTGAGAGTATCGTATGGTTCTTGTTCTTTCTTTTGTTAATGTATTGTATCACATTGATTGATTTGCGGATGTTGAACCAAACTTGCAGCCCTGGAATAAATCCCACTTGGTCGTGGTGAATAATCCTTTCAATGTACTGTTGAATTCTATTGGCTAGTATTTTGGTGAGAATTTTCGCATCTGTGTTCATCAAGGATATTGGTCTGTAATTCTCTTTTTTGATGGGATCCTTGTCTGGTTTTGGGATCAAGGTGATGTTGGCCTCATAAAATGATTTTGGAAGTTTTCCTTCCATTTCTACTTTTTGGAACAGTTTCAGGAGAATAGGAATTAGTTCTTCTTTAAATGTTTGGTAGAATTCCCCCGGGAAGCCGTCTGGCCCTGGGCTTTTGTTTGTTTGGAGATTTTTGATTGACTGTTTCAATCTCCTTACTGGTTATGGGTCTGTTCAGGCTTTCTATTTCTTCCTGGTTCAGTTGTGGTAGTTTATATGTCTCTAGGAATGCATCCATTTCTTCCAGATTGTCAAATTTGTTGGCATAGAGTTGCTCATAGTATGTTCTTATAATTGTCTGTATTTCTTTGGTGTTAGTTGTGATCTCTCCTCTTTCATTCATGATTTTATTTTTTGGGTCCTTTCTCTTTTCTTTTTGATAAGTCTGGCCAGAGGTTTATCAATCTTATTAATTCTTTCAAAGAACCAGCTCCTAATGTTGTTTATTTGGTCTATTGTTTTTTTTGTTTGTTTGTTTCTCTTTCATTGATTTCTGCTCTGATCTTTATGATTTCTCTTCTCCTGCTGGGTTTAGGGTTTCTTCCTTGTCCTTTCTCCAGCTCCTTTAGGTGTAGAGTTAGGTTGTGTACCTGAGACCTTTCTTGTTTCTTGAGAAAGGCTTGTACCGCTATATATTTTCCTCTCAGGACTGCCTTTGTTGTGTCCCACAGATTTTGAACTGTTGAGTTTTCATTATCATTTGTTTCCATGAATTTCTTCAATTCTTCTTTAATTTCCTGGTTGACCCATTCATTCTTTAGAAGGATGCCTTTTAATCTCCATGTATTTGGGTTCTTTCCAAATTTCCTCTTGTGATTGAGTTCTAGCTTCAGAGAATTTTGGTATGAAAATATGCAAGGAATGATCCCAGTCTTTTGATACCAGTTGAGACCTGATTTATGACCCAGTGTGTGATCTATTCTGGAGAATGTTCCATGTGCACTAGAGAAGAATGTGTATTCTGTTGCTTTGGGATGAAATGTTCTGAATATATCTGTGATGTCCATCTGGTCCAGTGTGTCATTTAAGGCCTTTATTTCCTTGTTGATCTTTTGCTTGGATGATCTGTCCATTTCAGTGAGGGGAGTGTTAAAGTCCCCTACCATTATTGTACTATTGTTGATGTGTTTCTTTGATTTTGTTATTAATTGGTCTATATAGTTGGCTGCTCCCACGTTAGGGACATAGATATTTAAAATTGTTAGATCTTCTTGTTGGACAGACCCTTTTGAGTATGATATAGTGTTCTTCCGCATCTCTTATTATAGTCTTTGGCTTAAAATCTAATTGATCTGATATAAGGATTGCCACCCCAGCTTTCTTCTAATGTCCATTAGCGTGGTAAATTGTTTTCCACCCCCTCACTTTAAATCTGGAGGTGTCTCTGGGTCTAAAATGAGTTTCTTATAGGCAACATATTGATGGGTTTTGTTTTTTTGTCCATTCTGATACCCTGTGTCTTTTGATTGGGGCATGTAGCCCATTAAAATTCAGGGTAACTATTGAGAGATATGAATTTAGTGCCATTGTATTGCCTGTCAGGTGACTGTTACTGTATATTGTCTCTGTTCCTTTCTGATCTACTACTTTAAGGCTCTCTCTTTGCTTAGAGGACCCCTTTCAATATTTCCTGTAGAGCTGGTTTGGAGTTTGCAAATTCTTTCAGTTTTTGTTTGTCCTGGAAGCTTTTAATCTCTCCTTCTATTTTCAATGATAGCCTAGCTGGATATAGTATTCTTGGCTGTATGTTTTTTTCATTTAGTGCTCTGAATATATCATGCCAGTTCTTTCTGGCCTGCCAGGTCTCTGTGGATAAGTCTGCTGCCAATTTAATATTTTTAGCATTGTATGTTACAGACTTCTTTTCCCGGGCTGCTTTCAGGATTTTCTCTTTGTCACTAAGACCTGTAAATTTTACTATTAGGTGACGGGTTGTGGACCTATTCTTGTTGATTTTGAGGGGGTTCTCTGCAACTCCTGGATTTTGATACTTGTTCTCTTTGCCATATTAGGGACATTCTCTACAATAATTCTCTCCAATATACCTTCTGCTCCCCTATCTCTTTCTTCTTCTTCTGGAATCCCAATTATTCTAATGTTGTTTTGTCTTATGGTGTCACTTATCTCTCAAAATCTCCCCTCATGGTCCACTAGCTGTTTGTTCCTCTTTTGCTCAGCTTCTTTATTCTCTGTCATTTGGTCTTCTGTATCACTAATTCTTTCTTCTGCCTCATTTATCCTAGCAGTAAGAGCCTCCATTTTTTATTGCATCTTGTTAATAGCTTTTTTGATTTCAACTTGGTTAGATTTTAGTTCTTTTATTTCTCCAGAATGGGCTTTTATCTCTCCAGAGAGGGTTTCTCTAATATCTTCCATGCCTTTTTTGAGCCCAGCTAGAACCTTGAGAATCATCATTCTGAACTCTAGATCGGACATATTACCAATGTCTGTACTGATTAGGTCCCTAGCCTTCAGTATTGCCTCTTGTTCTTTTTTTTGTGGCGAGTTTTTCTGCCTTGTCATTTTGTCCAGATAAGAGTATATGAAGGAGCAAATAAAATACTAAAAGGGTGGCAAAGGCCCCAGGAAAATGTGTTTTAACCAAATCAGAAGAGGGCCCAAATCATGGGGGGGAGAAAGGGGTTAAAAAGAAGTTCAGAAAAAAAAAATTAAAAAAAGAAAACAAATAAAGGAAAATATAAAAAAGAAAAGAATATATATATATATATATATATATTAGATAAACTAGTTTAAAAACGTTAAAAAAGAAATGGGTAAAAGTTAAAAAAAAATTAGCAGAAGAAAAAAAATTAAATTAAAAAAAATTGAATTAACCACAACACCAAAGAATCATGAGGAGAAAGCCATGAGTTCCATGCTTTGCTTTGTCCTCTTCTGGAATTCTGTTGCTCTCCTTGGTAGGTGAACTTGGTCTTGGCTGGATTTCTTGTTGATCTTCTCAGGGAGGGGCCTGTTGTAGTGCTTCTCAAGTGTCTTTGCCCGAGGCAGAATTGCATCGCCCTTCCCAGGGACTAGGCTAAGTAATCCCCTCAGGTTCCCTTTCAGGAGCTTTTGTCCCCTGAAGCTTTCCGTAGAGTTTCATAGGATAGGAATGAAAATGGCAGCCTCCCAGTCTCTGGCCCAGAGGAGCCAAGAGCTTGGGCCCCCACTCCTCAGTGTGCCCTCAGAGGAAAGAACCCAATGACTCCCATCTCCCTGGCCTCTGGCCGCACTCCTAGCTCACCCAGCCTGCCACCGGTTCAAGGTAACCCCCAGCTGAGAGCTCATTCCTCAGCTCTGTCTCTGTAGCTGGCTTCCCCAGTCCAAAACCTGTGAGCTCTGTGACACTCAGACACCCCCGATCCTCTGTGACCCTGCAGGACCTGGGGCCACAATGACCCCGCATGGGCTTCTCCCCAGTTTAGCCTCTGGAGCGATGTTCCTCAGTGGAGCAGACTTTTAAAAGTCCTGATTTAGTGCTCCATTTCTGCACCACTTGCCGGGAGCCGGCCCCTCCCCCTGCGGTCTATCTTCCTGTTGCTTTGGATTCACTTCTCCGCCAGTCCTACCTTTCAGAAAGTGGTCGATTTTCTGTTTCTAGAATTGCTGTTCTTCTTCTCTTCATTCTCTTGTTGTATTTGTAGGTGTTTGCAATGATTTGATAAGCTATCTAGCTGATCTCCTGCTACCTGATGTAGTCTCAGCCTGCTACTTCTCTGCCATCTTGACTCCGTCTCCCGAAATTCCTTAATTCTAATCCTAATCTGTGCTCCCTTCTAGGGAAAACAGAGGGAATCTAGTATAGAAACCATGGGAGATATTTGAGAGGATAGTCATTAATTTCAGATTAACTGCAGAGTGGATTGGAAAGCTGTGAAACCTCCAGCAAGAACACAAATTGACATGGATAGGAGGGGAGGTCTATTTACAGATGACTATGCATGTCCTTCATTGAGTAAATTAATGTCTATATCAATAAAAAGAGACAATTTGCCTATAGCCTAATAGCTATATATTTCATGCAGCTAGCTAGCTAAATCTATCCAAAGAGATGATTCCATTTCTATTCAGATAGATTTATATCTACAGACAGTACTAGTCTAACAGCCACATGCCATTGTCCCACATACTAAAAAGCTGGCCATCCCTGTAGTGATCCCTCCCTCCTTGGGAAACCCCTGATGCTATTTCTATGATAACCATACAGAGGTGGGGAAGGACACATAATCAAGGCTCTCTCCTTTGACCAAATTTTAATCAGGCCCCTTTAATCCCTGTACTTAGCTAGACCAGATCCTGGGCTTCCCTCTCTGCCTTTGTAAAATCCAGTTTGAGCAAGAATCCTGCTCAGTCAGTTCTGCAAAAATCTCCTACCCTTGGTATCTAACCAGCTTCAACCTCTGATCATTCTGGCCTGCCTTCAGCAAAAATTCTGATAAGCCAGTCTAGCAAGAATTCCCTTTAACCCTGGTGTTTCCTCTTAGTAATTTTCCACCCTCTGTCCCACACCCTATTCTTTGGGTGTAGATCCCCACTGGAGTTTGTGGGAGTCAGATTTGAGTCCAATCTCTCCTACAATACAAGCCATGCTGTAGTAGCCTCCCTTGAATAAAGTCTGTCTCACTACCTTTGATGAGGGGATGAATAATTTATTCCTTAACACACACACCATGTAGTGATTTTTTTTAAAGATTTTATTTTATTTATTTGACAGAGATTACAAGTAGGCAGAGAGGCAGGCAGAGAGAGAGAGGGTGAAGCAGGCTCCCTGCTGAGCAGAGAGCCAGATGCAGGGCTCAATCCCAGGACCCTGAGTTCATGACCCAAGCAGAAGGCTGAAGTCCAACCCACTGAGCCACCTAGGTGCCCCCATGATGTTTTTAAAATAGAGAAATAGTTCAGAAGTAGAGAAACAAATGAGACTTTTTAAAAAGATTTTATGTATATATTTGAGAGAGAGAGAGCAAGAAGATGGGTAGAGGAGGAAGGATAGAAAAGGAGAGAATCCCAAACAGACTCTTGCTGAGCACGGAGCCTGGGATGGGGCCCAATCTCACAACCCTGAGTTCATGACCCGAGCTGAAACTAAGAGTCTGACACTTAATTTCCTGAGCCACCCAGGGCACCCCCAAATGAGACTTTTAAAAGCAAGAACTGGGCACCTGGGTGGCTCAGTGGGTTAAGCCGCTGCCTTCGGCTCGGGTCGTGATCTCGGGGTCCTGGGATCAAGTCCCGCATCGGGCTCTCTGCTCCACAGGGAGCCTACTTCCTCCTCTCTCTTTCTCTGCCTGCCTCTCTGCCTACTTGTAATCTTTCTCTGTCAAATTAAATAAATAAAATCTTTAAAAATAAATAAATAAATAAATAAAAGCAAGAACTGAGAGGAAGTCAAAAGTAGTACAAGTATCACTGATAGGAAATATCTGTCACTACTGAAGTGGGGCAAGTCAGTTTTAAGGTCTTTATCTGTGGTAATCATTTTTTTTTTAAATAGTCTTTACACTCAGTGTGGGCTCGAACTCAGGACCCCAAGATCAAGAGTTGTATGCTCTATCAACCGAGTCAGCTGGGCACCCTGGTCCTCAACTGTGGGTCCACATGGAAGTATCCATCATCTTTTAGGATTCTCAGGAAAAAGGACCTGGGCAGTTCTACTCACACCTAATATCTCTCCCTGGAGACAGCCTAAAATGTTCTTCTCAAGACCAGCAGTTATATTGTATTAGTAAATATCCTTTGGGTGACATGAAAGTACTTCAATTATGCATGTTATGCACCTTTGCTTTTCTACCAACAAGTACAGGGAATGAAAATTGTAATGATGGTGAAGAGGAGTCATCTTTATGGAATCATATTGTCCTTCAAGGCACATGTTGAGTCTGGCTATTGTTCACAGTTGGATCTAGGACATGGTGTGTCAGGGAATGTGGAGAGAAGAACTTAGAAGAAAGTCAGAAAAAGCCAAAACTAAATTTTATTATTCTAAATTATCTAAATAACTAAATTATCCTGTTCCTGTTCTCAGGAACAGTCTGCCCTCTTTCTTCTCCTCTTCTTTTCCCTCCCACAATGTAATCCCATGTAGGAGAGGAAGAGGACATGGTTGCTACAAGTATTCATGTATTTTCCAATCTGGCAGGTAAAGCAAAGTTTCTGTTTGCTTCTTAATGTTTTACAGAAGAATCTCTAGAAGGATTTTCACCAAATATTAATGATCCAACTTAAATCATAGGCATTGTAGTGTGGATGAAATTTATTTGGCAGGACTCTAGGGAAACTTTTAGAAAAAGTGATTAAAACAAGTACAGGGTTTGTGATTGCTGGCTGTTAATGTAGACACACCATGCAGAGGAAGAAAGTAGAGACAAGGAAACAGGAAATCATTTCAAATATAAACCACAAAGTGAAAAATCACAAGAATAAAAGCACAAATTGCATATGATGATTTGTAATCAACAGCTTCTCCTATGGTTAGTTCTTTATAATAAGCTTCAGGGTGTCAGGAAATGGCTAAGTAATTTATGTAATGATGGTTAATAATTCTCCCAAGTCAAATGATAAAGTGGACTTCTAGTTGATAGTAAAGTCCAACCTTCTGTCCCACTTCTCCCATGGGTCCACAGCCCACAACAATCTTCTTTTGTCTGAATTTTATCTTTTTTATTTTTTTAAAGATTTTATTTATGTATTTGACAGACAGAGATCACAAGCAGGCAGAGAGGCAGGCAGAGAGAGAGGAGAAAGCAGGCTCCCCACTGAGCAGAGACCCTGATGTGGGGCGCCATCCCAGGACCCTGGGATCATGACCTGAGCCAAAGGCAGAGGCTTAACCCACTGAGCCACCCAGGCGCCCCTCTTGTCTGAATTTTAGAGTGGAATCAACAGCCAAAACCATTAACACTTGATTTTTGCTATTTCTTATATTGGTTTATTATTGTCTTGTGTGTGTAAATAGAAGCCAAACTATTCTGAAATGTTTCATATTTCTTTTGTATATTTCCCCCCAGTCAAATGGGAGTGTTGATTGACAGAGTTCACAATTAATAAGTGATTGATTGATTGGTCAAAGATACTGAATGTAATTCTTGTGCAGATTATAAAACACTTATCTAGATTACTGAAATTTAATAAAATAATTAATGTGAAGTATGAGGCCAAAATAATGTCTCATTTTCAATACTCTCTTCACTTTTATAATAGCTTTTTAAAATTATTATTAATGTGCTTCAGGAAACAGATTTGCAGTTTCTGAGTGAGAGTTAAATATTTTGCCTGACAATATGTACTTAAGAGCATTCCGAAACCACGGATAAAAAAAACCATGAATAAGGGGATTGCAGGTAGAGTTGAAGTATCCAAGCCACACTAAAACATCAAGTACTATTATGGGAGTGGAATAGTCTAAATATGGGTCTATCAAAACAGCAAGAAAGCAAGGCAGCCAGCAAGCTAGAAAGACCCCCATTACTATACCTAAGGTCTTAGCTGCTTTCCTGTCCTTTTTCTTAGATATGTTTTTTTTCACTTCCCCCTTTGCGTTTTCAGGCATGTTGCTGATAACTCTAGCATGTCGTTTGGAAACAATAAAGATTTTGCCGTAAATACCAACCATGATGGAGCCTGGAGTAAAGAAACAAGTAGTGAACAATATTGTCCCCCAAAATTTGTTGAAAGTAAGTGCACAGAAATGGAAACAAGCAACAAGAATCTCATAACTCTGCATACCAGCAACGTTGGCCTCAGACAGAACTAAACTAAAAGAGAAAAGAGCAGGGGCTGACCAGCAAAATGCCAACAGTCGCTTTATCATAGAGGTTGTCATGGTGGCTGAGTAGTGCAAAGGGTAACACACGGCATAAAATCGATCAATAGCAATGGAGCACAGGTGGAAAATGGAGGTTAGGCTTAGCATCATGTCAAAGCTTGCGTGGAATTTACAAAAGCCTTCCCCAAAATACCAGCAGCTCTCCACTGATCGTACCATGCTGTACGGCATAATGACAAAACCCAGCAGGAAGTCAGTGGTTGCCATGGAGAGGATCAGAAAATTTGTGGGAGAGTGAAGCTGCTTGAAATGTGATATGGAGATTATTATAACCAAGTTTCCAAAGATAGTGATAAACATGGCTGCGGTCATAACAGAATACATTATCACTCGGACATGCAAAGAACGGCTGATGGGAGGGCAAGATTTATTTCCAAATTTTGGACAACTGGATAAGTCTTCAGGAATATAAGTTAGATCCATGGTGCTTTATCATTTCTGATTCCGTTCTCTAGAAAGAGGATTCAATGTTTCTTCTCTTCTTAAATTGATTACAGAAATTTCAGCTCCTAAAAGTGTAATAAGGTTCAAAGTCATCTGTTATTAATTCATTTCCATCTTTATTTATTTAAATATTTAAAATTACACAATTGTGATGGTTTTCTGAGTTATTTGCTGCAGTAGGAAAGGAAAAGTTTCAACTGCTTATTCTTTCCTGTTCTGTTTTATTCTATTCCACCCATCTGTTTGTTTATCCAACATGAGTTTATCTATTGAGTGCTCTGTTCTTTTTATTGTATTGAAAGCTTCTCAAGAGTTTATTCCACTTCTATAGGTATCTATAAATAGTCAAACTCATGAAGCAGAGAATACAATACTGGTTACCAGAATGGGGGAAGAAGTTATTGTGCCATGGGTATAAACTTTCAGTTATGCTGGATGAATAAATTTCTAGAGATCTGCTATACAACATAGTCCCTCTGGTTAATAATATGGTATTGTGTACTTAAAAATATGTTAAGATGGTAAATCTCATGTAAGTGTTCCTAACACACACATATACAAACAACTAAAACTAAAAAAGAAAACAAAAAGGCAGGGGGACAGAAGGTTTTGGCTATGTCCATTACCTTGATTATGGTGATGGTATCACAGGTTTTGTATATGTCCAAACTAATGAAATTGTCCAGCTTGTATATCAATTTCACCTCAATAAAGCTGTTTTTAAAAAAAGAATTTATGGTTAACTTTTACCTTGAGCAATGACATTTCTAGAGACTCTTTTGAACTACAACAAGTTAACATCCCTCATCATAAAAATACTTAATTCATGAAAGCTAAGTGAAATCACAATGTTTTTCTTCACACATTCTTTCAATAATTTCACATTTTCTCTTTAAAGAGTCTGCAGGTGTTGTAAGAGTTATAAATGGCATATGGCAGTTGAAATATAAGGAAAATCATGTACCTATGGGTCAAACCTGGGTCAATTCTTCATCGTTTCTCTACTCTCTACTCTCTTCATCCCCTCCTCTCTGTCCTTTAATGCCCTCTCCTCTTTGTTCCCTTTCCCTGTGTTTCTTGAGTTTTGTCACTCTTCTGAAATTCTAACTACTGGAACCATGTCATAAATGCCATCCCTGAGTGATCCATAAGGTTCACAAGTTTCATGTTCATAGACTTAGGCCAGTCAAATTTCATGTGATTCTTACTGGTTACAATGGGCTGAACAAGAGATAATGGATAAATGGGCATAAATCCAAACTCTTAGTAAGTTATTGCACCTTCTTTGCTATTTACTTTGGGATATAGGCTATCATGAAAAGTCATTTCAATGGCTGGTTCTGGAGATGTTTGATACTGTGCGGAGTTGGGGATTTTCGTCTGGCTGAAACTCACATAATCATAAATTTAATACTGTATGGAAAGCACAGACTCACAAACTTGTACAGTATGTAAGTTCATGATGATTAATATACTTTAAGTGTATTATTGCCCAGGAAACTCCCTGTCATACCTAAATTATACATATGAACTTAATGATGACAGCCAGGACATTGAAACGTCATATGAGTGTTGCATATAAGTAACCGCTCCATTTTTTTTAAGGATTGAGAGGATTCTAGGAGGTGTTTCAACACATGATCAAATTTTCCACCATGCACATTACTACTTATATAAGGGAAACTTCACATACTTTCAGAACTGGAGAAGACCTCAAATGGAGTGTTTACATAAGACATATTATGGGATGCAGTTTCCAGCCTCCTAGCTGTTTTACATCCTACAGTATGGCTTTGAAATCAGACCAACCTGGTTTGATGATTGGCTCAACCACTTATTAACCATATTACTTTAGACAAGTTTCTCAGTGTCCCTGAGCCTCAGTTTCCTCTAAAATGGGGATGCTGTCTCTGAAGGTATTTTAGACCAGTTACATTATTTTTACCTTCCTCCCTGATTTTCCTCCCAAAAATTACAGCATCTCTTCCAAGTTTGCTTTATTTTGAATCTTCCATGTAATCTATTATGTTGAATCACAGACCTCTACGAAATTGCCATTTTTGTAAGTTAAAAATGTTCAAATATTAATAAGTTCAAAGAATTTACTATTGGGAACTTTTTCTTTTTCCCTCTTAAGTTTCAGATGGAAGAATGGACTGATAAAAATGTTGGCATATTCTCAGTCACATACATGTGCTAGAAGTCAGATTTTCAATGCAAGATTATATTATGGAGGTAAAGTTTATTGAAGAGAATCTTCAGAGAGCACATTTATTTTAGTAGGAGGAAAAGGTAGCCCAAGCAAATTATAGGTTCAGAATCTAATTTTCATAACTTTAAAGTACAAATATCGTATAAGATTTAGTAGAAAATTGGAAATTTACAATCCACAGTTCTAACAGAAAGAGGCAAGTATTTGTACACGCTACCTGTAATGTACCAACTAATATTAGTATCACCATTGCTAGAAAACACTCCATTGTTCTGGAACCTGTGTGGTAAAGAACTTAAAATTGCCATTACTATTCTGTGTATGTATGTATAGATATATAAATTAATCTAAATTAAGATTTTCCTCATTTTTTTTTAAGTAAGCTCCATGCCCAGCGTGGAGCCCATGACCTTGAGATTAAGACCTGAGCCAAGATCAAGAGTCAGACACCTAACTGACTGAGCCACCCAGGCACTCTAAGATTTTTCTCATTTTTAATTGTTGAGAAAATATCAGTGATGAAGGATCAACAAAAGAAGATATGAGTAACTGGTATTGTTGTTCTTTAATACACTTATTCAAATTAAATGTAATAAGAAGGAAATTTTAAAGTTTTTTTTTATTTGAACACAAATTTGGATAATGTTTATAAATAATGTGCTTTCTTTCTTTTTCTCCTTTAAACTCTGATTGCCCTGCAATTTAAGGCCACAGTGTAAAGTGTCTGAAGTATTTCAGCTAATTGCTCAACTGCTTAAGAGAACCACATAAAATTTCAAACTAACCTCTTATAACATACACTCTGAATGTCTGCTCATGGTGTACCAGTAAGACAGTCTCTTATCAAAACCCATACCAATTTAAAGACCTAAAACTAATATTAACAATGACTGTTATTCCTCTTACCACAAGTCAGAAAATGTCCATTTTTAACATAATCTTTTAAGAAATTGATCTTAAGTTGCAAAGTCTCAAATATGAATTCTGTTTTTCATGCTTCAAAATTATTCTTAGCCTAAAAGCAAATTCCACCCAGAGAGCAGATTTGTGTGAATTTCTGATTGAAATTGTCAAATCAAGACAGCTGGGTGACAGTACAAGCATATATAGTATAATAGAAAAAATAAGCCAAGGTTTGAAATTTATGAAAAGTCATGATATTGGATCTTTTCTGGTTAATTCCTTAACATCTAATATGAACTATAATGAATATTGAAAGCCTGCAATCACAAAGACTCTGGAAGAGGTTTTGGGGATGATAAGTAGTCCGTATTCAAATGTAACACTGAAAACTAAAATAGAAGAAAAAGAGTTCTGTTAAATCCACTTTATAACTTTCTATAGCACTTTATACATGATGACATCAAAAAGTAAAAGTAGTATCTGGCATATGAATGACTGATTTATTCCAAATGGCTCACAGTTCATAAGTCAGCCTTATAAAACCACATGGCACAGGCCACGGGCAGAGATGACCTCTTGAAATGTTGTCTTCTCAAAAGTAGCTGAGATCAGGAAACACATTTCAAGTGACAATAAATACACATGGGGAACAGGCAGAATAAACTTCATTTCAGAGAGCAGGGGCAGAAAGAAGAGTGAAAATGAAAAGCACAGCAAAACATCTTTCTTATAATTAGTTATCAATGATGGCATCTCGAACGCCTGCAGAACAGAAGAATCTTTACTAAATCTAGGCACCAGAGAATGTGTTCAAAGTAGAGGCTCCAAGAGGAATTGAGCTGAATAAATCTTTTATCAAGATGACAGATATAAGGGAAAGAGTCTGAGAAAACACCTTGGCTAGAGCACCAGAACATGATTTTGCAGGCTGTAAATTTATGTTTTCAGCATCTGCTGCCTTTCCTGCCGTCAGTCGCAAGAGCACAGCCACTTCTGCCCACAGTCTTCTCCATGTTGCCTTGTGAATGCCTACCGCGTGGCTTGGCCAGCACCCCCTTTCCTGTGTCTGATTGCCTGTCCTTTCATCTCTAAGCACTTCAAGGCCAACAAAACTACCATTTCTTTCCAGAAACCTTTTTTGGCTCTACCAGTGGGAGTTGACCTCATGAAATTATGGACTGTTGGGGTGGCCAAAGGTGGTAGAGCTAGGTGATTCTGCTCATTTTACAGCTGACTTTGCTTTCAAATACCTTTGTTTCCTTCTTCTGGTACAATTCTTTTTTAAAAACAGCCTTATCTTAATGATAAATTAATTTCTTTCTCTTTCTTTTTTTCAAGATTTTATTTATTTATTTGAGAGAAAGAGCGAAAGAGCACAAGGCCAGGGAGGGGCAGAGGGTGAGGGAGAAGCAGGACCTCCATTGAGCAGGAAGCCCAAAGTTGAGGTTCAATCCCAGGACCCTGGGATCATGACCTGAGCTGAAGGCAGGCATTTAACCTGCTGAGGCCCCTTCAGTGCCCCTTAACAGTAAGTTTCTTGAAAAATTTCTGTATCTATCCCCATTAATCTTCCAACTCTTGCAATACTTTATACAGAGCTGCGTACATGGCAGGTATGTAGGAACCCCTTACTGAGTTAAATGCAAGGACACTAATCCCAACACATCATGAAACCTGGTTAATGAGCATCTCCATTCATGATATTAAGAGACATCTTGTTTAAGTAAGATTAAAATATTAGGAAAACAGTAAATCCTCTTCAGAAAGTAGCTAATAAACTTCCTCCCAAAACAAACAGTATTTTGTTGAATGAAATGCAGCCCACAATGAAAATTTTGTGTGTCTTAAAGTTTCTAAATTACTTGACAACACATTCCCACTATACCTAAGTCCTTGAAGGAACTATTGCCATTAAAGTCTGTAACCAACATTAAAACATAGGTCTTTCAGCTCCTGTCCAGTGACTCTCCCACCACATCTTACTTTCTCTAATTACCGTAACATTTTACTCCTGATCTATTTGGAAAGCATGAAAGTTTATGGCTTCATCTGCTTATCATTTTTCCCTCTTAGCCTTACTAATCAAAGTATAATCCATGAACCAGCCACATCGTCATCTCCTGGGAATATTTTGGGAAATTAAAAAATCTTAAGCCATCCTAAAGTGTAAATCTTAGCAAGATACCTATATTATTTTTATGCCCAATGAATTCCATAATAACTATTCTAGACTAAAGAGAAACTACATTTTTAGTTTGGACACTCTCAGTATCCGAAATGACTGAATGATTTAGAGCAGCAAAGAGCAACTGAATACCTTTAATCAATGTTGGTGGCAAGAGAAAAATCCCAAAAACGAAATAGGTAGTGAATTAAGTAGTATATTACAGGAATTGTTTATTAAATTAAATTATAATATTAAAATGAAGAGTACATTTTAGCATTTGAGACACATAAATACCTTTCATTTATTAAATCATATTTGGCATGGTTTTTGTCTTTTTTTTTTAAAGATTTTATTCATTCATTTGACAGAGAGAGATCACAAGTAGGCAGAGAGGCAGCAGAGAGAGAGGAGGAAACAGGCTCCTGGCCAAGCAGAGAGCTGGATGCGGGGCTTGATCCCAGGACCTGGGATCATGAACTGAGCTGAAGGCAGAGGCTTTAACCCACTGAGCCACCCAGGTGCCCCTGGTTTTTGAATTTTACAAAAACATTTTTATATGTCACCACAAAGAAATTTACAAATCTTGCCAAACAAAATTTAATGAAAAATTTAAGAAGTTTCATATCATAAGAATCATTTTCCAGTCAGGAAAAAACCCCTACGTCCTCTACTGCAACAATTTCTGGTTCTCTATAAAATTTAATTATCTCTGTTCAATTATTTTGAAAAAGAGAGTAAGTTAGCACTTTAAAAAAAAGGATAGTACATTTCCAATTCTTAGTATTGACCCAGTACCTTCCCTCTCCTGAAAAGTTAGTTGTGAACCATGAGTCTCTTCTGGTGGCTTTGCAGGTATGAGATCAGGAAATTCTAGAAAGTGTAGTGTTGAGGACTGAGATATCTGATTCATATAACTTTGCCTTTGCTCTCAAGAGACCTGAAATGGAGAACTCTGATACAGGAGCTCCAAGAGAGGAGCTAAGTCCAGAGCCCCAGTGGGATTGCTCTTCTAACTCTCTTTCTTGGAGGATATTGAAATTGTGTGTGTGTGTGTGTGTTTTAAAGATTTTATTTATTTATTTGACAAAGAGAGACACAGCAAGAAAGGGAACACAAGTACAGAGAGTGGGAGAGGAAGAAGCAGGGTTCCCACTGAGCAGGGAGCTTGATGTGGGGCTCAATCCCAGGACCCTGGGATCATGACCTGAGCTGAAGGCAGACACGTAATGACTGAGCCACCCAGGTGCCCCATGTGTGTTTTTTTCTGTTATGTTAGTCACTATACAGTACATCATTAGTCTTTGATATAGCGTTCCATGATTCATTGTTTGCATATAACGCCCAGTGCTCCAATGCAATACATGCCCTCCTTAATGCCCATTACAAGGCTAACCCATTCCCCTACCTCCATCCCTTTTAAAATCCTCAGTTTGTTTCTTGGAGTCCATAGTCTCTCATGGTTTGTCTCCTGCTCCGATTCCCCACCCCTTCATTTTTCCCTTCATTCTCCTAATGTCTTCCATGCTATTCCTTATGTTCCACAAATAAGTGAAACCATATGATAATTGACTTTCTCTGCTTGACTTATTTCACTTAGCATAATCTTCTCTAGAACCATCCATGTTCATGTAAAATTCCTCCTTTCTGATGGCTGAGTAGTAGTCCATTGTATATATGGACCACATCTTCTTTTTATAAAGGTACTCTTTTTAAAGATTTTATTTATTTACTTGACAGAAAGAGATCACAAGTATGCAGAGAGGAGAGAGGCAGACAGACAGAGAGAGGAGGAAGCAGACTCCTCACTGAGAAGAGAGCCCAATGTGGCGCTCGATCCCAGGACCCTGCAATCAGACCTGAGCTGAAGGCAGAGGCTTTAACCCACTGAGCCACCCAGGTGGCCAGACCACATCTTCTTTATCCATTCATCTGTTGAAGGGCATCTCAGCTCTTTCCACCATTTGGCTATTGTGGACATTGCTGCTATGTACTTTGTGGTGCATATGGCCCTTCTTTTCACTACATTTTTATCTTTGGGGTAAATACCCAATAGTGCAATTGCTGGGTTATAGGGTAGCTCTATTTAATTTTTTGAGGAAACTCTGCACTGTTTCCCAAGTGGCTGTACCAACTTGCATTCCCACCAATAGTATAAAAGGGTTGCCCTTTCTCCAAAAACTCTCTAACATTTGTTGTTTTTTGCTTTGTCAATTTTTGCCATTCTAACTGGTGTAAGGTGGCATCTCAATGTGGTTTTGATTTGAATTTTCCTGGAGGCTAATGATGATGAACATTTTTTCTTGGGTCTGTTAGTCATTTATCTTCTTTTGAGAAGTGTCTGCTAATGTCTTCTGCCCATTTTTTTTTACTTGATTACTTGTTTTTTGGGTGTTGAGTTTGAGAAGTTCTTTATAGATCTTGCATATCAACCCTTTTTCCATGGTATCATTTGCAAATATCTTCTCCCATTCCATGGGTTGCCTCTTAGTTTTGTTGACTGTTTCTTTTGCTGTGCAGAAGCTTTTTATCTTGGTGAAGTCCCAAAAGTTCATTTTTGCTTTTGATTCCTTTGTCTTTGGAGATGTATTTTTTTTTTAAGTTGCTGTGGCCGATGTTGAAGAGGTTACTACCTATGTTCCCCTTTAGGATTTTGATGGATTCCTGTTTCACATTGAGATCTTTCATACATTTTGAGTTTATCTTTCTCTGTGGTGTAAGAGAATGATTGAGTTTCATTCTTCTGTATAGAGCTGTCCAATTTTCCCAGCACCATTTATTGAAGAAACTGTCTTTTTTCCCCTTAGGTATCTTTTCCTGTTTTATCGAAGATTATTTGACCAGAGTTGAGGGTCCATATCTGGGCTCTCTATTCTGTTCCATCTGTCTATGCATCTGCTTTTGTGCCAATACTATGCTGTCTTGGTGATCACAGCTTTGTAAATTAGCTTGAAATCAGGTGACGTGGTGCCCCCAGCTTTGTTTTTCTTTTTCACGATTTCCTTGGTGATTCAGGGTCTTTTCTGTTTCCATACAAATTTTAGGATTGTTTGTTCCAGCACTTTGAAAAATGCCATTAATATTTCTTTAAATTTCTTTTCAGTGTAACAGTATTCATTGTTTTTGCACCACACCCAGTGCTCCATGCAATACGTGCCCTCCCTAAGACCCACCACCTTGTTCCCCAACCTCCCATCCCCCGCCCCTTCAAGACCCTCGAGTTGTTTTTCAGAGTCCACAGTCTCTCATGATTCAGCTCTCCTTCTAATTTCCCTCAACTCCCTTCTCCTCTCCATCTCCCCATGTCCTCTATGTTATTTGTTATGCTCCACAAATAAGTGAAACCATATGATAATTGACTCTCTCTGCTTGACTTATTTCACTCAGCATAATCTCTTCCAGTCCCATCCATGTTGCTACAAAAGTTGGGTATTCATCCTTTCTGATAGAGGCATAATACTCCATAGTGTATATGGACCACATCTCCCTTATCCATTTGTCTGTTGAAAGGCATTTTGGCTCTTTCCACAATTTGGCGACCGTGGCCATTGCTGCTATAAACATTGGGGTACAGATGGCCCTTCTTTTCACTACATCTGTATTTTAGGGGTAAATACCCAGGAGTGCAATTGCAGGGTCATAGGGAAGTTCTATTTTTAATTTCTTGAGGAATCTCCACACTGTTCTCCAAAGTGGCTACTTGCATTCCCACCAACAGTGTAAGAGGGTTCCCCTTTCTCCACATCCTCTCCAACACACGTTGTTTCCTGTCTTGCTAATTTTGGCCATTCTAACTGGTGTAAAGTGGTATCTCAATGTGGTTTTAATTTGAATCTCCCTGATGGCTAGTGATGATGAACATTTTTTCATGTGTCTGATAGCCATTTGTATGTCTTCATTGGAGAAGTGTCTGTTCATGTCTTCTGCCCATTTTTTGATATGATTGTCTGTTTTGTGTGTGTTGAGTTTCAGGAGTTCTTTATAGATCCTGGATATCAACCCTTTGTCTGTACTGTCATTTGCAAATATCTTCTCCCATTCCTTGGGTTGCCTCTTTGTTTTATTTACTGTTTCCTTTGCTGAGCAGAAGCTTTTGATCTTGATGAAGTCCCAAAAGTTCATTTTTGCTTTTGTTTCCTTTGCCTTTGGAGACATATCTTGAAAAAAGTTACTGTGGATGATATCAAAGAGGTTACTGCCTATGTTCTCCTCTAGAATTCTGATGGATTCCTGTCTCATGTTGAGGTCTTTTATCCAGAGATACAGTAAAACATATCATTGAAACTAGAAGCTGATTTTTTTTAAAGAATCAATAAGATTGATAAACCATTGGCCACACTAATCCAAAAGAAAAGAGAGAAAGCCCAAAATAATAAAATTACGAATGAAAAGGGAGAGATCACAACTAACACCAAGGAAGTAGAAGCAATCATCAGAAGTTATTATCAACAGTTATATGCCAATAAGCTAAGCAACCTAGATGAAGTGG
The DNA here is from genome assembly GCF_020171115.1 of Neogale vison. Taxonomy (NCBI): domain Eukaryota; kingdom Metazoa; phylum Chordata; class Mammalia; order Carnivora; family Mustelidae; genus Neogale; species Neogale vison. The sequence continues at coordinate 68,600,491 of NC_058091.1, read as the reverse complement.
ATTCATTCCTGGAAAACTATAAACTCCCAAAATTGAACCAGGAATAAATGGACAACCTGAATAGACTGATATCTAGTAACGAGATTGAAGCAATGATCAAAAACCTCCCAAAAAACAAGAGCCCAGGACTTGACGGATTCCCTGGTGAATTCAAAGAAGAAATAACACCTATTCTCCTGAAGCTGTTTCAAAAAATTGAAGCAGAAGGAAAATTTCCAGACTCTTTCTATGAAGCCAGCATTACCTTGATCCCCAAACCAGGCAAAGACCCTACCAAAAAGGAGAATTTCAGACCAATATCACTGATGAATATGGATGCTAGGATTCTCAACAAGATACTAGCAAATAGGATCCAACAGTACATTAAAAAGATTATCCACCATGACCAGGTGGGATTCATCCCTGGGCTACAAGGGTGGCTCAACATTCGCAAATCAATCAATGTGATAGAACAAATCAATAAGAGAAGAGAGAAAAAACCACATGGTCCTCTCAATCGATGCAGAAAAAGCATTTGCCAAAATACAGCATCCGTTCCTTATTAAAACACTTCAAAGTATAGGGATAGAGGGAACATTCCTGAACTTCATAAAATCTATCTATGAAAGACCCACAGCAAATATCATCCTCAATGGGAAAAAGCTTGCAGCCTTCCCGTTGACATCAGGAACATGACAAGGATGCCCACTCTCACCACTCTTGTTCAACATAGTATTAGAAGTCCTAGGAACAGCAATCAGACAACAAAGAAAAATAAAAGGTATCCAAATTGGCAATGAAGAAGTCAAACTCTCTATCTTCACAGATGACATGATTCTTTATATGGAAAACCCAAAAGATTCCACCCCCAAACTACTGAAACCCATACAGCAATTCAGCAACGTGGCAGGATACAAAGTCAATGTACAGAAATCCGTGGCTTTCTTACACACTAACAATGAAAATACAGAAAGGGAAATTAGAGAATTGATTCCATTTACTATAGTACCAAGAACCATAAGATACCTGGAATAAACCTAACCAAAGAGGTAAAGGATTTGTACTCGAGGAACTACAGAACACTCATGAAAGAAATTGAAGAAGACTCAAAAAGATGGAAGACCATTCCATGCTCTTGGATCAGAAGAATAAACATTGTTAAAATATCTACACTACCTAGAACAATCTATACTTTTCATTCCATTCTGATCAAAATTCCACCAGTATTTTTCAAAGAGCTGGAGCAAATAATCCTAAAATTTTTATGGAATCAGAAGAGACCCCGAATTGCTAAGGAAATGTTGAAAAACAAAAATAAAGCTGGCAGCATCACATTACCTGATTTTAAGCTTTACAAAAAGCTGTGATCACCAAGACAGCATGGTACTGGCACAAAAAAAGACATAGACATAGACCAGTGGAACAGAGTAGAGAGCCGAGATATAGACCCTCAACTCTATGGGCAAATAATCTTTGACAAAACAGGAAAGAATATACAGTGGAAAAAAGTCTCTTCAATAAATGGTGCTGGGAAAACTGGACAGCTATATGTAAAAGAATGAAACTCGACCATTCTCTTACACCATGCCATTAATATTTTGATCGGGATGGCGTTGAAAGTCTAGATTGCTCTGGGCAGCATAGACACTTTAACAATGTTTATTCTTCTGATCCATGAGCTTGGAATATTTTTCCATCTTTTTGTGTCTTTTTTGATTTCTTTCATGAGTGCTCTGTAGTTTCTAGAGTATAGATCTTTTACCACTTTGGTTAGGTTTATTCCAAAGTATCTTATAGCTTTTGGTGCTATTGTAAATGGAATTGATTCCCTAGTTTCTCTTTCTACAGTTACATTGTTAGTGTATAGGAAAGCAACTGATTTCTGTGTATTGATTTTGTATCCTGCCACATTACTGAATTATTATATGAGTTCTATTAATTTGGGGGTAGAGTCTTTTGGGTTTTCCACATAAAGCATCATGTCATCTGTGAAGAGAGAGTGTTTGACTTTTTCTTTGCCAATTTGAACACATTTTATTCTTTTTGTTGTCTGATTGCTGTTGCTAGGACTTCTAGTATTATGTTGAACAATAGTGGTGAGAGTGAGCATCCTTGTCATGTTCCTGATCTTAAGGGAAAAGGTCTCAGGTTTTCCCCATTGAGAATGATATTCCATGTGGGTTTTTCATAGATGAATTTTATGAAATTGAGGAATGTTCCCTTTATCCCTGTACTCTGAAGAGTTTTAATCAGGAAAGATGCTGTATTTAATCAAATGCTTTTTCTGCATCAATTGAGAGGATCATGTGGTTCTTTTTTGTCCTCTTAATGTGTTCTATCACATTGATTGATTTGGGAATGTTGAGCCACCTTTGCATTGCAAGGATAAATTCCACCTGGTCATGGTGGATAATCCTTTTAAGGTACTGTTAGATCCTATTAGCTAAGATACTGCTGAGAATTTTGCATCCATATTCACCAGAGATATTGGTCTGAAATTCTCCTTTTTGATGGAGTCTTTGCCTGGTTTGGGCATCAAGGTAATGCTGGTTTTATAGAAAGAGTTTGGAAGTTTTCCTTCTGTTTCTATTTTCTGAAACAACTTCAGAAGAATAGGTTTTATTTCTTCTTTGAATGTTTGGTAGAATTCCCCAGGGAATCCATCAGGTCCTATATTCTTGTTTTTGGGAAGGTTTTTGATCCCTCCTTCAATCTTGTTACTGGTCATTTGTCTATTTAGGTTTCAGTCTTGGTCGCTTATAGGTTTCCAGGAATGTATCCATTTCTTCTAGGTTGCTTAACTTATTGGCATATAACTGTTGATAATAATTTCTGATGATTGTTTCTATTTCCTTTGTGTTAGTCATGATATATACCCTTTCATTCATAATGTTATTAATTTGGGTCTTTTCTCTTTCCTTTTGGATAAGTTTGGTCAGTAGTTTATTGATCTTACTAATTCTTTCAAAAAACCAGCTTCTAGTTTCATCAATGTGTTCTACTGTATTTCTGGTTTTTAATTCATTGATCTCTGCTCTAATCTTAATTATTTCCCTCCTCGTGCATAGGTTAGGCTTAATTTGTTGTTGATTCTCCAATTCTTTAAGGTGTAAAGATAGTGTGTATTAGGGATTTTTCTATTTTTTGAGTGAGGCTTGTACGACTATGTATTTCCCCTTTAGGACCACCTTTGTGGTATCCCATAGGTTTTGGACTGAATGTTTTCATTCTTGTTGGTTTCCATGAATTGTTTAAGTTCTTCTTTGATTTCCTGGTTGACCTAAACATTCTTGAACAGGATGGTCTTTAGCTTCTAAGTGTTTGAATTTCTTCCAAACTTTTTCTTGTGATTGAGTTCTAGTTTCAAAGCACTGTGGTCTGAGAATTTGCAGGGAATAATCTCAATCTTTTGGATAAGTTGAGCCCTGATTTGTGGACCCAATATGTGGTCTATTCTGGAGAAAATTCCATGTGCACTCAAGAAGAATGAGTATTCGTTGTTTTAGGGTGGAATGTTCTATATATATCTATGAGGTCTATTTGGTCCAGTGTGTCATTCAAAACTCTTGTTTTTTGTTTTGTTTTTGTTGTTGTTGATTTTCTGCTTAAATAGTCTGTCTGTTGCTGAGACTGGGGTGCTGAGGTATCCTACAATTAATCTGTTATTATCAATATGTCTCTTTATTTTGGTTAACAATTGGCTTATGTAGTTGGCTGCTCCCATGTTGGAGGCATAGATATTTACCACTGTTAGAACTTCTTGTTGGATAGATCTTTTAAGAATTATATAGTGTCTTTCTGTATCTCTGACTACAGTCTTCAGCTTAAAATTCAGTTTGTTTAATATGAGAATTGCTATCCCATCTTTCTTTTGTGGTCTATTGCATGAAGGATGGTCCTAAATCCCTTTACTTTCAGTCTGGATATATCTTTATGTTCAAAATTAGTCTCTTGTAGACAGCATATGGATGGGTCCTGTCTTTTTATCCAATCTGCAACCCTGTGCCATTTTATGGGAGAATTTAGGCCATTCACATTGAGAGTGATTATTGAAAGATATAATTTTAGTGTCATCTTGTAGTCTGTAGAGTTCCTTGTTTCTATAGATTATCTCTGTAAATTTCTGTTCTATATCATTCTTGGGGTCTTTCTCCTTTCATAGAACACTCCCCCCACCTTAATATTTCTTGCAGATCCAGCTTCGTGGTCACATATTCTTTCAGGATTTGCTGGTTTGGGAAGTTCTTTATCTCTCCATCCATTCTAAATGACAGCCTTGCAAGATAAAATATTCTTGGCTGCATGTTCTTCTTATTTAGGAAGCTGAAAATATCTTGCCAGCCCTTTCTGGCTTGCCAGGACTCTGTGGACAAGTCTGATGTTATTCTGATGTTCCTCCCTCTGTATGTAAGGAATCTCTTCCCTCTAACCATCCTTAAAATGGTTTCCTTGGTTTTAAGATTTATGAGTTTCGCTACTATATGCCTGGGCATTAGTCTGTTCTCTTTGATCTTGGGAAGGGACCTCTTTGTCTCTAGGACACAAATGCTTATTCCATTACCTAGGTTAGGGAAGTTCTCAGCTATGATTTACTCAAATATATCTTCTGGTCCTTTCTCTCTCTCCACCCTCTCAGGGATCCCAATAATTCTGACATTGGAACATTTTGAGTCATTTTTTTCCTCTAATTCTGTTTTATGGGTTTTAAGCTGTTTGTTCCAGGCCTCCTCCTATTTCTTCTTTCCTTCTTTTCTATTAGTTTGTCTTCTAGATCACGAATTCATTCTTCTGTCTCATTTACCCTAGCTGTTCGAGTATCTAGCTTAGATTGGATATCATTGATAGCATTTTTAAGTTCTGCCCGATCAGGTCTCATTTCTGTCCTTAGAGAATCTATGTTGCCATTAATGGTTTTTTCCATCCTAGCTATTTTCTGCATAACTGTTACCCTGAGGTCTATTTTCAACATCTTGTTTATATCTTTATCTATTAGTTCTGTAGTGGAGATCATAGTCTGTGAATTTTTCCTGTATTTGGGGTTCCTCCTCTTTGTCATTCTGTTGAGGGGTGATTGAGGGAATATAGAGAGTCCAGATTATTGACCACAACTGAAACAAGATTCACTTGTTTTATAGGGACCTTTGAGTTGTTGGCCTCTTGTTCTTCCAGTCTGTCTTCTGGGGGAGGGGTCTGTCCTGCTGTTACTCAGGCAACCCTGTTTGAGCAGAGTTTCCCTGCCTCCTATGGTGGGGATTGGCCTTGTAAAAACAATTTGGGGGGGGGGGTGCTTTTGTTCTCTGGGTGCTTTCTCTGATGATTTCTGCTTCTCTTCTAAGAGGCAGAGAAGAAGTGACCATATCCAAACCTGTCTCAGAACAGAGAGATTGCAGAATGATTTGCAGAGAGCCCTCCGGGGCACACTGACTCCGTTTTTGTCTGTACTGCCAGAAACTGCAGCATCCTGGGTTGTGTGCCCCACAGCTGCACTCCCAGTTCTTGCTGGCTCCACAACTCCACAGTCTCACAGTTCCAGGTTTCAGTCTGGAGGGGTTCCCTAAAGTCCTTTCCCCACCACTACCAGTCGGCGAGTGGGTGCCCAGTTCAGCACAGGAGACTTTTACACTCCAGTGACCAAGGATCCCAGAGACATCCTCCTCCTTCCTTTATCTTCCAATATCTGCCTGCAGAATCATGGCTCTCTGCTTCATACCTCAAAACTAACCATTGGGGATATTCTGTTTGTAGAGATCCAGGCATATCTTCTTTCATCTCAGGCTGATTTCATGGGTGTGCAGACTGGCCTGGTAGATATCCAGCTCAATTCAGGGGACTGGATGAAATAGGATCCCTTAATCCCCAGCATCTTTGTCCCCTATTCTGTGTGTTTTTAATGTTCCAAGTAGTTTTCAGTTTTTCTTTTCTTTTTTTTCCAAATGAAAGACAATTTTATATCCATTGTATGGGGATTTGGGCTTCATTCTGGGAAGATAAGTTACCAAAGATAAGGTAACTTTCTGTATATTAAGAATATACAGGGATGCCTGGGTGGCTCAGTGGGTTAAAGCCTCTGCCTTCAACTCGGGTCATGATCCTAGGGTCCTGGGATCCAGCCCCGTATCGGGCTATCTGCTCAGCAGGGAGCATGCTTCCTCCTTTCTCTCTGCCTGCCTCTCTGCCTACTTGTGATCGCTGTCTGTCAAATAAATAAATAAAATATTTAAAAAAGAAAAAGAATATACAGATATGTGTATGCTAAATTAAACATTGGCTGATATCCATAGGAGGGACAATTGTCGGACCCAGAAAAGATGACTGTTTACACTTTGACTCCTGAATGTAATAAGATATTAGAGTAAGAGGGAAGTATTTATTTTTGCCTTAGAGATTTATACTAATTTGACTAAAATATTTAGTAAGAAGAGTCAATTAAAGTGTCACAAACCAGGGTGCCTGGGTTGCTCAGTCAGTTAAGTGGTTGCCTTTGGCTCAAGTCATGATCCCAGGGTCCTGGGATAGAATCCCCCATCTGGCTCCTTGTTCAGCAGGGAGTCTGCTTCTCCCTCTCCCTCTGACTGCTGCTTTGCATGCTTGTGTTCTCTATTTCTCTCTCTGTCTCTCTGTCAAAAAAATAAATAAAGTGGGGTGCCTGGGTGTCTCAGTTGGTTAAGTGACTGCCTTCTGCTCAGGTCATGATCTTAGGGTCCTGGGATCAAGTCTCACATTGGACTCCCTGCTCATCAGGGGCTCTGTTTCTCCCTCTCCCTCTGCCTGCTGCTCTGCCTACTTGTGCTCTCTGTCAAATAAATAAATATAATTTTACATAAATAAATAAATAAAATGTCAAAAATCTTGAAAAAATCTGTTCAGTAAACAAAGAACACTGAATAAGAAGTCTAGAGAACCAGGTTCTATTTCTGTTTTTATAATTAGCTATATATTCTAGGGCAAATCATTTAATATCTCTGGGTTCTGTTTTCTCATTTGCAACTTCCTACAAAATCGTGGGTGCAGAGGGGACTAGTTTATTAACTGTGGGACACTGATGAAAGGCAGACACTGCATAGGAGGCTGGATCACTTTCTTCACCAGTAAATAAGTCAGGATGACTACATTCTGAAACCAAAAAGTGTCATGAAAACCTACAGAAAAAATTATCTGTTTTAGTGAAAGTGGACTTAATGAGCAGAACTTTACAAAGGGGCTATTTAATGTTTTTAAATATGAATAGGATCTAGGAGAAAAGAAAGAAGCATTATAAGAAACTTTACATGCACACAGGGCTGTCAAATTTTTATTGCATCTGTAAGCATCAGCATAAATAGTAACAACCATCACAAACAGTATCTTTCTGTTAAAAAAAGAAAAAGAAAAAGAAAAAAAGAAAGAAAGAAAGGAATGTCTCAAACTTTCCAACAAATGTCAATAAACAAACTTACACCAAGATATTTACTTTGATTTTCTAAAATCGTATTTTAAAGAATTGGGAGAAAATTAAATAAATATTAATTCAAAATTTTTCTACTTTACAGTTAAACTAAAATCTACTTTACTCATTTTTTAAAATAAAGGCAAAAATAAAATAAAATAAATAAAGACAGGAACATCTGTGTGCATATGTATGCGTTCGAATACCAAAACAGCACAAACATCAGTATTTCATTAAAAAGAATTACCAAATAGACTCAATAGCATTCAACACACCATATTAGCTCTCCTAACTGCACCTGGATTTAATTACTCTCTTCTTGGAAAACTATTGTTTCTATTTATTTTGTACTTGCAATCTCTTTCACCATCTCAGAGCATCTCCACCATCTCTCCTCTACTCTAAGGCTATAAGAAGGGACCAAACTATCAGAGGTCTGGCAAGGAAAAAAGGTCTAGACCACATGTGGCTGGGCCATCTTTGGGCAGGTATGCAAAATTAATATTTCAGCTGACCACTGAATGGTCACTGTTTAATTGTGATTTGTGCAATTAGCTAAGATCAAAGCAAATTTATGGGCAGTTATGCAAACTTTTCTACAAAGAGAAAAAATTGCTAATTTTTTCATTACTATAATATAAATAAAGAAATTAACAAAAAAATTTAGCAGAATGCAGATCACACACACACACACACAACTAAAATTAAAGCATTATAAGGCAATATTTATCCTTAATACAATTGATATATTCTGAGATGATCTATCTTCTCCTGTTATATTTTGTTTTTCATGAAAAATGTTTGCAGTCAGTGGTTTGGTGGCACCACTCAAATCCACTGACAAGAAGAGATTAATTTTTCAGGAATTCTGAGAGCCAGATGACATCACATTCATAGCTTATAAATCAGCAAATGAAGATATGTATATAAATGTATATATATATAAATATATATGCATACATATAAGCTAGAATCATTTTCATGGAATACCATAAAAGGCAATCTATACCTATAGATATCTATATATAGATATATAGATATCTATTTATCTCAAGGAAATAGTCAAATTCTACAAATAGTGGCTCTTTCCTTCTTTCTTTTCTTTCCTCCCTCCTTCCTTCCTTCCTTCCTTCCATTCTTTTCAGAGCCAGGTGTTAAATACTTAACAGCACACCACAGTTTGCAGATGACTAGCTTCATTTCAGGAGTTATTTATGGGTCTCCTCTTACAGTTAAAAGGACACTGAATTTCAAATATATGGTTTCCAGGATTAGACCCTTCCCCCACCCCCGTAAATACTGGTTTTCTTAGCTTCCTCCTCTCACCACTCTATGATTCAAACATGTATGTATAAATATATTAAACAAACAAAAAATCACAAGTTTTTGGTATATATTTACATTTATTAAAAATCAGAACATAGGGACTCCTGGGTGGTTCGGTCCATTTAGTGGCTGACTCTGGGTTTCAGCTCAAGTCATAATCTCAGGGCAGTGAAGTCCGGCTACCAGTAAAGTTCAGCACTGGGCATGGGGTCTACCTAAGATTCTCTTGCTCTCCCTCTGCTCCTACCCCCACTTGTGCACACACTGTCTCTCTTAAAATAAAAAGAAATAAGAACACCAATTAGCAATACAAAATGTGAATGAGTCTGGGAAGGAAGGAAGCACTGAGCAGAGCTCTCCTGCAAATAAACGGAAACTTCTCATTGGCTGTGATTAAGGTGATACATGAGTGAAAATATGAATGAAATCTGTTGCCTTTGATGTGCAGTTGCCCTTTTCTTTTAAGAAACGTTTAGCCTCACCACAGTAAAATCTAGTAAAGTGTAACTTCCTGCAAATCAATGACTGGTTCCTGACAGAATATATATTATTGAATACTGTTTTTCTGAAAACAAATTAATTCAATAAAAAAAAAAGAAAAAGTAAATGAAAAAAAAAGAATATGTATTTTTGAAATTATTGCTATATTTATTTATTAAATTATTAGTTGTTGATGTTTCAAAACAGTGAATGGAAATACCACACAAAATATTGGTGGTGGTAAGAGGGAGCAGCACCCTCAAGGTCTGTTTGTGCCCTGATCCCTTCTAAATGGGGTAAAAGTCCTATGTGTTCTCCTCACACCATTCCTGAATTTTCTTCTTCTCCTATGTTTCTTTCTTTCTTTCTTTCTTTCTTTCTTTCTTTCTTTCTCTCTTTCCCTTCCTCTTCTTCTTCTTCTTCCTCCTACCTACCTAGAATTAGTGGATATATCCAGTATTCTGAAAAAGATTCCTTTTTTTTCCCCCTCAAGTCTTAGAAATGAAAAGCTTGCCATGATAGCCAAAAGTGCGCACACATTTGTGCACATAGCCATGCTCCCCACCCCACACACACATTTTAAGTGACTTTATTCTTCTAAGTTCCAGTCCTTTTGCTTCAATTCACTCCTACAGAAGAAATCTATTCAGTTTCTTTTTGAGTAAACAAATTAGTATTATGGAAATGTGAGCTGCAAATTTTCCCTAGTAAAATATACTTCAGTGCTCTGCGAAACCAAGGATAGAAGAAACCATATATTAAGGGATTACACGTGGAGTTAAAATAGCCAAACCATGTCAAAGCATCAAACAAAACCACAGGAGTAGAGAAGTCCAAAAAGGGATCCAATAAAATTGTGAAGAAGCAGGGAAACCAACATAATAAGAAAACACCCATCACTATTCCTAAAGTTTTGGCAGCTTTTTTGTCTTTCCTCATTTGGTTATTTTGATTTTCTGGCAAATTATTGATTGCACGAGCATGTTTTCTCGACACTGCAAAAATCTTGCCATAAATCCCCACCATCACAGACCCTGGAGTGAAGAAACCCGCCATAAACAAGGTGGTCCCCCATAGCTTATTGAACATCACTGGACAGGAACTGGAACAAGCCACCAAGATGTCATAGCCTTTTATCCCATCAGCATAGGCCTCAGAGAAGACCACCCCGAAAGCAAATGCTCCAGGGACAGACCAACAGAGAAGTAGCAACCGCTTAATGAGGGGAATCGTTATTTTTGTGGAATAACGTAAAGGGTAACAGATAGCATAAAATCTATCAATGGCCACTGAGCAAAGATGGAAAATGGACGTTATGCTAAGCATTAGGTCAAAACTATAATGAATCTTGCAAAATGTAAGCCCAAAATACCAGCAAGTCTCCACTGATCTGACCATACTGTAAGGCATGATGGTGAGCCCCAGGAGGAAATCAGTGACTGCCATGGAGAGGATGAGGAAGTTGGTTGGTGTGTGAAGCTGCTTGAAGTAGGAAATGGAAATGATCATGGCAAGGTTGCCAAACACCGTGATGAATATGGCTCCTGCCATAAATGAATACATAGCTGCTCGGACACCCAATGATCTTTGATTTTCTGGGCAAGATCCATTTCCATATCCAGAGCAATCCAATATTTCCTTCAGAAAAATCAAGAACACATGAAATTTTGTCAGCAATACATAAAACATCCTATAATTCAGTTAAGTTTTCATAGAACAACTCAAGAAAAATATCGAAGACTCAAGGAAGATACTTAATTTATGCTGAAGTATTAGTTATGATCTTTCTCATTTATTTATCCTAACCTTTATTTGGAACTTCATAGAGCTTTTAACCTGAGCTTAAATGATCATTATTTACTTTATACATTCCCAGATACAAATTATACCACCAACATTTCGTAAGCTCTTACTTTATGCCAGGACCAGAAATTTAAAAAAAAAAAAAAAAAAAGAAGAGGAAGAGAAAGAGAAGACTGGAAGGAGATGAAAGGGAAGAGAAGAAGCAACAAGTTCATTATCTAATTCATTACAACTGATGTTCTTTGTGTTCATAGAAAGATTAGATATGTATTAGATAATACATTCACTTCTTCCTCAAATAAGTATTGAACAAATAATTAGATTTTATTTGATTCAGGTCTACTGTCTTGTGTGACCAGGAGTTTATTATCATTTGAAAATTGTTTTATTCATGTGTTGTGTTATTTTCACGGTGTTTTGATTCTGTTCATGCCAAGGTTTCTTGGAAGGGAAAGAGTCATTTAAAGATATCTAGTGATCTAGTAGAACATCTTCAGCCAGTCATGGAGACTTGGCAAGCATCTCACCAGCCAGAGAAGCTCAATCAGATATGGAAAGAGACCAAAGTTGGACCACCTTCAGTTCTTTATGAAGAGAAAGCACTCCTCCATGGTCCTTCCCCTCAGAGCCTTAGTCAATGCATAGCAGGCAAAAATAAAAGCCCAGTGTTTCAGTGTGTAGGTCATGTAGAGAGCTAGGAGCAGATGATAAGTGAACATTAGGACAACAAACCATCTCCATTCCCTTCTTGTATTGGTCTAGTATCTTCATTCTGCATATAAAAATCTGCATGATTTAATTTTACATGTATATTTGAAAGGAAACGTGTTCAACAATTAGGATGACTTTACTTTCTTAAAGTACATTGAAGGAAAAAACACTACCTAATACAAAGGATTAGCTATTAATACCGTAGAGTCTTTGGCTATCAAGGACTTCATAAATATCAGACATGACTACTTACTAACAGACAAACCAGTAGATTCTCAGCCCCTGTGAGCACCATCACACACTGATCAATACCTGTTTATTGAGTGCCCACAACACACAAGACACAATGAAAGAATAGGAAAGCATTAGATCACTATCCCTGGCTTCAGAGAGTTTACATAACAGGTGATGAGCAAAACACATCAACACTTAAAACATAAATGATTCTGCACTATAGATTAAAAAAAAAAAAACAACTATTGAGATTAACTGACCTAAGAGGGGTTGAGGCAAAATATGCAAAGATAAAAAGTGGACAAGAGATGATCCAGTGATGGTGAGACTTTCCATCTAGTTCTCAACAGGTGAGTGGGATTTAAAACAGAAGAGAGAAAGCCTGTTCCAAGCAGAAGGAAACGTGAAAAAGAGACATGAGGTTGTTCAGAGACCTTCATTCTAAGGGTCTCTGAAACAACACAGAGAAAATAAGGGGTTGAGGAGAGGATAGAGTGGGAGGAGGGTGGGTTTCTAGTTTCACTGTTGAAGGAACTTTCCCATTTTGCTCTCAAATTGAAGCAGTGATTTAAAAGAGAGAAAAATAAATAAAGCTTTTAAGATAGCTGCAGGAGAATGAGTGCAGACTTGAAATTAAAAACTTTCTCCAACTGATTCTTCTTTTTGTTCAATAATTGGTGTTCAAGATTGTATTCATTTCAGGTGTTCAACAGTGATTTGATATTTATATGCATTACAAAATGGTCACTACAATAAATCTAGTTATCATCTGTCACTAAGCAAAGTTGTTACAATATTGTTGACTATATTTCCTATGCTGTCCATTATTATATACCCAAGTCTTACTTATTTTTTGACAGGAAGATGGTACTTCTTTTTTTTTTTTTTAAGATTTTATTTATTTATTTGAGAGAGAGACAGTGAGAGAGAACATGAGAGGCGAGAAGGTCAGAGGGAGAAGCAGACTCCCCATGGAGCTGTGAGCCCGATGCGGGACTCGATCCCGGGACTCCAGGACCGTGACCTGAGCCGAAGGCAGTTGCTCTACCAATGAGCCACCCAGGCGCCCGGAAGATGGTACTTCTTAATTCTATTCACCTATTGTCCATCCCCACCCTTCTGCCTTCTGGTAACCATAGGGTTATTCTCTGCATCTATGAGTCTATTTCTGTTTTGTTCATATGTTCTGTTTTGTTTTGGGTTTTTTATTCATTTGTTTTGTTTTTTACATTCCACATATAAATGAAACCATATGGTACTTGTCTTGCTCTGTCTGACTCATTTCACTTAGCATAATACCCTCAGAGTCTAGCCATTTTGTTGCAAATGGCAAGATTCATTCTTTTTTATGGATGAATAATATTTCAATTTAGGTATATATATACTACATCTTCTTTTTCCATTCATCTATCGATGGACAGTTAGGTTGCTTTCACCTCTTAGCGATTGTAAATAATGTTGCAATGAACATAGGAACTCATAGGTCTTTACAAATTAGAAAATGCAGTACAGTTGACCCTTTAAATTATATGTGGATTTATTTTTTTTTAAAGATTTATTTATTTATTTATTTGACAGAGAGAGAGAGAGAGATCACAAGTAGACAGAGAGGCAGGCAGAGAGAGAGGAAGGGAAGCAGGCTCCCTGCTGAGCAGAGAGCCCGATGTAGGAATCTATCCCAGGACCCTGAGATCATGACCCGAGCCGAAGGCAGCGGCTTAACCCACTGAGCCACCTAGGTGCCCCTATATGTGGATTTAATTGCAAACTTCTTTGTGATCCTGGCTTAGTGACTTTGATATAATAATCATCCTACAGTCCATGTTTGGAAAGTCATACTCAATCCTTCCAAGCTTCAAATCATAGAGCACAAAACTGACCTCCCTTCCGTGTAGCAAACTTAATTAGCCAATCAACTCTAAGAACTATAATAAAGTTCTTTGAAACACATAGCATGATGCATACATTAGAATATGTCTGCCTCGAACCCCTGCCATAGAGCAGGAAGGGACACAGGAGATGACTATTTGGTGACTTCACCAAACAAGACTTTTAAGTAACCTCCCTGTAAGCATCATTGTCCTCTCTTGGGTAATGTGACATCCATCATCAATTTAAACCTCTCAATGGCCATATCTTTCACATCTTCCACAGTGATTATCTGTGAGTGCTAAGACATAAAACAATACTTTCAAAGCCATATTCTTCTAGTGACACTAAAAATTGTTTTTTAAACTACTAATATAAGCACATATAGATACATGGATGGCAAGAGAATTAAAGTCTGGTCTTTTCTCCATTTTTGCTGTATCTATAAGAAGCACAAAATTTAACAATCCAGAACATAAAGAATTGCTTGCCCATTCATGAATAATAAATAAATACCGTATCTAAACTGTATTCTACTAAATTTTTAAAAATAAAAATATTTTCTACATTCCCCAGGAAAGTGATTAAATTGCAGGGCCATGACCACAATAATAAGGAATTTTCTGATTTCTCTAATGCAATTTCATTTCTCTCTTTTTCTTTTTAAAGATTTTGTTTATTTATTCATGAGAGACCCAGAGAAAGAGGCAGAGGGAAAGTGGACTCCCTGAGGAGCAGGGAACCCTATGCATCATGACCCTATGATCTCAGGACCCTATGATCATGACCTGAGCCGAAGGCAGATGCTTAACTGACTGAGCCACCCAAGCACCCTCAATCTCATTTGTCTGTACCTTATTAAATTTTGTAAATACAGTAAATAGTAAAAATCCCTTTGCTTTAGCAACCATTTTTTAAACTTTCAACAGAATACAAAGTTCTTCTTCCTGCTAATCATTCTTTATACCTTTCTGGAATTATTCTGCCCTTACCCAAGCTTTTAGTTTCCTTCAGTTTTTCAATTTCTCTCAAATATTCCATGTTAATGAATCATAACATATTAAATAACACATATGAACAGCCTTAGCACAATGCCTGATATGCAAAGAATACTATCAATGTGATTTTCTTCTCATCTTTCTTCTTTGTTGGGATCAACACCACTCAAGAATACATTTGACTAGAAAATACTGTTCCTAAGAAAGTAAAGGAATGGGATTATGTGTAAAATCCTAGCTCTGTCTTAACTCTCTCTACACTTAGGTGAACACCAGTGATAATTTACTCAGCACTTGTGAAGAGGTAACCTTTTCTAGGATTCCAATCTTCTTTCCAAGAAACTTGTTGCACTTCCAAAAGGCAACACATTACCCTATTCATATAATAGACTGACTCAGCCTTTTTTACAAATTCGTATTAAATCCTGCACCCACCATCTTTCACATTCCTATACATACTCTTTGCACATGACAAAAATGCAAAACAGAAGAATCAAGTAATGCATAATGCTATAACATAATTAGAGTGACAATTTACTTCTTAACAAAACCTCAAGAAAGAGAAAACCCAGGTCCATCCTTAATCCCTTTTCCACATACCTGTTGTACAGCAGAAGATGCCATTGTTAATGAAATTCCTTCCAGAAGGAATTTTATTGCCTTGTTTCTTTTATATGGAACTAGAAGACCTGAACTATGTGACTTATGCTCTTATAGAACTTTCAATTAGTCTTGAGGGAACTGGGGCTGAAAATTTTAAGGTGGGGAGGGGAAGCAAAAAACAAACCCTTGCTGCTCTAAAGTTGAACAGTTTAATAAGCTTAAAGCACTCTCCCATCCTCTCAGGAGTGTCTGCTTAGCTACGTTGTCATCACCTGACCTGAGGTCTCGAAGTCTGCTATCCCATAATGACTGTAAAAGCAAATCTGAACTGTTGTGTTCATTACAAGTGAATTCAAAGAACCTGATCCCAACTGCACAAGGATGGGACCAGTGTCTCCAGTAGAAAAAGGTGTCTTGCATTTCTTTAGGAAAATCCGAGATTATCATAGTCCACATTTGTCTTACATTCCAGTCACTGAGAAGGGGCTATACCATCCATTGTTCTTCCTTTTTTTTTTCTTTTTTTTTTTCCACATAAAAGTGACTAAAAGAACAAATCTCATCAACCCTCTTAGATCTGGAAGAATGGGGCAACTTGCTGAATTCTCTTATTTGAAAAATTTCCTTGTAGATTCTTTTGGATTTTCTATGTGGTTAATCATACTATATATAAATAATTATAGTTTTATTTCTTCCTTTTCAATACTTTAGGCTTTTAATTTCTTATTATTAATGTATTGTGCTAAGACCTCTAGAACAAGGTTGATTAAGGTACCATTAGAAAATGATGAAGCTGGTTTTAAAACAAATTCACATGTCTTATGACACTGAAAAAGTCTTATGGAGATGATATGGCTCAAAACATTTTAGGAACTCCTTTCTCCTAGTATTTAATTCAGACACAAAACACTAGACATTTTAGGACAGTACATGTTCCCTTCTAGAAAAAAAATACCACTGTTTATTACCCAATCAAATCACTGAGACTACGCTTAAAGTGTTTCTTACTGTTTCTGAAAGTGTAATTCACATTAAGGATTTTTAAAAAATATATCTTAGCTCTTTTAATCTGCGAAAAATAGAATTATGTTTACTTTAGTCCGATAATGACAGCTTCTCTGGATTTCTAAAGCACTCATTTATCGTGGCAACTTTCCTTGTCACTCAAATACTTCGTATTGAGATTTTCAGTTTATCCTATGCTACTATATTCTGTTTCCACTTTATCTTTACCTTTATCCTTTCCCACCACAAATACATACTAACAGAGAAGATTTTAAAAAAAGAATTTTTGTACTACAAAAAAAGAGAAGGAAGGAAGGAAGCCAGCAAAGAAAGAAGAAATGGAGGAAGGGAAGGTGGGGAAGAAATGAGAAAGGCATGAAAGGAGAAATGTGTGATATGATCATGCTCACTGCTCTCCAATGGCTTCCCTCCTTGAAATAACATTCAAAGCTCTAATGTTAGCCATTCCAGCTACCTATTTGATCTTGTCTTCTATAACTCTCCTTCTTAAAAGAGAGTATCAGATTTGATAGAAAAAAGCTCAACTATAAGCTGTTTTAAAGAGAAGAATCAAAAACCAGGATGCAGACATTTGAAAGTAAAAAAAATTCCAAACAAATATAATCAAAAGAAAACTTGTATAGTCATGTTAATATCAGACAATATACATGTTAAGGCAAAAAGCATTACTAGTGAAAAGGATACAAAATTTTAAAAGTTCAATTTGCCAAGATGATGTAATGTGTCTAAACTTAATCATAGTCTACTATATAGAATCTATAAAGAGAAAAACTGACCAAACTATATGGAAAATTAGACAAAGTCCACAACACTTGTGGCAGATTTTAACACATATCTATCAATAATTGAAAGAATAAGTACCAAATATCAGTAAGATTTTTAGATAAGCTAGACCTAATGAAAATAGGTAAGGCACAACAAAACAACTGCAGAACATACAGTCTTCTAGGGTATACACAAAACATTTACAAAAACAGATAAAATATTGGGATATAAAGTCAAGTCTCAACTAATTTCAAGGGACTGACATGATGTAAATCAGGGTTGTCTAAGCACAGAGCAATTAAGCTAGAAGTAAAAAAAAAAAGGTAACTAGAAAAAAATCCCTTACTTTGGGATATTAAAAACACACTTTGGGCGCCTGGGTGGCTCAGTGGGTTAAGCCGCTGCCTTCGGCTCAGGTCATGATCTCAGGGTCCTGGGATCGAGTCCCGCATCGGGCTCTCTGCTCAGCAGGGAGCCTGCTTCCCTCTCTCTCTCTGCCTGCCTCTCTGTCTACTTGTGATTTCTCTCTGTCAAAATGAATAAATAAAATCTTTAAAAAAAAAACACACACACTTTGAAATCACTCATTGACTAAAAAAAAGAATTACACATTAAAATTGGAACTTACTTTGAACTAGGCAATTAAAAAATGTATTAAGGCTTGAAAGAGTCATCTAAAAATAAAACTGAGAAGGATAATTTTTTCCTTAAATGCTTATATTAGAAAAGAAGAAAGACTGAAAATTAGCTAAATAATCATCCAAATTAAAAAGTTAGAAAAAGAGCAATGGAATACCCAAAGAAAAGGAAGGAAAAAATAATAAAATAAGAGCAATAATTGACTCAGGAAACCAACATAAAATAGAAAGGTTAAGTAAAACCTAGATATTTTAGAGAAAAAGAGAGAGAGAGAAATAAACAATATTAGAAATTAAAAAGCATATGAATATATGTAACTACATACTCAGCAAATATTAAAAACATAATAAGACACTATGAACAACTTTATACCAAAACAATGGAAAACCCTAGAAAGTCCTAGAAAAATGTAGTTCATAGAAACTGACTCAAGGAGAAATGGGAGACAGTCTGTTGGACAGTGTGTGCTTCCATACTATAAATTAGCTCATCTCCAACTGATCCATAGTAGGAGGATGTCAGTATAATTCAGAATTATATGCTGATTCTCCTGTGATCTTTCCCAACACATTAATGTTCTGAAGTAATTATGACAGGCTGCCTTACAATTGAAAAAAGAACCCTAGCAGTATATATATATATACAGAGAGAGAGAGAGACTGTACATATATCCTCTCTCTCTTAAGTCTTAGGTCTTAAGGATCTTGCTGAAGCAGAAGTAGTAGCTTCTTTGGTGGTTTTGAAAATGGTGGCATCAGGAATCTCTGGGGAAGTCAAGAGTACATATGAAAAGACGGTAGACGTGTTTCCTCCAATGCTATTTTTGTTTGTTTGTTTTTTGTTTTTGTGGTTTTTTTAATTAATGATAAATAGCATGCATTTTCAGAGGTTAGATTTTTAATATTTATTTTGTCATTAAACTATTCTCTATTGGAAGCAAATGCATTCACACATCCAGAATTCATAGGCACAAGCAGAAGCCCATCAAAGAAATTCACTGAGAAGCTGAGTGCAAATTCCAGTGGAAATTTACTCTCCTCATGTTTTTGTTAGGATTATTAATGCTTTTTAGGTCCCAGGTACAGTGCTCCATGGGGCTTGGGTGGTCTGCCAGTAATCCCATTTCCTCCATTAGCTCTATTATTCATTCATAGAGCACTGTTTTAATAACCTGCGTTTCTCTGGTACCCACACATTACATTAAAGCAGAAACATCTGTGCTTAGTCTGGGGACATTAAAATGAATAATTTGAAACATTCTCATAAAGAAAACTTCATGTCCAGATGGTTTTAATAGCAAGCCCTACTGAGCATTCCAGAACCAAATAATTCCTGTCTTACACAAACCTCTAGAATACAGAAAATGGCCAGTCTGCCAGTAGATTTTTATGAGGTTAGCATAAACTTCATATGAGCTTATGAAATCCTCACAAGAATATATAGTATAGGAAAATTAAAGTTTGTTCTTACTCATAAACATGAAGGTAACAGTCTATAGACTACTGATTTATTTTTTTAAAAGAAAAGATAAATTCTGCCTACATTTTTACCCAGGTATATAAGCACAGTTTGACATTTTGACATTAGGACATGACTTGTAGTCATTCACAATGTCGGAATATGAGCAGGTAATCATTCAATTATCTCAACTGACACATGATAAAATTCAAATCCATTTATGATTTTAAAAAATAACTTGTGGCAAACTAGGGGGGGAAATGATTTCTATAAACCCAATTAAGAGTATCTCTGCAAAAACTAAAAAGTTTTCAATGGACAGCTTATCTTAATGATGAAACATTTGTCCCTTGAGGAAGATGAAAATCCTCTGAAACCCTCTAAAACCACTTCATTTCCTTCTTTTGATGAAGGCTTTGGCCAGTAAAGAAAAACAGAAAAAAAAGTATAAGGATTAGAAATGGGAAAAATTATTATTGACAAATGATACAAACATCTATATAAAATATTCAAAATATATGTTACATTTTTAGAATTAATAAGAGAGATTAATGAGGTTGTTATAAAAATCAGTGTACAGAAATATATCACTTATAACAATAAAAGATTAGAAATCATAACTTTTTAAAAGTCTATCTTTACAACATAATCAAAAAATAAATAAAATACCTTTAAAAATAGATGTGAACGTTCTTTATGGAAAAGGTTTAAAATTTTATTTAAAGATGTAAATGAAGCCCTAAATAAATGAAGAAATATACCATATTCTGGGATTGGAAGAATTATTTTGGTAAAGGTGCTAATTTTCCTCAAAATGATCTATATCTTTAATATAGCCTCTATCAAATTTCAGAGGGTATGAGTGTGCATATGTATGTGCATGTGTGTGTGTATTATTTGACAAGTCGTCTCAATAATTTATAAGGAATTACAAAGGGCCACATAAACCTAAATTCTCCAGATGAAGAAAAAGAAAAAGGAAGAAGAGGAAGAGGATAAAAATGGGATGAAGGGAATTTTCTTTTACCTCATTTAAAGACTTAATATAAATTTATAGTAGTTAAGACACTGTGGTGTTGATACAAGTAAGGGAAGCTTCAAAGAGCCTAAAATTACATATTTTCCTTTATACATATGGAAATATGATTTATGAAATTGCTCACAACAGATTAATGGAGAATGGTTAAGGGGGTTAGGACAATTATATAGAAAAGATAAATGAAATCGGACCCTATCTCACACCACATGCACCAATCAATTCCAGAATTAAGGTGAATTAAAAACCTAGGTATGAAAAGCCAAGCTATAAAACTCAAAGAAGACATTTGGGAAAATTTCTTTATGATCTCATCATAGTAAAGGATTACTCCTGTCACAAAAGGAACAAAAAATAAAGCTTGATAAATTTGACTACATGAGAATAAAGAATTTATGTTTAACAGTAGTTACCATAAGAAACTGAAAAAATAAATTACTAATTGGGGGAAAGTATTTGTCACATATGTAACCGACAAAGGGTTAGCATAAGGAATATGCAATGAACTACAAATTAGTAAAAAAATTGTTAAATAATGTTATTTTTTCTAATCTGAGTATAGGCTGCATGGGTGTTCGTAGTAGTGGTTTTTATGCCTAACATTTGTACCTTACATATATTATGTTAAATATTCTATTCAATATTTGTTAAAATATCATCACGCTGCACTGAATTATGTGCAGTAATAGAACTATGCCTGAGTTGCCTCTGGAGATCAGAGAAGCAAGTACCATCAGGGGCAAAGTGGCTCTCTAGCAGGCAAGCTTTGGGAAAGAGGCTATGGCAAGGCTTTGAGAATGAAGATGTAAACAACTTGATAAAAGAAATTAGTTTTTCTTTTAAAGATTTATTTATTTGTTTGAGAGAGAAAGAGAGAGAGAAGGGGTAGGGGCAGAGGGAGAAGGAGTGAGAGAATCAAGCACAGTACCAGCTGAGCACAGAGCCTGAGGCAGAGAGGAGCTTAATCCCAGGACCCTGCAATCACAACTGAAGCCAAAACTGAGCTGACCGCTCAGCTGACTGAATCACCCACTCACCACGATGAAGGACATTCTGAACAGCAGAAATAGAGTTGAAGGACATTCTGAACAGCAGAAATAGAGTGTTGAAAGTCCACATTTTGAAAAACCTGGTTCTGAAAAGACAGAATTCTCAGGAAATTTAGGTAACTTGATGTGGCTGAAATATAATACGCTTGTAGGAAATGGGTTGAACATACAGATAGAAAAGTAGGCAGGGGGCGCCTGGGTGGCTCAGTGGGTTAAAGCCTCTGCCTTCGGCTCAGGTCATGATCTCAGGTCCTGAGATCGAGCCCCGCATTAGGCTCTCTGCTCAGCAGGGAGCCTGCTTCCTCCTCTCTGCCTGCCTCTCTGCCCGCTTATGATCTCTCTCTCTGTGTCAAATAAATAAATAAAATCTTAAAAAAAAAAAAAGAAAAAAAGAAAAGTAGGCAGGACAGACCACAGTCTTTTACATTAGCCAGGGATTTTGGACATTGTGATGTAAGTAATACAAAAAGTACTACAAAAGACATAAAGATGTTCAACAGCAAAAAGATACTTGGACAAGGGGCCAAACACGGGTTTTACATGAATCAATGGTTACTGTGTGGAGACTGAACTAGAATGGTTAAGAGTTGAGGAATGAAATCTATATTAGGATTTATCCAGAGTTCATGGAGGAAAGTTTGGGTCCTGAATTAGGATACATACCCCATATTTGACAGGATGTGAGGAGTAAGGAAGAGGAGGAACACCAAGAACTCCTCCCAGACTCAGCTTGAGCAATTGCAAGGATAGTGGTGTCTTTCAACATTGAACATGGGTGGAGAAGGTGGAACAATGGGATAAATCAGTTTAATTAGTACATACAGAATTTTGATTCCTGCTGAAATGGAGCTGTCCAATAGACAGACAAAGACACCCATGTGTTTTATGTAAGTTGGCCAAAAAAGAATAGAAACAGAGTAGGAGGCAGTGACTGTACCATCATAGCAATGACCTTGAGGATTTGACATAGCAGCTAAACAGAAAGAGATCTGAGCTCAAGATGGATATCAGGGATATATCTTTAAATTTTCTCTGCCTCTGGAATAGCTCAATTGGTTAAGCATCTGCCTTTGGCTCAGGTCATTGGGCCCTGCTTCTGGCTCTCTGGTCAGTGGGGAGTCTGCCTCTCCCTCTTCCTCTGTCAGGTGTTCTGTCCTGCTTCTGTGTTTGTACATTCTCTGTCTCTCTGTCAAATAAATCAAATCTTTAAGAAAAATTCTCTGTGGTATGGACTAAGTCGGCAATACCTAAATGAATTGTAAAACATAATCATAAACATAGCTAATTTGTTGACCATGTGCTATGAACTTTGTACTGTACATCATGCAAACATGTGATAAACTATAATCTCATTTCATTTCCAAAAGCTTGGTTTTCTTTCCATGAAAATTTCAGAGGGACCAGGAACATGTTGGTCTCATTCCTGTCTGTACCCTTAGCATGTAGCTCACACAATGGGCTATAACTGGTGCTCAATAAATACTTGCTATATGAATGAATAAGTGATTTAATGAATGAATAAATCTTCACAACACACTGGAAGTTATGTATTACCCACTTTACAAGTGAGAAAACTGAAATTTAAAGAGGTTTAAAAAATTACTTTCTGCTACTGAAAGTGGCTAAAGAGCTAATAATCACCAGTGTTTGAATGTAAACTCAGGGAAGTATGCTTCTAGTGTACATCACAAGCAATGATTCTGGTCTCTTTTGGTTGTGGTTTTATTTGGTGGCAACAGGAGTTGTGAGGAAGAGTTTAGATGATGCACCCAGGAAATGACCATGTTTTTCACTTCCTTTTTTTATACAGAACTAACCTGTCACCTAGTTGTACATAATCAAATTTAGCTTGGTAGTAATTCCACATCTAGTCTACTGCATGATAGAAAACAGGTGCTATTGCAGTGTTTGTTCTCTTGAGTTTTATTTTATTGTTCCTTGTAATTTGAACCATGGAAGGAAAACCAATGGTTGGATCTATATGGTTTTCCTTATTCTTCAAACTTTTAAAATTTTCCATGCTTAGGACAATATACAGATAAGATGAAAATTCTAAGCCATTTAAAAATAAAACTAAAATATCTCAAGCATATGATATCACTGTTTGCAAACTCTTGTTTGTTCAAAGTCTTGTGAGAATTGCTAATAACAGTAATTAAATGTGTTGATTGGATATTTGCCAATGCCCACCGCAATTCATTTACAGTTTGACACTCTGAAGAGACAATTTGAGTCCACATCCAAAGAAACAAGTATAAGCAGCATCTCTTTTGCTTTGCTCTCATTTGCCAAACTTCCAAGTAAATAGAGACCAGAGGGCATCATTAACACATCGGCTGTTTGTCTTGGTCATGATGGGAAATAATTTCACACTCTAAGTCATTAGGGAAGCAATTGTGCTTAGTAGAGATAGGAAAACATTTATCACAGAACTTTATTTGAGGAATCAAATGTTTGGGGAATTCTCAGACTACTAAGCAAAGACAAAGTGGAAATCTGAGGACGAAAACTTCAGCTGATGCAAGAGAAGCAAAATAGTGACTTCTACCTTAGTCTACTTTTCTCATCTGATGTAAATATGTTTACAGGGTTGGCATCATGAGCAACAAAACAAAGAACCAGCTGTCTGGAAGATTTCAGAAGTCTCAGCAAAACCATTCAAATAATATCACTCCTTAGCCCTGGTTGCCTGAAACAAGAGAACTCTTAACTAGATACTTGGTTTTTTTGTCCCTTAATGGGTAATTTTAGATTTTAAATTTATCAGTGAGCTAAACAGGTGGAATAAATTAAGATGCTGTGGTGAAAGGAGGAATAAAAAAAAAAGAAAGGCTAACTTTGTTTTTGTAGCAAGAATTATTCTGCGTTTGGTTGTTGCCTTTGTCATCTGGTACTACTGACTGTGATTGTGGATGTTAGCAGTCCTTATGACATTAATTTCTTCAGTGATTGGAGCTGACCAGTTGCCCCCCTGATATGTTTCAGGCCTACCATAAGATCTTGTTGCCCAAAACACGTTTCTTGCCATTGGGATTAGTTAGTAATAGGGTGGAATAGTGGATATTTCATAAATAAAAATTTTAACATGGGTGGTAAATGTAGGTTTGTCAAATAGTCATTTAAAAAACCTTCCAGGGGCACCTGGGTGGCTCAGTGAGTTAAAGCCTCTGCCTTCAGCTCAGGTCATGATCCCAGGCTCCTGGGATGGAGCCCCGCCTTGGGCTCTCTGCTCAGCAGGGAGCCTGCTTTCTCCTCTCTCTCTGCCTGCCTCTCTGCCTACTTGTGATCACTGTCAAATAAATAAATAAAATCTTAAATAAAATAAAATAAAATAAAATAAAATGCCTAAATTTCAGGAGATAACTTGAGAAATAATCTTTTTCTTGCTGCTTTAAAAACATCACATTCTAATCACTTATCTTTCCTCTCTGCCTTCCTTAGACACACATTCCAGGAGCAACTACCCTGTGCTGGAGCCTGTGGCAGGTGCTGGAGATTCATTTGTCAGGACTTCTGAACTCCTTTCTACATATGCTTAAGTATTTAGTATCTTCCTACGTTTTCACCATACTATACAAACTGAAAATTTTAAAATTCTGTTTTCTTAAGAGGCTAAGTCAGTGGTTGTGAGAAGAGATGTAACCCAAAGAACCTGCATTATGGGTTGAAATTGAAGACTTCTGAGTCTCCGTCCAAATATCCCCTCAAAATTCCAAGGCAGGGCTTCAAACATCAGCTTAAGCAGTACACTGTAAGCTAAGTCTAGATATGTTTTAATAACTTAACTCTTCTGGGTGGCTCAGTTGGTTAAATGTCTGCTTTTGGCTCAGGTCATGATCTTAGGGTCCTGGGATAGAACCCCATGTGGGGGGGGGTCCCTGCTCTTTTTTTTTTTTTTATTTTTTTTTTATAAACATTTATTTTTATCCCCAGGGGTACAGGTCTGTGAATCACCAGGTTTACACACTTCACAGCACTCACCAAAGCACATACCCTCCCCAATGTCCATAACCCCAGGGGCTCCCTGCTCTTAAAATAATTTCTATTCATATCAAGTACACATTTACTGCCAAAATTAAACCCATCTAGGCACATCTGCTCTTAGACTTGGCTGGGGATCAAAGTATGAAATCCTAGAGTTTCTCCACTGTTGGCCCCACTTCTTTTTTTTTTTTTTCAGCATAACAGTATTCATTATTTTTGCACCACACACAGTGCTCCATGCAATCCGTGCCCTCTATAATACCCACCACCTGGTACCCCAACCTCCCACCCCCCCACCCCTTCAAAACACTCAGATTGTTTTTCAGAGTCCATAGTTGCTCATGGTTCACCTCCCATTCCAATTTCCCCCAACTCCCTTCTCCTAACTCCCCATATCCTCCATGCCATTTGTTATGCTCCACAAATAAGTGAAACCATATGATAATTGACTCTCTCTGCTTGACTTATTTCACTCAGCATAATCTCTCCCAGTCCTGTCCATGTTGCAACAAAAGTTGGGTATTTGTCCTTTCTGATAGAGGCATAATACTCCATAGTGTATATGGACCACATTTCCCTTACCCATTCATCCGTTGAAGGGCATCTTGGTTCTTTCCACAGTTTGGCGACCGTGGTCATTGCTGCTATAAACATTGGGGTACAGATGGCCCTTCTTTTTACTACATCTGTATCTTTGGGGTAAATACCCAGGAGTGCAATTGCAGGGTCATAGGGAAGCTCTATTTTTAATTTCTTGAGGAATCTCCGCCCTGATCTCCAAAGAGGCTGCACCAACTTGCATTCCCACCAACAGTGGAAGAGGGTTCCCCTTTCTCCACATCCCCTCCAACACATGTTTCCTCTCTTGCTAATTTTGTCCATTCTAACTGGTGTAAGGTGGTATCTCAATGTGGTTTTAATTTGAATCTCCCTGAGGGCTAGTGATGATGAACATTTTTTCATGTATCTGATAGTCATTTGTATATCTTCATTGGAGAAGTCTCTGTTCATATCTTCTGCCCATTTTTTGATATGTCTTGATATGTTTCATGTGTGTTGAGTTTGAGGAGTTCTTTATAGATCCTGTATATCAACCTTTTGTCTGTACTGTCATTTGCAAATATCTTCTCCCATTCCGTGGGCTGCCTCTTTGTTTTTTTGACTGTTTCCTTTGCTGTGCAGAAGCTTTTGATTTTGATGAAGTTCTAAAAGTTTATTTTCGCTTTTCTTTCCATTGCCTTTGGAGATATACCTTGAAAGAAGTTGTTGTGGCTGATATTGAAGAGATTACTGCCTATGTTCTCCTCTAGGATTCTGATGGATTCCTGTCTCATGTTGAGGTCTTTTATCCATTTTGAGTTTATCTTTGTGTATGGTGTAAGAGAATGGTCGAGTTTCATTCTTCTACATATAGCTGTCCAGTTTTCCCAGCACCATTTATTGAAGAGACTGTCTTTTTTCCACTGTATCTTTTTTCCTGTTTTGTTGAAGATTATTTGACCATAGAGTTGAGGGTCCCTATCTGGGCTCTCTACTCTGTTCCACTGGTCTATGTGTCTATTTTTATGCCAGTACCATGCTGTCTTGGTGATCACAGCTTTGTAGTAAAGCTTGAAATTAGGTAGCATGATGCTCCCAGTTTTATTTTTGTTTTTCAACATTTCCTTAGCAGTTCGGGGTCTCTTCTGATTCCATACAAAAATAGATTTCCTGGAGGGTGGAGATTGTAGTCAAAGAGACTGGGACTCAAATCTCTCTCTTTTAATAGTGTGATCCCCTTGGATACCTTATTATAATCCCTTATTCATTCATTCCCTCTTAAAAAACAAGCATAAAGTGTCTTGTCTGTGTCCGGCGTTGTGCTAAGCACAAGTTATACAACAATGAATAAAACACACTCCCTAACTTCAGCAACTCACAGTTCAGTGGCGGCAGAGGACATCTTAGCACAATGAGTAAGGGCACCAACAAGGAAGCACATTGGATATTTTGGGAGTTCAGAGAAAAATATCTATCTGATCCGTGGAAATTATAGACGGCCTCCTGGAGGACTCAAAATGAGTCCTTTAAAATTAGTAAATGTCAGCCAGTTAAGGGAGGTGGAGTTAGGGAGGAGGCATTTCAGCATTTCAGGCATGGGGGGCTACAAGAGCAAAAGCACAAAGGAGAGAAAGCATAGGAACTAGGAACAGAGCTGGAATTTGAACTCAGGATTTCCTGCTTCCAAAGCCTGAAGAAGTCCTTGTGGGGGTGCAGCAGGCTTCTGTTCTATTCTGTTGTACTTCCGGGCTTACATAAAGTATCTATTCAAACTCATCAGATAGGTAGGTAATAGTTACTTTGCAAATAGATGTCAGTATTATACATGTGTATTTAAGTATATATTATATGTATATAATATACAAATTTTATATACATTATTTTTTAAAGAAATAAAAATTCCCATAGCCTCAGGGCACCT
Source organism: Neogale vison (assembly GCF_020171115.1). Classification (NCBI taxonomy): domain Eukaryota; kingdom Metazoa; phylum Chordata; class Mammalia; order Carnivora; family Mustelidae; genus Neogale; species Neogale vison. Next base: position 68,572,644 of record NC_058091.1, on the reverse strand, counting down.
AGGTGGCTCAGTGGGTTAGGCCGCTGCCTTCGGCTCGGGTCATGATCTCAGGGTCCTGGGATCGAGCCCCGAATCGGGCTCTCTGCTCAGCAGGGAGCCTGCTTCCTCCTCTCTCTCTGCCTGCCTCTCTGCCTGCTTGTCATCTCTCTCTGTCAAGTAAAAAAAAAAAAAATTCCCATAGCCTCTCAAACATACTACATGCAGAACACTGACACATCACAGAATAGTGATGTGAAAATGTGGCCCCAGGTTCAATAGCCTTCTGTGTAGACCTTGCCTTAAATCTTCTGCTATTCTTTTGCATAATTGTAACTTTGAAATTCATTAGGAAAGAGGATGATATAATTCTGCACCACCTTAAAAGAAAAAACAATCCAGTATGTAATGTTTGCCTCTCTGTCAACTTCTCTGCCTGAGCATATTCTGAGTGAGTACCACCATAGCATATGCCAATAAAATGACAAGGAGTAATACTAATATTGTATATTTGCTAAGTGTTTTTTTTCTTTTATGTGCAAGTTTCCATGCTAGATGGTTTCTCTCATCTAATAATTAACAGTCCAGTGAGATGGGTAATATTGTTCTCATTTGTAAGTGAGTGAACTAAGGCTTAGAGTTTTTAAGTAACTTTGTCCAAACATTATTAGATAAATATGGTGCCAGAATTCAAACCCAGGGTGTCCGGCAGCTAAGCTTTCCCTCTTTACACAGATCATTTTCTTGGCATAGAACCTGAATATCCACATAATTTATATTTATATTATTGCTCCCCAGCAGCAGCCAGGGTTGAGAGACACTACTTTCTAACATAACACATTGTGAAAACACTGACCAATAAACAGATCTTAGAGTTTATCCTCTATCTCAGTTATTATTTATCTGACTTGTATATTTATGGAGAGGAAGGTTTGCCATTGATAAACCATTGTGAGTGGCTTCACTTTAAGCTTCTAAGTCACTTAAGTTGATAAATATGCTAAAAACTTTCAATTTGTATGATTCATAGATTTCTCTCTTCCAGGAAAAGTCAAAGACAGAAACAAATTAGATGCTGATGATGATATGACTTCACAGGAGAACCAGCCTCAACCAAGTTAAAATGTTGAAGTAGTGTAAATTTACTGGGAGCTTAAAGACTTGGGAAAGGGGTTTTAGAAAGAGGAGGAATGTGGAAAAGAAGGTCAGGACTTGTCAAAGATAAATTTATTTTCTTTGAATACTTTTTACTGCTGGCCATATACTCAATAACCTGTATTGAAACACTTTGGAAAATGCATATATACCTTATCTGAAAAAATACTTCAATCTGATTCTTACATCATCTAGATTATTTCAATGCAGCGTTCAAAATATCTCTCTGGAGAGTTGTTTTGTTAGTACATTTTATAGTCTGTTAGACTTAAAAACAAATTATTCTTCATTTATCTACACATTGAAGTTAAAGTATAAGCTCTTGTTGACAATGTACAACTAAACAGAAACTGTGACTCACCAGAATCTACAATGGATTAGAGTTCATATGGTTTGCCTTGTGCTTTTGACAAGAATTTATGACTCTTTAAAGACTGGATTATTGAGTTCAAGAGTGCAGTTAAAAATGGGGATGGACCTTCCAGTTTACTGATGTCTTATGATGGCTTTATAATTACTATTAACAAGTCAGTTCCAACAAACTTCTTTGCTAATGCATCTATCTTTATCGCTTCCTGAGTGGTATTTTATACAAATCTGTCCTTTGAGAGGGAGTAAGTGGAAAATGAGACTGTTTTGATTGGAAGTTGTCTGAATTTGGTAAAGAATGTCATGTCATTGCAATCACTTTCCTGGCATTTACCATAATACAGTGTATCAAGTTAAGGTCCTTTCCATGGATTCAACTAAAAATTATTCTCAAAGAGAATTTATTAGAATACTATCTAGGATTCATGGAATACCTGAGAGACTGGAGAATTTAGCTTGGAAATGGACAGACCATGAAGCAGCCCTGGAGTCTGGTAAGCATGAACCCCAATAACACCAAGAGCAGTCTGGTCATGACCTTACCACATGGATGGAATGGAACTCCACATGTCTTCATTGTTTTCTGCTAATGATTCTGCTAAAGATCACTGTCTTTCCCCTCTGCTAAAGATTCAAATTCTAAAGAAAGACTTTCTGGAAATGTTTGCATGGCTTACCCACTTGTCTATTTAGTTAAGGGGACAAGCAGGGGTCTATCTTCTCACTACAGTTCCAATAGGCAGAGTGGAAAATTTCTCAAAAACTAATTGGATGTGAACTCTGGACAACCAAAAGGGAAAAATACTTTCTGCATGAGGGGATGGAAGCTAGAGCGAAGCTGGGAATATAGAAAGAAAAAGTGAGCCTGTCTTTTTATTGTGCTAAGAAAGTGGGTTATGGGTTATCTCTTATTGTATTAAAAACAGAAGTTACCAAAAAAGATAGGCTATAGGGCTGCAGTATTGAGTTAAAAAAACGTAAAATTATCTGAGTCATGAACTTGTCCCAAGAAAAATTTGGAATCAATAGTAAAACCTGAATAGTAATCTAAAATAGATGTAAGACAAGGATGACTCTTATCACCACTATCGATGTTGTTCTAGAAATTCTGACTAATACGGTACAGCAGAAAATATAAATAAGAATCAATTATTGGAAAGAAGATAAAACTTAGCATTGTTTGAGGAAAATATAACTACATGAAATGAAAGTCCAAACAAATCAACTGGGGAGTTAAAATAAATTTTATTGTATGTATGCCAGCAATAATGGTTACATAGAAAATAGTGTTTTTAAAAAGATTTACTCACAATAGGTAAAACACACATACACAAAAGAACAGAATGTCTGTGAATAATTTTGAGAGGAACATGTGGGAGCAAATGAAGAACACCACAGAAACTTGCTGTAAGGTACAGAAAGCTGTCTAAATACTTATGCTCCTTTTTTTAAAAAAAAATTTATTGATTTATTTGAGAGAGTGAGCAAACACTCTCTCAAAGAGAGAGCATGAACAGGGGGAGGAGCAGAGGGAGAGGGAAAAGCAGACTCCCAGCTGAGCAGGGAGCCCAACACGGGGGTCTCAATCCCAGGACTCTGGGATCATGACTTGAGCCTAAGTCAAATGATTAACCGACTGGGCCACGCAGGCACCCCTTTTGTTCATTTTTTAAAATCTGACGAAGTGATCTGATGGGTGAAAAAAAGTCAAGGTAGTTTTTGACACTAGAAGTAATTAGCAACAATTTGTCTTACTTTAAATTAAATGAAAAAGTAAATGTCCCAGAACAAAAATCTAGTCCGATAGTTAAAACATTATACACAGTCCTGAAACAAGACCGTGAGCAATGGAAGGATTTAACATATCCTCAGAGATCATCCAGTCTGTGAACAGAAACTTGGATGCAGGAAGTTGCTCTGTAATTTCATTTAAAATTAGCTGCCTTAACTTAATCTACTCATGAACCTAAGTCATTGTTATTAAATAAATAAATCCAAATTACTAGGGCTACTCAATATGGAACAGACTGCATGAAGTCTGTATGAGAAGCAGTACAACTGGAAATCAATGCTTATAATCGGGAATCTTACTTGAAAGCACCATTTGCTCCTCTGTGTCTTTTTGTATATGCCATCTTCATACGTATGGCATGTCTATTCTGATTAAACCTCGTGTTCATCCCTGATGGCTGCTTCTCTTTTGGTGCAGCCTGGAGTCCAACAAGTGATTCTGTTTTACTTCATAGAGCTTGTATTTTGAGTCCTATCATACCAGGCACAACCTTGAACTATGGTAAAATCCTTCCAGACACTTTTATAACCTTCAATAGCAAGTAACAGACAGAAATTTGGTTTAATTTCTATCATAAAAAAAAAAAGAAATTGAAATCTAAGTGGTCAACAATAGGGAAACGGTTTTAAAAAAAAATCTTTGAGGGTCCCTGGTTGGCTCAGTCAGTTAAATATCTAAGTCTTGATTTTAGGTCCAGCCTTGATCTCAGGTCCATGAGTTCAAGCCCCACATTTTGGGGGTGTGGGGGGGAATCTTTGTAGACTCATACAATGTAACATTATACAGTCACCAAAATATTATGTTTTTAAGAATTTTAAATGATATAGTTCTTTCAGGAGATAAGCTATGAGTGATATCTTTATTTTCATTTCTGTATGATTTTTTATTTTTATTTTTTTCTTTATTTTCTGATTTTTTTGCAACTTTTCTGAAATCAAGAAAACCTATTATAAAAAGAGGAGAATTAAGATATTTAAAAATTGGAATATATATTAATAAGGATTCATGAAAAATGGCAAATCATGTATAAACTATTATTCAATAACATTTAATGTGTACTTTCTTTGATTTTACAAAAAGGCATTTATAGTCAAGAAAATGAATGACAAAGTCATTCTAATTTGCATTCCCAAATGCATTCCCTGAACAGATGAGTAAGGTATTTCTGGCAATTTCATGGCAGTTCATGCAAGACCTGGAAAATTCTTTCATGTAGAGCCTCTAATTCTGGACTCGCAAAGCTTCAGTGTGGATAGTAAGAATGGCAAAGATTACATCTATTGCATCTCAAACAGGAAGCAAAATGTAAGAATCCTATCTTATTATATATTCTTTGGCTCAAATAATTGATAAAAACCCTGCAATTGGTCCATGTGGTTGATTATGTTGTGGTCATAAATATGATCGCCACTTGTTTTGCAAAACAGTAAGCAGTAAATATAATAATTCTATGGATGTGATTCTAAAAATAGTTTATACCTACACGAATCTTTTTGGAAAATTTTACCAAATAGAATCAACTTCAGTGCTTTTCTGAACCAAGGATATAAAAAAGCATAAACCATTGGATTGAACATAGAGTTCAAGTATCCAAACCAAATCAATGCATCATTCAATGTGGATGGAATGCTATAGTCCAAGAAAGGATCCGTGACCATGCAGACAAAGAAAGGACACCAGCATATTAGGAAAACTCCCATCACAATCCCTAAAGTCTTTGCAGCTTTCCTTTCTTTGCTTTGTAACATTCCATTTTTTTCTTCCAATCCAATTTGAAACTTCTGATTTGCATCATGAATTGATTTTGCCTGTCTCTGAGCTATGAAATATATTCTGGAATAGACACACAACATAATAGATCCAGGTATATAGAAAGAAGTCATAAAGGCCAGTACCCCAGATGTTTTGCTAAAGAAGACGGAGCAACCCCCTATGCAGTGAATGTATTTATAATACATCTCTTCAGCTCCTTTGAAGTTTAGCTCCAGAAAAATCATTCCAAATGCAAAAAGAGCAGGAACACTCCAACTGATGAAGATCATTGCAAAGATAACCAAGATACTGATTTTGGCTTTGTATCTCAATGGATCACACACAGCATAGTAGCGGTCAATGGAAATGAAGGACAAGTGGAAAATGGAGGCTGAGCTCAGCATAATGTCGGTGCTGGTGTGAATTTTACAGAAGACTTCTCCAAAGTACCAGCCATGCTCAACAGATCTGACCATGCTATAGGGCATGACCAGGCACCCCAGCAGAAAGTCCACGGTGGCCATGGAATGAATGAGCCAATTAGTTGGGGTATGAAGTTGCTTGAAGTGTGATATGGAAATAATGACTATCAGATTGCCAATGAGTGTGGTCAGAATTATGAGCACCATTAAACTATACAGGGAAGCACGGACATCATTCGACCTGCTGCTTTTCACACAGGAAATATTAATTATATTGTGGCAAAAAGACATTGTTCCTGAGGGTTTTCTATCAGTTTATTTCTTCCTTTGTGTATTGAGGAATCTTTTTTTAAAATCCATAATCAAGTTTGGGTTCCTTCTTTTACTTCCATATACCTATTCCAGAAATCCGGGAGGAAAAAAAGAGAGAAGAGAGAATCATTGAAAATTTGATTCTTTTCACTTCTAGCATACTCCCTATTACTTCTTGCTGAAAATTGTTAATTTAGAAAGAGCTTTTATTCCTAAGTTTAGTTCCATAGATCAGTTCAATAACTTTTTAACATCTCCTCGTTGGATAATGGTGCTAGAAATAAAAAGTTGAATTATTAGATTGAAATACATGAAACTGACACTTTTTTTGGTTAGAGAAGGTCAAATGATGAATTTTTCATATGCTTCAATCTATGGAAATTTCAAGCAAATCCAATATTTGTTTGAACAATAGTCTTTGTTCAAAAGAATGTCTTGTGGGGAAAGTTTATATTCTAAAGGTTACATATAAATTGCCAGAGATTTTAGAATTCAAATATGTTCAAGAGGAAAAGTGAAATATTTTAAATATATCTCTTGTACACAATAATATCTGCTAGTGCATGCTTTTGTACTTGATAACATATAAGATATTTCTTATTTTCTAATTAACTGTAACGGAAAGAAGCTTACATACATTTACTTCTAGTTTGCAAAGCACTTATACATATATTCCAAGCATTACTTCATTTAACATTTTTGCATCTACAATGTAAACATTATTGCTTATAAGAAAGATACGACATGTTTTGTTAGTGTAATTATACTGGCAAGAATTTGAGCTTTCATTCATGAAACCACTGAAAGTAGAATATGACCTGAGGTCTCAATTACTAGTTTCTTTTTTGTTAATCCAATTTTCTTTCCGTGGCAGAAAGGATCTATTCTTCTCTCCATTCTTTTTTTATTAATTTTTTTCCCACAGCAGAAAGGATCAATTCAGATAAATTATTTTCATTAAACTTTGAACTTTCATATAAGAACAAAAGATCTCTTGAAAAGTGGTATCTATTAATGAAGTGTGATATTGTGGTCTCAGTTATTAAGGCTTTTAAATACACAGACCAAAGTCTGTGGTAAAGATATGATGTGGCACAGGGAAAAGATGGCTGAGTGTGTGCTGTGGGCATGGCACTGGAGTTCTTTTTTTTTTTTAAAGCTCTGAAGCCCATTTAATTTTTTTTTTTCATTCATTCCCAATTTTAAAACCAAAGTAAAATCTGGTTAAAACAGAGATGGCACCTTCTTCCTCCTCATGCCCATTAAAGAACCCAAGGCTCCATGAGAGCTCATTTAAAAATATCCCCTTTGGGGGTGCCTGTCAGCACCTGTCAACTAACCTAGTCAGTTAAGCATGAGCTTCTTGATTTAGGCTCAGGTCAGGATCTCAGGATCATGAGTTTGAGACCCTTCCCCCTAACCCAAGTCTGATTCTCTCCTCCCTCTTCCTCTGTCCCTCCCTCCCCTGGAGTGTACACTCTCTTTCTTTGTCTCACTAAAAATAAATAAATAAATCTTTTTAAAAAAACTCCTCTGTTTCTATATGATTCTGTAATTCTTAACTAAATTCTGGAATTTTCAATATATTTTGAAATATGTATATGTGTATATATATGGTATGTATAAATATATATGTATGTATAAGTGTATATGAAGAGGAGAGAGAATTTGGAAGAAGAATGGGAATTTCTGGCACTCAGTAAACAACCTGCACTGTGTTGAAATGCTAGAAAAGAGCAATAAGTCTTAGAATGGTCTCAGTCTGCCTTCTTTTTCATTTCCTCCCATTGCCTCTGAGCTAACAGTTTAGATCAAGACTACATAAAAATTTAAATGTACCCATAACTGGAAATGGAGGAATAAAATAAATAAAATATCTAGCTATGAAAATGCATATTTTAATAAATTTAAAACACTTCTCCTCCAATCCCTTCAAATATGTAGTACTCTTCCATAAAAACAATAAATTCCTCAAAAAGAATTACTTTTAATTTCACATCTTCAGAAGATCCCCTTTTACTTCCACTTTATGAGAAAGGAAAACAAAACAAAACCTCTTTGAAAGAGTCATTTACACTCTTTGTCTTTCATTCATCTACTAGCCTTTTGAATACGCTCTAGCTCTAACAGACTTTTGTCAATACTCCACCAAAACAGTTTTGGTTTTGTTTTTTTTTTCAGCTAAGACAGTAGAAGTGATGATTTATTGTACATGTGTTGCATTCAGGCACAAATGAAAAGAGAATTAGTCCAGAAAGTCACAGGTCCAGGGCAAAGGACCAAAAGGGACTGTTCTGGTATGAGTGACATGCGTCTCTCAAAGGTGGTCATTGTGGTCAGATGGCAATAGATGTTCTGAGTCCACTGAATCAAATTCTAGACAATAGGCATGCAGTCCACAAATTGGTACCAGTGTCGCTGGCTTCTGGCTTTCTTTATTTCTACTCCTGTGGCTTCCACGGGTGTACAAGCCAGAGCTTTACTTGGTCCTCGGCTCCATCTTCTTCTTTAACACTTCAGCCTGTGCTTGTGCTGCTTCCTCTGCTTGGCTTTCATGGTGCAGAGGTTTCCAAGAAGATGGCACTAAGGCCAAGAGCCCCAAACCGTTTTTTAGTCTTGTTGTCCTAGGTTACTAACCCCAGTGCTAAATTCTCAGGCTTCTTCTCGCTTGACCCCCTAGATGCTCCTTGAAACAATCCCTTCCTCTGCAGCTCTGAATTCAATGGCTACTCTTTTCAGTTTCCATTGCCAGTTCTTCAACTCACTTGCCCTGAGGCTAGCCCTTGGTTCTCTTCTCTACTGAGGTCTGCTCCCTAGGTGATTTCTTACAGTTTTCTGGCCTTAAACTAATCTACATGCTGAGGAATCTCATATGAATAACTCCAGCCATGACCTCCCCCAATCCCACACTCTGGACAAACATTTCCTGCTGTCTAGAGAATATCACCCTTTACTATATATAAAGCCTCCAGCCTTCTCCACAAGATGTATCCAGCTCCTTTTCCTTTCCACACATCTCAAAAAGTGGCAACTCCGTTCTTACAAATCCTCAGTCCTAAACCTTGAAGTAATTATTGACTACTCTCTCTCACACTCAATAATATAGCTAATCCATCAGTAAGTATCTTGACACTTCATTGAAAATATATCCATAATCGGACCAGTTCTCATGGTCCCAGCCACTAACCACTGTCAAATTAGTAGCCTCCCGACTGGTTTCCCCGATTCTTTTCTTTTTTCCCTGCCTTCCTAGTTTAATTCTAGAGTCTTGACTTGAGCATCTAGCTTCAAAGCCAAGGAGAGGATTGGTTCCCTCCTCACCATTCTTTCAGAAAAGGTAAAGAATATGAATCTATTCTGTGGATGGTGTGGAAAGTGTTTCACAGACGATGTTAAGCAGAGGAGAAACTCATTCCGTTTGCTATCAGCTGTAATAATCAATTATAAAGTCAAGGAAGGGGACCCACAGGGCTCCTTGAAAAAGTAATCATGGAGCACAGAGGAGAAAGTCATAGGATTTGGTTTTGTTTTGTTTTTTTTAAAATTGTTTTCTATTGATACATCATTTTGAGATTATTGATACAAACTGGTCAGAGAATAATTATGTATTTTGCCCAACATCAAACTGCAAAAAGTTTCCAAACACAGATGCATTTCGTGTTCAAGTTCCAAAAATAAATAAAGGCTTTCTATCTGAAAACATTTCTAGCTCTCTAAAGTAAACATTAAGAAACAAGTACAAAAAATGACCTCCCAGCTTCTGAAGAGTCCACTTAGTTACATGAAGTATTCTCTTTCACAACACTTTTGGAAGATATTTACTTCCAAATATCAAAAGATATTTACTTCCTAAGAACTTGAGGATCTTCATTTCAAACCCTTCAGTCCGTTTCCATGGCAACAGTGCAGGGTTCCTTGGTTCCCAGAAGTCGCATTAGTAGACTGTGGAATTTCTCAATCTTTTTGAGGACTCGGGCTTGGTCTGTTCTTTGCACCAAACAAACTAAATCACCTGTTAACTTTAACACACGAACTCCCCCATCAGAATGCCAGTTTTTGAGAACCACACATGCCTTCGTAGGGCCGGCGAGGTAGTATCGTAGCGCTGCTGAACGCCTCCCAGGCCTGGTATTTGGCGTCCAACACCTACAGTGGAGCTCCGGAGAAGGCGAGGTTGGGGACTTGGGGTGCCACCGGGCCCACCTCCGAAGTCATAACTTTTAAAACAGCAATCACGGCTGTCCACGTGAACAGAACCAGGGAGAGGCAGAAGCCACACAAGCCTAGATGAGGAATTTCTCAGCATGTCACAACCCTACAGGAGAAAGTCACCTGAGCTTCAAAGTACATTTAGGGAGACATCAAGAGCTTCCATCTCTTAACCCAAGGAAACTGGCAGTTATTCAAGGTAAACAACAGTAGAATGTCCTGGAGCTGCAATAGTTTAGAACCTTCTGGTATGTCCTTACCCAAACACACAAAGCCAGATAGAAATGCAAAAGCAGTTTCCTAGCAGGAAACAGAGCAGTTAAATTCCTGGGGAATTCAAGCCCAAGACCACTTGATACCTTAAAGGAAACTAAGAATAAACAACTGTCCTTGATCCAGATAGAAGCCAGAATGTCAATACCTTGTTGGCTTGTTCAGATTTTTTCACTAACTGTGTTTCCTCTAGGTGGTGACTTTGTAGTTAGCATATAATATAAAATGAGGGATAGAGAAATGAAACATTATAACTCAGGATTTCATTTTTTGTTCTAGAACTTTCCATGGATATTCTGTACTTGCTTTTTATAAGAAAATCTCTGAAGTGTATAATACCCTGACTGATTTGAGGGAGGGAATTTAAAAGTAATATGGACCTAAAATTGCAACTAAACTTTGTTTTAATCCAAATAGATTGTTGTCTTATGATTATTCTACTGCTCCTAGATAATGTTATAAAAAATTGTATGGTCTACATAAATTATTGTACTCAAACTTTTGGTAAACTTTCAAAGTTTCAGATGATTCTTGCTTGACCAGTATGTGACCTTTGAGTGTCATAAAAAAAACACTGTCACCCAATGAGACCACTTGAGCTAATGAGTCTATGATGCTCAAAGGAGATAAAGGATTTAAAGTATGCTAGGAAAAAGCCGTACAATCTGTGTGAATCCAGTAAATAGTCCTCAAGTCTGTTTAGAGACCATAATTGCCCTCTCCAAATAGATGGGATCGGAAACTTGCTGATCCTGCATTTGGTTCCAGAACCAAGAAAGCAGGATGTTATTAACCAGCCCTAAAATGGAAAAATAATGCTTAGAATGAAATCTTCCAAAAGTGTTTTCAAGGCCCCATTAAAAGAGTTTAGGTGTAGCACGCCTAAACTTTCTAATCTAGCAAGACCCCACTCTGCATGAGATTGTGGCCAGAGGCTGTGTGTCCCTGTCAGAGTTTCTGGAGAAACTAAGATGGCTGATATTTGCCGGGTTAGCTCATTTTCTTCTCTATTTAAAGTTACCTGGTAAGTAATACATTTATTCACCATCAATACAGTTGAAAATTTAACTTGAGAATACAGTAAATATAATTTGTTTTCTTCCTATAAATCCAAAACCCCAAAATAATGTACCTTCACAGGAACAAAAATAAGGCTGACCTCAAGTATACAGAGAGCTATGAGGAGAAAAATTTGAAACAAGAGAATTTTATACACAGGAAATGTACTTATGGACTGTGAAAGATGGTTTACTATATTCCAGTGTTCATAAAACATTCTACCCATGTATTCTTTTTGAAAAAAATATATATATATTTGCTGAGAAACATCAGTTGCTTGTGGAAGTCATGAGAATTAGGATCTCAAGAATTTGGAAATGAAGCCATAAAAAGACTAGAAATTAGCTTTTGAAAATCAGAGGACCGAGTTTAAAATAATTCTGGCAGGGGCACCTGGGTGGCTCAGTCAGTTAAGCATCTGACTCTGGGATCGAACCCCATGACCATGTTGGGGAGAGGAGTCCTTTCTCAGAGGGGAGTCTGCTTCTCTCTCTCCCTCTACAGCTCCCCCTGCTCGTGCTCTCTCTGACTCTCTTTCAAATAAATATATAAAATCTTTAAAAATATATAATACAATAAAATAGTTCTTCCTTTAAATGGAAATGCAATTGATGAAGAGACACATTTTTTAAAAGCAAGTTTGAGGAAAAATACCTCTAAAATACCATTTACAAACTGGAAGCAAGTATTGTAAACAGCCTTGCCAGTGAGAGAAAAGCTTCCACCCAAGAGACTTTGACAGCCTTGCCTGCCAACTATGTGTACACCCCTGATAAGACCTCTCAGAGTTCACAATTCATTTAAGAAAATAGCAGTAGCAGCACCGAGAGGAGTCAAGTCAATTAGAAAAGGTGGGCGGCTACTCTAGAGGCAGAAAAGTGAGAACTTTAAAAAAACATTTACTAAAAACACAGAAGAACATCAAATTAGCAGACAGAAAAGGTTTTACAACCAAAAGAAATGATATCAGGTATCTATAAAGAATTTATAAAAGAGAATAATCAAAGCTAAAGATTAAATCATTGACCCTGGGATTCAAATGGAAGAGTATCACACATGCTAAGCTACAATACAAAGAAAGAGAAATTCACTCATTCTTTTTCACAAATATGGAGTGAATGACTTCGCTCCATTAGACACTAGGTCCTGGGGTGAATAGACACAACTAAACTTCTTACCCCTTGAGGAACCTACATTCCAGTGTGCATGGGGGACACAGACAATAAACATGAACAATAAATAAGAAGTTAAGTTGTAGAGTTTGCTAAGGGAAAAAAATAAAACAGAGAAGAGACAGTTGCAATGTTTGGGGAGAGGACTGAACCTCAGGATAAGGGAGCCATGGAAAACTTAAATAAGAAGCTGACTCTGAATGAAATACCTGAAGGAACTGAGGAGCTAACCACATGGATATGTAGGGGAAGAGCAATCTGGAGAGAGGAGACAGCCAGCTCAAAGGCCCTGAGATGGGAACATGCTTTAGTGTGTCTGCAAAATTACAACATGTCAATGTTGTTGGAGCAGAGCCTGCAAAGCAGAGAAAAAGGGATGGGGAAAGTAGGGATGCTGTACAAAACTACACTGAGTAGGGCCCTACAGGTCCCAGTAAGAATTTTAGCTTTGCCTTTGAGTGAAAAAGGAAGTTCCTGGTGGGTTTTGAACCCAACAACATGATCTGACAAGTTCTGACAGGTGCACCCTGACTGCTGTGCTGAGAACAGAGGCAGAGGGTAAGGACGAAGGTGAGAGAAGCTGCCACTATACCCTGGTGAGGGAAGATGATGATTTGAACATAGCAGGAGTGGTGAGTGTGGAGAGGAGTGGCCAAGTTTGGAAATGTTCTGAAGGTACAGCAGGCAGGATTTACACATGGCTGAGCGTGGGAGGAAGTTTTCCAGGGAAATAGTAGGGCTTTTGGTTTGAGCAGCTTGAAAGGGGGCCTCCCACTGACTGAGATGGAAAAGATGGTGGTTGGAGAACAGCAAGGAGCAGAAAGAAATCAGGAGTTGGGTTTTGAATTTGTGAAGTTGGAGCTGAGTGCTGAAGAGTGTGGCCTCTAGTGTCTACTGGGTCTGTTCAAGTCCAGGCAGGCCTGGCCATTCACCCATTCTCTGCCTTTGGACAGGTTATCCAATCTCTTGGGGCTACAGTTTTCTTGTGCAAACAAAAGTAAAAAAAGTTAAAAAAAAAAAAAAAAAAAGGAAATGTAGTTCCTGGGCTGTTATAAGTCTGGAATGAGTTAATATTCGTCAAGTGTTTACAACAGCATCCTGTGCCTAGTGTTTATCAAATAAATAAACATCTGAGAGGATTGGTATAGACATGTTAAGGAAATGTGTAAAAGGTATCAGGAAACCTTTACAAGAATATACATATATTTAAATCAATATAAAAAAGATGGATACTAAAGGGTTATTACAGGCAGAAGGAAAGGAACAGAAATGGACAAGGGAGATAAACAGGGAAGAAACAAGATGAAAGAAAACAAAGAGGGGTTAGTATGTCATAAGGGAATGGGCTGTTTTAGTAACTGCCATAGCCTCAGGGCCTGGAAAATGTCTAGAACATGCACTAAGAACAAAAATGAATAAAGGCTTGAATGAATGAACCAGTGAGCTGAGGAATTCATTAGCTCATTTCTGTTCCCCCTGGGGCCCTAGTAAAGTAAGGCACATGCACTTAGTCCAGCTGTAATTCCAAAGATAAGAAAGAAAATGTTTTAACCAACCAGTTAGAAATTCTTTCACTGTGGTGATAGTATTACAGATATTTGCATATCTCCAAACTCTCAAGTCATGTGTGTTAAATGTATACAGTTTTTTACATATCAATTATATGTCAACATGCTGCTTTAAAAAAACAAAGAAGGAAAGATGATTGGGCTACCATAGGATTTATTTGTAATTTTAGAAACCAGAAGACAGTGAAATTAGTTTAGAAACTCTTCAGGAAATAGCAACTCAACAGTTCTATATTCAGCCAAAATGGTAGTCATAGGAAGGCAAAAGAAAGATAACAAATATGCATTTATAACTACCTTCTGAGAAACTCTAGGAAATACTCTAACAGTATAAAAACTAAACCAAACCAAAAATTTCTAATTAACAAGAGATGAAGAATAAAAGAAACAACTGTGAGTAATATTATCTAAATTAAGATTTATTCATTTATTTATTTTTTTTTAAAGATTTTATTTATTTACCCGACAGAGACAGAGAGATCACAAGTAGTCAGAGAGGCAGGCAGAGAGAGAGGAAGAAGCAGGCTCCTCGCTGAGCAGAGAGCCCGATGTGGGGCTCGAACCCAGGACCCTGAGATCATGACCTGAGCCGAAGACAGAGGCTTTAACCCATTGAGCCACCCAGACGCCCCCTAAATTAAGATTTATTTTAAATCAAAAAGAATTATGATTATAGGACACAAATAATGCTGGTTATATAAAGATTTTTGAAATGAGAAATATGTATTTCAAAAAAACAGTTAATGTTAATCTGTAACTTAAATTCTCAACTATCTCAATGTCCTCCAGTTTTTATCAGGTTGGTAACATCTTGACAAGATGAAAAAATGTACAGCTAATCTTTTATTTTGGCAAGTTTCTCTAGCAGTATTTTTTAAAGTTTAAAATGCCTATGTTGATCAACCCAGCAGTAGTTTTTGTAACAGGAACAGAAGTAAAAACTAAAATAGTCTGAACTTCTATCAGACACACACATCAGTAGACATGATGTATGTTTAATAAAATGTTAAATTAGGGCACCTGGGTAGCTCAGATGGTTAAGCATCTGCCTTTGGCTCAGGTCATGATCCCAGGGTCCAGGGATCAAGCCCCACAGTGGGGTCCCTGCTCCACAGGGAGTCTGCTTGTTGCTCTGCCCCTTCCCCCACTCATTCTCTCTCTCTCTCCCTCTCAAATAAATAAATAAATAATGAATCTTAAGAAAATAAGATGTTAATTAATTGAGTTGGGTTTTTTAACATACAGATATAGAAAGATGTCAATGATATCTTGTCAAGTAAGAAAAAAAAATTTGCAAAATGTTTTAAAATACCATGTACAGAGACACACATATTTGTATAAGCATGGAAAATACCTATGAAATGGTACACTCCAAATGCTTAGTATCCTTAATTCAGAGACGGTAAGATTAAAATTTTTAAAAAATTAAAATTAAACAACAACATAAAAGAAATAATATCAAATTGTAGCAAAACTTTTCCTGGGTGGCAAAATAACAGGTGAGTTTTACTTTCTTCTCCCTAATTTCTACATATCCCAAGTTTTCTACTATGAGAATGTTTCACTTTCATAACTAGAAAAAATTATTTAATAAAATTAAATGGATTGTCTATGAATTGCTCTAAACGAAAGTTTAATGAAACTCAAAAAAACTATTGGTGAATAACAAGTAACAAATTATACAATTTGTGCTTTTTGTGCTTGTATAATTCTCTATATGAGTTATTGATCCATTTTAACATTATATTAAAATTAAATTTTTGCTGAATTTCTGAGCTGAATTCATATCCTGTTTTTGTTCTATATAAATTTAGAAATATAATTAGAAATAAAGTTGATAACAATTTTATTCTAAAAGTATGTTTGCAGCTCTGTAATTTACCCAGTATTCCTTATTAAAATACTAAAATATGTCTGAGGGGTTTGAAGTGGCGGGGGGGTGGGAGGTTGGGGTACCAGGTGGTGGGTATTATAGAGGGCACGGCTTGCATGGAGCACTGGGTGTGGTGAAAAAATAATGAATACTGTTTTTCTGAAAATAAATAAATTGGAAAAAATAAATAAATAAATAAATAAATAATAAAAAGAAAAAAATACTAAAATATTTTTTAAAAACGCTTATTTTATTTTTTTGAGATTTTATTTATTTATTTGTGATAGAGCAAGAGCCAGCAGAAGAGCAAAAGCAGGGCAGCAACAGAGGAAAAGAGAGAAGCAGGCTCTCCACTGAGTAGGGAGCCCAGCATCACTGAGCCATCCAGACACCCTGGAAAATACTTATTTTATCGTATTTTTAAAAGATTTTATTTATTTATTTATTTATTAATAAAACAAGAGAGCGAGACACAGCAAGAGAGGGAATACAAGCAGGGGAAGTGGGAGAGGGAGAAGCAGGCTTCAGGCTGGGCAGGGAGTCCAATAAGGGGCTCGATCCCAGGATCCTGGGATCTTGATCTGAGCTGAAGGCAGTTGCTTAACAACTAGGCCAGCTAACAACTAAGGCAGTTGTTTAACAACTAAGCCACACAGGCACCCCCAAAATACTTATTTTAAAGGCGAGAAAG
This sequence comes from Neogale vison, assembly GCF_020171115.1. Classification (NCBI taxonomy): domain Eukaryota; kingdom Metazoa; phylum Chordata; class Mammalia; order Carnivora; family Mustelidae; genus Neogale; species Neogale vison. The sequence continues at coordinate 68,556,021 of NC_058091.1, read as the reverse complement.
AGTCAAGAGGCAAAAGAAATAATGTTAACGTTATTTAATGTTAATGTTATTCAAGGCATGAGTCTTGATGGGGAACATCATTGGAAGCAATCTGTTTCCATCTTGAAGAAACAGGGAGCATGACCAATCCCATTTGTTTGCTTACCTATCAACATGGCCCGACAGATAAGAGAAAAAACCATTTCCAGCACTATTATGAATAGGTAAATAGAATATACCTGAAAGATTTTCTGCTATGTAGACCTGCATAAGATAATATGTATCAGATTTAAGTCATCATACTAAAAGATTCTTAAACTAGTCAATCTAATATATGGCATGTAGACACAAAAAGACACACACACACACAATACACTAAAGAGTGAAGTCATTCAACAATGGGCCAGGATTTTTCCCACCAAATAATATTTGTGCAAATAAGATTTTAGTTCTGTAGTTTAGTATACAATAACAATAGCAAATAATTTAATTTTAAAACCTGCACAAATCTCTGTGAAGTTCCTTTTCATAATGTTAAAACTAGCCATCATACACAGAAGGAATGCCCTTCTTCATTTACAAGAAGAGGAGATAAAAAATCATGTTTCAACTTTAAGTCTCCTAGGTTTCCATAGGTGAAATTTTCATAAACGTGAAACATTTTTAAAGCACACATAAAGCAAGCTATTTAAAGATATATAACTAGTTTTTTAGCTTCTCTTACTAACACAGGTTTTAAGTAACTAAGTGAAACCTTGTTAACTTTTCTATTAAATAATCGTAAATTTTAATGTATGAGTAAGTACCAAACCACGGACAACTTTTATGGTCTTCAGCATTCTCTCAATAAAAGATCCCCTAGACCCCCAGGCTAGTCCCTGCTTTTTGCTGTGGCTTTTGAGTGCATTGAGACCTACCTTCTCCGGCAACAAGCGTGGATGAACTGGGAGAAGAAACAGCCTTTGGAAGGGGACCCACTGCATCTGTCCCCAGCACGGCTGCTGCTGGCTAGAGCCACTGCTGTGCTCCAATAGGCCACATTTCACATAGGCAAGTGACGCAAATATTAAAATCTGGAAAAGATAAGCTGATAATAAATCTTTCTGAAACAAGGTAACAAGATAGTATTAATACATGGAACTGGGAGGTGCTTTTATTCTAAACCAGCATCAGGAAGCTAGCAGTGAACAAGCTAAACAGAGAAAGTAAATATAACCATTACTTTAAAAAAAATCTCAAACATGGGCCACCAGTAACCACAGTCATGGGTGTTAACAGCATATATATAAAAACACATGTCCATTAAAACTGCCTTAATTGTGGATGGATTTGAAAGAAAAGTACTCCTGCGTTAGACATCTTTACAAAGGAAATAACTAGCACTAAAAAAGCAGTTTAGTTTCAAAACAGGTAACTTTACCTGCCAAAGGACTAGTTTGGAAAAGTAATATGTATTTAAGCCCAATAACACCCTGTCAATAGAAAATAAATTAAAACAACGGTTCTCCCAAACTTTGTTTTAACCACAATAGGAAGAAAAATATTTTACATCATGACTCAATATACATGTAGGTAAGCATCCATAACAGAAGCAAATGTTTTCATTAAAACATGTGTTTATTTATGCTTATTAAATGTTTTCATTAAAAATATGCTTCATTCAACCCGTTCTGATATTTTCCACTTTCTTTTTTTAATAATTGGGATTTATATCCCAATAATTTTACTAATCACAATTATAGAAACACTGCTTTAGAGGTGAGATGGTCATCAATTTTTTAATTCCTCTAAACAAAGCTTCTAAAATGACCCTCTCACACATGGAGCCAGATCCTTCAAAATAGCCAAATAACTAGCTTCACAAGTGCAATTTCTCATCTATGTCTATTTGTTATTCTGCCACAGGAAATCATAGGATTATTATGATAGACTATTACTGTTCCCGATTCTTCACTCTCCTAGCATCTACACATAGGTCTTTTCTTCATTGAGAATGGACGTTTCTTCCCTGTCCTTCAAATTTCAGCTTTGCCACTTTACTTTTTTGGCTAAAAGAATATAGACAGAAATAGAAGTGTGCCAGTTCTAAGTCTTGTCTTGAGGAGGACTCCCATATTTACGAATGTCTTCAGTGCCCCTCCCATGAGGAGACCAGGCCACAGTGAAGCCGGCTGGTCCAAAAGGATGAGAGACATGTGGAACAGATTGGGTCATAGGGATAGGAAACATATGGCAGAGTCACCCTAGCTGACCCCACAGATTCATGAACATAAGTTGCTATTATTTTAAACTACTGAGTTTTGGGGTGGTTGGTTATACAGCATGTTCATGGCAACAGATTATTGGGTTAATTGGTTTCTGAAAGAAGCCACCGAGATCCATCTTGCAGAAACACGGACACGACACGATGGGTCACCTATGGTCTAAATAGCCATTAACAAAAGCTGCCACAGCAAAAACAAAGAAACATAAAATGAAAATTACCCTTTGCTAAGTTGAAGCTGACATTTTACCAGGTGAATATAACTCCTGTTTCAGAAACTTCCAGATACTAAACTTGGTTCAAGAAATAACATACAAGTTCACTTCTTATAACAATAAATAGAAAATATCACTCATCTTTCCAAACATGAGTTCCAGGTTTGCCTGAATCAAACATACACACGTCATTTTGTGAGTTTTCTTTACAAGCAAGCACAATGCCTCATGTAGCGGAGTTTAGTATGCTCTAGAAAACCAGAGCTCTCGTCTGCTTTGTTCATTCTGTCTCATCACCTAAAATGGTGCCTGCGAATCATTTGCTCCATAGATATTTGATGGCTGAATGATGGTAAATTACTAATTAAGTTAATTATTCAGTTTTAAAGGTTTTTTTAATCCAAGTATTACATGAATATGGAATTCTCATCATTTCACTTGTGTTAATTACAAAACTGCTCCACAAGACTTCTTTTTTTCTTTATGTCACGTTCTTTCTTTTAACTTGAACACTTATTTAGCTGAAAATCCCTGAATGGCAAGCCTGTGAGATAAAATATAATTATGATTCTTCCTTCTAGGAATATGTAGCTAATGGTGAGTTAGATGTGCAAACAGGTACAGTATCATAGAGAAAGTGCTGACTTGAACTAGAAAGGCTGAATTTTGGGAGCACCTAAGAGATCTAGAAACCTCATGCGGTAACCTGGAAAGATTACCAAAAAGGTGGTCACATAGAGCTGAATCAGGAAAGATCTCAGAGAACTTCACAAACAGACTACATTTAAAATAGGTAAATATACGTGAGAACTTCATATTTAATTTTAATAAAACATTTTCATAGTGGACAATTAAATCATTTAATTAGAACAATTGTGTCTTACATGATTACATACAGATGACGACAGAGACCATATAGGCTTTGTTATTGCTGTGTTCCCAGGACCTGGCACATAATGTGTGCTCAATAATGACTGGTCAGTTGGCTGCCTGGGATTTCTAGCAGTTTAGCTGAATATTTATATGTATAGCACAAGATGAGTCAGAACCCACAGTATGATTCGGAAGGCATCATTTTTTTTTTTTAAAGATTTTATTTATTTATTTATTTGAGAGAGAGAAAGCAAGAGCAAGAGAGCGAGCACAAGCAGGAGGAGGAGCAAAGGGAGTGGGAGAAGCAGGCTCCCTGCCGAGCAGACAGCCTGACTCCAGGACCCTGGGATCATGACCTGGGCTGCAGGCAGACGCTTAACCACATGAGCCACTCAGGCCCTTGTGGAAGGCGTAATTCTTGTGGTCACAGTTGAAGTTGTCTGTGATAGAGGACTAAAAAAATCCCAGAGACAGAAAGAAAGAGAGAGGAAGGTGGAAATGTGTGGAAAATACTTCGAGATATTGAAAAGAAAAATAAAACAATACAGTCAAGGGGAGGAAAAGAATGTTTAAGATGGAGTTACAGTATAAAATACTAAGTGACAAAATAAGCACATGGACTGAGGATAAGACCACAGGGTAAAGAGAGAGCCATTAGTGATTTTGGAGCAATGTCAATGCGGTATTATGGGCCATGGGGAGGGGTCAGAGGGTCAGAGAAAAGCTAGATTCATGAGATTAGGAAGATAGTGTGTAGTGAGAAAAGGGAGGTGGCTGGATTAAATTAACTTTTTGAGACATGTGACAATGAAAGAAAGATGAAAAATAGAATATTAGTTTGAAGGAATGGGAGGTTCAGAGGACAAATATAAATTTAAAATCAGATGCTTAATTTTCCTTGTTGAATATAAAAGACTCTGCCTCCCCCGATGCTTGCTCCCTTTCCTTAAAGCATTTACTTTAGAAGATGTGCAAGTTTCCCTCTCCTTGAAATGTATATAAATATTTTTTAAATCTTCCTAATCCTCTTGCCAACTTTATGACCCAGGGATGTCTTGCTCAAGGACCTGAGAACCGACTCTTTGAAATATAAACATTAAGGAAGATAATATCCTTATCTCCCAGTTTCTGTGGGATGAGCCTAACCTCAGTGGACACCTCACTCCCAATGTGCAAGACCATCTCTTGTCGTAAAGAGTTTAATTTTCCTTTGGTTGAAGTCACTTAGCTCACATGATGGTCACCCCAACGACCAAGTGAATTTAGGATGAACTATGTGGGCCAAACAATGATGTCAGTGCTTTTCCTTGAGGACTAGTGATTGTTTATTTTGAGAACATCTATGTATTAGTCATCATTCTCCAGAGAAGCAAAACCAATAGGTTACACACACACACACACACACACACACACACACACGCAAAGAGACTTATTATAGGAAGTTGGGTCATGCAGTTATGAAGGCTGACCAGGCTCAGGATCTGCAGGGGGTGGGGATTCAGCCTGTTGGAGACCCAGGGTTTCAGTCAAAAGGATAGCAGGCTCAAGATCCAGAAAGAACCAACGTTTCCATCTGAGTCCAAGGCAGAAAAAAGCCAACGTCCTGATTCAAAGGCATCAGGCAGAAAGAATCTTCTCTTCCTCAGGGAGGGTCAGCCTTTTTGTTTTGTTCAGTCCCTCAGCAGATTGGTTGGGGCCATCCACATTAGGCAAGACAATCTGCTTTACTCAGTCTGTCAATTTCAGTGTTAATCTCATCCAAAAATGTATCTACAGAAACACTCAGAATAATGTTTTACCAAGTATCTGGGCACCTCATGGCCCAGTCAAGTTGACACATAAAATGACACATAAAATTGGCCATCACATTGGGCTGGGGTATCTGCTGGGCTATACAGAAGAGTGAGAGTTTGTTCTGTCTTCGCGGTTTATTAGCAGATTGCCTGTGGTGTGTGTCACATTCTGGTTCAATGCTTATTCAGTAACAAAATTGTTTTCTTTCTCTTCTAGCTTTGTGGGGTGATTTTCTGGATTGAGAGATGGTTTTGGTTTTATTTTGGTTTTATTTCACCCAGCAGAAGCATTAATACATCAGTTGGATTAGAATAAGCATGAAAGTATTTGTCAGCCACCAGGACAGACCAAAGGGGAGGAATTTGATGGGACACAGGCTGAGGTCAGAAATGCAAGCAATGATGAGCATTAAAAGTAAGAGGAATTCTCCCGTCTTGCGCTTCCTCTTCTTTCCAGTGAATTAGTTTGCTACGGCTGCCTTAACAATGCCACAGGCCGAGCTCTGAGTCCTAAGAACAGACATTTGTGTTTTGGAACTGGAAGTCCAAGATTACAGTGAAGCCGATAGGGTGAGCCCCAGCGCGATCTAACTAGTGTCTTTATACGAAGAGGAATTTGGACACACAGAGACACCAGCAATGTGCAAGGCCTTGTGAGGACACAGAAAGAAGGCCATCTACTGCAAGCCAGGGAGACAGGCCATAGGCGACAACCATACCTGCTATGTGACAGACACAGAGCTCAGGGTGTGTAATACAATGAGTAAGACTGAGTTCCTACCCTCAAAGTAAAAGAATTACATTCTAATTCTGAGCTGCCGTGAAACCCATTGGTTTGTCTATGTGACAGACACAGAGCTCAGGGTGTGTAATACAATGAGTAAGACTGAGTTCCTACCCTCAAAGTAAAAGAATTACATTCTAATTCTGAGCTGCCGTGAAACCCATTGGTTTGTCTGGCTACTCTTGTTTCTCAGCTTCTACATCTATGGCTCACTTCATAAAAATCATGTTTCAAGGAGTCTTTCCTAACTATCTTTCTCCTATTGTAAGTGTGGTCAGTACTTTTTAGTTTTCAAGCTAGACTCTACAGTCCTCTGGTCTCTATACATCCCATGAATACACATCACATGAATACTAAGCAATTAGATAGAATGATGAGATATAATTTGAATGCCCCAGAAACCAAATACACCTGCCTTGAGCCATCTTTCCCAGCAACGAGCAAGGGCATCTGAAATCACCTCTTTACAACAGCTTCTTTGGATTAAGTTGTTCTCTCTGAAAATCTTCTTTTGAAATGCAAGTATCCTATCTTCTGTTGTATTTTCTTATAATAATTGGAACTGTATCTTTTATCTCACATTTCCCACAGTGACGTTAATGTAAACAATGAATGAAGTAAAGTTCTCAGAAGATTATACCCACTAACATGAATAGACCTTTAACACAAGTGAGCTTATGAGAACAGAGTTTCTGGGCAATAGAGGTGGGAAGAAGATTTCAGGTTAGATTTGAAGAGAGTTCTCATAGAGAGAATCAAGGTATCAAAGCAGATAACTTTAAATGCTCCGAACTATTAAAAATGTACCGAAAGCAGATGTATTGAGGTAGAATGTAGTTGGCACAAGAACTCCTTTTCAGTATAATGGAAAAAGATGAGTACTTTAACCAGCTAGCACCATAAATGAAACAAATTCATAGAAAAGGTCATAAGTCATGAAATGCATAAGCAGGGAGTAAAACACTCACTTTTAGATTCATAGAGGTTTTCCTTACCATATAAGTGAGGAGTCAAAAAATTGTTTCGGTAAACAGCTAGATACTAAATACCTTAAGCTTTGAGGGCCATAGGGTTGTGGCAGCTATTCAGTTCTGTCACTGTAACATTAAAGTACTCGGACGATACATAAATAAGTGGGTGTGGCTCTGTCTGATAAAACTTTGACTGCAAGAAAGAGCTTACTGATCACTGATAGAGAATATAGAAGAGATGGGGCACCTGGGTGGCTCAGTGGGTTAAAGCATCTGACTTCAGCTCCTGTCATGATCCTGGGGTCTTGGGATTGAGCCCCGCCTCAGGCTCTCTGCTTAGCAGGGAGTCTGCTTCCTCTTCTCTCTCTCTCTGCCTGCCTCTCTGTCTACTTGTGACATCTGTCTGCCAAATAAATAAATAAAATATTTTAAAGAAAAGATTATAGAAGAGATACTATAGGGTTTCATATCATCAATCAAAGCAAAATGATGGGGACTCAAAACCATTTTACTGGTAAGATCCTTCTTTCCATTCTGTTACACCTACATGTTTCTACTATGGTAGAAATAGCACTTGCAGTGGGGGAAAAATCAGTTGATAGAGGCAAAAATAAGAAAAAGGAAAGTCTTTACAATTCCATTTCAATTTTATACTTGGGGTTATTGCCTACTGACATAAAGAGGAAACAATGTCATCATAGCAAGAAATCATTTCTATAAACATCTTTGTAAGGTTACCATAGGCATAACTTGTCATTACTTGGAAACTATTCCAGAAATGTCCTAGACTTATGGAATATTCTCGGATGTGGGGGGCCTTCTCACTTCCTAAGCATCCCTCAATTTTTTAAAGTAAATGTAGCAAAGATACTTATATGAAGCCTTTCCACCTTTCATTATTTTCAGATGCCCTCCCATTTCCTTCCATTCATCTTTTCATCTTTTCAGTGAATTCATCTTTTCAGTGAATGATGGTCAATGATGGCAAGTTTTCAACAGCAAAGCAAATACAACCATGCCCAAAGACACTTGCCATTGAAAGGACTTAACCAAACCAGGTCTTCAATGCATAAAAGAATGTCTCATCTTAAGGAATTTGGGGCACTTGGGACAAAGATCTTGGTTTAAGCAATGTGACTTCAAGCCCCTGAAATCATAGCAGAGTCCTGGCATTGTCTAGGACATAGCCATGACCTAGACATGTCCTGACATGGGCCATGCCTATGGTCAGTTGGGCAGCACCATTTCTATTGCACAGGAAACCAATTCAGCAAACTATCACGGTCTCCTGAAAAGTATTCCACAATATTTTTCCACTCCACTTCAGAAAGTATTCCAATGATTTACTATCACTTTTTAAAGATTTATTTTATTCATTTCAGAGAGAGAGAGAGCATGTGTGTAGGCATGTGGGAGAGAGGCAGAAGGCTAGAATCCCCAAGCAGGCTCCCTACTGAACGTGGACCCCAAAGCAAGACTCCATCCCACAGCACACGAGATCATGACCTTAGTGGAAAACCAGGAGTCGGTCGCTCAACCAACTGAGCTACTCAGGCACCTGTACTACCATTTTAAAATGATTTTAAGCAAGCATGTCTATATGTATTATAAGAATCTACTGTCATGTCATCTGCATATAACTTTTGACTCTCCAGAAACTTAACTTCTAATAGCCTACTGTATGACTGGGAGTCTTAGCGAGAACACAGTCGATTAACCCCCACTTTGCACGTTACATGTGTTATCTATTGTGTTCTTACAATAAAGGAAGCTGGAGAGAAGAAAATGTTATTATGAAAACCATAATGAAATATAATTATAAATAAAAATACAATTATAAAGGAAAATACAATTATAGTTCTGTAGTGTATTTATCCAAAAAAAAAAAAAAAAAGACTCTAAACAGACCTACACATTTCAACCCCATGTCGTTCAGAGGTCAAGTGTATTCAGGTTTCTCAAGCAGGTTTTGATTCGTGAAAGATGCTGTATTCTCATATGAGTATCCAACTGGCTTAGTAATAAGCGCTCAATCCCTTATGGAGTGCCTCCTCTATACCAGACACTATGCTATCATGTCACCTTTAAAAAAGACTGATTCTCAAGGTGGCTAAGGATTTTGGTCTCAGAACAGCAAGGGGCAAAGCCAGGAATCAAAGGCAGGTCCCAATCTGAAGTTCCATTTTTCTCCTCTACTCTTTTACTTCTCTCATTATGCAGACACCTAGAAACAGTCTGATTTATAAATTGTCTTCTGAGTTCCGTTAAAGTGATTCAGTTTCCCACACCCTGTTCACTTCCAGGGGCCTTGACACAACTGAGTTGTAGAGCTTGCAGTTTAGAGATCCAGACAGGAAATAGAACCCTTCCCCCTTCAAAAAAATTCATCAGTTTCTTAACTGTATTAGCAGACAGTGTTTAGTTACAGGATATGACAACAATGACTTTTACTAGCCTAGAAAAAGACATGCAGCCATCCTTGGGCATGGAATCTAGTTGGGAGTCATGTGACTATAGAACCAATCTTCATGCAGATCTCTACATCACTGCTGAATATTGTATCTGGGGCCACCTATATCTAAGTGTCTCAGCATATCTGAAACATTTATATCCTAAGGCCCTAGCACATCCCCTGGAATTTCTAAACTGGTAAATATTAGTTATGGAAACTAATAATAGTATAGAAGCTAAAAAGCCAAGCGATACTTCAAAAATTGTGTTTAAGGGACGCCTGAGTGGCTCAGTTGGTTAAGCTGCTGCCTTTGGCTCAGGTCATGATCCCAGGGTCCTGGGATCGAGTCCCACGTTGGACTCCTTGCTCGAAGGGAGCCTGCTTCTCTCTCCATCTCTGTCTGCCACTCTGCCTGCTTGTGTGCTCTCTCTCTCTCTCTCTCTCTTTCTGTCTCTGACAAATAGATAAATAAATAAAATCTTTTTTTTAAAAAGTGTGTTCAGTTCAAAGCCCTGAGAACAGACCAAATGCTAGCTGGTCTCGTAAAATCTCTGAAAACTTCTTTCAGAAAAGAGGTTGACTGTTAACTAAAAGCATATTGATGTCACCAACCCTGAATATTTATATGACTATTACAGGAAGAAGACTTAGAGGATTGTCTGTATATCTATTTTCTTGGCACCACAAATAGGGGGAATTTAGCTTATACATTTCAGGAAGGATATTCTCTCTTTTTGAACCTATCCTAAGACACTCACTTTGAATGTTAATTTCTTATTGAACTTGAATCTCTGACCCAGATATTATAGCCACTTGGACCTATAGAGGGCAACATTTGGGTTTTTATACTGGATCTCTACCCACCAGGGCCCCAGAATGGAGTATGACCCAGTATGAAGTAACTTCAACTCTCTTGTCCTTTTTGTTTTCCCCATGGGGGCAGAGAAGAGGGATAAACTAGGACAACAATTTACAATAGTGAATTTCCCACAGTGTGCTGCTGGGAAACTTCTTTCACATTTTGGGAACTCTTGAAGATAGAACCTGAACATCTCAAGTGGGCAGCCTAAGCTTGGTTAATGTCAGTAGTAATAAAAAGAAATAAGGAGGAAATGGAGGGGGAAGAGCAGTGGTGAAGGAAGAAAAGAAAGAAAAGGAGGAGGGAAAAAAAGAGGGGAGAAGAAAGAAAGGGGAGGCAGAATAACTTACTGAACCTTGGCCCATCACTATGCTAAGGGCGTTACATGAAGTCTCTAGTTTATTCCCAATACCCTCCAAATAGCTGGAGAGGGAAAAACTGGAATAATTACATTAATGAAAATTTCACCTAACATCCATCTATGGATAGGTGGAGAAGGGAATCTTACTAATTATAAGCTAAGCGAGATGACATTATAACATACTAAATAGTAATTTCAGAACATTTTCAAAAGATGGGGGGGAGAGGCACCGGGATGGCTCAGTTGGCTAAGCATCTGCCTTCAGCTGAGGTCATGATCCCAGGATCGAGTTCGTCATCAGGCTCCCTGCTTCTCCCTCTGCCCCTCCCCACTGCTCGGTGCTCACTCTCTCTCTCTCTCTCTCCTCAAATAAATAAAATCTTTTTTAAAAAGAACATTTTTCAAAATAGTATTTGTAATTGTCTTAATCAGTAACATCATTACCGTGTACTGTTATCAACACTCTCTGAAGATAACTTTCACATCTTTATTTCAGTTAAAATTAAATTATATATGTACTTAAGGAAAAATTGCAGGCTATCAGATTTTATTTTCTTGCTATAATGCTTTTATAATCCATCTCTACAACAACTACTTTCCTGAACTAAGTACACACAATGGCATGTTTTTCAATCAATTTTTACTCATATTGCAATAGCAAATAAACTCTCGGTAATTGTCTTTTATAGAGCAAGATGAAATTTTATCATGGATGGAAAGAAAAAAGTCAACTTGTTCACAATGAATTTCAGTTAAATCAACATCATAATCTGTTAAAAGAGTATTTTGGAATACTAATATTTTCATAACTCAATTCAAAGTTTATCCTGTCAACATGTCTACAAAGCACATTGTCCAAACATTAACTTTTTATTAGGTAATCTACCACCATACTGACAGGTGGACCTTATTTGCCTTGGCCAGAGTTCAAAGTTTCTAGAAGGTATTGATAACTAAATAGCTCTTAACACTGATAAGAGCTCTTGCTGTAATTCTGTGGCTAGACCACCATATGGAACCGATTTCAAATAGAAAGAGTAAAAGAGCTCACCCTTCTGTTAGCATATTCATTGATACTTCTAAACTTACCTCCCAAGACTGAAAAGTTCCCACTCTTTATGTTCACAGTCTTCTCTCAGTTTCTCAAGGCAAATTTTTATTCTCCATGCCACTTCAACAGGTATGACCGACTGAGTTCAATCTTTGTTCTGGGATATATATATCTACTTTAATATTAATCATATACTTTCACCTTAGCCCTTCCTGCATTTTAATTGCATAAGGATGCAATTAAAAACTGCTTTAATGATCAGAGTACATAATCAGTGTCCAGCATTTCAACTGACAAGATTAACCCTGAGTCTCCCAGAAAGCCACAGTCTAGTGTGGTTGTGTGAGAAACCACTTGTAACCTAAAATACTAGTGAAAGCACTGGACATGAAATTAAAAGATTCTGGTTTGAAGATCTTATACACATTAACTTAGGAGATTAGGAAACAGTACTTTGTTCTCTGAGGTAAAATGGGGAAAAATACACCAACTTTGCGAAATAAAAGAAATGTACGTTAAAACATCTTGTAAACTATAAAACACTATGCGTAAGATATTAATGAGGTCTTTACTACTCTGGGTAAGGAGATAAAATTTCCTTGAGAATAATGGCAAAGGCAAGAAAGGTTTAAAGAAACTGGTGGTATTATTGGCTTGCAACTGGCAGGTCAGAGGGCTGACAACAAAAAAATGGCGTAGGAGGCAAGAGGTATAATATCACTATAGGTTGGAGAAGAAAGGAATGATAAATAGCAGCCCTGGTGACTCATGGCAGACATTAATCATTTACTGATTGATTTCTATATGTCAAAGTGGAAGAAGAATGTAAGATACATGCCTTTAAGGAATTTACATTCAGTGATAGACATTACTAATACTAGCCAACATTTATGAATCTTCCCTTTCCTGGACACACAGGGAAATATACTTCCTATGCAGCTAAATTTGGCATAGCCATCTCACTTGCTTTGGCCAATAAATACAAGTGGATGAAACCATTTAAAAGGCAGTGTGCAATTTCTCCATTTTCTTTTCCCAATGATGGGAGCATTGGTTGATAAGGAAACAATACATAATGAGAAAGTCTGAGGTTCTGAGCTTTGGCAAGGAGACTTCCCTAGAGTAAACTTTAAATAAACAAGAGCAACTTTGAATAAGCAACTTTTGTCTTATTAAGTCAGCAGAATTTTTGGTTTTATTTGCTACTGCACAGTAAGCTAACCTATCCTGACTAATACCCATAGTAAAGAGGAAGCTCAGTGCAGAGAAAGAAATTTGGTTTTGCACTGTCTGTATTTAAGATACTAAACCTATTATACATGAGAACATGCTACCTATGTATTGCTAGTGGATATGAAATATTTTCCACATTTAGGACTCTGTTCAAAAACTAAAATTAAGGTGATGCATTTAGAGTATGCCCAAGACCTCTAGAATAAAGAATCAGAATAATGTGAGGAATGTGGTGTGAATTTTCAGTATAAGAGCCAAGTGATAGGTTTCAGAATGGCTCTTGACACTGATGACTTTCTGGTTGATTTGTTACCATATCCCTCTTGATATTCAGAACGCTTTAACTATCTAAGTCGACTTTTTCCACTTTAATATATTCATTTTTATAGATTATTGGAAAAAATCCTTGCTGATTATAAAACAGTAAATATGCTCATGTTCTTAAGACCTTTTTCTTAGTAGTGTCATTTCATGAATTAATGATTCTGGAATTTATGCTGTTTGTTCTATTTTACTTTTTAATGTATGTTCTTATAAAGTAGAATTCTGAGACGTGAATGTAAAGTGACAGGTGTATATCAGGAGAAGATGGTGTTGCCACAAATGAGTTAAGCAGGCAATTTGAATTTTGTTACAGACCAAAAGCTGAACTCACCAAATTTAATCTTTATTATAGAAAGTAACTGTAGAAATTTCTTTGGCACATACCTTTTAGATATAAATACTAAGAGTCCATTTTGAAGCATCTATTACATATACAGCAAAAAGAAAAGGAAAAATCCTGTTTTAAAATTATGTAGCAAATACATACACACACACACACACACACACACACATATATATATATATATAATATATTATGTATACTAACTGTAATGGCCAGCATCCCAGCTGACCTGCAAGGATCTTTGTCTCTTGATAGTCTCAACTTTGGGTGATTCTCTCCCACAATGTACCAGTGTTGGTCTGGGTGGCTAATAGCAAATGGCAGAACTGTTACCACTTCCATAATTAAGATATAAAAGACTGAACCTTCCATCCTTCCATCTCTCTGTTTCTCTCTCTCTACCTCTATTCTACCTATGTATCTAATCACTCACTGTAGAAGATGCCAGTTGCCTTTTTGTGAAGACTTTCAGGCAGCCCATGCATAAGGAACAAAGGCCTCAGAAAACTTTCAGCAAGGGACTGGGGCCCATTAACAGCCATGTGAGTGAGCTTAGAAGCAGAGTCTTCAGCTCCAGCAGAACTTGAGATGACTGAACCCCTGAGCAGGTTCACTACAACTTGGAGACCTTAAGCTAGAAGACCCATTTAAACCATTTCCAGATCCTGATTCCTGGAAACTGTGTATAGATAGTATATTGTTTTAAGCTGTTATATTGACAGTAATTTGTTATGCTATAATGGATATATAATGTATTTGTGAAAATTGAACAGAAAAAAAAGCATATAGAGTTTGTTGAAGTCTTTAATATTTTAAACTTATCACTGTTGAAATTCTCTTCTTTAAAATTGTATGATGGAATTGAGGCTTGCTTCCTAAATACACACGGGTTTATTTTCTAATGGGTCTTTTTTTTTTTTTTTAAAGACAGTTAAGTCCACCCCAAATTTTACTTAACTTTACTTAAATATTACTCAAATATTTATTGGATGATACAGTATTTTTTAAGAAAAGCATCTTCCAAATTTTTTTTTTTTATTTCAAAATGCTGTATTGCTGATAGGGAATCACTGCTCTCCTTTGCAGAAGGGTGTATTTTGCACAGCATGGGGCTGATTTCAGGGTTCTGTGGATAGTGGATGGTCTACCAGTTGAGAGATATTTTGACTTAAAAGATGTTCTTCATTTCACTAAATTGTATGATGTCAACAGAAAAATAACATTTAAGGTCAGATTAATTACACGATTTCATCAACATGACTTTCTGATTTCCAAACTCCAGAGGATCTTCAGTGATCTGATGGTTTCACTATCAGTTCATCAGCAATGCTTCTCTAAGAGGATCTGGCTGAGTCTTGGTGAAGCAGGCTAGCTCGATACTCTTAACTGGACACCATTTTAAGCTTCAACTTATGGCGGAAATGGAGAACAGAGGGGGTTGGAACCTGTATTAGTTTGCTAGGATTGCCATAATAAGGTACCACGGATTAACTTAAACAATAACAATTTATTTACAAGATTCCGGAGGCTAGAAATACAAATCAAGTATCAGCAGTATTTGATTTCTTCTGAGGCTCTCTCCTTGGTTTGTAGATGGCCATCTTGCTTTGTGTCTTCACATAGTTTCCACTTGGTGCATGTCTATGTTCTGATCCCCTCTTCTGACAAGACCAGTCATACTGGCTTAGGGTCCTCCCTAATGCCATCATTTTATCTCCTTAGACTGTATTTCCAAATACAATCACATTCTCAGGTATGAAGTTGAGACTTCAATATACGAATTTGAGAGGGGACACAATTCGGTCTATGAGACCTGAAATATACTGTTCAGATAAAAAACTAAAAGAACAAATAATTAAAATCTTTAGAACACTTAAGCAGAGCTGAGTAACAGATATGTGTTACAGTAAAAGTGGCAATGGATTCAGATTTATTATCAGTGACAAGGCTCAGGAATTACATAAGAAAATAAGAATCACAGGTGCCTGGGTGGCTCAGGCAGTTAAGCATCAGACTTGATTTCAGTTCAGGTCATGATCTCAGGGTCATGAGATTGAGCCCTGTGTTGGGTTCTGCACTGGGCATGGAGCCTTTAAGATTCTCTCTCCCCCTCAGCTTCTTCTCCTTCCCCACTAATGTGCTCACTATCTATATCTCTCTTTCTAAAAAAAAAAAAAAAAAAAAAAAAAATTACAAGAATCAATAGCAAAAAAACAATCAGGGAGAATTTCTATCCATGGACCCTGGAGGCGAGGATCACTGGGGACCATCTTGGAAGAGGGCTACTACAATAAGACACTGTGTGTGTGTGTGTGTGTGTCTGGGTGTGTGTGTCTGGGTGTGTGTGTTTTACTTCAGCAGGAGATTGATAATAAGTTATACCTTTAAATGAAGGAGTATCAAAAATTGCTCTTTAGACCACTCAAATTCATCAAGGTACAAAGAGATTAAGGAAAACACATTTGAACATTGATCTTTTTTGGAACTGGGTTGTTTGTATTAAAAGAGCATCACAAATGTTTTATGCAGAGGAAATAAAAATCACAGTTAGGAAGCGTATCAAAGCTATCATAAAATACATATGTCTTAAAGAAATCTAGTAATCAGAGCTGGGTATGGACATAGTAAATAATTTTAAAAGGTAAACTCACTATGTGTAATGTTTAACTTTTAAAAAAATCATGCTAAGACAAGCTAGTAAGTTTGTCACAGGGGAAAATATCAGATAGTATGTTCAGATGAGTAGTTCTTAGTGATTTCCAGGAAAAAGTTGAAAATAAAAACTAACATGCTTTCTTTCAGGAATTTTAGAACATACCAAATGCAAAAAAAAAAAAAACAAAACAATAACAACAACAACAACAACAACAAAAAAACCCTTTGCAGTGTGTATCCTTTAGTGAATAAATAATAATGTTCATAAAAATTACTTACTTATTCAAGGTATTAGTTTACTTAACACATTTGGTTGTAAGTTAATCAGTGTAGTCTTATGTGTGTGTGATGGTATATCATACAAAACAAATAAAGACGCCTGGGTGGCTCAGTTGGTTGGGCAGCTGCCTTTGGCTCAGGTCATGGTCCCAGCGGCCTGGGATCGAGTCCCACATCGGGCTCCTTGCTCAGCAGGGAGCCTGCTTCTCCCTCTGCCTCTGCCTGCCATTCTGTCTGCCTGTGCTCGCTCTCTCCCCCTCTCTCTCTCTGATAAATTTAAAAAAAAAAAAAAACAAATAAAGATATTTTATTTTTCCTTTTGTGAAAGAATTACAGGAAAGACACTTAAAGACAATTTCCCCCTGAGTTGTTTTAAAGGTTTTCAATACTATAATCCACTGTTATTTTATACTTCAGGGCAGGAGTCAACAAACTTTTTCGGTAAAGGGCAAGGCAATGGCAGCTTTTCTGGCCATTGGGCCTGTGTCACAACTACCCAACTTCACTACCATAGCATAAAAACAACCATAAGACATGGGGAGTTAGAGAGGAGAAGGGAGTTGGGGGAAATTGGAAGGGGAGGTGAATCATGAGAGACTATGGGCTCTGAAAAACAATCTGAGGGGTTTGAAGGGGCGGGGGGTGGGAGGTTGGGATACCACTTGGTGGGTGTTATAGAGGGCACGGATTGCATGGAGCACTGGGTGTGGTGCAAAAACAATGAATACTGTTATGCCGAAAAAAAAAAAAGCAGCACTTAAATAAACATGGCTGTGCTCAATAAAACTTTCAGGTAGGAGACTGAAATTTGAATTTCAGATCATTTTCACGTATCACACAATATTATTCTTCTTTTCATTCTTCTTTGTTTTTCAACCATTTAGAAACATAAAAACCTAAGGCCATGAAAAAACTTATCACAGTACAGATTTGGTAAAATGTTTGCTTTAGAACCACCCTATCAAAAAAAAAAAAAAAATGAACCACCCTATTGATATGCTTATAGGCTAACAAGATAGGTAAAACACTAAAGAGGCACTGAAAAACACTCAAAAAAGTGAAGGCCCTCTAACAGGTTGTTAGAGCTGTATTCCAGCTGCCTTCCAGAACACGTCATTGCTAGGTATCAAGTCTAAACCAATTATCCGATGTTGAGTTCACTGATTTTCTAATTGAAATATGGAGGGTGGCTAAGCCTGTGGAAGATGTTTAAAAATTTAGACAATCAGAGGTGATGTAATTTTAGCAATAAAAATATCACACATGGTTTTACTGTGATAATTATACAGTTGTGAATAGCTAGCACATATCCAGTACTTTCCATGATCCAGAAACTTATCTAAGGACTTTAAATGCATTCAATTATTTAATTTTCAAAAAAAAAACACCTAAAATTGTGAGTAAAACTGTTACCCTCATTTTATAGATTTTAACCTTTCAAAATGATGTCACTGTTTATCTGGCTTCTATTATCTGGGGGTGGTGTGTGTGTGTACAAAATCCGTGAACTATATATGTATATGTATTTGTAATTACTTGTACAAGAGACCATGACCAGTGTTATGATCTTCATCTTTCTTTTCTCAGCCATCATTTTTTTAATTACACAAAATAAAAGAGAGCAAATGGAAATATTCTACCAACTTAATGAGTACACAATTGGTATTATGACTAAGAGCATTATTCCTCGTGTTTGTGCCCGGAGGTCTGATGAAGCATTTAATGTCTGGTCCTTCTCGTACACTCTCCCAAACAGAGTCACGGTCAAGAGAGGTCCAGATGGCGGCTTCACACTGAACAAGCGTCCATCACTTGACACCTAATTAAAACACAGAGTAGTTGGCTGGGTCTCCCAGTTAAGTTATATGACTGCACAACCACTTCTAAAAATCAGCACAACTGGATGAAGAAATAAAAAATAATGGCTAACTTCTCTTCTAAAAGAAATTTTGAAATGGTACAGAGTATAAGAAAAATGGCAGCTATGGAATTGGCACTGATTTATGATTATTGAAATGGCTATCATCAATATCTTATCATTTACTTATTTGAGGAGGTATTCCATGAATCAGTTAGCATACAGCAATGGGTTTGGGAGTGTCATAGAGAAATCTAGTCCTCTCAGACATAATAGGCTCCTCCAAGTGGACAGAAGGGAGTGATTAAGGGGTTTTGAGCAGAGCCTCTGTCATCCCTGTCACTCACTCACCACAGCCTCCCAACCTGTTCTTTGTCCCTAGTACTCCCACAGTAGCTATTCCTACAAGGAAGGCGGAATAAGAGCAAAACCCACAGATTAAGTCAGGGAAACAATATGACTGGGCAGAGTTTATGAGGTAAGAAGTACTTCTGGACTTTAAATTAAAAAAAAAAAAAAAAGTGTTTGCTTTCTTGCCTATTTTGGCCAATGGGTCTTTACCCACACAGTGAGAGGAATTCCCTTTAACTTTGCTAGGCTATCACTGCCCATGATGTGAAGGGGCTTCCTCTGGTGGGACCAGTCCTGAAACCCTCTCAAGAGTCTTTTTCCTACTCAACAGACCCAAAACAGCCCAGCCTCTTCCCAATACTCTCCACAATAATATATGTATTCTCTAGGATACACTAATCATTATACTACAAATTTCCAGATAAGAAATTCAACCTGCTCAGTGTCCTTCATGATTCCCCAAGAACAATATTATTCTTTCCAAATGGAGAGGAGTGTTGTATGATATTTGTAAATATTTATATTTGGTATTTGTAGGTCTTGTACTCAAAAAGCACTTCCTCTTACATGAAATGAATTATCAATATTAAGCAAAGTTTCTTACCTGAAATTCTCCAGGGGCAAGCTGATTTTCACTTAGCAACACCTCAGGGAAGACATACTGGGTTCCAAAAGTGCCACTGAGGGAAAACATTTCAAACCAGGTAGAGGCAGTTTCAACTGCACCACCACAACTGTTTAAGTCTGCTGTTTTACACTTCAACAGAGTACAAATCTAGGAAAGTCAATGCAAACCAGTAAGTCCTAAGAAAGTCAATTAATATGCCCTCCCGACCTAGAAATAATACCTATGCAATGCCTTTTCCCCTTTGTTTGGTAAAATGTTTTTTTAAATTAGATTAATCTAGCTCATTGATACACAGCTAATTCAACTAGTCATAAAAATAAAGGACTTCAGTCCCTAGTGCTTTCTCCAATTCAGCCAAACAGATTAAATCGCTTAAAGAAACAATCAGACCTTTGGTCGATGGCCATGAACTATACCCTCATTGTTCAAGCTAGCAATGCTTTTAATAATCAAGTGTTCTATTTCTTTTAAAAAAGTTAAATTTAGGCAGGAGTTTAATCTCTCTGTTTTTGTCTATTTTGCACAACAAAAGAACTTTAAAACTATGATGAACCCTGGAGTTGATCTAGAGGCAATCCCTATGAATTGGAAAAGTTACATACTTTATATCTGAGCAAGAACTGAAAAAGTTCTTACTATACTACGCAGTTAAACTATACTACACTATACTACTACATAATTTGAATGTAAAATCTAAGTATATGAGTCATCTATGGGTCGATGCAAAGTCCACAAAAGGAAGATCTGTATTTATTGAATTCTATTTGTACTGCATCTTCCAAGCCTTATTTCAAGCCACCTTTACCACCTGCCTGATTAAAGCAATAGCCTCTAACTGGTCTCCCTGCTTCTACTTTTGAAGTTGGAGAGTACACGCTTTAGAGCAAGTGTGTTAAGATGGGATACAATTTGCTTTCAGGTAAAGGTAGCACGAACACATCCTATTTTATTCCCTTGACATCTTACTGAAACCAACATTTGTTTTTTTAAGACATAAACCCTCATGGATAGAAGGAGAGGACAGACCATGGTGTAATGGTGGAAGCTGGGGTGATGGATGCAAGAGCAGCCAATGATTTAGGAGACCTAAAGAAAGCCAAGTCCTAAACTGACAATGGGAGAACCAAGAATTAACGCTATCCACATCACAGAATGCCCAAAAGATGCCATCACTGGGAGCATGAGGTACCTCAGGGGCTGGTAAAGTAGTGGCTAACATAAGAAAAATTGGTGGAAAGTTGTTAAGGATGCCTCAGATACTGAGTTCCCCACCATGGATAGGCAACTGCCCTTCCGCTATTTCCATAAAAGATGGGGCATCTATTTCCAAAGAGGGTAAAGCAGATGTTTAGTGGAGCTTTTGAAAAACCTAGTTGAAGCTAGGATTACAAGAATAAAACCTACTAAATGTTGCAACTATCTCCAACACCACGACCACATCCAACAAGGTCACTGCTCCCACCTGGCTCTCTAAATCCTGCCAGCAAATAATTAATACTTCAGAAATAAAACTGCCAGATAAACACAGAAAAGGAGTCCTGTTAAATCTGAAGTTTAGATAAACTAAAAGTACTAAAAATGGTTTTTAGCATAAGTGTGTCCCAAACATTGCATGGGACATACTTACATTTTTAAAAAATATTTGTTGTTGCTTTTGGAGACTCTGACACTGGAAAAGCGAGGTTCTACCTGGGCTGAGGACATCAGATCTCCCTGTCCTCCTCCCCTTCGACCTTTCCCCAAAGCCCCTCAACAAAATGGTTTTTTTTGTTTTTTGGGGGGGTTTTGGGGGGATCAAAACAACTTTTGTTGTTTATCCAAACTTTACATTTACTATGGCATCCTGTACTTTTACTTCCTAAATTAGGCAATACTATTCAGGAAGGGAATTAGAAGAATTTTAAAACCTGAGAAACCTGACCCATCCTAAGAGGAAGTTTCCAAATATACAGATATGCTTAACTCAGAGATTTCTCTGACAAAAGGCCTGCCTAGATTACCCTACTGTGAAGCTTAAATTTGGCAAGTATCACTCCTATACTCAGCTTTTCAGTCAGTTTTTGGTAATGTTAAAGGGTTACCATATGAGGACAGCTTCTAACATAAGAGAGCAAAACAAGTAGATAAAGGAAACTTGAGTAAAAAATAGAGTATTTAAGCAGAAGAAGCTTCAAGGAAAAAAAAAAATTTCCTTAATAGCCACAGAGAGATAAAAAAACTGTATCCACAATACAGTATCAGTAAAGAAAAAAAAAAAAACACCTTATAAAGAAAAAAATAGTTCTCGAAAAATAAAAACATGGGGGCACCTGGGTGGTTCAGTCAGTTATGTATCTGCCTTCAGCTCCAGTCATGATCCCAGAGTCCTGGGATCCAGTCCTGCAGTGGGCTCCCTGCTTTCTGGGGATCCTGCTTCTCCCTCCCCTTCCTGCTCACGCTCTCTCTCACTATCTCTGCCTCTCTCTCAAATAAATAAATGAAATCTTTTAAAAAATAAAAATTTAAAAAAAAAACATGTCAGTGAAAATAAAAGACTTAACACAAGCCTTTAAAGATCAAGGAGAAAAATTATCAGAAAGTAAATGGAAAAAATGAAAAGAAATAGCAAAGAAAAGATTAAACAATTAGAAGACCAATCCAAAAGACCCATGATCCCAATAATAGGAGTTCCAGAAAAAGAAATGGAGGAGAGGAAATTCTAAATGGTTTCTAAGAAACCCAGAGGAAGAGAGACACACATACAAAAGATCAGGAATCAAAATAACTCAAGAATTCACAGTAGCAATACAGTGACCTCGAATTGCATACCTAGGGAAATACTCCATCAGATATGAAAGGAAAGACATTTTCAGTCTTGTAAGTTGAATACATTTTATCACCCATTCAGAAAGTTCTTTCTGGAACGTACAATAACAAAGGAAGTGTGTGGTATTGCAATTTATAGTAATAAATACATATTTGGTCTTTATCTAGTTCCTGACATAGAAGGCCCAAAAGTCCTTGGAATTTCCTTAGTGATAAGAGGGGAAATGTGAAAGGAGGGGCTTTTGTTACTCATAATGGAGCCTCTTTCAACCACACCTGAGTACGTGTTAATGATGAGATTTTTGGAAAGCCTCAAATAACCACAGGATGGAAACAGAGTTGGAACTTTAAGCCTCACCATCCCTACCTCTGTCTCTGGAGAGGAAAGGAGCTAGAGGTTAAATTAATCACCAGTGGTGAATGATTTAATCAATCATGTCCATGAAATGAAGCCCCCATAAAAATCCTTAAAGTATGGGGTTCAGAGAGATTTCAGGTTGGCAAACAAAAATGCCTTATCTACAAGCCAGGAAGGTGGAACACACCAAACTCCATGGAGACAGAAACCCCTATGCTTGGGATACTTTCAGATTTTGCCCTATGTGTCTCTTCCTCTGGTTGTCCATTTATATTCCCTAAAATATCTTCTGCAATAAATTCTTAGCAATACATAAAGCACTTTCCTGGGTTCTATGAACCATTCCAGAAAATTAACAAATCCAAGGCAAGGGTGATGGGAACACCTGATTTATAGTCAGTCAGGTCAGAAGCACAGGTGACAACCTAGACTTGCAATTGAAGCCTCAAGTGGGTAAGGGACTAGTCTTGTGGGACTGAGCCCTTAATCTGTGGATTTTGCATTAGCTCCAGGTAGATGGTGTCAGATGAGTAAATTTAAGAAGAAACAGCTAAAAGATTCAAAAAGTTTTGCCTTCAGAAAGAGGAACTGGATGGATTATGGAAGGCACTAGTGTTTTACAAGCCTTCATTGCTATTTGTCTTCTTAGTTATGTTCATACATTATTTTGATTAAAATGAAGAAAGAAGTGATAGGACCAATCCAGGTAGTGGGAAGGGATAGGACATTGAGACTATGAGAAGGACTAAAGAAATAAAGAAGTTGAATCAGGAACTGCTTGCAATGAAGTCAGTGTTTATGTAAATAAAAACTGATGGTATAGGTCTGATAATTATCTTGTTACTTTTATTAACAATAATAATAATAATAATTAACATTTACCGAGGACTTTCTAGGTGCTAGGCACAGTGCTAAACCCTTTACATTTATAAAATCAAACATGCCAAAAACTCTAAAGAATTCTATTATTAATTATCCTAATTCCCCTCTTAGGACTAGGTTACATCTTCCAGTTATATGCTTTAATTGTCCATAGTAGTTTCCTTTTATGGCATTGGTCACCAACTAAAATTAACTAGTGATTTTCTTAGGTTTCTGCTCAATCCTGTTTTCCCACTAGTGTTAAGTTCTATGAAGACAGCGACTATATCTGTCTTCCTCCATCTTAATATCTTTAGTCTCTATCAAATGCTTGAACACAGAAAGCATTACATAAATATTTGGTGAATGAAGATAATCTATATATTATGATGAACCAGAGGTTTAGAGAGGCTAACAGGCTGGCTCAAGGCCACGTAACCATTACCCAGAACTTCTGACTCCAGAATCTATGTTCTCACCCTGTTGTGTTGAGCCCCTGAACTTAATCTTTGGTTTTTAGTAGAGTTGTTATCCCTAGTTTCTTACCCTGTTGGGAAATAGCTTTACATTCTAGAAGAGTGATAGGCCAGTGATTTAGATGACTCTGACCTTGGTGGGAGGAAATGGAGAGGCAAAGAGTACAGAAAGCAATCTGAAGAAGAAAGTTTCCTAAGTATATTGGTAAAGGCAATGAACTTCTTTCATTTCGTTTATTCCTTCTTTATTCATTGGTTACCCAATGATTCTTTAAAATATGTAGACTGCTCATTCTCCCACTCTTCTATAACAACTACTATAAATCTGTACCCTATCTTTTACCATTTTCTACTCTAGAAAATGCTACAAGCACCTTCTTTCCCCACATCCTTAAAATGTACTCCAGAACACTTGGGAAATCTCTGTAGCAAGATGCAGAGTTGTTGTACCCTTATCTCCTTTTCTTTCTCTTCTCTCATTAGTTAAGAAATAGATTTTGGTGTTACAGAGATTTTTCTAGCATTAAATATCATCACAGACTTCGGGAGATTATGAATATAATACAACACCAAACTCCCTCATCCTCAATTCTAAGACTAAGCTTCCTTAAATTAAATAAAGGATGTGTAGCACATTTGACACTGAGACCTAACTTGAACCAACATAAAGCTCTGGTGTTTGGTTGTTTTTTTTTTTTAAGCTATTTAGGATGAGTAGTCCCATGTTTTCCAGCAGACATTAACATGTTTGATTTGGGGTGCTGCCCCAGGCTCTGCTGGTGATATCAAGTACTGTGGCTCCAGCTGAATGTCCCATAAATACCTCAAAACCAGAACATCCAAAGTGAACTGAGCATTTCCCCACTGCCATCCAATCTGCTCCCTCTCTAGCATCCTGACCTGTCAGAAAATTACATTCACCCAGCTAGCTGCTTTTGCCAGAAACCTAATCCCCTCATTCTGCTTTCCTGTTCTATTTTTTAATATTTTACTTATTTATTTGGGGTCAGAGAGAGCGAGAAAGAGCACAAAAAGGGTGAAGGGCAGAGGGAGAAACAGGGAGCAGGAGCCTAACGTGGGACTCGACCCCAGGACTCCAGGATCATGACCTGAGCCAGAGGCCGACGCTTAACAAACTAAGCCATCCAGGTGCCCATGCTTTCCTGCTCTGTACCAAATTGGCTACAAGTCAAGTTTTCTATTTCTTGCTTGACTCCATACCCTGCACTTCTATTAACATTACTCTTGGTAGAGACTATCTAGGACTATTTTAATAATCTAACTTGTCTTTTTGCCCTAGTTTCATGAGCCACAGTGCTGCCATAGTGATCTACTCAATGACATATCTGATCACATCATGCCCTTGCTGAACACTTTCCAGTAGAAGACTATTACCCAGAAAGTAAAGTCCAAACTTTAGGAATGACAGGTAAGAAGCTGTCAGATGTGAGCCTGCCTCTGGGCTCATCGTCCATCAATTCTTGCTTCTCACAATACACCTTAGTAACACTGACCTGCATATCCTACTTCTTGAGCATCCACACCCTTGCTCATACTCCACTCCACCTAGAATTCTTTCCTTCTCATTTCATCTGGATAATGGCATAAGCTCATACATCATGTCTCCAGAAATGTCCCTGAATCACCAAATTAGGATAGGTACTGCTTCTTAGTATTCCTACAACAAAATGTGCATTCTGCATTCTCCCCATGCCAACCTATCCTGACATCATTTGTTCATTATGTCTTTCCTCGCTACTAAATGCTTCAAGAAGAGGGCCTTTACTTATTCATCTTTGTATCATTAGCACCGAATATATATCTACTATGTAGTAGGCAGTCAGTAAGTGGGTCATTTACCAAATCAGCAAACATTGGTAAAGTCTCATCATGCAGCAGCAAACAGAATACTGCACAGTGGATACAGTTCTAGCACTCAAAGGTTCAGTCTCAGACAACATGTGCAAAATTTCACATAATATGCCCTTGATAAAACTGAGCATAGGATGTCTGAAGCACTTAGCCCTGGTGGGGAGGTCGGAGCCGTGCTAAAGAAAGTGTTAGGCCAGCCTTCTTGGTGAAGACAACACGTGAAAAGCACTGTGAATGGTGAGTAGGTGCGGCCATCACAGATAAAGGAAACAACACATCCCGAGGGTCTGCAGTTGCCCACACATTGGGGATGAGGAAATGTCTCAGTAAGAGAGAACCCCAGGGCACATGTGAGTAGAAATGACAGAAGAGAACAGAGATTAGGAAAAGGCACATTTTAAGAATTTGAATTGTATGTCTTGTTAAGAAATTTGAAACTAGAAACCTGCAAGGAATTTTAAGCAAGAGAATGAAATAATCAGAAATGGCTTTTAGTAATTTTTTTTAAAGATTTTATTTATTTTTTTGACAGAGAGAGATCACAGGTAGACAGAGAGGCAGGCAGAGAGAGAGAGAGAGAGGGAAGCAGGCTCCCTGCTGAGCAGAGAGCCCGATGCAGGGACTCGATCCCAGGACCCTGAGATCATGACCTGAGCCGAAGGCAGCGGCTTAACCCACTGAGCCACCCAGGCGCCCAGCTTTTAGTAATTTTTATAATTAGAGTGTAGGAAATAGATTGGATGGAGCTGAAATTGTAAGCAGGAAGCCCTGAAATCAGTTGGGAGATAGATCAGGAAGAGGCAAGTAGAATGAGAAGAAGATGAAAGTTGTTTGTTCTTAGGAGTGACACCTCACTGGGCTATAAATAGTTCCTCCTCTAGTGTTGGGGGCTGTGAGATACCCAAAGCTTTGCAGTAATAAACTATTCTACCACATATCCCAGAGGTCAACCCTATACGTTTCCAAGACATACTTAGTTAATGAAACGAGCTAAGTTTCAGTGAACATATAAAGAAAATGGATAAATTTCTTCAGGCAGGAAATACCAGAGGCTAATCATCCATTAAAATCATCTGTAATTTGATTATCATTTTAAATACAGGTACCGTAAATAAATTTTCTGCCTTTTTTCCAGCCAATTTAATATGGACTGACATCTAGGATTTCAAGTTTTAGCAAATATTCAGGAGGCCCAACTAAATTTGAATGTCAAACAAAACAAAATTTTTAGTGTACAGGTATCCTCAAAAGTGAGACATACTTGTAATAAAAATAATCCATTGTCTATGTGAAATTAAAATTCAACTAGGTGTCCTGTATTTTATCTGGTTAATTCCCCTGCCACCAAAACGATCATTACCTGCAAATAATATGTCCCTTCGACAATATGTAGTCCATCAAATGCCCCTAGGGCATAAACTTCATCTGTTCTCTTCTCAGACATCTTGTAGCTTAGATGACAGCAGAGTTTTTTCTGACAAACTGTGTAATTTCCCGTGACTCTTGTCAGCTCCAAGAATGTGAATTCATCAAAAAAGGCAGTACCTTTAAATTCCTGATTTCCTGTTGAAAACCCTTTTATACTACTGGCATAAGAAGTCCAATTCACTACAGGGCGGTGTGGGTAAGAATCCAGTTTTGAGAGGAGGAGTTTTCCCTTCTTTGTCTTCATATCATAATGAAATACTCGTGGAGAATCAGGTGCGTAGATGCCACTTCCTGAAAGGGATATTTGAAATGGAAGTGAAAAAAAAGGACTGCATAGTTGTTATTGTTTGTTTTATTTTATTGTTACCATTTACTCTCTCTCTCTAAGCTATATATGTCATTAATTTCAGTAAAATATACTGAGAAAGACAATAAGTGAGAGGAAATCCAACAGAGTATGGTACCAAAAGGCCAATAAGAGAAACTTCCATATAGGAAGTGGTGAACTTTAGAGGGAAAAAGAAGAAATGTGCATGTACATTGAATAAAACTAAATAAATCTACAAAACAATTTAGACTGAGATGGATTCTACAGTATGTCACCAGCTAGATATGCAAAAATTAAGAGTTGGAAAACATTAAAGAGTACATGTTAGCTAGAAAAAAATTACTTTTTCTTTTACTTTTTTGATTACTTAAAGTTTGTAAATCTTAGAGTTTACACGTTACCTGTCATTCTGTTTGAGGGGTGATGTATATTGGATGCAAGGAAGTTGACCCCCATGCCCATTGCCCAAGCTGAGTGGAACTGAATAGCTGACAAATGTGGCAAAACATTCATCCATGCTGTTGGGAAGACTATGGTATCCACATGGAAATCTTTCACCAGAGTAACAGCAGGATCATAGAAGAGTATATCAAAGCACGTGAAAATGCCAAATCTTCCAAAGACAGTGTCAAAAGTCACAACCTCAGGCTTCTTGGGTACATTGAATTGATTTTCATTCATGAAAAGGTTGTGCTGTAATAAACAGAAGATGAAGGGAGTAAAAGTCTCCTTTCAGAAGCCAGCCTGTGTGTTACTGGGTCTGAAAAAGTGCAAGCCAACATCTCTTAGTGCCAATTTAATCCATGAGCACTGTCTTCACAGGGAAAAAGTGTAAGAGAATCAGAGATTACTATGGCTGATAAGAGCCTTTGGCTCAACCTCCACATTTTATAGATATGTCGATGGGAATCCCTTTTATTAAGACCCTCTTGATTAGCAGTAATCACGTCTCGAACAAACCTCATTGGCTATGATACTGCCACTGCGCAAAGCTTTAAGACCGTCTTGAATATATACAAGACATAGAAGTGAAATAGGTAACTTCTATTTGCCAAGAACACTTAACTATTTTATGTGGACAAACAAATTTCTTTGCTCCTTTCTCTTCAAAATCAAGTGTCTGGTAGGTAGTTTCTCCTCCTTGGCTTGACCCATTTGCCAGGGTATGTCTTCAAAAGGACAAGGTCTAAAAGGCAATATTGTATTTCTATACAGGTACCTCCTGCTGATTCTCATACACTTCCAGACACATTCCTGTTTGTAAATGCACAGAAAACCCCTCGATCCTCTTTTAGGAGCTTACCATACCTAATCATTACTTTCTATGCATTGTCTCTATTCTGCTTCTAAAGTATGCTTATTATGAACACTAATGATTTTTCCTTCTTGTCCACTTTATTTTGTTAAATATTCAGTAACTGAACTGTTGGCAAAATAATTTTACCTTATGGTAGCGTGCCACCAGTTTTCCTTGGGAATCAAAGACCACATCAGTATTGTATTGGTAATGACCATCAGGGGGACACTGAGAGTCACTGGCATTGCATGGCTTCTTGTCTCCAATATTTGCCACAAGGTAGATAGAGTTGTCCTTGGCCAGACAGCTGAGTCTTTCTTGCACTGGGGTGTAGCCAAACCTGATACATGTTCATTAGAAAAGGAAAGCAAAAATGAAGCTTATCCTTTAATAAAATTCAGAATTATATTGCCTGAACCTTTTATGTGATATACACAAAAATAATTCTAAATAACATCATTGAAGAGAATGATTAAAACAAGAATAGATTTCAGAGAAAATACATGCTTGTGGGAATTTGGCTGTAGGAAAACTATTCTAGGATAAGATTCTAAGCCATGTATTTTTTTCATCATAGCATTTAACATCATTTATAATAATGCATTCACTATGTGTTTATCTTATGATATGTGGCACATCTCAGATATTTGGGGGCAATGATACACATCCTCTGTTCACTAACCCTGGCAAAAAAGAGGAATTAAAGAAAAAAATATTTCAAGTGAAAGAGTAACAGGTTGGAATTAGAATTCTGGGAAAATGGCAGAGTAGGAAGCACCAGAAATACATCCCTCCACCCAGACAGTATTTGTACTGGCAGAATCTGATGGATAACTATTTTGAAATATGGGAGTGTATTTCAAGGCTTGTAAGTTCCAAGAGAAAGCTGGGAAGGCAAAACACAGTCAATTTCAGTCAATTTTAGCTCTTAGCTTAACAGTGGCTACCCATGCTTTACCCCACACCCAGGCCCATGCAGACAGCCATGTTGAAGCACCATGCAGGCAGCTTACAAAACCAGGTTAGATTCCAAATATCTGTTCTCCGAATATCAGAGATCTGTGTTCTCATCACTGATAACTGCTTCTGATCATGGAGGGGCAAACACAGGGGCAGGCAGCCATTGTTACACTCCAGCACCACCACCACTATATAGTTGCAAGTCCTTCCCCTCCTGGCTGAAGTAATTTCTAGAGGAATTAAAGAGCCAGAGGTGCTTCTCTCCTTCTTCCTTAATTTTTCCTTTTCTTTTTCTGAAGTCAGACATTTAAGGACTAGGACATACAAAAGCAATCGTATATATAGGAGAATTTAAAGGTCATCACATGTTCTCAGGGAAACACAGGCTAAGACAATGCCTCAAAAGATCTTAAGTTTACACATCAAGCTTATGCCTAGCACAGAAACAATATACAGGAATCTAAACAAACAAGCAAGCAAAAGGCAGTAAACCCTGGGGGAAGAATTTAATTTTCAGAGTGATCACATTTTCAGATTCAAATATGAACTTATCAACAAAAATGTCATAAGATATACAAATAAACAGGAAAGGATAGCCCACTCTGGGGTGGGGGGGAGAAAAAAATAAAAAAAGAATAAACTTACAGAAACCATCCTAGAGAAAGACCAGATGACAAACCTGGACTAAAGACTAGACTAACGACTAAAACAACTATCCTAAAGATGCTCAAAGAACTAAAGGCAAATGTGGAAAAAGTCAAGAAGATAATATATGAACAAAATGGAAATATCAATAAGGAGGTGAAAAAACCTAAGAGAAAGCAAAAAGAAATTCTGGAGCTGAAAATTAAAAATGATTAAAATGAAGGGACGCCTGGGTGGCTCAGTTGGTTAAGCAGCTGCCTTCATCTCAGGTCATGATCCCAGGGTCCTGGGATCGAGTCCTGCATGCAGCTCCTTGCTCGCCGGGGAGCCTGCTTCTCCCTCTGCCTCTGCCTGCCTCTCTGTCTGCCTGTGCTCGCTTGCTCTCTCTCCCTCTGTCTCTGACAAATAAATAAATAAAATCTTTTTTTAAAAATGATTAAAATGAAAAATTTACTAGTGGGATTCAAAGATGGATTTGAGCTGAAAGAATCAATAAATTTAAAGTTAAGCCAGTTGAAGTGATCAAGTCAAAAGAAAAGAACAAGAAAAAAATTGAAGTGAACAAGACCTAAGGGGCCTGTGAGACATCATCAAGTGGACTAATATACAGATTACAGGAGTCCAAAAAGAGTGAAATAAAGGGTCAGAGAGATTATATGAAGAAATCATGTCCAAAAATTTTCCAAATTTGAAGACACGAATATATAAAGATTTAAGAAGTTCAATGATCTCCAAGAAAGATGAACTCAAAGACACCCATAACCAAGACACATTGCTATCAAACTGTCAAAAGCCAAAGACAAAATAAAAATGTTGAAAGCCACGAGAGGTAAGTGATTCTCCAATAAGATTATCAGCAGTTTTTAATCAGACACTAGAGACCAGAAAGCAGGGGGCCAATATATTTGAAGCACTGAAAGAAAAAAGACCTGTCAACTAAGAATATGGTATCCAGCAATACTATTCAAATATGAGGGAGAAATTAAGACACTCTATGCTAATATCTGACAAAACAGACTTTTTTTTTTCAATTTATTTATTTTCAGAAAAACAGTATTCATTATTTTTTCACCACACCCAGTGCTCCATGCAAGCCGTGCCCTCTATAATACCCACCACCAGGTACCCCAACCTCCCACACCCCCCGCCACTTCAAACCCCTCAGATTGTTTTTCAGAGTCCATAGTCTCTCATGGTTCACCTCCCCTTCCAATTTACCCAAATTCCCTTCTCCTCTCTAACGCCCCTTGTCCTCCATGCTATTTGTTATGCTCCACAAATAAGTGAAACATATAATTGACTCTCTCTGCTTGACTTATTTCACTCAGCATAATCTCTTCCAGTCCTGTCCATGTTGCTACAAAAGTTGGGTATTCATCCTTTCTGATGGAGGCATAATACTCCATAGTGTATATGGACCACATCTTCCTTATCCATTCATCCGTTGAAGGGCATCTTGGTTCTTTCCATAGTTTGGCGACCATGGCCATTGCTGCTATAAACATTGGGGTACAGATGGCCCTTCTTTTCACGACATCTGTGTCTTTGGGGTAAATACCCAGGAGTGCAATTGCAGGGTCCTAGGGAAGCTCTATTTTTAATTTCTTGAGGAATCTCCACACTGTTCTCCAAAGAGGCTGCACCAACTTGCATTCCCACCAACAGTGTAAGAGGGTTCCCCTTTCTCCACATCCTCTCCAACACATGTTGTTTCCTGTTTTGTTAATTTTGGCCATTCTAACTGGTGTAAGGTGATATCTCAATGTGGTTTTAATTTGAATCTCCCTGAGGGCTAATGAAGATGAACATTTTTTCATGTGTCTGATAGCCATTTGTATTTCTTGATTGGAGAAGTGTCTGTTCATATCTTCTGCCCATTTTTTGATATGTTTGTCTGTTTCGTGTGTGTTGAGTTTGAGGAGTTCATTATAGATCCTGGATATCAACCTTTTTTTTTTTTTTTAAAGTTTTTTATTTATTTTATTTATTTGACAGAGAGAGATCACAAGCAGACAGAGAGAGAGAGAGAGAGAAGCAGGCTCCCTGCCGAGCAGAAAGCCTGATGCGGGACTCGATCCCAGGACCCTGAGATCATGACCTGAGTCGACGGCAGCGGCTTAACCCACTGAGCCACCCAGGTGCCCGGATATCAACCTTTTGTCTGTACTGCACAGCAAAGGAAACAGTCAAAAAAACAAAGAGGTAACCCACGGAATGGGAGAAGATATTTGCAAATGACAGTACAGACAAAAGGTTGATATCCAGGATTTATTATGAACTCCTCAAACTCAACACACATGAGACAAAACAGACTTTAAATTAAGAAAAAAGATTATAAGATTTTGGGGAAAGACATTATATATTAATAATTCAAAATACAAGAGAACTCTTAAAATTCAACAATAAAAACAACCTGATTTAAAAATGGGCAAAAGACTTGAATAGACTTTTCTCCAAAAAGATAGCCACACAAAGGGCTGATAAGCATATGAAAAGATGCTCAAACTCACTAATCACTAGGGAAATGTAAATCAAAACCACAATGATATATCACCTCATACCCATTAGAATGTCTATTAAAAAAAACAAGAAAATAGAAAATAGCAAGTGTTGAGGATGTGAAGAAACTGGAACACAAAGGCACTGTTGTTGGAAATATAAAAATGATGTGGTCAGGAAAAGAAGTGCCAGGAAACCAGTTTGGTAGTTCCTCAAAAAATTAAAAATAGAACCATTACATAATTCAGCAGTTACACTTCTGGGTAGATTTCAAAAAAACTGAAAGCAGTGTCTTGAAGATATGTTTGTACACTCATGTTCACAGCAGCTTTATTCACAATAGCTAAAATGTGGAAGCAACTCAAGTTTCCATCAATGGATGAAAGATAGCAAATTGTGGCATATATACACAGTAGAATATTATTCAACTTAAAAAGGAAGGAAATTCTGACCCATGCCACAACATGAATGAGCTTTGAAGATATTATGCTAAGTTTAATAAATCAATTACAAAAAGGTAAAAAAAAAAAAACATACAATTCCACTTATAAGATAAGTAGAGTAGTTATAGTCATCAAATTCATAGATATACAAGGTAATATGATGGCAGCCTGGGGCTGCAGAGATGAGGAAATTGGGAGTTATTGTGTTCTTTCCCCAGCTTTACTGAAATATAACACTATAACACTGTGTACGTTCAAAATGTAAAATGTGACGATCTGATACATGTATATTTTAATAATGTTTACCATAATTAGGTTAGCACATTTTTAATTAGTATAAGTACCATTTTATTGTTCTTATTGTGAGAACATTTAAAATGTACTCCCATTGCAACTTTCAGGTAAACAATACAATATTGTTAAGTCATCATGCTATACATTAGACCTCTAAAATTTATTCTTCTTACTTAGAAGTTTATACCCTTTGCCCAACTGTGCCTCATTTCCCCCACTACCAGCTCCTGTCAACTACTATTCTCTCTGCTTCTGTAAGCTCAGCATTTTTAGATTCTACATATAAGTGAGATCATACAGTTTTTGTCTTTCTCTGCCTGGATTATTTCACGTAGTTTAATGTTCTCAATGTTCATCTATGTTTTTGCAAATGTCAGTATTTCTTTCTTTCTCACGGCTGAATAAGTTCCATTGAATATATGTATATATCACCTTTTTTTATCCATTCATCTGTTGATGGTCATGCAGGTTATTTCCATGTCTTGGCTATTTTAAGTAATGCTGCAATAAAGATAGGGGTGCAGATATCTTTTTTTTCCCCTTTTTAAAAAGATTTTATTTATTTCTTTTTCTCCTTTTTTCTGTTTTATTTCTTTTAGTCTTCCAAAATTCATTGTTTATGCACCACACTCAGTGCTCCATGCAATACATGCCCTCCATAATACCCACCACGAGGTTCACCTATTCTCCCCACACCCCAAAACCCTCAGTTTGTTTCTCAGATTCCACCATCTCTCCGTTTGTCTCCCCCTCTGATTTCCCCCAACTCACTTCTCCTCTCCATCTTCCAATGTCCTCTGTGTTATTCCTTATGCTCCACAAGTAAGTGAAATCATATGATACCTGACTCTCTCTGCTTCACTTATCTGACTCAGCATAATCTCTTCCAGTCCCATCCATGTTGATATAAAAGTTGGGTATTCATCCTTTCTGATGGGGACATAATACTCCATTGGGGTGCGGATATCTTTTTGAGATAGTATGGTTATGTTCAGATTTTCTATTTCTTCATGATTTGGTCTTGGTAGGTTGCCTATGTCTAGAAATCCATGGATTTATTTTAAATTGTCCAATTTGTTGTCATATAATTATCCAAAGTAGTCTCTTATGATTTTTTTGTATTTCTGTGGTATCACTTGTAATGTCTCCTCTTTTCATTTCTAGGAATATGGAATGCTTCAGGAATTTGCATGTCATCATTGTGCAAGAGACATGCTAATCATCTGTATTGCTCCAATTTTAGTATATGTGCTGCCAAAATTAGCACAGGTAGAGTCATTGTTTAATGGGCATAGAGTTTGAGTTTTGTCAGACAGACAGTGCTCTGGAAGTGAGGGATGGTGATGGCTGAATTAGCAATATGAATTTAATACCACTGACTATACATTTAAAAATGGTTAAGATAGTAAACTTTATATTATGTGTATTTCACCACAATAAAAAAAATTAGGAAAAAATACCCTTGGATGTTAAGAAAAGGGAAACCTTGTTCAGGGAACTAGTCAATCTGGTTGGAGCAGAGGCATTGGTAGGTAAGAAAAGCAAAAAGGGAATTTTAAAAGATGCATGTGAGGTCATAAAAGGTAGAGCTCAGCACAAGAAGTTTAAAAAACTTCTTTCAAATTTAAGAGAAAAAGATTTTGAGGACAGAAGTAACATAATCTGAATTTTCTTTAAGATAATAGGCCATTAGGGTATAGAATGTACTAGAATGATTAAGAGACTAAATGTAGGAAATCATTAGGAAGTTGTTGCATTAGCTCAGATTAAAGGCAACAAGAATTGGACTAGGGCAGTGCCAGACAGTATGGGAAAATGGAAATACTGGAACACTTGTTAATTGATTTCTTAAATTCTTTTTTTTAAGATTTTATTTATTCATTTGAGAGACAGAGAAAGATGGAGAGAGAGAACACACATGAGCAGGGGGAATAGGCTGAGAGAGGGAGAAGCAGGGACACCAATCTGAGGCTCAACCACAGGACCTGACTCCAAGATCATGACCTGTGCCAAAGGCAGATGCTTAAGAAATCTGAGCCATCCAGGTGCCTCTGATTTCTTTATTCTTTATCATGTTGACTATAGTTGTCCCAATAAAGCAATTAAAATGCAATCCTCAAAACTGAAACCCACTACATGTAACATTATAGCCATATTTAATAAACTCTATTGGCACAACCTTTAAGTAATAAATGGTTAATAGCAGATAGGTTATTGAGGAATAGCTGAGAAGGGTAAAGTAACTGTTGAATGTATGGAAATTTAGTGCCATCTGCTGACAATAGTAGTAAAAGCTTTGAGTATCAAATCTACTAATTGGTACAATTAATATAAGCAAAACCATAGCAATTATCTACAAAAACATATCCTTGAAAAAGACCAAGAAGGATGAGAAACTACAAAGAATTATTCTAATGCATTACATATAAAAAATGACTATGATAGTTCCTCTCTCTCATTTGCTTCAATTAATGTCTGAAAGACAGATGTAAACACAACACATCAAACCTTGAAACATATTTAGCTGAAGTCTTTTCAGATCACCACAACTGGCAGAATATATTGGTACATGAAGTATATATTTGGTATTGATATTTCTTAAACATTGATTACATACTTCCTTCCTGTCTCTATTTTTTTTTTTTAAGATTTTATTTATTTATTTGACAGAGAGAAATCACAAGTAGATGGAGAAGCAGGCAGAGAGAGAGAGAGGGAAGCAGGCTTCCCGCTGAGCAGAGAGCCCGACGCGGGACTCGATCCCAGGACCCCGAGACCACGACCCGAGCCGAAGGCAGCGGCTCAACCCACTGAGCCACCCAGGCGCCCCCTTCCTGTCTCTATTAATCCTGAAAGTGCATCATATATTCAAGTATATATATATTTAAACTACATTTTTCAGACTGTTATATCCAGGAAAGATTACAAAAACCTTTGTTAGACCCTATATGACCTGCTCCCTCATTTCTTTTAAGTCTTTGCTTAGATGTCACCATGAAGACAACTGATGACCAAAAATTAAGGCCCCACGCTGGCTGCCATATTCACCTATCCCGCTTTTTTCCACAGCATTTATATTTACTACATATCATAGATACGTAGATAGATTAATAGATAACTAAACAGATATTATCTTTTTTCTTTATTATCTCCCCACACTAAAATATAATGTCCAAGAAGAAAGATTTTTAATGTATTTTGTCCACCTACTGTCCAGAATAGTACTTATACATAATATGTACACACACACACATTATGCCTGAGTTTTCACATCCGAGAGACCACCAAGGAGCCAAGCACCGATGCAATCACACAAGGGTTTATTTGACAAGCTTAAGCTTCGGCCCAAGTATACCCAGCACAGCGGAGTAGGGACTTGGACCCTGAACCAGATTACAGTCAGTTTTTAAAGGCAGAGTAGGAGTGGACTCAGCGGTGGGTAAGGACAAAGGGGATGAGGGATGATGTAAGTCCCTAAGGAAGCAAGGTCTCCAGGATCTTGAGGGGCTAACTATTGTTGGGCGAAAGTTATTTATTACCAGTAATAAAAATCTTCTCGTGAGACCCTTTAGATATATATCAGTGGGCCATATGCTTGGAAACGATTCTCAACACTACCTTGGAGGTTTAGAGATAAAGTTTCCTAAAGGAATTGTTAAAGTAGACTTCCAGGGTCCTGGTCGGACCTGTCCGGGTAGGGGGTCGGTCAGGCTAGGACTGTCCTTAGCAAAATTTCAAGGTGAGGGCAGTTGAGTCCCCAGGGAAGAGCTACTCTGTCTGTTTCAAGGGCTTGTCAGTAGGTAAGGAATTTTAATGATTTTCTTCTGCCTCTGTCTCCCACATTCAGCTAAACTTGAGGTGGAATGGCCTTAATTTTCTCGGCCTACACACACACACACACACACACACACACACACACACAAAACGTTAAATAAATGAATGAAAGCAAGGAATGGAGAGGCAATTAGCGGATAGAAAATAGGCAGGGCAATCAGACTCCTTGAAATGGATTGCATGGAACAGCCTGGTGGGGATTTTCAGGAGGCCCTTGGAAATTTGGTTCTAGGAAAAGGTCTTTCAGATACAAGTGAAGTCAACATGTGACGGAAGAGCACAAAGAGTGCTCGCCCTTCAGAAACTGAAAACCCAGCATGAGAGCTGGTCAAATAAAAAAACAATTATGATACAATGAAATATGAAGAAAGTAGATGATTAAGATAAATAATACTGAAATTGTCAAAATCAAGGTGTCTCTATAAGCAGTTATATTAGTTAATATGTGTGGTTTGGGGAGCAGTTCCAAAAAAGAAGTTCCTATGATGTTAGCAATAGTGGCTTTAGAAAGAAGTGAGATAGCTGAGATGCTTCTCTCAGATATGTAAGGTATTGCTTTGTCTACATTAAAAATAATAGTGCTACTTTTATCGCAGATTGTATTTCTTTACTCTGGACCTGACTTAAACCACTTACCCGTTTCTGCTATATCAACAATCACCTTAAGCTCTTGGGATTTCATACACATTAAGCTCATTTAGCCATTTGATTAATGTTAAAGGATAATTCTAAAAATGACTATTTTTTTAAGATTTTTATTAATTTATTTGACAGAGAGAGATCACAAGTAGGCAGAGAGGCAGGCAAGAGAGAGAGAGAGGAGGAAGCAGGCTCCCTGCTGAGCAGAGAGCCGGATGCAGGACTCGATCCCGTGATGAGAGATCATGACCTGAGCTGAAGGCAGCGGCTTAACCCACTGAGCCACCCAGGTGCCCCTAAAAATGACTATTTGGCCATTTTTCTCACTCAGTTTTCAAATTACAGGCCCATTTGGGGCAACAATTTTCTCTTCGCTGGTAAGAAGTCAGAAGACTTGGGGCGCCTGGGTGGCTCAGTGGGTTAAGCCACTGCCTTCGCCTCAGGTCATGATCTCAGGGTCCTGGGATCGAGTCCTGCATCGTGCTCCCTGCTCAGCAGGGAGCCTGCTTCCCTCTCTCTCTCTCTGCCTGCCTCTCTGTCTACTGTGATCTCTCTCTGTCAAATAAATAAATAAAATCTTTTAAAAAAAAAAAGAAGTCAGAAGACTAGAGTTTGATTCTGGTTCTCCAGCTAACCAACTACCCCTGTAATCCTAAGCAAGTTATGCTATTGTCTCTCCAGATTCCTTCCCTCAATGGAAATATATTCACATAGAATTTGATGATTTCTATGTTACATTCCAGCACTGATTTCTTTGATTTCACAATTCCTATCACTTTACTAATAAATGTATCCACAGAAGAGGAAAAATAGAACTATCTTGAACTTAGACTTGATAGTGGATCTTAAGCGGTGATCTACTAAAAAGTCCTCCCAGGTAAAGTAAGTGCATGTTCATGATTGGATTGTCTACTACCTGTTTGGGATTAATACCTTCTGGGATTAATACAAGGGATCCAGTTGACTTCAGGGTCTGGGATATCCTCCAGGTATGGGTAGATAGTTTCCCTGTTAAAGTTCCAGCCATATATACCATCTTCTGGAGTCACAATAATATCTGCACCCTGTTAAAAATGTAGTTTAATTAAAATATTTCTCAGAGAAGCAAACAATCCAAGACAGGGTCTGTAAGGGGCCCCGAGGAACTGGGTGGATGAGCAACTGCCATCCAGACCTTTTTTTTTTTTTCTTTTCCTTTCAATCTTAATCTTTTGTTTTCTATATTTTTAAAATTTATTTTCTTTGCACAATTGCATTGTCTAATTCCACATCACCATTTCTATATAATGTTTCCATTCTTTTATAAACATCAAGAGTTTTCCAGGTTATTCACAGGGTTGCTATCCACTGCCGTTGTGAAGCATAAACCCAACTCTTCTTAAAATTGGCCCCCTCCCTGGACTTTGGGTAGATTTTGTGCCCGGGTGACATGGAATCGATTTATACTCAAAGTCTCTGTTCTACTTCCTGCTCCACTCCAGCCCTCCCTGCTCT
This sequence comes from Neogale vison, assembly GCF_020171115.1. Classification (NCBI taxonomy): domain Eukaryota; kingdom Metazoa; phylum Chordata; class Mammalia; order Carnivora; family Mustelidae; genus Neogale; species Neogale vison. The sequence goes on along the minus strand of NC_058091.1, from coordinate 68,516,516 downwards.
GTACCCTGCAAAAGTGACTCTGGCTTCTCAGGAGGAGGGCACTCAGACACTGATTCCCCTTAAAGGTGCCAAGCCCAGAGGTACACCCCAGATGCACCTGGGCACCTTCATATGGGAGAGTCACCCTGAAAGCTGAAGTCTTTAAGAAAATAGTCCTACTAAAAATAAAAAAGAACCTCAGAATTCTTATTAATCTTTAAAATGTTTGTATTGCCTAAGAGTATGTATTGGTAGATATCAGTGATATGTAGTAGTCATGACTCATCCCACTTCACAAAGTCCTCCTCTACACCTGATCTACAAATACCTTGTTTCAATCATATCCATTCAAACCACACACTTATACTTAACCCTTCATTCAACTCCGGACTTATATGCATTAATATACAGTTAATCTATAATTAGAATGAAGTATGAAGTACATAATACATCTTGTTAAGTAGTTTGCAACTTAACGTTATTTTGATGTTATGAATTAATCCAAAAACCTGCACAAGCTTAGGAACACAAAAGTGTATCAAGGCTGCTGATACTCTGAGCAGAGCATCCGGTCTTGACTCATTTGTCCTTCACTCTCCATGTGTAGTAAAATAGAGCAACAAAGTCATTGAATGTACAGTAAGTTCCTCAACGGTCTGCTGCCTCCTTCATGACGATGAAGCCATTCTTTTCTTAACTTGGTCTCATTATTTGGGAGCCCCAGCTATAATAATTTTGAGAAGGAGATAGGAGTCTGATTGTACAACAAAGTTGTTGGCTCCCCTGACACATATGTCTTCCAAAAGTATAACCAAACCTGATAGGGATCCTGCTTCCTACGACCCTACCCCTTCTCCTGGCGGAATCCAGCACACCTGAGCGATGGTACCTGGTTTGCTGCTGAAGTGACCGCTGCCTCCAAAAGATCCAGATTTTGGTTCATTAATGCTAATGCCACTTCATGGGACACTGGTATCAGGGTGGCATTAGGTAATATCACTGCGTGTTCATAAACAGCTGCAATAAATGTATCCCGGGAGCTGACTCTGAAGACACAGAGAACTGAAACTGCCACATAAGCCAGCAACTTAGAGGTGATCATGCTGAAGTCTGATGACCACTGATGAGCAGAGCAAGTCCTGACATGTACAGAGAGAAAACACAAATAATCATGTGATTTCCTGGACTCTTACTTTATAAATACATTACAAAACCTATTCTAAGCAAGCCTTATGGTATTGCATCGTAGACACAGATGTAAACAAATCTTACATAACAAAGGACTCTTACTGCAAGGATCTGTGAGGATCTAATAAGGATAGGTATGTTTTAGTTTTCTAGGGTTGTTATCACAAAGTGCCCAAAACTGGGCAGTTTGAACAACAAAAATTTATTATCTCATGGTTCTAGAGGCAAGAAGTTTCAGATCAAAGTGTCTGTGGAGTTGTTTCTCCCAGAGGACGGCAAGGGAAGGATCTGTTCAAGACCTCTCTCTCTCTCTCTGCATAAATGGCTGCCTTTTCTCTGTGTCTACACATGGCACTCTAATTGTATGCATGTCTGAATCCCAATTTCCCCTTCTTAAAAGGACATGAGTCATATGGTTTAGTGCCCACCTTATTCCAGAATGACCTCATCTTAACTTCTATCTGAAACAATCTTGTTTCCAAATGAAGTCACATTCTAAGATATAGGTGGTTGGGGCCAGAACTGGTATGACCACATTAACTGCCACTGACTAATTGCCAGACACTCTGTGTGGACAAGCTTAAGAGTAAAAAACTTAGGGAGGTCCCACTATCAGAGAGGCCATCACACTTTTGTGAGCTTTACCTCTAAGAACCCTACAGATCCCCTGGGAGAACAGTGGAGGCAAATCCTCTGCATCATGCTTCCTAGAGGGGGAGGGGGAAAATATGCTCAATGTTCTCCTTAACAAAAGGCTGCCTCCAGGGAAACTATTTACTAGAGCCTAATTAACCTGGGGAAAGGGAAGTTTCAAACTGAAACTGTAGCCCTCCTAGCCTTCTTGTCTCAAGTGAGGGAGAACTTGAGAGCACTAGTGGAGGTCACAGCCCAGAAGCTCAGGCTCAAGACATGACAGAAATTTAATCACTGGACTAAATAACCCTTCCCCTGTCCTCATGTGTTACCACCTAGTCAATCTATCATCTGTGGCCTATGTAGCATATATTACATCAAGAAAGGGTCTTCAGATGAATAACCAGTTCTTGGAGTAGAACACTATTGGCTGAAACAGTAACTGGTTGGGGACCAACAGTCCCTACTGTGGTACCTGAGCTGTGTCCCCTGATCAGTACTGTCACTGTGTCAGCTTTGCTAAGCCACCTACCAAGAGCCAAACTCCTGAAAGTTAGCCTTTCTGCTCTTATAGAGGAGAGAGCTTGGGGAAATTGTCTTGGTGGGGAAGAAACAATTTCCTTCTACCCTTCAGGATCTTCCAGCTGGTCTAGAGATTAAATTGACATAAGACATACCTACAGGAAAAGGTAATATTTTATGGAGTGTGCATGGAGGCCCCCAAATGAAGTTGAGACCTAAAGAAATAACCAAAGTGGGCAGTTTTCATACTTTTTAGACAAACAGACAATAGATCTGTGAGGAATCGACAAGTCAAAGAAAACTTAACTTGAGGAGCTTCATTTAGTAAGGAATTCTAAGCAGAGTTTGGGCTGGGGTAATAAATTAATAAAAGTAACAGGGGTTGTTTATATGGCCTTTTTGGCTCTAAATTTTCTGTCTCTGGGGATAAGGATCTCTTTACCTCTCAATATGGACAGGCTACCTTGCACAGGGAGATTTATTTCATGTTTTCAAGAAACAAAGTTGGCGGATGGGGTGTCAGAATATTCTTTTTGCATAGGTTGTTTCTTAAGTAACTTTTATTTAAAATAATCGATATGCTAAAGTGTCACATTTTGGGATGGCCTGCTCTTGGTCCCTATGATTCCCTCCTCTGAAACTTCCAAAGGAAGTTGAGCTGGCAGACTGTTTTATCTCACTTCAGTGGTCTTTTATTTCTGACAATAGGTTAGTTTAATAAAACTCAAGTCAGAAGGCTGTGATGCTTATGTATTTTCAAAGTTAAACCTATGGTTTCATTAATTATATAATAAATAAGAGGCATTTTTATGAAAGCAGAAGAAAAGCAATGGTTAAGATTAGATAAATTATAAAACTGGTTTCTGATTTCTGAGTAGCCAGTAGAGATTTCTAGATGTCAGGCTAAATGCATCTTCAAACTGGGTGAGGGCAGGCAGTAATCTGGAAGACTTTCAGTTTGTACATCAAATGTCTCTGGTGACCCTTCTGCTCCCACAGAACAACAGGCATGAAGATGGTCTCTAAATGAGCTGTTATGATTTCACTCAGGTTTACATGAAGTTGTTTGTATTAGTTTGCAAGGTTTCAAGAAAAGGGGAAGTTTACTTGTGAAATGATTCCAGTCAAAATTATGGGAAAAAATTGGAGATGATAACTAGGAATTGTGGCCAGACACTGAAGGCACCTAGAAAAAATTAGTTTTGTTTATAAAGAACTGTTTTAGAACCCAATATCCATAAAGGTGTGATATGAAAACATAATTTTCCTCTTTATAATCACTATCACTCTACCAAAGATAGCCAAATTAAGACTGATTTGTTTATAAAATAAACCAAGGTTGGGGGGAACCAATGTTGGCCTGATTATATATGTAAGTTCAGCAAGAATAGCAACTGATCATATATACTCTTTTAAATCTGCTTTGCTGGAACTTTTTACAGAGAATCTCTATATTGAACTTTTAATAGCCTCTCAAGGTCAGAAGCCAAGCCAAATACTTGCCATCAGACTTTGCCTATAATACCTTTAGATTCGGGTTAATTCCTCTCTGTTGAGATCTGCAAAATAGCCTGAGGTTCCTGCACCTGCCAAGAAATGATGTCCTTTACCTATATAAGGTTACTAGCAACCCCATAAGCAAGGTATTGGACTGTTTTTCCAAGGGGCCTTATTGGCTCCATATAACCAACATTATTTCCTTAATGCTGTCTGATCATACCTAAGTTTTTGCAGGTTTCCCTCAAATATGACATGCCAATCAAAGCCTCAGTAATATAATCAATGTTTCCAATTATGTGCTGATACAAGGAGAACAGATTCTTGTTGAATTTATGCAAATGAAAACGTTGCCATGAAAATATAAGAATATTCACTGAAAATTCTGGAGGGATAAGACAGAAAGAAAAAGGTATGCATTTTAATTTGTTGAAAAGTTCTTATTTTATCATATTATTGCAGGTCACAATTAGTTTAAGAGGACGTTTGCTTAAATCTGGAAAAATAAAACCTTAAAGATCAACAATGTTTCAAACAAAAAAGTCATAAAAATTATAATCATCCTAGGGTGCCTCAGTCAGTTAAGCATCTGCCTTGGGCTCAGGTCATGACCTCGGGGTCCTGGGATCGAGCCCCACATTGGGCTCCCTGCTCAGTGGGGAGCCTGCTTCTCCCTCTGCTCCTCCCCTACTTCTCTCTCTCTCTCTCTCTCTTGCAAATAAATAAATAAATATTTTTAAAAATTCTAATTGTCCTCAGTTCATTTAGTCTCGTGTTATTAATTTTTTTTCTGCTTGAATCTGGTTTTTCTACTAGTTCCAGAAATTCTTAACAAATTTAGTCTTATGATCTTAAGGTTTCAGAAACCTATACTCAAGGTTCTTTCTTTCTCATTGAGGATGAAACACAGTTGCAGGAAGCTTTTGTAAAAGCATCTGAGTAAAAGTGTAACTGTCTACAAATGACAAAGGACTTTAAAAATGCCCATGATTAAAAATCTGATTAAAATTCATTACAATATAATTGACAAGGAAATTTGGTTATTTTTGTGACACATAACATTTTAAGATAACAACATACCAGGACATATCAAATTTCTATAAGTTTCATACAATTTCTAGAATAGTTACTTTAATAGCATATATCTACACAAATATAAGACAGTTTAGTAATATTTGTTTGACAATACTTCCCATGTAATTTAACATACCAAACAAGCCTAATTTCTCTCTTTAACAATGAGGGAAAAAAAATCACTGAAATGTTCCAAGGGCCCTCTGGAACATTTCAGTTAGATTGCAGGCAAAAGACTTTATTTTAGAATTTGATTTTGGGAGGCACCTGGCTGGCTCAATTGGAAGAATATGTGACTCTTGACTTTGGGGTGATGAGTTCAAGTCCCATGTTGGGAGTAGAGATTACTTAAATATAAGACCATTAAAAAAATTCAATTATGGGAAATATGTCAAAAATATCAAAAGTTTCAAGCATTAATTAAAGAAGGATCACATGGGGCGCATGGGTGGTTCAGTGGGTTAAGCCTCTGCCTTTGGCTTGGGTCATGATCTCAGGATCCTGGGATTGAGCCCCACATCAGGCTTCTGCTCAGCGGGAAGCCTGCTTCCCCCCAACATAACACCCTGCCTCCTGCTCTGCCTACTTGTGATCTCTTTCTCTGTGTCAAATAAATAAATAAAATCTTAAAAAAAAAGAAGGATCATAGATTATAAAACTATTAAATGATTTAACCAAAGTGACAATGAGAGGCAAATATAGAAGTTTTCATAGTTGTAAACAAGTCTTAGCTATTTTAATATTAAGAAGACTGTCTTCTTGAATCATCAAAGATTTTTTTTTAATTTTTTTTATTTTTAAAGATTTTATTTATTTATTTGACAGAGATCACAAGTAGGCAGAGAGGCAGGCAGAGAGAGTGGGGGAAGTAGGCTCCCTGCTGAGCAGAGAGCCCGATGCGGGGCTCGATCCCAGGACCCTAAAACCATGAACTGAGCCGAAAGCAGAGGCTTAACCCACTGAGCCACCCAGGCGCCCCTTGAATAATCAAAGATTTGATAAAAAACAAAACATAGAATCATTTTCTAGGCAGATTACATAAAAGGTAAAGAAAATTTTGTTTGTAATTTCTCATAAAAGCCAAACCAATCATCTAAGAAAGTATTTCTTTTAACAGAGAGAAAAAACAAATTCTAATTTTCCATCAGTGTTCTTTTGATATTAAACCTCACTTTTTAAAAAAATTTCTTTTCAGCGTAACAGTATTCATTGTTTTTGCAACACACTCAGTGCTCCATGCAATATGTGCCCTCCCTAATACCCACTACCTTGTTCCCCCAACCTCCCACCCCCTGCCCCTTCAAGACCCTCAGGTTGTTTTTCAGGGTCCATAGTCTTTCATGGTTCACCTCCCCTTCCAATTTCCTTCAACTCCCTTCTCCTCTCCATCTCCCCATGTCCTCCATGTTATTTGTTATGCTCCACAAATGAGTGAAACCATATGATACTTGACTCTCTCTGCTTGACTTATTTCACTCAGCATAATCTCCTCCAGTCCCGTCCATGTTGCTACAAAAGGTGGGTATTCATCCTTTCTGATGGAGGCATAATACTCCATAGTGTATATGGACCATATCTCCCTTATCCATTTGTCTGTTGAAGGGCATTTGGGCTCTTTCCACAGTTTGGCGACCGTGGCCATTGCTGCTATAAACATTGGGGTACAGATGGCCCTTCTTTTCACTACATCTGTATCTTTGGGGTAAATACCCAGAGAGCAATTGCAGGGTCATAGGGAAGCTCTATTTTGAATTTCTGGAGGAATCTCCACACTGTTCTCCAAAACCCACTTTTAAATATACTTATTCTAATCTTAGCTATATATAAAATTATTTTTCAAAGGACCTCAGATTTTAAGTTTTTCCTTTTTAAATCACTAGCCTCACTTTAGGAAAATTTTGCCCTCAACAAAAATGTATTGCCTTTCCTCATACTTTTTCCTACCAGAAACATGCATCATACGGAGTTATTTCCCTTATAATTTTTAGCAGCTTTAGTCATATGTTAATCACAACTCTTAATCCTTAGAAACTTTAATTTCTAGTGAAGTAGTAGTAAACAACTGTAAGTTGTCTGTTTCTCCAGCATTTTTTAGATTGGCAAATTTAAGGATATATTTCATAATTTCTAGAAACATATGTTTCTTCATAGTACAAAAGTTTAATAAAGAACAGAACATGTTTACTAGGAGACTCAAATCTTTAGTTTTGTTAAAGTAATAAGGAAACCACAAGTAGATAAACCTATGTTCAGTATTTAATGCTTATTATTTTGTCTATTTAGAAATGAGCCAGATACTCAATGGGTTCAACCTAACTTACCACTTAGCAAGACTTCAAGGTTTCAAAGTTGCCAAAAAGATGAAGGAAACTATTTTAAAAGTTTACCTAAAAAACCTTTTAAAATTTATATCTAATTTACTTGTTCTTAACAATTATGCTTAGATTACCCATAAAAAACTCTGAGATATCAAAGTCAGTTATCCCTCCAAATCAATTATTTTTTAAAAACAGAGATAGTAGCAGCCTATTTGACTCTAAGTAAGCTGAGACAGAATAAAAGTTTTAGTTTTAATATTGTAATTTTAGAGACATGTCTATTTTAACTACACTGACAACCTTAAATTAGCTTTAACAACGAATATTCTCCGAAATCATGTGTTCTTGAAAATAAGCTCTTGCCTTCAAACTGACTAAACAGGGCTCTTTTATGAACTAATTTTAGTACTACCATCCACATGTAGGCAAATCTCACACTTACAACATATCTATTGTTAAAAAGAAAACCACAGGCCCAATATGGCGTCGCTTAGTTTTAAGGCTCCAAGTCAGTAAACCAAGACTTAATACCTAAACAAACTGCAGTTTCAACTCCCCAGGAATGTAACCTTTAACCAGGCAACATGGCATTTCCTGGTCAACACAAGAAGTTTATTGACAGACCCCTTCCATTTCCCTTAGGAGGGCAAATTGCCTACAACAATGGATTCTTTGCTAATAACTGTCTTTTTCCGCTCCATCTCTACCTCTAAAAGCAGTTCCTTTTCTGTAGCACTTTAGAGTTACTTTCTAATTGTTGGATGGGATGCTGCCCAATTCATGAGCTGATTGATAAGCCAATTCAATCTTTAACATTTACTTTGATGGATTTCTCTTATTTAACAATACGGACATACTTACAGATGTAAACAAAGATCCTATAGTTTTTGTTTTGTGGAGAGAACGTTATAGGCCTGATTTTTATATACCTTTTCTTGCTCTCTCTTTTTTTTTTTCCTTCTGGTGAGAAACTTTTTTTTTTGAAGTTTATATTTCAAAGAATGGCTCTTAGGTTCTAGAAAAGGGGGTAGAAAATTTTTACCACAAAGGCACAAAGTACCCAAGTTTTCTCCAAGGTGGACTTTTTGGAACACATTATCCACTTAGAGATGCTAGAGTCTGGGCATAAGAGCCCTTTTAGCAATTTGTATTTTTATTCTTTAACTAAGCTCCACACCCAGCATAAAGCTCATCACTGAGCGTGAACTCATGACCCTGAGATCCATACCTGGGGTGATATCAGGAGTCTGAAGCAACTGAGCCACCCAGTTGCCCCCTTAGCACTCTGTATTTTTAAAAAGCCCTCTTCCAAAGATACAGATGTAGTGAAAAGAAGGGCCACCTGTACCCCAATGTTTATAGCAGCAATGGCCACAGTCGCCAAACTGTGGAAAGAACCAAGATGCCCTTCAACGGACGAATGGATAAGGAAGATGTGGTCCATATACACTATGGAGTATTATGCCTCTATCAGAAAGGATGAATACCCACCTTTTGTAGCAACATGGACGGGACTGGAAGAGATTATGCTGAGTGAATGAAATAAGTCAAGCAGAGAGAGTCAAGTATCATATGGTTTCACTTATTTGTGGAGCATAACAAATAGCATGGAGGATATGGGTTGATGGAGAGGAGAAGGGAGTTGAAGGAAATTGGAAGGGGAGGTGAACCATGAGAGACTATGGACTCTGAAAAACAATCTGAGGGTTTTGAAGGGACAGGGGGTGGGAGGTTAGGGTACCAGGTGGTGGGTATTAGAGAGGGCACGGATTGCAAGGAGCATGGGTGTGGTGCAAAAATAATGAATACTGTTATGCTGAAAATAAAAAATAAATTTTAAAAAATGACATTTAAAAAAAAAAAAAAGCCCTCTTCCCTTCCCTGCCTTTTTTCTTCAGTCTCAAACAATTGTGGACTGTGTTTTCATCTCAAAGACATGTTGAAATTATAACTCTAAGGGACAGAGAAAGAATGCAAGTTGTTTTGTTTGTTTTAAAGAAATTTGAGATAATTGCTATTTAAAAAACTGTTTCTTTTCTTAGGTACAGAACAGTTCTGTTCTAATATTCGATCTTTGTAATAGCTATAAAGCATTTAGAGAGGAATAGGCAAGGTTTTGCCTAAGGTAAAAATAGGTGGGCTTTGACTTGTTTTTAGAGTTTATTTCTAGTTTTGTTTTTTGGGATTTGTTTTTTTGCTTTTGTTTTTTTTGTTGTTGTTGTTAAAGATTTTATTTATTTATTTGACAGAGAGAGATCACAAGTAGGCAGAAAGGCAGGCAGAGAGAGAGGAAGGGAAGCAGGCCCCCTGCTGAGCAGAGAGCCTGATGCGGGACTCCATCCCAGGACCCTGAGATCATGACCTGAGCCGAAGGCAGCGGCTTAACCCACTGAGCCACCCAGGCGCCCTGTTTTTTGGGATTTGTAAGACAAAGACAGTTGCCTTTATTTCCCCCAAAGATCATGGATTGCAGCCTGATTATCAAGGGACGGATTTGCCTAACTAAACTTTATATATATACCAGGGAGATTTTTAACTAAAACAGGAATCAAGAGCTTTATGCCTTGATAAACTCTGTATAAAGTGTTTTAATAAAAGCTTTTTTTCTAAGTACGTAATTTAACCTTGGACTTTTTTTGATATTAGGCCCTTAGATAAGTCTTCTACTGATTAACTGCAGGAGGGCTAGAAGAAATTCTGGTCATCAGCTTCCTCTGTGAAGGGGGGCTGTGTTCTGGGGCCCTTCTGTCTTGCCTCATACTCATAGCATAATCAGAAGCTGAAAGAAACTTCCCTTAGCTGCCAGTCAAGTTCTCTTTGAGTGAGCTTGTGAATAGCCATCAACCTTTCTAATTCCTCTAAATTTGGTAGGGATCTTTTGAAAGTGGAGGAAAAGGGGCTTTATAATTTACAAGATCTGCTGCTGTTCAAGGGACATGAATTCTCTGTGGGTTGGGGGCAGGTTGGGGGAGTGCACAGTTCTAAGCTGCATCTGCCAAGGTCATTGCATAGAAATGCCTAAGGTTGGCAAAGCCTGATTACAGCAAAGCAAACCCTACTGTCTGTCCCAGGTTCTTATGCTAAATTCACTTTTTGGCCTCTAGCATTTATAAGAGTAGTTTGTGTACTTTGAACTTGAGATTAAGCTGGAGTACTGTACAAAAAATCTTGTAGGGAAAGAGAAGTTAAAACCGATAGATGGGGTCAGATTTGGGGAAGGGAAATCTACAATGGATATAGATATTAATTTTTGTCTTGAGTCTGAGTCTGTTCTTTTATCTTGTCAAGGATAGCCTTATACTAATAAGACAATTAGCCAATTTTAGATTTTTTTTAAAGATTTCATTTGTCAGAGAGAGAGAGCGAGCGCACAAGCAGGGGGAGTGGCAGGCAGAGAAAGAAGCAGGCAAGCTCCCGGCTGAGCAAGAAGCCTGATGCAGGACTCCATCCCAAGACACCAGGATCATGACCTGAGCCAAAGGCAGACACTTAACCAACTGAGCCACCCAGGCACTCCTTAATTTAGCTAATTTCAAGGATCCATCCTCTGGCCATGATGAATAGGATTTTGTTATTAATGTCAATTCACAACCACTCAAACCAAGAAGCCTTTTTATGGTTTGACCAAAGATACAAGAGATGTCCCTAGAGAGGGCATAGTTGATGAAGCCCCCATGATCTAACAGTCTACTTCCAAGAATAGTCTAAGGAAGCAAAGACCGTCAGGGACAGGTGGGAAGAATGACGTGGTATTATTAGGTTGTCTCCAGTCGCCCACAAAGGTACGAAGCTTCCAGTCACAGACTCACATTCTGTGACAGGAGGCAGGTGCTTCTGGAATGGGATTTTTTAGCACTCACAAGCAATGAAGGTTAAGACGACCAAGGCCCTTACAGTCTAGGACCTCTTAGGACAAACCCCCCCTGAGAACTGGCACACCTGGGCAAAGAGAAGGCTGCTTGTAAATGGGCGTCTCCAATCCCCAGTCTATTCAACTTGCCAACAAAGAGCACCCCAGTAAATGCACCTTCCAGATGGCCGAGACCAGAGGAAATGTTCTCAGTGGTCACAAAGCCAAGCTCTTAGGACAGAGAACACGATAAAAGGAAAAACCTCATCTAGTTTTCACAAGGGGGACCCACACGGGGGGTTCACAGACACTGTCTGATGTGAACCATGAACGCTACGCTTTATGGATTTAACCCCCTTTTGTGACAAAAGACACAGACAAAGGAAAACAAAGACCATCTCTGGAAGGAAATGGATCACTTAGCAAACCGTGCTCTACCAAACTTCTTTCTGAAAGTCGCTAAGCCAAAGGAACTAGTTCCACAAATATTTTGTCCTGCTAATTTAATTTGAGAGAAAGAGTAAAAGACTGTCATCATTCTCACTCCACCGGACCTCACAGACAGATTCAGGGAGGCTGACATGGTAAGAAATCTTACCTTCTGCCGGCCGTATGTCAGTTCTCCCAAGATCTTGAAACTATGGAAACTTCAGAGCAAACATCCAGCGGAAGTTGATCCCACTGGCCACGCCAACTGGAGGGGAGGAACCAACTCCTGTGTTCCCAAGGATTTCCAGCTGGTCTAGGAATTAAATGGACATGAGACAGAGTAACAGGAAGGGGAAAAAAAAAAAAAGTTTTATTACCTGCACACAGAGACAGGGTAATGACACTGAGACCTAAAAAAATGACCAATGGAGGCAGTTGTTACACTTTTTAGACAAAGAAGAAGCAATAAATCTGTGAGGAATTGACAGGACAAAGAAAACTTAACTTGGGAAGCTTCAGTTAGTAAGGAATTGTAAACAGAATGTGGGCTGCAGTAGTAAATTTAAAAAGGTAACAAGGGTTGTTTATATAGCCTTTTTGACTCTAAACTTCCTATGCCTCGTAATAAGAATCTCTTTATCTCCTGGTACAGATTGGCCACTTTTTATACAAGAGATTTCTTTCTTTTTTTCTGAAGATAAAGAAGTCAGTGTTTTGTTTTGTTTTTTTTAAGACTTTTTAAAAAGATTTTATTTATTTGAGATAGAGTGAGAGTGTGAGAGAGAGAGAGAAAGAGAGCACAAGCAGGGGGAGTGGCAGGCAGAGGGAGAAGTAGGCTCTCCACTGAGCAGGGAGCCTGATGCAAGACTTGATCCCAGGATCCTGGGATCATGACCTGAGCTGAAGTCAGATGTCTAACCAACTAAGCCCTCCAGGTACCCAGAAGTCAGTGTTCTTTTTGCATTGGCTGTTTCTTTCTTTCTTTTATTTTTTAAAGATATTATTTGTTTGACAGAGGCACAGGGAGAGAGAGAACACAAGCAGGGGGAGTGGGAGAGGGAGAGGCAGAGCAGGGAGCCCAATGAAGGACTTGATCCCGGGATCCTGGGATCATGACCTGAGCCAAAGGCAGACACTTAACCAACTGAGCCACCCAGGTGCCCTACATCATCTATTTCTTAAGTCATTTTAGTTTAAAATAATCAATATGCCAAAGTGGCACATTTTGGAGTGGCCCTTGACCAAAACAAATCTTTTTATGTGGAGAGAATCCTTGATTAATACCACCAGATTCTGCAAGGATGGAGGGATTGCCTCTGTAGAGGGAAAGTATGACATCCCACTACCTGGAGTCGGAAGGAGACCCACAGCAACAGGACCATTCGCTACCAGCACCCAGGTAGCAGGCCCCAAAAGGAAATCATACCTCATCCAAGTGGAAAGAACCAGAAACAGGGGAAAGGAGGGAGAGCAAAGACTGAAGGGGGTGGGCGCCTGGGTGGCTCAGTGGGTTAAGCCGCTGCCTTCGGCTCAGGTCATGATCTCAGGGTCCTGGGATGGAGGCCCACATCGGGCTTTCTGCTCAGCAGGGAGCCTGCTTCCTCCTCTCTCTGCCTGCTTGTGATCTCGCTCTGTCAAATAAATAAATAAAATCTTTAAAAAAAAAAAAAAAAAAGACTGAAGGGGGTGGGCATTGCCTCTCATACTTCTCTATGTCCCTAGCGCCTAGCACAGTGCCTGGTACACAAAAAGCCTAATGCATCCTTTAATGAATTGCCCCAGAACTGCCACTAGCTTGCCATAGCACTTTGGATAATTCCCTGATCTCCTCAGTGATTCCAGCTAATGCAGGTGATCCAGCTGATGCCCCTGATCCAAGTGAGGTCGGTGTGGGAGAACCAGTCATGGGATTGGAGAGTTGGAATTTTCTGTCCCACCCCGACTTCAGGGGAGGGGACTCAGCCTGGAAGTTGAATTAGTAGCAGCCATGGTCAATGATTTAATCAAGTGTGCCTATATAATAAAGGGGTCTGGAGAGCTTCTGGTTGGGCAAACACGTGGAGATGTGGGGAGAGTGGCATGCTTGGAGGGGGCATGGGGGTCTGGGTCCCTTCCCTTTCCCTATGCATCCCTTCCATCTGGCTGTTCATGAGTTATATCCTTTTTAATTAAACTGATGTTAAAAAGAAAACCACAGGCCTGTAACTGCATCACTTAGGGCCCCTAGTCAGTAAACCAAGACCTAATACCTAACCTGTCAGGAAAATGTAACCTTTTACCAATCAACACAGAATTTCCTGGTCAATTCTAGAAATTTACTGGTAAGCCCCTATCACTACCTTTAGGAAGGCAACCTTGCCTAAACAATGTGTCTCTTGCTAATAAATTCCTTTTTTTTTTTTTTAAAGATTTTATTTATTTGACAGAGAGATCACAAGTAGGAAGAGACAGGCAAAGAGAGAGGGGGATGCAGGTTCCCCGCTGAGCAGAGCGCCCGATGCGGGGCTTGATCCCAGGACCCTGAGATCATAACCTGAGCTGAAGACAGAGGGTTAACCCACTGAGCCACTCAGGTGCACACACCCCACCTTTTTTTTTTTTTTTTTTTAAGATTTTATTTCTTTGAGAGAGAGAGAGAGCACAGAGAGGGAGAGGGAGAAGCAGACTCCCTGTTGAGCAAAGAGCCTGACATGGGGCTCGATCCCAGAACCCTGGAATCATGACCTGAGGATCCCAGAACCCTGGAATCATGACCTGAGGTAAAGGCAGACACTTAACAGACCCAGATGCCCCCCCCTTTTTTTTTATTAATGCCTTCCCTGTGTCTTAAAAAACTGTCACCAGCTACAACCCAAGACCTGACCTTTACTGCTCACTTGCTTATACTTACCAACTTTTGGCCCACATTTCTCCTTAAGCTCTTTTTTTTTTTAAAGATTTCATTTATTTATTTGACAGAGAAAGCACAAACAGAGAAAGCAGTAGATAGAGAGACAAGCTCCCTGCCTAGCAGGGAACCTGATACCGACCTTGATCCCATGATCCTGGGATCCTGACCTGAGCCGAAGGCAGCCTCAAGTTAGCCACCCAGGTGTCCCCTTAAGCTCTTCTTTCCAGTTTATCTCTTAACGCAGGTAAATAGAAACCAAAACCACCCTTCCGGCAATAGTGACTGCCCTGACAAGACTTCCAGCCAGCCCAGACAAACAAGACCAGTTTGACCTTAACTCCTGATTCACAGCTGCAAACAGACCAAGAACTGACTACCTTCACTTCGTTCTATTACTAAAATCTCTGCCCAAGGAAGAGCTCTTGAGCCTCATCTACATACGTGTAATGTATGTATAGGCATGCTTCCTTAAGGTGCACGTGTGACCTTACGCCCACCTTTTCACAAGATGATGAGGCCTCCTAATCTAAATATTCATCTTAACCCTAAATAAAGAGAATCCATTCACCTTTGCTCAGAGTCATGGCTTTGGAAGCCATCCCCCACTCCCCCATCCCCATGATCTCCTTATTTGTTGTAAATAAACCTTTCTTTCTTTTTTTAAAAAGATTTATTTATTTGACAGTGAGAGAGACAGCTAGAGATGGAACACAAGCAGGAGAGTGGAAGAGGGAGAAGCAGGCTTCCCGATACGGGGCCAATCCCAGAACCCTGGGACTATGACCTGAGCCAAAGGCATGCACGTAACCGAGTCACCCAGGTGCCCCCAAATAAACCTTTCTTTGTGCGACGACTTAACCTTGTGTAGTTTCTGACCCACCCAAGAGCAAACTCGCATTGGTTCAGTTACAAAATCCGTCTCTTGTTCAGCTCAGGGGAGCTCCCCCTATTTGCTGCCCAAGTCATGAGTCATTTAATAAAGCCAACCAGATCTTCAGATTTACTTGGTTGCCTTATTTTTTAAACAGATTTGGTGACAGCATCAGGATCTGAAGCAAAATTCTGACTGGGTTTGAAAACAACGGGAAACACAGGGGTGGTGGTCTGTGAACACTTTGGAGTTCTCGATCTTTCTCGCTGATTCTGAGAGCCACGGACAAATCTCGCTCAGTTGAGCTGCGCTCTTTTTGCATTCCAGCTCCTGACCTAATTGGCTTTCTCGTCCAGGGTTAACAGGTCAGTCTAGATAGAATAGTCTAATGGAGTGCCAGTCCTCAGCCCTTGGCTCAGCCCACAGTTCCACACTGGAATTCCTTCTTGATTTCCCATCTGCAGTCCCCACTGACTGTGGTTTGCTGGTTTAGTCCTTTCCCCAGTTCCAGTCTGCAGTCTCCATAATCGATGTCACTGGTTTAGTCCATGCTGGGAATTGCAGGTGGTGGACACAGCCTTTTCCTGGCCAGTCCACAATGACAATTTTTGGTTATTGCCGTTGCATTCGGGAACCCAAGTTTGCTTGTTTTGTGTAAACAAAAGCTTAGCTAATGGGATCCTTAAAATTGTAAGAGTCAAGCATGCTACCTTCTGGCACACTTGCTTACTTTATGTCTACAAACAAAACTATGGTGCCAGGAGCTGTGATTATCTACAGAAATGGTAAAATTTTACTCAAAACAAGACAGAATTATCAGGGCCCTGATAGAACATTTCAGTTAAATATGGTCATCTAAGGAATGCACTTGAAAGCAAGGGCTCCCAAGGTAAACAGAATGGGATACCTGTTTTAACTGGCAAGAAGAAGCCTCCAAAAAGTTTCAAAATTCCAACAGTTTCATTGAAAGATCCATTGCAAAAGGAAAATTTTAATATATAAGAAGTACCTGTAGGGGCTAAGCGCAGGCTGCCTCAAGAAAGACCACTTTGGCATGAATATTACTTTGAGTTAAAAGCCATCAAAACCCAGCAGATTCAGGAAAACTCTTTCTCTCCCCCTCAACTGCCTCCCTGTACTAGGAAAACAGGTATTAATGGAAATTTCTCTTTACCTAATAAATCCATCTGCATAAAAGGACAAGCTTTGTTTTCCAAACATCTCAACTTCCTGCTGATGGTTTTCTCACCTCTCTATCTTCAGGCCCCTACCCCTCTTCTTAACTCATATATATAAGTTTCATGTAAGTCTATGGAATTTCATGCCTGTGTGGACCCCTGTATGTATGAAGTTAAATTTGATTTTTGTCTGTTTGTCTGTCTCATGTCAATTTGATTCTTAGTCCGGCTAGAAGGACCTTGGATAGCAGAAGAAATTCTTTTTCCTCAACACACCTTCGTAAATGTTAGGTTTTAATACTGCTCCTTATAAACTGGACTAGATCCTGATTTCTTCTAGTGTCCTCCAACGCCTAGCTACCAGTCTCCAAACTAACATGTTTTAATTTTTCTCTCATATTTCTGACTTGGAATCATTTAAAAACTAAAATGGCCCTTTTTCCCAAAGGTCTACAAATGGAATATAAACAACTTGATATAAGTTTCAGAGAAATCACCACAATAGCTCATTTATAAATAATCTTCATGCCTCTTTCTCTGGGGGATCATTCAGAAACATAGCCTGACATCTTCTTGACCAGCTACCATTAAAACTCAGAAATTGGTTTATAACAGGATCTAACCATTAACCATTGTTTTTCTTTTGTTTCTATAAAAATGCCTTTTATTTAATACCTAATTTCTTGAGCCATAGGCCTAACTTTGAGAACACACCTGCATTACCGCCTCTTGAAATGAGTTTAGCTAAACTGGACTTCTTGCCAGGACAGACACTGGCTCAACAGGATCAAAGAATCTACCAACTCAACTTTTAATATGTGAAACTTCAGGGAAGTTTCAGAGGAAGGAAGTATAGGGGCAAAAGGCCAGCAGTCCCAAGATGGGCCACTTTTGCCTGAAGGTTAGTTTGAGTTTAAAAAGTAATCAAAAGGGGCAGCTGGGTGATTCAGTTGTTAAGCATCTGCCTTCGGCTCAGGTCATGGTCTTGGGGTCCTGGGATGGAGCCCCACATCAGACTCCCTGCTACAGGACTCTGCTTCTCTCTCTCCCACTTCCCCTGGTTGTGTTCCCTCTCAAGCCATCTCTCTATCAAATAAATAAAATCTTACCCAAAAAGTCATCAAAAGCCAGCAGATTCAGGAACAGCCCTTTACCTCCCCCACAACTGCATAACAAGAATTTAGATAGAGAATCTGCTCCAGCAAGAGTGAGATCACCACAGATAACTGCATGTCGTAACATGAACTAGGTGTGGCAGACAGGGAGGAAACTTGTAGGACTATCGAGTCAAAGTTCCCCAGGTCTCCTTTTTTCTGAGTGGTCCAGCAAACATGTTTACCAGCCATTTACTCTTTTTCATATTCCTGTGAATTACATTCCTTTGCTTTGAAGTCCCAGAACCCCCGGCCTTCTTGTAGAATGACATATATACCTCATTCTGCCTGATTCTTTGGAATCTTCACATGCGTGTGGACTCCCCATACATCCGAAATGAAATTTGATTTTCTACTGTTAGTTTTCATATCAGTTTAATTCCCAATATACTAGATGAGCCTTGAAAGGGACAGGAAAGTCTTGCTCCCTGACATACAGACAACAAAAAACTCCTAAGGGTCACCTCTATCCACCTTTGAGTACTCACTCTACTAATCGTCTGTCTGAATTGTTTTTCCACTCTGGAAAGAGACATAATTCTAAGCAAAAGTCTGCCAGTTAATGGTTTTACAGATACTCCCACATCTACCTTCAAAGAAGGGCTCCCATTGAGGTCCCCCTCCCAGAGTGGAAGAAACTGAGGACTTTTCTGGTAAGTTGCTATATTATTTCCTCAAACAGCTGAGAGAAATCTCTGGTGGGTAACAGAGCTTACAGACAGGATCCTAGATAAACTGGCAAAAGCCAGTGAAGGATGAAAACTCTTACCAGAATCTGTTCTTTTGAATCTCTGTCTGCCGTGCCCAGTCTGGAGAGGAAAAGAAAATCTCACTGCTGTCCCTCCATTTTCATATTCAAGCCCACTGTGGATTGTTCTCCTCTCTCCCAGAGATAGCAACTGCCTTCTTGCTTGTCCTGTTTTGCGTAACTAGGCTTGGCTTTCTCCTTGCCTGGTACTGGCAAGTTGTTTCTTTCTTTTGGCTGCCTTTGGGAGTCACTCTGGATTTGTGGAACATAGTATCCTTTGCATCCTCTTTGGGGATCTGACAGACACCCCCGGAGTGTTTCTCAATCCTCTCAGAAATATTTAAAAGTGAAACTATGTACTCAGCAGCACCATTTACAATAGCCACATTATAAAAGCAACCCTTATCCATGGATGAATGAATTGTGAAAGAAGTGGTGTGTATACACACACACAAGTAAGTGTTACTCAGCCATAAAAAAGAATGAAATCTTGCCATTGGCAACAACATGGATGAATCTAGAAGGTATAATGCTAAGTGAAATGAGCCAGGTAAAGAAAAACAAACAGTATGGGATTTCATTCATGTGGAAATTTGATAAACAAAACATATGAACAAAGAAAAAAAAGAGACCAAAAAAAAAAAAAAAAAAACCCACTCTTAAATACAGAAAACAAACTGATGGTGGAGGGATGGGTGAAACAGGTGAAAGTATTTTTAACATAATGAGCACTGAGCAATGTACAGAATTGTTGAAACATTGTATTACACACCTAAAACTAATAACACTGTATGCTAATTATACTGGAATTAAAAACCAACAAAACTATGTACCCAGAGGGAAAGCAACAAATTGAAGATAATGTAGTAGGATAGGTGAATGGACAGAAAATGTCATTTAAATTATAACCCAATTCTTTGAGGAACCGAAAACACCATCCTTATTTTACGAAACAAAAATCAGCATACGGACAATTCAAAATTCACCTATTCTTTTACCAATCCCCAAACTCCCCTTGTTTATCTGAAACACACTATAAATTACTGGCCTTAGAAAACCAAAGTTCTTCTTGGAAGAACTTATTTTTCTCTTGGCCTTAAAGTTATGTAAATGTCCTAAAAGCAATGTAAATACAGCCCACTATCACCTGAGACTGAAGGGGGTGGGGGAATAAAAAGAGAGAGAGAGAGGTCTTTTTAAAAATAAATTGCTAAGGAGCATGGGTGGCTCAGTGGGTTAAGGGTCCCCTTTCACTCAGGTCATGATCCCAGGGTTCTTGCATCAAGTCCCACAAGGGGCTCTTTGCTCAGCGGGGAGCCTGCTTCCTCCTCTGCCTGCCCCTCCCCCTGCTGTGCCAGGGATAGCTCTCTCCCTCTCTTTCTGACAAATAAATTAAAAAGTCTTTAAAAATAAATAAAAAATAAAATAAAATAAACTGCTAAAGTCTCTTGTGCCCAGATTCTAGCACAGCTTTAAGATGAATTCCAGGGACAAGTACCAATCTTAAAAATCTTCCCCAACATTTGTAACGATAATGTTCTTGCATCCATGTGTTTGTGGGTTTGTTATAAATGTGAGATATTGGGACGCCTGGGTGGCTCAGTTGGTTAAGCCACTGCCTTCGGCTCAGGTCATGATCCCAGGGTCCTGGGATCGAGCCCCGCATCGGGCTCTCTGCTCAGCGGGGAGACTGCTTCCTCCTTCTCTCTCTCTGCCTGCCTCTCAGCCTTGTAACCTCTGCCTGTCAAATAAATAAATAAAATCTTTAAAAAAAAAAAAGATTATTGGTTTAATTAAAATAGACATGTTTTTAGAGTTATCAGCAATAAAACTGAAACTTTTATTCTACCTGCATTTACTTAAAAGTCCTAAGTCAATGTTATCTCTTTTACAGACTATTCAAAAGAAAAATAGCTTGGAAGAACGACTGACTAGTTTTTGAGTAATCTAAGCATAATTGTTAATAGCAAGTTAATTAAATAGACATAAATAAGAAAATTTTAGGTAACCCTTTAAATTGTTTTCTCAAATCTTACTGGTAACCTAAAACCTTAAAATCTTGCAGCGTTAGGTTAAATGATGAGTTAAGTTAAATTTGTTTAATATCTAGATCACTTCCAAGTAAAACTGATGAAGGAGAACAGGCAGGAACAAATGGCCCCTGCCCTAAGAGGAAACCACCCTTGAAAGGATTTTATACCCTGTAAGGAGGCCTCCACCCTTTCCATGTGACAAAAACCTGACTGGATGACAGATACGGGGAGGGTTAATCAGATTAAAACAGTCTGACAGCAAGCCCATAAAAACCCCCAGAAGCAGAAACTCCCGTCTGGGTGGCTCAGTCATTATGCATCTGCTATCAGATCAAGGTCCCAGTTCTGAGATCGAGCCCCACAGTGGGGTTCCCTGCCTAGGAGGAAGCCTGTTTCTCCCTCCCACACTCTCCGTGCTTATGTTCCTCTCTCACTGTTTCACTCTCAAATAAATTAAAAAAAAATTAAACAAGCAAAAAAAAAGAAACTCTGGTGGCAACTCTCTCAGGTCCCCTCTCTCCTCAGGAGCCTTGTGCTATCATTTTGCTACAGCTCAATAAATCTTGCTTTGCTGCCCACCACTGTCTAGTCTACCTCTTCATTCTGCGAAGTGGTGTGACCAAGAACCAGGGTCACCAACAGAAAAAAATCCTGTTACAAAATACTAAAACATTGATTACTAAACTTAGGCTCATCTATTTTTGGCTTCTAATTACAGAGAAACTAAAAGATATCTGGAACTGTTTGCGCTATACTGGAAGATTTAAAAAGGCATATGCTTCTAAATATGAGATATATTCCTAAGTTTGCAAATCTAAAGAATTGTGGTTAAAGGGACAGTTCATTTACTACTTAATTTTCACTAGAAATTGGGATTTCTAAGACTTAAAAATTCTAGTAATAATTTATTAACCACTGGAAATAATAAGGGAAAGCAATTTATATGCAAAGAAAGATGCGTTTTTTAAGAAAAAAATTATGATGAATAGAGATACATTTTTGTTAAGGAAAAACAAAGTAATTTTGTTCTAAAGTGAGCCTGGCTATTTAAAGAGGGAAAACTTAGTACAAAATCAGAGTGTAAAAAAAATTGTAGAAGGTTTGTGAAAAAGGAATCTTTGGAACTATGATTATCTGATCAGCTGACTTCCATTGCAAATGCAGCAGCAACATAATCTATGATTGTCACACACCTGGATGAGGTCCATTCAGCTTCTGCAAAAATGGCTCCTCGCTGCCAGGCTTTTGCCAACCTGATCTCCTTATAATGTGGCAATAGCCTGCTCCTGAATTGGAGAAAATGAGATGGGTAAACAATGGCTGTAAATTAAACAAATAGTCGGTGCTATGGGAAACCCAAGGTGGCTGCTTGCTTTTTCCCAGCTCCTTGAAAACCCTCTTTTCTGATTTTTGCATTCCTTTATCCAGGAGTTAAAATGAGTTATAGCCATTCGTGGAGAAACTTCTATGAAACTGAAAACAAAACAAAACAAAACAAAAAAACCAGTCTGCCAGTAACATTTGTCAGATCCATAATCCGGAAAAACTGATTTTTGTCTCCAGTGTCCTCAAACCTCCTCGCTGTAGACCCTTTGAACACCTACCTGCAGCTAGACCTCATTCAATTGTCACTAAGTATGGGTTATCAGTATGTCCTTGTTACTGTATGCATATTTTCCAGATGGGTTGAAGACTTTTTCTACCACAAAACCAATGCTCTCACAGTGGGAGGGGACCTACTAAAAAATGTGATTCCCACTTGAAATGTATCTCCTATAATCTCCAGTGATCAAGGCACCCACTTCACTGGTTGAATCATATGGGCCTTAATGAAAACCTTGCCGACCTGGAATTCTATCAAATATAACCTCCTGCTGATCCCTTGTCTCGTGCTAGGATGACCACTACTGTAAGTCTCTAATGCCTTATGCTCAAGCCTGTCATCAATGGGTTGGAGAAGCCTTCCCAGGTGCCATTTCAAAGGATCTTGTTTATCACAATTTAGGGCTTGGTGACCAAGTATTCTGAACACATCATCAGAGAAGACCTCAAGCCCCTCTGGAAAGAACCTTACCAAGTGTTCCTGACCACTAACACTGCTGCAAAACTAGAATGTATTCAGCCTTGGGTACATGTCGCACAGGTAAAAAAAGACTCCACCTGACACCTGGTACTGTGCAGACACTGGAGACCTCCGAATCAAACTGACAAGGAAGAGAAGTAGCTGACACTGAGGTATACTGCTCTGGCCAAGAAGCCAGATCAAGACTTCCTACTTAAACCAAACACTGAAACCCCTTCTTCTTTTCCCTTCCTTCACTCTGGCATTGGCCTGGAAAGGTTACCCCCTCATCTTTATCTTCCAGGCCATTGCTAAGATGGGTAACTGTTATGCCCCAATAATGGATCCGTGATTAAAGGAGCGAGACTGATACAAAGCGAAGGTCAAGCAAAGCTTTATTTCGCGCCAAGCATCAAGAATCTAACCAAACGTTCGGGGCCGCACCTCTCACAAGAGAGGGTGACCCTTCTCTGTTTCACAGACTAGCATGTGGTCAGGCCTGGCCACACACAGGTGGCCAATGAGATTGTAACACACACAGGAAACTCCACAGCGATGCTAGGTGGCCAATTGAGTTACAATCTACCCAAGTAGACATTTGAACCAGCCTATTATACCTTGATTGGGATTGGCGCCCAAAGGGTGGGGCCCATACTCCTTGGTAACCAGGGAGACAGTATGTATCCCCCCACCTATCGGATGTCTCCACCGGGCCTGACCTTCCTTTGTATCTGGGCTTTGTTACCTGAAGCTGGTTTCCCGGACTTGTCTCCAAGTAAATCCCCTGGGGGGGAAGGGGAGTAGGGACAGTTTCTAAATAGGTCCTTACATTCCCCCCTTTTCTTTGGAGACTAGTCAAATCTTTGACTTTTTAGCTAGTTCTATACCCTCCTTTTAATGGCTGCTAGAAACAGTACGTTAAGGCCCCCCTTTTTTATTCGCAATTGCTTATACCTCCCACCTATATCTTAACAACAGGGCCAACAATGAATTTAACGAACTCATTGTTTTTTTTGAGTCTTAGTTTTAGTCCATGATTGGCAGGGTCCATTGGCAGCGGCATCCACCTCTGGGGGGCGTTCTCGTCCTCGGCTCGTTTGACGTGGCCCACATGAATCCAGGTCCTGACGCCGTCTACTTTTATTGCCATGGGGGTGGTCAGAATGACAGTAAACTGTCCCTTCCAGCGAGGCTCCAAGCCTCCCACTTGGCAGCAGCGCATCCGAACTAAGTCCCTGGGGTTGGCGAGGATGTGGCTCCACCTCCGATTCTGTCCCAGTGTGGGCAGTCCGGATCCCTGTATGGGCTCTTTTAAGACAGACTTAATGCCTGCAGTGACTGGAGTACAGACCGAGCAGTCCTTTCTGCTATAGCAACCTCTTTCTCTTTTCCCTCTTCCCATTCTAGTTCTTTCCGCATTTACCGCCTGACATTGAACACATCAACCATATCTTGAGCCATACGCCCTAATTTAGAAACCTAGGAACTGCTTGCCCGTAAGCTCTTTAAACTTGCGTGTCCCCAAATGAGTGCCCTGATGTATCTGGCTTACTAATTTTCTTCTAGTCTTAGTCCATTCTCCTTTATAGTCTAATTTAGTCCACTCTACCATAGGGAGTCCTCCCTTAGTTCATAGAGGTCACGCCATCTCCACCAACCATGGTAGCCCAACGTCCCAAGAAACTCCCTCATGGAGACCAAAGCCTAAGTAAGTGGTGTGGCTCTTACAAAGCTGTGTTTTCATTGCTGACATCCAATACCTTTTTCCTGCAGAGTCTGTAAGAAAGCTCTCATCCCCTGCAAGCAAGACCCCTAGTCCTCAGCGGCTATTTCTACTATTCCCACTAACTCAAGTCAGATTCTTCCTTTTAAATTCCTCAATTCCAAATATAAGTTTCTCCCTTATATCCAGAGCTGACTGACTGGCAAAGGCAAGATCGCCTACACAAGTTATCATCCAACTTCTCTGAAGTTTACCTTAAGTTGTCTAGCTTAGGTAAACAAACATTTAGTAACAATCTAATCTAGGATTTAACACCCATAAAGTCATGTTATTAAAACATAATTTTTCCTCTCTAAAATAACCCTCATTTCCAGAGATAGCCAAATCAGGACTAACTTGTTTGAAAAACAAGTCCAGTTTTAACAAACTTGGCCTAATTGTTTACATAAGCTCAGCAAGAACAGTAAGTGTGATCATGTAGATCTTTTAGAATCTGCTTTGCTGGAACTTTTTATAAGGAATCTCTAGGTTGAACTTTTAGTAGCCTCTCCAGGCCAGAAGCCAAGCCACGTACTTGCCATCAGACATGCCTGCAATACCTGTTTATTTGGGCAAATTCCTGAGGTGCCCAATGTAATCTGAGGCTCCTCCTCCTACCAGGGAGTGACATTCTTTACTCACCTGGTGAAGCTGCTGGGAACTCTGTAAGCAAAGTATGAGGCCAACAGTTCCAAAGGGCTTTACGGCTCCAGGTTTTACAAAGTCAACCTTAGTTCCTTTAAGCTGGCCATATCTGAGTCTCTTCAAATATGACGTTCCAGTCAAAGCCTTGGTAAAATAACCAGTGTCCAATGCTGTCCTGTTACAAGGAGAACAGATTCTTATTGAACTTATGCAAATGACTGATTGCCAAGGAAGAACTTATTGAGCCCTTTTAGTTTCAGAGGGTTCAGATAGAAAAAGTTGAATGCCTCGATTCGTTTACAAATGAACACCTTTACATCTCTTATAAGTCACAGGTAACTTAAAAAGTTTCCCTAGTTTAGAGGAGCAAACATTACAGAACTAGTAATGTTTCTAAAACATGAAGAGACACAACATTACAACCTTTCAGTTTATCTAGTCCCATATTACTAATTCTGGTTTAGTCTGAATGTAGCCCTTACCTCCAGAAATCTTTACCCATTTCAGTTCCCAGGATTTTAACATATCAAAGGCCTGTATTTGTCCTGAAAGTCTTCCCATATGAATTTCCTTTAAGGCGGAACTCATCTTACAAGAGAACTAAAACAATTACAAAAGAAAAAACTCAGAACAGATATAGTTAAATATCAAATGATGACCCTTATCAAGACATTAAAATTTTAGGAAATGTATAGAACCTCTAGAATAATTACAGCATTTACCCAAATGCAACCCAAGGTTTATCAGTGACTTAGCATATCAAGGAAGCCTTAGGAGCCAAAGAGATCTCATTTACAACTCTCAGCAGGCAAAGAGAAACCATTTACATTTCAATTAACCGAGGAAAACTTTGTCCTTTTAAACAGAGAGAAAACCAGCTTTTCTATACCAGTGTCTTTCCTTTGTTTATTTTTAAGTGTGCATCCTTAAGGTATGAGTTTTCTGGGTTTCCCTCCCATCGTGAAAGATGTCGCAGACAAAGGGAGGGGGATCTTTCAGATGCTGTCCTGCTCGCGTCCCTCTGGGGAACTTAGGAGCATCTTAACTAAGGTCTGTCCGTATAAACCCCGGACCAGGCTACTTCGTGGAGTAGATGACCGTCATGCCGTATGACGCCCCGCGAGACTCCGGGTGCAGCCCACTCAGACTCCGTAGCCGAAGCGGTCGAGCCACACAGACAATTCACACAGTTAGGGACTCTTCAGATTCAAACAGGATGGACACCTCCCCCCACCAGGTCTCCCCTTCCATTCTGCAGGAACGGATGTAGCCCAAACAGTGGCCCCAGGCTGGTTTTTCTTTCTTATTCAAACAGGATCAGGCATCTGGTACTTTTCTCTCCTTTTTACCTATTTCCTACTTTTCTACAGAGTTGTTTCCCTTATTTCCATCAGTCTTAATTACACTTAGCAGAATTTTGTACTCTTAGAAATACCTGAACCTCTACTGAAGATTAAATATAAACCACTTGTGAACTGTTACAACAGAATTCTTTAGATGGCAAATTTATCAATCAGTTAAGAACAAAACATGTTTACCAACAGATTTCCAAAGCACAAACCTAGTTCCAGCAACCAGAACTCTAGCATTATACTCCATTTGGTTCAAGTTTCAGGTTAGCAAAGACTTTGAAAGCTACTTTAACAATTACGCATTGAAACTCGGAGACAGACAACCATAGTTTAGTCATCTCTTTGCTAACAGATTTCAATACAGATTTTAAAGATTTTTTTTTTTACCTTAAGTAAAAACGTTTTAAGTTTCACATTTACTACTGTTAACTCAAAAGACATGTTTATCCTACTTAACCCAACAAGCTTAACTTAGTTCCTATACTGATTTACGATCCACCTGGGCCCACTCCACTTCGAATGTTTACCAGAGACCCGGGTGGGAAGATCCGGAGTGGGGGGGTGTTAGGTCCAGGGGCGCTCTTCTTGTTTCCCGGCAGTGAAGAACAGAAAAAAGTGCCACCAGAAGGCAGAGAAAAGGTTCCCAGTTCTAGGGCTCATCAGCTCCAAGAGAGGAGCACACACCATGCTTTCCCGCCAGCAAAGGGAAGGGGCTGGGCAGTCTCCGCCGGGCCAGAGAGGGCAAGGAATGTCCCCGAAACAAAGTTGTTTCGGCAGCTGCTTGGGAATATTCCTTAAAGTCTCTGTCTCGAGTTAGACTAACCCCAGCTGGCTCCAGTTATAGCCATTTGAAAGTCAGAGTTCCCTTACTCTGTTTGCCCCATTCCTTCAAACACAACAAACAGCACAGCAGACAACAAAAAGACAAGACAAAGACTACTGCAGGCCCAGCAGATCTTACCCAGAACCTGCCACCGGTGGGGACTTTTTCATCTTCTGGCCGTCCAGGGGGACTCGAACCCCCTGGCTGCCTAGGTGACCGCCTATGGGGACTCGAACCCCCTGGCTATCTACCAGTGGAGGGAAGGGGCATCCCCGTGATGAAGTTCTAGAACCTAGGTGAGGTTCGGTGGGCTGAGGTCCGGAGCCGATGACCAAGAAAGAATTCTTGAGACATCTTTGGTGCAAAATGGTGGTTTATTAAAGCACGGAGAGAGGACCCACGGTTAGGAAAGGCTGCTGCCCCGGGTTGTGAGGGATGGCAGGTTATATACCTTGCGGTGGGGGGGGGAGGTGAGGAGAAGGGAGGTTTCAACGGAGTTTTCATATGTTAAAGAGGGCCTACAGGGTGCCAGGAGGAGGTCTTGCCCTTGTGGCTTCATCAATGTCGTCTTTAGGTCAGCCATTAACATCAAGATAGTTGGGAGATTCTTGGTGGGGTGTTATGATCCTGCTATCATTTACATTCCCTTCTACCTCAGCCTCCTCCAGTTTATGGTAGGGGAGGAGACATTAGGGCTTCAGAAACTGAGAGTTATTTGCCTCTGGAAATTTGTGCTATTGATAAGGTAACCTCCCTGTTTGTAGATCTCTAGGACACCTGTAGAGCAAGGGAGATTCCTGTTCTGCAGGATTGTGATCTCTGCAAGTTAACTATTTATCGTTTTAAGGCAGTCAGGGGTGCCTGAGGAATGCCACACATATTACGGAGGGGAGCAGGTGGAGAGGGGGGTGCAAGGTGCCAGCTTTTGCTCTGTCCTCAGCCAGCCTCCTGCTCCCTTATCACCCGCATCCTCTCCAGCCCTGGGGAGCATGGCCGCGTCCAGTTTCACCCTGGTGGGCTATATCTGGAGCTCCACCCAGACAGACCAACCGATCTCACAGAGCACCTGGAAATCGGCGGATCCCACAGAGTAATATCTGTGAGATCTTACCTCGAGGCTTTGCCCAGAAATTCTGATGTTGGCTCAGTTCTCGTCGTTTAATCCCGGACAGAGCCCCCATATGTTATGCCCCAATAATGGGTCTGTGATTAAAGGAGCCAGACTGATACAAAGCGAAGGTTAAGCAAAGCTTTATTTCACGCCAAGCATCAAGAATCTAACCGAACGTTTGGGGCCGCACCTCTCACAAGAGAGGGCGACCCTTCTCTGTTTCACAGACTAGCTTTTAAGGACAAAGGCCATGCAGTCAGGCCTGGCCACGCACAGGTGGCCAATGAGATTGTAACACACACAGAAAACTCCACTGTGAGGAAACTCACAGTGAGTGATGCTAGGTGACCAATTGAGTTACAATTTACCCTAGTAGACTTTTGAACCAACCTATTACACCTTGATTGGGATTGGTGCCCAAAAGGCTCCCAAAGGGCGGGGCCCATGCTCCTTGGTAACCAGGGAGACAGCACGCATCCCCTCCCCCCCCCCATCGGATGTCTCCACCTGGCCTGACCCACCTTTGTATTTGGGCTTTGTTACCTGAAGCTGGTTTCCGGGACTTGTCTCCAAGTAAATCCCCTGGGGGGAAGGGGAGTAAGGACAGTTTCTAAATAGGTCCTTACAGTAACCTCTGGAATTTAAAGCAAACTATTTATTTCACACTAGGAACATGAAATCTGAGCCCCTCCACCTCATCGGTTGACTCCCCTGAATTCATATAATCAAGTTAGAAAAGAGCTACCAGGAGGCTTTCAGGATTCAGGATTCACTCCTTTGGGCAGGTTCCTACTTCCTGGGCAAGGGTATAAATATAAACAAGGCTGTGATGGGAAACTTCTTAATTCTTGAAACCATTGCGAAGCAAGAGCTGCCCAACTAGGATCCTTAGGCACTCTGGCCAAAGTTGTTCTTGATAATAGAATAGCCCTCGATTATCTGTTGGATACAACTTTAGTCCGGATTAACACTTCTAGGGAAGTTAAAACTCAATCAATCATATACGATTCACAAAGCAAGCTGTTTGGCTTAACAAAGTGACTCCCTTCATGGGGTCTCCCTTTTTTACTTGATTTTGATTGGATTGGCTCTTAGGGACCAAGGAGGAGAACAAAGGTAGGGGAAATGTAAATAAAATTAAATTTCCCTACCACTTGCAGCCCATTGATTAATACCTGGGCATGCAGAGTGTGACATTCCTCAAGGAACTCACAGCTGCCTTAATATTAACGCTTTGCCCACTTTGCCATTTTGCCCGAGACTAAAAGCATCCTTAGTTTGACAACAACCAGACTTCCAGGATCCTTTAAGTCTTCTTTAACATCAGAAATCCCTTCAGAGACTTGTTACCTCTACTGCCTCCCAACTCCAAAATAAATAGTCAAAATCACATGTCACAATCACAAGTGCATCTCTTTCTGCCTATGGGTTCTGTTGCCATGCTTTAATAAAAGCACCTTTTTGTAGTAAAAATGTCCCAAGAATTCTTAGAATTCTTGTTTTGCATTAGGGACCACTGCTTCAAAGCCCACTCCAAACAATGAGAATTATCTCACTTATAGTAATCAGAATAATCTTCCTGGTACATTATATTCTTTCAAAAGCTTTAAATGCAGCACATCAGAAAAGGAACCAAGGATAACTGACTTAAAAAATATAAACCCGAATTCATAACCTCTAAATATCCCAGAGACAAAGGTCATGATCTGTGAAAGCCACACAAGGGATCAGCAAAAGTTTCAAGAACCTCAGAGCAGTAGCTATGAGTGGCATTCATGCCTTAAATTTTGATCTTGTCTCTCAGTTAAACTGAAAGTCTGATCAAAAGGAGGGGATTGTTGGAAAGAAAACCACCAGCCCAAAATGGCATTACTTAGGTAAAGGCTCCAAGTCAATAAACCAAGACTAAACATTTAACCTGAATGCAATTGTAATACCCCCACGAATGTAACCTTTCACCAGTCAACAATGAATTTCCTATGTTCAATTCTAGAACATTTTCTGATAGGTCCCTATTACTCCCCCTTAAGAGGGCAACCTTGCCTGAACAATGCATTCCTTGTTAATACATTCTTTTTTTTTTATACCCCTTCCCTGCCTTTAAAAACCTGTCTCTTGGGACGCCTGGGTGGCTCAGTCGGTTAAGCAGCTGACTTTGGCTCAGATCATGATCCCAGCATCCTGGGATCAAGTCCCCCATCAGGCTGCTTGCTTGGCAGGGAGCCTGCCTCTCCCCTCTGCCTCTGCTTGTGCTCTCTCTCTCTCTCTCTGACAAATAAATAAATAAAATCTTTTAAAAAAATATTTTTTAAAATTATATTAAAATAATAATAATAATTTTTAAAAACCTGTCTCTTGTTGAGCTCAGGGGAGCTCCCCTCTGCTTGCTAGATGGGATGCTGTCTGCCTGATTCCTGGATCATTTAAAAAGACAAATTGGATCTTCAAAGTTACCAGGTCGATTTTTGTTTTTTAACACTGGTAATCCAGTCAGTAAAATGTGTGAGTTCTGTGAGCGCCTACAGCAAATTAACCAAACTGAAAGAGGGGGGTCTTTGGACCCTCTATTCCATAGCCAGGCAGTCAGATGCACGGGTGACACAACCTGGGCTCACAACTGGGATCTAAAGTGGGGAGAGGGCAGTTTTGTGGGACTGAGGGACTGACCCTTCACCTGTTTGACCTGACACGCTCTCCAGGTACACATTGTCAGAATGGAGCTGAATTATAGGACCCCCCACCCCCCACAGCCAGTGTCGGACAATTAATGGTGTGGGAAACACATCGGGATTGTGTTGTCAGAACTGAGTGAGAGTCACTGTGTGTTCTGTATGGTAAAAGATGAGAAATGTGTCTCTGGGTTGCTATAAATATATATATACCTAGATATTAAATTGTTAAAAACACGACAACAGGCCCAAAATGGAGTTGTTTATTCTAAACCAACTAAGACTTAATGTCTAACCTCACTGCAGCTTCAGCTTCTCCCAGAAATGTGGACTTTAACCAGCCAACCTAGAATTTCCCCGGGTGCCCACTCCAGGAATTAATCTTTAAGTTCTCCTTAGGAGAGCCACCTTGCCTAAAATAATGCATTGTTTTGATAATAATTTCTTTTTTCACTCCCTCTCTGCCTTCAAAAACCTTCCCTTTTCTAAAACTCAACGGAACTTTTTTAAGAGACAAAATGTTGTCAGATTCAAGAATCATCAAACGAAGCCAACATGATGTTTAAATTGACTCAGTTGACTTCTTGGTACTTAGTAATATTTAATGACTAGCACACTTGCGGCTTCCTTATGGACATTAATCCAACTGATCCAGTCAGGTACAGCGTAAGAATAAAAATACCTATGTGTGTATCTATAGATTTGCCATAGGACTTAATAAAACTTTTTAATTTTTTTTTTAACATTACCCCTAACCATTATTCTCTGGCTTGAACTGGCTCCCATAAAGAGAAAAGAAATTTAAAAATTATTTTTGCTCACCTGTGAATTATACTCTGCTGCCTCAGAAATACTAGTTGAAGCCAGAATGACTTCTCTCTCCAAAGAAAGAATGTAGGAAGACACTGCTCTGGGGATTGTGGTGTGTCAGAGGTCTTCATATATAAGTCATGGTAAATAAAATGAGAGGGGTAGGCGAGAGGGGCAAGAGATAAGATAGCTAGAAGTAATAAAAAAGCTTGCGGTGTTAAAAGATAAGGATCCAGATAAGTTGCAGAGAGGCAGCTTGGTTGTTTAGTCATGGTGATTAAGCTGGGAAACCATCGGGATCAGGTGATTCTGCAGTTTCCAGGGCTAGAGAGAGGAAGTAGCAGTGCCTGGGGGTGCTGACGGGTGATGAGGAGGCTGGGACCACCAGGTACCAATGTAGCCACCAGACAACGGTCTAGAAGACAGAGGAAAGAAGCCTAGAACCAGCATGAATGAGGCTTTTAGGATCTGAGTATCATAGCCCCTGGATAGAGAATCCTGACTTGATGGGAGCAGAGATAAGGGCTCTATCTGCTGACCAGAATATCTCTAGCCTACCAGAACTGTGAACAATTAAATGGAATGGAAATAAACATCTGGGAAAAGTCTAGGAGAGCAATCGTCCTATCCTTTGTGAGATAAAGGTGCCTCCAACTCCGAGGGAGCCTCAACCACTCCCACATGAACCCGAGAGCTCCCCTGCCCTCCTGTTTATCTCTTCCCAGAGTTAATCAGTGACCAATGGAGAGAAAAAGAGCTCAGGACCCTGGGACTGAGGCACCAACATTGACTAGGGGAAAGGTGAGAGGGTGGCCCTTGATAAGGAGGCTCCCTGGCTAGCTCAGACTGCCACAAAGCTGAGTATCGGGGTGAGGCTTTCTTTTACAATAGAACAATGTCAGAAGGGAACAGGGTGTGGTCTGAAGGAGATCATTTTTTTTTAATTTCCATTCTAAGTAACTAATTTCCATACAAGTACAACTTAAGAGTGGAATAAAGAGATAATGCAACACTTTTAACTAGTTAAAAAAGTTACTCATAATTTTTTAAAAAGTTATTCATAATTACAAGAGGACCTTGTTTTTCAACTAACTGTGTCTTAGTCAGCTAGAATCAACTACCCTCTGCATATTTGGTGTTCACCCTGGTGTGTTGACAAATGATAGAAAAACATTTGCATGCATTAGAATAGTTAATACATAAGTTTTCTAAGGCGCCCCTCCATTTAAATACATGTTCCACTTAAATACACATACACACCCACGCTTATGCAGACTTATGTCGCCTCTCCGTGGAGGATAAAAGCACCTCCCACAAATGAGTCTGTGCTAAATCAAATATGTAAAATGTCAAACACGTGAGACAGATCCACTGCTTTTTAAATTTTAAGTTTGTTGTTTCGGCCAATTTGTGACAGCTCTTCTAAACAGACATGAAGCGGGTTTTTTGTTTTGTTTTGTTTTGTTTTTTCTCCCTTTCTTTGCCAGTGCAATCCTGAAAGTGTGCCGGGGGGAGGGGCTCACGATCATCTCCCAGGTCCTTGCCCTAAGTGCGGAGGGCCCTTCTCAAACACTCTCCCATACAGGACCCGAACTCAGACGGGCACAGAAGCTCCGCTCTGGCTCCTGGGACATCCATCTCCTGAAACCTGATCAAAGAAATCAAAGGATTAACTCCAATGCAGAGCTTTGGTTTCCAGCCCAGAAGCTCTTCTCCAACAACCTCACTAAAATAGTAACACACACACAGGATTTGGTGTCAGAAGACCCACGTGCCAGATTTAAAGGTCGAATAGGAGAGTGAGCTGGGTGAAAGTGCATCAAGTAAACTATGGCAGAGGTGGTTTAAAAAGATGTATTAAAAAATTCTTTTAACTCATGAAATAGTATCATTATTGCTCCTGTTATAACAACTTCATAAAATAACATATCCATAAAGCAAGCTATAGGCGCATTTAACTTGGGCCTTCTACACCACACAAATAAAGAGAACATTAGTTGCCATTATCCACAAGTAATTTCTTTTTATAATTCTCCATATCCCTGCTATTGCCTTGGATCTCAACCCCACATTTATGTAGAAAAATGAACCCCAAATTTTCCATCACAGCCTAAAGACATCTAAAACTGGGATGCCTGGGTGGCTCAGTCTGTTAAACAGGTGCTTCAGCTCAGGTCATGATCCCAACATCCTGAGATCGAGTCCCACATCTGCCTCCTTGTCCAGCATGGAGCCTGCTTCTCCCTCTGCCTCTGCCTGCCTGTGCCCTCTCTCTCTGACAAATAAATAAAATCTTTAAAAAAAAAAAAAAAAAGACATCTAGAACCACAACTTTGCTTCCATATTATAGGTTCCCCTTGCCTTTAAAGTTTTGCCATATAATGTGAGTCACGGCATTGCAAAACTGCTTCATAATTTCAAAGATTTTCATGATGCCAAGTCTACCCGATCTGCTCAAAAAAATTTATCATCCTGAATTCCTCCTACCTCATCATGTCTCTCAGGAACTAGTTGACTTCCACTGAGAATGATCTGTGGAAAACATAACATGTGGCAAATGTGCCACTAAGGGAGAATTCTTCAAACATGGTGAAAGCTGACCCCACAAACTCCCCACAAGTTCTCAGGTCAGCGGTTTGACACTTCAGTAATGTGCATATCTATGTAAGCAAAGGAGAGACAGAAGTGGTCAGAAATCTTGGAAATATTTTCTCCAGAAGAGACACAATCTCAAGGAATAGAGGAAAATGTGTTAAGTTGCATCTGTCAGGGAGGAAGACTTTCATGTCCCCTTCATGGTCCTTCTAGTCAGAGTAAGAACTGAGTTGACATGAGACAGATTAACAGGAGAAAGTCTAATTGAATTTTGTACTTATGGGGAATCCACACAGACGTGGAAATTCCAAAGGCAGTCAGGTGAAATGAGGTACACATGTCATTCTGAAGTAAGGAGAAGGGCATAGGGGTCTTGGACTTCAAAGAGATGGAATGCAATTCAGAGGAAGAAAAAAAAGAATAACCATTTGGTAAACAAATGTTTGCAGGGCCACTCAGAAACAAGGGACAGAGATAATTTGTTCAAATAGGCCTTGCAAGGGGTTCAGTTCCTCCCTGTCTGTCACTCTTCATTCATGTTACAACACAGTCAGAGTTATCTACGGTGATAGATCTTCTCCCAGAGGAGATCTTCTATCTGAATTCTTCTTAGGCAGTTGTGGGGGAGATAAAGAGCTTTTTCTGAGTCTGCTGACTTTTGATTTCTTTTTATCTCACAATAATCTTCATGC
The DNA here is from genome assembly GCF_020171115.1 of Neogale vison. Taxonomy (NCBI): domain Eukaryota; kingdom Metazoa; phylum Chordata; class Mammalia; order Carnivora; family Mustelidae; genus Neogale; species Neogale vison. Next base: position 68,481,631 of record NC_058091.1, on the reverse strand, counting down.
TAAAATGGCTCATCTTGGTGTGGTCAGCCTTTCTTCCCTACACCTCTGAAGCAGTCTTTTCAAACTGCAGGTCATAGTCATTAGTGAATCCTAAAATCAATTCAGTGGGTCAAGATTAACTCTTTTTTAATAAAGTGAAAAGCAATAAACTAGATTTTAAAAAGTCAGAGCACCATTGCTCATAATTAGAGATACTTTTTTTAAAATTTTTATTTTTTGAAAGATTATGTTTATTTGTCAGAGAAAGAGAGAGAGCACAAAGCAGGGGAGCAGCACACAGAGAGGGAGAAGCAGACTCCCCACTGAGCAGGAGCCCCTTGTGGGGCTTGATGCCAGGACTCTGGGATCACGATCTGAGCGGAACTCATACGCTTAACCTACTGAGCCACCCATGCCTCCCACCCACGCCTCCTGAGAGAGAGTTCTGATGAAGGACAGTTGGAAGGCAAGCTGGGAGAAGGGCCCCACCCTAAAAGGAAACCACCCTTGAAAGGATTTTATACAACCCTGGAAAGAGCCCTCCACCCTTTCCCCTGTGACAAAAAATCTGATTGGATGACAGGTGCAGGGAGGGTTAATAAGATGAAAACAGCCGGCCAACAAGCTCATAAAAACCCCTAGACTTAGAAACACTGGTGGCAACCCACCCTCTCAGGTCCCTTGATTCCTTGGGAGCTTTGTTCTATCACTTTGCTCTCACTCAGGAAACCTTGCTTTGCTGCCCATCTCTCCATCTGGTCTACCTCCTCCTTGTTCAAAGCAGCATGGCCGAGATCCCGGGGCACCGATGGGGAAAAAATCCTGTAAGATTTCTAATTCTAATTTGAAATTATTAATAAGATATTTGTTTAAAACCAATCTATTATAAATCATTCACACATCTTGACTGTACTGCCTTGTGATGGGAAATGAAGTTCCTATTCTGGACTCCCGTTGAAGACCATTTGGAACACAACTGCTCTAAAGCCACCTGACACAAAACAAGAAAGCACGGAAGTTGCAGCCTTTTAAACTTCCTGAGTCTGGATGGCCAAGAATGGATCAATCTGCTTTGTGTTTTCGCTTGCAGCCAAGAAAACTAATTCTGTTTTTGCTAAAGCTAAACAAGTAAGGCATTCTGGGGGAAAAACTTCAGTAATCAATGTTAGCATTATACCAACTAATTGAATCCAGCACAATTTTTAAAGAAATGCAGTGATGGTCTAGTTAAAAAAAGAAGAAGAAGAAAAAGAAAAAACTAATAAATAAAAATATCCATTCTAATACACTGAAGCATTTTTTCCCTCAAGTAATATTGATCTTCATGTGCAATCCATCAACAGCCCCTAATAACATATATCTTGTGTGTTCACTTCTTAGACATCTTGTAAGTTAAGTGACAGCACAGGACTTTCTGACAAACTGTGTACTGTCCCTTGTTTCTCTTAAGCTCAGTGAAGGTGAGCTCATCAAAATAAGTCATTCCTGGAAAATCTGACTGCTGGGACAAGAAAGGCTTGAAGCTTCTGGCATAAGCGCTCCAATCCACAGCCTCTGGGTAGGTGGGTTCATTTGGCAGCTGGGACTTCAATACTGAAGTCAGCTGGCCAACTCTCTGTTTCCATGTCATAGCGATACACTTGGACTACTTCCTGGGAGCAGATTCCACTCCCTACAGAAGTGAACGTAAAGTCACACAAATACTGGTTCCAAATTTTGCATGGTCTCAAATAAATCGAATCATTTTCATTAGAAAATAGGTACAACTTTATCAAACTGTAAGCACTTTCAGGATAATCAAGGAGATAGCTTGTTACACTGGCATAGTTCCAATTTGACTCTGCACCCCCCATAATGATCTGAAATTATCAATTGACTTGGGTGGCTTGTCTTTTTTATGTAAACTACCCCCTTTTCAGCCAACTTAACAATTAGAAAACTCCCCAAATACAAAGAATAATTTTAGCTCCCCACCGACCTGTCTTTATTTGTGGTTAAGTTTCTTCCACTGGATCAACAAGTAACCAAGCAGTCAAGAGAGGAGCCTGCCTTACCTCGAACGCAGATGCTATGAAGGATAAATTCTAAAGATCTGCTTAAGTTTAAATTGATTTTATCGCCTCAACAAGATATATTTCAATATGACTAATGGATGCTTGCTGCTAAGTTCTTTAAATCTGGCCTTGGTTTTTTGTGTTGTTTTGTTTCCTTTTGTTTGTGTCACTTGACTTTTCTTTTTTTTTTTAATATTTTATTTATTTATTTATGAGAGACAGAGAGAAAGAGAGAGAGAGAGAGGCTGAGGCACAGGGAGAAGCAGGCTCCCTGCTGAGCATGGAGCCTGATACAGGACTCCATCCAGGGACCCTGGGATCATGACCCGAGCCAAAACACAGATGCCTTATCATCTGAGCCACCCAGGCACCCCTTGACTTTTCTTTAATTCCAATTTTCCCTCATATGAAATTGAGATAATAACATCCACCTCCTTCTGTACTCAGGGATAATGTTCTTTAAATAATGTCAGTACAGAAATCCATGCTATTATTAATTTTGTGACACTAAAGCTCATAAAAGCATTATTAAAGAAAAATGTGGCTTGAAAATCAATGAAGATTTCCTGAGACTGTAATGGCCAGCGGGCTCGGGATGGGTGTGAACTACCTGTCATGTGCACACTGGTGTTATGGGTATTCACAGCAAGGAGGTTGAATCTCATGGCTCTGGCCCATGCAGAGTGGAAGGGAACAGCTGAGAGAAGGCGCAGTGTATTGTACCATGCCACAGGGTAGAGAACGCTGTCAACATGAAGATCAACCACTACTACAATAGCCAGGTCATGGGGAACATGTCAAAGCTGATGAAAATGCCAGCCTTCCCAAAGGGAGGGTTAAAAGTCACAAATTCTGGATCTTGGAGAAATCAAATTGAATTTCAGGTGCAAAAAGATTGTACTGTTAACAAAAAGCAAAGAAGGGGAAAATTAGTAAGAAAACTGCCAAATAGAGGTGCTCTGTATCCATAAAGTTTTCCCCCTTCATGCTGATGTGCATATTTAAAACAATTACACAAAAGATTTGTATGAATCACACCCAGCCACCACTGCGAGTTTTATTACCATGATATTGATCAAAAACCAGTTTCCCTCAACTAACGAATGAAATCATATCTACAAATGATATTCAAAAAGTGAATATTTCTGTCTTAACATCACAGGTTGAAATTTTGAACCTTACAAATTTCAGATTTTTTATTGGTATATTCTTTAAATACCAACAGCACTGGCAGCGTGAAGTCTACTTCTTGTTAGTAAGTTTAACTTTGCCGTATCTCCCTATGATACTGCTAAGTTTATATAAATGAAGGACATTTAAATTTAAAGTGAATTTAGACAATGTCATAGCGAAACCTTGCTAAGCAGTAAGCCATTTGTGATTTTCCCAGCTTGATTATGGTTTCCAAATTCCACTTTGCCTGGACTCAGGAGTATTTGCTCAGATTTTGATTAGGCTCAATGTGTACTTACACATATTCTGGCAACATGTCCTCCCCTTCAGAGAGGATAGCTGACTCCTCCCTGCTCCATCTGGGGGTAGATGATCCTCCCTCCTGCAGTGATCAGCTCAAGGACGGCAGAAAGCCTAACTGGACTCATGGTGTGATGAGCCTTTCGCCAGTGTTCTAAGAGTAAGAAATGCGCTCTTCCTCTCAATTTTGCTGCTACAGAATGTAAGCTCTGTGTTGGGCACTATGTGGCCTCTAAAAGACAGTCTGAGTAAGAGCTGGAGGACAGGCTAAGAGAGCTAGAGGAACAGCTGACATCTTTAAAGCCTCTGAGGGATAGACTACATCTGAAACTAGACCCACCCTTCGTATGTTTTAGAGTTTTTCAGATACATAAGGAAATTACATGGAGTGTTTTTAAGTAAATTTTGTTTGGAGTTTTCTATTGTTGCAATAAAAACTGTCCTAATGGGGGTACCTGGCTGGCTCAGTTGGTAGAGCATATGGCTCTTGATCTCTAGGTCATGAGTTCAAGCTCCATGCTGGGCATAGAACTTACTTGAATTTTAAAAAGAGAGAGAAGAAAAGACAAGCCCTAATGGAATGAATGACTGACTACAGCTTAGTAAAATATTAACAAACTGTGCCAGAAAACTAACCTTGGTATTAAATCGTGGATGAAACTACATTTCGCCTTCTTTCTCAGAGACTATTAAAATTGTTGTGAGGATATTATCCCATTGTTTCAATATTCTGTCATATTCTGTTTAATAATTAATTCAAACTCAGAACCCTTATATGAGACCAAGGTAAATAAAACTCCCTGTTCAACTAAAACATAATAATTAAGAAATTCATTCATTATAGTTGTTTCACCCACATTCAACAGAAGAGTATATATACATACCATATCCCACAGATAAGCAAATGAAGAAATTCTCACCTTACAATAGCGTGCCACCAGCCCACCCTCAGAATCAAACACCACATCAGTGGTTGTATTGGTAACAACCACCATGAGGACACTGAGGGTCACTGGCACTGTAGGACTTCCTGCCCCAGTATTTGCTACAATGTAGATAGAGTTGTCCTTAGCCAGACAGTTGAGACTTTGTTGCACCGGGGTATAGCCAAACCTAACTTAATACATATTGCCTCAAGCTTACTATATTTTAGTGATTTCTAATCTTCCAAAATGGCACTTTATTTGCCTGTTAGTTAGAACACAAGCTCTAGGTTAAGAACCTAATCAGAAAAGATCTAACATTTCACAAGCAACATAATCTTCATCTTTATGAAAACTGATCTCTTTTATTTTGTTTATTTTTTTAAAGTATAATTGACACACAATGTTACATTGGTTTTACATGTAGAAAATAACGGTGGGACAACTCTATACACCATGCTGTGTTCACCACCAGTGCAGCTGCATTGGGCACCATACACCACTATCACCATACCACTGACTACATCCCCTATGCTGTGCCTTTATTCCATGACTTATTCACTCCACAGCTGGAAGCCTGTACCTCTCACTCCTTCACCTGATTTGCCCAGGCCCCCTAAAAGCTAATCTATTTTAATGTACCAGACTCTCAACTGCCTTGTGAGACTGAAGCACAGGAAAGAAGGTGGATGAAGAGGAAAAAGAAGAGAAGCAATGCTTTCTCTCATAAAGTGCTTGCAGACAGTTAAATGAAGGAGTTGAAATAGAACACACTCTCCTCCTCCTCCTCCTCCTCCTCCTTCTTCTTCAAGATTTTACTTATTTATTTGAGAGAGAGAGAGAGCAAGGGGAGGGGCAGAGGGAGAGGAGAGAGAAAATCTCAGGCAGACTCCCTGCTGAGCACAGAACCCAACTCAGGGCTTGATCCCATGACCACAAGATGATGACCTGAGCGGAAACCAAGAGTCAGATGCCCAGTGGACTGAGCCACCCAGGCACTCAACATACTCTTCTAATGAGGAGGATCTTTTTTATAATTCAAGTCATAGTTTTACTAGGAAGCAATAAATATTATGTCAATTATATTCCATAGAGAACAAACGCAGCATTATGTACTCAAAATATTTCAGGAAAGAAGGGAGGTAGAAAGGAAGGAAGGGAGGGAGGAAAAGAGAAAGAAAAGGGCTTCATTATGCAGGCTCAGTTTCCTCTTCTGTCAGTACAACATAAAAGCTTCCTTCCTGCCTTAGAGGGTGCTCATGAAAAGCCCCAAGATAAATACATACTATGAAATTGCTTCTCAAAGTAGTGTCAAATCCATCCACACTGGGGGCATTATCTGAGAAATAAGGGATTAAGGTGATGAAATGGGTGGAATGATAGGTGGTTTCAAATATCTGAAAGGCTCTAATCTGAAGGACTGAGTCATATGTATGAACATAAAATAAAGGCAGAAGAAATATTAAAGTTATAAAGATAGATATGCAGGAAAAAAATAAAAAATTTAGCATCCAGAGCATTCTGTCAAAGGAGTGGATTCACTGGTCACTGGTAATTTCAAATATAATATGGCACATCCAGGCACTCAGAGTCTATTAAGTTACAGGGCTCAAATGGAAATTAACTGTGCTTGAATTTCTGCCATGCTAATTATGAATATGAGACCTTAAGCCTCCTTTCTTCCCCTGATATTTAAAATGGAAATAGTTACACCTGCCACATATATTGAATGGGATAATATGTATAGTGTACCAGGTACAGTTCCTGGAACCAAGTAGGTACTCAATAAAAAAATAATGGACAGGGCGCCTGGGTGGCTCAGTGGGTTAAGCCGCTGCCTTCGGCTCAGGTCATGATCTCAGGGTGCTGGGATCGAGGCCCGCATTGGGCTCTCTGCTCAGCAGGGAGCCTGCTTCCTCCTCTCTCTCTGCCTGCCTCTCTGTCTGCTTGTGATCTCGCTCTGTCAAATAAATAAATAAAATCTTAAAAAAAAAAAACTCTTTAAAAAAAAAAATAATGGACAATATGGATTCTGTAACTACAAGAAGACAACCCAGGAAACTGATGGGTTCACTGCCTTTAGAAGCCGGTTGGTTCTCTCCATCATCTCTCAGCTCCTCTACAGTTCATGTTGAGCTAATCTTTAAATACAAAGGACAGATTTATGACTATTGCTTCAGACCATTTCTTTTCTTTCCCGCCCTTAGGAAAAAGAGGGCAATACTGTTAATGCTGACATTCACTAAGACCTTCAATAAAACTACCACATGTCTTTCTTTCTTTCTGATAAATAATTAAGGTATTTCTCCTGTTAGTTTCTCAAGGGTAAAGCTCAAGGATGTATAGGACATGTCAATATTCTAAATGATAGTATTTAAATACACAGGGATGGGCATGTGGCCCTCTAATATCTCCCTTAGAGATAAATATTAGTAGGGAAGAAATGGTGGCTTTTTTTAACCAATATTACAATTATATTAAATATTGGATTTCTTCTTTTATAACTCAGAGTTGAAAGCTTACCATTTGAATAAATGTCTGCAAGACGCTAATAAGTTAAAATTTCATTGGTCACCTACCTTCCAACTTAAAATAATTCATCTGAGATTAATTAGTAGGCTTCGGGACATCTTTGCCCTAAGAAAGTCAGTTTTATCAGCCCAGGAAAATAGAGTGAATTTTAGTATCAGCCTCTTGAATTATTGCAAATAATGAGTCCTTCCTGCTCTGGAAAAAAAACTTAAAATCAAATAAACATTGGATTGGGCGCCTGGGTGGCTCAGTGGGTTAAGCTGCTGCCTTCGGCTCAGGTCATGATCTCAGGGTCCTGGGATCGAGGCCCGCATCGGGCTCTCTGCTCAGCAGGGAGCCTGCTTCCTCCTCTCTCTCTCTCTGCCTGCCTCTCTGCCTACTTGTGATCTCTGTCAAATAAATAAAATCCTTAAAAAAAAAAAGAAAAATAAACATTGGATTATAGTTACCTGGTTACTGTAAACACAGACTTTGCAACACTCAGAGAATATTTTTCCAAAGATGAAAATCCTGGGGCGAGACTGACTCACACAGTAGAGCTCCCATGTTGCAGCACGGGACTTGACTGCCCAGTCAATTTCAAATGTCAAAATTATTAAAGATGTTCCTTTTGTGCGTGTGTGCTCAACAGATATAGTTCTGAACATATGTGTATAGGTTTGCTAATTTAATTTGCAAATTAAATTACTTTTTAATGCATAGATTTTGCCTGTTGAAGGAATTACATATGAATATTTAACAAAGTAAATGCACCTACAGTAACTTCATCGATCCTTTTTAAGTTTTATACAGATTTTCCCTAAGAAAGTTATGCTGAAACTACAGCTATTAATAATTACTTACATCTCGGGACGCCTGGGTGGCGCAGTTGGTTGGACGACTGCCTCCGGCTCAGGGCGTGATCCTGGAGTCCCGGGATCGAGTCCCACATCAGGCTCCCAGCTCCATGGGGAGTCTGCTTTGCTCTCTGACCTTCTCCTCGCTCATGCTCTCTCTCACTGTCTCTCTCTCTCAAATAAATAAAATAAAATCTTTAAAAAAATAATAATAATAATTACTTACATCTCTCAGACAAGAAAACAAAAATGTTCAGATCCAGTTCTTTTTGTTTAAAAGAGGTAACAGTGACAGCTGATGTTGGTGACAGCACAACAGTGTTCAGATTCTATGTGTATTACTTCACTTGACAGTCTTGTCTACTATCTCCGTTTAATGGATAAAGAAACAGAGAGGTCAAGTGCATAGGTATCTGCTAAACATCACTCAACTAGGAGGTGGTGCGTTGTGGTCTCACAATTCCCACTCACCCTACTGATCACATTGCACATGATAGTGATAGAGCTTTGAAGCTCTTTGGAAACATAAGCTCATTTATCTTTTTTACCATTCTTGCAAAGGAGGCAAGTGTTTATGGGTGAACTTCCTTTATCTGGGATCAGAGGTCCCAGATATTACAACTTTTTCATTTTATTGAATTTCATTTCATTTCATTTCAATTAAGCACATTTTAAAAACTCTATATGCACCTACTGTTCATTAAGAAGACTATAATAAATAACCAATCAAGCATCATCGTCTCACGTCATGTCAGATGGTACATATTATGAGGCATTAGAGGCTTGTAAGTCCAGAGCCGTAGATTGATTACCAGCAAGAAAACTAGTCAAGCTTAATGGATTTGTTATATGTATTTTACAGTATCACGAGTTTTGGTTCAAAAATCAAAGGGTAATGACATTACCTCTGGGGAATTGCTACATGGAATCCAGTTCACTTCAGGGTCTGGGATATCTTCCAGATAGGGGTAAATGGTCTCTCTTGTGAAGACCCACGCATAAATTCCATCTTCTGGAGTAACAGTGATCTATGCACCCTGTTCAAAACAAGTGACAGCAAAAAAGGCTCTTCATAAATCCGAAATACCCACACTCTTTCCAAGTTTCAAGTTTCCTTTACAGTACCCCAACGACCATAAGCAAGGGCATAATATCTGTCTGGTGGCCAGTTAATTATTTTTTTTTGAGATTTTATTTATTTGAGAAAATGAGAGACCGAAAGCATGAGAGGGGAGAGGGTCAGAGAGAGAAGCAAAATTCCTGCTGAGCAGGGAGCCCAATGTGGGACTTGATCCTGGCACTCCAGGATCATGACCTGAGCTGAAGGCAGTCGCTTAACCATCTGAGCCACAGAGACACCCTAACTACTTTCTCCAAAACATCTATGTTCTTGTTCATCAGAAGCGAAGCTTCTTCTTTTGGAGCTGGTGTTGCTGTTCTGTTTGGTAATATAACAGCACGTTCATAGACTGCAGCTGTAAAAGTATCCAGCGCACCCACACTCAGGATAGAGGGCAAATATTGCCACATATTTTGGAAAATACGACATAATCATAGTTAAAATTTAGAGACCTTCCATAAGCTCAGATCCTCATATGTGGTATCCCCGGAGAAACTTTCAGAGTAAAGCCCTGCTTGCTACCAGCTATTCGTATTTTCTCACAAATACGTTACACAACACATTAAGAAAGAACGTTGCACAAGAAAACAGACAGCTGAAAGTACATATTCGGATCGACTCAGGTATGCAGTGCTATTCAGAGGTTCATTCTGCTCTCAAAGTACAACTAATGAGCTGATCAGATGAGTCCACCCCAGTCCAAAAAACTCTTGGACTCTTTTTTTTTTTTTAAATAAAACACATTTTCCTGGTAATTCGACATTTCCATTATAGAGCCAATACTCAACTCTTCTAGAAGGTAGCCATCACAACAAGCATTTGTTGAGAACTTATGTATGTGGCTGGAGCAGACAGAGACAGACTCTAGGCAAGCTCCAGTTTTAACAGAGCTCACAAGACACCAAGGGAAAATAGAAATATGTGCTTGTGATTCTGTTCATTTGTTCATGATCAGTGGCTCTCAACTTTTGCATTATAAGAGGATTTTAGCAGGAGCCACAGTTGCTAGTTTCCCTTAGAAAGACCATCAAATAGTCTGAAATGTAGATTGCATTTGTTCATTTTGTAAAACACAGATTATAACATGGTTAATAACGATGAGTATCCACTGAGTTGAGTGTCTGGGTCTCTCCAGAACCTGGCTAATGTAGTGTTCGTGTGCTGAAAACCAAGAAGCTAGGCTTTGGGTCATACAATTTCTTCATCTTTATAGAACCTGCCCATTTTTAAGTGAAGTCCTCATCCCTAAACACTTGTACTACTACGTCACCCAAAATCTCATTTTCAGGAGATGGTTTCCTTGTGCCTCTAAAAAGCTAAACATGTATAAGATATTAGATATAGTTGTCATTTATTTAAACCAAGCCTCTGACATTATCCTCTCCCTTTGCTCCCACATCTAACTCATCATAAAATTTCTTTTAAACATCTCTTCATGTTCTGATTTATTATGCCAAACCATATTCTGCTTTAAATTTGTCTCCCTATGTGTTCATTTCACCATAGCCACCAAATGAATTTTCTCTAAAGTCCAGCTCCTGTTATGTCATTTAGACTCCAAAAGAGTCAGTGATCTTCTATTGTTTAAAACATTAATTCTAATAAAAAATTTTTTTTTAATTTAAAAAAAGCGGCATCTGGGTGGCTCAGTGTGTTAAAGCCTCTGCCTTTGGCTCAGGTCATGATCCCAGGGTCCTGGAATCAAGCCCTGCATCGGGCTCTCTGCTCAGCAGGGAGCCTGCTTCCTCCTCTCTCTCTGCCTGTCTCTCTGCCTACTTGTGATCTCTGTCAAATAAGTTAAAAAAATTTTTTTTAATTTTTTTAAAAATAAAAAAGTAAAACATTAATTCTACAAATGTGGTCCATGTTTCATGAGGGATAAGCAAGTTGATTTTGAAAGATATACAGATAAATAGTTTTAATAGTTACAGATTTGGACACCTGGGTGGCTCGATCAGTTAACCAACCAACTCTTGATTTTGACTCAGGTCTTGATCTCCTTGTCATGAGATGGAGCCCAAGTTGGGCTCGTGCTCAACATGGAGTCTGCTTTTCCCTCTTCCTCCGCTCCTCCCCCTGCTTGCTCTGTCTCTGTCTCTCTATCTCATTCTCCCTCTCCTAAAATAAATAAATAAAACAAAATATTTTTAAAAAGTTATAGATACCATGCTTATTAGAAAATTTATGACTCATAAATAAAATCTTTTAAGGGTGGGGGGAGGTGCCTGAGTGGCTCAGTCAGTTAAGTTTCTGCCTTTGGTTCAGGTCATGTCAAGTCCCACATTAACCTCCCTGCTCAGTGAAGAGTCTGCTTCTCCCTCTGCCCAACCCCTCCTCCTGCTTGAGCTTACTCTCTCTCTCTCACAAATAAATAAATAAAACCTTTTGGGGAATAAAGAGATTTTATGATTCATAAACTCATAGATTGTAGAGTTTAGGATGAGGCAACATGAAAAATGTCCATCAATCTCAATACCAAGTAAGTAATAAATAGTGTATGGTTAATGCAAAAATCATGGAGATCATGACATAATGACATGATTAACTGAAATTTGGGAAAAGCTGACATTGTTAAAGTTCTTCTACAACCTGGATTTCAGATTTCAGTTAATGGCTTTTAGTCCTCTGGATTTTCAGCCCAAGCCCTTGGAGTTATACTTATTTCTCTCTTTGTCTCTCTCTTCATTTCTGCTCAGTCAGGAGACCTTTTGCTACTGCAGTCCTGGTCCAAGCCACCATCCTCTCTGTCCTGGATTACTCCAGTGCCCTCCTGCCTGGTTTTGGTACCACTACTTCCACTTTTGCTCAACAGCAATCAGAATGATCCTATTAAAATCTGAAACTGTGTGACTCCTCTGCCCAAAATCTTTCAATGGCATTCCACTTCATTCAGAGTAAAAAGCCAAGTTCTTGCAATGCCTACAAGTCTCACTATGATCCAGCCTCCTGCTCCTTCTAACATCAACTCCTAGTAATCTCCACCACGTTCATGTGGCTCCAGTTGTATTGGTTTCCTTGCTGTTCCTCAAGCATGTCCCCAAGGGCTCTTCTGCCACCACTATCCTGAGGAAAACTGTCTCCTCTATGGTCACGTCGCATTTAGAATTTCCCTTTCTACTTCCACCTACTCTATCCTCCAAACCACTATCAAAGTTATTTTTTAAAACTCTTTAATTTGTCATAGTATTATAGTCTAAAATCCTTCAAAGTGTCTTTTTGTTAGTTTCAGAACTTCCTTAGTGCGTCAGTAATCTGGCCCTTGCCTCTTATTTTTATTGTTTCTCCTTCTCCTTCCTCCTTTACTCCTCTACTCCTCTTCTCCCCACCCCCACCGCAATATATTGGACTCTTTTACAGGATGCTGTACTTCCACATCTTTGTACGCATGACTAAGTCTACCTAGACGGCCCTGACTCATTTACCCAGCTGGCCCCTGGGCTCCTTGTTGTTTTCCAGCGTAAAATGGACCCATTTCTGGCCCTTATATTGATCACAGCATTATCATTCTATGACTTTTTTTTTTTAAAGGTGATTTTAAAAAATATTTTATTTATTTATTTATTTGAGAGAAAGAAAATGAGAGAGAGAGCATGAGAATAGGAGGGTCAGAGGGAGAAGCAGACTCCCCACTGAGCAGAGAGCCTGATGTGGGACTCAATCCCAGGACTCCAGGATCATGACCTGAGCCCAAAGCAGTCACTTAACCAACTGAGCCACCCAGGCACCCACATTCTATGACTTTTAATACAGTATTAAATGAGATGTTTGAAAATACTTAGCACAATGTGAGGCATTTGCTCAAATTTGGTTACCATGGTAATGAGTGATGTTGATAACAAGGCTCTGTGTCCTCTTCTAGACTGTGATCTTTAAGAAACTGAAATTTCACGCTATTCATTATCACCATCCAGCTCAAGGCTTGCCTGACATATAGTAGACATCCAAAAAGTTCTTTGACTTAAGTTTAAAGAGACATATGCAAGGATGTTCAAAGAAATGTCATTTATAATAGGAATTAAAAGTAATAATAACTATAATAAATAAATAACCCCAAATTAGAAAACCTAAGCATCTGTTAAACAGGCTAGACCACAGAAAAAGGTTCAGGGACAAAGTCCATCAAAAATGATGACTCAGAGTCAGCTAAAGCTGCTTCTTGGTTCAGCTTGTTGCTAAGAAATCATACAAATACCTGCTTCCATGTGGCCACAAAGCCTGTGTTCTCACAGATGTGCATCCCAAGTTCATGGTTCCCACAGTCCTTGTGAAGTGAATATGGCAGGTCAGAGGAAGTTAGATGATGGGCCTTTTGCTTTTTTACTGTTGGCTGGGGATGCCTGGAACCACCACTGCCCTCCTCTCCACATTGTTTGTTCCTACCTCATGGAGTTTACCCAAGATCTCACGGCAGCCATCCTAGCCATGCTCACCATATTCATCAACAACAGAAAGGACACATGAATATTGTTCTCACCAATGTACCAGACAAGATGCAACAGGAAAGCAGAACCCACACCAATTGTCTTAAGAGAATTTAACATAGGAATTCGGTTAAAGAAGTACTTGATGAATGAAGGACATGAAAGCAACCCTTGGATAACGAAGAGAGCAACTGCAGAAAGCCGATACCACTCCCAGTGTTGGTGAACAGAGGGAACAGAGGCTGTTAGGGGTTAGGAGCTTCCAGAGGAGCCCCTGGAGCTGGGGCTCCACCCCGAGGTGGGTGTGCTCTCCTGCTGGAGCTGAGAGCCAGATGCCGAGAAGAGGATCCCAGTGACCTAGGACTCTAATCTGTGGAGGAGGCAATAGCTGACGAAGGCAGTGACACTGGTTCTGTCTGAATGGGAACAAAGTGAAAATTAGGAGCATCCACTACCAGAACAAACTACAACCACCGGGTGGATGGGCTAATTCTGATAGTGAGCACACCAGAAATTCCTGTCACCTCTCTTCCAACCTTTGGTATTCGTCTAGTGGCCCCTATCGGCATAGTTTGATAGGGAGCCAGGTTGCAAAGGAGAAACAGGTTTGCCTAGTCCTAGCGCATCATCAGAAGAATGCAGAAGTGTGGGTTTGGAGCTGAGTGACAACAGCTTAATAACTAGCACATTGATATAACTGCACACTGTACATCAGTGAAAATGCATGAAATTAAAGTGATACTTATTTACATAGATTAACCTCACAATTTCTTATATAGAAATAAGAAATGTGGGTGCCTGGGTGGCTCAGTGGGTTAAGCCTCTGCCTTCGGCTCAGGTCATGATTCAGGGTCCTGGGATCAAGTCCCACATTGGGCTCTCTGCTTGGCAGGGAGCCTGCTTCCTCCTCTCTCTCTCTGCCTGCCTCTCTGCCTACTTATGATCTCTCTCTGTCAAATAAATAAAATCTTTAAAAAAAAAAAAAAGAAAAGAAATAAATGTTATTTCTGTGCAATAAATATGCATATATACAAAGTTAAAAAAGATGCAAAATAGTGCTAAGTAGGAATATGTATATATGTAATAAACTACCAGGAAATCATGAGAATGATCTAGAAAAATCTTAAGATAGTGATTTCATCCAGAGAAGGGACCAGGGAAAGGAGGAGAATGATTAGAAGGGAATACAAAGGGGAGCCTGCTTCATTGCATAAACTGGGCAGTGGGTACACAGGTGATTGTTATACAATCCTTTATAATTTCTGTGTGTCTGAAACATTTTCATAAATTTTTTTGAGAGAAAGAGAAAGAATGAGTGATCTGGCTATAGTCAACAGCAGGAACTCTACAGGAAGTGTATGAATCTGGTGACCGGAAGTAGATTTCCAAGGAAAACCTGGACAAATGCAGTTTCTCTCTTTCTGTTTTAGTTTCTGTCTATCCCCCATTAATCCCCCACTCCTCTGGGTGTGTGTGTGTGTGTGTGTGTGTGTGTGTCTGTCTGTCTGTCTGTCTTTATCCCTACTCCTTCCGCCCAATTAGGAGCCAAATACATTCACATAAATCCCCAAAACTATGAGTTCCTTGAAAGCTGAGGAAGCGTTTTTGTTTCTGGGTATCAGGGATTCAAAGAATAGTGCATGTTATTCTGCACACTAAGTATCTACTAACCAGAAGAGAAATGCCACCTCCATCTTTACCACGTTCCATCCAAAATAATTTTAGAGACCCCTACTCAGCTTTCAAAGTTGCTGTTGAAAATGAATGTTTTATTCAATTCTCCTTGATTCCTTGCAGGTAAACGTGAAAAACTAACTTAGTCTAACATAATAATCAGGGTCAAGAGTTTAATAAAGTGGTCTGCAAAGTAGGAAATGCCAAAGCTTGGGAATGAGACTATTAAAATTTCTCTCTACATTTATTTTCTACATAAAAAATTTTAAAAAGAAATTGAAATTTACTAGCATTTTAAGAATTGATTGACAAAGATACACTGTTTTTGAAAAGATTTTATTCAGGGGCACCTAGGTGGCTCAGTTGGTTAAGCGACTGCCTTCTGCTCAGGTCATGATCCTGGACTTCCAGGATCAAGTTCTGCACTAGGTTCCTTGCTCTGCAGGGAGTCTGCTTCTCCTTCTGACCCTCCCCCTTCTCATGCTCTCTCTCTTTCTCATTCTCTCTCTTAGATAAATAAATAAAATATTTTTTAAAAAGATTTTTTTTTAAGATTTTATTTATTTATTTGACAGACAGAGACCACAAGTAGGCAGAGAGGCAGGCAGAGAGAGAGAGAGGAGGAAGCAGGCTCCCCACTGAGCAGAGAGCCCGATGCCGGGCTCCATCCCAGGACTCTGGGATCATGACCTGAGCTGAAGGCAGAGGCTTAACCCACTGAGTCACCCAGGTGCCCCTTAAAAAGATTTTTAGAAAAATCTTTTTTTTAAAATCTCTTTAAACAGAAGATTTTATTTATTTATTTGACAAAGAAAGAGAACACAAGCAGGTGGAGCAGTAGGCAGAGAGAGAGGGAGAAGTAGCTCCCTGCTGAGCAGAGAGCCCAACGTGGGGTTCAGTCCCAGGACTCTGGGATCATGACCTGAGCCGAAAGCAGACACTTAACCAACTGAGCCACCTAGCCAAATGAAATTTTAATTAAGGCATTTCAGTAAGTTAGAGACTGAAAAATACTGTATGATATCACTTATATGTGGAATCTAGAAAAGCACTGAACTCATAAAAGAAAGGAATAGAATAGTGATTACCAGGGACTCAGGGGAAGGAGGAATTGGGGATACTGTTTAAAGGTACAAAGTTGCAACTAACAAATAAATATGTCCTGGAGATCTGATGCATAGCATAGTGATTATAGTTAAGGATACCGTATTATGAACTTCAAAGTTGCTAAGAGACTAGATCTTAATTATTCTTATCCCCAAAAAGAAATAATAATTATGTGAAGTGACAGCAGTGTTAGCTAACACTGTGGTGGTAAACATATTACAATATATAGTATCAAATCAACATGATGTACGCCTTGAACTTATACAATGTTATATGTCAATTACATCTCAATTTTTAAGAAGACATTTTAACCTAAAAAATATTTTATTCACTTCATTCAGAAAGAAAAAATAGCAAGAATCTAACTGTAAGTCAATTTACAAGTCAATATAAAAACAATTCATGAAAAAGAGCATAATTAAAAGCCACAAATTAAACTTGATGAATTTTTTCCACATCGTAACCATTGCTCTGGCAATTCCTTATTTCACTCCCCCACATCATTGGTTGTCTCCTCTCCACTGGAGCATTCCATCGACATGCAAATATGCTCTAGTACTTCTCATCTTTAAAAAAAATAAATTAAAAACCTCTCTTGAACCCATATGCCCCTCTAAATATTTTCTCAGCTCCCTCTTATAGCAAAACTCCTGGAAGAGGTTGTCCATCTTGCTGTTTCCAGCTCGTCCTCTCTCATTCTCTCCTGAAGCAATCAAATCAGCTTCCGACCTGACAGCTCTTACTCCTGCCAATGATGATCTCCACATCTTACTTGATCTTATCCTACATATCTGCAGCATGTGATACAGCTAATTATGTCCTCTTCCTGGAAACACTTCACCTTGCTTATCGGACCCCACTGTCTCTTCCCCTTTTCACTGGCAGCTCCTTTGCTCCTTTGCTGGTTTTTCCTCACCTCTCCTGAATCTAAACATTGGAATTTCCTAGATCTCAAGCCTTAGATCTCTTCTGTAATTTACTCCATTGGTCAACCATCACTGTGCTAAAAAATCATCTATGTGCTCAGACTCTTGGTTTTCCATCTCCAGTCCTGACTTTGTCCTTTCATACCAGACTTGCATATGCAATTACCAGGTTGAAACCTTCACCTGGACGTCTAAAGGGAAGCTCTCACTTAAGATGTGCAATGTTGGTTTCCTAATTTGTATCCCAGACTCTCTCTATCTCTAAATAATAATTCCATGTCTCTGGTTGCTCAAGTCGAAAATGGGAGTCACGGGCACCTGGATGGCTCAGTTGGTTAGGGAACTGCCTTCAGCTCAGGTCATGATCCCGGAGTCCTGGGATCGAGTTGCGCATCAGGTTCCCAGCTCCATGGGGAGTCTGCATCTCCCTCTGACCTTCTCCCCTCTCATGCTTTTTCTCGCACATAAATAAATAAAATCTTTAAAAAAAAAAGTGGGAGTCACTCCTGATGCTTGTCTTTCTCTCATCCTCCCACAGTCTGGCAACAAATCCTATCATCTTGAAATCTAAAACCTATCTATTAGGATCACCATACAACATTCTATATAATAAGTGCATTTTTTTCCAATTTATTTGTTTTCAGAAAAACAGTATTCATTATTTTTTCACCACACCCAGTGCTCCATGCAAGCTGTGCCCTCTATAATATCCACCACCTGGTACCCCAACCTCCCACCCCCCCGCCACTTCAAACCCCTCAGATTGTTTTTCAGTATAAGTGCATTTATATACCTCTATCTTCTCTCAACTAAATATTCATAAGCCATGGCGGAGGGGGCATAAACTTCATTTTATTAAGCGCTACACCTCCTATTTCTGGAATAGTATTTGGCACATAATAGGTGCTCAATAAGTAATGGCTGAATGAAAAGGTAAGGGAATTAAATGTGGATTATCTTGGGTGATGACGTAAGTCCCATTTTCTGTCAAAATTCCTTCTTTCTATTGTGGGCTGTGACAGAGCTCTTTACTAACCATATGTAAAAACCTTTTCCCCAACCTTCACGAATTTCCATAGCTACTGTTATCTTTGACTAGTCCATAAATTTACAACATACGTTATTTTTAACCGGAAATCCAGAACTCAATCCTACCCTAAGTTAAAAAATAAAAGAGTTGCCCCAATTCTCAAAACTTCTATGCAGGAAGACCATCCAGATATTGACCTCTCTTCAGGTACAAAAGAAAATTTTCAAATGCCATAGAGAGGATCAACTCAGGACAAGAAGGATGGGAAAATTATCTGTTTACTATCACAACATCCAATCTTTTCCTTTTTGTGTCTCTCTAGAGCTAAGAAAAGCTGTTTCCTAATAACCCTTATAGAAATGTCAGAATAACCAGGTATGTTTGAAAAAGTATGGTATTCATAATCTTCCATCAAAACAAAAAAAATGGCAAGAGCATGCAAGTATGAGAGAGTAAGAGAGGGTGACAGAAGAATATGTGCCAATGTGCACTTACATTTATTAAGTATTTATTATTAGAAAGTTTCTAGATTATTTTTCCTCAGGAAAACTAGCTTTTTTTTTTTTTTTAAGATTTTATTTATTTATTTTTCAGAGGGAGAGCGAGAGCGAGCACAGGCAGACAGAGTGGAAGTCAGAGTCAGAGGGAGAAGCAGGCTCCCCGCGGAGCAAGGAGCCGGATGTGGGACTCGATCCCAGGACGCTGGGATCATGACCTGAGCCGAAGGCAGCTCCTTAACCAACTGAGCCACCCAGGCGTCCCAGGAAAACTAGCTTTATGAGCAAAAGAAAACACAAAGTTTCAAAGCACAAGCTCTTACAATTCCCAAGAATGGACATAGTGATGTCTTTGTTTCTAGGAAGTAGATTTTAGAATAGAAAGGCTCTATGAGATTGAAGTATGGTACTTTCACTGGAGACCTTGGAATATTTCCCAAACACAACTTACTGTCCACTTCAGAAATTAATTTACTACTTGACTTCATGAGATTCTCTTCCCCTTAGCTTCTAATCCTTGCCAAAAATATCTTGTTCACATATTTTCTCCAAGTTTAATAAAGCTATTAAATCATAAATGATTGTTAAGTGGTATCTAAGCACAGTTTTTTTCTTTTGTTTTTTTTTTTAAACATTTTATTTATTCATTTGACAGACAAAGATCACAAGTAGGCAGAGAGGCAGGCAGAGAGAGAGGAAGGGAAGCAGGCTCCCTGCTGAGCAGAGAGCTCAATGCGGGGCTCAATCCCAGGACACTGAAATCATGACCTGAGCTGAAGGCAGAGGCTTTAACCCACTGAGATACCCAGGCACCCCTCTTTTGTTTTTTAACATATAATGTATTATTAGCCCCAGGAGTACAGGTCTGTGAGTCATCAGGCTTACACAATTCACAGCACTCACCATAGCACATACCCTCCCCAATGTCCATAACCCAACCACCTTCTCTATACCTCCCTTCCCCTGGCAACCCTCAGTTTGTTTTGTGAGATTAAGAGTCTCTTATGGCTTGTTTCCCTCCTGATCCCCTCTTGTTTCATTTTTTCTTTCCCTACCTCACAAACCCCCCACTTTGCCTCTCAAATTCCTCACATAAGAGAGATCATATGATAATCGTTTTTCTCTGATTGATGGAGAATTTTCATCAAGAAAGGATGCTGTACTTTGTCAAATGCTTTTTCAGCATCTATTGAGAGTATCATATGGTTCTTGTTCTTTCTTTTATTAATGTATTGTATTACATTGATTGATTTGTGGATGATGAACCAATCTTGCAGCTCAGGAATAAATCCCACTTGGTTATGGTGAATAATCCTTTTAACGTACTGTTGGATCCTATTGGCTAGTATTTTGGTGAGAATTTTCACATTTGTGTTCATCAAGGATATTGGTCTGTAATTCTCTTTTTTGATAGGGTCTTTGTCTGGTTTTGGGATCAAGGTAATGCTTACCTCGTGAAATGAGTTTGGATGTTTCCCTCCATTCCATTTTTTGGAACAGTTTCAGGAGAATAGGAATTAATTCTTTTTAAATGTTTGGTAGAATTCCCCTGGGAAGCTGTCTGGCCCTGGGATCTTGTTTTTTGGGAGATTTTTGATGCCTGCTTCAATCTGTTCAGGTTTTCTATTTCTTCTTGGTTCAGTTTTGGTAGTTTATATGTCTCTAGGAATGCATCCATTTATTCCAGATTGTCAAATTTGCTGGTGTGTAGTTCTCATAATATGTTCTTTTTTTTTTTTTAAAGATTTTATTTATTTATTTGACAGACAGAGGTCACAAGTAGGCAGAGAAGCAGGCAGAGAGAGAGGAGGAAGCAGGCTCCCCGCTGAGCAGAGAGCCTGATGCGGGGCTCGATCCCAGGACCCTGGGACCATGACCCGAGCCGAAGGCAGAGGCTTTAACCCACTGAGCCACCCAGGTGCCCCCTCATAATATGTTCTTAAAATTTTTAGTATTTCTTTGACGTTGGTTGTGATCTCTCCCCTTTTATATATGATTTTATTTATTTGGGTCCTTTCTCTTTTCTTTTTGATAAGTCTGACAAGGGGTTTATCAATCTTATTAAGTCTCTCAAAGAACCATAAGCACAATTTTTTTTAAGCAAATGCCAAGATAAATATAACAATACCATATGCCACTTATGTCATAATTCAGGATTCATTATTTTGCTGTAGTGAACATGCACGTTGTAGAGAATTACAGCATTACACAAACAATGAGTATAGTTAAAATATCTGTGAGGGTCTTGACATGGAATGCAATTCATCCGGGGTCCCAGGATATCCTCCAGATAAGAAAAAGCGGTTTCCCTGGTAAATTCCACCCATTAAGTACATCTTCGGGAGTCACAATAATTTGAGCATTCTGTTCAAAATGAGTGAAATCAAAATTATTTCTTCATATGTAACATAGACAATTTAACACTTCAATCTTTTACTAGCTCTTCTTTCCATCCCATAAATTCTGATTAGCAGAAATAAAAAGAATACCTACCCAGCTGCCTGATTAATCACTCCCTCTAGAAATCTATATTCTTATTCATTAGGAGCAGGTCGTTGTACTGAAACACAAGAGTTTCTGTGTTGTTTCAGATTTTATTTATTTACTTATTTATGGGGGAAGGGGCAGAGGGAGAGAGAGAATCTCAAGCAGACTCCCCACTGAGCACAGAGCCCAACACAGGGCTCACTCATGACCTAAGTGAAATCAAGAGTCAGACATTTAACTGGCTGAGCCACCAGGCACCCCATGAATGTTTCTGTTTTATTTGGCAATATAACAGCGTGTTCATATAGTACAGCTATAAAAGTATCCAGAGCACTCACATGCAGAGTGATGAGGGCAAAAATTGGCACAGAGATTTGAAGAAAGAAAGTGATCGTGGCCAAGATCTGGTGAGTTCTAAAGGAGAAAGTACCATTAACTTAGTATTTATAGTATTTTATATAACATAAAACATTTATATAACATAAAAAGTCCACCGGCTAGTGGGCTCTTATTTTATAATATTATGAATATTATGCCTGACCATTTTTGTGGAAAAAATATTGCAGTTCAAAGAATACAATCAGAAAGGATTACAAGGATTGTGCAACATGTACTATTGATAAGATTTGATATCAGGTTCCAAAAAAAATAGAACTCAAAAAATAAAATTCTACCCTTTTATTGATAGGGAAAAAAAAACTAAATGAACTCTTGTGAGGAACATCACAATACAATAAACATTTCATTTATGAAATTACAAAAACTAAGTAACAATTTTCTTTGTTCTATTACATGATTTACATCATGTTTATTTTTATTTTTTTAAAGATTTTATTTATTCTTTTGAGAGATATACAGAGACAGAGAGAGAGGAGAGTACAAGCAGGGGGAGAGGCAGAGGGAGAGGGAGAAGCAGACTACCCACTGAGCAGGGAGCGCTATGTGGGGCTCGATCCCAGGACCCTGGGATCATGACCTGAGTCTAAGGTAGATGCTTAACCATCTGAGCCACCCAGGTGCCCCAACATCATGTTATTTTTAGAAGAGGAGAATGATTTTAAAATATTTACTAGTACGAAAATGCACTACAGTATAATATCAGGAACAAAATTCACCCAAATTGACACTAACTTACCTATTAAAGACTAAGAATGTGTGCCCCATAAAAGCATGGTTTTGTGCCTGGTTTATTCACTGCTGAATCCCTAGTGTCCAAAGCACTGATTGAGAGATGCTTCTCTCTGGTGTTAAGCCAGAGAAGAAATCAAGGCCATTGCTTAGCCAGCCCCAGTCCTCAGGGACCTGAGCTTATTTCTCCTTCCCTCCCATTCCTCCTTCCCTTCCTTCCTCCCTTCTTTCTGCCCTCCCTTCCTTCCTTCATCACTCCTTCCTTCTGAAGTAGATACAAGGAAGAAGTATCTCAGGCTCGTGATCATAAAAATAATCTCTATTATAATCCAGATAAGATATAACTTTCATTTTGTTAAAGACAAATTAATCACATAAAAGGGTTTTAAGAATACACATACATTGTGTGACCTCTGATGCCTTCCTAAGACATCCATATTCTCCTTTCCCTGATCCCAGTCCTACCATGCAAGAGATTTTTCTAGTTGTTTTTGCTTTGTTTTTTGTTGTTGTTGTTTGTTTGTTTGTTTTTAATTTGGACCTTTTAAATTTTTTTTAAAGATTTTATTTATTTATTTGACAGGCAGAGATCACAAGTAAGCAGAGGCAGGCAGAGGTGGGGGAAGGGAAGCAGGCTCCCCGCTGAGCAGAGAGCCCAACTCGGGGCTCGATCCCAGAACTCTGGGACCATGACCTGAGCCAAAGGCAGAGGCCCTAACCCACTGAGCCACCCAGGCACCTTTAATTTGGACCCTTCAGTAAAAGTCATTCAAATAGTTTTATTTTTTTTCCATTTTATTTCTTTTCAGTGTTCCAGCACTCATTGTCTATGCACCACACCCAGTGCTCCATGCAACACATGCCCTCCATAATACCCACCACCAGGCTTACCCGACCCCTCAACCCCCTCCTCTCCAAAACCCTCAGTTTGTTTCTCAGAGTCCACAGTCTCCCATGGTTTGTCTCCCCCTCCAATTTCCCCAACTCACTTCTCCACTCCATCTCCCAGTGTCCTCCGTGTTATTCCTTATGCTCCACAAGTAAGTAAAACCATATGATACTTGATTCTCTGTGCTTCACTTATTTGACTCAACATAATCTCTTCCAGTCCTGTCCATGTTGATACAAAAGTTGGGTATTCATCCTTTCTGTTGGAGGCATAATACTCCATTGTATATACGGACCATATCCTCTTTATACATTCATCCATTGAAGGGCATCTTGGTTCTTTTCACAGTTTGGTGACTGTGGCCATTGCTGCTA
Organism: Neogale vison; assembly: GCF_020171115.1. Classification (NCBI taxonomy): domain Eukaryota; kingdom Metazoa; phylum Chordata; class Mammalia; order Carnivora; family Mustelidae; genus Neogale; species Neogale vison. The sequence goes on along the minus strand of NC_058091.1, from coordinate 68,458,181 downwards.
TGAACATGGGGGTACAGATGGCCCTTCTTTTCACTACATCTGTATCTTTGGGGTAAATACCCAGTAGGGCAATTGCGGGATCATAGGGAAGCTCTATTTTTAATTTCTTAAGGAATATCCACACTTTTCCAAAGTGACTGCACCAACTTGCATTCCCACCAACAGTGTCAGAGGGTTCCCCTTTCTCCACATCCTCTCCAACACATGTTGTTAACTATCTTGTTAATTTTGGCTGTTCTACCTGGTGTAAGGTGGTATCTCAATGTGGTTTTGATTTGAATTTTCCTGATGACAAATGATGATGAACATTTTTCACGTGTAAGTTAGCCATTTGTAAGTCTTCTTTGGAGAAGTATCTGTTCATGTCTTCTGTCCACTTTTTAATGTGATTATGTTTTGTGTGTGTTGAGTTTGAGGATTTCTTTATAGATCTTGGATATCAGCCCTTTGTATGTAGTGTAATTTGCAAATTATCTTTCATGTCATAAAACTAATCAAAGAGATTACTGCCTGTGTTCTCCTCTAAGATTTTGATAGACTCCTGCCTCACATTGAGGTCTTTTATCCATTTTGAGTTTATCTTTGTGTATGGTATAAGAGAATGTCAAGTTTCATTCTTCTACTTGTAGCTGTCCAATTTTCCCAGCACCATTTATTGAAGAGACTGTCTTTTTTCCACTATATAATTTTTTTCTGCTTTGTCAAAGATTACTTGACCATAGAGTTGAGGGTCCATATCTGGGCTCTCTGCTCTGTTCCACTGATCTACATGTCTGTTTTTGTGCCAGTATCATGCTGTCTTGGTGATCATATCTTTGTAGTAAAGCTTGAAATCAGGCAATGTGATACCCCCAGTTTTATTTTCCTTTTTCAACATTTCCTTAGCAATGCAGGGTCTCTTCTGGTTCCATACAAATTTTAGGATTGTCTGTTCAGCTTTTTGAAAAATGCCAGTGGAATTTTGATCGTGATGGCATTGAAAGTATAAATTGCTCCAGACAGTGTAGATATTTTAACAATGTTTATTCTTCAGATCCATGAGCATGGAATGGTCTTCCATCTTTTTGTATCTTCTTCAATTTCTTTCACAAATGTTTTGTAGTTCCTTGAGTACAGATCCTTTACCTCTTTAGTTAGGTTTATTCCCAGGTATCTTATGATTCTTGGTGCTATAGTGGAACCAGATTTCGTGTCCTAGAGGCAGAAAGACTCCCCAAGATCATAGAATCTAGAAAGACCTCAAGACTCCTGATTATTAAACTGGTGAATCATAATTTTATTTTTTTTAATATTTTTTTAAAGATTTTATTTATTTATTTGACAGAGAGAGATTACAAGTAGGCAGAGAGCCAGGTAGAGAGAGAAGGAGGAGGAAGCAGGCTCCCTGCTGAGCAGAGAGCCCGATGCGGGACTTGATCCCAGGACCCAGAGATCGTGACCTGAGCCGAAGGCAGTGGCTTAACCCACTGAGCCACCCAGGCACCATGGTGAATTGTAATTTTAGACAGGAGCTCTTGAGAGCAGCTAGGGGGAAGAGATTCCTTACCTACAGAGGAAAGTGCATCAGAATAACATTAGACCTATCCACAGAAACCTGGCAAGCCAGAAAGGGCTAGCAAGACATATTCAGGACACTAAATGAGAAGAACATGCAATCAAAAATACTTTATCCAGCAAGGCTGACATTCAAAATGAATGGAGAGATATAGAGCTTCCAAGACTGGCAAGGTATAAGAGTATGTGACCACCAAGCTCACATTACAAGAAATACTAGGGGGGAGTACTATAAGAGAAGAAAGAACCCAAGAGTGCCATAGAACAGAAATTTACAGAGACAATCTACAGAAACAAGGACTTCACAGGCAACATGATGTCAATAAAAATGTATCTTTCCATAATGGCTTTCAACGTGAACAGCCTAAATGCTCCTGTAAAATGGCACAGGGTTGCAGATTGGATAAAACAACAGGATCCGTCCATATGTTGTCTACAAGAGACCCATTTGGAATTTAGGGTTACATCCAGACTGAAAGTGAAGGGATGGAGAAGATCTTTCATGTCAATGGGGTAGCAATTCTCATATCTGATAAATTAGATTTTAAACTAAAGACTGTAGTCTGAGATAAAGAAGGACACTACATCATTCTTAAAAGGTCTCTCCACCAAGAAGATTTAACAATTGTAAATATTTATGCCCCCAATATGGGAGCAGCCAACTACATAAGACAACTGTTAGTCAAGATAAAGAGTCATATTGATATGAATACATTAATAGTAGGGGATCTTAACAAGCCACTCTTGGTAATAGACAGATCATCCAAGTAGAAAATCAATAAAGAAACAAGAGCAGTGAATGACACATTGGACCAGATAGACACCATAGATATATACAGAACATTCCACCCTAAAACAATAGAATACTCATTCTTCTCGAGTGCACATGGAACTTTCTCCAGAATAAACCACATACTGGGTCACAAATCAGGGTTCAACCAATACCAAAAGATTTAGATTATTCCCTGCATATTCTCAGACCATAATGCTTTCAAACTGGAGCTCAACCACAAGAAAAAGTTTGGATGGAATTCAAACACTTGGCAGCTAAAGACCACCTTCCTTAAGAATGTTTGGATCAACCAGGATATCAAAGAAGAACTTAAAGAATTCATGGAAACCAGTGAGAATGAAGACACTTTGGTCCAAAACCTATGGGATTCAGCAAAGGCCGTCCTAAGGGAGAAATACATAGCCATCCAAGCCTCCCTCAAAAAAACTGAAAAATCCAGAATATACCAGCTCTCTTTATACCTAAGAACTGGAGAATCAACAACAAATTAAGCCAACCCCGTACACAAGAAGGGAAATAATCAAGATTAGAGCAGAGGCCAATAAGATAGAAACTAGAGATACAGCAGAACACATCAATGAAACGAGAAGTTGGTTTTTGAAAGAATCAATAAGATCGATAAACCATAGGCCAAACTAATCCAAAAGAAAAGATAGAGGACCCAAATTAATAAAATTATGGATGAAAAGGGAGAGATCATGACTAACACCAAGGAAATAGAAACAATCATCAGAAATTATTATCAGCAGTTATATGCCAATAAGTTAAGCAACCTAGATAAAATGGATGCATTCCTGGAAAACTATAAAGTTATAAAACTGAATCAGGAAGAAATTGATACCCTGAATAGACCAATATCTAGTAACGAGATTGAAGCAGTGATCCAAAAACCTCCCAAAAATCAAGAGCCCAGGACCTGACAGATTCCCTGGAGAATTCTACCAAACATTCAAAGAAGAAATAAAACCCATTCTTCTGAAGCTGTTTCAAAAAATAGAAACAGGTGTGGCCTGGGTGGCTCAGTGGGTTAAGCCTCTGTCTTCAGCTCAGGTCATGATCTCAGGGTCCTGGGATCGAGCCCTGCATTGAGCTCTCTGCTCGGTGGGGAGCCTGCTTTCCCCTCTCTGCCTGCCTCTCGGCCTACTTGTGATCTGTCAAATAAATAAAAAACCTTTAAAAAAAATAGAAATAGAAGGGAAACTTCCAGACTCTTTATGAAACCAGTATTACCCTGATCCCCAACCAGGCAAAGACCCCACCAAAAAGGAGAATTTCAGACCAATATCCCTGATGAATACAGATGCCAAGATTCTCAACAAGATCCTAGCTAATAGGATCCAACAGCACATTAGAAAGATTATCCACCATGACCAGGTGGGATTTATCCATGGGATGCAGGGGTGGTTCAACATTCGCAAATTAATCAATGTGATAGAACAAATCAGTAAGAGAAGAGAGAAGAACGACATCGTCCTCTCAATTGATGCAGAAAAAGCATTTGACAAGAATCAGCATCTGTTCCTGATTAAAACGATTCAAAGTATAGGGATAGAGGGAACATTCCTCAACTTCATAAAATCTAACTATGAAAAGCCCACAGTGAATATCATCCTCAATGAAGCACTCAGTTAAGCTGGTGAAGATGAGCTACAGTCTTTTCTTTTACAGGGTAGGAGCAGAAACAGCCAAATCTGTCAATCATGTCTTAGCATCCCCAAATTTTCTGGATGATTTTCTTCTCTTTGTGGCTATAAAAGAGAGAAATGGTATTAGATAGGGTTCCTAGCTGGAGGGAGAAAGAGGCAATGGCTTCTGATATGAAGTCAAGATGGTAACCAAGTTCCCTTTTTCTCTGCAGCATTTCACAATTGTCTCATTAAAACTGAGATGTGAGTAACAGAAGTAAAGGCATGGAAACCAGTAATTTAAATACAGAAAGATCCGGGACGCTTGGGTGCCTCAGTTGGTTGAGCAGCTGCCTTCGGCTCAGGTCATGATCCCAGCGTCCTGGGATCGAGTCCCACATCGGGCTCCTTGCTCGGCAGGGAGCCTGCTTCTCCCTCTGCCTCTGCCTGCCTCTCTGTCTGCCTATGCTCGCTCTCTCTCCCTCTCTCTCTGACAAATAAATAAATAAATAAATAAATCTTTAAATAAATAAATAAATAAATAAATACAGAAAGATCCTTAAGATATAAAGGGGGATCATCTTTACAAACATTTGCTACAGAGGCAGTTAATACTGTTTTAATCCTTTAGAAGGAAAAGATTCAATTTGAGACATAGAATTTCCAGGTAGCTCTTCGTACCAAGGGTCCTGTCCGACAGTGCATTAATAAAAACACCTTTTTGACTAAAACAAACGACAACAAAAACTTAGAACTTCCAGAGTTTAGATTTTCATGTCTATAAAAGTGATCGATTCAGTAAGGTTTAATTTCTTTAGTTTAGCTCAGTTATAAAATATTACCTTGTCACGGGGAACACTGATGAATCATAATTTATCGTGAATAGCGCCTACCTTCTAATTGACCGTTTTGTGATTAATGGAGTTAGTTACAAGAGTGAAAAGTTACAACTCATTCAAAATTATTTCATCAAAATTATTTGGTCATGACTATAAAAAACTATCATAGCTCACATATTTGTTTCTAATTGTGCATCTGATTGTCTCTTAGAACACTGTTCAACTGGCCAAGGTTTTACACCGGTAATAAGGAGGAACAGACATGGTTTCTGCTTCACACTCTTTGTTCACACTTCACCCTTCTTTTTTTTTTTTTTTTTTTTTACACTTCACCCTTCTTTGAACCTCTGTTAGTCACCTAAGAGTTGAGGTACTCATGCCAGCTCTAACACATCCACAAGATTATTCTGAGAGGCAAAGACACATCAAAGTCCTCTGTAAGATTATGATGGGATCACAATAATTAACAAGACTGAGTCCTATAATGATCCTGACTGCTTACTATTATTGGTTAAGTTTGCAAAACTACTGTTGTGCAGTTAGACAAATGTCATCTACTTGGGGTACTGTGCTGGGAAACTGCTGGGGAGAGAACGGACCGGAGAAGACGCCTCGCCCCGGACAGCAGGTGCACACTCGCGGGGTGGTGGCCACACAACACAGGAGCCACGGAGCTCAGCCATGGGAGGGCAGGAGCAGCTCCAGGCTCTGACACAAGCTACAGGACCTCCGGGTTGGGGCTCTCTCCCAGATATGAAATGATAGTAAATGAGTTAAGAAATAAAGTGCTGGAAATAGCACATATAATTATTGACAGCATTTCCTCAAAGGCAGCAAGGATGGCCCATCAAACTAGAAAGCAAGAAACAGAAAAATCAGGTCTTTTATTTTAAAACTATTTTCTCTTAATACTGTGTGCCCAAGAAGAAGAAGGAGATACTGTACCCGAAAAAAGAACATGGTGTTAAAGAACAACGTTTCTGTCCTGCCCCCGCCCTGGATTCTTGCACATATCCTTTGCAAGACTGTTTGAAACAGCCTCCCTCTGTGAAAGGCAATGTCAGCTTGAGCAAAGCCAGTCTGAATGTGAGCAGAGGCAGTCTGAAGTTTAGCCAGTGTTCCTCTGGCTCTGGACTTGTGTGGGTATTCATCTCTTCCGACAGTTAATGCAGCTGAAGCCAAGAGAGGGTCAGATAATAATGATGCATGATAGTCCACGGCTCCTTGAATGCCTGCTGGACGGACAGAGCTATGTCACAGCAAGCTGCCACTAGTGAACTCTTTTTGACCTACAGCAACCGGCAATTTCATGTGGTTCAACCTGCCCTGGGGCTTCCTGTTCTCAGAAGTTGAGGACTGCGCGATGCTAGGCTGCAGAGAGCAAGTGGCATGCTCCCATGCTGGAAGCCCCCATTTCCTCAGAAGAAAAGTAGTAAAGGCTCGCTTGTTGCAGATTAACTCTTTCAAAAATAAAAAAAAGATTTTATTTCTTTATTTGTCAGAGAAAGAGCACAAGCAGGAGAAGCAGAAGGCAGAGCAGAGGGAGAAGCAAGCTCTGCACCGTGCAAGGAGCCCCATACGGGACTCGATCTCTTCCTGACCTGAGCCAAAGACAGAGGCTTACCCCACTGAGCCACCCAGGTGCCCCCAGATTGTTAACTTTCATTCTGATCCAGCTCTGCCAAAAGTTCACTGCATTCACCAACAAGAACTTCAAAAAATTCTCTTGGTTGATGTTATACACTGAATGTCTGTGCACACCCGCCCCCCACCCCCCCAATTCATAGGTTGAATCTTGACCCCAGTGTGATAATATTTGGGCATAGCCTTTGGGAGGTGATTAAGTCATTAGGGTGAGATCCTCACCAATGCGATGTCTGCTCTTATAAAAGACCCCAGAAATCACCCCTGCCCCTTCTACCCTGTGAGGACCTACTGAGAACTTGGTAGTTTGCAGCCGGAAGTTGGTTCTCACCAGACATGGAAACTGCAGGGGCCTGGCTCTTCGGCTTCCCTGCCTCCAGAACTTTGAGAAATGAATTTCTGTTGCTTATGAGCCACCAGGTCCACGGGATCCTGTTACAGCAGTCTGAACTGACCAACACAACCGGACTCCAAGTCAGGATGACTGCCCCCATGAAAACAAATCCAAGAGAAATGGATCAAAATCACTTGTTTCATTAATGAAGCTGTTGAAGAAACATGCATTTCAAAGGATATGATACAAAAATGAAACTGAAATGTCAGAAACTTACAGAGAATAAAGACAGATAAAAATAGAAAAGTGACAAGCTATGGTTCATTTATTGTTTTGCTGAGCAATATGAAGGTGCCACAAGAATTTACTATCATTCACCTTGTTCATTTTCAGTGAGCAAGGACATGGAAAAGCATGTCTGAGGCCCAAGGTAACTACTTATGGGTTCTGTCTAACAGAAGCCTTCCATCCCTCTGGGATCCCATCTGCTTGTCCCTTCCCCAAAGCCTGAGGCTCTCCAATCACGCCCGACTTCCAGTTTTGTTTTACTTCCTGGGTGAGCAGCAGCTGGCCAGAGAATTCTGCTCCCTTAGTCAGGCACCAGGAAAAGGAGTCTTTGTTTTATCCTTGCCTGACAACTCTAATTTCTGGGGTTTTCTCTGAAGCAGTTATAGAAGCCAGGTTGACACTAAGGGGTGGGATTGCATGATTTCTACTGAATGGTGACCAAATGGCCAGGAGAAATAATGGAGCGATAGAAGGTGGGCATTTTCTATTTCTCAAGGCCCAAGTTGACTCTTCAAGTCATGTCCTATCCTCTTTAGCACATGGTTCCTTTATTGCACAGATCTACTCTTGAAATTTCCTCAAGGTGGAAATAACTAAATTCTGTATGGTTCTACAACTAATTATTGTTAACTTGGATAACAGGAGTTTTTTTTCACTATAGTTATGAGTCCTGATGGTTTCGGGTTACGGTTAAGGGCATACACCCTGCAGCCAGAAGGCCTGGGTCTGAACCACTTTCTAGCTGTGTGGTTGTTAGCAGGTTATGTGCTGGTTTTCCTCATCTGTAAAATGGTGATAATGTGTACGAGGTCATTATTATTGCTCAGACCCATATGACAGAAGCCCCATTATGAGGCCAATGCCCAGTGTGTCTCTGAACCACATCTTTAACTCTTGCTGGTTGGAGGCCCACCTGTTAACTACTAACTAGTTAAAAGCACATCAGTTAATCCACATTTTCGACTTTCCCACTGTTCTCTTTCCACTCAGTCTTTCTTGTTTTCTCCCTTCTATGTCAATCTAGCCAGAATGGTTTCTCCTGAAATTGTTCAAGTCCATTTCTACTAGGTAACTTGATGGTTTTCCTTCCAACACTACCCTAGATTCTCCCTCTGATCAATAGCTCCCATCCTTGTTTCTTGCATTATTCTATTTTTTAAACTTCACACACATACAAAGACAAAACAAAAGAAAAACTTACCAACAAAGTGGATCACTCATACATTGCTATTGGGAACGGCAAATGGTACAGCCACTCTGGAAAACAGCTTGGCAGTTTCTTTTTTTTTTTTTTTTTTTTTAAAGATTTTATTTATTTATTTGTCAGAGAGAGAGCAAGGGAGAGCGAGCACAGGCAGACAGAGTGGAAGGCAGAGTCAGAGGGAGAAGCAGGCTCCCTGCGGAGCAAGGAGCCCGATGTGGAGCTCGATCCCAGGACGCTGGGATCATGACCTGAGCCGAAGGCAGCTGCTTAACCAACTGAGCCACCCAGGCGTCCCCAGCTTGGCAGTTTCTTAAAAAAACTCTCCACAGTCTAGGCCCCTCCAGGATGGCACAGTAGACCAGGGTTACTGTGCCTCCTGTATCTTCTTGTTTCCTGCTCTGGAAGAGGAGATGGGACAGTGTGGAGAGTTTAGAGACCCCAATGTGGGGACAAACTATGAGATGTTTCTTCCACTTCTTATGGACTGTACCAGTAACTAAAGCAACTATATGCTAAGACAGAGAAAAGAAACCTGAGGTTTTGTGTTTGTCTGCTTTGAGCACCCAGAATCCAAGTCGTATGCCATAGTTCTGCTAAATGGAATACATTTATATGGAAGATCAATTAATATGCAATATCTATTTCGGAGTTCTCACTCTTCTGAATCAACTAACCACAGTCTTGAAAGCTGTGTTAAGATAAATTCACTAGGGACACCTGGGTGGCTTTGTCATTTAAGCATCTGCCTTCGGCTCAGGTCATGACCCAGTGTCCTGGGATCGAGTCCCACATCATCGGGCTCCTTGCTCAGCGGGGAGCCTGCTTCAACTTCTGTTTGCCACTCTCCTTGCCTGTGCTCTCTCCCTCTCTCTCTCTCTCTGACAAATAAACAAATAAAAGCTAAAAAAAAAAAAAAAAAAAAGATAAATTCACTAGCTATAGGAATGAAAGTTGTAGGCAGACCTTAACTGTCACATGCAGTTTTTTTTCCGAATTAATAATGCTGCTTTACCTCAAGAATATGTTTTCTTCCAGAAACTTTGAGGTGGCATGCATATAGTCCAATGCTGCAGCTTCCATACTGGCCGATTGACAGTGCCTCTTCCTAATGGCTCCCCCGGTCCCTCGCCGTCATGTTCCAGATCCAGGTCCAGAGATTGGACCCAGCTCTTAGGAACGGACTCACCAGCAACCAAGTGACTCTGATTTTTATCAGACAAGTAAACAAAAGAGGCAAAAGAAAACTGGTAATAGTGATAGAACAGAAAACAATCGAGGAAATGAATAGAGCCCCAGGTTCCGAAAGCGTACAAAGGTATTAGAATTATGTTCAAATGAAATCTTTATCTACGTTGGCTTTAATTCTCTTAAAAGAAAAAAGAAAACTCTATCTGAATTCATCCAACAACTGATTTTGTGGCTGTCACTTTTGAATTATATAATCAAGTGACAACTAATTTGGTATTCAAATTTACCTTGAATGATGAAAACTTAAAAATGATTGCTTTTTTTGTATTTGTATTTGTCACATGATTGTTGAGCCACTGTCAACAAGAAATACACTTTGAGTTGTTTTATTAAATCCCAGGACCCTGAGATCATGATCTGAGCCGGAAGCAGACCAACTGAGCCACCCAGGCGCCCTGAAAGTTATAACTTTTCCTAATGAAGACTAAATAAGCAGGCTTTAGTTTCCCTTAATACTTTGGCAAAATATTTATTTCAATCTAAATATATTGTTTCTGAACCTTACTCGTCTGTGGGTTTATTTCATAAACTGAGGACACATAACAGTGATACCAAAGGAAAGACAACTACCATAGAAGTGGTCTTTTGATCATTCTTTTTTGATATGATTGTATGTAAATAGAGCTATCTGCCTCTTTATTTCTCATTTATTAATTATATTTAGTGAAAATTAATTGTCTAGGTAGTATTATTATCCATCTCCTTGTCAGCTAGGTTTGAGAGGATATGTTTAACATATTTAAATCTTGATAAATTAATAAAAAAATTAAAAATTAAAAAATTAAATAAAATAAAAATTAAAAATAGAATATTTCATTAAGGTATGATATTTAATATGTATTGCCTAAATCAAATTTCCTATGTAAAATAAATGGGTTATTTGGGGATGGGAGGAGCTAAGTATCACACAATCCAGCAGTTGTATTCCTAGGCATTTGTCCCAGAGAAATAAAGACTTAAAAAACCACTGTGAATGCTCATAGCAGCTTTATTTGTTATAACCATAAAATGGAAACAATCCAGGTGTCCTTAAATGAAAAACAGTTAAATAAGCTGTATATCCATACCAATGAGTGCTACTCATCAATATATAGAAATTAACTACCAATAATGCAACATGGATCTAAAGAGCATTAGGCCAAATGAGAAAAAACAATCCCCAAAGGGAACATACTATAGGATTCCCTTTATACAACATTCTTGAAATGATGAAATTATACAGATTAGTGCGGGAAAGAGGGGGGGGTGGGCATGGCCATAAAAAAGGAAGATGAAAGATGGGAACTGTTCTGTATCTTGACTCTATCCTGGTTTTGATACTGTGTTGTAGGGTTGCAAGATAATACCACGAGGGAAATCTGAGTATAGAGTAAACTTGGTCTCTGTATTATTTCCCTGTATTATTTCAACTGCATGTGAATCAGCAATTATAAGGGAAAACAAGTTTCAGAAAAATGATTTGTGAATTTTTTTTGCCCTTTTTATTTTCCTTTTGGATTAATTTGCATATCATATATATGATACCTTTTATTTATTGTTATATTCTACATTCAGTTTCATGTTTTTAAAAGGTTCCTTCAAAGCTGGGCATCTTTGTTACATTAGAGGCATACAAATATATAACCATACAAACACACAGTGATTTCCCATGATGGTTTTGACCTACCTTTTAAACTCAGTGTTCCTTTACCTTTACTCACATTTTAAACATTTTTGTCATCTATTTTAGTACTTGCAAAATCATAGAATGAGGAAGGGGCAAAGTTGGTTTCGTGCAAAGTGTCAGCGTATATTAAAAGAAACGTGTTCGGGAGTGAAAGCAGAAACCGCTCACCAGAGAGCCTGGAATCTGCGTTGACAGCGCTGGTGATCCCGAGCCACGTCAGACCCCCAGTAGTGTCCTTGGGAACCCGGCCACTGCGCCCCAGCTGGGAGCCGCAGGATCGACCGCTCTCGTGCTTTAATAGTGGCCTCGCGCGGCAGCGGCTGAAACTGCAGGTGTTCAGCGGCAAACCTCGCTACTGGGCTGAGCACAGGTGCACCGGGTCAGGGTCACACTCAGTTCTCCTTCTGCCTTGGGAAGTGCGTGGGTAGGGAGCTGCACAACCGGCCACTCCTGCTCGCATGCACTGAACCACCCTCTGGAGTGTTCACAAGAAAAGGACTTCGGGAGAGGAGGGCAACAAAGAGTTCATGGGATTTGTGAAGGCTCAATTCTGGCAATCAATGCCAGACAGTTTTCCAAAACGGTTGTAGCTGCAATCATCCCTATCTCCATCACCTTTTAAATTTTTTTTCGTTTTGGTAGTGTGAAAGGGCATCCCATCTTGGGTTATTTTGCCCCTTCTGCCCCTTATTCTGCCCCTTACTCCTATTCCTCCCCATCTCACTAAAAGGCACCATCAAACACCACACCCTCAAGTCAAAATCTCTGATCACCCTAAACTCCTCTCTCCCCTGCCTTCTCCTGAACAGGTCCTGTTGGTTCCGCTTCCAAACACATCTTCTTCACTTCATCTCCACCACTACCTTCGTGGTCCAAACTACTGTCTCTCAAAGCTCCCATAAATCCTCCGTCCCTGCTAATCTGCAGCCCCTCTCAAGTGCACAAGCAGAGACAATGATCTTCCTGAAAAATAAATCAAATTCCGGAATCCCCTGCTGAAAAGCTTGCTCCCCCCTACCTCCTCTGTTTACTAGATTTCAGCCGCGTGGGCCTCAGTGTCATCTCTGACCATGCAAGACCTTTTGGACGTGCTAGGGAAGGCTCTCCCTCAAGATGACTGCCTCATTCTCAGCCTTTAGGTCTCAGTTCAAAAGCCTCCTCTCCCTGGAAAGGCCTTATCTAAATTAGGACCCCACACCAAGTTACTCAGTCACTTACTCTCCCGTATCACCACATTTTCCCTTCAATGGCAAGTCTGTAGGACAATGGGAGAGCCTGGTATTTATTTACAGTTTGTCTATTCCACTGGAATCTAAGTTCCATAAAAGCAGAGATTGTTTATTTGGATCACAGCTAAATTCCTAGTGCCTCCCAGAGGGGTCAGTTCAGAGAAGTCATTCAATAGATATTTTAAAATTAATATATAGATAAAACCATTTATTTATTTATTTTTTTGAAGTGTAAATGTGTCTACTACAGCAGGAAAACACATCAGGAGATATGAGAATGACACAGAGAAATTCACTCATTTTAAGCAACAGCATGGATTTCACACGAAATCAGATGAACCCGTTCCCTAGAATACAAGAAACAGTCCTGTGGACTCACTTGCTCTGGGAATGGAATACATCTACCTGAAATATGTTAAAAAGCAAAAACAAAATCAAAACAGGTGGTAGAAATGAAATAGGGAGATTAGGGAAATGGATAATGTTATACTAAGCACAGTTTATAAATCCAGATCCTAATTCAAAGTATGTCACAAAAATGGAAGTCTAATGTTATGCCTCTTACACAAACAAAACTTCTACAAGAGCTGAGAGTTTTTGCATGATGGGAGGCAAGAATTATGCCTTTTGAAGGAGAACAAAAATCTTAGGACAGAGAGACAGCATGCCTTTTAAAAACTGATTTCACAGTTATTCTATACATTTTGAGTAATCTTTATATAACTTTTAAGCATATCAAATTTATTTCCCTGTTAATAAACAAAAGGTAGATTCACAGAATTAGTGCACTTAAAAAGTAAACAAAGGAAACAGGAGACTTAGAGTCAATAATCCCTTCATGGCCAGGTTGGATCACCTCAAAACACAAACTTTTGCTGATTTTCAACTGCTCTTCTCATACTTAATGTTGCAAATATGGCTGGTCTAGCAGGTCAGCTTTTTAGGACAGCCCAACACAGGATTATCCAAAAATACGTTGAGACCGTCAGGATGCTGGTATACAGTCCGTGGAGGTTTGTGTGTAATATTAAGAAAACCGCTTTAACTCTGATGTTCAAGGCCAGGAGCACCCATCTCCCAGTGGGTATTGATCCAGGATTCTTAAGGCTAGATTTCATTAGGTAAGAGCGAAGTCCGTTCCTCCTCCGTGCCCAGAATATTTTGGAGTTTAGATCTGCGTTGAAAGAAAAAAGAGGAGAACCTTAATATGTCTCATCTTAAAAAAAAACAACAACCCCAGTACTGACATCTCTACTTTTCCCACTAAATGCATCTATCAAGTAATAAGGCTTTGGGTGCCCAGAAATCTGCTGACTGGAAGAACAGATACAGAATGGTTATTTTTTTTTCCACTCCCACAGGCAGACTTTAAAAGGGGAAAAAAAAGCTCAAGAGTTGACCATACCTTCTTCTCCGTGAGTGTTCCCACAGATAAAACAAGCCCATCGTTAGTCCCTTGAACACAATTAAAGAAACGGGTTAATGTCAAGTCTCCAAGTCGCACATCTCCACAAATGCAAGGAGGATGAAAACGGAAGACTGATTACTCACACTTGTCAGAGCCCAAAGACCTTGGACAGCAGCTGCCCACTCAAAACCAATTTTCTCATACAGAAATCCACCCAGTGTCGGTCCTATAAAAGCACTAACAATGAAAAGGAGAAAGAGTATTAAATAGTGTTTTAAAAAAAATTAAAAAAAGAATTACTTCCTAAAGGCAGCACAATCATACATCTTCATTAAATTGGAACTGTAAGGGGGTGTCTGGGTGACTCAGTCAGTTAAGCGTCTGCCTTCGGCTCAGGTCATGATCCCAGGATTCTGGGATAGAGTCCAGCATCAGGCTCCTTGCTGGGCAGGAAGCCTGCTTCTCCCCCTGCCTGCTGCTCCCCGGCTTGTGCATGTGCTCTCTCTCTCTCTCTGATAAATAAATAAATAAATAAATAAATAAATAAAATCCTGATAAATACATAAATAAATTGGAACTGTAAGTACTAAAGACAAAAGCCAATTCTTGGACAGAGCACTGGGTGTGAAAAAACAGTCATATCTTGGGGTACCTGGGTGGCTCAGTGGGTTAAAACCTCTGCCTTCGGCTCAGGTCCTGATCCCAGGGTCCTGGGATCGAACCCCACATCGGGCTCTCTGCTCAGCAGGAAGGCTGCTTCCCCCTCTCTCTCTGCCTGCCTCTCTGCCTACTTGTGATCTCTGTCTGTCAAATAAATAAATAAAATCTTAAAAAAAAAAAAAAATTATAGGGGGCCTGGGTGGCTCAGTGGGTTAAAGCCTCTGCCTTTGGCTCTGGTCATGATCCCAGGGTCCTGGGATCGAGCCCCGCATCGGGCTCTCTGCTCAGCAGGGAGCCTGCTTCCTCCTCTCTGTCTGCCTGCCTCTCTGCCTACTTGTGATCTCTGTCAAGTAAATAAATAAAATATTTAAAAAAATTATATCTGATAATGACGACATTCACAAATTTTAAACAATTCTAAAATTATAGTAACTGATTCTAAAAAACTGGTGCCTTACACAAGAATGTTAAAAAGGAGACACACCCTCAAAAGAATCTTTATATTATTCTCTCTATCCTTCTCAGTATTCGTATTGAAAAGAACTTAATTTGGTATACATTTATTGAGATACACTACCATGTCAGTGCATAGTCATCCCTCAGGGATAGCAAAGAGTCAAAAATAGAAGAGTAAATGAAGAAATGAAGACATTTTTAAAACTTGAGACATGCTCCTGTTAGAGGAACTTGGAAAGATCACTTTAAAAAGACAGAACGGGGGCGCCTGGGTGGCTCAGTGTGTTAAAGCCTCTGCCTTCAGCTCAGGTCATGACCTCAGTGTCCTGGGATCAAGCCCTGCATCGGGCTCTCTGCTCAGCGGGGAGCCTGCTTCCCTCTCTCTCCGCTTGCCTCTCTGCCTACTTGTGATCTCTCTCTGTCAAATAAATAAAATCTTAAAAAAGTAATATAAATAAATAAATAAATAAATAAATAAGACAGAACATGGGACTATTTTGATGAGCTTTTACAACCGCTGGCAAAACCACACTGATCTTAGAGGCAGAGCGTGTGGGTTAAGACTCCACCTCTGGTCTAAATGAATTAGGTGCCTTTCGGCAACTCATCGGACTCCTCGGTCTCAGTTTCTTCATGGAAGTGGAGATAGCATTTTCCATCTGGCGGGTATAAATGAAAGGGCTACTCACCCAACTGACCACATTGCGCTGGAGAGACCCGACACGAGTCCCACGGTACTTAATCCCTCCTCAAAGCCATTTTCACTGCAGAGACAGAAGAATAGATCTGTTATGAAAAGGGAAACCTCCACGAAGAAAGCAAATAGTATGTGACAGATAAGTTAAAATAGACCGGAAATGATCTGAACAAAAGCAACAGACAGAACACTCCATTTCTAAGATGAAAAGCTAATCCAGTTTGAAGGAATTTTTATATTTATGTTGACTCCATGGTTTTCTAAAAATAATTTTATTGCATATATAAAGCATGATATCGAGTCATGACCCATTTGCATGAAGTCTCATAAAAACATAATTAACGGAGAAATTCTTAAAATGAGATGAACGTGCAAAGAGAGTAACGGGAAACTTTTAGAAAACCCAGAGGCAGCTCCTTATTGCTTGGCGAATAGTTGACTTGAGCCAACAGAGTTCACATTCTTCTCCTTGCTCCCTTGCTGTTCTCATCATGCTTCCTAAACAAAAGACTGGTGGCCTGGTGACAAATGCCTACTGTGATACTAGGATTTATAATAAGAAATATATATTTGGTCTTCCTCCTGTTTCTGGCATACAGCCACCCCAACACCCTTGGAAATTCCTAAGTGAGGAAAGCAATTTCAAGTGCCTTTGGTCATGTTAATAAGGTGAGCCTTAGGGGCTGGTTAGCCAAGAGAGTCAAGCATGTGATTAGAGGGTTAGAACCTTCCATCCCACTCCTGGAAGCCCCCACCTTTGAGGAGGGGAGAGGGGCTAGAGGTTGACTCCATGGCCAATGGCCATCGATATAATCAACTGTGGATATGTATGATATGTCCCTAAAAACCCAAAAGGAGAGGGTGAGAGAGTTTCCAGGTTGGTGAACCAGAACCCTTCCATATGCCAGTGTGCAGGACCCCAAACCCAACAGGGACAGAAGCTCCTTTGATCAGGGCTTTACCCTGCATGTCTTTTCATCTGGCTGTTGATTCACATCCTTTAATCTCTTTCATAATAAACCAGTAAATTCTAATGAGTACACTGGTTTCCTGAGCTCTGTGAATCACTCTAGCAAATGAATTGAACTTAGGAAGTTTTCATGGGAACCTCTGATTTACAGGCCAGTCAGAAGCACATTTAACAACCTGGACTTGGAATTAGCAGCCGCAGCACACGGCCATCTGCAGGACGGAGTCCTTCACCTCAGCATGTGACCTTCTCTTCAGGTAGATAGCGTCAGAATCGAGTTGCACTGCAGGACACCTAACTGGTTCTGGAGAGCTGCTAGGTGATGTGAGACCACCACCACAAGCCCCCAACACACTGGAAATGGTACTAGAATCATTTTACCTGGTGATCGTATGCCCTTGTGGGGACCTTCTCCATGAGGAGGAAACAATGCTGAGGCCTTTCCATTGTGGTCTGGCTTTTCAAAATTCTGTGGGTTTCTAGGCATAAACCAAGCCAAGCCTCTACCCACAGCTCATGCGACCTATCACTGTGTTAACATTACCATAAGTTGTCATCTATAGTATGGCATACGCTATAGCACAATATTGTGTGACATAAAATCATCAAGATTTGGTCTTCTGAAAAAAACCTCCAACATCCTAGAACACTGAGAAATTCAAGAAAGCGTATGACGCTCCCTACTATTCACGACCCGGCTTCTCAAGCACAGAAGGGACTTACTAGGCACAACTGAGGATCTCCGGGATGGTTGGAATTATGCTCATTCCAGCAGAGACACCGTTCAGGACCAGGATGAGCACCAGCAGCCAGAGCTGACTGCAAAAGGGTTTTGGAGAAAGAAACAAAACCAAGCAACATTAGCATGTGGACAGGCACAAAGCCTCCTAGTAGGGAGGGCAGGCTGAATCCCAGAGCGGCTTGTTTCACAGATGATGTGACCAGTCTGCTTCATTGCCATTTTATCCCACTTCTTTCAGTGACAGCACCCTTACAGCCGGGGGGGGGGGGGGGGGGGGGGGGGTAGTAGGAGGTGGGTGGTGGGTGGGTGGGGTGGATATCAATTCACCACGATATCTCAATTTCTTCCGTCACACATATCCCATGCCAGGAGTCAGCATGATAAGAGATTATCACTGTATCTAATCTTGTCAAAATTGGCTAAATGTTCATGTTGCTCCTTCAATCACTTGGGTTTTGAAATTCAATTGACTGGGAAAAAAATGGCCTAGAAAGGAAGTGGTAAAGGAAGAGACAGGAAACTAATTTTGTTCCACTTCCCACACTGTGCCATTTACTTAATATCCATTTCCCCACTGAATCCTTGCAGCATTATCCTGCCAAGAAGCACACACTGTGATCAGATAAGAAAACCAAGGCTCTTGGAAGCTAAACGATTTGCTGGAGTTCCCATTATCTAGTAAATGGCAAAGGCTGGATGTAAACCCAAGTCTGAAGGACCCTGAAATACTTGCTTGTTCCCTGTCACGCTTTATCCCAGGACTACCTGAAAACCTCTAAGCTCCCTGTATTTCAGCAAGTAAATTACATGTAAGAGGCTCTAGTGAGCAGCTACTATGTGCTAAGAATGAGACAGAAACTAAAGAAAGATAATGATCCCAACCTTAAGGCTCAAGAAGGAAGAGAAAAAAACAAAAACATATTGTAAGAACTATGAGCTAAAAGTAGGTAGCAACAAACACTATTTTTAAAATAAAGTACAAACAAGCGTGCAATTAAAATGCAAAGGGAGGAGCTTTTTTCCTCACTCGATATAGATTTTAGGCTTTTCTTTTGGCTAGCTCCTAGCAATGTAAAATACTGCCAGTCTAACAAACAATTCACTGGAGTCCTAAATCAAGGTCATTATTGAAGTACTAAAGTTCAAAATATGAAGCTATGCCCTCATCCCACCAAAAAATTTCTTTAATAATTCTTAACGCTATTCAGCCAAAAATATAGAAAAAGGAAAAACGTTACCTTTTAATGTGCAAGATTGGGATGGGTCCTAAGAGCATGTAGCATACTGCCGTGATGATGTTTCCCCAGACCAGAAACCATTTCCTTAGATGCTGGTAAAGAGAATGAGAGTCCAAAAAAACTCTAAGAGGTAAAGTTCCTCCATAAAGAAAGCATATGCAAAAAAACACCACAAAACAAACAAACAAACAAACAAAAAAACATTGAAGAATACAAGCCATGACATGAACAAGATCTAAATACACTGAAGAAAACAAAACTTTACATTTAAGAGAAAATAGGTAGATAATAAACAGAAAAGCAAGGACAATATACCCCTAGTTTCCTAGGAAAAGGATTCCTTGGGAAGGGAGCATATTATAGATTTTGCACATGATGAACAATTCAAAAAATAACAATTTAAAAAGCAGTTCCCAAAAGGAACCATCTGGTAGATGCAATACATATTCACATTATTTTAAAAGTACCCAACAGAATTATTCCTTTTAAATTACTTGAGCACAGGCAGAAAATTCTAGCGGCAAAGTATCTGCTCAGTGAGAGAAGAGGGTCTTAAAACCGAGCTCCAAATATTGTTTAAGAACCTTGCTTTTTGTCATTCAGATTACCTAGCAATTTCCATGTAAGTTAAGTCTTGATAAATATTTATGTAAGCTTAATGAGGAGGGGACATGCTAAATAAATAAATAAATATATAAGCAAGCACTAAAATCACAGAAGCTGGAGATTTGGTTATCAGTACTTACTAGCACTGTATACCAATCATCTGAACTGAATGGTTTAGACCTAGGCAAAGGAGAACAGAAGGGATTTTCTACCCGGATGGCCACAGGACAACCAATGTACATTTATATGGCCACAGGACAATCAATGTATATTTACGTAGCCAATCCCTTCATTCCCATGAAAACCTGAATTGTCTCCACTCAATCTTCCCTAGTCCTAACTACTTCTTCCACTCTGCCCTAATTTTTAAGGCCAATCCATGTTATTTTGCATCAAGGGACTTTTTTCCTTTAAAAAGTCAAATCTAATAGTTTGTCAACAGCTTCAGTGCAGACCCCATTTTCCTTCAGAAGAAGCAATTAAAAGTGAATTTTCTCAGAGTGACAGGTTGGAAGACACTGGAACCTTGCCATCAACTCCAAAAATTGAATACAGTAGAATTTAAATATTCTCGCCCCCCCCAAAAAATTAAAAGATAATATAGAGGTGATGGGTTATTAATTAACCAGATGGATTTGCATCTTTCACAATGTATTCGGATCCCAAATCACCATGGTGTACACTTTAAATATCTTACCATTTTATTTCTCAATTATATATTAATAAGCTGAAATTTTTTTAATTGAGTATCAATTCTAATCAATGGACCTCTAGAGTTCCAGAAGTACAGTTGGAAAGCCACTGGCCTAAATACACAAAAGCGATTATTAAATGAAGATTCAATGTACGTACTGGTATTTTATCACTCAGCAGACCAAACAATGGTGAAGAAATGGAGTAGGATAGGGCCAAGCCCAGGAATACCAGTCCCACATAACCGGCTGGTAAATTAAACTGTAAAAAAAAATTTCATATTAGAGTTATGTCATATTAGAGTTTAAGTCATTTTTAAAATAAACATAAATCTTTTCTAGCCATCTCTTCAGTTCTTGTTATCTATCATGAGCCCACTACTACCACTAAGCATCTTTCCTGATTTTGACTGACTTGTGTAAACGGGCTCCTTTCTCTATAAGGGGAAGAAAAAAACCTAGCCAGAGGTCAAAAGTCCTAGATGTCTTACTCTGTAGCATTTGATTTTAAACATATAATTTTGCTTCTATGAATCATAACATTTTTTTTTTACCTGTAAACCAGAGCTTCAAAAACTTTAGTGTGCATTAGAGAACTACTCAGAGTACTTTGAAGAGGTTCTTAGTTGGAAACAAGTATTAACGTGCCTTGATTTAAGGGATTAAAAAAAAAAAAAGAGGTTCTTAGACTTTAGCCCTAAAATTTCTGATTCAAAAGGTATGGGATAGGGCCAGAGAATTTGCATTTCTTACTTTTTTTTTTAAGTAGGCTTCACACCCAGCATGGGGCCCAACATGGGGCTTGAACTCACCACCCTGAGATCAAGACCTGAGCTGAGATCAAGAGTGGGACACCTAACCTTCTGAGCCACCCAGGTGCCCTAAGAATTTGCATTTCTAAAAAGCCACCAAGTGATGCTGACTGCCCATAGACTAAAATGCACTGGTGTAAAAAACACTGAGGATAACATCTATCCCATTTATTTCAAAGGGCTGTTAATATCTAATTAAAGAATTGATGGTGTGATGCATTACAAAAGGCTTTTAAAACAGTAAGCTACCACACAACCCTGATACTGTTATTAGCATGATACAAACATCTTTTTTGATTCATTGAGGTGTTCCTGTTTACCTTAATTTCCTTAACTAATTTTCTTAAGCAAGCTCATGAGATTTATATATGAGTCCATATATGTTTCAACAATTTTTACAACTATTTAGTCCTTTTAGATAGTAGTATGAAGGGGGCACGTGGGTGGCTCAGTTGGTTAAGCAACTGCCTTGGGCTCAGGTCATGATCCCAAGGTCCTGGAATGGAGCCCCACATCGGGTTCCCTGCTCAGTGGGGAGCCTGCTTCACCTCCCTCTGCTGCTCTGCCTGCTTATACTCTCTAGCTCTCACTGTCAAATACATAAATAAAAATCTTAAAAAAAAAAAAAAAAGATACTAGTAGGAAGAAAAAAAGCCAGCGGTGTCTTCTGATTTTTATAACTGGGGGAGACAGGGTGGAAATGTCCTCTACCCTAAAAGGCTAGGTGACGAATGACAGGGCAATAAGCTGCCAGTTCAAACAGCTGGTGAGAAGTTAGAAGAAGGGCAACAGGATAAAAATCTTTTGATAGAAAAAATAGGAAAACGTAAAGATATATCTAACAAATCTAACAAATTTGATTTATCTAACAATGTATCTATCTAACAAATGTATTTGGAAAATAATATTTATAAAGATTTTTGATAAAATACACATGAGCAACTTGGATTTACCACAGATTGGTTACAATATTTTCCCCTTGTTCAGGCAGAAATTCTTCAGATGATAGAAAAATGACTCTTGAAGAGATACACTGTTGATGACACGAATGGCATGTGTCATCATAAACACAAAATATGTTTCTTATTACCTCACAGATGCTCAAGCAAGATACTATCTTATTTCCTAAACGTTAGGTCAGACACTAAAATCACAGTCTCCATGTTTATCTTTTTGCCTATCTCACATACCCCAAACTCTCTCTAGTGACTTCGAGGAATTGTGTGTCTGGTAACTGTGCTTTTTGAATTCCCAAACGTCACATATAGTCAGTGTGGGATGCAATTAGAGTTCCGCCTTTATAAACACTTATTAATTCTTCAGTATAATTAACTACCAGACTTAGAAGTGTACTTTATCACATTATTAATAATCTCTTTTCCAGAAATAACTAAGAGAAAATTTCTACAACATCCAACTTTTAAATTCAATATTTATTTTCCAGCACTCAAAAAAAAAAAAAAAAACCAAAAAAACGTGAGAGAGACTCTTGATTCCTCTCTACCATCCCAGATTAATATATTCCATCGTCATTTCATTGCATGTATGTAATAGCCTAAAAAGAAGAAGGGATCGTTAGAGAAGAACATCAAATGAGCTACAGAGTACCCCAAATGTCTCATTGGAATTCAAATAGGTAGAGGAAAATATCCTTGTTAAGTAGCCAGATCTTAACAACTCGATGACTCGAGCAAGACCTTGAAAAGGAGACCAGTATTCGGGCCACTTAGTGAAAAGCTTCTTTGGTTCATCCTGAATCAGACCCCCAGTCAAGGGCAGGTACGGGCTACCCGTGGGTGCAGTTCTCACCCTGTGCAGTTCTCACGGCCACTCAGAGCTCATGCCACAAAACAGAACCCAAGAGCAAGCGAACACACCCACCTTCTACAGTGCTGAGCTCTTTGACAATCAGGCTACCTACCTTCTCCAGAACAAAGAGAGAAAGAGTAGGATCAAGGAAGCCAAAACATGAGCTGAGCGAGTTGATGACGAAGGCTATGAGCGCGACCTTGGGTAGAGTGATCAGTTTCCAGAACGAGTGTTTGCCTGGATCAGAGTCTTTGGGTAAAAATTTGAAGAAGGAAAAAAAAATCAGAGTAGTTCACAATGTCAACCTGTTTTGAAAAGTAAAATTGGTAAGGCCACCTTTATTTGGTAATCAAAATAACTGCACCTCTGAGTTTGCTTAAAATTACCGATTATCTATATTGCATATAAATTATTCAAACCTAGGAGCCACAATTGAGTTTTCTTAAAAACAATTTCTCAGATTCATAAAGAATCAACTGGAAGCAGAGTGTGAGGAGAAGAGAGGGTCTTAGGTTATAGGTTATAACTGAGAAGCAAGTGAGGCCTTCCCCAGACGGGACGGAGAATATGTAAAGTTAGATTTGGTGCAGGGGAAAAGCCAGAAGCTTTATTAAGGAGCAATGTGTATGCTGAGAAGGAATCTACGTTCACCAAAGAGCACAAGACAATTTTTTTTTTTTTCTGATGGCAAAGAAAATTGAGATTGAGAAGATTGAGAGGCATGCTACTGAATCACACATAAATTAGGTCAACTGCGCTGACCTCAGTTCCAGTATCCCCTTGCAGGACCTCAGCTTCTTCACTGTTCCCAGCAACAGGAATGGTTATTTCCAAGCCTCCAGTCACATGCTCTGACTCCTTTCTTTTTCTCCTGCTAATTTTTCAAATTCTATCCACTCCGTAAGGCCTGGTTCTGGCCCACAAATTTTACCTTTCTCTGTTTCCTACCGCACTTCTGGAATCTACCATACCTTTTAGCACCTAACTACAATTTTTTTATTATTGTTTACTATTGTTTGGTGATTTTCCTATCATCCTGTTAATTTACTGAGCAAAATCTTTGCAAAATGCTGGGCAGATAAAGGCAAAAAAGACAGAGTCAAGCCCTGACCTCACAAAGAAGTTACAGGAGGGAGAGGAGAGAGCTAGGATGTAACTAGGAGGGAAACTTTCAGAGCATATGAGAGGATTACCTTAAACAAACAAACAAAAACAGGGAAGGCTGTATAAAGAAAGCTTCCTGAAAGTACTGATACCTAAGTTGATGCCCAAAGCATGAGCTTAAGATGAGGAAGCCAAGGATGAGGAAAAAATAAGCCAGGCACATTATTCCAGGAATGGCAATTTCTAAGACTCAAAAATCAGGAAAACTATTCTGTGTTTGAAGAAATGAAGGGCGAGAAGCAAAGCTAGTGGATAGAGAAGGGCATAGGGGACACCAACAGCATGGAGAGAGATCATACTGCAGAAGCATGTTTGTGCAAGACTCTGGAAAACACGCTTAGAAGCCTGAGAAATCACTAGGGAATCCAAACAAAGGGTAGGAATCAGATCTGTGGTTTGAAGAAACCTCTCTGTGGCCTTGTGGAGAATGGAGACAAGGGGACCGGTCAGGAGGCAGCCACAGTGCTGGGGCAGAGATGATATTGGCCAGGTGTGGCCAAGGAAGCTCCTTGAGGGTGAGGATCAGCACTTGTATATCCTTGTTTCTCCAAAAACACCTGTCATGGTTCTTTACTTAATTTTTGGTTGGAGAACAAGGATCCAGTATGGAGAAAAATAACAAAAAAAAAGTACAAAGAATGGTTCAAGTATTTTGAGTGTTACATTTAGAACTTGGTCAAGATCCAAGGGATAAAGTTAAACCATGATGTTAATTTCTTATTTATTAGCTAAAAAGTCAATGGCAAACCAAATGTGAGCACAGTCTAGGACACTCGGACACTCAACTATAGACGGTGTGCAGTGAGACTCAGAGAGAGGACAAACACCACCATGTGGCTCAGGGTAACAGGGCCAGCAGGGAGAGACTTCATTTGGTGTGGACTTTGAATGGTTTATTAAAGAGATTCATTAGTCACCATTGACATATAAATTATAGATCCATTTTAGTTGGTTATATTTATTTGCATATAAAAGGTATTATTGGATTTCTGGTATAAGATAAACTATTATGGCAGAAATGATTGCCTTCTCTAAATCCAAAGCAGGGAAAAATGAGAAATCACAATGAGAATATGTAAGAGCGTCCAAAGAAGCAAACACATAATGAGTTTAATTAAACTGTGGCAGGAGGCCAAACAATGAAAACCTAGCGTGATACCTGCTTCATGAGACACATGGCAGAATCTCCGGGGGAGCTTTCCTAAGCTACTCAGGTACTCTCTCTGCTCCCCACAATTCTGACCTATTCTTTTAGAGGGACATGACCCCCTGGTTGATGATGTTGCCACAGGAAGCTACTGTTAGAGGTGTTACTTGCACAGCATTTAGCTGGATGATCGAGAAGGTTGAGAAAGACTTCCCAGAAGAGGTAATACAGAGTAAGTTTTGAAGGATGAGGAGGGATCAGAGCAGATGGGAAGGGGAGAGATTTCAGACCATGTGACTCCTCTACTGCAATCTCATAACAGCTCCTCATGGCTTTCAAGATAAAGCTCACATTTCACAGATTTAGGGATTTTTAATAAAAGGATTAGCACGTCCATGACTGTTTTAGAAATATTTCATGAGAGCAGTACAGAAGAGAGGACTTGGTGAACAGATACAAAGGATAAGAGAGAGAGAGAGACTAAAGTTGACTCTTAACCCCAAAACTAGAACCACATTGTCTGTGAGTCCAGAAAGAGGTAAAGGAGTGGGGTAGAATTTACAGGGCACCAAATTCTGCCAATATCATCAAAATAAAAGAAAATTTCATTTTCTAGCTTCTATCCATAAGTTCTCCAAAAGCATTAATTTTAATAAGTACTCCTTCACGGGAACCCCTAAATCTATATTTATAGTCTTAACATTATCAATCTCAGAATTTTTTTTTTTTAAAGATTTTATTTTATTTATTTGACAGAGAAAGATCACAAGCAGGCAAAGAGAGAGAGAGGAGGAAGCAGGCTCCCTGCGGAGCAGAGAGCCCGATGCGGGACTCGATCCCAGGACCCTGAGATCATGACCCGAGCCGAAGGCAGCGGCTTAACCCACTGAGCCACCCAGGCGCCCATCTCAGAATTTTTTTTTAATACCAGCTTTTTTCCATTCAATCTAAATAGAAGATCCCCATAGAACAGTAACGTTGCCATACCCTTTTGTTCACGAAAATATAGCTAAGTTCAGTTAACTAGCCCCTGCCTAGTAAATGTCATTCCGTAGGGTTTGTAGAGAAAGAACTTGAAATGAACGACGTGTACCTGATGAGGACACCAAGCTTGGTGCTTCCCTGAGTGTGCTGACTCAGGCATGTCACTCATGGTGACCCTTCCAGCTACATCCATGAAGCCATTACAGGATAGGTTGACTCCTATGTGGCATAAAGGTTTGAAGCCAGGGTGCCCTCATTACTGCCCAATGCGGCTGTGTGTTCTCACACTGGCAGTTGGGAGGACCACTGGGGAGAAGGTCTGACCCTGCTCTCCTGCCTACCGGCCTTCCAAGAAGGTAGTGTGGCCTTTGGTAACTTGTCATTCAGAATACTTAATTAAGTCCAAGACCTCTGGTGGGCACTTCACAGGTGATGTTTTATGATGAGAAATTAAATACTCGACAGTTCTAAAGTTCAGAACCAATTTGTAATACATAGAAATTCATATAAACTGCCTACAGCAACATTTCTGAAAAGAGAATCAATTCTTTTAGGGTGTGCCATAAACCTATTATTGCTTATATAAAATGAAAGTGAGTATTTGTTAAATTGGCTTCCTATAGAGGCATAAATATACTTAAATTTCAGACTCTTAAAGTGAGAAATAATTGCAGTCTTACCATAATTAGGTAAAATGTACATGTTGAGTGGTACCATCAGCAGAACTATGCATCCCAGCAAAATAAAAGGCATCTCATAGCCAAAGGACTGATACAAGAAGCCACCTAAAGGAGGCCCTAAAACTAGTCCCAGTCCAGAAAAAATCTCAAGACTTCCCTAAAAGTGGGGGGAAAAAAGAAAATTGAGTCAATATAGTTTGTTTGAAGAATTAACAAGTAAAGATTTAATAAATGGACACCATCTGAAAAAAATTCTATCCACTTCACAATGAACACACACCCACACAAACCCAAGATAAGCCAAAAACTTAACTATACATATTGAAAGCATAGAAATTCTAGAAAAATAAAATATGGCAGGCTTTTTTTATTTTTAATTTTTAATCCCTATGGTTGGGAAATTTTTCTAACTGTAATATAAAACTCACAAGACACAAAAGAAAAAATTCACAAATCGGATTACATAAAAATATGAAAACCAATGGATGGTTAAGTACATCAAAAGACAAATGAAGAACAGGGGAAAAAATACTGACAAAGGACTACTTTCCCCAAATATATCAAGAGAGCTAATACTAATCAATGGGGGAAAATGAACAATCCAATAGGAAAATGAGACTGTTGACACATAAAATACAAGTAGCTCTTAGGCATACAAAAGAAAGCCCATCCTCACTTTCAAAAGAAGCAAACGGTTAAACCACAAGATACCAGTTTTTACTAATCATCCATCAAATGCTCTGCTGCCAAGAAAGTGAGGAAAGCAGCCCATGCGTACACTGCTGGTGAATGAATGAACACAGGAGGGTAATCTGGTACATACTTGTTGACCCAGAATGCCATTCCAGGAATTTAATTTTGGGGCACAGTCGTAAAGATGTGACACGGTATATGTACAAACTTAAGTGTTTGTAGCACTGTCTGTACCAGCAAAAGATGTAGACGATCTAAACATTCATCAACACTTTGAGTAAACCATGAATGTATGTTACCTCCATATAGTGAATTACTACATACTACCACTGAAGGGAAACCAGAGTAGGGAACTCTTCATGCATAGGCACAGATCATGTATAGGCACAGAATGATCTCCAAAATGATTTCACTGTTAGTATAACAGCAAGGCTCTGAACAGTGTGAAAAGTATCCTACCACTAGCGTAAAGGAAACAAAGGGGAAAGAATTACATATGCCCTATCTGTATGTGCGCACATGCACGCCTTCGTGTGCGTTTGCGCACACGCCCACGAACACATTCATATGTACGTGGAATCACTCTAGAAAGAACCTGTAATCTCTGTGGCCTCCGGGGAGACCGATGTGGGACTGCATTCCTAGACACCAGGTGCATCCATGAAGGTGAGGAAAAGTAATATATAGAATATATTCACTTTAATCTATATTTCCTTTGGCAAATTCTGAATTGGGTACTAAATAAAATTTTTTATTAAAATTAAAATAAAACTGTGCTAGGAAAATATTTTACTCTTAAAAATCTCTTACAGAAATTGCACCATTTTAAATGAATGTAGTCTTTGGCAGTGCTAAGCAGAGATTGTGGCTTGCAACCTTGCAACCTGAGACCTCACAGAGGACACAAAAGTAGTCCATTGGTAACTTTCAATTTCAGAAAGAATATAAGAATTCTACATTTCGTCATAAGGAAGCCGTCCACATGGACTACCAAGTTAGCTGTGTCAGTTTTAGGCTGTAGTTTTTATATAGAAACGGGGTTGGCAACATGAATTTCCCCTGTTGACCAGAAAATCAAAGCGACTATTGCTATTATCATAGGAAATTCCTTGGGTGGCACCTTCCAGAGTGTTCCACAGAAGAGCAGTTCTTTAACAGTCAAAAAGTAGTTCCACAGTCAAATTGAGTTGTGGAAAATTAAATAAAATATCTTTACTACAGGATTTCTCAGAGCTTTAATACACTCACTCAAGTGAAAGTTGGAGGACAACACAGGCACACTCCATTTTACCCCCAGAACACTGTTTTACAGAGCCTGTCAATGGCCTCGTGATCTTCTGAACCATTTTTGAGAAATGTGTTTCTGGGAAATGTAAGCAGTACATCACTGCCTACCATATAGCTACAGAACCTAAAATGAGCCTGAACAGCCAGCTAGCTATAGATACAGATATTCAATAAAAAGTGGGAAGAAATATGGGCGCCTGGGTGACTCAGTTGGTTAAGTGACTGCCTTCGGCTCGGGTCATGATCCTGGAGTCCCAGGACTGAGTCCCACATCAGGCCTCCTGCTTGACGGGAACTCTGCTTCTCCCTCTGGCTCTCCCTCTTCTCATGCTCTCTCTGTCTCTCATTTTCTCTCTCTCAAATAAATAAATAAAACCTTAAAAAAAAAAAAAGTGGGAAGAAATAATTACCTACACAGCAAAAATACTAATGACCAAAAACTATAGTATTAATATGGGTAAATAAGGGCATTCTTTTTTTTTTTAATTTGACAGAGAGATCACAAGTAGGCAGAGCAGCAGGCAGAGAGGCGGGGAAGCAGGCTCCCTGCTGAGCAGAAAGCCTGGTGGGTGCAGTACGGGTCTCAATCCCAGGACCCTGAGATCATGACCTGAGCCGAACGCAGAGGCTTAAACCACTGAGCCACCCAGACGCCCCAAATAAGGGCATTCTTAGAACTAGGCTCAGGAGACCCTAAAGTCTAAAGGAAAATGATTCCTTCTGAGGGCTGCATTTGGTCTGATATGCAAACCACAGGTCCTTCCAGAGTGCGTGGGTCCAGAAGAGAGATCCATAAGAGAGCCTGCTTGGGGTCAGAGGCAGTAGTCAAGAGTTGGGACAGACATCTGGTCTGTCACTAATACTAGGTGTCCGGCCAATATAGGGGAATGTATGTCAATCAAGTTCTGGATTTGGGGAAAAGTAAGAGAGTACACAAGGACTCCAAGCCCTCTAAGATTCCTTCCATGAATCTTGGAAAAGTAGAGGAAGGCCTCAAGCTTGAATCAAGTGTCTGGTTGCTAAGGAACTGTCCACTGTTGCTCAGTCACAGTCAGGGTAAGAGAGACAACAAAATACTACCAGGGAGCTCGTTTTGTTTGTTTTGTTTTTAAAGGTAAAAAAGAATATTTAGTTTGAACCCCATTTACCTGTCAAACTGCTCCTTCAGGAGATCATAAGCATAGGAAGAGACCTAAGTAAGACTGATGATATACTTGTTGACAGCCTGCTGCTGGAAGTAGTAACTGGGGTAAAAGATAACCAAAACACACAGAAAATAGGAAAAAGTAGATCTCAAAGGAAGTGTTAACTTGGAAAACATGAATATTTTCGCCAATGCTAAGAGGAAAATAGGAAACACGTATGAAATACATACCAATACCGTAGCCACATTATTTGGAAAAGCCTTTACGAGAATGGAAAAAGACGCAGTTATTGCTGCCGCAAAGCTGACCGCATCTGCCACTCTCACTAGAAAACACATAGCAATAAATATCGGTCCATCTGGAACTTGATCCAATACACTAAAAAAGAACAAGACAATTCTCAAATGCTGGGCTGGTTTTTATTGTTTTTCCTTTTTATCTCGACTCACTGAAAAGAATCATATCTCACCTACAGTTCTTATAATAAATCTCTTTAGAATATGATTTTTGGGGGGTGCCTAATTGTCTCAGGGGGTTGGGCCTCTGCCTTTGGCTCAGGTCATGATCTCAGGGTCCTGGAATGGAGCCCCGCATCCAGCTATCTGCTCAGCAGGGAGCCTGCTTCCCTCTTTTCTCTGCCTCCCTCTCTGCCTACTTGTAAGCTCTCTCTCTGTAAAATAAATAAATAAAATCTTTTAAAAAATGATTTCATTAAGTTGCTTTGTTGTACTTTCAGAAGAAGGCAATTATTTCTTTCTTTGGTTAACAATCTGCATCACATGACAGTTTCGTTGACCTTGTATGTTGATGTAACTGGTCCTCTGCAGGTGATACTAAATCCGGTTTTTGAAACATGTAGAATCACTCTACTAAGAACATAGATGAAAAAAAGACTTCTTGGTCTCAGGTACCTCTCAGTGGCAGAACTCAAATCTTCAAACAAACAAACAAACAAAAAAAGGAATGCAGAAAATAGAAGACCATCCCCCCTTCAAAAAAAAAAAAAAAAAAAGAGGGCGGGACCAAAAAAAAAACCCAACTTAGTTTGATATGAAGGCTTCCTGACCTTACTTCATCATCTTACCGTACTCTTTTCATGCCACTATACTCCCCAAGTAATTGTGTAGGCCTGTTCACATGATTTGCCACCATACTGCTGGTGTAAGGACTCTAAGCCTTAAGACTTCTATTAAGTTTTTTTTGTTTTTGTTTTTGTTTTTGTTTTTGATTTGACAGACAGAGATCACAAGTAGGCAGAGAGGCAGGCAGAGAGAAAGGAGGAAACAGGCTCCCTGCTGAGCAGAGAGACCAATGCGATGTGGGGCTCCATCCCAGGACCCTGAAATCACAACCAGAGCGGAAGGCAGAGGCCTTAACCCACTGAGCCACCCAGGCGCCCCTGCCTTAAGACTTCTGTAGCTATTTTACCTTTGGCACTTATTTTCTCTTTTCCTGGAAACAGCAATGGAGGGAACCATTCCGAAGGGAGCACATGACTCAAGCCTGGCCAATCAGAGTGTCCCCCTCCCCTACACTGCCCCGATGCAGGGATGGGTCACCAACAAGATCAGGCCAGTGGCTCCACTCTGAGAATCTACCGGAAACTCAGGAAAAGTGGGAAGCTGTTGAGGAATTCTTCCTATGGGAGCTGCCGGGAGAACTCTTGCTACCACAAGGGGACACCTTGACCAAGATCAAAGCATAAGAAGAGGAAAGCAAAACCAGGAGCTTGAGAAAGATTTCCAAAGACATTATTTTAACATCTGTCTCCTGATATGCTTTGGCTGATTCTTTAATGCACTTGGCTCTTGAGCCAAAACATATCGTGTGACTCGGAAGAGTGAGTTAAGTTTCTGTCACTCACACTCATAGCCCTGATGAACAGATTCAGAAACCACTTAACGGTAAATCCTTAGAAGGCTCTTTCCTTCATTGGCCCTATCCTCTAAACACCCAATTCCCTTCACCAATAGCTATTTGTGTGGCTGTAAGCAGGCAATCAATGGTACTGAGTGATTTAAAGAATCCATTAAAATTTTAAATTGAAGATAAATTATAAAATCTGTTCAAGTTCCCAAACATATCAGAACATGACTTACCCAAAGAGAATTGTAACTCCTCCTGAGACAAACATTCCTGCTACAAACATAAATTTTGCTCCAATTTGTACAAGCTATAATAAATGTCAGAGAAGAGTAGTAACTATTGATGACTGTTACAAGTCCACATCCACATAAACAAATCTTCTGCATCAGAAAATTCAAGGTTTGGGCAATATATGTACAATTAATATAAGATTATAATAATTCTTTAATGGAATGACAATATACAGTCCTTGGAAACATGGAAGAAGTGAAAAATCAATCAACCCATTATAGGTAAATGAAATAACTGTCAGAGAAAGACCAATACCATATCATCTCACTCATATGTGAAATTTGAGAAACAAAACAAACAAGCAAAGGGAAAGAAAGAGACAGAGACACAAACCAAGAAACAGACTTTTAACTATAGAGCACAAACTGATGGTTACCAGAAGGGAGGTGGGTGGGGAGATGGATGAAATAGGTGATGAGATTAAGGAGTGCACTTGTTGCGATGGGCATTGGGTGTTTAATGGGAAGTGTTGAATCACTATACTGTGCACCTGAAAATTAGTATTACACTGATGTTAGCTAACTGGAATTCAAATAAAAACTTGGGGAAAAAATTAATCAACCCTAAGAATGGAACCATCAACACTTCACATAATTCATAAAATATAATAATAATGGCTCTGTCTGTATCAACAGAAATCCTAGACTTATAGATTGGAATAATTCATTATACAACATATAAAAATGAAAGTGTTCATATGAATTTTAATACTTACATATTTTCCAAACACCAAAGATGCCAGCAAGTCAAACAAAGCGTAACATCCAAAGATCATACCCGTAACTGTATTGCTAACTCCTTTCTTTTCAGCCTTTAAAGAAACAGGAAAGGAAACAAAGTCTGCAAGACCAACTTGGATCCATGTGGAAAGATGGAGCTATTAGATCAGGGCATTGTTTTCTTGTAACCTTTATCTGTGTAGCAATTTTAAAGATTATCATTTTAAACTAAACAGAATGGGGAAGGAAGGGAAACTATAGTAAGACCCAGTCTCTGACATGAAAATTATTCACTCACCACACCCATGAAGAATTGTTAGCTTTATAATCTTGAGAAAGAAAAACAAAGCTGGAGGCAACGCATTTCATGATTTCAAAATAAATTACAGGGGTGCTTAGGTGGCTCAGTCTGTTAAGCATCCGACTCTTGATTGCAGTTCAGATCATGATCTCAGGGTCGTGAGATCAAGCCCTGGAGTAGGGCTCTGTGCTGAACATAGAGTCTGCTTAAGATTCTCTCTCTCCTCTTCCCCCTGGCCTTCCCCCTTCCCACACTCACGCCCATGCATGTGCACTCTCTTAATTAATAACAAGTTGAAGTAATTAAAACTGCATGACACTGGCATAGACAAACATATGGAATAGATTAGAAAGCCTAGCAATAAACTCACACACTTATGGTCAAATGCTCTTCCACAAGTATGTCAAGGACAGACAGTGAAGAAAGGATAGTCTCTTCAACAAATGGCATTCGGGAGACCAGACATCCACAAACGAAAGAATGAAATCAGACCTCTATCTTACACCCGCTCACAAAATCAACTCAGAATGACTTAAATGTAAGATCTGAAACTGTCAAACTCCTCAAAGGAGGGTGCTTCTTGACGTTGGTCTTGGCAATGACTTCTTGGATTTGACACCAAAAACTCAGGCAATAAAACCAAAAGTAGACAGATGGCATGAGAATTCAGCAATAAATAAGCCAAGAAGAGAGGCCTGAACAGACTCCTCCCTCACAGTCTTCAGAAGGAACCAACCTTGCTAACATCTTCCCAGACTTCCAGCCTCCAGAACTGTTAGACAAGGAATTTCTGTTGTTTAAGCCACCCTGTCTGTGGTATTTGTTATGGCAGCGCTAGCAAACTAGAACAGGTACCTCAGCGGGAAGATATCATCAAAGGAGTCGATAAAGATATGGAAAGAACATTCATTGGTCAAGTCACATTATCCATGTTCCTTGCTTAGTGGATCCGGTAGGTATTTCATCCTAGAGTCTGGCATTATTGATATAATGGCTTTGCAACTAACATTTATTTACTGGACCCTCACTATGAGGATCACTATTAAGTGCTGTTGTACATGCTTTCTTACAACAACTGAGTAAGGGGTGCATTTTTAGCTGGTCCCATTTTATAAAAGAGGAGGCAGACATGCAAAAGTTACACCATCATGGCAGCCATGACAGATTCCATGTTGCGCAGGTTCCCGCATTCACTGCGGACATGGGATGGTGACTTCAGATATTTCAGAATCACATTGTATGGCAGCAGCTAAATATCACTTTTGGAATGTGGAGGCTGCTTCACATTAGAAAACCAAGAATAGCTATTAAAAGCAATTTCTAGTTCACATGTTGTCCTGTGACAAAGAAGGAGGGTGCCAGAAAAAGGATAAGTAGAAACAGGAATCCTGCACCAGAATATAAGAAGGGTCCTGTTTCTCCTTTCTCTAATTAGCTCTAGGTAATAGGAAGGATACATGCAGGAGGAAAGGTTAAGTTTTGCCTATACATTTGGCAACCACAAGGCTTTATTTTAATAAGAAATGAAAAGAAAGAGCCCACTCTTTATATCTAGACCTTTTAAAGTTAGAATGCTTTCTCCCTTCCTCTGTCTTCTTTCCTTCAGCCGTCTCTCCTGAACAAAAAAAGTAAATCAAAAACTTAAAAGTGCAGCATAGGAATATCATCAATAATACTTGAACAGCTTTGAAAGGTGACAACTGGTAACTATATTCATTGCAGTGAGCACGGTGTAATGTATAGAATTGTCTAATTGCTATGCTGCAGACATGAAACTAATGTAACAACGTACGTCAGCTCCATGTCCATTTCTTTAAAAAAGATCAGAAAAAATATTAACAACGAAAACAGGGGCTCCTGGGTGGCTCAGCTGGTTAAGTATCTACCAGCTCAGGCCATGATCTCAGGATTCTGGGATCAAGTCCCACACTGGGCTCTCTGCTCAACGGGGAGCCAACTTCTCCCTCTGCCTGCTGCTCCCCCACCTCGTGTGCTCTCTCTCTCTTACTCTGCTCTATCAAGCAAATAAAGTCTTTAAAAATAAATAAATAAAATAATTAAAAACCATGTATCTGTAGTCTGGTTTTCCTTTGGATTCCACTAAGAGGAAGCTAATACTGCTCTGAGTTCCAACTGAGCCAGGAAACACTCCACTATCTTGTCGTTCCAGTTACTCTGGTTCTTCTCTGCCCTAATTCCAGAGGCTCTACCCCTCATTATATTTTCTGAAACCCAAACTTAATCAGGCTATTCTGTCTTGATCAGACATCCCTGATAACTTCTCGCTGACATCCTTGGCCTACATGGAAGGACCCTTACCTTCTAGCTCCCCCTGCCTCTGCAGATCTGCTGCCTCCTGTTGGACTTCCCTCCAGCCAAAGCCCAAGACACATCAAGTTGCCTGTTTCCCCAAGAACATGCTATTTATTTTGCTAATCCCATGACTATCCAACCTATTTCTTTCCTACAACACCTTTGCCTCTGTTGTTCACCTTGAGAACTACATTTCTCAAGACTTACCTTGGGTCTATCCCATGAAGTCCCTTTCAGTACTACCCCTTTGTCTCCCTCCCCACCTGCACACAGGACAAAATTAACTATTCCTTTCCCTAGAGTCTCTTAACAATTTGAAGAGCCTTTTGGTAAAGGGTGTCCAAGTACTCTGCAACTCATGGGTTTTTTTTTTTTTTTCATCTTTTGTCACTCCCAGTGAATTGACAAGAGAGGGACATTGTCTTATCTCTTTTCTGCCCTAATGCATCTAATGCCTACATACCCTAGAGTGGGAAGCCATTAACCCTTCCACTCCCACACAGTAAAGAGAACTAAATTGGGCCAGTCACTGAACTTCTGAGTCTCGTCTTCATTGGCAACATGATGAGATTCTCGCTACTCTCCTACTCCCTTATGCAATAGCTGCAGAGACCAAATGGGATAAATATGTGGGAAAGCCCACTGAAAACTAAAAAGCACTGTATAGGTACAAAGTCACATTGTTCTTTTAGCAGAGAAGCCATTTCCATCCTCGTTGGGAACACACAGAATGAAGGACTCCAGGTTATCAAGGCAACGAGAGAACTGAGAATGCAATGAGAGCTAAGATTTGGGCAGAGTACAAAGCCAGTACCCTTCTTTCATGCTACAGCCCGCCCACCTGCAGATAAGGGATTCTCTACGAGTTAATTCCCTTTGAGTCTGTCATGAACCATAAACCCACATAAAAGGCAATGATTGGAAGGAACTAGCCACTTTAAGAATTCCTCATTGGCACAAACCATTGCTACTAGATTCCATAAGAAATTCAAGTTAAAGAAAGGGGATTTAATGGGACCATGTCTTCCTAATTCCAAAATATTAATACGTTAAAAACTCCAGGAGACCAACTTCCTGTCTCAGCACAGACCTTTTGCAATAATGGCAAAATCTCAATTACTCAGAGCACCCCCTTGTTTCAATGCAGAAACCAAACAAAGATTTATCAAACTACATGGTAAGAGAAGTAATCCACAGATGGTCAGTTATATTTAGGGGAGTTATCTCCCAAGAGGGTTTCCTCTCTGACTGGATTTTTTTCTCTGGTATCAAATATTCCATCAGAAGTCTTTCTGTTTACGATAGTTCTATGCATCATCTTTATTAAATGCAGATTTTTACATTTTACACACCACAGAATGAAATAATTCAAAGTGCTTGTTAAAAAATTAAAATTCAGAAAAATAGAAAAATGTCTCACCTCCTTGGGGAAAAAGGGTCCAAGGATAGAATAGCACATCATAGAACCCAAGTTAATGGAAGCTGCTGATATCAGTACAAAGAGCTGGTCTCTTGAAAGCTGTCTGGATGTCTCTCTTGCATTTCCTGGAGGGTCATCACCTTAAATACAAACATGCTACTATTACAGGCATATAATTGGGACTCCTGACCGAAGTTCACAAAAGTCACTTCTGTGCACGCTGAAGATAATATCTGCACAGTTAAGGGCTATTTTGAGTATAGCACATTTGATCAAATGTAACACAAAACTCGTACATCACTCCCATTTCGAAAACTTATCATTTTCAGGGCAGAATTTATCAAACCATCTGATCTGTTTTGCCTTCACTATTTCTTCCACTTCTAGTAAATTCCTTTAGGAAGGATGAGGCAACCAAGAGCCCTCCAAAAGGTACTGCTCTCTAAACTATAATGTAACTTCTCCAGTTACTAGCTTCATATGTTCATGGACTCAAAGTGTTCTAAGCATGTCAAGTTAGCTGTTCAGTAAGCATTCTAGGGTAGTATTGAAGGCAAGTGATGTGTAAGTAGGAGAAAACACACTACAGCATTCAACTGGCGAATGAATACAATGGTATGCTGCTGGAAAAACAAGTCTCACAAATCCATAAATCAATACCTATTTTACACTAATAACTGGCCTTTTGCATTGATTATTTCAATACTTATTTCCAGGGCTAACTGTTCACTTAATTTTATAGATAACTGGTCAATTACTCAGTTTCAAATATTCAGCGAATCTATCAGTCATTTTTAAATTGGAAGGCTTGGAGAACAAGGAAATTTAAGTAAGTAAACTTTACTTGGTCTGCTCTATGTTTCAGAGGTAGCCACTGCAGTCCAAGGGGGGCGGGGGGGAAATCTGTGCAAGATGAGGAAGTCTCAAGAATCTTTGTAAAACTTTCTGGAATAGATGAGGAAGGGAACTGAAAGAAGGTTAAAAGGGGGGAGCAACAGTAGGTGCTCCAAATGTAATGCTTTACCTTTGTCTAATGGCATACTTATTTGAATGCATTCCCAAAGACAGGATATTTACAAGAGCTGCGCTACAGAGGAGAAAAGTCTTCAGAGACCTCGCCCTGGCCCTGAACTTTAACCCCTTCCAGGGAGAGAGAGAGGCTCTAACCCGAAGACCCGCTCCCCCACCCTCCTCGCCAGGCCCCTGCTTTTTCGAATCCCTCCGAAACAAACCAAGCTAAAATTAACGCAATCGTCCATAAAGGCGACAGGACCCATGCCACCAAGCGGTTCTGTACACGCCGCTCTCGGTCACCTCTGGGGAGGCGTGGGCCCTCCGGGTCCCCCAACGAGTCCATGAGCGCGACACACGGTACTCCCGCGCCGCTGCTCCGGGGTCCAAGCCCGCGCCCTCGGACTCGACCTCACAGAAGCCAACAAGCTGGCGACGCCTGCTCAGCCAGACGCCGGCATCGCCGAATCCCCGCGGGCAGCGGTGGGCCGGGAGCTGCCCGCAGCCGGGGAGAATACCTAGACGCTCGAGGAGGCGGGGCGGAGGCGGGGCGGGGGCGGGGCGGGAGTGGAGCAGTTTTTTGTTTATTTAAAGACACAGGCTACCATCATACCCACCCCATCCCTTGGAGAGGCTGTGCTTCCCATTCTGTGTGGGACGGGATGGGGAGAGGACTGCCTACATTCCAGGTAGGTGAACCCCGTAGCCTAAAATAAGTAAAATGTGTTTCCACTAGAGATAACAAAGGAAGGGTGTATAGACACAGAAAAGATAGGCTACCGCCTTACCGGCATCATCATCATCATCAACACACACACACACACACACACACACACACACTTCACTTACCTTCCCTTTATTTGCTATTGGGGAACAGTTAATGTTTCAGGCCGGAGAAATTTTGGTTTGGGACCGACATAAAATTTAAAAGACTGCTGAATTGCCACCTTGTTTCAGGCATTGTGAATTTAAAGACGAGTAAGCCCCCATCCAGCTTCAAGTAGCATACCTCTATCTAGCAGGTAAAACAGACCCCTGTTAATAATTTGTTATGATGTGATGAGTTTTGTAATGTAGAAACATACTGGAAGGACTCTTTACTTTGGCTAGTGAGCCCGGGATGGCTTCCTGAGGAAGAGATGTTACCTTGGGTCTTAAAGTTTATGCAGAAATTCCTTGGGTAGGTAAGAAGAGTCTTTAGAGCCATTCGAAAGAGAAGGATTAGGTCTAGCCCAGATTCCTTCAAGTGGCTTTCCAGAATCTTTATTATCTAACACCCACTGGCTTCTCCAATCTCATTTTACTCTACATTCCCCTTCCAATATAACATCAAACCATAAAAGATAATTTTTTTAAAGATTTTATTTATTTGACAGAGAGAGATTACAAGTAGGCAGAGACGCAGCCAGAGAGAGAGAGAGAGAGAGAGAGAGAGAGGAGGAAGCAGGCTCCCTGCTGAGCAGAGAGCCCAATGCAGGGCTCCATCCCAGGACCCTGAGATCATGACCTGAGCCGAAAGCAGAGGCTTTAACCCACTGAGCCACCCAGGCACCCCAAAGAGAAATTTTTTTTGAATTATTTGACGATTACATTTCCTTTT
The DNA here is from genome assembly GCF_020171115.1 of Neogale vison. Taxonomy (NCBI): domain Eukaryota; kingdom Metazoa; phylum Chordata; class Mammalia; order Carnivora; family Mustelidae; genus Neogale; species Neogale vison. The sequence continues at coordinate 68,419,046 of NC_058091.1, read as the reverse complement.
ATTGGTCTCTTTTTCTGGACTGCTCCTTATACAGATATTGGGTCATCTAGATTGGCCCTCTTATTTGTTATTCTTTTTCTCTCCTACTTTATATCTCTTACTGCTCTTGGTCATCTTATAGGAATTTCCCCCAACTTTATTTTCCAGTCCTTCAGGTGAATTTTTCATTTCTATTGTCATTTATTTCCCTCTATCCTTACTCCCATCCCCTGCATCAGCAATTATTCTTGCTTGCTTTTTTAATTTTATTTTTCAGTAATCCTACAACCAGTGTGAAGCTCAAACATACAACCCAAAGACTAAGAGTCGCATGCTCTACCCAGTGAGCCAGCCAGACACCCCATTCTTGCATATTTAATACAAATCTTTTTGTTTGTATATATTTTCATAAAATGTCTATTCTTATTTTGCACCCATCAGTTTTTCATTTATATAAAGTGTATTGTGGTATAGATCCATATTCCTACCTTTCTCTCCACTTCTATTCTCTGCCTCCTAGCTTCCCTTCACATGATCTATGTGACAGGAGAGTATATTATCATATTAGTTTTCTGGGATTGCTGTAACAAATTACCACAAACTTGGTGCCTTAAAACAACAGCCTTGAAGGCCAGAAGTTCAACATGAATTTCACTGAGCCGAAGTCCAAAATGATCTACTCATCTCAAGATCTTTAACTTAATCACATCTGCATGGACCCTTCTTTCAAATAAGGTAACAAGTTCCAGAGATTGGGATGGGAACATATCTCTGGGAGCCATTATTAGCCTACCACAAGCATCCATTCATTGAAGTTTTATATACTCATCATAGTCATATGGACACTATAGTTTCCACAGAAACTATAGAAACATTTTTTTTTTTGTACAAGCTAAAGTGGAATATTTTGCTTAAATGCTATTTTCTCAGGGAAGTTCATTCTTGGATGATCTTTTTATTTGATGTAGAAATATGTAGACAGAGTTGTTATCTTTCAGCTTCTTTAGGACATGGTTCTACTACTTTGGTGGCTATAATTCCTGAAGAGAAATCAGTATAATTTTGAATGTTATGTACCTTTTTATTGTCTTGGCTGCTTTTGGGAATTTTCTCTTGATCTTTGAGTTTCAATAGTTCACTTATATGTGTCTAGGTATGTGTGTAGTTGTTTTCAAATTTTTATTTAAATTCTAGTCAGTTAAGATAGAGTGTAATACTGGTTTCAGGAGTAGAATTTAGTGATTCATCACTTACATGTAATACCTAGTGCTCCTTAATACTCATCACCCATTTAGCCCATCCCCTGCCCACCTCCCCTCCATCAACCCTCAGTTTGTACTCCCTAGTGAAGAGTCTCTTATGGTTTGCTTCCCTTTTTTTCTCCCTTCCTCTATGTTCATCAGTTTTGCTTCTTAAATTGCACATATGAGTAAAATCATGTTATTGGCCTTTCTCTGACTTATTTCTCTTACCATAAGACCCTTTAGCTCCATCCACATCATTGCAAATGGCAAGATTTCATTTTTGATGGCTGAATAATATTCCATTATATATGTGTGTGTGTGTGTGTGTGTGTGTGTAGTCACATCCTCTTTATCCATTCATCAGTTAATGGACACTTGGTCTCTTTCCATTATTTGGCTATTGGTGATAATGCTGCTATCAACATCAGGGTGTGTGTGGCCGTTCAAATCAGTATTTTTGTATCCTTTGGATAAATACCTAGTATTGCAATTGCTGGGTCATAGGGTAGTTCTATTTTTAGCTTTTTGAGGAAGCTCCATACTGTTTTCCAGAAAAGCTGTACCAGTTTGCATTCCCACCAAGAGTGTGCGAGAATTCCCCTCTCTCCACATCCTCACCAACATCTGTTGTTTCCTGTGTTGTTAATTTTAACCATCCTGACAGGTGTGAGGTGATATCTTATCATGGTTTTGATTTGCATTTCCCTGATGATGAGTGATGTTGCGCATCTTTTCATGTGTCTGTTAGCTATCTGGATGTCTTCTTTGGAAAAATGTCTGTTCGTGTCTTCTGCCTATTTCTTAATGGATTCTTTGTTTTTTGGGTGTTGAGTTTGAGAAGTTCCTTATAGACTTTGAATACTTCCCTTTATCAGATATATCATTTGCAAATATCTTCTCCCATTCCATAGGTTGTCTTTTAGTTTTGTTGATTGTTTTCTTCACTGTGCAGAAGCTTTTTATCTTGATGAAGTCCCAATAGTTCATTTTTGCTTTTGTTTCCCTTGCTTCTGGAGACATGTCTAGCAACAAGTTGCTGCTGCCAAGGTCAAAGAGGTTGCTAGCTGTGTTCTCCTTTGGAATTTTGATGGTTTCTGGTCTCACATTTAAGCCTTTCATCTATTTTGAGTTTATTTTTGTGTGTGATGTAAGATTGTGACCTACTTTCACTCTTCTGCATGTAATCATCCAGTTTTCCCAACACCATTTGTTGAAGAGACTGTCTTTTTTCCATTGGATAATCTTTTTTGCTATGTCAAAAATTAGTTAACCATATAGTTGAGTCCATTTCTGGGTTTTCTATTCTGTTCCACTGATCTGTGTGTCTGTTTTTCCACTAGTACCATACTGTCTTGAGGACTACTGCTTTGTAATATAATTTGAAGTCCAGAATTGTGATGCCTCCAGTTTTGCTTTTTTTTTTTTCAAGTTGCTTTGATTATTCAGGATCTTTTGTGGTTCCATACACATTTTAGGATTGTTTATTCTATCTGTGTGAATAATGCTGGTACTATTTTGATAGGGATTGCATTAAATGTGTAGATTGTTTTGGGCAGTATGGACATTTTAGCAATATTTGTTCTTCCAATCCATGAGCATGGAAAGTTTTTTCCATTTCTTTGTGTCCTCTTCCATTTCTTTCATAACTGTTCTATAGTTTTCAGAGTATAGAACTTTTACTGTTTTGGTTTGGCTTATTCATAGGTATCTTAAGGTTTTGGGGGCAATTGTAAATGAGGTCAAGTCCTCAATTTCTCTTTCTGCTGTCTCATTATTGGTGTATAGAAATGCAACAGATTTCTGTACATTGATTTTATATCTTGTGACTTTGTGGAATTTGTGAATCATCAATTCTAGTAATTTTTTGGTAGTCTTTTGGATTTTCTACATAGACTACCATGTCATCTGCAGATAGTGAAAGTTTAACTTCTTTCCTGATATGGATGCTTTTTATTTCTTTTTGTTGTCTGATTGCTGAAGCCAGGACTTCCAGTACTGTGTTAAATAATAATGGTGAGAAAGAACTTTCCTGTCTTGTCCTTGATTGTTGAGGAAAAGCTCTGTTTTTCCCTGTTGAGGATGGTATTAGCTGTGGGTCTTTCATATATGCCCCTTTATAAAGTTGAGTTATGTTCCCTCTGTCCCTACTTTGTTGAGTGTTTATCAAGAATGGATTCTATATTTCATCAAATGCTTTTCTGCATCTATTGAGAGGATCATATGTTCTTATCCTTTCTTTTACTTATATGGTATATCATGTTGAGTCATTTGTAAATATTGAACCACCGCTGTAGCCCAGGAATAAATCCCACTTAATCATGGTGAATAATTCTTTAAATGTACTGTTGGATTTGATTTGTTTCCATTTCTTTTTTGGGGGATTAACTCTTCTTTAAATGCCTGGTAGAATTTCTCTGGGAAGCTATCTGGCCCTGGACTTTTGTTTGTTGGGAGATATTTGATTACTGATCCAATTTCTTTGCTGGTTATAGATCTGTTCAAATTTTCTATTTCTTTCTCTTTCAGTTTAGATAGTTTGTATGTTTCTAGGAATTTGTTCATTTCTTCCAGATTGCCCAGTTTATTGGCATATAATTTTTCATAATATACTCTTATTATAATTGTTCATATTTCTGTGGTCTTAGTTGTGATCTCTCCTCTTCCATTCATGAATTTATTTATCTGGGTCCTTTTTCTTTTCTTTTGGATAAATCTGGTTGGAGGTTATCAATTTTATTAATTCTTTCTGAGAAGCAGCTTTTAGTTTTATTGTTCTATTCTACTGTTTTTTGCTTGTTTGTTTATCATTTAGTTTTCCTCTATTACTTCCCTTCCTCTGCTGGCTATAGGCTTTATTTGCTGTTCTTTTACTAGCTCCTTTAGGTGTAAGTTTAGGTTGTATATTTGAGACTTCTTGCTTTTTGAGGTAGGTATACTTCCTTTATTGCTTATACTTCCCTCTTAGGACTGCCTTTGCTGCATTGCAGAGGCTTTCTATCGTTATGTTTTTATTTTCATTTGCTTCCATGTATTTCTTTATTTCTTTAATTTCCTGGTTAACCCGTTCATTCTTTAGTAGAATGTTCTTTAACCTCCATGTATTTGTGGGTTCCCCAATTTTTTCTTTTGGTTGACTTCAAGTTTCATAGTGTGTGGTGTGAAAATATGCTTGGTATGATCTCAGTCTTTTTGTAGTTGTTGAGGCCTGATTTGTGAGCCAGTATGCGATCTATTCTGGAGAATGTTCTATGTGCCCTCAGAAAGAAGTGTATTCTGTTGCTTTAGGATAAAATATTCTAAATGTGGCGGCACCTGGGTGGCTCAGTCCTTAAATGTCTGCCTTTGGCTGGGGTCATGATCCCAGGATCCTGGGATTGAGCCCCACTCTGGGCTCCCTGCTCAGTGAGAAGTCTGCTTCTCCCTCTCCCACTCCCCCTGCTTGTGTTCTCTCTTTTGCTGCATCTCTCTGTCAAATAAATAAATAAAGTCTTTAAAAAAAATGTTCTAAATCGTCTGTTAAGTCCATCTGGTCCAGTGTGTCATTCGAAACCATTGTTTCCTTGTTAGTGTTTTGCTTACATGATCTGTCCATTGCTGTAATTGGGGTATTAAAATCCCCTACTATTATTATATTATTACTAATGAGTTTCCTTATATTTGTTACTAATTTATATATTTGAGTGCTCTTAAGTTGGGGGCATAAATATTTACAATTGTTAGATCTTCTTGTTGGATAGAACACTTTATTAGAATACAGTGCCCTTCTTTATTTCTCATTACAGTCTTCGGTTTAGAATCTAGTTTGTCTGATATAAGTATGCCTCGTCCTGCTCTGTTTTCACATCCCCTCACTTTCAATCTGCAGGTGACTTTAGATCTAAAATGAGTCTCTCATAGGCAGCATCTAAATGGGTCTTGATTTTGTGTGTATGTGCTTTTTAATCCATTCTAATACCCTATGTCTTTTGGCTGGAGCATTTAGTCCATTTACATTTTCAGTGATATTTGATAGATATGAATTTAGTACCATTTTATTACCCATAAATTCATTGCTCTGGAGATTCTCTCTGTTCCTTTCTAGTCCTTGTTGCTTTTGGTCTCTCTTTCCCACTCATGGTCCCCTTTAATATATCTTACTAGACTGGTTTAGTCGTCACGAGCTCCTTTAGTTTTTGTGTGTCTGGGAAATTCTTCATCTCTCCATTTAGGGATGAAGCATGGTGTGGACCCGTGCTGATGCTCTGGTCTTGCCCCATTGTGGTTTTTCTCAGAATAGCAGTCCCAGGACGGCACAAGGGCTTGCAGTTCATGGGAAAGCACAGCAAAAAGCTAGCTTCCAGGTTAACTGCCCTCAAGTACCTCTTCTTGTATGCTAATGAATGGGGCAGTTCAGTGGAGTCCTCCCACTCTTTTGTTCCCTGGGAGGCAGCATCACCTCTCCCAAATGGACTTCAAGAAGGAAAACTGTCTCCCCAGCATGACCCAGGGTTATCCTCAGAGGATGCTTCCACTCCCCAGCCTCTGTCCTCCATCTCCTTTACAGGAGCACCACTGGGCCCACCAGGCTTTACCCTGGTGATGATGCAAACTTCTAAAACTTCAGATGTTCAGCTCCGCTTCTTGTAAAAACTTGCTATAATCAGCCCCTCTCATTTTCCCAGTCAATGGTTTTGGGGAAGTGCTTTTCTTATGCAATCCTGCACAAGCTGTACCTGTTCACTCCTGCTCTCTCTCCCTCTCTCTCCTCTCTGTGATCAGGGCTCCCTCCTCTCTATAGTACCCACCATTCTTTTCTCCCCCAAATCCCATCACTGCACTTTCTATCTTCCATGATGTGGCCTCTTTTCTCCCTCTAGTTTTGCAGGTAGTTCTCTCAGTCCTCAGATTGATTTCCTGGGTGTTCGGAATGATTTGATAATTATTTCGTTGTGTTCAAGGGAAGAGGCAAGCATAAGGTCCTTCTACTCCTCCATCATCTTAACTCCTCCTTCTGTATTTGTATTTATACTTCTTGGACTTCAACGAGCTTCTTGAATCTGTAAATGTATGTGTTTCATGAAATTTTGGAGGCTTTTGGACATGATTTTTTTCAAATTTTTTTTATTATCTCATTCTTTGTCTCCTTCTGGCACTCCAATTGCATAGATGTTAGAAATATGCATTTAATTATATGTATGTTAGATTTTTAAAATTTTATCCCACAGATAATTGCAGCTGTATTCACTTTTTTCAATTCAATAGTTTTTCTCTGTTCTTTACATTGGATAATTTCAGACTGATCTAGCTTAAAATTCACTGGTCCTTTTGTCATCTTCAGTCTACTGCTAGGCCTTCCAATAAATTTCTCACATTTTATTTTTAAATTTTCAGATTTCTACTTATAGTTTATGCTTTTCCTATTTGCTCATTCAAAATGAGAATTATTTTTTCTTACATTCTTGCACACATTTTCATAGCTGCTTTAAGAGTCTGCTAATTTAAACATTTTGATTATTTTAGATTCAGTTTCCACATTACCTTGTCTCTTGTGTAAGAGTCATGTTTCCCTGTTTCTTAGTATATGTATAGTTTTATATCCTTAGTATATGTATAGTTTTATATAGTATAGTTTTATATCCTATCAAGGACATCATGAGTAATCACTGCACGGATTCTGTTGTTTTCTTTCAAATAATATTGATTTTTAAAAATATGTCATCAAGAGTTAAGCTGCCTCGACTTAGAGTTCATATTTTTCCCCCGTAGGAAATTGCTGGGCATTTGTTGAAACTTGGCTATATTCCTAAGAATCTGCCCCATGTATGTGTAGTTTAAAAGCCAGCCATTTAGACAGAGTTAATACATAGAATAGTGGTCTTCCTTTTTCAGAGTCTCTCCTTTTCGGGTATTTCCCCCGAACCTCCATTTCCAGTAGCTGTGGTTGCTCTAAACTCTGCCCTCTGGTCCTCCAAGAAGTAAAGCAAAATTTTAACAATTAGTTGCCCCATGTGGCCCTGACTGCGGTCTGCCCTTATACTAGAAGCCATAAAAATGGGAGGTTAGCCACTGCCATTCTTTTTTCAAGGGTTGACCACCATCCTCACCCTGCTGCCCCAGTTCTGTCTATTTTTGGTTACTGTTCAGAGTCTTTAGGTAGTTGTTTGAAATTTTTTAGGCTTACATTTGTTATCTGCAAGATGATTTGTCTTGCAGAAGATCCTAGTAGTTGTGCTGTATTTTATTATGTGCAGGATCGGGTGAACAATCTCCATATAGTCAGTTAGTTTGAGAAGAACTGCCTTCCTTATGAGACTTCATGAGCTCCTGTAACCAAGATCCGTAGAACATCCTGTTTCTACCATTGCTCAAACCTGATTACTAGCAAACCCTTGAATCCTCTGAGCCATATAATAGCTTATTAGGAGAATAATTTTAGTTATTAACTTATTTATTTATCACCCTGGGATCTTGACCTGGGCTGAAGGCAGCAGCTTAAAGACTGAGCCACTCAAGTGACCCGATTCATTTTTTTTTTAAGATTTTATTTATTTATTTTACAGAGAGAGATCACAAGTAGGCAGAGAGGCAGGCAGAGAGAGAGAGGTAAGCAGGCTCCCCTCTGAGCAGGGAGCCCGATGCGGGGCTAGATCCCAGGACTCTGAGATCATGACCTGAGCCAAAGGCAGAGGCTTAACCCACTGAGCCACCCGGGCACCCTTCATTTTTTTTTTTTAAATGTTGGTCATAGATCAATCAGTTGTATGCAAAGAACCATAATTGATACAGTATTATCCAAATTTTCTACAATAAACATGCTTTCTTATCCTAATACAAGAAAGCAACAACTGGGGGCGCCTGGGCGGCTCAGTGGGTTAAAGCCTCTGCCTTCAGCTCAGGTCATGATCCCGGGGTCCTGGGATGGAGCCCTGCATCGGGCTCTCTGCTCAGCAGGGAACCTGCTTCCCTTTTTCTCTCTCTGCCTGCCTCTCTGCCTACTTGTGTCTCTGCCTGTCAAATAAATAAATAAAATCTTAAAAAAAAAAAAAAAAGAAAGAAAGAAAGCAACAACTGTCATTTACAAATTAAGAGATCATCTATAACGTGGATACACAGTAGGAAAGTTGGCATCAGCTATAATTCAGTGTCATGTGCTAAAGTCATATGATATAAAAAAATGAATACAGTAGATTGCATAAGTGTTCAGCATTTACTAGAAGTTAAAATTATTGTTGCAAAATGATAGCATAGCATGTCCAAACCAAGAGTCTTTAAGAGCATCTTATTCAATTCCCCACTACATTTTGCAGACGAGGCACTTGAGGATCATTAGACTAGAAGTATTTTGACAAAGGCTACAGAGTCAGAAAATGAGAGAGAGGAGGAGTCCACATAAAGAATTCTTAGATCATCAGTCTACCCTTTAACTTCTTTGTTTGGGGTTAGAACTGGTTAGGTGACTAGGACGTTTTTCTCTCTTTAATGTACCTCTAGTTCTAAAGACAAGAATGGTCCTGGTTTTATTCCAATTGTTCTCTAATAAAAACTGCAATTATCAAACACTTTTTAGAGTGTCAGGACCCATTATTCAAAAGAAGTTTAACACAGTGGGGCGCCTGTGTGGCTCAGTGCGTTAAAGCTTCTGCCTTCCGCTGGGGTCATGATCCGAGGGTCCTGGGATTGAGCCCCGCATCGGGCTCTCTGCTAGGCAGGGAGCCCGCTTCCTCCTCTCTCTCTCTGCCTACTTGTGATCTCTGTCAAATAAATAAATAAAATCTTAAAAAAAAAAAAAAGAGAAAGAAATGTAACAGAGATAACAACAGATCTAGTCTAGAGAAAGCAGCACTGGGATCTTGAGCCCTACACACTCAGGTCCTCCTTGTATCCAAAGTGAATACATTTAATGTGAATTTAGGGTTTATTCTATTGGTCACTACTCTTTTTCATTTACAAATTACCCATGTTGCTGGCTTATAGTTTATTCATAAATCTTTATTACTTCTGATTATCTTCCTCAGTATGTTTAGTCCCCACCAATTCTGAATCTGTGCTATAGTAAGCAGCTACAGCACGCAAAGAGCTCTGGGGAGCATCTGGTAGCAGTAACAACAAGGACTGAGAAAACTTATGGGAGGTTTGGGACGCCTGGGTGGCTCAGGCGGTTAAGCAGCTGCCTTCGGCTTAGGTCATGATCCCAGGGTCCTCAGATTGAGTCCTGCATCAGGCTCCTTGCTCAGAGGGGAGCCTGCTTCTCCCTCTGCCTGCTGTTCCCCCTGCTTGTGCTCTCTGTCAAATAAATAAATAAAATCTTTATTTAAAAAATAGACTTACGGAGGGGCGCCTGGGTGGCTCAGTGGGTTAAGCCGCTGCCTTCGGCTCAGGTCATGATCTCAGGGTCCTGGGATCGAGTCCCGCATTGGGCTCTCTGCTCAGCAGGGAGCCTGCTTCCTCCTCTCTCTCTGCCTGCCTCTCTGCCTACTTGTAATCTCTCTGTCAAATAAATAAATAAAATCTTTAAAAAAAAAAATAGACTTACGGATAGAGGAGAATGACACAAAACTATTAGCTATAAACTATTAACTATTAAACTATTTACATAGGCTTCATACTCAGCTTTTTGATCATCTAGCCCCATTCTCTCCTACAACCATTTCCCCCTTAATAAACTAGGTTTTCCAATTAAAGTCCTCACATATTTACTTTACAAGCTAAGACCAGGTGTCTTTATTAATTTATTCCATTCTTAGTCATCTCATTTCTTATTTTCTTTATTCTCTTCCCTTTTACCAACTTTTCTTTCTTCTTTGATTCTTCCCTTGATATAATAGGATTCTATCTTCTTTGGCCTAAACCTCTCTTCAGCTACAACTAAATTTTCTGCAGTATCTTTAAAACCACATGCTACATAAGCCAAGACTAGACCTATATTACCCTGAGCTACAGCAGGATAATATTTCCTGAGTTTTCTCCTATTTCTTAGCTCCCATTTCCATGGATTGAGTTTATTTTCTATCCTCAAAGGTAGGGACATTTAAAACTTTTTAAAATTAAACGTGGTTTTCTTTTCTTTTTTTAAAAAATTATTTTATTTATTTATTTGACAGAGATCACAAGTAGGCAGAGAGGCAGGCAGAGAGAGGGGGGGAAACGGGTTCTCTGCTGAGCAGAGAGACCCATTCAGGGCTCAATCCCATAACCCTGAGATCATGACCTGAGCCGAAGGCAGGGGTTTAACCCACTGAGCCACCCAAGTGCACCATAAACATGGTTTTCTTTTAAACGTGGTTTTCTGGGATGCCCCAAACCTCCCACTAATTCACAAGAGATGTTGATTTATCTCGCTCTAGTTCTGTAGTTTTCAACATGGCTTTCTTTTAAGTATGTCAGCTATTCAGTTGCCTCTTTATTTTTTTTTTTAAAAGATTTTATTTATTAATTTGACACAGAGAGAGATCACAAGTAGGCGGGGGGGGGGGGGGAGTGAGAAGCAGGCTCCCTGCTAAGCAGAGAGCCAGATGCAGGGCTCTATTCCAGGACCCTGAGCTGAAGGCAGAGGCTTAACCCACTGAGCCATGCAGGCACCCCCCCACCCCAGTTGCCTCTTTAAACTTATTTAATATGATGTGTTCACGCAGTACATATCAGTCTAGTTATTCCAATATGCAGGTCACTGTACTTAGTGCTGGGCGGTTTAAGGCAAGAGAAAGTAATACTTAAGAACCTTTCCAAATATTTGCTTGCTTGCTTGCTTCCTTTTTTTTTTTTTATTTTTTTAAAGATTTTATTTATTTATTTGTCAGAGAGAAAGCGAGAGTGCACTAGCAGGAGGAGCGGCAGGCAGAGGGAGAGGGAGAAGCAGTCTCCCTGCTGATCAAGGAGCAGCCCTGGGGCTTGATCCCAGGGTCCTGGGATTATTACCTGAGCCAAAGGGTGCTAAATCCACTGAGCCACCCAGATACCCCTCCATATATTGTCATATCAAATTCTCTATAAGATAAATAACTACATCCACAGGTAGAGTGGTAAACACTTTAAATAACCATCCCATTTAATCCTTACAAAATTTTATAGTTTTATCAATTCTGCTGGCTCAGAAAAATAAGTAATTTGCTCAAGGCCACAAAGTGAGCTGAAATTTGAACTCGCTGGTCCCCATCACTCAAAGAAATAAAGTCTTTAATGGACATTGGCCCAGCTTCTCTTCCCAGCTCTGGTCTTTCAAGTAAGCTTATTGTAATTTAACTCAAAGATCTTTTTTTATCATTTATTCTGTCCTACATCTCTTCTTCTGACATCTGTTTTAGGCTAAATTGTGTTCCCCTGAAATACATATGTTCAAGTCCTAACCGTAGCACCACATATCAAGACCCTATTTGGAGGGTTGTTTTAAATGTAATTAGTTAAGATGAGGTCATACTAGAGTAGGGTGGGCCCTTAATACCAGGTAACTAGTATCCTTGGGGTGCCTGGGTCATTTACTCTGTTAAGCATCTGCCCTCTGCTGTGGTCATGATCTGAGATCCCGTCAGTGGCCTCCCTGCTCAGCCAAGAGTCTGCTTCTCCCTCTTCCTCTGCTCTCTCACCCTGCTTGTGCTCTTTCACACTTTCAGATAAATAAACAAAATCTTAAAAAAAAAAGGATAACTAGTATCCCTATAAAAAAAGAAAAAATTGGACAGGGAGAACACCATGTGAAGGTGGAATTATGCTGCCACAGCCAAGGAACACCAAGATTTCTGGGAAAGCTCCAGAATTTAGGAGCAAAGAATGAGCAGATTCACCCTCACAGCCTTAAAAGGAACCAACCCTGCAGACTCCAGGATTTCAGACTACTTGCCTTCAGCACTGTGAGTCAATAACTTTGTTGTTTAAGTCACCCAGGTTTTGATACTTTGTTATGGAAGCTGTAGCAAACTAATAAGGTATCTACTTAGATAAGGAATGCAAATTTCTACTGTTCTCTTTTTCTGCCTAAAACTGTAATATTTTCTTTCTCCATCTACCCAGCTTTTTAGCACAATGAAGTAGAATCAGTTGCACTGTTCCCAACATCAGATGTGAAGAGTTATTGAATTCTATGATCATCCACATTTGGGCAATCATTCAAATGGATGAGGGGTTGGAAGCATAAGCTTTGAAGTCCACTGGGCTCAAATACTGCAAATACTGGGCTCAAATATTGCAGTTTTAGGCTCTGCATTTACTAGGTGTGTGATCTTGAGCAACTCTCTAAACTTATTTCTTTACTTTGTTAAATGAGGCTAATACCACCACTACCATGTAAGGTCTCAAGGACAATCAAGGAAGAAAACATAATAATTTAGCACATTACTTGGTACATAGGAAGTGCTAAACAAAATTACTTACTTTTATTTATTGTTCCTAAAACAAACTTTAGAATTTACCTTTCGTGGGTATTTTAGATGCACATTTGTGTATTTTCTATAAGTATTATAATCTACTGGTATAAGAATGACTCTGGCATTTAGTCTCTAAGTAATATTATCTTCAACCTTTGGCAGTATCTAAAATTGAGAGGAAGTAACCTTAAGCAAGTGAACTAAGTACATTTATATTAAGAATCCTTGAATCGCCACTGTGTCCCTTAAGTTCATTCCTAGGATTAGAAACAGCTATGTATTAGAACTTCAAAAAATATATATAGGTTTCAAAGGTTCTAAGGAAAGAGGTTTACAACTAGTAGAAAAGGTATTTATAAGGTGAAATATTAAGGCATAGGCCCATGATATTTGAATCTACATAATAGACTACCAGCTGCTAGAAGAGAGAAATCAACAAAAGCAAAAAGGTACTTAATTTTTTTCACTCTGTATAAATACATTGTTTGGAAATTATTATTTTCCCCTATGACATTTCTTGAGTTTTTACCAAATTCTCTGCCTTCTCTCTAATATTTGTTTTGGAGGGTGGAGGGAGAAATCTAATATGAAATCTAATGCTTAGCACATTAACTTTTATCAACTTTTATCAAGGTAACTAGAAATTGCTGAAACCTCCACATTCTCTTTCGAAAATACAAGTGTGCTATGATAACTTCCAAAAAAGCCAAGGAGGCATCTGGGTCTTTGCCCTTACTCTCTGCTCCTCTTAGAACACCCTCTCCTTTTCTCTCATGCTCCCGATTTAGAACCCTTTCATTTGTTGTTGTTGTTGTTTTCCCATTTCAAATGTTGCCACAGAGTCAAATCCATCTTTATCTTTCCACATCATCTCCACTCTCTAACCCCCATGCACTTTGTACCTTCTCCGTGGCGTTTAAGTATTTTAATATTGGGTTTAAATCTTAATCCTACCACAACCGTGAGAGCGGTAGTAATAAATTTCATTTTTATAAGGTCTGGAACTTTTTTTTTTAAAGCAAATGTTCAGGGGCACCTGGGTGGCTCAGTGGGTTAGGCCGCTGCCTTCGGCTCAGGTCATGATCTCAGGGTCCTGGGATCGAGTCCCGCATCAGGCTCTCTGCTCAGCAGGGAGCCTGCTTCCTCCTCTCTCTCTCTCTCTGCCTGCCTCTCTGCCTATTTGTGATCTCTCTCTGTCAAATAAATAAATAAAAAATATTTAAAAAAAAAAAATAAAGCAAATGTTCAATAGGTAATTAAATCAACAAATAAGTGAGCAGCCTTTTAGGATGAGTCATGAATAGAATGAAAAAGCTTCACATTTTAAAAATGAAAATCTGTAAGCATTCAAAATGGTAAAAACGAACTATATACATTTATTAAAATTCCAATATATCTCTCTTGTTCTGGTTAATTCCGTCCCGCACTCATGTTACTCATTTTTGTTTTCTTCACAGCACTCACTGTATCCACGGTCCATGTCACTGTATCCCCGGTACCGGCACTTATCAAACGCCTAATTGCTGACTGGCCTGGAGACTTGACAGGAGAGGAAGTTCTAAAAAAAAAAAAAAAAAAGAAGAAGAAGAAGAAGAAAGAAAAAGAGACCGTACTGAGAATGAGAATGCGCGGCCGTATTTCATATATTTGCGTTTTGAAACGGGGGTAGGAGAATGGTCAATAAATGCAAAATTCAAAATGCTGCTTCTAGTCATAGAGTTCTAGGGTCCCCAGATTCCATTTCTAACTCCGCCAGTCCTGCATGGCAAAATTAATGCCAGATTTCTCAAAGACCACGTTCTCATCACTATTACTCCGCACCCAGTTCCGGTGTCTGGCATACCGTAGGCGTTTCCAAGGCACCTACTGAATCCCGATTTGCGCGGGAATACGAATTTAGGGGACAATCTAGAGTTAGAAAAAGAAAAAAAAAATTCATTAGAACCAACTACATTTAGAAACCGTAACCAACCACCTCAGGTGGCACTCTACTAACATATCGCCGGTCAAGTGGAATTTTACCATGTGCTTAGTGTTGAAAACGTGCTGGCTTTCGTTTCACAACAAATGTGGATCACCCACAAAACACATTCGCAGACATTTAGAACGGCTGAGAAGAATCGGGAGAGCGTGCCACGCAGGAAGACCCAGTTGGTGGGGGTCGACAAGAAACTACAATGTACTGTGACAAAGGTTCAAACGGACTCAGCGAGGAAGGCAAGGGTCCACGGACCTAACGAGACAGCACAGAGGCGCGCTTGGCCCCTATTGCGCTCCGTAGAACGAGCTCTCTGGGCCTGCGTAGACCACGCCTTCGGCGGGGAAGGACGCTGTGAGGCTGTCCGCGTTGGTGCCTGTTGCGCGTGTCAGTGACCGGCCGCGCAGAGCCAGAAGACTAGGAATACCCTCGTCTCTGAACCACCTCAATCCGGAAACAGAAACTCTCGAGGCCCGGCACCACCAGAGCCACCTCTCTCATGAAAGGGAATGCACATGCGCATAGGGGTCCTGGGAAGCCCTTAAATACCGTCATGCGGCCGCATACGACCTCTTTCCCTGCCGCCGCCGAGTCGCGCGGAGGCGGAGGCGAGGGGTGAGTTGAACGAGGTTGGGGTGGTGGCTGTGGTGCATTTATTGCTTTTGGCTCGGTATTGGGGTTTAGCCGAGCTATTTATATTTAGTTACCTGTTTTTTTCTTTTGTTTTTGTTTTTGTATTGTAGTGCAGTCAAGATTCGGCTACACTCGTAATCCACCGCCATGGCCGAGGAAGGGTGAGCCCAGCCTCGGGGTTTGGTGCCGGCAGGGAATGGGCAGTGAGCGGGGGGATGTGGGGTCAGGGTAGGCCGCGGCGCCTTAAGGGCATGTGATTCAGGGTTTTAGGCGTTCGGGGATTTTACTAATGGTTTTGAGTTTATTTGTTGCATTTCAGCATTGCTGCTGGAGGTGTAATGGACGTTAATACTGCTTTACAAGAGGTGCTGAAGACCGCCCTCATCCACGATGGCCTAGCACGTGGAATTCGCGAAGCTGCCAAAGCCTTAGACAAGTACGTGTATCATCAGTCTCAGTACGGTGGGTTGTTGGAACCGGAACAAAACTGCAGCCGAGGGAAGAAAGCGTGAAGTTCATGGTGTTAGCGCAAGAGTTCTGAATGGCATCCGTCCTACAGGAAACCTAGGAAAAGGTATCAGAACTCAGATCTCTATAGCCTGCCAAGTTTGTGAGTTTCTGTTTGGAATGAGAAGGAGTAATTTTTATAACTAGAGGAAGACTACAGTGTTTGAATGATGACTTAAATTGTCGGATACCCCTTCACTCTTTTTATGAGTGAAACCTAACAGTCTGACAAACCTGTAGGTTGTGGAGTTAATTTCGCTAAGAAATCCTCATTTGGCAGTTAGCGAAAATGGAACTACCAAGTTAAATTAGGGAATTTCAGGCTAATGTTGCAGAAGCACCTGGACTTAAAATTTGAGAAAGTAGTAGCTGTAGAAAAAAAAAATAACGGAGATTTTGTAACTCCGTTTAGTTCTTGGGCTGGTTATAGTGGCAAAGCAGCTGCAGGTATTAACTATTTGAGCTGAATTTTAATTCGCTTTTAAGAATTTCTTAGGCAGTAAACAAGTTCATTCAGCTCACTTCGGTGTAGGTTGGTCACTTGAGTTCACGGGAAATAGCACTTGCTGGAAGCCCTTCTGGTCCTGGTGTGAGCCCTCTGCACTACTTGTACAATGGCAGTGATGCCTGTACTAATTTTCTGGGCCGGTAACCGGTAACAATTCTAATAGCAGTGGTTTGTGTTTCACTACAGTGGTTTGTAAACGTGTCAGTGGCTTGCAAGAAAGGAGGATAGTGTTTTGGCCACAAATTGGTGAACTAATTTCTTCATAAAACTAGTATTTGGGGGAGTTACTGGAGGCTTGATTTTTATCAGTGACTGGATCTGTGCTATTTAACAGGTTTTTTAAACTGCGGTAGTTGTACAGTGGGTGTTGGTTGTGTTTGGCCAGTGTAATGATTGCAGAGGTAACTCTAGTAAAGTTGTGTTTCAGACCCGAGTTTTAGCTTATACCAGGTTTGCCTTTCAGGCGCCAAGCCCATCTTTGTGTGCTTGCATCCAACTGTGATGAACCTATGTATGTCAAGTTGGTGGAGGCCCTTTGTGCTGAACACCAAATCAACCTAATCAAGGTAAGTTACCTTTTTATCTGAATTCGCAGATGCTTTAGCTTAATGAAAATTGAGCCAGTTAGGGTTATAGCTGTATTAAATGCTGTTTTATCCAGTTAGTAAAATTTGTAAAGAAAGTGTTCTTGCTTTCTGGTGGTGTGAAAAACATCCCATAGGCTTGATATCTTGGACTGTGTAAAGCTAGTTACAGAGGTGTTCTGTAATTGACTGGTAATTTTGGTGTTGGTATAGAAGTGAGGTAGAGTGCTTTTAGGTGATCTGATGCTGTACATGATGACAACTGGCTCCCTCTACTGAATTGCCATGAGGAAACTGCCATGTCACCCTATCTGACTACAGCTACCTTTTGGGCTGATTTATTGTCAGTAGCATTATTGTCTGCTAATACGGTGATTTTTTTTTTTCCTTAATTTATCTTCACAGGTTGATGACAACAAGAAACTAGGGGAGTGGGTAGGCCTCTGTAAAATTGACAGAGAGGGAAAACCCCGTAAAGTGGTTGGTTGCAGTTGTGTGGTGGTTAAGGTAAGTCAGTATTTATCTCTGGGGTGAAGGTTGTGCTGGGAAGCTGCATAATTCAGTGTAGAATTTTAATTGTGAGGAATGTCAAAATGAAAGAAAGGTGTGATTTTTGAAGACTTAAAAGATGTCCTTTTCTGCCTTTGAGAAAAGGAAAATGGGCTGTAATTAAGCCAGCCAATTAATCTGCTTACCTGAATGTGTTTCTGCAGAAATTTAGAAAATGCTGGCAATAGTAATGCCATGTTACGAGCCTTAAAGACATTGAAGTCCTTAAGGTCCCTGAAAATGGCTATAAGAAATTGTAATGATGGAAACTTTCAGAAATAATTTTGTAAAGCTTCGCCAAAACCAGTAGTAACAACTTGGTAAGAGTTTTCTAAATGTTAGTTAAAATTTTTTTCTTTTAATTCTTTTAGGACTATGGCAAAGAGTCTCAGGCGAAGGATGTCATCGAGGAATACTTCAAATGCAAGAAATGAACAAATAAACTTAGCTCTTGTTCCACACCTGGTTTGTTTTTTTATTGCGGGGGATGGACACTAGAATAAGGTCTCTTAGCAAGAGAAAAGATAATCATTGTAGAATTAGCAAAATAACTAGAAACATGCTGTTTGTTTCTTCCTGGTTTCTAAATGAAAGCCTACTCTAACCAGTCAGTAATTAAACTCTTAACAACTGAGAACAGGATGACCTAAGTAACAAAAGCCTTAAAGTGAAGGTGACATCCAGGGGTTAAGTGTACTGTTTGTAACAACATCAAGACCGCCTAGGACCTAGAGAAATGGGCCGAGGCTAGTCAAGTGTGGGTGTTACTTTGCAGTCTGGCAACTTGACAGCAGATTGAAGAAGTCAAACAAGTTGATAGAAAGTACGAGGTAGGCAGGATTGGATTTAGGCTGTGGGATGCAAAGTACAGGATGTCCAGAAAGTGCTTAATGGACCTGTCTTTTGGAAGAGACAGGGTGTTCATGGTGTGGGTTATAACCCTTGGTACTGTCTTAGGTGCAGAAGCAGGATATGCTTCTCTATGCTGAAGTCTCAATCTCCACAGAGTCCATGATGACCCATGTATTTCAGGCCTGGACCAAGTTGGTACAAACATGAAATTAGTGAGCCAGGTAGGATTAATGGAAATGTTAATAATCGAAGTCCTTGATAAATTGCTGCTAAAGGTTACTTAGAATTTCTCTAGTTTTTTGGTACTGCTGTATAGTTATGCGGGTACATGAAGCAAAATGGAGCCAGATCGGTTTTGAATGCTTACATGTACGATGGTGAGTATTTTTCTGCATGTTGGGAGTTTATAGGTTTAAGCCTTCAATAAAATTCACCTCTAGGTAATGTAGCAACCTCTAGGATCACTAAAGGCTGCTTGTTCTTTCCATGGTATCTGTTGTGGTGGAGTGAATGGCTTCAAGAGTCCTAGAGCTACTGTAGTCTTAAAGCCTTAATGATAGTTTCCTTAGATAATGGTACCTTGGGGTCCATCTGTCACCATTAAATGTCAACCCAAGCTATCTGCTATTTCTAAGGAAGGGGTCTTCTCTTTGTTTTGAATTCTGGTGCATATGAATATCTGTGAGGCAAATAGTTGAGTCATTCACTCTTAACCTGGCACTGTTTGAGCTATTGGAGTAGCAAAACCCTTCCAACTTTTTCTTCGGTTTTGATGGTGTTTGGGAATTCTGTAGCTCATGCTAGGGAGGATAGTGGAGTATAGCACTTGGCATTTCCATTTTGGGAAAACTGGCTGAACTGTATCTTCACTTACCTAAGTCAGCATTAGGTGTTTTTGGTATTTGCATATCCACTGATCCCTCAGGTCAGATCTCTAAGGAATACTGTGCCCTTTACTAGATTTCTACTACTTGTGGCTGTTCGTAATACTCAAGATGGTGATTTCCATCTTCTCAACTGCTTTCTCTAAAATGTCAGTCTGGTCCCTGAGACTTTATGGTCAAACTCAATAGCTTCACAGCTTTTTCATCTTCACCTCTTGGATTTTCTAGAGTTTTGTCCATACTTCAGCGCTTTGCCACGCTTCACTTCTGCCCCTTAGTCCCTTAACGCTAGCACCAGAGTTCTGTGGCCCTAGTAAATTTACTTCCATGGGACTGTTCTGTAACTTCTCCAGATTTCTTTTTTTTTCTGAATCGAAGTTCCTGTTTTAGTTTTGGTCAGCTCTAGGCAAAGGGTGTGCAGTAGGGAGCACTCCATGAACACCCACTTGTACCTCAACTTTGGTATTCCTCAAGTTTTGTAGATCTCTCAGTGAGCATGAAGATTCGTAAAATGTTTTCAGTTAGAGGATAGTAGTTACTGAATATCTAGTGTATCAGGCTTTGCACCAAGTGTTTACATCTACTCAGTTTTCAAGGTAGAGGCATCAGGAGTCCTCTGCTCCCGCCCCCACCTTGTTTAAGCCATCACAGACTTCACGGACTGGAGTAGCTGCTCAATGAGCTAATGCTGTGAGTCCGTACTCCCTTGAATTTAACATCCATGCTGCTCTCAGAGTTGTTACACTGAGCTCTTTCTGCTTGAAATGTAGGTTTCTCCACTGGGCTGTCTACTCATCCTTCAAAACCCAGTTCAAATGTAACATCAGTCTTATGGTTTTGGATTTGGCTGTATAGCTTATATGGAATTCACAAGAGAGCTCATCCATGCTAAAGGGTCCAGGCCAAAGCAAGTGTCATCTGAGCCAAGCACTTCATACTGTTTTCTTGTTCCTGTGGTCAGTGAGACTCAGGTGTTCCTGTTCATTTCAGCTGTAAGAAACCTCCACTCCAAGGAATCCGTTTTCCTTGTCAACTCCCGTTTGCTTTTTAAAATTTTTTGCTTGGTCCTGATACTAAAATTTCTGATAGATGTGGTTTTGGTAAGCCACTTTAAATGCTTTTTTAAAAAACCCCAGGACATCCATAGTGGATTTACAACAGGGTTGTATTAAGTTGGTGTCTTAAAAACAGGTATTTGTTCATTTTCAACTGGATTATAGAAGCAACAGAATCGGCAGTTTGAGATTGTTCAAATAAGCTTTTAATGTCTCCATGTACTCCTGAGGCCCACAGAGAAGGAAGGTGAGGATGGATAGTCAAAAGCGACAGAAATAAGATCACAGTTTTCATCACTCCAGGTGGGTGATGGGACAGGCTGAGAGGGTAAGACTGTCTCCCAGTCCTCAAGCTCCATGCACAAGCCAGAGTATTGAGGCAGTAAATTTCGGCAAGATCAGTGGAGGCATCATGGCCTGGCTAAGGAGGTGTTGAAGATGGAGGCCACCAGGCTCTCAGAGAACCTACTGGGTGAAGTGTGAGTGATTGCTGGGGGCAAAGGGGTCCTGGAAGTCAAAGTTGAAAATTAATCTTTCAGAGAGTGGTCAGGCATTTGGGACTTAGGCTACATATTAATGCATCAAGAGTGTTCAGAAGGATTCAGACTGATGCTCACTCCCCAGAGGAGAAAAGTTTTGGTGTCCTTAAAAAAAAAAAAAAAAGACATGGCTTCAAATAGCACAAGCACACCTAAATTCAAACTCTTATTACCAGTAAGGTATTTCAGTCAACAAACCCTGTTCTACCTAGCCACAGTCTACTGATTGAAGTTGCATTACAATCTGGGTTTTGCTTGGAAAGTCTTAGAAATGAGGAAGGGGATCCTGAGGATTCTTTACACAAAAGGGGCAATTTTCTCAGCTTTTTCCTGGTTTGCATGAAGCATCCCTTAAGAGAATTTTGCTTTTGTTTGACTCCATAGTCCCCATCAGCACTGCATTCCTAAATTGATTTCCACAACAAATTGGCTTTAGACAGGGCAAGTGCCAGAGAGGAGAGAGAGAAGTACTTTTACAGGTAGAAACTCCATTTCTTTCAAGTTTCTGAACTAAACTGGGTTGTGAAGTAAGCCTCCACCTGTGGAGGCACTGGTGATGATCCTGTGGCCCTGCCAAGATGTACTGTTAACTTTCCCGTTTTTGATGATAAAGGAGAAAGGTTACAGCATCAATTAAGAATGCCCTTGGTGAAGAGTACACATTTATGGATCAATTACAAAGGAAAGCATGATTATAGCTATTAACATATTTATCACAGGGCTATTAGAACATACTTTTTGGGGGGTTAAAGTAGGAGAATAAAATGTACGATTACAGAATAGGATATTATGGTGCCTAAAAAACAGTATGAAGGACATCTGTTTATACACTTTTTTTTAAAGATTTTATTTGACAGAGCGAGCTCACAAGTAGGCAGAGGCAGACAGAGAAGAGGAAGCAGGCTCACTGCGGAGCAGACAGCCCAATGTGGGGCTCGATCCCAGGACCCTAAAATCCTGACCTGAGCCAAAGGCCGAGGCCTAACCCACTGGAGCCACCCAGGTGCCCCTGTTCATATACTTTTAAAGCAATATTCAAAATGTACAATAGGACCACATTTTGAAAAAAAACACGAATATAAGGACATACATCAAGGTTTTAGTGGTTTCTGAAAAGGTGGGTATTTTGGTTTACATGTTGCTTATTTTTTCTTCAATATGTATTGTTTTTGTAGTAAAAAAATTTTTTTAAAGAAACGAGAATGGTATAGGGCTCTCTCAGGGTTAATATGAAGTGCCAGGAATACAAAAAATTTAAAAAATGTGAGCAAGTGCATTTATTTACCCATCTAGTAGAATAGCAGTTGGGTAGAAGGCTGGTTTACAAAGGCTGAAGTCAGGCTTACCCAGCAGAGGGCAGTAAGAAGCTGGAACCTGGTGGGGAACCTACCCAAAAACAAGCCAGAAAAGCCCTAACTACAGTTCTGCCTCCCACAGCACGTACACTAAAATTGGAACAATGCAGAGAAGATTAGATTATGCCTCTGCACAAGGAGGACATGCAGATTCGTGAAGCAGCACTAACTATAGCAGGTCCCCTCGCAGGGAAAGCTTCTCCTCCCATGCTGAAGTAAGATTGTTGGGCTTTATTTAGTTTACTACTTCTAGTTACATTTTCTTTTTGCCCTAATGCCAAATCCAGGATCCAAAGCCGGTGAGGTCGTTTCATTATGTGCTGGGAGGCTGTCAGTAGAGGCGACTGTGGTTATTTTAAATACAACTAAGAAATTGAAACTCTGCAACACATTCCTAGAGAAAAAGGTTTAGGTCCGTTTTGTATGCTTCTGTAGGACTCCTTTTCTTCCACTACACTGAGATTTCTGTAGATTTCTATCTGAAGGCCAGAAGGTTTCAGAGCAGGCCAATTTTGGAATGGGCACAATCCGGAGTGTGTTAAGGTAACAGATGTATTTTGGAGATTACAATCCACACTGTTCTCTCCGTGGAAGCATTGACTTTGTTCCATGCAATGTTTGAATAGCGCGCTTGGTGTGGTAGGCACTCAGATATCTTCTGTTGGATAAATAGATTTGACCTGCCTATCTAGTAAGTTAGTTAATTTGTGGGTTTTCTTCTCAGGCTTAAACTCCCCAGCCTCTTTTGACACTTGAATTTCTCATGTTCCTTTTTTTTCTGGCAACAACAGTGAATCTCTCAAGCTGGGCCTCTTTTAGCCTAGCACAGTGCCAAGCTGTCTCAACCTCCCTTCACTCCAGCTCCACTCCAGGGAGCAGGGGGGAGAAATGTATCCTACCGCAGTATGGGGTACAGAGTCTGGGGTACAGAGGCTCTAAGAGTCTGAAAAATCATTTTAAAAGCCACTTTGAGACCTGGGAACAGTAAAAAGCATGTGAATTCAGTGAAACTATTTTTACATTGCAATAATTTCTTTTTGAAGCCTATTTATTAAGACACATGCCAACAGCACAGTATTGTACAAGTGATGTGAATTAAACCTTACACAAATGTAGTATTTGTCTTTTTATTTTTCCTTCTCTCGACTCAACTGCCCCCAACTAGAATTTACAAATGGATATAAAAATCCTGTTTGTACCTGGTTGGCTTGTTAGCAAAATACTGAGTGAAAGGTCTGTGATATTTCACAGTGCTGCCACCAGATTCAAAGGAACAAAATGCACATAAATAAATAAATATGAGATTCAGAAGGGGAAAATAAAATATTAACATACAAAAGGCTACAAATTAAAGGCCCTGTGTTTGCTTTTGGATTTGAGGCTTGGATATACTTGGTGAGTTCCAGGGGTCAGCAGATGTTTTGCTAAGTGGATGCATGTTGTGTCTTGCTGGGGGGTACTTATCTACACTTGGTTTATAAAGTGAGGCAGTTATGCTGTTATTTCAGGAGGGACTACATGTATAATTTTTAAGAAGCAGTTAGAACCTTTTCTTCCCCCACCCCCACAAGCTGCATTTTAGAAGGCAGCTGAGCTCACTATACCCTCAGGCCATGCCACAAGCTGCATTTTGATATCATCCAGTTCAAAAATTTTATATTCTAAATTTCAGTCATGTAAAGAATCTCTAAACTTTACTATGAAACATGGAAATGGTGACATGCATAATAATGAGCCATGCTGAAATGCAGAAGCAGAATTAGGAGTTCTATAACGGAGAGGAATCAATGTATAGTAAATTATTCAGATTTTTAAGTAACTGTAATCAAGGCATAAAGATCATCCTTGTTATGACCTTGATCGTGGTCTACTGTTGTCACATGAAGCTGGTTCATTCAGAGCATTCCAGAGAGTGTGGCTGCCATGTGCAGTGCCCGGTAATAGAATGCAAGACAGATGTAGGTGTGGCTAATGTTCAGTGACAGCCTGAAACTATCATGTGGCTGGCAGTAAAAATTAAACAGGTAAGAAATGAGTTGGTCTTCTAGTAAAACTGCTGAGTGCATTTCTCCTGTCACAACTTGAGAACAATGGGCAACGGTTCCTTTAATGAAGCAGAAGCCTGCCTGAACGATGTGTCCCAGGACTTTCTAGTCATGGCAATTTGGAAGAAAGTGTTCAGTTCATTTGTGGCAGATGAAGGTGATGTTTTAAAAGCAAGCTGTATTTCTGGGGGAATGTGGGTTAGAGAAGAAGAGGAAGAATGGGAGGAAAAGATAGAGAAAATGAGAGAGGGAGTTGTAGAGGCCAATGGCAGACTGTCCCAACAGGGGACACTTTGGTATGAAGATCATTTTGAGTTAAAGGCAATCAGAACCTAGTAGATTCAGGGAAAGCTCTTTACTTCCTGCACAACTGTCTAAAAGGAATTTATCATTTATTGAAAAAGATTTTATTTGTTTTGTGGGGGAAGGGGGCAGAAAGAGAGAGCATGAGCAGGGCACTGCAGAGGGGAAAGGAGAGGGAGAAAGAATCTGAAGCCAACTCTGCTTTGAGAGCGAGCCCCTTGCGGGGATTGATCCCAGGATCGAGCCCCTTGCGGGGATTGATCCCAGGATCAATCCCCGCAAGGGACTCGCTCTTAGGACTGTAAAATCATGACTTGAGCCAACACCAAGAGTCTGACTGGCAACTGACTGAGCCACCCAGGTGCCCCTAAAAAGAAACTAGACTCCAGAAAAAGAGTTGTCACCACAGAAAACTACATTATGATGGGAATTAGGTATAGTAGACAGGGAGGAGCCTAGCAAGGCCTGTTTGATCAGGGTCCTTGGTGTCCAGTTGTTTCTGAGTGGCCCAACAAACATTCCTTTACCAAACATTCACTCTTTTTCATCTTCCTGTGAATTGCATTCCTTCTCTTTGACTCCCTACCCCTTTCTCCTTAGTTCAGAATGACATACATACCTCATTTTGCCTGTATCCAGAATTTCTTTCTGTTTTTGTGTGGATTCCCTGTACATATGAAATGAAATTTTATTTTCTCTTGTTAATCTGATTTTAATTTGATTCTGAGTTCAGCTAAAAGGACCTTGAAGGGCAGAGGAAATTCTTCCTCCTAGACAGAGGGAACAAGGAGTAGGGAGACAGATACAGAGAGAGTGAGAGAGAATGAAAGAAGAAGGGGAGGGCAGGAAAAAGGGAGAAAGAAAGGCAAAGAGGGAGGGAGGGGAAGGGAGACAAGTATATGTTTATGTATAATTCACATATAAATTAGTGGAAAGAATTTATTTATTCCACATTATTTTCTTCGTTAAAAAAGTGAATGAGGGGCACCTGGGTAGCTCAGTGGGTTAAAGCCTCTGCCTTCAGCTCAGGTCATGATCCCAGAGTCCTGGGATCGAGCCCAGCATGGAGCTCTCTGCTCAGCAGGGAGCCTGCTTCCTCTCTCTCTCTCTGCCTGTCTCTCTACCCGCTTGTGATCTCTCCCTGTCAAAAAAAAAAAAAAAAAAAAAAAAGTGAATGTCAAGATTTGCCTTTGATTTTGGAAGGTCAGCAATCACTTAATGTTATAAATTATTAGTTGAAACTGCTTATAAATGAGTTGCAGATCAGCTGACCAGTTCCATTTCTCTTGTATCCGCTAGAACTCCAGTAGTTTTTTCCCCTGGTGGTCATAGTCTCAACTGCAATGGCGTTTTATTGAAATGAAAGTGCTCATAATCATTGCCAATCCCCAAACTTGTGCTTGGATGCTAAAAATTTTTCTTTGAGCAGCAAAATAAAAAATTATATCCTACCTATATAGGATAGCTCTATCGTCCTTGTGCATTGAAATTTAGAGGTTAACAGCCAGTTTGGATGAAAGATGCAAACTCTTACTAAGGAAAAAAACACATTTAATAACATTTATATTGCTTGAACTAAACTGGAGCACAAATAACCAAGCAACATCTTCCCAACGTATGAATAACATGGAACCAAAACAAAACCCCTATGTAGGGTTGAGTGTGTGGGTATGTAAACAGTTCGTTTTGGCCTTCTAATTCTGATTCTTTGCTTATTGCCTTGATACCTTGATAATGAGAGTCAAACAACTGTGCCAAAAAATAACAGACCTTTCTTTTATTCTATCTTTTTGTCATTGTAGGCAGTTCCCAAATTGCTTCATGTTTGATTTGAGTCCTTTGAAGAGGGTCTACCAGGAAGGGGCTCTTACATAATTACAGGCTCTATCTAAGACTTTAGTGAAAAAATTTTTTTCTATTATACCTATCATGATCACCTCCTAAAGTTAGCTTATTGCTAAATGATACAAAATTTAGGGAATTTTAGTATTCTACACAATGACATGAGTGATATTCTTTAATACTATCATCTAAAGTAATCATAGCAATTGTGGTAAATTATTTTCTGACAATCAGTAGCTACCTTGGCTCTGTTACCATTATTGTTGTGTTATGGTTTTGAAGTAACTGTGGGCTGACCAAAATGTGACCTGGCTACTTTCTCCCTATATTTCTGGAGACGTTGCTCTCTCTTGCTCAATAGGAATTGGGTCTGGAGTTCAGGCCTGAAGTGACAAGATTTTTCCCACTCTACTCTACTTGCAGTCAGAATCCAAATTTTTAAGATGGAAGGACCTGAGAAATGGTCTTGTTTCATTCTCTCATTTTCCAGCTGAGAACACAGAGTCCCATATCCCAGGACATGCCCCAGAAGCCTTTGGCTGTGTGAATAAACCAAGAGATTATAGGATTTGTCAGTTTGTTGAAGATTAAAATATTCTGTCCTTAATATATGTAGAGAGATTATATTTGTAAATTGATGTGTGTAAGTGAAAAATACCAGTGATGAGAACCACAAACATACTTTGAGTCCATAAACACTTTTTAGAGCCTGAAAAAAAGTTAACGATGGCAATTTAGTTGGCTCCCACAAGAGGAATGTACAGATGTGGATGAGTGTTTATACAAGACTGAAATGTAAAGGCATCAGCTTCCATGGGCCATCCTTTTGCAATGCTCTGCATGGAGTTTGTCTCTGCAGTATTCTCCTGATCTGCACTTGTTCCATATTATCCATGCCAACGACATGATACAGAGCAGTGATGTCTCCCGAACTAGTTATCTACAACAGAGAATTTTGCGGGGCGCTCAGTACACAGGTGAACTAATAGGTTCAAAGACTTGTCTTTATTGTTATTTATTTTTAAGATTTTTAATTTATTTGTCAGAGACAAAAAGCACAAGCAGGTGGAGCAGCAGGCAGAGAGAGAAGCAGACTCCCTGCGGAGTAAGCAGCCCAAGGAGGGGCTTGATCCCAGGACTCCAGGATCATGATCTGAGCTGAAGGCAGCCGCTTAATCAATTAAGCCACCCAGGTGTCCCGAAAGATGTATCTTTAAAAAAATTAAAAATAAAAAAAATAAGGGGAGCTATTTGTCCAGAAAACAGTGATTTGAAGAAAACCTGTCTCAAAGTGAATACTGAGGATGTGTTTTACAAAAGGTTACAGCTAGCGGCTTTGCCTTGCCATTAAACATAATAAAAATAAATAAATAACCTGGAAAAAAATAAATATATTAGTTTTAATTTTCAGAAGCAATTATAAATAACTTTAAAAGAGGAGCATTACCATCTATAGTTGATAGGTAGGAGAAATGGACTTTTGTTCTTATTTTATTTTGTTTAGAAGTTTGTGCTATTTATTTGAGAGAGAGAGAGAGCAGGAGCGGGGGCAGGGGAAGGGCAGAGGGAGAAACAAACTCCCCACTGAGCAGGAAGCCTGATGCAGGGCTCAATCCCAGGACCCTAGAATCATGACCTGAGCTAAAGGCAGATGCTTAACCACCCAGGTGCACTGGACTTCCCCTTTAAAAAATGGTCATGGATTAGGTGTCCATTCTTCTGATACACTGTTGGCAGAATGTTGCTGATATTTGTAGAGAAGAGCCTATCTTCTAAGGATCTCTTTAAATTATGAGCAGGAGACTTGGATTCTTATCCTAGCCCAGAATGCAGTTCCTATCCACACAAATCTGGAGAGACAACTGCATTAACACATCAGTATTTATGGTTTATAGTAACAACAAGAGGAAAAGAAAAAATAATTTTTGAAAATATGGAACTCTCTGGTGGGTATATTCTTAGATTCTAAAAATTAGCAATGAAAAGAAAATCTGTGGAATGTCTGGAGTGATTCATTTGATTAAGCATCTGCCTTCAGCTCAGGTCATGATCCCAGAGTCCTGGAATCAAGTCCCACAGCAGGTTTCTTGTTCAGTGGGGAGTCTGCTTCTCCCTCTGCCTGCTACTCCCCCTGCTTGTGCTCTCTCTCTCTCTCTCTCTCTGTCAGATAAATAAAATCTTTTTCAAAAATTAAAGAAAAAAGAATAGAAAATTTGAAAAGTTTATTCACTTACCTGACTCTGTAGTTTGGTAAATTTCCCAGATAAAACTAATTTGTCAATGTTAACTTGTCTTCCACCTACTCTCTCCTATGTCACTGCTTCTAAGTTTGGAATTGTTGAAGAGAATCAATTTTCTTTTTCTTTTTCTTTTCTTTTCTTTTTTTTTTTTTTAAGATTTTATTTATTTATTTGACAGACAGAGATCACAAGTAGGCAGAGAGGCAGGCAGAGAGAGAGAGAAGAGGAAGCAGGCTCCCTGCTGAGCAGAGAGCCCGATGCGATGCGGGGCTCCATCCCAGGACCCTGGGATCATGACCTGAGCCGAAGGCAGAGGCTTTAACCCACTGAGCCACCCAGGCGCCCCAAGAATCAGTTTTCTGAGAACACTTTAGCTAATTTTAAATTCAACATACATGATTGTTATTTTTAATGTTTTAAAATGCTTTCTTAATGTTTACATTAAAAAAATAGATAATTGAAATTTAGGTCATGTGAAAGTGATATTTAAAAAAACAAAAAGTACTGATTCAATGTTTAGATAATAACTCCCAAACTTCTCTACAGTAACTTCTAGCTAAAGCACATCACATTTAAAACAAGATTATTATGGCATTGCCACTTGTAATAAAAGTGGTCTTAAACAACTGGCCGAGGAAATGTGTGAAAGAGCCTGCATTCTCTAGTTGGTCGGTTTTATCCTCCGCGTGCCTTTGCAGGCTTTTGGAGGGTGATTTCATGACATTCTGGGCAGTGAACAGGAGATGGCAGCATGACTTCAGATGTTCGAGAAGAGGCTTCTACTCCCTTCTGGAAAGAGGAGGTTGAGAGCTGATGGAGTGGAGAGTTATAGCAGCAGGTGCTACAATGTGTCTATCAAGCAGGATACATAGGAAACAAATGTGAAATAAAACTGTTTAATGCCTCTGAATGCTGCAGATTTCTACGCATATTTTCCAGGGTAATAGTCCCTTCCTTTGTAAAAATGAAATGGGTCAGATGTTGAGATTTTTATGGGATTTAGTAAGCTGTACAAGCCTAACAAAGAACTTGGCTCCATAGCTGTGGGATTTTTAATCTCTGTTTTTTGTTTTTTTGATTTTGTTTCTTTTTCTTTCTTCTTCTTCTTCTTCTTCTTTTTTTAATGGAGAAGCAATTTTCTAAGAACACAAAACACTTGTTCCTTATGTCTTCTCAAATTTCTGGACAAACTTTAATAATAGTGGACAAGGAACCTGGATCTCTGTTCCATAAAAATACCTAAATGCCCCAGAACTGGAACTACTACTATCTGTCTTGTGACAATGTTAATGTAGAAGAAAAGCGATTAGATTGGTAAACCCATGGGCCTCTAGGTCTCAAGACCTCAGCTTCTTTTCAGTATTCAGTTTGGTACCTTTCTTGGAGGAGGCAACTTCAAGGAATACAAACATGTAATACAACCTGGGTACATTTTACTGACATATTTAAATGATACGTATTTGTAAATAAATTTATATACATTCTTTGTATAATGATCTTGGAATATGCTTTCTTAGCTTCCCTTCAGGAATTTTAGGCAGCTATTGGAGGAACACATGGAGAATCAAAATTTATTGACTATGAAAAAGCAGCGAAAACGAAGGCCTCAATAGAAAGGGTTTTTGCTACTTATTGGTAGGTCTTTGGTTAGGAAAGAAAAGATTTGAAGGATTATTTGAAACTGGAGAGTTGCATTCTAGCCTTAACCTTCGTCTTAAAATATGTATGTGTGTGTATTTAATAAAGATTTTATTTATTTATTTGACAGAGATCACAAGTAGGCAGAGAGGCAGGCAGAGAACCTGATGCAGGGATCAATCCCAGGACCCTGAGATCCTAACCTGAGCCGAAGGCAGAGGCTTAATGCACCAAGCCATCCAGGCACCCCAAAATTCTGTATGTTTAGAGTGCTTGGGTGGTTTAGTCAGTTGAGTGCCTGACTCTTAAATCTGGCTCTGTCTGGCCTTGATCTCAGGGTGGTATCAAGCCCTGAGCTGGGTCCATGCAGGGATCCTGCTCGGGATTCTCTTTCTTCCTCTCTTTCTACCCCTCCCTCTGCTAGTGCTCTCTCTTGTTCCCTCTCTAAATAAATTAAAAATAAAAAATGAAATTCCTAGAAATTTTAGGAGTCTTATTTAGGAGATATTTTCAAAAACTCTACCTTTAAAATATGGATTTCTATTGCTCATTTTCACTAACCTGTGAGCTTTAATCTCATGTCTGCATGGAGTTTGCTTTGGGCAATGCTTGGTTTTTTGTTTGCTTTGGTCTTTGTTTTTAGAAAGCAACCCTTCCAGAATGGCATAAATTGGATTTGTGTGCACCAAACAGAGCATTTTATTAATATGCTAGCTCTCTTTCTATTAAAATCTGAGGTTAACAAGTACATAAATATAGCTTTTATAGGCTGACCAGAGACTCAAAGGAGAACATGAAATAGAGTCTACCACTTGGCAGCTTATCTCACTGACAGGGTTACTATATCAGAAATAATAACTTGAGTGTGAGTTTGAATAAATGATAACCATAGATGTTTAATCATAACTCAGTAAGATGTTTATCTTACCTCCATACGTAGTGGGAAGGGAATAGCTAACCTTAAAACCTGTGCCACCTTTCTTTTTTCAATGTCCTGGGTCTCCTCATTCAATAATTGTGAACAAAGATACTGCTAATTTTCATCCCTTTTGGCATCCTAAAGACTTTAAAAAGCGATTTGACAGAGGTTTTTGGTATATTTGTAGGCCCAACCACTGGGCATCAAACTGAGTAGTAGAAGTGGATATGGTATTCATAACCAATTCAATTGAAAATGAGAACTAAGGGAACACAGTGACTTCAAGTAAGAGTGTGTGTGTGTGTGTGTGTGTGTGTGTGTGTGTATGTACATACTAGTTATTTCAGCCCGCATTGGCTTGGGTGTGAATCCTGGCTTTGCCAATTAGTCATTGTGAGACCCTAGAGAAGTCATTTAGCTGATAAAAACCCATTTCTTTTTCTCTAAAATAGGAATACTAATAATGTTCTCAGCTTTTTTAAAATGAAAATTAATTGAGATAATATGTGTAAAGTGCTTAGCCCAGTGTTCAGTACCTAAATGGTGGTGGCTAGTATTATGATGATACAGAATTATCAAAGCAAATTTTATGTATTATATATATATGTATGTATTCAGAATATATACATATATATGTATATATCGCACAATTGGATTACTCTTTTCTTTGCAAAGCCATAGGCTGTGTAAAGATAGTTTTTTTTTTTTAAAGATTTTATTTATTTGACAGACAGAGATCACAGGTAGGCAGAGAGGCAGGCAGAGAGAGAGGGGGAAGCAGGCTCCCCGCTAAGCAGAGAGCCCGATATGGGGCTCGATCCCAGAACCCTGGGATCATGACCTGAGCCGAAGGCAGAGGCTTTAACCCACTGAACCACCCAGGTGCCCCTAAAGATAGTTTTAAAATCTGTTAAGAACTTGGATATCCCTTAAGGAATAGGTTTATAACTTTTAGTTACACAGTGCTTGAGACAATATATTTGTGTAACCTTCTCAGAAAAGTTTTATAAATAGTTTTCGAGGGCTATGGACTTTATTAGGGTCCCAGTCCTAAGGGGTTCATAGAAGCTGGTCTAAAGATTTGGAAAGATTATAGAAAACGGTTCTGCCCAATGGGAGTTGATGTCTGTTTAGATTTCTGCTCTTGACTTCAGCTCTCAACCCTGGCTTTGTGCCTCCATAGATAGCACGCATGGTAAGAGCATTGGCTGTGGCTTCGTGGAGCCATCACTCTGAACAGCATTTGTCAAACAGGATATTCACCTTTGCGTACTACTTAACGTACTAGATGTTTAACACCCTGTGTTACTCTTTATTGGTGAAGAACTTTTTGTTGTTGTTGTTACCTAGGGAACAAAACAAGTTAAATTATTTCTAAAATCTAAGCCTTCTGACTTGAAAGCTCTTTGACACTGGGTCTTTTGTGTTTTCTTTCAATGATAGTTTAGGTTTTTGAACAATGGGGTGAGATCATCTTGTCCCTTATCCTAGCTTCTTCTCCCCTGTCCTCTCTCACCTGCTCTGAACCCTCATTTGTACCACCCACACGAGCTTATACATTGTATACTTGAGTAAGCCTTTCTTGAAGGTAGGAAGCATTCTTCTTATATACTTTCCCCAATGCCCAATGTGATATTTTGTTTAAAAGGTACTTGAAAAATGAGGACATGAATATAAACTTTGGTCATATTTTGTGTATTGGGGGTATCATTGCCAAACATGACTAGGCTAAAATAGGGCCTCTTCATTCGAGAAAGATGACAATTGAATTCTTGACAGGAGTCATGTGTGGTACAGACCAAACAAACATACTTTGTTCACTCTTTGAATGTAGCCTAATCTAAGAAAGAGTTACATGAAACAGAGCTACTTTACCTACTGGGTAGATACCATGTTACTTCAAGGGCTTAAAAGAGTAAGTTTGAGTAAGTGTAGAGGCAAATGAAAAATGAACAGCTAAAGGAAACTGCATGTTTTGAGCAAATCTCTGAACGTTGGAACTAACGTGAGCTGTCACCATCTTGGCATATTTCCACCAAGATTGAGCAGTTCTTTTGAACTAGAAGGGTCCGGGCTTTGACCATCAGACAGTTCTTATGGTCTCAGGGACCATAAAGAGTAGAACACATCACGGTTATAATTTTGTGATTATTTTCTCCGTGTCCCTGCATCCTTCATCATCTTCACATAGCCAAACCCCACCCCTGGTTATTTCAATACTGTTCATTCAATACTGGTTAATACAATAAGAAGTGAACCTGGTCCATTCATACACCCACACAGAGGAACACCATTGCAGAAAAGCATGCAACCAAACCAATGGGACTAATGTTGCAGGCTGGAGGTTAGAAATTGTGGTGGCAAGTTGATGTTCTTCTCTGATTATTTCTGTTTTCTCTCAGTGAAATAAAGAAGCAAGGTCACCAGGCAGAAGCAAGGTGAGAAAGGCTGTGATGGAAATTTGAGGTAGGAGG
The DNA here is from genome assembly GCF_020171115.1 of Neogale vison. NCBI lineage: Eukaryota > Metazoa > Chordata > Mammalia > Carnivora > Mustelidae > Neogale > Neogale vison. Next base: position 68,385,582 of record NC_058091.1, on the reverse strand, counting down.
AGACATCCAGGAGAGAGACAGAATGGGCAAAGTATATGATTCCCCAACCCCTTTAGCTACTGTTCCCATTTCTAAATTCCCACACAGAGCAGAACTATCCAAAGGAGTTGTCTATCCTCCCTGTTTTCAGTTCTCCTTCCAGTTCATTTAGAAACCACTCCAATTAGTATCCACTAAAAATTCCCCTGAAACCTCTGTTCTCAGAGTCACCAGGGAATTACATGTTGTTGAATTTAATGTTCACTTCTCAGTCCCTAACTTTTCTTGACTTCCTGGTAGCATCTGAGAGTGGATCATTCCCTCCTCTGTGAAACACTTCGTTTTCTTGTTTTCTGTTTTTGGTTGCTTCATTGACTTCTCCTTCTTAATCTACATTACCCATTCTTCATTCTGTCTCTGACCTAAATATTGGAGAACAGAGGTTTCATTCTGCAGATCCTCTTCTCTATCCTCACTCACTCTCTTGGTGGTCTCATCCACATTTTTGTGGAGGGCTTCACATTTATATCTTTCTAACAGACCCGTCTCCTGAACTCCAAACAGCATATACCTGACTGCTCACTTGATAACCCTGCTCAGATGTCTGACAGGCTTCTCTAACCAAACTTCTCATCTTTCCTCAAAAAACTCACTCTACTTCTGATTCCTCCCCATTGTAGTAAATCAAAACTCTACCCTCTTAACTGCTCAGGTCGAAAACTTGGGCGTCATCTTTACCTTCTCTCTTTCTTTTACTCTCCTCGTTCACTCCTTTCAGCCACTTCTGCTCCTTTTACCTTCAAGATACAGTCAACATGAGGTGATCTTACCACCTTCAATGCTTCCGTTCTGGTCTGTGTCAATATTATGTCCCATCTGGATACCTGCAGTAGCCTTCTAACCAGGTCCCTGTTTCTACCCTTGACCCCAACAATCTATTCTCCCCAAGAGCAACCACAGCGAGCCTTTGAACACTTTAATTAGATCATTTCCCTTCTCTGCTTGAATTCCCTTGTGGATTTTCATCTCATTCAGAGTAAAAGCCAGTACTTAAAAGCATACAAGGCCCTACATTGTCTGACTCTGTTATCTCTGTGATCTCCACCCCTGCTTTTTTTTCTTTCTTTCTTTCTTTTTTTTTTTTTTCTCTCATTCACTTCACTTTAGCCATACCAAGGAGAGGCGCCACCAGGGTGGGAAGGGGGTGAGGCTGGGGTGTTCAGACTGGGGTTCCATGTTGGTTCACCCCTGTCCTATAGGACAATCGGGTTGTTCCTGCTTGCTTCAGGGGTAGTGACAGCTTTCTATTCTTGTTAGTCCTAAGATCATATCTCATTCCTTGCTGTTTATCCAAATGTGCTTGGCTTTTAAATGAATAATATCTTTATTAAACTCTGCTCAAGCAATCTGAGTATACCATTTCTCTCCCACAGGGACCTGGACTGATATAAGGACGCAGGATATTCTAACAACAATTTTAGGGAGCTAAAGAGGACAGGGAGATTATAGACTGTTCTGTGGAGTTTGTGCACAGACACAAAACATCTGAGGAGACTGAGGCTCAATGCAAAACACCCAGAGAGAACACTTGGGCTGACCGACACTAGACATTTACAAATAGAGGATAAAGTAGCCTGATGTCAAATGGTCCAAATCCATGCCAATCATCACAAAGGTAGGAAAATGAATTAGGATACCTTCTGAAAAAGTTTACAGACCGATGATGCCCTTTCCTCAATATTAAGCCCCAGCCAGGCAAAAGTTCACAGAAAGATGATAATAATAACTCCCTTTTTCTATTTCCTTGACATCTACATGCTCTAGCCTTAATGTCTCCATCATTGTTACATTGATTTAGCATGTCCTATAATTCTTGCATGATATTGATTTGTAACGTAAGATTAACAGACAGGCCATCACCAGTTCACTTGTGTCAAAATAGCTCTAAAGGGAAAGACATCCACGGAGAATAAATTGAAAGGGCACGTAGGTAGCCAGAGGAACCCAAAATAAAAGGAAAAAATGAACCTGAGACAATGCAGAATTTGGGAAACCATTTATATACCAATACTGCGATGGTAGAGGGACTTTGAGAAGAAAATGTGATGTTCATCTGTCTCGGAGACAGCAGTGACTGGGCTCTCAGGGGATCAACAGGCACAGTTTTTCCTGTGTGTGTGTGCTGATTGGAAGTTATATTTGTGAGTATGCACAGTGCTTGTTAAGTTGAACATAAAGAACAGATCACTGTTTTTTATTATTATCTTAACTCAGGGCAGCACCTAACAGAGGACTTTGTGTATTGAAAATGTAATCATTAGTTAAATGACTAAGTGAATGTTAATCTACTGAGAAATGAGAACAAACCACCAGCGTATTACCCCATTCACAATTTCCTTTTTTGTGTAGTGCTTGCTCATTGAACTGATTATCATTTTGATTGGAATTAATTGACTCTTGCCAGATATTAAAACTATCAAAGAAATAAGTACACCGAATATCTGTCGCCTTGGCGAGAAGTCAGTCACTGTGATTTCGAACACCTTTTGGATCCCTCCCTATAGGAGTTGCAGAAAAATTACTAATTTTTAAATCATGAACATATAGCTATTGTGCTATGTGTGTGTGTGAATACGGAAGCTCAGTGTTCATGTTGTCAAGTTACTGCTCCTTTCTAGTTTAGACCCTGGATTGTCTTTTTAAAACACCACTTTTAACCTGAGCAAAAGTATAATAAATCAGACAGAGCAGCAAAAGCACACTGTGCCTCCTGGATGTAGGAACAAAAGATGTGTCCCCAGATGGAGCATCACGTCCATCACCTAATGTATTTATGAATCTGCATTTTGAAGAATTCATGTTTTTAAATGGAATTATTACAATTTTATCGATGCTCTATACTTGCTTCAAAAGCTACTTTTGTGTCATCTGAGTCATTAGGTAAGAGGAAAATGAGAAAATGTATTTCATGTGTTAGATTTAAATACATTTAAATTTTGGTGCAGCTGTAGGCTTGAGATGAAATACTGGGCTCCTGTAGAATTTTTTTATGTACTGTATAATAAAAGTCTGTAACCTGATACCTCACACATCTCCTTTAACCTCTGACATTGAATTTGTTCTATTCTGATTGTTTTTTCATTGATACAAGTGTTTGGTGAGGAATTAAGGAGCTTTCCTTCACAAATGTTTTGTTTGATTTACAGCATTGGGGGCTGTGATATTCCTGGTTAGAATACTTTACTGTTGAAATCCTTAAAAAAAAAAATTAGTTGAATTCCCAAAGGATAATGTGCATCAGTTCTATGTTAAGCTCTTTGTTCGGACTTATTATTTCAACCTCCAAAATGTGTTTTCACTAACATAGTAGCGTGATAAATGCAAAAAGTGTGTGCACAGCTTAAAACATTTGGAAATGCTTCTACAAGTTGCTTTATACTGAGCAGTTTGCTTTTTCTATAAAGGCATCTCTATTCCGTACTCCGCTGTCCCACGGGTTTCCGAAACGTGAACATGGACTCTGTGGGAATTCTATTTTTGGACTTAAGAAAAAAAAATAAGTTGCATTGTAGATAGTTTTCACTCTTGTCTAGTTGAGCGCTTTCTTCTTTCTTCCTTCTTGTGTACATGGACACCCTTTGAATATGTATCTGCACTCTCTTGACTTACAGGACAACTTTTTGAAGAGCCAGTCATAGTTGTTCTGTATTTTCCTTTCTTTTTTAAAAACGATTACTTATTTATTTGAGAGACAGAGAGAGAGAATGAGAGAGTTAGGGGAGAGGCAGAAGGAGACATCTTTAATCACCTCTTTTCCTCAAGCACTCTGTAATTGTGAACCATATAAATAGAGTAGCATCGTCAAGATAGCGCCCATCACTGAGCGTTTCCCCTTTATGCTGTGTATCTGCTGTTCCCGAAATGGTAGCCAGTAGCCGTGTGTGGCTGTGGAACACTTGCACTGGGGCCAGTCCAAATGGAGTTGTGCTCTAAGGGTAGAACACACATCGGACTTCACTTAGGAGAAATAAAAAGGATGTAAAACATGTTGTTAATAATTTTTACATTGATTGCATGTTGGAATGATAATATCTGGGGCTTATTGATTTAAGTAAAATATTTAAAGTGTTTAAATCTTTTAAGAGATTTAAAAATATTGGCAAGATTTTTTTTTTTTCTTTTTTGAATGAGGCTACTAGAAAATTCCTTTTAAAATGTGACTACCAGGGCACCTTGTTGGCTCAGTGGGTTAAGCATCCACCTTTGGCTCTGGTCATGATTCCAGGGATCCAGCCCTGGGTCAGGCTCCCTGCTCAGCGGGGAGTCTGCTTCTCCCTCTGCCTCTGCTACTCTTCCACGCTTGTGTGCGTGTGCTCTCTCTCTCTCAAATGAATAAATAAAATATTAAAAAAATAAATAAAAATGTGGCTACCAGAAAATATGACTCGCATTTGTGTCATGTATTATATATCGATTAGACAGTACTGCACAACGTCCGTCTTTCTCAAAAGTGGTTGCCCACCAGAACCATCTACGAAACTTTAAAAATCCCCACAGTTTCTTCAGTCTTATCCCCAGCTTAGCTAAACCTGAATACTGGACATGGGTCTTAGGACTCTGTTCTCTTAGACAACTCTCCTGATAATTTTGAGGCTGCTGGCTAGTAGAGCAGCATTGGAGAACTTCTATTCTGTATGGTTCCTTTTGCTACCTCATGCCCGTGTAGGTATGAGGGCTCCTGGGCCTCATGAACTTTTTGGTCCTGGGGCTCCTTTACTACAGGCAATGGTCTTTTATATGCCTGGCTATGGTTGTGGCTAAATCACAAAAACAGCTCCTTCCCTGCTTCCCTTAACCTATTTATTTAGAACCCTCCAAGAAGGGGCTTAATGAACTAGGGTATTTGCATAATGTTACAGAAACTCTTTTATCTGATTCAGATGGGACCAGCAATGGTTATTTACTTTTCTTTTTAGACTTTTTCTTTTTTAAAGAGGAGTTTCAGGTTCACAACAGAATTGGGAGGAAAGTACAGAGATTTTCCGACTCATGCCTCCATGCATGCCTAACCTCCCTCCCTCCTGTCAGCCTCCACCCCCAGGGCAGGACCTTTGTTACAGCTGACGTACCTATCACATGTGACCCAGCATCCTAATCCAGGAGCAAGTTTCCTTTGGGTTCACTTTGGTGTTGTATTGTTTACTTTTTTTTTTTTTTAACACACACAGAGAGTTCACAAGTAGGCAGAGAGGTAGGCAGAGAGCGAGAAAGGAGGAAGCAGGCTCCCCGTGGAGCAGAGAGCCCAATATGGGACTCAATCCTAGGATCCCGAGATCATGACCTGAACCGAAGGCAGAGGCTTAACCCACTGAACCACCGAGGCGCCCCACAAAAACCCTTTCTATTGAGGCCTTCATATTCGCTGCTTTTCTCATAAAGCAATAAATTTTGATTCTTGATATTTGATATTGTTTACTTTTTAAAACACCATTTAAAGGGGAGGGGGATGATCTATTCATATAGCAAGCATTTTATTTGAACTGGAAAAACATATGCACAGGCTCCAATATCCATCTTTTGATGTAGGGCCACAGGGTTTTCTGGATATGCTGGTCTGTGGGTTAGAGCTGTCTAGTATCTGTCCCCACCTCCAATCTCCAATCCCCCTGCTAAACACGATCTAAAATTCCTCCTTTACAATTTTCACTTCTATTTCTTTAAATGTAGAAAAATCTTAAGTATGCTTACAGGCAATCTATGTGCAGTGCTATCTAGCTCATTGTGGTATTTTTCGTAACCTTTTGTGGTGTTGTCCCTTAATTTGACAGACATTACTTTTCCATCTATCCTTTTGAAGCATTTACCTTAGTTTCCACAGAGATAACTTGGTGTTTTTGGTCTCACATTTCATACCTTTACATACTATTTATTAAATACAAAATGCCAATAACAATTACAACTGTTGCAATCAGCCTTGGGAATAAACCGATTTGACTTAGGTTAAACATAAAACTCAGCTGGATGAAGCAGACCTTCTCAGGTGTCATCAGCTTTTGACAACATTTAGAATGCCATGGGCCTCAGTCTATGTGCTTCACAGAGGGAATGGGTAGCATGATGAATTAGTCTGGCTAATCAGTTAATTGAAGGTCATTAAGAGAAATTCTATATAAAACATACTATAACAGTAGTAGTAGTATCTGGTATTTATTGAACACTTACTATGTGCCAGCCATAGCCACCTTACATGTGGTACCTCTCATTTGATTCACAAACATCCGCTGAGGCGTGATTTATAATTAGCTTCATTTTATGCATGAGGAAATTGAAGCTGCCCAATGTGAAGGCAGTTAAGGTCACTCAACTTTAAGTTTGGAGATAAAATTCAAACCCAAGTCATTCTGATGGAAGATCTGGGACCAGCTTTTAGCTTCGAAAGCCTAACCTTGATGGGAGGGTTCAAGCTGTCCCTTGCTGGAGACCTCGCCCGGCCTGACATTGATCTATAGGACTGGGTCAAGGGTAGGCACTCTGCAAAGCAAGCATTCACCATAACAAATAACTTACATATGTGTCCTCGATTAGAGGACAACTCTATAAACCTTTTCAGACTAGGACGAAACATCATGTAATTAATATATCTAATGACTTAAACCAATGACTAGATTGGGTGTTTTGAAGCAAACTTTGCTGAGAATATGATTTGAGCCAGAGCCCAGGCTTCAAGGAGATAAATAAATTCTGATCCTCATTTCTGGACACGCTGTCATGGGATTCCGAAACTAGGCATTTATCATGCTGTCTCCTCTGTGGCGCTTTTCCTTGGTGTGATGAATGTGGCTTCCTGAAAAGGCTGCTTTACACCAGCCTTGAGGCAGAGACCTTTTAGCTCAAAGAAAAATAAATTGGCTTGAGGAAAAAAAAAATCACTGTCAACCTTTTAATCCTTCGTTTTCCATCTTCTTTTTCTTGACTCTGGTATCATGCATAGTTCAGTCTTCAGGGATCCATTGTTCATTTCTAAAGAGCATCGAGTGACCCAGATGTGTACTTTGAGTGCCTTTTATATGCTTTGTCACACCCATATTTGTATGTGATAATTAATCACCCAAGGATCAATCACCTAAAATACTGCCCCAGGCTATCTCTGACTCCACTGTAATCTTCCTCCTGCAGCAAAGCGGGTGTGTCGCTTTGCCAACGTGTCATTTGGTCACAAAATTTATTTCTCCAAGGAGTTTTCTAGCGAGCTATTACTAGAAATTTACACCTATTTTCTTGTCTTTGCACATGAGTAATGGCATTTACTTGCTTTGAAGTATAATTATGTCCAAAGAGTCATTCTATTTATTTAGCAGTTCTAGATTTTCCAAGGCTTTACTGTCGAAACTGCCACAGTGGAAACCATCTTTTAGTAATGATTATTTTGATCTGAATGTAAAACAAAACAAAACAAGCCATGCAGCTTCCCTTTTGCCATGGTAAGACCAATCAAACTGATTCTGTGCAGTTTTCAATGCATAGAAACTTGCTGCCAGGGAAGTGAGCAGCTTTGGGAAAGCCTGGAACTCAATAGGACGTCGATTGGCCATGCGTTGTCATTTGTAATCAGAGCAGTCTGACTGGCAGGAAAGAAGTAGCTGCCATGAGTAGGTCCAAAGAGGACAGGAGTACTGGAATTTCTCTGATTTGAGGCTGTCTCTAGTTGTCTCTGAAACAATATTAAATGTGAGTTTCATTTCATTTCAAAAATGTTAGCTTTATGGTGAAATCAGCTTCTTTTTATTTATTTTTTTTTAAAGATTTTATTTATTTATTTGACAGAGAGAGATCACAAGTAGGCAAAGAGGCAGGCAGAGAGAGAGCAGAGAGCCCGATGCGGGACTTGATCCCAGGACCCTGAGATCATGACCTGAGCCGAAGGCAGCAGGTTAACACACTGAGCCACCCAGGCACCCCATGAAATCAGCTTTTTGATGAGAAGGAAGGCTCTCCTTGATTTTTGCTAGAAGGTCGGCATTTTGGGATTGGAGATCAGACTGAATATCACGAGTGGATGGGAACCTTGGATATACCTTTATAGGTGGACAAACTCAAATAATTTGCAGAGGCCACTGGCATGCAGATAATGGCTCACATGTGCCTTTTAAAATAAACAGTGTTTCTGTAGTAGACAAGTGGTTCTCAAACTGGGCTCCCCAGAGCAGCAGCAGCATCACCTTCATCTAAGGGAGGCAAATTCTCAATCCCCAAACCCGATCTTAAATCAAAATCTCTGTGGGTGGTGTCCAGCAGTCTGGGTTTAAACCATCCCTTCAGGTGACTCTGTATAGTGATGTTTGAGAACCACTGCTGTACACAAGTATTTTGTTTAGAAGGAAATTTTGGCATCATCTCTCCAAACTTATCACTTAATATACAAAGATTTGAGGCTCAGAGAAGTTCTGTGATTCAACTGGGGTGTTAGTTTGTTCCAGGTTGCAAGGAACAAAGTCAAACAATGACCATCTAGTTCATGGGAAGTTATTACAGAGATTTGTAGGTTATCACCAATACTGGGTCTTAGAGTCTATTAGTACGTGGACTCAGGCGTCTCTCTTTCAATTTCAGTAATTTCTAATACTTCTGACAAATGACCTTCTCTTCTCTCCTTCTCCCTCATGACTTCTACTTGCTTGCATCTTTTATTGCCTCCTTGCTTCTACTTAGTGTTTTTTCTCTCCATTAGCAGTTTTGTTTTGTCTCGTTTTTCAGTCTCTGCTCCCATCACAGCTTGTATCTTACTCTGTGTCTTACTATATGAAGTCCCTGAGAGTGGATCTGGTATAACACAGGAGTTCTGCCCCTAGGCGGGGCTCTAACGTCAGGCCATCTCATCCACTCATTTACTCAACAGCGATGTATTGGGCCTTCAGGTCTTTTATTATTCTAGGCTTTAGGGACACAGTGAGGAAGATAAACTATTCAGATATCCATGGCTCTTAAATCTTAGTTGGGTGGATAGAAAGAAAATAGATAAGGAATACATATTTACAGGTACACAATCTCGTATCTGTGATTCTGAAATTCACAAAGCTCTTTGAACTGAAAGGTGTTTTTTAACTTGGTTGACAGCAATACCTGACCTCACTTGAATTTAACTGGCAGCAAAACCTGACCTGGAGAAAGGTGAAGCTATTTGTATCGTTGTTTATGGCTCTTTGCACGCTTCCCCATGCACGGTATTGAAGAAATACTAATGTTTAATTACGGAGAGCTGTCACAGACCCTTATGAGAATATGCCATCAAGTCTTTACAAAAATGTTTTTAAAAAGTTGAGTTCTGAAACACAGAACAGGTTTTGGATAGGGTTGCAGACTTGTAATAAGGATTGCTAGGTCCTATGAGAAAGAACTCTCCAAGGTAAGAGGATAGAGAAAATGGAAAATGCCATATAGATCTTAAACATTGATGATGGCTATGGTTCCTCTCCGCATGCTTCCAAATCTGGGAGCCATCACTAACATGTGGGATGAGGAAATGCAATCACAGGAGAAGGAGGAGGGACTATTGCAAATAAATCATTTAAAAATCATAATTTATAAACTTCTCATCAATCCTCACCAAGCAATTCCTTAACTATATTAAATTATTAAATATTAAGTCAACTATAAAATCTTACTACAATTATGGCCTGAGGTAGGAGGACATCAATGGTCTTAAAGCATGTAGAGTACAACAAGATGGATTTAAATCATGCTCTTCTATAATAAGGACATAAATCTATGCTTAGAAAATAATGACTAAATGGATTAATTAGTGACATGCAAAGAGAGAAGGAAGAGCAAGGGAATCTGAATGATTTCCTCTGTGTGTGTGTGTGTGTGTGTGTGGTTCAACCCAAGCAAATGTATGGCCTTTTTATACAAGAAGAGCGTATGGAAATTCTCTGTGCAATCTTAGTGATAGCATGTCTTGTCAACTTCAAATTCTGTGCTACTGTTGATATCTAACTTTTTTCCTCATGTTATGTGGCCTGTAATACAGTCTTCACCTGCTAGAAAATATTATTGCTAGGCTGTTATTGGCATGTTTATAAACTATAAGTGGTGTCTGACTCTGTTAGCTGACTCCCTTGCCTTACTATTTTACCTTAAGTGTATAATCTGTAACAATATTTAGTGTGTGCTGAACTGTGTCATAAACCCAGAATAAACTTAATGAATATCAAAGACTGGATATGCATCTTGACACATGCCGGATTTACATTTTTAAGTGACTTCTGGCCTTTTGATCTCCCAAATTTTTAAATGAGAAATTATGTTTGGCAAAGAATCATACATTGAGATCTACAGAATCCGTGTCAGGTGAAAAGTTAAGAGTCGTTCCGTCAGCCCCGCTGGCACACGATCACACAGTCTCTGTCTGCAGGCGCACCGTTGTATCCAGCCACCTCTTTCTTTTCACGGCTTCATTTTTGCTCTGTGTGGAGTAAGAACATTAACAAATGCTGATTGGGTTTTGTGAAATTATAGACACTCGTCTCCTATCCCAATCTTTGACATATACTATCAAAGTCTCCTTGCATCTTTTCCTTCCCGAATTGTTACAACAGTCAGTTTTTGGCAAGTCCTTCATAGTTCATGGTCTCTACAGGAAGTGGTCTCCCACAGACACTGTCTGATTTTGTATCGTTCTTTTAAATGTAACACCCAGTTGCAGTCACGGTAATCCAGCAGTGTTCTGACCCATAGAGAGTATAACGACAGTGAAGTTTCCTAAATCCAGAACCATACTGTAACTTTGCAATCCTCTCATATATTTTTCTATTCATTTTTTCACTCAGAGCTGTTGTCACCTTTCTGGTGTCTCTGGCACTTTGCTTGGGCTGCTCTGGATCTTAGATTTTTTACAGACTGTCCTTTGCTCACGGTTGGTTGTATAAGTGACACTCAGAAACAGCCTATTGACCAATACATTCACAGGTCGAGGTGAAGTCTACCCATGGGAAGAGTTCCAGATGACTAGAAGAACTCTGATTACATTAATTGGAGTTTTAAAAGCAGAGTTTTCATTTTTGTCTTAAATATTGAGGGATAAGCCTACTGGTAATCCTACTGTTAACAAAGTCCTCATGACTTTGTGCCTTATATTTACTGATTTCAGAAAATGTCAGTGGGGATTTCATGTTTAAGATATAGAGCCCTGAAGGAACAAGTAATAACTTCAAGTATATTTGGTGTATGTAGTTTGTGGAGAAACAAACAAACACACACAGTTTACCTTCATATTTGTATTTTAGAATTGACCATAAGGATGTTAGAGGTTCTTTCTTTCTTTCTTTCTTTCTTTTGAACCACAAAATGGTTAGAAGAATGAGTTACAGTGTTGATTACAGATCTTCATTGCAGACCTTCAGCTTATGAGGTTAGGGGAGTGATTTATAATGTTGACTATAGGTCAGATTGTCTTTGAGAAAGCTGTGCTTTCAACACCACGGGATTAAAAGAGAAAACCGAAAGGAAAATCACTATATTAAAAACAACCCTTCTCCCCACTCCTACTCCCAACCCCCACTCTCTCCAATATCCTGGTTTATAAACCAGCATAAAATTGATGCTGGTGACTGATCGTCTTTGCCTCCATGTGTCGACTTCCTTACTGTTTTACTTTTCCCCAGCTTCCCCGTCTGTGCTTATTACTTTCATTCACTCTGGTTCTATCAGGATTATTAAACTGGTGGAGTCCTGCTTTGTGGTCTCTTTGAAAGGAAACTCATAGCTACAGCCAAAGACAATGGAGGAAATTTCACTTTCCTGGTTTTAGCATCATATTGCTAAGGGAGTTACACTGTGTCATGAAAAATTGGTTGGTTACCAGATTTCCAAGACCTCACTCATGGATGTAACCCTTGTAAAATATAAATAAAGGCAAGAATCCAAGAAAGCCATACTAAACTTCCCAAAGGGGATTGTATTTTTAAGATAGTAAACTTTTAAATGTATTATGTATGATCCTTTTAAATGTTATAGAGAGTGAAGTGGACAATAACACACAAGCAAAAATATAGAAAATAGCAGTTTTGAAAAACTGCCACTTAAGTTTCCACACTGGATACTTAAAATATTGCATATTTTTTGCATGAATTAGCTAAGCACTTATTTTAGATTTTAAGTGGTCTTACATTTTGTCTTTTATTCCAACCTCCTCCTTCATTCTAGAGTTTTCACATTGACAAAAATTTTCTTAATTGCACCTCTATCCAACGTGGATAATTTAGAAATTAGAAATTCTGATTCAGGGGCACCTGGGTGGCTCAGTAGGTTAAAGCCTCTGCCTTCGTGGGCGCCTGGGTGGCTCAGTGGGTTAAGCCGCTGCCTTCGGCTCAGGTCATGATCTCAGGGTCCTGGGATCGAGTCCCGCATCGGGCTCTCTGCTCAGCAGGGAGCCTGCTTCCTCCTCTCTCTCTCTCTCTGCCTGACTCTCTGCCTACTTGTGATCTCTCTCTCTGTCAAATAAATAAATAAAATCTTTAAAAAAAAGAAAGAAAAAAATGAAAAAAGCCTCTGCCTTCGGCTCAGGTCATGATCCCAGGATCCTGGGATGGAGCCCCGTTTCGGGCTCTCTTCTCAGCAGGGAACCTACTTCCCTTCCTCTCTCTCTCTGCCTGCCTCTCTGCCTACTTGTGATCTCTGTCGCCAAATGAATAAATAAAATCTTCAGAAAAAAAAAAGAAATTCTAATTCATTTGTATCTTAACAGAACCAAGTAATTAACATAAATTTGTGATAATAGTTTCCATAAAGATTATTCTCTTAGGAAAAAAAAAAACAAAAAAAACAACTATTGACAATGGTAAACTGCCCAGACTTTATTCTGATAGCAGGTAATATAATCGGAATGTCTTTGGGGAGTCAATTCATTAATAAATGAGAAATATTTCATGGGAGGAGTGTAATTATTTACAAATTATAAGTCTTCAAATGTGGCCCCCTGCACAGACTAAAGTTCCACTGAACTTCCCTAATGACCTTGTAAACCAGAAAGGCAAATGGTGAATGGTTTATCAATGTCAGCAGCACTCTATCTGGATGAAACTTAAGTCACTTAAGCACTCTTCGAATGTACATGTTTTTCATTATAATAATTTGCTTTTTAAAAGGCATATTCACATTAAATATATATGTGAGGTAGAATTGTCTTCTGAAAAGGGATAACTAAATACTGAAGTGTAGGCCAGGAAAATTTTGAGACACCGACTCCAGTTGATAGAGGACGTTCTAGGAATGGCCAGTCACCAGCCAAAGTGACATTTGGGATTACTGCTTTCCTTCTGACAAGTTTTTAGTTTCTCTGGCTCATTGGGTAACAGTGACAGTTTTTGATTTAAAGCAGAGATAGAAAATCTGTGGTAATTCAAACATGGACTACATTCCAGCTCATCTTTGCTCTCTATGAACAACTAACTGATTAAAAACAGTGAACAGGATTACAATGGAAATGTGTGTTTTAGAATCAGGCTAAAAATCTTCTAGCTATGTAAGTGACTCTCTCCAGCTAGCTACTTAAAAGTTTTCCGTAGTTTTTTCGTTCACGGAATGCTATACTTCCTCTCTTAGTTCTGAAAACAATACAACCCCTTCTTAAAAATAAATGCAAGACAAACAAACAAAAAATTCTATAATTTTGATATTTGCTTATGCCAGTTTAATTCACTAATTGTATTATTCCTAGTATTCTGAATCTCTATTTATTTCTTTTTAAAATTAAAACATTTAAAATTTTATTTTAATTTCTATAGAGTTAGCATTCAGTGTTATGTTAGTTTCAAGTGTACAATATAGGTATTCAACGATTCTACACGTTACACAATGCTGGTCATGGCAAGTATACTCTTTATCCTTTCCACCGCTTTCAGCCTTCCTCCCCCGCTCCCCTCTGGCAACCACCAGTTTGTTCTATCTGCGGGTCTGTTTGTTGGATTGTCTCTAGATCTCTTTTTAGATGAACTGTGCTCCTTCTACCTCAGTTCTGGGTGGCACAGGTGTCAAAGTGCCATGTAAGCAAATAGTGAGGATGGAAGTGGGTACTTTGTGGTGGGTGATGGAAATGCTGATTTGGGAGGGCCAGAAGTTGTTAGGTCACAGTGAAGCTAAGAAAATGAATTCTTTCACTTTTATTTCTGCAAACCTCTCCTCTCCCAAGTTGTTTTCCCACCCTGGGAGAGTGCCAGTTATGAGACCAAGTCCAAATAGGAACCAGATAATATTGTCCAGTCCAGCCCAGCCGTGGAAAATCTCAGAGGCTGAGGATGGAAGCTGTCCAGGATTAAGGTGAGGTGTCGTCAGAGTATCAGAGGTAGAGCTGGATCCTTCAAGCATTTCTTTTGGAAACTGAGGGAGAAAAGAGAACAGAGCCTAATCCCAAAGATTTGCAACTTGGATAACAATGTAGGAACCATGGGGTTTTTGGATGGAAGGGGAAAGAATGTGGTTTCCCTGGGTAGTTGGAAGAACATATGATAACTTTTAAACTTTATCAAAACCTGATTCTGGTCCATGGTTAACACCTCTCCTTCCATATCTCACTGCAGTCCCCAAAACTCTACCACGGTAATACTTTGTGCACTGATTTTTGGACTTTGTCCTTGAGATGATACAGAATTTTATTAAAAGGAAGTAAGTAAATATTTTCATGTTTTCCCCAAATATAGAATACTTTTTAAGGTAGCAAGAAACCACTAGGAGGATGGTTTTAGACTCATTACAAGTTGAATTACACGCCCAAAGTCCTGTGGTCCTTAGCACTGGACTGAGTTCTGTGGGCTGAGGCAGGTGATTCAATTAATTGTCAGTCAATGCAGACTGTATCAATGTCAAAATGGGATTTGTTCAAAAGATGAGTGTTGTGGAAGTTCTGAAAAGAGAAATAACTACACGGACTTGAGAGATCAAGGCACCTGCATGGACAAGGTGTCACTAGCTCAATGAGGTTATTCAGAGAGAAGAACAGGGATGTATTTGTATGTTTCCTAATGGCAGGAAAGCTATGTTAAGGAAGATGGGGAGGAACTTTGGTGAAAATAGGCGTAAAAATTACATAGGGCTTTGAAAGTCAGTTTGAGGAGTATGAACTTCATACTGAGAGTGAACTCTTGATTTATGATATACTTTTAAAAGTGTGGCATCTTGATGAAAGGAGGCTTTTAGGAAGATTATTTGTCTCGCAGAAATGCAGTTTGGCTCGGAGAGTAACAAAGCTGGAATTAGGGAAGGCGAGGAGAGTTCTAGGTGGGGCTGACAAAGAAAGGTAAGAAGGGGACATGGATGGAGAGAGACAGCATTTCTCTGCACTGTAGCAGTTAGGGACAGTTCAAGACAGCTACTGGTAAGGATGACCATGGCAGTAGGAAGTGGAAGTCTAGTGCACCAACCTGAGAGAAGTAACCCAGCTTTCTGCTTTTGGAGAAAGAGATTTCAGTGTCTTGATTCTGTGTGGTGGATCTCTTACGACACAACTAGTTTCAACGCTAAGGCTGGGGGCTCCAACTGGCTCCAGTAACAGGCATTCTGGAAAGATTTCTCTAAGAAATTAGCTCCCTGGAACATTGAGGCCTGTTGCCTGTCTGTTGGTTCTAATCTTTCTGACATGGTTTTCCTTGCCAGGAATATGCACATCAATTCCCTTTTCATCACTTTTGTATGAAAATGCTTGGAACAGAAAGACCAATTTGGTGCCTGGTGCTTTCTAGGTGCATGGATTTCAGTGGCCTCAGATGATTGTCACACCTTAGTGCTCCTTGTCCTTGAAGTTCTGAGAAAACAAGCCTCAAAACCCTAGGCAGTTGTCAGAGCAATCGGTTAGCCTCACACCCACCCACTCCTCTGCATCCTAAAGTAAATTAGCACAATTTCATTCATTCTCCATCGTATATGGACAGCCTGTTATCAATCAGATTAGCCCCTGTGGGGATCACACTGTAGTGAGGAAGTCAGATAACTAACTAGACTAGCAATTAAAGAAAGCCTCAGACATACCATGATAGGTGCAGCCTAGGATGGGGTTCTGGAATCAGACCTTTTAAGTAGCTCTGCTATTTACTGGCTGTGTGACATTGGGCAAAATATTTAACATCTCTGGTGTCTCAGTTCTGCCATCTATAAATGAAAATAATAGTAACACCGAACCTAAAGAATTATTTTGAAAGTCAATTGAGGTAATATAAGACAAGTATTTAAAACAAAACCCAGGGGAACCTGGGTGGCTCAGTGGGTTAAAGCCTCTGCCTTCGGCTCGGGTCTTGATCCCAGGGTTCTGGGATGGAGCTCCGCATCAGGCTCTCTGCTCGGCAGGGAGCCGGCTTCCTCCTCTCTGTCTGCCTCTCTGCCTACTTGTGATCTCTGTCTGTCAGATAAATAAAAAAATCTTAAAAAAAAAAAATAATAAAACAATACCCGGCACAAAGGAAGTTCTCAGTAAATATCAGCCAGTATATTCCTGCCCAGGAGAAGGGCAGGCACAATGAGACACAGCATAGGGGCAGCTGATTATTGTTAGTTCATTCTGATACATAGGAGGGATTGATGGCCAGAGTCTCCTCTGATTGATCACTATGTCCATTTTGATTGGTTGGTAACTGTGCTGTATGGGTTTTTATTTTTTTTAAACAACATTTCAGAGTCCAAGTGATTGGTTTTGAAACGTTATGATATATTATAACAGGCCTGCTAAAAATGTAGCTCCTTGGGCCCAGAGAATTAATTCAGTTCATATAGAGTGGGCCCCCAAATATTTTAAACAAATATTGCAGGCCTACTCTCTGAGAAGCTATGATTTAGAGAGTCAGGGAAGGTTATCTGGAAGAAGTAATGTTTAAACAAAGACCCGAAATTCTAGTACCTTCAGGCAAGGAGGTGGGAAGAGCACAGTGAGGCAGGAGATTATTCCTTTCCCAGGAATTACGTGGGAATGCAGCAAGCTGATTGGGGGGTGGGGGAGGGTTCAGAATGTATTAAGTACAGAGGTGGAAAGCTGTAAGCCATGGTTTCTTATCTTCAGGACAGTGAATGGGAAGTCCCTTAAACTATTTTAAGAATGGTTGACAGGATCTTATTTACACACTAGAAAAGCTTGGGTTTTGTGCACAGGGAGGAAAGGCAAGCAATCAGAGGCAGAAGCCAGTCAATGGGTTCTTTAGTGAGGGTGTTCTCTTGGTGGCCTGTCATCTCTCCTTACTTTGGTACTTGGCACTCCCCCTGACTCTTTCCCTCAGTACTTGACATCTGGATCTCTCTTGACTTAATCAGCCACCCGGGCCTTCTTATCTTTCTCCACATCAGGTATGGCCTCCCTGCCAAAGGCTCTGGCAATTCAGGAATAGGTGCCATGCTCTGGCCCCAGTGCTTGGCCACACACAGGCATCTGAGGAAGAGGAGGAAGAGGGTGGGGGGCACCTGGAATGTAACATATGGGAAGGCAAGGCTCTGTCTTGTCCAGATCTCTGTGGCTACGAAAGTGGCAAGGAGTGTAGCTGTAGTGTCTAGGGAAGCGGTATACAGTAAGGCTCAGCAAGGACTCGCCAAAGGATGAGATCTCTGTCTCCAGCAGTGGACCTATCCATGAATACCAGAGGGCAATCCGAAGTTCCACAGGTGGTATGGACTGATCTGTAATGACCCATTCTGTCACTGTCAGTTAGAAGTCATTTTAATTCATCCTTTTGATCTCACTTTGGTCTTTTTTTCTCTTCCTTATTCTTTGCATGTTTCCTAGGAGGGTTAAGGGGATTGAACATCATTTTTTCAATTGGTTAACCTCAAAATGTTGTATTTCAGCTATACAAGCTATTCTGCTATTGCATCTTTGGCTTATTTGGAATCCCTTTTGCCAAAGCAGAGAAAGTACCAATCCTAGAAACCTGTGATGCTCTCTAAACTTGCTTCATAAACCCATCCAGAGTAATTTTCCACAATGAGGTTGAAAAGAAAGAACAGGTTATAATCAACTGTAGCACTGGTCAGCTCACCCCGCAGATCTTACTCTTTTGCCAACTATTTGGGGCAAGAACCCTGGAGGGCAAGAAGTAGAGAAAGAGGTTGAATAAGCTTCTAAAATGCTCATAATTTTCCAAAGGCCATGTTTTAAGAACCTGGGATTAGGCCCTAGAAAACCATTTATTCAATTATTCAGACAAAGTTATGGACAATGCTCTTTCCCCCACTAGCTGACTGGATGTTTGTTAAAACCGAGTTGTACTTATTGATAATGGGGATTATAAGCATTTGCTATTAAGTGCCAACTGCATGTTTAATTGTTACTGTAAGAAAAATATAACTTACTGGTACACTGTGCAGAATTTTAAACAAAGTACCCTTTTTACTGTTGGAGGAATGTGGATACTAACCAAATGTGTCCGCATGGTTTCAATTAAGCAGAGGAATGTTAAATGTAAAGCTAAATTGATGAAAATAACCAAACTTTCTGACAAACCAATAAATTGGAGTCTAGAACTCATTGCCCATACTGTATGGCAGCCAGAGAAACATTGCTAGATCATCAATTTTTACCTAATTTTTTGAGTTAGTTTATACTTGAAAAGAAAGAAGGAATGCTAGGAAAGTAATTTAAATTCTTCCCAGCTATAAACAGAGAATATGTACAGTGGATGTAGACCTTATTCTTCACAGTATGCAATAGAACTAATTGTTTATTCTTCTAGCAATTTCCTCAGTGACATTTTTGAAACTTTAGACAAAGTTTTCAGGGAACTCTCATGTCAACATTTTGGCAAACGATCTGGCAAAACGCTGGTCTTTGGACTACTTTTCTAAACTCCTCAGAACTATTCCATGGCAATCCTCATTCTTTTAAAATAATGTTTTAATTTTCCTTCCTTCACATTTTGTATTCCTTCATGTTGCTGTCACATTGAGAAGACAATGTACTAGAAAAATTATGAGTTTGGAGAAAATTCTAAATTTCTTGCTGAACACAGAGGATACAGTTACACAGAAATCTAACTCTTTGCACATTTCTGCCTCTGTCAGAAATTTATATTTCTAACGGAGAAATTTACCACTGGATACATCTTTATATTTTGTGGGAAATGGCAGGAAATAAATTGTTGGAACCAAAACCAAGTGGAAGCTGAAGCCATCATCTTTACCATCGTGATCTCCAGGTGATGTGAAAATGGGCATCTCCTGCTGAAACATGGCATAGGGGCCCACCACTGGACAGGCTCAGAGGTCTCCTGAGATCCTCTTGCTTGGAAAGTAGGATGGCTGCCAAATGCAAGGGGGAGTCTGTTAGTTTTTGAGTCCCTGTCCCTGTTTCTGAGTGTACAAGATGGACCCTGTCCTTTAAGTACATTCTCAGCCAAGGCCTTTTCAGAACCTATTTATGTTATAATTTTAACAACACTGGAGGACAATCAATTTTTTTTTTTGAACTAGATGGTCCTTCAGCACATTTTATTCAGTGACCACTTAACAAATGTTATTTTTTGGACGCAATCACAAAACTGCTTCTTTATGCGCTCTTAGATTACATTTTCAAAACTTTTTCAGCATTCTTCAAAATGACCTACAATTTTAAATCAGACAAAATTACGTACCTTACACATTTACTTAGACTCTTTTTCAAATTTTCATTACTTGTTTAAATAGCATTTGGAGGAGAAAAATAAAATAATCTTGTTTGAGAACAGGCAGCGCACTCAAATTACTTTTGTATCCAGTTGTTTCTAATGGTTCTGACTTTGCTCAATTACTATGGCTCCTATAGTTTCCATTAACCACTGAATTTAAGAAGCATGGTGGCGCTTTCATGATGAACTAATTTTTATAGCATCTTATGAAATAATTATCCTTCAAGCTTTGTATCATCCATACATTTGACTAGCTTAAACCTCTAAGGCATTCATTCGAATCACAGTTAAAAATGTTAACGTCTGGGGTGCCTGGGTGGCTCAGTGGGTTAAAGCCTCTGCCTTCGACTCAGGTCATGATTTCAGGGTCCTGGGATCGAGCCCCACATCGGGTTCTCTGTTCAGCAGGGAGCCTGCATCCCCCCCTCTCTCTGCCTGCCTCTCAGCCTGCTTGTGATCTCTGTCTGTCAAATAAATAAATAAAATCTTTAGAAAAAAAAATGTTAATGTCTGAGGTCTGTGGTAAGCCACTAGACATTTTCCTCCAAGTTCTGTTGATCTGAAAATATTTATTGTGTATCTTTTGTGCAGTCTTGGGATGCAAAGATAAAGAATATTACATGGTCCTTGCCTTCAGATAGTCTCAGTAGAGACTATAGTAGTGCATTGATGGAGAAATACATTTCAGCCAGCTATTAATGGACGTAATGTGGTATTCCCTGGGTGACATTCCTCATTCTTTTAATTTATTAAGTGTCTGCTCTATGTCAGGCAATATGGTAGGTCTTAGAAATAGATAAAACAGTCTGTGATCTTTATTTCAAATTTTCCTGGTAGACTTTACCAAGAGTTTTTCTATAATCAAGGTCCATCTTGCCAGATAATTTAGGATAGTTTCAGCCAGGTGATTTTGCCAAATTCAGAGGGGCATAGCTTGAAGGGAGCAAGCTTAATTCTCATGTTTAGGATGATACCTGAAGCCTTCTGATAACTCTGACTCATTAGACACCCTTCTGACTTTACCACCTTCTTTTTTGGGTTTGATTATATTTTATCTAGTTACTTTGTTTTGAGAAAAATCCATCGTGTTCTTGTGTTTTGGGCCACCCTTTTTTCTCTAGTCTTTCAAAACCTCTGCCCTCTGGTTCCATCCAGCACTGCTCAATTTTCACCCTAATATTCAGCTTTCAGTCAATTTTCTGCCCATTCCAATATTAGTACTTTCAAAAGATTTGTAAGGATATCTAATACAAGTGTTGGACATGATATTTACCAATGATTATACATTATCACTCTCATTTACATACATTTGCTTTAAGTCTGCCTGAGATAGCTTCTGTCTCCAACTCAAAGACATTACCTCATCTGTAAAATAGGGTTAGAAACATGACTTTATTTGTATTGTAACCTCAAGGCCTAATAAATGCAACATTGTTGGGAGGATGGTGGGGCAGTGGGTTTCTAAGTGGGGTTTTCAGGAATGTCTTTAGTCTCCATCCTGCCCTGAAGAAATACTGTTAAATGTGCTTCATCTGATTTGTCCTTCAAGGGCACCTAGAGTGTATATGAACCTTCCTATCACAGCATATAGAAGTAAATGCAGCCTGGGAGGGTCTTCACTTGAGTGATGGTCAAGTGTTTTATAATCTTTTAATTGCACTTCTGTGCTGTCATTTGGTAAAGAGGTGGGAACATTCAGATTCAATAATCATTTATTGTTAAGGACTTACATATGTAAGTACTCCTATAGACACTTCCACAATAAATTGTTTATTCTTTATTTTAACAAGTATATATGTTGAGACCTTATTATGTGCCAGGTTTGTGTACTATATGGAAGGCTGGATATCTGGATCAAATCCTAGGGAATATCCCAGAGAATATAAAATATGAAGATAAAGGCTCTCAGAAAGTTCATCTTATTTATTTTACCAAAATAAAGGTGGAGAAGTTTCCCGTATTCCAGAGTCTATAGATACTGAGCAACAACAAAATAAAATGAGAATCTTTTAATATAAGAGTGTTGTTATTTAAAAAAAAAAAAAAGGATGCTGTTATTTTTATTCGATTGTCTTAACACTATGTAGAATAAAGCAAAGATCATGTATGGGGGAAATATATTCATTTTCCCCTTTTACCTTAAATTTTTTGGTCTTTTTCCTGCTTAGAGTCTTAGGAATATATATTGAACATAGATTTATAGTATATTTAATAACTTTTAATTTTATACACTTTAATGTAAATTCTCAAATTCAAGCTGAATGGTTTGGCTGAATCCAATTCTTCTATGAACAGCAGCTCACATAATTTTGGTCATCTGGAAACTTGTGTGACCTGCTTATTGATGGATTCCTTTATAGTTTCTTTTCAGAGATGCTGATTTGTCAGAATTAGTGAAGTTCACAAAAGATATCAAAATGGCAGTCAGTATTGGCTCAGAACTCAGAAAAATGTGTCCCTTATTCTAACTTAGGCTGTGACATGAGATGCGTACCTTTGCTTCTCCATATTTAACACAGGTACATTTTTACTGAGTAATAATCTTCAGGGATCCACTAAAAATCATTTTAATTTTAAAGACTGTAATAATAATAATGATAATAAAGACAATAGTAACATTTATAATGGTAGCTAACATTCATGAGACCAAGTTTTTTTTTTTTTTCTTTTAAGATTTTATTTA
Organism: Neogale vison; assembly: GCF_020171115.1. NCBI lineage: Eukaryota > Metazoa > Chordata > Mammalia > Carnivora > Mustelidae > Neogale > Neogale vison. The sequence goes on along the minus strand of NC_058091.1, from coordinate 68,363,292 downwards.
TTTATTTGACAGGCAGAGATCACAAATAGGCAGAGAGACAGGCAGAGAGTGAGGAGGAGCAGGCTCCCTGCTGAGCAGAGAGCCTGACAGGGGGCTAGATTCTAGGACCCTGGGATCATGACCTGAGCTGAAGGCAGACTTTAACCCACTGAGCCACCCAGGCACCCCGAGATCAAGTATTTTATTTTATTTTTAAAAATTTTTTTTTTTTACCACTAATCAAGAACTTTTTTTTTTTTTTTAAGATTTTATCTATTTACTTAGAGAAAGAGAGTGCATAAGCAGAAGGAGGGACAGAGAATCTCAGAGCCCAGTGCAGGCTCAATTTTATGACCCTAAGATTATGTACCTGATCTGAGGATGCTCAACCAACTGGGCCACCTGGTACCCTGAGGACAAATGTTTCAAATACACCCTTTTTAATCTTTAATATATTCTATACTGTAGGTTCTATTATTCTTCATTTTATAGCTCAAAAAACTGAAGTTTCTTTCTTTTTTGGTAGGTTTTTCTTTCTTTATTCTCATCATAGCACATACCCTCCCCAATATCCATCACCCAGCCACCCCATCCTTCCCATCCTTCTCCCCTCCAGCAACCCTCAGAAAAAACTGAAGTTTCAAGAGGTAAAGTATCTTTTCTGGATCTGCCATGTTCTTAGTTCATATTTTATAGAGTTTCCTTTGGACTTTTTCTCTTTACCATTTGGTAATTGGTCTTCCATGAATATTACATTGAGAATAGGTATATCTGTAAAACCAAAGTCAGTTCAAAACACCACTGTTTGATAATGTAATATATAAAAATATAATGTAATATATAAAGATAATATATAAATGTGATCTATAAAGCAAATAAAGATGTAATCTAAAAAGATAACAAAGAAATGCCAAATCTGGCATTTGAGAATTAAGATACAGTATTCAGTTATTGGTAGCATCGGAGAAATATTTGGAGCTAATGTTCTAGAAGGTTAAGGAAATGAGAGAGGGTTATGGAATGGCAGTCCCTGAGATGTTGGGAGAAGCCAGTAGGGTCCTTGGGGCAGTCTTTAGAAAATGTGCTTGCGGTGGCTCAGTGGGTTAAGCCGCTGCCTTCAGCTCAGGTCATGATCTCAGGGTCCTGGGATCAAGCCCCGCATCGGGCTCTCTGCTCAGCAGGGAGCCTGCTTCCTCCTCTCTCTCTCTGCCTGCCTCTCTGCCTGCTTGTGATCTCTCTGTCAAATAAATAAATAAAAATCTTTTAAAAAAAAATGCGCTTGCTCACAGCAACTTCTTTTTTCCTTGGGGCTGTAACAAAGAGCATTTTGTTAATAGAGCAATTTTAGTCAAATCTCCTTCTGAGCCCAGGAAAACCGGACTTTGCTTCCAGGTTGTATTTCTCTCATTCTCCCACGGCCAAGGTTTGAAAAAAGCTCTAAAAGCGGGATTCAATAAATACATGAGCTTGCTAGGAATATTTAGCTACTTGGTCTTGTGACTGTGGCAAATCATTCAGTTGAGCAGAGCCCGAAGGGCTTTTATTTCCCGTTATGGGAAATACAATCTGGGCGAGATGGAGAATGTTCTTTAAAGGGAGATGTTTGTGGGTCACTTCAAAGTTACGTGTGCTTACCTAGGGCTCTCTCCTTGAGGAAACTTTGTCGGCATCAGCATCCATGTTTCTGTTTTTAGTTTAGAACGCACATTTCTCCTCCCTACTCATCCCCCCCCCATTTCTCTTTTTCTGGTAGCTTTGCAGATTCAAAATGCCTCTCTCAGGAATGCAGTGGAGAGAGGCCTGGGATGTGATGCCGAAAAACCAGCTGTGATTTAGAACAATCGAGGCCCCTTGGATATATTTTCTGCTTTACCAGCAGTTTGATAACTAAGGACTATAAACTTTGAGTGGTGATTCCAGGTCCCTGGAGGCTGTCTTGTTCACAGCTCACCTTCTACATTATTTTATAGAGTACAACATTGGCTCCTGCCTTTTTAAAAAAGTATTTTCTGGTTCTTTAGAAATATTGAAATGTGATATTTTCCAAATGTTGAGAAATAAGTTGGAGAACACTAAATTGACAGTAGTCTTATGTATAAATTCCTTCTTTGGATGTCCTTTCCTTACTTATTACTTCTAGTAGCAAATAATCAGCCCTAGAAAGCCGTTTGAGTGTACATATCCACTGCACAAAACCCATTTAAGAAATCTTTGAGTCTTTTTGGTGAAGAGTGAGGATGTATTTTCTCATGCAAAAAAGGAAAAAAAATGGGCTTTATTTTGATTTTTTAAAAATCTAACAAACATTCACTGAGAAGTGGCTAAATGCCAGTAAAACACACCATTTTTGTAGTCAAGAAGCTTCTGGTCTAGAATAGCTTCAACAAAAGTGCACAAGGCTATGGTTTGCTGTGTTTATTGAGACTACATTAAATATTATAACCAAAAAAGAGCAAGTTTCAAAGTACATTTTTTAAAAATTTAATTTGTTTATTTGAGAGAGAGAGAGAGACAGAAAATAATGAGCTGGGCAGTGGGAGGGGCAGAAGGAGAGGGAGAAGCAGTCTCTCCCATACAACTCAGGGCTCAATCCCAGGACCCTGGCGTTACATCCCAGTCGAAGGCAGATGCTTAACTGGCTGAGACACCCAGGCACCCCTCAAAGCACATTCTTAATGTAACTACTGTTTAAAGTGCAGTGTACCAATAGGTAATACCACAAGCAAATGTTTTGCCATCAAATAAGTTTGGAAAATACTTGCTTAGGCAAGGTTAAACAAGCTTCGTTTTGTGATCCTTCAGGAGGGACGGTGTGCAGCACCCTAAACTTACTTGAGCTCAGAACCCCGTTTCTCTAACATTCCTGGGGCGGGGTCCTGTGAAACACAAATTTTTAACAAATATCTTAACTTTTAATACTTCAAAACTTTATTTAAAGGAGGCTTGCCATGCTAGAAAGTTCCAAGGTGATAGTTTTCAACAGGACTGAAAGATCTGCTAGGTGACTGTTTGCTTTCATTGTTGGAGTGCCTAGAGCCTGTAAGCCTTTGACCTGACACGCGCATGCTCAGAAAATCCCAGCTCCTGCCTTGCCTGGTTCCCTCAGCCTTCCCACAGTCCACCATCCATAGGGATGGGAGGTGTCTGCAGGCAGTAACCAGGAATGTCACAGAGTTGGGGCAGGTGCCCAGGCACGATGGCAAATCCCGGGCTCGGTTTGGAGTGACTGGGTCAGGCACCACCCCATGAATCTCCTGAGGTAACTCAGGTCCATGACCCATTTATTTAACCAAGCATCTGTTTTATCAAATGAAACATTTCCCCGAGGCCATGGACCCAGAAATAGCAGAGGCAGCTGTGAAAAAAGTGGCCAGGCCACTCCAGGCACCAGCCCGGGAGCCCTGGACTTGCCTTGGATTTGCCTTGGACACAGTTGCTTATCTGATGGGAGGGAGACTTCTAGCGGTACTCTCCAGATTCTGAAGTGCTTTCAACAGTTCATTGCTTTTGATGCTCCTCTCAGTCCCCTGAATAAGTACGGCAGAGATCCTTCCCACTTTAGAGGTGAAAGGATTTGCCTAGAGTCACATGCTAAGAAAATAACCAAATCAGATCAGTGTTAGAACATAGGCATAGGGGTGGCCAGAGATTTTGCTTTCCTAACGCTCTTCCAGGTGATTCTGATAGAGCTGGCTCCTGCTAGACCATACTTCGAGTAGCAAGGTCCTAGAACACACTGCTTCACATAAATAAGGATTCATTGAAAATGTGTGGGTGGTTTGTTTCTCAAAAATCTTACAAAGGTCTCACTTAAGTAACCGTAAGACTCGTCACGGTGCTCAATATGTCTCTATGGTGAGGTAGCTTGCTGTTCCTGTTCTCTCAGCCAAATTCGTCATTGCTTTGGCCAGGGAATCCCCTGTTCTATGCTATGTATAAGTCCTCTCTTTGACTTCTCATTCTTCACATCTGTTCTGTCTCCTGTGTTTAAGTAGCTCATCTTGTCCCATTACTATTTTAGATCCATCTAATTTTTTGAAATTCAAAATGCATTTTTATGAAGAATTTCCTTCAACTGAATTAAACCATCTCAATTTAGAACTCAGGGCCTCAGTTAGTGAACATGTATAGGTATTATAATTATTAACTTTTGGGTAGTCTATAGTGCATTCTACAGAAGCCTTATGTTTGTATAGAGCAACAGTTACTATATGGAAAAAAATAGATTTTTAACTGTAGTTCTCTTGTGGATAAATTTTTCCTAGATAGAGAAGTGTATCAAAATTATATTTTGGTTTGATAGAAGGAGTAAGGAGTACCATGTTAAAGGTAGCCATGTGAGGTAATGGTTTCCAGATGGCTTCTGGAATCACACAGACCTGATCTGAATCTCAGAATTTCTATCTGTATGATCTGGGTCTTCTCTCTAACCTCTTCTATGTATTTGGAATAAATTGCTTCTTTCTTAAGATTATAAATATTAGAGCAAGATTTTCTGTTTTACAGAGAATAATTGGTGTATGACTGTTACTGTCAAAATATAACACAGTGATTGCCAATGTAGCATGAAATTCATAGAATTGTGCATGGGGATAAAATACTAAGATAACAGAATAATGATTAGTTGACAAATGTTAAAACTTTAAAACCTGTAATATATGATCCTTCAGTCTTTGCTTTCTAAAACTGTAAGGTTTGTTTTCCAACTTCTTTGTTTCTTTGTTTCTTTCTTTCTCTCTTTCAAGATTTTATTTATTTATTTGATAGACAGATACATAGCAAGAGAGGGAACAAAAGCAATGGGAGTGGGGGAGGGAGAAGTAGGCCTCCCACTGAGCAGGGAGCCGGGTGCCAGGCTTGATCCCAGGACCCTAGGATCATAACTTGAGATGAAAGCTACATTTTTTTGATAATATCCAAGCATTTAGTATGCAGAATGGCTTGGATTCAAAAGAGAGGGAGAGCAGAAACCCATTTAGAAGTTGTGATTGCATCAATGCAGGTGAAAGGTGAGAAGTGGTGTCCTAAACAGGTGGCCATGGTAATGGAGGGCAGGATTAGAGAGGAAAAACAATTGCATTAAAAACCCCCAGAGCATTCCATTGTCTGTCTGCATTTGAGGAGGTAATAAAAAAGGGAGAAATTCACCCGCCCTAGAGTTGCAAGTCTTGGGAGCTGGCAGAATAGGGTCACAAAAGGCAAAACCAAGAGGTGATTTGTTTGTTTTTAGGTAAGTTTCTTTGAGGTAATTCCAGAACTTTAAATGTAGATGCTTTGTGGTCAACTGAGTATTCAGAGAGGCAATTGAAAGGAAGCATTGCAGAAGCAGTAATTGACACGTATATCACCATATAAAGTCTTTAATGAGGTCAGTTGAAAAAGAGAACACATAAAGCTAAGAATGGAATCATGCCAATGCAGAATAGAAAGGTAAAGAATTAGTTGAAGACAGAGGAGGACACGTCAGTGGGGTAGGAGGTGGATCAGGCAGAAGGTAAAATCTGAGGGTTTCCTGAAAGCTGGTTCATTAATCCTGATCCACAGGACAAGTAGAGAAGTGTGGGAGTAGATTCTAGGGGGAGTCTATGTCCTTTCTCATTTACAATGAGCCTCTCAGCATTCATGCATCCATTACTACTTCATCAAACATTAGTGCAAACATGGAATTGTTTATTATTGAATACATTTAGAAAAATGGTAATGAAAATTGGGTGAGATTACTCATTCTTGACAAATTATGTTTATACTGTGTGAGGAAACAGGCACAGTCATTTTAGCAAATTGAAAAATTTTTAATTGCAATTACAATAGCATAGGAATAATTATGAAAATCATGTACTATATTGAGTGACTGTAACCATAATGTGTAGACAGATGCGGAGGAGCTCTTCACTCTTCTAAGACCCAATTCTTCACTCCAGCTCATCCTCTTACCTTTCACAAGAGCAAACTCCCTCTGTTCTTTCCTTTCTAATGAGTCATTCCCATCCATACAGAAACATGTTATTTCTTTAGTCTTAACCTGTTATGAGGAAAATCTTCCTCAACCCCACTTTTCCTTCAGGTTTTGCTCATTGTCTCTGCTTATAAATAATTTCTCACAAGAGTTGACTTTACTCATGGCCTCCAATCCTTCCTCATTGCCTTGTTGATCCACACTTATCAGCCTCCCCTACCCCCCATCCTTTCACTTCATCAGAACAGCTCTGACAAGGTCACCGATGACTTATGACCTCCATTTTGTTGAATTCAGTAGTCAGTTCCTGGTCTTTATATCACCTGCCTTTCAGGAGTATTTGATGCACTTGCTCCCTTCCTTGGAATGCTTTCTCCATGCCCCAAAATGAACTTAATATGTCCCAAGGTGAACTCTTGACCTCAGCTTCTCCCACAGTAAATTGCAACTCCATCTTGCCCATTGCTTGGACCGAAAAACTTGTTGTCATCCTTGGCTTCTTTTTTACTCTCAAATTCCACATCCATTATAATGGCAAATCCTATTGCCTTAACAATCAAAATATAACCAGAGATATGGTTACTTCTACTGCTGATGGAAGACACCATTGTCTCTTACTTTAGTTATTACATCTTCCAACTTGTCCCTCTATGTTTCCATCCTATCTTTTCCTATGGTCCATTCTCCATATAACAGGGATAGTGTTAAGAAATTAATACATATAATATCATTTCCTTGTTCAAATGACTTCTCATGTCACTCAGAGTAAAAGGCAAACTTCTCTGGATGGCCTCTAGGGGCCCTGTATCATCTGGTGCCTGCTACTTCTCTAATCCTGATACCTTCATAGCTTTTATATGCTCATTTCAGGGACATTGAACTTGGTGTGTTCTTTGCTTATATCTCCCTGCGGCTTACTCTCTCAATTCTTTTAGGAATCTGCTCAAATTTCACCTTTTCAATGAAGTCTTCCTGACCTGCTTATTTAAAATTATGAGTTCTAGCTCTTTACACCCTAGCTTTCTTCAGAGCTTTATTATTATTTTTTTTTATTGCACTTGCTGCCATGTGACAAAATATATATTATATGTCAATGCCATTAGAGTAGCAATTTTTTTTTATTGCTATATCCTGGCATTTGAAACTTGTCTGTCATATAGTAGGCACTCAATATATTTAAATGAATTAAATTAAAAACCAAACCAGCCTGATTTAATTTAATAAAATTATTTGCTTTCTTCTCCTAGTAAACATCCAGAAAATTGTTTGTCTTGACTGTAGAGTTTTTGGTTTCCAATTCAGTGATAATCCAATGATAAATTTTAAAGATTGTTGAAGTATTTTAGGAAATATTGGTTTCAATGGAAGCATTACTTTTTGGGAAGTAATCTACATTCATAGGAAATGCACCAAGGAACTAATATATGTGAGAAGGTCCTGGCATGGATTATCAGTGATTATCAGCTTCTCAACAGTGTTCTCCTGGCTATAAATATGTCTCGATTTCCATAGTCAATGATTTAATGAGAGGCAGTGTGATCAAATGGAAAGAGTCTGAGATTTTAAGAAGCCTAGGCTACCTCTCATCAGTTGTGTGACCCAGGTAAATTATTTAACCTGAGGTATTTTCTTTTTAACAAAATGGTAACAACAGTGAGGTGATTATGATGATTAAGTCTAAGAAGTTTTCTGAGAGCAGGGACTCTCTCAGGGAGTATTACACGTGAGCAGTGAGTGTCAGACAGTATACTCAATAAAATAAATTCTTGTCAGATGAATAAATGAAAGAATAATGTTTGCAAAGCATCTAGACTAGTGCCTGGTACAATGTAAGCACTTAATAAATTGTCACTATTATAATAATCATTAATAAATTATTTCTTTAATTACACAAAATGCTTAAGGACATAGAATAGGTTCTAGCTGACTTTAATTGTTTTTTCCTTATTGGATATAATTAAAGATGCTTGATAGAACTTACAGGATATTTTTAATACTAGAATTAGAAAGCATTTTCTTTGGCATTTCTCTTGATGAAAAATACCATTCAATGCTGAAACTGAGCTGTAATTAAAGTAGAAGAAGCAATACATTTTGGTTAACAGTTAGTGTTTCCTGGGGATTTTGTACAAAGGTGATGGTAGAACTACAATAAGTGGTCCTGATGCTTTTGCCTAAACTGTTCAGTTATGGTCTCCTCACATGGTATTCCCATAGTAGAACCCAAATGTAGCAACTAGTCAGCTACATCCCCTTATAGATAGACCACTTCTGTGTTCACTGGTTGCCAGGACAGCTCTGGCTGTATTTATCTCCGAACAGAGAAGAGTTAATGGTAGAGGAACTGGAATCAGAAGATCTAAGCTCTGGAGACAGGGCTTTAGGAACCAGTCATATAATGTTAAATTATTTGAGAGTTCCCAAACTATTAAAGGTGGTTAAAAAATACATACCATATCCACCCTTTTAGTGGAATTTAGAAAGGAAATGTACATATTTGTTGTTTTGGGTACAAGCAACAAAATGGCATCTGAAGTTGAAATAAAGAGAGGTTTTTTGGTTTGTTTGCTTTTTGTTTTGTTTTGTTTTTCTGTCTTAAATAAAGAGAGAGTTTTAAGAAGAGAGGCATATCTTATGAAACCAAAGACAAGATGTGTAGCTAGACCCGAATGAAGGCTGGAATAAAGAACTAGAAAACCCTTAGAAACTGTAGCTCCTTAATCAACATTTTCTTTGTGTCATTTATGTTCTTAATGTTGTTTTGTGTTTCTACTTCATCTTCTTCGTCTCCCCCATAGACAGCTCTCTGTTGGCTCTATTGGCTGGTTCTTTAACACACAAAATCTTGAGTTGGTAGTCTTAGCCAGTAGCCTGGTCACTTGACAGGTAGAGTAACCTCAGGAAGCCTCCTGTGTTTTAACTGCAAATTCCCAAGAAAGAGAGTCTCAGAGACTTGGGTTAGGTGTCCTTCTGGTTCAGCCAGCTACGGCCTGGGTTTGGGTCACATGTGCTGCTGCCCATTTAGTGGATCCTGTGGGAACATTCTTTTTGAGATGGACAATGGTCAGATTCTTTAACAGAGTTGTAAGAAAGCACAGGAAAATAGTATTCAAACAAAATGGTTGGCTTTTTCACTTCAAGTCTTTACCTTTATTTGGAGGTTAAAAAAATAAATATTTAAAAAATTTAAGTCAATTATCTTTGTGTTTTTCCCGGTATGTTGATTTTTGACGTAAAAATTGTTAAGATAATTGACTTGATTATGATTTGGGAAGATTAGTGTAGCTCAGAGAAATGTCTAATTTGCAAATACATAGTTAGATTGTGTGTTCAGAGGGCTTCACTTGAGGTAACAGCACTGTAACCCCCCTCCTGCCTCAGTGACACCCACTCAACTTCCACCTCCTTTTATCTGAAATTAAAAAGAAGATGAAACATAACAAACAGGCAAACAAAAAACTCCAGGAAATATCCAGATTCTTACAAAAACACAGAAGAGAGCTTGCTTGGAAAGTTTTTAAAAAGTTATGTTTGTTCCCTGAAGTACCATGGTCCATCCCAAATGGTTTGTTTTCATTTCTTTCAATGTAATATACATTTCTATTACCAAATTAGCACTGAATGGACTCCAGTGTGGTTTGGGTTACCTGAGCTCTGGGGAGTCTCTTTGTTTTTCTTAGTGTCTTTTCCAGCATTTTTAAATGAACTTTATCTGTACTGCTCTAGCAGCATACATGGCTCATGGAGAAAAGTTTGGGGAACAGAGGTTAGTATAAAAAAAACAGAAAAAAGCCACAGAGTTAATCACACTACCTACAGGCACCAGTTGTTCATATTTGGTCTGTTTCAGCACTTTTTTCAATGTTTTTTAATTATTTTTTTCCAATAGAAGTCATACTGAATATGTGGCTTGGCCCCTATGTTTTCCACTTAATATGTTATAATATGAAATTTCTTGTATCATTAAACTTTTCATAAACATCTCTAATAGTGTCAGAATGTCCTACTAAATGGATGTGCTATGTAGTGAACAGTTCTGTTTACCTTCACCATAACTGTGGGCACTGAAGTTGTTTCTTACTTTACTTTATTATCACTGTAATATGTGATGATGCATATTTTTATCCTACGGTATTTGCCCTAATTTTTGTTACTCCCATGGGATAAGTTACTACAAAAATAATTACTTGGTCAAAGGTTGGACATGTTTTTCATGTTCTTGAAGCCACTTCTAAATTTCTTTCCAGAATACATGTGTCATTTTACAAGTCTATCAACCATAAAAAGATGTCTCTCTTTGCACATTCAGTGTATTGAGTATAATCATTAAAAGCAAAATAAGCCAAAAAACATCCGTTATTTTTGTGGGGAAAATAGTATTCTGTTTTCAATGCATAACTAGTGAGGTTGACTTTTTTTCTCACATATTAGTCACTTGGATTTTTTCTGAGGAGAGTCTGTTTGCATCCCTGGCTCATTTTGGAGTCCTAATATTTTCCTCATGAACTTTTATGAATCTTTTATTTATTAAGTATATAACCATTTGTCAAATGATTTAGAAGCATCACCTTGTTTTACATATAGATGCTATATATTTTTAGTGTCAAATCCATTGTTCTTACTAGAAAACTTGCCTTCCATCTTTCTATTTAAAAATTTTCAAGCTTATAGAACAATTAAAGTATAATCTGATGGGCTCTGTATACTCTTCACTTAGGTCCTCTGGCTTATGGTATCTTGTCACATTTTTTTTCTCCTTTTCTTTCTTCTTTCTATATAAGATGCATACAAAATATGTATGTGTGTGAATGTGAGCATGAATGTGTGCATGTATGTATGTGTGTATGTATGAGAGATATTTATTCATTTTGTTGAATTATTTGACAGTACAATTCAGATAATTCACTGCTAAATTCTTTATTGTGTGGTCTCTTAGAATAGACACTTGCCTACATAGTTACAATGCTATTAATTCATCCAAGACAATTAATACTTCCATGATATCTAATATCCAGTTACTTGCACATCCCCTACTGTCCCCCCCAAATGACTGTTACATCCCTTAATTTTTTCAATCCAAAATCCAATTAAATTTCATACATTGCCTCTATTATGCGTCTCTTTAGATTATTAAAGATTAATTTTTTAAAGACTTTTCCTATGAAGAGGTTAAATGGGTTTCCCTTATATTTTCTACTTCTTAAATTCTTTTTATTTCTTTAAGTATGTATCTAGTAGGAATTTGTATTATGGTGACTGCTAACCATCTCAGCTCATTTTTCCTTCTAAATAACTTATTTTCTTCCATCAGTATTTATAAACATTTCCTGAGTTTCTTGCTTATTTTAAAAGTTTTATTCCTAAGATTTTATTCAACATTTATTAAGTTCTTATACATACTGATTAGGATCTGTTCCAAGATAAGGTCTCTATTCAATTGATCTTGTAAGAGTTCCACAGAAATGTCATGATTGTAGATTTATAGTGGATTTTAATAGATGGTGAGTCTATTCATCTTTACCTTTGTTTTTCTTGTCTAAGTTTTGAATCATTGCACAAGTTTTGTTCTTCATATAAATGTTAGGATACTTTTTTTATGTCTCCTTCCATTGTATAAAGAATATCACATTGATATTTTCACTGAGATTTTAGTAATCTTCTGAACTTACCTTTATTAAAGTTACATGTTTTTCTTGCTTGATAACTCTTGGTACTCAGTAGAAATTTTTATCTCTATACTAATGTCACTTGATAGTTTCAGAGTTTACATAAATGTGAATGGATATTACTTGATATATATGTTGTCTACCCAGTAATAGATATTCTAAGTACCATCCTAAGACAAAGCCACAGAGAGCCACAATCCTGCTCAACACTTATTACTACCTCTCTCTTCTGGCCAGTTCCATCCTGACTGCATGGAATTGTACTTTGGCATGAGACCCTCAGCTCTGATTATTAAAAAGATGGCCTTATTAACTTTGCTCCTATGTCTATATCAAAGATGCTGTTTCTTACAGTATATAGGGTCTTGCTTATGAGAACGTATTGGAAACTTTTCTCTTTTAGCCTTTCTCTAATGAGTGCTTTCCCCAAATAGTTATGTTTTAACTTTATGGATAATGAATCTTATAACTTCTTATGTTTGAATTTATGCATTTTGTCATTTGCAATCACAGAGTCAACTTTGTGAACCTCATTCTTTCACTTCTCCAGGTCTTCAATCAATACTTTTACAAAAATCCCAATTTGTTTTACTTTCTTCTCTGAGTACATACTTGCATCCGAATGGTGTTTGTCCTATCTGTTTAAATTGCTGCTTTAATTGGTCTATTTGTGACATTTTCCCTTTCTCTTTAAAATATTGCAAATTTACCTATAAACTGAAAGAATGGTTTCAGGGAGCAGTAAAAGAATGGAGAGAATACCCACTATGGTAATAATGAGCTCGAGTCTCATATTTTAAGGAGACTGTAAGTTTAGCTTTGCTCTGTCGCTGGAGCAGAAGTGTTGTAAACACTTGAAAATCACTACCTCCTGGCCTAGACTCCCTTTGCTCCATCTCATTCTATAAACCTTCACTCATGCCCTTCAGAATATGAGAGAATTGACCTCATTACAGTTTATGGAGATTTTACTTCCACAAAAGCTCAGGGCTCTTCAGGGACTCTTAATAGTATAACACCTATTGCAAAGATTTAAATCAGTGCATTGTTACATATTCCAAAATATTCTTGTAAAGAAGGAGTGCACCACATTCCCTCTCCTCCAATTCAAGGAGGGAAAAAGTTCTGATTCCATTCTTAAACAGCTGCATGAAAGGAAAGGGTATTCTAATCACATCGGGAAGTCTCCTGACATGTCACAGACTATTCTACCTTCAGACAGAGTAAGGTGATGACAGACTATTTACACACGTATTTCAGGAGAAAGGGTATCTGCCTTCGCTTTCCATCTGTTTTCTCTTTTGATGAATAGTGTTCTTTAAAAGTTAATATTCTTATTGGAATATAAGGTGCTATAAATATATGTATGTGAACATATGTACATGGACCTCTTCTTTCTATTAATAAATTATCATAGGTCAAAAGTCATATCTATCATGACATCCTTTTATGAATCTAGAAAGTTTTTTTTACTAGTGTGTAGTACAGTTAGAGGAAATAAAAGAGACTCCCTCTTCACAAGCTGAAGTAGTAGACTGGTAAGTTCAGGAACAGAGGTCTTAGAGACCAACATTTGGTTTCATTTCTAAAAGGGAACAATATGGTTATCAAACATAATACCATTGTCTCAGAGGTTAAGCCAACTCCTGCGAAGAGCTGACAGGCTTTTTTTTCTTTTACATCTGGGGGTTAGGTTTCCACCTAGATTTTTTGTACTTTGGGTGTTTTGGATTTTGTGCGTATGTAGCCAAGCTTTGAAGAAGTTCACTTAAGGTAATCATGTCTCTAAAATTATACAGTGTTTTGGATTAAAGTCATAGTTTTGCAGTTGCTTAGTTTTTCTTCTGGTAAAAATGCTAATAATCAAACAGATGAGACTCAACATAGAAAAAGTACTTGGCTGAACTACCTAATATTTGCATTTTTATATGATTCAACTTTCAAATAAGGAAACCACTCATAGAAACAAAAGAAGAGAGATCTTTTTAGCAGACCAACTTTAAATATAGATAGTATTTTACTGTTTTCCTATAAAGTTTAGGTCCCATAGCCAGGTTCTTGTTTTATTCTGAATAGGAATCAAGACTTACTATTTTGAAATGATACTGTATAGAAACTATGGATTTATTTCCTTGAAGAAACACCAGATATGAAGGGTTCAGGGTGGAATTCTCATACTTTATGATTAAAAAGCTGGGTTATATGCTATTCAATAAAATTAAACTTCAACTTCATCATAGATTTTTGACATTAACAGACAAGTGTTGCTGCTTTTGATATCTCTGTAATACCCATTTCTGCCTTATGATTGTTACCATTGTCAATGGGAATTCTCTTTAGTAACCTGGGGCTACCATACTGGAGGAATGCTAAATCTGGAAGTACCTCCTGTACCTCCAAAGAGAAGTTGTGATGTGCAACTTGTACTTACTAAATGCTATTTTAGCCCATCTTTTTGAAAATGGGTAATGTAAAAACCATGTATGAGTCATTAATAGGTTTCTTTAAACTTAATGTTTGATTATCGTATGTACTTTCCCCAAATCTTCTGGGTAGGCATTTGTTATAATATCTTTGGAGTTACTCATATGTATGGGTCTAGGTTGAAAAAGCAAAAACAAGAACAGTGGCTGTGCCAGATTTTTCTGAGCTAGTATATGACCTGATTGCTTTTCCTCAAGGAACCATATATCAATCAGGCTTGATTTCTAAGGAATGTTTTGCTTTGTTTGAAGCATAACAATTTATTATTTTTATTAGCAAAACACAGAAGCTGGAAAATAGTTTCTTAAATAGAGCTAGCCCATGTAATTTCTGAGCATAATTGTTTTATAAAATTTTACAAAAATTTCCTTCCTTCCAACTTTTGCATTCCAATTGAGCCTAATCGTTTTGTGGGTTTTGATGATCTAGCAGGTATGAAGCACTGTACATTAAATGCAGTGTTGACAAAGGAAATTCACTAGCAAGGGTTTCATTAACTGGGGATTAAGCTAAAACCCTTTCCCAGAATTGCCAATAAATGAGACTCTAATCTAAAATTTCACATTAAGTTTAGTACAACTAAAATGTGTGTGTTCGCACATGTGTGTGTACTTGCTGAATGACTGTGTATGTGAACGAAGGCAAATGCCAAAATGAATTTTTTTTTTGGGGGGGGGTTCTGTTTTGTTCTATTTATATGGCTAGAAAAGTACAAATTTTCCTACTCATTTGTAAATTTTATGTACCAAGCAAGAGAAAATCCTATAACTTAAGTCCCAGTCTATAGACCCATCCAAGAAGATGCAGAAATATATAACTGAGATATTTAAAAAGTGAAGTATTTACCATATTCAATATGTGGGTTCAGGCCTGCTTTAAGAGAATATCTTTAATAATTATCTTATGGAATGGAGATTTTTAAAAAGCCGTTTGTAAATTTGATCCTGAAAATGCCACAGCATTTCTTATATTTTCTATTACATTTGGATTTGGTTAAAATTGTTAAATTACCCTAAGATTAGAATGAAGATTGCTTGGATATTGTTGAAATTTTTTCTACATTAGTGATTTAAGTTTAAACATTGAGGTTGTAGTTGAACATATCAAGAGAAACCCAATTTCATGATTAAGTTACAATGGTTTGCTATTTATTAATCACATTTTTTTAGATTGGGATCATTCCCTGCATAATTCAGATCACAATGCTTTGAAACTTGAACTTAATCACAAGAGAAAATTTGAAAAGAACTCAAATACGTGGAGGCTAAAGAAAATCCTACTAAAGAATGAATGGGTCAACCAGGACATCAAAAAATTAAAAAAAAAAAAAAAAACAATTCATGGAAACAAATGAAAATGAAAACACAACTGTTCTAAAGCTTTGGGGTAAGGTAAATGTGGTCCTAAGAGGAAAGTATATAGCAATACAAGCCTTTCCCAAGAAACAAGTAAGGTCTGAAATACACAACCTAATCTTACACCTAAAGGAGCTAGAGAAAGAACAGCAAATAAAGCCTAAACTCAGAGGAAGAGAAATAATAAATATTAGAACAGAAATCAATGAAATAGAAACCAAAACAACAGTAGAACAGATCAATGAAACTAGGAGCTGGTTCTTTGAAAGAATTAATAAGATTGATAACAGTCTAGCCAGACTTATCAAATGGAAAAGAGAAAGGACCCAAATAAATAAAATACTGAATGAAAGAGGAGAGGTCACAACCAACACTGAAGAAATACAAACAATTATAGAAACATACTTCGAATAACTATATGCCAACAAATTAGGCAATTTGGAAGAAATAGAAGCATTCCTAGAGACGTATAAACTACCAAAACTGCAACAGGCAGAAATAGAAAACCTGAACAGACCTATAACAAGCAAGGACATTGAAACAGTAATCAAAAGTTTCCCAAGAAACAAGCATCCAGGGCTGGATGGCTTCCCAGGGGAATTCTACTGAACATTTAAAGAAGAATTAATAGCTATTCTTCTGAAGCTATTTCAGAAAATAGAACTGGAAGGAAAACTTTCAAACACTTTCTATGAAGCCAACATTACCTTGATCCCAAAACCAGACAAAGACCCCACCAGAAAGGAGAATTATAGACCAATATCCCTGATGAAGGTGGATGCAAAAATTCTCACCAAGATACCAACTAATAGGATCCAAAAGTACATTAAAAAGACTATTCATCACAACCAAGTGGAATTTATTCCTGGGCTGCAAGGGTGGTTCAATATCCACAAATCAATCAACATAATACACTAGGACAAGAATAATATGATCCTCTCAATAGATACAGAAAAAGCATTTGACAAAGTACAGCATCTTTTCTTGATTAAAACTCTTCAGTGTAGGGATAGAGGGAATATACTTTAAAATTATAAAAGCCACATATGAAAAGCCCACAGCAAATATCATTCTCAGTGGGGAAAAACTGAGAACTTTTCCGCTAAGGTCAGAAACATAGCAGAGATGTCCATTATCATCACTGCTATTCAATATAGTACTACAAGTCCTAGCCTTGGCAATCAGACAACAAAAAGAAATAAAACGCATTCTGATTAGCAAAGAAGATGTCAAACTCTCTCTCTCTCTTTCTTTCTTTTTTCTTTCTCTCTTCATTAACACATAAGGTATTACATGTATTAGGGTACAGGTCTGTGATTCTTCAGTCTTACAAAATTCGCAGCGCTCACCATGTCTACCATCAGCCACCCCATCCCTCCCATCCCCCTCCACTCGAGAAACCCTCAATTACTCATAGGAAACAAAGTGAGGGTTGTTGGAGGGGAAGGGAATGGAAGGATGGGGTAACTGGTGTTGGATATTAAGGAGGGCTTGTGATATAATGAGTACTGGCTATTATATAAGACTGATGAATCAGTGACCTCTACCTCTGAAACTGAAACAATAATACATTGTATGTTAATTAACTGAATTTAAAATAAAAAATAAATCAAAGCAGAAAAGGAAAAAATCATATTTTTTAGTTAAGAGTGTAAGTTTTTCCAATTTTTGGTTTGAATAATTTGGACTGATCCTTCAATGGATAGTGGCTTATTAGACCTCAGTTTGTACTATTAATATCTAATGTCAATCATAGAAGTCATTTTGAATTTGGTGATGTTTATAAAGTAATAGTCCTGAGAGCTTCAAGCGAGCTCCATGGAAAATTTGGGTTAGCCTCTACTCTGAGGCTAATAAATTATGTCTTACATCTGCAAGTGACTCAACAAAACTTTGAAAGGTTAAGTGACTTGCTCTGGGCCTTTCATCTTGTTTGTATATTATAAATGGGAGACTGGAATGCAGGTACATTTCTCAACGTCTTGTGTAGCTTCCCTCATTGCAACACAATGCAGTTTAATTTGTCGACTAGTGATCTTTCACTTTAAAAAGTTTTATTATGGAATTTACAAATTCCAAATATATCCAAAATTAGAGCACAGTATGGAAACTCTCCTATATTCAACATCCAGATTAAATAATTATCAACTCATGGCCAATTTTTTTTCACCCATATGCCACTTACTTTCTTTTTACCATTACTTTGAAGTAAACTCTAGACATTTCACAAAACACACATACGCATGAAAAAATTTAAGTTTATACTGATGTTTCCTTAGGACTACAAGATTTTAGTCTCTCTAGTTTATATGTATCTTTTCGCTCATGCTGAGAATCCTGATTCCCGAATTCTCAAAATTGTTCTCAAAAGAGTATCCTCTAATTTGCCAATGACTAATTTTTACACATTACCCACATAACAGCCCCAGAATAGGAATCCCCAGCAATATCATTGCTGAGAACTTGTTGATTTGTGTGTGCATTTCTGTGTTTCTGTGTGGGTGTGATTCTTTTTATCCTTGGGGTATAAACTCTAATTCCTCTTCAGTTACTCAAAGATGACGGTAAACTGACCACACAGTTAAAATTAGTGACAGTTCAAATATAGGAGAAAATCTTCTGGAGAGCATCAGAAGAGTAGATAGTTATGAAGATAAGCCCAGGTGTGAGGAACAGAGAAGGTAATGAGAGTAATTTCTTTATATTCTGCATTGGCAACTTAAGGTCCGAGCATCCTCCCTAGTTCTTTTGTGAAAAGACAAGTGAGTGGACCTGGGTGGCTTGGTCAGTTAAGTGTCTGACTTTGGCTCAGGTCATGATCTCAGGATCCTGGGATTGAGTCCTTGTCAGGTTTCCCTGCTCAGTGGCGAGTCCGCTTGGGTCCCTCTCGCTCTGCCTCTCTGCTCCAACAATTTTCCCTGCTCGTGCTCTCTCTGTTTCTCTCTCAAATAAGTAAATAAGATCATTAAAAAAAGAGAAAGAAAAGACAAGTGACGTCTTTACTGAAAATTTTAAAAAAAATTCTTGGACACCAGGAAAACACTGAGAAAACAAGAATCGCTCACATTGGGGAAGTACAAGTTGAGGGAGTGATTCAGTCACAGTCCTCAAGTATAAAATAAACCCCCAACTCCGCTAGGAACAGAAAGGAAAGACTGGACGGAAAAGATGATGAAAATTAAAATCGACTGACTGTTTCTGAAAATTTTTACCAGCCCTGAAGAGGGCTGCGCATTCTAGGAGAGACAAGAGTCGCTGAGACGGGATTTCTGTTTTTAGAGTTAATGATGGAGTGGACGCTCTCTGTTCATTCTGTCAGCCCCTCTTCTCTGGTATGGACTCACAGGGTGCTCTCAGGCAGGCTTGAATTTGCTAGGTAGTTTCCAGTCCCTATGCAGCTGATTCGTTCAGAGATGGATATGTGAACCTGGGATCACTCTATTGTTTCTCTGAGGAAATATCAATTAGGATGAAAAAGAGGTAGGTGTCCTTCTGGATTAGTTTTCTGAATACAGGTGGTGTAAAATCCTGGTGTCGTGTGGTCATTTTTGTGAGGTAGCTAGAACTGCAACACAAACAACACAGTGAGGAGAAGAGAGAAGAAAGTAGAAGTACTGAGAGAAAACGTGAGGAGAAATGGGAAGAGAGCAGTCGCCTGGCTCCCTGGAGCCTCCCAGTGAGTCTTTCTGGAAGGCATAGCTGTGTTTCTGCAACTGAAATTCAGTGAGACATTCCTGCATTTTCTTCTAATAAGCTTCTCCCTCATTTCTCTCTTGTCTTTTCTCGCTTTATCTCTCCTAATTCAGTTAAGTGGTTCTCTGTTGTTGGCAAACAAAGGAATTCCAGTGAAAACAAGCATCTTTTTTAGAAACAATCAACTAATTATCACTTAAGACTCCCAACTCTGTGCCAAAGGAGCTTTAGAGAAATTTCAGAAGCGCGGAGATAAAACCAACATGAAACAAAAATAACAATTGCAACTTTCATTTACTGAGAGTTTATCACATCCCTGGCACTAGGCAAAACTCTGTAAGAACATCATCATATTATAATATATAATCCTCGTGCAGCCCTATGGGGAAGGCACTTTCATTTGTTACCCCTTCGTGGCTGAGGGGCTTAGAGGAGTTAACTTTTGTGGCCAAGATCATGCAGTTCATACACGGCCTCAGAGCCTGATCACTTAGTCACCATGCATTGACTTTTGGGCTAAACATAGATACCAAGTATATAGAATTAGCGTATTTGAAAACTGCATTCAGACATTTAAACCATTGTCCATAGGTGGGGGGGAAGAGAAAGTCAAAGTTGAACCATGTCCTCTAGTTAAGAAATGTTAATATGTGATAACTTGGACTATCTTTGATTGAAATTTTGAGAGTGATTATCGACTGCATAAAAGAAAGTGAAAATATAATTGAAGAACATGTTACACGGTAAACACTTAAAATACTGCTCTCGTACCAAACTTTTGGAAATAAAATGACATTTAAATTGAGACTAGGGAAATTTCCAAAATGCTGGAGCAGCAGATCTAGAAACATAATTTGAAAAAGTTTCATCCCAAACTTCACTCCTTCATTACTTTTTCCTGGTTCTCAGCCCGAGTTTCTCTCTTACATGTTGAGTGGGGAGAACTAAGGTTTTTGAAATTTTACATGGCCTTTTCTTTTCAGACTAGT
The DNA here is from genome assembly GCF_020171115.1 of Neogale vison. Taxonomy (NCBI): domain Eukaryota; kingdom Metazoa; phylum Chordata; class Mammalia; order Carnivora; family Mustelidae; genus Neogale; species Neogale vison. Next base: position 68,343,170 of record NC_058091.1, on the reverse strand, counting down.
CGGTGGAATCAAAACTCTTCAGAACCCCAAATACATAAAACAGGTGCACACGAACAGTACTTGAAAATGCACTCAAGTTCAGTGGAATTGTAGCCTCCACTCTTATTTGTGTCAAACAAAGAGATGAGATGACTTAAAAAAAAAATAAACATTTTTTCCCCTCTCAACAAAAAGCTCCATTTTCTACCTCAGATAAGGGTGGTCTCAAGCCATCAATAGCTGACCTGACAGAGCAAATCTGAAACAAATTGCTGCCACGATAATCCCTCTTTGGAATGAGCTGATTGGGAAAGAAACCACAGGGTCTCAAATAGGAGCTGACTGAGGTTAGTGAACAGTACATTCACTATCATCTAATGAGATGAATGTAATCTCTTTTATCTTTACACATTAAAATAAAGTATTTTTAAGGAACAAGTATATTCATCTGGATAAAATAAATGATCATCTAATTATCTTTAATAATTTTAAACCCAATGTAAATAATTTTATATGAATACTTCTCTTTGATCTTTTACTTATCAAAATTGCTCTGATCTCTCTATGAAAGGCATTAACTAAAATAATAGGTGGGACAAGGAAAACTCAAATAAGGTTTAATTAATGTAAATGGTTGCCAAACAAAGAAACGTCATTGTTCAAATGTTTCTTGGGAGTAAACATGGAAAGCAATGAATTCTTTTTTTTTTTTAATTTTTTATTTTTTATAAACATATATTTTTATCCCCAGGGGTACAGGTCTGTGAATCGCCAGGTTTACACACTTCACAGCACTCACCAAAGCACATACCCTCCCCAATGTCCATAACTCCACCCCCCTTCTCCCAACCCCCCTCCCCCCAGCAACACTCAGTTTGTTTTGTGAGATTAAGAGTCACTTATGGTTTGTCTCCCTCCCAATCCCATCTTGTTTCATTTATTCTTCTCCTACCCACTTTAGCCCCCGTGTTGCATCACCACTTCCTCATATCAGGGAGATCATATGATAGTTGTCTTTCTCCGCTTGACTTATTTCGCTAAGCATGATACGCTCTAGTTCCATCCATGTTGTCGCAAATGGCAAGATTTCATTTCTTTTGATGGCTGCATAGTATTCCATTGTGTATATATACCACATCTTCTTGATCCATTCATCTGTTGATGAACATCTATGTTCTTTCCATAGTTTGGCTATTGTGGACATTGCTGCTATAAACATTCGGGTGCACGTGCCCCTTTGGATCACCACGTTTGTATCTTTAGGGTAAATACCCAGTAGTGCAATTGCTGGGTCATAGGGCAGTTCTATTTTCAACATTTTGAGGAACCTCCATGCTGTTTTCCAGAGTGGTTGCACCAGCTTGCATTCCCACCAACAGTGTAGGAGGGTTCCCCTTTCTCCACATCCTCGCCAGCATCTGTCATTTCCTGACTTGTTGATTTTAGCCATTCTGACTGTTGTGAGGTGATATCTCATTGTGGTTTTGATTTGTATTTCCCGGATGCCGAGTGATATGGAGCACTTTTTCATGTGTCTGTTGGCCATCTGGATGTCTTCTTTGCAGAAATGTCTGTTCATGTCCTCTGCCCATTTCTTGATTGGATTATTTGTTCTTTGGGTGTTGAGTTTGTTAAGTTCTTTATAGATTTTGGACACTAGTCCTTTATCTGATATGTCGTTTGCAAATATCTTCTCCCATTCTGTCAGTTGTCTTTTGATTTTGTTAACTGTTTCCTTTGCTGTGCAAAAGCTTTTGATCTTGATGAAATCCCAATAGTTCATTTTTGCCCTTGCTTCCCTTGCCTTTGGCGATGTTCCTAGGAAGGTGTTGCTGCGGCTGAGGTCGAAGAGGTTGCTGCCTTTGTTCTCCTCAAGGATTTTGATGGATTCCTTTCTCATATTGAGGTCCTTCATCCATTTTGAGTCTATTTTTGTGTGTGGTGTAAGGAAATGGTCCAATTTCATTTTTCTGCATGTGGCTGTCCAATTTTCCCAACACCATTTATTGAAGAGGCTGTCTTTTTTCCACTGGACATTAGAAAGCAATGAATTCTTAATGCCCAAGTTTGGTTCTCATCCCTGATTTGGCACCTAACTGATCATCCCCCCTGACGACTGAAATCATATTTTATAGAACACTTTGGGATTCCCATAATAATACCTCAAATATTGGCTAAATCACAAGTCATGTCAATGAGCTGCTAAGAATTGCATCACAGGTCAAAAGCCTTGACTTGGAGATAGAAGTAAAAGGTCTTTTTAAAAAAAAAATTAAAAAATATTTTTTAAAGGCTTTTTTTCCCCATCAGGTTGGTTTAATTGAAAAAATTCTTTTAGTTGCTCATATTTGGACTTAGTAAGTCTTTTAATTTAATACATTTCATTTTGGTTGTCTCAGATCCCGACCTTTGAGCCCCTCAGGAACTTATTCCAAATCGATCTGCAGAGGGACTGTTTCAGCTGGTTTAAAATGTAACACTTGGGGGTGGCTCAGTGGGTTAAGCCTCTGTGTTTGGCTCAGGTCATGATCCCAGGGTCCTGGGATTGAGCCCCCCCCCCACATTGGTCTCTCTGCTCAGCAGGGAGCCTGCTTCCCTCTCTCTCTGCCTGCCACTCTGCCTACTTGTGATCTCCGTCTGTCAAATAAATAAATAAAATCTTTAAAAAAAAATGTAACACTTGCTGTATGTGTGAAATAACAGGAGAAAAATAGCATTTGATGTCATAACCAACAACTTTTTAAAAAGATGAAAAATGATTTTAATATAGATTATATTTTTGAAAGTTCTAGATAAAGCCTCAGAAACAAGCTTTGTTTTTTTTTTTGTTTTGTTTTTTGTTTTTTTAAAGATTTTATTTATTTATTTGACAGGTATCACAAATAGGCAGAGAAGCAGGCAGAGAGAGAGGGGGAAGCATGCTCCCCGATGAGAAGAAAGCCCGATGTGGGGCTCGATCCCAAGACCCCGGGATCATGACCTGAGTCGATGGCAGAGGCTTTAACCCACTGAGCCACCCAGATGCCCCTGTTTGTTTGTTTGTTTTTTTAAAGATTTTATTTTTAAGTAATCTCTACTTCCAGTGAAAGAAAGGTTCAAACTCGTAATCCAGATCAAGAGTTGTGTACTGCACCAACTGAGCCAGCCAGGTGCCCTTCAAGTTATGATTTTTGTTCTAGGATTTTTAAAGACTCTACAACAGTGAGCATTAGCAAATATCCAATTTTCTGAGTAAATGATACAGGTAAAAATCCAACTGTACCAAAAATGGTATTTAGATTTCCTTGCAGGCCAATTCATGGTAAATTTCAAATCTAGCAAGGAAGACCCAAGTGTGTTTTTTATTAAAGCTTAAACAACCAGCTAGTGTAATGTTCCTGAAGTTTCATCCATCATGCTACCAATTTCTCCATACTGGGGAAACATTATATTCTCTTGTTATGTCTCAAAGACAAGAAATACATTCAAGAAGTTTTGCCAGTGACAAGTGAATAATTGAGACAGTGAAAGTCATAGACAGCATTATGCCTGCTAGGAGGTGTTTAGAAAGTAGGGCAAAAAGATTTCTAAAACATTTTACTGTGCCCAGTCTATCCTTAAGTGGTGAAATCTACAAATTTGCCTCCACACATTTTCTGGTCCTGTGGAATTCAGAGCTCACACAATAATTAGCGTAGAGTTGTCTCAGAAGTCACCATGCATTTAGGCAGGGAAAATGAGCCTTTATGGAAAGCATGTAACACAATCACAGATGATTAGGATGAAGTTTCTGATAGAAGTTATAGCATGAAGCCAGTTTTGTAAGAGAGTTTACTGCTCTCATATTGTTGCCAGATCAACAGGATTTGGGTGCTCTTAAACAATGTGAAAATATTTGAAAGTTAAAACTCAGACTAATGAGGTGACTTTTGCTGCTGAAGAAACTATGACTCATTGTTACTTCAAGGGAAGCAAGCTGTTACACTACAAGTGTCCAAGATAACTCCCAATATGTTTCTCATTGCTGGTGGCCCTTCTCTGGATGTGTCATTATGTGAAGCAGAAAGTTTTGAGCTCAACATTTTAGGATGCTTTCACTCTGCCATTTTGACTCAAAAGAAATGTAGTTCTTTGGTAAGGAATTAACAAAAAATAAAATGAATGAATATCACATCTGCACACAATTCTTTTTCTAATTGAAATTTAGATGTGCGAAATGGGATCAAAGACATTGTTCTTGAACAAGTAACAGCCACACACACTACCAGAAAACAAAGAACCCACAATGGCTTAGGTAAAAATTGATATGGTTATGAATCCTACAAAGTAGCTAAATCTTCATTGGTGATTTGTATTGTAAAATGATGTTGAAAATAAGTTCAGTAAACTTGAAAAAAAGAAACAACAAAAAATAGAAATGGTTAACAGTACCACTTTGAAAACAAAAAGGGATTAAACTAACAATAAATTTTGCAGAAAATCATTGTACATAGAAATTGATCTTTAGAGTAAAATCCTGATTAAAACATGTATTTTCATAAACATGGATTCAGATTGCACTCAGATACAATGTGTTAATCCAAAATGATCATAAATGATAATATCCTGTATGAAGTTTTATGAATTATTGTCCACTTATGGGCACTTAACTAACTTTCCACTTATTGCCAGTTTAGTGATGGTGAGGATAAGACCAACCATTTGCTTCAGAGTTTCACCCCCAAATAGTTACGTTCCATAAGTTTGCTGAAAAATTTGGCAGGATATTTGATGCTTTTTGATACACTCACTCCCATCCAGCTTTGATTTAGTGAAGTATCACTCTCTTTCTGTATTCATGGCATTCTGCCCCTGTTTATCATTTAAATAAGAATAATTTCTGCCTAACAAATATCCTCTAGGTTACTAGAGCTCATTGTAATTTCAAAGGCATCTCCTGCATTTGCTTGAGTATTTAACCATGAAAAAAATGAAATTATTAAAATTAAATTCCAGCAATCCAAGACAAATTCCATGTTTAATGACCAAATTCTTATAATTTGGTCATACAGGTCTACTGTAGATCTACTCTTTGCATGATCTACTCTTTGCATGATATCTTTAGAATGTTTAGGACTAGGATTTCTTTTATTTGGATTTTCACCATTTTCATGGTTATCAGGTTTAAAAATTCAGTCATTTTTATTTTCTCCTTTCTGTTTTTAATATCCTTTTTGTCCCTAATCTATGTGACATTCAATTGTATTTCTCTCTCTTTTCTCACCGCCACAATCTTAGCCTGATTTCTTACAGCCTGGATTTCTTTAAGTATATGTGACCCCTCAAGCTTCTGAGTCTGATGTTCAAAATGTCCCCAATCTGGCTTGTTTTGCTCATCTACATTATCTTCTCCACTTAAGCAAAGTGCTCTCTTCTTACCACTTCCAGAATTCCCTTGGACCCACATTCTTACTTTGTTCACATATCATCTGCCTCTCTCCACGTAGAATGTCCTCTGTCTTCTTATTACTACTCTATCATTTTACACCAGCCTTCCTCTAAACACAGATTTTGATTGCTACCTCCTCTTTATTTTCCAGACAACTCCAGTCTATGTGAAAACTCTACATATGTAATTGTCTTTGCTGTATAGGTTAAGCTGTGGGATTTCCTTGAATTGCTTTTTTTAAATGAAGTCTTTCTCCCCGGATTTTAAACTTAAAAAAAAAAAAAAGAAAAAGAAAGCTAACAGTGCATCGGCCAATGCTGAGCAATAAGTCAGGGAGTAATACATGGAACTGAAATGAAGTACTGAGAGCTAAAGAAACAATATGGCTTACAGTGTATCAGTATTATCCATATTATACACTTTATTGGGGCACCTGGGTAGCTCAGTGGGTTAAACCTCTGCCTTCAGCTCAGATCATGATCTCAGGGTCCTGGGATCGAGCCCCACATCGGGCTCTCTGCTCAGCGGGAAGCCTGCTTCCCCCGCTCTCTCTGCCTGCCTCTGTATCTACTTGTGATTTCTTGCTCTCTGTCAAATAAATAAATAAAATCTTTTAAAAAATATTATACACTTTATCACTAATATATATGTATATATGCTATCGTCAGGTTTTATAATATGTTAGTTACAAGGAAAGATAGATTTTTATTTTATTTTTAAAGCTTTTATTTATTTATCTGACAGAGAGACACAGCAAGAGAGGGAATACAAGTAGGAGGAGTGGGAGAGGAGAAGCAGGCTTCCTGCTTAGCAGAAGGCCTAAAGTAGGGCTCATCCCAGGACCCTGGTATGATGACCTGAGTGGAAGGCAGATGCTTAACAACTGAGCTACCCAGGTGCCCCCAAAGGTAGAATTGTAAAAATCTGACTACAATGACTATGAGTAGGCAAAGGTCAGTTTTGACCAAGTCATTACAAATTTGCAGAAGTTAAGCCTCTAAAACAGAAAATGTGATGTTTCTTGTTCAGTACGGTGATAGATCAATATGCAGGTATAAGCTTTCTTCTTTTCTTCAAAGGTACGGTAATGTATAAATATACCTTCCATATATCAAATACTGATTCATTACCTTTTCTTCTATTCTGTAATATAACATTTATTTTATTTTTTATATTTCACTTAACATGAAAATATATGCAAATTTCAATAAAGGGGAAAAAACCCCACTGCTTAAATTTCTTCTCTGGCTACATTATTTTTTTCCTTGCATGATTGCTACTGGAGGTAATTTTGTTGAGTGGGTGTTAAAAATTATTTTCTCCAAGCATGTCACTGTTTCATCATCAGCATTTTAGATTCTAAAAACAAACAAGAAAAATAAATACTCTATTTCAACATAACTGCAAAGGGTGCTAGGGAATTGAAGAAGAAGCTTTACCTATTTTGAAAAGAGTTTAAACAAAATACTCAGAGGTTAGACATTGTGACTTTGTTGCGGTGAGGCAAGAAAGTATTAAACAGAGTTCCATGTAGATAACTACGAACATTTGAAGGTCTGATTGTCATCAAAATAATTTCAGGAATTGTTAGGTATCATAACTGGTGTAATAGTCTTTCCCCATATATAGGAGATAAAATGGAAATGACTGGCTACAGGAATTTTAATAGAGTATTTAAAAGTCTTGTTTAAAAGTTAGGGTTTAACCCAGGTTAAAAAGTCTAAGGCTGACACAGCAATATCTCTTTCCCTTTAGTATTTTTTATGATCGAAAAAACAAAACAGATCAGAAAAATTTCTTTCCTTCCTTGCTCTCAATTTACTTGGTTTACTTCCTTGCTTTCAATTCCCTGTTCTCTAACTGCCCTCACAGCACTGCATCCCTCCCCCAGTCAGGGAGAATCGACAAAGCTAGATTAGTTTCTTTTTCTTTCTTTCTTTCTTTCTTTCTTTGTATTTCCTTTCCTTTCCTTTTCCTTTTCTTTCTCTCTCTCTCTCTCTCTTTTCTTTTTTAAAGATTCATTTATTTATTAGAGGCGGGGGAGATGGGCAGAGGGAAAGGGTGAGAAAATCTCAGACAGACTCCCTGCTAAGTGGGGAGCCTAACACAGGGCTCCATCCCAGGACTCTGAGATCATGACCTGAATCAAAATCAAGAGTTGGATGTTCAACCAACTGAGCCACCTAGGTGTCCCTAATTTTTTTTCGTGATCTCTCTAAACCCAAAGGATCAGGAATCTGGGAGAGTTAGTAGCAAGCTTTTGTAGAGGTGAGAGAGAGTTCCCACTATAGACAGAGCTGTCTTCAGTGTTTGTTTTGAAGTTTGGAGATTTTTCTTCAGTATGTATATATGTTTGTATGTATGTATTTGACACAGAGAGAGAGAGATCACAAGGAGGCAGAGAGGCAGACAGAGAGAGGTGTGGGGCGGGGGTGGGGGAACACGGGGGGAAGCAGGCTCCCCGCTGAGCAGAGAGCCCGATGCAGGGCTTGATCCCAGGACCCTGAGATCATGATCTGAGCTGAAGGCAGAGGCTTAACCCACTGAGCCACCCAGGTACCCTTTTCTTCAGTATTTAAATACCCAAGTAACACTTCCTGTGTCCAACGTAACCCAGGTAACACAGCCTTGATGGCTCAAGGGTATGAGAAATGTTTCTTGGTAGAAACAAGCCCAACTCCTTCCAAAATGCTTGGAACTTCCTTAGTGAGAAGTAAAACTTGGCACTCTAAAATTTTTTAAAAAGGCTTAGAAACTAAGGTGTAAGTAGTAGCATCCTTTCAGATGTTTTCCCGAGTATATCTTTTGCTAAGGAAAAAGTTATTAGTTGTACAAAAGGCCATTAACTACACAGTGGGGCTCTTGTGAATGGGATGGTGAGGAAGGAAGCCAGAGCCTGTTGTAAACCACACAGTGAAGGTCATTTTCAGTACACCTGTTCACACCTGTCTTTGATACCCAACAACAAGCTCCTTATTGGTGGCTATAGCCTTTTATTTCATTACTGCACATGGATCTGTTCTGATGGCACATTTCAAACTGTAGAACACTTATGACATCCTTCTAACATCAAACAGACTTCAACATCTGATTACTCAAGGAGGGCCTTGAGGAATAGGATTTAACTAATCTGAAAATTTAATCTCTTCCAGGGTAATGATCTAGGTGCCTAAACCCTCCACAGCCACATGAGTTTGACTTTTCTGAAATTCTTGACCCCGAGGCATTTCCAATGACCCAGTGGGAAGATAGTTCGGTTGCAGGGGGGCAAGTTCCTAAAATAATTCTGAGTAGTAAACTTCTTACTCTGGCCCTGTGTCTATATAGTATGTTATAGTCTAGAAAAATCTACAGTATTCGCATGCTTTTTGCAGCCAAGACAGCCTTTTTCAACTAGCAGAACTCTTTGGTACAGATCTGATTTTGTATCATCTTCACGGAGATTTAATACATTTTATTAGATCCATATGCTTTCACGGTAACATCCATAAAAGCAAAGATCTAGTGTGTCCTGGACCCTGATTTAAGTGTTTGACATGCATTAGTTTTGCTAATCCTTACAATAATCTATTGCTAGTATCTTATTATTCCTGTTTTATAGATAAAGAGACTGAAGCAGACAGAGGTTGGGTGATTTGAACTGGAGTTGCTGGGATCTGAAAGCAGACAGTAGCTTGAATCAGAGTCCCAGTGTGCAGCAGCCCCCACCCCCACCCCCCAAGCGCCATATGTCCCTCTGCACGTGACTTAGGGAAAGCTTCATTCACTGTCAAAGGAGAAGTAACCAAAGGCGGGTATCTCCATAACACTGTTTATCTCTGCAGTTGTAGTTGCTGTGTTATTCCAGAAGTTTTATGTCTATTTCTGTGTCCCATTACAGTATGATCTTCTTGAAGACAGTTGTTTTACTTTATTCATATCTGTTTATTATTGGCAAAATGAACAGTTCATGCTATTTGTTTTGTGGGAGGCAGAGCAGAAGTCAGAGCTATTTAGGAGAAGATCTGATCTGTGTCTAATGAGCTTGTATTGCTATCAAAAGACCCCAGGGGTTGTTCTGTCAGTAACTGGAACAATACCCAAGTCTGAGCTGGGTCATTGCTCTCTCGGTAATAACAGTGGAACGAACACATAAGGTACATTTCATGCCCCAAATGTAAGTGTTGAGAAAACCATCAAAGCAACTGTTCTAACAAAATAAGAAATTAAAAAAATCTAATTGGAGTATACCAAGCTTCTAGATACAATGCACCCTAATATGAGGGACGGAATAACTTGTTAAACCAAATCATGGAGATACAACCAAATGGCTTACAAGTTCATTTGGTTTTCTTATAAGAAAAGCCTGTCTGTAATTGACATTTGCAGGTAGGGAGGTGGAGAGTATGGAAATGTTGACAATGGACACAATTTTTAGACAAGACTGAAGGCTAAAAGAATGATTGGGGAAAGGCATAGTTGGTGTATGGCTTTGCTTGTACCAGACAATGAAAAATTTAGATTTCCTCCTAGTCTGAATATGTTTGATCAGCTAAAATGTCCTCCAGGTTAGAACCACAAATAAATAATGGTTAGAAATATAAATTATTTTTATTCTGAGATTTTCCCAGCTCATTTTTAACTGTGTTTTGTTGCCAACCATATCTCCTGAGAATTTTCTGCTTAAATGATTTCCATCCATCTGACTTTAAGAAATTATTTTAATTGATACCCATTTGCTTTGTTACCTGCTTCTGATGGAATTGTCATTTTAGACACCTCTAGATATAGTTGTTCACCAGACATTTATTAGGTGCCTCCTGTGAATTGTGCTTAGCCCTTGAGATCCTGGCTCTTGAGACTTTAAATGAAATATATATTTCATGAGAGAAGTACAAAAATGCTATGGGAGCACAGTGGTGAGGAATAATGTACTTTGCCTTGAAAAGTTGGGAAAAGTTGCATTGAGCAGGTGACATTTGAGCTGAACCTTGATAAATGAGTGGGAGCCTGCTGGTTGGAGAGAGAGGAAATAACATGTTCAAATGTCCAGAGTTGTGAAAAACTCGTGGTATTTTGTGTGGTAGAGAGAAGTTTAATGAACTGATTCAATGGGGAGCAATATGATTGGTGAGGCGCTTGTTCTCTTGTTTTGTTTTGTTTCTGAGTGAAACTGGGAAGAAAAAAGTCCCAGAGAGTGAAAGCATTGTACCTCACAGACTAACAAAACACTGGCCTTGTAAGTATCTCCATGTTTGTCTTAGGAACTTTGAACTTTCACTTAAAGGCAAAGGAGAGCCAGTGATAGACTTGAAGCAGTGGGATGAGACAATCCCAGGTTTTAGGGGATGGGCTGGATGGATTTAAGAGAAATAGATGAGGCAGAGTTAACAAGAGCTACTGTTTTATTGCCTGAGGAGATGAATGGCACAGATGAAGGGAGGAGGCATTGAATTTGGGCACCGGTCAATGTGGTGGTATCATTTGCTGACAAACCAGAGGGAGCTCTTTTGGAGGAGGCGGCAGTGGAAGAGATGAGTTCATCCTTGGGCTAGTGATACTTGAAGAGTCTGAAGTACATCTGGGTGTTGAGAGGAGTCTGAAGCTCAGACAAGGTCAAGATGAGGTTCTTTGAGCATATAGGGAAGTAGCCACGGACATCATGGAAATAGATATCCATTATCATTCCTTTCCTTCAAAAATATCTTGAACTTAGCTCCTGTTTCATCCTATTTAAGATGATCCTTGTGTACTTTCTGTATCTCTCTGGACTCACAACCAAACTTTAAATGGATTCTGTATAGTTCAGTAAATTTGACAGCACATCAGTATTTCTCAGACCCACTCTTACAACAACTCTGTTTCAGACTGCTTTGGGGAAGTTACCTTTTTTCCCCTAATGGTTATATGCTCTCCTTTCAATCCCGGATTTAATGTTTCTTTCCGCATTCTTACCTCTTCCTCTTGACACATTTTTCCCCTTCAATTTTATCTTTAGACTAAGGTTTTTCTCAGTCTGTTCTACAACATCAGTCAGTTACTTTTAATCACCTCAAAATTTCACAGTAAGAAACACCTCTTTCCTTTTTCCATATTGGTGTGCTACCCATAGGCCTCTGGTTATTATTTGTTTTGTGACTGAGTTTACATTGACGAATTATTCTCTGCAACCTATTGCTGTGTTGCCGCTCCTCCTAGAAATGGTAGTAGAAGATCCCAGTAAGTGGTAGCTAGTATGGGTTGTGTCCCGATGGCCGCTTCAGTTACTGCAGCAAAGGCAGCTGTGGCCAAGACTTGAATATGGGCCACACACGATCCTAAGTGCATTGTGTGTATCGTAAACTGTTCAAACCCTACTGCAGTGCCATTGGGGAGTTATTACTATTATCCTCACTTTAGAGCTGAGGAAAGTAAGACACATGGAGTAATGTGCCCAAGGTCGCCAAACTAGTGAATGGTCAAGTCATCAACCAGATTCTTGTCTGTGCACTGAGTGTAGCCGATCACTCCATCCTTATGGTGTCCAAATGTTCTTGTTCAATCAAAGTGTCTTACTAATAGGTAGCACTGGTTTTTGGCATGTAGGGTGCTTGGCATCTTTTCTAAAATCTAGATAGTGTCCCAAGCACGTAGATGAGAGGATAGTGTTATTTACTAAGGTCAAATTCACAGATACTGTAGCTGACATATCATAGGAAATAAGCTTGGATTTGAGCTCTGTGAGGTCTATTACCTCTCATCGCTGGTGGCTTTTCCTCCTGAAACCCCCTGTCCCCTGAGGAACTCTTCTCTGAACTTCAGCCAATGCTTTAATGGAAGTCAATGAGAACTTCCTTTGGAACCCTGCCTTCTCAGTGTCAAAACTATACAAAACCACTGATGAGCATCAGAGGATGATTGGTGGCCAATATATAATTTTAGCTTTTCTAAAAGAATCAAAGGAAACTACCTTTCTGAGTAATACTGAGAATTTAAGTGGATGGGTAAGCTACTTACTGCTCATTCTCAATACAAGGGAAGTTACCATGACCACTGAAGCTTGGTTAGTATTATGAAGATTACATTTCTTTTTGTCAGGAGACCATGACTTGTCTTTTCAGCATAGGATCCATTTACAGGCAATACTTTGCCCCCTAAATGTGCAGGCCAGTCAATATCAGTATACATAAAGATGTGTTTCTTGCCATTTCAGCAGTATCGCCGGCCAGCTGTTCCCTGTGAGACTCAGCAGTGAGACATCTAACTGAATGAACCACCACGATAAGGACAATCTAAAATGTATTCCCGGATGAATATTTCGCATTCTATCACTATGCAGTGAAATGACATTTCTGTGCAAAAATTTGGAAGTCTCAAATTCTATTTTTTTGGAGAGCCATGGTAATTAATAAACACGACTTAATTCTTTTTGCAGTGTGTCTATTATATTTAGCTATTAAAAATATTTGTTTTTAAATTTTTTTTTTAACATCTGCATAGAAAAATAACACTGTGGCAATAGATTGACTTGACCAATTTCAGTTACTGGCTTTGCTTAATTTCTAACAGGAACCCTATCAAGAGCAATATTACAATTTTATACAGTCTGTGAATTATATTTATGATGACGAGGGTGGAAATGTGTAAGGTCAGTAAAGATTTCTTCTGTTTTCTGATTTTATTAGCTGCTTTTAAAAGGAAAGAAAATCATATTGTCTACTTGCTTATTATTGTGGGGAAAACGATCATCTAGGATATTTGTCTTTTCTTTCTTACCGTGTTATTCTCCAAAGCATATCAATCATTCCATTAAATCTTGTTTTTCATAAAATAATTGCCAGGGGTCCTCTTTCAATTTTGGTCAAACAACTCTTTACTCGATTACTTGATGTCAAATCCACATTGAGTTTCTGAAATGGGCTCCACGCAGTCTCCGTACCTGAGAGAATACCAGATTTCCTGCTTCCTGATTTACATGACTTCTCAAAGTCAGCATTTTGATAATGACTTATAATGAAAACGATCTTTTTAAAAAGGAATGGCTTTCTATTGCTATGGGCTGGAGGCATTTGGGGTGACCGAGCAGCTTAAGTCATCTCTTTATTGGAGGATAAATGATGAAGGGGAATTTGAATGGGTTACCAAGTTATAAATTAATCTTGAGGTACTCAAGTGATTGTAAACTACCTGAGCTTTCCTCTCAGCTTTTAAATCATATGATATCAATCTTTGCTCATTTTCCTCTGGGTAATTTGTTCTTATGCTTATGGTAACCAACTCCACGAGACATTAACCGGCAATCCACATTACCAGCAAGTATACGTTACAGCACTAAAATAAAAATAAACTCACTGGAGAAATAGGTGGAGACCTCAACTGCGCTTTTCTGTCTGCAAAATGGCATGACGGTTTGGTTTGGGGATTTGTAACTGAAAAGAAATTTAATTATGTCACTACCTTGCTGCCACTAATTCGTGCATAAGCTATGTGTTAGGAGGGCAGCCGGAGCAGCTTTGGAAAAGAGGGCTCGCTACAAAGGCGGGATGAAGAAATGGGAGTCCTCTCTCCCTCTTAGTATCTAAAATGACATTTAAATCAGATCCTGGAAATGACCTTTTCCGTTTACGTTAGCAAGATATTTTTCTCTTCTGCCTCCGTTAGAGTAGGGAAGCAGCTTTATACCATTTTGCGTCGCTGGCATAAAGTGTTTTGCATACCTGTAACCTTTCAATTAATGTTATTTATGTTTCAATAAACCACCATGCTACTTTTCCAGATGTTCTAATCCTTCATGTAAATGAATTTATTAGATCCAGCCACCAGACTCAATGAAATCTGCCAAATTCACTGTCTGGGCCACATACCGTGGCGTTTAAACTAGATTTGCATAAGCTTGTTCTGTAAGTGTAATCTTATGTATCATCTGCAGAGTTAAAGTTTCACTAATGTAAATCCCTGACAAATCAAATACAGATGTAGCTTTTTGCCCTCAGGGTTGAGCCTGTCAATTCTCTGCTCTCATATCTACCTCCTCCTCTTGGTGCTGCGGCCTCCCATCCTCCACTTTTTTTTTTTTTTCAGTCCCAGTAATCTTTCAAAGTTGTTTATGATGTAAATACATCGCAGGGACCCAACAGGGCAGCGAACAACGGTTGCCCATTGCCTGGTCTTCTTTTGCTCGTTCTGCCAGGCTGAAATAAGGTTGGCAAGGCATTGGAGGAGAGCTAGCTGTACCACCTGGAAAAATTTGCCCTGCCAATCAGTAGATAGCAGACAGATTGTTTCAGTTTGCCTAGAGATGTTTTAGATAAGGAGGAGTCAAGCTCAATAAATGCGTTAATGTCAGCCGGCAAATTCCAGAACGTGGCCAAGATAAATTCAATAAGAGGCCAATACAGAAAGAGTGGGGGGTTGGCAGGAAGGGGCTGGGGTGCGGGTTGGGGGTGGGTCTATCTATTCACACCCGGTCTTTTTGGTTATTGTCACAACCTCAGTGAAAGGCAGGATTCTTCTTTAGTTTCAGTGATTAGCTTCAAAAACTCTTGACAGGTTTAAGCCATGTATAAAAAGAGGGAAAATATGACTGCCGAATGTGGAGGGTGTTAGTGTTCTTTGGGTTTGTTTTTGATTATTTTAAAGTCTAAATATGTTTCCTCTGCTGGTGCCCAGTTGCTATTTATTTGGCTTTAGCCTTTGATCCCCCGTATGCGGGCACATCATAAAAAACATATTCCTGCTCAAGTCTTATATTATGTAGTTTGTTTCTGCTTGGGGTGTTCACCAGGCAGGGCTGTATCCACCGAATAAGCCTCTCTTTGTTTTTGATAGACTCCAGGTGTTTATCGCTGTAAGTTAGTAATGGAGTGAACCGCAAGAAGCCAACTAGAAAAAGAAGGAATTGAGGAAAATTCTGAGTTTGATAACTCAGGAGTTTGCCTTCTGGCAACCGACCCCCCCCCCCAGCCCCGGCCCCAAGGGAATAAATACTCTAAGAAAAAGGGGCCTTGCTTTTGCTTTTTAATCTAGTTGGATGAAATTGGGAGTTTAGTATGCATAGGTGCTCATTCATTTTACTTCTTCTGTGAGCTTCTTTGAAAGTGGCCCAAAAGCCTTTTCTTCCCCCTTGAATTTTCATCATGGTACTGAAATGAGTAACGATGGCTATTTCAGAGCAGATTTCTGATGTCCATATTCTTGATCTGAGCTAGAAAGATTAGTGCCAGAAGCAATTTTCCACCTGTGGTAATTGTTCCTTTCCCCTTTCAAAAGGGGGAGGACGGGAGGATAGCAGTAATATCGGCATGAGTGCCTGACAACGAGGCAGTGCAAGTGATCGGGGGACTCCCCCGTCTTTTCCCTTCTCTTTTCCGTTGGGCTCCTTCTTATTTTTGCATTTCTTTTCTGTCCAACCAGACACTATTTTAAGGCATCTGAAGCCAATTTAAGAGCATTTCGTGATTGTGAACAAGATTATCGAACAGTCTGTCCATTTGTCTATCTTCTCTGTTTATACCAATGGATAAAGCTCTTTCCATGTTAAGATCAAGCTTTATTTTTCTCACCTTCAGGGTCCAAGATCTAAGGTCAGGGTCGCTGGGGAATGCAGATTTTGTACCATCAAAATGAGAATCTTATTCTTTCAGTTTTTTCATGAATTATTTTTTCATCTAAGTGTTACAGTTTTAGGCATAATAAAAATTTGTGTCCAAATAAGAAAATTGTGGGGACGAAGTACAATGCGAGCAGATGCAGTGTCTAAGGAATATATATTTCGTAAAGGACTACTTTAAAATTTTTTTGAACATGTGCTAGGCATCATTCAGCTATCTTTCCATGAGTTAACACAATTAATTCTCCCGCTGACTGATCTACGAGGTAGTCACTGTTACTATCTTCATTCATTGAGTGAAAAACCAAGACATGAAACATGTACCTCATCTTCCCCAGCAGTGAGAGAAAGGCACAGCCAGGAATAAAAGACAGTTTGGCACTAAAGCTTGTGTTTTGTACCAGGTTTGTGTAAGGTGCAAATAAGGAGGGTTAGGTTTCCTAACTTCCAGAAATGTATGCTGCTAAAACAGAATTTCTAGTTAACACAATCTTATTTGAAAAATTTAAGAGGAATAGGCTCCATAGAAAGTAAAACTTAATACTAAATGTTCTGTTATTTCGCTTGGTGTTTTTACGACAAACTCTACAGTGGGACTTACATGATAAATCAACTCAAAAGTTGACTTCTGTTTGACTTTCTCTAGATAGAGTTTTTTGATATTTAAAAACTTTTTTTTTTCTTTAGAGAGATAGAGTGAGAGCGAGGGGAGAGAAGAAGAGGGAGAGGGAGAGACTCTCAAGCAGGCTCCACGCTTAGCCAAAATAGTCAGAGCTTAACCAACTGAGCCACCCAAGCACCCCTAAAAATTCAAGTTGGTGTCTACTTTTCATGTCCAAATGGTGTGTACGATAAATGTGTGTATTTCATCTTAAATGAAATAGGTACTCAGGACTGTAATTTAAAAAGACAAAAATTTATTTGCACTTTGGTCTTTCCAGAGCAGTAAGTTTCTCTTCCTTCATTTCTTTATTTTCTTTATTTCCTTCCTTTTCTTTCCTTCCTTCCTTCCTTCCTTCCTTTTCTTTTTCTCTCTCTTAATCTCTTTCTCTCTCTCTTACTTTCTCTTCCTTGCTTTCCTTATTTATTCTTTCTGGACTACACTGTTAATCCAATCCAAAGTTGCTGCTTTCAAATTTCAAACTAGGTTTTTTTAATTCCCCAAATAAAAATTAAGATATTTCTATATGTTTCTTATCTTGGAAAGAAAGGGTAGCTATTAAGAAAGTAGGAATTGGAAAGAGAATTGGACCCTAAAGAGACTCTCCAGTTTCCAAAGAAAAGGCATATTTACGACATCTGCAATCCGTTTGGGTGTTTCATTCCTCTGTTTTTATGTGTCAGTGAAAAGATTAGGTTGGCATTCTTGACAATTGCAGGTCCCTACTTAAGAAAAACTTCATTTTCCTGTTTGGTGCCATCCAGATGAGAAGGAAGGGATTGAGAGAATGGCAAAGGTCGTTCCATTTTTAGGATACCCAATTTGGTAGTACTCTGTTCTTGAGCCGCCTTTACAGACATTTCTGGATCCATTTATATTCTATTTATGAAGACTCATAGTCCTTCTTGGACATTCTCCCTCCTCTGTACTCCACAACACACAGAACATTTAAGAAGGTTTTTTTTCTGTATGTAAACAGTGGTGCAGTATAGCATTTCTTTCTTCCCGTTCCATGTTTCCGAGTATACAGGATCACATCCAAATGTGTGTGGAGCACAGTAGTAGGCTTCTCTCTCAACACAAGGTCAATACAGAGGATTTGGAAGCACTGTGCAAGATGATCACAAGACAACTTTTCAGGTACCTTGCTGTGCGTTGGGTTTATACAGCAAAAACTCTTCCTGAGGGGCAGGACTTGGGCTTAGCATGCGTTCCACAAGAAAACAACCATTTAATCAGTGGGTGTCCCATGGAGCAGGCTGGAAATGGAAAAGTCCTTTAGCGGAGAAGATACATAGCTGTTCCAAAAGACGAAGGGTGATTCCTGACAAGCCAGGGGGTGTCTGCACATTTGCAAAATGACGACAAGTGGAGAAAGAAGTAATTTCTTCTCTCACTCTGCTATTTACTGAACCGCTCCAGTGACAAACGGAAGTCACTCCCACAACCGGTACAGCAGCGCGTGGCAGGGGACAGCCATACCCTCCTTATGCTTACACACCACGGGTTTCACTTCCTTCCCTCCTCCTTTTCAACTGTCCCACTCTTATCACAGATTTTCATCTCAAGAAATAATATTTGGAGAGTGGTGCCAAAAGGATATACATTCCAACAGCTTCTCCAGTTTTTTTGATCCTTGTCAGTCTGCCAGACAGTTACATACTTTGACCGAATTGCTCTGGCCCCTTGTAGGATCGCTTTGGTTGATCTTCTTTTGGCATCCCGCCCCCCTGGGAAGCCCAGGGCAAGCGAGGAGAAGGAGGCCTAGGACATGACTGTAGTTTTTACCGAAAGGATGTTCTCAAGTATGTTGTTTATCAGTATCTTCTTTATGAGCCCCGCAAGAAGCATTTGTATTGAGCCTAGCCCAGTCAAAGCTGTCCTCCCGAGTAAACGGTATGTGTCGAACTTACAAAACTTACTAACAGCCATCTCCCAGCAGCCAACTCAACAAAATTTGAGTAAATAAAATCTTAAGAGCACAGCCAGAATATACAATTTTCATGTTACTGCCCAATTATTTCATCAAACACATGGGCTACAGTTCATTTGAAATAAAATTGTCCTATCGCTGATCATGAAAACTGCCAGGCTATTTAAATGCTGTGGAGAAAATGGTCTGGATTTAAGTGTTTCCATTCACAAGAGTTATCGACACTGCCAAGTAGATGGGGCTGGAGACGATGATGGTTTGTTTTTTGGAGTTTTTCCTTCTTATTTTTTCCTTTTTTAATCTTCTCCTAAAATTTCAAGGACTTTTGGCTTTGGCTAATTAATAAGAAATAGTGATGTCAAGGTAAATGGTAATTTAGAAATTCTGATTGTGGCAAGGCAAAGACATTTGTCAGGTAAAGAAGGAAAATAAATCTCTAGAACTATAAGACTCCAAAGATTTTACTGTAAGTATTGAAATGTTCCTTGGCTGATTGACTGTATGTCAATTTTTATTTGAATCAAAAGCTGCAGACATCAAGTTAGGAAAAACTCATTGCTATTTAGGAAATAAAGGACAAAAATTAGCTCAGGACCCCCGGAAGTAGTTGCAGACCCGCAGCCTCCCCCTCACCATCATCCCTGGACTTGCAAGAAATGCAAATTCTTCTGATGGTGATTCTGAAAAGCTGGAGAGCCACTGCCACAGAAAAAACATCAAAATACTCCGTGTTGATGGTCCTGACTCAAACCTTTTCTCACCCAGACTGGTTGTCCATAGGCCAAGTGTATCAGAAGCAACAGCTCCAGTCCGCGGTACAGAAAATGACCTGATGGGGCTCCTGGGTGGCTCCACTGGTGAAGTGTCTGATTCTTGGTTTGGCTCAGGTCTGATCTCATGAGTTAGGAGATTGAACCCTGGGGGCTGCGTGTTCAGCGGGGAGTCTGCTTCAAGATTCTCTGCCTCTACCCCTCCCCCACTCGCTCTCTCTTTCTCTCTCGAATAAATAAATAAATCTGAAAAGATAAAAAGAGAGAAAAGAAAATGACCTGATGAGGATAGTCTCACTCACTGATCAATTTTATATTTTTCCCCTGCATTACAAGGTAATGATTCAAACAAATTAACAAAGAAGTTATTTGAATTTTATGAATCATCAAAACATTTCGTATGGTACTTTTTCTTCCAAGATGGAACAGTTTCTTGTGATCTGGTGAGCCTTCCACTGCAGATGGATGTGGTGGCTGAACTCGTAGCAATCTGGAAGGCCTCAGGGTGGGTCTGAACCTGTGCTTTACAGTAGGCTGAGTAACACTTCTAGAAACATGGAGTGTTCATAAAAACTGAAGTGAATCACATAATGTCTATGAATTCCATCCTTCTAAATGTTTTCTTTGAAATTTTAAAAACAGTAATGCTCATTATATAAAAGTGAAAACAAACATCACGATGTTTCTTTCAAAGGAAAATTAAAGTCTCTTGTAAGACCCACCCGTTCTCCCCATTCTGCCAAACCCCCACATAGTTATTTATTCCTCTGAGGTAATTACTATCAACAATTTGGTGAGCATCTTTCCAGCCTATAGAAGCATCTAAAAGTATTCCATTCTTTTTTTTTTTTTTTTAAGATTTTATTTATTTGACAGACAGAGATCACAAGTAGGCAGAGAGGCAGGCAGAGAGAGTGGGGAGGAAGCAGGCTCCCTGCTGAGCAGAGAGCCCGAAACGGGGCTCGATCCCAGGACCCTGAGATCATGACCTGAGCCGAAGGCAGAGGCTTAACCCACTGAGCCACCCAGGTGCCCCAAATATTCCATTCTTTAACATGAATTAAATGATACCCTATGTACTATTCTACTACTTGTTTTTTTGCACAAAAGGATATTGTGGGTCACATTTTTGTAGCTAGGATTTACAGAAAATAAAATTTTGAAAAATCAACGAGCAAGCTTGAGTAGCTCACGCTGTTCTGTTGAGGAGGACCAAGTGTTTACCTCAGTAGTCAACTGTGTGGTTAGGGAGAGCACATTAATACTAGTGAACCAGAGCGATTAAGAGCCGAGTTGCCTGGGACTACTTTATGTGCGGTTCTGTAAGGAAGACATGTGAGAGGCATCGGTAAGGCTCAAGGGCCACAAAGTTGTTCATGAAAGAGGAGACTGGTAAAATACAAGGATCAGGGCAGTAAAAAAGAAGTGGTGGGGGGTGATGTGGAGCTTTTCAGCTTTTCTAAAGCAGGAAAAAAGTCATAATAATAACAATAGCAGAACTGAGCATGGCATCTGGAAGGATAAATTAAAAGACTGGTCTGGAGTGAAGGGGAATGTTTGGGATTAGTGGGAAATCCATCGGATTAGTGGGGGAGTGGGAGTACATTTGACGTGAAGGCAAGGAAATTTAGACATAATATCATAAAATACTTGGATAAAAGTAAAAATGAAAACATTCTGTGACATGGACAAGAAGGAACATCTTTTCTTCTTCACATTTATCTAACAGATACATTTTTTCTTTGAAAAGCAAACACAAACACACACACTCAGCCCTTTTTTTTCAAGCAGTTTCATAAAAAGAGTAAATTTTTAGCAGTATTTAGTTTTATAAGGTGGCTGTTTTAATAATCAGTATCTAAATTTGAACTTGCATAATTCATTATGTGATGATCTAAAGACTAACACATGAATTTGCATAATGGTTAAACCCAGGGGAATAGTGTGGCTTTAAAAAACTCTTTTGGTAAGTGTTGAAGTATAATTTGTATCTCCATTTAAATTTCTTTCTTTCTTTCTTTTTTAAGATTTTATTTATTTATTTGACAGAGAGAGAGATCACAAGTAGGCAGAGAGGCAGGCAGAGAGAGGAAGGGAAGCAGGCTCCCTGCTGAGCAGAAAGCCAATGCTGGGCTGGATCCCAGGACCCTGGGATCATGACCTGAGCCAAAGGCAGAGGCTTTAACCCACTGAGCCACCCAGGCACCCCTCCATTTAAATTTCTAATAAGAAGTTTCCTCCGGAGGGTGCAGCCTACGTGTCACCCATAACAAACACCGTTCCTGATAATTGTTCCATTTTATTTTATTTTATTTTATTTTATTTTTTTTAGATTTTATTTATTTGTTTGACAGAGAGAGATTACAAGTAGGCAGAGAGGCAGGCAGAGAGAGTGGGGAGGAAGCAGGCTCCCCGCTGAGCAGAGAGCCCGATGCGGGACTCGATCCCAGGACCCTGAGATCATGACCTGAGCCGAAGGCAGCGGCTTAACCCACTGAGCCACCCAGGCGCCCAATTGTTCCATTTTAAAAATACATAAGTGACAGAAGGCAAGCATCTGGTACTTTTTCAACAGGAAACTTTCTCTGGCAAAATATATATAATTCTTTCTTTGGCTCAGAGGACTCTCTGAATGTTATGAAAGTGTCACCATCATAGCCGGAGAGTCCAGCACTAGAAAAGCACAGGGCTAGTTGTTGCTGATACAGGCTGAACACTTATCAAGATTTGTTGACTTTTTCTCCTTAGACTAAGATCGAATGAACAAACTCCAAGAGAATGCTATCATAGAAAGAGAGAAGGGGACATGAACAACTATATTTCATCGCTGACTTTTGGCCCATATTGAGATGTGACGTCCAGAGATTTCACACTTTGTCTCATGGTACTGACTCATGCATAGGATAAATAGGATTTTCCCAAGGAAAGCAGCTGAATGTCATGGTGTTACAAATGTGTATTTGTATGTCTTTAAGTCTTTTATAATGTGGCTGATTATCTTCACAAGAGAAGATCACTCCACTAAAGAATCTCCCTAGGCTTTATGTAATAATAAAATATGTCTGGCGTGTTTTATTTATTTTCTTTCTAAGTACTACACAAATTTAAATACACAATTTGTTTTAAGAAAATCTGAAAGAATGAATAAATCATTTCCAATAGGATGGAAACACATTAAAAGCAGAAATTTGGAAAAAGCCAAAAAAAGCCTTAATCCGTGCATTCTTCCTATCCTTTCTCCCTCTTGTTTCTCAAAATCCAGCTTGTAGTTTAGGATTTAAAAATATTATACCTAAAGTGTTCTTCTCTCTCTCTTTCCCATGTTTCTTCCCACTTTTTTTTTTTTTTTTCTTAAGCTCTATACTGGTGAGAATTCGGTGTATGAGTCTGGGGCAGTTTATGGGCACCAGTTATTTTGGTCTACTAATCTTTCCCAGGCTTTCCCTATTTTCAAGACAGATTCTAATTTGGGGTCATATGGATCATTTATAAGGAAATGCCTTTTTGTAATCCACTTGCCCCTACATATATTTTTATTTGTAATATTTACACAGCTAATTTGACCAGAGGAGAAACTGCTCTTGGAACATGAGTCATTTCTGCACAGAGAACAAATTTAGTTCTAATCAAGATCTCTATGATTAGGAACGGGTGTTCAGAGTAATTTGGAATTCAGGGCAGCTACCAATGTAGCGCGCACTTAGATTTTTAGATGTGGTGGTGAACTGTTGAAAAGAAACTGGCTGAGATTTGAACATCATTCCAAGTGGAAAAAGAAAAATAGCTTGTCTTTGGGCTTCATGCCATTTTCTTCCTTTGGTGTCTGAAGAAGAATTTTTTTCTGGTTGGGGGAGAAAGTGAAGCACCAAGGACCCCAGTGGTACCCCAAAATTGTTCCTCTACAAGGAAGGAATATTTGCCCATGTATCTCAGTAAAAGTAGGTCTAGGAAATTACAGACGAACTCTTATTGTTGGGACTGGAATAGAAGATTACAATGTTCTCTACTCCAAAATGTCCAATATTAGATAGTTTAGAATAGATTTAGCTGTAGTACTAAAAACCTGATGTAAACTGGATTAACACAAAGGAAAATTATTATAACACAACTTAGAAATCCCAGAAACAAGACTTCAGGTGTGATTAGGTTAGTAACTTGGAGGCATCAACAAGGGCCAGAGGTTTTGCTTCCCTCACAGTCAGCTTGGGACCACCGCAGCCTCTCCTGGATAGGAGAGATCAGACAAAGGTAGTGAGGAGTCTCCCTTTCTGGATCACACCCAATAGGAGAAAGGGAAAGAAATTCTTGCCTTCAAACGTGGTAAGAGACTTTTCCTATCAATCTGGTTATACCTTTGAACTCATGGGAGTGGTCAGAAGAACACCATCTGCTAATTGACTCCAAGTATCAAGATCCACCTTAGGAGCTGGGCATAGACTCGTTCCTGTTTTGTTCATTGTGGTATTGAAATACTCTTTGCTACCATTTCTGGAAAAGGTCTCCCCCCTTCTCCCCAATTAAATTTTATTCCTCTTAAAGGGAATACAGTTAGAGTAACTTTGCTATTAGGATCCAGAACTAAGAACAAAGGATGAATGCAGTAGAGCCATGTGCTGTATACAAGTAATTTAGGGGTGTCATCTGGGAACCCAACCTTATTTTGAAGCTCTGTGTCTGTGGAAAAATGCATTCTAAGTTAAAAAAAAAAATCAACTTCCAATTAAGTAGGCTGTATTTACTTCCAACATTTAGCAGAGTCTGATATAGGATAAATGATCAGTAAATATATATTGAAAACATGCATGACATGGAAAATACAATGCATTTGTAAGTTCAGAATACCTGCCTTCAACTCAACTTCTTTTTCAGTGAACTTTCAGTGGGAGATATGACACCTCTAAGAAAGTGTTAGTGATCAACAGAGGAAGGTATGTAATAAAATACTAAATTGAATATCACCAAGAATTCCAAATATAAAGTGTAGCCATTAAGATCTAAGGACAACCAGAGAGGGGGGAAAAAGCAATTGTTGCCAGAGAATGTGTTTTAAAAGAGTTAAATCAAAATCGAGCCTGAAATTATAAAAAGGAAAAATGAATGTATCACAGTATTTTAAAAATATAACTTAATAAATTGTAAAATTTAGAAGAATTTTCACCATAGTGTTAGGTATTTAAATTCTATAACTACAGGTATATGTTAAAAAAAATACTATTGGGGCACCTGGGTGGCTCAGTGGATTAAAGCCTCTGCCTTAGGCTCAGGTCATGATCCCAGGGTCCTGGGATCAAGCCCCATGTGGCTTTCTGCTCAGCAGGAAGCCTGCTTCCTCCTCTCTCTCTCTCTGCCTGCCTCTCTGCCTACTTGTGATCTCTGACTGTCCAGTAAATAAATAAAATCAACACCAAAAATAGTGGTGCCTTTGTGTCTCAGTCAGGTAAGTATCTGTTTTTGGCTCAGGTCATGATCTCTGGGTCCTGGGATCAAGCCCTGCATCAGGTTTCCTGCTCAGTGGGGAGTCTGTTTCTCCTTCTTCCTCTGGCCAACCCCTGCCCCACTCATGCTATTACTTGGTCTCTTAAATAAATAAAACTTTTTAAAAAATACCCAAAATAATTTCTTATATCAAACTGGTATTCATATGTAGTCAAAATTTTTTAGCCATATCTTTGCAATGCATGTTAGAATTTCATCAGTTATGATTTTAGGAAAAATATTTTTCAGTTTGAAGAATCCACATAGGGAAGGACAGTGTCCTAGACGTAGACTTCTCTCTCTCTCTTTATTTCAAGATTTAATTAATTTATTTGACAGAGACACACAGCAAGAAAGGGAACACAAGCAGAGGGAGTGGGAGAGGGAGAAGCAGGCTTCCCACCAAGCAGGGAGCCCCATGTGGATCTCGATGTGGGGCTCAGTCCCAGGACCCTGGGATCATGATCTGAGATGAAGGCAGACGCTTGGTGACAGAGCCACCTAGGTGCCCTGCTTTCTTTCTTTAGAACAGGGCATGATATGATCATGTTGGCATAGGCCATTTGCCTTTGAGTAATGAACTGAGAACCTAGGAAGTCTCTCTTGCCTCAAAATATGTTTCCTATTCTACCATCTTCCTAGTGAAATCTCACCACCACCTATTCATTCCTGTGAATCAGTGATACGTGCTCTTTGGAAAACTTAAGTCATTTACTTCTTAATATAAAAAGCAGCTCTAATTCATTCTTCCTTCCCTATAATTAAACGTGGTCACTGAGAAAATTCATTAATCCATAATCATTTATTGACACCTGCCATGACTGGATATTATATAAATCTCTGGGTTACAAAGACATATTATAAGCAGTCTCTTTTTTTCAGAAGTCCATAATTTTGCTCAGAGACCAGCTTAACTGCAGTGATGTGGTGGGGCATGTTATGTGGGTGGCGACGCTAATCCACACACTCGGGGTGATGGAGGGAGTATTTTGTAAGGATGTGGAACTTCAGCATAGGGCAAGTGGCAAAACCTCTGAGTTTTGGGTGGGTTGGTATTTCTAAGATAAGGAGTAGGGAAATATATGGCAAGCAGTAAAGACAGCACAGGTCACATTTTAATGATTTAAAAATAATCTTTTATAAAATGATCTCTTAAATTGAGACATTCATGTAACATTTGTTTGACATTTAGAATAAAACCGTAGTCAATTAATAACCTTGACAACAGAACGTGTAAGACAAATGTTACAAGATGCTTCTGAATATGTGGTGATGTCACTCCCATTCCCCTTCATCTCCCAAATATATAACAGATGAAGGCTAAGACAGATGTGGACACAATTGATGGTAATGGTTACAGGATTGGAAGTTACTCATGACCGACAAAACATCACAACATTCCTTGCTTTTTTCCAAATACTCCTCTTCATGTGGGCAACAATTTCTTGTGCAAAAGCCCCTCTCAGGACTGAGTCTCACAATTATCACTTAGACATTATTTCCAAATTATTTTAAATATTAACTTGGACCATAAGCCCTGATGGTAAAATGCATGAATATATATCCTAATCGGTCAATAAAGCTGGTTAACAGCACGGTCTTCAATCACAGGTTACACTGATGTGCTTATACCATCCGTGTCTGAAGACTGAACTTGTAAGATTTAGGTGTCAAATCGCTTGCACCATATCCAGTCCCCTGTCAAAGTATGAATTGCACTATCGTGGGACTACATGGTTTCTCAGTCTTGGCACTTTTTAACCTTTTCATCCAGATAATTTTATGGAGGTGGAGGAGGGAGTTTCCATTAGCAGGATTCCTGCCTCTACTTAGTAGATACCAGAAGCATACTCTTGCCCCACCAAACGGTGATGACCAAAAATGTCTCCAGACATTGCCAAATGACCTCTGGGGGGCAGAATCATCCCCAGCTGAGAACCACTGGGCTATATGCCATACCAATATCCACTCTTAAGTAATGTAATTGATACTGTTTATAGATCTATTTTATGGAACTATGAGGGGTTGAAAAGAAGCTTACACATGACTCACTGAGAAAGAATGTCAGACCAACCAGATCAGCAACACTTGTAACCAATGATACATCCAGAACACACTTGACCACAGACTACAGTATAGAAGTTAATCAGGAGGAAGTGAAGTGGGAGGTGCATCATATGGTATGATACAATGGATTTCTCTTTGTGTGTGATTTTTTCCTGCTTTTAAAGGTAACGAATGTGTTCATTACAGGAAAAGGGTAGCATATAGATGTAAGGAGAAGAAGAAAACAAAAATTAGATAATGATTATTGTTGAAATTGTTATCACACTGTTCCCGTGTCATCCTTGCGCAGGGGCCATGCTAATCTTCTCTGTATCGTTGAATTTTAGTATATGTGCTGCCGAAGCGAGCACGTTATCACACTGTTTCCACTTGACTCTCCTTTCTCTGACATGTGAAGGACCAAGGACCAAGAAAGACTGTATCTTCAGACTAAGTAGTAGAACAAAAGAGGTTGCATGGAGCAGAACTACAGCTGACTCCAGCTGACAGGAAACAAAAGCAAGAATTTGATCTTTATTTTATGTCACTAAGTTTATGGATTATTTGTTACTGCAGCATAACCTCATAAAATCTACCACATATTTTATTCTCGTCTATAAACATGATACATATATCATGAATAAAGTATAAATATAGTATTTAAATCTACACATTTCTAGTTTTATATTTATATTTTAAATAAGTGTGGTAATTTTCACTTATGTTTCTTTGTGATTTACTTTTTTCTCTTTAATCATTTTCAAATATAATTATTGCTCTCTTACATGAATTTGAATAACTGTCTGGTATTCTATTGTATTAAGACAACTCCCTATGTTATTACAATTTTTTAAAGATTTTATTTATTTGACATACAGAGTTCATAAGTAGGCAGAGAGGCAGGCAGAGAGAGGAGGAAGCAGGCTCCATGCTGAGCAGAAAGCCTGATGTAGGGCTCCATCCCAGAACCCTGGGATCATGACCTGAGCCAAAGGCAGAGGCTTTAACTCACTGAGCCACCAGGCGCCCCTGTTAATTACATTTTACTGTATTTTCAATTAATACCCTTATCCATAGCATCCCTACACAGAAATCTTTAATCTTTATGTGCATCTCTGATTATTTTCATAGGATAAGTCAATGAAGTAAAAAATTGGGCAAAGAAAATAATCACTTGTAAAGCTTTTCTTACAGATTGCAAAGTTGCTCACCATAATTATCACACTGGTAGTCTCCCTCCAGGGTAGAACCTGGTGTTACTTATTCATACCCTTCATCAAAATTGGAGATGAACATTATGTTCAAAAAGAAAACCTTTGAAAATGTCATAGAAGGGCTCCTGGGTGGCCCCACTGGTTAAACAGCTGACTTTTGGTTTTAGCTCAGGTCATGATTTCAGGGTCCCGGGATTGAGCCCTGCGTCAGGCTCCATGCTCAGTGTGGAGACTGCTTGTCCCTCTCCCTCCCCCACTGCCTTTCCCCCCACTCACTGGAGCATGTGTGTATTTGTGCTCACTCTCTCTTTCTTTCTCTCAAAAATAAATAAATAAAATCTCTAAAAAAACAAAAAGGAACAAAATACTTTTTTTTTTTTTTCAGTTTCTTTTCCTGGCTTCTTAGTGACATTATTTTTTTGCATATTATTTTAAGTGTGCTGCTCTCTATTTTCAAAGTAAACAGGAAACAGGTTTATGAAACTCGATTTTCCTACTCAAGTTGGAAGAATAACATGGGTAGGACCAAGGTTCCAAATCAATAATCCAATAATATACTCTAACAATAAAATACAGTAGATCTGTCAGCATGGAAAAAATTCATGTAAAGATGATTTCAAGTGACTGTTGAAGGGAATGAAAAGGCAGAGAACAATGTTCTATGCCACTCACCCATCTGTGCATTCATTCAACAAATAAGTAACTAGAAGAGCCAGGCATTGTGTAGATTTTGAGGATACAGGGTCACATAAACTAGATAGGCTTCCTGTCTACACTGAGCTTGCAGCCTAATGGCCAAATAATTACACCAGCAAATCCATTGATTTGATGGTGTCCCAACAGGATAAGGTCAGAGACAATAATCACATGACAGAAATATGCAACCATGTCAGAGGCCCCTTCAAAACGTTCCTGTAAGGGAACATGTTATTTAGCAAGTAGCAGATAAAAGATTCAAATCCAAGTCTTCCTGATGCTCCAACTCTGTGCTCAGCCAAAGATGTGTATAGTATAATTTAGGAGGGTAGTACATAAGACATGTAGAAAGAGAATATATTGACAGACTAGTATCACCTTATATTTCAGGTTTGTAGATGTGCATCTCTAGTCTAGAAAGGAATGTGTCTTAGCTCTTCAGTGATATGCTTGGTTAACATTTCTGTTTTTATTATTAGCTTCTCTCATGATTTCCCTATAGTACATAAAAAGTCAAGTTTTTTGGCAAAAATTAGAATTAACATGTGTTTATGTGCGCAATATATTCATTTTATCTTCATGATTAAATGTTAGTTATTGAAGCGGAAATGGGTTTTTAAAAGCTGGATTGCTGTTTGGGTATGTAAAGCAAGTTAAACCTGACAATAAGGCATGTGCTTTAAATTTCCTTGGTTTGCAGCACTGTTTATTCTGGGGCAATGCTATGCTTACGTCAAGCTTTCTTGCTCTTCCCCACAAACTGTTACATGGTAGACTGACATCTGCCAACCTTGAAGAAACTATCTGAAAACAGCATATTTATTTTTTGATCTAATGCTGACCAGTCTAGCTTCCAAGCTCCTCATTAGATAATGTGTGGTAAAAGCTTTTAATGTCTGGGAGGACATTATATTGTGGATCGCCAAAATTTAAAATTAAGTATTTTATGGAGAAGATACCTTCATAATTAAAGTGCAACTTTGCAAAGAGTAAGCTATTGTTTTCCTAATTCAGGGTCTCAACATCTTCATTAGCTTATTTTAAGTATAGCCTAAACCAATGGTTCACCAGATGACAAAAAATATATTTTTACTGAGTTTGACACATTTTATATTTTAGTTGATGGTATTGATTAATCTTGATATTTGACTCTTGGTTAAGCAGAGAGGCATGTCTTTTTTTTTTTAAAGATTTTATCTATTTACTTGAAAGAGAAAGCAAGCTAGAGAACAAGTGGGGAGTGGCAGTGAGAGAGGGAGAAGCAGACTCCTTGCTGAGCAGGGAGCAGGGAGCCCAATGCAGGGCTTGATCCCAGGACCCCAGGATCATGACCTGAGCTGAAAGCAGACGCTTAACTGACTGAATTAAGTCAAGTCTGACTGAGTTAAGGCAAGTCTTCCATGTATATATTTGTTATCTTTATTTGCTATGTGGCTGTTAAATAGACACTTAGATGGGCACCTGGGTGGCTCAGTGGGTTAAAGCCTCTGCCTTCGGCTCAGGTCATGAACCCAGGGTCCTGGAATCGAGCCCCGAATAGGGCTCTCTGTCAGTGGGGATCCTGCTTCCTCCTCTCTCTCTGCCTGCCTCTCTGTCTACTTGTGATCTGTCTGTCAAATAAATAAATAAAAATCTTTAAAAAAAAAAGAAGAAAAAAGAGACATTTAGAAGGATCACTTGACGGCTCAGACAAGTTCTTGAACAAGATAAAGGTTTAATAGTTATTTGAGGCATTAGATAATTTGGGGGTGGGGTTTCTGTACACTCTTCAGGGAGGAATGACTTTCCTGCTATATTCTCTAGACCCCACTCTCTTCCTTGATGCCACTCCAGATAGGGGCTTCCACCTGCTTCCAGCCAGAGTCTCCACCAAACCAAACATTTCCATTCATTCATTTATTGGTTCGTTCAACCAATGTCTGTGGATAATCTACTACATTCTAGTTCTTGCGTTACACTGGGGCTCCATAAGAAATCCCCAAATCCATGTCTCTTATTGCAGTCTAGGAAATCACAATACGTACGTGTGTGATGCATTGCGGCATACAGATATATTCATTCGCCTTATGTCATATGATTTACAACAGCTCTGTGAGGTAGAGAGAACAGATATTGCTTGCAGTTTGTAAATTAGAGAGCTGATTATTGTATGTGTGTGGTTTATTTAATTTGTTTATTTGACACAGAGAGAGAGAGGGAGAGAGAGAGCACAACAGGGGTGCAGCAGGAGAGGGAGAAAACAGGCTCTCCCCTGACCATGGATCCCGATGTAAGGCTTGATCCCATGACCCTGAGACCACTACTGGAGCTGAAGGCAGATGCTTAGCTGACTAAGCCACCCAGATGCCCCATTGGTTATTGTGTTTTTGAGTAGAATTGTATCTATACTCTACTAGAACGAGGAGCTGAAATTGTGTCTATTTGGTACCTGTCAGTGTTGATCTAAAGAATTGTGGTCTCAGTGGGATGGTGCGGAGGGAAGCATGTTTGATTGAGGAGATGGGGAGATGAGGAAGTAGAGACAAGGATTACTTAGAAACCTCTTTTGAGGAAGTAGGGAATAGGGTGACAACTGAAGGCAGACATGAGGTCAAGGAAGGTTGTTAAGAGTCTTTTTTTTTTTAAAGATTTTATTTTTAAGTACAACCAACATGGGGCTCAATTCACAATCCTGAGATCAAGAGTCACATGACATACCAACTGAGCCAGCCAGGCACCCCTCTTAAAAGTTTTTTGAAGCACGGCATACACTGATAAGAATGAGTCAGTGATAAGGAGAATATTGATGATGCAGGAAAGACAGAGAGGCAGGGAATAATTGCCAGAAAAGAATTCTCTGAAGAAGTTTGAAGAGGATGAGATCTGGGATAAAAAATAGTCTTAGAAAAGAAGAGGAAGGGTTAATTCAGTTTAGCAGGTGGGAACAAAAAGTATGGCCATGGTGAGGAGGATAGCAGATTTGGTGATTGGAAATGAGATGATTTTCTTCTAACTGACATTTTCCCAGTGAGATAAGAGAACAGTTAGCTAAGGAGCAAGTAGATATTGTCTGAGGTGTAGGAAAAAGGAAAGGTAAGGAAAGATCATTATATATTCCATTTTATATTTTTAATGTAATAACTTTCTCCCCTTCAACTTCCTCTATAATGATAGAAAACAGTCACCCCCTAGAAATTTACATAATTGTAAAAGTCTTCACTGTTGTCGTTATTATTTATTTACTCTATAGCCATCCATAGAAAGTTTTACTTTAATGTGAGATCACATAGACTACTTGAACATTCCGCCTTACGGGACAAATTTCCATTGTGCCACAGGCAAAACAGTGCTTACTATATTAAGCTTTTTATTGCTCATAATGATAGTTTACTAGTTTTAAGGTTCAAAATATTTGCTGAATTAATGGTGATTGTTTATTATTTAATGCTGCGATAATGTCTTATAAAGTTGAGTGATAGTTCTTATAAATTTTCAGCAACATTTTTATACTTCTAAAGGCTAAATTAGGAATGGATATTGTGCGGGCCAATTCTTCATGGTGTTTCTTCAGGTCTTGTGACAGCTTTCAATCCATACTCTGTTTTCAAGGGCATTTTCTGTGCACATGGCATAAGACTTTAAAGAAAGAGATCTTTCTGGAATAGAGGGAGGATCTGCTTCCTGACTAAACTGATAAAAATAATAGCTCTCTCTGGAAAAGTTTGGGCAGATATGTTTAGCAACTCCTTATAAGATTGGGGTTTCCCTAAGCTCAGAATTCCCCAGCTGTGATATATACCAGTAGGATGCAGTACCCACTTAGACCCACTTGCCTTACTCCTCCCATGGGACTTAGGGCACAAAGGGGAACCAATATGAATGAATCTCATGTTGCCTGCTGTGCTGTGAGTAGTAAAGTAATTCGTCTCTGACCCAGGAATTTCATGTCTTTGAAGAGCATTTATGACCGTGGCCAGCTAACTTGTTAACTTATAAATAAACATTACAGTCTTTTCACAGTTCCTGACATTTCAAAGGCTGATGCTAGCACCGTCATTTAGCAGCATTTAAAAATGCAAAGTGTTTTTTCTTTTTCTTTAGAGTTACTTTTGACGCTAATCTTTTCTTTCCATTTTATTATTTTTAAATTTTAGGATTGAATTTATACACATAGTTATCTCAACCAACGTGTAAGACACACAATGTGTCTTAAAGTCCTTCATTAATAATGATTAAATGTTTGACTTTTAAAAATGACAACTTTTCCGTGGCGCCTGGGTAGCTCAGTGGGTTAAGGCCTCTGCCTTCGGCTCGGGTCATGATCCCAGGGTCCTGGGATCGAGCCCCGCATCGGGCTCTCTGCTCAGCATGGAGCCTGTTTCCTCCTCTCTCTCTGCCTGCTGCTCTGCCTACTTGTGATCTCTGTCTGTCAAATAAATAAAATCTTTAAAAAAAAATGACAACTTTTCCTCCATTTTTTAAAAAAGAACAGTTATTCTAAGAAGAGTTTTCTTCTGGGTGGAAATAGTAATCATTTCTGAGTCACAGCAAGCAAAAGATTGAATTTTGAGCTCTGAAGATCACATTCCAGCTAAACAATTTCCCAAGGAACAGAAAGCCCAAGTACTTCCCTAAATATCAAGCAAATGACAGCAATAATTGGTAGGGGACTGCTTTGAACTGACGATGGAGAGCTGCTCACTGTGGTTTACCAAATTTAGACTTGGTAAAATGAAACCTAGTAGGTACAGGCAGAGGAGACACCAGGGTCAGTCAATGGGGCAGGCCAAGGAGAGCCCAGCTGGCTTCTTTCAAAGACTACAACCAAAGAGAGGGTCTTGGAAGTCATCAAAGAGGGAGAGACAGGAGCAACATAAAATACTCTGGAGATGGCAAGGGAAAATTGCATCCTGTGCTTTTAGGACGGCAGGATGTGGGTTGACAGAATCAAACATGGAACTTTTCTACTCAAAAATGAGTCAGGGGATAAGACTGGTGATCAAAGGCAGGAAGTAAATAAAGGTCCCAACGCAGCTGGGACCCATGATGCATACCACACAGTGAAACCCAACTGAATTGTTTCCCAACTGGTAAAGAAACATCATGAAATAAATGAAAGGATGCCTAATTCTGTGGTGGGTCTTAGTTAGGTCTCCTGAATTGTCCAGGTTAAAACTTCATTAAATATAATTATTAACCATTTAAATATGCACTTATTCATTTTAAGGAACTTAATGTAAATCTAAGGAGTTAAAATTATAGACCATTAAAACACTCTTTTTTATTAAGCCCACTTCTAAATAAAGGTGTTAGGAATGGATTCCATTTATTTTTAAATTTTTATTTATTTATCTATTTTTCAAAGTAAACTCTATACTCACTGTGGGGTTTAAACTCATGACCTGAGATCAAGAGTCACGTGCTCTACCCACTGTGCCTGTAGGCACCCCTGTTAAAATACTCTTGTTTGTGACATATTCTTGTAATCTTGTTGTGACATAAACTAATTCACGAATCAGTGTATTGGATTTCTTCTTAAATGCATTCAAGTAAAAAAAATTCATGAAAATGATAAGCTTTCACAAATATTACTTTTTTGAGGGGTGATAAAATATCAAATAAAGCTATGCTGTTGTACGATTTCTACCTTTTTATTAGAAGCACGTGACCTTTGAGATCTTTTTTTGGATAATACTAGATGAGTACTTCTTTTCTTTTTTCTTATTTCTCTTTTCTTGAGAAACAAGTTAGAATAGATCATTGGTAATAAAGTGTTTTTCCTTAATGCCAATTTAAAGGAGTTAACAAAAGGACCTTGATTAAAATTTTAATTCTCATGTTTATAGAATGTTGGCTACCCCACTGAAATAAATTGCCCCCACAAGAAAGGGCAATCAAATCAATGGGGGAGTTTGAAGATGAGAAGCTGTATGAAGTTTGCTCCATATGCCGTTTATTTAATGAATGTTTAATGCAAGACAGGTGCTTATCTATTTGTCCTTATGGAGCTTACATTCTGGCAGGGGGAGACTGACAACCAACAAATCAAATCATATGCCAGGTGGTGATAAGTGTCATGGAGGAAAATAGAACAGGGAAGAAGGAATGAGGGATGCTGGGAGTGGGATGGGGATGTCGTCTGTCAGATATTGAAAGCACACATCTGATAGCAATGTTCCCTTGCTCGAGCCTTTCAAAGCCACCCCATTACCTTCAGCACAAAGATTACACTTCTAAGACTGATATTCTCCACCCTGCATGGTTTGACCGTTGATGAACTCTCCATTCTCAAATGCTTCAGTGCCTTCATGAACACTCTTCATTTGGGCCATATTTAGTTACACAAAATACCAGATTTTGGCATGCTGTCTCATGCGTCTAGGCCTCTATTTTTTTATGCACCTTAGAATACCTACTCCTTCCTTCCTGGTTCTGTTTACCTAGTGAACTTCTTCTTACCCTTTAAGACTCAGATCCAGTATCCTATCTTCTTGAAGTGCTCTTGGATCCATTTTTCTGCTATCAGGTCAGTTTCAAGCTCTTCCTCTTTTCAGGGCCCTGTAAATGGCTCACCCCAGTGCAGCCTACTTATAATTCCACAACACTATACTCCATGCTTCTCTGTTTTAACACCCTTCACACCGTTATACATGGAAGTTTGGAGCTACGTGGGTATAAATAAGTAATATCCTCACTTTGAATTGGTTTTCACTGCATTGTGCATTATTTGAGGATAAGATTTGCATATGTTTGCATTTACACTCTGTGCGTGATCATAGTCCCTGGCACATGGGGTGCATTTCATAAATATTTTCTCATCAGTACATTTTATATATCAACATTCCAATCAAGTTCTCGATATTGATTGACTTAGCCGCAAAAATCCCTTATAGTGGGGTGCCTGGGTGGCTCAGTGGGTTAAGGCCTCTGCCTTCGGCTCAGGTCATGATCTCAGGGTCCTGGGATCCTGCCCCGCATCGGGCTTTCTGCTCTGCAGGGAGCTGCTTCCCATCCTCTCTCTCTCTGCCTGCCTTTCTGCCTACTTGTGATCTCTGTCAAACGAATAAATTTAAAAAAATCTTAAAAAAAAAACCCTTATAGGGGCGCCTGGGTGGCTCAGTGGGTTAAGCCGCTGCCTTCGGCTCGGGTCATGATCTCAGGGTCCTGGGATCGAGTCCCGCATCGGGCTCTCTGCTCAGCAGGGAGCCTGCTTCCCTCTCTCTCTCTCTGCCTGCCTCTCCGTCTACTTGTGATTTCTCTCTGTCAAATAAATAAATAAAATCTTTAAAAAAAAACAAAAAAAGAAAAAACCCCTTATACTATTTTCTACACACTAGTATAAAGATATAGTAACATGAATATATCCACCCCAATTTCTTTCTTTCTTTTTTTTTTTTTACTTTTTGTTATTAGGGATGCCATGTCATATTCTAAGGACATAATAATATATAACATCCATTGAACTCATACTATGAGCCAAGCACTGTTCTAAACATTTTACATGTAACAACTTATTCATTCCTCATGACAGCCCTGGAGATGGGTTTTATCAATTTCCCCATCTTGCATGGCCACAAAATGCTTAAATAGCTTGTCCAAGATCTGTCATACAAGTAGATTTCAAACACAGGTAGCCCGACTCTCGTTCTTGTGTTTTTAACCACTATACCATGTTGTCTAATTTTTATTAAGCCTCAGAAATTTAAATTACTCATTCCTTAAGAGAAAGAAAAAGAAGCAGCTGAGAAATACTGGCAGAGAATTTGAACGACTGAAATTTTTAAGGGTTGTTTGGAATGGTGTGGAGGGTGCAAAGTACCTTAGGAATTGTGCCAAAGCTTTGAACTTAAGCCTCTAGGTACAGTAAATTAGACACATGATATTCTCATCATCTGCTGTCTTCAATAATAATTCATTTAATCCAGTGAAGGATGGTAAGTGCTTTGGAATAAATACAAAATGCTGTGGTTTCCATGGGGTGCAGTAAGAAGATTTAAAACAAATAAGCAACTCTTTGTAGCCTGCAAATAGTTTTCCCACTATACACTATATGTCCTGTTGGTATAATAACAACAAGCTTTTGAAGAACATGCTCACACGCCCTATTTCATTTGATTCTTTCCACAACTCTGGAAGGTAAATAGTGCATATATGATACATGTCTTACAGAGGCAACGACTTGAAATGTAAAAAGCATGACTGAGACATGTGAATTACATCTCATATATCTTCTCTTTCCTTGTCCTGTTTTTTAAAATTATTATCAGATAAATGATAAAAGAAATCTCAAAAAATTATTATCAGATAAACAAGCTTAATTGCAAATGATGCTATTTATTTAATATAAAGTGATAGTAAAACGGGGACAGTTCTTCATTAATGCTAAGAAAATGATTCCGGAAGTGATATCCCAGAAGAGATAAAAATGGACATATACAGGCCATACGCACAAAATCTCTTAACTTGTAGGACCTTTTAATTGCTTGTCTTACCTACCAGCATTCCAGCTGTTCTAGACGCATTTTTGGCAGCTCCTGCCTCCTACATTCCTCTCTGGGGAGAGCCTGGAAAAACCAAGAATGGTGGTTCCTAGAAATCTGCATGCAGGTCTTAATGATACTTTAGTGATAGTCATCCACAGTTCCCTAGAGGAAGCAAAATATTTCATATATTTTATTTCACGTTGGATCATTCCTACAACTCTAGTATGTATAGTAGATATTAATGTTCCATCCAGGTTTACACATGAATAATTGGTTAGAATAATGTGACTCTATTTTCCTTTTAGAAGTTTCTCCTTGACCTCTTCATATATGTTTTTGTGAATTTAGTTTTGCTATGAAGCACGAGAAAACATTTCTCTACTCAAAACTATCATTTCTCACTTTTTTCCATCAAACGAGCAGCACCATCACTCAGTGCTTGAGTAACAAACTTAGGAATTTCTTGATATTTCTCTTTGCCTTCTCTTGACACCAAATCCATTGGCAAGTCCTGATGTCTCTTTTTCTAAATTATAACCCAAACCTGGGATATCTGGGTGGCTCAGCTGGTTAAGTGTCCGACTCTTGCTTTTGGCTCAGGTCATAATCAGTGAGAGATCATGTCAGTTGTGAGCCTCCCGTGGAGCCTTGTATAAGTGGGGAGCACTGAGCCGTGCTCAGTGGGGAGTCTGCTTGAGATTCTCTTTCTCCTTCTCCTTCTGCCCCTCCCTTTGCTTTTGCTCTCTTACCCCTTCTAAAATAAATAATCAATCTTAAAAAATGAATTATAACCCAATCTGTCAACTTCTTTATAGTACAGATATTATTGTCACTAAATTGAGGGCTAGCATTCCCAGGACTTAGTATAGTATCTGCTATGTCATCGGTACTCAACAAATATTTCTAAAATCCATATTTCTTTTCCTACACAAGCAGTGATATTCAAAATATTTAACAATATATATGGCAGGAGCTTGGAGCGTCAGTAGGAATACTGAAGTGCTGTAAGTTCTCCGCTATGCCACACCTTAACCCTTTAGTTACTGAAAAATTTGGAGGTCCTGCAGGGGGTATAGGATGGCCAGGATAGGAAGGTGGCATATTAGAGGATGCAGGACAAGGGCAGTATTTCAGTATTTTAACAACTGAACATTATATTTTGACTTTATCTGTGTGTAACAGCAAATATCAGCTACCACTTTGTCTAAGCTGACATCATTGCTCCCAGGGTTTCTTAGTTTCCACTAACCGCCTAATTTTTATAGTGATGCTTTTAACACAGTAGTTGCAGCAAGTTATTCCCATTTGGAATTCTCCAAAGGACTTCTCAATACCCTTGTAGTAAAACTCAATTTTTTTTAGCCTTACAAATCTTTTTTGGATTCCGCAGTTCATGGTCCTTCAACTAGCTAATTCTCCCCAAATCCTCCCATGACTGTCTTTTCTTAATCACAGGAGAGAACTGAGACATAAGCACACTCCTTCAGAGGGACCTTCTGACTACCCACAATTACAGAGTTTTGCCCATCATTCTGTATCTCATCACTGAATTGCAATTCCCTGCATGGAACTCCTTGCTAGCTATTGTGTTTGTATTTGTCTTTTCTTTCCTTTTTTTTTTTTTTTTAAGATTTTATTTATTTATTTGACAGAGAGAGATCACAAATAGGGAGAGAGGCAGGCAGAGAGAGAGGGGGAAGCAGGCTCCCCGCTGAGCAGAGAGCCCAATGTGGGACTTGATCCCAGGACCTTGAGATCATGACCTGAGCTGAAGGCAGAGGCTTAACCCACTGAGCCACCCAGGCACCCCTGTATTTGTCTTTTCTGTCTCATTCTCCCCACATAAATTCCAGAGCACTGGAATGTTCTCTCTCTTGTTCATTGCAGTATCCACAGGACCACCTAGGGCAGTGCCAGTCATGTAATAGGCTCTTAATAATTATTTGTCTTTCGATCAAATGAAGGAGCCAGATCGGCTCATGGGCTAGAGTGCTGATGAGTCCTGATAGCACCATTTCTTTTTCTTTTTTAAAAGATTTTATTTATTTGAGAGAGAGAGAGAGGACGCATGAGTCAGGGGAAGGACAGAGAAGCAGACTCCCACTGAGCAGGGAGCCAGAAGTAGGACTTGATCCCAGGGATCATGACCTGAGCTGAAGGCAGACTCCTAACCCACTGAGCCTCCCACATGCCCAACTGTAGCATTTCTTAAGTTTCAGAAGATACTTAATTAAAAAAAAAATTATTTATTTTAAAGAGCGAGAGTAAGAGAGAAAGCACAAGTGGGAGGGGCAGGAGAGGGAGAGAGAATCGCAAGCAGACTCTGTGCTCAGTGTGGGGCCCGATGGAGGGCTTCATCTCATCACCCAGAGATTGTGACCTGAGCCGAAATCAAGAGTTGAGAGATTAACTGATGCACCACCCAGGCACCCTAGGAAATATTTAATTTTTGTTAACGTGCTTATCAACTGAATATCACAACAGTAAAAGTGTATGTAGCTACTTTTTGAAGATGATCCTGTCAATAATTTGCTAAAATGGAAGTATTTTAAAATATGAATGTATTAGGGAAGAAGACAAAATGCTTCTCTTATAATAGGCTAGGCAAAAAAAAATTTTTTTTTAACCTGAACTATGTAGTTTGGGAAATGTTACTGGAAATGTACTCATCCGAAAAAAGTAACTTGAGTCCTCATCTCATTTTACAGAAAACATACTGGCAGCCAATATTACCATGTTGCAGCTATAATAAACAAGTATATTTACCTAAATATTAACTAATCAGCAGGAATACTCCATAGATTAAAAAAAAAGAGAGAGAGAGAGACTGAGATACAAAGATTGGGAATATAAAGTGCTCTATTGAAATAAGGCAGGAAAGAAGAAATCTACTATATTTCTTATTCTCTTTTAATTTTAGTTTTGTAAATTCTAAGTAGTATCCCATAAGAGCGTAGTATCATGTCATAATCCAGCAGCTTTGTGATCTGCAGACTATTTACGACATTAAAAAAAGGGCAGACAGGCCCCCAGTGAATGCCGAATTCATATATGAATGTGGAAATATTACGACCGCTGGACATGACTTGTCCTCGATTCCTCAGGAATAATCAGTTTTAGAGGGTCCGGGGAGAGCCTTTCCTGTTGGAGATTTTCTTGTCTGTTTCCGTCAGCTGTATCAGATAGGAGTTAGGCTAAAAGTGAAACAGGACATTCTGACAGTGAATCCGGCAGACAGATTCTTGGCTGCGTTCTCAGCAGCACTTGAACTTCTGCTAAGCATGTGATGAAAGAGTGTTTTCAACTGCACCAGCTGTGGAGAGGTTAATAAAACAAAAGAGGAGAAACAAAAGTGCTCACTGCAGAAAGCTTCTGACTTTGCTGATTTTTCTGGTTACAAACAGTAGGTCAGAGAGCTCTAACCGTGGCATCGTTTTGGCCTTGAAATCATTTTAAACAAGTTGGGCTTCTGAATTAAAAGTTTAAAGATGATAAATAAGTTGCACATCCAAATGCAATTCTACATATTTCGATCCAGGAACTTGAAAGTTCTTACTTTGTCAGAGACCGGTGGGCGTTAGGAAAACTGTGTTTATTTTATTGGAAAGTTAGGTAGCTCCTCCCACAAAT
The DNA here is from genome assembly GCF_020171115.1 of Neogale vison. Lineage (NCBI taxonomy): Eukaryota > Metazoa > Chordata > Mammalia > Carnivora > Mustelidae > Neogale > Neogale vison. Next base: position 68,302,330 of record NC_058091.1, on the reverse strand, counting down.
AGAAAGCTGCATGCCAGCTTTCTGAATCTCCAGATATGCGGAAGTCAAGGTGGTCTGTGGCCTGGGAGCAGAGACTTGTGTTTTCTGTCCCTCTTCCTGTGTCCCGCAGCTCCAGGAAAGGTCCATGGAATGTGGAGCCTTGGCCAACCTGCCTCTCAGGAGGGGATTTTGCAATCCTGTCTTGCGCAGAGAAGGTCAGTTGCTGACCCAAGAACCATTTAAACTGGAAGAAAAATGAAACAGTGCCCTGGGGGACTGAGAGCAGAGGCCTTCCTAGACATGTTAGAGCGCAGCACGCAGGACAGGAGAACTATCCACTCACCTCTCGGGGTCCTCCAGAGGCCCTCAAGCCCCGTAGCTGAGGTCCAACACTCAACGTGCTAGGTCATCTCTGCGCTAACACTGCATTCCCGTGAGCTGAAGACAGGTAAGCTACGGAATCCCTCGCTTCACACAGTAATAAGGCTTCCATCAGGAGGAGAGACAAAACCACGGAATCCCTCGCTTCACACGGTAATAAGGCTTCCATCAGGAGGAGAGACAAAACCCCTCTCACTGTCGTCTTCACTCCTGGCCGTCAGCCAGGAGGCCTGTTACGTATGTAAGGGTCTGAGGGTACAATGGATATGATCTACAACCTGTCGTCAGGGAGATATGGCGTCTATGTTTGTTGGATTAAATGGGGGCAGAAAAAGTTGTGGACATGTAAAATTTGTAATATGTGAGAGAAGCTTTAAAAGGTATTTTTTAAAGTGATAGTTTGGTTATATTTTTAGTTATATGTATATATTTTAGAGATTTCATTTATTCATTTGACAGAGGGAGAGAGAGATTGAGAGCACAAGCAAGGGGGGAGGGGCAGAGAGCCAAATGCGGGCCTTGATCCCAGGACCTTGGGACCATGACCCGAGCCAAAAGGCAAACGCCCAACAGACCAAGGCACGCAGGCGCCCGAGTTATACATTTTTTAAAGTTATTTATGTCTTCATAAATTTCGGTCTTCATCATCTCAGCTGTTGGTGAGTTATGAGACTCAGAATCAGAAAACTATAAGATAAAATTGATTGTGTTAGAGACCGTTTCTGAATAGTTGCAGGACTCCCTGCAATAGTCCTAGCGCTGGACGCCTTCCCCTTCTCCTCCCGACCCTCCAGGATTCAAGCCCCTCTTAAGCTCATCCATTCTCTTTCCCTTAGCATCTTCTCTCCGTTGAGCAGAGATCCTCATGGAGCCTTCTCGGTGACTCATGGTTTCATTCTCTCAAGCAAGGGAGCAACACAGCAAACACAGGAAGCAAAGAACACCTCTGTCCTGTACCTGAAGACAATCCGCTGTACAACATCTTGATTTATAAGGTTTATAAGTTAGGGAATGATTAATTACAGCAGTGAGGGATCTGTCCTTTTAGGCTGTTATTTGCCACAGAATAAGGAATGGGATGCAGTTGATGCAAATGTGATCTGCAGAGAGGTCTGTTTTGGAGTACTTGAAGTCTCACAGAGAGGTGTCCTTTGGACAAAGTGTTTGAAGGGGTAAAGAGAGCACTGGGTCAAAAGTGGGAAGGTGTTGAGTTGGAAGGAACAGTATGCGAGAAGCGAAGTACCCTCTCCCCCATTCTGTGCGATGTAACTATAAAATTGTCAAATGCTGATTTGCATGTCAAGATAATGGTAATTTCCACTTCGTTTTCACTCTGCAGCTGGCCTACAAAGAAGAAAGTAATGTGTAGTGTTTTTCCATCTCCCATATTACTCTCAATAATTCAAACCACCTGACATTTACCTATGCATCACTTATAGACATTGGCCATTTAAGAAACAGAAACAAGGGGCACCTGGGTGGCTCAGTCCTTTGGCTCAGGTCGTGATCCCAGAGTCCTGGGATTAAGCCCCGCCTCGGGCTCCCTGCTCCATGGGGAGTCTGCTTCTCCCTCTCCCCCTCCTGTTGCTTGTGTTCTCTCTCTCCCTGTCTCTGTCTCTGTCTCTGTCTCTCTCTCTGTTAAATAAATAAAATAAAATCTTTAAAAAAAAAAAAGGGAGAGAAAAAAACAAAATGACAGTTCCAGGTGCGACATCTTCAAAGATCACATTTAAAGTGTTACTCTTCACTTCCAAGCAAAGCTGTATTTTTAGGGTGACTAACGTAGTTTTTTGGACCTCGGTTTTTTATGTCTAAAGTAGGGCTCACAGTACTTGGCTAAATATAAAGAAGATAATTCAGCATATATGTAATCACGTTACCTAGCAGAGAATAGGCAAACCAGTTTACAGTTCTGCATCCTTCCGCATAAGAAATACAGCACCTATTGAAGTTGATAGAGAGGTAAACATAAATGAATTCCCATAATATAGTCTTTAAAACACATATAATCAACCAGCCAAATTAGATTTGAGGAGACACTTGGCTTCTAATTCAGAGACTACTTCATCTTTGCATTTCTGTCAGAGCTTTTGGAATGTGTGAATACGTTCAAGTGGGCCATAAGCAAACAAAAGTTTCAAATCTTCTTCTGGGTTTGGAAGAAGTAGAAATAGCATGACTCTTGGCCCCAAGACTCTGTGGCTTTCCCAAGAGACAAGATGTGCTGGGCGTGGAGCCTTAGATTGTGGAGGAGCAAGATTACATGGCTTGGAACAAAATATTATTCTACATGGCCCGACAAGACATGTTATCAGATACTTAGTACTGGCTGCCTACCTGGGCAGTGCACCAAAAAGGAGAAGAGTGTGGGGTAGAGGAAATAATTATTGGAGGCTCTTATTCAACACCTCCCATGGGAGGGAACCCTGGTACTGAGTCTCTTTTGCTGCTGTCCTTTTCTCCAGTTTTCAGGAATATGTTGCTTGAGTCAAATGATTATTTTAAAATTTCAAAATAACGGCATTAGCTTTAGCAAACAGAAAAGATCCTTTGCTGTTCCTGCTACTGCCAGCCACTGAGAAAGGCCTGGCGAGAGCTGAATCAGTGAGGGGCACAATAGGGTCTCCACCTCCCCGGGGACTCTCTTTTTGTGGGTTCTTCCCCGAGGGAGTTGAGTAAAGCACTCAACATGCAGAAAGATGGCCAGCCGCTGGCAGGTTACCTCTGGCTTGCAGCTAAACAAAATAAACAAAACAAGGGACCCATTGCAACATTTGAGAACTTTGCTTTGATAATTGAGAACCTGGAAAATTTTTGCCGCATAGATTCTCCAGTTCGTTCTCCCACAAAAGTTTGCTAGCCTGCTTGGCTGAGTCTGATTTTTGTTTATTCTAAAACTGTCTGTGAGTATAACTATTTCCATATAGGGATCACAATGCACAGAATATCTGCATGTCCTTGCCTTATCAGGGTTCAGATTCTCCCTGGAGTATCTGCTGTTTAATATCTCAAACAAATTCAAAATTGTAGAGTGAAAATCTACAAATAAACTTTCTAGAAAGTACAAATGGAAGCAGATTTCTTCTTTTTGGACTGTCTGCTTCATTCTCATAAGTCATTTTATTTTAATTAATTAATTAATTAAAAAAAGATATTATTTATTTATTTGACAAGGAGCGCACAAGTAGGCAGAGAGGCAGAGAGAGAGAGAGGGGGAAGCAGGCTCGCTGCTCAGCTGGATCCCAGGACCCTGAGATCACGACCTGAGCTGAAGGCAGGGTCCTAACCCACTGAGACACCCAGGTGCCCCACGTAAGTAATTTTAAATGGTAAATTTTTAAAAAGGTTTTATGATCTTTTAATCATGTACTAGAAAGTGAAAGACACTGGAAAAACCAGTTTTGAGATACTAATGACTTACTTTTACAGAAAGTCATTGCTCTTAAAAACATTAACATTGCTCTTAAAAATTAATATGATTTTTAAATTGTTGTCACTCTTTAAAATTTTTAGTTATTGGTGGTTTTATGTCAGTTTTATCTGCTATTAAGGCTTCTTCTCCTCCTTTCATCAATGAGAGATCTGGATAATATCCTCACCGTCATATCTTCTTCCTCATCACCATCCCCATCTTCACCACCACCATCATCATCACCACCACCCCGACCATCATCATCCCCAGTATCCTCATCACCATCATCATCACCATCACCAACCATAATCATCACTCCCCCATCATCATGACCATCATTATCATCCCTACATCCTCCTCCTCATCATCACCACTATCACCACCACCACCATCATCATCCCCACCATCCTCATCATCATCACCACCACCAATCATCATCATCCCCACCATCATCATCACTACCATCCTTACCACCATCATCATCACCACACCATCATCATCATCATCCCCACCATCCTCATCACCACCTTCACCACCGCCACCATCATCACCATCCTCACCATCATCGTCATCCTCACCATCCTCATCCCCACCACCACCATCCTCATCCCCATCTTCACCACCGCCACCATCATCACCATCCTCACCATCATCGTCATTCTCACCATCCTCATCCCCACCATCCTCATCACCATCTTCACCACCGCCACCATCATCACCATCCTCACCATCATCGTCATCCTCACCATCCTCATCACCACCATCCTCATCACCATCTTCACCACCGCCACCATCATCACCATCCTCACCATCATCGTCATCCTCACCATCCTCATCCCCACCATCCTCATCACCATCTTCACCACCGCCACCATCATCACCATCCTCACCATCATCGTCATCCTCACCATCCTCATCACCACCATCCTCATCACCATCTTCACCACCGCCACCATCATCACCATCCTCACCATCATCGTCATCCTCACCATCCTCATCACCACCATCCTCCTCATCACCACCATCATCATATTACTCACTTGGAACCATTATACATCCATTATGTTCATTGTCATAACAACCCTAAAGTGTTTACAGGTAAGGGTCAGAAAGTTAAAGCTCCAAGGACTCAAGGCTAGTAAGTGATGGCTCTGGTAGAATTTGAAGTCAGGTTTGTCTTCAAAATTCTTACCTGTCCCTAATTCTGAAACATGCAAAATTCTCAAAATCCAAAATATTGCCTCTCTGGGCATGGTAATAGTTAATTTATAATCCTTAATATATCCAGTGGAGCAAATCTTTGCCTTTAAATTGCCCTGTGTTTGTTCCTCAGAATCTCTGAGGATCTAGGGCTATCCCACACCATAAACTCTGTTGGTTTTGTTCTGTTCTCAAGGCATTCAATTCTCTGCCAGAAAACAGTTCAAACATGTTGGAAGAATCAAGCTTCCTGAATTGGGCAATGCATGATTTGGTTTAAAACTGATATAACAGTCGGAAATTCTGCTTATCCACTGAATCATATTGATTACATGCCAGAGTCTTGTTTTTTATCCTAACCACACTCATCCCATTTTTTTTTCATCCACAGAATTCTCAAAACCTACAAAGCAAATTTCAAAACAGATATACAAAGGGATGAAAGGGCTTAGGTAACTTGATAAAAATTACAAAGGGGAAATTAATTACAAAGATAACTGTAAGTATCCGGAATATATAAGTAGCATCCAAGTTCCCAATAATGAAATCATGTTATTTTATATTTTCAGAAAATGGAAAAAGAAAAACGCCTCTCAGAGTAAAAATAAAAGTAGAGATAAAGCCTAAAAATGGAAAGCAACCAGGGAGATAAAATGAAAGACAAACAGGAATGTTTAGAAAAATCAGATAACAGCGATCCAAAAGAGAGAACCCTCAGGACAGAGAAACACACAAATATAAATACTGATGGAAAATAATCAGGGCACAAGGTTATAATTCAAAGTAAAATTTCCAAATTGCATATCCTGTTTGAAATGTGTATCTTAGAGTTTCCATGTTCTTGCTGCAGTGGGGAAGGGCACTGGATCTGGAATCAGAGGTCCTGGTTTGGGGTCTGGCTCAGTCATCTGTTATCTCTGTTTACTTGGACAAGCTACTCAAGGCCTTGTTTTCTAACATATAGATCAAAGAGATGCTGTTAAATGTCTTCCAGTGGGAAAGAACTTAATCTAGCAATGAGTAGAATTTCGAATGACAACCTACATGGCAAGATAGCATTTTCTTACCTTTTACTGATACTGTACTGATGACAAGTTGCACAGGACTCAATAGCAGTCAAAGAATGTCTTCTTTAAAAATAATAGCTTTACCCTATCACTGTCACAGCCACATTTTGCTAACGTTATGCCAACAGCATCTTAGATTTTATTGTATGTGGTGGATATCTGATTTTCCTTACTGGTTAGAAACTGACTAAGCAAATAAAAGGTTAATATTTTAAGGTCTATTGCCATTCTTGAGGTCTAGATTAAATCAGTGTACAACGGGTCACTATTGTCATTTGGGTCCTCTGTAGAACATACTTTTGCTTCCTGCTCAAATTCTCCCTGTAATTGCCCAAACTGTAAAACCTTTAATTTCAAATACACAACAATGCATAAAAGTATAGTGCTGTAGTTAGCATAAATTTTAAGATGGTCTAATGGGATGCATGTTAGAAGTAAAGGTGAGTTTGACATTATAATTTCATAAAGATTTTAAAGTCACATGGATAATTTTTTTTCTGATAATGAAGAAGAGCTCTTTCCCCATCTTTTATTGTGTTTTTTAATGCCAATACCCTTGAGTAATATAAAAGTTAAGTCCTTCCTCTCTTTAACCCTGCCTCCCCTTTCCATGTTCTCTCTCTTTCTCTCTCTCTTTCTCTCTCTCTCTCAATCACACACACACACACACACACACACACACACACACACACACCTTTGAGCACATCAGTGGAAGATGCAGGTATTTCTCATTTAGGGAATAATGAACACAGGCATTAAGGAAGGTGTTAAACGTGAGCTCATGTTGGCGTTTGAGAAGCTGGTTTGAGGGAAGGAAGCATAGATGGGAATCAGTATAATCTGAGCAGAGCGGGGCACTTGGGTGGCTCAGTGGGTTAAAGCCTCTGCCTTCGGCTTGGGTCATGATCCCGGGGTTCTGGGATCGAGTCCCACGTCGGGCTCTCTGCTCCACGGGGAACCTGCTTTCTCCCCTCTCTCTCTCTGCCTGCCTCTCTGCCCACTTGTGATTTCTCTCTGTCAAATAAATAAAATCTTTAAAAAAAAAAATCTGAGCAGAGCTATTCCTTCTCTCAGAGTTCCATAACTTTTAGCTATGAGATCTTGAAACATTATTTAAACCCTCTGAAGCACAGTATCCTAATCTGTAATGTGACTATAAAAATAGGATCTATGTAATAGGATTATCAGTAATAAATGAAAGTACTTACTTCTGTGCTCTGTAAGCTCTCAAAAAAAGTAAACTGTTCAATCCACCTTTTTGGATATAAAGTGGTGGATTTTTTTATTAAATTAAAATAAGGGAGTATTCAAATGAATAAAAGTAAGAAAAGTAAGTGTGAAACACTTATAAAGATTATAAGAGAGACTTTCGAATTCTAGAATAACATATTTAGAATACAGAAATTACTAAGACCAAGTCATGAACAAATAAGATCCTTCAGTCTTTATAAAGAAAAATGTAAATAATTAATTATTCAGAAAGTGGTATTAGATATATAGATGTATTTACACAGGAGTCGGAAAAAATAACTTATCAGTGAGGTTGAAACAGATTTATAGCAGAAATGGGGCTAACAAAGGCTGGTGCCTCTGTTCCTTCAAAGAGATTTACCAAATAAAAATGGTCCCCTAGTACAATGATAACTACTTTAAATTATTCGATGTTTGTGAGTTGTCTTAACTTGGAAGAATTTCTTTCTTATTGGTTTTCTCAGCCATTATTGATTGTGTGGGTAGATTAAAAGCATCCAGTGTCAGTTAACATTAAAAAAATCAATAACCAGATTATCTCTCTCTCTCTCTCTCATACACACACACACACACACACACACACACACACACTAGTAAGTGAAGGCAGAAGCCAATGCAGTAAAGGGACTCTCTATGCTTCCTCTCCAAGGTGGCCTAGAAGGCGGTCATTTTGGAGAAGAAGGACTGGGTTAGTCCTAACCACCATTCAGTCCCACTCATTCATGTCTTTATAACTGCAGGATCCTGGGGTAGGTGAACAGGACAGTAGCCCAGGATTAAATGAGCTTCCAGTCACAGTAGGGAGCCTGGTCAGTCTCAGACTATCAAGGTGCACAGAGAACAGGTACATGGCTTTGCTTAAGGTGGTTTGAAAAAGGTGAGATTCCTCCATGACATAGATGATTTCGAGCCATATATGATAGTCTTTTCTACCATCTCCTTCAGCCATGGGGCTCTTAAAAAATACCGCATCCTTGTTTTTCTAATCGCTCTTTAACATTATTCCATTCTAACTGAGGAATGCATGTGTGTCTATGTTTCTCATAAGCTAAGGAGAATTCAAATGTTGCATAATTAGAACTTTATTTTTTCATATAAAATTAGCTTTCAGATGGAAAATATAGATATGGGTAAGAAATCAGATAGTCTTTTAGAAATCATGTTCTTCAATACCTTAAACAGTGGAAAAATAAAAGAAATTGGTAGAAATGTATATTTTACATTTATTTTTGGATATGTAAGTATCATCTACCTCTCTACTTGTTTGCTTCTAGGGTTCTGATTAATTTTGTTATATAACTTAACTTTTTTAGTGGTCTAAAGTTTATAAATACAAGATCTATATTCCTTCCATATTATAAATCCTATTTTCCTAAGAATAAACATTATTTTTGCCTTTCTCAACAACATAAATAGGCAATTAGGAAACAGAAAGAAGAGAGAGCATGTTACTTTAGAAAACCTTCATTTATTTGGACTTATTTAATATGTATCAGAAACACACACTGTAAAGACTATATATTTTGTATATACTTTGTATATAAATAAAGAACAAAAGTAGATACACTGAAGGAACAGAATAATTAAAAAATTACAGCAGTTACCAGCTTTCAGCACTTTTTCAGTTGTTTCTACAATATTTTAAAAATATTTTTCAGAAGGTGTACTATTAAACTTTATGATATTGTGCCAAAGGGAATATGCCACAAGTAAATGCTTAAGATGCAATTGGAATCAGCAGGAAACATCCTGTAATTTGTTATCATGGCACCATAAAAATACAGAGTTATTTATTTAAAGCATAAATGAATAAATCTTCTAACAGTCACTTCCAACCTCCATTTTACTGATAAAGACCTGGTGAGAATATTGTTTATTAGAATAAAATACAAAATTTTGGACTTCCACTCTAAATTATTTACGAGTTCTCATTTTTATTTTTTCACAGTAGTGGAAATAGAAACCCAGGAGCAAAAGGGAACACATTCAGGGGGAACTTTGAAGGTATGATTTGGATCAGACTCCTGACCACCATCAGGATCTCAACCATGGGGACAACAAAGTGGCTTTCTCATGGGTATCTTGATTTTCAAGTTCTGGTCTCTCTTTCCTTTATAATATTTCTGTTTCCCTACCACCCCCATTTTGCCTTTTTACAAGTCTTTATGAGTTATGGGCATGATGTCCACCATAGGAAGGACTCTGAAGGGTTTTAATGATGTTAGCTGCTAATGTTTTTTAAATGTTAGGTGTCAGGTAACTTCATTAAATTCTTGGTCTGTAAAGGAGCTTCTCTTTTCTCTATTGTTCAATGCCTTGGACAAAGAAGGAAGTTTTATCAAAATTGTGAGTTACACAAAATTAGGAGGATTAGCTAATGAGTTTGAAAACAAAAAAGAATTCACTAGAAGGATGTCATATGTTAGAAAGATCGGTTGCACCAAAGAAGTGGAAGTGCAACAGGATAAATGAAAAAATTTTACATTTAGATTTAAATAATCAATGCCTCACATGGAGAATGGTGAAAATATGATTTGGTGAGAAATGTTAAAAAAAAAAATCGGGGGTTTTAAGGCAAGTTCACGTAACCCAAGAGTGTGCATCTGTTCCTAAATACCTAAGTCAGTCATAAGCTCTATTAATTGAAATATAGCATTCACATCAAGGGAATTATTAGTCTAACCTCATTCTGCCGGTCACACAGGAAGTGCTGTATTGAGTCCTGGGCACCACATTTTAAGAGAGAAGTTGACAGCAAACTGGAACATGTTCAAAGGAGGGGCCGTGAAGTGTCTGGAAACCATATCATATAAGGAGTAACTGGGGGAATGTGTTCATTTAACCCGAGAAAATGACAAGTTGTGTTAAAAATTTCAAAGGCTGTTCTCCAGAAGACCGGGTAGATTTTTCTGCAGAGCTAGGGAACGAAAAATGTATGGGGAGCAGTCACGGGATGGCACCTTTAGGTTCCTAGAAGAAAAGGCTTTTCCAATAATTAAAGTTATTTCCGGACGGGGTGACTCAGTCTTAGGGAGTCACCGGCTGCGAGGAGGGCTGGGCGGGGTCTGCGAGCTCACCTGGGAGAGGTAGGAGAGGCTGCCAAGTCCTTCGGAGTCGGAGGTCGAGTCCATGGCAATACTCTATCTTGTTTCCTCCAAGAAGCAGAGTCGCGGCCTCAGGTCCACTTTTCCTCTTAGTAGCTAAGGTGCATTTTCATTTCCGTGAAAACACCCACTCGGGACACTCCTGTGCCTCCGGGGCATAAAGCGGACGCGCCCTCTGCCCTCGCAGACAGATGTGCGCATGCGCACGCGCAGAGCTGGTCCACACTGGCGTTTACGGCTTTCTGCTTCTTACCGTCTCTTAATTTTTTAGGAAAGGGGACAAGGTAGTAGGTGACAACAGTAAAATCCATTGAAATCAAAGTCACCGTCAACAGCTGTAGCAGGAACCTTTTCTCCAGGTTGTGACTACCGTAGTTGCTGTGTCGCTTGACACGCATGGGTGGGGCTGTGACCTTGCACCTTGTGCGGGAGAAGCTCTCCTGGAGAGGAAGAGGTCAACGCGGATGTTTGCTCTATAATGAAAATCACGAAGGTGTTGCATTAAGTTACAAAAGATGAAGTTGCAGGTGCCTGTGGAATTTCTTGGGGATGATAGAGTAGAAACGTCGTGTGACGCGAACAGCCTAAATAAAATAGACTATTGTTGGCATCCATCTTGATAGGGTTTTCTGAAGATCTTTGTGCATTAGTGACTGTTGTATTCTTCACTGTAAATGCTTCATTTGGGAAGACCAGGTCATTTATTTGTGAACTGAGAAATGGACTTTGTGTAGATGAGACTTTGTCTTCCTTGATTCCTCCTGCCCTCTTGTCTCCTTCCCATCCCCCATCGTCCTCCTCCTCCTGTCCCACCTCCTCTTTTTCCTCTTTCCCTTTCGCTTTCTCCTCTTTCCCCTTCTCTTCCTCCTCTTTCTCCTTGTCTTTCTCTTCCTCCTTCTCCTTTTTGTTTTTCTAACAAAGGGGCACGATTTTTTGGACCTCTCTCCACAGCCCCCACACCCGGTATTGGGTCTAAGGATTAAGAGTGTTTTCTTGGCTTTAGCTCTGACATTTTAACTTTTTCCTCCGCATTGCTGTTTGCTGACTCCACAACTTTGCAGTGCCTTTTTTTTTTTTTTTCCTTCTTAGATAACAAACAAGGCGGCATAAATTATGGAGAAATTATTAATAAAATCTCAAGAAGTCAACTCAGCATGTGTTGAATAATGGCCATGGGATGGTTTCCCTATGGTTGCAAGCTCCAGCCAGGCAGCCCTGGCCCGGGTGGCTCAGCCCGCTTGCCCTGTGTGGTTTGGGGCCTTTAACTTTGGGGTAAGTCATTAACTGGCTGGGGAAGCAGCAGCACATTGTTCTGTTATTTTCAAACCACAACAGCCTCTGTGGAATCCAAGAGCCATAAAGACACGTTCTGATGCTGCCTGACAGAGGTATAATTCATGAACTCTATAATTTAAAAGGATTTCAATGCAATCGTAAAACTAATAAAAAATAAATTGCTTTTGGGGAACACTGGTACCTTTTTTAATCAATTGATTCTATTAATTTAAAAATACAATCAGCCTGGTAGCTCTCTGTGTGTGTGAAGATAAGAAAGATTAAATCTGATGCCAGTAGTTTCAAGTAAATTCATAACATTGCTGTCCGACCCAAGAGGGGGTAAAGAGAGAGTGAGAGAGTGAGAAGAGAAAAAAAGAAAATCCCGGAACAATTTATGGCCTATAGCCAGTAACAAAGTGTTTCTTTCTGTACCTTTTTATCATTCCCCCCACCCCGTAACTGTTGATTATGCCCAAGTTGAAAAAAGAAAAAAAAAAAAGTTTTGGTAACTTTCTAGAAGGTTTAGATTTCAGTCTGGATTGAAAAAAAAAAGAACCTCATACGAAAGGCTCTTTTTAATCAGATAATTGACCAGTCAGTAATTTTAGCTTGTCTGTGACACACCAGTTGGCAGGTACAGAGGCACGCAGCCCTGTGCTTTCGCCTCCATTCCCCCTTCTCTGCCTCCTGGGACTGTCAGTGAGCTTCCCTGTCTTATTGCTAGTCCCCAGAGCCTGTCCCCCGACGTTTTGAAGTTCAGAAAAGGAGAGCCAGCTGTCAGAGGTGTCCGTGCAGATGGCACAAAAGGGACTCCATCCCTCCATCACCCACCTGGGGGGACAAGGAAGGCCCCACTGAACAGCTGTCTCTGATCCAGAGCACCCACGTTTCACACTGATCCCTAGTTTCCTGAAATCCTGGCTCTAAAGCTGTTTGGGAGGCTTTGGTGGGGCTTTAAATACAAGTACATTAACTCCTCTATTTTAACTCCCTCATCATGAGTAATGGCAACTCAAAAATGCCCTCTATAATGTCACGTCACAAAAGGCTCTGAAAATTATCCCTGACCCCTATTGTCTGCCCGTTTTCTTTGATTCCTTCCCTACTCATCACGTTCCCTGGCAGCCATGAATGAAATGTAACATGCTAAATGACTGACATCCATTAAAGCTCCTGGACAAGTCTTGGACCAGGTTTTGAAAGGCCCTTGGAAGAAAAAGGATTGTGTGCTCTTTGAATCCTGGTCTGCTGAACGGCTGCCAAGTGAGGGCTGCTGCATTCAAAGGGCTGAGTGAATAAATGAGAATAACATCCTTGGGGACCTGCTGGATCGGCTTACCTCTGAAAATGCTCAGCTTCACAAAGGGTCAGAGTCACAAGGTAAATGAAAATGGCTACGAGGGGACTTTGATGGCCGAAGCCCGGTAACAGTAGAGGACTTGAAAGAAAATTTTATTTAAAAAAATAAAAAAAAGAGGAAAAAGAAAGAAGGGGGGTGGGGGAACCTCAGAACTGCAAAGTCAATTGATAAGAACAAAACTCTTCGAGAGCCAATCTATGAATATTTGTGAATTATACGTGGGCGGTGCATAGCTGAGTGTGTGCACTTACGAACATGTAGAAACTCTTCATCTACCCACAGCTGTAAACATCATGAATTAATTTTATTTTACACTGGAATAAAAACTGGGTCAAGCCTATTAGCTCATTTTTGTGGTGTGTGTAAGGACTCTAATTTTGATCTTAGGTGCAAGTGATAAAAATCTAGTGAGCCATCAAACATGTGATTTCTTTGGTCACTCCTTGTTTTGTAAAAATTTTTTAAAAGATTTATTTATTTATTTTGTTGGGAAGGGGCAGAGGGAGAGGAAGAAGCCTTGCGCAGACAACCTACTGAGTTTGGAGCCTGGAACTAGGGCCCCATCCGAGGATCCTGAGATCATGACCTGAGCTAAAGTGAGTGTCAGAGGCTCAACCGACTGAGCCACCCAGGCGCACCACTTCTTGTTTTTGTTTCGTTTCGTTTTGTTTGTTTATTTTGCCTACATGTGATTTCTCAATTAGAATGATTTCTATTTACGACTTTAATGGAGGTGCATTAGAAGCAGATTCTAGGCAATAAGTAAATGAATAAATAAATCAGAAAATCACAGGAATTCTTGACATGTTTCCATAGAGACTCCACATGGTACCTGCCACAGGATCACTCTTAGGAAGCTTCTCTGGCTACTGACTTTTTTCAGCTCATTTTTAGATATGTACACTGAGGAAGCATAAAGAGATCCTATTGAATTTGTTACATAAGAACGCCTCCAGTGAAGATTTAAATGAAGTTCTGGTCCCTCCTTTGATTCAGCAAATGACAATGACAATGGGAGGCTGTGGCTCAATGGGATGAAAACTTGTTGACAGAGGGCTGCCTTGGCCTTGTGGGCATGATTTCCAGTAGCTGTGATATGTTATATAAATTTAACCTTGGAGAGTATAGTGGATTGAATGGTGTCCTCCCCGCCCGCCCGCCCCAACCCTTCCAAGAAGATATGTCTACATAGAATCTTTGAATCTGAACTTACTTGGAAAAAGTTTTTTTGCAGAAGAAATCAAGTTAAAGAATTCAAGAGAAGGTCATTGTGGATTAGGGTGTGTTCTAAATCCAATGACAAGTGCCCCTGTAAGAGAGAAGGGAGAAGGAAATGTGAAGACAGAGGCAGAGATTGGAGCAATGTGTCTACAAGCCAAGGAATGCCAGGAGTCATTGGCAGCCACCAGAAGCTAGCAGGGAGGCATAGAACAGATTCTCCTGTGGAGTCTCAGAAGGAACGACCCCAATGACACCTTGATTTTGGACTTCTGACCTCCAGAACTGTGGGAGAATAAAGTCCTGTCATTTTAAGCCATGCAGTGTGTGTGGTAGCTCCAGGGAATGGATGCAGTTGGCCATGCCCCAGTGTACTACTGTAATCACAAGGCCATCCAGCTTGGGCTTGCTGCTCTTCTATAAGGTCAGGCAGTCCACTGATTGTTGGATCACCCTGGTGATGGGGGTACACTCTGCCCAAGCTCTTCCTTTTTGTCATTTTCCCATGATAATGCTTCCTGGCTTCCAGTAAGGAAACATGCATATCTCCTCAAGTCATTATTTAGATAATGTCTGTAAAGAAAAATATTGTTCCCCCAAACTCATGAGTGTATGGGAAAATACTCTTGTTGTATTCCAAACACAGTTGATATCAGAATCAAGGCTGCTGGTGTAAAGGAAGGTCACCCTACTTCACAAGACAACCATGTGTCAATAGCAAAATTAACTGTTCAGAAATGAGGAATAGATGTTTTCAGTGTCTTATATTCCAACTTGCTAGTTTGTTACCTGTAGTTATGAGTCATTGTGTTAACGATTTGATTGGTGTTTTGAGGTTATTATGTAGCACATTTTAATTTTCCTTTCAACTTAAAATAATGCAAATTTGGATTTCTGATACTGTTTTCTTTCAAAATCTCTGCTAATCAAGAATAAACAATGTATGTTGTATAGGAGAGGTCAGTACTTACCTGTATTTGTGCATGTATATATTTTAAAGGGGCACAATTATATTTTATTTATTAAAGATTTTATTTATTTATTTGAGAGAGAGAGATCACAAATAGGCAGAGAGGCAGGCAGAGTGAGAGGGGGAAGCAGCCTCCCTGCTGAGCTGAAAGCCTGACGCAGAGCTCGATCCCAGGACCCTGAGATCATGACCTGAGCCGAAGGCAGAGGCTTAACTCACTGAGCCACCCAGTTACCCCTACAGTTATATTTTAAAGAAGATTTTTTGTTAAAAGACACAACTTACTATCTTTTCCTAAGTATCTGAGTTAGAAATCTTTGGGAGTGGCCAATTTAATATAAATTTAAAATCCTTCCACATAAACGAGTTCTGGGAGATTTTCTTTAGTTTTTATTTATGGTACTGGATAAAAGAAACAAAACAGACTGTTTCTAGGACATAAGAGTGGTACAAGAACACATAATAAGCTTGAGGTCTTACAAATTAGATTGATTGAACAAAATACTTTCTGTTTTTAATAAAAATTTCAAGGAATGCAACATTTGGGGAAGCATCTCAAGTATACCTAATTATCAACAAGAAGTTTCTAGGTGTCAGTGGCCAGAAAAAGTTAATCTGTTTTCCTGCTTCAGTAATTCCCATGGAGTAAGATACTGGAAAAAATGGCTGAAAGTGTAGATTTATAAAGCAGGAGTTGTAACAAACAGTTAATAGGTAAATGTCCATTTGACTGTTTAAAATCTATGTATGGAAGGAATCCTAGTTTCAAAAACAGACAAACAAAATGTATATAATCCACAGTGGGTATATCACTATTGTGTGTTCTAAAAATCCCATCTTTTTTTTTTAATGCCAAGTAAGACTGACACATGGAATTCATTACATTCTAGCTAATGGTTTCAGTCAAATTTATAACAGAGCTGAGTAGGCAGCAAGCATTTCTGGACCTGTGTCTCCAATCACAGGGAACCCAGAGACACAAGCATTCACACACAGAGGAAATTCGGTGCCCAGACTACTGAAGGCTAATTCCTCTGCCACCTACATTTTTCACCCCCATGAATAAAATAAGTTGTTTTGTTTTAAAAAATTAATTTAGCCTCTGTGAAAGGCCAAAATAAAGGATTGGTAGGATATATGATATTGTAGGATAAATGGTGTTGATTTTTGTTTTAGCTTTGCACCATGGTAAGTTCAGAGTAGAGTCTGATAAAATGGAAGGAAAACACTAGATTTCCTGATTATGACATTGCAGGATATGCTTTTAAAACAGTTTGTATGTTGGGCGCCTGGGTGGCTCAGTGGGTTAAGCTGCTGCCTTCGGCTCAGGTCATGATCTCGGGGTCCCGGAATCGAGTCCCACATCGGGCTTTCTGCTCAGCAGGGAGCCTGCTTCCTCCTCTCTCTCTCTGCCTGCCTCTCTGCCTACTTGTAATCTCTCTCTGTCAAATAAATAAATAAAATCTTAAAAAAAATATAAAAAAAAATAAAACAGTTTGTATGTGGAAGAAATAAGAAACAGTGATTTATTGACACTGGAAGTGAAAATTTGTGCTCATTCTTTTTTTGTGCATTCAAGTATGATTTGAATTGATATTTATCTAGCTACTTTTTAAATTCTCATTTTTATTTGGAGAAGTTTGTTAATTTTTCTCCACTATTTAACCTATTTTGTTAACTTCAGTGAACTGAACTGAACTGTTGTTTTCTTTGGGATGTGGAGATTGGTGAAAAGAACTCTGCGTGAGTGTTGGTTAAATGACTTTCTTTTCCCAAGGATACTTTGAAGAGAATCAGAGACAAACTTCCCGTAAGCTGTGGATTCTTTGCCTGTGTGTGCAGTTTTGGCCTGCAGGGGGCAGCCAAATGCAGTGAAGCTAAAAGAGCTGGCATACACCGCCCTGTTTTCATGCTACCTGAGTAACCCTAGTTCAGGAAAATGCAGCAAAAGCCAAAGTAAGCACTCCTACCCCATCTGTCACTGCGTGGAAGAGAGCTGAGGCAGCCATATTTAATCAACACTGAAGTCTCCCCCTGGGTGATGTTCGTGCCCTTCTGTAATATTTTATTCTAAGTCATTTCCCAGACAGCATTATTGATTCGTGTCATTATTCTCCCCCAAGCTCCGGGAGCTTGTGCAATGTGATACCAACTGCAGATCTCTTCGTGAACATAACCTCAGAACTGAAAAGTAAGGTGACTGCTGGCCACATTCAGTCTTACCCAGATGGATATTACCCAGTGTACGGTAGGTATTTTAAACTCTTACAATCTGACATCCGTTGGTTTTAATGCATTAGCAAGAATAAAAAATTAAAAAAAATAAAAAAGAAGGAAAGAAAGAAAAAAGAAGAAAGAAAGAACGAGAGAGAGAAAGTGGAGTTTGGCACTTGTTTCTTCTTTCTGCTTTTTTACTTTATAACTAGTAGATTTACGCTCACGCTGAGAAGATAGTGTACTTTAGGTATTTTGTGTGGGTGGTTTGGATGAGGAACTCCCCTCCCCTGGAAGAGTCATTAAAAATAATAATACATTTGATATTTATCTTGACTAGAGTTCTGAAATTCTTTCCTTTCCCTTCTCTCAGAGGTAAAGGAGAACAATAAACATTTTCTTTCTTTCTTTCTTTTTTTAATGACAGATAGTGAATTGTAAGAGGAGGCCCTATTGGTTGAATGGATGAGTGAGGGAAAGAAGAAAGGAAGAGAGAGGAAGTAGAAAAGGAAGGAAGTAAAGAAAGAAGGAAGGAAGGGGAGCAGGCCAGCAAGTTTCATTATTCCCAGAGGTCTTCTTACTCTCAGGAAATGACCCATTAATCTGTTTTCTCAAAGCCATTTCAATTTTGAGTCCATAAACATCCTTAAAAGTGTGCATAGTTATTTACCTTGTAGACACAGTATTTCAAGGAGTAACAAATGCTCTCCACATCATCCCTCATCCAGACCCTTACACACATGCCCTTGCATCAAGTTCTACAAAGAACAACCTAGATATTTGCAATTTCAAACCAAGTTTCTGTTTTGTCTTGGGCCCCGTGGAGTAATGAAAGTTGAATTGCCCACTCTTTCCTCCTCCTCCAGCAAAGGTTTTCTAATTATTGTATCAAAGTCCACCCCAGTAGTACTAATCCTATGTTGTAGGCACTTCAGGAATCTTTTCGTCTTGTTCAGTTTGCATTTACAATTGGAATTGATGATTGCACAGTAATCGTTACCAATCCAGAATTCTGCTTGTCACTTTCCAAAACCTAAAGCTCTTGTGGTAATAATTTGCCTGAATATCATGAGAGATGATAATCAAGATGATAATCACCATAATACTACTTATTCTTGAACTTCTTCTCTGCTTCAGGCCCTGGATTGGGCCACTCATATCCAGCCCTCCCTGAAGCTCTAAGGAGTAGGTATTCCATACTTTTCATATGTGCTTAAATTGTAGCTCAGTGAGATTAAATAATTATTATTGTTTTAACTACACCACTCAAGTTACTTCAAGGGAGAAAAGTATTTTCTAAAGAATAACCTTCTAATAAAGCTTAGATAATTCTAAGAAAAATATTAATGCAAAACACTTGCCTCGGTAGGTATGAAGCATAATAATTAAGAGTCACTCATTATAGGATTGTACTATAATTATACTTATCACAGGAATAATAGGACTGAAAAGAAAATCTAATAATAATCCCAAGTCCAGCTAGGAACTAATTTTACCGAAATGTTTATTGTTCCAGATGCCTGGCTGAGTGTGTGGCGCACTTTTTATCACTTTATCCTTGTGTGGTTTTGGGAGGCATTATTGTCTCCACACTTTAGGCAAGGAAGCTGAGGCCTAGATCGATTTAGGAACTTGTCCAAAGTTACAGTTAGTCAGTGTGAACATTAAGTCTTTCTAATTCTAGCACTAAACTGCTTTGCCGCTATGTCCACAGTCTTTCTAATCTCTCCTGGTGTTTAGTACATGACAAAAGTAGCATTTTGGATCGGCCAGTGGAAAAGCAATATATTAGTCAAAAAGTGGTGCTGGTCTGACTCTCCAAACTGAGGGAAAAAAAATTAAGCATTTACTTTAATCATACCAAAATAAATTCTAGATGGATCAAATATATAAATATAAAAAATGACTCCATAAACATCCTTTAAAAAGTTAGGATGAATATTTTTCTGTTCTTAGGAAGGCCATTCTGTGTGTGACAAGAAAACCAGGAATCATAAAGTAAAAAGGTGGTAACTCTGACTACAAAATATTTCAAATATTTGACAGCAAAAGATATTTTAAACAGTTTAAAAGGCAAATAGCATACTGAAGAAATATTCATAACATACATACTAGACAAAATATTAATGATTTTGATGTATAAAGAACTCCTTAAGTCAATGAAAACAATCAACATTTCATAGTAAAGTGGGGGAAGTTTATAATTACAAGGTACTTACAAGAAGAGAAATACAAAGAGGGTGCCTGGGTGGCTCAGTTGGTTAAGGGTCTGCCTTTGGCTCAGGTCATGATCTCAGGGTGCTGGGATCGAGTCCCACAGTCAGCCCCCTGCTCGCAGGGAAACTGCTTCTCCCTCTCCTCCCTGTTTATGCTCTCTTTCACTATCTCTTTCTCGAATAAATAAATGAAATCTTTAAAAAAAGAAATACAAAGTGTCAAAAAATATCAATCAGAGAAAAGCAAATTAAAACAGGAATGAGATAGTATTTTTCACCTATCTGCTTGGAAAACCATTTAACAATGGTTTAGAAAAATGAGTATCTTATGAGATTAAAATTGCCAATAGGATTACTGAGTCAAAAATAAAAACATACACTATTTGTCCTAATAATTCTACTTCAAAAATATTAAGTAATGAAAATAATTGGACAGTTAAATAAAAATACATGCAGAAGATATTTAGAATGCTGAGGTAGATTTATTGCCACATTACTTATTATAGAGCAAAACTGGAGATAATATAAATGTCTATCATGAAGGCATTTCTGTTAGACATTACAGTATATGGATACAATGGCATAGTATGAGCCATTAGAAGTGATGCTACAAAGCTATATTTATGATCATGGAAATGTGTTCATGTCATTTAACTTAAAAAATGCAAGCTACAAATCAGCTGTGAAAAATCATATGTGAATACTATTTTCTAGAGAGAAGACTAATGGCTATTAGTGGTTTTAAAAAAATGCTTATCATATTAAAGATTTTGTTTGTTTCACAGTGTCCAATGTTTACTACCAGGAAAGCAGCAAAGCTATTTTCCTTTTAGGAAGCTATTGGAAGAATATACGTGGGTTGGAACTGAATAAAGCTGAAATGGAAAGAAGGCAGATTCTGGGACTTTCTCCTTAGGCTTTCTAGGGGTTTTACAGCCTCATTGGAGGATCTATTCTCCTGCTGGGCAACCACGCTGTTCTTTTTTTTTCCTTTCTTTCTTTCTTTCTTTCTTTTTTTTTTTTTTTTTCTTTCAGTGCTAACATGTTCAGCTCTGCCATTACTTTGGCTGGTTTATGGCTTTGGCTCCTCATGATTCTTGCTGTTCTGGTGCCATTTTAGCATTTATGTTAAAGTTGGCAGTAAGGCTCTGTGGGTATTTCTCACTTAAAATCACAGAGAAAGGGAGTTTGATTGATCAAGCTGTTTTTTCTTTTCTTAAGTCTAGGCTACGTCAAATATCACTGGCTATCCTTGGGTTATCGTTGGGGCAGGGCTCTCTTAATATATTTACTGGGTTGATTAGAGTATCTCATGATACCCAGGCCACTAAGATCAGACACTCACAGAGAAGATGGAAGCCAGGCCATTTCCTTACAAGGGCATTTTGGTGGGCAGGCAAGGATTTTCGACTTGGCAATTGAAGCTCTTGTATAGAGACTATCCAGCTTACTTCCTATGCCTATGCATTTAATAGTTTAAAGAGTGGTGGGGAAAAAGTCTATCAGAACTTCCTCTATGTAACTGGGTAAACTTGAAGATCCAGAAAGAAGACTCTGGATCTATAACTATATCTATCTATCTATCTATCTATAACTATATAGTTCTAGATCTAGAACTATATTTTGTAGGGAAATCTGTTTATTCTAGTTAAGAAAATTTTCTTCTTGAAATAATCGAATATCTTTAGCAAATTTGACGTCCAGGTAAAAAGTACTCAAACCACTGGGCACTCTGGTACTTTTTTTTTTTTTTGCTTTTTATTTTTATCTTTAAGAACCATTAAGAAATTCTTCACAGCATGTGTAATGTGATAAATTTTTGCTTCAAGAAATGTAATGTGTAAATCTTTAAAAAATTAAAACTCAAAGAAGATAGAAATAGCATTTAAAATGACAATTTAATCGTTTAGCCCAAATTTCTTTGATAAAAATTTATAGTAATATTAGTTTCTTTATGTTGTACAATTTAAAGTTTGAATTTCTTTTAAAAAAGTTTGAATTTATTATAAATTATAAATAGCAATTATCTGCACTGAGCAATTACTATGATTTACTAAGTGTTGCTAAATGTCTTGTTACAAGTCACAAATCTTACTGATTTATAAACTGAGATAAGAAATTTAAGTAATGACTTTGTCCAAATTCATATATTTAATTATTTGCTTGAACAAAGCAAGCTCAAAGCTTGTGCAGTTATCCAGGGGGCTAAATTGCATGACCAATATCAATAACACTGTGACAATTCCTTAAGCAAATAGAGTAAATATTGATACTACCTTAAGAGATCAGTGTTTTAGGCCAAATTTGAGGATTAGATTCCATAGTATTATTCACTTCCAATTACATTTATAAAAGGTTTTAATGCAAGTAAACATAATACTTTTATTTTGTCATCTCATTATTTCAAAACCGTGGTTAAAATTCCCAACATGTCGGGGAGTATGCTAGCATGAGGGGTTGAGATTGAAAGATACAACCCCTAATTTGAAGGAATTTAAAGTTTAGTAGAGGAGACAGACAAATAAATAGCTTAAAGTATGTGCTTTTCTAGAAAAGTGTGCTGGATGTAATGGGAAGCCTGGACATTATTTCTTTTTTCATTCTTGTTGGGAGTCATCCATATTAATATTCTCATGAACATTTGAGTATCTCAATATCCTGGTTTTGAGTGTCTTCTCAGGGTAAAGCCAACACGTCTTTGGAGTTAATAGATAGTCTACACATACACACAAAAGCCCTTAGGCATAATTTCTACTGATATGAAACATGACTTTAAATTCTTGCCAAACAATACTTCTGTGGTGTTTTCTGCTTGATGAGAACTGTGGTACTGAGTTCTGACAGCAATAAAGGTGTTTCATCAGTCCATCTCATGAAGTGGTGGTACCCATCTAAAGCAAGCAACCAAACACTTTATAAAGTTTAATATTCTCATTTCATTTCCAAACACTCACTAAATACAGAAGATATATATATATATATATTTTTTTTTTAACACACCTTGTTGATTTTCTATGTAGGGTAAAAAGTATGTGCCTTATTCAAGTAATTGGTATTCAATCACCTACACTCATCTTGTTTAAAATTTCCTCTTTCCTACTTTTTAATATCAACTTATAATCATTTTGTAGTGCCCTGGGTCATCTTGTTTTGTAGATAAAAATCACTTAATACAAAAAGGGGGTGGCAAAAAAAGAAAAAGTGAATTGATATATGACCTAAACATTTCCTTAATGGGCCATGCACAAGACCTAAGGAATTTTCTTGATGATCCGTTTCATTTCCTAGTTATACAACTTAGAAAAAGATAACCTTCCAAAAAATTTTCATTGAGAAAGTACTCTTCTAACATAATTGTGGGATTTCAATTTCAATTAAAATGGGAATTTACACAGTCTGAAATTGAAAATCAGACTGGAATCTTTCATTCTTGGCTAGGTCCATAAGCCAGCAAACTCACCCTGAGGGATAGAAAAATGGGTAGAATAAAACTCCTAAATCTTCAGAAAATGTGTTATGTAAAACATAACACAAAACATATCTACAAAACAAGATGACCCATTTGTAGCCCGTTGTTTCAATCCAGCTAATAGAAACACGGTTAGGCTCTAGAAGATGAATAGGTGTTTTTCCAAGACAAAATGCTCAAAGGCTAAATGGTCATTACTGATATCCATGTTGTGACTCATATAGTAGTTAAAATATTTCTGATTTGAATGCAGTTCCCTCCCTCCTCCCTCCCTTCCTTCTTTCCTTCCGGTTTTCTCTTTTCCCTCCTCCTCCTTCTTCTTTTGGTTTAATATGAGAGTGGGTGGGTAGATGTATGTTTTCAGTTGTGCCCTATGTCTGCCCATTTCCTGCCCATATTTCATTTTCAAGCCCATCTACCAACTTGGAAGTTGGTGTCTGAATTAAAATGGTCTCAGTACTGAAGTTTCTTTTTAAAGAGTTAGAGTAGTCCCTATCATCTTAGTTTAACTAATTCTTATGTATGTTGATTGGAAGACCCACTAAAGTAGAATAAAAGTATCTTTGACCCTCATGTTCCTCTGAAACACTTTTAAGTGAATTGAGAGAAAACGCAATAATAAATTAAACTACTAGTTTCTTTACAAGGAGTTGAAGCCCTTGGGAGGATCCTTGGTCTATTGTTCTTAGACCCATGGCTTACTCTTCTAGTACTCAGCTTTGATCTTGATTCTTGTAGGCTGTAGTTCCCAGGTTTCCATGATATCTGGCTTCTGGATGGCTTTGATCAGGGGGAGCCACTGGTGGGGGATTGGAAGCTGGCCGAAGAGAGAAGAGTAGGTATTTCTTAGCCTGCTCTGGGACTCTGGTGGTATCTTAGCAATGATTCCCCTGTGGTGCTGGCTTCCACCAGACTTACTTGTTCCAGCTTTCTTTCTTTCCTTCTTTCCTTCCTTCTTTCTTTTTAAAAATTTTTTAAAAGATTTTATTTATTTGACAGAGAGAGATCACAAGTAGGCAGAGAGGCTGGCAGAGAGAGAGAAGGGGAGGCAGGCTCCCTTCTGAGCAGAGAGCCCGATGTGGAGCTCCATCCCAGGACCCTGAGATCTTGACTTGAGCTGAAGGCAGAAGCTCAACCCACTGAGCCACCCAGGTGCCCCAGTTTTTTTCTGAACAATAATGGTTTTTCCACTAGCATCTTCTCCCTTTGTGTATCCAGCCCAGCATGGCAATGACTTCCTTTTTGTAACTAGGCTCTGGGTTTCCTCACTATCACAAGTTTGGTTTCTTAGGTTCTCTAGCACTTTGTAACCAATTCCCTGCATTGAAATCACTTGTAGTAATTTCTTTTTTCCTGATCAGATCTCTTTTGATTTAACTTATTTTTGTAAGTCATTGCTGAATACATTTTCCAGGAGTTGCATATTTCAGGGGGGAAAATAGGTTTGGTTATACCAACAATATTGGCTGGATATAGCAAAAGTTAGAAAATAAATCAATTTTTTTTCTTCCCTACATGATACCAAACAGCCAGTTTAATGGTATTATTTTTCTTTCATAATTGAGTAATTTTTTGGATTTGTGTTGGTGTAATTTTATACCATAGTTGCTGTATCCCCTATGGTTACTTAGAGAAAGTCTGCTCAAAAGCACAAAATTTGGAATTGAATGCCTCTTTGGCTGTCTACAGCTTCCTGGGGACATTTTTGGCTGCAGTCATACCATTGGACATGTTGCATACACAAATAGGTAGTGTTAACTGTCTGAAAAATTTGAAATGGTCAAACTTACTGTGAACTTAGCTAAGAAAAAGGAGAGAAAAGGAGAAAAGAAGGGAAGAGAAAAAGAAAAAAAAAAAAAGCCGGCCTGAAACCCATGGGTGTTGTGAAGCCTGGCTGTCACAAACTGCTACCAGTTCGAGCCTCAGTTTAACCTAAAGAGATTGCAAGAGATAGGATGTGTCCCTGTGAATGAAAGAAGATAAACTCACCTCACTTAAACATTAAGGACTATTTGTTATCACAAAGGACAGAAGTCCTTAAGTGGCACTGGTCCAGTTGTTCAGGTTTGGACGCAGGAGCTCCTGGCATCCCCACTGTTTGGGTTCTTTCCATTGTTCTCTCTGCCATCTTGGATGCCTCTGAGGTCACTGTCACACAGAGTTCTAGTATATGTGCTGCCGAAGCGAGCACTGTCACACAGAGTTCTAGACAGTGCCCCCACAAGAGTTGAGCAGAAGAGGCCTTCTCTTCTTTGAATCTCTTTTATTTTTTTAAATTAATTAATTATTTAAAAATATTTTATTTATTTATTTGCCAGAGATCACAAGTAGGCAGAGAGGCAGGCAGAGAGAGAGAGGAGAAAGCAGGCTCCCCGCAGAGCAGAAAGCCCAATGTGGGGCTCGATCCCAGAACCCTGGGATCATGACCTGAGCCAAAGGCAGAGGCTTTAACCCATTGAGCCACCCAGGTACCCCACTTTGAGTCTTTTTAAAGACCCTTTCCCAGAAGTACCCCAGGGGACTCCCTGAGTTAGGACAAATCACTCTGAAATTTGGACATAGTTTAGAAGTAATTTTCATTGCTCTATTTGCTTATAAATCTTAGGGACTAAGGACAGTATAAAAGTTTCTGATCAAAACCAGAATTTTTAGATGGCATACCAAGGAAAGCATGTCTTTCTTTTTAAACATATTTTAGGGTTGATACATATAAAATAGTTTGGAATTCTTCACCTCTAGGAAATAGTACTAGTTACTCAGGTTTACTGGGCATTTACTGGATGTCAGGTGCTAGGGAAAACACTTGAATCTCACTGTTCTTTACAACCACTCAAGGAGGTAGTTACTAGTAAGATCCCCCCATTATATAGATGAGGAATTTGACATATAGAGAGGTTTAATAATTTTTACACTGTTCCTTTGCTGGCAAACTTGGCAGAAAGCTGGGATTTGAACTCAAAAGTCTGAGCAGCAGAATCTCTGACTCCCAAAGCTGCAGGAATGCCAACACACGTTTTATCCAGAATTACTCAAACAAAAATCTTGGGACGTTATGGATTTTGCAGCTGTCTTGAAGCATCTCGATTATTGGAGGTTTTCTTAAAAATTTTTTTTCTTGATTCTAGCAGTTAAAAAAGTGATGCTCTAAGGATATAGTCACTAATTTTTAATTATAATAAATTATATATCTGTGTGTATATATATATATATATATATATATATATATATATTTCCCTAAATTAGCATCCATTCAAGCTGTTTGTTAGCTCAGTTCTTCTCAAACTTTACTGTGCCCCGAGAACCACTTAGGGATTCTGTTACATGCAGATTCTGAGTCAGGACTGTGGGGGGTGGGGGTCGACAAGCTCTCAGATGATGTCGATCCTGCGAGACTGAGGACTGCAGTCTGAACGGAACAGTATTCACTGGCCATGCAGGAGGGCCCGGTAGCTCAGTCAGTTAAGGGGCTGCCTCCTGATTCCAGCTCAGGGCATGGTTTCAGGGTCCTTGGATGGAGCCCTGCGTTGAGCTCCCTGCTCAGCGTGAAGTTTGCTTCAGGATTCTCTCTCCCTGTGCCCCTTCCTCTGCTTGCTTGCTTTCTCTCTCTCTAAAATAAATAAATGTTTTAAAAAGTCTTAAAAAAATAGCTGTTCTTATGGTGATGGTGGCCTGCAATGCCGCAGAGCTGGCTTCTACTGGCATGCGAGAGCCTGTTGTTAAATTTTCAGGAATCTTGGGAACCGTTGTCAAGCACAGTCATTACCAACAATTAAATCATGGAAATGTACCATTGCATGAATTGTGAACAAAGGCAATAAATACTCCTATCATAACTTGGTAATTATTTTACTACAACTCTCAATTACTGATGCTCTCGGTGTTTCTTCCTGTGTGTGTTTGTGTATCACTATATGACCGTATGACACTACTCATCTCTTTCCATCTCTTTGCTTGGGGATGTCATGTTGAGAGCATGAAATCAATCATCATGGGAATGCTTATATCTTGGAAACTGGAAAGTACTACAATTAGGACTTTTCTCCTCAGAGAGCCTGTTGTTAAAATGCTGACTAGCATACAACTCTGATAAACCCGTGTTGCATTTATACTTTATGTTTACTGACTCCCCCCCCCCCCAAAAAAATCTAGTTGTCATTTTAAACGTGAAACTAGTTTATGTGGAGTTACCTGCCTAATATTACAGACTGGGTAAGAGTGTGGGAGAGGGACTTTGAGTTCCAGTTGGTGAGTTGGCTAGACTATGGTTCCTGAGTGTGAATCTCTGTGTTCTCATTTGGGGAGGGGCAGGCTTCACCTCACTCTGTACCTGCCCTCTGTGCTGGTTGTTCGTAAGAGAGGGGAATGCAGGAGCCCTGTTGGGCATGTCCAGGCTGTGCAAACACACAACTTGCTAACATGAAGTGCTAACTCGTTCTCTTGTTTGGTCTCGAGCATCCCCTCATTGTAGTCATTTGTTCTGCGTGGTCTGGGCACAGTTTCTTATTTTGCCTTTGGCAGCTGAGAGCTATTCTTGGACCCCACAACATCTGTTTCAGTAACAATGGTTCCCTGGTCAGAGAAACTAATGAAAAAAGAAGTCCTGAACAAAATGTCGTCTCTCGTGTTGTACATGTACGGGAAACAAGGTTACCGGCAAAAGAAGGAAAACCTTTGCAGCTGGTTGGAGTTGTTTACAAGACTGTGACAAGCGATGAAAGACCTGAGCTGTATTTGGAGTTTGAGGCTTCAGGAGAGGACATGAGTGAGCCAGATCTCCTGATGTGGGGTACTTTGAGAAGGCCGTGCTAATTGGCAAATTCTCCGGCATGATCAATTGTAGAAATAGCAATATGTAATGGGTCCCCAAACACTCGCTCAGTCCTGCTGGTTCATTCTTCCATCAAATTTTCACTCATCAAGATACAAGTACAAAGTGCTGGTGATTTCCTGGAAGGCTAAATAGTTTTTCCTAACCTGGCAGCAACAAGAGCAAGGATGTTTACATTGAGCTAATGAAATGCAAGTAATGGACAAAACAGAGCAAGATGTGGGACCAGGAACCTATAAGGCTTCCATCATTTTTTCTTTCAGTTAGCTGCCTAAGTAAGAGAGGATGGCAGAAAACCTCAAAATCTCTCTTTTTCCTTCCTTCTGTATTGACGGGAACATGCTTCCTTACTCTTCTTATAAATGGAGCCTTGATGATGATTGAAAATGCTGTGTGTGTGTATGCTTTTGAGAAGCACAGCTTCTTTGGAAAACTTAGAACATTTAGAAGCAAAGCAATGACTAATGCTACATCTAGAGTTCTTAAAAACCAGCTGATGCATATTCCTTCTACGAACATGTTGTCTCCTGCAGGGCCTGAGACAGGGCTAGGTCAGGCTGACAATTGTGCCGGCTTTTATTTTAAGCCTCTTAACCCCACACAACAGCTGCAGGAGTGCTGGGACCCCTGGGGAGCACAGCCCACCTGGTTCCCTTCTTTTCCTCCCATCCAGATGATATGTTTAGTTTTTTAGTTGCTAACAAGGCAACTACCCGTTTCCATGGCTGACTGCCTCCATCCCGGATAGTTTTGAAACTGGTTATGCCTTAACCTAGTGGTTGCCTCTCACACTCGTTTTGCATTTAATGGTGTGAATCAGCATGACTCTAAAGCAGTGGTGCGTGCAGGTAAAGGGTCTAGACACAGCCCAACTGTACGGGTTGGAATCCTGGCTCTGCCATTCACTGGCTGCAGGATTTGGAAACACACAAATATCTTTAGTCGTTCTTATATGGAATGTTCTTTATGTCAGGCATTCCTGGAGAACAGCACAATAAGAATGCATGACTTTTCACACCCCCGGGGAGAGTGCTTTCCTCAGTCTCCATTTTTCAGATGGGAACACTGAGGTACAGTGGGGCATGTCGGTTTGCCTGGCTTGCAGACATGTCACCCTATGGCTGTATGAGACCTTAGGCAACAAAACAGTAGCATATCTTACCCACCCTCTCACGGTCATTCTAGTCCTAGAGGGATGTTTCTTTAATACCAAGAGAATAAGCATGGCACAGTATCAGAATAAATGACAACCTTGTAAATGGAGTTAAGTTCCGTTGTTTTAATCAACCACTGCATTCTTCTCATTTTTCTTATTTTGTAATTTACTGGTAAAAGCTTTGGCATGTTCTGGGAAAAATTTTCCACCAGTCTGGACTAGTGTTTAGGAACCACTACCTCACTAACATATCTTGGAAGCATCATTGTTATTGTAATTAGTAATATATAGTATGCAGAGAGGTAATTATTGTATTTTTATCATTATTGGCTCAGTCTGCTAAAAAAAAAAAAGACAAAGGGCAATATCATTCAAACAAAGAAACACAAAACTTACTCTTAATTGGGGAGCAGTAGTGCAGATTGTGTAACTTTGATAATATTTGTGGAAAATTCTAAATTTAGTCATTCCAGAAGACACACATTCATCCCATAAATTTTATCTCCCTTAATTTCTGGCTACCACAGAACATGTCTGTGAGCACACACAGCATATCTGGGATTCTGGATAGTTCTGCTCTGTAGGTGTACGCCAGTCTGTAATGACCCATGTCTGCACACCCCGCCCTGTAGACTAGCCCCGTCGTTACCCAACCAGAACGCCTCAGAGACTTCTCTGGACATCTGAAAACACTGCCAGGAGAAGAGGCTCTGCCCAGGTATTTCCCTGTCTTCCTGGGAAATACGGCCAGTTGATTGCGGTCCTATCCTGAGGCAGCAGAAATGAGGCAATCTGTTCTTTATCTAATGGATCTTCCATAATGTTTTCCACCAAGAATAACTAAATCCTCTGGACCGTCACGAAGTAATGGTTAAGGCTGCTCTCGTTTCTCTGTGTCATTTTTCACAATCTGAAAACATGTCAAGATAGGACAAGATGGCAGAGCTTGGATTTTTCTTTTAAGAATTGACAGGGAGGTGAGAAATCCCTCCTGGGCAAACATTCTTTGATAGACTGTTGCGTGTTAAATAAATGGCTTTTTTGTTGTTTCATTTTGAAAGTGTGAGCAATAGAGCAGATTCTTTTTTGTTTTCATTCCTCTATGTTTTTTTTTTTTTTAAAATCACCCTTTTTGAATTTTTTAGATTATGCTTTTATTCACAGAGCCCTTCTAACATATACATTGAAAGGAAATGTGTGGGTTGCTCTTAAGTTCCCACTGTGGACTTTCAGCTGACATTAAAAAAATTCCATTCATGCCTTGAGATTAATAGAAAAATCAGGGCTTTTGAAAATGATTTTATTTCCAAGAAGTTTGCCTGCCAAAATCTAAATATGATTTAGTGTAGATAACTCAGAGTTATGTGTAGAGGGAGTCAGGGTGAAGGGTTTATTGAACTCACGTTTTTGTAGATTAAAACCTTTGGTTTTGTGTGTCGTTGAAATGGGTTGACAAACACCATGGTCAGTAACCATCCCGTTCTTCTCCAATGGTCTGGTACAGGTCACAATTCACATTTTTAGTTCCCATATTGAGGGTGTATACAGTTGAACCCTAAGAACATAAGCACTTTTTTAAAGACTAGTATTTTTTTTTTAACTTTGCCCACTTTTCAGTAACACTTTTGTTTCATGTCTTTATACTAACTCAGTGGAGTATATTCATATGAAAAGAAAAAAAGGACATAATCTTTTCTTTCAGCAACATTTTTTCAGTTGTTGGTTTCACTGAGATATGATTCTCTACCATCCTTCTTAATTGGTGCTCAAAACCTGACTCATAGTTTAAGGATACTTTACATCGAGTTGGGGATTTGTTCAGTGGCCTGCTCTGAGATAGAAGAGGCAATATGATTCTCTTCCTTGGAGAACTTGCTTATGTGGAACCAGAATTTATGTCCTTGAGGTTTTGAACTTTGGGTCCCATAGAGCAATAATCTGTTTTCCATGTGGCAAGCCTATCTGAAGTCGGTGATCACATCCTACTGAAGCCCACTCTTGAGGTAAAAAATTCTCAGATTCTTTAATATAATTTTGTGCACTGTCTCTATTCCTCACTGGAGTTGTCTGTCTTTTGAATTTACTCTCTTGTACAGCATGGCTCCCAGAATTGAGCACAACTCCTAGGAATGTCTGGTCAAAGTAGCACAGGGTAGGCTTCTGTCTCCCTCAGTCAGGGTTGCTGTATCTGTGAAGGAGGCATGAACACCTTTTGGGGAGTGCTGATTTTACCAGTCACTTCAGCCAATGAAGCCACTAGACATTTTTGTTTTGCTCTAGGCCATATTTCTCCGCTGCCGAGAATGATTTATTCTCTATCACTTGACTGACTTTGTAGCAAATGAAAATTTGCTACCTTCATCCCTGCATCGTCCAATAGGAATGTGGAAAATGACAGAGCTGAGAACCGAGCCCTGTAAGACGCCCCAGGACCTCCCTCCACGGTGATTGGTTGGTTAGCACCGAGACTTCCCTTGAAGGGAATAATCCACCAAGCTGTAAAGCATTGGAGCCAATCCACCCAGAGTGTTCATGAAATCACTTCCCTTGTTTGTGGGTGACCTCCCTAAGAGAAAAGTGAACTTAACAGGTGCGATTTGGTTCCCTTGAAATACATTCTGTTTTGTAGTCATTACTCCTGTGTGAAATTCGGGTGTTCATCCTTTCTTAGCCATTTCCAGTGGTTGGGCAGCAACATTTCTTGCTTGCTCTCTTATTGTGTGTCAGCAGGGTCTTGGGTTCATTTACAGACACTTAATGGTGTTTCTGTTATATTAGACTTCAGGTCTTTTTTGGCGTTTTCCATTCTCTCTCTTTTAGCTCCAAGATGACTCTTGTTTTTTAGAAAGTGGAAGAGTTCTCACCTCTCACCCACATGTCACCATTACCTCAAGCAAATACATAGATTTTTTAAAATAATTCTTTCTTTTTTTCTTTCTTTCTTTCTTTCTTTTTTTTTTTTTTTAACTAGGTAAAATCCCTTCCTAAACACAGAGACATTCAGTACTATTCTTCCCACATTTTCAAAACAGGACTTTGCAAATTTATTATCTGTCCTGCTAAAAGTCTTTCTTCCATGTTTCATGTATTCATTGTTAAAGCTGACCGTTTTGAGAGCTCTTGGACAGGACTCTTCTTAGCTACACATTTCTTTTTGTCCTAATTTTAGCTTCTGGGGCTCAGGCTAGGATAATGACAGTGTTATCTCAGAAATGTTTGAAGTCTTTCTTCCTAAGTTCCTTCTAGACCCACCCACTCTGTGCTCTTCCAGGGTCTAGGATCACATCTGCACGCCCTGGCTCTCAGGTTCCCGTCATTGTCACATTGCTCATGAATCTCTTGGTTCACAGTTGATCCACAGGAGTGGTGTTCCTGCTTGATTCCTAACATTTGAGTCCTGGGGGTCAGGCTTAGGGTGCAGAAGTGTGCTCCTGTGAAAACACAAGGAATGAGGCTATCATAGAATTTCCTTTGCTTTCCAGGTCATTGAGGTTCTACTTTTTATATTTCCACCTTGCTTTTTGAGTGGTATAATTTGGTAGGGGCCAGGGAACACTAAACAAGGAACCAAATGACTGTTTTCTTGACATAAAGCAGCCATAAACTTGCTATGTGACACAGGACAAAGCTTGGCCTCAAGGGACCTTTTCTCCCTCCATCTTCACCCCCCCTCTCCACAGGATAAAGGAGTTTGGCAAGATTACGTCCCCTCACCAATCCTAAAACTTTAAAAATGAAGCCTGAAGACGATCTCTTGTATTAAGGATCCAGGGCAACATCGGTTCCAGTGTTAGCCCATGTTGAGTGGCCTTATTACTGGAGTTTTGGGGTTCTAAAATTCTGTACGTCTTACTTTTGTTGTTCTCAGTAGGCAAAAAATTTAATCAAGGAGAGTAGTGCAAAAAAAGAGCTAGCATTGATGGAATAATTTTCACAAAACACAAGATAGTACCTTAGGGCACGTTTGTATTCCCTTCTCAGAAATTTTTGACACCAGGCACGTTTCAAATTGAGAAATGATATGATCCTTGGGGAGCTTCAAAACCAAACATTTCTGAGGCAGCACTGACATTCACACAAGGTGAGATGAGACTAATAACATCGATATTTCGGAGGCAAAACGTGAATGTCCATATAAAGTGAGATAAAGACTATTATTGGTTAAGATCAGGTTGTCATCCACGTTTATAAAAAAAAATTTATTTAAAAAAATTGTGGCATTGGTAGTAGAAATCAATACTGGTCTTACTTACTGGTTTTGTTTTTATCAGAACAGAAGATGGGAAATTTGGTAGGACATGTATCCACTTGATTTTATGAGATTCAACCAAAGTCTTCAAAAGAAGTACATACGGATGACACCCACTGAATTGAATTGACTACATTTGTGCTTCTATTATATACTAAACAAATTCTTTTATTCAGTAGGTATGTACTGAAGTTATACTGGGTGCCAATTCCTGAACTGGAAAATGGGGATATAAGAAGGAATGTGTTAGTTAAGCATCAACTCTTGATTTCAGCTCAGATCATGATCTCAGGTTTGTGAGATCCAGCTCTGCAGTGGGTTCTATGCTCAGTGTGGAGCCTGCTTAAAGGTTCTTTCTCTCTCATTCACTCTGTCCCTCTGCATGCATGTGTGTGTGCTCTCTCTCTCTCAAAAAAAAAAAAAAAAGAAAAGAAAGGATATATTATTTATTTATAACTGTTCTTATTGAACCCACAAGTCAAGAAAGGAAGAGAGGCATTATGCAAACATTTGCAAGTTATCAGGAAGACTTAGTCCAGTCTTATGGTTCGAAGAATTCCCTTCAAACAGGTATTTAGACTAAAACCTGAAGGATGAGGTGGCACCAGCCAAATGCGGAGGGTGGGGGAGAAACAACCTTCCAGGAAGTGGCCGTATGTGATGGCACAGGTGGGAGAAACCCATTCAGTGAGCCCCCCAAATCTAGTAAGTTTGGAGCAAAGAGGAAGATGAAGGGTAGCTAGAGAGGTGAGTTAGGGGTCAGATTGTAGAGGACCATGTAAACCAGCTTAAGAGTTCAGAACCATCGGTTACTATGTCAAATCTTGTCTGTAAACAACCTGTTCTTTGAGCCATGGACCATATTCTATTCTTTGTATTCTAGAGCTCATCATAATGTTTGGCGTGTGGTTAAATATATATTTATGAAAGGAAGCAGGGGACAGGAATGAATTTAAGAATGAATGACTAAATATAAGCATGAGAGAAAACCAGAGCATGAGACATGGTGTTCATCATTTTTAAGAATGGGGAGATGGTTTCTCTGCTAAGGGTTCAGAATCTGGGTTTTTAAATAAAGCTAGAACATATTCTATGACTTCAGGCAAGGAGTTTTGTCCTCAAAACCCTCCAAAATGTGATAGTTCATCTATCATCTCTAGCTCTGAAATTCAATAAATCTATAAAAAGAACTTCGAAATGAGTGTGGGGCAGATTTCTATCGTTCAGAACACAATTGGCTGCAAATTGCAGTGTGCTTCTTGTGGATCCCACATCACGAGGAGAGAATCATGGGAAGTGTCTGTTTTCAGGAAGGTATATGGCCACATACATCATCCAAACTTTTTGAATCATCTTTGATTGAATATTCATCCTACTCCTAACAATATAGTTGGAAGAGCTGTTTTTCCTCAAATTTATATTCAGTAACGCCCTCGACATTTCTCAAATTGCTAGTGTCAGTTAGGACAAGAACAAAACAAGAATGTTAAAAATACATT
Source organism: Neogale vison (assembly GCF_020171115.1). Lineage (NCBI taxonomy): Eukaryota > Metazoa > Chordata > Mammalia > Carnivora > Mustelidae > Neogale > Neogale vison. The sequence goes on along the minus strand of NC_058091.1, from coordinate 68,267,479 downwards.
GTGTATCTATGCCATGGCCGCAAAAACTGAATACCAACTTGCCAGCGAAGGCTTTCTTTTCCGGGAACATAATTTGCATGTGGGGCTTCATTTAAATACTTTGAAAATGTGTCCAAGGAAATAGAGCAGTTGAAGGGATTATCAGAAACTGGTTGTGTTTCATTCTAAATCACACTTGTTTCCAAGACACTCTTGGTAAAACTAGAAGAGGATCAAGAGAGGGTGTTTGGAGCCTAGTCTCAGTCCTCAAACACACAGGACATTTTTTCTTATTGTCTGGTTTGGTCTATGGCGACTTCACCTATTTTCCTTTTTTGTTCCTCCACAATGTGCAGATTAAACATCTATTATTTGGCTTAAAACTTTGAAGAACTTTTGTGGCTGTCTATGTGTAAGACATTTTAGTATTTAGTATATATCATAGCTTGGCTTACAGAAAACAAGCTTGGGAGCTTATAGAACCAGTGGGCTTGATCGTATTTTTTTTTTTTTGAACTGGGCTTCTACATGGGAGATGCAAGAGTAGAAGCCAGATAGGTATCATATAGGGGTAGACTAATATCAGTATTTTGGTTTTTACAATAGAGTTGAAATAGCTGCTGAAATGAGATGGAGAAATTGTAAGGTCTTAACTCAAGTTGCATGACCTTGGGGAGTTCGCTGAAATGAGATGGAGAAGTTGTAAGGTCTTAACTCAAGTTGCATGACCTTGGGGAGTTCACTCAATCTCACTGGGCCTCATTGTCCTGTCCTGTATGATGAATGAGATCATAGGAAACCCAGGGTGTCTCAGTTCCAAGACTCTAACATCTTCTACAATCTCATGGAGACAAGTTGCTTTGTGTACAAAAGTTTGAAAATTGTGCACTTTGGGTCTGAGCTAAAATATCATAGAGATTCAAGCCTATTCTAATAAAAAAATTTATATCTTTTATTTAAGTAAAGACTGTTGATTTCTGGCAAAAGAAGTCCAACAGCTTCTAAATCATGAATTGTCTTACTTCTCGCTTTGGGAGAAGCTTCGTTGACTAGCCCCAGTGAGTGTGCTTTAAATCTCAGACGCCAAATGTGAAGAATCACTCTAATTACAAAGATATTTGACTGTTTTCTTTCACATACACATACACACATACTATATATGTGTGTGTGTGTGTGTGTGTATCTGTGCAATTATATTTACATATTAGGATTTGGTTCATTATTTGAAACATTTTTACTACCAAGAGCTTACATCTACTTTATGGATTAAAGAATAATGCTTTCCAAGTAGTAGCATACAGGACAACGCTTTTAGTTTATAAGAAATGAAACAGAGTAGGGTAACTGGGCGGTGGGCATTAAGGAGAGCATGCGACGTGATGAGCGCTGGGTGTTATACATAACTGATGAATCCTTGAACACTACATCTGAAACTAAAGAGGTACTACATGTTGGCTAATTGAAATTAAAAAAAAAAGATGAAACAGAGAAATTGTTGCAATCTGGGGTTTCTAGGAAATTTCCTCCAATAAGTCAGCCTTAGTGACAGTAAACTGCTGTCTGTGTTAACAATTCACCTAAAGCATATTGTCCAAGTCTGCTGGACTCAACTCAAGAAGAGAGGTTTTAACCTATCATGAAATGATAGTAGCGATGCATGATCTTTCTGATCTTGTTTGTCTGCCCTATAACTACCTTTAAAGTAGTATGGCATTCTTAGCACTCTACTGCTTACAATAGATACCTACATTCTTCTTCTATAAAATGAGAGGAAGATGGGACTCAGCCTACAAAAAGAAGAGGCCATAAGAACAATATCTCAAAAGTATTCTTAGCTCTCACAGGAAGGCAATTCATGAGTATAATTTTTTTTTTATTTTAAAATTTAGTCCCCGCTGATGACCAAAAAAGTTGAATGTGGCTGACCATAAAATATGTAAGTGCCATGAAACAGAAAATCGTTAATGCCAGAATAAGAAGATCTGATCAATAAGGGAGAGACGAGCAGGAGATTTTTGTTTGCTTTTTGTCTGTTTATTTTTTAAAGAACTGAAACTCAAACACTGAATCATGACCCCAAGGAATTTCTACGTCTTGACAAAATTGGCTTCGTGGTGGGAAAGGGCCGTTCAGTGGAATCGCTATGGGATGTGCAAGGCCCTTACTTGGAGGTTACTGAGCCTGGCAAGTAATGATGATCAGCAGTTACCCTCTGACAGCTATTTTGTGGTTTAAGGAAGACGGCTTGTGGTCACAGTCCAACCCCTGCTGGACAGGTATCCACATCATAAGAAACCACCACTAAATTTGGCACTACAGCCAACTATTATTGGCAGCGGAGAGAGAAGGCCTGAATCAGCATTCTGCCTGAGAAACCCTGACCATCGAACCTGGTCAACCCAGGCCAGATCATGCTCTGCAGGGGACATGGGAGCATGGAAGGGATCATGGCCTGAGAGCATTTGACAGTCTATGGATACAGTGATCATTCCGATATCCAGGCTTTTCCATCCAGCACATTTTTATGCCCTTAATTTGTAAAGAAAATGAAATCCCCTCCGCCCCCCTGTATATTGGGTATGATCTTTTATCAGCCAATGGAAAAATATAAACCCATAGTCCAGGCACTCTCTTTACTAGGTAACAGTGTATCTAAGCCTTCCAAGTTGTTTTAAACACAGTCACTGTGCTAAGAAAGCTCACACTTTCACAGAATGGTAAAGCGATGAAGAGAAGCAAAGAAATGCATGCCCGAAGGTCATTCAGCAGTGAAAGCTGGTCTTTCAGTGAGCTGGCGGCGTCCTGGGCCATTCAGTACCGCCCACCTCCAGGGCAACAGAGGACCTGTGGTGCTTCTATCCAGATGGTGCCATTCTCTAAGCCTTATTTTCCTGAAACTTGATGTCCTCATAGGCCCCGGTATCTACTGCAAAGAAGTATAAACGGCTTATTCTTCCAGTAGGCGCTCACTTTGTTTCCTTCACTTTTCCATATCTGGTTATTTTTATTCAACACACAGTAAAATACATCCCTAAATGGAGAGAGCATACTAATGGATCAAAGGTGTTCCAAGGGCATTGCCACCAATATGTCAACAGTAGAATTTACCTGGCCCATGGGGCCCAACAGTCATTAAACAGGGTAGCAGTCTGGGGCGCCAATGAGCTCCGCAATATTATAGCTAACGTTGACCCCAGTACGGTGGGTGCACCTCCTGCTGGTCAATAAATGAGGTAAATTTAATGGCAGCCTTTGAGGTGAACCAATGTTTTATTCCTTGGCCAAGGCTGGAAACTGTGGCTGGCCGTCAGGAGTTGAGGGTGATATTTAGGAGCGTGGAGAGGCAGGCAGAATGCTCGTAAAGAGCTTGGAAAATGCTTATAAACGTGGTTGAGAAGAGACAAGGCATTGGAAACAAAAGCAGATTTTCCAAACCAAATCTCTGAGATGCAATTTATTTTTTTATTTTATTATTATTATTTTTTTTTCTGCAGACAAGCTCTGGTTGAACTGTGTGGTACAACTCCTAACAGCCTTTTGCCAGAAGGAGTCAAGTAAACATGGCAAAGAAATGTTTTTTTCCTTTAGGGGAATATTGACTTTTCTCTTTTCCTGTGACTGTTTTTTTTTTTTTTTTTTCCCCCTTACCCTACCTGGAAACCGTTATAGTTGCTATAATCATATCAAACTAAATACACGGAGATGAATTAGCCTTGAAAGTACTTAGCATTAACACATGGTAGAGTCAATGTAGTCTACATAATTTAGAATAATTAAACTTTTGTGAGATTTCCCATTTTCCTTTACCCTGTGTTTGCTTAATTTCTTTGGGTAGTCATAACTTTTGGCACTTCAATTTAAAATGTTGTACTTGCTTTTTACAGTAAATCAAAGACAATTTTTTACTAAATTTCAAAGTGAAAGGAACAGGATATAATTGTGAGCAAAAAGAGGGGGGCTGATGTGATCAGGGAAATAGAATGGAATTGCTACCTTAAATGGAGATTATCATGATTGAAGATCAATCATGATAGAATCAATCAAATAGATCAGTCAAATGGAATTTGATTTCTAAAGACTCACAATTCTTAGAATCGATTTAACTGTCATTTAAGAACAAAAAAATCATCTTAATTTTTTCACATTAACTGGCTTTTGAATTTCAGAATTTTCTCTGTACATGATTTTTAAATTGGAGGAAAGGCCCAGTAAACTTTCAATGCTTTCTTATTATCTCAGTGTATATTTAGGAAACATCAGGATATACGTTAATCTAGTATTTCTGGTAATTTAAATTGGTCATGTGCTAAGCAAACACTTCCAATCAATACCTGAATAATTCCTATACAATCAATCTTATTTCCTCACAATAATGAAAGTAGAAGTCCTTGTTATTTTGTAAATCCTTCAACTTGAAGTGGGCTGGCCCTTATATAGTGTTTATGTCAATAAAGTACCTGACTAATGCGGCTTTTTTTTTTTTTTAAATCAGCATGCTCAGCTATGCCTCTAAAAAGCAGTGGACTAAAAAGTGTAATGTCACAACAATGAGTGTTGGTTTACTTTTTTCCTGGTCTAGAGCAGTCTGAGCCTTATTTTCAAGGGCCACATGGTGAAGGCTCATGTAACAGTCATAGACACCACCAGGGGGTGCCAAAGGACAGCACCTGTTTGCATAATACCCTGAAGGACACTGCAAAGAGTGAAAGAAAATCACCCCCAAGTGAGAAAACTTGTGGTTGGATCCACCTTGGGCAATGGTGGAGTAACTTCTTATGATAATGGGTCACTAGAAATGGACAGGGCCATTCCAATCATCAGGTCAACCTCCTTACTTTATGACGGAGTCTACCGAGATCTGTAGAGAGCAAAGGTCTAAAACCCTGACTGTGGGCCGTGGCAGAACAGGGCCTAGAGCGGAGGTCTCCAGATTTTTCCTTTACAGATTCTTCCGCTCCGCCATGCTATCTCCTCATAGTGAGAATACCGCAAGGGCAGTTCACACATTGCATTGACCAGCCCCATTGTCCTTTTCAACACGGGTGAATGGAAAATCATCTCCTCCCCTGAACCTTCAGGTTCTAATGAATAGTTACTAAGAATTTTCCCTTTGTACCCCTTCCCCAGAGAGTCTTATGGAAGAGAATAGGATTCACTCGGAGGACTTTGCGTTCTATTTAGGGAAACCACATTCCTCTCGGAGTGTGTTCTAATTCTTTCCTCGCTTTTTATCTCTACTTTTCCAGCGAGCACCAGCTGCAGAATCTTTCTTATTTCTATAGTCAGGACCCTGTTGGCCTCTTGTCAAAACTAACACAATCTCTCACGCCAAAAAATACATTAGGAGCTTATATCTTAAAATATATTAAAATGTCTGTGTTACAATGCATGCTAAAAACTCATTTTCAACCAATCCAGATCCGAAGGTTTTTACATAGGTAAAAACCCATGTTCTTGCTTTGTAAGAGTCCCTCTGCTTTCTTCATCAACAACTGAGGTCAGGCCTATGTTGTGGGTGTAGGAGAAGCCCACTGCACCACATAAATTAGAATTAGAATCATAACTGAAACCTTTTAGAGCACCTATTGATTTTAGTATGTCCGGTCTGTAGAGGCGACTTCAGCGTCTACTTCCTCCTGATTTGACAGCTGCCTTGCTATGGCCAGAGCTTGGACTAATGAGGTTACAGCTGTCAGGGTTAATCAACAGATCCAAATACGAGAAAGGAATGGGTAGCTGGTTTCAGTTAATTTGTGCAAATGTACAGATTGGGTGGGCAATATTTACACTGGTGACTCAAAACAAACTTTCAGGAATTGAGCCAAGCATGATCTCACCAGTTCTCAGCTCTACCCTGGGGAGATAAGACACAAATTACAGAAACAGGAGATGGAATACAAAAAAGTTCATAGCTCCAAACTCCCCCACGAAAAGCCCATCTACATCCAGCATGTCTTCCTCTTACGCGAGTATCTGATTCAATTTCCAATACTCAAGTCTGGTCATCCCTGAAAAAGTTCTCGAACTGCCCCGATGATTCAGCTTGGGATCTGTGAGTCTTTTACCCTTGCCCTGGGACTTTATGTAAGAGTGCCCCTCCCCCGGTCCTGCTCTGGTGAGAGCATCCAAAGGGAGCGCCACAATTGCTGCACACCCATTTTGTTATGAAAACATGAAAACATCATTCTATTAATATAAATACAGACTGCATCTGCCAGGGCTAACTAGAACAGGTGCAAAGTCTTTAGATGCTTGCTGGGACTGAGAAATGAAAAGAGTGGACAAACAGTTTTCTGTGGTGGCACTGCTGGTGTCAATGTAACATTCATCTCTGTTGCATTCCTTGATGTTCATGGAAGGTAGCCCGGGGAAACTCAACACCACTGGCTTGCAAGGGAGAGAGGCAGGAAGGAGGAAGAGCAAGACAGCGACGACATGGTCTCTAGGATTCTGTTTATGCAAATAACTCTCCTCTTGATCTGGGGCTTGCATGGGTTATGTATAGAGTGCATTCTGTCGGATCTTCTCCTGCTGCGAGGTACGGGGTGCTGCCAACATAAATATTCCACTTGTTCTGAATTTAGAAAACAGCTTACGGTCTCCTGATGTGTCTGTTCTTCCTCTTTTTTTTTTTTTTTTTTTTTTTTAATCTTATCCATGTGACTGCCACTGTGTTGCCCGTGGTTTCAAATTCACTTTGTAGTTTTCCAGGCAAGAGAAAGTCATTGCCTGAAAGGCACATCTGGGTTCCCGACCCTATCAAGAGAGTTATCTCGAGATTTCACTTTGTTTTATGGAGCGGAAGCGGGAAACACAGGTGCCCATTATGCCGCAGTCTTAATAAATAAACAAGAAATACCCTGTGTGATCGTTGTGGATCTTTGGGGGATTTTACACTTTGGGGGAGCCCATGCTCAGAAGTGGGTTCCCAAGGATAGGAGTGTGTCACATGCACACACATACTTCTACACGCATACATCTTTGGTAGTTTGAGATGGATTGTCGTGATCCCAGTCTCTCCCATAGTGGTGGGTAGAATTCTAAAATGATTCCCAGGATTCCTGTGTCCTGTGGCACACATCCTGGTGAATCTGTCCCTGGGTATGGGTAAGACCTGTGGATATGATGGGGTATCGTCCCTGAGATTACCTTGTGTTATGTATGGCAGAGGAGGAGGCATTTTGAAGATGTCATTAAGGTCCCTAATGAGTTGACCTTGAGTTAATTAAAAGAGAGATTATTTGGAGTGGTCTGAGCTAATTAAGCAAGCCCTTTTAAAGAAAACCTAAAGCCCTCCCTGAGGTCAGAGAGATTCTCTGTGAAAGAAAATTCTCTGTGAGAGAGATTCTCTTTGAAATCAGGTGCCATGCTAGGAGAGGGCACCTGAGAAGTCTGCATGGCAAGAAGGCCAGGGCCCTCCTGGGGCTGGGACAGACAGACCTCCAGCTGACAGCCAAAAAGAAAGCTGGGACTCGGTCCTATAGCAGCAAGGCACTGAGTTGAGTCACAGCCATGGGCGTTCAGAAGAGAACCCGGAGCCCTCTTCGGACTCACAGCCCTGTTTGACACCTTGACTTCAGTCTGTTGAGACCTTGATCAGGGAACCCAGTTAGGCTGTGAAATGATAAAGGAGTGTCACTTCATGCTACTAAGTTTATGGTCATTTGTTACGAAGTTTGTGGTCCTTTGTTACACAGCCATAGAAAATGAATACACCTTTGTTCTGTACAAATGGTATCTAGATTTTGAACATCAACAGAACTGGTATTGCTAAGAGAAATGTGTAGCCACACTGTAGATGCCACAAATTACCTGTTAGAAGGAACTTCAAATTATAAATGGTGGCAGTGGTTGTTACATTCTTCTTGTCAAACATCTCATTTTCTTCTCTGCCTTAGGGTTAGTAGCCACTCTTTCATTTCTCAAAAGGGATTGAAGTTTGTTTGAATTCTGATTTAAGGCTTCAAAGCACAGCATCATAATCAACATGTGTCATATTTTTGTTATAAGATTTATTAATTATTCACGAGGTTCCTAGCTTTTTCTCTGGACTACCTTCTTTGTTACCAGCCTAACATTTGGCCTTTATAATGAGCAACCCAGAAGGAGAAAGGAGAAGATGACAGCTGGTACAAATGCCAGGGTTGGGCTTTTGTTTTGGGGAATTTGTCAGATAGAGACTATGAAAGTAGGGATCCCATGTCCCTGGTCTGAGTATTGTTGTCCAGCCTGCATGTGGTATTAAGAAATCTTTCAAAATAAACTACATTAAACATAGACATAGATGTGAGACAAAAGTGGGATTTTATTTTATTTTATTTTTTTTTTTTTTTAAGATTTTGAAAAGAGAGAGAGAGAACACAAGCAGAGAGCCACTGAGCAGAGAGCCTGATGTAGGGCTCCATCCTAGGACCCTGAGATCATGACCTGAGCTGAAGGCAGACTCTTAGCCACTGAGCCACCCAGGTACCCCAAAAGTGGGATTTTAAAGAGACACACTTTGCTGTACAGGTCCCCTCAATGTTATTAAAAATTGAAATAAATGACTGAGGGTTTTTGTTTTTAGAAATGACTTTTGTAAACTGGACTCTGTTCTTTGAATTATGTAACCCTCAAAGACTGGACCACAGGGAAGCAAAGACTTGTAAACCTAAACTGGGCACAAAATCTTAGGTGTTTATGATGGTCCTGGCACTGAGTCCTTAAGGCCACTGTGATGTCTGAGATGAAGTTCTTGTCATAGTGCTTCCCGTATCATGGGAGGTCTCCCCAGGAAGTCCATCTTCACCTGTGGATAAAGTCAGCAGAAGAAGGGCTAAATCAGACACACCCCATGAGCATCTGTGGAGGCTTCTCCAGCCACGCAGTGGACAGGATGCTCACGCATGCCCAACCTGTACTCCTGAACAGAAGTGAAATGATGTTTTCAGCCTTGATTTCATCTCACAAATTATAAGCTCAGTTTAATTGCTAAGGAAAGAGGATAAGACGTGGTTTATATTGGAAGTTATTATTATTATTATTTTTTAAAAGGAACCCCAACACACAAAGCCTGGGTAGTGACATGTGAAAAGGGAAAGCTGTTTGTTCTTTTTAGAACAAGCATTAGCAAACTACAGCCTGTGTGGCAAACCCAGCTGGTCCCTTGTTTTTGTAAATAAAGTTTTATTGCAACATTACCATGTTCATTTGGTAACATGGTGCTGACGGCTGTCTTCAAGCTACAACGGGAGAGGTGAGTAGTTGAAATGGAGACTGTCTGACAAAGATTAAAATATTTCCACCTGCTCCTCTGTTTGCTAACCCCTATTTTAGAAAACCTTTCACTTGTATATTGTTATCATGGAAAGCCATGGAAAGTATCTCAGCAGCAACAAAGTTTGGTCATTTGGAAAGATTTAGGGGAAGAACACATTTAAATGGGTCCTTTTGGAAATTGTCCAGCTCTAAAAAGAATAATTAACAGTAAATGTGCTTTTATCCCAACTAAGTGTTATGCAAGCATTACCCTATTTCATCCCATAATAACTTTATCAGGTACTATTACTCCTATTTTACAGATTAAAAAAACCCTGAAGCTGTGTTGGGACAAGGAACTGGCAAAAAACTGCTCCCTGTTGCATCTGGAATTCAAAATCATGTCTATCTGAATCTGGAGTCCAGAACCTAAATATCACACCGTGATATTATGTATCATAATGTACTGAGATGGTAAATACTGGTACCCTCCACACAAGGCAACCCCACCTCCCCCCACAAAGAGGAAAAACTTTCTTTTTTGGGGACAAATGCTTATTTCGGGATTGAAAACATAAAGTATAAAAACTAGTGTAGAATAAAAAGAACAGATTAAGTTCACTCACTAAAGATGAACTTACCAATAAAATAAGCTTGTCCTATGTTTTGCCTGAAACTTTTTATTTCTTGTCTTTGATGAACAAGAGCTGTCATTGATCCAACAAATATTTACTCAGTATTGACTTTGGCAAGGTGCCCCACAACCACAGAAGACCACCCTTTCCTCTTGAAAGGAGGGATGTTAATTCACATCAACTTTCCTTTTCACCCTCAGGACAAGCGGAAGATGACGGTTGCCAGACTGACCCATTTCTTAGGTAAGAGCTCCCGGATACAAAGAGGTAGATTTCCGAGGCTAATTGAGTAAGATGCACATGGCAAGGAACCTGCGGCCTAACTTAGGGTGTCAGTGAGAAGCCCTCGGTAAATGCTAGTAAATGAGATTGCATAGGATTGGTTTGCCTGTGAATAAAAGAAGGCTTTCATTTACTAAGTTTTGGAAAAAGTCTCTGAAGGCCATGAAAACTGGGGATTAGGGAACATCAATTATATTTTTTTTTTTTTTCATTACAAGTTTGCAATCGCTTCCTGAAAATGTGTTCGGAGCAGTCATTCTCCATTATGGGGGATTTTGCCTCTCATGGAATATTGGAACCCGTCCGCAGCCTTTGTCCCAATGCTAGGGGATGGCTCTATGGGCATCTAGTAGGTAGAGGTCAAGGATCCTGCTCAGCATCCTACAATGTGCAAAGGACAGCCCATGCTGAAGAATCATCTGAACCCAAATGGTGATAGCACAGAGGTTGTGAAACTCTGGCTTAGGGGTTTTACTAGTGTTGGAGGGCGGTGAAACACTTAGGCAGTGTCGTTAACAGGTGGAAGGAGAGACCAAGTCTAACTTGCTCAAGAAGAAGCTTGTGTCATAGCGGAATCTTGCTAGTCCCTACTTCTACAGCTGCTACTGACTTATTTGTGGGCATAGGATGCTTTTTCAGGTCCAGGTATTAAAAAAATTACTTTTTAATACCCTGGAATGTATCATTGGAAAGGAAAGCAGCTTCCCAGGGCTGCCATAATGATGTCTTACAGATGGAGGGACACAGAAACGTATTGTCTCACGGTTCTGGAAGCTGGAAGTCCAAGACCCTGGTGGCAGCAGGCTTGCTTCTTGCTAAGGTATGTGAGCGAGAAGCTGCTCCATGTCTCTCTCCTAGCTTCTGGTCCTCTGCTGGCAATCTTTGGCCTCTGCCGTATCATGCCAACTTCTCCGTGTGTGTCCAGTTTCCCCTTTTCATAAGGCACCAGTCATGCTGGGTTTGAGCCCATCCTAATGATCTCATTTTCATATGATTACTTCTGTACCATCTCTACCTCCAAATAAAGTCACATTCCAAGGCATTGGGGGTTAGGGTTCTGACGTATCTTTTTGGGGAAGGGGGAGGGGACATAATTCCATCCCTCCAGCGCCTCACGCCAATACTATTTTAGAAACAGCCAACCCCGTCGTTCCGCATTTACACAACTAACTAGGTGCCCACTTCTCTTCTGAGACTCTACAAAGCAGTATTCTGGAGATACTCTGCGGGAAAGATGTAAATGAACTTTCCTTGGATGAAATTAATATGAAAAGGATTTGGCTTTCAGTTCACTCATGACAATTTTCTCTGTCACAATGAGTCATCGTAAAAATGCCTTGCAAGCCCAAAACAATGCAGAGCACCTAAGCAAAAGGGAAGATAAGTTTGCTCGCAGAAAGCCACATTTGTCCGGACAGGGAACATGAGCAACTTAATTTCTGCGGAAAGGGAGACTGAACTGGGTGGACTTGCTTCCATGACCGCCGGTTCGCTTTTCTAAATGGTCTCCCTGCAGCTTGCGGTCACCTTTGGTGGTCGGGCAGCCGCTTAAACAAAAGGCCCCAATGTGCTCGCTGCAATCCTGCCACCCTAAAGTGACCAGCTGAAATTACCTGTGACCTTTCCCAGGAGTCTGAGCAGAAAACTCTTCCCGAAAGAGGGAGCGATAAAGAAATCTGGACTTCATTCTTTCATGGGTTTGCTCATAGGAATGTTTATTGGCGAGACACTAAGAATAAACCCAGTTATTGAAGAGGGAGCTGGGAAGTTGACAAGCATGGCTAAACCCAGCAGAGAAATTTGATGAGGAAATTAGATGCTGTGTAGATGGTGTGTAGTGATTAGTCTTCTGAAAGCCAGGATTATTATATAAGTGGGGGGGAGGGCAGCTTATTGTGTCCGACAGATTCCATTTATACAGGTATTCTTCCAGCTAATTAGACCCATAATGCTGCACTTGTTTATAAATTTCTAGCACACTCTTTTCCGTGGAGTCTTTTAATGAGAGGAAACACCAAAGCAGCAGTATTTTCCCTTCCAAACTGGTTCTTGGCAAAAGGAAATAAAAAAAAAAACAAAACAAAAAAAACCAAAAAACCCAGCTAAAACCTATCCTATAACAGGTTTTTGCAGACTTTATATATTCATGACTATGTAGATGTGTGTGCACCCACAGCAGCGAAGAAGACCGGCTGTGTGAGGTAGAGCCCTGCAGTCCCAATAAAGGAGAGGAAAAGAGATGCACCAAAACGCTCTCAAAATGAGCATTGACACATCTCAGTGCCTTGTATCCCGGCCGTCCCAAAGAGCTCCTCTTCGCAACCTCCAATTCTCAAATAATTGTTCATCCTGAAAGGCTTTTCTAAGATTGCTTTTGTTCAGTTGATCAGAGGAGAATAACACGTAGTGGGCTTACCTAGCACAGCACCTGGCATAGAGTAAGTGCTCAAGAAAGTGAATGACTTCCTGCCTCGTTTTAATTCCCGTCCGTCCCTTCTCTGCACCCCCGGCTACATCTCCTATAGTCACCCACTGAAGGCGAAGATGCCATGTGTTGGGCAAAATTGGAACCAAAGCACGAATCTTGGCTGTGCACGTGATGTGACCCTCTGAGGGCCCTTCGCTTGGTGGGCTCTGCCTGGTTGCCTGTCTCCCAAGCAGCTGCAGATGAAACAGCTTGTTCAAACCGAGGCAGACATTTTCCATGTGGATTCCTTCGCAGCCATCACAACCCTTTGGTGGGGAAAAACTCAATCTTAGCAAGACAAAATCTCAAGCGAATTCAGACATGGTCCAGGTTTCTGATAGCACCAACCAGTTTTCTGCCTGAAGTTATCAGAAGCGACATGCCCAACATCCAGCACAAAACTAACCAAACTACATCTTGGGAAATCTCTGACAACCACGTCCTCCTTGAGTTTGTTTCTTTGTTTCTTTGTTTAAATCATGCATGGCATCTGGACTTGTAGCCATTGCTTTAAGTGAAGTCTTTGCTTTTGTAGGTTGTTCCTTGTTTAAACAATATATCCACCAGGTCACTAATCATTACCTCTTCTCAAAAGAGAAGAGGTATAGGTTAGTAATGTATTAATTTCTGGAGCTTAATTAGCTAACAAGGATAATTCATAATGAATCAATTCTTGTCATACAAAAGGCATGCAGTGGAGACTTCTTCAAGTTCCTGTGCGTTGAAATTGCACACCCTGGCACGGATACCTTCACTGGGTGATAGACATCATCAACATTATAAGTGGATAAATTCATTTTCCTCTTCTAAGTACAACCCCATATTGTGCACTGATGCTCAACTGATGCATTGAGAAATGGAGAATAAACAAAAACCCCAATAAATTATTCACTACTGATAATGTGTTATTTAAACAAAGTTAGCTTTTCAAAAGGTAGACTATCCCTGATGGACACTCTACACATTTTATAAATTCGGGGCACTTGGAAGAATAATAGCACTTAAATCGCACACATTGCAAAGAACTTCACAGTTCTGTAGATATCTTTCCTCACTTATTCCATACAACAAACTGTTAAATGGGCAAGAAGTATTTTTAGACCCATTTTAGGGATTAGAAAACCAAAGCCCAGAGAGCATAAGCAATTTCCCCAAGATCTCACAGTTGGTGAATGAATGCAGATTCAAACCCAGGCAGCTTGGCTCCAAATCTGGAGCTCTTAAACACCATATTACCTCTTAATGGAAAAAAGAGAGAGAGAGAGAGAGAGAGCACTCATGGTGGAAGGAAGTTCTCAAAAAGGGAAACCATTTCAAGTCAACTGTGTAAGCTTTCACTTTAAACAACTAGAAAAAGAAGAGTATAAGAACCCTAAGAAGAAGAAAATAATTAAAAGATCAGAAAGCAATGAAATAATTGGAAACAGAAAACAATAAAGAGAACCAGTAGATTAGCTTAGACACAAAACTGGACAAAAGAGAGTCGGGGTCTATTTTTTGCCTTACATTACAATAATCGATCATAGTTTTTGATTCATAAGTTAGAATATTTATTTTTAGGATCTTAGTATAAACTAGCCCTTATACTGAATCTTCATATCTCATTACTGTATTTATAAACTACCTAGTAGTTTATATTATAAGACCAAGAGTGTTTCTTTTATAGCCCATCAATTTCACACTTAAATAAAAAGCATGTGTTTTGAATGTGTATTAATGTTTTGTGAACACCCATTCTTATTTCACAGTGGTTTCACATATTGTGGAATTAATTGTTTTAGGCATAAAAATCATCAGCTTTTTCTGAAGTGAACATCTTGCCTCACAAAAGATATGGAAGGAGAACAGTGCCATTGAATTAGTCACGAATGCTTGCTCTGTTTTTCTTGCAAACTCTGCCAAACCAAAAGTGTTTCAGGGGTTTATTTTACCTTTCAATGGAAGGACCAATTCCTTGGAGGGAAATTATATTTTGCACATTACAGTTAAAAATTATGTTTATTTTATTTTATTTTTGCAGTGGAGGTATTGTGACAAAACCATTTTCTCTTTGCAGCCTCTATTTGCCAAGATAGCCTTGAAAAGTTTGCTCATTTTCCTTTCTGAGGACTCTGTTATTTCAAGTATGTTTTTTCTATTTTTTTTTTTTGCCAGCTGTGCAAATTTTTATAAAACAGCTTCAATATGAATCTTTTATGATTGTTCTTCAGTCATCTGAGTTATACTAAGCACGAAAGGCATAAGAGATGCCCACTTTGGATACTGGCTAAGAGAGAAAGCAGCATGCAATGCACACAAAGGAAATTCAATCCTCTAACAGCTAATTAAAAAAGCATTACTTTCCACCAGGGCTGACCTCCAGCCATATAAAGGATAAAGATGGCTGTCTGTCAATCATGTTTACCTAACAAATTCTGGCACGGGATCATGATGAATGGACAGATCTAAAAAGGGATGATATTGCTCAGAACTCCTAGGTACTCTTAATACCACCTTTAAAGAGACAGAAGACCTCATCAGTAATTTGAAACCCCTGCCTCAGTGCTAGGGATACACTAGGGCTAAATTTGCCAAGGACGTCAGATACTAGACACAAGAAGGCAAGAGAAACACATTTTCACATCTGCAAAGATTTTGATGTAAGTGTATTTAAGATATCATAATGAGTTCAAGTACCTTAATGTGTTTTTTTAAAACTTTTTTTAAAATCACTTGAGGATATACCAGAGAACTAACAGTAGACTGTGTTTGTTCTTCCCTGTAATTATCCCCAAATCAGCGAGGAGGAAGGAATCCTTGAAGTCATTTAGTCCATCCCCCTGTTTCTAGGCAGGCCAGCAAGATACTTTTCTTCTTCAGTCATAAAAACACTAGATGAGTCAATAATTTACTTTCCTATGATACAGCAGATAGTGTAGGTTTTTATAGCCAAGAAATTTCTCCTATGTCTAAACTGAATCCTACCATTTTCAAAGCAGTATTTTGTTCTGCCCGTCATTAGGAAAAAAAAAAAAAATCTTTTCCATCGGCCATAAAATATCTCTTCACAAACTTTTCACTATGAGGACTACTTCGAAGAGAACCCTGATAGGAAAAAGTTCACTCAAAGTTCATGCAAGGGAAGAGTAGCCAGTCTAGATCCTCTCTATCCAGCAAAGGTATGGTTATCTCTTGCAGGCGCTCTCTCTCTCTCTTTTTTTCTTATTTTTAGTTGAGGTATAGTTGACACTAACGTTATGTTAGTTTCACATGTACAACATAATGATTCAATATATTGTATGTATTGTGAAATGATCATGGTAATGAGTCTAGTTAACATCTATCACTGTACATAGTTACAATTTTTTTCTTGTGATGAGATCTTTTAAAATTGACTCTCTTAGCAATTTCCAAATATGTGATACAGTATAACTAACTTTGGTTACCATGCTCTATGTTACATCCCCAGGACTTTTTTAATTTTGTAACTGGAAGTTTGTACCCATTGACTCTCTTCACCTATTTCACCCACTCCCCAACCCCCTGCTTGTGGCAACCACTGATCTTAAAGTTTCTGAGAATTTGTTCCTGCTGTTGTTATTGTTGATGTCTAGATTCCACATATAAGTGAGATCATACAGTATTTGTCTTTCTTTTTCTGAACTATTTCACTTAGCATAATGCCCTGAAGTTCTATCCATATTGTTGCAAATGGCAATATTTTTTCTTTTTTATAGCTGAATGCTATTACATTGTATAGATATACCACATCTTCTTGATCTCTTCAGCCACTGATGGACTCTGAGGTTATTTCAATACCTTGGCTATTGTCAATAATGCTGCAATTCCATAAACTTCTGACCTGCATTTTTCAGGAGTCTTCACTATGTCCAGTCTGTCCTTATCATTCTTGTTGAGCTTACCTTATTTGCTTCAGTACTTATTTTGGATCACAACAAGGAAAATTTGATTTTTTTGTATTAACGGTAATAATGAAACTAATGTACTAATAAAGCACAGTGTCTGGAAAGCAGAAAATATAAATTTACTATTTGATGGTTTATACCTACATTTTTTTTAAAAGATTTTATTTATTTACTTGACAGACAGAGATCACAAGTAGGCAGAGAGGTAGGCAGAGAGAGGGGGGGAAGCAGGCTCCCTGTTGAGCAGAGAGCCCCATGTGGGGCTTGATCCCAGGACCCTGAGATCATGACCTGAGCCAAAGGAAGAGGCTTAACCCACTGAGCCACCCAGGCGCCCCTATACCTACATTTTTGAGCTTCAGCTTTTTCCATCAATGGCATGGTGGCAAGGAATAATCTGACCAAGTATGCTGGAGGAACATTATCTCAAGATTCTTATTTCTTGGGGTTCTATTTATGATTTTTGAATGCACTTTAATTTATTTTGCTAACTCAGGCTGAGACTATGAAGTATCATATCTCTTTTGATATACTTTATTTTGCCCTAGTTAAATATTATGAAATTTTTTTTCATTTTTGGGGCCATGTTCCCTCTCCAAAACCACATATCCATTCACCACATTTTTTTGGCATGCACATATAGGTTTGTAATACATTTACAATTGTTTTCTAATTATTTAATGAAAGTTAGTCTTGTCCATTCAAAGTAAAGAGGTAATAGAGAGTAGTAGCTCTGGTTTACTTATTCCCTGGGGCAAGTTATAGAACTTCTTGTGCCTCAGTTTATGTTATTATGCCTCTTAAAAATAGGTATCATAATAGTACTTTCTCTTAGGATTATTATGAAGATTACGGGGATTGATGTAGTGCTTAGGACAATT
Source organism: Neogale vison (assembly GCF_020171115.1). Classification (NCBI taxonomy): domain Eukaryota; kingdom Metazoa; phylum Chordata; class Mammalia; order Carnivora; family Mustelidae; genus Neogale; species Neogale vison. The sequence continues at coordinate 68,250,093 of NC_058091.1, read as the reverse complement.
TCTAATACATAATAAACACTGTATATGTAGCTGCTATCTAGAGCTAACCATCCACCTAATGTTCTAACAATATCGTTGGTAAGTCCAAATAATTGATAAATATACAAAATTCTCTGAAGATGATATCTGGGGTTTTGCTCAGTTGCATTTGTCATATGTGTTTTTCTTTTTCTCCCCTACTGGCTGAAATTCTGGCATAAGCAGTTTTTCCTGGTGAGGCTCCTTCTCAGGTGTGTGCTACTTTATAATTTGCATAACGACCTTATCCCAGTTATTTCAAAGCATCTGTATGACATACGTAGGTAATTGTTTTCAGAGTCAACTTATCAACTTATGCCAGCATTCTTCTGATGTTAGAAGAAGATTTAGATTTAGTTAGTTAGAAGAAGTTAGTTAGAAGAAGAAGATTAGTTAGAAGAACTTAGTGAGAAGAAGAAGATTTTGATTTCCTGCAAATCCAGGAAACAAACTGAGGGTTTTAGAGGGGAGAGAGTATGGGGGATGGCTGAGTCCGGTGATGGATATTAAGGAAAGCAACTATTGCATGGAGCACTGGGTGTTGTACACAAACAATGAATCTTGTAACTTTACATCAGAAACTAATGATACACTGTATGGTGGCTAATATAACATAATTAAAAAATAAATAAAATAAACATTATCAATCCAATTCAGTATTGGTCTCATTCATCACCTTCAAATTTTTCTTAATCCAATGGTTTTGATCTTTATAAATAGACATTTGGGTGATAAGTTTTAATATATTTCCCACATTTTGTGTATAATTTTGATGACCATAACCTGTTCCATATCTTTTTTTTCCTGTTTTTTTTTTTTTTTTTCTGTTCCATATCTTTAACTGGAGAATGAATCAGGGTCAAACTTTGGTCTTTTCCCCAATTACTAATAAGAAATTAAGTTGTATGTATATATATATTCTGATGAGATTTTAGTTCCTTTTTATATTGCATGTCCAATATTTATTATTTTACTGTGCAAGGCAATGAAATGTGGAAGCTGGGAACTTCAACTTAGTGATAGGAAGTCAGTGACATCTTGGGGCTCTATGTGTGTGTTTGAGATTTCCTTTCCATTCCTAAGGATGGAAGGAGAATTTGGATAATTTATGACATATTAATGATGCTTAGTGGAAATATATCTGTATCTTGTAATGTTTAATAGTGGTGAGAAAGTTTAATTTGCCCTCTCTTTTACTCATGTTATTAAAAAAAGAATATTTGAGTGGAGAGAAAGTGTAACATTAAGTGGGGAATATTATGTGGCTCCTTTTTATTTGCTTTCCATGAGCTTTACCCTAAAATTCTTCTAAATGCTTGTCCTCATAATGGCTTTTGGCACTGTTATTTTTGGATAACTTAATACAGAATGCAGCACAAGAAACAAGTGTCAGAGTTTTGGGCTCTGAAGGCAAATTTCTGTAATCAATCATGAGATTTACAACAGATTCTAAAAAGAGAAGTGATTTTACAGAGAAGGGATTTAGGATGGCATAATGTCATCATAGGAAAAACTCTAAGTGGCATTCAGTTCCAGCGTACTCCACAAGTGCAACTGACATTTCATAAATTGTCTACATTATCATATTATGTCAAAGGGTCATAAAAATTCGGGCATTAACGAATGTAATTTAAAGTATTTGACCTCAAAATAAAGTCACTCTCTTGAGACCGGTAAGAAGTATAGCTGTCTCCCACAGAAAATTTCATGATGGAGCTTACTTAATTTCAGAATTACCATGGTAGAAGAGATTTCGAAGTGTACAGTTAGTGTCTCATAGACTACAAAATCCAGAGAGTTACTTTCCGTAGCATGTTGCTCCTGCATGATGTGACCATCCAACACCATTTTGGAGGGACTGAGGAGAGAGTGGAGCAGTTGTCCAGGCTCAGCTTTCAGGGAGGGGAATTACAGTATGGTAGAAAGTAAGTTGGATATTAGACAACCCATGAATTGGCCATGTAGACATTTAAAATACCTTATATGTAAAATGTTAAGTGAATAGTTTAGTTGAGGCATTAAAACAGTCCGTGCCACAATTCAAAGAGACCTGTGAGAGCATGAAGCTGTGCTTTCCCCTGTTGGTATCATGGAAAATTCCAAACATTTACAGAAGTAGATAGAATAGTATAATGAATCCTTAGTATCTATGGCTTGGTCTCAACACACGGCCAACATATATCACTTTGTTTCATCTTTATTCTCACCCCCTCTACATTATTTGGAAATAAATTCCAGACATCATATCACTTAATGTGATATATAATATCTTAATGTGATATAAGTAAGTATCTTAATGTGTATCCTTAACAGATAAAGACTCCTCAGTGTTTAATATATCCATAATACCATTATCCTTCTGAAAAATTTAACTCTGTTTCCTTAATATCATCAAAATCCCACCAGTATTTACATTTCTTTGTTTCATATTTTTTCATAGTTAGTATGTTTGAATTAGGGTCCAAACAAAATTTATGAATCATATTTAATTGATATATCTCTTCAGTTGCTCCTTTTATTTCCTCCTATGACAATTATTTGTTGAAAAAACCTGGGTTAGTTGTCTTGAAGTTTCCCACATTCTGGATTTTGCTCGTTTCATCCTTGTTTAATTAAAGTTCTGTTCTCCTTGTAAACTGACAAAGTTTAAAGGCTTGAATAACACCACATTTTCAAAGAAGATGGAAAAACTAATCCTATTAACCCTTCACTCATAAAGAGGGTGGAAAGAGTAAGGCTTAGAAAAGGAACATGTTTGAAGAGAGGAGTTAGTCTGTTATGGGTCCTTTTTACTTCAGATCAGGAGAAAAGGGCCTTAATGAGACCACCCTGAGAACTTAATATAAGCCCCTGCTAGTCAGTGTTTGGATCCTGCCTAAAAACCTGAAAGGTCAGTAATGGAAAGACCAGCTTCTTGGATGCGGAGCCAAGGAGAGCTGACTGGGTTGAGATCCCCATTCTTCAAGTTTGTCAGACTATAGGATGTGTGAGATCATCTTATGAGGCCACAGTGTGAACGAACGGCATGCGATTAGTTTAGTTCTAACAAGAAGGTTCCTTGGAAGAAGGCATTGGTGCCTCTGGGAAGGAGGAGCAAGAGACTGGCCAGGAGACAGATGGATTTGCCCTAGGTAAAGGAACTTGGAGAAGAGATCTGAAGCCATAGATATGCTGTAGCTTTTAGGGGATAGTTCTCCTAAGGACTGATAAAACCCCCCAGAAGTTTGAGTCAGATTCTACCTTCTATCTATTTCAGGGTCCAGTTGAGAGGAGCAGCTGGATTGGAGAAGCCAAGCTGATACCTTGTGATTGCGGCACATTGGAAGAAAGACCGAACTTTTATGAAATAGATGTGATTATTGCTTAATGTTTTCAGTACAATCCAAAATCATGATGATACCTGATGTTTATTCTTTGGATCACCCCACCCTAATTCTGGACTAGAAGCTCCAATATGGACAGTTACTCTTGCAGAGATCACCAGCAGCTATTGCAACTGTGCCTGGCATGAACAATTGTTCAGGAAGTATTTGTTAACTAGCTTACAACTACTTTAACCTATATGTCTGAATTAAATCTTAAATGTTGGTATCTTCATTGTTAGTGTATAAGAAAGCCACTGATTTCTGCACATTGACTTTGTATCCTGCCACGCTGCTGTATTGCTGTATGAGTTCTAGTAGTTTGGGGGTGGAGTCTTTTGGGTTTTCCATATAAAGAATCATGTCATCTGCGAAGAGAGAGAGTTTGACTTCTTCATTACCAATTTGGATACCTTTTATTTCTCTCTGTTGTCTGATTGCTGTTGCTAGGACTTCTAATACTATGTTGAACAAGAGTGGTGAAAGTGGGCATCCTTGTCTTGTTCCTGATCTCAACGGGAAGGCTGCAAGCTTTTTCCCATTGAGGATGATATTTTCTGTGGGTCTTTCATAGATAGATTTGATGAGGTTCAGGAATGTTCCCTCTATCCCTATACTTTGAAGCGTTTTAATCAGGAACGGATGTTGGATTTTGTCAAATGCTTTTTCTGCATCAATTGAGAGGACCATGTGGTTCTTCTCTCTTCTCATATTAATTTGTTGTATCACATTGATTGATTTACGAATGTTGAACCATCCTTGTAGCCCAGGGATGAATCCCACCTGATCATGGTGGATAATCTTTTTAATGTGTTGTTGGATCCTGTTGGCTAGGATCTTGTTGAGAATCTTAGCATCCATATTCATCAGTGATATTGGTCTGAAACTCTCCTTTTTGGTAGGGTCCTTGCCTGGTTTGGGGATCAGGGTAATGCTGGCTTCATAGAAAGAGTCTGGAAGTTTTCCTTCTGCTTCAATTTTTTGAAACAGCTTCAGGAGAATAGGTGTTATTTCTTCTTGGAAGGTTTGGTAGAATTCCCCAGGGAATCCGTCAGGTCCTGGGCTCTTGTTTTTTGGGAGATTTTTGATCACTGCTTCAATCTCGTTATTAGATATCGGTCTATTCAGGTTGTTGATTTCTTCCTGGTTCAATTTTGGTAGTTTATATTTTTCCAGGAATGCATCCATTGTGAAATCAGTCAAGCAGAGAGAGTCAATTATCATATGGTTTCACTCATTTGTGGAGCATAACCAATAGCATGGAGGACAAGGGGCGTTAGAGAGTAGTAGGGAATTTGGGTAAATTGGAAGGGGAGGTGAACCATGAGAGACTATGGACTCTGAAAAACAATCTGAGGGGTTTGAAGTGGCGGGGGGGTGGGAGGTTGGGGTACCAGGTGGTGGGTATTATAGAGGGCACAGCTTGCATGGAGCACTGGGTGTGGTGAAAAAATAATGAATACTGTTTTTCTGAAAATAAATAAATTGGGGAAAAAAAATGTTGGTATCACTTCAGCAGGGTGTTGCAAAATTTACTTAATGGCTATCAAATTGATCTCTTTTGCATTCTTTGCAAGAAAATAATATTTTCTTTTTTTAAAAGATTTTATTTATTTATTTATTTGGAAGTGAGAGAGAAAAGAAGACCCCCAACTAAGCAGGGAGCCCTTCGTGGGGCTCGATTCCAAGACCCTGAGATTAGGGCCCGAGCTGAAGGCAGATGCTTAACTGACTGAACCATCTAGCTGCCTCAAGAATATTAAGTTTCTTAAGTGTCTTTTTCTTTTCTTTAATCTTATTTACCCTAAGACTTAAATTTAGAATTTCAGAGATTTAAAAGAACAAAGTCAACCCTCTTATTTTACAAATAAAATAACTCAGAGAGGAAAAGTGTCTTATCCAAAGGCATAGAAAAGTCTATTAGAACAATTATTATTATTATCTAATAATTAAAAATTATTAGAACAATTATTAGAGCAATCTATTAGCAAGTGAGTTATTTGTTATTTCTTCCATTTATGTTAATTTGTTCTGTTAATTAAATTGTAGGATTATTCTTGATGTACTGCTTTATACTTATACATAAATCTCCACAGCATGTATCCTAGTGCTGGCATATATGTAGTTTTCAGAAAATACAAATTACTTGAGTTATTGGAGTATCAGAATGTCACTCAAAATGATATCAAGAAAAATTACATTACAAAAAATGTGCTTTATTCAAGTACCTTCTTTCAACATTTAAATATTATTATAAGGATAATTATGTTAAGTGAAATTGCATTTTATAGTCAAAACTATCTAACCTTAAGTGTGGAAAGACAAGGTATCCAAGAGAACATTTACCCAGAGTTTTGTTTGTTGTTTGAGCCATGGTTTTCCCATTTTAAGAAATAAGGGAAAATAAAGAAACAAAGAACAACTAATTTGAAAACATTTTTATTAAAAGGAGGATAAAACAGCAAATGGTATAAATAAGTCTCTTCACTAAAGATGAATTCAATTTAGTGGAATGAGCATATGGCTTAGAGTTGACTTGTAGACAAAGTCTACCATGAATTAACTGTGTAATGTGAGTTTAATGCAACTTTATGTGCTTTTATTTTCTTGCCCCTATTATTTCTATGCAGAGCTCACTGGTAAAATACAATAATAAAAGCACTTAAAAAAAAGATTTTATTTATTTGACAGAGAGAGAGATAACAAGTAAGCAGAGAGGCAGGCAGAGAGAGAGAGGAGGAAGCAGGCTCCCTGCTGAGCAGAGAGCCTGACTCGGAGCTCAATCCCAGGACACTGAGATCATGACCTGAGCCGAAGGCAGGGGCTTTAACCCACTGAGCCACCCAGGTGCCCCAATAAAAGCACTTTTGAAATGATAGAAGTCGATTGACATGGAAGGTTCTATGTGACCATGTGGACTTCTCTGTGTTTAGCCCCTGAAAAGAAAAAATCATGCTTCTGCAGCTATCATCTATTTAGAATCATAGATCACAGAGGGAAAGGGACGTTAAAGGTCACTCTCTTTGCTGAAATGTCTTCTGCAGCAGATTTCCTAAAGTTGAAATGTGACTTTAGACAGTACATGAATGAATGTCTTTAAGTTATTCAAATGCTTATTTAAAGTGCTTAAATTATTTTAGAAAAAAAAATTCCAAGACAGTAAGCCTTCACTATGACAGATATTATTGCCTTTTCTTTCAACAAAATTACTTAGGCAAAAAAGTCATCATTTTAGTGTAAAAAATTGAAACATGGTACATAAATATGGTGAATTAATGATACAAGTTTTTAAATGACTAAAGCTTGGGAAATACTTTTCTACAACCATCTATGAAGAAGAGTGTTCACTTGGCCTTTGTTTGACAAACCCAGAAGAGGAAAATTCACTGCTGGGTCAGAAAGTTTATTCTGTCTTTGGAAAATTTTGAACATCTCAAAATTTTGCTCTTATCTGTGCAAAATGCATTACTTTGTAGTATCCAATATTTGATGTCAGTTCTGAAAATTCAGGAAACCCAGAATCAGTTTAATTTCCTCCCTGTAGTCCGTGGTCCTCTACCACACTGCCCTGCTAAATGTCCATATCTGAAGAGGGCAGCAAATTGCGCTTTAATAATATAGATTGGTGAAACTGACATTTTCCAGTTTGCTGACTCTCTCCAATATTTTGATTCTGGCCAATTTTATATGGACTAATAATTACTTTTCAATTTTTAAAAATTTTATAAAAATTGGGAGAAACTTGTTCATATACTTTCAATTTTATCACACTTAGGTAATAGTGACTCTGTTAGGATTTCTGGGGGAGAAATGGCCATTCCAAATTTTGAAATGATATTTCTGTAAGGTATTTTCAACTCTTTAAAATTACAGTTTTCTGTAAATTTACTGAAGGCAAGCAAACTTGAGCATTCTGGCCTTTCATTGTCTTCTAAATTTAGTTTATTTTGCAGCTTTTGTTTTCAAGTTAAAACTGTTATCATTTCTTTGGGAGATGTCACTTATTTTATGGGAAAAAAAAGTTGGTTTAACTTGTACATCAGCATATTTTATGCCAAATCACTTCCTTGGACTGAGATTTCATGGATGCAACAATTTCTCATTTTTGTCCATGTGTGCAAAGGAACAAGAAAAGAAGAATAATGTAAAGGAATAAATCCAAGCCAGGACCTCAGACTCTTAAGAAAAACAGCTTTCTGTCTATTTCATTGTCCAACTGAGAGGAACAGCTTGATGGGAGGAACAGAGTTGATGCCCTCTGACTAGAGCTCATGAGAAGATATAAGTTGCAAGAAATGGAATTAAGTAACTTACTTATTAAGTGGTTCACCCAAACCCACAGTGTCATTATAGTTCTGCCAATCCTGTGCATTTCTGATGGGAGGTGAGCTGAATGACTTCCTAAAGCAAGCTCACAGGCCATGAGGGACCTCCAAAGCCATAGCTTGTGTCTTTTTCCAGTGAAAGTGAGGTTTGCCTCTGGGGATATTATTTTAAAAAGAAAATATTACTGTGCTGATTGGGAGTTTTACTAAAGTTATGACCACTAGAGCAAGAAAATCTGTAATGTTACCCTCATAACTGGAGTGAACTTCTGCATGCCAGCATCCCGACAACAGTTTGGTTGGGATGGATGATGAATCGAGGTTTAAAAAGGGATCATGGAGAAAGGGGGGCTGAGAAACTGATTTGTCTAAAGAGACTGGGTCTCCAAAATGAGTAGCAACTGTCTAACAAAAATAGTGTACAAAAAGAGGAGTAAACTTGATCTTGATTGTGGCAGATGCTAAATATTCTAGGTTTGTTAATTTGACAGATGAGGCAGATCAAGGGAAATGGGTGCTATATAAGTCAGTCAAGCAAGGACACTGTAAATCTGAGAATGATCAATCCATTTATGGTGAATCCTCATGTAACACCTGTAGGTGTACATTTTCATGGCCTCCGTTGTATCCAACTTTTCTTCCTCCTACACTCTCTTTGACTCCGTCTATTCCAGATTCACTGTCTCCTTTGGTGTTCCTTGAACATGTCAAGTGTGCTTTCAAATTAGATTCTTGGACATATTATCATTTTTGTGATGCTTTTCTTGAACCATTCTACTCTATACTCATATTCTTCTTTATTCAGTGCACACAATTTCTCTTCCTTGCTTTATTTTTCTCCATAGCACTTACACATTCTGATAGGATATGTATTTTGCTCAATATACTATACAATCATCCCACTAAAACGTGCTCCTTCCATGAGGGCAAGTATTTTGGTAACTTTTATTCACTGCTGTATTTCCAGAACCCAGAAAAGTACCTGGAACATAGTAAGTGCTCAAATATTTCTTGAATTTTCATTTGAATTGTACTTGATACCTATCCTTCTTCATCTCTAGCTCATTTGTCCCCTCTTAGTTTCTGTTACCTTAAAACTGAGGTTAAACTGTAACTATAGTTTGTTCATGGAATCTGTTCATTCTATAAACTTTCTCTAGGCTTTTTTTAGATTTGCTTCTGCTTCCAAAACCCGAATCCCTTCATATTTCGTTGAAATAGACTATTCAAAATTAATTCCTATTGAGCCACCTTTTGTTTTTTTCTTTTTTGTTTTGCACCTGGCAACTGTTCACCCTGTGAATCAACTTTATTGGATCCCACATTAAGATCCCTCAGCTGTGGCTGGAGATTCAAACCATGTCACCCAGGGCTATCTGCCCTCTTCCCTTGGGTGAGGGAGATACTTAATCGATACAAGTGTTAAAATTACTGGTTTTGTAAGATGTAAATGTGATCTGAGTTGGATATCAAATATTCTTAAAACGTGTTCATTCTCATTACCCTTTCTCAATCTACTTCTAGTTAATTCTCTTCCTTTTTAGATGTCTCTTAACTCATGTAGATGTCTAACAGTCCCGGCTAGATATCTCATTCCTTATAAATGATTACCATCTCTTGTCAATTTTATTTCTGAAAAATCTTGAATATGTGCCTTTCTCTGAATTCCCACAAATGTTTCCTTAGTTAGATTTTTCTAGACCTAACTTCTCATTTCAAATAAATATTACACACTTCTACCAGAATATTATTTAAAAATACTAATGCAAACAGGTAATTTTTCTCTTCAGAATCCTTCAACGAGCCTAGGTAATTCAGTAAGATATGAAATAGAAATAAACTTCTAAAATATTTTTTTTAAAAGAAGCAAAAGGTACATCACATCATTGTGTAAAGAGAATCCAGTAATGTCAATTCTGTGAGATTATCTGCAAATTACTTAATAGAATCAATAGGTAAATTTGACAAAGTTGTTAGTATAAGGTAAACATACACAAATCAATTATTTTAACCTGCTAGCAATAAACAATGGAAAAATTGCAAAATAAAACAATTCCATTAATATTAGCATAAAAATTGCTTAAGAATTTAGTTAATAAATGATGGATGATGGGGCACCTGGGTGGCTCAGTGGGTTAAAGTCTCTTTTTTGGCTCAGGTCATGATCTCAGAGTTCTGGGATTGAGCCCCATATCGGGCTCTCTGCTCAGCGGGGAGCCTGCCTCCCCCTCTCTATCTGCCTGCCTTTCTGCTTACTTATAATCTCTCTCTCTCTGTCAAATAAATAAAAAAACTTAAAAAAAAAAGATGGATGAGGGATGCCTGGGTGGCTCAGTTGGTTAAGCAGCTGCCTTCGGCTCAGGTCATGATCCTGGCATCCTGGGATCGAGTCCCACATCGGGCTCCTTGCTCGGCAGGGAGCCTGCTTCTCCCTCTGCCTCTGTCTGCCATTCTGTCTGCCTGTGCTCGCTCTCTTTCCCTCTCTGTCTCTGACAAATAAATAAAATCTTTAAAAAAAAAAGATGGATGAGACATATAAACATAAAACATATTAGTAGATGTTAAACAAAAGTTTATTAAATTGACACCAAATACTTGTGTCTAGAAAATATTCTCCAGTCATTTCTGGGAATGTTATGTATACTTAAACCAAAGTAGAAATGCAAAGAGTGTTATCAACTTACTTGGAAATACAAATGTGCTTTGCTCATCCTTAGAAAAATAGATTCTTATACTCCTGTGGAGATTGTAAATAATTTTAAAAATATCTCAGTGACAGTCCCCATATTAAACTTTTATTTTGTCTCCACGAATATTAAATGCATAGAGAAATAAAGCTAAGGGTTTTGCACACTTCTATGCATTTCAATACATGTGTTTGTTGTGGAAAAAAAGCAGCAGATTTAAAGAATTGTTTTTATTTCTGGTAACATGCTTGTTTCATCAATAGGTGTGATTTTAGTATTTCAGTAAATGCATTTTGGTCAAATAACAAGTTATCAAATTTAAAATATCAAATTTAAAAGGTGTATGAAACAAGGTTTATTTGTTTGCATTTTCCTTGAATGGGGTCTTGTCAAGCCCTTGGTTGGGTTCAACATTGCTGAACATTTGCCCTTGACTGTGACTGCCCTCGACAAATGTAGGAGAGCAGCCAGATTCAACACATGATTCTCAGAGTTCATTTAGGGTTTTGATGGCAGGGTGCAAAAATACATATATTTGTTGTTGTTGGTTGAACACCTTACCTGACACTTTTCTAGATGTTTTATGACTACATGAAATTATATCTGGGTATTAAATTGTTCGTACAACATTTCCTATTTTGTAGAAACTAATTAGGTCTAAATGACTAATTCTCAGTTGCAGAGTCATGAACGCAAAATATGATTCATGGAAGTAGGAATGACTTCACATCCAGGACATGGTAACGCTTTATTTGTGTGCATTTAAGGAAGACAGGGGCAGAAGTTCATCTGCTGCACCTGTTACAAAAAGTTGTGAAGGCAAGTAATAGTCTGGAATCGTCCGTACATCATGCCCAGTGGCACTTCAAGAATGACCGCATATGCCAGCCACATGCTGGCAACCCTGCTTCTTCCGTCTTACCATGACTCACACACAGTGTGTATAGAGCAGGAAGAAACTGAAAGAAAGGGACTCAAAATCTCCACTGGAATCAGGGTTGAAAAAGGAAGCTGTTGAGGTGGGGGTACAGGATATATTTTCCTCTCAATTTTGTAATAAATGATAGGTTTGTATTTGTTGATTGAAGAATATTCATAAAGTACCTACATTATCGCCATTGGTTATGCTTCTGAATTTAAATCAGGGATTTCCTGCATCCCACACATTTTTTTTAAGATTTTATTTGTCTATTTGACAGAGATTACAAGTAGGCAGAGAGGCAGACAGTGGAGGGGGGAGGGAGGGAAGCAGACTCCCCGCTGAGCAGAGAGCCCGATGTGGGGCTTGATCCCAGGAGTCTGGGATCATGACCTGAGCTGACGGCAAAGGCTTTAACCCATTGAGTCACCCAGGCACCCCCCCCACTTTTTTTTTTTTTAAACATTGGCATTTTCTAAGGAATTCATCCTCTAGGGTTTGAAACAAATCTTTGATTCCTAGCATTTTGTGATTTTTCATTAGCTCTTCTCATTAAGAAAGGAAACAGAGCAGACAAGCATTGCTTACTGAAACTCTGCATAGGTAGTAACATTTCTCAACCAAGATCCATATACCTAGTTCACACTTAGGGAACTCTAGAGGTTACAGATTATATGTCGTTCCAGGATGCAAGCTGCCGTGGGCACAGGTTTTTGCTTTGTTTCACTGCTCAGCATTCTTTTTCTTTTAAGTCATCATTTCTTTTTATTTTATGTTTTTAATTGAGATGCAATTGGCATATAACATTGAATTAATTTTAGGTGTACAACATGGTGATTTGATATGTGCATGTGTTGCAAAATGATCAACACACTAAGTTTAGTTCATATCCATCAGCACGCATAGTTATGATTTCTTTTCTTCTCATAAGCACTTTTAAGATCTACTCTCTCAGCAACTCTAGATATACAGCACAGTATTGTTTTTCTTTTCTTTTTCTAAATTTTTAAAAAAGATTTTATTTATTTATTTGACAGAGAGAGATCACAAGTAGGCAAAGAGGCAGGCAGAGAGAGAGATGGGGAAGCAGGCTCCCTGCCAAGCAGAGAGCCTGATGCGGGACTTGATCCCAGGACCCTAGGATCATGACCTGAGCCAAAGGCAGAAGCTTAATCCCCTGGGTCAACCAATCCAGTGATCTATAGAGCTGGTCTAGTTTGCCTCCTGAAACAAGGAATAATGGTCATTAGCAAGGATAAGCCCCCTTTTTTCTTCGGGGGTATAAATAGGGAAATCTATGAAAAGAGCTAAAGAAAATAGTAAAGAGAATGTATTTCTTAGCAGAGCCATGAAAAGTCAAAGTTCTTTTAAGATGAAATTAGAAGTGAGTAGAAACCATAAAGTAAAAAAAAGAAAATAGTTGAAGTAAACCAACAGACTCCCATTTCTGGTAACACAGTGGATTAGAGAGCCCGAGAAACCTTCTGTACTACCTGGAAATGCAGTATACAATACAACAATTATCAATTTAAATGTTCAAGTGAGCTTTCAAGCATGTGTTCATACGTGTGTGTATAAATATATACATATGCATATGTAAAAGCAATTTCTGAAAGCTAGAACCCAAGAGGAAAATGAAAACCAGAGCAGTTAAGAGGGAGTTTATGTAGGAATTGCCTGGGGTATTTGGCAAGCTTAGTGGCCAAAGATTTTGCTTCTATGTCCTTGGAAATAGAATATTTAAAGCTTCGAGTTACCTTGAGATAGATGTTCTGAGTGTTTTGCCTAAAGCCAGGACTGCAATTTTTTTTTTTTTTTTAAAGATTTTATTTTATTTATTTGAGAGAGAGAGAGACAGTGAGAGAGAGAATGAGCGAGGAGAAGATCAGAGAGCGAAGCAGACTCCCCATGGAGCTGGGAGCCTGATGTGGGACTCGATCCCGGGACTCCAGGATCACGCCCTGAGCCGGAGGCAGTCGTTCAACCAACTGCGCCACCCAGGCGTCCCTGCAATTTTAATGAAATGCTAGATCAGAAACAAACTGCCTGCAGTACAGGGAGGTGACAAGGGAGTTTGCCCGTCTTGTCCTGGAGTCACTCTGTGATGTCTTCTAGATTATTTGCATCTATGAGTCTTCTGCTCTGATTTTGAGATTTGAATTTATCCTTCCTGTAGGGTCTGGAAGCCCCAAGCTGTGAAACTATTTATTTTTTTTGAAGTAGCAATATCCACTTTCTATGTTAATCTATGACAATTTTATAATTTCATAATAATGTGAACATGACACAACTCTGGAGAAAGACACGATCTTAATGTTTTCTGAAGAGGAGATTACTATCTGCATTATAAACTCACTCAAAGAAACAATCCACCATAGGGGAAAATGGGCAGATTGCAATAAGCATCAGGAGTAGGCCAATAAGAAATTCAGATAATAAAATGTTTAAACAAAGACTCTCTGGGGTTTAAAATAAATACCAAAAGATAAGGAGAAAATATAAAAATTGAGACATGAATCACACTCTGTTGAAAAAACCCCTAGGCATTTTACAGATATGTCAGGAGTTATGAAACAAGTTTTTTGTTAAACAATGGTCTAGAAGTAGTGACACAGAAGGGGGAAGAGGAGAATGCAAACGATGCTTTTGTTACATTTTTATAGTCACAGTGCAGGAAAATGAACATCCATCACGTTGAAAGCATTGGGGCTAGAGCAAAATTTTAGTGTAAGACAAGATTGTCCTGTGAGTGTATTTTGAAGAATGCAAAGGTAGAATTTATTTTAATGGGAAAATGTTTCAAAAGGCACATTGGAAAGAATTAAGATGAAGATTAATAGAAGGAAAAACAGTTGTGAACGTAAACCCACAATCATATGCAAATAATGGCACCGGAAAGTATTGAATTTGCTAGAAGGATCTGTATTTTGTCTGATGGCTTAGAACAGCTAGTTGAGAGAATGATTGCACTGGTTACCCTTTGAGTGACATATTTACATCTGAAGTCTCAAGTAGTGTCTAAGGATGTTCTTCATGTGATGAAATCTTTTCTCTTTAAGCAAGGTCATAGCGTTTTGAAAAGAAATTTCCTCATGAGGAGCTGTGAAAATGTATAAAAGCTGATACAATGCTGGGACCTCTGGTAAACGCTTTTCATGAAGTATCTCATTTAGTCCTCACTTCAAGCCCAGAATATAGGTAGTACTACTACTATTCACCTACAAGTAAATGAAGGCTAAGCTATTTTAAGTAATGTGGCCAATATTATATCCATAAGCTTGGGATATTGCATTTCCACTGTTTCAAAATTAGCTAGTCAAAGAAGTAAAGGGAGAGTAATCTACCTCATGTATACCATGTGTATGAAAGCACAGAGTAAAAAATAATATTGTGTTTATAAATGGATATGGCCAGGGAAAAGAATCTGTATGGGAAAGTTATGGAAGGTAAAGAAGGCAGTCAGGAATCAAAGCATGGCAAGATTCATGTGCTGAGCTGAATTTTCTTCTAAAAATCAACAAAGCTCTCTATATAGACAAGACCTATAACTTGATTTTCATTTTAGGGAAATCAGTCTTGGAATAACATGGTGATAGGACTGTCAGGGATTGGACCGGAAGCCAAGATGCCAGCCAGTGTTGCAAAAATCTAGAATTACTTCACTTAGTAGAATCTATGATATCCAGTAATCAATTGTGTGTGTATGCGCGCGCGCTGTTGAGCTGGGGAAAGGGACTAAGCAGTGACTAAAAAGAGTGGACAGTGATTCCATACAATGAAGCAGAGAATGAAAATTCAGTTTTGATCCAATTGAATTTGTGTTTTCCTTTGGGATATTGAAGTGTTGTAGATGTGAATTCTAAGGTCTTGAACTTAGTTTTGTGTAACAACAACAAAAAGTAACCCTATTTCTTAAAACATATTGTGTTAATTATCTATTGCAGAGTAATAGATTACCCCCAAGCTGAGCTGATTGAGGTTTATTCCATTAGATGAAAGTCCTAATGTATTGATTCACCAGTGTTCTGAGGTCATGCCTTAGGTCTCTATGAAGTCTCAAGAGATTTTATGGTCACAAAATCAGCTTCCTCTTTAAACCATGTTTTTCTGATAGGATCTGATAGTATCCTAGATTTGATCTTTGCCCAGAAGCCACTTAGTGTTAGCCGTTTGTAGAGGTTGGGAATATTCAATTTGAGCAACTCCTGGCTTATTTTTGTTAACCTTCCTTTAGTTTATTTCTGTCTCCTCCCACTGGAATATAAGCATCAGAAAGAAGAAGGCAGCGCCTCTAGCATACTGCCTGGGAATCTCCTTAGTTACTTGAAAGGTTAGTTGACTAGAGGAATTTGCATTCTGTTAGTGGCCCAGAATGGCCAGTTGTCATTTGCACTTGAAATGACATGCTTGCATCTGAGGTTCCAAGTGATATAACTAATTAATTGGTATATTTTCTACTTTCCACATTACCACAGGTGGCAGTGTTGCTAAACTTTCTGCCAGTGTGTAAGTATCTCCTTTCCTCCAGTTTCCAATAACATTCTCCCTACTTTTCTTTAAGCCTTCACTGGCAGTTCTCTAAGGCCATTAGGATTCTGCTAACAATATCTTTAAAGCCCTTCAGATTTTCCCTAATACTCTTCTTAGAGTTCTTCCAGCTCTGCCCACTGCCCTGTTATAAAACTTTTCCTCCCTTTTAGTTTTTTCTTATGTCAGCACCACATGCCCAGTTACTGAAATCTGTTGTCATTACCTGATATGAAATAAATTACCCCAAACTTGGCAATTTAAAACGATAAACATTTATTATTCAGAATTTTTGTGTGTCAAGAAATTGGCAGCAGCTTTGTTGGGTGGTCCTTACCTGGGTCTCCTATGAGTCAAGATTACAGATGGCCACGGCTATAAATTGTGTGAATGATAGATGGAGATTAAAGGAGTTGATTCCAAGATGGTTGACTTGCATGAATGGCAGTTATGCTAGCTGTTTTCACATGGACTTCTCTGCGGGACTTGAGTATTCTCACAACATAGCTCCTAACTTGCCCAGAATGAGTGGTCCAAAAGAGTAAAGTAGAAGTTGTAATGTCTCTTATGACCTAGCCTTGGAATTCATATTTTGCCATTTTCACAGTATGCTTCTGGTTATACAGGTCAGCTCTCTTCAGTGTGGAGAAGTACCATACAAGGACACAAACTCTCACAGTGGGAATCACTGGGGTCTACCTTGGAGGCTACTACAATAATTTACATTGTGTCCTCCCATTTTCCTGGTCATTGTCAACTCAAGGTTTTTCTTTCTCTTTCTCTTTGTGAAGTTGCCATTATTTAAACATTTTAGATCAACTATCCACCCCAATTCCACTGTTGTCACATCTATAGAGTCTCACTTGTTGGGAGAGGGTGATCTGGTTTTCATCTGTTACCATCTACTGATAAATACATATTTGTCTCTTATCCTTAATTACTGTGATTCCTTGATACTGATATAAGCCAAGTGATTCCCAGATCCACCAGACGATGGGCCTTATTGGAGTATATTGTTGAGTCTTCCTGATCATGGCTCAGGACCTCTTTAAACTTCTTGTCATCTCTGAGCTATTTCCACATTCTTGCAAAAGACACAGAAATCTTTTAAGTTCAAAGATGCAAAAAAATCAATGGGCTCTTTCATCCTAGACACATTGGATGCAGGGGAAACAATATGAGGCTGAACACCTATCCTACTGTATTAATTCAGATGCTGATGGGAAACTGCTGGTACACTAAAAATACTAATTTGAAGACACTAATAAAGGCAATATTTATAAGGTCATGGGCAGGTTTGGGAAGAGCTACAAGAAATATGTAGGAACCCAAAGCCTAAGAACAGTTGCAGTGGAAGCTATTGCCACCTTGGATCTAAGAGGCAAAGAGAGAGAATAATCATGGGACCCTGGGAAAGGTCTCTTGACAACATCATATTTGTTTTCCTCATATAGAGACACAGTCAATCCACAATGACAGGGAAGAAAGGGAGCCTGGGGAATAAGCACCCTATGTCACTCTCTTCTTTCCCTTCTGTTAGTTCCTCCATTAATTTAAGCCAACCAAGAGCCAAAAGGCAAGGAGGTACATGGATTCTATCCATTCTGCTCAGAGACACCCTCCTGGAACATAGAGTCAGGTGGAGAAGGGCAGAAAGTAGATCTGGAGACGCAAACAGACAATATTCAGATTATACCCAAGAAATCAGACAAGTGCTTAATACCTGTGGTTTCAAAGTGTTTTCCCTAGCCAGAAACAAAGTTCTGAAACATACTGATATAAATAAACATTAAACTCCTCCCTTCCCCATCTTCAAGGAAATCAGAAGAGAGTCACTTCCTTAAATGCAGTCTACAAAAAATGTCTACTCAAGATAATGATTCTGAAATGAATCAGGGAAAGACATCCAGAGGCTTATACCCATGTCTCCCCAGACCCCAAGGAAGGAATGGGTGTGTATGAGAGTGGAAAGTCTGACTGGTGCAGGCTTAATAGATTATTCTTTAACTGGACTAGAAGGACAGGAGTGAGGGAGGATGACAGAAAACAAGCTTGGAAGAACCATTCCTGTTGCTGAGACTGACCTCAATCCATTTATCTACAGGATAGAGATAATGAGTGTCCATGAGAATGTCCACCTTACCGTGGTATTGTGAGCGTTTGATAAGTTAATGCATGTAAAGTGCTCATCTTAATGAACAGAGTATGAACTCCATTATTAGCCATAGCCACAGTTCATGGTGATTAAGAGGAAGGAACCCGGAACTAGGTACAGATTTAAATTCCAGGCCTGCTACTTTTTAGAGGTGTGAACTCAGGGAAGTCACTTAATCTTCACATGGGGGTTTCTTCAGTGGTGATTATAAAAACACCTACTTTATGGGGTTATGAGGAAGGTTAGAAGATTTAGAAGAGTAGTTTCTGTATTAGGTATTTTTATTTATTAAAATAAAGTAATGCATATTGTTGGACAATCCAATGTTCCTGATACAAATTGTAAAGGGTGTGATGACCGTCCTTATCACTAAATCCTCAGACCTATGGATAGAACTAGAACTATCCATTTAAAGATATGTGTGACTTTAAAGTTTTTACTGGTGTTACTAAAATATTCTGATAAGAATTTACTCTCCCTCCAACAATGTGTAGGTGCTCATTTCCTTGTATTCTCACTTTGGCCAAGTTATGATTAAAAAAAAAAAAAAAACCCAATTCATACGGAAAATGTGAAACCATGTAAAAAACTCATCATCCGGGGAGGCTGGGTGGCTCAGTGGGTTAAAGCCTCTGCTTTCGGTTCAGGTCATGATCCCAAGGTTCTGGGATCGAGCCCCACATCGGGCTTTCTGCTCTCAGAGGAGCCTGCTTCCTCCTCTCTCTGCCTGCCTCCCTCTCTGCCTATTTGTGATCTCTGCCTGTCAAATAAATAAATCTTTAAAAAAACAAACAAACAAAAATAAAACAAAACTCGTTCACCCATTGGTTTACTAATTTCTAGAGGTCTCACATAAATAAAATCTTAGGTAATCTGGAACTCTTCCTAGATTCTTGCACTCTCGGGTCCCTATGCCTTTGAATTTAAATAATTACCAATGGTGCCATTTAAAATATTGGGGCGCCTGGGTGGCTCAGTGGGTTAAGCCGCTGCCTTCGGCTCAGGTCATGATCTCAGGGTCCTGGGATCGAGTCCCGCATCGGGCTCTCTGCTCAGCAGGGAGCCTGCTTCCCTCTCTCTCTCTGCCTGCCTCTCTGCCTACTTGTGATTTCCGTCTGTCAAATAAATAAATAAAATCTTTAAAAAATATATTTATTTATTTGACAGAGAGAGACACAGCAGGAGAGGGAACACAAGCAGGGGGAGAAGCAGGCTCCCGTGAATCAGGGAGCCCGATGTGGGGCTCGATCCCAAGACCCTGGAATCCTGACCTGAGCGAAGGCAGCCGCTTAACAACTGAGCCACCCAGGTGCCCTGGTGCCATTTTTAAAGTGATGTCATTTATCCAAGATATCTTGAAGATTTGGGAAACATACATCTGTTCACACAGGAGCCAATATATAGTTCTCATTTTATATTTCTCATAATTACCAGGTATGAACAAAAGTTGAATTTTCTAGAAGTCATGACTCAAATCTGTAAACTTTGATTTATTTTATTTATAAAAAATTTTATTTATTTGTTTTATTTTTTTTTCCCGTCCGTCAGTCTGATGTTCAAATAAACAATATAGTACTTATAGCACTCTTTCTCCTTTAAAGAAAGTGTTCTAAAAAGTACAAAAGGCCCCAGTAGTTTGGTTCTATTCAGTTTAGATAAGCAGCCAAAAAGTTCAGAAGCCCAATCCAAAATTATTCTGTTTCAGTTGCCATAAAATCAGATTAAATATCGCATAAGAATAGGCTTTCTTGGAAGATTTCTGGTTCAGGACTTCCTGGCTTTGGCATGAAGCAAAAACACCACAATAGAGCAAGTAGTTGACTCAGATTGGAAT
The DNA here is from genome assembly GCF_020171115.1 of Neogale vison. Taxonomy (NCBI): domain Eukaryota; kingdom Metazoa; phylum Chordata; class Mammalia; order Carnivora; family Mustelidae; genus Neogale; species Neogale vison. Next base: position 68,230,266 of record NC_058091.1, on the reverse strand, counting down.
GTAAGCAGCACCTAGAAGTCTAAACTTGAAATACTATTTGCATCTTCTATCTGAATAACTCAAGGGGATATATTTTTGTCTTTCTCTATAGAATGTCAGATTTATGTTACAGTTTGTTAGCTAATGATTTTAACTTAATAGTAACAAACAGTATTTAATGGCTTAAATACACTCTTACTCACAATTTTTCGAAATGCCGTTTTTCAAGAAACAATCATTTGTCCTTAAGTAGAATACATACCCCTTAACCGCCCGATCATTACATTTCTTTTTCATGGTTCTGTGTGGTATAATTTTTGCACTTTAAATAGTACACTATTAAGCCATGCGGAGGATATTTTTGACTATATCATACCTATGGGTATTTGGTTTTTAAACATTATATGGTCTCTTAAATGGTCTGCTATTGCAAAAACAAATTTAGAATGAAATTACTCTCTTAACCATATCCCTGAAATGGTTTGAATTCTAACTGTGGATAAATCTTAGTTCTCTTAGAGGTTACCTCTCCCCCTTAGGCCATCTGCAGTAATTAGATGGGCTCATGCAGTTCTGCTGACAGCTCCTGCGTTGATTTACAAGGTTTGGAATTAAGGATTTTTTTCATGAAGGATATTTGCTGAGCGTTTTCCCAATGCCTCCAAGTGCTACAAAGCCTATGCATTTTGAAGCTGGTGTTCATAAATCTTAGTCCTTAGTGGATATTTTTATTCCTCTTTTTCTCTATACTTCAAATCAATTATATTGTAATTACTTGATTTAGATTTTTTTTTCCTAATGAAATAAACTAGTCTGAAAAGGCTGTATATTGCAGGATTCTACTATATGACATTCTGGAAAGGCAAAAGTGTAGACGGAATGATCAGTGGTTGCCAGGGCTTCGGGAGAAGGGATGCATAGGTGAAGCAAAGGGAATTTTTAGGGCAGCAAAACTATTCTGTATAATACTGTCATGGTAGATGCATGATATTACTTATCTAACAAAACCCATAGAGTTTTACAGCACAAAGGGTGAAACTTAATGTATGTAAATGTAAAACAATTATTAAGGAAGTTGGGGGATCTCAGAAAGGAATACAGATTTTAATAGGAGAATATACATGACTGACAAATAGATGAAATGAACTCACTGAGGAGGATGGGGGTCAACGATGCTGACCTAAATAACTTTGGAAATGAGCAGCGTCTGTAAGACTAAAGATGAAAGAATAGCACAAAAGTGCTACGCTCTAGTTGATAAAGTCGTTTCTCACAAGGGCACAGGCAAATAATTCTGATAGTGACACATGAACAGTGCAACTGAAAAGCTAAGTAAATGGCAGATGGCAGATGGTGGGAGTCAAACTCGTCACTGTTGTACTGGAATCTACAGACAAGCAAGAGGAAGAGACTAGAGCGATTCATGTGGTCATAGCTTAGAATTGGAGACAACCAGTATAAACTCATATTTAACTTCATATGGATGTCAATGGTTACACATAGACATGTTTACAGATGTTTGTACATGCAGGGGTTAGTGCATATATTCATATTTATTTGCTCTATCAGTTGAGGGGACCCAGAAGCAAAATCCCAGTAGAGCAGACCTAGTGCCCAGATGTTGGTTTCTAATACCTTTCTTCCAATAGAAGGAACTGGAAATCCTTGGTGAAATGACTGACTCTGGGGCTAGGGAAGGAAATATACAAAATAATGTTTTTTGTTTTTTTTTTTTTAAAGATTTTTTATTTACTTGTCAGAGAGGGAGAGAGAGCACAGGCAGAGAGAATGGCAGGCAGAGGCAGAGGGAGAAGCAGGCTCCCTGCTGAGCAAGGAGCCCGATGTGGGACTCGATCCCAGGACGCTGGGATCATGACCTGAGCTGAAGGCAGCTACTTAACCAACTGAGCCACCCAGGTGTCCTGGAAATATACAAAATAAAACACAACTGGTGGAGGTATGCCCAAGAAGTACAGTAGCCAACTGAAAAAGCTGTCAATGTCCCAAACTGGGATAATTGGAGTAATAAAATAAATCAAGTAGTGTTAGTTATAACATGGAGTATATATATATATAAGGATATGTATGATTAATAATATGTAAATAATATATAATATAACAGTATATAATATACTGTTTGTGAATTCATAACTATATGAATACATAATTGAATAAATTAATAAATGTGGGAGAAGAGACAGATCTCCTGTTAGAAGAATTCCAGATAATTTATGTAAGTGCCCTGACCTCAAGTGGGGGTAAAATAAATCTATACTTCTTAAGCATGGTTTCTGCATAGTGACTTCCTTCCAAAGAGTACAGTGTGAACAAGGGGATGGAGAAAACTTTATAGTGGAGAACTTTACAGTGGAGAAACCAAGCTACTTCAGCCAGGTAATCAAGGTCAACATCAATAGTAATAAATGAAGTTGATAGTACTTACTATCATTACATGAGAGTTGACATGATGTGTTGATAATAACGTGTAATCTTTGCGATCTTACTCTTCCAAACCCCAGTCTTATCATGAGAAAAAAAAATCAAATGATTTCCAGTAGAGGGGTATCCTATGGCTACATGACCAGCACTCTTCAAAATTGCCAAAGTCATTAAAAAAAAAAAGAGTGTCTGAAAAATTGTCAGAAATAAGGAGACATAGCAATTAAAGGCAGTATGACATCCTAGATGGGACCCTGCAACATAAAAAGGATATTAGATAAAAACTAAAGAAATTTGAATAAGCTATGTATTTATTTAATAATAATGTATCAATATTGGTTTATTAATTATAGTAAACATGCTATACTAATGTATGCAAAGGGAAACTGGGGGCAGTGTTGTTGGAACTGTGTACCATATCCACAATCTGAAAACTACTGGAAAATCAAAAACTACTGGAACTAAACTCTAAATTTGGAAATCTAAAACTACCCTAAAAAGTGAAGTCTATTTAAAGAAAATTACACAAATAGCACACATTTGTCTTGAGAAAACACATTAAAGCCAATGAAAGCTATAAAAAGTATAAAATGAAAACTCCTTGCCATTCTTCCAGTTTTAATTACTAGTGGTAACCAAATTAATTTGGTTAACATCTATTTTTCTAAAATTTTCTGGGCATATATACATGTGCAGGTATTTGCTTTTCTCATAGAAATGGGATCATATTAAGACATATTTTGTAATTTTCTGTTAAATAAATTAAATATTATATTTAATATAGACATTATTCTATAAATATTTGAATATCTACTTCACTCTTTTAATGACAACATGATATCCTATGTTACAAACATACCATATGTATTATGTGTAATTTTTGGTGATAAAACTAACAACATAGTGTACATCTTAAGGAAATAATCTGCCATGTTAGTCTATTGTTTTAAAGAATAGTTTAAAGAATTTTAAAAGTAATTTCTTTCCACATGATTTGGGGATTTTGTGTCTTGATTAGGGAGATCATAAAAGTAATTTTACTGTATTATATTCCATCATTTATTACTTTTAATATTTAGGTTTGGATATTTAATCCATCTGGAAAATATTCTTTGTAATTTCTTTTTCTCCTAAATAAAAAGTCATTTTAGTAATATCAATTATTGAATAGTCCATTTATTTTCTGGAATTTGAAATGTTACCTTTTTAATATGCTAATGTCTCCTATAAGCATAGAATTAACTACCATCATATTTTATTCTATTATTTTTCTATTTCTGTATCATCAGTTTTAATTTATGTGCACTTATAGTGTGTTTTGATAGCTGGTAAGATGATTTCCTCTTTATTATCCCTTCTTTTGTAAAATGTCTTCCTTTTTATGTGTAATTTAAGGATTAATTCTTTAAAAAAATAGTTTCCGTGCTTTCTTCTCCTCATCTTCCTCCTCTTCCTGCTCACCCGTCTCTTCTTCCTTCTCCTTCATTTTTGCTGTTAAATTTTGCCTAGAAGTTTTTGTTGGGTTATTTCTTTATTTTTAAATTTTTGTGGCTGGCAGTTTGAATAGGATCTTTTTGTGAACACTTTTTTTTTTAAACTGACTGTTGGTAAGAAATATTTACAAAAGCTATTTACTTAATATCAATAAGTTACCTGATTACCTCACTGAAAGTGGTCTTTAGTTTTGCTATCATTACTCTTTGTTTTTCTATTGGGAAAATGATAGCTAATTCAAATAAAAGGAGGTAATTAACTCTTCCACAGAGTTCATCTTATGGTAAGAAACCCATGACTATGAAGGGTACTACACCAACATCTACTGAACTTATATATTTTTGGAAATTATTAAGTTGATCCATTAATTGATTGATTTTACTGACACATATTAAAATAACTGTTTATGGTTGTAATTATGATTAATTTTTTTGAATGTGGCATGAAGCCAGTTACTAGGCCAATGGATGATTGTTTTATATGGAAATTACATTCTGATTAAATGTAAGTATTACAAATGTTGGGCCAGAGTTATATAAATGATTTTAAACTTGTACCATTCTGTCCTGAGACAAGATTCTGATTGTTAGGGAAAAGCCTGGTTAAGTCAAACTAATACATTAACTTGACCAGAGCATAAATACATTAACAAATAAAATCTCAATTAATCCTCATAATGACCATTTTAATTTGATATTATTGTTCTCCATTCTTCATAATTGCCTAGCAACGAAGTAAGATAGAGACAAAATCAAACATCTCTTGGTTACACATGTAACTAACTCATATAAATCTAGAATTTTTGTTTTGCTTTGAGTAATGGCAATAGATGTTCATTTGGTGAAGTCTTTAAAGCAAGGAATCTACTTAAATGTTTCAAAGCCAAATTGCCTTTGTTTTTCCTCTCCCAATCAGGAGAAACGGGCTTTTCAGTGGGAGGAGGGTAACATAAAGACCTAAGAGAAAGAGAATTGAAGGCGGGGCAAAAAGGAAACAGTTGAAAAAGGACCAAATTGGAAGAAGGCTGTGTGAAATGGGGATTTGGGAGCTGTTGGGGAGGCAAGTGTTGGTAATATATGATGGGCTGGTGTCAATGAGCAGGTGTTGTTGGATGAAAGTATATGTGTATGTGATTGGCTAGTGGTGGGTAACATCTGATTTGGAGAGGTCACGAGTTGAATTGGAATGTAACGTGTCTCAAATTTACTGCTACATGATGTTGAAAGCCAGACAAAACTGCAGTTTGAAGAACCATATTAACCAAGTAACATGCAGAATTTCGCATGCCTCCCCTCCAAATGATACTGCAACATTTCAAATAGAAACATTGCTTTGTATATACTAATATTAATCCTCTCCTATCTCCCAATTGCCCAAAAACATTAAAAAAAATGCTTATTTATTTATTTATTTATTTGACAGACAGAAATCACAAATAGGCAGAGAGGCAGGCAGAGAGAGAGAGGAAGGGACGCAGGCTCCCCACTGAGCAGGGAGCCCGATGCAGGGCTCGATCCCAGGACCCTGAGATCAAGACCAGAGCCGAAGGCAGAGGCTTTAACCCACTGAGCCACCCAGGCACCCCCCAAAAACATTTTTTTGTGGAATCCTCTGAATAATGTAGGAAGAGATTTCTTTGGGTTGGTATTTATATTAAAAAGCAATGTGCCTATAGTCTGAAGACAGACACTGCTGATATCAGTTGATATGTATTCAACTCTATCAGGGAATATGCACATTGGATAAAATATGGTTGTTTTAACAATTTTCTATTAACTATATGAATGTTAAGGCATTTTAGTTTTAACAAGTAAACCAAAAATGGTGTCAAGATTTGGAACAGAATTTTATCCAGAAACCTCACTTTTGAGAACTGAGGAGAAAACGTGTAACAGGAATAGAAAGACTTTATAGTGAAAAGCACTTGAATCATTAGAAAGTACAAGTGGGAAGCAGTAAGCGGTGCCATGACTGAAACTGGGCATCTAGTTTCTCAGTCCCAATGAACATTTACCAAGTGCTACTGGGTGTGAAAATCTGCCTATTGTCAAAACCATGTAACTCTTGTTATAGATTAATTGCCATCTAGTGGTTTTCTCTGTGTGTCTATATATGTGCTCATCTGTGTGTATGTGTGTGTGTATACACGTTTATGGGTCTCCATGGGGAAATTGACCTACAGAGTAGTGTCACATTAGCGTTCTTTTTTTTAGCATGTTGTTATTGGGAACACATACAAAGATTGGCACTTAAGGGTGGGGAGGTCTGTCATTTTCGGGCACTGCTTGGTTAAAAGTAGACAAAAGGAGTCAGGCTTGGAAGGACTGACACCCAGAACCAAAACAGCTGTGGGGATCAGTCAGATGGTGAAGAGACAGAACCAATCCCATATTCCAAGAGGCTGTCTAGTCCAGCAGAGTGGAGACAATAGTAGTTCTGATATCAACCTGTTCAGACAAGTCAGCATCCAGGTGTCCCACCTGAAAGGTGAGTCCGAGGCAGTTGGCCTCAGAGTTAGTGTCAGCAGTTATGGGCTTTATTTATGAGCAGGGGCTCAGTCAGACCTCCTTTTCAAAGGAGGCACAAGAAATAGCCAAATTCAAACCTTAGAACCAGGCCAAATGCACCAGACTAAAATAGTGACATGATGTCGAGTCCCTAAAATGTGACTTCTTTCTGACTAAATTCTCAAGGCCAGAGCTGCTCCTAGAGGTTTGATGTGGTCTAAGCATACAGGAGGAAGAGTCAGATGAGGGGAAAGAAAGAAGAGTCCGATCCAGGCAGGGAAAAGTTTGAGTGTAAGGTATGATATCTTTTCCCTATCAATATGCAATAAGTGGCAAATACCATTTTGAGGTATGTTTAAGAACAGATTTGGCAATAAAGGTTTGGCAGGTTTGGCAACAAATTTATGCTGTCTTTATCAAATGAACTGGGGATATTTGCATCTTTTTCTGTAGTCTGGGATAGCTTAGCAACAATGGATTTTTTTAAATGTGGCCTTTTATTGTGACAGACTTTCTTATTATTTTGTGTTTATTGCATTTATCCCTCATTTCTTAGCAATTTGAAAAGCTTTATAGACTCTTACTTTTTTTTAAGATTTTATTTATATATTTGACAGACAGAGATCACAAGTAGGCAGAGAGGCAGGCAGAGAGAGAGGAGGAAGCAGGCTCCCCGCTGAGCAGAGAGCCCGATGCGGGGCTCGATCCCAGGACCCTGGGATCATGACCTGAGCCGAAGGCAGAGGTTTTAACCCACTGAGCCACCCAGACGCCTCAGACTCTTACTTTCTTATATGCAAGGGGCATAAGTTAGAAAGTTGGAAATTGGAAAAACCATGCTGAAAACTCACAAGAAGGGAGTGAAGAAGTCAAGGCCAGGACAGTGTCTTGAGAGCTGTTCTATAAATACTTTGGGGCTTTTCAAAGAGACATTGCTTTAAGGGCAAATATCCGGTCTTTTATTTTGATTTTGACCTAAGCTCTCTTTATCTAAATTACATGATAAATATAATTTATTTATATTTATGTAAATAATATGATGTGTTTTTCAGTAACAAAATATTTTCAATCCTAGAAAAGCAAGGCTCTGGTAACCACAGTGACCTCGGCAAAAAGTGCAGTGTAGAACCACTAAAAGAAGGTGTGAGGTTCCACAGCTTTTAAATGATTTGTGAGTCATGTCTCCTTCTTATAATGGATGGCTTTGGTCAACTGTATACATGTAAAAATAGGAAAATGACAGTTTTGCTTTTACTGAAGTTCTTGTAACAATAGTCTCTTTCTTTTTCCTATAGATAATACACACACAGAAATTTTCCTGTGTTCAGAATCTAAAAGAAATGTACATATAGATGTATACTGACATGTAATACTTACTTTTAAGTGCAATTTACTATATGAACAATTCTTTTTTTTAAAAAAAAATATTTTATTTATTTATTTGACACAGAGAGAGAGAGATCACAAGTAGGCAGAGAGGCAGAGAGTGGGGGAAGCAGGCTCCCTGCTGAGCAGAGAGCCTGTTGCAGGGCTCGATCCCAGGACCCTGAGACCATGACCCGAGCCGAACGCAGAGGATTAACCCACTGAGCCACCCAGGCACCCTTATATGAACAATTCTTAAGGGCCTGTTGTGTGCTATATTCATTTTTCTCCACTTAATAATATCTCTACATAGGATTCTAGACTGAAAATAAGAAAGATATAGTTAGTGTTTACTTTGGTTCAACCTAGATAGGAAAATCTAACCATAACCTTATTTAAAGAGAGTTTTTGAGTTTTTTAACCAAATCTCATGGCACAAACTGTATCAAACTTTGTTTAATTTTTGTTGATAAAAATTTAAAGCACACTTTAGACAAAATGAGGATATTTTAAATACAAATAATAAATTGATGGCAAAAATAAAGATGGCTTTAAAATTACTTCTGTGTTTCTAATTTATATGTTACCCATAATATTATGAAATATACTGCGTGGGAAAAGGCATAAAGCTATGGTCTTGGGGGCATGGATGGAAGCTGGATCTGCTAGCATAGCCAACTCAGGCAAACAATGAAACAAATCTTTTGTTTTTTTGCTTTAAGGCAGTTTCAACTGAGAAAGGAGTCATATGTATTGTTTACTTTGTCTTTATATTACTCATATGGTCAAATTCGGGTTATGATTTCTTTGAGGAAGCCAGAAAAGTGAAATATACAATTTAAGGACATTTTCTAAACAGGATATATAAACATATTCTTGCATATTGTATGTATTCTATACTTAAGAAGCAGAAGGCTGAATCCACTTAACAATATAGATGTCTATTTCAATTCTTTGACCGTAAATTCCACAATTTGGGAATTGCACGCTTATTTTCTAGGTACACATATTTTATTAATAATGCTTCCAAGCACCTCAGATTGTTTTTCAGAGTCATAGTCTTTCATGGTTCACCTCCCCTTCCAATTTACCCAAAAGCACATACCCTCCTCAATGTTCATAACCCTACCCCCCTTCTCCCAACCCCCCTCCCCCCAGCAACCCACAGTTTGTTTCGTGAGATTAAGAGTCACTTATGGTTTGTCTCCCTCCCTATCCCACCTTGTTTCATGGATTCTTGGGTGGGAGGTTGGGGTACCAGGTGGTGGGTATTATAGAGGGCACAGATTGCATGGAGCACTGGGTGTGGTGAAAAAATAATGAATACTGTTTTTCTGAAAATAAATAAATTGGAAAAAAAATTAAAAAAATAAATAGATAAATAAGACCTTAAAAAAAAGAGAAATACCCCTCTTCAAAACTAATTCATTAATTATTTAATTAAAAAAAAAAAAGAAAAAGAAACACTGCTCTGCCACTTGGGTGAAGACTGAGACAGCCTTTGTGTCTACAGGAAGTTTTGCTTTATAATAAAAGTAGTATGTGTTGAATAAAAAAAAAAAATAATGCTTCCAAGCAAACCTTTTTTAACCAGTCAGAAAATATTTTTAAGTGGCTATAGTTTTTGGCTTTGAACAACACTTTGTCTTTGAATATTTGCCTCTAATGGTGAGCCTTTCAATGTGTTATTCAGCTTAATATACACCATGTGCTAAAATGTGGTCCTTTACATTTTGGAACTAGGTATAAGCTCAGTTTGAATCCCACTAAAAATCTATACAATATAAATGTATACTTGTTAAATATCTTCTGTATTTGGCATAATTGAAAAATAATTATAAAAAAAAATTGAAACAGAATCATGCTCTTCTTTAGTGGACATTGTTTCTCAGTATCCATGTTTCTCAGTAACCACCTGTTTCTCCTTCCTTAGAATGCCCTGATTTTCAGCTATGTGTTCACCTTTCTTCTGGGCAGTCTAGCAAGTTAGAAGAAAGCTCATGTCTTCATGTCTGGTCTAAGATAATCCCTGTATCCTTGCCACAGAAACAGGTTTAGGAACCCAGGGCTAAACCAACAAGCCCACAGCAATTATTTCACATGTGACATGTTACCCAGTTTGGACACCTAAGACATGAAGAAAGATTGCTGAGCTCTCCTGGGAGAGAAGTCTCTTCTATGTTGTAATGTAAAAATTGGAGGCCCAGAGCTGCTATATGGCCATTTTGTTCCCAGTTGGATGATGCATTCCAGCTGGGGAGAGTGCAAAAGGCACAGCAGAGAAATGAAGACAGAGTCTGCATTAGTCAATTCTATATCTTGCTCTACCTATGAAGTTCATTATGTAAATTTCCTCAAGGCTTAAGTCAGTTTCATTTTCTCATCAAAAACACACTGAATTTATACATTTAAAAATACAGCAATCATAGAGTTTGGATTTTCAACATAGTTCTACTCTCAAGAAATTTAATTATTTTTAAGGAAGGCAAGTCACTCAGTATTAAATTAAATAAGATTTATTTTTAAACATTTTAAGTTTTTATGAGGATAGATTTATAAATCATAATCATTTGTCAGACCATCTATTCTGGTTTGGGATTTGAAAAGTATGGCTTCCAATTTTGGAGCTAATCTTATTGATATGATATTCTCAAGTTTTGGTAAGATACTTGAAGCCCAGCTTCTGCAAATCATTATAATAATATTTCCCCATCTGTTAATGGAATATGGTTTCATTGTTTTAGTCTGCCATGAAATAGTTATATATATATCCTGTTCTCACCATTTTTCCACTCAGAGTTTCAGTGACTACAATTTGGTAGTGAACAATAGTACAGCATTCGATTTTTTTTTAAAGATTTTTTTTTAAATTTATTTGACAGAGAGAGACACAGCAAGAGAGGGAATGCAAGCAAGGGGAGTGGGAGAGGGAGAAGCAGTCTTCCCACCGAGCGGGGAGCCTGATGCAGGGCTCGATCCCAGGACCCTGCGATCATGACATAAGCTGAAGGCAGATGCTTAAGGACTGAGCCTCCCAGGCATTCGATTATTATTATTATTTTTCAGAAGCGTTCCCAGTCTGTGCCAGGATGGTGCTGGCCATCAGTATTAGCCACATTGCAGACACAGCCGTCTGAGGTTTATTGACTTGTGGTTTAGGCAGAAAATGAGATGAGCAATTCATTCAAAGTGATAAGAAAGGTATGGGGCTAAGTATAGAGTCTTATGAGAACACATGGTGGGTGGTCCACAATCCAGACTTGGATTAGAGAAGGAGACTCAGAAAAAGTGATATCGAACCCAAGACTGACAGGCCCAGTAGAAAATAGCCATTAACATGTGAAGTTGCCAAGGAAGAAGGAAGGTGTAGAAGTGGGGTTCTGGGTGGAGGAATAGCACACAGGCACAGAAAGAGGAGAGAACATGATACATTGTAGGCAACTAATTCAGAATGTGGAGCATAGAGCATCTTCATGTCATCAGAGGTCTGAGTAGGTAGGGTCTTACTAGTGAAACTGAAGTTTATTCTGAGAACACTGGAAACTCTGGAAGGAAGAAACTTTAGACAGGAGGGTAAGAGGATATCCTTGCCTTTTAGCACCATCACTAAAGAGCGATCAAGATTAGATTCAGGGAGACCAGCAAGAAAGCGTTTGCAGTAATTTGAGCAAGAAATGATGGTGGTTTGAGTTTTTGTTTTTGTTTTTGTTTTTTTTTTTCAGGAAAAACAATGAGCAGGATTTAGTGATTAATTGGGTGTTGTGAAAAGTTGGGGTGTTAATTTAACATATTCTTTAATAGGTGTTGGATCCCACAGACTTTCTGCCATGGAATTACTTTGGACTCAAACAGAAGTTTTACTTTCTTCCATGGAATTAATTTTGACTCAAACAGAAGTTTTATTCATAAAGTCATCAAGATGCCTCTGCTCCAGGAAAGGGAGCCTGCATAGAGATGTCCTATCAATATAATAAGCTGACTCCATCTTTAAAGTAATTGAAAACACAGCCTTGTATTTGAGCAAAAGCAGTCCGGGCAGAGGACATGCAGTGAAGTGTAAGATTCTCATCCTCAGGGGGTTCTAATGATCACAATCTCACCAGTGCTCTTGAGCACTGAGGAGAGAAGTGGCAGTTGGCACAAATCCATGATGGATTAGTAGCTATGCATGCGGTTTTGAACTTCAGAATAGCAGTGACGTCATCTCTGTTAGGAAATTTTAAAGCAGTAGAAAATGAGAAAACATACATTTCAACGTATAATTAAAGGCAGTTTAATTGAGGTTGTTTGGGGGTACTTGTAATTCGAAGAAACTGTTAAGAGAAAAGAGAAAACTAGAGACAGAAGGTACAAACTCAAAAGAAGTTTGCTCAAATGAATGAAGGATCAACAAAGGAAAAGGAAGAGGTGAACATATTCTTTTTTTTTTTTTTAAGATTTTATTTATTTATTTGACAGAGAGAGAGAGAGATCACAAGTAGGCAGAGGGGCAGGCAGAGAGAGAGGGAGGAGCAGGTTCCCTGTTGAGCAGAGAGCCCGAAGCAGGGCTCTATCCCAGGACCCTGAGATCATGACCTGAGCCGAAGGCACCCCCAGTCAACATATTTTATGCAGAATTTCAGTTGCTTTTGTATAGCAATGTATCTTTTGCAGTAGTTTGGTTTTTTTTTTTTCTTCACTATGTATTCTCTAAGTATGAAAAGAGAAGGAAGAAAAAAAATATTCTTCAAGAAAACAATTCTGGTCATAACATAGTGCTACTCAATCTCTTTAAGAACTGCTAAAGACAAAACCAAAGCAAAACAAAACAAAACAAGCATGTGAACTTCTGTTATATCCACATGGTATCAGCCTTTTCCCTCAAGATGAAGTGCTCCACACTTGATGCACCATTTTCTACTATTTACGGTTTGAAGAGAAAAATAAATGGTGATCCTTACAAAAAATTTGACTCTCAAGCTAAAATGTACTTATTTACTTTAGGTTGGTTTAGTTTCTGACTTTTTTTAAATTGTGAAATATAAACACACATACAGAAAAAAATGTTAAGTTCTACGATCTATTACAAAATGTATATCCTGTAATTGTGATCTAGGAATAAATAGAAAATTGTCAAGATCCAAAAGTACTCCTTATTTACCCCAGTATCTCTTACTTCCTCTTTTCCAAATTTCCACTACCATAATTTTTTTCTACTTCCTTAATTTTTATGGTAATCACATTTATACCTATCTCTATGGTTATATCATATACAAATGCATCATTTAATACCACAGTGTAGTGTCCGATTTTTTTTGAAATTTACAAGAATGGAATCATAAGGTATGCATTCTTTTAGTCTGCAATCTTTCATTCCACATTATATCTGAAGGTTTAAGCACAGTGTTGTTGGCAGTGGTGTATTCATGCAATTCATAAGAGTTGAATGGCTGTACCAGAATTTGTTGATCTATTCTACTTTTGATAAACTTTTGGGTTGTTACCAGTTTAGGGTTGTTATTAGCAACAATGCTACTATAACATTCCTAAGCATGTCTTTTGGTGCACATGTGTTCATTTCCACTGAATATCTACATAGGAGTGGAATTACTGAGTTGATAGATGATATGTAAATTGAGCTTCAGTAATTAATGCCAATTAGTTTTCCAAGAGGTTACAAATTTATACTCCAATCATCAGATTATGAGAGTACCCTTTGTTCCACCTCCTCACTAACACTTGAGATGGGCAGTTGTTTACTTTTAAACAGTTTAGGTGGGAGTGTGTGGGTTACTAATTTTGGTTTTATTTGCATTTTCCTGATTACTAATGCAATTGAACCCTTTATCATATATTTATTAACATCTTTGGATTTTCTCTTCTTTGAAGTGCTTATGCAAATCTTGCCCATTTTTCTATTGGGATGTCTTTTTCTTACTGATCTTTAGGTATCTTCTTTTAGAGTCAGTATGTGAACCTTTTGTCAGGTACACATATTGCACATACTGTAACTCAGTATGTGACTCACTTCTTTAATCTTCATAGTATCTTTTGTTTAAGTTTTTATTTAGTAGTGTCTTTTGATAAATGGAGATTCTTGATTTTAAAATAGTCCATTTTGTCAATCTTTTCCTTTATGATTAATGCCATTTCCTACCTTCTGGAAAGTTTGTCTTACTCTAAGGTCATGAAGATATTCCTTTTAGTATCTTCTGGAGTGTTTGTTATTATTTGCTTTTCACATTTAGACCTAAAATCTACTTAGAATTTATTTTTTGTATATATATATGAAGTAAAGGAAAACCTCCATTTAAAAAAATATTGATATCCAATTATCCCAGTACATTTTACTCTCACTGTTTTAGAGCTAACTTTTTAATAAATCAATAGTTTATATATGCATAGGTTTGTTTATGTGATTCCCATTCTAACTCATTGTTCCAATGTATCCTTGCACCAATAACTCACTGTTTTAATTACCATTATAATTGTTATATATGTAGTCAATATTCATTGAGATTTATCCACATATTTGCCCTTTCTATTGCTTTCTCTTTCTTTCTGCATCCCAAACTTTCATCTGAATTTATTTTCCTGCTGCCTGACGACTATCTGTCAGTAGAGGTCTCAGGAGAGGAATTCTTCCAAATTTTGTTTGTCTGAAAAATATTTACTTTTCCTTCATCCTTGAAGAATACTTCTGTTGGGTATAAAATTTTGAGTTAGCAGTTATTATTTTCAGGCCCATAAATATATTATGTCATTCTTCATTTTTTACTTTTTGTCTGTTGAGAAGATGGCTCTTTGTCCAATTGTTGTCCTTTGATGACTATCCCATTTCTCTTGTTTTTTTGAGGGCAGTTGGGATTCAGTGGGTTTGCTATGATATAACTATGTATGAAATGTTTTAATGCTGCTTAAGGCTTTTAGGGATTCTTAAATCTGTAGTTCAATGTTTTTCATCAACAACTATCTCTTCAAATATTTTTTCTGTCTACACTGTCTCTCCTATATCTGATGTTTCAAATACTTCCACATTAGAATTCCCATTGCATCTTCTAAGTCTTATATCTACTTCTCTGTATTTTTCTTCTTTTGCTCTCTGCTTTCTTCCAGATATTTTCTTTTTCTGATTTTGTAGCTACTAATTCTCCCTTTAGCTGGGTCAATTTTGCTGTAATACTTGAGTGTTGATTTCTTAATATTGGTAAATGTGATTTAAATTGCAGAATTTCCATTTAGCTTTTTCTCTATAACTTCCAGTTCTAATTCTCAATCTTGTTTGTTATTTCCTTGATCATAGAATACAGTTATTTTACAGTCTGTGTTTTATATCTCCATATATTATCAATATTTGGAGACCTTCTGAGTATGCTTCTTGCTTTTATTTCTGCTGATTTCCTTGAAAGTGTTGTTTCCTAATGTGACTAGTTTTTCATTGTGTATCAGAAATTGATTGTGTAAAACTGAATACAGAATACCTTGAGGTTTATGGTGGCCTTATCTTCCTCCAGAGAGGATCTACATTTACTTTTACCAGATGCCTGGGCAGTACTGACAAAACGTGGGATCCACTCAGTCCAATCTTAAGGATTTCCTGTCCTACAGCTATATTTCAGCTACTGTGGAGGTCTTTTTGTTTCTTGCCTCCCTTAAGGTAGTACCAAGCAAAAGCAAGGATAAGCACCAGGGCTCCACTGACCACAATCCTTGATCCCTGAGCCTGCAAATTTGCCGAAAGCATAGCTTAGCCTCGTAACTGCCCTATCCAGAGTCAGAAATGTTCCCAGAGGAAAAATGGCCTCAAATCTCAGACTTACCTTCCCAGGCTCTTATATTTTCTCATATTTTACCAATAATTCTTTACTATCTTGGCATATTTCCCTTTCCAGTTTGTCCAGTTTGCTCATTGCCTTTATGTTGGAGGTTGATTAGAATTACCTCTGCTTGGAGCAGAGTAATTTTTTTAAAAAATTTATTTGACAGAGATCACAGGTAGGCAGAAAGGCAGGCAGAGAGAGAGGAAGGAAAGCAGGCTCCCTGCTGAGCAGAGAGCCCAATGCGGGGCTCGATCCCAGGACCCTGCCATCATGACCTGAGCCGAAAGCAGAGGCTTTAACCCACTGAGCCACCCAGGTGCCCCTGGAGCAGAGTAATTTTCTTAAAGCATGAACTTATTGCCTCATCTTTTTAAGAAAAAGAAATATATTAAAATGTAGAATTATCAGCACTTTATAACTTAACTCAAAGCTGGGGAGTTGTTGTGGATAACATTTTTTGGGAAAATATGAAACATGCAATTTTTAAAAATTTTGATCTGATTATATTAGTCACTGTCTTCTTTGCTTTATTAGGGCTACTAAGATATAACTGGAAATTCTACAAGGGAAGTCATTGCTACATGAGTGAATAAAAACTTGGAAAGTGTGCTTTCAACTGTCACCAGAGGGAAAGAAAATGTTGGAGTGAGGCTAACATGCATTTAGGATCCTAAATGTAGCCAGAATTTTAAATGCACAATTTGGTTCATAGTGAAAAGAAACATAAAAAGTATTGTGATAGATTGTTTTCCCAGCTACAAATTCTAAGACTTTATTTGTTACGGGTTAGACATAATAGAAGAGAAGCAGATAGTATATTATATTTTTAGAACTAGAGCAAAGCAGGAAAGTAATAGTAGTCTAATGATGTTCAATATGTGATTTAAAATTGAAATGAGCTGTTCTAGCATTTGAATGGCAAAACAGCTTTCACTTTTTTGTCTGGCTATTGGCCAGAATAGCAAAGTGAGAACAGAATTGTAAACTATTTTAGAATTTGCTAACTAAATTCTTAATTGTTTCACATTAGCTCTGTAGTCAGTCTCCTCTCTATTCTTACTTTGTGATATAATTTAATTAGAGCAAGGCAGAGGTTATGATGACTGTGATGTCTGCGCTCATTTTCTTTCTGCTTGTAGAATTAAAAAACATCAGAGAAAGTACTATGGTTTTGGGTGAAGAGTTAGAAAGCCACTGGCTGGCAATCTTTCATACTCTTCATCTTGGAGCATTTGTAAGATTCTTTAAACATTCTATACTGAAGGGACTGTGGTGAAGGCAGTAGTGGAAAGGAGCATTGCTGAGCTGGTTTTATACAAAGGAAGGCAAGGTATTGCTGTAGCTCGAGAACAGCCAACCTTACACTGCCCGGCTCTGTCCAAAATTATGTACCCAAGGTTTTGGCTTCTGTCAGTCTGGCAGACCAGACACTGTGAAGGGCTCTCTGAGGGGAAAAAAAAACAAAGAGATCTGCATAAAACATGTTTTAATTGGACTTCTGGACTTGCAGGAAATAAAAACGTGCCACCTGGAAACAAAAACACAAAAATATGCGCTGAAAAAGGCATCATTAAACAAATTCAAAAGTAACTTTGCCTTAAATATATATGCCTGTATTAGGGCTACAGCTGGGGAACTGTCTTTGGCCAAGAGGAAAATGGGAGAAATAAATCAAAGACTCATGGATGAATCCAAGAACTTTCCAAGGGGGATAAAATTGCCCCAGGTCAGTAGTACCTTCCTGCTTCTAATAGAAACAAACATAATTTTTCTCCAAAGGTAAGCATCTTCATTTTTTTGGGGGGGGGTAAAGATAAGCCAAATAGAGATCAGAATCAAGGATCACTAAACATATAAGAAAATATATAAGAAATATAATATAAATAATATAATATAAGAAATATATAAGAAAAGAAAACTGAGTGAATTTCAGTGGAAACAGGCAACTTATAATATTGGAATCATCAAATAATAACTGCTAAAATAACTCAGTATATATCTTTTACTTAAAAAAATGAACTAAGACGAAATTTAGCAGAAATCTCATGTGGTGGCTTATGCACCCCATTATGTTCTTTCAACCCTACCTCTACTTTAGGCAGTGAATAAACCTTGGGACTTCTCTTCCACCACAGTATGGCCATGCACTTGTCACTCACTACCTGGGGGAATTTATATCATGGTATAATTTATGCCATGGTAACCTTCTTGACCAGTGGAAATAACTTAAATGCAGTCAAATTTATTAATCTTTTTTCATAGCTTTTTTTTTCTGTGTCTTATTTCATAAAAATGTTCCACATCTAAAATTTGTAAAGATCTTTTTTTAAAAAATTTTATTTATTTATTTGACAGACAGATATCACAAGTAGGCAGAGAGGCAGGCAGAGAGAGAGAGAGGGAGGCAGGCTTCCTGCTGAGCAGAGAGCCTGATGTGGGGCTCAATCCCAGGACCCTGAGATCATGACCCGAGCCAAAGGCAGAGGCTTAACCCACTGAGCCACCCAGGCGCCCCAAGATCTTTTCTTTCTTTCTTTTTTTTTTTTTTAAGATTTTATTTACTCATCCATGTGAGAGAGAGAGCAAGCACAAGCATGGGGGAGGGGCAGAGATAGAGGGAAAGGGAAAAGCAGACTCCCTGCTGAGCAGGGAGCCAGAGGCAGGGCTTGACCCAAGGACACTAAGATCATGATCCAAGTCAAAGGCAGAACTGTAGCTGACTGAACCACACAGTCACCCCTCTACCCTCTAATGATCTCTTCTTATACTGTCTTTTGGAATGTAAAGGTTTGTCTTCTACATTTCAGTCTAATCTACTGGAATTATTATTTTGTGAGGAGATATAATTGAAAAATCTGATGTTTTTAAAGTATGGATAACGAATTTTCCTAGCTCTTCACATGAATCTTAATCTGAGCTCTTGATTCTGTTCAATGGATAGATTTATCTATCTCTGTCCTAATACTACTATATGTTAATTAATTTAGCTTTATAAATAGATCTTGCTATCTGGTAGGAATATTTCCTCTCCCATTCTTTTTGTTCATTTTCTTTAATGTCTTCACTCTTCTTGGATTTTTGTTCTTCTATATAAATTTTAGAATGATTTGTCAAATTATTGAAAATAAGTGCTTAGCATTTTTTAATTGAATTTAGAATTCTGTTGGAGATAATTTATATTCTTATGACTGAGTCTTCCTACTCTTGAATATGAGATATATTTTTAAATATTTAGGTCTTCCTTAGTATCTTTCAAAAAGCTTCAACATTTTCTCCACACTTGTCCTATACATCTTTTGTTAGATTTGTATCTTTGTACCTTGTCCTTTTTGTTTCAACTATGAATAGTATCCTTCATAAATTATCTTTTATGATTATATTTTATAACAAATAATAATGTAATTTTCTTTGTACACTTATCTTGTATTTAGCTACCTTGCTATAGTTTCTTACTAATCTAATATTTTTGTCTACATATTCTTTGTTTTCTAGGTAGACTATTATGCCATATGCAAATAATGAAAATATTTTCTTTCTTTCAGATACTTAGAATGTTGTGCTTGGCTATATGACTTGGTTTAACTATTGGGATGTTATTGAACAAGATGGAAGAAGAAACTTAAAATACAGATGCATAATTGGGCTGGTCTCCTGAACTCCTATCTTTAGCTTCAAGAAGACCATGCCTTGAATAACCATTGTTCCAAGGAAGATGAAAGACATGAGTTGCAGATCTGGAGTCAATCCACAGCTTGGAGCAGGCCTAGCCAAGCCCAGACTATATCAGCCAAACCTCAGCAAAGTGAGAAATCAATGTTTATTGTGGCATGTCACTGAAATTATGTGGTTGCTGTGGTAGCAGCAGACTGATAACAACATTGAAACTCTACTCATGGGAGACTGCTTCCTTGTCAATAAATGTTTCTGACCAACCTTACAATCTACTGCCCTTTACATTCTGCCCTGTCTAGTCCTATACCCTTAAAGACCACACTCATAGATAGTTTCCTGGTTCTTGCTTTTATATTTTTGCCATATTTAAGTTTTTTGATGTGTAAGCTATCTTCTCCCAAACCAGGAAAGACTCCACTTGGATTCTTCTGAGACTTGACACTATTGTTTGGCCTGTAGACAATACATGATGAAAGGCAGATCTTGAAGAAGCTAAATCATCATCTTGCAAGGCAACTGCTTCAGGTAAGGTCTTTACAGGAAAGGGAAAGCTACTGTCCTCTTGCAAGGGGGAAGGAACTTCTGCCAATCACTGGATTCAATGAAACCTAGGTGTTTAAGATTCTCAGGCTCATCTACTCAAATGTCCCCATCATAGTTCTATGAGTCCCACTCTTCCTGGTCCTCAAATCTGTGCATTAAGTCTCTTCTGTAGTTTTGCCACCCTTATCATTAAAGATCAAAAGGTGTTTGATATAACTGCTTATTATGAGTCAAAGCTTGATTAACTTTCTTACATACTTTCACTTAATGCTTTCCATATGTTTGTGGACTGGATTACTATTATCCTCATTTTTAAAATGAGGAAAAAAAATAACGTTTACAGAAATGAAGTAACTTGCATAACAATTTGAATAATCAGATCTGTTTGACTTCAAAGCCCACACAATGATATGTGGTATGCCAATTAAAATGAATGGAGCACAGAAATAGTTTCTCATTTTACAAAGATTATTAAAAATAAAAATTAATTTAAATAAGTTTTTTTAAAAACTAAAGATATTTTAAAAATACCACTTTTTAGACCCTCAACTCTATGGTCAACTAATCTTTGACAAAGCAGGAAAGAATGTCCAATGGAAAAAAGACAGCCTCTTTAATAAATGGTGTTGGGAAAATTAGACAGCCACGTGCAGAAAAATGAAATTGGACCATTTCCTTACACCACACACAAAAATAGACTCAAAATGGATGAAGGACCTCAATGTGAGAAAGGAATCCATCAAAATCCTTGAGGAGAACACAGGCAGCAACCTCTTTGACCTTAGCCGCAGCAACATCTTCCTAGGAACATCGCCAAAAGCAAGGGAAGCAAACGCAAAAATGAACTATTGGGATTTCATCAAGATCAAAAGCTTTTGCACAGCAAAGGAAACAGTTAACAAAATCAAAAGACAACTGACAGAATGGGAGAAGATATTTGCAAACGACATATCAGATAAAGGACTAGTGTCCAAAATCTATAAAGAACTTAACAAACTCAACACCCAAAGAACAAATAATCCAATCAAGAAATGGGCAGAGGACATGAACAGACGTTTCTGCAAAGAAGACATCCAGATGGCCAACAGACACATGAAAAAGTGCTCCATATCACTCGGCATCCGGGAAATACAAATCAAAACCACAATGAGATATCACCTCACACCAGTCAGAATGGCTGAAATCAACAAGTCAGGAAATGACAGATGCTGGCGAGGATGCGGAGAAAGGGGAACCCTCCTACACTGTTGGTGGGAATGCAAGCTGGTGCAACCACTCTGGAAAACAGCATGGAGGTTCCTCAAAATGTTGAAAATAGAACTGCCCTATGACCCAGCAATTGCACTACTGGGTATTTACCCTAAAGATACAAACGTAGTGATCCAAAGGGGCACGTGCACCCGAATGTTTATAGCAGCAATGTCCACAATAGACAAACTCTGGAAAGAACCTAGATGTCCATCAACAGATGAATGGATCAAGAAGATGTGGTATATATACACAATGGAATACTATGCAGCCATCAAAAGAAACGAAATCTTGCCATTTGCGACAACACGGATGGAACTAGAGCGTATCATGCTTAGCGAAATAAGTCAAGCAGAGAAAGACAATTATCATATGATCTTCCTGATATGAGGAAGTGGTGATGCAACATGGGGGCTTAAGTGGGTAGGAGAAGAATCCATGAAACAAGATGGGATAGGGAGGGAGACAAACCATAAGTGACTCTTAATCTCACGAAACAAACTGTGGGTTGCTGGGGGGAGGGGGTTTGGGAGAAGGGGGTAGGGTTATGGACATTGGGGAGGGTATGTGCTTTTGGGTAAATTGGAAGGGGAGGTGAACCATGAGAAACTATGGACTCTGAAAAACAATCTGAGGGGTTTGAAGTGGCGGGGGGGTGGGAGGTTGGGGTACCAGGTGGTGGGTATTATAGAGGGCATGGCTTGCATGGAGCACTGGGTGTGGTGAAAAAATAATGAATACTGTTTTTCTGAAAATAAATAAATTGGGGGAAAAAAAAGCTAAAGCATTTCACTATAATCAGAGGTTTCTGTTACAAGTACCTTTGTAAATGTACTCAATTCCTTGTAAGTCTGGCCTTTTACTTTATCTGATGTTGTCAATATATGTAACAAGCATTGCATTTTACTCATCCATAAGAACAGCAATAAAAGAGTTCATTTGTTGACCTTCAAAAAAAAATACCACTTTTTTTTTAAAGATTTTATTTATTATTTGACTGACAGAGATCACAAGCAGGCAGAGAGGCAGTCAGAGAGAGGAGGAAGCATGCTCCCTGCTGAGCAGAGAGCCCGATGTGGGGCTCGATCCCAGGACCCTGGGATCATGACCTGAGCCGAAGGCAGAGGCTTTAACCCACTGAGCCACCCAGACGCCCCTAAAAAAATACCACTTTTTTTTTTTTTTTTTTTTTGTGGTGGTGACAAAGTTGGAATGAGACATGAGAGACATAACAAGTTGACAGGGATAGTCATTCGTAGAGTGGGATAGAAATTAAATTACTGAACAGCTATTAAATTCCAGACATTATTCTAGATGAGTTCATATGCATCTGCTTATTTAATCTTACCAATATTCTATTGTTTTAGACATTTCCCAGAGCTAGTAAGTAAGAGAGTCATAGTTTGGACTCAGCTCTGACTTTGTTCCTAGGTCCTCTCTATTAGATCCACGTTAATCAAAATGTGGACCATAGACCAGCAACATCAGCATCACCTGACATGTTGTTCCAGCTGTACTATTTTAGGTGAGACCCAGACATTCTCAATCAGAATCTGCATTTGAACAAGCTCTTTAGGTGAGTCTTATGCATGTTAAAGTTTGAGAAGCACTGTATCATTGCATATAATTTTCTCAGCATGTGTGTACTAGTAGGACTTAGAAAACTTTAACAATGGACCCTCAGGAGATTGGTCTTAAAAGAGGCTTGACAAATAGCAGTAGCTGAATTCTCTCAGTAGTCTTAAAACATGATCCAAACGGGACTTAGTTTTATGGAAGTTCTAGCTAATTTTGTGTCTAGCTCTCTCTTTCATCCATACTAGAAAGTCTCAAGTTATTTGAATAAGTTATAGTGAAGGATATTTATTAAGGAGCCTCTGTATGCTGAACACAGTTCTAAGCAAGACTAAAAAGTCAGACATGTTTCATATCCTTAAAGAGATTTTAATATAAATGGGAAAAAGGGGCACCTGGGTGGCTCATTCGACTGAAGAGCTGACCCTTGATTTCAACTCAGGTCCTGATTTCAGGGTCCTGAGTTCAAGCCCCATGTTGGGCTCCATGTTAGGTGTGGAGCCTACTTAAAAAAAAAAAATCTATCTATCTATCTATGAAGGAAAACCCGATGAAACCAAAGAAAAGAACATGGAAAAAATAACAACAAAAAGGCAAAAAATGTTCTAGAATAAAGTAGGCATATGACAGAAGTATGTGTTTTATGGGAGTTGCTGGAGATGTCAGTGACCAGAGCCACATGAGTTTAGATCATAAGGCTTTCTGCAAAGGTGATTTTAGTCAATGTTTTGAGGGAGGAAGAACTGTAGTTCATAAGGCAGCAAGGACTGAGGCATCTCATTGGGTGGAAATGACAAGGGTCAAGAAAACCATGATTCATATATAGAGGTGAAGATACATGTCTAGTGAACAAAAAGTAAGTTGAGCTAAGGGTCCACATTTGACTAAGTATGTCAAGTGTAGAAAAGGAAAGTAAAGAATAGTAGAGAAAGAAAGGAACGGACGAATGGAAGAATATTTAAAGAAATGTATTAGTCCATTAGAGAAATAGAACCAATAGGATGAAGAGAGACAGAAATAGAGAGAGAGATGGAAAGAGAAGAGAGTTATTGTAAATAATTATTATAAATACTGTACAAGTATTGGCTTGTACAATTATGGGGTTGGCCAACCCCAAATTTGTAAAGCAGGCTGAAAGAATAGAAATTCTGGTAAGAGTTGATGTTGTAGTCTCTTGAGTACAAAGGCATTCTGGAGGCAGAATTATGTCATCTAAGACTTCAGTTTTTTTCTTAAGGCTTTCAACTGACTGGGAGGAGCTCAGTTAACTTATGGAGGTAAGTGCTTTACTCAAAGTCTACTGATTTAAATGTTAATTACATATAATAAATATCTTCATAACAACATCTATACTGGTGTTTGACCAAAACACTGAGCACCACAACTTAACCAAGTTGACACATCAATTAACCCTCAAACCATATGTGGAGGCACAAAAATTGTTTAAGATGTCCTTCTAGGGTGGTAGAATAGGGTGATTATAGGCAGTGCTGCTGCAAATGTCTTTGGAGTAAGGTGTGGTTAGTGAGTCTGAATGAGATGAAACTATAATAATTAGAAAATGTGTTTTAACTGTATTTTGAAAATTAATAGATATTAGATATTCAATGTCAGTATCACAGACATTAACATGACATCCCCCATGTTATTCAGCAAAATTTAGTGTTCTTTATTCAGTTCTGGACATCATGATTTGAACAAAGTAGAGCTCATCCTCAACAGTATGTTCAGAATAGTTGACTCTTGAAATAAGAAATTTAGGGAGAGTCAATGGTTAATTGTTGAAATAACACAAGAGGAAGCCAAGCATTCTGTGTTGCTCCAGAGTTTTGATTAGGACCCATAGGTAGGAAGTACATCACATAGGTAGAAGTTTCTGGCAAA
The DNA here is from genome assembly GCF_020171115.1 of Neogale vison. NCBI lineage: Eukaryota > Metazoa > Chordata > Mammalia > Carnivora > Mustelidae > Neogale > Neogale vison. The sequence continues at coordinate 68,205,761 of NC_058091.1, read as the reverse complement.
CAGAAATTCATAGAGTGAAGCCAACTATCCAGAAAAGCCTTCCTAAAAGCAGTGACCTGAATCTGGCTTACATACCCTCAGAGGTAGTGTAAGGAAATTCCTGGGTAGGATTTCAGGTTGTCTATTCTGCTTCGAAGATGCTGTGATTTGAAGGGAGTTCTTTTGCTTAGTCATTTTGCTTCGAGTTCCTTGGCTAAATAAATATTTGGACATGAACAATGTAAAAAGAAGCCGAAAACATCGGGTGCATTTATCAGCTCTTTTGATTTCTGTGTGTGCTTTTAGTTCAGCAGCTAAAATTTGAGTGGAGTGGTGGGCCTATGGGTCCTTTTTATTTCTTTTATACTTTTCTGTATTTTCCAAATTTTCTACAATGAATGTGTATTAATGCTATTTTTAACAAAGCATAGAGAATGGGAACAAGGCTACAGTCTACTTTATGTTGACCACAAATGAGACTGTGTATAGAAGCCTTTCCGGCCCTTAGAATAGTGTAGGGGTCTGTGAGACAGCAGCTGGGAGACAAGAGAAGCCAGAACTTGGCGTAACCTCTTATTTTTTAAAAAAAAGTCTCATCGTGGTTTTGACCAGTATTTTTTAGCATGCAGCTATTCCAGACCCCCTATTTTAGAGCAGATTCATAATACCAAAACGAACATATGATTTTGCTCTCCTTTCTTAAGTTGGAAATGTCCCACATTAAATGTCTCAGGGTGTGTCAAAGAGGTAAAAACCTAGAGGGTGGTAGAGATTCTGCTCAATGTTTCCATTCCTGTGATATGATGGGAGGTCAAGTCAGCAGGGAGAGTGAGCCCATGCAGGGAGCAGTGAGGGACGCTGGGGTATGGAGGTGAGCTGAGTGGAAAGCTTCTAGGGAAAGGCAGAGCTCCCACATACATGTCTTCATTTCTGGTTGGAGAGATCACCAGTCAGCTATGGGAACACACTGCAAGGAAGCGAACAGGCTATGCTCTGAGACCAAGGCCTTTGTACCTCCCTGTGCTGCGGTGAGCTCTACAAACTCCTCCCATAAGGATGGGCCACACAGGTCACTGTGAGCTGTTGTTTTCTTTTGCAAAGACACCTTGCTGGAGATACAGTGACGTAAGAACTTGAGCACTGATGACTGGTAGCTTTTATTGCTAACGGCGTGTTCATAAATCCCAAGAAAGACTTCCATCAACAGATTGCATTGGGACCCAAGAGAGCTATTGGCATTAGAAGACTGAAACTGTTCTTAAGAAAAACATGATTTTACTCTTATAAAAGCTCCCAAACTGGTCAACTAAAATTTGGCTGTGACTTTTCAAGCTCCCTGACTCAGCATCAGATGAAACTAATAACTAGCCAGTAATCTCAATCTTGTTCTCTCGATCCACCAGAGAAAGCCAACCTAAAGTTTATGCCATGTATCATTTATATAGTATATGAAGAAGCATGACTTTAAACTTTGAAAAATTCACTGAAGACTTTTCTTCATTAAGATGATGAGGCATTAAAAGAATAAATAAGATTGAAAAATTCCATCACATTGTCTAGAGGAGAGCTGAAGAGAGCAATCCAGTCCTTTCTGTGGTGTAAGGAGGGGCTGATTGTCTTCAAGCTAAGGCTGAGACCTGTATGCCAACCAGAGGGTGAGCTTTAAGGGGAGGGGGTGAAGTTAGAAAAAGAAGATGAAGTAATTTTAACTTTCCCTCTGTCTTATTTCTGATGTGGCCTAGGGCTAAAACCTGTGATTACCCACCTTTGCCAAGATACTGCTTTGTTACTTAGTTTACTATTGATGGTTCTGTTAATGGGGTCGCTATAGAAAAAATCGTTGTGAGCATTAAATTTGTTAATAGATGTGCAACACCAAAACGTCGCCTGGCATATAATAAATGTTCAATAAAGTTTTAGCTGCATGATTGCCCCCATCTAATGATCAGTGCCTCTCCAGTCTTCCCTCACTCTTGGGTATGGTGGGGCTATGCTTATTGCCCTGGAGTTTTACATTTCAATCTATAGGAAAAGGGACCAGGAGAGGAAAGGAAGAGAAAGAAAAGGAAGGTAAGATTTTCTTTATAGAGTGTGATTACTCATTGTAAAATGCATTTTTGACTGATATACAATGAAAACTGTTTCAGCAGATTCAGGAATTTTAGAGCTGCTACAGAAGCACCAAGAAACACCCCTATGGACGGCAGCAAGTATCTTCAGTTTCTGTATGAATGCAAATTCCCATGAAAACTTAGTAAATGTGGTGATAGAAAAGAAAGGGAGACTCTCCAATATTTTTCCAGTCTGCTGCCTGGCTTGCTTTTGACATAGGACCTGATATCCTGCAAGTCTACAGGGATGTGCACATTGTCTATTTGAATGACTATTTCAATGTACCCAGTCCACTGATATTAACCATATTTTATTATTTCCCTCTGCCTTCCATTTAGTAATCAAAAAGTCAGTAATGATTTTCTGACTTATTTTAAAATATAAGTAATAATTTTTGACTTATTTAAAAGAGTAAAGAGTACAGGAAATATGTATGTGAAATACTGACTTTTATACATAGTTTCATTATATTAAGTTCTTTCTTTGTAAAGGGAACTATATTTAAAGAACTAATACAAATGCAGGGGCCAAGTTGTTCTACTTATTTCAGAAATAGTTATTTACCTGAAATTCCACTTATAAATATTTAGAATTTTATTACAAAATGCATCGAGTATTTTTTAAAAAGGAGACGTCTCTTTTTTTCTTGGAATTTCTTATTTATTTTTGAGTACTAAGTACTCAATTCTTCCATTATCAAAGGTAATGGTAATCCCTTATTTCTCCCTTGTACCTTTTTTTATCCCAGTCAAACAGCCCCACAGCTCAATTATCCAAAGGTAAAAGACATGTATACGTCTCCCTATTATTACTGCACATGTACACTGTACTATATATACATATATATACTATATATACATAAAATCTAATGATATTACTGAAATAGAATCATACACTTTACATTAAACTTACCTTTTTTTATCTGACTGTATAAGGTGAAATATTTTTGACCTAGTAGACTGGGTGAAACAACTGCCAATGTTTCAAAAATTTCAGGGTTCAAACAATGTTAATTAGTAGCCTTCTACATTTCTCTTTAACTAATGCACATATTTGTAAGTAAATTACTCTGCTCATTTCTGGAAACACAAAAGGACTACATAGTCTCTACCCTAAAGCATTTTACAAGCTCAAAGTAGAGAGAAGACTAAAAGAAATAAAACAGTTAACTAATAAACTGGATGGTAGGACAAAAGGGAGGGTAGGGGTTTAGAGAAAAGCTATTAAGAAGTCTGGGGAAGACAGAGCATTTAGGGCAGTATTAGGATTGTGTTTTTAGGGGCGCCTGTGTGGCTCGGTCAGTTAAGTGTCTGTCTTTGGCTCAGGTCATGATCCCAGGGTCCTAGAATCAAGACCCACATACAGCTCCCTGCTCAGTGGGGAGCCTGCTTCTCCCTCTCTCTGCATTCCCCCTGCTTGTCTTCTCTCTTTCTCTGTCAAATAAATAAATAAAATCTTAAAAAAAGATTGTGTTTTCAGCAAAAGTCCTTCAAAGAGATCTGGAAACGTTTCCGGTTGTTGAATTAGCTGTGGCAGACATTGTTGGTTGGTTAATATAATAGCTATTTCTAGCACCCCCACTCTCTTACTGTCTCCCTTGAAGATGGGGAGAGGCATCATCACCATCTGAAAACTGGTCCTCTACTTCAGGCTCTAGGAAAGCTTTCCCTCTCCTCATCCAAGGCTTAGATGTAGTTGCTTCTCTTTCTCTCCGCTACTTCTTGTCTCTATGGATGATAGATGTGATTCCTAGAGCTGTGGTAGCCATTCTATGGCCATGAAGTGACAAGGATGAGGACAAAAGTCCAGTGCAGTAAAAATGATGATATGAAAAGGTAAAAAGCATGAGTTTTTCAATGAATTATGGCGTCACTGAGCAGCCAAAACTGCCTGCAACCTCTCACTGCTGGACTTCCAATTATGTGGAGGAAAAAAGCCTATTTAAAACAAATAGTGTTGTCACTGCTGGTCTCATTCTTAATTGATATGCCAGTGTAAATGAGCAAAAATATATATATAAAGATAGTATTTGGAGTGTCGTTAGAAGCAACTTAAATGTATATAAACAGAAGACTGGTTAAATCATTTCTCATCCATTCATACAATGGGCTACAATACACTTCTGAGAAAGAATGACAGAAATCTATAAATATTATGACAAACAATCACCAAGACACAGTAACTGGAAAGAGCAAGGGCAGGGTAATATATACATTTCAATCCCTCAAAATGAAGATGGCAAATGTTGATGAAAATAAAAGATTACCATTAAAAAGATACTATTCAAAATTAAAAAGACAAAATTAGTATAAATAAAATTTAAAGGATTAAAATTTTATGTTTTTTTGGCAAAAGTTCATAATAGCTATACTTTTAAAATTACTAAAGCTTGAAACTGCACCAAAACCTTTGAGACAATTCATAGTTGTCTCAAGAACAATTAATTAATCAATTAATCAATTAAGAAACAAAAGGCTGACAGTTAAATGATAGATGGATAGATGGTAGATAGATAGATGATAGATACACAAACGCGCATACTTACAAAAGTGTACATAAATCCTCCAATACATTGTAAGCCAACGTATTGGCTTACATGTATGTATAAAATACCTTGCATATAGGGACAGTCTAGACTGGCTATCCCAATAGACAGTCAGAGGTGGAAGCAGGACAGATAGTGAGACTAGGGTGAAGGGATGGGTAAACTTTTCATATATACCTCATTTCAATGCTCGAATTTTATTTTACTTTGCATTTTAAATACCATGGGACTGCTATGGTATTTTTAAAATGAATAATGTGAAAAGATAAATAAAATGCATGAAGAAATAGTTTGACAGGTACTTTCTTGTGGAGGACAAAGGCGATCTAACATAATCTCATCCATCACGAGCATGTCGGAAGTGCTAAGTACCCACTTATAAGATGGGAATGATAATGAGCTACACCCAGTGCCCCTCAGTTAAAAGTGCCTGCTTTGGAGCAAGGGATCTTCAGAGAGTTCTATTCCAGGAATTGAAGGAGAGACAGAAGTCCAGTGATCATCTCAGAGGAGTGTAAAAATTCTGGAATATTTGTGACTTTCTGTGTTTACTATTTCTGTATTCTCTGCTGTCTCCCTAGTCAAGAGCAACAAGCCAGGTGACATAGATAAGATCTTGTCGCTCTGGGACAATATGGAGGAAGAAGGCCCGGAGGACTTGGCTGGCTCAGGGGCACATCTTGGGTGAGGGTGTTGATGCTGGGGAATATGTCAGGAGACAATGGATTAAAGTAGGAGAAAGGAGAGCAAGTTGGGGGTCCTGTCGCTTGCTAAAAGAAGGAAAAGGCTGCCCTGGGATAGAGAAGGGGTCCTTGGGTTTAATCATCCCATGTTTGCCCCCATCCATGAGGCCAGCATGATAAATCTTTACGCTTTATACTTGTCAGACTTCTGCTCTTTGCCCTCCTTTTGTGGGTAAGAACTACCATGACCTCAGTTGCTTTCCGCAGCCATCACTCTACTCAGTACCCCTACTCTAGTCAAAGCATTATAGACTACCCAGAGGGCCCCCGGGGCTCTCCGGACCACACTTGGGAGAAACTCTGGCTCAAATGATGCATGAGTAGGAAATAAAACACAGTATATCAAGTAGTTGTCTTCACTTCTCATATCCAAATGGTGACAGTTACAAGGAAAAACTACAGAAAACTCAGTAACACAATATACTGGCCTCAAATATTACATCATCTTTCAGTTAAAGGCAGCCCCATTTTTGTGATGTATGGGATGTATCTTAGTGAAGTGAGTTCTTTGCCCCTGGGTTTTGAGCTGTGGTATGCCATGGTTGAAAAATGAAAGTGTAATAGCCATTTTCCTGTACCCAAAAATGTTTAACACATTTTCTCATATTTTGGGGGGGCAATTTCTATACAGTTGGTTAAGAGAGAAAGCATTTCTATAAAAACCATGAAATTGTTTAGTACCAGTTATTCTAGGCCATGATGTAGATAATAATCTCGTTTTTAGAGAAGCTGAAGCTCCCAACTTTTTGTTCTATAGCATCTGATTTTTGAGTAAAACATGGGTGGAAGGATTTGTTAAATTGGACTTTTTTTCATCAATAGCATCAAGGAAATATTAAATATTCTACAGAAATGTATCAGATTTCCACACTGCAACACACAAATGCACAGATTAATTTCCAAGACTGTAGTTTATTTCTGATGATGCACATGTGTATTTTTGGAGGAGAGGGTATATATGAATTTGTCAGTTCATAGTGGAGAAGAGAATTTTTCCTCTGTTGGTTGGTAAACAACATAAATATCTGAGATCTTGTTAATAGACTGCTATGGACTGAATTGTGAGTCCCCAAAATTCAAATGTGAAAGTTTCTAATTCCCAATGTAACTATATTTTCAGATAAGGTATTAGGTGGTAGTTAGTGTTACATTAGGACATTGGGGTGTGGTCCTATATGATAGGACAAGTGTTCTTATAAGAAAAGACACTGGAGACTTCATGCTTTTCTCCCCCCTCTTTCTCTCTCTTTCCATCTGAGCACAGAGCAAAGGCCATGTGAGCACACAGCTGTGTACAAGCCAGGAAGAGAGCTCTTCCTGGAAACTGACCCTTCTGGACCTTAATCTGAGACTTCTAGCTTCCAGAACTGTGAGAAAGTACATTTCTGTTGTTTAAGCCACCCGGTCTGTGATATTTTGTTATGGCAGCCTAATTAGACTAATACATGAGCCAAATAATAGTCTACCAAAAAATAGAATCCCGTATGAGATCCAACTTTAGAGCATCTTAAAATCTTACGCAATTTAAACATTTTGACAACACAAACAATTACCACTTGATTTTTATTTCAAAATTCTCTTCGCAAAAGTTGAAAGTGTTTAAATGTAGCACTTTCTAGATAATCCTCACTCAAGAACTAGTAAATTCACTACATAATTTACCACATTTCTTACCCTCCCTTTGGGAAAGGCATTCTTGGAGAACTATCACAGAGAGCTGCAAAGGTCTGAGGTGAATTCCGTGTGGAATACTTCCAGCAATGCTCTGGTAGTATCTCCATAGGGTGACCAAACCAAAGAGCTAACAACTCATTCTCCCCGTCTTGGAGTATTTACAGTAAGAGAATGAGCTCCTGAGAGCTCCAAGAACAGATGCCATCATTCCAAACTCTTGACTGAAAGATTCATTTCTCAGAGCTTTAATGATGTTTTTCAATCTTAGTGCAGTTGGTTTAGTTCTATTAGCTTTCTTCCCCTCCACATTTCTTAAATGTAGTAGGATATGTCTATATCTCTCACCAGCTCAATTTCTACTTCTGGCCCTCCATCTGCAGCCACCCCTGCCTCTATGCCCGCATCACATGAGACCGTTCCTTGAACCCATTTTTTCTGGGAGATTCTGGTGTCTAGCTTTTAAGCATGCCGCAACCCCGCTCCTGCCTCATGTCTCACTCAATCTGTTGTCTACTTGAGCTACAGGAAATTGAAATCTTCAAAATAAAATGCAAGTTGGTGACTTGCCACATATTCTGCAAAGTGTGACAAAAGAGGGAGAAATCAGAGGAATAAAGAAGCTTGACTCATACGGTCTCAGAAAATTCTTTTACAGCTGAGCAGCCCTCAGTGGGTTAGCTGTCTGACTCTGAAAGCCCACGGAGGTCTTAAACATTAGCTCCATTTTCCAGGGGAGGTTTACGTCAATGCATTGCTGATTTGAAAATGCATCAATATCTCTAGACTAATGTTGGAAGCAGCAAAGATCTGGAATCCTTCTTTCGTCTTTGAGGGAAGGGGAGGACTCCTTGTGTGCTGGCTGTGACCAATCAAGTTTTGCTTGATGCCAAAAAATTAAACACAGTAAGGCCAGACCCTGTCAGCAACGAGTTGATTGCTTTAAATAAGGGAGATTTCCTGAATGTTTAAATTGAAACTTCGACTTTGATTAAAGCAAAGAGAAGTACCAGGATGGCTTCCTAACTATTTAGTTCCTAAAATTCCTGTGAGGTCTGGAGATGACAAATTCAATTCTGATGTGCTGTGTTTTACACTCTGCAGGCTGTAGTAAAAGGAAAAACTAATCAAGCTTGGGTTTCCCATGGGCTGAGCTTTAAGATGTTTTCCTATTTAAAGCCATGGAAATATGTTAAAACCCACATAGGCAGGATGAAGTTTATACAAGGCAAAATCTATGTGACCATGTTTTTGCACAGTGTGCATATTTTGACTTTTCATTATTTTTGGTTTGCTTAATCTTTCATTCTGTTTAAAATTATATTCCTACTGCATTTTTATTATAAATATGGGAAAGAATGTTTTGAATAAATACATACAAAATTCATAATACATATTGTGAAATGACTTCATTGTCAAGTAGAACACATTCGCTTGGATTTAAAATTTGTATTAAAAAGAAAAAAATGGAAAGCTGATGAATGACTGACCAGCATGTAAATATATGGCTACGTATCCAGGCATGCCAAGATAAAAATTACAAATTTGTTTTTAGAGCCAGTGTCCTTATCATATAATTAAAATATTAACTACTATGTAAAAATCATCAAATGAAAAGAAACAGGAAACGGGGATCAATTAATCCATATGTTATTCAAACAAGCTAGGCATTTCATACATAAGTGAAGGATTGAATTGTACATAAAGCATTGTTTGCTAACAAATCACAGTTAAAAGTAGTGCTTTCCATTAGAAGATGAAACAAGGGACTTCCATTAGTATCTCTGCTTCCTTTTAAGTTGGTTATTAAGCCAGATTCTTATTAAGTCTTTTTATGTCTCTAAAGTTATAGGCAAAATCATAAGGAAGTTGAAAATGTTGTAAGTATATGTATGTAGATATACTCTGCCTATCTCCACGTGCCAAACTGTCTAAGTTTCTGGAGGATAGTTGTTTTAGAATATTAGCAGAATACCCACAACAAAATTTTATCCCATGGGAGAATAGAAACTTTTTCAAAGATATATGCAGTTATTAAACTTAATTCATGACTCTGTTCTCAAATTTAGCATACAAGTAAATGGCAGTCCTCAGAATATGATACACTTAATTTTATGATTTGGTAAGGAGAATAGTACTCAACTTTTGGAGATATAGTAATTTTTTCAGATCATATAGCTCAAAGGTTTACTCTTGTTTACCAAAATGGTGGAAGAGAAATGTATGTTCACTATTAGCACCCATGGGTTCTCTATCATGTCTATGTTAGATTACAAAGTGGACATGTTAGACAATGAACATCAATTGATACAATTTAATAGTCAAATCATGGGGTTTTCCTTTTTTGTATGTTAGCTTTGGGAGAGCCAAGATAGAGCCAACACTGAATTAACTTGGACGCTTAATGGAAGTGGCAGAATCCAATGGACGCTTAATGGAAGTGGCAGAATCCAATAATTGCTAGCCTTTGTATAGACAAAGCTGATTAAATGAAAACTTGACATGGGTTACTTTTCCATGGTTAGATCTTTCGAAAATGCAAAAGTTCTTTGCACAGCTTAGTGAGTGACTAATCTTTTACAACTTTTGCCATGATTTCCCCAGTAATTTACAGAACCGAAGAAGTCTTGAAGCTGATTTATTCTTGTTTTCAAATTTTATACATGAGGAAATTGAGACCCAGAGACTTGAAATGCAGTTTTTAGTCCTGCAGCCAGTCAGTGGGAGGTCAAGTCCTGGGCTTTCTGCACTGATGTCTATCACCGTTCACCACCTCCCTTGCAATGATCGTTTAGCATTTGTCATTAAAGTCAGGTAGTACAAGCTAAGATAGTGCCTTATAACGTGAAAGTCAGGATGGAAAATTCAGAGTTCTTTTTGAAGAGGTTCTATTTTTCATAAACAAGTTTTTATCAACAGTTTACATAAAGGGTGGATGTGCAGTTACTACGGGGTTGCCTGTATAATCGTTTCAGATTTTTCTTAAAAATATAAAAGTTCTTAAACAAACAAAAATAAAAGTTCAGTAATAGAAAAATATCATTTTGACAAACCTTTCCACTATAGTTAAGTATAAACTTGGCTCTTGCGGTCTTTGAGGAATTTATACTTGTGTTAGAAGGGAAGTTAAGGACATATTTATGTGAATTCCAAATTAGCTGTTTCAGAAACAAATAAACTCTATCTTTTCGAAATGAGAATGTTGGAACACACGATTATAGATCTGGTTGGTTTTGATCTTTGGAAGTCCGTGGTGAATTGCACTGCATGTTCTCTTCCTGCCAAACTACGCCAGGAACTGTTGTTACTGCTGATGAGCAGTTTGACTTTAGAACCATAATATAAATGGTAGTTTAAAGGTCCTTATTTTCTTTATGGGCATGTTCATTTGGATTGATAGGAATGACTGCACTTCACCCAGAGAACTGGTTGGTGGAACTTTTGGGTTTTGTGCAATGGCAAATATTATCTGGAATTGAAAATACTTTGATGACAAAATCAGATCAGATTTTTAGGTAACTGGTAAAGAAATACTGGTTGAACATTAATTACGTGACAAGTTTAATTGAAGTTTGTGCTCAGATCATAATATAGTTCAAGCTTTAGATTGGATTATTTTATCTGTCTCAAAAAGCATTGTTTTTACTATCTTTTTCTTTTTTTTTTTAAAGGATTTTATTTATTTATTTGACAGAGAAATACAGTGAGAGAGGGAACACAAGCAGAGGGAGTGGGAGATGGAGAAGCTGGTTTCCCTCTGAGCAGGGAGCCCAAAGTGGGGCTTGATCCCAGGACCCTGGGATCATGATCTGAGCCGAAGGCAGAAGCTTAATAACTGAGCCACTCAGGCGCCCCTCTTTTTACTATTTGAAGCTTATCTAAATGCTATAAAATTTTTCATTACCAGTTGATTCTTCGAACCAAAAGATCGGCACAAAGAGTTTTGTATAGTTTGATGGGAGCATCTCTTGCTGTGTTAAAAATTCTGAAGATCAATGTTGCCCAGTAAACAGGTGGCCAGTCCAAATTGAGGTATAATGTAAATGAAAAATACACACTGGATTTCAAAGACTTAGTAGAAAAAAGGGAACACAAAATAACTCATTAACTTTTTAATTGATTACATTTTTAAAAAGGTTTTATTTATTTATTTGAGACAGAGAGTGAGACAGAGCATGAGCTGGGGGAGAGGCAGATGGAGAGGGAGAGGCAGACTTCCCACTGAGCAGGGAGCCCAATGCAGGACTCGATCCTGGGATCATGACCTGAGCTGAAGGTGGACACTTAACTGACTGAGCCACCCAGGTGCCCTTGTTGATTACATTTTGAAATGACAATTTCAAAATATTGTGTTAAATAAAATAAAGTGTTAAACTAAACTCTTGTTTCTCTTTTTTGTAATGTGATTACTAGAAAATTTAAAATTATAGGTGTAGCTCACACAGTATTTCTAGGTGGACAGTGGCACCTAGAAAATGAGATTTACATATGTGACTTGCTTTATATTATTAGATCATGCTGCCATGTGTAGTCCATACATAGAATCTCTGTCATTCCTCCCTTAGCATCTTCATAGAAAAATCAGCTTGGAGGTTGAGCATCTAAATTCCATCCTGACGTATGAATAAGGCTGTACCTAGAAGTCATTGAGTACCATACTTGAGAGTTAAGTTTTCTTTTCTTAACAGGTCTGTTATTAAGAATCTTTGAGTTAATTCAGAAGACACCATCAGTCGTTGGTTAGTTAGTCTTACTTTTCCCCAAATTTTTCTTATTCAATCCATGAAAATTTATTTTTCGTCAAATTAGATAAGTTTTTCTCTCCATATTTTCCTCCAAGAACAGAACTGCCTTAACAGACCACTGTAGGTCATAATAGATTCTCCTATCCTTGCCAAAATGCCAAAAATCATCCAAAAAGTATGATTATTGCTTCGCTTAAAATGGCTGATAGGAAATGTAAGAGTTATTCAGCTGCAGTCTAACTATTCCACAGAAAGTCCTCACCTCCTTTTATTTTCACAAGATGGAGAAGCAGAATCATCATATGCCAGTATCTTCTTAGTGGGAAACACAAACAAACCAAGGTAAATTGAGAACCAAATTGAAAAAAATTATCCCCTCTTTGTCCATCTCTTTGAACTTGCTGATCCTTAAAGATGATGACTATGAATGAGATCTAAGATCTTAGGGAACATCTTGTCCATCTTTATCTTCTCACTAATCCTAATACCACACCAAATATACGGTGGAAGTTAAGGAAATTTTTGTTGAATGGAACTTAATCATTCAGAAATACAAATTATCTTAAGAAAAGGATGTTTATGGAGATTATTTGTAATAGAATAAAGAAAAGGAAGTAAGAGAGAATGGGCACCAAAATGTGAACTTACCCCTAAAGTGTCTTTCTTTAAACTTGTATGGATACAATGTGTCGAATTTAACTAACTTTAGTTTGGACAGAAGAAAGAGATTTCTATGATCTTTTGAAGCTTGAATTCCTACTTACCAGAATGCCAGAGCTTCTGTCAGTCAATAGCACATGTAAAATTTATCCAATGTATTATTTGACATAGAGGTTACTCTGTCATTACTAACTAACTTGAGTCTGCCAGAGAATTTTTTATGGAAGTGTGTGCCTGCCAAAAAAGAAGTGTCTCTTGATTGATTGCCACAGCTGACCTAAAAGCTCAAGGATCACTATGTAATAACCCCGTTATCATATATTAACCACAAAGCCCAAGTCCAAATCACAGTAAGGGTCTTGTTCAAACCCACAAAACTTCAGAAAGCCAGAGCCTGGGAGGATTTTCATCCTTTCGGCAACCCATAACATCCCACAGCCTCTGTGTGAGATTGGGTGTCTGATTTGCAGTCCCTGAGAATACACTGAAAAGCCTTTTGAATTAAAGGTTGTTCCATAATCCGAATATTTCCTTCTTTTCCTCTGGTTTCTCCTTTTTAAAAAATCCATTTTATCTTAAAAATGTGAGGCATAATCATAATATTTTAAACCATAAAGTGATTACACATATAGATTACTGGGAATGTAAGCCAGACCAACAATATGTCATGAAAGTGGTTTATATAATTTCATTTCCTCTTTTATTTTGGTAAATGCTAGTTGAAAAGAGGGGAGGGAAGAGTGGGAGTGAAAATCTCCATGTTTTTGAAGTACACGAGAGTCTATAAGACTAACCGTAATGGCATCTCAAGCTTATATGGTCTGTCATGTATTATTCTGATTTTCTTTGTGTTTTAAACCACAAGCTGCATTGAAAGCACCTTGAGGGACTCAGAAGAATTTAAGTCAGTAGGACCTCAGGTCTGGTCCTTGGATGTTTGGGAGAGAAGGGTCTGGAAACTGGGTCCTTAGTCCATATGGACATTGATGGATTTGAGATATTAATAGATTTATGCTTTATATAATGTAATAAATATTATATGGTTTATACTATATCATTTATATTTAATAAATGTGTCATATAAATTATTATATTTTATTAATTATAATATTTAAAATATAATAATATAAATTTAAAATAATAATAAAATATAATACATAACAATTATGTTTTATATTATGTATGCATCTCATGACTAATCTGACTTCTGAGTCTATGTTCTATTTATGAATAAAGTACAAGGAGTATATATTAGTGATGGCTTAATAATTGTCAGGTAGAAAGCTAGATACTCAGTTGTATTTAGGGCCGGTGACTAAAGCACTGAAACCTCCAGAGACTATTTTTCTCTCTTCTGTCTGCTATTAGAAGTGTGGTGTTTTGTTTTGTTTTGGGTCGTCACTTGGTAGAAAAAATCATCTTTCTGGAAGTGACGACAAGGGCAAGGTCAGCAGCCCTCCATGAGAAGAGCCAGTTATAGTATGAGAGAATGTCAGCAGTATTAGAAAAAGCTCTCCAATTTGGCCAAATTCTTTTCTTATTTGCTGACTTGTGATTGAAACTTTAACACTAGTACTTCATTTCTATGGATAAAAGCTTTTCTCTTCTTTCTTTTTAACAAAGATTTTCTTTATATATTTGAGAAAGAGAGAGAATGAGTTGGGGGCGGGGAGGAGCAGAGGGAGAGGGAACAAGCAGGCTCGGAACTGAGCTAGGAGCTGGATTGGGGCTCCAGCTCAGGACCCTGAGGTCATGACCTGAGCCGAAATCAAGAGTCAGAGCTTAACTGACTGAGCTACCCCAAGGCTCTTCTTTCCTTTGAATGCTCAACACTGTCCTCACCCCTATCATAGGAAGTAAGGTGGGAATGGGTGGAAACCTCCTTACTTATGTTTTTTTTTAGGTTTGAGTTCTGAGAGAAGGTATTCATGATGTAGAAGTGGAAGAGAGAAAAACGTCACAGCCTGGGTAGGCAAGAGAGACAGAGTCATGAGGGAAAGACTGGCTACAGATTTCGTGAAGCTGAGTAAAGTCGATCTGAAGGAGGGGTACCTATCAAAACCAGTTTTATGTCAGGGTGATGGGTTAACTACAACCATGAAATCTGATCCTTACGGAGATAAAGTGAGTACATTATTCTTGGAATGACATCACATTTTAAGAAGATACCAAGGGATTTGAATTCAAGTCTGAGAAAGGAGGGAGAATGAGAGGCAGAGAGAGAACCACAGCCTGGATCAATTTGAAAGCAGAATTAAATGGTGAAAATCTACAGAGGGAATTCTGAACACATATGCTGCACTGATGTGTTCAGATCTCCGTAGAGGTAAAGCATACATTTTGGTCCTAATTTTTATTTCAAAAGGATAAGGGAATGTTTATAAACAGCTCTGTTCGGCATGGCAGCTTCATGGTGTCATTGATGGCACTAAGTAATGGTTTGGTACCCAAATACTACCAAAGACTCTGCTACTATCTTCCACCACCCCCCCTAGCTAAAGAGCCGACATTTAACATATTTACATACTAAGATAAACATTTTTTTTTTTAGAAAGTTACAATTAGTCAGTCTATTTTGAAGATTAATTAAGGACATTTATAGCTGTTTGTTAGAGCTTGTCCTTTAAAAGAAAGGTCTGAAAAAAAAATAAAAAGAAGTTCTGTTAGATGTTAAGATGATTCTTATATTTATAGATCTCCTGGCAGAGTTTGTTCATGTAGTTCTGTGGCAATTTGTTGGCTGTCTAACAAAGTCTCTTTTTCTCCTGTTACCCATATTTCCCTTCCAGTTATCAGTGGACTACAGATAGGCAGTTATATGGCTCTTGTCCTTGCTGACTTGCTTCTTTGTTGTGGTCATTTACTCATGGCCTGACAAGGCCGGGCCCCTACTGAGGGGTCAAGGAAAGAGCTGCATACAGGGTTGTTATGGTTCAAAGAAACCCTATTCTTAATTTGCCATCTGATATCCAATTCCCAACCTCAAAAATTGCTTTAGTAGGCTCACTCAGGTTTACCAAGAAACTGACCATGTGATCTCAAAATCTGCCTCTAAGTTCAGCTAGATCATGGAAAAAAGTGAAAGACATTTCGCAGTGCATTCCATTATAGGTTATAGGAAAGAACACTGAACTTTGCTTGGCAAATAATCTCTTGGTAAGATTTGCTTCATTGCCTATTTTTCACTAAACAATTAAGCATTTCATTTCCTATGGCTGAATCAGATGACCTATCTGGCACAAATGTTAATGAAATGAGCTGTAATTACCAGTTTCTACCCACTATATTCCTAAAAAATAGACCCTTCATTGCCTTGTCTAGTAGTATTATAAACAGCAAGATTTCAGAGGTTGACCTCTTGTAGTACCTAGTGTCTATACACAAGCTTTTGTACTTAATGGTACTGTTTTATGTTATCTTCTTATTAGTTCACACGTTTAAGCCTTGTTTTCCTGGTGATGATTGCAAATCATTGCAGGCAGCGTTCCATCTTGTGTTTCTTTTTCTTCTCTTAATATCCACAGAAACTCAACATCGTGCTAAATGCAGACATAGGCTCTGGACACATGCTTGGTGAAAGGAATTGAATGGTTCATCCAGTTTTCATCCTGAAACAACTCCCCGTGACGTTTCACTATGGTATGTGATGTCTTGGTTGTCATTGTGAAATGTTGATCCTCATCCTTATCCATCTAGACCAACCTACTAGGTACCTCCTCTGGGATCTTTTTCGGACCACACTGAGGATAATTAGCCACTCTCTCCTCTGTGCCCCACAGTGTTCTGGGTGTGCTTTGATTATTCTGTATACCACCTCCTTTATAACTCCCTATTATTTGTTTAAATGTTCATTTTCCCTATTTGAATATGAACCTTTATGAAGAGGATCTGTATTATTAGTTCTTCATTGACCTTGGTATATTGCAGGCTTAGTAATCTATTGAATCAGGAAATAAACACAAATCATTAGGGGTGGGTCACCTTTAATAAACTGCTGTTTATGCCTATTGACCGGCTTTTAGTGAAAATTCCAGCAGACTTTAAAGGAAATTCTATATGTTGTTTGATAGTTGAAGGTCCGTGTTGAACTTTTGAGCATTTATTTTATGTTGTGCCTTGGCACTGGTATCTGTCTACATTTACTTTTTTTATCTAATATCCCCATGATATTGTCTTCCAGTTCCTGCTTTCTTCACTTGCCCTTTGGACATTTCTATACTTGATATGTTTGAGAGAATATTTACTTCTAATTCTACTTTACTTTCTGTGATACCTAGAAAAAATAAGACAGACCTCTCAAGAAGAGAAGATGATATGGAACTTTGGAAGTTGTTAGAGCATCTTAATTCTCCAGGCTATTTGGAGGAGAAGGCCTCTGCCATGAACAAAGAAAAGTGTGAGTGAAAACAGAACTTAGAAACAAATGAAGTAAGGGTCATATTCCATGATCAAAAAATCACCTCCTCCTCCAAAATTATTCTCAGCAGGGCTCTTTTTGCAGTGATTTCATAGAGGTCAGTTGCTATATAATTGAATTTTCCAAAAAAATACTTTTCAGCAAATAAGATTTAGTCTCACAGTGATATCAGTAACCTTGAAAAGCTGTGCAATGTTTTGAATTTTTCACATGTTGCCTTTCTTAATGTAGTTGGGTATCTATGTATCAAAAACCAAAGTCATGACTGTGAGAAGGACATGGTTCATATCTCCACAAGCTGTAAGTTGCTATGCTTCCTTGGGGGCACAAGATGGAAACTTATGTTATTCTCAGTGGGGTTAAAGCAGGGATGACTAGAAGGACTGAAAGGTCTCCACAGAGGGGAGAAGGAAGAGATGTACATCATCATCTAGACTTGTGACTTTCTGAGTATTGTTCCATTGTTGTTTTTGAGGCGTTATATTATTTGCTTTCCACAAGGTTTTTTTTTTTTTTTTTTTAATATGTTAAGAAACTTGTCTCTTGAGATCTCAGTTTTCAGACATTTCTTTTTATTACTTCACGTACTCACGTACATGGTAACACTTGGGGGAAGATACTTTCTTCTTCACTCTGTATGGTTTCCTAGAAAGTCTTGAGGACACCAAGATACTGTGTATCATTTGTATTTTTGTCTTGTCTAGGGTAGACTTAAACTTTCGTCTCAGGTCAGGTGCATGTAACTCGGGTCCCTCCTGTTGGCTTTGGCAGGACCTGACGGAGTGTTGATTCAGTTCCCACTATACTTGTGGGTGGTTTGTGAACGAGCAATGGTTTTCCTTGTGCATCATGCTGGACTGGATACCTGAGTTCTGCTCTCATAAATGGACCTGCCTGGAGAAGCAATGTTAAAGTAGCAACAGACCCATGTTCTCATTCTGGTCCAAAGGCTACTATCTTTATTTATGTATTTTTAAAAAAATTTATGTTGAAAAGGTTTTTCATTCTCAATCACATAGCTTCTAGTGACACTAAGACCAAGAAAAAATAAGATAGTGGAGAAAAACCTAGTGTTTTCTAGAAGTAAGAGAGGCTGATCTAGATTAAACATGGATATTTTTCCATTTCCTTCATTATCTGTATGTAGCTATAAGTTTGGTGAGGAGACTTCCAGGAAGAAGAAAATGTGGTCAATGGCTAGAAAGTTGGAAACTGCAGAGAGGATGTTTTTCTCTCTGAAGAGAGAGAAGGGAGAGAAGAAGCAGGAGAAAGGGTGTTTGTCTCTCTGAAGACGAACAGGGAGAGAAGAGGCAGGAGGTACAGAGGCCAGACTCTGAGAGGGTACATTTTCCCTCAGCAGGCTGAGCTTTGGTGATTAGGAGCCTTTGATAATTGCAAGTGGAAGGAGGCATGTTGTGGTGGAAAGATTGGAAGCTTTGGACAGAGCAGATGAATAGATATCCAGATAGTCTACTTAGCTGTGTGAACTTGAACAAAACAAAACAAAAAAATCATCTTTTTTTCACTTATCTGAAAGATACAGTCATAGTAGTAAGGATTTGATAAATATATTACAAAGCATCTTGCCCAGAAAGGGGCCCCCAAACAGAGGCTGGGTAAATTAATGTTTGTCCAAAACAAATGCACCCCAGTAGGTGCTTATTCTCCTCTTAAATATGGCTGTTTTAGTGAGGGAAAAGCTATGGTTGGCTAATTTGTCCCAAATGAGTCGGGAAAATGCAGGCCAAGAGGTAATACACTTCCTCTCCACCAAAGATGAAAGGCACAGAAAGCATTCAATGCATACATCAAGGAAAAATACCCTAAACTTACATAGGAACATAGAATATCCATCTCACCTAATTTTCTGGAGATTGAACAAAATGTTCTAAGCAGGCTGACTGGTTCACTCATTTGTTTCAGGGACCTCAATGTTTATACTTTAATGTTCCCCTCCTCTGGACTTAGAGCTGGCATTTGAGAAAATGACATGGAAGCCGAGGTATGATGATCAGAAGTACCACCAAAGGTAGGTATAGAAATTTCCATGTTATAAAGACTTGACTGTGGATACAACATTCTGTTGTTAGTCAAAACCTTTGAAAAGAAGTGAACAAACTACACTGAAAATAAAGATGGTCAGGAGTATTGGCCAAATAAGTTGGTAAAGTGGAACAACACAGTGTAGGGCCTGGAGGAGCCGACTGCCAGCTAGAGATCTGCCAATATTAAACAACATGGGCTTGCATAGATTAGGTCACCTATGACCCTCAGTTTCCTCATCTGTGAAATGGTAGAGTTGATCTAAATCACTAGATTTAGGTCTAATTGTGTATTTTGTGAATCTTAATTCATATTTCCATATTTCTAGATTCAATAGAGGGTCATCAGTCTGACTCCAATGCCTGTCTCCTCCCCCAGCCGCTGATCAGTCACTAACACTTGTTCAGCATTTCCGTTAGAAATCTGAGCTTTAGAATCAGAGACTTTAATGCAAATCCCAACTCAGTCATGTCTATCAGCCTAAGGAAGTTCATCTTTCCCTGCATTTCAATGTTTTCATCCACAAAGTGGGGCAGCAATAGTATTTACAGCATAGCCTCGTGGTGTGGCTTGAATGAGATAATGAATGTAAGTCCTTAGCACAATGCCTGGTGTCTAGTAAATCGTAACTATATTTACAACCTCGCTTCCAAACAGCTCTTGAATGTGACTCTTCCTCTTCGCCTGGAGTACTGAAACCAAATTGGTCTCTTTAACTCTAGTCCAACTGTTTTCCCCAGCAGAGAGGTCATCTTTCAAAAGCACATGGCATTTATAACAACATGAAGAAAAATGATAGGGCAGTCACAGAAATGGAAGAGAGGATGCCTGGAAAAGCAGGGCATGATGTGACAAATTTGGGACCAAATTTCTCATGGTCCTGTTTCAGGGTGACAGAAGTAAAGGTCTTCTTGGAGTTTTGGGGCCATTTTGACTCATCAGTTTGAAGCTGAGCCGCTTATGGTGGGACACCGTGAGGATCCTTCAGTACGCCGCAGTTAGTACGACTCCCTAAATTCGATTCTGAAACCTTCCTAAGAGTTTCTTTGTCTTGGGGAAGATTTGTTTGTCCGCTGGGCAGATGTGTGGTTGATTGACCTGTGTGGCCACTGCCTTTTGCTCAGATGGGGAGACAGGCTTGGGTAAAGGATGAACCAAACCAGGCCCTGGGCTGACATTGTCACATGTGATTTGGAGCTCAGCAGGAGCCGCTCTGACACCTTGAACTCCACTCCCCTGTGTCTTTCCTGAGATCCGGGAGAAGCGGCCAAAAAAAGACATAAAAAACAACAAACAAACAAACAAAAAACCATGGGCACCAGCAATGTATCAGTGATTCCAGTGATTTCCTACTATGAGTCCTACGTGGTGTAAGAAAATTCACTGGATTTTTCATTTGGAGCAAGAGTCTCTCTTGCTCGAAAAAGATGATGACTCTCTCACCAATACAAATAAGTAAATAAAAGTTTAGCTATCATACCTGACCTGCTAGCCGTCTCGTTCGTTGTGGGGAAAAAAGTTAGCAGGGCAGAGCTATCTCAGAACTCGGAGCAGAGAGCATGAGAGCGACACCCAAGAGAACTGAGGGCTTTTAAACTCCGTTCAATTTCAAGCCAATGGTAGTGGCAGGGCCCAGGAGCGGGGAACGGCTAGGGGGCTGTCCAGGCTGATGGGCATCACGTTACAGGGCCGGAGGGACTGGAGAAAGGGAACATTTGGCTCTCATTACAGAACAAAGGGACAGGGTGCTAGAAAACCGAGCGAATCTGGGTCAGAGGTACCTGACTCTCCCACAGGTGCTGTAGTCAATTTGCACATCTCTACTCAGGAGGGAGCCTCCCAAAGCCATCTCCCCACCAATGGCACTTGCCAACAATAACATTTTACCAGGAACTCAGCTTGTCAAGACCAGCATTTTCACCAGAGCGGTGGCGTGATGAAAATCGTGTTTGCTCAGGGGCAAAGCTTGCTGCTGCTGAGAAGTTAGAGGTGTTAGTACGTGATTTTTGTGAAAGCTCCTCCAAATATTCAAAACATTGGTATAATTTTATTTTTTACAAATCTCCTTCTCTCATAAATTCCTCACTTTCTTTGGAGGGGGTTGGTGAGGAAGGAAAAGACAGAAAAATCTGTGATTCTTATGAAGAATCGATATTGATCATATTTCAAGATCTAAACTTCATATTTTCCTTAATTATGACAGAGGAGCACACAGTTCGATGGACAGCACACCACCTTTTTTCTCTTCTATTTTTTGTTTCTAACTCACCACTCCATTTTTTTCTTTTTTTTCTTTCCAATCTGCCTGCTGACGAAGCATTCATTTGAAAATCTATATTTTTGGCAACCTGACCATTGGTCAAAGTATTTGGTGGCTCCCCTGACTTCTGGTTATTTCTCTCTCGCCTTCATTTTTTTCCCTTCCTTCTCTGAAATCCTCTCCAGGCCTTTGGAGCGAGAGGCGTGGATGCCACACGGATGGCCGCTCTGCCAACTTACCACCCGAACCTTGTAACTGTATTTTAAGCCATTAACGGCGAAGCCCCAGAAATGTTGGCGGAGGGTACGTTTCATCTGAACCAATATAAAGTGTACCATGAGGGAAAAGCAGGCCTCAGGTATTTGCAGGGGTCTTGTTATGTGGTGGTTGTGATGAAAATAAGCTTAGTGACTTTAACAGCTGGCCCTTTATTAGCAAACCTGGTTCTACTAAAAAAATATGGAAAATCAGAATTGATGTAGAGTGTTAATCGCAAATCCTTTGTATTAGCGAGACTTCTGTACTGTGTTAACTTTTACTATTGCAGAGAGCAGACATCCTTTGGAGCAAAAGGCTGGGCAAACGGACTTCCTTTGTCAAGGAGCACTCCGTAGGGATCCCGGCCATGAGCGTCTGGGACATTTGGTCTAGAAGACAAATAATTTTCCTTTAGATCCCTTGGCAAAACTGAGAGGAGTCTTCAGGCTTGGCTGCTGTCACGATGGAAGACCCCTTCTTGGGGCACTTTGGAGTTGTCCTTTCAGGGCACACTTGCGGTAGCTGTTTGTCCAGGCATGGCATCCTGAAAAGCTTTCCTTTTGGCAGAGCTTTTACACATGGTAATTGAAAACAACACATTTTCTGCCGCCAACTGGAGACACCAGAGCGATCACTCTCTCTTTTCTACTTTGGATTTAACAATGTGGCGGTGGATGAGATGGGAGACATGCTCTCGGTATTCAAAATGAAAAAAACCAGAACACAACCGTTATTTTATGAAAGAGGCTGGAAAATGGTTAGTAAAAAAAAATCGCAGATGTGTTTCACAGATGGGGGAGAGGTGGAAGGAATACTACATTGGGAAATTATCAGGACAGGCACGATCTCGTCCTCGTTTTTCTCAACAGATTCTTTTGGGGCTTTCTAAGCTTGACTTGGGGGGTTATTTTCACTTTTAAGAGTATCTGTGCTGGGGAGGGGAGGACTTTGAAACAATAGCATTTGAGGGACTCTTGATGCTACTTTTTCACCTGTAGCCACACTAAGGGAAGCCTGATGAATTAGGGAGACAACTACCCTCTCAAATTAGAAATTACATTTTTGAACTCTTATCCAAGAAGAGAAACTCAAAAACATGAATATATTTGAATGGTAGGCCACTCAAAATAGACCTTTCGCTTTGTAGAAACTGGCAATCACAAATTGCTCGTTTTTGCCTTAATTTTGACTCAGCAGAAGATTCATTGTTTTTGCACCTGAAGACTGTGGCTTGTTTCATGGGGCCAAGTGTCCACAGGCATTTACTGACTTCACCTAGTGATTAAGGATATTAAAAGAGTATGAAACTTTATAGATAAGATTTCTCAATCCCTTCCTCTGTCTAAATAAAATTTTAAAAGAATCCTTTATTTATACTTTATTTCTTTGAGCTTTTATGCATATTTTAGTGATGACTTTTCATATAGTTTAACTACGTGTCTAAGAGACACAACTAGTTATTACAGTAAAATAGACATATACTGATACTTAAATCTCTCTTTTTTTTTATTTTAATCTTTTTTTTTTTTTAAGATTTTATTTATTCATTTGACAGAGAGAGATCACAAGTAGGCAGAGAGGCAGGAAGAGAGAGAGAGGAGGAAGCAGGCTCCCTGCCGAGCAGAGAGCCCGATGCGGGACTCGATCCCAGGATCCTGAGATCATGACCTGAGCCGAAGGCAGCGGCCTAACCCACTGAGCCACCCAGGCGCCCGATACTTAAATCTCTTAAATGACTGTGTCTGATTGGCATCCAGAGCCAGTGATACTCAAGAAGTATTGTTCTGTGCTCTGACAATTCCAACAGTCCTGGAAGAGAGAGGAACATATTGCAAGAATAAGAACAATATTCTGGGGTCTTCGTTTGCCTTTCACAAAGTGTTTTAAATACATATTTTAAGGTAACTAAGCTTTTGTAAGAAAGCATGTTTTGGTCTACCTCTGTTTCTGTTGTTGAGCATCATTTTTGTGGGACCTAATAAAAACAATTCTAGATAGTCTAATTCCTCCTCTTTACAGATGTTCAGTTTAAGGCATTAGAACCATTATAGTCCATTTGCTCTCACTTAGCCTCCACTGGAAGAATGTTGATCTACCTCTTCCAGAGAGGAATCATTTGCTTTTATTTTTAGTTTATAAGTGCATATGTGATGCTTACCTTAGGCTGGGCACTGTTTTAAGTGCTTTACAAACTATACGCATTTAATACTTACAACCCTATGAAGTAAGTACTTGTATTATCATGTCCATTTTAGAGATGAGAAAACCAGTGCATGGAGAAGCTAAGTAAATGCCCAGGGCCAAGCAGGTAGTAGATGGAGGTATAGACTTTGTTCCCATGCAGTCTGACATGAGCTTCCTTGCCCTACTTCCTCTAAAATAGTGTTGTCTAATAGAAATATGTCAGCCATATATGTAATTTAAAGTTTCTTAGTAGTGACATGAAAAAGGTTAAAAATAAAATTGAACTTAAATAATATCTTACATGCTACAACAGTTGAAGTAAAATGTAGTATTTACCAAAGCATACAGCTGTGTTTAACAAAAATATGTTTTATGCTGCTTCTGTTTCAGAATTTAAATTCACTTAAATTAAACAAAATAAAAAATTCCGTTTCTCTCTAGCACTAGCCATATTTCAAGAGGTCAACAGTCACGTGTGTCTTGTGGCTGCCATGTTGGACAGCACAGTCATGAAGAACAAATTTTGCACAGAAGTACATTTCGTTGAAATGGCTCCAGAGAATAAAATTAAGGAGAACTGCATTCAGAAAATTTTGTTTTCTCTATTACCCCAGGCTCATTGCCATGACAGTAAACATAGGATCTCAATTTCTGACTTTCAGAGGGCTGAGCATTGGTTGGCACAAAGATATCCTCGGATGAGGCTTTCTGATGGGTTTGTGTTCTTAAAGGGGCCATTTCCAGCTGTGCTTAGGCTATGGCTTATCAAGAGGTGGGAGTGGGCAGTGATCTGTGTGCCCAGCTGGGAGCATTTCCCTCTTGAGAAGAAACATGACCCCCAACCACAAGTGAAGAAAAGCAGGAGAGGTTTAGATACACTAATTCCCCACTCTCCCCAAGCCCACCTTCATCTGATTTTACCAGTATTTCCACCATTCACACATTAATAAATATCTAAAATGATCTTACTATGATTTTGTATTCCTTCCTAAAAATAGACATAACCAACAGCACAAAATATATTTAGAAGTTGGGGATCTTAAATCAAATATAAGTGACTAGGTTGACAGAGGCTAGAGGGAAGAACTTTTGTTTTCTCTTGATCACTAGGAATTAGAAAATAAATCAAAGAAAGGTATATTCTATACTTAATTTTGCAAATCTGCATGCATTTTATATTTTTACTCTGAGCCTAATATAAACTTAACTTTGTTACAACTATTAATGTCATTTAAACTTTGCCTTAATGAAAATGGAGACAAACTTCCCATTCAGATAATTTATTATTAAAAGGTAAAAGTTTTCATTATTGCATGCAAATAAGTACTTTTGCAAATGGATGTCTTAGTTTTTTTTGTTGTTGTTGTTGTTTTGTTACTGAGGGGAATATTTTAAAATTGTCATTTTTTACCTTTTCAATTTTTCATGGGATGGGAAATCCTGTGGGGTATAATAGAAAGAGAAGGAGGTCTGAGGTTAGCAGACAATGATTTTAATCCAGGGGAGCAGAATTTCAACCCAAGTCTGCCACTTAAAAGCAGTTTCTCTCTAAACTAGAACTCTTTATTTAATCTTTGTGAGTCTCCAGTTTCCTGTTCTGCAGATTAAGGACAATAATGTGTATTTCTTCAGATTGTTAAAAAGAGTAAATGAGAAAACATATGTAAAATGCTTAGTCTACTGCTTGACACATATTAGGAAGCTAATAAATGTTAAGTCCTTTTCCATAGTTACATGCACATTCTTTCATATGAGTAGATCTTAATTCCTCCAGTGCCTCAAAATTTTATTAACAAAAATGCTATTAAAATTGGTTTATGGTAGCTTCTCTCAAAACTAAAAATTCTTAATTTGTGTTTTCTTTTCTTTTTCCATAAGAAGTTTCAAAATTGTGCCTAAATTAATGATTACAGAGCTCAAAACTGTTTAAATGCCAAATGATTTAGGGCCTGGATTTTTTACCATTTTCTGGAAGAAGGGAAGACAGAAAGTGAACCAAAAAAGAGAAGAGAACAAAATCTTAAGTAATAGTATAGCAACTATCCCAGTGTTAATATTGCTATCATTGAACAAACAAATATTTGCTCTGGATTAAATCTTCCTCCCAGCCTATCAGTAATGGCGGGAGAGCCACTGACGTCACGTCACCATGGACGCACGTGGGCTATTTAAAGGCAGCCCTTCCATTTCCAAGTTTCACTTGCTTCTGACGTCTTCTGCTCTGTTTACTTGGCACCCTTGGCTACACTTCAGCGGATAATTTGTACGCTACATAAGCAGTTAGAAAAACCTAGAACGAAACCAAGGGTGAGAGTCGTCGGTGACATTTATAGTTACTGAGCTCTTCACTCTGTGACACAATGTAGGTCCGAGGGTGCATCTTTCAGAGAAAAAGACCATTCTTTCAGTGCTGTTTCTTTCACCCTGATATGACAATGATTCTTAGTCAAATTCAGGCATGACCTCATTTGTCAAACGATTTTGTCAATAGATTTTCCCCCCAGATCCTTAACTTTCTCTCATTTTGTTTAAATCACAAATTCAGCATTTAAGTTACGTTGGAGCAAAGGTAAATTTTTTTTTTCAAGGTGAGAACCACCTTTCATTGACAAAACTTTAATGGGAGGAAATTAAGTAAATGCATTGAAACGAAAAGAGTGTCATCAAACCCTTTCAGTTTAATGGATGAAAGGGGTTGTGGGGAGTTTTCTTCTTCATGGGGTTGGAATATGTGCACTGCTCATGGCAACCAGCTGTCATGCCATTTCCCAGAACTCAGAGGAAACAGAAACTCCCTGCTCCGCTGTTATTAATGCATGCGGGTGTGCCTGAAGCCCAAAGCGGGGAGGGGTGGAGAGGTGGGTAGTTTTCTGTATTTGGAGGGCTTGGTGTGAGGGCGGGGGAGTCATCTTCCTTTGTACTTCTTTTCCCCCAATGGGGCAGTGCCTGAAATTGGCACATTCAGCAGTGCTGTGGGATGAGGTATGCACAAGGCACCATTTCCCTCTAAGGCAAATACATTCACTGTTGGCAAAGCATCAGAATTTGCAAGCTCAGCCGGCACCTTTGACCCCACCATGCAGCTGACAGCCCAGTTGGCAGTCGGTAGCTTCCATTTATCCTAGGTCAGCTTCTGAGGCATCAACAGAAAATGAAATAAAGTTTTGGGCAGTCACTTTAGAAATAAAAATGGAATGCTCCATAGTTGGCTTCAGTCTACTCTGGCTGAAAACCACTTATTAAAATGGTAAAGACGGGAAAATCAGACCCGTAGGAGAAGCTGCCCAGGGGAAAGAGACTGGTCATCAGACACCTTATCTGAAGATCCAGATGAGGAACCCACTGCTTTCTAACAGTCAACCAGGCTGATCGTTTGCTTGAGTTGGGAATGCCACACAGGTCAGTGGGCAGAGACTGTCACCATTCACACCCTCAGTGCCCAGCACTGTGTCTGGTAGTTGGTGCTCCCTCAGTGAGGATTTGGGCAATTAATGGGCGAAGCCCATGGCCGCTGACTGTCGTTAGTGGCTGGGGGTCTCATCAATCCTGTAGACGGGATAGGCTCTGGTTCTATAGATAGATCCTGTGACTTGATTCATTATCTTTGAGATTATAGTCACTGGAATTTCACCTATAATGTAATATGATTGAGGGGTGCCTGGGTGGCTCAGTTGGTTAAGCCTTGGACTCTTGATTTTGGCTCAGGTCCTGATCTGGGATCCAGCATCCCCTCCTCAGCCAGATTATGCTTCATGCTCACTGGGGAGTCTCCTTGAGGATTCTTTCCCTCTCCCCCTGTCCCTCCCCACTCAAAACGTAATACCATTGATTATAAAATGTATACCCCTATACGTACAAAGATACTCTTCTTGCCACTAACTAATTGGACCAGGAGAAAATTTATCTAAGTAAATAATACAGATACACATTATTTATATGTGGATGTGTTTACATATAATTTTTTTCCCTACTTCATATATATCGAAAAGATGAAATTCCCAAGTCATATTTTCTGGGAAAAGGACTAGGAGGAAAGAATTAATATTTTTCTTCCATTCACATAATATATTATATTGGAGCCCTGTGCTTTATAAGAGTTCTTTAACTTTGTCTTGTAGTGACCACTCCAAGGGAAAAATCAGTTCCCTTTTGTAGATGAGGATACCAAGGTTCAGAGAATATATAACTTTCTAATTTTACATAGTGAGGAAACTTTCGAACTAAGATGCAACTTGCTATCTTTGATGCTAAAGTCTGTACGTTTTTCTCTTTACCTAAAACTTAAAATATCATCAACTGTAAAACATTTGAAGTAGACATTGTATGTATGGAGATGTTCTTCAAGAAGTGTATGTTAAAATAAATATAGAGAAATTAACTTTGTATGTGACGGAAAAGATCACTTAGCAAAATGTAAGAGATTAAAAAGATCTCTCTCAAGAGATAGGAAATAGACAAAAATATATACTAATCTGGAAAAAAATTATAAGAAAAATGCAGAAACTAATGAAAACAAAGCTACAAAAGTTTACTGAGCAAGAAAATATAAAACCATAAATGGAGATATGTATTTTGTTTTAGAATGGAAATTTTTCATAGTGTAAAGTCATCACTTCTCTCACATATAAGACGTATATACATTTAATGAACTCTAAATCCAAAGTCCATAAGTTCTTTTTAGAAATTTGATCATTAATTCTAACATTCATCTGAAAAAATAGCAGAAAGTAGGCAAGGTATTTTTTAGAAGAAGGATAATGAGGCATACTTACATTATCAGATATTAAAATAAATTATAAATTAGAACAGTGTGGTATAGCCATTTGAATTTACAGCAAATCATTGGAAACATGAAGAGTTGATAAATACATGTATGTGAAATGAATACGATAGAGATGGAATTTCAAATCGGTGAGGAAATAATGGGTTATGCAAACAATGATAATAAGGTAATTGTTTTAAAAATGCAAAATTGAGTTAGCTATGAAAAATATTATTCCGGGGTGCCTGGGTGGCTCAGTGGGTTAAGCCTCTGCCTTTGGCTCAGGTCATGATCTCGGGGTTCTGGGATTAAGTCCCACATCTGGCTCTCTGCTTGGCAGGGAGCCTGCTTCCCCCCCTCTCTCTCTGCCTGCCTCTCTGCCTACTTGTGATCTCTCTCTGTCAAATAAATAAGTAAATAAATCTTTAAAAAATATTATTCATGTGGTTTATAAAGCTAAATATAATAACTTAGTGATGAATGTCTAGATGATCTTGAAGTGCAAAGGCTGAAAACAAAAGTAAATATATGTATATTTGGGTCAAAAATATCATAAATAAAAATCAAAGAACAAACTACTAAGTATAAAAAATTCATGCAACATATTGGGGAGACACTGTTAAATCTTCAGATTTATAAAGACTTCCTTTTAAGTAAAAATAATGAATATAACAGCAGTCAAAGAAACATGCATAGGCAAGTCACAAGAACTATATGTCCAACAGCCTCTGAATCGTTTTTTAAAATTTCTTAGAAATCAAAGATATGTTAATCATTCCTTGCCAATCAAAATTATATTCCAGGGCTATCTTTCTTGCACTTGCAGGTTTGTTCTAGAACTTACCTCCCCTTCTGCTATTGCCCTGGGTCAGCCTGGGCAGAACTGCCTTTTACTCCCTCAGCAATTGCTGGAAACCATTTTCTCCCACCCCACCTGAGACACTGAGAACCTCCAGATGCCAGATATCTCCTTGGAGCTTCTTGGATGAAATGGGGATATGACTTGTTTCCCTTATGTGATACCTCCTGTTGGAGGAACATTTGTACTATCCTTTTTATTCCCCAGGGGCTTACTAAGTTTTCTTTTCTTTTTTTTTTTTTTTAATATTGGAATAGCTTTTCATGGATTCTCCAGCTCTTTGATGGACTAAGCCATGATTTTAATAAAGAACTGGCCTGAGAGACAAATCCTGGCACTGGAGACCATATGGCACTCAGAATCTGGAATAGCAAATCCCTTTCAAGGACCAAGTCTTACTTAGAGGTTAGGGTCACTTTGCTCAGATTTTCTCTCAAGCTTTTGCAGAGAAGCCAAGGTGCATCTCAAAGACTCCAGCCTGTCTGAATTGCCTTTAGTGTTGAGTTTAGATACCCACCCCCTTTTTTTGGTGTCATTAACTCATCAAGTAGAGTTGATTTCTTTCCTTCTTTATGGTTTTAAAATGTCTCAAAATTTCTCTCATGAACTGGCACTACTGCCATAATTTTATATTGCATTTTTAAGAGTAAATGTTATAAGTATGTAAAAATGCAAGTTTTATTTCATGAATTCATAGCCCAGAATGTTGTATCTTTAGCAAGACCATTTCCTTTAGCAAAGATTAAGGTCTGCATTTTACTTCAATCCAGGGAGGATAAGCAACATTTACAGATATTTTAAATTGAATTAAGGCCTTAGTTTGTTTTTTAAATGCTGAATTTTGTTAGTCACCCTAACTTTTTGCATTTGAATTATAACTAAGAAAGTTGAGCACAAACTCTTAGCTTAACCGTGGCGTGGAATAATTCCATTGAGGATTTCTCTCAAAATAAAATAAAATATTTTCCATATTCACTACCTTTATGCTTCCCACAAAACACATAAAGGATATTTGAGGAAATGTTTCTAATTTTCAGAGTGTCCCCTAAAAGCTGGTTTGGACATGGAAAAGAACTAAAGCCATAAATTTTTTAAAGGTGTTTATGGGCAACTACTAATTTTCTCTAAGTTTACATTTCATATATTAAAATTCTATTATGATGACAAAGTTCTTGACATACACTGTAATATTTATACCTGAAAACAATTCTCCTGTGAGCTGGTATTTATTTACTCCCTATGGTTTGATTTTTAGAAATTCTCTAAGAGCCAAGATTATGGACCTTTTTGTTTGTTTGTTTTTTAAGTATTCTTTCCTGGGGATTAGTTGTGCAATTGGTATTGAAGTTACTAAATAAATCAACCAACATATGTTTACTGGCATTTTTTATGTGAAATATTTAATAATAAGAAGTGAAAGTCACTTAAAAGAAAAACAATTTTAGGGCATTATACCTGTTCCCTAATCATCTTGAGGAAACAAAACACACAGGCACAGAAAAGATTAACTATAAGACAACACTGAATGTCAACAAGTGACACAGCTGATATGGGTTTCAATGAATTATCATCCATACTGAGAAGCAAAAATGATGATGATGATGATCCTTGACACATAGTAGTTGCTTAAAAATTGCTGTCATTTGCATAAATTTATTTGTTAAATTATTTATCCAAAAAGTGCTTACTCCATGTTTCTTTCTGCATAACAGCCCTGAAAGAAGACATCATTAACACTATTTTTTTTAAAGATTTTATTGGGGTACCTGGGTGCCTGGGTGGCTCTGTGGGTTAAGCCTCTGCCTTCGGTTTAAGTCATGATCTCAGGGTCCTGGGATCAAGCCCCGCATCGGGCTCTCTGCTCAGCAGAGTGTCTGCTTCCCCCTCTCTCTCTGCCTGCTGCTCTGCCTACTTGTGATCTGTGTCAAATAAATAAGTAATCTTAAAAAAAAAAAAAGTATTTATTTGAGAGAGAGAGCTGGAGAAAGAGCACAAGCAGGGGGTGGGGCAGTGGGAGAGGGAGAAGCAGACTTCCCACTGGGTAGGGAGCCAGACAAGGACTTGGGGCTTGATCTCAGGACCCTGTGATCACAACCTGAGCCAAAATCAAGAGTTGACGCTCACCTCTGTGGAGCCTTCCAGGTGCCCCAGTGTTATCTTTGATGAAGAGGAAAAAATGGTCAGAGAGGATTCCAGTTGCTATGCTTCGAAATGGTAGGGAGAAAAGGAAGTTTCATACCACAATTGTTTGACTCCACAGCCCATGTTTCCCCTTCCTCATTACATAGCTTCTCGCAGGGAGAACACTGTCATTGTGTGACACTTTGAAAAGGTGGATCTACCATTGTAGACAGGTTTGTTTATCAAGTAATTCTTGCAGCGAATACCACTAACCACTCACTCTGTGTTACATATTGAGTAAAATTGGTCTATGTCCTCAGGAAGTTTAATGCCTACTCAAAATACAGCAATAAAAATGCCACAAAATAAATGTAAAATTGAAATTCTACCAGTACCAGAAAGAATATGTACATTCTACTAGAGAGTTTACAATAAGTAGATTTGATCTAGTTCGGGGATTAGGATCCCAATCTCTGAAAGGTAAATACGTTTAAACTCTAAGTTGGAAAATAAAGACTACTCAAGATCCAAAGGACTTAGGGCAAGAGGCAGAAATGATGATTAAGAGGGACTAATGATGACCGGCAAAGCTTCAGCTGAAAGAGCAAAAAGGATAACAGTACAAGATAGAGCTGAGAAAGCAGGTAAGTATGAGACTATTCCAGGTGTTATAAACCATATTGACTATTTGGTCTTCATTCAGAGAGCAATGGCAAGCCAATGAAGAATTGTAAGTGGGGAGTTATAAGGGGAGGGTGGAATGAAGAGAGTATCTGGGTAGATATGGAGTTGGGCTGGAGGGGGGCAAGTGAATTGGAGTAGACCGGAAAGAGAACATATTGTAGGCCAGCAGAGAGATGATGGTTGCTTGGACTACAGAGTTGGTAATAAAGTTAAAGAAAAAGGTATGGATTTCAGAGCTTGTTTATGAAATAAATTAGCATAGTTTGATGGTGGATTAGATGTGGTAAGGAGATTGTTGAAGGAAAGGTAAGTTTCAAGGATGAATTCAGGTTCTTGGTTTACATAACTTGATAGATGTTAGTTCCCTTCCCTGTGACAGGAAACAGTCACAGTTTGGAAGGGAAGATCATGATTTTGGTTTTCAACGTAGTGAATTTGTGATATATTTGAGACTGGCTGGAGACTGTGAAATCAGCTGTTGGGTATATACATGTGTAGCTCAGGAAAAGGTTTTAGCTACATAGAAGAATTTGTGTGTCCTCTGAGTTTAGGTGTTGACTAAGGATATTAGTATAAATGAGATTACTTAGGGAAAGATATAAAATTAGAAGAGCAAAAGGCCAGCAACCAAACACTGAGCAAAGAAAACATCCAATGGCCAAGTGGAAGAGAATGTACTTCTTCAGGAAACAGAGTAGTGACAGAAGGCAAGATAGTAGTATATCTGGAGACCAGGGAAAATAGTATTACAAGAAAGGAGTGGCTCAATAATGCTGAATGCTCTTACAAGGTCATCTGAAAAACTTTGTGCTGAGTCAGAGAAGGAAAGGAAAGAATTTCTGACTGCCGATCCCCCTACACCCCAAAAGTGAGGTGGACATATAAATTCCTCTTTTCTTACTACTTAAAAAGTGTGTGGGGAGTTGCAGAGAGAGACAAAAAGAGAGATAGAGAGAGAGAGAACCTAGCCTACTTCTGAATAATTGTTACCTAATGAGACCTTAATAAAACTATTATATCTACTTCCTCCATCACCATTCCCAATTTTGTCACCACTGGATTTTCCCACAGAGATAGCACTTAGATTAGTAATACAATATCAAATAAATTTATCCAAGGATCACTTACGCTATCTAAAAGTTATTGATTATATTTGCAAAACTCACTGAAAACCTGCTGTTGTAAATTTCTGAAAAGCACAGCCATTTCAAGATGACAATTTTCAGGCAAAGGAAACTTTTAGAAGGCTTTTTAAGTTTGCTTTAGTTGGAAAGCCAGTGTATATCCTCAAAGTAATTTAAAACTCTTTCCAAACATTTTTTTAAAAAATGTATCTTTGACTCATTAAAATTGGCAGAAATGTCTTGTAATTTAAGAAAAAAAACTTGAAGTATATGCATACATTTGGAATTAAAGTGAATTGAGCAAGAGAAAAAAGAGACCGTGAGAATCTCGGAGAAAGATGGTCTAAAAAGCGAAACACTGGAAAGTGGATTACTAGATGGGATGCTGTTGCTAGTCCAGACAGGAAGCATTTACCATTCTCCTCATCTGGAGTAGAAGACAGTAAGTGGGAAAAATGATAGTTTCTGGAATTAGGTAGAAAAATTGAAATGATGCTGTGACTGAATGGGAGAGGAAGTCTAGATTTGAGCTTCTGCAAATGTTTATTTAGCACTATTTCACATGCAGACTTTTCTCCATTTTGTGGAAGAAGAAACTCAGAGATCCGATAGTCCACCCCAAAACATTCCAGTAAGTGTTAGCCCTGGGAATTTCTAAGATTTCAAATGTGGAGCTTTTTTCTAATCTAAAACCATTACTAATGCCCAAGAAGAGAGCTAAAACAAGTAATAAAAATTTCTTGAGAACGACATTGCCGTAAAACAAAGTTGATGAACAAAATGGACCAGAACTCTATTTCAGATGGAAAAGAAGGAAATTCTTCTAACCATGTCCTTCCTGCAGAGGCCTAGGGAATCACCACTGTTCTTTGATGGCCCACAAGGAGAGTAGAGGAGGTCCATCCCATGTAAGTGCTGAGGTCCTGGGTGGCCACACTGAAGACACACACTCTCACAGCTGAATCAGTGTGGGTCATCGTGTTGACACTTGCTCGCTCCTGGTTCCCCAGTGAGCTGCCACACTGAACGCATGAACTGGGGACTGTAGAATGAATCATGCCCAAGCCCTCAAATTTCTTATCAAAAGATTTCAGGTGGGAAAAAAAAAAAAAAGACCCTAAAATTTATCATTTGCTTTTTTTTTTTTTTTTTTTTTTTTAAGATGAGGAATCAAGGCTGTCAAGAAGGATGGGCATCTTGCAAAGAAATGGAAAGTGAGGCCCTTAAAGACATTGTTTATACACCCCAAAGAAATCAGCTCTTATTTCAGTCAGGATCACAGAAGACTTGGATATATTTTATATTTTCTTTTCAGAAGTGTAAAAAAATACTTAAAAGTGCATATATAGACTGAACATAGATTTATTGCCAATGACTTTTGTAAGGCGGGTGGATTGAGGCCGCTAATGTAAGTTTATGAGTACAGCTGGTCCATTTAACGGCAGGTTTATAGGCACACCTCAAGAACTGCCCCGTGTCTGTGGAAGGTATGGTATCAAACAAACTCTGTTGGACATATGGGCCCATCTACGGGCAATGGACTATAAACTAACCCATAACTACTGCAGCTGTGATCATAAACCTTCTTAGAAACAACTAGAAAAATCTGACTCAGAAATGTGTTCTGTGTTTCAAAATGGGAAGGTGGAACGTACAACGTGAGTGCCGGTGTAGGGGCTTGGGAGAAAATATCACAGGCGCGGGTTAAACCAACAAAACTGACTCCACTCGCACACTGCATTGTGTTCATAAATCTCAATTGAAGGATCAATGGCAATTAATTTTCTGCTTTTAAAATTCTAAGTGCCCGAGACCACTGGTATTCCACTAAACACCGGTATTCCTCAAATAAGTCACCGGGATGTCGGTACTTACCTACAATGTTGATCCAGTGTTTTATTACACAGGCATACCTTCAAAGATTTGTCCTCCATGTAATGAAGATGCATTTCAAAGTTGAGACTTTCCATCGGTTAAAAGGGTATTTTGCCTTTCCTCTGACATTTTGAAATATTTATTTTCAAAAGTCTTTTATGGAAAGGACCACCAGTGGACTCGCTAAGTGCATTATAAAAACTTTTAGAAATACGATGACTGGATTTTTTTTTTTTTAAACAAAATATTGGCAGATGGATGCAAGATTCTTTCTCTGTCCTGAGACCTGCCCTTGAGCCACACGAGGTAGTCAGAAAACAATTGCATTTGATTTATAATAAATATAGCTACCATCGAAAATGCTTTGAGGCTCTAGCCCTTTTTGTACTTTGATGGTGTCTAAAATTAGGACTTGCAGAGTAGTTTCATTGATTGGCCCACAGAATATACAATGATTTCATATTAAGGGGGGGGCACACTCATAGAAATATTTTTCTTTACTTGTTCATTACCAACAAAATGTCACACTGTTTCCCTTTCTTCTGGATTATGTTGACCAATCTAGTTGATGATGTTGACTTCTTTTTCTTCTATTACCTATCTAAAAGTATTTCTAAAAATGTGTGGGAAGATCATTTATATTTTATCTACTATTTTTTTAGTGATTTTTTAATAGATTCTTTATTTATTTGATAGAGAGAGATCACAAGCAGGCAGAGAGGCAGGCAGAGAGAGAGGGGGAAGAAGGCTCCCCGCTGAGCAGAGAGCCCGACGTGGGGCTCAATCCCAGGACCCTGAGATCATGACCCGAGCTGAAGGCAGAGGCTTAAACCACTGAGCCACCCAGGCGAAACTAATAATAGAGAATAAAAATGTGTGTGTGTACCCTTATTCTGAGACTGACCTGATATCTGTTTTTTTCCTTCAGTTACTAGACTTACTGATTCTACTTACGTATGTTTTGAGTTGCACTGATAACAGTTTTTGGTTAAGTAGTATCATTTGCATTAAAGGAAACTATTATTGACTTTATTTTAATTTTGTTCTTTTTAAACCTAGAGAGGGCTTGAACTCATGACTCTGACATCAAGACCTGGTCTGAGATCAAGAGTGGGATGCTTAACCAACTGAGCCACCCAGGTGCTCCTGTTACTGACTTTACAGTATATTACAGTTAATTAGTGGGAATCATTCCTTTTATAAAGAGGGAATATCTCTTACATTAGACCCAAATTTTTGATATTTACTTCTCCAACTGGTTCCCTTGCTGGACTTGCAGAATAGCTAATAAAAAAACTTCTAAGTTTTCAATGATCTTATCCCTGAGTCCCTAGTTGTATCACTAGTTGTTGAACAGAATAGATGAATGTGGCAAAACTTCCCATTTACTCTAGATGGCCAGTTTTTATTTGTCATGTTTTGGCTTTCTTGAACCTTGGTGATTAATAGTCAGGAAGCACGTCAATATATCTATTATCTGGAGGTAACTGGATTTCTGAATGAGAGTTAATCTCAAGGTGACTTTCAAAGCATCGGAAGAAAGTGTAGCTAACTGCCTATTTATGTGTTTCAAATGGAACACCCGCTTTAAAATATTCAGAGTCTAAGTGGTTACCATATTCAAAATTGGCTCTAGCAAAATTAGTCATTTGAATAAGAATTTTTAAATAGTAAATCATAGAGGTTTATACAATTTACTTTGACGTACTTTATTTCATTTACTGTTCACAATAATCATTTGAAGTGTGCAGCTCAGGTACTATTTTCCCTTGTTACAAGTGAAGAAACTAAGGCTCAATAAGTTTACTGGTTTCCCATGAGTCTCACAGCTGGTTAGAGATCTACTTTGCCCTTGAACACAAGTCTTAGATTCCATGATAGAGCCACAATTGAAATTCACATGTTACCTAAGCAGAAGAGGATCACACTTTACAATGCTGTTACATTGAAAGCTGAAAAGAGAAAGCCTTATATAGAACAGAACACAAGGCAGGTACATTTATTATAAGAGGGCTACTGGAAAACTTTGTCATTTATAGCATGGCTTGGCAAGGCAGAGTTAGCACACTCTGGACAGCTGGAGGGAGGGACTTCATGAGCCTATATGTGATTGGGTATGGGATATCAAGATGATAGGGACCAAAATACAAGTATCACAATTTGACCAGAACCCATGCTGTGTGGATACCGAAAGGAACTAGAGCAACTGTAGAATATAACACCAGATATCTTTCTTTTATTTTTTAAATTTTCTTGTATCATTAAATATATAAAATGCTGACTCATCATATTAGCAACCTTGGGCAGAAAATGGAAGTAGAAACCACATCAGAAGGAACTATTTTATTCAGCCACTACATCTGTTCAAGTACAACTGGGCATTCCAAAACCCTTTTGTGTTGGTTTAATCATGCCAGATATTCTCTGTTGGAGGTCGACAAACCATGTCGTGAAACATTATCTAATTTTCTGAGAGCCTAATCCATCTTAATTTTTAGATGGTTTGGTGATAATAACATTATTTATTGAATACTTTCCAAGTTTATAATTTAACCTTAGCTAAATTATTTTAAATACAATACAGTAATATACATTGGCTCTTTTCCATTTGGATAATATCTTGGAAACATAATGTTAAATAGTCTCATATATCTATTCTTATTCCATGATAAGAATTTTGAACCTGATTCTTGGAAATAAGGAACCATAGAAAAATCTTATTTTATTCAACCTATTTTACTCTTTTTCTTTCCTTGCCTGCCTCTATTATATCGATCAAGTTTCTTTATTCCTTTTTATCTTCCCTTTATAGTTTGGAAGCCTTATAGCCTATTCCTACTTTATTAAAGATCAATCTTAAAACTTAACATGTATGGTGCTTTTAACACAATCCAAGTTTTTCAGAGATTATAACTTTTCTCCTAGCCAGGAAAGGATCATTGGAGAATTAACTCCAGTGTGTTATTTAAATATTGCCTTTCTTTTATTCTCCTTTTTCCTCTTCATTTAAGACTTACAGACATGTGTATCCTCTCATTCTATGTTCCATATTTCTTCATCTCATTCACATTTTCCAACTCTTAATCTGTACCTTTGTTATCTTTGGGTCAATACATTCTTTCTTTCTTTTTAAGTTTTTTTAATTCCTTTTTTTTTTTAAAGAAACATATCTATCTTCCAGTTTATCAAATTTTATTTTATCAACGTCTTATTTGATCCTTTTTCAAGTCTGCCAAGATTTCTTTCATGATGTCTTTTGGTTTCTGTTTAATCTCAATGCTCTCTTTTATACTTTTAATCATTTTAAAAAATATTTATTTTGTATGCTCTGTCAGACTGTTTCTATTATTCATGTTATTGGGGTCTAATTCTTCTGTTTGTTATGGCTCCTGACCCTTGGTCGTGGGGGATTATATCTCTGGATGTTTTATAATGTTGAATTATAAATCCTTGCTACAAAGGCGTAGGAGTTAATCACTCACTGTCGTTTCTCATTTTATTCCTAACACTTACGGAAAACCATTTCTTTTTGTGCATTTCTACTATGTATTTAAAATAAAAGTTTTACTTTATCTCGCATTTGTAGGTGTTGGAAGTGGGAGGGTTTATAGGCTATTGTTTTACTTCATTTCATGTGGATGAAAGAGGCATAAACTTGCTTCTTGGAGGACCTTTAAGCAAATGCATAAGACTAGAAAGGACTGTATTTCAGGTTCTTGCCTCTTTTTCTACTGGTTCGTAGACTATTGGATTGAGAACCAGATAGAAACCACTGGATTATGGATTATGGACATTATTATAGTCATTACTGAGTCTCCAACCCCCCCCCAAAAAAAGAATAAATTACTCCCAAAGTAAGAATTTACTCAGGATTTGATGAAAGCCTAGTCCTCACAGTGAAATAAATAACTAATCTGATTTTTTCAGGGTGATTTAAAATGTTGTATTTCAATACAAAAACTTCAATGCCGTATGTTTGTTCATTGTAGTGATATAAATATTCCATTGGGTGGCATTTTACAATTCCGAATTAGGTCACCTTCCATATTATTGCTAAATGCTTATCCAGATTTAGGGGCTGTTTTGCTTCCTTTCTTAGGTAAACCAGAATCATTCTAAATCACTTCAATTACTTCTTTGTTAGGAATAAAAAATAAGATTCATAGCTTTGTTTAATTTTCTATTTTATGATTTATCAATTTTTCTTTCTGCTGTGGTATATTTGAAATAAAACTGTGAAATTATAATCTTGGTCCAGAAATAGAAGATTTGATTGTTTCCTGCCTATTTTACATCAAAAATATATTTTATTTCAAGGGGAAAAGGTTTAGAAGGTTTTCTTTGGTAGAAGGACTAATTTAATATACCCTTGGGCAGCAGTAATAGTCATGCCAAGAAATTATGAAAATTTTATAACCTATGGTCTTTGCTCTAGTGGCCCTTCACTGAGCAGCAGAATAATGCTGGAACCACATGAAACATATGGTCTAAGAATCAGTGCAAGTGTGTGTGCAAGATGAAAATACATGTAGTAGATACATGTATATGAATACACATATATGAGAAACAACTAACAACACAATATGATTTAAAATGCCAGTATAAATCACGTTTATAAAATGGATATTCACAAAAACTCAATTTATATATAAAGTGATTGATTTTATATGTAAATGGCTACCCAGAGGAAAAATTATTCATTTTTTATTATCTCATTTTTATATACTATTCAGACAAAGTATTCAGAGTTCATTAGTACTTTAAATACAAATCAGAAGAAACTTGCCAAAAATTATATTTCAAAGGAAATATATTATTATTATTACTATATTGGTCTTACCTATTTTTGAAAAATTGTATAAAAATTTGGTATTCCCACTAGTTCTGCTCAACTTTTGGAGAGCTATCTCAATTTAAAAATAAATAAACAGCAGCAACAACAACAAGAGATTCAACCTGTTTTAGCAGAAAATCAAGGCACAAAAATAAGATAACAATCTTTCGATTTTTAAACAAGGAATTGAATAAGAATTTTTTTTCAAGTCTGAACAGTCTGGCCTTATAGATCAGAAAAGAGTCCATTTTCTGAGCCGTGGGCTTGATAAAGATTCATAGGATTGGGAGGAGACAAAAGATCAACCAATGGAATGTGGTTGGAGTAAAGTCTCCCACTTCCAGGTCTGATACATAAAAACATTCCTCTTGGTCCTCCACAGCCTTTCTTCTTTGTCTATTGGCAGGATGTAAAAGGCCAGCCAATGACTCATGAAAAGGAAAGATCCAGAGTATATGAAGAACCACACAAAAAGCTTTCCCCCTTACCAGTGTATCTACTTTGGACTTAACACAAATGAGAAAGAGTTTGATGGACTTAAGCCGCTGAGATTTGAGTTTGTTATATTAGCTAGAACAAATAGAACAAATAAAACTGTTTTTATATAACAAATAAAGGGGTGCCTGGGTGGTTCAGTGGGTTAAGCCTCTGCCTTCGGCTCAGGTCATGATCTCAGGGACCTGGGATCGAGTCCCACATTGAGCTCTCTGCTCAGTGGGGAGCCTGGTTCCCCCTCTCTCTCTCTGCCTGCCTCTCTGTCTGCTTGTGATCTCTCTCTGTGTTTCAAATAAATAAATAAAATCTTGATTGGATTATCCAATCAAGATTTTATTTATTTATTTGAATAATCCAATCAAGAAATGGGCAGAGGACATGAACAGACGTTTCTGCAAAGAAGACATCCAGATGGCCAACAGACACATGAAAAAGTGCTCCATATCACTCGGCATCAGGGAAATACAAATCAAAACCACAATGAGATATCACCTCACACCAGTCAGAATGGCTAAAATCAACAAGTCAGGAAATGACAGATGCTGGCGAGGATGCGGAGAAAGGGGAACCCTCCTACACTGTTGGTGGGAATGCAAGCTGGTGCAACCACTCTGGAAAACAGCATGGAGGTTCCTCAAAATGTTGAAAATAGAACTGCCCTATGACCCAGCAATTGCACTACTGGGTATTTACCCTAAAGATACAAACGTAGTGATCCAAAGGGGCACCCGAATGTTTATAGCAGCAATGTCCACAATAGCCAAACTATGGAAAGAACCTAGATGTCCATCAACAGATGAATGGATCAAGAAGATGTGGTATATATACACAATGGAATACTATGCATCCATCAAAAGAAACGAAATCTTGCCATTTGCGACAACATGGATGGAACTAGAGTGTATCATGCTCAGCGAAATAAGTCAAGCGGAGAAAGACAACTATCATATGATCTCCCTGATATGAGGAAGTGGTGATGCAACATGGGGGCTTAAGTGGGTAGGAGAAGAATCCATGAAACAAGATGGGATAGGGAGGGAGACAAACCATAAGTGACTCTTAATCTCACGAAACAAACTGTGGGTTGCTGGGGGGAGGGGGGTTGGGAGAAGGGGGTAGGGTTATGGACATTGGGGAGGGTATGTGCTTTTGGGTAAATTGGAAGGGGAGATGAACCATGAGAGACTATGGACTCTGAAAAACAATCTGAGGGGTTTGAAGTGGCGGGGGGGTGGGAGGTTGGGGTACCAGGTGGTGTGTATTATAGAGGGCACAGCTTGCATGGAGCACTGGGTGTGGTGAAAAAATAATGAATACTGTTTTTCTGAAAATAAATAAATTGAAAAAAAATAAACAAACAAATAAATAAATAAATAAAATCTTTTTAAAAAAACTGTTTATATAACAAATAAAAATACGTTAAAATAAGTATCCCAAACCTGCATCTCCAGTAATCAGAAAGTTATTTGAAAAGAGCAAATTACACGTTTCAGATACAAAATAATTTATTTTAATAACTTTAGAAGTTCATGTTAATAGATGAGTGAAATATATACACTGAAAATCTTTGGCTTTGAGGAATAATGGGTTTCCCTTTCTCTCTCTCTTTCTTTCTTTCTTTCTTCCTTTCAATAATGGGCTTCTTAGAATAACATTTTAAGGTAGAAAATCTAAGCAAATTAGGATATAGTAGGTGCTCAATAACTATTTGTTGAATAAACTCTCCAGTAACTGAAATAGACTCTGCTAAGGGTTATCAGTCAGGGGATGATACCGAACGTTGCATTAGATATCTAT
This sequence comes from Neogale vison, assembly GCF_020171115.1. Lineage (NCBI taxonomy): Eukaryota > Metazoa > Chordata > Mammalia > Carnivora > Mustelidae > Neogale > Neogale vison. Next base: position 68,163,593 of record NC_058091.1, on the reverse strand, counting down.
TACTACATGACAAGTTACTCAAATCTGAGCTGCTTAAAACAACAAACATTTATTCTCTCTCACAGTTTCTGAGCTTCTCTGGGGGTCTTCCATGAGATCGTGGAGCAGATGCTGGCCAGGCCCATAATCATCTGAACATTCAGCTGGGGCTACAGGATCTGCTTTCAAGCTCTAAGGTAGCTGGTGGGCCTTAGCTCTCCCTCACGTGCACCTTTGCTTTTCTGTAGCGCTACCTTATGATACAACAGCTGGCTTCCCCCACAGCAAGTAACAAAAGAGAGGGAGAGATGGAAATCGAAAAGTGATAGATGATAGAGAGAATCCTGATAAGGAAGGCTCAGGCTTTCACATCCTAATCTCAGAAGTGACAAACTTCCCTTCTGCCATATCCTATCAGCTGTATAGACCACCCCTGGTACAATGTGGGAGGGCAATACACAAGGGAAAGGATATCATAGGAGGTGGGGATTGGTGGGGCCATCTTGGAGGTTACCCACAACTTATTAGTGTTACAAAAGATGTTAATTAATGCTTATTTCTTTATTACAAAGAAACCCATGTTTATTGTTAAATAAGGTTTTAAAGTAATATAAATGTATAAGAACAGCAGAAGTCTCTCTGCAATGCCCTTCCTTTATTCTACCTGACTTAATTTTGATCCAGAGGCATATTACCCCAAACGGAGTCTTCAACAGACAGAACATGTCAGAGAAAGATTTTTTTTTGAGGATACCCAAAACTCAGTTCTAGCTGTCCAGGTTTACGTTTTAAAGTTCATTGTTTTTCTGGATCACTTAACACAAGGTTTGCAAAAGGTAAGAACTCAGGAAATATTTGTTGATGTGAAGTGAATTTAATTCAAAACAGTAACATGTATTTTCTCAATATATAAGAGAAGAAAATTACATAGGTCTTTTTTTATAAGAGTTTTGAAATAAAACTGTTTTTCAATAAATCCATTAAATAATTGGAAATAAAGAAATCCAGACCCAAAGATATATAGCAAGACCCCATTTAAATGATGCTAAATTAGCTGAAACGTTGGTACTGTAGCTCCCTAAGGACTCCAAAGATTTTTGGCCTGAATACAAAGCCCACAAAATACTATCAGCTGGGGACCGAGGGCGTGTTTTCCAAAGGGCTGCCTGGTTCCCTATTCGTGTAAAACTTTGTTTATCCAAAAGCTTCATATGTACACTGCCCCACTCGATCCGCTCTCCTAGCATCTAATGACAGAGCAATCTACCTAAATTTTAGTCCTAGTTAATAGCTTTTTTTCCTAATTTATTGAGGAATAATAGACACATATCACTGGATATGTATATGTTTAAAAGTGTAAAGCATGATGACTTGATTTATGTATATTGTGATGTGATTACCATACTAGGTTTAGTTAACGCCCAGCATCTCATACAGTTAGAATTAAAAAAAAAAATGTCTCCTTGAGATGAGAGCTCTTAGAGTTTACTCTTTTAACCTTCCTGTTTATCACACATCAGTAACAACTATAGTTGATACGTTGTACCTTATATCCCTTGTTATTACTTACTATAACTGGAAGTTTATACCTGTAGATTACCTTCCTCTAATTTCACCTCAGTTAACACAATTGAAACAATGGCCTGAATGCCCTCCGTAAATATTAGGAAGCTGTATTTTTACATCAACTAAACTCAGCCTAAAATACCACATTCTATATTTAGAACATCTTTATGGAATAAGCTTGAAATAAACTATGCAATTTATGCCCAATTTCTCCCATCCAAGTACTAACCAGGCCCGACCCTGCTTAGCTTCCGAGATCAGACGAGATCGGGCGCGTTCAGGGTGGTATGGCCGTAGACTATGCCCAATTTCTTAGTGTAACTATTCATAACTAGTAAGTGCAAACACCTTCCTAACAGGTACTTAAAGTTTTTGGTCTATAATAGCGACCAATCTCTTAATTTATGCTAACATTTACCCTAAAGAAACAGAAATATAAAACAAAAGTACTTTCGTATCAGAAATATTCTGATAGAGGGATACTTGTTGCTTAGAAGTGGATCTCTTTCGGGGTGCCTGCGTGGCTCAGTCAGTTAAACGTCTGACTCGATTTTTGGCTCAGATCATGATTTCAGTGTTTTGAGATCAAACCCTGTGACGGGCTCCCCACTGGGTGTGGAGTCTGCTTGGGATTCTCTCTCTCCCTCTCTTTCTGCTCCTTACTCTCGCCTCTCTAAAAAGAGAGGGGAAAAAAAGTGGATCTTTTTTGTTTTCTGAAAAGCATTCATGCTCTTTAATTAAAAGTGCATGTAACATAGATTCACCATGTAATCAACTTCAGTGTGGAATATTTTGGTAGAAACTTTGCTATAGAAATAATCCCAGTAGTTTAAAAAACGTTCTCATATCACAGAGGTTCTTGTTACTTTATGTCACATAGTTATTGAGATCAGCATGTAATTTGTGTGTTTTTATTAACATGATCATTATTTTTCCATATGTAGCATGCAACTATGGGTTGCCAACTCAACAGCTATTTTATTCATCTTTCTTATCAATGCAACCCCTTTTCTTTTTTTCAGATATTAAGCAATACTGCACTCAGGAATATGGGTCCCTTGTCCAAATCCAAAGGGTAAACTGTGGCTGTTCAAAGACAATCCTCACAATTCTTTCTCCTTTGTTGGTGAATATTTTGGGGTGAACATGTGATCTATTTCTGACTAATGAGACACGAGGTAAAAATAGCATAGGGTTTCTGGGAAAACACTTTCTCCCTGAAAACAAGGGAGATGTGCAAGGAATAAATTCCTTTTTATTCTTGCTTTTAGATTTTTTTAGATGAGAATAAGTTATGCCTGAGGCTGCTGTAGCTAATATATCATGAGAGGAAACAAATTTCCCTCCATTTCTCTGATCTTATTAAGCTGTTGAATTAATCAACCACAACATCATCTGCATCTTGACTTTTTGTTATGTGAGATTACAAAAATGTTAGTTTACCTTTATTTGAATATTTCTTTTTTTGTGCCCCCAAACATCTTACTAATGTGCCATACTGTTAATTAACACTGTATGTTTCATTCCAGGGACCAGTATTTACGCAGCTAATTTATTTCTACCCTTTCTGGTGGTATTTTGTTCGTTTTCCTAATTGTTAGTAATGGCACCGCTAATGATGTGTGATAAATCGCCTAAGAATTTTCTGTGTTCATATTTTTATAAAGTAGGCAAAATCATCTCCATTTTGCTAATGTCCAAATAGAGGCTTACAGAGAAATCACATCAGTTTCACAGCTGGCAAATAATAGAAATGAGATTGGATTCTTGATGCAAATGTTTAACTTTAAAAACTATCTCTTAAGACATTGTATTACCCTGTCTCCCTCTTAGGCCATGATTCCTCCACTATTCCGTCTTTGAGTTCTTAACTCATTTTCCTTGGTTATCACTTCTTTTTTTTTTCTTTAAGATTTTATTTATTTATTTGACAAACAGAGATCACAAGTAGGCAGAGAGGCAGGCAGAGAGAGAGAGAGAGAGAGAGAGAGAGAGAGGAGGAAGCAGGCTCCCCAAGCGAGCAGAAAGCCCGATGTGGGGCTCCATCTCAGGACCCTGAGATCACTACCTGAACTGAAGGCAGAGGCTTAAACCACTGAGCCACCCAGGTGCCCCTAGTTATCACTTCTTAATGTTTTCCTAAACTATATTTTCCTGTTATTAAGAAAATTTTGAAACATATAGCAAAATTGACATAATTTTGTAGTGAACTCACCACCTAGATTCTACTACTAACACTTCATTTGTTTGATCCTATATTCATCGCATCTTTTTAAAAAAGATTTTATTTATTTATTTTGACAGAGAAAGAGAGGGAGAACACAAGCAGGGGGAGTGGCAGGCAGAGGGATAGGGAGAAGCAGGCTCCCTGCTGAGCAGGGAGCAGGATGTGGGGCTTGATCCCAGGACCCTGGGATCATGACCTGACCTGAAGGCAAACACTTAACCCACTGAACCATCCAGGCACCCTTCTTTGTCACATCTTACTATGACCACTCTCCCTTATTTTCTCTTTAACTTTTAGTACTTTTCTAACATATACATACTTGCACATTTCATTAACAATGGAATTGATGGTCCCTTGACACTGATTTTATTCTCTAAATCTGATATTTCAGGTAGTTATTGAAGTAGATGATCACTCCCCTTTAATACCATTTCCCTGTATGTTAAAATGGTGTACTATTAGCATTATCACTAATTAATTAAAATAATCACTATGATAACCAGGTCAGGTCTGAGTCTGTTTGGTTTAGTATAGAGAAGTGTCAGACGATATTGCTACAATAGATTAGGGTTGTCTTTCACTTCCAATTATATTTACACACTGGTAAATAGTGGTGTCATTAAATAATCTTTGAAATAGACAAATTATTCTTATAATGTTCTTGAAATATTTCTGATTGAGAGTGCTCACACATGCCTTTTCTAATTTTAAAAATTTGAAGGGGTTGCTCTCTTAATTCACCAGTGAGAGAGTCGTCTGTGTGTTTCTGTGTGAGAGGGAGTAGGTGCGTGTGAGTGAAGCCACAGTCGGCTGTCTGAGGTTCCCCTGTGCCCACTGCCATGTGTTTCTGTTTCTGAGCCTCTGGCCAGACTCACTTATGCCAACAGAATAATTCAGCAAAGTTCTTTAATTCAGTTCTAATAGTCCAACTGGGAAATATAAAAGAAACCAGGTTTGCCATTTGGGTCTCCAGCCTCTCCTTCTATTTCCATAGCTTCTAACTCCTTGGCTACTCATGGCTAAAAGCCTTGGGTAGGCAAGTAGTAATATTTTTAAAACTTACTTTTATCTCCACCATTTTAGTATAGACAAAAAGGAAATGTTCTTCAGGGGTGTGTGTTAAATATTCTATATAATGAAAGTAATGAATGTGTATCCCTATATCCCAACTATTGGGTGCACAAGATATTTTGATATGTCTTTTTCATTCAGTGGTTGCAATCTATTCTCCTAAGAGAATGCAATGCCATTGTTTAATTGTTCTGTGGTTCCTTTACTTGATATTAATGCATGTCTCGGTGTACATTTTTGTCTGCATAATAAAACTATTTTTTAAAAAGGTTTTATTTACCTATTTGAGAGAGAGAGAGAGAGAGAGAGCATGAGGTGAGGAGGGGCAGAGGAATAGGGAGAAGCAGACTCCCCACTGAACAGTGAGCCTAAGGGGCTTGTGGGATTACTACCTGAACAGAAGGCAGGCACTTAACCCTGAGCCATCCAGGTGCCGCTTGGAACTGTTTTACTATTCTCTTTCCTTAGAATGCATTTGCTGGTCAATGGCTTGGTTATCGCTCATTTTTATTCTCTTTAAAGAAATATTTGTTGAAGTCCTTTGTGCAAGATATGGTCTGGGAAACACATAAATTGGCTACAGAACCTGTCTTCAGACCAGCTTCTATCCATAATGTGAATGCCTGCTATTTTATCTTCCTTTCTTATCTAATTTGAAATGGACTTTGTAAAATATATTTGTCAGCAGTATTTTTCTAAAGTTGTGCTTTCCTGTCCTTTTTCTCCCCCCAAATTGGATATTTGATCTCTCAAAGATTTGATCTGTGTGTGGAAATGGGATTTGTATATGACGTGCTACTTTAAATACTGAGAGCTTAAATATTTCAAGACACGTGACCTCACCTGCAGTAAGTCCTAGAAACATAAAGTGGAAAACCCTTTTTGACAAAGTACGTTTTAAAACAGCATCACTAGCATCTGTCATTTCCTGACTTGTTGATTTTAGCCATTCTGACTGTTGTGAGGTGATATCTCATTGTGGTTTTGATTTGTATTTCCCTGATGCCGAATGATATGGAGCCCTTTTTCATGTGTCTGTTGGCCATCTGGATGTCTTCTTTGCAGAAATGTCTGTTCATGTCCTCTGCCCATTTCTTGATTGGATTATTTGTTCTTTGGGTGTTGAGTTTGTTAAGTTCTTTATAGATTTTGGACACTAGTCCTTTATCTAATATGCTGTTTGCAAATATCTTCTCCCATTCTGTCAGTTGTCTTTTGATTTTGTTAACTGTTTCCTTTGCTGTGCAAAAGCTTTTGATCTTGATGAAATCCCAACAGTTCATTTTTGCCTTTGCTTCCCTTGCCTTTGGTGATGTTCCTAGGAAGATGTTGCTGCGGCTGAGGTCGAAGAGGTTGCTGCCTGTGTTCTCCTCAAGGATTTTGATGGATTCCTTTCTCACATTGAGGTCCTTAATCCATTTTGAGTTTATTTTTGTGTGTGGTGTAAGGAAATGGTCCAATTTCATTTTTCTGCACGTGGCTGTCCAATTTTCCCAACACCATTTATTAAAGAGGCTGTCTTTTTTCCATTGGACATTCTTTCCTGCTTTGTCAAAGATTAGTTGACCATAGAGTTGAGGATCTATTTCTGGGCTCTCTATTCTGTTCCATTGATCTATGTGTCTGTTTTTGTGCCAGTACCATGCTGTCTTGATGATGACAGCTTTGTAATAGAGCTTGAAGTCCGGAATTGTGATGCCACCAACCTCGAATACCCTTTGGCTATTCGAGGTCTTTTCTGGTTCCATATAAATGCTGACGAGGATGCAGAGAAAGGGGAACCCTCCTACACTGTTGGTGGGAATGCAAGCTGGTGCAACCACTCTGGAAAACAGCATGGAGGTTCCTCAAAATGTTGAAAATAGAACTACCCTATGACCCAGCAATTGCACTACTGGGTATTTACCCTAAAGATACAAATGTAGTGATCCAAAGGGGCACGTGCACCCGAATGTTTATAGCAGCAATGTCCACAATAGACAAACTCTGGAAAGAACCTAGATGTCCATCAACAGATGAATGGATCAAGAAGATGTGGTATATATACACAATGGAATACTATGCAGCCATCAAAAGAAACGAAATCTTGCCATTTGCGACAACATGGATGGAACTAGAGGATATCATGCTTAGCGAAATAAGTCAAGCGGAGAAAGACAGCTATCATATGATCTCCCTTATATGAGGAAGTAGTGATGCAACATGGGGGCTTAAGTGGGTAGGAGAAGAATCCATGAAACAAGATGGGATAGGGAGGGAGACAAACCATAAGTGACTCTTAATCTCACGAAACAAACTGTGGGTTGCTGGGGGGAGGGGGGTTGGGAGAAGGGGGGTAGGGTTATGGACATTGGGGAGGGTATGTGCTTTTGGGTAAATTGGAAGGGGTGGTGAACCATGAGAGACTACGGACTCTGAAAAAAAAACTGAGGGGTTTGAAATGGCGGAGGGGTGGGAGGTTGGGGTACCAGGTGGTGGGTATTATAGAGGGCACGGCTTGCATGGAGCACTGGGTGTGGTGAAAAAAGAATGAATACTGTTTTTCTGAAAATAAATAAATTGGAAAAAATAAAACAGCATCACTATGGTTCTTCAAGGCCTCCCTAAGGAGTGGGTTCTGAGGTACATATTCAAGGCTTAGCAAAAATGCTAACCCTGGTAAGTGAGAAGACTTATACTATGGATGTCATAGCATTATTTGGATTTCCTTTACTCCAAGAGGCGATGCTGCCTTTCGTCACGAAAAAGCATTATCTGTAATTGGTCAGAGGTCATTTGACAATCACTTCCCTGGTTTCCTTGAGTCACGGCTCTGAGCAGCTGCGTTGATCTGGGAGAAGGCCATCTTCTCTGGGTTTATCCAGTCCTGGTGCCTTCTCTTTGCTCAGGTCTTTGTTCAAAGGTCTCTTATTCAGTCAGGCGTCCTCTTTCTCCCTGTGGTGGTCCTTGCTGTGCCCCTTCTGTCTCCTCCCCACCTGCAAGTCACCACCTCCCTGACAAATGCCTAAGGGAAATGGGCGGAGTGATCCGAGAGTAACAGGAAGGGGACTCGCTAGGCTTAAGGTTTATCCTTAGTCTCCTGTCTGCCCCCTCGAACGTGACTTCCAGGGAAGCAGAGACCTTTCTTTTCTCATTCACTGTAGTGTCCCTCCTATCCACCTACAACACTACCTGGCACCGGGAAATCAGGCTATGATTACTGTTGCTATTTTTAACTTCTTGCTGAGGAATACACTCTGCTCTCCTTTGCAGAACAGTACAGTACATGGGCTTCTCGTATTTTCACAGGGTGGACTCAGAGCCATGTGGTAACATAGACTGCCTTCGGGTTTTGACAATTGTTTTGTTAGGTTTAGTTGATTAACTATTTCACTGGGATGGAGCCAATGAGTAGAATAGAACCAGCAGGTGTTTATTAATATTACAACCTTATTTCCTCTTGCTGTTCAGGACTGCCAACTTCTAAACAGGGAGATACCTGAGCCTTTTGTGTGCCACATGACAGTCTTGTATTTTTTTTTTTTCCACAGGTGTTAAGACAAAACAGGGATAAGCAGATTTTGTAATCTTGTGTGTTCTGAGCCAAGCAGAAGCTGTGTGACCTGTTTTTGTGGCACAGCTCCATGTGGCTGGCCAGGAATTAAGTAGAACATCACTAGGGGAAAACATACATCCATTTATTTAATTAGACCTGTGACCAAAGATCTGTTTAAAATGGGTGGCAGAGTGATAGAAAATATTTCTGAAATAGTCTAGATCTTCACCTTTGCGTTACAAAGGGCTGGTTTTGAGGATTTAAAATAATTATATCCTTCATGGTATTCAACGTTATTTTGTTAATGGAACCAGACGTTAAGCATAAAAAAACCTATTGTCAAACAATAGGCCTTCAGGGGGTCTATCTGTATTTCTTTGAGAAATTTGTCCTTTAGACAACTCATTTTGTAAATTAATATTATCAACAATTGACATAAAATTCACAAGGTTAGGTTTGCTTTAGTTTCACTGCCTTGTTTCTTTTAGGCTGAGAGAGACACAGATACACACAACTAATTTTTCAATGCCAAAGTTAAATTCTAAATTTACTTTTCTAATTACATGGGTGCTTATTACAAAACTTTGAAGCTTGATGCAGCATTTGGTATGACATAGGATCAGAAATACTAATTTATAGAACCCTTGTTATTTTTTAGGTATTATTCCAGGTGCTATCATATATATATATATATATATATATATATATATATATATTTATACTATATGTTAACCATAATCTAGTACAACACATACTAAATCAGTAAGTTGAATCTCAGAGAGGTATAGTAATTTGCTCAGTAACACAGCTTATACATTGCAGCACCAGGATATAAACATTTTATATGACTCCCAGATTTTTCCCATTTTCATTACATAAGGCTACTTCTCAGAAAACAAAAATCCTCAAAATTCCCATCAGCAAACCCTTTGAATATACTTGAACCAATGTCCCTGAACCAAATTTATGTAATAATGTGAGGCTCAAAATGGAATTCCAAGTAGTGTTTAAGGGAATGTTTTATAGATTCAAAGTAAGAAATTTCAACAAGTACAGGCAAGGCTGACACAACTTGATGTCTAATGATGATGGTTGCCTTACTGGCAATTTTATAAAATTTTCTTTGAAGCTGCATCAAATTATGATTTTAAAATGGAGCTCAAGCTTCGGTCCATTTTCTTGAATCTAGAGAAATCTGGATGCTCAAAAGGAAGGTCTGGCCTGGAGAACCTGTAAGGGAAAGAATAGAGTGAGCGCTCCCTTCCTCCCACCATCCATCATGTTCCAGTGTCTGGGGAGTCAGGAACCTGGGACAGATGAAATCAACCAATAGTAGCTAGCCAAGCAGCGCGCGGTTTGCTCATTTCCCGACGTTAGTCTCTCTCCGACAACCATTCTTTTCCTTCCTTATTCTTACAAGTTAAAACAAACCCACTTCAGTCCCTCCGTGTCACTTCATCTTAATCTCATTATTATTCTAACCATCCCCCACATCCCCACCACCACTACCACACCACACACACACACACACACACACACACACACTGGAACAAAATTGAGTTTCTATTCTTTATAGCCACTCCTTACCATGTGGGAAGTTCATATTTATTTGAATTACAAAGCAGCAAGTTTCTTCTGCTAATTAAGGATAGGCAGTGTGAAAGCCTAGATTGCTTGCTTGCGAAGAAAGAATTTTGTTAGCTAAGAAATGAAATTGGCTGGCTGATTTCAGTGGGAGTGAATAATGCTTTCAGGAATTTCTTCCGAAGTTATTCATTTATGCCTAGCCAGGTTTAGCTATGATAACTTCATTTTTGAAATGATGTACGTGCCATACACAAATAATTTACAAATCCAGAAAAAAAAGTCTTTGGGAAATTATGACTTCCACGACTAGAGTTGAAACAATGCCAACCCCAGAGTTTTGTAAATTAGACTCTAAGTGTGAAATCTTTCCAGCTGTTAAAAGCATCCCATCCCATCCCATATCAAATTATATTCAGTTTTTTCAGAATATTTCTTTCTGTTTGCAGGTGTATGTATGTGGGCTGCCTGGGTGGCTCAGTGGGTTAAGGCCTCTACCTTCAGCTCAGGTCATGATCTCAGCGTCCTAGGATCGAGCCTTGCATTGGGCTCTCTGCCTGGCAGGGAGTCTGCTTCTCCCTTTCTCTCTGCCTGCCTCTCTGCCTACTTGTGATCTCTCTCTCTCAAATGAATAAATGTTCAAATGTTCAAATGTGTCAAATGAATAAATAAAATCTTTTAAAAAAAGATGTATGTGTGTGTCTGAATACACACATAAATAGAAGCTGAGATGTAAACATCTTTTTTTGTTATTCTTTTTTTTTTTTAAGATTTTATTTATTTGATACAGAGTGAGAGATCACAAGTAGGCAGAGAGGAAGGCAGAGAAAGAGGGAAGCAGGCTCCCTGAAGAGCAGATAGCCTGATGCGGGGCTGGATCCCAGGACCCTGAGATCATGACCTGAGCTGAAGGCAGAGGCTTAACCCACTGAGCCACCCAGGCGCTCCTGTAAACATCCTTTTAAAGTCTCAGAAAATTATGAGAAAAAGCATGTAAGTAAATTAAGTGTACACAGGTCACATTTTTGGATAGTTTGTAGGTTTTGTTTTGTTTTTGTTTTTGTTTTCGTTTTTCTGTATGGCTTTCTTAGTTTTCAGAAAAGTTCAGAAACAAAATGACCTATCATCTATAACCTGCCCATTTCATTATTTTAAAAGTTCCAAGCAAGGAAATGTGGATTGCACCCTTTCTTTAGTGGCTGTGATTGGGAACCACTAAAGATTTCTCTTTCAGAGAAAGACAGTTTTCCCTGTTGATACAGCAGCTGTATGGTGCCGTGGAGCTCCCAGGGGGGAAGTGATACTCTCTCCCTTTGCCCTTCAGCTCCAGCTAAAGTAGTCTGAATAGAGAGCAGTTGCATATTCTTATTTACAGGGTATAACTGATTGTCAGTCCATATTTTCAAACTGTCTTTTCTCTTGAAGGATGCAAACTTTAATCTGGGTTGATGAGAGGGGTAAGAGTCTATAAACTTTGAAATCTTTGATTTCCTGATATTTTCTTTTTTTTTTTAATTTGTAGATGCTTAATTTATTCAGTGGGTTATTATCCATTATGTCATTATTTTTTTTAATTTTTTATAAACATATAATATATTTTTATCCCCAGGGGTACAGGTCTGTGAATCGCCCAATTTACACACTTCACAGCACTCACCAAAGCACATACCCTCCCCAGTGTCCATAACCCCACCCCCCTTCTCCCAACCCCCCTCCCCCCAGCAACCCTCAGTTTGTTTTGTGAGATTAAGAGTCACTTATGGTTTGTCTTCCTCCCAATCCCATCTTGATTTCCTGATATTTTCTATTCATTCACAATTCCATGGTGGAATACCCCAGAGGGAAGTACACATTCCCCCAGAAGAATGTATGGTAATTTTTTCCACTTTACCAGATGCAAGGGAAGAAAGTCTGGTGAATGGAAACTTTCCTAGTCACCTGCCTTGTGGATGTTTTCTGATCCGTTTTGTAGCAGCCTGTCAAATTCGGCGAACGAAGACATACAAGTCCTTAGAAGCATTAACAAATTCCTTCTGTTTTATATTTATTTTCATCTGATTTACAACGATTGTGAATATATAAACATTAATATAAAAATAATGATGAAAGGCTAAGCTATTAAAAAACATTGATTGGCTTATCAAACCTTGATTTATTTCTTTTTATAGTTTGCATCTTAGCTCTGTGTTATCCGTAAAATCCTCCTTTTTGCCTCTTGTACAACTTTAATGGCCATTAAGAAGCAGTGTCACTGGGGTCAGGGGAGGCATCAAGACTCGTTCTTTGCTCCTTTGTGGACAGTATGTTGTTCTGGCTATGAAAATCAAGTGTGTTCCTGTGCTCCTAGTATTCATTTATAATTTTTTTTTAAAGATTTTATTTTATTTATTTGAGAGAGAGAGACAGTGAGAGAGAGAATGAGCGAGGAGAAGGTCAGAGAGCGAAGCAGACTCCCCATGGAGCTGGGAGCCTGATGTGGGACTTGATCCCGGGACTCCAGGATCACGCCCTGAGCCGGAGGCAGTCGTTTAACCAACTGCGCCACCCAGGCGTCCCTCATTTATAATTATAGACACAAATAATCATCCCGGGTCTTGTGCCATTAATAGTGCAGCATATTACTTTCTATTCTCATTTTCCATGCATTTTTTTTTCAAAGATTTTATTTCTTTGACAGATAGAGATCACAAGTAGGCAGAGAGGCAGGCAGAGAGAGAGAGAGGAGGAAGCAGGCTCCCCGCTGAGCAGAGAGCCCGATGTGGGGCTCGATCCCAGGACCCTGGGATCATCTGAGCTGAAGGCAGAGGCTTTAATCCACTGAGCCACCCAGGTGCCTCTCCATGCATTTTCAAAAGAGCAATTTTGAAATATGTAACAAATGGGAGCAATAGTCTTAGAAACATAGAGATTTTAAATAATGAGCCCATTGAAGTATTGTCATTATATAAGTGTCAACTTTGAGTCCTTCCTTTTCATCTTGTTAGTATGTATGATTCAGAATTCAGGGATGATCAAACTCTTTCATTTTTGCACTGAGATAATTGAGTTTATAAGATAGCTCATCATATTATAATAGTAGATCTATAATAAACTATGATTTAAAAAAAAACTATACAGGGTTGCTTTGGTTTTGGAGCCAGTTAAGCCTTTGACTCTTGGTTTTGGCTCAGGATGTGATCTTAGGTTGTGAGATTGAGCTCAGTTCAGCTCTGTGCTCAGTGCAGAGTCTACTTAAGACTCTCTCTGCCCTTAACCCTGCATATGCACACTCAATAAAGAAATGTTTAAAATAAACAAACAAATAAAAAAAAATTTTAAAAAACAAACAAATAAATGAATAAAATTAAAAACTATACAGAGGCTTCCACTAAAGACACTGCCTTATATGTATTTATTTTGACATCAGATCAAATTTCATACAAAAAAAGAAAAACAAAATCACAGCAGATTGTCCAAGTTAGATTAATTTTCATGTGATAATAGCATTCATTTCCTTCATTCATCATTGATTTGTTTAACAAATATTGCCTGAATGCTTACTCTGTGCCAGGAACTCTCTAGAAGCTTAGAATAGATCAGTGAATAAATTCCTTTACCTTTGTCCTTGGGGAGCTTTCTTTATAGTTATTCCCTCATTTTTACTGTCTAACCTCTTTTTTTTTTTTTTAAGATTTATTTATTTATTTTTGAGAGGGAGAGGGAGAACTCTTTTTTTTTTTTTTTTTAAGACTTTATTTATTTGACAGAGAGCACAAGTAGGCACAGAGGCAGGCAGAGAGAGAGAGAGAAGCAGGCTCTGCACTGAGCAGAGAGCCTGATGTGGGGCTCGATCCCAGGGTCCTGGGATCATGACCTGGGCCGAAGGCAGAGGCTTTAACCCGCTGAGCCACCCAGGCACCCCGAGAGGGAGAGGGAGAAAAAGAGAGAGAATGCGCGTGAGCAGGGGGAAGGACAGAGGGAGAGGAAGAGACTCTGAAGCAGATGTCTCACGGATCATGGAGGCCCATGCAGGGCTTGATCTCACAACCTTGAGATCATGACCTAAACTGAAACCAGGAGTCAGATGCTTAACCAACTGAGCTACCCAAGTGCCCCCGTACTACTTTTTTTTTTAAATTAATTTATTTTTTTGTCCAAGAAAGCACACAGGCAGGTGGAGTGACAGGCAGAGGCAGAGGGAGAAGCAGGCTCCCTGCTTTGGGTCCAATGAGGGACTCTATCCCAGGACACCGGGATCATGACCCAAGCCGAAGGCAGCTGCTTAACCAACTGACCCACCCATGCTACTTTAAATAATAGAAATTTTCATAAGCTTTTTGGTAACTCTGAGTCCAAGAGGCACTAGGCACAAAAGATCTAATCCAAAAAGCACTGTTTACACGAATGTCATATAATAAGCTAAAAATTCTGCCCAGATAGTTGCCTACTTCTATTCTACTTTAAAAATTCATTTCAAGGAGATAATTTTGCATCAGTGTGGGCACTAAAGACAGAGATTGGGATAATGAATTTTGAATAACACTGCTGAGGCATTTCAGAAACTAAAAACTACAAAAGCCACTAACTTAGTACATTTTCTAGTTTGTCTTATGCATGATTGAAGAACCCTGATCTCAGACACGTCCCTGGGGAAGAAAGATATTCCAAGGGCTACTGTATTCTGTTCTCAACTGGAAGGTGATTTGTAGATGGGCCATCCACTGGAAACATCATATAACGAATTTCTTCCCCAAAAGAATGCCCCTTTCCAGACATGCCAAAATGTGGATGCACACAAACCAGATCCAGTGGATTGACTTATCCCTTATGAATTACCTTCTGTGGTCAGCAGAGTGACCTCCAAAGGTGCCTGTACCCTAGTGCCTGGAGCCTGTGACTGTTAAGTGCAATAGCAAAAAGGATTTCCGGAGGTAATTAAGGATAGACTGTGTCCTCATTATCCAGGTGGGCCCAATCTAATTTTATGAGTCCCCAAAAGCAGAGAAGAGTTTCCAGCTGAAGATAGGGCTGATAAGGCAGAAGAGAAGATCAAAGAGGTTTGAAGGGTGAAAAGAACTCCTGAGACTGCTGGCTTTGAAAATGAAGGAGGCCATGAACATGGGCAGCCTCTAGAAGCTGAGAATCACCCCCAACAGTCAGCAAAAGACTGCATGCCACTAAATTCTGCTAACAGGCCTAGTGAGTCTGGAAAAGTCTTCACAAGAGCCTCCAGGTAAGAGCCAGGCTAGAGGATTCCTTGATTTTAACCCTTTAATACCCAGAGCAGAGCAATCAGTCAAGCCCCCTCAAACTTTTGATTCACTGACCAAACTGCAACATAGTTAAGTCTATGTTGTTTTAAGCCACTGAATTTGTGGTAATTTGTTATGAGAGCAATAGAAAACAAATATACCCTCCAGTATAATATAATCAGTCAACACGAGGTCTTCAGTCATGTTTTTGTTAGAAATAAATACATAAATTATCGTATCCTGGGGTTGTGTATTAATGTTTACATTTGGCAATAAGTAATCTTTCTGATAATTTGGCACTTACATGCTCTCCTGCATTTCCTAAGTGCTTTATTCAACATTCTTTATCCATTAAATCTTTACCCTGGGACAGAAATAGTAAACGCTTGAAGATGTTGCTGCTTAGTGGTTCTTTGGTGCCTGACTTCTCTCGTTTGCGGCACGGGAGCCTCCTTGCAATGGTGAGTGGCATATGGGGCCATCCATGCTGTCACCAAAGGCCTGGCCAACAAGAACCCAAATGAGCTCTCTGAAAGTTTGTATACATACAACTTGGGAGGGAATTTTACATTTCCCTTTACATTTACATTTACTGAACAGCCCTAGTGCATCAGGTTGAGTTCCTTTTTCCTTGACTAAGGCATCCTTTAGTGGGTGACAAGTATAGCATAACAGGAAAATCTAGCCATCAAGAATGTTGACATGATTAACAACTCAGAGAAGGTCAGGTGCACCAGAGGACAGCTTTTTATCTTTATCTTCAGCCCTATTGTAAATCCAGTACCATTATGCATGCCATTTCATTTGTGTGATTTCACAATGCAATCGAAACCATCTTTTTGGAAGACTGCTAAATGTAGTGCCAAAGACATGCTTGTGCTGAGCTCTCTGGACTTCATGCTCATTCCATAGCTACACGATTCTAAAAATCTGATTTCAAAACAATTACCTTGGCTTCCAGGGAATAATTACTTTAATGATCTTTTAAATATTTTCCCCATAAGATTTGACCTCGTTGTAAATTCTTTATTGCTTATTTATATGGTGATAGGGGATTAGGCAGACACTGTTCTTAAGTCTTTATTGAGCTAAAGGAAAGTGGCCGATAGATGGCCTAAAAATCTTGGGGAAATTTTAAGGGGGAAATGAAAATTCAATATTTCCAGAACCTACAAACACAACAAAAGTCAATGATAAAAACAGATGTACGATGTCAAATTAACAGTAGAGGGAACCAGAAAATGTCAATTTTTACATTGAGACTTAGAGTTGGAAGCTTTTGTTGTTTAGTGAGTATATATATTTTAAAGTAATTTTACTGATATGTATAAATTAATTAACTAATAAACTAATAAGTTAATAAACTAATAAAAAGAAAAGAAAAGAAATGGTGGAACTCTTTTGTAAAAAGAAACTTGTCCAATTAAATGCTAGAGATGGAAATCATAAGGACTGAGTTTAAGCCAAAAAAAAAAGGATTGTTTCTTATTTGTAATACACAAAAATGCATAAAAGTTATATTTTAAGATGTAATAAACCAGATAAATGATGAATAGTCTTTGCAGTAGCAATCAGTCTTCTAAGTTATATAACATTTAGCCACAATGAATACATAGGCTTTTACGGAAAAAATGTTAAAACCTACTAAACTCCTTAGAAGAACACCTGAATAAATAAATGGTATGATATGTTTGTGAATGGGAAAGCTTAACATTTTAAAAATGTATATTCTCCCCAAATTTTTCCAAAAGATCAGTATAATTCCAATATAAATTCCATTGTTATTTTAAGAACTTGGCAAACAATTCTAAAATTAGTTTGAAAAAAATATGGATTTAAGAATTGCTAAATCAGTCTTGAAAAGAAGATTCACTCTTGAATCCACATGTGGATTGTAGTTTGCCGTAAAAGGATGCACCTTCCAGAAGTCTGATCAATTGACCCAGCCCCCAGCTGCTTCACTCTGAAATCCATTGCTTTGTTTGAGCTCAAGGACATACTTGCTCTCTATCAAGTATTGGGCATGGCAGATGCTCTGGATTAAATATGTCCCCCAAAACTCATAGGTTGAAACCTAATCCCCGATGTGAAGGTATTTGGAAGAGGGACTTTTGAGAGGTGGTTAGATCGTGAAGCTGGAGTCCTCATGAATGAGATTAGTGACCTTAAAAGAAGAGACCCTAGAGACCTTGCTTCCTTTTCTGGTTTCTGCCATGTGAGGATGCAAGAGAAGATGGCTATCTTCAAACCAGGAAGCAGGCTCTTACCAGACACCTGATATGCTAGTATCATGATCTTGGACTTCCCAGCCTCCAGAACTGTGAAAAATAAATATTTGCTGTTTAAGCCACCCAGTCTATGTTATATTTGTCATAACAACCTGAACTGAGTAAGACATGAGAGATACTGGAGCAAGCCCATTACTGGGAGACACAGAACACTTCTGATGGTCAACTTTGGTTCCAGGACTCTTGAACAGCCTTGCCAAACTCTCCTTAGAACTATATGGCAGCTTAAGAGCTTGCTTCTTCACCTCTCTTCTACACTTGAGGTGAGATTGGCATTATGGTTTGGTGGGTCTCCTGACCCTTCATTTTGACATCTGCTTCTTATGGACCCAGACTTAACATATATTACATACTTATTATTATTATTATTATTAACAACAACAACAACAAGAGTGACACTGGCACAGAAACAAACAGAACAATGAAGCAGAATATCTTGCTCAGAAATTAGTCTATATTTAATTATAGTTGATACATGGTTAAAAAGTGGTACCACAAATTTGTGGGGTAAGCATTGCTTGCTAATTGAATGCTTTTGAGGATAGTTCATTACAGAGAGAAAAATAAAATTGTGTGTCTTCTTCACAATGTGCACCAAAATAAATTCCAAACTGAATAAAAAAACTAAATGTGGGGGCGCCTGGGTCGCTCAGTGGGTTAAGCTGCTGCCTTCGGCTCAGGTCATGATCTCAGGGTCCTGGGATCGAGTCCCGCATCAGGTTCTCTCCTCAGCAGGGAGCCTGCTTCCCTTCCTCTCTCTCTGCCTGCCTCTCTGCTTACTTGTGATCTCTCTCTGTCAAATGAATAAATAAAATCTTTAAAAAAAAAAAAAGAAAAAAACTAAATGTGAAAGAAAAAAATTGTGATACTGCAGTGAGGAAGACTTTACAAAAAAAGACCTCAAAGTCATAAGAAAAAAAAATCAGTATATCTTAATTAAGAATAAAACAGATAACAGGTTTAAAGAAAATAATTTTAATAACTAGAAGAACTGAAAAATATCTGATGTATAAAAAACTTCTGTACATCAGATAAAAAGGAAAGAAAGAAGGTAATGGAAGTGGGAGAAGAGAGAGAGGGAGGAAAATAGGCAAAGTAAATAAATTGGCATGTCACAGAAAGGGAAACTCAAATGGTTAATGAGATAAGATTTTACACTCATCAGATTAAATAAAATAGAAAATCATGTAATACTCTTTTGGTAAGATTAAGGGATAGTAGGAATTCGCATGCACTGCAAGTTGGAATGTAAACTAGCTGTTCTGGAGAACAAGCCGATAACACTCAGTAAACCAAGTACATTCCCTGGGATCAATATCATTCTTAAGCATTTCTCTAGCAGATATCCATATGCAGGCACGTTTGAAGATGTTTGTCACAGGACCGTGGGTGGGAAAAGAGGGCTGGAAGCTGTCTGAAGGTTCAAAAACTAGGGGAATAGATAAGTGGTACATTCACAACATTCAGCAACAGTGAAAAACACCAAGTTAATAGTACCACTGTGGCTAGATCTTTTATTTTATTTTATTTTAAATTTATTTATTTAACAGACAGAGATCACAAGTAGGCAGAGAGGCAGGCAGAGAGAGAGCAGGCTCTCTGCTCAGCAGAGCTCGATCCCAGGACCCCGGGACCATGACCGGAACGGAAGGCGGAGGCTTTAACCCACTAAGCCACCCAGGCGCCCCTGGCTAGATCTTTTAAATCACAAACATGATAGAATAAAATTAGAAATAGAGTAAGAATTATTATACAACATCAGTTATATAAAGTAAGGGCACACACAGACAATAGCTCAATAACATAAGGGTTGTTACAAAATACAGCCCACGACATATAGGAAAACATTAAAGAAGGTGCCAGTGGAGGGTAGGGGAATAATGGTAGGGATCTGAAATAAGAAGAGAAAAATAAAACAAGAAGGAAACATGTGCAGACCAGTGATGATGGAAGCCGTGTACTGGGGAGTAGGAATAACTGATTTCCCAGTGCTTGATGTCCAAAGCAGAGTTGGGGGTAGGAGAAGTATGAACAGATTTCCAACAAGCATGTTTTATTCTAGCTAAATCACTCTGAGCCCTTGCCTTCTATCTTCTGCTTTGTGTTCCAGCCACTATAGCCTATAAATTCTAGGAATTCAACAAGTTTGAATCAGTTTGATTCAACAAGTTTGAAGTTTGATCAGCTTAATAAAACAAAACTAATGTTAGAGTGCCCTGGGTGAGTTCCCTTTTGTTCACAACAAATTATGGCAAATTCAGCAACTGAAAGCAATACACATTCATTAACACACAGTTTCCACTGGTCAAGAGTCTGGCCATGGGTGTAGCTAGGCCCTTTACCTAGGGTCTCTCCAGGCTAATCTCAAACAATCAGTCACGGCTTCAATTTTGTCTAAGGCTCAGGGCTCTCTTCCAAATCATGGTTGGTGGCGGAATTTAGTGAATTCTGGAATTCACTGACTTCTAGAAGCCTTCAGCTCCTAGAGACCATCTGCCATTTCCTGTCACGAGATTCCTTTGCACATCATGGTAGTTTACTCCTTTAAGGCCAACAGGAAGTCTCAACTGCTGCTTTGAGTCTCTTTCAAAGGGCTCATCTGCTGAAGTCAGGCTCACTTAAGGTAATCTCTCTTTTGATGAACTCAAAGCCAGTTGATTAAGTGCCTTAATTTATCTGCAAAATTCCGTCACCTTTGCAATCTAACATAACCTAATCACAGGAGTTAAATCCCTTTGAGACGGGAAGGCAAATATTCATCCATGCATTTGACAAAAGTGTTTGTCCAAAAGTGTTTGGCTCCTTCACTATGTGCTAGGAACTAACAAAATATTGGAGGATGAGGAAGAGAAAAAAATTAACAAACTTCAGTAGTTGGCCATAAGGAGCTCCTATTCTAGTGATGAAGAGAGATGTGTACTCATTTAATTAAAATGAAGTAAAATAAAATGAAGTGGAAAATAGTGGTTAGAGTTTAGATTCTGGCACCAAACCGCTTGAGTTCAAATTCTGACTCTTTCTTACTAACTGTGTGACTTTCTAAAGGGGCTTACATTTGCTATGAAACAAAGTGAGGAAAAGAAGGAAGAAGGAAAGAAGGGAGAGGGGAAATGGGGAAAACTTACATCATATTTGTAAAGATTAAATGAGTTAATAGAAGTAAGAAGATTAGAATAGCACTTGACACAACTCGAATAGCAGAGGTAACTATAAGGTTCTAATAACAGAGGTAACTATAAGGTCTTATGGGAGCACAGAGGAACAGACAATGGTAACATTTTACGGATTTTAAAAAAATGAGGCTCAGTAAATTGCGCGACTTCTCTGTACTCACAAAAGTAGTGAGTTAACAGAACCAGGAACAGAACTGAGTTAACCGAGACACAATGGTTGAAGGCGTGATAGTCAGTAAACAGGATAATACTAGGGTTGAGGTCTGGCCAAACAATTTGAGAATGGACAGAGTTATTTTTTATTATATTGCTGCAATGACCTCTATGCAACTCCTTCACTATGTAGTCATTTATTTCTTAGTGTTGGAATAATTACTGTGACGACGACGACGGCAATGATGATGATGATGATGATTAAAATTTGTCAGACCAAGAACTATATTCAAAAATTATAGCCTCATTTACTTCTTAAAACAACTGAGAAATGACTTTCATTACCAGAGCTCCCAAATTCTTTTCAGGGAACTAGGTGGATAAAAATCTTAACAGTTCAATAAATATTTTTAAATGATCTGTGTGTGCTATCTAAATTTTGCTCCACTGTGTAAAAAACTTGCTAAACCACACAAAAACAGAGCCAAATATCTTGCCCATGTATCATTACTCAATATTTGATTGTGAACAGCTACTTTGTACCAGATATTACAGATATAAAAAGAATAAGACAAATTTATAGCATCTCCCGGGAAGGAAAAATTCCAACTATTCACCCAACTGGGGCATCAGCTGCAGTAATAATGGGATTCTAGAGACATTGCTGGCTGCTTTGAACAGCGGGATACCCTGCAACTGCTTAACTGTCCTCACCTGTGTCTGCCATGGCCCGCACTGAAATGAAAAGTTATTACTTGGTATTTTCCGGGATTAGTTTGAGCATCTGTTTATCCTGAATAGTAGATAGAAAAGAATTGTTACAAGTTAGTGAAGTTTGATCAGCTTAATAAAATCAGCAGGGCAATTCAATTCTACCCACCAGGCCAACTTTTAAATTCATATCCAGATTAATAATAGAAATGTACAGTTAAAAGATGCTTTGATCTTAAGGATTCCAAAGGCTTTGCAGATTTAGGCGGTTGATGTTTAAGAACGGAGTTTACACACAGCTGTTTGAAGTAGCCTTACATTGTGGTGGTGTCTTCCAATGAAAGCAGAGTTAGGGTTAGGGTCCTAAAAATTCCACTGTATCACGAGGAAAATAGGATAAGGGAAAATTAAAACAGGACTCTATGAGCAGTTTTATATTCTTGCAATAAACCAATGATGATAGTCATTAGCCGAATGAAGACATTATCATTGAAGTCCAACATATCTTAAGTTTTATAAACAATTGGTGGGTTATGCTAATTTCTATTTGTCATAATTTACTTACCATGAACCTTCATCCTGAATGAAATATAAGGAGACTTGTATTATTTTAATAAATATTTTATTTTATTGTGATTTTTTAACTTAATAGTCCACCCAAATGTCTAGTTAAGGTGCTCATATTATTTGTCATATGAATGGACACATTTTGAGAATGAAATGAGGGAGTTTTAATCATTACACTAGGGTGACAGACAACTAGGACTGTCCTAGGCAAACCAGAGCATCTGTCCACCCTCTGATTAGCTTTTTTGAATTTTTTTTTTAAGATTTTATTTATTTGTCAGAGAGAGAGAGGGAGAGAGAGCGAGCACAGGCAGACAGAATGGCAGGCAGAGGCAGAGGGAGAAGCAGGCTCCCTGCCAAGCAAGGAGCCCGATGTGGGACTTGATCCCAGGACGCTGGGATCATGACCTGAGCCGAAGGCAGCTGCTTAACCAACTGAGCCACCCAGGCGTCCCAGCTTTTTTGAATTTTAACAATGTTGATTCCTGCATGCTGGGCTACACTTCCCATATCTCTCCACCCCTCCTCTTAAGTTTTCTCTTTCAGCACTTTCCTATGGACTTCTGTCCCCTCCCTCATGTAGCCAGTAACTATTTAATAAGCTTGTTTCACATACCAGATATCTTTCTGGCAAACGGAGATACAGACTCAGTCCTTGACTTTTAGATGTTTATATTCCAGCCTGGGAAGGAGGCAGACTTTAATTTAGTAATAACCTAATTACATTTAATTACAATTTTGAAGAGCTCTACAGAGGGGAGATCATACAGTATCTGAGCACCTGTGATCTGTCCTAGCTGGGACAGGGATAGCTCTTACCTTATAGCGCCATCTTTAAAAACTAGAGAATATGTTTGCTGTTCTTCATCTCAATCCATTGTTAAGACAATTGATTAAGACTGCACTTTTATTTTCTTGCCATTATCTCCTTCTACATCCTCTTTTTGTAGTTATTATATTAAAATTTAGAATTTTTCTTTTTTTCTAATTATACAGTACAGTATAATTATACTGAACTCAACTTCTACCTGCTTAAGATGAAATATGCAAAATTAAGTTAATCAATTCTCAAATTTCACATAAATATACAGTATAGTATAAGAAGAGATGCCTCTGCTACTCGCAGGCAAGTTTGTCAAGAATTTTGGGAAGCTTGTCTTATTTTCTTATTTGATGTCTTGATACTTGATATTTGATACTTGATGTCTTTGTCAATTCCTGGTTCCCTTCAGTACTTGGCTTTTGATCTCATGCCTCTTCTTGATCCTTCCCTTATAAGTCAGAGCTTCCTATGATTCTGTTCTTAACCCTCTTCCAACTTCTTCTGTTTGGAAAACTCTTCTTCTTCTATGACTTCAACTGCCACCTCTATTCAGAAGACTCTGAAAACTTTATGTTCCACTTTCTAGAGAGTTTCCTACGAAGAGCAACTCTGCATGTCCAACTGGGTGCCAGACAGAGCCTCAGCTCAATCTACCAACTACCCCAACCCAAACACTGGAATCTCCCATCTCGAATTACTGCAATAACCTTCTAACTGGTTTCCATGTCTCCAGTCTACCCCCACCCCATCCATTTTGCCTCCACAAACTTGATCTTTATAAACTGCATCTACTGTCCAAGTTTTTCCCTGGCTCACCATTGTTCTTGAATTGAGGCCCAAGATCTTAACACATACTGATACACTCCAAATAACTGACCTCTGGTTTTCTCTCTAGACTTGCGTACTATTTCCCATCTCACACTCCATACTCTAGCCCTGAAAGAACTCATGCTTTCTCTTAATTTCAAGACACTGCACATGTTTTTCCTTCTTCTGGACCTTGTTTTTCCTATTTTAGCTGACTTCCACTCATGTCTTAAGGCTCAACCTCTTGGAAGTTTTCTGGGACTCTTAAGTCTGGACGAGATGCTCTTACAATGTGTTTTCATAATAACTTCTGTGTCTGTTATCCCAGCCCCATCTTATTCTTACATTTTAAGTTACCCACATTACCACTTGGCTGTGAAGTGCATTATTGTATGCAATGTAAATATACTATCATAGAATGGTAAAGCTCAAAAAATGGTAAAAGCTCAATGCAGGTGCTCAAAAATTACTTGTTTGATATAAGGACCTTGAAAGTGGTTAGACTTTGGAGTCTATCCACATATCCACATATCTCCATATCTTTGGAGTCTTTCACATATCTCACATAGGAGATATGTGAGTCTAAGGAAGGAACAGTATTAACAAAGATATATAGAAAGAATGGAAAATACAAAGCAATTATAGTTATTACATCATTTTGAGTAAACACAAGTTGTAGAGGAAAATAATAAGAGTCAAGGCTTGAGCAGCTAAGGCCTTGATTGCCAGATATAGGCATCTGACACTTAATCTCAACTAGCCACTCATTGGATTCACCTGGGAAACTTCCATAAAAGCCTCCAATACCTGGGCTCCACCTCCCAGAGATATTGATTTAATTGTAAATCAGGGGAGGTGTTCATGCACAACCATTTTTAAAAAGTTTTCTAGGTGAAGCAGCTATGGTTGAGAACCACAGATCTAGTAAGCAATAAGAACCACTGACTTTTTTTTTTTTGTTTAATCATTATCTGGTATGTATTGTATTAGTAATAAAGATAAATAAGATAAAATAAAAATAATTACAATAAAATAAGATAAAAAATAAAATAAATAAAATAAAACAAATAAATGAATGTTGTTGCTATATATACCAGATTCCCTTGTTGTTGCTTATAAAGACTTTTTTCATGTTTTACAAAAATAGGTTTGTTCACTTAAAAAATACCACAGGGGGCACCTGAGTGGTCAGTCATTAGACGTCTGCCTTCAGTTTGGGTCATGATCTTGGGGTGCTGGGATCGAGCCCTGCGTCAGGCTCCCTGCTCAGCAGGGAGTCTGCTTCTCCCTCTCCCACTCCCCTGCTGTGTTCCCTCTCTCTCTCTGTCTCTCTATCATATAAATCAAATAACAATCTTAAAAAATAAAAATAAAAATATAAAAAATGCCACAGAGACCTTATTCCCCTTTATTAGAGGTGGAACCTAATCACTTTACAAAAAGTTGATGATATTTAGTGTCTTAAATCTATTTATCTTTGTGTGTGGACACAAGCACTTTAAACATGATTTGAACTATTTTTTCAGAACATGAATGTATATTTTTTTCTTCAATATTTGCTATTATTTAAATATTTTAGGTAAAATGTACTGTTTCTAAAAATGCCCTAAAATTCCTGACTTAATTGAAAGAGATAGGGTGTGAGTGTAATCTAAATGCCACCTTTTCTAATCCTTTACCCAATTATTATTTTTTTTTAAAGATTTTATTTATTTGACAGAGAGAGAGAAATCACAAGTAGGCAGAGAGGGAGGCAGAGAGAGAGGGGAGGAAGCAGGATCCTTGCGGAGCAGAGAGCCTGATGCGGGGCTTGATCCCAGGACCTGAGATCATGACCTGAGCCTAAGGCAGAGGCCTTTACCCACTGAGCCACCCAGGCGCCCCCCTTTACCCAATTATTATGCAATGTTCTCCTAGCCCTATCCTTGGCCCCCAAGGGGCCTTCCAGTCAAAGCACAGAGAATGGTGGTAGAATCCCATAACATACTAACTCCCAAGTAGTAATTTGTACTAGATTAATTTTCATGTTTGAAGTCTTGACTTGATCCTGCAATTAAAAGACTTTAGAACACAACTCATATATTTAGTATACAGCGTGAACTTTATGATGTTCTTAATTTATCAAAATTATAAATGTACCTATATGCTAATATAAGAATTCCTTGTTGATAACAATTACCTCTAAAAGGCTCTAAAGATTTTAATCTCATATTTGAAAGGGAAACTAGCAATAGTATACACTGCTTTTCTCAAAATTAATAATTCTCAACTCAATATGCTGTTCTTTACAGGCAGGCATGGAAATTATGTGGTATAATCACAAAACATGATCAAACAAGTAGATATAGCCATTTCTTAGATTGAAAGTGTTGTGATTACTATACTATCGCAAGAGTAGAAGGGAAAAGAATTGTCATTATCCAATGAATTTTATAGTCATTAATCCCATTTGAGAAAAAACATTTTGTTATTCTGAAAAAGTTCAGTACTTACGTCGCTATATAACATTTCCTAATATTGACTCTTTTGCTAGGAGCCAAGGAAGTAATTTTTCTTTAATGAGTAGGAGACTGGTTATAAGAAATTAATATTTGGGGAATAGTCAGATTTAAAACTCCTATATTTTCATCAGTTGTCACATTTTCCTTAATTTCTATGCTTTATCTTTTTTTCTTTTAATATTTCCAAAACATCCAATAAAAAAGAAAAAATGCACTGGGAAGCTCAGGCCCACAGTCCAGCCCTTTGTAAGTAATCAAACAAAAATCAGGTATTCATGCTAGCACTTGCACAGAATGGTCAGAGCTGAAATCCACTAAGATATTCGCTTAATACAAGAATTCTGGTTGTCCATCAGTCATAAATATAGGCAATAATTATAAACCTTAGGGGGAAGAATTACTAAGAACATTTTTGGAAAAATACTGTTTCATAATCTAATTGAAGACAAAGAAAACTTTTTGAAATGTAGGATTATATATCGTTGTGTGTGACTGGTGAATGACGTGTAGAGGGATTGCTCAAGGTTAGAGGAAAAACTCTAAGGAATTCTTGCAGCAACGTCCTGAAATAAGAGCTCTCACATAACAGATGCACTGTGGTTTCCTTCATGAAGCAAGCCTTACATGGGGGAACATGCAACCTTTAACTCTCCAGGATCAGGGAGAGAATTGGCCCATACATCTGAGTGCTTTTAGCTTTAGTTTACCCTCTGTATAAGGAAGAGAGTCATAAGATTAGCTGAATTTGATCATTTTCCTTCTCCTTTCATAATCTCTTGCCTATGTTATAAAATATATGATGCTTTCTGTGCCCTTCAAATGGAAGCTAAAATACATTTTCCAGGAGTACAATGTTAGGGATACTGTGGAGAATTTGCATAAGTGATCTGAATCTACATTGTATAGATGTAAGATTTGAAAGAAGGTAAAATCTTTCTCATCACAAAGAGAGCACGAAGTCTCCCCAATGTTGCATACGGGTGGGAAATGGGGAGACTGGCATTTTGGCCTTGAATCTAGAAAGTGGGCATTTATATAATATTTTCTCAGTAGTTTTGAGCTGATCATCCTTGTCTTTTAACCTCTTTACTATGATTACTTTAATAAAGAGTAGTAATCTTTCTACTGCTGTTGATAGATGAGAGCCTAGTATTGTAAAGACGACAATTTTTCTCAAATTACGTTATGGTCATGGCATTATTAATAACACAAACCTTAGTCAGATTTGCTTGAATTCATAAGCATCCAGAAGAATAAAAAAGCAAGAAATTAAAGACATTTTTGAAAAAGAAGAATGCTAGAGGACATACTCTGCTTGCTACTAAAAACACAATACAGAGGTTCAAGAATCAAAAAGCAGATCAAAGAGATAGAAAAAAAAATCTAGAAACAAATCTCAATAATTGTAAGCATTTTCTTTTCTTTTTTTTTAAACTTTTTTTCTTTTTATTAACATATAATGTATTATTAGCCCCAGGGTACAGGTCTGTGAATCGCCAGGTTTATACTTCACAGCACTCACCATAGCATATACCTTCCCCAATGTCCATATCCCAACCACTCTCTCCCTACCCCCCTCCTCCCCCGCAACCCTCAGTTTGTTTTGTGAGATTAAGAGTCTCTTATGGTTTGTCTCCCTCCCAATCCCATCTTGTTTCATTTTTTCTTTTCCTACCCCCCAATCCCCCCATGCTCCTTCTCGATTTCCTCGTATCTGGGAGATCATATGATAGTTGTCTTTCTCCCACTGACTTATTTCCCTAAGCATAATACCCTCTAGTTCCATCCACGTTGTTGCAAATGGCAAGATTTCATTTATTTTGATGGCTGCATAGTATTCCATTGCATATATATACCATATCTTCTTTACCCATTCATCTGTTGATGGACATCTAGGTTCTTTCCATAGTTTGGTGTTGTGGACATTGCTGCTATAAACATTCAGGTGCACGTGCCCCTTCAGATCACTACATTTGTATCTTTAGGGTAAATACCCAGTAGTGCAATTGCTGGGTCACAGAGTAGCTCTATTTTCAACTTTTTGAGGAACCTCCATGCTGTTTTCCAGAGTGGTTGCACCAGCTTGCATTCCCACCAACAGTGTAGGAGGGTTCCCGTTTCTCCTTGTAAGCATTTTCTACATGGCATAGTTTCTATCACAGATAAAAATAAGCAAAAATAATGTTAGCAAACCAAATGAAATAATTTAATAAAACTAAAATTAGGGACACTTGGGTGATTCAGTCGTTAAGTGTCTGCCTTAGGCTCAGGTCATTATCCCAGGCTCCTGGGATCGATCCCTGCATTGGGTTTTCTGCTCCGTGGAAACCTGCTTCTCCCTCACCCCCTCACGCTCCCCCTGCTTGTGTTCCCTCTCTCACTGTGTCTCTCTCTGTCAAATAAATAAATAAAATTGTTAAAAGAAAAAAAGCCCTAAAATTAGAAAAGCAAACCACACAGGAAGAAATTTAATGAATGATTCTGTGCAAGTGGGTTAAATAAACTAGGTCTTAATATTACAACTAAATGAATTTCAGATATGTTATAAATGTCAAGAAATAAAACTACAAAAAGAAATAATTTATATAAATAGTAATCTGAGCCCAGACTGTAGAAAAAAAGGAAGTAACCACTATGGGAGAAAAAAAAAATTGCCAATAGGAAAATGGACCGAAGCTTGTAGATAGAATTCATTGACAAGGAATATACATGTGACTAATAAAAACAAAAAACACATGTTTACCCTCACTGCCAAATACATTTCAACTATATATCAACTTAAAATAAGATAACACAATGACCCACAGACTAGTGGGGTAGGAGTTAAAGAAAGTACAATGGGATTTCATGCATAACCTACCCTCCCCCTAGACCATCCCTCACTAGAGGGCTTTTGTCACACAAACTTCCTTGTGAGTTCCCAGTCTAAGGATGATAGAAGAATTGGTCAAGGAGAAGAAAGAAACAGCACAAGTCCTATCTTACATGAGGAAGTTTATTCCAGGTTGATGTTTCAATGTGATACTTGGCCTGGAGGAATCATTTTTTTCCATCCCATCTTTTTTCAGCAGGATCATGATTCTTTGGAGTAGGATCCCTTCCTGACCTCAGGACTATGATGGAGAGGAAAACAACAACAACAACAAACAAACAAACAAAAAAAACTAAGATGATGGAAAAGGGATAGTTTTCTAAAATCCTTCAGCAATAGCCTTTGTATGCACAGTTGGTCATTCAGGAGAAAAGTAAAGGGGTGTTGTTATAATTCTGTGGGCCATGTCTGTGCATCACATTTTGTAATCTAAAGATTTTCTTTCTAGTAATGGACTTGTAAGCAATAGAGGATGGTTAAGAAGTTATCAGAACTTTTCCAAAACAATCACTTATGATGTAAATGAAGAAATATTGAGAGTCAATCTGATACTGATATCGGTAGCTTTAGTTGCTACAAGCTTTCTATAAGACATTAAAGGTAGTAAGAGTTTTAAATCTTTACATGTATCTTTTTGATCCCTAATCACACTTCTAAGAACTACTCATTGAACAAACTTTTTTTTTTAAATGCCTCCTTTGTGCTGAATGTTTTACTAGGAGGTGGTGATGGAGTATTTAACAAGGCAGGCCAGGTGTTTGCTCTTACAGGACTTAACATTCTCATGGGACCAGAAAGAGAACAGACAAGAAACAAACATGCATATAAACAAATAAACAGACAAGATATTATAGAAAGTGATATATAGAGTGAAGAAAATAAATTTGATAGTGATCAGGGGTTTGTCAGGACAGTTCTTATTTTTTTTTTTTTAAGATTTTATTTATTTATTTGACAGACGGAGATCACAAGCAGGGAGAGAAGTAGGCAGAGAGAGAGGAGGAAGCAGGCTCCCTGCCGAGCAGAGAGCCCAATGCAGGGCTCTCGATCCCAGGACCCTGGGATCATGACCTGAGCTGAAGGCAAAGGCTTTAACCCACTAAGCCACCCAGGCACCCCAGGGAAGTTCTTACTGACGAGGAGATCTATTAAAGTTGTCCAGACAAAGAGAACCAGTAGGATAGAGATCTATCAACCATCTACCTATTAATCAATTCATTGATTGACAGATAGATATAGACCTTCTACGGAATTAGCTCACATGCATGTGAGGCTATCAAGTTGAACATCTTTAGGGCAGGCTGGAGACTAAAAATCCAAGGAAGGGTTGATGTTGCAGTCTTGAGTATGGAGACAGTCTGGAAGCAAAACTCTTTTCTCTTCTGAGGACCTCAGTCTTTTCTCTTAAGCCCTTCAACTAATTGGATGAGGTTCACCCATATAATGGAATTTAATCTGCTTTAATTAAAATCTGAATGATGTAAATGAAATTTCTGTACCTTCTTCTTACTTTTGTTATAAACCTAAAACTGCTTTGGAAATAAAGTTTACTTTTTAAAAATCAGAAGGAACTATCTTATTTTAAAAAGATAAAAAATTAGATGTAATAATGATAAAATTATAGTATCAAATATAAGTAGCTAAAATTACATCTAGCCATTAATTAACTTTTCTTTGACCTATGGAGTCTGCAGTTATGTAAGTACTCTATTTTTTATTTTGTTTTTTTCCATTACTAAAATAACATATGGCTATAATAGACAAATTAGAAAGTTAAAAGAATAGAGGGTAATAAAATTCACCTATTACTGGATATTTAGTTTTGCTGATTTTATTTTAATGGAGAATTCACTAAAATCCAAAGTTTGTGATATATTTCTATCTTTTAATTATAAAAACTATGTGTTATTAGTCCCTTAGAGGAGCATTTTTGTCAGAGGTCAAAAAAGGTTCACTGCTTCATACAGTTTTACATCTTGTGATATGATCTGTAATGTTTAGCCTCTATGATACTGTTGCAGTCTAGTGTTTCACTGGAATTTTTCATTTTCACTTCAATGCCATAAAACTGCAACCTTAAATTTATTGCAATATTTACATATATGGCAGCTGTTAAAACTACAGTAGTTGAAATACACTTAGGGAATAGTTACTAAGGTAAATGTGTACACACACACATATGCACACACACACACACACTTTCATGTAGGTTAGTTATTGTAAAGTTGAACTTCTTTATTCTTGTGGTTAAAAGAAGGGTTGATGTATGGATATTTATGTAGTAATTTTCCCCAATTCCCTGGCCCCATTCATTCATTTCTTTATTCGTATCAATATTCACTGAAAAGCTGATGAAGAGCCTACTATGTGCCAGGCAGTGAGCCAAGGAAAACAGTCAGGGAGAAGAAACGCATAAAGAGAAAAACAGTATCACCATATGGTAAGAACTGCTGAAAGGGGGTATAATCCAAGTCCTTTGGAATCACATGGGGGATGGAGAAGGTGGCCTTTGCTCTGGGGTGTGAGTGGATGGATGCATTTCCCAGGCACAGGGAATAGCATTTACACCTGTGTGGAGCTATGAGAGAAGGAAGAACAACAGGAAACAAAGCTAGAAAAAGAGGTTTGGATTAGCTTGTGGTGAGTCTTCTGTGCTGAGCTAAGGGATTTGGAGTGCATATTACAGGTCATGAGAAGTTAACAGAGGCTTCTCTACATCGGAGACTGTAACCATCAGTTTGGCCTGGGGAGCTCACTCTGCAGCAATGTGAGGACAGATTCCATTAGAAAGAAACTGGTGACTACTTGGGGGGCTGAGTTCAATGCAAGAGATGTGGAGAGCTGCAATTCTGGCCTCCTCAAAGGATGGAGAGGAGTAAATTCATGCATCAGCAATCATAACAATATTGAATGATCGATTAAAGGGAGAACAGGTGAGGAAGAAAGAAAATAGAGGATAAAATTTTAAAAAGAAACTTGGCTGTAAAAATCAGACGAATTGAGAAGTAATTTGAAGAGGGGTTAGAATGAAACAGATTGAGAGATTTGAGCATGTGAAAAAAGCGAGAGATACTGGGGGAAAACAGAGGGTAACATACTTTTCTAAATTGAGATCAATGTGTTTGAAATATTTAAGTTTACATTTTTCCTATGCAAGAGTGGGAGAAAAAATGGTTGCTAGAACTTTCATATAGATTTTCATATTGACTTTCATACAGACTAAATAGACTCTGGAAGAAAGAGTAATGGGAATCTAAAGATGGCAAGAAGGAAGGTGTCCACAATGGGATAAAGAACTTGTCCTTTCATTTCTCAGACCAATAAAAGAATTTCTAGAATAAGCACAGAACTTCTGAAGCAGAAGAATGGGTTGGGGTACTTTGGCTTTATAGTGAGATGTGCTTGACATTGCCAGAAAAAGACAGGCGCTTCCCTTAGTGTACATTTCCAATAGTGTCATCCCTTCAAAGTGATATGCAGACCACTGACCTAAGAATAAAGCCTGTGTTCTAGTCCAGACTCCACCACTTTCTGCAAATATGACTTCCAACAAACCACCTGATTTTTAGTTCTGTGAACCTCCATCCTCATTATATATAAAATAGTGGTGTTATCTCCCTTCCTCCCCACTGTGTTTTTTGAATAAGTGATAGAGCTAAGGAAAGGGCACTGAGAACTTTCGGTCATCATTCAAAGACATTCACATGGTCCTTGTCATTATTGTTTGTACCTCCGCTCGACTAAGACCATAGACCCAAAAAACCTGAGAGAACTTACCACCAATACATGATGAATTTAATTTGGCTGGTCAAGAATCTTCAACTTGAATGTTTGTGTTTTGCTGATCCCAGGCTGTGTATTGTGAATCAGGATAAAAATTGGCAACATGAAACTTAGGGTGTAATTCTTTGCATCACCTGATAGTTCCTTCTCTGTACTCAGTTTTAACCCTCCCTGATGGCCCTTGGCACCAGAGCCAAATTACAAAGTAGATTTCATGAAGAATTTTCAAAATTGTGTGGTCTGCTTTTATGCTTTCAGTACAGAGAAAGGGAAAGGGAAAAAAAAATGAGGAAGCTCACATTCATACCCGACAACCCCTCCAACAATTTTTTTTAGCACCTCCTTAAAGGTCCTATCTGATGGACCGCTCCCTTCACTTTCTCAGCTGTAGCCCATGACCTTCATCTCAAGTTCCCTCCTGTCTCAACAGTGCTCATACTTTCCTGATTACAAGGTAGGAAACAACAAAACATGACCACCCCCTACTTTCCTTGCCTGGATTCACAACGTTCTATCATCAGCAGTTGTAAAATGTACTTATTTGTTTCTTCTCTGTCCCCTTTCATGTCTGTGCAAGCTCTGCAACAATGAGACTTTGTCTTATTTAGCATTGTCACTCCTGGACCTGGTACATGGAGGACATTCAGTAAACATTGCTGAATAAATGAATGAATGCCTCTGCGAAATGAATGTATCAATTCCAAATGTCTGGATCCCTTAGGAGGATTTTAAAAATTAAAAATATAAAGTACTATAGGGACTATTGCTTATGACTGAAAAAAGAAATAAGGAATGCAAAATTCAGGCAATGGATGGACTTTGAAGCGAGAGAGCTCTAGGGGAAGGGCAGAGCAAGGTAAGGGGCTAGAACAATAGGTAAAACAGCAGGATCTAACTGGGCTATCACCTCTGATCATCTAGGAATTCTCCAGTTGTAGGACCCCAAATCGTTCATCCCATGTAGCCCTTGGTCACAGGCAAACTGGGACTGTTGGTCACCATGGTTTTTAAGAGTCAGATACTCTCATGAATTCGAATTCTCCATTCACATTTATTAGCAATATGACCTTGAGCAAGACATACTTACTCTCTCTGATTTCAGTTTCTCATTTGTAAACATTTATAATTGGGAATGGAAATACCTGGGTCAAAAATTTATAGGGATCTCTTTAAAAGGTGCATATAGAAAATACTTAATACATTTCAAGGTACACAATGAGTGCTAGATAAACAGCAAATGGTATTATTAATGTGCCAGGCTTATAATTAGCTTCAGTAAATGTCGGCTTGAAGAGGAAGGAGGATACTAATTCTGGACTATTTTTTGTGACTTGGACAATGACTTTTCGTAACAGAATTATACTATCTCTAAAGGTTTAATAAAGAATACTTCATGAAACATTTGTAATGCTAAATTTGCCATTCTGTTTGCTGAGTTTTATCACTATTTCTTCATTTAGAAGAAAAGCTTTTTTTGGCCATAGTCTTTTATTATTTTTTTTAAACTATGTAGTGCATTAAAAAATAAGAAGTAAAAATTATAGAAACATTTACAAAATATTAGACATTTTAAATTATTACTTAAATGTGTTTTATCTGTCAGTACAAATAATTCACTCAAAGTCCTTCAAATAAGGTTGATGTAGGCTGGGAATACTATATTTTAGAAAGGCATAATTCTTCTCATCAACAAAAACAAATGTTCTAACTAGTTTTATGAAATAAAAGCCTTACATATAGTCACTTGGAGCTGATTTGGGGGGGAAAAAAGTTCTCTTGTCTGTTTCTGTTAATGCCCACATGAGTTTTAGTAGTTGCAACTGAAATCACAAAAACCAGGGCTTGATGCTTAGCTGGCAAAAAGCCAGGATAATGAAATTAATAACATATGCTGAAGAACCCATTTGTAACAATTTTTCCATTTAAAAAAAGGAGGCAGCTCAAAGTTACAGACAGGGCTTTCTCCCCCTGCCCCCACCCCTTTATTTTCTTTTGCCTTTAATATGTCTGAATGTTGAAGTCAATGGTTCTTAGTTACTTTCACAATCCACATAACTTCAACATTTAAGCAACCCTGTAGCTGTTAGACAGTTTATTTTTGTTGTTGTTTTTGTAAGTTTTTTTTTAGATCAGTGTTGAATTATTTGAGTCTCAGCCAAGCACAGATACTCCCCAATTTGGAACCAAGCCTTATACTAGGGACACTCACTAAGACACCGTCTTGGCCATGTTGGCTGGTCTCACCTGTCAGCAACCTGTCATGGAGCTTTTTGGCAAGGAAGCTCTCAAATCACAGAGCCCATGACCAAAGGTACACATACCTCATTTAAGAGGAGAGCCTCTGAAGACCTCTCTTAGACGTTTCCCCTCAATTTATGCAGATCCCCAGCAAGCCTGGTAATCTAATTTGTTAACATATAACAAATTAGAGGTGGCAAATTAGGAGGAAAGAAACAGAAGGATAGTAGCAAAATGTACTAACTGACAGCTAAGGAGGGGGTCTCGGACCTGTTAAAACCAGCCATTAGGGAACCAAAAAAAAAAAAAAAAAAAAAAAACCAAAACAAAATAGTGCTATCATTAGTAGAAGAAAAACTTTTACCAACCAAACAATTTGGGAGAGCATCACAGAATTTTAGGAAGTAGTAGGTTCTAAATTGTTATTGTATAATGATAGGTGTTATTGTAGGTACACCTAAGTCATAAGGAAACATCAACTTTACTACTTACTGTTGAAGAACATGGGTAAGATGGTCATGCATTTTTTCACAGGTGTTCAAGATATATTTTGTATATATATCTTTATTATAAATCAACTTATATATTATAAATGTATTTGTGTGATTGTATCTGCATAGAAAACGATCAGGAGGACACACAACAATAATGGATCTCTGGACAGGGTGCTAGAGGGTAAAAAAGTAAAGAAGACCTCTACTTCATATACTTCTGCTTTGCCAAAATTTTTAGAAGGAGCATGTGTACCTTCATAATGAAAATATTTAAATATTTTCTAAGAAAGCTAGAGCATTACAGCACTTTGACCCATGAGCACTTTATCAGTCACTGTAAGCCAGTAAGATCTTGGGGAATAGGGTCAATATTCATCCTTTCAACACACATACATTTAACCTCTGTTCTGTGCTATATCTCTGTATGATATTTCTATTCTATATGCTATAATAAAAATATAATTAAATGTAGCCCAGTCTTTCAAAGAACTGATAATTAAGTAAGAGACTGAGAAAAAGTGTGATGTGTGGCATGGAGGAAGTGAGGGCAGAAAGCTTAAAGCCTGTGGTCTTGAAGACCAAGCAAGACAGTGTTGCTGGGTAGCCAGTGGAAGCAGGGGAGCATCAGGGAATGACAAGATAGAAAAAGGACTTTGTGAAAGGGGTGACAGGGAGAGATGTGAAAAAAAAAAAAAACAAAACTGTGGTGTTCTTAGAATGTTTCAGATGTCAGAGTCATCTGCACAATGGCCCTGGTGTGGGGCCCAGCTTGTTCCATTGAAGGTAACCATAATAAACACATATACCACAAAAAAGCCCTTGACAGCGTCTCTGTGGGTTTACTCTTGCCCAACCCACTATGCTCTTTGTGGCCCAACTCCCTCTGCTATGGCCAGACACTAGGGCCCTTGAAGTGAGCACCAAGCTAGTGCAAGAGATACAGACACATACAGACACATTTAACAAATGCTCATTTAGTATATACACACTTTTAGAAAGCATTGGTAACTTGTAAAATGTTGGCCTTGTAGCTCTGCCAAGTATCTTGCAGATAAGACACTTAATAATGCCCTCCACATCATGAACTATCCTTTCTTTTGCTTTTCAATTCAGGAATAAATAATGAAAAAAATCAACTAAATGTTCTTCCCAGTCCAAGGAGAAGGACACAACATTTGGCTGTAGGGTCTTATGTGCCTATCACCCTATAAGAAAGAGAAACAAACTATCAAAAGCATGCCATCATCTTGAAGTTTCTCCCAATACTGACTTTGGGAGTTGATAGGACTATACTGGGTGTGTGTGTGTGTGGTGTGGTGGGGGAGATATTGGGGGAAGAAGTGATGCTTATTTGAATATTGTCACCATAAGGAGTAGTAGACCTGTTCTTCATCTTTAATTTAGAGAGGACCATATGCATTTGAGATCTGTAGCACAAATTAAAAACAGCATATTATGAGTGCTGTCTCTTGTAGTGACAAAAGACAAACATCACACAGCAAAGTTCTTTTGGAGGAAATATGCAAGAGTCATTGAGCACATATGGTTGATATCAGCAAGAAAGGTGGTGTGACAGGAGAAAGGAAATCAGCTGTGTGTGTGGCAGGGGGAATGCACAGAACGAAGAACAGAGGAAATGAATGACATTAAAAGTCAGTGAATTGGTCATCCAGAGGCACTTAAGGGGGGCAGAAAACTAGGAGCATGGGGAAGAATGTGCCAGTGGGTAACTAGGCTATGGACACTGCCTATCAGAGAATGTAACTAAGAGAAAGAGTAGCAGGGACCAGAGAGAGAAGCTGTATATCACAGAACAAAATACAAATGGAAAGAAGGATTTGTGGCACCAGACTGAGGTTATAAAACCCAAAGTTTCTTAAATATTTCCATGAGGTCCTTAAAAATCACAGTTGAAAAAAACCTGACTAAGCAAATTTTAAAGCTCTTGAGGAAGAAAAATAGTTGTTTACTGTTAACTGGGACATTAATGTAGTAAGAAGATAAGACTGAGACATTTGAGATAATAAACCAATATGGAAGCAAATCAAGGACTCTTGTAAACCAGAAATAATCCAGAAACTCGTAAAGATGGGGAAATAGCCCAAATTTTTCTATGAGTTTATAAGATTAAAAAAATGTATATATTGATCTCAGTCCCCAGCTCCTGGCACAGAGCTACTAAAATCCTCATGGTTTTCTATGGAGCAAGAGCACTTGGAGCATCTTTTGTTCTATTGATTCTGAATGGGCTCCTGGCTGGGGCTTGTCAGCACAAAGACCAAGCCATGCCAGGAAGCCTGGAATTTTCAGCCCTACCTTTGTCCTTCAGAGAGGGGAAAGGGACTAGAAATGAAGTTAATAATTGGTCATACCTACATGAGGAAGTCTCCATAATACTTCAATAGTAGGGGGTTTGGAGAGCTTCCAGATTGGTGAATACATTCACACTGGGAGGACAATACCCTTCAGCACACAGAGACAGCAGATACTGCCCTTGGGACCCTCCCTGGCCTTGCTCTATGTATCTCTTCCCCTGGCTGTTCATCTGTATCATTTATCATATCCTTTAATAGACTCGTGGTTGTTAAATATTTTCCTGAGTTCTGTGAGTTGTTCTAGCAAATTAATTGAACTCAAGGAGGGGGGAAGCCTCTCATCTATACCCAGTTGGTCAGAAGCAGGGTTCATGGTCTGTGTTTGAGACTGTCATCTGAAATGGAGGGTGGATAGTTTTGCAGGACTGAGCCTTTAAGGTGTGGATCTGACAGTATCTCCAGACAGGGATAGAATTGAGTTAAAGTGTGTGACACCTGGCTGGCATCACAGAGAATTGCTTGTTGAGGCAGAAAATCCCTACACATTGGTGACTGGAAGTGTTAGAGAAGTATTCTGTGTGGTTAGAAAAGAGATTCACAGGAGAGAAACTCAGAAAGGTAAAACTGGGTTTTTCCTTACACACGTGGAAAAATGGTAGGTTTTTCCTCTATAGAGTTCTATACAAGGGAATTGATAAAGCAAAATCAGTGTAGAAGGACAGAGTGTAGAAAATAAGAAACACAATCAAACAAGGCTTCATTGCCAAAGACAGGAAAAGCCAGGATATTTTCTATATTTTTATCTTCCACACTGACAAACACAATCCAAACACTCTTTATAGTACTCTACACATGTGGGATCATGGAACACACACAACACCCCTATGACCTAATTATGCTATGATTATCATCCCTAAATGAAATGAATGGATGAAGAAACCAAAAGCCCAAGGCTTTGAGTGTCTTTTTCAAGGTAACCAGCTAGGAAGTCACAAAGTGGTTTGAACCTCTACGTTTTTCACCTCTGTGCTATATTAACTTTTTCCCTCAACTGTAAGAGCCAGCACAGTCTGGAGGGCTAGTGCATTTTTCTCATTCAAACATATGTGACATAATGATCACTACAAAGTGTTAGAGCGGAACTCCTCTGTGATCCTCTGATTTTAAATTATCTTTATTTAAATACATTTATCCTCACCCTTTTTTTTTCTTTCCTTCATAAAGAAGGCATTTATTGATTGTCTATTCTCTCCATAGATGTGTTTGGCACCATGGAAAAAGCAAAAGTTAGAGAATATATTTCCCGTTTTCAAGGACCATGCACTAATTATAGAGGCTAACTGTTGTAGCAATCCCAATATTTCAGTGTCTTCTTACAATAAAATCTTACCTTTCCCATGACAGTGAGGTTTGCATGGGCAAAGGAAGTAGACATAGAGGGTCTCTACTCCAGAGCTGACCAAGAACACACACTTCCTCTACTATGGGCTGAGCCTTCCCCCAGAAGCCTGCTCCAACCTGCTGGTTGTTGGGGAATGAAAAGAGAATCAGCTTTGGGAAGTTTGTAAGAGCCAGACTGGAGGGGTGCACCCACTTGAGGCTCTCATTTCATTGGCCAGCTCGTGGGTTCAAGGCCACACCTGATGGGAATATGGCACCCAAGAAGAGTCAAGAAACACCTGTCCTGGAACTAAGCCAAAAGAAGACTCCGCTTGCTTTTACTGTTGGTAGCAATCACTATATTGGTGGAATTAGAGAGGAATCAGAGAGGAAAAGAGAAACTGCTCTAGGCTGTGCATGTAGGAAGGGATTTAATTCAGGAGATTTGAGACTTAAAAAACCACTGGAAGAGCAGGTTGTGCAAAGGTCAAGGAAACTGCTGCCAATGTTTAAGAAATCAGGAAGGGCAGGAATCTCAGGGAGCCACCATTGATAACCTCACTGCCTGTTGCCCTGAAGTAGGTGTTTTCTAGGAAATGCTGGCAACATCATCACATCTGTCCTCTGGCCCTCTGCTGAAGCCCACTTGGCTTCCTACCATGTCAGGCACCATACTGGCCCTTCCTCACTTCTGCCAAGAAAACTGCACACAGGGGCTTCTGATTTGCAGACTTTATACTGGAACCTGGTGGCAGGAACATCTGGGATATGTGGCTTCAGGTCTTCGGCTCTTTCAGTAGAGAATGTACAAGGAAGGGTGTGGAAATAGTTGCAAGATGTCAATAGACAATTGAACACAGAGGAAGCATTTTTGTTTTATTTATACAAGTTTTATTTTGAAAGGGAAAACCCTGCATGTTAGAATCCTGTGTATTAGAACTATACTCAGTCTTTCATTCACAGATGTTAAGCTCCTTTTTATGTTTCAGAGCCAGTTTTAAAAGAATAATATTGGAGAAGTTAACCTAACACATTCTGTATTTGAGAAATTGTGCTTATCTGGGGTATTAAGATTGATTTGTTTCCTAAGAGGTTTTGAGAAGAACAAATAACTATAAAGGTCATTAAATTCAGCATGGAAGCCACCAGTCTACCATTAAATCAATAGGCAGCAACCAGTCAATGAAATAAATCATTATTAACATGTAATCTTTACCATTACCAGCAGTGGTGGCCTTTGCCCTGTCTCTATTTTCAGCTCCAGCCTCCCAGGGAAAGGGAGTCATATCATGATATTATTGGTGATTTTGGAGGAGGGGAAGGAGTACAATGAGGGATTTTTTTTTTTTCTATCTTGCCTGAATTCTCCGGTTGTTATTTTAAACTGCAGCTTCAATTTAATTTTAATAGTTCTCGGTGACTTTGTTGCTTTATCACTCACCGTGATGAAGCAAACCACAGTTTAAATGTTTTATGTAGGGAGGAATACAGTGAAGCAAGTACAGTTGCAGATCACTATGTGTAAGTAAAACAAATGGAGTCTAAGGCAATTCATAAAAGCCAGCCCACACCTCCACCTGCAAATAGAAACAGAGGTTGTACAAAACCACTGGTCTAAATTCGCTTTAGGTCAGTGAGGTTGGCCAAATGGTTCTGTTGAGCCTAATCCAGTCTGATAGGTCTAGACGTCAGTGTGAGCCCT
This sequence comes from Neogale vison, assembly GCF_020171115.1. Classification (NCBI taxonomy): domain Eukaryota; kingdom Metazoa; phylum Chordata; class Mammalia; order Carnivora; family Mustelidae; genus Neogale; species Neogale vison. The sequence continues at coordinate 68,122,593 of NC_058091.1, read as the reverse complement.
CAAGCATGTTCACTTCAACTGCGTCTTCTGTGGGACTGAAGGAAGAATGCAAGCATTTTGCTTTATTATGAGTGATGAGTACATATTTGTTATGCTTATGTAAAAAAGTAATCATAACTGTTCCATGGTGTTACTCAATGGACACTAAGGAGGAACTATTAGTATCCACAATTTACGGATGCTCTCATTTGCGACACAAATAAGGTAATAAGTTGCCCAAAGTCACAGGGAGAAGTAGTCTGGTTTCAAAGCTCAAGTTCTTAACCAATGTGGTGATAAATGGTTGACAACTGTAGTTATTTTGACTGCCTCGGTACACATGAATCATCTGCCTATGTGTCCAGGAGTATCATTCTTACTAAACAAATTCTTATAAAAAGAGATGATATCAGCCACTTTAATCCACTTTCACAATCCTGTATTAAGGGAGTACGGCTAGTCCTTTTCTTGAGTGCTTCCTGTCCTTGTTGGAAATAATTGGCTTCCTATCACAATTACAATGCAAGCAGAGATGGAGAATATGGGAGATGGTCTTGAATGAGACTTTTTCTAAGAACACATCATGAATTAGAACATAAATATAAAAAGTCATCTAGAAGACCAGGGTAGTTCTGGACCATCAGTATATAATTTCATTGCAAATGAATCTATATACCTATAATTTTAATGCAGATCTATCTATATCTATCTAATATGCCAATTGGAAGGCACTAGTTATAATAGCAAAAGATCAGAATCAACATGAATGCCTATTATTAGTGCCCTGGTTAAATAAATGATAGTATGTACTTATAATAAAATGTGAGACTTAAAAATTAGAGGAGGGATGCCTGCGTGGCTCAGTAGAGCCTGCTTTAGAGTCTCTCCCTCTACCCCTCCCCCCATTCTCTCTCACGCATGTTCACGAGCTGTCTCTGTCTCTTTCTCTCTGAAGAAACAATAAATAAAATAAAATAAAGTAAAATAAAATAAAATAAAAATTGGAGGAACTATTTATTTATTAATGGGAAGCTATTTGAGATATACTGTTAAGGTTTATAGAAATGGATACCTTACCCTTTATATAAAAAGGATAAGAAAAAAGAGAAACTGTAACTATATTAGCTTATGCAGGAAAAATTTTTTTCTGGAAGGATAAATAAGAAAATAACAATAAGGTTATCTGAGTGATGGGGATGGAGAAGATGGGGAATAGGATGGGAGAAAGACTCTTCAGTATATGCCATTATATCTTTTTAAATGAACTATTGAAATGTGTTCCCTATATTACAAATTCATTAAAAAATTAAGAGAAGCATTTGTTGGGGCGCCTGGGTGGCTCAGTGGGTTAAAGCCTCTGCCTTCGGCTCAGGTCATGATCCCAGGGTCGTGGGATCGAGCCCTGCATCGGGCTCTCTGCTCCACGGGAAGCCTGCTTCCTCCCCTCTCTCTCTCTGCCTGCCTCTCTGCCTACTTGTGATTCCTCTCTCTCCGTCAAATAAATAAAATCTTTAAAAAAAAAAAAAAAGAGAAGCATTTGTTGCATACTTGGTCATGGACTATTCTAGCTAGGCATTATGGATGGGAGGTATAGAAAAGACAAGGTTCTCAAAATCTTTATTTGGGTAAACAAGACATACACTACTTAGCACTTACTTAGTAAGCAATGTATAAGGAAACACAAATTAGGACAAGACAAACTGTTGCCCTAAGTGCTAAGGGCATACAGAGTAATGGCATGCAGAGAATGCGCTGAGTCTAATCAGAGATGTCTTCCTGAGGGAATTGAATTGCAGGCCTTGTTGAGAGAACAGAGATATGGTGTCATAAACAGTGTGGTTTCACACATGCAGCATTATGGCAGCTATCATTGAGTGTGGGAAATCAAACTAAAGTCTTCAAAGTCATTGAGTAAGATTAAGGGGCTGGTGCCTTGACAGGATGGAATGCTGGTAGCTTGAGTCTCTCATCCCAACAAGAGAAAGGGGCTCTAGTCATCTTATTTATGTAGGAATTGAGCTTGACCTTGGTTTATATTTGTTTTCTACTGGGTTAACTAACTGGATTCTATTACAGTTTTTAATCAACGTCTTAGGTGCTCCAGGTACATATTTATGCCATTTACAAAAAGAAATAATTTTACTACTTTCTTTCCAATTTTTTGTGTCTCAATATTTTCTTTCTCTATTCTAAATGCATTGGTTGGTATTTCCATAGAATCTTAAATAATACCTGGGATACTGGGTATCTTTCTTGTTCCTAACTTAGAAGGAATCATCCAGCTATTGAGATAAAACATACTTTATTATATTAAAGAGCAATTTAATTATTTATGTTGTGTTTTTAAAATTAAGAATAGTTGTTAAATTGTGTTAAATGCTTTTTCAGCATCAATGGAAAAGATTGGGTTTTTTTCTTTTTGATCTATGCATACAACGGATAATAATAATATACTTATAATATTGAACCATCCTTGCATTTCTAGAGTTATCTACACTAGACTGTAACATTGTATTCTTTTAAGGTGCAGCTATATTCTTCTTGCCAATATTTTCATACAAAAGTTTTATGTTGATATTTATAAATGAGAGGTCCATGTAGTTTTCTGTCAAGGATTGCTGTGGATAGACTCTTAAGGTGTCCTGGTGGTGTTTACACCCTTGTTTAATTGACTTCCCTTGAGTAAAAGCAAGTCATGGATCCAACCAATACAATATAGCAACTGTGATGGGATATAAGTTCCATATTTACATTACTTTATATAAATCTCTATCTTCCTTGTAAACTTTTTCTGGAGTCTCCCACTCCATTGGTGGTTTTGAAAATACAAACTTCCATGAATTCCACAGTCACAAAGAAATTAATTCTGCCAACAACTTAAGTGAGCTTGGAAACAGGTTTTTCTCTTATCAGGCAAACAGATAGGTATGCAGCCCAGCTGATATATTTATGGCAGAGGACCAAGCTTAGCTATGTCTGGACTCCTGACCCATGGAAAATATGAGATCATAAATGTGTATAGCTTTAGACTGCTAAATTTGTGATAATGTATTACACAACACACAAAAAAATACAGGGACAATATCAGTTTTTGGTCTCAAGATTCCCTATATTTTCTGGAAAATATTTGGAAACTTTTCTTCTTTATTTGTATTCTGAAACTGATTAAATAACATTATCTTCCAAAAGTTTGGTGTAAATCCTCTGCTAATCTATTTTCATTTGTTGCATTTTGGAAAAAAATTTCTTTGACAGTTTCCTTTGTTTCCGTTTTGTAATTAGATTTTTCTATTTCTTCTGGAGTCAGTTTTGGTAGATTATATTTTCTAATAAAAATTCCCTTTTTGTCTAGACTTTTTCATTTGTTGATATGGAACTGGGGAAAATACTGTCATAATTCTCTTAATTTTTTTCACTTCTGAAATTTGGAAAAACTAGGTCAGTAAAAACCTTAATTTAATTTTTTCCAACAAAATCAGCTCTTGGATTTATTTATGGCTTACCATTATTTATTCATTGGTTTATTTATTTTCCAATTAATGTCATCTCTATTAATCCTTTATAGTGTGCATTTTTTATTCTTTTTCTCACACTTTATGATATATGTATATTCCATTTTTTAGTCTTTGTTGCTTATTGATAAAATATTTAAGATAACAATATGTTCTCTGAATACTATATTTCATAGTAGGTATATTTCATAAATTTTAATATGAGGCATTTTAATTATCATTTTTAAGGCATTTTATAATTTGAGATTAAATATTGTTTTTGAGTGAGTTGTTTTAGGACTTTCTAATTTCTAGGAACTGGGGGCAATTTATTGTTGCTTTTGTTAATCTTTGGTTTTACTGCATTGTGAACAGAGGATATCTCCTGTAATAATTTTACTTTTGGGAGTATACTTAGATTTTCTTTCTCCCCCAGAATGATTGACATATATGAAAGGTTTTGAACACTTGAAAATAAGATGTATTTTTTTTTAATTTTCATGCTTCAGTACTTAATATTTAGCCTTTGATTTCTATCTCATTTTTAAAAGTTTTTGTTTTAATTTCCAGTACAGTTAATATAGAATGTTATATTGGTTTCAGGTGTACAATATAGTGATTCAACACTTCCATACCAGACCCAGTGCTCATCAAACAAGTGCACTCCTTAAGCCCCATCACCTATTTAACCCATTCCCTCCTGCCTACCCCCATCAGCAGTTTGTTCTCTATATTTAAGAGTCTGTTTCTTAATTTCTCTCTCTCCCTCTTTTCCCTTTGCTCATTTGTTTTATTTCTTAAATTCCACATATGAATGAAATCATATGGTATTTGTCTTTTCCTGGCTCACTTATTTCGCTCAGCATTATACTCTCTAGCTCCACGCATGTCTTTGCAAATGGCAAGATTTTATTATTTTTTTATGGCTGAATTGCATTCCATTGTATTTACATACCACATCTTCTTTATCCTTCATGTATCAGTGGGCACTTGGGCTGCTTCTTTATCTTGGCTATTGTAAATAGTGCTGCTATAAATATAGGGGTGAATGTATCCCTTTAGGTTAGTGCTTTTGTATTCTTTGGGTAAATATGCAGTAGTGTGAGTACTAGATCATAGTATAGTTCTATTTTTAATTTTTTGAGGAACCTCCATACTATTTTCCACAGTGGCTGCACCAGTTTGCATTGCCAACAACAGTGCACAAGGGTTCCATTTGTTCATACATCTTCATCAATGCCTGCTATTTCCTGTGTTTTGGTATTAGCCATTCTGACAAGTATGAGGTGATAAATATATAAGTTTATATAAATAAAAAAATATATATAAATATATAAGTTCCTTATATTTTGGATACTTTATTGAATATGTCATTTGCAACTATCTTCTCCAATTCTGTAGGTTGCCTTTCACTTTTTTTATTGTTTACTTTGCTGGGCAGAAGTTTTTTATTTTGATGTAGTCCCAGTAGTTTATTTTTGCTTTTGTTTCCCTTGCCTCAGGAAACTTAGCTGGAAAAAAGTTGTGTTGGTCAACATCAGAGAAGTTATTGCTTATGTTCTCTTCTAGGATTTTTATGGTTTCAGATCTCACATTTAGGTATTATTCCATTTTTAGTTTATTTTTGTGTATTGTGTAACAAAGTTGTCCAATTTCATTCATGTTGTTGTCCAGTTTTTTCAACATCTTTTGAAAAGGCTACCTTTTTCTATGGATATCCTTTCCTGCTTTGTTGAAGATTAATTGACCATATAGTTGTGGGTTTATTTCTGGGCTTTCTTTTCTGTTCCATTGATCTATGTGTCTATTTTTGTGTCAGTACCATCTTGTGTTTTTTTTTGGTTTTGGTTTTTTTTTTTTTGTTTTGGTTTTTTTTTAGTACAGATTTGTAACTTTTAAGTCTGGAATTGTGTTGCCTCAGTTTTGCTTTTATTTTTAAAAACTATTTTGGCTATTTGGGGTCTTTTGTGGTTCCATACAAATTTTACAATTGTTTACTCTTATCTTAGGAAAAATGCTGGTGGTATTTTGATAGGAATTACATTAAATGTGTAGATTGCTTTGGGTAATATAGACATTTTAACAATATTTGTTTTTCCAATCCATGAGCATGAAATGTCTTTCTATTTCTTTGTGTTGTCTTCAATATCCTTCATCAGTGTTTTACAGTTTCCAGAGTGCAGGTCTTTCATTTCTTCGTTTAGCTTTATTTCTAGGTATCTTATTATTTTGGGGGCAATTGTAAATGGGATTGTTCTCTTAATTTCTCTTTCTGCTACTTCATTACTGGTATATAGAAATGCAACAGACTTCTGTAGACTGATTTTGTATCCTGTGACTTTGCTAAATTTGTGCTTCAACTCTAGTAAATTTTGTTAGAGTCTTTCAGGTTTTTTTTTTTTTTTAATATTTAGTATCACGTCATCTGCAAATAGTGAAAGTTTTACTTTTTCTTTACCAATTTGGGTGCCATTTATTTATTTATTTATTTATGTTATTTCATTGCCATGGCTAGGACTTTCGGTACTATGTTGAATGAAAGTGGTGAGAGTCAACATCTTTTTTTTTTTAATTTATTAATTTATTTATTTGACAGAGAGAAATTACATGTAGGCAGAGAGGCAAGCAGAGAGAGAGAGGAGGAAGCAGGCTCCCTGCTGAGCAGAGAGCCCGATGTCGGACTCGATCCCAGGACCCTGGGATCATGACCTGAGCCCAAGGCAGCGGCTTAACCCTCTGAGCCACCCAGGCGCCCCAACATCTTTGTCTTGTTCCTGACCTGGGGGAAACCTCTTAGTTTTTCTCTATTAAGGTATTCACTGTGGGTTTTTCATATATGACCTTTATTATGTTGAAATAAATCTCTAAATCTATTTTGCTGAGGGTTTTTATCATGAATGGATGTTGTATTGTCAAATGCTTTTTCTGCATCTATTGAAATGATCCTATGATTCTTGTCTTTTTTCTTATGGATTACCATTTGATGTCTGACATTAAATATTGTTGTGAAGATATATAAGAGAAGACTAATTTTTTCTCTTATGTAAGTGGTATTTTTTTCCAACTGCTCAAAGGAATCAGTATATTTTTTAAATCTCATAACTTTATTAAAAATGTGCAGGTGTTGAACATTGTGTAACATATGTCCTGCTTTTTCTATTTAGATCTAAGTGCTTTTTATTTTAGGAATGTTTTCTTGAATTGTACCTTTAAATATTTTATCTATTCCATTTTCCCTCTTTCACTCCAATTATGCATATGGTGTATCTCCTTTTCCTATTGTCAACATTTCCTCTCTACTTCTTTTTAACTATCCATTCCAACTGTATTTTTGTTTATTTTTGTCATTTTTCTCATCTGTGTCCATTGCTGCTTTTTCCCAATGTTTATTTACTTTTGAGCTCCTTCTGATTCCTTCTTCACTTTTTGCTGTTTTGCTTTTCCCTACATCTTTATTGAGTTATGCTGGTTACCTACTAGTGTGGTCTCTCCATCTCTTCTCTAAGGTCTTGTTTTTCTCTTTTGTGGTCTGCTTTCACATAGACCATTGCTGCATTTACTTAAAAAAAGTTACAGTAAAATATTTGTTTAAAATTTAGTCTCTTCTATGGCAACATTTTTTTAACTTAGTACATGGTTTTGTTAATAAATGTTGCTGTTTGTTTCTGCCCTTATGCTTATGGCTTCTCTGCAGACATGTGTGCCAATTCCTGTTTATGGTTTATTATTATGAACCGAAGGTTTGTGGACCTATTATAAGAGGAGTTTCCTGTAAGTGGGATGGAACAAGATAGGGCTCTAGAGTAACCGCTTTTTGTTTTTGTTTTCTTGGTAACATAGACCCTGCCTTATCCTCAGCTATCACAAATTTAAGCAGCTTCATGCAAATATGGCTTTTGTATATATATACATATATATGTGTACATATATATATATATATTTTTTTTTTTTGTAAATTCTTCTCTACTCTCTTTTTTACTTAATCATTCTATTTGGTTAGTGGTAAAGAGTAGTGACTTCTGCCTTCAACTAGCTCACTCCTGTTTCTGCATCCTCTTTTAAAGATTCAGACAAACATTTTGACCCTCAGATATAGTTCTCCCCTTTGTGAAATGTATTTTGGTTATTCAGAAATCTGCCAGTGTCGTGTTCTTACTCTCCACTGTTCTCCATCCCTTTCCACGCAGTTTCTGCATAACTCTATCACCCGTGGCACACTTTAGACATTTTGTGACTCTAAGTGTTGTTAAGAAATGGAATTTGTAACTTTGTTTTTGATTTTCAATTGTACACAAGAAAAGAAGAGAACCTTGAATATACATTGCCACATCCATACCAGAAGTCAATAAATGCTCCTTGAGCAATTCTGACCAGCAACCTCTAGTGAAGTTACATCACCTCAACAGAGTAACTATATATTTACTGTATTATGGCAAACATCTGGTTTTATTTATTTTTTATTTTTTCTGTCCTCCCTCCTCTCCCTCATACTGTGATTATGATGGGGCCATCAATTTCATTGCTATACTTCCTGGATTCAAGGATAGGCACGTGACTTTAGTCCTGTAGGTAAAGTACTTAGACGAGCTTAGGCACATGACCCAAGCAGCATCAATCAGAGCTCTTTGGGGAGATTATTTAAGAGAGTGGGGAAATGATCTTTCATCTTTTCATGTTTCAAGCTATACAAATCCTACAGGCTTAGTGCTCCTTGTGGTCATCTTTTCTTCACATGAGAAAAGGCTTGCCTGAGAATGAAGAAATAGAGGAAGAAAAGACAATTCCTGAAAACCTGAGTGCTTGGATCCAACTATGCCTGGATAGTTTCTTTTATCGTTTTATGACACAGTAAGTTCTTTCTGCTGTTTGAATGAATTTGAATTGAAATTTTATCTCTAGCAACCCAAGCAGTCATGGCTGATTCTAGGATCTTAAGTTTTCCAGATTTATTATTTATTTATTCTAAATTTTATTCATTAATTTCTAAAATTCAAAATATTTTCCCATAATTTTGACTCATGAATGTGGTACCAAAGAGATTTGAATGTCTAATTAAATTATATTTTCATAGGTGTCCAACTTCATTTCAAAATTTATTTTCTCTTATTGTATACTTAAAAATCATTCTTTTATTTCCACAACATTAACTATTACTAGGTATTTGCTATGTTAAAGCTACAAATATATGTGAGATTTTTGTGAGAATTTCAAATAGTCTACCCACTACTTTTGGCTTTTTTAATGTGTTCCTTCAGATGTAGCTCTGATTTTCAGGATGTATGTTAAATAATTTGCTATTAATTAAAACATAGCTAGTTGACTTCATTACTTACAGAAAGAAGAAAATTATACAGTCTTGATTTCCCAGGAAGCAAACTTGCCTTTGGTAGTTGCATGATGCCAGGCCAGTGGTTACTTTCCTGTGATATTAAAGTGAGATGAAAATATTTGCAACTCTCTGGGCCACAAAATACCTGGACAACTGGGAATGCTGAAGGCCTAATGACTATTTGGTGGAAAGTGCCCATTTTCAGGATTTGAGAATGGAAAGAGACTTGCATGGGAGTAAGTTTACTTACAAACTCTTGTTTGTTTACTGAAAAAACAAGATTTACAATGAATACATCTGACATTTGGTCATTAAGCAATGACTTTTCTATGGCCAAGGCAAACAAGCTTGTACTTCAAAATCAGATACGTCTCAGATTAATGTTATTTCCACTGTCATCACAAGGTACCCTACTAGTAAAAAATTGCCTTTCCATGGAAAATTGACTCCCTGATAAACACACTGATTTTACATGATTTGTACAAATTTTAATAAAAACTATGTCTAAAATGAAATAGAATTTGACTAATCTATAATATAAAAATTGCTTGGTGCAGACTATATGCCTAAACTCCCCTACTATATCAGAAAATAGTCCTTAAAGATATCATCATTTAAAAAATTTGATAATATAGTATACAAATATGTATATAAGTGTAAATGTTTTATTCTTTAGGAATATGCAATGCTAAAATAAATAATCGTAGAAGCAGATCAATTATCCACTTTTAATGAAGAAATCCCGTTTTTCACTAATATAAATAAAAATTAATTCTTACAAATTTACATTACACCTTACCTAAATAAAAAACAGACCTGGTAGTGATGCTAAATTAAACTTTCCCACACGTTCCCCAAATTAGAATGGTGTCCTGAGTCCTACAGCCTGAGGAGTCTGGGCTGCTGGGCTTGAGCTATGTCTCAGGAGAAACTTACTGTGGGGAAAGGGAGCTCCAGTCTCCCAGCCACCATTCTATAGCTACCCTTCCTTTCCCATATTCAAGACAAATGGGTGTACATGCCTTCCCCCTTCCTCCGGACACACTGTAGATACCCTTATCATGATTAATTTCTCCTTCTCAGCTGTCCATAGTGTTGTTAAACTGATTTGAATTGATAAACATGATGGAGCAAGAAAGCATAGGCCATACACGGGAGCAGGAGCATGACCCAGGGTTTGTCTTGTGTAACATTTTTGGATAATGATAAGCATGACTCAGGATTTGGATGGGAGATTATAATAAGAGAAAATGTTTATTGGGTGCTTACTAACTGCCCGGCACTGTTACTAGCACTTTACATCTACTAATGCATTATATTAAAATACCATAATTATGTAAGATGAGTACTGATCTTCTTCCCATTTTACAGAGGAAGTAACTGAGAGCTAAAACAAATTGCCCATCTTCACACAGCTAGTAAGTAGTTAGCTAATGAGCTACTTGTGGTCATCTCTTCTTCAACGAGGAAAGGTTTGCCTGAGAATGAAGAAATAGAGGAAGAAAAGACAATTCTTGAAAACGTCACCCATGTGCCTGGATCTACCTATGCCCTCAGGTTTTGTGCTTATTTACTATGGAAGCCATTTTTGTCCTGGGCACTCAAAGCCAGGGAGTTTGGCTTCAGAGAGCTGGCTTTTAACCACTGCTTCCTACTTTTTTTTTTTCTAAGATTTTATTTATTTGACAGAGATCACAAGTAGGCAGAGAGGCTGGCAGAGAGAGTGAGGGGGAAGCAAGGTTCCCTGCTGAGCAGAGATTTCCCCATGTGGGACTTGACCCCAGGACCCTGGGATCATGACCTGTGCTAAAGGCAGAGGCTTTAACCCACTGAGCCCCCTAGGCGCCCTGCTTTCTACTTTCTACTACATGGTGTCTGATTCTCTCACCTATTGAAAGTGTTTTGAGGAGAAGAAATTAAACAATATTTGAGAAAGGAAAAGAACAGTTAACCTCTAAAAATAAGACAAGGTATCAGAGAAGAAGAAAGTATTACTGAGAAGGAACTGAAAAGTGAAAACTGAAAAAATTTCTCTTTCCATTTTCTCTTTCTTCCTGCCTTCCCCCTCTTCTTTCTAAATCTTTCTCTCTCCCTCCTTCTCTTCTCTCTGACCCCTCTTCCCCCTCTTCCCCCTCTTCTCACTAACACTTTCTCTCCTTCCTCTCTGTCTCTCCCTACTCTTTTCCTTCTTCTCTCTCTCTCCCCCACTCTCTCTCCCCCTTTGCCCTCTTCTCTCTAACTCTTGCTCTCTGCCTCTCTCTTGCTCCTCTTTCCCTCTCTCTCTATTGCCCCCCTCCAACAGCCCCCCCACCCTTCTGCAATGAATTTGAAGGTGCAGAAGCAGAGGCAGTCTCAGAGGGAGCAAAAGTGAACAGGGAAGGTGCAGAAGATTAAAAGCATTATCTTTCACACACTTAATTGATAGTGAATTTCAAATATAAGTGATTCAAAGCCCATCAAATCAAACTGAGAAACTAAGCCATGCAATATTTCTAGAGAGGTCAAACTCATGTCCACTCCAAGATTTGGTTGGAACCCAGCACAAAAATGGCTTCCATGGTAAATAAACACAAAACCTAAAAATCATCTTAAAGCAATATGCAAAGTGTTTCTTATTAACTTTAATGATCACATATCTAGCCAAATTAATACAGTGTAAGATGAGAGTTTCAACATAGAAGTTAAGCATTTGTTAAACTTATCTTCATTTGTTTAATGTAAATTTCTAACATGAAAACAAAAATAAACTTGTCTTTAACTCCACACACTCTTCTCTGGGGGAGATGTTCATTTTGATCATCATTGTGTCATTGGTCATTTCAACACTGAAAGGATCAGGAGCCAGCAAGTTGAAAATGATATGTACTATGTTAAATGTATTTTAAGATAATTAGATATTTTTCCTTTGCTCTGGTTAAGAAAAGAAAAAGTTTCTTGTTGGTGTTAATGGTATTCCAGGTATTTCTGGCAAGCCTAAATGTTAGGAATGACATGATGGAGTATTTTGAAGAGATGATATTAATATTGTTTTGGGCAGAGGACCTAGGAATGTTTGAGTCATCTGCCAGACCAACTACCTCTTCATGGGAGGTCACTGGGAGAGATAATGTGCAAGATAATGACTAACCAAGGCAAGAATTAATGCTTCTTCCTATTAGCTGGCTTAATAGTCTAATGCAGAACTTCAGTAAGTTAATACGTAGTCTTTTTCTCTTTAGTATAGATAGTCCCAAGATGATTAAAAAGAATGCAGTTCAAATGTGAGTTTTGTCTATTTCAACTCTGAAGACCAGACCCAAGACGAAGACCTTAACACTGCAAAGTAGGAAGAGATAAATCCAAAGTACATCCATCAGACCCAGGGGAGAGGGAGAGAGAGTAACTAAAAGAGAACTTCTTGGACAAGAAGGACAGCAGCCTTAAGCTTAACTGACCCATAAAAGAATAACTGTTCCTAAGAGAAAGGATTGAATGTGGACCGAGCTGGTTAGAGAAGTACTGGATTTCTTATCAATCTAGTTGAATAAATGAAACAGATGGCTGCCCAATGCTATGAGGAAATAAAGCAGGCTAAGGGTATAGAAAGTGCCAGGGTAGTGGTGACTGTTTTAGACAGAAGGGGAGTCTCGAAGGAAGTGGCATTTAAGTAGATACCTAACTCATATGAAAGAGGAACTCAGCAAACATGTGGAGAAGAATATTCCAGGAAGTGGGACTACTGAGTATAAAGGCTGCAGTGTTATTGGAGGAACCACAAGTCCAGTGTGGTTGGAGGGGCCTGAGGGAGGAGACAGTGCTAGAAGATGAGCCGGGGAGGAAAGCAGGGGCCAGATACAGGGCCTGCAGACCATGCCAAAGAGCTTGAATTTTATTATTATAATAGGCAGCTGTTGGCAGAATTTTAAGCAGGGTGTAATGGGAACTTACTTGTTTTTAAAAGATCCTCTGTCTCATGTTGAGGTCTTTTATCCATTTTTAGTTTATCTTTGTGTACGGTGTAAGAGAATGTTCAAGGTTCATTCTTCTTCATATAGCTGTTCAATTTTCCCAGCACCATTTATTGAAGAAACTTTTTTCCACTGTATATTTTTTCCTGCTTTGTCAAAGATTATTTGACCATAGAGTTGAGGGTCCATATCTGGGCTCTCTACTCTGTTCCACTGGTCTATGTGTCTGTTTTTATGCCAGTACCATGCTGTCTTGGTGATCACAGCTTTGAAATCAGGTAATGTGATGCCCCCAGTTTTGTTTTTCATTCCTCAACATTTCCTTAGCAATTCGGGCTCTCTTCTAATTCCATACAAATTTTAGGATTATTTGCTCCAGCCCTTTGAAAAATACCGGTGGAATTTTGATCAGAATGGCATTAAAAGTATAGATTGCTCTAGGCAGTATAGACATTTTAACCATGTTTATTCTTCCAATCCAAGAGCATGGAATGGTCTTCCATCTTTCTGTGTCTTCTTCAATTTCTTTCATGAGCGTTCTATAGTTCCTCGAGTAGAGATCCTTTACCTCTTTGGTTAGGTTTATTCCCAGGTATCTTACAGTTCTTGATGCTATAGTAAATGGAATTGATTATCTAATTTGTATTCTGCCATGTTACTGAATTGCTGTATGAGTTCTAGTAGTTTGGGGGTGGAGTCTTTTGGGTTTTCCATATAAAGTACCATGTCATCTGCGAAGAGAGAGTTTGACTTCCTCATTGCCAATTTGGATATCTTTTATTTCTCTTTGCTGTCTGATTTCTGTTGCTAGGACTTCTAATACTATGTTTAACAAGAGTGGTGAGAGTGGGCATCCTTGTCGTGCTCCTGATCTCAACGGGAAGGCTGCAAGCTTTTTCCCATTGAGGATGATATTTGCTGTGGGTCTTTCATAGATAGATTTGATGAAGTTCAGGAATGTTCCCTCTATCCCTGTACTTTGAAGTGTTTTAATCAAGAACAGATGCTGGATTTTGTCAAATGCTTTTTCTGCATCAATTGAGAAAGACCTCAATGTGAGACAGGAATCCATCAGAATCCTAGAGGAGAACATAGGCAATAACCTCTTCGATATCAGCCACAGCAACTTCTTTCAAGATATGTCTCCAAAGGCAAAGGAAACAAAAGCAAAAATGAACTTTTGGGACTTCATCAAGATCAAAAGTTTCTGTACAGCAAAGGAAACAGTCAACAAAACAAAGAGACAACCCACGGAATGGGAGAGGATATTTGCAAATGACAGTACAGACAAAAGGTTGATATCCAGCATCTATAAAGAACTTCTCAAACTCAACACACAAAATACAGATAATCATATCAAATAATGGGCAGAAGATATGAACAGACACTTCTCCAATGAAGACATACAAATGGCTATCAGACACTTGAAAAAATGTCCATCATCACTAGCCATCAGGGAGATTAAAATTAAAACCACATTGAGATACCACCTTACACCAGTTAGAATGGCCAAAGTTAGCAAGACCGGAAACAAAGTGTGTTGGAGAGGATGTGGAGAAAGGGGAACCCTCACACACTGTTGGTGGGAATGCAAGTTGGTGCAGACACTTTGGAGAACAGTGTGGAGATTCCTCAAGAAATTAAAAATAGAGCTTCCCTATGACCTGCAATTGCACTACTGGGTATTTACCCCAAAGATACAGAGGTAGTTAAAAGAAGGGGCATCTGTACCCCAATGCTTATAGCAGCAATGGCCATGGTTGCCAAACTGTGGAAGGAGCCAAGATGCCCTTCAATGATGAATGGGTAAGGAAGATGTGGTCCATATACACTATGGAGTATTACGCCTCCATCAGAAAGGATGAATACCCAACTTTTGTATCAACATGGATGGGACTGGAAGAGATTATGCTGAGTGAAATAAGTCAAGCAGAGAGAGTCAATTATCATATGGTTTCACTTATTTGTGGAGCATAACAAATAACATGGAGGACATATGGAGATGGAGAGGAGAAGGGAGTTGAGGGAAATTGAAAGGGGAGATGAACCATGAGAGACTACGGACTCTGAAAAACAATCTGAGGGTTTTGAAGGGGTGGTGGGTGGGAGGTTCGGGGAGTCAGGTGGTGGGTATTAAGGAGGGCACATATTGCATGGAGCACTGGGTGTGGTGCAAAAACAATGAATTCTGTTACGCTGAAAAGAAAAAAAAAAAAAAAAGGATCCTCTGACTGTTCTGCCCAGTATAGATTCTGGGAGGATAGAATGAGATTTGGGAGATCAATAAGGAGGGAGATACTACCTTCATTTGAAAGACAATGGTGGGGTGGGGCGTGCAGGGCGGGGTGGGGTGGGGGGGGAATGGGGAATGGGGGAATGTTGGGGGTTGGGGGGTGGGGGTGTTTTGCTGGGGGGAGGGTGGGGGGGGAGGTAGGGGCCGGGAGTTAGCCTGGGTGGCTCAGTCCCTTAAGAGCCTGACTCCCGATTTTGGCTCAGGTCGTGATCTCAGGGTTGTGAGATTGAGCCCTGAGTTGGACTCCATGCTGGGCATGGAGCCTGCTTAGGATTCTCTTTCTCCTCCTCCCTCCACACCTCTCTCCCACCCCTCACTTGCATGCCCCCACTCAGACAAATAAATAAATAAAGGACTGTGGACTAGCATCCAACATTCAACTAGAGGTGGTGCTGTCTCCTTTGAGAGACAAATTTAGCAGAGATGTCAGAGATGTCTCACCAGCTTCACTGTGGGGCTGTGTCCCTAGTCTTTGGTCAGTATTTTATAAACAACTATTTATTGTGGTGTCCAGAAGCTTCTGATTGAGCTCAACATCCGATACAAATAGTCCTTCAAGGCACCATTTACAGTAACACAGTTGCTCCCTTCCATTCTGTTTTCACCTTGATTTGTGCTCTGCTCTAATTCTGCCCCAGTTTACCACAAATGGCTAAACAATGAGCACCAGAGTATAACATAGCCCAGTAACCATATGCTAACCTCAAGTGTCTGATGTTTCCTGCCACCTTATCTAATTTAATAATGCAATTCCTCTCGTTATCAAACTCTCACAGATAAAGCACCTATACAATGAATCAAACCCCCCTTTTCCCACAAATATATGTAATGCTCCCAAAATGAATCTTCCCTTCCTCAATCCCATGGAGAAATGAAGGTCTGTACTATTCAAATCTTCATACCAAGGCCTCCCACTGCCTGTTCTTCCCTTTCTGTCACGGAAGCCTCTGTAGCAACTTTAGCAAATGACAAAACCAGATCATTTCAGCTCTGAGCCTCTTATATTTTTCACTTTTTCAAAATTCCACAGGATGAAAAGCACACCGAGGTACACTGCTAATCTAATCCCATATATATTCAATACTACATACTAAATCATCCAAATGTCAACACCGTTATGGAATTGGAATCTGGGATCCATGGTATCCTACACAGCTTCTCATCAAACTCAGAATAAAATCACTCCAGACCATACCTCAAGGGGCCCCCATTCCTGCCTAACTATCCAAACCCATTCTCTGTGACAGTTTCTCATTTCTGTGTCTGAGAACTCAAAGGGCAGCTAGCACTTCCCATTCTGTCTTAGCACTGAAAGTCATATGTCATATGTCCTGAGAACGCCCTCCCTTCCCAGTGAACTGGGGCAGATGGTCACCTTACTAAGGACTTGTTTCCTTTTTTCACCCATGCAGGTTGGCTTCTCTGCATGGAACACTCTTCTCCAGCTCTCTTCTCCTCATCATTCAGTTCTCTATTCCAGTAAGTCTTTTCAGAAAGGTCACCACTAACACCTGCATCATTATTGGTAGCATTTATCAGTATCTGATATTATATCTTTTATTCTTCCATTTAATTATTTATTGTATGCCTCTTCCTCTGGCATATATATTCCACCAAGGACATTATCTTCTTTCTTGGTGTATCTCCACCTCCAGGAACAGTGCCTAACACACAGTAGACCCTCAAAAGATATTTGTTGAGTGAATGAATGATTTTTTAAAAAATTCTGATCTAGTCTTTAAACATCATAATCATCTGAACCAACACAAACAGCAATTTTATTCATTCATTCATTCAAGGATAAAAATTTCAGAACCAGTAAAACTTTATGGACTATGGTTAGCCAGGAAATGGGGAAGTCGCTGAATTCAGTCAATCCATAATGAAATGCTTAACCAGATGGATAAACTCTTTAAGTGGTACTCGATGAAGAGATCGCTTTTCTTCATGTCCTTTCGGAACTGTTATGAGTCATCTTCCTCTTCCTAACATGAATTAGTTCTTTCAGATGGGGATACTACCTTTCATAAAAATTGTCTTTAGTTCTGCCCAGGGCAGAAGGCTCACCCTACTCTTGAACCTTTATTTCAAGCCCAGTCAGTACCAGATACCTAAAACAAGTTCTGGACCCTTCCTCAGGTCCCCAGAGTCTTTGTTGTTATTTCTAATTCTTAGATTTTCTAAAATAGAATTGTTCCTGAACTTACAGATTTATTCAGCTCAAGTTACCATGTTAGGTCATCTGGAAACCCTCCTTCCCCGCCCCCCCCTTCCCCAGGGTTCTCAGGCTCTTGAGCCACCAGTAGATGTCCTATGCCTATAAGGAAGGTAGATGATTTTCCAAACTCCAAAAAGTATTA
Organism: Neogale vison; assembly: GCF_020171115.1. Lineage (NCBI taxonomy): Eukaryota > Metazoa > Chordata > Mammalia > Carnivora > Mustelidae > Neogale > Neogale vison. Next base: position 68,105,194 of record NC_058091.1, on the reverse strand, counting down.
GTTTTGTGAGGGTGGGCTACAGAAAAGTCCTCTTTTACTTTAAATTCCCTGTTTATGTTGCCAGGTACAAGGTTTGGTAACTTGAAAGTCCTTCCCAGCAGTGGACAACTGACCTCATTTAAAAACCTAATTGAGGGGTGCCTGGGTGGTTCAGTGGGTTAAGCCTCTGCCTTCGGCTCAGGTCATGATCCCAGGGTCCTGGGATGGAGCCCCGCATCAGGCTCTCTGCTCAGCTGGGAGCCTGCTTCCTCACCCTCTCTCTGTCTGCCTCTTTGCTTACTTGTGATCTCTCTCTGTGTCAAACAAATAAAATCTTTAAAACAAACAAACCAAAAACCTACTTGAAATAAGCTTCACCCAGGACGGTCACTCCTTAGCCTCAGGACAGAACAAAAGGCAGGAGGGGTGGAGGGGTGGAGGGGTGGAGGGGTGGAGGGGTGGAGGGGTGAAGGATTGGGGATCAGGTCTGCTCAACCCCAGAGGGTTTTCTAATGACTCTGCCGGGAAGGTAGGTGGACCCCTGATGATAAATAGATTGGAACAGCTTATTTTAAAATAGGCGCCGGGAACCTGGCTACGGAATGTTTACTGTATAGTCGCCTGGAGGTGACTAAGTGGACAGGCATCTCCTGGAGGCCCGCCAGCAGAGCCTTGCTGGGGGAGTGACACTTCCCAGCCTCCCACATGGGGCCTCCTTCCTGCCGCAGAGTGCGGAGTGAGGGAGGAGACAGGACCGGTCCATCCCAGGTGCCACGGTCAGCCATCAGCGGGGATGGGAAAAGGTTGAGGGGAGGAACCCACCATTTCTCTTCCAATCCCTTCCAAATCGTGTTTCTCGCGACAACGTGTGTTCCTCATTGGAGGAGGGTTGTGTTATTGGCTTATTGCTTTGTGAACAATGCTGAGGCAGGCCCATCCCTGTCACGGGGGTTGGGGGGTGGTGGGGTGCTGAGGATACCCTTGCAGGGATAGCAAAACTCTGGATGTTTGGGAGAGGGCCTTTCCCACCTGGCAAAACTCGGGAATCTCAAAAGTAGAACTCAGCACCTCCCCTAGCCCCCCACCTTGGCTTGCCTCTCAAAAGACTCGCATCCTCCTCAACCTCAGGGGCTTTGGTCTGTGCTGGGAGAAATAAAACTTATTTTCCGATGTGTTTTCTTTCTTTTTTAATAAAAATATGAAAGACATACTTATCAGTGGCTGCGGAGGGAAAGCTGCGGCAAGTCTTTTTGTAACTGGAACACGCCCTGTGCTGTGACACACTCATCTAAGGGGCGGCAGAAGATTGATGGCTGGACATGTGGGGGGAACTGCCAGTGATTGAAATCAGACAACTGCAAGCTGTGAAGGAGAGCCAGGGGAAACCATTTTAACCACAGCCATCCAGTCTTAGCACACTTGGATGGGGCTTTTCCTCGTCCTGCCTGCTATCTGCAGCGTGGAGCTCGGAGGCACTCAGAGGCCAAGGGCAGAGTCAGGGGCCTGCACAGGCTCGGGCTGGAGGCACAGGCCCTCTCGGGCTTTCCCTTTTAAAAAAGTGCCCCCCTCTCTACCACCACCCATCACTGTCAATTACCCATCACAGGCTCAGGAACTTGACATGCAACCCAAGCAGTCCACCTTCACAAGTAGATGAAAGAGATCTAAGGGACAGCACCCCTGCCCTGTTCTGTGGCTTAAATCCCCCGATGCTACCATCCTTTCATTTCATGCAGGATTCTTTTATTTGCTTTTCACTGGGAAGGGGCAGAGAGGAAGGAAGTCATGGGGAATTGTCAGTGCATTACTTAGTACCCATCACCAGGATCACAGCCAGAGTTCAGGGTTGTTAACAATTGCGCCGCTATGCACTTGAACTGAGACATTTTTATTTCATTAGGGGTGTCAGTTTACAGCCATTAGCTAAGCAGATTGGCCAGGACCGAAAGGCCTTTTTGGGGCCTTATCGCCAGATCTCTCTTCCATTATTCAGGTCTTTAAAAAAGAGAGAGAGGGAGGGAGAGCCGCTTTAAACCCATTATGTTTTGTGACTTGTCTCTATCCTCTGGCCTGAGCAGTCTAAAATAGGTTTTATTAGAAATCATTATTTAAATTCCTGCCCAGGAGCATATCGCTCTCCCGTGTATAATGGTTCCCAGATCACGGAAAGTAGCAGAGAGGGTCTCCAATGGGCCGACATAATGTCAGTGACAATTCATTTTTTTGCCAGTTAGGACGCTGGTTTAATATCCTGAAAAAGGCACTTAACACCACCCTTTCATAACATCTGTCAGGGCCCGTCCAGTGGCTTGTTTCTCACACTGTGGGCTCCCGGGCTGTTTGAGGCCTTGCTCTGAAACACACTTCTCTCACAGGCCTTGGAATTCCTCAGACGTCCAACCGCCCCCAGCCCCGGGGCCCCGTACTCGCAGACCAGCTGTTACAACTTTCCAGGACACTCCTAAATTTTCTAAATGTGTGCCATATAAAAATAAAATTTAGGACGGTGAGTGTTCAGGAGCTTTGTATGTAAGTATATAACTCATCCCGGGTCTCGGGGTCCATTATTCCCACATTCTTCCACAGCCCTGGCAGCTTCCCCTGGTTTCAGAATACTTCGGCAGGAATCTCAAGACTTAAGATTTGGGTCCAGAGATCATCATTTCCTTTATCTGCTTTTGAAGTCCACCCCATTTTTATCTGAAAAAAAAAAAAAAATTAACTGTGAAAATGTTGAGAGAAAGTGTTAATACGCTCTTTCCTGGGATTTAGAACTGGTTAAGGTTGCATCGCATTTGCTGTCCATGGCTCGCTCTCTCCCTGTTCTATTCTCGCACACACGGCCTCGATAAGCTTGCACAAACACTCGCTCACAAACGGTAGCTGCACTCGTGGTGAGCCTCGCACAAGGTCCGCACTTTGGCACACTCCTGAAACGAACGTGACACCGCGTGTCAGCCGTGCTCCCATAAAAAATCATACACGCGCACACTCACATGCAAAACCACACTCACACTCTCTTGTACACACACTCACCCAGTGCTCTCTGAACCATCTGAAAGTGAGTGGTAAACATCCTGACTCAATGTTTCTAAGTATATCAACGCATTTCCTAAAAACCATGTAACAACACCTTATCACACTTCAGAAAATTCATAATAATTTCAGGATATAATCTACCATCCATTCCATATTCATATATCGCCCGTTGTCCCCAATAGACTTTTATAGCTATTTTTTCCCTACTCCACAAAGTTCGGTCAAGATTCGTGAGTGGCACCGGGGTGTATTTTGTTTTGGCTTGTTATGTTTTGTTTTGTGTTTGTGATGATTTTTTTTTTAAAGACTGCGGGTCAGTTGTCTTTTACACTGCCCCTTCATATTTTTGGTTAACTTTGTTACTGAAATATAACAGACAACGAGGTACACAAATCCTAAGCGAACTGTTCGGTGAATTTTTACGAAGTGAACACACTTACGTAACTCTCACCTGAATCGTGTTATGGAGCATGACCTGGACCCCTAAGCCTCTTGCAAGCTCTATCCCAGGCACCGCCCTTGGCAGAAAATAACCCCCCACTCTGGACCCCATCACCGTAGGTTAATTTTCTTCCCCTTCGCTCTTCAGACTGTGTTCAGTTGGTGCTCTGGGTGGCAAAGGGAGCACCATCTACTCCGGCGGGAGTCCAGATGAGATCTCTTTTCAGCGTGTGTTCTACTAAAATGGGTGGCTCATCTATTTCAGAGCTCTGGGATAAACCTGTCTTTAAAACAACTATGCACATGCCTCTTAATCCACAGTAGCCAGTGAAATAAATTTTTAAGAGCTTGTAATATTGTTAGTGTCTTAATATTGTTTCTCAATTAAATGTTATATAAGTTGCATTGGATACCTAGCAAGTTTAAATTGAAAAAAAAGAAGAAAAGGGTAAAACCTCAGAGAACCCCAGGGGTGGCTGGCTGGCTCTGTTGGATAAGCATCTGCTTTCGGCTCAGGTCATGATCCCAGGGTCTAATTTCTGACATGGCTCTGCTCAATGGGGAGACTGCTTCTCCCTCTTCCTCTGCGCCTCACCCCTGCTGGTGCACTAGCTCTCTCTCACTCTCTCTCAAATAAATAAATAAAATCTTTTTTAAAAAAAGATTTTATTTATTTATTAAATATTTTATTTATTATTTGATAGAGACACAGCGAGAGAGGGAACACAAACAGGGGGAGTGGGAGAGGGAAAAGTAGGCTTCCTGCTGAGCAGGGAGCCTGTTGCGGGCCTTGATCGCAGGATCCTGGGATCATGACCTGAGTCAAAGGTAGACACTTAACAGGCGTCCCAATAAAAAAAAAATCTTAAAAAAAAAAAAAATCTTAAGAAACCTAAACTTTAGATTGTCTACTAAATGCTCTTTCCTTACCTTTAGGGACTTAGATGATAAAACAAAAAGATCACTGAATGGAATACATCATTATGTTATAATCAAAAAATTATTACTTAGAGCAATTGAGAACAGGTTCTTTAAGAGCAAGCAATATAAAGAACAAATCACATGGCCGTGGCCTTCAGTTAAAGCCATGGCTTCTCTATTGTGTCTTTTAAAACTGATATTCCCAGGCCACCTGCATGGCTCAGTGGTCACTCAGCCGACTCTTGACTTCTGCTCAGGTCACAGTCTCAGGCTCATCAGATCGAGCCTCACATCAAGCCCCACACTGAGCCCCACATCAGGCTCCACGCCAGATGGGGCCTGCTTAGAGTCTGTCTCTCTCCCTTCCCTCTGCATCTCCCTGCCCTCTCTCCCTCTCTAAAAAATAAAAATTAAATAAAAGCAATATTCTATATTCTCTATAGTTGTTGAATCTCTTCTCTTAATATTTGGGGAAATAGGAAGGGATTTTCATACTAATATTCTAAGTATCAGGAGCTGGAGATGATTCTAAACATCCATTTTATACTCATACATTTATAGTCCACTTCCATCTTACTAAATTTGACTCCAGAATGATGGTAATTGCCTCTTTATTGTGGTTCTTTCATTCCCTGGCAAATATTATTAGTGTTTTGGCTCTGAATATAATCTTATATTGGAAGCCTTCTAGCAACACAAAGGGGAAAAGCTCAGAGTTGGCTTGGGGTCATTCACAGTCTTTGTTTGAATGCCACAAATTACAGTATTTAAGAACTGGACCAGAGTCATCATTCTGAAGGGAAAAAAAAAATACAATGACAGAGTTCAGATAAAATTGGAGCAGATATTAAGATTTGATGTCACATTCTTGTAGGGAGGGTCCTGAAATCTTTAAAGCAATAAGAGTTTAGGAAGTAAGGTTTTCCATCTCATTTAAGCCATTGCCTCTTCAACATTAGAGAGTTCAACCAATTTTCAACTTACAACTGGTATCAAACACTACTAACTCTGTCAGATTGTCATACATTCTCAACATCACCCAACACAAATTTGTTTGTGACGTTTGTAGAAATCCCCGTGTGGCTGCAATTTTATGAATTGTTGCTGAGTTCTTCTCATTCAAGTCATGCCTCTCTTCTCTCTGCCTCAACTGGCAACCAGTGTCCCTAATTATCCACCTCCCATACAAAAGCTTAGAAGTAGAATTTTTCAGTTTTAACCTTGGTTAAGTAAACAACACAACAATTACACCAAATTTTACCATTTCAGTATAACTAATTTTCTGTATTATAAGAAAAAGAAGAGAAATAAAGCACTGTACAATAAAAAATACTTCCACTGTTTCAACCAGCCTGGAAGTCAAATGCTACTGACAGGTAGATGTTTGTACATCTCCCCTAATAGTCACGTGTTGCAATATATTGAAACACTTGCAGAAAACAATGATCTCTCGTTTTAAGTACATAGTAAAGCAATAAGATCTTTATTGTAATTTCATATTAGATGTGTTTTGTTTAGCTATTTTATAGTAAATATATTGCATTTTAAGGCTAGAAGAGTATATTAAAAATGGAGTGAATATATTTCTTGACAAATATAATGCTTGTTACTTTTATTATAATTTGCTGAAAAAGGTGATGCTCAATGAACCAATGAGAAAAAAATTGAAAAATGAAACTTGCATTGAATATCAAGACTTGTAAAGAAACAGTTGTAAAAGAAAAAGTTGTAAAGAAATTGATGTTAATAAGAACAACTAATATTTACTCTTACCATCATAGAAAGCATATAGTTACTTCTAGTGGGAAGTGATCTTAGAAAATGTTCATTAACATTTTATTTTGTAATCAGAGACTTTAAAATGATGGGATTTGCCCACGTTTATGTAAGGAAACAATGTAAACTTCATTCTCTTTATTCAGCTAATAGTTTCCTAGTATCTACTTTGTGATACACATTGCACTTGCTCTGGACTCTTAATCCATTGATTTTTCTTCTATTCTAGAAGAACGTTTTGGTTACATTTCATATAAATTCAACTAAGACTGGCCTAAAAAATTAAAGGATACTTGTTTGCTCATGTGACTAAAGCAATTCCAGAGGAAGCGTGGTTATTTTTGTGTTTTCTCTTCCATGTGCCCACTTCATACTTTTGCTGGCTCCCCATAATTTCAAGGATAGGTGCTTTCTTACCTACACTGGGCATAGGAGAGGGATAAACAAAGAGAATAGAATTAGATTATACCCTCACTCCTAGCTCTACTGGGTGACCATAAAGTCTAAAAAGATTGTTCTGGAAAGATATATTTGCTCCTTCTACAACAAATTTTTCATGAGTTTAGAATAAAACTGTAAGTTAAAATATAATTTTGAATAAGATCGGGTTGCTATTTTCCTCATTCTGCTGAGGTTTTTGTTGTTAATGTGGTGAGAACACTTAACACAAGACCAACCCTTTAAAATGTTAAAGTCCAAAATACAGTGTTAATTATAGACTGAGTGTTTTACAGTACATCTCTAGAACTTATTTATCTCATGTAACTGAAACCTTATGCCTGTTGAACAGCAGCTTCCTACTTTCCCTTCTCCTTACTCTTCACAACCATTCACCCTCTCTAAGGTTGACCATTTTCGATACTCCAGTCAACAGAATCGTGCTTCTGCACTTGGCCTGACTTCACTTAGCATAATGTCCTCCAGGTTCATCCATGGTCTCACATAGGACATGATTTGTTTCTTTGGTAAGACTGAGTGATATGCCATTATAAATATATACCACATTTTCTTTATCCATTCATCTGCCAGTAGATATTTAGATTTTCATATCTCAACTATTGTGAATAATGCTGCAGTAAATAAGGGAGTGCAGATATTGCTCCAAGATCCTGACTTCAATTCTTTTGGATATATATACCCAGAAGTAAGATTGCTAGATCATATGGTAGTTTTATTGATTTTTTGACAAATAACCTTATTTACAAATAGGGAAAACACTTGAATAGACATTCAAAACACTTGAAACAGACTTGAAACACTTGGAAACACTTGAATAGACATTCAAAGAAGACCTAGAGGTATATGAAAAGATGCTCAACATCACTCACCAGCAGTAAAACACAAATCAAATTCACAGTGAAAAATGACCTCACATCTGATAGGATGGCGATTATAAAAAATAATAATAACAAGTGTTGGAGAATATGTGAAGAAATTAGATCCCTTGTCCACCATTGGTGGGATGTAAAATGGGGCAGTTGCTATGAAAAATGTTATGGGGTGGTTCTTTAAAAAAAAAAAAAAAGATAGATGTAGTTCTGTGTGTCTCTTTAAATAATCATTGAATATCAAATACTCATCATGGAGTATCAGAACAAGCAACAGTGGAGATTGAGAGACATATAAATGTAAAGTTTCAGTGGCATATAGCAGCAAGTTAAAAAAGAAGGAGGAGTAGGAAAAGGGGAAGAAGAAGAAAAGAAAAGCTATCTGGGAAAACCAGGAGAAGAAACCTCTCTGATGTAAATTCAGAATTTATGGTCATTAAATACCAGAAGCAACAACAGTCATAAAGCTTTCATAGATTACACCAATAACACTTCCATTTAAATTCAAGAATCATTATTCTTGAATTATTAAATATTATTATTATTAATTAAATATTATTTTTTTACTTGTGTTCTAAATCCAAGCATAAAAGGACAAACCAAAAGAAGAAAAATCAATGGTGTGACCCTAATATACTGAAATACGGATGGCTATCAAACCTCAAGTATATATTTTATGGAAACATTTGTCAGAAAATAAAGACAAATTTTAATGTCATTCTCATTTCCCATCAAAATAAAAATTTCTTTGAAATAAAAATGATCTGATTCCATCAAGGACAAAATTAATGGTAGAAAATATTTCAAATTAAATTACTTCTTGGCCTTAGATTCTCCAGCTAACTCAATCACTTCACTGTCTCATGTGAGAGAACAAAAAGGCAATAAAATGAGAAAATAAAAAGGAGAAAAGACTATGCAGAAGGAAGAAAGTGGGGAATCGCCGTGAGGACATGTCTGAACCATTTTCACTAACCATTTCCATCCAATGGCATTCCCCAAATTTGACATATCATCTTAAGTTTCTAGCTGTATCTTTGCCCTGCCCCCTATGATAATTAGGGTCATAGAAACCTAGTGGATCATGGACTGGTTTGATTTGTTTCAACACTATCTTGCAAATACAACTATTTTCTCTAAAAATAGTTTTGAGGAAGTATAAAAAATGGCTTTGTTAAGTTTGGGGATGTTTTCCTAAAGCAGTATGTTCTAACCAGAGTTTCTTCTTCTCTATGTCTCATTCTTTAACTCCTTTGTTATTTGGCTTTGAAGCCCAAATATTAGGTTGGAACTATTCTCTTAAAAATCACTAGTAATCTCTTTATGACTAAATTCTGAGGACTTTCTTTTATGTCCATCCTTTTCATCTTTTCTATAGCTGGTGGTCCTCACATTAGATGATTCTAACATGAAACTGACGTTGAGAACTACTACAGTGGCTGTTCACAATAACCATCACCTGAATTCTCCCAAAACTCTTTCTACCCTTCAGTTTGATACTTATATCTTGGTTCTTCTGCTATTTTTCTAAATAACTCCACATCTATTGCTTCTCTTGCCTCCTCAAATCCTAATTGCATCTCTCTCCTCATCCACACTCCAAGCTATACAAATCCCCTTCCATGTCAACAAACATCAACATCTTCCATGACAACAGCTTCTTTACAGAGCTCCAATTTGCATTTCCTACAACCAGATGGAAGTAACCACTTGGATATTTTAACAACTTTCCCAATTAAAACTTATCATTTCTTTGCTCACCAAACTTATCATCCTTCCCCCTCATCCTCTTGATTTTAATAATAATAATGAAATAATAATGAAAATAATACAATTTAATAATTTTTAAAAATGGATATCAAAGCCACTGCAGGAGACAACTGAAACAAGAATTTTCAGGGATAAGCCTGGGCATCAACATTTTTAAAAGCTTTCCAGGGGTTATAATGCAAAAGTCAAGAATATTACTAACCAAAATTCATTATTTCATAAACACACTCTGGTTTTTCCTTCATCTAGAATATGACTCCTCCAAATGTCAACTATAGAAATACTACATATTGTCCTAGGAAGCCTATCTCAAACACGCCTTCCTTAGGTATTTTCAGGTGCTATTTGCCAGGCATAATTATTCCCTTTAATGAATCTAAATAGTCCTTTTCAACTTTCCCATTACATAAACCAAATTATGCCATATATCACAGTAGCCTATTTATATATTTTATTTTTTCATTGAATGGAAGCTTAAGAATAGCTGTTCTTACACTTTAGAATATACAAAAATTTCTTAGAAGAAAGTTAAACTATGTATTTCCAGGCCAAATGATCCAAAATTCTTATTAAACAACCTGGATATTGCTCGGGGTATGGAGATATACATAAGGCAGCTCCGCTGTAGGTTATTCTAGAATCACACCTCAAGAAACGTTCTCTCCGCCCAGAAATCTGTGTCTTGCTCCCTCAGCTCCATGTGTCCAGGGGCACCCTATGTGCTCATGTAGAGTGAATAACTGACTCCGCATTGATGCTCGGTTAATAAGATCACTTCTCCTAAGTATACTGCACCTCAAGGCTTTGTCCTTCATGGGTTGGCTACAATTTCCACAGACCTCGGAACTCTTGGTGAAACTCTTATAAGGAACCACCAGCAAAGATAGTGCTTTTTGCAGCCCCTCCTTTACCATGGATCACTCCCTAATGCTATTCCCATAGAAGTGTACTTCCAAATCCATTCAATCTTATCCATGAAAGAAGTTGAGAATTTCTCACAGTTAGAAACACTTGACTTTGTTACCATGCCAAAGCTCTCTGAATTAATCACACTGTCCACAGATTGGAATAGTTCCACCAGCCGGGATTTCATAGTTATTTAAAGCTGAGCAGGCAAGAATTGCTCAGCTATGGAAAAGGCGCTCACAGACTCTCTGAGGCATAATCAATTGGATTAGGAGTCTCTCTTCTGAAGCTAGTTTTGTAAAGTCTGTCCCTCCTGAATTTTCTCATTCACCAGTCATCTGGCCTTTCAGGGCTCAATTGCAAAAAAGGTGACTTGCACACGATTCAGTAGGTGAACATAATTACAAAGCAATTAACAGCAAATTTAATTATAAACATGATATTTCAGTGTCAAATCCAAACGTTATAATTATAGACATATCTTGCTTTCAGATTCCTTAGAGGGTAACAAAATTGTTTTCTTTTATCTATGTTTTAATGCTAAATGCAATGCTGTGTTCTTTATATTGCCATGGCTTAGTGTGAGAATGTTTTCATTAAGGTTGAAAGCAATAAAGAAGGAAATTTGAAAAAGTTTGGTCAGATTGTATTACCACCCCTTTATCCTCCAGCAGCCTTTTTAATTAAGAAAGAGCAACCATTATACAAAATCAAAGTGGAAAAACCAGGAAGCAGGAAATATTTTTAAAGCACTGTGTTGTTTTAAGATTACCTAAAGAAAATATGACAAAATGAATTAAAATTTAATTATACTATTACTGCTAGACAGAGGTGCTTTTAGGTTAGTTTTATTTCTTATTCACAGTTTTACAGATTTTTTTCCACTTAAAAACACTGACAATATTATAATCAAGTAAATTTATTTTAAATTCCATAATGTGAGAACTAGGATACTTGAGATGTATAAACATCATCTCACTGGGCTCAAAGAGAGATACAAATCTAGATGATGGAGACTGTGGAATAATTTATTGATGGAAAGTATGATGTAAACCTGTTTCTCCTTTCTGTGAGAGATGCTTGGGTGATTCTTGTGATAATTTTTACCCCCAGGACATACTTAGAACAGTAACAATAGTTGGCTCTTGTGAACCTGCATTTTATATAAGCAATTTATGAGTTTTCCTTACTGGTCTTGAGATCATACATTTATTTAGCAAAAATTTATTGAATTCTGCTGCTTCTTGAGGAGATAGTTGAATAAAGTGGAGTCCCCCACAAGCTTACCATCTAATGGAAAAGAGGTTACAAGATAAATGATAATTTCAACCCATGGAGAGTATCATCCTTGTAGCTTGAACAGGTTGCTATGGATTACAGAAGAGGCAGGGCCTAGTTCTCTGGTGAATTGGGGAGAAAAATATGGCGGAAGTGATTTGAACTGAATGTCAAAAAGATAAGCAGATATCTGCTTGACCTGTAAGAGAGACAGAGACTTTAAACCAAGGCAAAAGACAGTGTTTTCCCAGTGAGGAGCTCCAAAAAAATATATAGTTTCTTGAGGGAACTTCAAGTTATTGAATAGTAGGAACACAAGTTGTGGGTAGAGGAATTATAGGAGATCATATATATATATTTTTTTAAAGATTTTATTTATTTATTTGTCAGAGAGAGAGGGAGAGAGAGAGAGAGCACAGGCAGACAGAGAGGCAGGCAGAGGCAGAGGGAGAAGCAGGCTCCCTGCTGAGCAAGGAGCCCGATGTGGGACTAGATCCCAGGACACTGGGATCATGACCTGAGCCGAAGGCAGCTGCTTAACCAACTGAGCCACCCAGGCGTCCCAGGAGATCATATTTTAAGAAACAATATGTGTCCTGCCAGGGGATTGGCTTCTATTAGGCTATGCAGGCTCTGAATTTTAACCAGGGAAGTGATATGATCCTGTGTATGTTATCAGTTTTAAATGGCCTTGCTGAGATTTTTATTGACAGAAAATAAACCATTTTTGTATGGAATTATATGTATATCCATATATCCATAGCCATAATCAAAGTAATGCACATATATATCCATCATTCCCAAAGTTTCCTTGGGCTCTTTTGTCATCCTTACCTCTTCTTCCACAACAAAACCCAGGAGACCAATGAACCACTGATGTTCTGTCACTATAAATGAACATTTCCTAGAATTTCACATGAACAGAATCAGATAGCATGTACTCATATATCTGGCTTCTTTCATTCAGTGTAATTATTTTGAGATTTGCTAACATCATATGTATTAACGGTTTATTCTTTTTTATTGCTGAGTAGTAGCCCATTATATGGACATACTACAGGGTTTTTTTTTGTTTGTTTATTTGTTTGTTTGTTTGTTTTATCCATTGCCTATGACAGACATGTGGGTTGTTTCCAATTTGGGGCTGTTATGAATAAAGCTATGGATATTCATGCATAGGTCTTTGTAAGGACATACGCTTTCATTGTCTTGAGTAAATACCTAGAAATGCAATGGCTATATCATATGATAGGTCATGTTTAACTTTTTAAAAAATTTTAATTAATAGTCTAATTAAATAGTTTGCCAAAGTGATTGTACCATTTTATTTTTATATCAATAGTGCATGTGGAGAAAGGGGAACCCTCTTACACTGTTGGTGTAAATGCAAGTTGGTGCGGCCTCTTTGGAGAACAGTGTGGGGATTCCTCAAGAAATTAAAAATAGAGCTTCCCGGGACGTCTGGGTGGCTCAGTTGGTTGGACGACTGCCTTCGGCTCAGGGCGTGATCCTGGAGTCCCGGGATCGAGTCCCACATCAGGCTCCCAGCTCCATGGGGAGTCTGCTTCGCTCTCTGACCTTCTCCTCGCTCATGCTCTCTCTCACTGTCTCTCTCTCTCAAATAAATAAATAAAATCTTTAAAAAAAAAAAAATAGAGCTTCCCTATGACCCTGCAATTGCACTCCTGGGTATTTACCCCAAAGATACAGAGGTAGTGAAAAGAAGGGCCATCTGTACCCCAATGTTTATAGCAGCAATGGCCACGGTCACCAAACTGTGGAAAGAACAAAGATGCCCTTCAACAGACAAATGGATAAGGAAGATGTGGTCCATATACACTATGGAGTATTATGCCTCCATCAGAAAGGATGAATACCCAACTTTTGTAGCAACATGGACGGGACTGGAAGAGATTATGCTGAGTGAAATAAGTCAAGCGGAGAGAGTCAAGTATTATATGGTTTTACTTATTTGTGGAGCATAACAAATAACATGGAGGACATGGGGAGTTAGAAAGGAGAAGGGAGTTGAGGGAAATTGGAAGGGGAGGTGAACTATGAGAGACTATGGACTCTGAAAAACAATCCGAGGGGTTTGAAGTGGCAGTGGGTGGGAGGTTGGAGGAACCAGGTGGTGGGTATTATAGAGGGCACGGATTGCATGGAGCACTGGGTGTGGTGCAAAAATAATGAATACTGTTATGCTGAAAATAAAAAAAATAAAAATAAAAATTTAAAAAAAGAAAAAAAAATAGTGCATGAAAGTTCCAATCTCTCTGCATTCTCACCAATATTTGGTGTGGTCAGACTTTTCAATCTTTGCAATTATAAGAGGTGTATAGTGTTATACGTGTAGTTTAAACATGCATTTCCCTAATGACTATTGATACCGAGCAACTTTTCATGTGCTTATTTGCTACCTTCTTTGATAAATTATCTTCTTTAAGCATCCAAATATTTTGCATGTTTTTTTATGGGATTTTTCAGTTTTCTTATTTTTATATTTTTAGAGTTCCTTAGGTATTCTAGATATAAGCCTTTCATCAGATATAATTTTCAAATATTTTCTCCAGTATTTTTCTCCCAGGCTTGTTTTGTGAAGGATTAATGTATTTGACTTTGATGAAGTTCAGTTTATTAATTTGTCTTTTTATGAATCATGCTTTTGTTATTTCTAAGAAATCTTTGCCTATCCTAAGGTGACAAAAATTTTCTTCTACTTTCTTTTAGAAGTTTATAGTTTTAGGTTTTACACCTCTATGTGTGTTTTTGAGTTCATTTTTAAAAAAAGATTTTATTTATTTATTTGACAGGCAGAGACCACAAGTAGGCAGAGAGACAGGCAGAGAGAGAGAAAGAGAGAGGAGGAAGCAGGCTCCCTGCTGAGCAGAGAGCCCAATGCGATGGAGGGCTCAATCCCAGGACCCTGGGATCATGACCTAAGCCGAAGGCAGAGGCTTTAACCCACTGAGCCAGCCAGGCACCCCTTGAGTTCATTTTTGTATGTTGTGCCAGGTGTGGATAGAAGTCTTTTTTGTTTTTGCACATGGATATCCAATTTACCTGCACCATTTGCTGAAGATATTTTCCCCTCTCCACTGAATTGCTTTTGTGCCTATGGCAAAAATCAATATTCCAACTCTCCAACATATATAAAACACTCCAACAACCAGCAGTATAACATGCATTCTTCTCAAATACACATGGAACATTCTTCATAGTAGACCATATGTTAGGCCACAATACACATGCCGGTAAATTTATAAAGATTTAAATAATACAAAGAAGATTCTCTGACTACAATGGAATGAAACTGGAAATCAATAACAGAAGGAAATCTGGAAAATTTACAAATATGTGGAAATTAAACAACATACTCTTAAATAACCAATGGGTCAAAGAAGAAATCCCAAGGGAGTTTAGAAAATGTTTGGAGATGAAGGAAAACAAAAACATACCAAAACTTATGTGATGCAGCAAAAGCAGTGATCAGAGGGAAAATGATAGCTGTAAATGCCTATATTAGAAAAATAGATCTCAAATCAATGATCTAACTTTACACAGTAAGAGACAGGAAAAGAAGAAAAATCAAACTCAAAAGTAGCAGAAGGAAGGTAATAATTGACCACAAAATGCTGGGATTGAGAAAACAAAAGAAACGGCCTCTCTTTGACCCTCAGCATACTGGATATATTATACATTTAAAATAATGTCATTGTCATGAGGAAGTCTTAGTATACAGTCAAAATAATAATAGATGTGTAGCTGTTAGGTATGTAATAAAGTTGACATTTGCATGTCATTTATTATGAAAGAGACTATGACTTTGGAGAACATAGATTTAACATAACTTGACCTCAAAATTCTACACATGCTGTTTCCGTAGTACAGATGTTCGCTCTGAGATTGCAGCTTATTACATAATGTACCAATGGGAAAAATATTCATTTCAACAGTACGTGGCCAATGTTATTCACCATAAAATTCTGTCAGAGCCAAAAGTCCCTGAAATATACCTTGTTTGTGCATTAAAGGATAGACAGGAAGGTTTTTTTAAAAAGTATAATGTTGGATTCAAGTAATTTTTTTAAAAACGATAAGCATAGAAATTAGTTGACTTTCAACCTCAGAATTTAGGAGACTGTGATCTTACTCAATATACTTTGAATTAACATAAAAATAAAAAGTCCTCCACATCTGTAGGATATGGGATAAATTGAATACAATCCAGTTTTATGTGTATAGGGAATAATTTGTTACTATTCAGTTTCTGGGAAGAAAGAGCAACTTTTTGTTCTTGCTGATACACTGAAGAAGTTAAATGATTAACCTGAGACTTCCAGAAAAACCACTGTGCATTGTTATCATGTGCTATAAGCTTTCAATATATTTAAAACATATAAAGACATGAAAAAAAGGATGGAGTTACATAAGGAGTAAGCCCAAATCAGTTCCTTCCATTTTTCTGTATGCAGGCTCATTCACACAGCTGATGACATCTAGTTACAAGCATAACGCCTCACTACCTCTGCCCTCCACACTGCATGCAAGACATGAACCAAGCTGAGACCCAATGTGGTAAATCACATGATAGTGTTAGTTTGAGATTAGGTACCCAGAGAACATCTAATATGAACAGCACAAGGAAACCTAAGAACTGACAGGGCCAGAGGGTCAGAGCAACAACATTTCTACTCAAAGTCTGAAGGAAAATGGTCTGTGTAGTCAACAATTTGGCTTCAGAGCCATCAGACACTCTAGACTCAGAGTCTAGAGTCTTTACTATCAAAAACTTTTTAGCATCCACCCTCATACGCATAATCATCTTTTCCCATGAGGTGAGAAGTCATTTTACAGCGTGTGAATTCTTAAACAAAAACAAAAAGCAAAATGTTAAATGAAACATTGTAGAAATTCAGGAAATTCAGGAGGACATGAAGCTGGTTAAATCTGGAGTGGGAATGCCATAAGATTTAGATAGTATCATATTCGTCCCTTTCGCTAATAACCAGTTGTTGAACACTAGGAATGTGTGAATTGCAAAACAGTCATCCAATTAACTTCCCATGCAAGCAGGGAGGCTGAGAATACAGGTCTAGTCTGCATGAAAATTCTGGAGCTTGGTATAGGATTGGAGTGGAATGGTGACTGGCTGTGGCGCATGCAAACCAAAGAACTGTCCAAAGCATCCCTTCTGAAGGGAAGATGGGCACACCAGGCAACAACTCAAAACTTTGCAGAGATAAGATTGTACAGCAAGATTGTATGGTCAAGACCACAAACAAGAGACAGAACCAATGAAGGAGACTTCAGGGATGAGCATGGAGACTTTCTTTAAAGAGAACTGTCCCATGCAGGAATACAATGAAGGCACCAGAAGTCCCCATTTTCCCAGTTCTTTTTTTTTTTTTAAACTCTACTTTCTTGTTTTATGGAAACCATAGAAGACTTCTTAAAATCTTTTACTTTTGACTCCTTAATCAAAATATGGTATCTTCTGGAAATGGACTCATATATTTAATTTTACCATCGCAGCCACCTACCTGGAGTTTTACAAGCAGGAAGGGCCCAATAATAATTTGGTGACTTCCAATTTAAATTCATTATGTAAATATAATAGTAAATATAATAGTAGTCCAATATATCCTTGAAACATCTGACCAAGATACAATTTCTGGACATCACTAGCAGGTGAGTAATCATAACTATTGGTTGCCAGATATTAGGAGTCACCCCTGGGTTTCAGCTTGAGAGATTATGAACACTATTCTGTTCAGCTCGTTCTTCCTTTTATAAAATCTATATTGAGACTTGAGTCAGTAATCAGTGCACTGATTGGGTTTTCTGCCACCAGAAGCTGGAGTTAGTGATGTCTAAGCCCTTTCTTACTGAATCCCCTGGACATAGATTCCTAAGTACATGATATGGACAATATTCATTTGAAAAGCTGCTTTTTTAATATTTTGTGATATAAAAAAAATAACTTAAGTCATCTTACAATCACCACAAGATTTCCTGCTAGGAAAGACAGAGCTGATGATAAATTATCTTATTGCCTATCATTGACTACAGAAGTTTTCCTAAGAGTAGCATACTTATTTTTGGAATTTTTTTCTTTGATATTTATTCTATCATATTGGATACAAAGCTGAAACTTTAAGATCCCCTAGAAAACACAACCAAATAACTCCAATTGATTTTTATGACATCAAAATCCTTTAGACCCCATATTTATATTCAACACATAGCTCCTCTTCCTTTTACATAAACACTTCCCCCTAAATATCTACAATAGGTCCTATGAGAAGGATAGATGGGCTCACACACAGAAAAGTTTTCTCAAAAGAGAAATAACAAACTACACACAGGCTTGCGTCCCAACTTGGAGCAATGGTGCACATGGAATTCAAGTCAGAATGACCATAAGCACTTACTCTAGAAGAGGTCAAAAGTGGCAGGTAATAAAACAATTAATCCACTCAGCTGTGTTTGAATTTAACTCTCTGTTGAAGAAACTAAACCTGTTTTTTCTCTTCCATCTTCCATTCCTCACTTATCCCTCCCAGAACACAAAGATTCAGCTCTGACAGGACAGACAAGTTAGTTTAATTGCTGTTTTGTTTTGTTTTTCTGGCCAGTAGATCACAGCTGATAACAGATATGAAAATGCAAAAACAAAAAATTTGTTATTAATCTCTGAAAAAAATCTAACACTTAAGCCTGTGTAGCTCTGTATTCTCCCAAATAACCAAGTTCAGAAATATAGGATCACTAATATAAAGGAGTCCATCAGTGACAAGCTGGATCTGACTTTAGAATATTCCTTCACTACCATAGTCCAAGAAAAAAAAAGTGTCTGATTATATTTTCCTTAGTAATAATCATCTTTGATGCCTATGTGGTATTTTATACATTTTTACCCAGATAAAAACAAGCTCAGGATCTAAAAACAGCATTATTATACTGAATATACATCACTGATGAAATTAATAATTATGTGGCATGCATCTCCAATGCCACCAAACTGAACAAAAAGCAAATAAATCTTGTCTTGTCTTTATTGCTTTCCAGAATGTTAAGATAACAAACTTTTATCCAGAATCAAACATTTTCAGAAATACTAGCTTAGGATAAGGTTTTAATAGAAAAGCTTTGTTTTTGTTTTTGTTTTTTTTCTCTATTAGGAAATTGTAGTGACCTTTCTTCATTGTTTTCTTGAGGTATTTTAGTATTATAAAATTGTGATTATTTTAAGTTTCAGGAGACCACATTCCTGAAAGACACTTGAATTTGATTAGCAGGAAGAATCAAGGGGAAACTGATGAAATCAAGAACCTGAGAAGTGAATAGTTATTGGATTTAGAATATGTCCTGGGATGTGATATAAATGTGTCATCTAGGTGGCTTTCAGACTAGAAATAAGAACATAGTGAAATGTGCAGAAAAAGTAACAAAAGTAGGTAGCAGTTAGATGTGTTCAGAGAAACAATGTGACAGAAGCAACACGCTTTGGGATGACAGTGCTCAGGCTGGATGCAGACTTTGGCTTAGAACATAAACCAAGTTGCACCCACTTAAAGGAAGACATTATGACTTCAGGAAAAGAAAATTAAATTTAAAAAAGTGAAGGGAAGAAGCTAGAATATTGTGATCATTGAAGAAGAATGATGAATCTTGAAAAAGATGATTAAGATGCTCCAGAGCCTGGGGAGGAATCTTTGGGGAGGGTCACAGAAGGAAGTTTCCACCTCATCTAAGAAAGCAAGAACTACAGATAGGATGCAGAAAAGCTAGGACAACATAATTGATGGAGCTCAGTTGAGTGGCCAGAGGAATGAATCCCAGGGCCCAAACCTGAAGAACAGTTTTAGAAATGAGTTTCTGAAAATTCTTCAGATTTGAGAGTCAAGTTTTCCCTCAATCTACCTATTGCTACAGGCCATGTATTTTCATTCCGTATTCAACTAAGATAAGGCTGAATATATCTTACTCCCAAATTGGAACCAAAGTAAATAAGGGAGTCCTTTGCATATTAATGAACTGAAACAAGTATTAGTGCTTCTAAAAATGTATTGGGCTGGCAGAGTGGATATGAAAACCAGTACTAATGTTAAGTATGAGTCTTAAGGTCTTATGTTGCTTTACTCTCAGGTTTGATAACTGGATCTAGGTAGACATTCTTCCGGGTCTATTTCTTGCTCAATAGCACCAAATGGGGACTTGGTCGCTAAAAAATCACACTGCAGGGTGCTTTAGGGCAGTGTATCAGCGATTTTGTAAAATGGGGTTTGAAACCTCAGATATCAGGGTACTTCCACCTTGGCCCCTCATCATGTTAGTCTCTTCAATGTCTTAAACAAATCAAACAAATTATTGGGTCAAACAATTAACTCAACTGGAAGGGCGTTGTTACTGATTTCTCAGCACCGGGAAGATGACCTTTGGATGACTCTGTGGCTCCACAGCTGAGATTCCATAAAGGTGCAACAAATTTACAAAATATGTTGGAGACGACAATGGCAGCAGTAAGTAATTTCACATATCTTTGGGAAATGCCTCCAAACACATTTCCAATATCTCAGCAATTTTCCTATTTGTTGTAGTTAGGAAAGCTCTGATTATTTTTGGTTATTATAAGTTGAGAGGATCTGAGTGGTTGCTGTAGAGATAACAACAAACAGACTATCCTGCTTTGTGGGGTAAGAACACTAAATGGAAATGAGATGGTGGTGGCTCTAAGAGGACAGCAAGGTTACAAACCTCAAGCCTGCAGAAGGTGAAAATGGGTCACCAAGATGCTGAAGGTGACCCTAAACATTATCCTAGACATTTAAGGGAAAGAAGGTAGATATTTCGGAATGCCTGGGTGGCTCGGTGGGTTAAAGCCCCTGCCTTCGGCTCAGGTCATGATCCCAGGGTCCTGGGATAGAGCCCTGCATCAGGCTCTCTGCTCCTCGGGGAGCCTGCTTCCTCCTCTCTCTCTGCCTGCCTCTCTGCCTACTTGTGATCTCTGTCAAATAAGTAAATAACATATTTTTAAAAAAGAAGGTAGATATTTCACCATAAAGGCTACATCATGGTAATAATTCTCAGATTCAGATGAGAAATCATGGTGCAGTGAGAGGCAGTGAATTGAGTATACCCAATAACAAGAGCTTTAGACATGATCTGCAAAATAGTTGTTTGAAAACCTAATTATCGAAGTAGAGAAAGGAATGCTGCCCACATTTACCGAGGATCTTCCTATGTTATTACATTTTATCTCAGCAACATTGGTGCAAGGTGGATGATTAATCTTGATATATGGAAAAGGAAACTGAAGCTTGAAAAAGCAAGACAATTTGTTTGAGATTTGGATTTAGAGATGTCTGTCAGGTTAAGTCTAGAGTGAAAAATGTGGATGTTACCTCCCCCACTTGATGTTGATTTAGATGATCTGCCTATCAACTCATTACATCTATAGCTAAAAACTGAAAATGAAAGCCTTTGAAAAATGATTTTCAAACTTTGCTTTTCAGAACGTTGGAGCTTTCTCAGTAACTATCTTGAACATCAAAAGGGCTGAGCTGATAGGGCTCTCAATCCTTACCTCCACTCTAATCAGCAACTCCACTTGGTCTTTTTAGATATTGGGATGATATGTAATAATGTTTCATTTGGATGAAGAACTCCACTGCTAAGGAAAATTTGGAAAATCTGAAAAATAGATATAAGAACTACCTAAAGACAAACCACTTTCATGAAAGTTTTCAACTCAACTGTTTTAGGAAAACAATCCTTTTTTTTTTTTTTTTTAATCTAAGCATTTGCTATGGCAAAAATCAAATAATTTCTTGAAGATATCTATGCATATTCCAATTGTCAGTTGATCGCAACTTTTTTTGTTCTATTCAGTAAGTGACAATTTCATTACTTAGGAAGAGGCTTATCTTTAAGATGGTCAGGTCAATTGCTCTCCTGAAACTAACAACCATTATATGGGCATCTCATAAAGTCAACAGAACTGGCTATAAAATGGTCAAGGAATGCAGTTTTTATCGTAGACAACGGTAGAGGACGAGAATACCTATACACTATATTTACAGCAATGTTGCTCAAATAGCACGTCTTAACTGCTGTGGCTTTCTCTACAGGAGAGGATGAATCAGAGGAAGAAAGTCTGCACTTTATTTCTCTGTGTGATCTGGCAAGGTATTTGCAACTGGGATTTCAAGAACATCTTGGAAGGAAGCTTCCTACAGTTTCATCCATTGAATCTAAACATTAACCTAAAAGATTACATTTTGGAAAAATGATCTCCAGGAATCAGCCATTTGAGTATTTTAGTAATTTTTCTAGTTTTTCTGAGGTTGGATGACCCATCCTTAACATACTAAATAGGAAAAAATGGCTGATATATTTTAAGGCAGACTTCACCAAAAGCTAAAATTATCTTTTGAACAAAGACCAAGTTGGACAAGAGCCTTTTTAATTTTGAAAATTTTTGTGGGAAGGTCTAGAAATAAAAAGTGACAAGTGAATGAGTTGGAAATTACTACAATAATTACACAACTTTGAACTTACCATCATAAATTGTAAATACTTGTTAGAATGCATACTACAGTTTCAACAAAGCAATACTAATGGGCATAATAAATCTTAAACTGGAGCACTCAAGTATTTAAAACAAGCACTAGACCAACCAAAGAAAATATTTTAAATGAGCAATGCTAAATGAATCAAGTCCTTTTCAGGTAGCACGGGTCTCCTGGATCTCATGGTCTGGAGCATACCAGATGGTTTTTGCACGTGTTAAAATCCTATTTGTGAGTATTAGTAATGGAGCAAAAAGTAATAATGAGATAGAACATTAAGGATGTAATAGAAGTTCTAACACTCTTCGGGCCAGTGATAGAGGGTAGAAAATTAGTAAGGTGTTTTTAAATGGAAGAGTAGGGGAAAAAAGAATCCTAAGAAAATGAGGTCTTTATTACAAAGTCATCCATACAAAAGTAGTCATTTCTTTTTTTTTTAGACCTGCTACAGAAATAAATCTAAATGTTTCAAGATACAGGATGGCATAATCACTAAGTATTGAAAAGTAATAAAATAAATCTATAGTATTAATATTACATATGAATTATTGGGCCAATAAACAAAATTAAATTCAAGCATTTGGCATATATAGTGTAGATATTCATTCCTTTAAAGACGTACTTTCTTCTGTAGCCCCCTTGCACTCTTCACTAACTATAAGGGATACAGAGCGATTGTTTTGAGAATACTAAAATGGACCAATAAAAACTAAAGTCTGCATAAGCTGTCAGCACCATTTTTATAGATGCAAATAGAGCATAATTACTTGGTCTGTTTGCATTTCCCATTTTCCTTCTTTACTGGTATAATGGAATGGTTATTTTATACCATTTAAACCAATTTCAGCTATTTCCCCTCTCAAGCTATGTGTTTGTGATGAGAAATCTGGCATAGGTCACTGGGGAGGTTTACATAGTTGGCAGACTTAGATGCTCTCTTTATTTAAAGTATGTGTCAGGGGTGGGGGGGGTGAGGAGTGAGGGCAGTACGCATGGGTGGAATTCATGATGCTGAAAATTTTAGAAAAAAAAAGGGGGAAATGCCTTTGCTAACTCAATCATCTTCTGCTGACAGTAGCCTAGCCTTGGGGAAAAGGAATGCATTTATGTGACTCTTTTCTCTATTAACCTTCAGGCTGATTCAAACGTGGATTTTCCTCTTTTACTCGACAGAGCACAATGAGCCTGATTTCCCCTTTCTCTCTGGGGGACCTTGGTTGTTCCCATAGCTGAGGAATCTATGCAAAACAGCCCTGCAGAATAACAAGAAGCTCTCCCAGAGCTTCCCACATCGAGTCTTATTTTCAAACGCCAGAAAAGAAGAACAAATAGTCTATTTGTACTTTACACTTTCCCTCAGCTGTAGGGGAAGTGCTCAGGGTCCCTCTCTCAAATTCTGAATCTCTTTATTTCTACACATCAGTAACTGTACGAAAAGAAGTGTATTTTAATGCCCCGAGAGTGATCAGAGTTCAGCAGTATTCTTCTGTCTCTTGAGTTTTTCATTTTAAAAAGATCGTATTTTCTTAGGCCAGTTTTAGGTGCACAGCAAAATTAAGAGAACAGTACAAAGATTTCCCATATAACTTCTGCTCCCACACATGCACAGCCTTCTCCTTTATCAAATATCTCTCCTATTAGCAACGTTTGTTGCAACCGATGAACCTGCTTGACACATCATTATCACCCAGAGTCCATTGTTTACACCAGGGTACACTGCTGGTGCTATCCAGGCTATGGCTTTGGACAAATAGATAATAACATGTATCTTTCATTATGATATCATACGGAATATTCTCATTGTCCTAAAAATCCTTGCTCTTGAGTCATTTTTATCTCCAGCTCAATTCATCTACGGCACAGAGCTTTGAATATTATAGCTCTTAATAAGTATATGATGAATGAGTAAGTGAATCTCTAAAACACCATAACAACATGCAGGATAACTCAGCAAAGATCAGTTGGTTACCAACATTATGTTCAAGACACCTCAGGACAAATGGAATTGAACTTTTTCTTTCTGAAACACATGAGTGAGGAAGGGTCTATTTACTTCATTATGCTCTTGGTACAGTGAACAAGAAATACACAGAACATTTGGGAATGCACAAAGTCTTTTAAAAATATTTTTTAAATTTTTCTCTTCTAAATTTTTATTTAAATTCTAATTAGTTAATATATAATATAATATTGGTTTCAGGAGTAAAATTTGGTGATTCATCACTTACATAGAACACCCAGTGCTCATCACCAAGTGCCCTCTTGATACCCATCACCCATTTAGCCCGTCCCCTACTCACATCCCTCCACCAACCCTCAGTATGTTCTCTATCCTTTAAGAGTCCTTTATGGTTTGCCTCCCCCTCTTTGTTTCTCTTCCCCCCGACACACACATTCATCTGTTTTGTTTTCCTAAATTCCATATATGAGTGAAATGATATGGTATTTGTCATTCTCTGACTGACTTATTTTACCAAAATAATAAACTCTAGCTCCATCCACATCGTTGCAATCCTGAAAAAGCAAAGCAAAGTGGGAGGCATCACCATCATGGACTTCAAGTGATATTACAAAGCTATAGTCATCAAGGTAGTATGGTATTGGAAAAAAAAAAAAAAAGATATATAACTCAAAAGAATAGAATAGAAAATCCAGAAATGGACCCCAAAATTTATGGTGAACTAATCTTTGATAAAGCAGGGAAAGATATATAATGGAAAAAGACTCCTCAACAAATGGTGTTGGGAAAACTGGACAGCCACATGCAGAATGAAACTGGACCACTTTCTTATACCAGACACAAGAGGGGTGCCTGGGTGATTCAGTCTGTTAAGTGCTTGCCTTGGCTCAGGTCATGATCCCAGAGTCCCAGATCAAATCCCCCAGTAGGCTCCCTGCTCAGCTGGGAGTTTGCTTCTGCCCTGCCTCTGCCCCTTCCCCAACCCCATTCCTGCTCTCTCTCTCAAATAAATGAATAAAAATCTTTTAAAAAATGGGTGAAAGACCTAAATGTGAGACAGGATACCATCAAAATCCTAGAGGAGAACACAGGCAACATCCTCTTTGACATTGGCTGTAGTAACTTCCTACTAGATATGTCCCTAGAGGCAAGGGGAGTGGACAAAGACTTTAGGAAGCACTTCTATCTGATGGCCTCTCTAGTTGTTGTCACTTTATCATAGATAATGTCAGGTGGGATGCACTGGATAGTAGTTGTTGACTAATAACTTGATGATTACAAAGAAATGGGCAAGGGTTTCTAAAGAACAGTTTATTTACACATCTTGTTGAATTTAGTTCTAAGCTTTTATTACTTGGGAGATTAGTTCTCAGGAGAATAGCAAGGAAGTCACCGGTGCTCTGTGGGTAACAGATAACTACAGGTTAAGAAAGATCACCTCAACAGTATGTTATGTTCAGTGCTGGTCCTGTCATGGAGAGGGACTGGGAGAATGCTAGTGGGACGTTGGCAAGTCATTTTCCTCTCAAGCTGTACTGTCATATACAAGGTTCTAACCATGTGTTATGTCTGAAAAATCCAAATCATTTTGTCAGGGAATGCTTTGCAGGTGATTTTGTTCTCTCATCTTGAGCAAAATTAGCAGTTGATTTTTATGAACCTGTGATTTTATAAAGTGAAATCCATTATGTGATGCTGGCATTGATGTTCTTTTTTCAAGGGACTATGAATAAAAAACAAGTATTATTTTTGAAAGGTATCTTATTTAAAGAGTTTTTCAATAAGAATGATCATAATTAGAAGTTACGGCTTTATGGGGAAAAATCAGAGAGAGAGACAAACCATGAGAGACTCTTAACTGTAGGAACAAATTGAGGGTTGCTGGAGAGGAGGTCGGGGGGATGGGGTAACTGGGTGATGGGACTAGGGTGATAGGTGGGCAGACGAGGTGATGAGCGCTGGGGGTTCTATGCAGCTGAACTCGACATCTGAAACGAATGATGTTCTATATGGTGGCTAATTTAAATAAAAAAATAAATATACATTCACAATTAAAAAAATAAAAAGCAAAATTTATTGCTTTCACATTAATGTCACAAGGCTTCGCATTTGTTCTCGTTAATGTATTGACTATTTAAGTTAAAAGAAAAAAATGATTTAAGGCCTAGCGTGTCAAACTTTTGTTGTATCAAGGTCTTACATGAAATGTCAAAGGTTCCATCAACTTTCACATCATTATATAATATTTATTTTATAAATATTATTATTTCACAGTATTATTCATGAAACACTATACCTTGATTTGAAATTTACATAAGGGAAAGACATGAATGAATTCAGTGGTGATTTTTAATTGTTACTATTTTGATAATCACAAGAGAAATTCCTTATATGTAAAATTGACATTACATAAATGTACTAAATGTATTATTCATCCATTTAATAGCAAATGTTTGACTTTATTGGAAAATGCATTTGTAGGCTGTCTCCATAATAGCTTTCTGGCCCACTGGAGTTTTTGACCACAGCTAGGCATCCACTAATATAGAAAATAAACCAGCGTGTGTAAGAAAGATCTCATCGGCATTTTAGGAGGCCACTAGACAGCCTTCTGAAGGAAAAATGTAGGAAATACTCTTACTGGATAAGCCACTAGCAAAAGGCTGTTGGTCTACACAGTGCGGACAGTGAGTAGACCACACGCTGTGTGGGCATTGGAAGGCATCGGTCATGGGCTTCGCACCTCATCTGTCACTGACAGTCTGTTGCCATAACCAAAAAAGCCCACATAAACGTCTGTCCATTTACATCAATCCAAATAATTTTGGGGTTTGATTCGTATTTTGGATTGGAAACATTCTTCCCAATAATAATTTAAAGAACACACACACACCAGGAATTTAGGGTAGTTCTAGCTTGTTAGTGGGACTAAATTTTTCCTCATAAGCTATAAATAGGATACTAAAACAGTAGAAAAAGGATAAATATATTATCTATGCTACTTTTTTAAATAGATTTAGAACAGATCTTACACTAAAATTATGAAACATAAAAGCAAGATTTTCTACTACTATTGATGAAACAAATCCATTAAAGAGACTTACTGAAATGAGGACTCTCACTGAGGCATTTTTGAAATATCTGATATCCAATAGCTGGAATCATGCCTTTAGGTTTGTTAGTGACCTAAAATCTGTAGCTAGCAAAGTTAATAAATAAGAAACTTTGACATTGCAGATTCCATGCTTTAGAAGTTTTATATATTCATGTAAGTTTCTACAAATAGGAAAGACTTTAAGCATTTGAGAATGTGATTTATAAGAATAAATATATATGCAAAAAATATCCCCAAAATGTGAGAAATACAGACTCAAATACAGTATCATTGGCTCAATTATCAGTATAGTAGAGGTTTTACTAAACTATTAGCCTGAGAAATTAAAGATGAACAAAACCACAGTATATAATCTTGGCAATTTATCTTCCCTTATATTGGCCATTTTCTTTAATTATAACAAACTAGCTCGCTTGGTAAACTATTTTAGCAAAGATATCTAGCATCCATGTAAAGTCTGAAATTCTAGTGAGTATACCAAACACAATTCAATAGCCAGCTATATTAAAAAGCTAACCAGATTGAAATATTTTTCGTAGATTTAGAATAGTTACATCTTATGCACTATATGTTATATACTAAATACATATGAAACTTTGCAATTTATATACAGTAAACCTCCGAGTGCATATTATATTTGCATGCACTTAGTTTTAGTTTGAGTTGTGAGAAATTCAGATCATGAATACAAATAAGAATTATCCTACCAAAAAACTGTTTTCTAATTTCCAGTTTTTCTCTCATTTTAAAGTACCTTATATTAATCTTATATGCATTCTAATACTACATTATACTTGACAATGGTGAAGAGATTCTTGCTTTCTAGTTATGATTTTAAAACAGAAGCTAGAAATTGAATTACAATTTTATACCCTAGAAAATAGTGTATTTAAAATTAATTAACTGAGACTTTCACTCACTTACTCAACAAATATTTATTAAGTTTCTACCATAGATCAAGTATTGTAAATGGAAATATTATTAAGTCATGTGCCCTTCTGGAGTTTGGGTCTAATAGAAATGAGATACCTCAAGATAAGAACATATAGCAAGATAAGTTCTGACACATATATGTGTGTGCCCTATATGAACACACCCAGGGTGGGTTCTTTTCATACGGATACATGCTCCACAAGTGTTTGGATGTCCATCAGGGCATAGGAGTATTAGAAAATGTTCATATCTATAAACATGACTAGAAATGCTTACGCAGGGGCACCTGGGTGCTCAATCTTTAATTGTCTGCTTTTGACTCGGGTCATGATCCCAAAGTCCTGGGATCATGCCCCATATCAGCGGGAAGCCTGCTTCTCTCTCCCCCACTCCCCCTGCTGTGTTCCCTCTCTAGCTGTGTCTCTCTCTGTCAAATAAATAAATAAAATCTAAAAAAAAAAGATAGAGAAATGCTTATGTAAAAAGTGAATTGCACCATCAATAAAGAAAGAAAAAAGCAACCTACTGAATGAGAAAAAATATTTGCAAATCATATATCTGATAAGGGGATAATAGCTAAAATATATAAAGAACCTATACAAGAACTTAATAGCAAAATACAGACAATCTGATTAAAAAATGGGCAGAGGATCTGAATACACACTTCTTTAAAGAAAAATATATACATGGCCAACAAGTACATGAAAAGATGTTCAACACCACTAATAATGAAGGAAACAAATCAAAACCACAATGAAATATCACCTCACCCTTGCTAGAATGACTATTAGAGAAAGAGAGAGAGAGAGAGAAGACAAGAAATAACAAGTGTTTGTGAGGATGTGCAGAAAAGGGAATGTTTGTACCCTGCTGGTAGGAATGTAAATTGGTGCAGCCACTAGGGAAAATAGTATGGAAGTTCCTCAAAAAATTAAAAATAAAACTACCATATAAGCCAGTAATTGCACTTGTGTGTATTCATCTGAAAAGAAAAACAACAACAACAACAAAACAACAAACCTAACTTGAAAAGATATATGCAGTCTATATGTTCATTGCAACATAATTTCAATGGCCAAGATATGGAAGCAACATAAGTGTCCATCATGGATGAATGGGTAAAGAAAATGTGAGATACAGGTGAATATTATTCAACCATAAAAAAGACGAAATGTTGTCATTTGCAATAACATGGGTGGACCTTGAAGGTATTATGCTAAGTGAAATGTCAGGCAAAGACAAATATTGTTTGATCTTACTTATTTGTGGAATCTAAAACAAGAACAAAACCAAAATACGCTTATAGATACAGGTAACATACTACTGGTTGTTAGGGAGTGGGCAAAATAGGTGAAGGGTGTCAAAAGTTACAAAGTTTCAGTTATAAAATAAGTAAGTCACAAACACATACAGCATGTGGACTGTAGTGAATAATCTTGTATTGCATATTTGAAAGTTACTAGGAGTAAATCTTAAAATTTCTTGTCACAAGGAAAAACGAGTTCTGCATGACGAATGGTAACAAATGTTAAGCAGACTTAACTGAGGTGATCATTTTGTAATATATGCAAATATCGAATCATTATGTTTTACATCTGAAAATAACATAATGCTATATGTTTTATGTCAATTATACCTCAATAAAGGAAAAGTGAATCTCTGTTGGGTCAGACTTAAGGTGGAGAGGAGTTTTGCCTTCTTTTTCTTTTTCATTTATTTATTTGAGAGACAGAGAGGGAGCGCACACTCAAGCGCGTAGGCGGACACGAGCATGAGCGGGGGAGGGGCAGAGGGAGCGGTACAAGCAGACAACACTGAGCATGGGGTCCCTCGGCAAACCTGATGTGGGACCAGATCCCAGGACCCTGAGATCATTACCCAAAGCCAAAGTCAAATATTTTAACAGAATGAGCCATCCAGGCACACTGAGGGGAGTCTTAGCGAGTCAAGCCTCGCTCCCCGAGTCATTCTCAGTACAAATAAGTACAAAACAATTGAATCAAGAGAAAATGTGAGCAGAGGAATGGATATACAAGCATGGTGTCCTTAGTCCTTAAAAGACCTGGGAGTCACTATTGCAGCTGCTCAAGGCTCTGGAATGTTGTCAGGGTAGAACTTAATAACTGCATTGTAATGGGATTTGTTCCTCTTGGTCAACAATTGTGGGAGTGGACTCTATAAACTATACTCCCAAGAGAGCTGGAAGTAATCCCATTCCAATATAATCCTCACAGGACAAGACTTCTCGGAGTTCTGATTTACATAGGTGGCAGCCCACTGTTGCGGCCTCTTTCTGCCCATCACTGTGGCCTCTCTCACTAGTCCTGCTCAGTGCCTACATTAGGCCTGGTGGAACATCAATTTCTACATTGTTTTATCTTTCATTTTTCTTAGTCTTGGAAAGATAATGAGGTGCCAAAATGCTAATCAGGTAAAAACAAGCAAAAATTTATACACAGATCAAGGGAAAAACAAAACTTTAAAGTAAATAGAATAGTGACAAAAGAGGAAAAAAATAAAACTTATTTCACAATAAGATCTTTATTAAACTTTGATTCAAACTGCCATCCTTAATTAATCCATTCGTTTTCTTTAAATTGCTTTTAGGAGAAAAAAACAAATTGAAAGAAGAGTTTTAGAGTGCTCCCAAATCTGACTTTCATGGTGTGTACTTGGACAATTTGCATTTATCCTTAATTTCTATATTTCCTCTATCTTCTTTTACAGTCATAGCAAGAAAATTATTTGCTATTCAAACTCTGAGAAATTCTAAAATATGTATTTGTCCAAAAATCATTAATATTCAAGATTATAGCATTTATGAATATATGGTAACATATATTACAAATATTTTAAGGTCAAACATTGGTATCTATCACTAGAATGTTTCATTTCCCAATGATCCCAAAGAGTTACAGTTTTATTATATGTGGATCTTGTTGAGAACACAGTCAGAAGAATCTGTTCTGATCCACTTTTAAGAATGTATTACTGTGATATCTGTATTATGATTAGAATCATACACCTATTGCTGACTTAGAGCTTTTGTTTTTCAGTCCATTTTATTTTATTTTATTTTTAAAAGATTGTATTTATTTATTTGACAGAGAGAGAGAGAGCACAAGCAGGGGGAGCAGCAGAGGGAGAGAGAGAGGCAGGCTCCCTGTTCAGCAGGACTCAATCCCAGGACCTGATCATGACCTGAGCCAAAGGCAGATGCTTAATCGACTAAGCCACCCACGCACCACTTTCAGTCCATTTTATTTATTTATTTTTTAAATATTTTATTTATTTATTTGACAGACAAGAGATCACAAGTAGGCAGAAAGGCAGGCAGAGAGAGAGAGAGAGAGAGAGGAGGAAGCAGGCTCTTTGTTAAGCAGAGAGCCCGATGCGGAGCTTGATCCCAGGACCCTGGGATCATGACCTGAGCTAAAGGCAGAGGTTTTAACCCACTGAGCCACCCAGGCACCCCGTCCATTTTAATAGGCAAAATCATAATGATGTTTACAGATTTAGGTTACAGAAAGTTTTGATTCCAAAAATCTGATTTATAAAAGATTGTTCCCTTTATAAATAGATCCATTCATCCAGAACATATTTTTGAGGACTAACTCCCAGGTACTCTTCTATGTGCTCATGACAGATCAGTGAACATAATAAACTAAGGTCCATGACCTCTGAGACTTACATTCTGGTGGAGTGAGGGAGACAGCAGAACATGATAAATTAAGGAAATTACATGCGTGTTAAAAGGTGATAAGAGCTATGAAAAAAGTTTGTTCAACAGCAAGAAGGGTGTTGGTCATCCTGTGGTAGGGAGGAGGGTGAGGAAGAATGATGGTTTGGAGTTTTCAACAGGGTGGGCAGGGAGAGCCTGGTACAGAAGATGGAAAGTGGGTGAAAACTTAAAGTAAATGAATGAACAGCACGGATATCTGAAGGAGCAGTGTTCCGGGCAGAGGAAACAGGTGGACCAGATATTTTGCTCGAGCAGTTTCTTAGGGCAGCTTCAACACTTGGCATTCACCTCTTGATGTTGGCTTTCCCTAAAAAACAAACAACAAAAAAAGAGTGTCTTTTTCAGGAAGACCAGCTACTTTTAATCACACGGGGTAAAACAGAATCTAAGTATCTCACAAAGCCTATTGCCTTTCACCATTTCCTCTGACTTCTTTATTCCTATGCAAATCAAGCCAAGAAGAATCAATGAGGCACCACCAGGCAAAGATCCAACATTCACTAGCCATGTTGGCTAACCTAGAGACTTCTTTTCTCTTAGAATGAATAGCCCTGACCCATAACAATTAAACCTGCATGATCTAATTCTTTTAGATATTTAGAATTCCTCAGGTCCGAGCTAAACTCAGAGTCATCAATCCCCATATTGATTTTTTTAAAAATTCACTATAGATGAACTGTTGCAAAAAATTTGGAACTTTAGGAAGAATATGGGGTAAAGGTTACCAGCTAAAATACAAGATGCCAAAATAAAAATATATAGTTGTTTAGTATAAGTATGTTCTCAATATTTCGCAGGACATCCTTATACTATAAATATACTCTTTGTTTTTCTGAAATTCAAATTCAAATTTTTATTTGGTAGATCTGGCAACTCAAAATAGAAATGAAATTGATAACGTGTTTTTCTTTCAGCTGGAGCAAAATTGAGATCTGGGCTAATTTCTGATTTTGGAGAGGAGCAGAGATTTCTGAACTGAGGCTGGTTACAATGTATCATGATATTTCATACCAACTTTGACTGTGTGGACAGCTTTCCATCAGATTCTAAACTGATACCGATACCATCTGATGGCCTGTATAAGGCTCTTGTTAGTCATCAGGTATGAATGAGTTCCAGTTCCAGCATCTCCCAGCATTGTCTGGAATAAAATCAGCTACTGTCCTCTGAGCTGAAAGGATGCCTTTTTCTTCATTATTACCCAATCTCTTGAAGCATCCAGTCCCTACTTCCTACTCTTTCTGACAGTCAGCATACAGTACTTTTTGTTCGAACAGGTGTATAATGATGTATCTGGTTACTTATCATGGACATTTTGTTTTTCAAGACACTCACAGACTGCCAGGGGAAGGAGCCTGGTCCTACCTCAGCATGTACCAGAAGTTTAAAATCCCTATGGAGAGGGTTTTTGCTAGATGTGCTTTAGTTTATTGGAGATCCAATGCCCTAGTCACATTCTCCTTCTTTGTTTGCTTATGTTAACAGCCAAACTAGCTTAGTGCATTGAACGAGAGCCCTTGTTTAAGCCTGAATAAGAGCTATCAACTTTCCACCTATTCGATTAAACAATAAAGTTGTACCTACATTCCATTGTGTGTAAGTGAAAACCAATTACTTTGTGACATTATTCTTACCGTTCAAAAAAACCCCCCCAAAACCTCTCTATCAGAGTAACAATGATAGAAACATATCATTATGACAATGCAGTTTCCACTTTCTATGTATTGAATTTCAGTAAGAGAAATACCTGTAGAAACACAAAATCAACACAGAATAGCGTTGCCATGGGTCAACCCCAACTTTTGTCCCCAGAGGCAGGATGCGATGCTGGGTTAGAGACCCTGTGTGAGTAATCAGACAATATCCATGCTGTGCGGTTCATCATCTTTAGAACCAGGGACTGCTTCCAAATGTCTGTCGTACATACACAAGGAAATCCATGGTTTTATTTGATTTTTTTT
Organism: Neogale vison; assembly: GCF_020171115.1. Lineage (NCBI taxonomy): Eukaryota > Metazoa > Chordata > Mammalia > Carnivora > Mustelidae > Neogale > Neogale vison. The sequence goes on along the minus strand of NC_058091.1, from coordinate 68,071,471 downwards.
TTTGAGAGTAAGGAAATAGATCTACTAGTACTTTTACCAAAAATGATGAATGTAAATCTTTTCAAATCATAGGCATATGTAAAATAATTTCAATTCCACTTTATAATGTAAGATATACTTCTTTTGCAAGGATTTATTTAGCCACCCTCCCATATGTACAGAGTTAAGCTTTTGGAAACCATGTGTTGCTACTTTTTGTGAAAGCCGACAGATGCTCAGAGTTTTTCTCAAAAAAGCTATTATAAAATTTTTACATAGGAAAATTACATATGAAGTATATGCAGATGTTAAAATCTGCCACCCTTCTTGGGAAGTAGAATATCACTCACACTTTGAAATTCCACAGACACCCCTGAAAGATTTCACTGTAATTCTCTGCATTTTAAAACTATCACCTTTGTGCTCTTTTATGGTTTTATCACATATGTATGGTTCCTCCCCCAAAATATTGCTTGGTGTTTTTTATATTTATCTTTCTTTTAATAGCATTTGGGTGGTTTTCAGGTTTTTATAACTATAACCAATGATGATAAGAATTTTGTGTACATGACTTCTGTGTACATAAAAGTGTTTATACATCAGTGAAAATGCTCCCAAGAGTATGCACATTTTAAATTCTATTACTAAATGCCAGACTTCTAAGGTTGTTGCATTTATTTTCCCATCAGCAATTTATAAGAGTTCTCAGTGCTCACTACGCCTTGGTATTGTCTGACACTTGAAAATTTTACACCCATTCTGATGGGTATAAAATTTTGCCATTCTGATAGGTGCAAAGTTCTCAATAGGACTGCCTGAATACTAATGAGATGAGCATCTTTTCCTATGTTTATTGTCCTGATTTTGTTTGCCTACAAAGTATTTGTTCAAGTCTTTCCCCTGGGTGCTACCTGGTTATTTGCCTTTCTAAAAAATCAGTCTGGGGGTGCCTGGGTGGTTATCTTGGTTAAGTGTCAGACTCTTGATTTCAGGTCAGCGTGTGATCTCATGTTTGTGAGATCGAGCCCTGGATGGGGCACCTTGATGGGTGTGGAACCTGCTTAAAATTCTCTCCATCCGTCCCTCCCTGCCATTCTAAATAAATAAATAAATAAATATCAATATGTAGGAATTCTATGTATATTTTGGATACCCATCTTTTGGCAAAAAAAATATTGTGAATTTTTATTTAATTTGTGTCTTGTCTTCCCACTTTCTTTTTGATGTCTTTTGATAATAGAATATCCAGTTTTAACACTATTTAATTTGCTAATCTTTTCCTTTTTAGTTTGTGCTTTATGTGTCTTATTTAAGGAATTCTTCCTTGTTTCAACATTACAATGACTTTCACTAATATTATCTCCTAAAAATTATCTTCAAAACTTTGTATTTCATATACTATATATTTATAGTCATCTGGGATTTGCTTTTATTTATGTCATAAGTTAAGAATCTTATTTAGTTTTTCTTACATATGGATAACCCACTGGACTTGTTCCACCAGCCAATCTACTGTCCAATCTTAGTCGCATGTGAAGTTCCTGAGTATACACAAGTCCAGGGAGGGGTCTGTCCTTTGCCATATGGCACTGTGTTTATCCTTACATAACATCACAATTAAATTACACATCCTTTACTGTAAGTAATGATATCTATTAGTCCTTCATGAGGACAATCTAGACTATACTTGTCTTTTGCTCCTCCACATATATTTTTAAGTCACCTTGGGACTTTAATTGGAATTAACTTAATTATCTTGATTATTTGGTGAGAATTGATATTCTTCAAAATATTTAGTCTTCCTCCCAATAAGTATAGTATGTCTATTAACCTTTTCTTTAAAGTCTTATATTAAAGTTTATCATTTTCTCCATAATGGTTTACATATTTTTCATTGGTTCTTAAGTACATTATATTTTATGATAACTAATATTATCTTTAAAATTTAATCCTATTTTGTTGCTGGTATATAGAAATAAAATTAAATTGAATTACTGCTCTTATGTCAGCAAAAGTTAATTCTGTAAATTATTTAGGATTTTCTATGTAGATGATCATATTATATGACAATAATGAGAATTCACTATTTATTTTCCAACTCTGGTATTTTATTTATTTTTCTCACCTAATTATATTTATGAGGTCTTAAAATTCAGTGTTGACTAAAAGTGATCACAGCAAGCATTCTTATCTTGCTCTTTTTTTTTAAAGATTTATTTATTTATTTTAGAGAGAGAGCACGTAAGAGATCACTGAGGAGAGAGGCAGAGAGAGATGGGGAGATGGAGAGAGAGAACCTCAAGCAGACACTCCCCCATCTCCACCTTTGCTGAACAGGGAACCCAGAGCCCAACCAAAGGTAGGGGGGTGCCCTTCATCTCGGGACCATGAGATCATGACCAGGGCTGAAATCAAGTCAGAGGCTCACCTGACTATGCCATCCAGTTGCCCCTTGTTTTGCTCTTGATGTTAAACTAGATTGTTTAGCATGTCATCTTTAGTGATGTTTACTATAGGATATTTTTAGATATTATATTTATCAGTTTGAGAAAGTGTGTGAAGAGATTTTAGTTTATCTTTTATCTTAAATTAGGGATGATACAGAATTTTGTTGAATGTTATTTCTAAATGTGAGAGAGAAACACATTTTTTTAATCCATTGAAGTGATAAATTACATTAAATAGTTTTCTACCATATTAACATTGCTTTGCTGAGATAAATCCAATTGGTCGTAATATAGACTATACATTATAAACTTCATATGCTAATTTTTTGTTTTTATTTTCCCCTCTATGGTCACCATTGGCAATGTCCTATAATTTTCCCTTTCTTCCTTTTCTGCTTTTTTGGATCAAGTCAGTTCCTTACAAAACAAGTTAAGGAGTGCAGGGAGTGTTCTCTCAATTTGGTCTCTGAAGAGTTGGTAGAAATAACTCTCTCCTTTGAATATTTGATAGAACTCATGATTAAAATGACACTGTACTGGGTTTTTTTCCACTGGGAAGAATTTTTTTTAAAGATTTTATTCGTTTATTTTAGAGAGATTATAAGAGAGCAGGAACTGTAGAAGGGGCAGAGGGAGAAGGAGAAGCAAGACTCCCTGACAAGCAGGGAGCCTGACAAGGGGACTTGCGGTCACGATCTGAGCAGAAGGCAGATACTTAACCAACCAAGCCACCCAGGCAACCCTCTACTGGGAAGATTTTAAATGACGTTAATTTTCTTATACAATAGGACTCATTAGAGGCTTTTAAAAATATACACAGTTTTAGCTAATTATATAAATTCACCAGAAATTTCAATGAAGTATTCAAACTCACTGGCAAAATACTCTTAGCTTTTTAATCCGTACTGTGAGTTAAATCCTTTTTTAGTTCCTAGCTTTTTTTAATAGGTTTTTATTTTTTTAATTTTTTTAAAAGATTTTATTTATTTATTTGACAGACAGATCAGAAGTAGGCAGAGAGGCAGGCTGAGAGAGAGAATGGAGGAAACAGGCTCCCTGCAGGGAGCCTGATGCAGGGCTTGATCCCAGAACCCTGAGATCATGACCTGAGCTGAAGGCAGAGGCTTTATTTAACCCACTGAGCCACCCAGGCACCCCTTTAGTTTCTAACTTTGCTGTAAGTCTTTTTTGGTTTATTTGTTTGTATATTTTTGCATGCATATATGTATCTTCTGTCTAGTAGTTCAGACATTCCATGCTCTTTTTTTATCCTATTAGTGTTTACTTGAGAAATTTTAAAATTAATACTTGCCTTAATAAAGTCCACATTTAAACTATGTGATTTACTCCTTCCAAGCATTCTAAAAATTTAGAACGCATTCTAAACCCCTTTTACCCAATTTACATGTCATTCTTTATTGTTATTATTTTAGTTCTATGTTTTTTCACCTCATGGATGTTACAATTATTATATATAATAAAATTCTGTATAGCTCACCCTCACATTTATCACTTTCTTTGCTCACCATTCCTATTTGCCCCACAAACTTTTCTTTTGGAAACATTTTTGTTCTTCTTGAAGTTTGTTCTTTAGATGTTCCTTTAGAGAGCACTGGTTGGTAGTAAGTTTCCTTAGTTTGGATGTAAAATATTTTTCTGGCTCTTTTCAAAGATAATGCAGTATTTAGATATTTTTCTTCCTATTGAGAAATCAGCCTAGTTTGCATTCCTTCATAAATAATCTCTTTCTTCTCAGTACTTTTTGTCTTGCAGGTCTATAATTTTACTAGAATTTGGCCAACTGTGGATTCCTTTTTATACATCCTTCTTGGGATTTACTGAATTGTCTCAATCAGAATTTTTTAAAATCAATTCTGGAAAGTTCTGTCTCTTTACATATTGCCTTTCCCATATGTTCCCCACTGTCTCATTCTAAAGCTCCATAGTTATGTGTTCCACATTCTTACTGGACCTTACATGTTTTTTTCTTAACTTGCTGTTAATATTTCCTATCTGTGTTCTACAAATTGGATTATATCTTATGCATCTTCCCATCTGTGACAACTTGCTTCAGCTATGTCAAACATTTTATTTAGGTTGTGTTTTCATGATAAATTATTTTATTTTTCATTTATAGAGATTCTATTAGTTGTTTTTGCCCCAAGATTCCTGAATATTTGGGATTGTCTGCTATTCCTTTGTTATACTTTTTCTACCTTTCTTTTTTTCAAATGCATTGAGCTTACCTATTTCATAGTAAGTACATATGTAGACTTGGTCCACTTTATAGTTTTTGAATTGAGACCTTATATTTGTAACACTTTATAGGGGTATTTTTTGTGGCTCAGATAAGCATGCACTTCCCCAAAGAAAATAACTGTTTGCTTTCTCCAGTAGGCTAGAGGCACTAGCAACCTAGGATCAGTTTATACCAAATTTTTATCTTGGAGTGTTTAGACCACACAAATAGAATGATTCCTGGCCCAAAACCCACATAATGCCTTGCCTGTGGTTATAAATTCTCAAGAAAAGCTTTCTTTCCCTTTCTATCTGCAGCCAAATTTTCTAGTTTTTTTTTCTTTTGTTGTGGTACTTTTTATAGTTTATTCTTTACTAAAGATGTTACCTTTGGAAGGTTCTGGTAACATGAGGATGATTATAATTAAACTTCCTATCTTGATTATTCCTTAGGCCTTACCACCTATAGCCCTGTTCAAGTGGTTCATTTAAAGAAAGCTTTGGGGGACCAGGGCCTGGCAGATGTCCCCCTGGGCAACTGTCCAATTTAGTGCTATAATAGATCTCTGGATTTATGTTTGGTTGTTCCTTTTGGCTTCTATGAATTTGCCTCCTTTATTTCTTGCCAGAATAGTTAAGCATTTAAAAAGATGGGTTTTGTTAAATTTTATCCAGCATTTTTAGAATTTTTGTATAAGGAAGTTTGGTGTGTGTGTGTGTTTGAGGATATCTGATCTGCTTATTGTCAGAAATGAAAGTCCAGAAACTATCCATGCAAATAATTTAATAAGGCTCTATTTATTCTTAAAAACATCTAGAGGCAGTTTTATATTAATATTTCAAGAGATAAGAAAAAGTTTGCTAAATCAAGTTTTTACTTGTGCTATGTTGCTTAAATCATAAATATGAAGGCATAGTTTTTCCATGTCTAAGGTTTATTTTACTGTAAATATTTTTTCTTATGTTCAACTATGAATTTGCTTTTTTAGAAGTATATCTGGAACTCAAAATGAAGTCTATTACATGTTCTGACTTCCACATAATTTATAAGAATGTATCACCTTATCACAAAAACCAAGGCATTTTTCCATCTACTCTTGAGGTTTTTTATCTTTCAGCCTAAATTTTGTGTGTAGGTAGTGGGAAATCTGATGGAAGGGTGACAGGGTTGGGGGCGATTGCAGCAGTTAATAATCAACATCTATTCAAAGCTACAGATTTAAAATCTCCCTAAGACCATTATTCTTAAACTTTTGAGTAGGAATAAAACATTCACTATCTCTTGGCATAAATTATAACTTCCATTGCAACTCTACTTGTACTTGTACTACTCAACTTGTAATTGTCTTTCAGAGGAATTTCCAATATCAAAGAATTTATGTATTATCATTGTATACCCCACTCTATACAATGAATCAGAGTTGAATGTGTTTTTTAAGAAAACAAAAACAAAACAAAACAAAATAAAAATAACGAGGTTATCTGAATGAAAATATTTCCCAAAGTTTAGGATCAAGAATAGGGATATAGTTGAAAAGATAGAGTAGTGGAGAATACCTTTTTCTCATCTAAGTTTTATTATTTCCATTTTTATAATATGCCAATTTTTCAGTTATCTGATCTAAGGGGTTTAAGTATGGTGTGCAGTTACTTTTACCTACCAATTTAGAATCATTTTTACTAGATTTTGTTATTTCTTCAGGAAGCTACCTAAATGCTAGTTTAATCTTCCAAAGATGAAAATACATTTTATAATATTTCATTTTTATGATTTTGGCTTGAAGGACCTGTATTCTAAAAACTATAAGACATTGTTGAAAGAAATTGAAGATGTCACAAATAAATAGAAAGATATTCTGCACTCATGGACTAGAAGAATTAATATTGTCGAAATGTCTATATTACCCAAAACAATCTACATATTCACTGCAATCCCTATCAAAATGTCAATTGTATTTTTCACATAACTAGAAAAAATAAACCAAAAATTTGTATGGAAGCACAAAAGACCTGAACAGCCAAAGCAGTCTTAAAAACAGAAGAACGAAGCTGAAGACATCCCAATTCCAGATTTCAAATTATACTATAAAGCTACAGTAATCCATAGTATGGTATTGGCCCAAAAATAGACACATGGTGGAACAGAAGAGAGAGCCCAGAAGTAAACCCACACTTAAATGGTCAATTAATCTATGACATAGCAGACAAGAATACATAGCAAGGAAAAGACAGTCTCTTCAACAAATGTGCAGCTATATGCACAAGAATGAAACTGGACCACTTTCTTACACCATACACAAAAATAAACTCAAAATGGACTAAAGACCTAAATATAAGGCCTAAAACCATAAAACTCCTAAAAGATAACATAGACAGTAAACTCTTGGACATCAGTCTTATCAGTATTTTTCTGGATCTATCTCCCATGGGCAAGGGAATCAAAACTAAAAATAAACAACTGGAATTACATCAAATTCTAAAGTTTTTGCACAGGAAAGGAAACCATAACAAAACAAAAAGGAATCTGCTAAATAGGCAAACACATTTTCAAGTGATATATCCAATAAGGAGTTAGTATTCAAAATATATAAAGAACTTCTACAACTCAACATCAAAAACAAATAATCTAATTTGAGATGCGCAGAGACCTAAATAGACATTTTCCCAAAGAAAACATACAGATAGCCATAGACACATGAAAAGATAATCCGCATTACTAATTATCAGGTGGTATAGCCATGACAAAAAACAGTGTGGAGTTTCCTCAAAAATTAAAAATAGAGTACTGTACAACCCAGTAATTCCACCCTGGATATTTACCTAAAGTAAATGAAAACACTAATTTGAAAAGATATGTAGACCTCTATGTTACTGCAACATTATTTACAATAGCCAAGATATGGAAACAACAAGTGTCCATGGATAGAGAAATGAATAAGGAAGTTGTGATACAGGTATACAATGAATATTACTGAGCCATAAAAAGAATGAAATCCGTCATTCAAGACAACATGGATAGACCTAGAGGGTATTATGCTAAGTGAAACAAGTCAGGCAGAGAAAGACAAATACCATATTATTTGACTTATATGTGGAATCTAAAGAGCCAAAACAAACAAACAAAGAAAGAGAAAACAGAAACAGACTCAAATACAGAGAACAAATGGTGGTTGCCAGAAGAGGGGAGGTGGAGGAGTGGCCAAAATGGAGGAAGGGGATTCAGAGGCACAGACTTCCAGTTATAAAATAAAGAAGTCTCAAGGATGAAAAGTACAGCATAAAGAATATAGTCAATATCATATTTAATAGCTTTGGTCACCAATAGCTATCCTTATGGTGAGCATTTTGTAATGTATATAATTGTGGAATTCCTATGTTATACATCAGTTTATAATAGTGTATGTCAACTATGCTTCAGTTTTTAAAAAATGGCATTGTGGTTTTTTTAATCATAACTAATTTTTCAGTAGACTATCTTGGATTTTCCAGATTTGTATCATATATACCTTGTATACATAATTTTGTATATATGTAGAATTATATATCTATAATATATAGGCAAATTATTCTTAATAGTTTATAATCTGGCCCAACTGGATTAATAACTCCTCAAGAGTAGTATTAAATAATGTGAGATGTGGGATGATAGATGCGTTAATTAACTTTATTGTGTAATCACTTCACAATATAAAAAATGTATCAGATCATCACTTGTACACTTTAAACTTACACCATGTTATACTTACACAATGTTAATTATATCTCAATAAATCTGGAAAAATATCAGAGATATTAACACTTCCTGTTATGTTTCTAAATTAATGACAATTCTTCATTTCACCAATAAATTATAAATTTTAACTACATTTAGTATATGTGCTGCCGAAGCGAGCACAAATTTTAACTACATTTAAAGCATCTTTTTAATCCTAATTTATCAAAGTTTATTTTTCATCCAAAATGAATGTAAAATGTTATCAAATGTGTTTTTGAAAATTTATGAAAACTATCATGTAGCTTCTCCCTTTGAGTTCCTACTCTGAGGCATTTTAGAAATGGTTATCTAAATTGAAACCATCACTGTACTCTAAATTGAAACCATCACTGTTAGATTGTGCTTCACTGTCTTTTAGAACCTAGTCAGTCCCTTCAACTTTTTCTTGTACTCATTCTTAGTTTGATTTTTTCTGAAAATGATAGTTAAAGTGTATTGCCTGTTTGTTATTTTATGTGCTTTCTCTTGTTTAATTCTCACAACCACCCTGGAAGTTGAATGCAATTATCTTGAAGTTTGGGAATTAGGACATGGGGTCCCATGAAAGAACTTACTTCTCAGTGGCCAAACTTCTTACTGTGCCTGTGGTGCATGCCCCCCACCAAAGTCCTCTCTCTCATATACTCACTCATACAAGGATATCTGTAGCCACAGGGAAGAAATACGGGTGAAGCCAATTGCTTTTCCCAATGAAGACCAGATAACTATGCAAATGACTGATGGAAGTCTCCTTTCCCTTTTTATTTCTTATATTTTTGACCAGTACCTACCTTTTTTTCTTGCTTCTCCTTCATCTCTAACTGGCATCAGAGCTGACCCTCTTGATCACATTAGTTCTTTTTTTTCCCCCCTATTTCTAAGAGTTCCATCATCAAAGTTACCTTAATATGACATATTTTCAACTTCCAAGTTGAAATTCCAAGTAGAGTTGCAGAAATCCTGAAGTTGAAGCCAGTAACTGAAGTACTAAAGGTCCACAAAATAGTGGACTAAAAAAGTTTGTTCCAAAAACGTTTGTTCAGGTAAATAAAAGGCAGAGCATAAGCGGTAAACTAAATATCAAACTTAAAGTAGATGTTAGATCTGTGGCAGGCAAAAGTAATATTTCATTGCCTCCATCATGTTCATCAAGGTTGGAAGACATTCCATGCACCTGTTAAAAAATATTTGTGTCTATAAGAAAGTGAATAAAAGCACTTTCTAACCATAATTATTTAACTTTCTTTGAAAGGCAAAATTAAAAAGGGAACCTATATATAACTACCTGATTTCTAATTTGAGTGGAATGCAATAATCTGATTCTCAAACTTGGTAAAATATATAAATTTTCTTTGCCTGGACTGAGCTTCTAGAGACTGTTTCTGCCTGGTAGGGTGGGGATTAGACCAGGGTAGGGTGGGATTTGGCGGGGAGAGATCCATAAAGGTAACAGATAGCTGACCAATTTAAAATACACAGGAAACTCCAGGGGTGGGGAAAAGCCATGTACAAATTTCTTGTTGATAAACAAATAGCCCCATTTCTGTCACCTTTACATTTTCAATCACAGACATATGAAGACTACATGGCTTAGGGTCAACATTTCAAGGAGAGAGGGTGATTCTCTTCTAGCCCCAAATTATTTGAGAACACAAAATTTTGCTTCAGATCACCAAGCACAATATCTAGTTTAACGAGAATTTCATTTAATTTCTCTTCACACGCCCTGTTACAACAGTCATAGAGGCTAACTAAGCCTCTAGGACAAAGAAAGGTAATTTGGTAACAAGTCCTGTACCTCAGCATTTTGAAAGTGACATGTAGCAAATAAAACATTAGGGTGGTGGGATTCTGAAAAGCATCCCCCTAGAGTCCAGCAATCAGTACTGGCGCCTTTGAGCACATTTCAGTAGAAGCCACATCAAGCAATGGTAAACCAAAAGCTTTTATTCAAATCCCTGTGTTCATTCCAACTGTGTTCACTGAAAAGATAGATGCATAAAAATGGATGTTTAAAACCCAACCCTTGTCCTCTAGGCGTTAACAGAGTGCAATTTACAAATCTATCTCCACATATCTTCAGGTTTGGGGGTGGGCGGTAGGGAAACTCTGCTCATGCCTTAAATGGAATCAACATCTCATCAGTATCTCACAAATTATAGAACAATAACAATAATATCAAGTTTAGCCAATTAATCACAAATATTTTCACCAGGGGACAAATTAGAGAAATAACATTTTTTTTTTTGCAATTTAAGAATAGCCTACCATTTTGCACAGTTGCACATGTCATCTTATAAATATTTTGAGTAGGAGACATGAAAGTAAATATAACCATATTAATATACATGTTCTAGTTAATTCACAGAAAATATGTATCACCGAAAAGTGGATGTCTTCATGTCTTCCAGAAACTTAAATTTCTATTTTTTGAAGACAAATATATATTTTGAAAACAATTATTTTTAAATTGCAAAAGAACAAAAGATTTGCAGCCCAAAACAACACAGAACGCTCTGTCGGAGTAGAAATAATAGAGCGTATAACTAGGATTTCATTCTATTAGAAAGAATTTATTAGTAAGAATTTATTAGTAAGAAGCTGTGTGATCCACACAGGTCTCTTAGTTTCTGTGGGTCTTCCTTGATCAGAGGAAATTGGAGTTAGATCCCTTGGGTCTCTCTAGTTCTTCCTCACTTTTGAATTGTTATCACCTGCTGGACACCATGCCTTAGTGCAGAGAAAATGGGGCTTAGAGACAGAGGCTCTGGGTTCCAGTCTCAACTCTGCAGTTAATTTATTTCATCACAGTAAAGGTCATTAGGTGTTAGTACCTATGAGTATAAAATTAGGTAGCCAAATTTGATGATTTTTGATATCCCTTAAACATCTGAAATTTTATATTGATGGTGAATGGTTGGAAGTGTATTTCAGGGTACACTGTGCATTATTGTGAGTCAATAGGGGGAGCTCTCACATTGCCTTTTTAATATATCCCACAAATAATAGAATTTACATTACCTTAATTGCAAACATTGGGCTGGATTATTTCATTACAATCAGGTACTTCTGAACCAGAGGAATCTCATTACCCACCGCAGCAATCCACTCAGCTATGCCCCTTTAACTCCGAGAGCTTTTTCATCATCCTTCAAAGCACGCGTTTGTTAGTGCCTGTAACCCATTGCAGAAGTTGTTTTGTTTCTGTTTGTCTTCTGGACTCCAGCTCCAGATGAAGTTAAGGTTTACATATGATTTGTATTCAAACCTATAAGAGTTAAAAGCAGCAGGAAAGGTTTATGGAGATTACAAAGCAAGAAACCATTTCGTTAGGTCTGTGCTTCTGTGGGTTGAATCTGCTACACACACAAGCTGACATGTGTACTTAAATTATTATTGCTCAATTATGTATTTCAGGGGTGGCATCTTTGTTCTGTACTCCTTTTTTTCCCCTGCATTGTGTTATATGTAATTTATGACCGTAGCTCACAGAATATAAAAGTCATTCATCACTGAATCTTTAGGAAGTTTGCTTTCTTTAATTGAAACGGATCTCTTTTATGTTAATTAGAATATGAAATATGGGTTGTTGTCTCTCAAATGAAACTCATACGTTAATGTTCAGGTAAAACAAAAATGAGACAACACAGTTTTAATAGATAGTTCTTCAATAAAGTTGTGGTTTATTTTTAAGATGGAATTTTATTGCTTACTGTGATTTATACCTACTTTATCTAAAGGTTCATGGTGGCCAACAAATAACGGCTCATATTTTTTGGCCATTTTTCCCTGAAAACATAACTACATTTTAAAATATGGAAAAGTAATTTATAAGGGAAATGAAAAAAGCTTACATGGAAGATTACATAAAATACATCTGTCTTTTCAAGCCATTGAGATATATAAACAACTCGTTAAAACCTTAAAATGCCAAGAGGAAGGACAAAAGATTCTTTTATTGCAATGAACTTTTGAAAATATGTCTGTGTTTTTTTTTTTTTACTTGAAAGGATTAAGATTTTACTTCACATCTAAATAAAGATCTTGATTAAATGTGTGTGCGCTCTTATATTTTTAAATAATATCACTTGAAGGCCATTCTTCAAGAGGACCAGTGATAGAGTGAAAACAAAGGAAATAAACATGTTTGGCAGCCAAAACGCTTTTTTCAGTGCAAGAGTACAGCCTTTTGTTTTTGACTGCAAAGGTTTTTCTTTTTATGTCAAATGAAATTTTAAGATCACCTCTGAGTTTGGAACCGAATCCTTTCCTGCCAAATCTGATTCCAATCCTTAAAATCTGTTTTTCTAATACTGCCAGCAACGCACTAACTTTAAATAGGTAGCCAGACATATTGGCAAAAAAAATATACGTGGTTAATCAAATAAAACTATGTAGCAGTTTGGGAACAATCAATCAACTTTCAAAATCTTTTAAGTATGAAGCCGCTGCGAAGACATCGTGACTTGCGGTGAAATACTGCGATCAAACTGTATAAGCAGCTGCTTTTGAATCTATCTCCTTTGTTTTTAAGTTTTCACAGACCTTTCTTAACTATGAATTTTATAAGCTTTTGGAAGAAAAAAACCTGGCAGGGCCCACTGCTTCAGCTAACAAAGCTAGGAGAGCCGGTAATACGTTGAAGGCTGAGGGACTCCGAGAACTGCCAACATGAACTTACCTGGTTCACTGTGACTGCAGGGAGTATACTTGAAATGTCTTCTGATGACTGACGTGATATCACTGAAGGGAGTGGATGTGCAAAAAGTCTGAAACACTTTTGATTGTGCTTCCTGACTCGAGTATGACTCTTCAAAGAAAAGATATTGTCCCCTAACGACACATCCTGGTAACATTTTTCATTCTTTACCAAATTTATATTTCTCTTATGTGAGACGATCATCTCTATCCTTCAACATGTGCCAATGCCCACAAGAATGCTACTTAATTAAAAGAAATGTTTTATTTTAAATCAGAAACAAAATTTCATTTACAGATGGCTATTTATGAAACCCTTCTAGGCCCTGTGGTTAAATCAGGACATTTTCCTGCTTTTATTTTCTATGTATCCTTGTTTTTTATAATCATGAGTGTAATTCATTGGAGTTTTAAAACTTGAAATACTAATGAATGATTTGGTTCTATCAAACCAAAATCTTGGATCTGATCAAATATTAAAACTTTTTCTCAACACTTGAAAAAAGAGTCCCTGCTTCATTTTAGTGGCTGAGGATTATTTTGGTCAATTTCAACAGTGGCTAATAGTATTAGCTCCTAACATACTATGTTTCTATGTAAGGATGTTTCTATGTAAGGTTTCTGTATGTATATATAATGGGCTCCCATTTTATTGAACAGCTTTGTATGTTTTTTCCATTTGTTTTATCAAATAGCCTCGGATTTAGTCATGGATGAAAATCTAAGGATTATTTCTGAAAGGGAGATGAATATATATTTGGAAAATATATGGCTTAACAGTGATGAAGTTTGTTCGTGAGCCATGTTTATAAAAGAATTGTAACATTAGATGTAATGCTGAATTCAGAGCTAGAGAAAGAGTAGAAGTTAAGAGTGGTTATAAATAAAGGCAAGACACAGTAGGAAAAAACCCAGATCAGTGGCTTATTTCATACTGTCCTCCTCCCAACCTTTGGCTGCCCTAACTTCTTCGAAATCTCTAAAGTCCATGAGAAAAGCCTTCTCTGCCCAGATCTGAGAAATGCCCTTTCTCCCCTCAACCTGACCACACCTTCCGCACCCATCCCACCTAGATCAGGGAGCATTTCCCTGCAGGCTCTGATTCCCCAACGGGCACCTGTATCATCACACTTGCAAGTTTTATTTATCCGTTTAACATGTATTTCTTTGTCTCCAATTAAATTGTAATCTGGAAGGTAGCATTGTAGCCCCAGTGTTTCATGAAAGGCTTGCCTAGGATTCAAAGGCAGAGAATGCATAGTTAACTCCACTTTCTACCCAAAGACCAAGTACTTGCAAGGTCAGATGCAGGAGCAGTGTTGGTTGGTTGGATGAGTGAGAAGCTAACTTCGTGAAGAGACACGAGGGCTGATAAAAGAATGACAGTTTAGTCATGCTAGGATTGTGCAGTCAAGGCGCAGGCACGAAACGGTAACTTGAGTCACGTATAAGCCAGGTCTGCATGCTGACCCAGTGTTCGGTACCTGCCAGTTTGTACTATGAGGGAATGGAGGTACAGTGTTGCGAGAGCTTGAAACTTTTCAAGTAATTGACAAATTTAGATATTTTTAATGTGAAATGGGTCATGTTTTAAGTTAAGGCTCAATAGATTTTTAAAATAAGATTTATTCATGTACTTTAGAGAAAGAGAGAGAGAAATGGGGGATGGGAGAAGGACAGGGGAAGAGGGAGAGAGAAATTCAACCAGATTCCATGATGCACATGCTGGGGCTTGATCTCAGGACCTGAGATCATGACCTGAACAGCAACCAAGAGTCAGAGGCTTAAGGATTGTACTAATAAGGTGCCACTGTGGTTCAATACTTTTTCAAACCCCCCTGTGAACCAAGAAAACATGTGAACCAGCCCTAGAAAAGTGGCAATTCACTGTCTTTAAGCAGAAAAGAAAAAACGCCATAAACATTTTATTGAACTAAAATGACAAGGGAAAGAATCAAAAACCTTCCTACCATATTGGAAAATTACTTGTGTATGTATAGTTTTATTTACATTTGCTTATATTTATATTTAAATTTATACTCCGTCTTGTACATAAAACTATACTATATGTATATTTAAACTTTTACTTAAGTGGATCCATATGTTTACATTTGTATTCATATTTACATGGCAGCGTCTGCAGGTTAGGACTCAGAAGGCGGAAACGTTCAGTTCGGTTTAGACCCGGATGGCATGGAGAAGAGCACAGTTGTAAAAATGCCGGCCTTATTACTTGGGTTTGAATCCAAGTTTGCAGGCGGCTTGTTTTTCTGACCTTTAAAACCACCTCAATCTCTGATAAACACAGAGCTAAGCTGAGAAGAAAAGGTATTTACAACACCACCTTTGGATAATTTTAAAGCTGCTCAAGTATTTTTGCAGTGACCGGAGGGGATGGAATGCTGGGAAAGTAACCGCGCTGGAAACAAAGCTGACTGGTTTTATCTCAACTTTTTATATCCAACTGAAGCACACTTCACCTGTGAATAGTGATTATTAAGTTTCTTTCAAGGCAATGGGGCCTATAATTCATGAATGCTGCAGGTGTGAACACCTACAAGCCTTTTCTCTGAGTGAAAGAACGTTAATCATTATTCATGGGTGAGATAGTCCATTTATGCCACAGCAGAGAAAGAATTCCTTTTTCATCTTCTTAAAACATGAGACCTTCAATTTTATAAGCTTCACAACAATAAAAGATTCCCTCTTAGAATTATGTTCATTAGGGTTCTTCTTACATCATGCTTGTTTTTTTTTTTTTTTAAATACTTGCATTTGTGTAAATTACTAAAATGTCAGTGAGAATCTGTGGTTAAAAATAACAATGAATTGGTTAATTATTCACTAAAATTTCCAAAGACATCAGTTGTTCTAGACCAACATTTATATCAGTGAACAGAGAATAAATCCCATCAAAATGAAATCCAAGGGAATGGCTGTACTGGATTTTATTTGTATCAAATGTTGCTTGAAATAAGGAAATCACCGGCTGGAGCTTAGAAACTTTTTGACTGTGTAGAGATTTTAATTTGTTGTGAGAATCAATTGACAGTGTACATTCATAAATAATGCTCACAAGGTTTTAGCTAATATTCTCATTTGATTCCTTACTTCATACAAGTCATCCTTTTTCTATTCACTTTTTTCAAATATATAAAAATATATTTAAAACACATATGCTTTTTAATATAGATATGGTTAGTCTTGTTTTTGTTGTCAAAGAACAGAATGTACATGATATAAATTCTTGCAATTTATGTGGGCATCATACTGATGAAGACAAATCAGATATTTTATGGTTTTAAGCCATTTTTCGGTTTCCTTTAGCACTTTTTTTTAAGATTTTATTTATTCATTTGTCAGAGACACAGAGTAAGCTAGCACAAGTCGGGGGAGTGGCAGGTAGAGGGAGAAGCAGGCTCCCCTCTGAGCAGGGAACCGCCATGCAGGACTTCATCCCAGGACTCTGAGATCATAACCTGAGCCAAAGGAAGACACTTAACAGACTGAGCCACCCAGGCACCCTGCATTTAGCACTTTTTAAAATCATGCTAGATTAAAATAAAAAAAAAAAAAAGGAACAAAACTTTACTACCTAGCCAGATTATATTCAGAATATATGATGAGTAGCTAAAGAGATTATTTTTTCCCTTTTGAAGTATAAATGATATATACAACCTAACAGAGAAATTCAGGATTGTCAGCCAATAGTTGCATAAAATTATGTGATGTTGGAAGAGATACTGTAATTATTAATTTGACAAATGTTACAACTAAATGACTGCTTTTTTTTTTTTCAATTTAATCATGTTATCTACTTGTGTAGCAAAACCAAAACCTAAAGTGGGAATTAACTGTTTTACTCTTAAAATAGAAAGACACTGCAATCCTAAATTTGGTCAGAGAGAAAATAGTGAGGAAACAGTTTATGTTGATTCAGAAAGAGAGATAGGATTTGTTCTGTAGTTTATGTCTATAGAAATTTTATGTTAGAACTAGTCTTAGGAAGTAGGAAACCCAACTAGATTTTTTTCTTTCTTTCTTCTTCTTCTTCTTCTCCCCCACCTTGGAAATTTTCTCCAAACATTAGCCAATACACAATTAAAAGTTTGAGCAAACTAGTGAGAAGATTATCAATTATTTTAGCAGCAGGAGGAGAAATTTAGTTACCATAAGTTCAGAAAAGCATTCATTTTTCATTTGTTGGAAAGACTCGAATCTTAGCCTCTTCTCCCTCAGGCTTGGAGTAAGACATTCATTTAATATCATGGGAGAAATGACCTCCCATATTTTACCAATCATCAAGGTAAAGAATGACAAGGTAGTCCTTATGGCTGTGTCCAGCCCAAGGACCTAAAGCCAGAGACAACTCATAAATCATAAACTATCAGCCAATTATTCCACAATGTGTTTCTATTTGATAAGCAAATGTGCCCCTTAAAATTTGTAGAGAATTGAATCACCTTTCCCAAAATCAAAAATAAATCAGACCCTGCAGACCTACTCATTCATCAATCATAACACAAATACAATAGTTACAAGAGCCATCTTAAGAGTCAAGCTGACCTCTGACTTTTCATATCCAAGTGGCTTCTTGGTGCCCTGACTGGACTGTGATGGTTTCTTCCCTATTGATGTGGTGCAATGCCTTCATTGCATCCTTGGTGACATGAAACATGTTTACTGCTCTCTTGCTTGTCTGTCCTCCTTGGCCCTGTGAGCTGAATCTATTTTTAGGTCCTGCCTATTCTTCAGAATGTCTCCGTCTTGGCCTATGAGAAGACCACTGTCCAGGTTGGGGTGAGTCAAGGCACCCCACCAGTGTATCTGAGGTACACTCTCCCACTCACTGAAAAACCTGCTTCCCGACGAAAAAGCAAACTCTGGGGGAGAAGATGGATTTCTTTGTTACAACTTTCCAAGCTTCATTAAATCCTGACACAAATGAACTGGATTATTAAATTTAAATGCTCAGTCTGTATTTCTCTAAAATCATAGGAAGAACAGTGCTGAACTGCTTCTCCAACAGCTTTCTCAAAAGTGAAGTAGAAATTGCTCTCAAATGCTAGTTATAAATGTGTAATCTGAACTCCAGCCACTCCACAGGGCTGCAGAAGAATTTACGATGTGCTAAATATTTCCTTTGTTCTTCCCAGTGGTAGCCTGCTGTAGCAATTAGAAAGCAACTGACTCCACATGTAAACTGCTAGAATTTTCTAAAGAATTGTTGATAACTGTTCAACCGGCTCAGTGAACAGAATTTTCTTATTGTGCAGAATTCTGATTTTTTTTCATTTCAAGATTGTATTTTCTGAAATATTTTCTAAAATTTTCTTCCTACTTCCCCTAATGCCCTTCCATTGCCCCTTACAAGCAGAGGGAAGAGGTCAATATG
Organism: Neogale vison; assembly: GCF_020171115.1. Lineage (NCBI taxonomy): Eukaryota > Metazoa > Chordata > Mammalia > Carnivora > Mustelidae > Neogale > Neogale vison. Next base: position 68,052,960 of record NC_058091.1, on the reverse strand, counting down.
ACTGCTATAAGCCAGTGGAAGTCCAGATTCTCAGACTCCTAACACTGCCATGTTTTTTTTAAGCCTTATAAAGGTCCATTGTGTTGCTATCAAAAACACCTCTGACCTCCTCTTTCTCATTTTCATAGAAAGTGACAGCCCAGTCCCATCCTTCATAAAAAGGAAAAAAAAAAAAAATCTGCCAATACCATCCTTCTTCAGAAGCCAGACACTATTAATCATCAGCAGGAGGCAGTATGGCTTCAATTAGCTACATAGTGTACAATAAATTCTCAGTTATTTAATGTTGTGTGTGTGTGTGTGTGTGTGTGTGTGTGTGTGTGTGTGTGTGTGTGTATGGTGTGCTTTACTCGGTGCTGGGCACTTTTAAAAATGCTTTACACATATTAATTCTATGAGGATATACTACCATTATTTTCATTTCAAAACTGAAAAAAATTAAGTATAGAGAAGTTAAATAACTTGCTCAAAATCATGTAGCCAGTTAGCGGCAGGAGTAGACATGGCTTCAGAATGAAGGCTTGTGACAAAGAGGGCAAATGTTTTTGAGAAGCAGTGTGACAAATGGTTAAGGAGGAGATTGTAACATCAGTCACTCCATTGCTATGTAATTCCAGGCAAGAGTCTGAGTCTGAGTCTCTCTGTGCCTCAGAGTCATCATCTATAAAATGGGGCAATAGTAGTACCCAACTCACCATGGTTTTCTGAAGATTAAATGAGTTAATGTATATTAAGCACTTAAAACTCTGCCAGGCATACAAGCACAATGTAGATGGGTTTTTTGTTTGGTTGGTTTTTTGTTTTTTGTTTTATAATCCTAAACAGTATGAATCTAAGAATAAGCCTTGAAGAACAGGTGGAATTAGCAGCATCCTTACTTCTAGCCTTTTTTTTTTTAACACCAGACACTGAGCCCCTGAGCTAGTTGTAAGAGATCTGAGACAAGTTAGACACTGTATGCAACCTAAAGTGTGTTGTGGTTTCATAAAAAAGTATTATACATATGATAACACATGATGTCACTTTTTTTTAATGGTTATGACAATGGGATTATAAACATCATTAGGAAGGGAAGTAGCATGTTTAGGGAAGGCTTCTTATCTAATATATAGATATATAGACATATCTATATATTATTATGGACATGAGTAAAACATTTGAGATAAGTATTGAAAGAAGAGTAGGAGTTAGTCATAATGGGGTAAACAAATTCCAGGAGTGGGAATAGCAAAGGCAAGGGCAGAGACAGATGAAAATGTATGGTGAATGTAGATGCTGTTTGGTTACAGTGTGTGTGTGTATTTGGATATGGAGCAAAGGGGGAAGGAATGACTAGGCCTTCAAAGGCCAGTTCACACACAGCTGCCAGATCACTCTTGCTGACAGGCAATTCTGTTCAAGAACCTCTACTATGACCCTCTCTTAAGCCTCAACATTTCCCCACCATTCTAGGTTGAATTGTGCCCCTCTAAAATTCATATGTTGAAGCCTTTACCCCCAGTACCTCAGAATATGACCTGATTTGGAAATTGGGTAGTTATAGATACAATTACGTAGGATGAGGTCATACTAGAAAAGACTGGGACCGTCATCCAATATGACTGTGCTTACAAAAAAGAGAATACCATGTAAAGATGAAAACAGACACTGCATCTACAAGCCAAGGAAAAACAAGAATTTCTAGAAAAGCACCAGAACCTGGAAGAGAGGCATAGAACAGATTCTCCCTTGCAGAATTCAAGAGGAAACAACCCTGTCAACATCTGTATCTTGGACTTCAAGCCTCCAAAACAGAGGCAATGAATTTCTATTGTTTAAGCCACCTAGGTTGTAGTATTTTGTAATGGCAGCTCTAGCAAACAAATAAACTCATCAGTACAACATAAAGACTACATTTCTAATATTCTTCCTAAATTTTCTATAATAATTGGTAAAGGTAGTAAAAATTAACAGGGAGGTAACAGGATTACACCTACATTAACTCCCTTTCTGACATTCTGAACTGATACATCTCCTTCTCAAATTAATGTAAGACATTATATCACTTAACTACTCTTTAAAAATGTGCCAAATTCTCTTGCATCCTTACTTTTATTCTTAATAATTTCTTACAACTAGAATATATTTTCTGTGCCCCATAATTATGACTCATATTTCTACTCATTCTTGAACCTCCAGCTGAACTGTCCCACCTACACAAAGCATTTCTCTAAGCCTGGCTCTTAAATTTTATTCTTCTTTATGTGGTCTTGTACCAGACAAATAGCTAAACTTCTACTTGCCTTATGCACCTGGGGATTGTTAAATTCCTTAGAGCAGCTATATTAGATACCTTACTCTTCATTTCTTACATGAATTATTATGGTATTTGACTTAAAGTAAGTGATCATTATTCACATATCCATTGTACTTTTTTTTTCTCAAAGATTTTTTTTTTTTTAATTTATTCACTTGACAGAGAGAGATCACAAGTAGGCAGAGAGGCAGGCAGAGAGAGAGAGAGAGGAGGAAGCAGGCTCCCTGCTGAGCAGAGAGCCCGATGCAGGGCTCGATCCCAGGACCCTGAAATCATGACCTGAGCCGAAGGCAGCGGCTTCACCCACTGAGCCACCCAGGCGCCCCAATCCATTGTACTTTAAATTGAAACTGTACCAAACATAATTAATGATTCAAAAAATGGATTTAGTTTTGCATTGTTGAAATTGTCCTCCAATTACAAATAGGTTGTTCTACTTGCCTTTGTCCCTCATTCACTGGTACTCTGTTGTTCTAATTAAGTACAGCTGTTTGAATGTCCTTCTGTGCTAATTCTATCATCTTTGTCATTGCAGGGTCTGTTTTTATTGATTGACTTTTCTCTTCACTATAGACTGTATTACCCAGGTTCTTTGTCTGCCTAGTAAATTTTGATTAGATGTCAGATATTATAAATTTTGTTTTTCTGGTGTCATATTTTTTTTAAATTTATTTATTTTTTTAGTCTTTATTATAGCATATAGATTTTTTTTTAAAGATTTTATTTATTTATTTGACAGAGAGAGATTACAAGTAGGCAGAGAGGCAGGCAGAGAGAGAGAGAGGAGGAAGCAGGCTCCCTGCAGAGCAGAGAGCCCGATGCGGGACTCGATCCCAGGACCCTGAGATCATGACCTGAGCCGAAGGCAGCGGCTTAACCCACTGAGCCACCCAGGCGCCCTATAGATTTTTTTTTAAATCAGTTTTAACATTTGCTTTTAAGCTTTGTTAGCATGGGTACAGACCAGTCTCTAGTCTCAGAGTAATTCTCTTCATTACTAAGGCAATACTTTATAAGGATAATATGCCCCATGGACTAGGTGTTTGAATTACTGCTGAGAATACAACTTATTCCCAGTCCTATATAATGCTTGGGTAGATTTCTCCAGAGATTTCCTTATAGTAGTTCTTTCTCTGAATTCAAGTGTTTTCTTCTCATACATCCATATTAATCAGCTGAAAATTTAAGGGAACACCTCTGTAGATCTCTGGAGTTCTCTTTCTGTCCAAATCCATTTTTTCTGATTCCATCACTCAAATTCCAGCCACCTTAGCATCCCCAAACTCCCAACTCTGTTTTCTCAACTCAACAAGACCAATAAGCTCTGTTTGGGCTCACTCACCCTCAACTATGGTCTGGCACCTCTCTCTTAGCAAAGCTCACCACATTTGTTTCCCTTCTTTCAGGAGTCACTGACCTATATTGCCTGCTACCTAGTGCCTGAAAAACCATAGTTTTAAAGATGTAGACGTCATCTAATTTTCAAATTGTTTAAGATAGAAAGATAAATTCAATCTTGATCACTCTACAAAAGCTGATAAAGTCCATATGCTGTTGTTTTTGTGAACACTAGTTAGAAGGTACTATAAGAGTATGGTGACTAAACTAAATAAATCTCCTCTTGTGAAAAAATGTATGATATTATTTATTGCTTCTCAATCATTCACTTTATTCTTTTTTTTTCTCATGGAAGGACTATTTTAAATAAAATGTGGTTGAAAGGTCTACAAGAAGTGTATACACATAGCTTTGGAGTTATGAAAACCTATGTTCCAATCCTGATTTCATCCCATAATCTATGGCTACTAACTTAATCCTTCTGAGCCTCTCTTCTTCGATCGTAAAACAGAAGCTAACACAATAATTCCACATGGTTATTGTGAGGATTAAGTGTCCATCACATCTCTACAGCTTTTATAGTGAAGCTTTATTCTGACATCCATGCAACATGGTGGGCCAAAAATTGTGTGTGAAGTTCTTATTAGAGCCTACCTCTAAACAGGCACCCAATAAGTTCCCTCCCACATTCTCTTCCCCTCCAAACAACAGGAAACTTATTATATCAGGATGTAGAGGAATTGGAGATCTAATTTCTGTTAACTTCTGAATTTTGCTGTATTTTCCCAGCACTATTTTTTGCTTGAATTAATAGGCAGGCAAACCTGGCTCAACCATTTACCAATCTTCATCTTGAGTCTGGGAGTCCAAAGTATAATAATGAATTTGCTCATTTTTCATTTGACAGACTTTCTTCATATTTTTCCTAAAGTCTTCTTTCAGGCATCTAGCATATGATTTTGTCTATAGTTGAGCCAGTTTTTCTCATTCCTTTTATTTTCTTTTATTTTGCTGTGTCCTTCTATTCTCACCTCCCTCACTGGACTTCTCCAAAGATTCATTTCTGATTCCTGGGCAATATGCTAATATACTCTATGATTCTGTCTTTGAAATTTCCACAAACACCATTTGGTTATCTTTATCACAGCTTTATTCTCAATGTATCATTGTTTTCACACTGTTGTTCCAGTCACAAGGACTCACACATCTTCATCAAATGTTCTTTTACTTAAATTCTTACATTACTGAGTGCTGATGACTACTTCTCTATGAGACCTTACTCATAGGAGATGCTTTCTCACAAGAAGTAGTTTGTGACAAAGTAGAAAGGGCATAGAATGTGCTGACCAGAAATCTGAATTTGAAATATTTGCTGCAGATTGTGACCTGGGGTAAATTCCTTAACACTCTCTCTGGCTTTCAGTTTACTCATTTGTAAAATAAGGATAAAAATAAACTTCTAGAATTGTTACAAAAACTAAATTAGATAATCTGTGAAATGCTTATCATAATAATCATCACACAAGAGATGGCACTCTGTGAAAGTTACTTTGCTTCCATTCTACATATTTCAAAATCCCCAAACCTCTTGGTTAGGCTTTGGTAAAAATTTTCTGATATTTTCTTCACTTTTAAGCTTTTTCTTGTGTATTTTTATTAGCAGAGAATATTCATCTTGAAGAAGGTTATTGAGGATCAAATGAGGTGTGTAAAAATTGTTATATATGTATATCACTTAAGATGTATTTTGCATCAGTAAAAATAAAAATAAAAATAATTATTCATGTAATTAATGTAAGAAAAGTTCATGTAAGAAAAGACCCAGACATAATGTAGCCTCCTTGGAAGGTTGATTCAGCAAATTCTTTCTATATCTCTTTTCCTTCAACAACAGTGTTGGTTTGAGTGACATAGGGATGATTAAGATAAAAAAGATACTATTAAGGCAAATGCTATTGCTTTTACTGTCAAATCCAAGGAGTATCCAAACTCTAGGGTATTAAATAGACATGAAAAACTTGCTTAACCTTCAGATTTCATATCCCATTTCCAAAGATTTTGATTTAGGTCTAAGATAGTGCTGAAAAATCTGCATTTTCATCAAATGTCTCAAATAAAAATTAGATGAACAACATTTGGCTGAATAGGTATTATTCAACCATACTCTTCTCCTTATATCAGTACAAGAAAAAGAAGTAAGGCTTAACTGGCTGATGTATGGAATTGTTGAATCACTGTATTGTACACCTGGAAAAGAAAAGTATGGCTTAATGTCTAATGCTAAATGAAAGAGTCAATGAACATCCGTGATCCCGTGAGTAACTGCTAACTAGAATTACTGGAGTATTCAAGAATGTATTTATAGAAAGGGCAGGGAAGACAGGAAAGAGGAGGGACAGAGAAAGAAGGTACTAGATGGGAAGACTGAGTTCTGATTGTGAAGGGTTTTGGTTGCTATGCTAAGAGGTTTGGAGTCTTCTAAAATCAGTGGGGAGTCTTGGAAGTCTTCTGAGCAGGGAATAACACAATATAATTTGTGTTGTAGAAAGCTGACTTTGTCTGCGTATGATGGATTGACCAGAAAGAGGAAGCGAGAGGGAGAAGAAAATCACATGTGATCAAAACCACAAATGGTTTCTTCAGGCCACAGGGACAGGTGAGGCCCCTGGGGCTGAAGGGCCAAAGTAACATGAATCAACTTAAGGCAAGTATTGTGAGTGATTGCCTACAATTTCCATTTAGAGCCATAGTGATTCATCTCTTTGTGAGGCAAGTGACTGCTAGTGGCTGCTCAGTCCAGAAAATAAGGTTCTCAAACCTGAGACGCTCTATCTTGTGTTCAAAGTACAGAGGCAGCCCAAGAATACTTTTTTTTCTTAACTTATTAATAATAGAAATTGTAGCTTAAAGCTGGAAACTTATCAGGAGCAGCAAATATTTCACTTTAACGATGTATCATTAGCATTATGTTTTAAGGAAAAAAAAAATGCCTATATTGAAAAAGTGGCTGAGACATTGTTTACATGGTAGGGTTTATATTGGAATAGAGACCCAATCTCCCAACTGGCAGCATCAGGGTCAGGTGTGAGGAAAGCCCTGGTGCTCTATATTTAGAGCCCAGGAAATAGGTCATTGAAGGTAGCCAGGGAAACAGGCTTTCCCTTTACGATGAAAATATTCTCTGTCTTTGCCACAAATCTCTACTGACATTTCTCTTTCATCATCTTTCCAAGGAGTCCATTTGCTGGGCAAAATGTTAGATGGTAAAACTGGAGGCACTGGAATTAGTTCTTTCCTTTGGAGAGGATGAAGGAACGAGGGAAATTGACTATGTTCCCAGAAATAAGTCAATGTGAACAGCCAAAAGTTATCAGGAAGGCTGAGAATATTAAATGGGAAATGAACTAATTTCCCCTTCTCTTAAATGCTAAAGACAATCTTCTAAAATCTGTATAACTGAAAAATAGGTGTCACCTCCTCCCCAGAACTCTTCTTGGAGCTTCCTTTCAACCCAGCTCCTATTCCAGTCCTTACCCCAGCACCAGCCTTCTTCACATACGCAAATCCACTTCCATCAAACCTTGAGCAAGACATTGTAGATTTCATTTTAAGATGAAGCAGGAGAGAATTTTATCTTTGAAATATCCCCTTTAGACATTCCTCCAATGTCACTACCTCCTGAGCTGCGGGGGAGGGGGGGGTTGGGGGGTAGGGGGGTGGGTGAGGTGGGGGGTGTGTGGTGTCTCCCCCTCTCCCCTTGCCTACTGCAGCTGCTCAGTCTCTCCACCCTCCTCTCCCCTCCACTCCACCCCCCTCCCCCAACTCTCTGCCCCATTTCTTCAATCTTGCAGAGAAATTCTCCACAATCACTCCTGTTTCTTAGCAAGGTAAGGCAAGAGGTCCCAAATTTAAAAGAAGATAATTTTTTTTCTCTTATTATTTATCTGCCTAACCATTGTTTTACCTATTTTCCTTCATTTTTGTTATCAGGGAATAAAAAAATTAGATAAAACTAAGTGAGGAAGGCATTATTTTCTTTTTTTTTTTTTTTTAAGATTTTATTTATTTATTAGACAGAGAAATCACAAGTAGACGGAGAGGCAGGCAGAGAGAGAGAGGGAAGCAGGCTCCCCGCTGAGCAGAGAGCCCGATGCGGGCCTCTATCCCAGGACCCTGAGATCATGACCTGAGCTGAAGGCAGCGGCTTAACCCACTGAGCCACCCAGGCGCCCAGGAAGGCATTATTTTCATAGCCATATCTGCCATAAACTGTGGAACCAAGGGAAACCCAGGATTTATTTTCCACATGCTCCTTGGTGTGTTTATTCTCCTTGGTCACTGTGTTGGGTGCTGGCATCTTTGCACTCAAGAAACTGCCTGTGAAGGAAGTAAGCCCAGCCCAGCATCCATAGACATCATAGTCTCAAAATTGATATTTTAATTTAATTTTTCATGGGGGGGGGAATGGTCCTTGGATGAATTTCCCCCAAGGTTCTAACAACCCCCATGTGAATATATTACCTTTAAAAATTGTTGAAAACATGATATATTAGAATTTTTCTCCAGGATTGAACCACTGTTTCTGCTCCCCCCCCCACCCCCAGCCACAATTCTGACATTGTCCAAATCATGGCAAAAAGGAGCATTTAATCCGTACCTCAAGTGGCCCTAGAATTAATTTGTCAAGCCATAAGATAGAGAAGACTCTATCAAGTAGTCTTTTACTTGTGATTTGAAAATAAACTCAATCCAATTATGGGACCCAAAATGAGAATTAGAGGCAACGAAGTGGGAGGGCCAAGTACATCATTTGTAGGGCCCAATGCAAAATGAAAATGCAGGGTCCTTCTTTTGAGAGTAAGGAAAAAGTGGTGTTAAAATTCCTAAAATATAAAGTTTTTTCCTTCTTCTGTGATCTCTCTCTCAGTTCGCCATGGTGTTTTTTTTTAATTTGCTTTTATTGTTCTAAGTAAAGAAATATTAAAACTTGAAAACTTGGTATCAATTTTGCCATTCATCTGTATATGCTACAGTGCCAGTTTTAAATGCAAACCTAAGATCATTTGACTTGTATGTGAAATCACTAAAATTGCAAAATTCACATTTCATAACCTGTATGTGTATATGTATTTCATTCTTACTAGAACAGCAGAGGTGCTGCACAAAACACAACTGTATCATTTGTCTACATGCACATGTTGTTACCACCAGTCTTTGCCTTTGGCTTAGTGATGGATAAGGAGACACTGGAAGGAAAAGGACTTATGGGTTGCTCTCTTTCTCTCTTTCTATCTATGCCATTATTTTTAGCTGAAGTGGTTGGCCAATTCAGGGAAGGAACACAAGAAAGAAAGTGTGTGAGAGGGTTCTTCAGTCATTGTGTTTCTTAGAACATCATTGTGTTATTCTGTGTTTGAAGTATGGTCTGGTTCTCAGGGAAAGCATGGCCTCTTGGAGCTGTCAACACCCTGCTCACTCAGTTGTAGATGTAACACATTTAGCTTATACTCACATGTCAATGAACTCCCACACTGGGAGGCTACCAGAATTCTGTGCTTATGGGGACAGACAGACATACTGAGTATATCTCTACTCTTGAATGCTCAGTTGTCTCATTAGATTTCAGTTGTAAAGCACAAGTTCAAAAATAAAATTTATAATATCAAGATGGAGAAAAACAGAACATGAACCATGTGTGAGGCCCTTCTGGGACTGCAGTAGCACAGATGACATGCCCAGGATGGCCACTTGTACAGTGGCCATCTTGTTAACCCCTCCCACTGCGACCTCCTGATTAGCCCTCACTGGTACTGACACCTACTAGGCCATCTCCTCAGAATTGGCAAAGAAATTCTGCCTTCTCTTTTCTTCCTCATTTCCATGGCTCTTTTTGTTATTTTTATTTTTTATTTCTGCTCTATACCCCAGAACCAGGATTTTCTTATACTGGTTGGCGATCTTTTAGTCCATCTCTACCTGCAAAAAAAATAGATTGGAGTGGTTTGAGAGAAAGATCCCCACTCTAGCAGACTTTCTTTGGGATGTGTTTTAGAAATACCAAGTCTAGCATGTTGAAGGTGAAGGGTATATTATGATGTTTTTGGAGCATATGCTGTGTTTGAAATTACTGTTATAAATACAGGTAGTGAAGAGCCACAGAAGATTTAAACTAGTAAAGAAAATAAGAAAAATAGCAAATGTTTCATTTCAGAAAAGTCCTTCTGCCATATAACATAGACTTAAATTGGCAGAATCTGGAATAAATCATGGAAACAAGCTAAAAAGAAGTCATTCTCACACAGCCCATTGTAAAATGACAGTTGCCCAAGACTCTAACTTTGAATGACACTATGATTCTTTGATTTTACTGATACATGAGGGAAAGGAGAGTCATGAATTTGTTAGTCAACAGCTTCAGGACTAGGGAAAACTTTCCTCTAACTAGAAGTGACTCATGGCAGAAAAGGGACAGAAGGCAGTTGACAGAAGGCAGGTCACTCTTCCAGGAGCTTGAGAGAAAAGAATGTTTGGGCCAATGGATTTGAGCTCCATAAAGTCAGCTGGCTGCTATGGCCCTTCCAGAAGTTACAAAAGCTTGGGGGTGGCATTGGAGCCTATTGTAGTGAAAAATACCGAGAATCCCTTAGGATAGAAATTTTCCAAGGCCATCCTCCCTCTGCCCCAGAACTCTAGATTGAGTTTTACGATACTTTCATATTTCTCCATGATGGCTCAGTCTAAAGAAGGGAGAAAGTAGGAGGAGCCATTTCCATTCTCAACAACATCTACACATACTCCTATGTTCTTGAGAGCTTACTTCCCTGCCCAGACAATTGGGTCAACTGAATTTTTTGTCCCATCCTGTTAGCACAAAAGGAATCCTATTAGTTGGCAGAAGCTGCTCCATATCAATTCTGACTTTACTTGGGTGTCTTCAGTTCAGTTTTGAATGTTCTGGTTTTGGTTTGGGCCTATCTTCATACAGTGGTACAGGGAATACAGGGGGATTTTCTGGGGATAGTTAACCTGTAGTCAGATGGTGAAATTAGTTCTTATTTGAATTAAAGCCACGTGTGGCTGAGAGCATTACCAGTTCCTGTGCGTACATTTGGATTTTAAGAAAGTTTAGGGAGTTTGTCTTAAATAACAATGTCAGGATAAATGCAAACAAAACTGTGAAAGCTTAATGTTTTCTCTTATGTCAATCTTTCTTACTGTCAGCGTTGTGTAAAATGAGAAATATCATATGCCTGCTACCTCATTTGGAAATTCCCACGTGGAATTTCCAAGTTAACTTTTGGAAATAAATAAATACAAATAAATCAAGCTCTGAAAGGTAATGTGTTTTCCAATTCTACTTTTAAAAGTATAAATATGACTAAGTCTCTCTTCTTCAGCCAATGACCTAAAAACACTTTAAAAAGTTATATTAAAGAAGTAATGTAATTAGAAAGACTCAGAACATTCTTTCCTCCAGAGGTAGACGTTCTGAAATCTAGAAATAAAATAAAAACATCAGCAAAAGGAAATCTTATTGTTATTGTCCATTCCATAGAATAAAAAATGAAATGCATGTATTTGGCAAAGGTTTTCCCAAATCATGCCCCCAAAGATATGACAACTCCAAACTGATATAAGAAATTGGATGGTAGTCACAATTATTCCACAGTCAATTCTACTCAAATATTGCAAAAAGTCTTTTCCAAATTGCCTTACAAAAGTAATTTTAAGATGTCATTTTGAATATACCATATTTAAATCATTGCATATACGTTTTTTATGTATATGTACAGTTATTTGGCAAGCCATACAACTTCCAAATCAAAGTACCATAGTAAATCTCTTTTGTAACACAGAGACACCAGGAGCTTGGGACACTACAGTCTGCTGATTATTTTTGTATTTTCTTTGTCAGGCATTTTTGAAAATGTCTTATTGTTTTACATCAGCATGGTCCCTAGCAAAGTTCCCTACAAATCTTTAAAGAGAGATCATAGGCATTCACTGACCCTGTCTCTATAAGAATCACGAGGTCGGACTGACAAGAAAAACTACCTCTTTCTCTCTCTCCTGGCTCTCGCTCTTGCTCTCATTTTCTCTGTCTTTAATGAAGCAGCTGCCCTTCTAAACTTGATTCCATATGGTCCTGTTTGAGGAAAGAAGGGGAAAAAAATTAAAATCAGTTCTCACTAATTAGAGGAAAATTGTATATAAATAATTGAAAGGTCTTTTCATTCTTATGGCTGACATTTCTACCAAAGCCTTAATTGACAGTCGGGTCTAAAGGGTTACATGCTTTTTTTAAGCGACATGTGCTCCTGGCCAAGTACTCGCTGGGACATGCTGAGAGTAGTTTTAGATCACCAGCAGCTCTTGCTATTTTGGTCCATGTCACTGCTGGACGTTGTAATTAATTTGGATAATACTAAAAATCGTAATTATGAACAGTTCCGGTACTTTGTAAGAATAACTTACATTCAGTCTTGCTAAGAAAGTCATGGAATGTTTAGCAGACAGGCGAAAGATCTATACAGTGACAACGGGTATCTCACATAGAAGCAGACCACAGAAGCCTCGATAGGGCTTAGCTTGTCTTTGTAAGTAATTTGTGGAATATTCCATGCCTGCTAATTAGCCGTTCTGCATTTACGTTGTTATTTTCTATCAGGAATTATGTGTGTTGCATTTGTCTTTGTTTTTAATTTTAAAAGTTCATCCATGGACAGGATTTAAAGCCAATGTCAATTTTAAATCATTCTTGTATACAGGAATGCTATGTGTGCCCACAAAGGACAGTGTTTCATCTTTTTCCTCAGCTAATACTAACACCCACTCTGCCCCCAAAACCTAGCATCATCATTAGATCTCTCTCTCTCTTGCTCCTGATTTCTTCTTCTTTTAATTTGGTTTTACTTGTAACAGCTAAATTTCCTAATAGATTTTCTTAGTCTTCAAACTAGAAAAAGAATTTAAAATAAAAGTTTTGAGGAATTAATAGTGAATGTCTGAGATGCTGAAATAGGATCTTTTTCTGATTTGTTGGGTGATTCAAATTAGGAACATTGAACAAATATTTTGCACGAATAGACATGATCTTCAGAGCACTGATACATTTTTACAAGATTGCCCTGAAAATTACTTAAGAATTATACTTTTAGTATGTGTCCCTGTTGGGTGGATAACAGTTCTTGTAACAAAATGTTTTTTAGAAGAATATTGATTTGGAGTCATGATGGTTATAGGTGCACAATAAAAGGATGTAGAATATAATTTATAGGCAGACGTTCTTTATTTGATATTGACTATAGTCTGTACCGGCTGTTTGATTTTTGATAAATTATTTTCTTTAAACGTCAGGTTCCTCTATAAAATGAGGATAAGAAAAATAATAACCTGGCCTAGAGAGTTGTAATGAAGACCAAAGAAGCATGAGGATATTAAAGTGTACATTTACAGTTTGTATGAACAATTAGTCGAGAATGAGCATTCTATTCCATCAATGCTTCTTGCTTAATAGTGTTAAGGGGAGAAATGACTAAGTAAAGGGAAAAATGTATAAGCTAACACATTTTTTTGTCTTTACTGACTTTTCATTGGAATTTTTTATATTTATTTATATATTATATACTACTTTATTATGACTTTAATAAATAAGCAGCAGTTGTGAGTAGGTAAGGAGTGTTGAATTTAAAGGACTGCATTGTTTTTCCCTGTTGCTAAGTTGGTAGAGTCAGAGAGCAGTCCTCATACTGTCCCATAGCGCTTCTAATGGTCCATCGATAAAATGGAGCAGTAAGTGTGGAAAGTCTAATCACTTACATATGGCTACTCCTGGCTCTCCTGAATCACAAGCGCGCACACTCTTCTGAGGGTCAGGACATGTCTGCAATGAGTACAAGCAGGGTTATGGGTGTCCTGTGTTCTGTTCCCCTCGCTGATCCCTTATGGTTTTTCTGTTTTCTGTTTTTTTCTCATTGGAGTTACTTTTTTGTTTTGTTTTGTTTTGTTTTTTTGAGACCTTTGGGAGAAATTGTTTATTGCTTCTTGTTCCATGAATTTTTTTTTTTTTTAATGGTAATGTGAGTAGTTTTGTGCTCTTAGAAAGTTAAGAAGAGAAGGGAAAGGAAAGGAGGGGAAAGGAGAGTTATACCAGTAAATGTGTACCATACTAGGCTCCAAATGAGAGGAACATTTTGCATTTGTTCTATGGATTCGTGTCAAGTATTTTGGGGGATCTGATGTTTCTTTCTCTGAAGGGAATTTCTACATGGTACTAACTTCAGTTTTAAGGAAAACTGAAGATACTTGAAAGTATATGTTTTTATTTATATCAGCATTGATTCTCCTTTAAAAAGTGATAAAACCCTCTTACTCAAAACTTGATATATTTTAGTGGTAAAAATATTATCCTAAAATATGCCTTTGAATTAATGCTTCTTTAGAACACTTTCCAGAATATAAGCATCTGACAACTACAGAAAAGAAAGAAAGAAAGAACGAATGAACAAGAAATTAAAATGCTGTGGATCTAGGTTTTTGGTTGACATGATAGTTCTTACTCCCTAACCCTGTTACTGTTTTCTAAATACTTAATTTAGATTTATAATCTGAGTTAGGATGGGTTGCCTAGATAGTAACTAGATATTGATTTTGGTCTATTTTGTTTTTGTGGCATGTCCCATGAATGAGTGTCTCAAACACTCTCAAATAAAACATTTAAAAAACACCCTATCTTTAAAAATATATAAGCTAAATTTTTCAACAATTTCTTTTTAAAAAGTACAATCTATGCTTCTAAGTTCAATTTTACTTTCTCTATATACGTTCCATTTTTACTCCTTCAGATCACATTGCTTTGTGTGCTTTCTCTCAACCATACCTACAATAAAGCCATCTGTTGTCCGAGGGGTCATTGCTACATGAATCATGCTCTGTCAAAATTTTGAGGTTATAAATGTTCAGCTAATTGAGCGGTCTGACTAGCTGAATACTTGTAAGTGCTTTATAATATCTTTCAACACTTCAAATACCCTGACCCACTTAAAACTCCAGAATCCCAGAGCAAATGGGAGAAGTCATTCACATGGATTCTTGCTGATAAAACTGAAACATGTTTATGAATGTCTCAGAATTGGGAATAAAATGGATGCATTTCTACTCTTAAATATTTACATTTGAGTTCTGTCTATTTTATGACAAAGCAAGCTGCTAGGAAGTGAAAACTTAGTCAATCAGCCAATTGTTTTGAGTACTCTGTATTCAATGACTCACTTGACTTGTTTTTATCACCAAACTGATGTTTTGGCATTGTGGATGCTTACAGTTTCTAAGAAAGAAGGTGCGTGATCTCTCTCTCTCTCTCTTTCCCTTCCTCTTCAGATTACTTTCTTTTTCTTTAAGAGTCTCCATAGCAGTGAGATTCTGAAAATGAATGCAATAATGAACGCTTCTGCAACTTACAGCCAGCTCAAGCCATGCTGATTTCGGGGAGACTTGTGTTTTCATGGTCTCTTCCGGCCTCAAGAGTTCATGGGATTCCGAGTCTCACTCCTACATCACTTCCATCCATACCGCTCTGCATCAGTTCAAATATGGAACCTAGTCCTCTTTGATTTCCTCAAAAAAAGCAATTCTAGCAAAAAGTCCACATCCCTGACTTTATGAAAGCTTGGCAAGACTGAAGTTGTTTACTTAGCCATGAAACAAAATTTTGGATATTGGTAACTTTTCTACTTAAAAGTATGTTGGCCTGTAGCCATGGATCACCAGGACCAAACACACTCTTCTCCTTTTTAGGATGATTCCACTTTCTCTAACCAACTCCAAACTCAGTTCTAAGTTTCCCAGTCATGTATAAGGACTAGCTAAGTGTGCTTCTAAACTTCCACGTCAGATACTACCCATTCTCTGTCCTTGGCCAGTCTCTGTACAGGGAAGTGAGATGCGCAGATGTGCTTTACTCTACTCTTTTAAGAAATATCCAGGTCCAAGTCACACACAGGTATGCACACACACACACACACACTCACACACGTGAGTACATACCACTCTCCCCATATTCCCATTCCACAGAAGGCAAACTTATCTATAGTCAGCTTGGATTTTAGGCAAAAATTACCTTGAATTCATTTATATTGATATTTAGAAGCTCTTGGGTCACCTGGGTGACTCAGGTTAAACAGCTGCTTTTGGTTCAGGCTATGATCCCAGGAGGGGGTCCTGGGATCGGGTTCCACATTGGGGTCCCTGCTCAGCTTCTCTCTCTCCCTCTCCTTCTGCTAGCTGCTCCCTCTACTAATGTTCTCTTCTCTCTGTCAAATAAATAAATAAAGTCTTGGAAAAAATATTTAAAAGCTCTTAGTTGTTATAGATATATAATATTTCAGTGGAAACTTTTTTTTTTAAAGATTTTTATTTATTTATTGGACAGAGAGATCACAAGTAGGCAGAGAGGCAGGCAGAGAGAGAGGAGGAAGCAGGCTCTCCGCTGAGCAGAGAGCCTGATGCGGGGCTCGATCCCAGTACCCTGGGATCATGACCTGAGCCGAAGGCAGAGGCTTAACCCACTGAGCCACCCAGGCACCCCTCAGTGGAAACTTTTAACTTGTTCTCCAAGCTGGCTCTTGCCTGTCTCTCGGATGTTATCCCATACGAGGCCACACAGGCCTTCTTGCTGTTCCTGGAAAGGCAAAGTCGTTCCTTCTACATAGCTTTTGTACCTTCCTATCTCTGTGCCTCTCAGCAGAAAATGTTTATTCTCATGATGCATGCCTTAGCCCAAATTTCTCCCTTTTAGAAGTGACCATCCAATTGATAGCAACGTCTTCCCACCTCCCCTAGTCACATTTATGTGACTGTCTTTTTTTCTTTAGAAGAGATTAATCACTCTCTGAGATTATCTTGAGATTATATCTAAATATTCTCAGCTTTCTGTCCTTGAGGACAGGCTCCTTTTCTAAATTGCTTACTGCTCTATCTCCAGGACTGAGAAATGCAGGTGATACTCGGTAAAACTTCATATATTTAAAAAAAAAGGGGGGGGAGTAATTATGTCTATAGTTAAAAAATGAAAAAAATTTGCTTAATAACTTTAAAAAGTAGAACTTTAACATACTTTAAAAGATACTTTAAAAGATATATTATCCATCTTGTAATAGCTAATATTGAGTAATGATTATAACTATTATTCTAACGAGGACTTCCTGATTCTAAATTGATGGTAACCACCATCACTTACTGTGCTCATACTTAGAATGTGAATGTTCAAATGAAATCGAATTAGCCTGGGAATGGAAACAGCCTCGTTAAAGATTATCATCCTGGAATTCTAACCCCATCCTCTCATTTAATATTTGTGGCAACTGAGACACAGAAAAACTATCTTGCCTAATATTAATGGCAAATTTAAGTCTGGAATTCAGGTTTCTTGAATCTCAGATGACTAATTTTTCCCCCTAAACCCATGTCCCCAGTCCTAATTTAAGAATAATCAATTACTTCATGTTTCATTTATAGAAAATGTAGGAGAAATTAGATGATCTCTCAGCATTTGCTGTTCAATCATTCTTTTTCTTCCTTCCCTCTGCTCATCAATTATTCCACAGCTTGACTGGAAGCAATTGCCTTAAACTCTCACTCATATCGTCGAGCTCCTACTCACTGAAACCCCAAGTCCCTCACCATTCTCTGTGTCTATTACTCAGGGCTAGTGGTGTCATCTGACTGGTTGCTGCTGATACGCAGCAGAGCAGAATTTACAACTGCTGAATCTACACAAGTAGACAAATAAGTACATTTGCACATACTCCTTCAACTATTAAAGAATAAGGGATAGCCAATCAAACATCATGTAATAGGTAAATTATGACCAAAATGAAGCTAACGTTGCATTTAGTATAGACCAAGTTTAAAATTCAAGTACTGGAGGAAGACAGTGTTGAGACCTTTTTTGATACCTGCTGTATTTGGTTTAGAATTAAATTGTTTTGCTCATAATGAGGGGGAAGTTTGCCCTATGTGTTTCTTCTGTTCTTAGTGGTAACACTTTGTGTTATGAAATGAGATAGGTCACCCACAAATATATGTATAAGAATATTACAAACTAGAAAGACATCTAGTCTTACACCAGGGGGTGTAAAAACCCTTGGACGAATTAAGTTTAGTGTTCTTAATGAGATCACTGTCCAATTTATTTTAATGCCTCACAAAAACATTACAAAATCTACCAGGATAGTTCAAAGTTTCGTGTAGTCTGGTGAAAACTGTTTTTAGAAGGAAACTGGATTGAAGTACATTTTCTGAGTGACTATGAGAATTCAGAAACTTTAGGAGGTTTTGTGTTTTAGGATTTTCCAATACACTAAAGAATTTAATATTTCTTTACTATGTTACTTTTGCGCCTGAAGAGGAATCTCCTAACACTAACCAGTGTACATACACGTGCAAAGAAAAGAGATAATGATGTTTTCTATACATAGACATAATCCCTTATCTTGTTCCCTCAATCACTCTCTGCAGTATCTGGAGCATTTGGCTAAATCAGCCTTGATTTAACCACTGGCAATTAATAAAGACATGTAGACAGCAAGTGGTAGAATGGAATAAAATACTGGGGCAAGAAACCGGAGATGTATTTCAGAAGAAAATGGAAAAATTTAGATTTTTATGTTTGTATTATACAATTCCCGGTATTGATCTGAGATCTATGGACACTCCTGGAACATTAAGGGGGGTTCATACACATCCAGAATTTTAATGTAAAATTGTGAGTCTGTATGTTTTAGGAAGCGAGCAACAATCCATAGTTTTCATCATATTTGCAAGGGGAGGTCTGTGGGCCCAAAAAGCTAAGAGCATAATATTGTGCCAGCACATTATAAAAAACAAACACTATAAAGATGGTAAACAATTAACTAATATTAAGTTATTATACCTCCTTTCCCCATCTCCAGTTGTATTTGACATTTTTCATTCCCAGACTTGGACATTTCTAGGTTAAGACTGTGAAGCTGAAGTAGATGAGAATAATTTAGTGAAGATTTAGGGAAGAAAGCTTAGGATAGGTAAAAGGTAAGAAAAGAAGATACAGTAGAAAAGAAAACAAAAAAGATGGCTTGGCTGAATAGTAAACTAATAATGATTTCTACATGTAGAAAAATTTAATATAATGATAGGAGGCAAATATTCCTCATCCTTTATTAAATGTTGTCTTCATTGGTAACAAGAGCCAATATTTATTAAAAACTTACCATGTGTGTTAGATAATGCTTAAGCATATCTTTTTTTACATCGAGTTCTCACAACAAATCAATGAAAGAAAGGTATTTTTCCCTCCATTTTTTCAGACAAGGAAACTAAAATCATCCTGGAAGAACAGGAAGGACTTCCAAGAAGAGAATAAAGTTAACACTGAATTTCCAAAGATCAGTGTGTACGTTTTGGGAGTGATGTGGAGTTCAGAATGAAAGGAGTGAGCAGAGGGGCTGGCAAAGGAGCAGAGTAGGAAGAGTAACAGCAAAGTTAGATTTTATTTAGATATGGAAAAACTTCTTTTGAAAGGGATTTGAACATAGGAAGAAATTGGTAAGGAAGGCTTTGAATTTTGTTTTATAGAGGCCTTCAATAAAAGAGAGTTTTATTGAATCAGGATGAGACTGTACACAAAGGCTAGGGAATGGATACCATGTCTTGTGGGTTTTTTCCCCAAGTTTCTCCCAGTTTTGGTACTTTAAAAGCAAACACTTAAGTTTCCCTAAGCAAAACAAATATTCAGAATTTATAAATAGATTGAGAATAGTAGACCATCTTAAGAAACCTCTTTCCATTGTTTCATAGGAGATCTTATCAATGCTTTCCAGCAAGAAGGATGTGTTGATCGTGAAGCCTTGAAGGGGAGGGATTTGGTGATACTGAGTCCCTCAAAAGAGCACCAGTCACCTTTAAAATATGAAACAAGCCCATGGGTAGATCTGAGAACTTATTAAAAATATATGCAAAGAGCCCAGAAATTCCACTTTCAGGTATATAACCAAAAGAATTGCAAGCAGGGATTTGAAGAGATATTTGTTCACCCATATTGACAGGAGCATATTCACAATAGCTAAAAGGTAGAAGCGTCCCAAGCATCCACTGATGGATGGTTAAATAAAGTGTCCATTGACGGTAGATACATATAATGGGGCATCATTCAAGCTTAAAAAAGAAGAAAATTCCTACACATGTACAACATGAGTGAGCCCTGAAAACATCATACTAAGTCCAATTTACCAGTCACTAAAGGACCAATAGCATATGATTCTTCTTATCGGCAGTATCTAGATTCATCAAATTCAGAGAGACAGAAAGTGGAATGTACTTTCTGGTATTGGCAGGGACAGATAATGAAGACATATTTGTTGATGGGTATAGAGTTTCAGTTTAGGAAGATAGAGATATTGAAGATATCTTTGGATATTGGATGGTGGCCATGTTTACACAATGTGAATGTGCTTCACACGACTGAACTGTACGCTTAAAATGATAAAATGGTTAATTTTATATCTTGTATATTTTCTCAGTTTATCTATCTATCAAAAAGAAGAGAGCTTATGTTAATTTATTTGATATTTTTAAAGCAGATTCCTGCTCCTAGTTTTTAAATACGTGTATACCATATATCCATTTAAATTCCATTCTAGAGAAGACTGGGTTAAAAATTATACATTTGTAAAAGACAGTAGTTAATTGATTTATGTATGTGAGATCAATATAAATGTTTTGCCTTAAATTCCTATATGTTATATAGCTTAATTTAAATATGTTTAAAATATTATATGGTTAACATTATGCATCTCTGTTATTTATTGAGTACAGTCAACTTAGAATTTCATTATCCAAATTGAAAATGTTGTTTGACATGGTTGATGACTAGTGGCTTATGTGGTAGGAAAATATTTTACCAGGAACTCTTGGCTAGTGGGAAGTCCAATAAGATGTATTATCAACACTCTAAAATGGTGGTATATTCATAGAATACACCATCTAATAGATGGCTAACAATTTGACAAATATAATTTTTTAAAAATTAAATATACTGGAATGTCTCTATAATGTTTTCCAGGGATCTGGGATTTTTTTTTTTTTTTTCAGCGTTACATGATCCTCTTTGGGCCCTTAGCCAGCCTTTTAAAAAATGAACATTAGCTGCAGGAAAATGTTAAATGAAGGCATATTGTGATGAATTTCACTGTCTAGTATTTATTTTAAGGGGTTTAACTTAATATACAACACAGCGAAACTTTGCTTTCTCATACATAATGTATTAAAAAATTTAGTCCCTTAGAAAACATTACCAGTGAGTTACAGTGAATAACAAATCCATATATATACTTAGGGCTAGGATTTTTTTCAGTACAGTTTATTTTTTCATAGCTGCCTTGAATGGATATTTTAAACTTAAATGGGTTCTATTTCTCCTAAAATAAAGCATCCTTAGAGGAGAAATTTTAAGAGAACAGATGAAATTTCATTACCATGCATGTGGTCACACCTTGTCAGAAGTTAGGTCCTAAATTTCACTGTGATATTGATATTTGCACACATTTAAAGTGACATTATTTGGCAAAAGAACAAGTATCCAGCTTGAGTTAGTGGTGCACATGGTGATGACTAACCACGTACTACAAGGTTAAAACAATTTTTAAAATCACTTGTTAATGTGATAAGACTAGGCTCATGTTATTCCTAGCCTCGTTTTCAATTGGCTTTTTTTGTCCAGCCTAGCCAATAGGTGAGTAAATGTTTGCAACTGACAGATGTAATCTTTACTCAAATGAAAAGGACCCAAGTGCCAGATATTAACGGGAAAAGATTGATTCACCCTGTTGTGGATATTAATCCCTTATTTTAAAATTGAATAGTGCGTTAGTATAATTGTACTTACTTTGACTCTAAGCCAAGGATTCCACCTACATGGGTGGACCAATCGGGGTGATCTTGTTGGAAAAACATTTCTGAAAGAATTCTGTTTTAGAAAATGATTTATTGTGTATAAATTATCTTAGAATTTCTCCCCCTTCTCCCTATCACTCTTGCTCTTGCAACCCATCATCCCACCAAAAAAAAGAACGTGTCAAATTAAATAAATTCCACTAAATTCTTAGATTTTACCTTTCTTATTATCCCCACTCTACAGATACTCTTTGCAATTAATAGGTCTTTTGGATACACAACTTAGTGATGTTTATGTAACAGGTTCTATTTTTATTCTTAAATTTTTATGGGTGGACATTGTCAATAACACTTAATAATTATTTAAAACATTTTCGGTTTTGCTCAATCACTTGAAAAATCAAAGCTCGCCATGGCTATGGTCCCTGTGGCTATGTAATAAATATGCCTGTATGTTCTATTCTCACCTCATTTTCCTCCTTCTCTTCCTCCTTCCCTCCCACCCAACTAACACAGAGAAAACTTTGAAATCTTCATTACTGCTCTGCCTCACAGAAGCTGTTCTCTGCTGCTTGCAGAGTCTAAGCCATGGGCAAGGAAGTGTTGGAAACCTCCATGCTTCCTTATCCCAACTCATCTGAGTAATTCCCTCAATACTGGGAACCTGCCCCTCAAATTTCACCTTCTTCAACACCTCTGAAATCAGGCAGTTGCCTCCTCAGCTACACCAAATTACTCTTTCTACTTGGGCTCCACTTTTGTGTGCTCAAGTTCAGAAAACGTAAGTATCATCTCATGTTTTCCATTCTCTGAAAAGTGACAGTTGTTTGCCACTTGCTGCCTGAGGCTTTAAAAGTCTAAGTTTTATCCAGGTTTGTACTGATTAACAGCGGGAGGATATTTCTCTTAGCAGTTACTCTATCATGGTCAGAATTGGAAATCCTACAGAATTCTTAAAAAATAGTTTTAGATAAAATACACATGTCATAAAACCAACCCTTTTAAAGCATACATTGCAGAGGTTTTTAGTATTTTCACAAAGTTAGGGAACCATAACCACTACCTAATCCCAAAGCATTTTCAGCACTCTCCTAAAAAAACCTCATATACATTAGGTCAATTAGTCATTGACCATCATTCTGTCCCTTTAGTTCCTGGAAACTGCTAATATATACTTTTTGTCTCTACGGATTTGCCTCTTCTAGATTTTTCATTTAAGTGAAACCATACACTATTGCAGTACTTTGTGATTGGCCCTTTCATTTAGCATAATGTTGTCAAGATTAATCTGTGCCACAGCATCTATCAGTACTACATTACTTTTTATTGTTAATAATAATTCATTGTATGGATATGTCACATTATTTATTTGTTAGTTGATGGTCCTTGGGGCTGTTTCCACTTTTTAACTCTCATGAATAATGCTACGGTCAACATTCAAGTAGATGTTTTGTGTGGGTGTATGTTTTCATTGTTCTCAGGTAGCTACCCTAGGAGGAGAATTGCTTGGTCAAATAGCATTGCCTGATTTAACTTTTTAAGAAACTTCCAGACTGCTTTCCAAAGAAGCTACACCACTTTATATTCCCACCACAGTACCAGGGTCCAGTTTCCCCACATCCGTGTCAACACTTGTTACTGTCTGTCTTTTTTATTAGAGCTATACAAGTGGGTGTGAAGTGGTATTTCACTATGGCTTTGATTTGCATTTTCCTGATGGCTCATGATATTTGAGCATCTTTTTGTGTGCTCATTGGCTTTTTGTATATCTTCTTTGGAGAACCGTCTATTCAGATCCTTTGTCTATTTTTAGGTGGGTTGTAATTTTTATGTGTATATTCTAGATGCACGCCCTTTATCAGATATATAATTTGCAAGTTTTCTCCCATTCTACGTGTAGTCTTTTCACTTTCTTGATGGTATCACTTGAAGCACAAAAGTTTTAAATTTGCTGATATCCAGTTTATCTTTAGTTGGTGCTGCTCTTATCCAAGTTTTTGGCATTGTAGATAAGAAGCCATTGACAAATTCAATGTCGGAAAGATTTACACCTCTTTTCTTCTAAGAGTTTGTAGTTTTATAAAACTTGCATTTGGATCTTTCATCAATTTTGAGTTGATTTTTGTTTATGGCACAAGTGAGGCTTATAAATTTGCTCTTTTGGATGAGGCTTCTAGTTGTCCCAGCAACTTGTTGAAAAGACTACTCTTTCCCCATTGAAATGTCTTGGCACTCTTGTTGAAAATCAACCAGCCAAAAATGTTAGGGTCTATTTCTGGACTCTCAATTCTATTCCTTTGGTCTTTATGTCTGTATTTATGCCAATACCACACTGTCTTGGTTATTGTAGCTTGACAATAAGTTTTCAAACCAAGAGCTGTGTGCCCTCCAACTTTGATCTTCCTCAAGATTGTTTGGGCTATTCTGGGTCAAAAAATTTTCATATGAATTATAGCATCAGCTTGTCAATTTCTCAACAACAACAAACAGCCACAATTTTCACAGGGATTATGTTGAATCTGCAGATCAATTTGGGGATGATTGCAATCTTAACAATATTGTCTTTAATCTAAGAATATGTTGTCTTTTGGTTTATTTAAGTCTTCAATTTTTTTAAACAGTTTTATACTTTTCAGTGTATACATTTTGTGCTTTTTGGTTAAGTTTACATCTGAGCATTTTATTTTTTATTCTGTTGTAAATAGCGTTTTTTCTTTCTTTTATTTTTGGTTTGCTCATTGCTGTTGTATAAAAAAATAATTGGTTTTGTATACAAATCTTGTATCCTAAAACCTTGCTGAAATTGGTTATTCTGATAGTTTTTAGTGAAATATTTAGGAAGTTCCATGTATACTATCATGTCATCTTCAAATAGACATAGTTTTACTTCTTTTCCAATCTGAATGCCTTTTGTTTCATTTTTTTCCCCTAATTGCTCTGGGCAGAACCTCGACTTCAACACTGAATAGCAGTAGCATCTTGAAGTTTCCCTACCTCCTGCCTTGTGTCTGGCCCCAGCAAAACTAATCTTTATATTGCATTCGGTGAATATAGAATTTACTCAGTAAATATTGAGTGTGCACCATCTATGAGGCACCATTCTTGGGGTTGCTTCTATTCTAGTGTTCATTATAAGCCAGTGCTCTTTATAAAACACAAATCTAACTATGATATTCTTTCATTTGAAAGTTTTAGTGATGAGGACTGATTATTAGAAAAAGGAGTAACTTCTTAATAGGGCTTACCAGATTCTGCTTTTCCTAGCATGAGTATAAATCTCCAAACTTCTTGTCCTGCCGCTTCCCTCCTGAAACTCTTGTCTAGGCAAATAGAATTTATTTTAGTTTTTCAAATGCTCAATATGGCTGCTCCTCATTCTTTGTGGATTCTGTATTTGTGAATTCACTTACGGGCTAACATGTATTTGTAACTCCAAAATCAGTCCTCACAGTGTTCTTGCAGTCATTTGCAGACATGCGTGTACACACAGCAGCAAAAAATTTGAGTCACCAGAAGTCTACACTCTCAGTTGAAGTTGAACAATTGTTCTTTTCACAGTCTATTTCTTGTGATTTTTTTTTTCACATTTTGTGCTTTGTGGTGATGATTTCGCTATATAAAATGGCTGTCGATGGTAGTACTAAAGTACTGCGTAGTGCTTCTCAGAGCAAGAAGGCTGTGATGGGACTTAATGGAGAAGATACATACATTAGTTAGATAAGCGGTGTGGAGGCATGAGTTATAGTGTTGTTGGCTGAGTTCAATAATAATGAATCAATAATACATATTGAAGAAGGTGTCTTCAAAAGGAAGCACACATAAAATTGTGTTATATATTATTCAGTGGATGAGAATATTGTGACCAGGTTTGTAGAAGCCTAACCCTTATTTTCCCTAGGGGTAACGATTCAGTATTTGTTAATTAAATGTTTAAAGGGACTTTTTAGAACATAACTATCATGAATAACAATAATCCTCTGTATGTAAAATGATACTAATGACAGTTATAAAAATAGCTCATATTTACTGAGTGTCAACTATGTTCCAGGTATTGTGCTAAATAATTTACTGGAATTAATTTGTTTAATCCCCACTATCTCATGTAATTCATGAGGTGGGTATCATAGAGACTCAATTATTTATTTATTTATTTATTTTTAAAGATTTTATTTATTTATCTGAGGGAGAGAGAGCAAGAGAGAGGAGGAGTAGGGGAGGGGCAGATGGCAGACAGAGGGAGAAGCAGACTCCCTGCTGAGCAGGAAGCTCAATGAGGGAGGAGGGTCTGGATCCTAGGACCTCGGGATCATGACCTAAGCCAAAGGCAGATGCTTAACCAACTAAGTGACCCAGGCACCCCAACTCCATTTTTTAGATGAGATAACTGAGGCTTTAGGGATATTAGCAGGCATCCCCATAAAGCTCATATTCCATCCCCCACCTCCTGCCGCCAGTACACTGATGCCAGAGTCTGGTTATTGTAAAAATTTCTTGAATGATAAATTACTTGCATGTTGTGTTCCATTCTATTTGAATTGGTAAGTACAGTCTTTAATATATTTCATGATCGCTTTCCTTTTGTTCTTTAATATTAAGAGGAAGAAGCTGTAATTTACTAGAACTACTTCTGATGTAGGCTAATCTGCCTGTTTATCAATTTCTTTGTTCACTTGTGCCATTTTAGAAATCCACAATGGTTGTTCATCCTAGAATATGTGAGGAATATCTCCTTTGGGGGAACAATGATTAATAAGTACCTGACTGAGTTCTTGGTAACATCAAAAGTGGCAGATTTTCTCAAATCTGTTTTGTCCATCTGTAAGTTAGGGAAATTTTAAGCTCCTTATCAATGCTGTAATTCTTAAACAACAACAACATTTATATTACCACATTTCAGGGAAAGAGAAAATTCTTGGAAAATGTTAATTCTGCATGATTTTCCCATTAATATTTCAATCGTTTGAAGCACTGTCCAAATAACATAATGGAAGAATCATTTTAATTTTATTGATAAAGAAAAAAAGCAAGGGTTAAGTAACCTTCTGAAGACACTGGATATAGATATAAGTGGCACCGAGTTCTCTTCATGAATATAGATTTACACAGTGTTATTCCCCTATGGTATTCATGTAACATCACACAAAGTGTCACGAGGCAGAATTTCAGCATTCAGTTAGCACTGGAATTATTTATCTATGAGCCCTCTGTGATTTGTGATGGAGAAGATGAGGGTTGCCTTGTGAGGAAGGTTAAAACAAGTCTCAAAGGAAAAAAATGCCTTGAAAACCAGAACCCAAAATGTATGATTTTCAAAGAATAATTTTACATCTCACTTAGAACTCTGTTCCAGAGCTCCATTAATTGCAACTGCAATACCTATAGAGTTTTCTGGGGTCAGGGGTGTTACAGAAGAATGTTAAGACTCAGGGCCAGCTAAGCCTAGGAAAAGCGTAACAGCCCTTTCCTAAGTAATAAGAAGTCCATAAACACACACCAGCTGATCAGACTTCCCTTCCCAAATTCAAAACAGCCTGTTGATTTAAGGATATGTGTTGTATTTCAAACAATGAGGAGCCAGGTATCTTTTTTTTTTTTTAAATGAGAAAATTGGCTGTAGGAAGGTAAAAGGAATCATAGGATTGAAACCCAATGGAGATTAAGCAAAATTTTGTTGAAAGGCAAAAGCAAAGTTTTCACTGCCAAGAGGAACCGATCATTCAGAAAGGAAAGAAGTCGAATAAGGCCGGTTGACTTTGTAGATTTTGGTTCGAGGCCTTCTTTGCCATCCTTGACTGAAAGAAAGAAAGCAATCCCCCGAGACTGAAAACTACTGTGGGAATGGTGGTCTTTATTGCAACCCAAGAGAGTAATAGGTCCGAGAAAATAAGATGAAAACAAATGGCTTCTTTAATACATGTTCTCCCCATAGAAATAGTGCCATTTCAACATGTAGACAAAAATAAATAACATAAGTATTCCATTACAAGGGCTCAGTATTCACATGGTAATACTGTTAAACATACAGGGGAAAGTTAACATTTTAAACTGGTATTAGAAACATTCAATAGAATTTCAAGTGCAGGATATTTTATACTATTTTATTTATTTATCAATTCTCTACCATGTTTTTTAACTTATCGGCAGGATTTCTAAAGAACACATTCTATTTGGGGTGCATGCCATCTCTTTTATTTCCAATTTTTATGATTTATTCTTTGGTCACAATTTCAAATTCTTTGAGGCATTTATATTCGGGACTGTTTCTATAGTACGTGTTCTTATAGATTTGAAGAGAAGTAACAAATAATGGCATATGATGAGAATTCATCAGGTATTTACAGAATAAGTGAATGAATGAACACAGAAAATTATTTTCCCTAAGTAAAATTTATCTTTGAAATAATGTTATTAATTGAAACCCTTGTATTTAGTATTGGGGCAATTCTGGATTGTAATTCATGCATACTATCACGTGATCGTATTGGTAAATCTTTACTGCTAAAATCCATGCAGAATGAATGTTCTATGTGGGTTTAATCCCACTTCCTTAGCCCCATTTTCAGCTTTCTTCTAGTGAATTGTAAATGAAGAACTAAGAAAGAAATACTGTATAAGACCACCAAGGCGTGCAGGGAGAAAAGTATACTGTTCTGAATTATTAGGGAAAGTTTAATTGAATTCTATGTCACTTGGAATAACATCCACATTATTTTTGATTAGGTCTAACCCTGGGGAAATGTGAAATAAGAGAAGTTTGTTTTCAGGTCCTACCCTCCATCTTTCCATTTTATATTCCAGAATTACTTTCTCTCTTCCGTTGCCTGCTCACACCTGCCCTGATCCAGGCCCTTTGAGGTATCCACAGCTGCCTCCTAAAGGCAGCTGGACCCACCCTAACTCTCCATCTGTGTCTACTGTGCTCATAACTTTCAGATTCTCTGCTATCTTCCCATCCTTACCAAAACTTTCTTGACCTCAGTTTATCCCATCGAGTCTCTACTATCTGCTTTTCAAGGAGATTGTTAACTAATCTGATAAATGCAACCTCACTGCTGTGATATTTAGATTAATGTATTATAGCACAGGTCTTCCTTCATCTCTTTTTGAAAAATATGAAATAACGCAAATTCAGAGAAAGTACACTAGTCATAAGGGTGCAACTCAATGAAGGCGAACACACCCATGTAATGAGTACCTAGGTCAAGAAATAGAACATCACCAACAGCCCCAAACCGTTTTATGAAGCACTATAACCCCTCATCTGCTCTATTCCACTTCCAATAAATATTACCATCAATATTGTGCATTTTGTATTCTACTTGAATCGAATCATACTGTATGTACTCTTTTGTGTCTGGCTTCTTTCCCTCAACATTATGCCTGTGAACTTCCTGTGTACTGTTGCCTGTGTTTGTGAATCATTTTCATTGTATATATAATCCTATTGTGTGAAGGCACCACAATTTATTCATTCTACTGTTGATGGTTGATGGCATTTGGGGTAGTGTCCAGTTTGGAGATCATGAATAGTGCTATGAATATTCCTCACATATTTATTTATTTATTTGGTGGATATAACTTTGTGTTTCTGGTGGATATCTACTAGGGGTGGAATTGCTGGGTTACATAGAGTACACATATGTTGAGCTTTAGTAGAGACTCCTAAAAAGGTCATCCAAATGGTTAACCAAGATAATACTCTCTGTAGCAGAGTGTGTCTGTTTTTTCCCCAAATCTTCCCCAACCCTTGTTATTCTTTGCTTTTTCCTTTTCATTATTCTTCTGTGCCTATATGATAAGGTCTCACCATGATTTTAATTTGCATTATGTTCGTGATAATTACATTGAGCATCTTCTCAGGTATTTATTGGTTTTTCTCTATACCATCTTCTGTGAAGGATATGAAGAACTTCGGTCTGGTTTTCAAGGATTGTCTTTTTCTTATTGATTTATAGAAAAAAATTGCATTTGATAAAGGAGTTCTAATCATTGGAGCATGGATGTAAGGGAAGTGTAGAAAGCATGGGCAAGATGCTTATACACTGCATTGTTTCTATTTGTCTCAGTGCTTGAGTATAACTTTCTAGGTAACACAGAAATATAGCTCTTGTCTTTAGCCACATAAACATGTGAAACAACAACCTACCTTAGAAAATGGATGACATTTACCATTCAAGTTACAATTTATGTTATTTTTCATCTTAAATTGGGGCTGAGAAAAACCCAGTTTGAAGTCAATATTCTGCTGAGTTGACACCAGATATCAAAACCCCAATGGGGAAAATTGCAGAGAATGAGAACTAGCAAGGGTGGGATGGAATGAACATCTTAGCCTTAGCTGTGTATCTCTCGGCCACGGATGCCACTGCGGTAGAGACTGCGGTAGTGTTATCCCACACATGTGGTCACAGTAACCCAAAGGACAGCATCACGGAAAGACACCCAGAATTAACTAGCCCACAGTATTTGAACCAGCCTGGAGAATTTTCCCGTCAGCGCTCCTCCTAAGAGAACACAAGCTGCAATGCAGAGAATAACAATAATGCTGAATTACTGATACCGTCAGCTGTATTTTCCAATTTCTCTGAAATTTCTGACTTAGTCACAGGTCTATGACAAGTTCCCAGGTTTGGCAATGTTGGTTTAATTTAATTTGTATAACGTTTAGCCCATCAGTCTGCTTGAAAAGTTACACACAAATGCCGGTTACTGACAATTGCAGTTCAGCAATTTTAAAATTTTTTTTAAAAATTGTTTATTTATATTTTTAGAATATATTACTATGATTCCACAAATGTCACAGTGGGTAACTATCTTCTGTTCTCGTTTTGGTCTCTTTGTTTTCTTTTCACCAATGTTATATGCCAACCAACACCCTTCGACTACAGTGAGCTATCTGCCAGAGTTGTTTAAACCTTCATTTCCATAGCCTCATTAATCTGGTTTTGAGTCAACGCTATGCTCCTTGTTTAGCAGAGCGAGTTGACTAAGTGACTTGACCTCTCTAACCCTTCATTTTCTCATCTGTAGAATGGGCTAAAAATAGTAGCTACATTTTAGAGTTGTCAGGATTAAGGGAGATTATCCACATAAAACATCTTGTAAGCGCAAAATAAAGTCGGTTAATGTTACTGCCTACTTCACAACATAAAGATTACTACGTAAGTCTTTATTACTGTATATTTCTCCGTAGTAGTTCTAACCTTGTTGGTATTTTGGTAGTGATTCTTTTTTCCCTACCTGTCCTTTAGCCATCGAGCTTTGTAGAATCAGAGGTTAGGAAAAGTGACTTTTTATCCCTACATTAGATTTGGAGAAATCAATCAATTTACCTGTGGCTATTCTATTTTATAAGTGCACAGAATTAACAAGAAAACTTGACCTCACAGAAATTCCACAATCGTATATGTGTAAAGATAATGTTTTTAGTGCTAAGAATAAGAAACATCATATTTATCAAAAATAACCAAGAGGTAAACATAAACCAGCAATAGACTTAAAATAGAGCAAGAAGTTGACTAAGCGTATCTTTTGTTATTCTCCTGTTTCTCCTTTTGTTGGCTTTCTTCCCTTGGGGTCTGAGGTTCCCCTCTTGACCCATTCTGGTTCCAATTTATCTCTACTGTGACATTTTGCGCAGACCTCTACTTCTCCAGCCATTCAAGCACTGTATCTCCCTAGCCCATATCAAAACATTTTTACTGCGTGACACAATTAAAGTATGACCCACTTTGCTATCACAGTCAAGACTATGTAATGACTATATAGCCCTGTGGGCAACCCTAATTCTAATTAAACACATCCACTTATGTGTATATATATATATGGATGGGTTTAATTGAATTTTCCCAGTACTTTCTTTCACTATGTGTAATTATGTCTACTAACATGACTCACTTCTTCCCCTCCTCCCATCACTTGAAAGTTGTTACAGGACACCATCTGAATAACAGCCATATTCACACACCCATGATAAGCTGGACCTGGAAAGTAATTATCCTGGATTAACACAGGTCCTCTGATGCTAAATTAGCAGCCAGACCCATGTACGCAGTTGCTCCCTGACCCTCAGTTACTCTTAACAGAAAATCTGCAGAAATATGAGTAGAGCAGTCCTTATGCTATTGGTTTAATTTACTTACCATTTATAGACCTGGCCTCAGTTGGGAAACAGATTTATTTAGTCACTAAGAAATTCATCCAACCTACGTACATATTAGGCAACAATTAAATGCTTATTCATTGGCTGGCGAACAAGGCAGGAGGAGCAGCAGAATGAATGCTCCAGATGAAGAAGCTTTCAGGGATAACCATTGAGCTGGATCCTTTTTTTCTGCAGATTAGGAAACTGAACAGAGAGGTTAAATGGTCAACAAACAGAGGCAGACATGCCCCCGGTACCCAGGACTCTGGATTCCTGTGCAGTTTTTCTTCTGCTATGATTTCTGGTCTATGCATCCAAAGGAAAAGCTCAGGCATAAAACACAGCATGGTGCAGAAAGCTATAAAGTCTGACCACCCATTGTTCGGAAGAGCATATCCCATTTGTTAATAGACACCTTAAAATACATTTCATTCTCTGACTCTGTGACTGTGTTTATGATAGCTTCCATTCTTACAGAGTTCTCAGAGATGCATTTAATCATATCTCTAGTTCTAGAAAGAAGCACAAATTCATTTGTTTGCTGCTGGCTCAACAACTGGGCAAAGGGATGAACCTAAATGTCCTGTGATGGCAGAGAGTCCCATAAAAGGGTCATGACATACAGTCACTCTGATTGCTATGTGTGCCAGTGACACTACAATACAAGAAGTGTCCAGAACCAATTTTTCCAGCAATTCAAGCAAAGAATTGAAGCCACTGTCTAATAATATTCTGGGAGATGCCAAGAATGAGAAAATTGAGGGAATAAAGCATGAAGTGATTGGTCTGGTCTTGATATAAGTTTATTTGCACTGAAATAAGAGTTAAAAGCTGGCAAACTGGAGAGCACAGTGGAAAGAACTTTGGATAAATTATTGAAGTCCACCAATGTATATGGTACATATAATTTTTTTAAAAAAACTTTTCTCTATTCTGCTTTTTTGTAAAGTAAGGATTCATTGGCTAACACCAGTACACAACAGGTAGTATGGCCCGTATTGACTCCTACCCGCTCCCTGTTTTGCAATCCATGGACTCTAATATTAAATTGTTTTTCATTTTGACTTCAAGGGCATGAAGATTCTTCCATAAATCACAATTGAATAAATCAATTGAAAACTGATTTATCAATCATAAATCAATTGAAAACTGATTTATGGGGGCGCCTGGGTGGCTCAGTGGGTTAAAGCCTCTGCCTTCGGCTCAGGTCATGATCCCAGAGTCCTGGGATCGAGCCCCACGTCAGGCTCTCTGCTCAGCAGGGAGCCTGCTTCCTCCTCTATCTCTGCCTGCCTCTCTGCCTACTTGTGATCTCTGTCTGTCAAATAAATAAATAAAATCTTAAAAAAAAAAAAAAGAAAACTGATTTATGGAAATTTTCTAGTAGGAAACAGAATTGAAACATTCTGATCATTGAGGGAAAATACCCTTGTTCTCTAGCACCT
The DNA here is from genome assembly GCF_020171115.1 of Neogale vison. Taxonomy (NCBI): domain Eukaryota; kingdom Metazoa; phylum Chordata; class Mammalia; order Carnivora; family Mustelidae; genus Neogale; species Neogale vison. The sequence continues at coordinate 68,019,809 of NC_058091.1, read as the reverse complement.
GTTGGAGAGTAAATGAGTCACTCCTAACTTCTCTCTGGATAAAAAAAGACAACTCTGAGGACCAGGAGGTGTTGGTATTGCATCATCTAGGGAGGCTTAATAAAAACACGAGGGATTGATCACAGCCAGGCACAGATGGAATTCCCAAAGTGCTCCCTACTGTGCCTAACCATTACACGACTTGCTCTGGTCCTGTGTGTGCTACCATTTCTATGACTTTTAAAAAATGACCATGTCAAAATGGAAGATCCTTAGGAGTGAAATGAAAGAGTTAAAATGGGCTACATCCAAATGAGAACAACCCAAAGCATGGAAATTATGGGTTTGGGAAAATGTTTTCTTGGTTTATTTGATTAACACTTTGCCACTGAGAAGAATTTTCCTTTGAGGTTTCTTATTCTGGATAGTTTTTAATGTAATTGGTTTAAGTGATACTTTACTTAAATATATCTTAAAAAGAAATCTGCCACTAACTATAAAATTTTCATGTTCAGTCCAATTGACTTCAGAGTAATCCAAAATGCTAATTCCCAAGTGACACCTATCAGTCTCCAGCTGTGTTCCTGATGGAGACTGACATCTGAAACCAACAATTAGAGTTACCTAATGCCAGGACTCTTTAAAGACTAAAGGGCTTTACAGTACCCTATCAAAGCAGCTCATAACCAACTCATACTATTATTGTTTCTGTAAGTGTGGTGGGAGGATTAATTTCTTGACACTCATTTAACATTACAAGAAAAATGATCTTCCGAGCCAAAGGTCATTCTTTGCCAAATCAACACATTCAAAATAGTATGTTTGAATGAAAAACTGGAAGTATGATTAAGGCTTTGACTATTTTTTATGTCTTCCACAATCATCCTGGTCCTTGCTTTCTCATTATCTGTGTGAGATCAATTAAGGAATATTACTTAAATTTAAAACTTGCTTTAAAGTAACAGAAGAGCTAGAGAGAGAGAGACAGATATTAAGAGAGAGAAAGAGAGAACAAGATACATTGCCATTCAGATTGAAATATAACAAAACAATGTTCTTGTCCTGTGATGTAGAATTCTCAAAACTCTCACAGCCATGACTGCCCAAAATCTCAGGAAAGGTAGTTTTAGAGAAACATCTATAAGGTATACACACACACACACACATTATCTATATATATATTATATTTATTATATATTTAATTTATTTATAATTTATATATCATATATTATATTTAATTTATAATTTATATATATTACATAATATTTATTTTATATATTATATATCTATACCTTATTTATATATATAATATGTGTGTGTATATATATAATTTGTATATATAATATATATGTCTATATATAATATATACAATACACACACATATATGTGTATATATATATATATATATATAAGTGTGTGTGTGTGTATATGTATATATATATCTCATTAGTATTAAGCTCTAAATTCAAGATTGGATTAATTTACTTATTCAACAAACATTTATAGGTACCTACTATTTGCCAGGTCCTAAAATGATGCCATGAGACTATGCGTTATGGATGATGTCAAAGGAATTCTTGCTGCGAGTGGGAAGCAGACACCTTAATTGTGACAGCAACTCGAATCAATACATAACTCCTTTATCTAACCTTACCTCCTTCCCCTCTACTTCCTGCTAGTTAGGCAACCTCTTGTCTAACTCATTCTTCCCTTGATGTTCAACCTTTAGAATAAGTTATCAGGACCATATCAAACTGATTAGAGAGATTTAAAGGAACTTAATAATGAAATTGTATAATTTGTCAGGCACAATACATGATCTATCAGAACAAAGAGTTAAGGCACTGGATATCCAGATTTCCAACAGGATTCCCAAATTTTCAAGTTTCCAGAAGGGCACTCTAATCTGAAGTAGACTGATGAATCTAATTTCTTATTACACAAGCAAAAATGGCATAAATAACATATAAAATTATTTTTATTTTTATTAATATATTATATCATATTTTTATTATATTATTTTATTATATTATAATAATATTATATTTTATTTTTATTATTTTTATTTATTTTTAATTTAATTTAAATTAAAATTTTTTATTTATTGGTTGGATTATACATGTTGAAATATGAGTTATTTTGGAAAAATACCCTTTTTACTACTGTTTTTGTGTTTTATTTATTTTAGGAACTAAATTGTTTCTATGTCAAAGGTTTCATTACAAATAATATGTTTTATTTTGACATAGTGAAAAACTGACTTTCAGCTAGAAAACTGAATAAGATAAATGGCCTTTTGAGGTTTAGTATCAAACAGGGTACTAAATAGAGAAGAGACATATAATATTTTTGAAGATGATCTAGAGGGAGAAATTTTCAGTTAAATATCTCATCTTTTAGATGATACTAAGCCATTCCTGTTTGTAAAATGTCAAGTAAACATTCAGATGGATGTTTTAAGGCTGTGTGCCTGAAGAGTTTATGGAGGTGAATTTCAGGATGTCAGTTGCAAGGCAATTGTCTTAGAAGGAAGTACCACTACCAATACTTTGAGATGATGACTTCTAGATTGTAGTTTACAGACCCAGAGGGATAACTATTATAATCAGATTATTTTTTAAGAAATGGGCCCAAATCCTGGTGGAATTATCACAAAGTATTTTGTTATATTCTTGATATTGTTTAGAAATATATTAGAAATGCAAGAGAAATGGTTGTTTTACCTTTGCCCAAAATTATGGTTCATCTGCATTGGCGGGAATGGGATTGCAGTTTTGGTGGCTATACTCCATGATAAATCTGATGGGATTTGGGAAGTCTATAGAAAAGGCGATCTATACCAACTCTGGTTGAGTTCTGTGTTCTTTTCTTCATTTTATAAAATGACTGGGCTCCTCAGTTTCTTCACAAGAAGATTCTAGAGGCCTCTTAATAGAACTTCATCAAGTCATGAAGTTATGAAAAAGCATTTAAGAATATTTTTAAAAAGGGAACAGTCTTTGCAAGAAAGGTTTTTTTAAATTAAAGTGTAGACTAACTCATATATAATAATGAGTTATTAATACCTGGATTTTTGGGGTCATGTTAATAGGTAAAAATGACTTTTTTTGGTAAGCTATCTCAAATCTTAGGTTATTACATAAATTTTAAAAACAAGAAAAGACAGATGCCTGGGTGGCTCAGTCAGTTAAGCGGCTGCCTTCGGCTCAGGTCATGATCTCAGGGTCTTGGGGTGGAGTCCTACATTAGGCTCCTTGTTCAGCAGGGAGCCTGCCTCTTCCTCTGCCTGCCACTCTGCCTGCCTTTGCTCTCTCCCTGACAAATAAATAAATAAAATCTTAAAAAAAAAAAAAAACAAGGAAAGAGCCACAGACATTCATTTTTAAACTGGTATACTATTTTAGAAAGTATAATTCCATAGCTACTGAGTTGAGTAATCCTTTATGAGTTTTAATATGAAAAATTATTCATCACCACTACTTTAACAGAAATGCTAATGACATTAAAATAACAGATATGCTGTTTAATGATTTGAGGGATCTAAATGAAATACAGATTGCAAAATTGAAGAAACAAAACATATTCTTTTATGTTTGATCAAGAATGGCACCAAGGTACAGTTCGTAGACTCCCTAACAAGCGGTAAAACTAAGCTAGGAGTTAATCTAGCTAGTTACCACATACAGACCGCTGATGGCCATGAGAAGCTATTTCACATAAGCATACACTTCAAAGCTACAATGACATGAAAAAGGAACTAAAGCCAGTTTTTACTTGTTTTGAAATACAACCCTCAATGAGGCATTGTTTGCACATTGAACTAAATGCATAAACAATGCGTGGTGGGTTTAATTTGTGAAATGAGTTTAAGTCTTGATGAGCTGTGATGTTTGCTCTTTGGAAATGGAAAACTAGTTTTTAATTTTACATATTCATCTGAGGATTGATACAAACATAAAATATGGAGGCTTCTCAAATTAGCTTGAAGTTTGATATTTTTCTCAGGGAGAACTTAAATGATAGCACAAAGAGTGATTAAAGATTATTTGTTGTAAGTTATGAAGTTTTATGAAAAAACACCTATTAAAAATATTTTTAAATACTCTGATGTCAAAAGTACAAATTAAATATTTTCAGCTGTTGCCAGTGGGTTGCTAAAGCCATGAACAGTTGTGTCCTCAATTTACATTACCTGTCCTGTGTGTTGTACATGTATCATGCTTTATTTTCAGTTTGGTAGTTTTTTAAGTTGAGATGTGTTCCAAATGTATTAGCATTGTTTTGTGATTTAATATATATAGATAAGTAATAGTATTAAATCATAAAATATAATTAAGTTATAAACTATAGTTCAGTAACATATTAAATAAATTTAATATACATAGAAATAACGTAAATATTGTTAACATTTATATAAGATTGATAAAGGAGTCACATTATCAAACATAAACATCTTTGAGTTATGTTTTGATACTAAAAATGAAACTGCAAATTCAAGTCAAGCTTGATCTCAAAAATAATATAAATTTTAAATTAAAAAACAATGTTATATACACACATAACAGTTCTGGTTTGTTCTTATTTGCCTGTTGCAACTTGCTGCTGAATTAATATCCAACCTCTACAGGTAACATTATTAGTAAAAATGGTAAGTGACTCTCTTGATTCCTGAAATTTGATAACAATGGTAAATGGATCTAATCATTCCACCTTTGTAGTAATATTTTGAATTATATACTCTACGAAACCTATACCAAAAATCGTTTTATGAGTTTTCAATTTTATCTGGAAAAATATAGGGTGCAGCAAAGAATTGATCTGAAAAAAGAGTTGGAAAGAAAGTGGGGGTGGGGGAGCCATAAAGAAAGTGAGACTTGTCAGTTATGTTACTTCTCCATTAGTTGTATATTTTATAAAACTAATATATTTAGCATTCCTGTTAAAAATGTGTTGTCCGCGGGCGCCTGGGTGGCTCAGTGGGTTAAGCCGCTGCCTTCGGCTCAGGTCATGATCTCAGAGTCCTGGGATCGAGTCCCGCATCGGGCTCTCTGGGATCGAGTCCCGCATCGGGCTCTCTGCTCAGCAGGGAGCCTGCTTCCTCCTCTCTCTCTCTGCCTGCCTCTCTGCCTACTTGTAATCTCTCTCTGTCAAATAAATAAATAAAATTTTTTAAAAAAATGTGTTGTCCGCAGGCACAATAATGCACAGATGTTATGCTCAGTGAATCCGTGTGGGAAGACTTGAGAGACCTCTATTCTACTTCCATTTCCCCACATTTAATGAGCAAACAAATCACTTAACCCTCTAGAGCTAGAGCTTAACCTAGAGCTTCATAGCTAGAGTATGAGAAGATTGGGCCACATTATTGTTATTTTTTTAAGGTTTTGTGTATTTATTTGAGATTGAGAAACAGTGAGAGAGAGAGAAAGAGTGCACAAGCAGGGGGAGCAGCAGGCAGAGGGAGAGGCAGGCTCTGCACTGAGCAGGGAGCCCAAAGTGGGGCTCGATCCCAGGACTCCAGGATCGAGCCCCACATTGACCTGAGCCAAAGGCAGTCACTTAACTTACTGAACCACTCAGGCGCCCTTATTGGACCACATTATGACCAAACTTATTTATAGGTTTATAAAAGCAGTTATTCTATGATGGGTATTATTGTACTGTTACCAAAAAAAGAAAAGAAATCTACTACCTGGAACGTTTTGGTTGGGTTGCTGATAAGGGTGGGATAAGCAAGTTAAAGAAACAGTAGAAGGAATTCGTAAAAATGAATGACGTATTTTTTAAAATGCGAGATCCTTAAATTCTGGCTCTGAAAGTACTTTTGTCCCATTTCTTGATACATGATCATTCAAAATAGTATGAACACTTTCAATAACTATTTAAATGTGGGAGGCTTATATGGATAAAACACAATTAAAAACAAATTAAAATCAGGAAAGAAAGAGGGAAGATAAGATGGGGCCTTAAACTGTATAGGGGACAAGACTAATACAAAAAGACATACCATGGCAACCCGTACCCTTGCTGGGGTGGGGAGGGGGGAAGAACAAAGGGGCTTTAAGCTTTCTAGAAGGAAATCAAAAAGAGAAACTTATTAGTTACACAATTCTCAGTGCCTTCTAGATATAAATAGCCTATAATTCTAACGAAACTAAGACTTTGTCTACACACACACACACACACACAAAACCAGCATATGATGCCATGAATTACTTTTCTACAACAGTCTATGAAGTAGATGGACTAACTCCTTCCACAGACCTATTATCACTTTTAGGATTTCTTTTCTCTCTCTCTCTCTCTTTCTTTTTTTAAAAAATTATACCTATGCCAATTAACACAAAGGTATATTTCACTGGGACCCAGACAGTACATGGAGGCTCAGACAGTATGTATACTCAGTATGTTTATTAAATAATTATCATTGATTTATTCAGCCCATTTTTCTGTCGTGCCTACCAAGTATAAAATTCTACATTAAGCACTCCAGAGGATACAAAGGTAATAAAATGTCATAAGTAACCATCATCCTAGGTAGACAATTATCTACACCTAACAGCCAACTGTGGAGAAGCTCACAGAAGAGCCAAGATTGTCTGTGGTGGGGTGGCAGAGGGACCGAGAGCCAAGCAAATCTGTGTTGGAAAGACGGGATGGGACAAGAGTGAGAGCTCTGGAATGTGAGCTTAAAGGCTGATTTCCCTCTCCCCCAAATAAAGTAGTGGCATGAACAGAACTGTGTTGTAAAATGAGTAATCTGATAGAAGTGGGGAAAGGCATTAGAAATGGGAAAACCAATTGTATGGCTATTTAAATACTCTATGTGAAAGCTACTGAAGCAGAGATTAAGTTAGCATTAAAAAACACAGAGGAAGGGATAAAGCAAAGCTTATCACAGAAGTGAGACCTCTAGGATTCAGCAACTGATTGGATGACGGGGGCTAAGGAATGAAAGGACTCATTTGTACCTCTGGGTGGCTGCGAGGTTATTGGTGCCATTAATAGGTAAGGGAACACGGGGAGAAGAGTATCTTGTTCTGGAGGAGGCTGGAATGGAGGGACAATGGCTTCTGTTTTTCTTATTTGGAATTACACATATTCCTAGGCATAACACTCTTCATGATCTAAACGCCAGATCCAAATGCCACCTCCTTTCTTCCCTCAGGTGGAAGCAAACTCTCACTGTTCTGAACTAAAGCAGTATGCTTGTCAATATTTCTCTAAAGCTGAACACTTTCTCTCTCATGTAGTAACTGTGTTGAAATGCCTTATTTTCTGCCCTAGACTGAAGTTTTCTGGAGGACGGTGGCAGGTCTGGCTCATCTCTGTCCTCCTTACATTGACTAAGCATACTTGAATGCTAAGAGCAGGTGTTAAGGGACATCCACATTTAAATGGCCAGAATGGATTCAAGACAAAGGTAAAGGAGAGGCCAGAGGGCTGGAGGTGACCAAGGCTGGAGCTGAACCACAGAAGCCAAGGAAAAGAAAGTTCCCATGGGGAGCTTGTCAGTGGGGCGCTACTCACCAAAGAGCAGCTCTGGGAATCAGAGGACTGGGGAAAGGATCTGACAGTGAAAGAAGAGGGACTTAAGAATTTGATATCCTAAAACCCAGGGTGAAAAGCAGGCCATGACACTAGGCTCTTGGGTTCCTCAGGACTGATGTCTTAGGTGGTTTCAGTCCTGGCTATTAGGAATAATTTTTTGGCAATGAGCCAATTTGGGAGAGGAATTGTAAATGTTTATAGGTTTCTTTCCTTTAAAATAGCTTCATTGATTCAATGGTGGGGAGGGGCTGGGAGATCCATTGTTATTATTTAGATTGCCTCTTTTCTAAAGGTTAAAGAGAAAAAGGCTACAGCATTTTAAACACTCAACTGTTCCAAAGAGGCAGAGACAAGGGGCAACAGCATGAATGCCTCCCAAGGCTTTGTCTTGAAACAAAGGAGCGTGGGCTCATCCTTTTCTTGCAGATAGGAAACTATGGTGCACTTTTAGTTAATATCAAGTTAGCAGGGAGTCTGAAACCAAGTAAGTTCTTTTATTTTTAATTTTTTAAGAACTTCATTTATCTATGGGGGGCATGAACAAGGGGAAGGGGCAGTGGGAGAGGGAGAAGCAGATTCCCCGCTGAGCAGGGAGGCCCATGCAGAGCTCTATCCCAGGACCCCGAGATCACGACCCAAGCCTAAGGCAGATGCTTAACCAACTGAGCCACCCAGACACCCCAAGGAAGTTCTTTTAATGAGTACAATCATAATGAGTCCATCTTAGGTGCCCAGCACTACATGAGGTCTACTAAAAGAAGGAAAAAAGTTCAGTTATCCTGAGTCCCTCTCTTCTTGCTTTTTCTGCCCCAGCCCTCCTCTCCTGTCCTCAAATTCCCCTCCTGAACCATGTATCCCAGTCTCTGTTTTCTTGAGTTCATAGACTACTTTGGAAATTAGGTCATGAAGCTGGGATGATTCATCACAGATCCTGGATTGTAGGACACATACAGAACACATACAGATCTCTGCTAATGGGAAACAGTAAAAAGTGGAATACAAAAGAGGGAAGTTGTTTGGGGCATGAAGGGTATCAAATTGTGCAAAGGGGATACTCCATGAATTGGTATTACCTACAAACGAATTAAACACAAAGGAGGATTCCCATCATACTGATTATTGTCTGCTCTATTGCGAGCAGCTTATCACCTGAAGTGTTTGGTCAGCCTTCATTTAAGTACCTCATTTCAACTGATTAACTTATGTAAGTAAATATCGATCCCCTGCTAGCTACAAGGGACTGTGCATAAGAGGGTAAGGAAGATGGAAGGTTCTGGTTTGCCACGTCTGCTCTGGGCATTTCACTGCTGGATTAGATGTTTGCACTTTATTAAATTGACATTTGAGACCTACGGTGTATTTTCACTGAGACAAGAACTGAACTTTAGAGAAAGACAAACTTATCTCTGTGTCATATGTTAGCTGAAGAGAGCCTAGAGGAGGAGGACGGCAGTTCTGCAAATCTGGCCTGGGGAAACAACAGTGAGAAAGAAATGCAAGGACAGATAAGGAGACACTGCCAGTGCAAACTAAGCTTGTCCTGTTGACTTCTTGTTTAGGAAAGGTCAGAAAGAGTGAGGACAAATTCTAAGGGTTGGGCCTCTGTGAAAGTGGTACCATAGGAACTAGAGAAGTACAATCAGGGGATAAACACAGAATCATGGAAATTGAAAAAGGAGAAGTCTGCTGGAAGTTAGCAGAAGGCTGTTGAAAATACCAAATGCTTCCCGGAAGTCAAGGGTGATGAAGAAATGACCATCAGAATGAGCACTGATGATTTTATTTTATTTTAAAGATTTTATTTATTTATTTGACCGAGACAGACACAGTGAGAGAGGGAACACAAGCAGGGGCAGTGGGAAAGGGAGAAGCAGGCTTCCTGCTGATCAGGAAGCAGGATGTGGAGCTTGATCCCAGGACCCTGGGATCATGACCCGAGCTGAAGGCAGACGCTTAACTGGCACCACCCAGGTGCCCCACCACTGATGATTTTAAAGAGAGCAGTCTCTGTAAAGAAAAGAGAATGAAGTCAGGTTTCTAGGATTTAACAGGGTGGAGAAGTAGCCTCAGAGAGGACTGACAACTTATTCTGAGATGGTTGGTGTCCAAATAAAAGAATTAGGTGAACAGGAAAGTCATTTTAATGTGTGTTGGGGTGGGGGTGAGAATATACAGCGAAAATATAAAAAATGTATAAAGACGTGGTTTCTAAACGTCTGTGCTCTAAGACATAGTGAAAAGAATGGACATTAGAACGTTTCCTTTAAATTTTCAGTTATAGTAAAACATTTTTGTTAAAAAATATTCAGTCTAAATGGATAGCTGCAATACAGCAGTCTTCCTAACTTTGAGCTTTTATAGTGTAAATAGGTAATGGAGTTAACGAAGCCAAATGCATTATCTTAAAATTGTCAAATCGATTTATTTGCCCTTCATAATTTGGACACTTGGGAATTACCATTGGTGGATTTTGACATTGTAATCAGTGGATATCTTTTATAAGTAAATGGACATCATAAAGATATATAATTAAGAGTTGTATTAAAAAAGAGGTTAGTTAGCTCTTTCCTTATTTGAAACATTTGTTCATATATTGACTCTTATGATCACTTAGAACTATGCATGTAAAGTACTTGCGAAATCCAGATTGTTTCAGTATGCTAGAAGAAACTGTTGAAGAGAAAATAGAGAAAAAACTTATATATAAGTTTGTGAGAATATGTAAAGTAGCAGGAGTTGGTGGGAGTTTGTAATGAAGCCAAAACATAAGGCCACAGAAGAAAAAGAAAAAAAAAGGGAAACTCCTTCTAGTATGCTAATGAGACCACACCTGGAACAATGCATTCAATGTGGGATCCGTCTAACAAAAAATGAACATCTAGGAACCTGGAAATAGTTCAGAGACAAGCAATAAGAATGATTAAGGGCTTGGAGAGACTGAGCTGAAACAAGATTAAAAGGCCTAACATTTGTATAACGTGGCTCACAGATGACTAAAAGTGGGCATGATATCTGTTTATAAACATCTGAAGGTTGGGTGTAAACATGAAAGATAGAGTAGAATTGCATAATATGGTACTAAAAGGATTTAACTGGAGAAAAAATTTCAAGAGAGAATTTAAAAGTAAATATAATGAAGCTGTCTCCCAGAGAGTATGCATTTATTTCCTTTTCTTTAGAGACTCTGCCAAGAATGAGGAAGTTTAGCAGAGAGCCCAGCAGAAGAGAATGACCCAACAGGTCCCTTGCAGATCCGATTTCTTCACTTTCATAAACCAGTAGAAACCTTTTTAAGTTTGATCTGTTTGCGCAAAATTACTCAGAATGTGTGTTTATTCACAGATTTTCGTAATTCAGCAGCATAGCACTTTAGATTCCTGGGCAATTGTGTCTTATCTTCATTTGTTCCCATAATCTGTCATGGGTAGAGTAGCTGAGTAAAACAGTGTTAAACCTACATTGTATGGATGCTGGCCTCTGAAAGGCCGTTCTCCCAAAGCTCAAAAGGTTTGCTTAGAACTTACTAAGAAACAATTGAATGACTTTCTTTTTCTTTTCTTTTCTTTTCTTTTTTTTTTTTTTTTTAAGAACTGAGTATACTTCCAGCTGGAGTTCAAAGGTCCACCAATGGAGTAACTCAAAAGATCTATTTTGGGATTATTTCTATAAGCATCCCGTCTTCTGCTTTCTTTTGTTGGTAAAGGCAGTGTCTTATTAAAATATTTTAGCCTAAATTTTGTTCTTACTAAATGATAGGATGATCTTCCCTTAAGGTTGCTTTTAAATGAAATTAAAATAAAAATTATGTTTTGGATTCTGAGCTCCTAGAGGGCTTTGTTTGTTTAATTTGTCTTCTATAAAACCCAATGCCAAACAGTACTATGCACACTTGAAAAATAAACAAATAGTAGATGAGAACTGTAGAAGCATCCCGCCCTGGAGCGGTTGGCTAAAGGAATTACTAATAAGGGAATCTTCGGTTTCCCCTGATTTTCACATAAAGTCACATTATTTTTTTGTTCCCAAATACATGTCTTTTCTCAGATTATTAAGACATTTATGGATATTCTGATGACCTGATTCGTGTCATGTAGGGTCTGTTAGTATTTCTGAATCACTTCCAGAATTTTCCAGACGATTTCAGATTTTCCCATCTGTCTTTTCAAGCTCTTTGACCCCCTCTCATTGTCTTTTACTTTTTCCTCTCCCCTGCTTCGCCTTGTAGAACTTTGTTGCAGTACCAGATGAGGCCAATAGATGCCGCCACTTCACGAGGTTAACAGTTGGGAGTTTCTCTGACAGAGGTTAAGGCCTATGATGAAGTTTTGAGAGGTCAGGTGGAAGGGGAGGGTGAGGGGTAACTGGTATAGTCTCTCTAGAGACTAATTTGGTTTTTAATTGTATACTTATGAGTTGTTCGAATTTGACGACAAGTAAGATGCTAAGAAAAACAATAAAAAATAAATTAACTTTAAAAAGACACCTCAACTTCAGAAGTGTATATTTTAGGCAAGGAAATCAATAATTGAATTAAAACAGAGTTTTAAAGGTAACACCTCAAAGCATCTTGGACTCAATGTTTCTCTACAGTAAAGGAAAGGAAAGGCTTGAAAATATGTTTTGGAGAGCCTGAGGGACATGAGGAATGTAATTCTTTAAATCAGTGTTTCTCAAACTTGTGGGTGAAATAATTTTAGGTGGCTTAGAATAAATAATTTTTATTTACATAATACAGTTTCATTTGTAATATTGTTTTCTATTTATGGTAAATAATATTGATTTTTTTCCACTTATGATGATGATAAGAAGTTTCCTTTGTCAGATAAACTTTTAATACAAATAGTTTAAAGAAAAGTAATAAGTTAAATTATTACAGAGGATAGAGCAATAGTTATAACAGTGATACTCAATAGAAATGCTGGAAATAATGCTTATTTAAACAAGCAATACATTTTGCCTATACAACCTCAAAATTCTTTGTTTCCTATGCTCAATTTATTTCAAACTTGGACTGATATATGACATTTTATATCACTCCTCTTAGTGTCCATGTAATATATGTACATTTAAGACTAGATGTACTTGAAGATAGTAATAAGAAGTTGAATACTAGTGCTGTGATATAATTTTAGGTTTTTAAAAATAACTTCTCTAAATACATTTTTATAAAGGTATATAAAAAAATCAGATGGAAACAAAGTAAATTGAAAGCAAGGTCAGTCTTGGTAAAAAATCTGATTTTAGAAGGGAGTAAAAAACCATGCAAAAAATTACATCCATATGAACAATATGCTAGAGTATGAAATTTTACTGTATCCACATTGTGCATCTCCCCAGCTTTATTTAGAAGTAATGTTTCATACCAAAATGAAATTTAAAAATTGTGGCCTTGGGGTGCCTGTGTGGCTCAGTGGGTTAAGGCCTCTGCCTTCGACTCAGGTCATGATCCCAGAGTCTTGGGATCGAGCCCCACGTTGGGCTCTCTGATCGGCAGGGAGCCTGCTTCCTCCTCTCTCTCTGCCTGCCTCTCTGCCTACTTGTGATCTCTATCTGTCAAATGAATAAATAAAATCTTTAAAAAAAAAATAAAAATTGTGGCCTTAAGAGGAGAGAATCAAATTCAGCATTTGCACTTACTTTTTATGTATTTGGTACAGTCACTGAAACATACACAGTGTCCTAAAAATACTTACTATTTTTCTGACTACTCTGTGAATAATAATAGCATCACAGTGGCTGTGTATGGTCTTTGGGGTTGCACAGAGGCTGGTTTGAATTTTAGGTCTGCCATTTATTAGGAAGCTGCTCCAAATTCTGAGCCCTTAATTTTCTCACCTGTAAAATGGGGGAAAATAAGATCTGCAAAGTTAATGAACTCTACCTATTGATACTTTTTAAAAAAAATTTATTTGCCAGAGATCACAAGTAGGCAGAGAGGCAAGGCAGAAAGAGAGGGGGGAAGCAGACTCCTGAGATCATGACCTGAGCCGAAAGCAGAGGTTTAGCTCACTGAGCCACCCAGGCGCCCCCTCATTGATATGTCTGTCTTACGTGTATATTAACCGACATCTTCTTCATGCCACGGCGTGCTGCGGATCATGCTCCAAATGCTTTTTGCACCAAATCCGCCACCAGAACCCTTTCCGCCTTGAGAAGCAGAAAAAGGAGCACGGCTCTTGCAAGTCTAGGCCTTCAAAATAAATCTGCAGGCAAGATGGACACCCACGGAATGGTGAAAGTAGCAGAGAGTGCCTTTATCAGTTTAAATTTACAACCTCACCTTTTCCATTGCTTGTTCATAATTGTGGATAATCCCTCACTAATTAAAAAAATAAGCTGTAAGGGTAACAATTCAATACTGGTTTTTGTTTTAAAGATTTTATTTTTATTTATTTATTTGACAGATCACAAGTAGGCAGAGAGACAGAAAGAGAGGAGGAAGCAGGCTCCCTGCTGAGCAGAGAGCCCAATGCGGGGCTCAATCCCAGGACCCTGGGATCATGACCTGAGCCAAAGGCAGAGGCTTTAACCCACTGAGCCACCCAGGCACCCCCTGGTTTTTGTCTTTAAACCCGAGAGTCCTTGTGGCAGTTGGAAAAGACCAAGCTGAAATAAGGGAGGAAATATTTTTCTGAACTTTTTATGGAAAATAATGTAAATTGACAAAACATTAAAACTATGTTTTCTTTGAATAGGAGTAAATTCTACTAGTTACCTTGTAATCTGTACCGCCACATCTAAGGCCATGTGAGGAGCTGGCTTGTTGAATCATAGGCTTTGGGGTTAGAGACCATTTGGTTGTCTTCGGTGAAGTTACTTAGGTTTCTTTGGGCCTAGTCTCCTTATCTCTTGTAAGGGCTTAAATAACCACTATACAATAACCACCTTAGAGTTGTGAAAATTAAATGAGCATACACCTACCAAAAGGGACCAGTGTAATGACTGACATATATTCTCAATAAATTAACGCACTTTAAATGGATGTGACAATTAAAGAAGAATAGACAATAGGTTTCAGGGAGAGATGATTAAATAGATGCAAACTTTATGTATTTTTTTTTATTGTCTATTTTGCCGTGGCCTCTGGTTGTGGCATACACATATGCTCGTATAGAATACTAAATCTTATGTGGGTGCCTAAAGCAGGCGCATAAGGCTTAGGCTCTGAAATGTCACTTCAGCAATGTGCCTGGGGAAGCTCTGACGCTGCCTGACCTTTGGGCGTCTGGAAGGGATGCCTATACCTGTGCCCAGCGCTGGAAGGGGCCCAGGCCCCTCCCAGCAAGCCTACCCCCAGACTGCTTACTCCATGCTAGCATACATCTTCACGCAAAAGGGTATTTCGTCCCCTCCGACTGGCGAGGGTTGGTTTTTCTTTTACGTCTTTGCAAGCAGGCGAAGTCCCTTCTGTCTTCTCTCCTGGGGTAAGTGGAAAGGAATCCGGCAGGGGGCCCGAAGTGGCCTACACCCGGGGAGACTGGGTAGCGGCGGAGTGGGAGGCAACCCCTAGGCTGTCCCGCAGAAGCAGGTGGGGGCAGACAGCGGTGCCCTCGCCCGGGGAGAGGAGTGCGGTTGCGGGTCCCTCCCCTCAAACGCGGGTGGCAGCAGCCGGCGCCAGGCCCGTGGGGGCGGGGTGGGGGCGGCGCGGAGGACGCGGAGATTACTGCGGTGCCACCGGGGACGCCAAGGGTCCCGAGCAGTCCCCACGCGGGACCTCGAACGATGACAACAGGCAGTCAGCGAGGTCGAATAAAAACGAGCTGGTCCCTGCGCGCCGCCCGCCCCGGGGCCCCCCAGGCGGCCTCCAGTGGCCGCGGGAGACGGCGGTGGCGTCCCCCGCCCCCAATCCCGCGCGCAAGTGCAAGGCTGCCCGCCGCGCGGCGCACGCTCCGCCGCTCCCGGCTTCCGCGCAAAACTTCGAGCCTGTCCACGTGAAGTTGTCGCTCCGGTTCAGAGGGGGAAAGAGCTTAGGGTGAAGCGGGGCAGTGGCGACAGCGGTGGCTGTGCGCGCGCTCTCTTTTTCTTTTCTTCCACTTTTTCCCCACCCCTGTCTTAGTCCAGAGTTTTGGCTCCTCTCCTTTCCTCCTCCCCCTCGGAGCCGGCTTCTCCCCCCGCCCCGTTGCTCCCCCACTAGTGTACGCTATTTGTCTGGGGGTGGCCGAAGGGGATGTCCTGTTTTCACCAGAGGCACAACGCGAAGGGGAAGCTCAGACATTGGAAGGAACGAGAGTAAATACCTAAATACAGACGCACGGGTCCGCGGCTGGGACAGACACTTGAACTTCAGATCCCGAGGCGATCCGGGCTTCGGGAGGTGAGTGTCCCTTCTCCCCGTCCCCTCCCGCGGGGTCCGACTTGCGGGGAGACTGTGAACTCTCTCCGGGGAAGTGCGCGCGGCTCCGCCGGGGACGCGGAGCCCCGGGGACAGGGAATGTGGGGCAGGACGGGGTGTGCACCCCGACTCCCCGCGAGCTCCCAGAGGCGGAGTGCAGCTCGCCCGCCCGAGGCCCAGGCCGCCGGGCTGCAGTGGTGCTTTCTGCCCTGGAGGACGCCCGGCGCCCGTGGGTCTTCTCCAAGCCTGCGGGGCTGCTGCAGGGCGGCGGGACGGCTCCCCACCTGTACTCAGGCTGCCTGGCTCGCGAGGGCGCGCGCCCGAGGTCTCCCCGACCTCCTTCCAGTGCTGTTTATTACTTTGATGACCCCCCAGATAAGCCTGACGCAGAGATGCTGACCGGGTCCCGTGGAGGGCCCAGGCTCCTGGCATTTTCACGATGCTGCATGCGTGTGCACGTACCCTGCATGTGCTCTAATCTCGAGGCACGAACCGGCCTTTTAAACTGCGGCCATCGCACTTTAATAGTTTTCATGCGGCGTGGACCGAATGTTTCCTGCCGCTTGCCAGGGTCCGTGAAATTAGAGGCGGCTTGTCAGAGGAGTCGCGTTCATTGGCTCGGGACGCGGATGCCATGGAGGGATTATAACTTCTCCAAACGGAGGGACCTGGCTGCGGAGAGCAGGTTTTCTCTCCTTTCAAAGTTTGCTAGGTCTGGGGTTGGTGGAGGCACTGGAAACGGCTGTTTTCGCGTGGTTAAGCCGGATTCGGAAGGAGACCGCGTGTGGGCTTGTTTTATTGTGCGCCACACAGCAGCCAGAACTTTCCCTTAGTAACACTTTAAAGAGGTCTCTTTCTTTGTAAGCATTTATCTGAACAGCTTGGAACTGTAAGGAAATTTGCGGACTGAGTCCCCTGGCGGGGCGCTAGCGAAACCAGAGAGCCATCAGTCCCTCGTTGGTATGGCAGGGTCAGCCCCCGCCACCTCTCTCGCTCCTTCCCTTGAAGGCTAGTGAGGTCTGTGCTCTGAGAGAGTGGGTGGGTGGGTGGGTGGGAGGGGAGGGTCTGGAGACAGTCTCCTCTCCCCTCTCTTCCCGCGCGCCTCTCTCCGCAGCACTCCGGAGCGGGCAGTCATTCATGAATCCCAACCTGAGGGCAGTGGAGGAAGGCGCAGGTCCCCGGGCCCTTTCTGCCAAGGTGCAGAATAGCGATGGGGCGTGTGTTTTGGTTTCAGAGCAGTTCCACGTGGAGCATCTCTGTGTGCGTGTGTGTGTTGTGTACCTGATCTGTGAGGAGGTAACAGGAGTCTCGTGTTCAAACCCAGTGGGCCGTTGGCCATTAATTTGCTTTCCTGGCTGTCATTACAGACACTTCCAAAATCTGATACCTAAGAGAACCAACAGGTTAGGTTTCACATTAAGAGCTCATACTTAACAGTTTTCTTTCTCCCTTACCCCTTTTGGCTTGGCACCCTGGGATCAACGTAATTGATGTAGCGAAACATATCTTCTGGAATATGGCATTTTGTTGCCCTTCTCCTCAGCGGCCACGTCTTGCGTTTGTCAGTTTCTGTGCAGGCTCCTTCGGGACGTAGGTGGGAGTCTTAGGAGCCTTTAACAACCTCAGACTCCCCTTTAGCAGCTTCTGAAGTTTCATTTACACATAGGTGACTGGCAGTATTGAAAGTCAATGATGGTTTTTTGTTGGGTAGGTTGTTTTTGTTTTTATTTTTAAAACCCCATCAGGACAAGAAATTGCACTTGGTAATCTTTCCTGGGCAGAACTTGGTTTTAAGTAGAAATGTTTCCTTTTCTTCTTCTTCCTCTTCTTTTGTAACGTTTCTGGCCATCTTGTAGCTGGAGAACCAAAAAATGAGGAAAGGGGGCGGGGAGAGATTCCTAAAACAAAATATTTGATACCTGGTGTGGTGCGTTTTAGGAGACTGCACCCAAAGGCATTTGTGTGTGTATGGAGGCGGGGGGTTAAATAATATTATCCCAAGAAATAAGTAGCAGTAGTAACAAGAGACAGACTGTTTTGTGTGGAGCTAGACTGCCAGAATCTGATTTTTATGGCAACAATACCAAAGGCAGATATAACCGCATCCATTTTTATTGTTATTACAAACCATAAAAATAGTTTGTTCCACCCGATTAAAAGTTGTAAGTCATTCAGAGTTAAACCAATTTTTAGAAATGACTGTACAAGAAAGAAAGTTAAGCCTTTTGACAGTTACAACTTTGAAAGTAACATAATTAGATTATGTGTAAACTGTCCTTTTTTTAATCGTTAGGGACATATCTTGTCTTTCATAACAAGTGAAAGTTTAAAATCAATGTGGCTTTCAAAATCCTGTTTTCCTTTGTCAGTTACCTGACAAGAGTACCCTTCAACATTTTAAGGCCATCACGGTGCTTGTTACACAATTATAACTGAAATAAAAATATTTGTTTTTTTTTTACTAGGAAGTATTTATTTCATTGGATGTTAGAAAGTTAATTTCTCTTATACAAAATGGAAATCTTTATGCATATATTCATAGGTAATATTTAAATCATGTATTCAAATTTAAAATTAAAAAGTAAACCCTAAGATTTGTGTAAAAAGAAATTGGTTCAGGAACAATCATTATTCTTATATTAGGAAATACAGATGCTACATTCTAGAGGATCTGTAGAAGCTAACTGAAAAAAAAAATTTGCCTTTGCATCAAAGTTTCTTTTTTGAAGAGAGACTGGCAGATGAGTAGTTTGTCATTTTGCTGTAATTTATTTTTTTCTTCTAAAAAATCCCTTTGAATTAGAAGAAAAAAGAAAACTCAGTTTTCCATTTCTAAGAGTTTCCTTTTTATTTATGTTGTGATTTGGGGTGTAAATAAATTTTACATACCCACGGGAAATAGAGTGTCCAGTTTCATGTTTTCAATCTCTGTTGCAAGCTCTAAATGACTGATGCCATGTCTAAAAATATATTTATGTGGCTTGGTATTTCATTTAAAAAAATCTATGCACTGAAATTAATTTTTCCAGGAGTTTTAAAAAGCAGAATGGTAGAAAAGCCATAATTATTGTCATGAAGAGTTAGGATGTTGGGAAGTTTTTACACTCTAACTTTCAAATAATAAAATTAACTTATTTTACCAAAGGAAACCTCACATTTTTATAGAGAATTCAAGAAGAGGGGAGATAATCCTTTTAAGACTTACTGAAGTGTTAAGTAATTTAAGAGCACAGGTATTTACTATGTTTTTTCATTATCTTTTTTTTTTTTTTTCCTATTAGGTAAATGCAGGAACACTGAACATTCAGTAAAAACAGGCCCCCTTTATAAGGACTTTATTCACCATAGTTCTGTATTGCAGCTGCTGATCATGTTTCACGGAGCTGTTAAAGCACTTAAAACCTAAAATTAGGTACTGTCTGGTTGTAAATATTTCAGATCACTCATTTAAGAAACAAACAGAAAAGCGTCGTATCAAAAGCAGAAGTTGTTTCGAATCTTTTCATTGAAGTACTGAACAAACATCTATCAAACACCTTGTTTTTTTCAGTGAAAATATAACCACGATAGTTTATTTTTTAAATGAGTATTATTTTTACACATTCTAAGCTCTTATAATGTGTCTTCCTATAGAGTATCTTAAACTGTGTTCAGAAATGTAGTTGGGGGATTTTGTTACAATGGTTACTAGGTGCATGAAATCAACAGGAGAACGCATGGATGACATTGCAATGTACCTGCCTTTCTGGTGAATTTTTCCCAGTGGACTAAGAAATGACATGATCTTTCAGGCATTTGTTGTTGAGATGGGTGAGATGCAGCACTGTATTTAATCGCAGTCTATGTAATACTGTATCCGTTAGATGTGTTTTAACATGGGGGGGGGAAGGACTGAATATTCATTAAATTGTACATAGAGCCAAACCTGGCATCCTTTAGTTTGAACTTTAATGGAAGAAAACAAAAAAGAATCACGTATTCAAGTGCAGTACAAGCAGTTTTGATCATTTTTAAGGGTCTGAAGACTTTGTAAATGTCACTGTCATCTACTCTTGCCCCCAGCACTGCACGTTAGTATATGCCTTGGTGATATGCCATTTTCCTCTTGAACTTTGTCTTTCGTGCATCCAGCTATGTTTCTACTAGTTGAGAGGTACTGAAAATGAATACCACTACCCTTACTGCCCTAACTCCTTTTCTGTCTTTCAGAAAGAGAGATGAAATAGATTAATGTAAAAATAGAAACCATTTTGAGTTATCAATACCACATTTTTATGGTGGTTTAAAATAGTTTCAGAGAGTGCACCTCTGAGTCTCACTGTAACCTTTTCTGTCATTGAAAGGTGCTAATTGATCTTAGGTCACTGACATAATAGTATAGTTTGATATTTGAAACCTTTCAGCATTCGCCTGGCCCTTTTCTCACCCTGAGATTTCAGTCCATGGCTGATGAATAACACCATATTAAAATGTCAGGAATTCCATTTTTTTCCTCCATATGAAACATTTTAATACAACATGCTCATATCTTTAAAACTTTTATTTATATACATTTAAGTACATTTATTTTGGTGTACTTTTAGGCCATGGGATAAAGACCTGTATTACCATGTTAGGATTTTTTCTTAAAAAGATTTTATTTATTTATTTGACAGGGAGAGGGGCAGAGAGCACGAGTGCACAAGTAGGCAGAGCAGAGCAGCAGGCAGAGGGAGAGGGAGAAGCAGGCTCCCAACCGAACAGAGAGCCTGATTCCATTCAGTACTCGATCCCAGGGTCCTGAGATCATGATATGAGCCAAAGGCAGATGTTTAACTGACTGAGTCACTCACGAGCCCCATGGATTTTTTAATATTATTTTTTCACAGGTAGATATTTTTATATTGAAGATACTAGGCCAAGTTTGATGGCTCTGATCACATTGGAATACTTTCAAAGTGAAGTTGCATTAAACCAATATTGAAGGGGCATCTGGGTGGCTCAGTCAGTTAAGCAGCCGTCTTCAGCTCAGACCATGATCCCCCAGGGTCCTCGGATTGAGCCAGACATTGGGATCCCTGCTCAGTGAGGAGCCTGCTTCTCCCTCTCTCTCTCTGGCTGTCACTCCCCCTGCTTGTGCATGCTCTTGGACAAATAAATCTTTAAACCTCCCCACCAAAACCCCAAAGTAACCCCCCAATATTGAATAGCCATCTTGAGACTTGACACCTAAAGCATATTTTCTTAATTATGTTTATATCTCAAAGTATATTTTAGAATAGAAATTGTCAGATTTTTTTTTTTTACAGTCGTAATTTTTATGTCTGTATAAATCATCACCATTGTCGTCATCAATCATTACCATCATCATTACAGCACAGCTGATGCTTCCTGAGGCTTGGCTTTATGCAAAACACGTTAAGGTGTTCATGTGGATTCACTAATTTTATCTTTTCAACTATGCCATAAGTTAGTTACTTTTATCCTTCCCATTTTTCAGGTGAGGAAACTGAATTCCACTTATGCAGTGGAATGGGGACAGGATTCCAACTCTGTGCTCTGACCTCAGACTCCTTATCCTTAAGGGTTGCACTAGGCCCTTACTCCCACCAGCCAGATAGAAGTTCATTGCAGGTGTTCTCTGAACAACATTTTATTTTTATATTATTGGTGATGCATTTATTTCTAAGGATATTAGAAAAATACATAAAATTTCATATTAAACCTACAATTTCACAGATACTATTGTTTACAGGAAGTTCCAAAAAGAAGTACTGAAGTAAAACAAATTGAATTTTAGAAAGCGCCTATTTGAGGAAGCAGATGAAGTAACAGTGAGGAAACGGTTGGCTAAAATAGCTAAAATCGGGAAGGTTGGTGGCAGATGACTGAATTTGGAGAAACTGTTACTCTAGAATGCTTCCCAAATGTCAGGAACTTATGACCGATCTTTTTAGCAGTTAACTTCTATGTAGAATTTTCCTTTGCTTTCCAGGCCTTATCCATCGGTTAGATGCTATTGATTTTATAGCGTTTTGGTTGCTGTTGCTACTGTTGCTGTTGTTTTAAGCCTGAATGCTGGTTATGAATCTCAAATCTATACATTTATGTAGGACCAGCTGATAAGGACTGCATAACGCATTTCTAGAGGCAAGTGTAAATTATAATGGGGTCACCCATGTTTTGGAAGCCCTCTCAGTCTGCATGGATTATCCTATCAGACTTACATTTCTACGGTTTTCTGTAGGTGAACACTTTTGTTTTGCTGCTGATCATCTGTTTTTTAACTTGAGTGCATTTTTTTCGCTTGGACAGTGGTTTTCATCTTTTATTTATGTATTGAGCCACAGACCCCTTTATCCAAGTGAAAACTGACCCTGTGCCCACTGGAGAAATATTCACTGTCCTGCATGAAGCAGAACGTGGGTGGCCCATGAATCACTCACCAGTTCTGCCCTCCGACCATTGCTGGCCCCCAGAGTCTCTGTTAAGGGTCTTCCAGTGTGCAAAAATCAGAGCAAAAGGGTCCTCGGAGAAGGGGGTCCATTCACAGTAACTGCGGTAGTATGTTCGCATGCCTTCCACTAAAAAACAATACAAAAACAACTCTCAAATACCTTGAAATATCTCCATTGTACTATGTGGGCACAAGGTATGTCTGCTTACCCTAGTATTACTTGAGTATTCTTGTTAACCAATCCGCAACTTTATTTCAATTTCGTGCTTAGAAAACAGAAGTAGTCAGTACGTTTCCTGCATAGAGATACAGGTCTGAATGAGACCCACCCCATTTTTACAGGCAAAGGCTTGTTTTATAAGAGTATCTTTTTCTTCTTAAGGACTTTATGAAGAAACATCAGCAATGGCCTAAATGGACATGATCTTAGATTTTCATATAAATTCTTTTTTTCATATAAATTTTCTGTTTCTGTGATTCTTTCCTCTTTTCTTTCTAAAATGAAAGGGACATTTCTAGTGAAGATTACAATGAAATCATAAAAATTTACGTTCTTATGCCATTAAGTTTAATCTACTCACAAAAGCAATAGCATTTGATTTGAAATTCTATACTTAATCAAATAGATGTACCACGTACTGGGAGAGCTTATTCTCCAGAAGGTCATACACACAATTCACAGACCTCTGCATATACCCCGCGGGGTCATCTATTCATTACAGTTCGCCTCTGGCTCTAAACTCCCCAATGTTTAAGGATTTGAAAAGACCTAAAGGTTCTGACTCAGAGATTGAGCATTTCCAACCTAATGTGTCCAGTGTGTTGAAAGTGATGATGACTTGGGGAGTCAACAGGTCTCTGAATTAGCTAATGCTTTTCACTTAGAAGTTTATATTTAAATGCAAATGTATAGTCATGTATGATTATGACTCAGGTAATTCTAGCCAAATTTAATCACAAGTGGGTGAGTCATGTTCAGATTCCCTTTGGCAGGTTTTCTCTAATCTAAAAGTTTGCTTCTAGTAGGTAACTTAAGAAGGCAAACCTCAAAAATTCTGTCAAGAACAGCAGTGCTATTAAATTTTTTACAGAATTTCCAGGTGTTCAAATGAGGCTACTGTTTCTTATTTTTCTTAGTTGACCCAAGAAGAATTTTAATTTAGTTTTGTTTCGTCTCCTTAAACATTGTCTTTGGATTAGATTTTCCAGGTTTCATTCATGAAGAGAACTAGCAAAATTCTGGGTACACAAAACATGCTTTTTAAGTGCTTTTTCATATTCAGTGTTACTAAGGACATGCAAAAGTTAGAGTGACATGAATAGGTTTTCACTTCTCTGTGTTAATTTTGAAGACTTTGGGGCATGTAGTCTCTTACAATAAATTTAACTTTTTCTTAGTATATACCATTCACAAGCAATGGTTTAATAATAAGTGAGTTATCCATGATAACCAAGATCATGGGTTTAATTCTCAGATTATCATATTAGCTTTGGGTGGACATGTGTCTTGTACACAATAGGTCATATGGTCTTTGGTTTAGTCCTGAGGGACCACCCTGGACTATACTGGAACTGTCTCTAAAACTCTTCTCCATCCCAGGAATGTCCAATCACATTTATTCACAATTTTTATCAGTGCCCTCTTTGACTTAAAATTCTTCAAAAAATGTTCTCTGGCCTCTAGGACAATCCCAGGATTTTTAGCAGGACCACAGGGCCTTCCATGCTGAGAACCTCACCAAGGATGCTGTTCTCATCTCTCATACCTGGTCACAAGAATCTCTAGCTGTATGGAGAACTGTGGTTCTCAAACAAATACACCCTCATCGCTTCCACCTCATTTCGTTGTGCACATCTCTTCTGCCCCTGAAACTTTCTTTTTGACTTCTTTTTCAAGATTGCCGACAAAATGTAACCTCTTCTAGTAAGCTCATCTGTCCTCCAGAGGCTGAGTTGGATGTTTCTTTCCTTTTTGCTGCCAAAGCACCCAGTTTCTACCTTCAGCACAGTACTTGCCTCATTGACACATAATAAATTACGTGAATTTAAATCCTGCTCTAGGCTGAGAATTTACTGACATGATTACTGACATTTGTCATCTCCATATCTCCAGTGAGTTGGGGTCAGTAAGTTTCTGTTGAGTAAATGAATAAAGAAAAGGAGGGCAAGGGCAGTGATGATGGCCTTGGATATTCTCTGCCATGAGATTGGGAGCCAAGGGGATAGCCGTGATCGACCGACTGCAGGACATCCTTGAGAAAACCTCGAGGATTTTTTGTATTAATCGTAGCTCTGAATCTAGGGCCAGCTTATATGTATGTGATGTATGTGTAGATGTATATAGAAGTGTATTTATTTCCCATATGGCCACTGGGAAGTCAGTGACCCAGTGGATAAGCCCTAAGGATCCTGAAGATCTCTGAAAACACAAGTATTTCATAGCACTTGAAATCTAAGGGACCAGATTATTTTTATACTGGTTAAGCACAAAGAACATGGAGCCAGGCGGGTTGTGTTCAAACCCCCGCTCTGACACTAAAGACTCTGTAATGATAAGCATGTTACTTAAACTGGTTTTGTTTCAGTTTTCTCACATATCATAGAACATACTTTATGAGGCTCTTTTTAGAATTCAATAAGTCAGCATATGTGAAGTATTAGAATAGTGTCTGAATTAAGTATTGGCTAGTATGATGATAATTGTTAGTCTCCATTAGTTGGCCAAAAATGTTCACAGGTTTTAGAGCTGGAAGTCATTTTTTGGGACCATAGACTGAGGACTAGCAATGGAGTCCCCAGTGGTCCAAGTATAAGTTTGGCATTCTTGGGTGATCTTGGCAAATCTGAGACTGTATCTGGAGAAGACATCAGAGGTGCTCCAAACTGAGCTTTGGTCATCTATGTTACACGGAATTTCTTTTAACAAATACTTGCACATTCAATAATCTAGAATTTTTTTTTGAGGCTTTGATTTAGGGTGGTCCTCAATTTCCCTCAGCAATTTTAAGCACGTTCTATAAGGGTACCCTTATTTTATAATCCTTGGTTGCTTTTCTCAGACTGAAGGTACCAATTATAAGAATTTGTATACTTTTCAATTGACAGTGAGCTCAATGGGTTTAATGTAAATGTAACAAGACAACTTTAAATATTGCTATGATTCTTATCTCTGCAGACACAATAGGGGGTTATAAGCTCCCCTATTTCTAGAATATATCACTCAGTCCTTGGATTCAGATGTAATGACTGTATAGCAGAGTGGGGCTGAGGGAGAAATGGAAGTTAAAATAATAGGTCCTATTTTTATGGCTTGCCAGGAACTGTCAGATGCACCTGTAATAAAAAAAATTATACTGATATTGGTAGTGTGCTTGAATTCCACAGTATATATAGACCAGTATTAACTGTTGTTGACACACAGTGTTGCATTAGTCTCAGGTAGTTTCAAGCTCTTACTATTGATATTTTGGGCTCAATAATTTTTTTTTTTAAGATTTTATCTATTAGAAAGAGAGAGTGAGAGAGGGTGATAGAGTACGGGACTGGAAGGGGGACAGAAGGAGAGGGGCAGGCAGACTCCCTGCTGAGCAGGGAGCCCAGTGTGGATCCCAGGACCCCAAAATCATGACCTGAGCTGAAAGAAAATACATAACTGACTGTGCCCCCCCACCCCCACCAGGTGCCCTGAGCTCAGTAATTCTCTGTCGGGGTGTGTGTGTGTGTGTGTGTGTGTGTGTCTGTCTGTCTGTCTGTCTGGTGTATTGTAGAGAGTGAAATAACATCCTGGTCTGCACCCACTAGATGCCAGTAGCACCCTCTCCCAAGTAATGGCTGTCTCCACACATTGCCAGACATCCCCTGGAAGCAAAATTGCCCCCGGTTGAGAACTCATGACCAAAGCAGATCTTAAGACCACTTGATAGAGAAAAAAAAAGATTCCCAGGCATCTGCCTGAGAGAATTGTTCTATTTTCAGTCAAGTGTGGAGAATCTTCATACCTTCCTCCTAAGTTTAAATACAAAATCAAACAACTCTCATTGGTCTGTGTTGATAGATAAACTTTACATAGAGGGGATTTACAGATACAGACTGTAAATCAGCTTTATACAGACTGACAACTTTCAGCATTTTTTTACCCTAAGAATAATATATGAGTGGGGAGAGCAGAAGACCTAGGAAAGTGTATAAGAAGTGGATATTTGTTTGACTCTCTTTAATATATATTTTTTCTATTTTTTACTCTTATTTTTGATATATTTTTAATGACAATTACTTATTTTTTCCATAGATAAATAATTCAGTAATAAGAGACTTTTATTTATAGTCTTTAGTGTCACAAAAGGTAAAGTTACTTATAATCGCTACTGCCTAAGATGAAAATACTGAGTTGAGAAATTTTCTCATTTGTTCATTTGTGATGAGAAATTTTCAGATGAAATATGTCTTGGGTTTCAGTCTGTACCACAATTTCAGGATCTTGAGTTCAGTACCAGGGGTATAATCTGAAGAAAATAAAAATGAGAATATCCCATGTAAGCAGTCCTGTGATGAATTACCAAATTCAGACTTCGGTTGTAATTCTTGAGGTTTAATTTTGAAGGCATTTTATCTACAACTTGATCTGTAATTGACTGTAAGTAAACGTGACTGGTCTGAGTACCACCTCTGACCTCCACCTAGTTTAAGCCTATATGAAAGATGTTTGAAGAAACAAAATGGGAACATATAATGTTAACTTCAAGTGATAGAGGATAACGTGACCTACATGAGTTTTGGGTTGAATGTGAAAGTTATTTTGAGGTATGAAATAATTGGTATTATAGATATATGATTGTGCTAATACTCATCTGAGGTCTAAACAGTATAAAGTTTTTTGTCATCTCATTAGGAACTGCAAAGATACTTGAAATTCCACACCTACATATTGTCTGATTTAGTGGTTTTACTTTAGTTATATTAGGCAGGTAATCATGTTACCTGGAAGCAGTCAACTGACCTAAGGATTTTGCATCATTTACTAATTGATGCTTAAGAAGGCAGGGCAGAAGTACTAAATGACAGACTCTGTGTGTCTGTCTCTTTCTCTCCTACCTCGCCTTTGGCTTATGCTTTAATTTTTGAAATGTACTTCTAAGAGGGGAAATTGGCTACAAATATAGTCTATAGTTTGTGATCAAAGTGTCTTACTGTTTTCTAAGAGGAGATGAACCTTGCACAGCTACTTGTTAGAAGAGAGATGAAGGTTCTGGGCAACCCTGTGACAGGTGATGGCCATTCCAGGGCAGTTGGAGGAGGGGTTGTAAGTCAGGGGCTTACATCATGAGTTTTCAGACCATGGAGTAGAGTTTTGCTCCATGCATTGACAAGAAGTCCAAAGAAGGCAGAGCAAAACTCAAGTTCCTCCAGATACTTTATGCCTGAAGTTGAACAGGAAGCCTGTTCATTGGAGAATAGCCAGCAAACCAGAGGTTCTGTTTTTCAGAAGGAACACTTCTTGGGTTCATAAATTAGGAAACTGTCCTCCTCCAAGAATTCAGGACACATATCTACTTTCTCAGGTTGATTCTTTGTATAGTGGGTCTTAATGTAAGACTTAGCTATTTTTATGAACGCTCTGTGTTATAAAGTACAATTAGGCACTTCCTTTTTTTCTCCCTGAGATACTTTCACCACCTTTGTCTTCCAGTGCTCCAGCTCCGTTAACCTATTTGCCTCTTACTCTTTAGCTGCTTACCTGCACAAAAAATCTACTTACCTTTCAAGGCTTAGCTCAGATGTCACCTCCTCTGGGAAGCCTTCCCTAAGGCTCAGGCAGAGTTCATTCTTTTCTCTCTGTAATACCATAGCACCTTTTTTGAGGCTATTAATATAAAAGCACATTGTGCTGAGGCTAATTATATGTGAATCTGTCTTCCAGAGAGACTTGAACTCATTGAAGGTAGAGATCCTATCTTTCCCCCACTGTAGTCCCAGTGCCTGGGCATATCGATGGAAATTCACTAACTGCTCTGTTCCATGCATGTCTTCAAAGGACACACATCCAAAGCCAGACAATTACAAAGAAAATCCTGTTTACAGTTTGGGAACTGATTCTCGTTTCCTTATGGTCACGGAAGCAAGTTTATCAGTTATTTTTTATTCAAATTTACTTACAGCTTCCTTTGTACCAAGATATTCTTGGTTTTCTAGAAGAAGAAAAGATTAGTCCAGCATGAACTGGCATTTTGAATAACCAAATTAAAAGATTCTAGTCGAGATTTATAGTCTTCGTACTTCTACTTTTCTCCCGAAACAAACTTTGGCCTCTCTGGTTGCTTTCTGCGAGATACACTTCATGTTATTTTGAAGAATTTTTAACTCTCAGAATTACGGATTTCATCTGAGAAGAAGCATGTTCTGTATTCGTCTATGTCAATGTTTCAAAATACAGGGGCCAGAAATCCCAGATGTGTCTGTTAAAGTATGTGTGGCCTTTTGGTGAGAGAAATTAGGTCTTTTTTCAGGCACAATTGAGGAAGGAAAATTTTTTGTTTAGTTTTTAGTGGTTTGTTTTCAGGCATTTTCCACAAAAAGATGAGCAAGAGCCTTCAAAACCACCAGCTTGCTTATTTAGGGGAAAAAAAAAATCCCTCCGTTGTCCAAAAATAACATTAAATTAAAATTATTGTTTCCAATAGTTTCAAAAATTGTGGTTTTATTTCCTTGTATGAGTCACTTTTGAATGCAGTATGTGATTGCACTACAGCATAAGGAAACATACTTGCTCTGTAGTTTGGTAGGTCACATTATTTACCAGAAAATCAGATCAGAAGAGGAATTTAACTTTTCAGTTTGCAGCTGGGGGCTGGATTAGAGATCTTAAGTGACGTATTCAAAAGAAGGAAGCTGAAAAGAGGACCTCATCTTGGACACCCTAGTGCTCCCACCTCTCTACCTTGTTGCCTTTATTTTCCTTTGTTCGTGTCTAAAGGAGTTGCAGATGCCGGAATCGGACTCCATCTCTGTGTGTCTGGGCCCTGCAGCCCGTTCCTTGGGCAGGGGAACCTTGGGGCACTTTCTGACTGAGCTGCTAAAGGCCATAACTCCAGATGTGGACATGGGGAGTAATAATAATTCTTGCCTCTTGCCTCGTGGAGTTGTAGGGAATAATTCAGTTCGTGTAGGGAAGACACTGAAAATACCCAGAATATATTTTAAATTGATTTCTTTGAAGAACTTGCTGAGTGTATTTAATATTCAAAAAAGAAGCCTTCCCTGATGCTGAAGCAAGACTTTTTTAATCAACTTTTTAAAAGAAAAAGTAATTTATATAGTGTGTAACACATTAAAACAGATATGATAGAATTTAACTTGAGAGCAGTGACTGGAAGAGGGAAGGAGAGAAGCTTCTAGAATGCTGATAATAGCATATATCTTGGTCTGATTGGTGATGTGGGGGTGCTTATTTAGTATTTATGAGCAGTCTACTTTTGATTTGTGTATGTGTGTATGTCTTACAGTAATAAAAAGATAAAAAACCTAGATGTATTTTAAGTAAAAAGTGGATGTCCCTCACTTTATTCATTTTATCCATATTCCACAAATCAGAGTTATTCGTTATACTTTAGTGCACTTCCTTTCATATTCTTGTTTCTGTATATGTATGAATGTAAGAACTATGTGAGAGTGTAATTTATTTTTATTTTACATTTGTTTTTATTTTGTTACGCTGTCTTAAATGCTTTCCCACGTCAGTACATATAATTTTGGATACTTCTATTTAATTTATGCATATGTTTTATAATTTAACTGTTCCCTTCTTGGTGTATTTCTGGGTTGCTTGCAGTTTTTTACTATTACAAGGAATGTTGCAGTGATGATTTTTATATAACTCTCTATTTATCCAAAATTCCTATGCATAAAGCTTTAGACATTGAATTAATAGGGCGCCTGGGTGGCTCAGTGGGTTAAGCCGCTGCCTTCGGCTCAGATCATGATCTCAGGATCCTGGGATCGAGTCCCACATCGGGCTCTCTGCTCGGCAGGGAGCCTGCTTCCTCCTCTCTCTCTGCCTGACTCTCTGCCTACTTGTGATCTCTCTCTGTCAAATAAATAAAATCTTAAAAAAAAAAGACATTGAATTAATAGGTGAAAGAATATGTGTATATTGCATAGATTGTGCCAAATTATTTTTCAAAAATGTTATAACCCCTTGCTTCCCTATGATGATGCTTGCATGTTTCTTGTAAAAGCCACAGGTGAAATTTTATGCTCAATTGAACATGATAATTATTTGTGCTTTGATTCATAATAAGGCTTAAAGTAAAATTCCTTGAGACTCATACACTAACTGGAAGAGTTCACTGATGAGAATGAATAATTTATTAACCTCATATATATCAAGTCTATGTTATATATAGTTAATATCTCATTTAAGTGTTGTTAGAATAGAGTTAAAAGAATAATTATTTTATATATTCATAGTTCTTAAACTAATTGGTAGGAAAGAAAAAAACCAGTATATGTCATATTTGTGACATGTTTTCATATAGTATCATAAAATATTTATAGGAATTGTTAAAAGAAATGGCTCTCAGATATTGTTGATGAGAATTTATGAGGAATTATGTATTATTATTCTATTAAGAGCTAACTATGTGCCAGACACAATTCTAAGCAGCTTACATATATTAATATAGTTTTTTAAAATGTAGGTAAAAGGTATAGACATTGTATGGTTATTATAAAAGAGATCACTCCAGTCTGAATATATGTTGATAATTATTAAGATAGATCAAAATATTGGCTGTCTTATCAATGTACTAATTTGTACATCTGTGAAATGTTATAATCTGTTTAATGTGAAATTTAATGTATCAAAATCTAGAGAATAGCTATTCAAGAACTGGCTAGAATAATGTTAAAATGAAGTGTATTAATCCATTGACTTTATTGTTAGAGTGTTCTATGTAGTAGAAAATTCTGTCTCTAGAATATTCAGGTCTTACAGTTTCTGGTTAATTAAGGTTCTGGTTAACCTTTAATGGTTATCTATTGCCTTAAGAATAATCCAAATCAAAACAGCTAACTTATTCCTCCAGCATTGGATAAGTATGGCTATCAATTTTTGTGGGTTTTTTTCCTGCAGAATTTCCTGTTATTCTAAGGGATTCAATAGGACTTATGCACATAAAACTGAAAATTATATTACTATGGGGAAACTGCTTTGTGCCTTTGAGAAGGAACTCTCTTGCTAACTTAAGTACTATATGTGTGTAGAATAGCTAACATTTTCCTCCCAAGAAATTTCATGTATGCAGTTAAAACACTCTTAAATTGATTAAGGATTTGTTATATATTTCCAGAAGCACTCAAGAGTACTTTTATGGTTATAAGAGTAGAGTGCATTAGAATGCCAGAAACCAACGAATACGCTAGAGGCCTTCAAAACCGTGCCCAACATTCCTGACTGTACCATATAAACATGTGGGGCAGCCTGGAAAAACAAAACAACCCCCCCCGCCAATATAGGTAAACCTATGATGATAACACTTCAGCTGGCTTGAATATTAATTTGATACTTCTGTTAGAAGTAATTTTTATGACTTAGCAAATGGAATGGAGAAGTAATAAATATAACTGGTATTTATTTCTCAAGTATCATTTTACATTAGATTTGACTAGTTACCTTTATACTTTTTGGAAAGCGTATTATGCAACTACCACAGTATTTTGCCTATTAATCAGGGAAGCTAAAAAGCATTTTATAAATATTGAATCAAAACCTTCACTGCAGTGAGGGAATTGAATTTCAAGCAATATACTACTTTTATAGGGTGAGAAACTGAAGTATGGAGAAATTACAAGGTTTTCCCAAAGCCGTGCATTGAGTCATGGCAGGCATGGAAATCTATGATTCTGTTTGCCTGATTCAACCTGCAACTTCAAGAAATTGAAGTTATCTGTTTCCTGACATGGGCCTTAGGCATATTTCCTTATTTGTTCATTTGCTTGTCCATTCACTCATTGATTTTTACATTATATAAGAATCCATGGTTTTGCAAGATAGAGTCTTGATGTAGGGAGTATGAATAATGTTTGAATTTATAAATCTTAAATTTTTTTTAAAAGAAACTTACTATCTATATTTTTTCATGACCATGAAAGAGAAATTAAGGCAATAAATTGGATTATCCAGGTGTGAGCCACAGAAATATCTATGGGAAGCAATGAAGTTTCTTTAGGAGCTAATATAGTTTGTTCAGGACTTGAACTAGAACTTGACTGCAGCCCTAGGTGGGCCTGGAGTGCTGAACGCTGGCCAGAAGAAACCACACTACCCATCAGGGTGTTCACATCTTTACAATCTCATTGATCATTTGGTTTGATCAGGAGGGGGAAAATTATTCTGCTTCTCTTGTCATTTTCTGGAGTTTCACGTCTCACATTTTTAATTCTTATTTATTGTGATCTTTCTCTTTCTAGTTTAACCAGTTTTTTCCCCCAGCTTTCTTCACTCTTTTTTTCCTCCAAGCTGTGAGAGTCCTATTTACAGGACTTAGTATTTCTCTGGGTCACATCTCACTTCTCCTTGATTGAACAGCTGCCACAAGTGACTTCAAAGGAGGAAAGTCTCCAGTCCCTTCCCCCAGCACAGTACCCTATAAGAGAGAATCGAGATAATACAGGGGTGTCATCTGTCCTCAACCTCTTCTATAGAGTTTAGTGGGCAGTTTTTTTGGGTTGGTTTGTTTGTTTTCTTGTTCTTTGCTTGCAGCCCTGAGACTTAGGACTCAGACTTAGCTCCAGCTTTATGGCTCACCAGCTCTTTCCTGGGAAGAGTTTTTTCCCAGGAGGCTCCTCAGGCCCAAGAGCACTTGGGAGCCTAAGCCATCGATTCTACAAACAAGCCCAGGCACGTCCAAGTTCTGGGCAAACCAAACCTCCCAGCAGCTTAAACGTTAGTCTTTTCTCTTTTTAAATTTTCCTGGAGAATAATTTGGTTTTCAGCAAACCAGCAAACAAACAAAATCCTAAGGTTGTTCATTCTCATTGCCTTGAAAATTTATTGCCACTAATTTTCATTTCAACCAACTGGGTTTCCTTTTCATTTTTGGCTGGGTATGAATATGATATTTGCTATTTGCTATACATTAATGCTGATCTGTAATAATTTAATGTCAGTTCATAATTGAATGGTCTAAAAATAATGATGCACTATGACCTAGTTCATATCTATCTTCCATTTAATGCATTTCCTAGGCAATTATGCATTCCCCGCAACTGTGGCTGAGTGAATTCTCCCATAATCCCTTTTGGGAAACAAGGACTTTTTTTTTTTTTTTATTAAAGATGTGGTCTTATTAACTAGGGGTACTTAACTTGAGGAAAAAAGATTTAGGGGGTGACATGAATGATTGCACTCTCTTAATATCTAACAGCCTGCCATACATATTAAAGCAGGATTTAGCTTATGCTTTATGGTTCTGGTGGGTAGACTAGAGTGGAAATTCTGAAAGGTAGATCTATGAACTAATATGTAAGGAAACACTGAAAGAAGGAAAGAGAAGAAGGAAGTGGTTCAGTTCCCTGGAGCTAAGAAGCTTCAAATATTCTATCTACAGACACATATGATCACTCTGTAAATAAACCCCGCTTATTTCTATATTCCTTATGATCCTGAGACAAAGAAATAAGACCCTATAGATTCCATTCATATTCTAAGTTTCTCTTGAAGTCAGAACATACAAGGAAGCACAATATAGAATTGAAAAACACCAAATTTATTCAAGATATTATTTTCTGAATTCTTATATCTTTAGCCCTTAAGAAGTTCTTGGGTTTTTAGAAGCTATAATGCAGTTTTTTGTTAATGTGATTCTACTTTGAATGCAGTTATGAAGTCAGTGGAATGCCTTTATTCCCTGACGCCAGAGGGGGATTTATTGAGAGGGAAGAACGTATTCAAACTTTGGATCCAGCCTTAATTAAAACTCTAGGTAAAAATTTCAAGTGTCCCAAATTTTAGGAAGGCAGATAGCATCATATATAATTAAACCCCCAACTAATATTCACTATAGACAGAATTCAAGCAAGTAATTTGGCTTTAGGTAAGTCAAATTTATTGTCATATTTTGTATCTCTCATGTTTACTTTGTTATATATTGGATTCTGCACGATCCCCGCTCCCCCCCAAAGATGACTCTCAGTTGTCACACTTTGATTCCTGAGAAATTGGTGATATGGAAGATATGAGAGAAAAATACATGTTTGCATTGTTACTGTTTTTTGTTACCATTAATTTCTCTCAAGGGGCTACATACTTCCTGAGAATTTTTGTTTATTTATTAGTTTCTATCTTTCTATTTTGCAAATTGTTTCTTTAGCTAAATCTAATTTTCTATTTAACTCATTCATTTCTTTTATAAGATTTCAGTGCATATAGTTTTAAAAAAACATTTTTTATAGTTCTTTCCTAGATTTATGTATTTATTTTTCATAGCAGGGGTTTCCTTCAATATTGTTTGTATTCCTTCTCTTTGTTTTAAGCATACTTCTCTTTTTCAGATTGTCCTATAATCTCAGATTTTGGATCCTAGTTTCTCTGTTGTTGCAGTTGCTGTTTCTGCGGCATTTTGTTTCCTTATGTAGTTTATCGTTTTTTTTTTTTTTTTAAGATTTTATTTATTTATTTATTTGACAGACAGAGATCACAAGCAGGCAGAGAAGCAGGCAGAGAGAGAGGAGGAAGCAGGCTCCCCACTGAGCAGAGAGCCCGATGCGGGACTTGATCCCAGAACCCTGGGATCATGACCTGAGCCAAAGGCGGAGGCCTGAGCCACCCAGGCGTCCCTAGTTTATCGTTTTTGATGAATTTCTCTCAGAATCCTTTCTGTCCTGTGGGATAATTTTGCATCTACTTCCCCTGGAGTCTGGGGATTTCAGGCCTCTGGATCAGTCCTGATATTTAGTTTGTCGGTTTGAGGTTTCCATACCAGAGAGGCAGTAACAACTTAAAATTTACATTTGAGTAAGACTGAGGTTTTGATTTATCTCAAGTAATTATTTACTTTATAATAAGTAATTATTATTTCTTCCCAATGGCTCCATCATACGACAAGCTTCCTTGCTGAGTCACATGGTGGGCTGAGTTTTCTAGCCCTCCTTCAATAAAAGAGACAGAATTCTCAGACTTTCTTTTTATACATTGCCTTTTGCCTTTGTTTCATGCCCATCTCCATAAGTGAAATTAATGACAACTAAAACAATAACACACAAAGAAAAAATATCTTTTCCTTTCAACTTTTCTGTATGATACATTTTCAGCACCGTGTGATACCTGCAAATCATATTTGCCTTAGGAGTTATATTCACATATTTTTTATATCCTTTTGATTTGTCTTTATGTTATCCTGCATAACCACCTTTTTTCCAGGTGTCTTTCAGCCACCACATCAGTCTAGATTCCCTTGATTTCTTATCTAGATCACTACAACAGTCTTCATGTTGCTCCTTAATTTTCATTACTATTCATCTTGTTTTTCAGAAATCCAGAGTAGAAAGATGTGGTGCTGCAATTTTATGACATATGTCATCCTTTGTTTGTATATTAGTGACCAAAATATAGTAATAGCAATTGCTATTACCAAAATCTAGCTCCTCACCCTTGCTTTTACCAATTCAAAACTTCTTTTCTGAAAATATTTTCCCTTTTCTTTCACACACGCATGTATAATTCTGTGACTGACAGCATCAGTCTCTCAACACTAAAGAAACGAGCTACAACTTTGGTGTTATATAGAATAAAAAACTAAAAAGGAGTAAATGGTAATAATGTAATTAAGATATTGTTCATTTTAACAAACTTATGTTAAGTTCAGAGAATCGGCCAAAGACTGGTAACTTTTGGCTACTCTCTAAACATAGGCAGTTAATGCACTTTCTGGAGATCACGGATTAATATTCTTAGTAGAGCAGAATTTAAAATCTTTACATTTCCATAAGAAATTGCATAGATAATACTTTACTGTACAGTAAAAATATTAAAATGTTTTAATTGATTATATAGGAAGCAAAGTAAAGAAGCAGAGATCTTTGTCCACTCTGTCACGAGTAATTGAATGGGGTGTATTTTTGAAATACATGTTTTCATTTAATCTCAACATAATACAAAATAGGTATCATTATTATTCCTATTTTATGTATGAAGAGAATGATATTTAGAGACAGTCATGAACTATCACAAGGCCATACCATTATCCAGTGAGGAAGTAATGACTCACATGCAGAACTGCTTTATCCAGAAGTATTCGGAATCACTAAATTTATATTCTCTCTAGCAAAACTATCTTTTCTACCTCTCAGGTTTCAAGAGGGGAATACTAAATTTAGGAGATGTGTTTTTAAATTCTCTCAAAGTGCAACAGATTTTCCTCAAGAGAGGCATAAAGTCATCAGACGTGTGTTAAGTAATACATAGGGTCAATACATTCTTCATCAAAAAAGTTTCGCAGGTATGGAAGAGAGGCTTATGGCCAAGAAGCAGACTGTTTCTGAGAAAGGGCTCAAATGGTTTTTCCTGCCAGGCTGCAGGACAAGCAGAGCTAGATGAACCATTCCAGGGTACACAGAAAGCTCGACAGGGTAATTGTGACATCCAGGTTGGGAGGAGCGACGGAGGCAGCCCGTGAGCCTGCAGAGTCTGCCTGAGTATCTGGAGGGTAACAGAAGTTGCTCAAGCCCAGAATCCCTTCAGAGGTTCCTCTGGGACTGTCCAGTTATAGAACTGGGTTGGCATTTTCTAGGATAACTAGCCCACCAGCAACAATGTACAAACACAAACAACATAAAACAAACTTGGCAGGCCTTGCTTGTCAAAAATCAAGGGATCATAGTTTATAATTCCAGGAAGATGATTGCCCCCCAAAATGAACCTATCACTAATGACCCAGGTGATTAGCATGAGATAGAGCTGGTTATAATTTTAGCATGAGAAATTAACCCCATTCTTCTGAACATTTTGCTTTATATAGACTATTTTGCGAAGTTCGTGCTCTACAAAGCAGGTCAGAGGAGCTTGGCGTCTGGTTTTTAGTTTGGTTTCAGTTCAGGAGATGGAAGCAAGGCACAGTCCTCATTACTGCTTACCCTGATCTGTCTCTTGGACACCTTTGCTGTTTTCCTTTTGCACAGGTAGGGACGGGTGTCACATGCATGGTCAAAGAACGCCCATGTCCTCCTCTGAACAGTGGGCTGTAGAATTGGAGCTAGGTGTCCTTGGTGCTGTTGGCTTCCCTCTTTGGCATGCTGCTTGACCTGTTGGAACCAGCTGGTGCCTGTCTTAGCTTCCCAGACCCATTTGTAAAATTTTGAGGGCAGTGTAGGTGACTTGATGTGCAGGATGTGAAAGCAATGCCCTCTTAACAGTTGGAGTCCAGCTATAATATCTGAATAATGTAATGATAATGTAAGTTGTTTGACTTCCTGTACAATTTTAGTTTTATGTCAGACAGTATATTCAATAAGGGAGGGAATTTAATTGAAGGCTCTTGAGGATGGCTCAGGGAATCCAAGGAAGAATTGAACAGCCAAGCAGCAGGAAGGGCACAGAAACAGTGGAGACTCCAGGAGTAATAAGATCCAGGTCCTTAAATTCTGCCAGGACTTTCTTCCCATCTTCTCTTTTGCTACTACTCTTTCTGGGTCACCTCTCTTCTGTCTCTCCCTAGCAGACCCAAGTTTGTTCACATGTCTGTAAAGAATGCCAAAGTGTTTTTTTTTTTTTTCCTTTTAAGATCTTATTTATTTATTTATTTATTTAGAGCATGAGAAGGCAGAGGGACAGAGGGAGAGGGAAAGGGAGAATCTCAAGCAGACTCCACACTGAGCATGGAGCCCGACATGGGGATCGTATCCCACGACCCCAATATCTTGACAGGAACCGAAACTGAGAGTCAGAGCCTTAACCAACTGAGCCACCCAGGCACCCCAAGCATGCCCCAGTTTAATGCCCCAGAGATTTTGCCACTGAAGGAGGACTAGCCTGATCCTTTCCCACACACCCATACTAAGCAGTAGGAAGGGATTGTGATGCATCGTTTGATACAAGTAATTTGGTATGACTTGGAAGGAACTGTGCAGTTTAGCGGGTTAGGTGCGAAATGTTGGCTGTGGATCAGTATATTTATAATATAGCCTCAAGTGGGCAAAGAGTCATTTTGTACACAATACATTTGCAAAAATGTACCTGCCCTTTGAAAACCTGTAAGTCAAACAATAGATTAGCTTTTCTGGATGACAGAATGTAATGGAAGGACACCCTCTCCTGGCCCAGGAAATTCTGCCCATGTACATAGATTCTTCAAAGCCCCATCTAAGTTTAAAGGGGACCTTATCTGTGGTTATGGGTGGGGCTCTCCATATGCCTCCCTCCACTTGTCGGGCGTCTGTATCGGGGTTGGAACTGGTTCGGACAGCCATGTACAAGGTTGTCTTCCACTTTCCCTCAGGATACTGTAGGCATTTGGCACATGGGTGGGGGCTGTAGTCTTTTCCCCACTCCGTCTTCCTTTATACTATCGCAGAGCCTGTACTGTACACACGTCCTCCCAGGACACTCTGCTGTAGTCCTCTCTGTCGGCTGCAAGGCGCTGTGGTGAGTGTGTCCATGGTGGTAGGATGAGGGAATGGTGTGCAGCCAGGAGAAGAAGGAAGGTGGAGTTCTCCCTCAGAACTCCCTCCTGGGACAGGTAGTGGCCCCAGGGAGCAAAGGCAACAAACTAGTGCTTGTCCTGCATGGATTCTGTTAGGTGCTGCCCCAGCTTCAAGTAGGACTGACTGAAGAATTTCTGGCTCGTCCTAAAGGAAGGGTAAAGATCTACTTTGTTTTAAGAGAATCCAATTAGACCTCTACTCTGAATTATTACTCTGGCTGCACTGCAAAAAGTCAAGTCCATGGGGCGCCTGGGTGATTCAGTTGGTTAAGTGTCTGCCTTTGGCTCAGGTTGTGATCCCAGAATCCTGGGATCAAGTCCCGCATTGGGCTCCCTGCTCAGCGGGGAGCTTGCTTCTCCCTCTCCATCTGCCTACTGTTCTGCCCACTTGTGCTGTCTCTCTTTCCCTCTCAAAAATAGATTTTTTAAAAATCTAGGAAAAAAAAAAAAAGAAAGTCAAGTCCATGGAGCCACTCTGGAGGAAGGACACCCCCAGGAGGCGCTTGCTCCCGTCTGGAGGAGGGCCACTGATGGCTTGAACTACTATGGCGGCCATGAGAGAAACGTGGAGAGATTTGAATGAATGCTATGAAGTACTGAGAGCACTTGGTCACTTCTGGAATTGGAAAGGAGTGGACAAGGAGTCCGTGACAAAGCCCAGGTGTCTGGCGTTAATCACCCGTGGGAGGCTGCGCCATGTGTGTGCCGTCCAGAGCTGTAGTATTCCCGGGTGCAGCCTCTGTCCCTGTCCCATGCCAGCCCTGGTGCAGAAAGCCATCCCCTCCACGTTCATGTTTATTTGCCAAAGCATGCCAGGACAATCTCCTTTTCACTGAGGGTTTGGTTAGAAAGATCCGTCGAAAGGGTGAGAACTGGATCATGCAGTCTACAAACTTCTTAAACATTGCTCAACATCCTCTTTTTCTTTTGCTGTCTCCACCACCTGGACCAGGTATCCGCCCTGTTCTGTTTCTGAGAATTGTCGTATAACTGGATATCAGAATTTCCTTATGTATTTAAACTATGGGAGATGTTGGTTTTTTTAATTCTAATTTTCTAAAACACATGAGTTTATAGCTCACTTTCTCTAAAGCAGAGTTGGAGAAAAGGATATCATCCATTTACTGTGTATTGAGAAACTGACTGCAGGAGAAAAAAAAAATCTAACATGGAATGGGTGGGGTTGTTATTATCCCTTTTTAAATTCACCTTTTTCTGGGGGAATGGCCTTGAAAGAGAGCTGGGAACTAGATTATTACCTCATAAAACAGCACGAGGTTATTGTTATTCCTTAATTTTATATCTTTATTATGAAGTAATACTTCTTTTACTTGATTTGAAGAGCATTCTTGTCTTTTTC
This sequence comes from Neogale vison, assembly GCF_020171115.1. NCBI lineage: Eukaryota > Metazoa > Chordata > Mammalia > Carnivora > Mustelidae > Neogale > Neogale vison. Next base: position 67,979,460 of record NC_058091.1, on the reverse strand, counting down.
TCATATATTTGTGAAAATGAAATGTTAAAAGATTTAGCATAACAACCAATGCTAAATTATGATGTAAAATAATACTGTGTCTGCAATTAACCTAGGTAGTTTTATTTGGTTCAAGAATATAAAATCACTGGGCTCATAATATTTTAGTACCTTAGTGTGTTTGGCAAAAAAAGAAATTCATGTTACCATAAAGAAGTTAAACTAAGTAACAATCTCAATTTTAAGGAAACATAAAGCAAAGTATTATGTTGTAACACGGAACATTAATGCAAATAGCTTCCCAACTGGAACATTAAGTAGATTCTCAGTGGGGGGTTAACAAAAAGAAAAAAAAAAGACTGGCTTTTGCTTAATTCTCTTATGTTCCAACATCTCTTCTGAAGCCTTAATTTTTAATTTCTCTTGAGTTACTACCATTGTCCTGAGATGGTGGTCCTTTCTAGAAAACAGTAACTTCTTTCCTAATGATCCATATCCTTATTTTAATTGTTAGATATCCTTTCTGGAAATACTAAACTTAAACCTTGATGACATCTTAAAAATTGTTTTAGTGTGGTAACTATAGCTATGTCGTGGGTTGAATTTGGATCCCCTAAAACGTATGTTCAAATTCTGATCCCCTCATCTGTGGAAGTAGTGTCTTTGCAGAAGGAATCAAGTTAGAATGAGGCTTTACTGGAGTAGGATAGGTTCTAAACCAGTGACTGGTGTACCTTTAGGAATAGGAAAATTTGGATACAGACGCACACACACGGAAGAAGGCCAAGTGGAGAGATGGGTGGGGAGAATACCATTGACTATGGAAGCAGAGATTGGAGTGATGCATCTACAAGCCAAAAGATGCCAAGGATTGTGGGCAACACTAGAAACAAGAAAGAGACAAGGAATGATCCTTTTCTGGAGTGTAGAGAAGGAGCATGGACTTTCCAGCACCTTAATTTAGGACCTCTTGCTGTCAGAACTATGAGAGTATAAATTTCTATTGGTCAGAGATACGTGGTTTGTGGTACTTCTTTAAAATAACAGCCTTAGGAGTATTTGGCCAGTCTGTTATCCAGGTAGTGAGGAGAAAATGCCACTAAAGGAGATGATCCGCCACAGTTGCCCTCTGTAAGGATGGAGGAAGGGCTCCTGAGGCGGGCAGGTGTCAGTCTTAGCAAGGTCAGCATCAGCGGATTAGTGGCCTGCAATGACTGTGCTGTGCCCAGACCCAAGGTGAACCTGCCTGAATGGTCTTGGTCACGAGGGTAGGGAAGAGTATACAGGCTGAGGATTCAGATGGAGGACTTCAAGGACAGGAGGAGCAAGCAAGAGATCCGTAAGAATGAGGCTGAATGACCCAGATCAGATGCCCTGAACCGTCCTTAAGGAGACGGGAAGAGTGGGAGATGAAAGAGGGAGGAGGTGGGAGGGAAGAGGCAGAGCCCAGGTTGTCCATTCACCATTTCTCACGTCCACCCCCAACACAAAAAATAACATCTGGACATCTTGAACTCCCTGCCTGCTTGTCTTTCTGAGTCCAAATGCATGCTGCCACACCTTTCAGTGTGCTTCATACTTACCCTTCCTCCTTCATATCGTATACGCTGTAAAACTGTGTTGTTCTTGAAAGGGACACTTTCCTGGTTTGCGAGAATACTTAATCAGTGTCTCATGGACTCTGTCAATTTACATACATACAAGTTAATTTACATACATACAAGTTATATTCCAATTTACATATGTACAAGTTATATGACTTTTAACTCTTAAGATTAAAAAAAATCTCTAATCTGTATCTCTGGGTCTTCTAGGCAATAAAAGAATTTACAAGATACATTTTAAATTTCCTTTGTAATTTTTAGAATGTCTTGTATTCTAATAAGGAAAGTCCTAGATTTGTTTTTGTAGAAAATAGTGCAACGTGGAAAAGGGAAGAAATTAAAGCCATGTCTGCCTGGTTGTAGTAGGGAGTGTATTATGGATGTTTGTAAAATGGAGCAAAACACCTGTGTATGTTGTATTTCAATAAACTGAGGAAATAAACTGAGTTGTTTCTGCAGAACACTTATTGGAATACTAATCTTTCACTTAAGTTATATCTTCAGAGAATTTTGATGTCACTAAATAGTCTTTGAGTGTAGCAGTTTATATCTAATTGATGTTCATGAGAAACACCATTTTTTTACATAATTTTTTAAAATTTATATTCTTCTTATTTTTAAAATTAGGATTTGAAGGACCACAAATGCATCATCACTATTTTATTAGCACCACGCTCTAACCAACTGAGCTAACCGGCCAGCTGAGCATCATCACTATTTTAAATGGCATTGTATTTATTTATGAGTTTGAGCATTGTTTTGTGATGCTGGACCATTTTCCTGTAGGGGTGTGTGAGCATTTCTGTTTGCATTTAAGAGTTCTTTATATGTTAAAGATATTAGCCTATTGTGTTTGATATTTGTACAGATATTTCTTTTTGTATTTTCACTTATCTTTTAATTTTTATGATTTTTTTTGTTGTAGGTGTGAGGGGATTCAAGAGGCTGTTTGGCTTTTTTGTTTTGTATTTCATTGTTTCTGTTACAGAATCCTCTCCATCTGGGTATTGAAAGAAATTATGCCTATTTTTCTTAGCGCTATTTTACACTTCAGTTTGCCTGGAAATTTTTAAATATATGGTATGGAGTAAAGATGAGCTTTTTTGAATAATTAACTGACTATCTCACTAAGGTTAATTAGTGAATTGTCCTTTCCATGTATGTCTGTAATGCCTTCTTTATTGTAATAGTGTTATTTTTAATCTATATTTAAAATTGAGCATGTATTTTATGATGCTCTATTTTTCAGCACTGGATGATGATCATCTGGTAATTTAGACAAATTTTCCTTTATAGCAAGCTATCATATTAAGATACATACTGTATTTTTTAAAAAATATTTTATTTATTTATTTGACAGACAGAGATCACAAGTAGGCAGAGAAGGAGGCAGAGAGAGAGGAGGAAGCAGGCTCCCTGCTGAGCAGAGAGCCTGATGTGGAGCTAGATCCCAGGACTCTGGGATCGTGACCAGAGCCGAAGGCAGAGGCTTTAAACTACTGAGCCACCCAGGTGCCCCCATACTGCATTTTCTTAATTCATACACTTCAGAAAGTGAACAATTGATGCAGACTCTTAATTTTTAATCTGCCAGTAGCTTAACGACTGATTTTTCTTTCAGCAAAACAGTATTCGAAGTGTTTATTACAGACTGTGTCTCCAAAATTGTCCTGAGTAGCTGTTCACATATTCCCATTTTCCATGGTGTGATTTTCAAGGTCATTGGGTCTATAAGATACGGATAATATTAATGAGTATTGTTCTTTGAAAATAATGCTCCTGTGGATTATCCATTATTGCATAAATCATAGTGTGCTTTGGTAATTTGCAAATAAATAAAAAAAATCTTTTCATTATTCCTCTTTGTTTCCATCTTTTTGTTTTAGATAGTCCACTTTTTAATTGAAGGAGGCTGCTTCTGTTTGGGGGTGGCCGGAGAAGTGAGAAAACCACATGGAAGACTCCCAGGACTTAAATGAGCAATCAGTAAGTCTCATTCAGTCTCCAGTTTGCTGAAAAAAGTTGTGATAAGACCACTCAAAATCATACAAAAGCAATATATTACAAAAATCAAAGAGTTTTGTAAAATACATACACATATATATGTATATATATATATATAAAAGTTGAATTTTGAATTCTCTTCCAAGGCTATAAAACAAACCTTTGGAAATATTATTCCATTCCTGCTTAATGAGGTCACATTTTGAGGTCTCTGTCGATTGTTTGGAAAGCTAGTGGTAGAAAGACTAGGGCATTTAAATCATGCCAAGTATTTTCAACTATCTAAACAATTTTGCACACCGTCTTTATTTCATTTTATTCCAGAAATGCTTAGATCGTGCATATAGTGTTGAATGTCAGAAGCATAACAGGAGAAGGTGTGTTACCAGCATACGTCTTGTTCATTTCGGAGATGGCAGCCACAGTCCTCCTGTGCTTTCTCGGACTGCCTTATGTTGCTAGTTCTTTGCAGAGTGAAGAATGCACAAGATTGGTGGCAGTCACTCTGAGATTCTGCTTTCTCAAAGCGAAAGAGTTTACGTGGCCTTTGCTCCTAACTCACTATTTGTGTCTCCACGGCACTGATGCCGTGTCTCCATGGCACTGATGCGTTAGTGTGTGGAACGGAAGTCAGGGGGAGGTCTTCCCTCACACTCCTACACTACTGCCAACTGTGGCTCAAGCTGTTCCTCCCACAGACCACTAGCCGTGTCACAAGTGAGGAGATATGGGAACCTACCAAGTGTGTATTATGCAGATTGACCTTGTTCTTTAATATCTTGTATGATCATGACTTGATCTACAGAGTCTCATGTTTCTGTGAGGCAACAGAAAAGAGTGCATTTGTGTATCCTCCTGTGGTTCTAGAAAATACTTCTATGACGAGCTTGGTTTTGAAATATAAATGAATCTATGTTCTGGTGAACTGTGTGCCATTTTCAAGTTAATTTGTTTCTAAAAATATTTCATTTAAAAGAAAAGGTGATAACCAAGTCTTTAATTTACAAGCAGACACAACCATTGCGTGATTTCATGGTATATTATCTCAAATAAAGTAAAATTATTTAATTTTACATGGCATCACAATGCAACAAAAAAAATACAAAACCATAAAAGTTTAAAAAAGGTCTGTCAAATGGTAGAGATATTACTCTTCAAAAATTTCCTGACTAGACAAATAGCAGTTAGGTTGCGGGGGCTTCCCAGTAGTTATTTTTTTAAATGCTGGTTATCGAAGTGTGGACTCCAGCAAAATGGATGATGGCATGATGTCACCCACACCATTGCTTGTTTATGGATTTATGGATCCCAGTGGTGTCAGAGGTCTGTAAGCGAGACCATATACGTACCTGAGTGAATAATGTCATTTTAGTGGGGCTGCTTCAGGAGAGGGCCACTGTTGATCTGTACTTTGTTCTGACACACTGCGGGTTACTTAAAGGTTTGTGCACATGCATGTGTACGTGTGTGTACGTGTGTGTGTGTATGTGTGTGTGTGAGAGAGAGAGAGATTGACCAACTGTCGCTGTTTTCCCGAGACCCTGGGGTAGCCCGGGACATGGAACTAATGCGAGTGCAGTCCTGGCAGACAGGGATGGCGGATCTCATTGCGTGTGTATCCTCACGAAGGAATATTTATTTTCAATGTAGTGTAGGTGAAAGGGAATATGTTTTTATGTTTAACATTAGGATGAGGTTATTATGCAAGATGCTTCCTACAACCTTTTACAGAGTGAAACCCAGCTTTTGTAAATCATAGTTTCCTCTGGCATTATTGTAGGACTATGGAGCGCAACGTTTAAAAACAAATTTTTTTTTTTTAAAGTTCCTGGTGTTGCTAATGTGCAGCCAGGTTTGAAAATTGGAAATCTGGTGTGGTTTTCTGGCTTCTTGGCTCAAACTTAGCTACTGAATTCGTGGTGAGAATGGGGGTGATTTTGACAAAAAGAAAGAATGCTCTCCACTCCCACCCCTCGCCCACTTCCCACCTCCCCCCACACTTTACATGGGACTCTCCACCTGAGGGGTATCATCTGGTCAGAGTCAAATGGGGAGCTTCTGCTCTGTGGAGTGGTTTGACGGGCCATCAAAGAGTGGGCACTTTGGGGTTAAAACACAGGAAACTTGAAGTTTGTGTCAAGTGTTGATGACTTAAGGGTTTTGGTTTTATAAAGATTGTAAAGCCTTTCTCCCTCAGCATCCTTATACTTGGAAGAACAGACATGCGCAGAGGGACCGTTGGGACTGTTAATGACATACCCATGATACCATGGCTAGTAAATGGCTGAGTTGGGACTTCACACAGGTCTTCTGACTCCAAGTCCAAAGCTCTTTCCAGAACATCAGCATGACTTATGGTTTTGGGGTTTTCTTATTTTGACATTCATCATTACAAGAAATGTCAAAAAAATGGAATCAACCCCTTTACATTGAAATGATTTCTATTTGAGTGAAATCTTTAAATAACATTAAAGTTTATAGAATATATTTCAAATATTTTGAAAAATGATACATAGTCTTTATTAAGATACAGAAAAATAGAGTAGAATGAAAAGAAAATTCATAATACGATGAAAGGAAATTTGCTCAGATCACAGAAGAATTTCTTCTTTAGGCATAGACATAACAGTGGGTACCAGTTATTGCACATATAGACTGAGTCTGGCATTTCCATATTTTCTTTCCATGGAATCGTCTTGTGATGTAACTGTTATGGTCACCGCTTTACAGGTGGAGAAACTATGGCTTGGAGAGTATCAGGGTCACTTGGCTGTTAAGTAGCAGAGATTAGAACTGAACCCATGTTTATCTGGTCCTAAAACCTATAATGGATTTTGCAGACACAGCATAGTATAGTGGGTAAGGACTTGAGCTTGAAATCAGAAATCCCTGACACTTCAATACTCTGTAACCATAAGGGAATTACTTAAACTCTTCTTCATATGTAGCGTGGGGAGGATAATAAAAAGAAGCTATATGAAAGGCTTAACATATGCCCCGCTTAAAGTAGAAACGTGGTAAATGTTAGCTGTTATTACAATTACCTGACATATTCAGGTGGTCTTTAAAGAGTATGCATTCATTCTTGCATATCCATTTACCTTTTAAAAACTCAGCATATGACAACTGAACTCACAAGCTCTCCTTTCCCAACTTTTCTACCCCTCTTTTTTGTTCTGGTTCTTCTCATCTCCAAGGATGGCATCCTCAGACGTGGGGTGGATTAGGTCAGAAAGCAGGGACTCATCCTACTCTCCTCATCTCCATTTCAAACTCTTGTCTCATCTTAATTTTTCAACTCTCTCAAAGTGTTCACTCTGCTACAGCTCTCATTTGGATCTCTATTTTATCTCCTGACTGTCTTTTTTTTGCTTTCAGTTGCTTCTAGAGTGATCTTTCTGAAGTACATACCTGATCATGTGGCTGTTCTATTTAACATCCTTCACAGGCCCTTTCTTGCATAAGAGAAAGTCCCAAGCGTTCAGTGAAGCTTACCTCTAGCTCTCTGGTATTCTTTCTGGCTTCTTTTGGTTCCTGGAATCTTACAGGTCCTCTGAGGTTTCTGCGTCTTTCCTAGTGTTGTATGTAGCCTCTTCCCAGGTGGGCCTCTGCTCCACGCAGGAAACTAGTAGATCTGGAAGACTCCAGATCTTCTGTCCCTCTGAGATGGCCTTTTTCTTCCCCAGACTGTCAGAGGCCTCTACGATGTGCGGCCAGTGGCATTTACCTCCATTCTGGGACTTACCCCACAGAACTGAAATCTTATCTGTTTATTTACCTTTCTACTGGATTATAAACTACTTAAGAGTCATTGCAGGTCTTGTTCATCTTGTATCCTTGCTTCTTAGCACAATTCTTGCTGTCATTTAATGAATGTTTTCTTCAAAAGCTTCTATATACTGTTACATACTAAGGTATGTTACTGAATAGCCTGATGAATTTTAGAAAGTCAGAATGTTATTCTCAAAATGGATTACTGACTCATGATTTCATGTTTCATTTACATTTTTTAAAAAAACTGCACATAACATATAATACACACAGCAGCATGTAATCAAAACAATTGGTTCTTAATTTTTTTTTTTTTTTTTGCTTTATATCTGGATCTTACTTTGCAGTCTGGCTGAGAACATCCAGGGAATTTTAGGAGGTCACCAATTAAAGTAAGGTTTAGTTTTCATATTTGTCTGAAATTCTATATTAGAACTTTCTAATTATTTAGAAACAGTTTTATATCCAGTTATAGCTGACTTGTTTTTAACTATCATTAATAGAAATAAATATGAATCTAGATTATGCATAGCAGTAACTATATTAATAATAATTTCCTTTGATACTGTGAAATATGTTATATTCCCCGTATTCAAATAAAGACTGAGCAATATTTATTGTTTTTATAGCTTCTATATTATCTTTACACATTGAGATATATTGAGGTCCTATTTGAATGATGGGCCATAGACTTTTTTCCTCATCTTATTCATTCATATCAAAGTGAGAGGGGGTATTGCCTAAATTTATCATCAAGCTAGAAGTTTGGGGAAAAAAATATTGCTTTTGAATTTTAAGTACTGGTGGGTTATGGAGTAAAGCATTAATGATTACCAAGTAGACTGAGGGAGAATAAAGTTTTTACTGTAGGGTGGCATTCCCTACTATTAGACATTAAGGGCCTGACTGTTCCTATATATGTCAACATTGTTACTCTTAACTTGAAGCACTTAACTTGTTATTGATGACATATTTCCTTTATAGAGGTGTAAATTCACATCCATTAGATCCATTTTATATATATGTTGCAGCAGTGTTTTTAGAAGCTTATGTATATTTGTAGATACTAATAGTATTTATTTTTTTTACATCAAACTTACTAACTTAATAATGCAAATTAAAATTCTAGAGTTAGTTTAATAAATTAATCTCTTTTCTGTTTGTTTCCCAGCCAAATCACCCTTTAGACGTACAGCTTCAGAATCACCAGTTTGTCAATATTTCAGCACCTTGCTATAAAATAATTATTTGGATTATCTTCAATTTAAATTGATTTTTTATCTTTGATAATGTGACATTGTCCAAATCCTAAAATCCCATTATTTTATTGCTTTTTTTCTTAGATACTCTAAATCAATTTGAGCATCATCATGTAATGTATTTTATTCCGATCTAACTAAAATTATTTTTGCAGCTGCAAATCTGTTAGGAAGAACTCGACCTTTAAACTTGTCAGAAGAATCATGTTCACAACAGGTGTTTTTTGCACCACTCAGTGGGACAGTATGTTTCAGAGTTCATTAGAATTTTGGCTAAAGGTAAATTACTTTCAAAACTGTTATAACTCCCAATTGCCAGTGATATCTTTACTTTGCAATTATGTAATAGAGTACCTAAAAAGTAGGTACAGTAAATTTAATTTTTAATTTTTATTAGTCACTAAGGCTTACTCTTTCATTTTGCACAATTTTCTAACTCTGAATCTCTATGTTTTTGCATGTGTTGTTAAAGATTCATAAAAAGATTCAATGAATCATCTTTTATGACCTTCTAAAATTATGACTTAATTTTATTAAAACCTCTCTACAAATTTTAATACACTTGGAGACAGGGAGAGCCCCACATTGTACAGAATATGGATTGTGACTGTGTATCATTTGCTGTAATCTGGAGAGTAAATGTTAGGCTTTTCTTCTGTCACCTGTGATCAGTTGGTAGCAGCTGTCCCTGCTGAGAAGGATCTTAAAGCTTCCTCCTGGCTCAGTGGAAGAGAAACATTATGATCTTAGTGCAACCTGCCATGGACTTCGTCAGGAGTGGGAGTGGCAGAGAGCCTCACACCTGCTGATCTGGGGCTGGACAGTTGTCAGCAGCTCTGAGCACTTGGCTTGGGGAGTATAGATGCAAATAAGAGCCATAATATCTTCAGGTACCAAAAATCTCTTACCTGAATTTACAACTTACATATGGTCTTTTGATTGTCCAATAATTCTGTCTTAACAATTAAAATGAAAATAACTGTTTATAATATAAATGTAACCTATTTCTTTCTTGCTTTAATAATTCTGAGAAATGGGAAAATTAATGTAATGGAACTTCTGCTGTAAGGTATACAGCAAACGGAAAATGTTGGCTGATGAAAAGAGCTTGCATTCCTTGATAGTGCTTTATGTGACTCATCCCATTAAACTGCCCCACAGGGCAGGCTGAAGCTGATCTTGGAGATCTTATTCAGGGTTGTGACAGCTAGAATGTTGCACTGATGGATGTGGGCTTACGTAGTCCCCTTCCAGAACCTATACTGGTAAATGTATTATCTTACCTGCTTTGATCAACTTAAATGGTTTTCAGACCCTTCAATACACTTGATGTCTTTAAGTATGCATTAAAACTCAACTTGATCTCAGCTTATTCAAATAAAGAGCAAATGTTTAAATATCCTGGGTCTTGGTGAGAAATAGAAGTTATTCTCCCATCATTACAAACCCACTGTATAAAGTTCATTACCAAATATTTTGAGCAGACAATCATAAGATAGCAGAATGTGTGAAAATTGAATGACAATTCAACAAATTCAGTTAAAGAAATATTTAAAGAGTCCATGTTCTCTTTCAGGAACTTTGTTAAACTGAGGATTTAAAGATAAATATAACATCATTTTTGTCCCCCCCATTTTTGTTTCATATAAGACTGTAAGGTGTTATGTCAACTTCTAAAGTTATTTTATTTTATTTTTTAAAAGATTTTATTTATTTATTTGACAGAGATCACAAGTACACAGAGAGATAGGCAGAGGGTGGCGGGCAGGGGGCGGGGGACAGTTTCCCTGCAAAGCAGAGAGCCTGATGCGGGGCTCGATCCCAGGACCCTGGGATCATGATCTGAGCCAAAGGCAGAGATTTAACCCACTGAGTCACCCAGGTGCCCCTATTTTATTTTATTTTTGTTTAAAGATTTATTTATTTGAGAGAGAGAGAGCATGCACATGGGCGTGAAAGTGTGTGGAGGACAGAGGGAGAGACTCTCCAAGCAATGTCCACGCTGAGCTCTGAGCTTCAGTCTCACAACCCATGAGATCATGACCCAAGCCGAAACCGAGAGTCAGACGCTAAACTGACTGAATCACCCAGCCCCGTGAGTTCTAAATTTACCTTAAAATGAGTTTTGGACAGTGGCAACTGATTTCTTCAGTGAATATTTGTGAAGAAGTGCTATATTTGAAGCATGGTGTTAGATGTTAGTAATCCATGGTGGACAAAATGGACAAATACTATTATTCCCATGGAGTTTATATTCTAGTTGGGGGAGATGAACAGTAAATACGTAGAGTATGTTGGATGATAATAAGTGTAAGGCAGAAAACCAGGTAAAGTACGGAGGAGGATAGGAAATTCTGGGTAGAATCCCAAGGTAGGTGGGAAGGGAAGGCTGCAGTTTTGGAAGAGTCGTCAGGATCTTACTGAGAAAATGGCATTTGTGCAAAGACTTGGGGAAGGTGAAGGAGTGAGCCCTATGGGTGTCTGGGGAACGTGGGCTTCGTTAGAGAAGATAGCAACTATGAAACTGAGCTGGCGGCACAGCTCATATGTTCAGAGGATAGAAAGAGGCCAGTATTGGTGGCTGTGGTGGAGAAAACAAGGTGGAGATAACAAGTAATCAGGTTGGAAGTGTGAGGTGGAGGAGTACAGTGTATGTAGGGGTTTGGGGGCCATTTTAAGAGCTTTGGCTTTAGCCTCAGCGACTTGGAAAGCAGTTGGAGGGTTTTGAGCTTAGGAGCGACATAATGTGACCGAAGTTTTTAAAAAATCACCCTGTCTCCTTATTAAAAACGACAGTTATGATGACAAGAGTAGAAACTGCGTTGTTGCAGTACCCAGATGTGAAATGGACAAGGTAGCAGTGGGGTGGGGGGTGCGAAGCGACTGGATTCAGGATATGTTTTGAAGGTAGAGCCAGAGGACTTGCTGATGGGTTGGGTGTCAGTCGTGAGAGAAAGGAGTCAAAGATGGCTTCAAGGTTTTCATCTTGAGCAGTGGGAAGGGTGGCATGGCATTTATTGAGTCAGGTTAACTTATAAGGAACACATTGAGGGTGGAGATCCAGGAGTTCAGTTTTAGACATGGGAGCAGAGACATTATTGTGTTTTCACCAATGCTGTTTCATACTCCTCTTTTCTGGTGCATTGGGAAATACATTTTCTAGCCTCCTTGCATTTAGATAGGACAATAGGACTAGTTTTGGCAAATGAAATACAAAGGGAAGTGCTGTACATATCATTTCCAGGTGGAAGCAGTGAGAGGCTGCTGCGTGATTCTTTGGTCCATATGTTCTTCTAAGATGAAGAATGAGGAGGAGGCTTCAGGTCAAGATGACGGAACCCTAAGATCGAGTGATGCTGCGTAGCCGAGACACTGTGGGGAGGACAGATTTCTGGGAGAGTATTAAGCAACTGAGTTCATAGAGACATATTAAGTTTGACCTAATATTAGACATATGAGTAGAAATGTTAAGAAGTCAGTTAGATGTAACCATTTGGAACTCAGGATAGAAGGTTGGACTCAAAATATAAATTTGGAAAGCTTTAGTATAACCACACTACTTAAAGAAAGAGTATTGGGTATACACAGAAAGAGTAAACTTAAATAGAGACAAGTTAAAAGGACTGAATTCTGGGGCACACACATTTAGAGGTTAAGGAGACAACAGTTTACTTAAGGTGGTTGCTTGATACCATGATACCTATAAATACTAAATTATGCCATACTGTATGTTACCATAATCAGTAAGTTTTCTTTCAATATGCTTTCTTCCAAATTTTCCAAAAATCACATATTATATCTGCATTACTGGTTACTGGGTTGGACTCTCTCAAGGAAGAGATACAGCTAAATAAGAATTGAGATGTTACTCACTTCTATGCATTTCAGTCCAGATAACAAAGCCATAAATATTTAGAAATCAGTCAACAAATATTTATTGTTTTCTGATTACTGTGTTTTTAGATATGAGGTTTCTAGGCATTACAAATTAGCAAAGAATTGACCTTCCTCAGGGCTTCTCAGTTTCGGCATTATCGACAATTTGGGCCAGATGGTTCTTTGCAGTGGGGGCCTGTCCTGCGCCTTCTATAATGTACAGAAGCATTTCTGGTATCTACCACTAGGTGTCAGTAGCATTCATTTCCCTCCCCCACTTTCTTTTGTGACAATTGAAAATGGCTATAGATGTAGATAGAGGTCTTCTGGGTGGAGGCAAGAATCACTGGTCTTTGTTATGTCTGCTTTCAGTGAGCTATTTGCTTATGTATGTATTCCCTACAAAATATTTGAGGAGGTTTATCTGAAAATTTACTGTGATATGCTATACTAAATTGTGGAGGAACTGGGATGAAAAGGCAAACACAGTCTCATATAGAGGTAAGAAAGCAAAACAATATTGCCAAGTTAGCAGTGGAGAATAATAAGTACTATGCAGCTTAAGAAAGGTCAAGAAAAGAATTATAGGTAGGCTAAATCATACCTTAACTGGATCTTGGAAGATGAGAAAATTGGACACAAGAAGGTCTATCCTGGCCTGGCAGATAGTCGGAGTGAAGACTAAGAAGCATAAAATAGAGGACAATAAGTTCTGTACAAAAAATGCGAATGAATTAGAATTTCTGAATCAGAGCTTTGTGGGAATGAAGGTGGAGAGTGGTGGGAAAACCAGCTGAAAAATCCCGAGACCAGACTGAAAAAGATCTTTTAAGTCAAGGTTAGATATTTACATGTTGCTTCATGTCTAGCATGATGTTTGTCACTACATGAATTATAGAGATGTGTAAGATACTGTGTTGTCTTTTGGGACTTTTATCTTGGACATAATGGAAAGTTACATAATTTTTGAGCAATAGAGTAATATTTTTTAAATGATGTTTTAGGAAAATTAACCAGATGGTGGAAAGATTAGTCAAGGTGTGAAACTGGGCATGGAAGATGGTTTGGGAGATCTTGAAGCAGTTGACATATGAGCTGAAAAGGGCATAAACCAGGTGAACAGACTTTTTTTTTGTGAAAGGTAGGACAAGAAATAATTTGGGGTTTTCTGGCCATAAAGTCTTCGTACAGCTTACTTACTTTTACTAGTGGAGTATGAGAGCAGCCATAAACAATGCATACATGGATGGTCATGTCTGTGTTCTAATAAAACTTTATTTACATCAGCATGTGGCAGGCTGTGGCCCATACTTGACCAACTTCTGGTGTAAACTAATGATGTGACAGTGGAAAGAAATCAAGGAAAGAATCAAGGAAGAGAACTTGAAGAGAAAGCTTTGTTGAACTTGTAACCATTCAAACAGAGTGAATAGGAGGAATTGTGAGTGGTAGATGTTGGTGAAGGAAAAGGCAAGTATTATCCTGGAGTTTCAAGGTTAGGGGATACTAGTATGAAGGTTCAAGAGTAAGTGTCAGTGACTTGAGGAAAGAGAAAGTTGTGTTTGAATTTAGAGCTGTAGAGAACCTGTCAAACAAGCAGCTGGTGAATCTCTGTTGTACATGGAAGAGATGTCTGGGCTGACCTTGTCTAGCAGAGCAGTATCTTCCTTGAGGCTCTGTATAAGGAGGAAATGATGTCTGGTTTATGTATATAAACCTGGGAGAATACCATGTTTCTGAGGTGGAAGGAGGAAGATGGATCAGGAGAGAAGAGATAGGGTAACAGAAAGAAGATCAGGAAAATACTGTTTTCAGAGCTAAGAACCAAGACAGTTTTCAGGAGAAACTGGTCATCACTATCTGACATTTCGAGAGGTCAAGCAGAATGGGGTCGGAGAAAAAGGCTGTCTCATTGGTTGACTAGAAGGTCATTGGTGGCACTTTGGAAAACAGTCTCACTTGAGTTCTGGTAAGAAGAGACATCTCGGAGGCTCAGTATAGAGAAGAGGAGGAAGTAAGAGGAAGCTTGTGTGTTTAAAGAGAAACAGAACAGTAATTGAAGGGAGCACTTCTTTCAAACAAGAAGAGGCTTGTGTGTGGTTGATGACAGGGGAGGAAGGCACAGTGGGCTCCCGTTGTTGCAGAAGCGATAGCGGAGCCCAGTAGAGGTCAGAATGAAGAAGGTAACATTGGGACGAGGGAGGGATAGCACACTCTGACTCTGAAAATGGTAGGGAATGCCTGTAGTTTTGAATATTTCAGGGTTCTCTCCCTTGTTGGCATTCATTTTTTTTTTTAGTAACAGGAGGGAAGTACATTTGTTCAGACAAGATCAGGAAATGGATGGAAGCATGGTAGGATTAAATACTTAAGTGGTATAAAAAAGATTAGCAATAGCTATTACTTTAAAAAATGATAGAGGATCTTTTAGATCTCAATACATAGATTGTTGAGAGATATTTCCAGTTTTCTTTAGCAAAGTATGTCACATTGACTAAGACTAAAGACCTCGTGTTAGCATTGGAAGTTTATTTTTTTTTACATTGAAACCATTACAAAGAGACAAGAGAAAACAAACACTTTTGTGGTTAATAAAAATGCCTCTCATCTCTGGAAGAAATTGTTTGCTGTGTTTTCTTTGGATATCAGTATTTCCAATGAAAAGAAGAGCCTATTATTTGAATGTGATCGTGTCAAATTTGACAAGAGTCAGACTGAAAAAGCACTTGTCTCAAAGTACATGAAATTCTATCGTTTCATATCTTCTTGGGTTGAGGATTGATTTCTCTGCCCAGACTTCTGTAGAATGTGAATACCCCTACAAGAGTTAGTATGTGAAGTTCACGTCAGCTCTCTTGGCAGGAACCAGGATAGCAGGGTAAAAGTTCTGCAAAAACAACAAACAGGAGTTAAAAGGAAGGACAAACACTGACTACTTACTTTCCTTAACTTCTGTTATTTTGCCCAAAGTGCTACAGTAGACACACAGGGCCAGTGAATTATAACTGGATTGTGAACACCAGATGCTCACAGCTACGTAGTCCTCACTTTGGCTTTCTAAGTGCTTTATGTATATTAACTCAATTAGCTCTCTTGCTGAGGTGGGCACTATTATTATCTGCCAGTTTATAGGGGAGGGGTCACACAGCTCGCAGGTGGCGGGGGTGGGGGCAGGATTTTAACTGGGCAGTCTGGCTCCTGAGCCTGCAATATAAACTGTGAGATGGGAAAACGCTGTATATTTTTTAGGCTTCCACCCTGACCCTTGCCTTCAACAACAAGAAAATTTTAAAATTTTGTTAAATTTTCATACATAAGAAGAAAAAAAAATTGGTCTGTGTCCTTTTTTTTTTTTAAATATCTTTTTTTAATTCAGAAGTCTGTCACATCAGAAATAATATGAAGAGGTAGACTGAAGTTGGTAACATAGATGGTATTTATTTTTCAATCTACTGATTTAAAAAGGGGCTGTGACAACCTTGTATGGTGACAGGTGGTAACTAGACTTATTGTGGTGACTCTTTCATAATGCAGATAAATATCAAATCACTGAGTTGTATACCTACAGCAAACATAATATTGTATGTCAGTTATTTTTCATTAAAAAATGGCTTAGGTGGATTTAGGGGTCTCTGCTGATTTTTTTACATGAGGATCTGTAGGAAGATCAAAAGTACACTCACATTTGTCTTGCATTAAGTGTCCTGGCTGCTCTATCTCCTTTTCATATTAACATGTTTGATAGGGAAGACTGAGGGCTTGTTCTACAAGTGGTGGGACCTTTAGAGGTTACACTGGTTGAATCCTTTATTTTACAGATGCAAAAGTGAAGGCCAAGAAGCTCGAGCACCTTATCAAGCCAAAGCTATCACAGCAGCACTGTGTTGCGAAATGAGAATTTTTGGTTTGTTTCAACCTCAACACTAAAATTTGCATATTTCCCTAAACAGCTTCTTAATGTGTTGAAATTGAAGTCTGCCCCCTGAAAACTGCAGTTGAATTATTGCTTTATTTAGAGGCTGAGGAAATAATTGCCTTCCTTTGAGCCTGTATTGAAGTTGGTAGAGGCGCGTCATTTAAGAAAGCTCAAGGAAAGGTGTGAAACACTTTATTTTACATGTTTGTTTTTTTCCTAGTTATTATTTACTGCTCAATCAGCATTAACAGAAGAAAAATAATTTGGCTGCGAAGTTACTTTAGCATAGGATTTCAAAGGCCCTTATTAGAGAGAGATGTAATTTCATCCTCTGGGCCTTTTATATAACAGAGTGCATATTTGGGTTACTTCCTTTTGACCCGGAATTAAACAATAGATTAAAGTTGTGCGCAGGAAGTTAAAATATTTGTTCAACAAACTTTGAAAAATGTATTATGGTTGTTTTTCATGTTACTGATGTCTTTATACTTTATGGCTTTATACTTTATTTTAGCTAACTCTTGTCTACCTCAAAATTTTCTTATTCACCAGATTTATAAAATATAAAATAGGTATTGGGTAAGCAGCATATATATGATCAGTGGTTTTTAAATGGGGAACTTTGACAGGTCAATAGATATTATATCACTATATGTTTTTGTATACTGCTTAACTGTATATAGCCGTAGTTTAGTTAAGGCATTCACTAATGAAAAATACAGAGTAAATGTCACAGGTTGTAACAACGATTTGGACATCAGTACTAAGGGAAGTGAGCTTGAATGTCCATAAAGTAAAGTCAAAAGTAAAATAAAAAGCCTTCACAACTTCAGTTTTGAAAGCATTTGCCTAAGATGAAGAGACAAATATTGTCAAGGTATTATTTACTCTGTGTGGCCCAGCTGTATATCTTTCATGTGACTCTTCCAGTCACCCCAAGACGGGCTACTCCCTTTTTCAGTACTCCGATTTGTGTAATAATATCTGCACTGATCCATGCTTGCGGTGACCTCATTGTGAGATTGTGGACTCTTATTTTTTTTCCATGAAATTTAGTTTTCATTGGCTGGGATCCCATATAGACTGATTTTTTTTCTTTTTCTTTTTCTCATTTGGTTGGTTCAATATCTTAGATTTTGAAAATCATTCAGAATTAAAGAATTTGCATATTATCCTAGGAAAATAATTTTTGGTTTGAAACCCTTTGTGAAAAACCAGAAGAGGCATTTAATATTTAAGTAACTTGTTATCAGTTTTCAGAGGTCTTTCTGGAATGCCCATCAGCTGCACATTTGTATGGGACTTACCATAATGGTATCTGCTCACTTTTGGGTTGATTCAGACACATTCTGTTGTGCCTAAGTTACTGTGCAGAAGTAGATCAGGAATCATTAATGATAATTTCAGTTATGCATAATTATTTAAGAATGTTGGAGGAATTTGCTAGTCTTCAAGGGAGTAAACTCTACACTGAACATTCCTGGTTTAATAGGTTTAATATTTGGATGCTAGACAGATTTTTCCCCTTCATCTATTGTTTATTGTACTGTCATTGGAATTGTATGTAGGTTATTTTCATTTTTGAACCCTTAATGTCAAGCTTGAGATATAAAGGAATTAATGGAAGTACTTTGGGTTATTGGTATTTGTTACATGAACATGGGTTGATTGTTAATGTTGGAATCTTAGTGGAATTTGCTTTGCTGTTAGATTCTGTTAGGTTGTGTGTATCAACCTCTATGCAAGGAACTTGGGGGGGAGTGTACTCCCAGTGCCTGGTTTTCTCTGTCTCTGGGACAAGTCACAAATTTAGGAATTGAGAGAAAAGGAAGATTTCTGTGTTGTTAAATTTTTTTTCAACTCTGAAACATTATTCTAAAATATCCTTTGATGTCTGGATATGTATTAAAAAGTCCTTAGGAATTTAAGTATATTTATTTAAATAGTTTTGTCCTTCTTCAAAATGTTGCCCCTTTGGCAGATAAAGCTTCACTAGACCGCAGAGACCAAATTGTCTTGACTCTATTATTTCATGGGTGTAATCAGAGTAAGCTAAGGACAAACAGCATTTAAAGAGGTTGTTCAGGATCCCATAGCTGGTTGGTGGTGCAGTGATGATTCAAGCTAGGTTTTTAAATCCCAGGCTGTGTTTCAGCATATTTGATTTTTTCATGTCCCAGAGCTTTCAGATACAACATTGTTGAACTTTTGAGCGTAGGGAACTTTTGCTGGTGAATTTTTTTTGAAGTCACACAGGAGAAACCTTTACTAAAAAGTTCAGACTGATTTGAATCTACATGAATCCCTGCTGTATTCAATTTCCAGTATTTTATAATACATAGAAAATGGTTAGTCCCAGGGCGTCTCATTCTCCATAAAATATATCTGAGGCTTTTTACACTAACCCCAACTATAGGGCCTTATGGCACAGAAAGTGTGAACTAATTTTAGTTGTTTCTGAAGAAAATGTCACTAGTAAAAAGGAAAATGATCTTGAGCAATGATATAAGCATTGCAATGAAAGTGACTGTGTCATATTCTGTATTGTCCACATCAAGACCTATTGGATTAAGCATGTTTTCTTTTCCACTTTTATTTCTTTAAGATTCAGAAATCATTATGTGCTCAGTGGCAGCGGTGGGTTTTCAGATGCCGGGTTCTGGCACACTTCCCAATTACATTCACTCTCTTTTTCTTTCAATTTGGCTTAGGTTATTTACACTAATTTGAAAGCATAAATTGTATTATAAACCACCAGAAATGCTTGTTCTGAGAGGAGGGGACACTCTGTAAATGAGGCAAACATTCATATTCATGCTTCTTCAGTAGAATATGAAGAATAGAGAGTTAAGTAATATAAAAAGCTGTTCAGGATTTCTATTTACTAGTCAACAATTGTAGCAGACATTTTCAGTTGCCGACCAGTCATTTACCTCTTTTCTTCTTTGTAAGTGAATCCGATTTTGTTGAGGGCCACTCACTGTCCTAGATGTCTAACTGGTCGAAGCCAGATTTATGGGAATCTTAGTGTTCTCTGACAGGGATTGGTCTGCTCCTGGGCAAGTGACCCAAGGGACTTCTGGGAAAGATCTTATTTCATCTAAATAGAAAGGCACAGCAAGGAGGACTCCTTTCTCTCATCTTGTGTCGCTCACTCCTCTGGAGGCTGTTGTAGGAGAATGTGATGCGTTAGCCATTCTCTGACAATGAGGTGATAAGCCTAAGAATGAAAAGCCAAAATTCTAAAGATGGCCAAGCAGAAGGACAGAAAGAACTTACATCCTTCAGGAAATTATTGAGCTGCCAAGCCTGACACATCTTCCTTCCAGGCTGCTTGCTTGTGAGATAATTATATTTCTGAATTGAGTTATTTGGTTATATTTGTTAAGCCTTGTGTGTGTGGTTTCAGTCCCTGTTGGAAAGGAAAGAAAAATATAGAAGTTTTAGTTCCTCATCTTAAGGATCACATAATCTCATGCTTCTCAAAACTGATTTTTTAAAAAATTTTCAGCATAACAGTATTCATTATTTTTGCACCACACCCAGTGCTCCATGCAAGCCGTGCCCTCTATAATACCCACCACCTGGTACCCCAACCTCCCACCCCCCCCCCGCCACTTCAAACCCCTCAGATTGTTTTTCAGAGTCCATAGTCTCTCATGGTCAAAAATGATTTTTTAAGGGAGATGAAAATCTTTCTAAAACTAGAGATTGTCTTATTTATTTTGTTTTGATTTTTAAGTTTTTATTGAGGTATATTTTATCTATAGCAAACTGTCTGTGTGAATGTGTAAGTGTGTATGTAAGGGTGTGTGTATTCTGGATGCAAATCCTTCTAAATATGTACTTTGCAGGTATTTTTTTCCAGTCTGTGTCCTGAATTTTCATGGTCTTAGTTTGTTAATTAAAAAAAGAAGAAAAAAACCCTTTTATTGACATTGAATTGAATCTGTGTATTATTTGAGGAGAATTGACATCTTCACAATGAATGCTGAGTCTTCTGACCCATTTATGTGTCTTTTTTAACTGCTCTCACCGATGTCTGACTTGTTTTCAGCATACATGTCTTGCACAGCTAGTCAGATTTGTGTCTCACTCTATCATATTTTTGATGCTGTTGTGAAAATTTTTTATTTCAACTTCTGATTGTTTATCTTTTATGTATGGAAATAGGTTGATCTTTGTATATGGATCTTTTCTTATGCAACCTTGCCAAATAGTTTTTGGTTCTAATGTATTGGGTTTTCTGTGTAGACAGTCATATTGTCTGTAAATAGTCTTACTTTTTTATTCCTGAATCAAAATGCCTTTTATTTTTCACCTCATTGCAGTGGCTAGGACCTCTAGTAGAGTATTGATAGCAGCAGAGAACGTAGACCTCACTTATCGGTCTTCACAGTAAGTTGAAGGTGGAATCTGTGAGTCCATTGAAAATTGTAAATGAAACCTCATAGAAAGCTTGTGATTGATTTTGAAAAATATCATTCACATTTTGCATTCTCCTCTGCAATTATATCTTTATAGGTAAAATATAGAGTAAAATTTTAAAATAGTTACATTCTCGAGCACAGCCTCTCCCCTAACCCTAAACGTAAGTGAAACTCATGCTCCAGGAGGAGGTGCTGTATTTAATCCTATGGTTTTTGAGCATGTTTCTTAAACCCTAATTTGAGAAGCAAGGTAACATCATAAAATGTAAGTCTTTGTAAACAATATCCTAAAAATGCAAAACAATGTAGAAATGAGTGCAAGTTGCAGAACATTGTACTGAGTTATATGGTAGGCTGTGTATTAATTTGTTAATCTTAGGCCTCCACACCCACATTATGTTTCTATAAGGCAGACCCATGCCTTACTCTCTATCAACCACAGCCTGTAGGATGCTGCCTTCTGTAGAATTTATAAAATGACAGTTTCACGAGTACTTAACTTGACTTGCATAGATAGCGATCACTGGAAATAAGTAAGAATGTGATTATATTAAAATGATTAGGATAAAAAACAGGTTAGAAGAAATAGAAGTGTATGAGTTTCGGGTCATGGTTGGATTGGAGGACAGGAGATGCTTCCTGAAATGGAAATGACTCTGTGTCTGTTATGACTGAGAAATGATCCAGACCGGTCTTTCTCATGATGCGATCTGTGTACCCAAGGGTATGTAAGTATATTATTTGAGGGAGTGGGCCTCAAGTTCTTTATAAAAACTTAAAAAGTATTATATATTTGAGCAAACAATTTTGGGTCCTATGAATGACCCATGACCTTATAACCAAGTATCTCTATGAAATTTTAGTCCAGTGATTTGTGATTTTACATTATATTTTATTGGTGCCCACTGATCACACAAGTGTCAACATTTATCTAGTTTACCTAATTACTTGAAATTTCTCAAATTAGACTCTGCAGATCATATTCTCAAAGGTCTTAGGGTCTGAGAAACATAGATTCTGTTCAGTCTGTCAGAATGGGGTGGATGAGACAATGGAGTGGTACCCCAGATGTCTGCAGCTTCAATACCTTTTATTCCTCTGAACCTTCCAGCTTTCCAAGGTCAGTGGGTCGGAGCTACTGTGCCTAAGAGTCAGTCCCCACAGCTGCCTACTTTCCTGGATCTTTAGCATGGCTCTTAGACCAGGAGGACACTGTTCTCTCCCACACTGCTTTGCCTCACAGTGCCCACAACTTTTTTGAGTTACTGCTGCCCTTTCCAAGGAACATAAGGCAGTTACTGTGTCAGAAGATTTTAGAGTGAGTACAGTGAAATAATTGGGACTTTCTCTCACACAACCCAGTTTATAGAAATTCAGAAGTCATCCGTAGTCACTGGCCATCTCTCCCTGGAGGTTTCTGTCTTGCTCCAGATTCCCATGGACTCTCTTGTAGCCCTTTTGTATCTCCACATCTTCTCCAGGTATACTGAATTTCTGTTTGTCGACAGGTCCTCAAGTTCTCTCACTTCATTTTGTAGAAATTCAGTTTTGTCTTTGTCATGGCCTCAGCTTCTAATCTGTGATCAGAGAATTATGGTATTTTTTAATCCAAAAGTCCATGAAAAGATATCAAGGTTTTTACTTATTTAAAAAAACATATGCCCTGAAAGTGAATGATACCATCTTTTATGAAACCATATCACCTGCAGCACTATTTTTTTCTTTCTGTTATAATCCACACATAAATATGCATATGGACTTAGCAGGGTATGTATAATATACATGCATGCATTTCATAGAGTTTATTTTCCATTTTTTAATATGTAAAAAATGTGAGAAATAGATAAATTCTCTGTTATCAAGAATCTCTCAGAGGGATGCCTGGATGGCTCAGTCAGGTAGGTGTTCACCTTCAGCTTGGGTCATGATCCCAGGATTCTGGGATGGAGTCCCACATCGGGCTCCCTGCTCAGCGGGGAGTCTGCTTCTCCCTCTGCCTGCGGCTTCCCCTGCTTGTGCGCTCGCGTGCTCTCTCTCTCTCTCACAAATAAATAAATAACAATCTTCAGAAATATATTTTTTAAAAATAAGCTTTTTAAAAAAGAATGTCTCAGAAATGTTTGATGATGGAATACTGTGGTTATAATTTATGAACGAACAAGAAAAGGCAACAGTGTTTTAGGAAGGACACTGACTTACGGTTGGCAAAATGGTTCCTACCCCTCATCTCAGTCTTCCAGTTAACCTGTCACTTTGCCTGTAGCACCCTGACTCCCCTGAGCCTCCTTCTTCACCTGTAACCTTTGTCCCTGCCTGCACCAAGGGGGGCAGAGACAGTGCTTTCTAGAGACAGTGCTTTCTAAGCCATAAACTTTTTTGTAAATATAACTGTTATGGCATGGTGGGATCACCTTTATCATCATCATCATCTAAACTAGAAAGGTCCTATTTTCCCATAGAATATGCATAGGTAGGTCATTCTCAAGCTAATCCTTGCAAGTGACTTACATGAACTTGAATTAGCAATGTGGGACCCAGACTATGCTTCCATCTACTGAAGAATAAAAAGAGGATATTTTTGGTCACTTGCATTTTGTATTATCATTCAGCACTGAAATAAATTGCCTCTTATTAAAAAAAGAGGTCAATCTTGCCATTTAAAAAAGACTGCTCAACACTGTGTTGATTAAACATTTCTAAACTTTCTAGCTTATTTGAATATCCAGAGTAAATTTTTTTCTGCTCTTGTGTAATATAGCTAGACTCTGAAACAGTGTGAGTAAACATTTCTCATCCTCCACCAGATAGTAAGTATAATTCTGTATATATTTAAGGGTTTTTAATGGTTTCAAAGTTAATATTTTAACATTTTTTTCTTATTAAAACTTATTTTTTTGAGTGTTAAGTTCACAGCAAAATTGAGGGGAAAGTACAGTGATTTTCCATATACTGTCTACCCTGGCATATGCATAACCTCCTTTCATCACAAGGTCGGTCCCTCCCCACAGGATACATTTCTTCCACTGATGAACCCACATCGGCAAATCCATATTTCAGAGTCATTATGGTTCTCTCTTGGGGTGGTACATTCTGCAGTTTTGAACAAATGTATAATGGCATGTATGCTTCATAATATCATGCAGAGTATTGTCCCTGCCCTAAAAGTCCTCTGTGCCCTACCTGTTTGTCCATTTTTTCCTCCTGCTCCCAGCTCCTGGCAAGGCGATCACTGATTTTTTACCATACTTTTGTATTTATCCAGAATGTCCTGTGACGGGAATCACGTAATATGTAGGCTTTTCAGATTGGTTTCTTTCACTTAGTTGTTGCATTTAAGGTTTCTTCATGTTTTTTCATGGCCTGATAGTTCATTTCTTTGTAGCCACGAATAATATTTTATTATCTGCTTGTATGCAGTATAATTCTCTATTCACCTACTAAAGGACATCTTGGTTGCCGCCAAGTTTTGCGATTATGAATAAAGCTGCTGTGAACATCTAAATGCAAGTTTCTGTGTGGACCCAAGCTTTCAGCTCCTTTGGGTCAATACCAAGGGGCATGACTGCTGGAATGTGTGGTAAGAATATGTTTAGTTTTGTACAAAACTGTCATCCTGTCTTCCGAAGTGGCTGCACCATTCTGCGTTCTCACTAAGGGTGAGTGAGGAAGTTCCTGTTGATCCACAGCAGATCCACATCCTCACCAGGCATTTGGGGTTAGGAGATTTGATTTTGGGGTTGCAAGATTTTGGCCATTCTAGCAGCATGTAGTACCATCTCATTTTGATTTCCATTTCCCTGATGACCTATGCTCATTTGCCATATGTATTGCTTCTTTGGTAAGATGTCTGTTGAGATTTTTGGTCTATTTTGTAATCTACTTGTTTGTTTCTTTATTGTTAAGTCAAAGTTAATATTTCAAGTTGTAATATGCTGTGCGTGGTAAAACTTATGATCAAAATATTTTTTCCAAGTTATACAAAATTAATGTTTGCTTATTGAGCATTTACTAATTATAAATCACAGGGCTTTATATATGATATTTAATTTTTCATACACATTAAATATTTATATATACATGCAGTTTTTATCTTTGAAAAAGTTGCACCTTCATTTTAGGTATCTACATTCCCCTTTTAAAGATGAGACAGTGGAGTCTTAGGTTAAGATTTTGCCCAGATTCACATGGCAGGTGGCAAAGACGGGATCCAAATCCAAGTCTGTCTGAACCTAGGTTTTTGTTTATTCTGCTATATTGCATTTATTATTTATTGATGGACTGATTGAACAAAGATTAACTGAGTACTTACTATGTGCTCAGCACTGTTGCAAAGAAAGAAACAAAATATATACATGAGTCCTATGGTGGTGCATGCTATTGGAAAAGAGCAAGGATGTGCAATAGGAGAAAAAGTGATGGAAAAAGAGGTGTGCGTACATTTGTCCATAGGTTGATGATCAAAGAAGTCTCTTTTTGTAAAACTGAGCAGAGGTCCAATGGAAGTGAAAGGATGAGTCATGGTATATGCTAGAACACCCTCGGACTGAGGGAACAGCATGTGCAGTGCTCTGAAGATGGACACTCACTTGGCATGATCGTAGAACACAATGAGGCCATCGGGCCTGAAGCAGAATGAGTACAGGGAGGAGGTCAGATGTGGTATCAGAGAGGGGGTGTGGGGCCAGAAATCTGTAGGCCTTGGTCATGACTTTGGCTTTAAGCTGAGGAAGATGGGGAGGCATTGGAAAGATTTGAGCATATGTCTTTGACATGGTATGATGTATATTTTAGATGGAGAATAGACCACAGGACAACAGGAAAGGATCTGCTGGACCAGTTAGGAGAGCATTACAGTCAGTCAGACAGGAGATGATGGTGGCTTGGACTGGGGTAGTAACTGCGGAAGTGACGATAGTGGTAGGATTCTAAACCTATTGCAAGCATGGAGCCCATAAGATAAGCTAATGGATAGGGTGTGGGGTGGGAGGAAAAGAGAGGGTCAGTGATGACTGCAAGTTTTGTGACCCAAGCACTAAAATAAGAAAATCTTCAAGAGGAAAGTTTGGAAGGAAATGGACTCCAATGTTTACATTATACAGGTAGGTTTTTTTCCTCCCCTAGGTGGCTAACCATTCTCAGCACGTTGATTTTCTTTCCTTCTTTTCATTTATAATCTAATATATATCCATGAATGTCCATTAAGGTAGACATAATTACATTGTTTGAAGCTTCCATATTACTGGGTTTTATTGATTAACCTATCAAATTTTTTGGCAAGTGGGTGTTTATGTGTGTCATTGACTCTGTTAAATACTGAGATAGTTGTGTTTAAATCTCTCATTGTGATGCTGGATTTGTCAGTTTATCTTACAATTCTATTTTGGCTCCTAGCATGTTTAAGTTATTTTACTGGGTCCATGCGTATTTAGAATTGCTAATTCTTTCTGGCAAATTAACATTTGTCAGTACATGTTAATATCTTTATCAAATGCCTTAAGGTCTATTTAGTTTTCCTAGTCTAGTTACAACCAGTTTTCTTTTGGTTAGTGTTTGTGTTCCTGTTTTTGAGCTCATGCTGTTTTGAACTTTATCTGTGAGAATCCTGTGGGACCTGAATTTAAAATATGTTCCTTCACAGAATTAGAATTTGCTCTTGCCAGATGCCTAGAAGCTCTATCATCTGGGGCTAATTTAAAGTAAATTTTGATTTAGGCTTTTTGGCAACCCCTGTAGCATGAGTTTTGATTCTCAAATTGAGTGATTGTGAGCTTGTGGTTAGGAGTTCTCAGGAAAGTTTTCTCTACTTTTCCCATCTAAGTCAAGGTCAGGATAGGCCTGTGGCCCCATCATTGCCCTCTGCAAGATGGGGCTTTTCCTATTACATCACTGAGGCAGTCGTTGAAGGATCCCACCTTGATGTGAATGTCCCAGATTTTAATATCTCATTCTGTTTGAACTCCTAGCTTTGCCTCATTTAAACCCATGTTAGAGTCCACTGGGGATTGACGGACTCCAGGGCAAATCCCAGCCTGTGCTCATTAACCCTTCCAAATCTTCCAGTCTTCATTGTCATCGTCTGAGGAATTCCCTTACTTTCCTGCCATTTCAGCCATGCTTTAAAAGATACTTAATTTTTAATACAGCATTTTTATATCTGCCTTACTAGAAAGTGTTTCTCTAAACATCTAGTCCATAGAAGTTCTCGCTGGCGCATCAAGTTGTAAAGAAAGGAGGGGTTGAGGCCAAGCCCAACCCAGGTGTCTGCTCACCTGCTGTGGGGGTGATACCTTCAGGCTGCATGAAGATCCGACAGCGTTTCACTCAGGGGTTTTGCCTCCACTAGTATTAGTGCCTGAATTAACAGTTATCCTGAGGACCACAAAATGATGGTTTTTAAGATCTGTTATTTCTTCTACATGTATTATTTGCCAGTTTTTTGTTAAGAAGAGCTTTCTTCTCTGACCTATCTACTTTTTTTCTCTTATTGTGGTCTTGTGGATTATTTCTGATTAAACATGTTTTAATACTTTATAGTCATTATTTTTGATACTGCAACTGTCTTGAATTTGTTAAGTAGGTACCTCTCAAGCCAATTCCTGTGCCCTTTTGACATACCTTACTTAAAGTTTTGAGTCCATCTTTACTTTCAGAGTGAGATATCCCAGGCTTGCTTAGTTTTACCCCTTCAACTAGATCTGGAACCAGCCAGTTTTCCCAGGGACCTCTGCTTCTTTTGGTGGGAAAAGGCATTTATAAACAAAATCAGAGTTCTAGATGTGCTCATTGCTACTGGAATGTCATTGTGTTTAGGACCTTTTGGTGGAAACAACTAGAAAATCTAATTTTTAATATCTTAAGTTTATGCTGATATTCTCAGCATATACTGTTTATTTGCTCAAAAAAAAATTAGATGTCAGAAACTGTAGCAGAGTGGTTAATAATCCCCATGTGAAATGTACTAGCTGTTTGACCTTGGGCGATTTATTTAACTATACTGTGTCTTTCTTAGATTGCACATTTACAAAATCAGAATAATAAAAGTATCTGCAATAGGAAGTGTTTGTGGAAAGTGTGTTAATTAATATATGTAAATTACTTAGAACTGTTCTGGCCTTCAAGTACGCACTTGGTAATTAACCATTTGCAAAAAATAGTATGTTGGACTTTATAGAACTACCGCTATTTGATCATTTTTGACCTACAAAAATGATAATTTCATGTGATTCAACCTAATAAATGTATCACCACCTTCATTCATTGAGTACCTATTGGGGATCATGCACCAGCCTCTGCAGTAGACACTTAGGATAAGGACAAGAGTCCCTGCCCTGTATGACTTGAGAGATAAGCCATAGAGCTGTAAACGAGGTTTCTCAACAGTGCTTTCTGTGTAGTGGGAGAGTGGGGCAGGACTCTTGCTGGGTTATCAGCATGAGTTGGAGGGCAAGTGGCAACATCTGGAAGATTAGAGAATAACAAGTTTTGGATTTTTAGATCAGACCCAAACTGAAGGTGGGAATTCCTATGGAATACCCTCAGGGAGTAAATTTTTAAAAATAAACCACGTAAGTACAGTAATATATGCAACTATGCAAACAAAAAATTCTAATAATCATTAACCCATTTCTGTAATATCATTAAAATGAATATATGCATTAGAATCCTACTTATTCTTGTGTTGACTTTTCAAAAAATTTTTCATTCCACCTCTCACGGTGACACAAGTCCGATCCCATAGTGATACTTTTATTATTGAAATGGTGCAATTAACATCAAGCTCACACAAAGTTATCCTTCACAACAGCACTGCAAAGAGAAATTTAGATGATGAATAGTAATATTAAGTTTGTTCTCAGCTCTCTTCTCATCTCTTATTCAATGTTAATGTAATGATAATAACAGTGAGAGTACAAACATGTTGGCTGAAGGTACCTGATTATCTTTAGGAAGGAGTGTCTTTTGCTGGCCAGTATTTGGTTGATCTCAGTATTAATCACAAATACTTGTACAAAACATAACTTGGTTTCTTTTAGGAGTGACATATTCTTGTACTGGCTGCTTCATTTTTGGACACGCTTTAATTGGTGGAAATGCCAGAGTGGAGGAGTGTCATCCGTACATCCTCACAAAATAGCCTTTTAAACTTCCAATGAGCACAACAGATTGTGACCACACTGCTCTGTTTGCCTTTTGTATTCTGGATGTGCAGTTACTTTTTTCAGTGCTTGTAAAATTAAAAGCAAAGTTTTTGCAGATTTCTAAGAACCTTCATCTTGCTGAAGGCCATCTCTTGCTGGGTCTTGACTTCTCTTACCATATGTTTCATATTTTGCACACTTCTGCCAGTAATGAGCCTGGCTGGCATAGCCATGTGGGTGCTGCTGATGAATAGGATTGTGTGTTTGTGTTTATGGTCTGTATGAGGGGTCTGGAACATGTGCAGTTATTACAATCGTAAGACTCTATTAAACCATCTTGATAAGAAACTTTAAATATGTAAACTGTTCATTAAAGAACTCTTCAGAGAGAAATTCCTTAAGGAAAACACGATGAATTAATGTTTATCTTTTAAACATTATACTATTGTATTAATAACATATGATGAAAACGTTAACCACCGTTGTCTTTGGCTGGTGAGTTTTTCCCTTTGTGTACATTCTGAATTTCCAGGTTTTCCCTTAGTGCACCAGTATGACTTTTATGATTATCAAGATTTTAGTGGATTCCTAGATGCTTTCAGTGTGCTTTTTGTTCCTAGATGCCTTCAGTGTTTAATTTGGTGAAAAGGGCAATATCCTAATATGAGGGGAATGAAAATAGTTGTTCATAAGATAATAATAGCTATCTTACTGCATAGCAGGCCCCATGTTAAATATTCTGTTTGCATTCTTTTATTTAACCTTAATACAACCATATAAAGTAGATGTTGTTTTTATCTCTGTTGTATGGATGAAGGAAACTGATCTTGGAGGTGTTTTTAATAACCTAAAAGCCAGTAAATGGTGGAGCTGGGATCTGGACCTGCTTTCAGAAACCAAGTTGCTATGCACTGTGTTCTACTTGACTTACTGTGTTGGTTACTATCGATACATCCATTTGTGCAACAGGTTTTTGGCCAGTTTGCACATCGGGTGAGAGAAAATGGCTGGACTTCCAGAGAGATGATCAGGACACATCTGTTGCTCTGAAGGAGCATGCAATCCACTGGGTTGCAACCCTGTGTGCACTCATGGAGCTCTGAGTGTAGGGAACTGTGGGAATACAGAAGAACATGACCAAATCAGCTATGTAGGAAGACAGGGGAGGCATCAGGTTAACTTCTTGGAGGAGAAATACTATGACTTAGCTGGCATAGGAGGGGAGGAAGGTATTCCGGAAACTGAGGACATGTGCAGAACGGTGGTTTTGCAAATGACTTAGAGGCCAAAGTTTGGAAGAGTTTGGATGACTGGCAAAGGAGTTTGTCCTTCTGGGAACAGGGCAGAAATAAAACTATCTGAGCTCCTGAGATTTTAGTTTAATTCTAGAGTTGTAGTGCATTGAGTTGGTTTTTGGAGTCAAGACCACATATTCTCATGCACCAAAATTTGTAACATATTTTACAGCTTACTCATCAAATAATTGTTTCACAACTGAATGAATGTGGACTTTATTCAACCAAAAACCTTGACATTTTAGAAACAAATTAGAAACAAATTAAAAATGGTCAGTTGTGCTTGTTTTAGCCTGGCTGTTAGCTGCCGCAATGAAGTCGAAACTTTTAAGAACTTATATGCACAGTACTCACAAATGCATACCTTTACACAGCAACTTGCTATTTATTTGTTTATAGTAAATTCCAAGTAGCTATAGATTTTAAAAACCAAGATCTTAAATCTTTCTAAACAGATGACCACACTATCACCATATGATGATGATAAGTTTATACTTACCAAATCAAAAGCTTTATGACAGTTTGTAGAATTAAAAGTCCTCTATAGTCAAGTATTGTATCAGCAATACCAGTCACAGATAAAAGATTTACATTATTATCTTGATCCAGGGATCTGCAGACTCTTTCTAAAAGGGGCTGGTTAGTAAATATTTCTGGCTTTGTGGGCCAGACATTCGATGTTGCAGCTAAATTCACTGTGTTGGTATGGGGTGGAAGCAGTCATAACCAATATGTAAATGAATGAATATGGCTATGTTCCAACAAAGCTTTGTTTTTTTTAACTATAATGTGTACACAATGTGTACACTCTATGTACTCGATGTGGGACTCAATCCCAGGACCCTGGCATCATGACCTGAGCTGGAGGCAGACACCTAACCTACTGAGCCACCCAGGCGCCCCCCAACAAAACTTTATTTTACAAAAACAAGAGGCAGGATAGATTGGGCCCACAAGGCATAGTTTGCAGACTGCAGCTCTATAGTTTTGTTTGCTTATATGTTTGCTTTAGATTCTTAATTCTGTTACAAGATGCAGGCTTGCGCTGCATGGTGTTGCATTTGGTCCTAGTACGTGCTTAGTGTAAGCATATTGGCATTCAGTGTTTTTTCAGTGATTTTTTTTCTTAGCAACATAGATCAGTTTTATATTTGGTAAAACTAGATATATTAATTTTTTTCATTTTTTGTGTGTGTGCTCCTTTGTTTGGAGCCAGTGAAGCAGTTCTTTGTGGTAATTTGATGACGGCTTGTTGAGTTTAATTATTTCAGATACTCACTTAAACAGAGATGGTCCATTTCCATCAAAAGTCCAAGTTGGAGGTGGGTGCCAAAGCTAGATCAGTGTTTTCCAGCCAGTGTTATATGACTGGAGAGGCCAATGTTTATAGGCTCCCTTTCTACTGCTTCCAAGATGTTAACTGTGACTGGGCTCCATTCTTTCTATCCTTTCTGCCTTTCCCCATTCCTGGGGTCAGTTATAGAAATTTTGAGTGTTTACCAGGCTATGATCAAATTTTTTCTTAGAAATGATAAATTATTTGAGTCTCTGTAACTGGATAGAAAAGAAGATATTTCACTTTATTCACTTTTAAGATCTGGCTTAGGAGGAGTATTCTTTTCATTTAATATAAAATAAAAATGTTATGATACAAGTCATTCTTTTAGGCTCAACTAAATATGACTTCCTTCATGTTGTCTTTCCTTATTACTGCATCCTAAAGTAATCTCTCATGTGTCACAACTCTGGTAGTATTTTGTTCATATCACTCATGTGAAATTTATGTGGTATTAAATTAAGTACAAGATCATTATATCCTAGTTAGAGGTGGGGTGGAGAGGGTGCAGGGCTTAGGTAGGGAAGACTTCTCTCCTTCGTCTTCATGGGGTCCATGGAGTCCTAACACAATAGCTCATATAGAAGGTTCAGGTAAATGTGTTGGCTGAATGAGTGAATAAATACATATTCTCCTTGCAGGAACAAGGATGGTATACATGATATTGTTGGTAGCAGTGATATCCCTCTCACACCTTGAACACATAAACTTCCTAGTGAGTTTCTGTGGCCACGGTTCAGTTCAGACGTAATTGAGCATTAATCCTGTGTTATGTCTTACTTAAGATTCTATGGATTCATTAATCAATTAGCTGGTTAATTAGTTAATTTTATAGTGGGGAATGTACACATTAATATATATATATATTTTAAAAGATTTATTTATTTACTTTACAGAGAAAGACAGAGATCACAAGTGGGCAAAGAGGCAGGCAGAGAGAGCGGGAAGCAGGCTCCCTGCCAAGCAGAGAGCCTGATGTGGGGCTTGATCCCAGGACCCTACGATCATGACCTGAGCTGAAGGCAGAGGCTTAACCCACCGAGCCCCCCAGGTGCCCCAATATTATTTTAAAAAATGTAGCATGAGCCCCTCAAGGAACATGTGCCGGGTTCTGTGGTAGTCCAGAGAGGGGCACTCTACTCAAGAATCTCCTGGTGCAAGATAGACATCCTTTCCTTCTCTTTAATTCCCAGCTAGATCCTGAGATGTGAGTGTAGGCAAGTTAGGGAAAGAGCAGGAAGAAGAAAGGAAGAACATTTAGGCTGAAGAGCTAACTGTTGCAAAGGCGGAGGTGGGTGACACATTGTGGCGTGCCCTGGGCACCACGAGCAGCTCTGTGCTGTGAGTGGGCTGGGAGCTGGGTCTGGAGAACTAGGCCAAGCCAGATTATGGAGGGTTGTGTACATCACGATAGGGGGCCATGAACTTTATCTTGAGAGGGTGAATAGCATAGTGTTCAAGGTGCATTCTAGAGTGTGAGTTTTAATCCTGCTTCTGCATCTTACCAGAGTTCAGATATCCTCTATTTTTCTCACCTATAAAGTAGGGATATAATTGATCTATCTTTTAGGGTTGGTTCATTAATTCAACAATTAATTTAACCCTTCCTGTGTTCCAGGACTTTGTAGGCACTGGGAATACAGCATTAAATGGATAAACAAAAATTCCTGTCCCTAAATTTATATTCTGGATGCAGTGGTGAGGGGGAGATAGACAACAAATAGTATAAGTAAAAGAGATGGTGCGGTAAATGGTAGGAGGAGGATGGGGAATCCTGGGGTCAGGTTAGGAGCAGAGAAAGGAGAAGGTTGCAATTTTAAATAAAATTGTCAGGGAAGACCTCTTTGAGAAGAGGACAGTTTAGTAAAGACTGAAAGAGATAGGGGTCCAATCAGTGAGGGTATCTGGGGGAAAAGCATTCCTGGCAGAGGGAACAGAAAAGGCAGGGCCTCAAGATGGAAGGTGCTTGACACTTTTAAGGAATGTAAGGAGTTACTGTAGTTGGAGCAGGGTAAGTAAATAGGAGATGATCCTTGTTACGGCTTGTAGTGAGATGAAGCATTGGAGGGTTTGAGGTAGGTTGACTACCCCAAACCCAAATAGTGTTTGACTATTTTAACAAGAACACTTTGGCTGCCATTTTTGAGAATATACCAAGTACAACAAGGTCAGAAGAAGGAAGACCAGTCGAGTGGCCGGTGTGTTAAGAAAGGGGTGGTGAGAAGTGGCCTTATAAGCATTAAACAACGTAAAACTCACTTCAAATAGTGCCTGGCAAGGGTGAGCAAGTAACGAATGCTAGCTACTAGTTGGTTGTTAAAACTTGTAATGACGTTCAGCAAAGGAGGTTGAATGCGTAGTTTTCTTTGACTTTCCAGTGCTGAGCACTGTGCCCTCCATGAGTGGATGAGCATAATGAACATGTCCTTTTTTGAAGTATTGAGTGAGAAAACGTACTCCGTTAGCAGCTGAGACATGGCAGCCTGATCTGTGAGCAACTGATGGGGGGATTTTCGCAGAGGGTCTAAGCAGACCAAGAAGGTACCTTCTGTGGTCTGGGGGGCGCCCACAGTGAGCTGGTGTTTTGTGGGCTCATTCAATGTGTTTCTGCCTTCATTCTCCCAGTAACCTAACACGGCCGCTATTGTTACTGCAGTATCTGTGCTTCCGTTAGACTGTTGAGGAAGCTGAGCATCCTATTCAAGACCAGAGTACTGGTAAGTGGCAGGCTTGGGTTTGCAAACCAGGTCTATCTTTTTGAAGTAGGTTAGATTGCCTCGTATCTATTCAGTATTTCAAGTAGGTTATACAGAAGAGTCAAACATGTACATAAATAAAAAGAGGGAGGACATGTCCATATTTTTTGCCATTATTCATAACTCTTAGTGATGATTATGTGCTCACTAAATGTTATTATGTGTGTGTGAGCGTGTGTGTGTATTTATTCTTGTAGGTGGTGTGTCCAATATAATCTCAGTAAACACTGGGTCAAACAGAAACCCTTGGCCTGGTGGTTGTAATGATGTCAAATTCCATGTTTTTAGGTCCTTTTCTCTGCCAGGTAAGGCAGTATATGAATATTGCACGACTGTTATCACAAATTACAAAAGCAAGGAGACCAGGCCAAGGAGAGGTTAAATGCCTTGGTGAAGACACTTGCCTAGGTAAGTGGCGGAGTTTAGATTAGGACTGGACGGATGGGCTCCAGATGGGGTAGAACAGATTGTTCCTATGGAGTAGAGCACCTGAAGGCATAGCCATAGGCGTATGGCATTAGAAGGGACCCAGAGACAGAGGTCCTCATCTTATGTGTAAAGAAAGTGGCTTCTGATTGTGGAATGACTTGCTGAAGCCAGTTGCTGGGTGGGACTGTCTTGTCATCGATGCCTCCGTCTTCCAGTACCCTACACCATTTTAACTTGATTAGCTGATGCTCCAGGTGAAAACTATATTCTCCCAGGGAAAAACGAATACTTCTTTTATACGCTCAAAACTTCTGAGCAAATTTGTTTTATTGTGGACATTTATTACAAACGGAATCTTTAATTTGAAATCCAGGTTCCTTTCTTTCCGCTTTGTTGTTATGTTTAGTTATGCTGAAAATTGGCATGTTCAGCTTCTCTCATTTTTTTGCCTATTAGTTTATAATATTTAACATTTTAAAAACTGATACTGTCACCATGTTTAAGTAGTTATTTTTGTGAATCAAATATAAGGGACAAAATATGCCTTATTTATAACATACATAAATTTAAATCATAAAAGAGCTGAACTGGACAAAGATTCTCGGTAGGAAGTTAAAAAAGAAAAAAGCATCACATGTATTTAATCCACACTTTCACTGCAACAAAGCAAGGGATGATTTATGTGGAAGAAAAGCATTTTTTATTATTTTTGTAGTGGGGCATTTATTGCATACACAGTAAGTGTTATAACCAAAACAAATATACAGTTGGGACATTGTGTATAAATTATCTTCTGTCATGTACTATATAAACCAACAATAGTTTGAAATGTATTTAAACTACCATATGGGACAAAGCAAAAGCTGTTCCAGGATCTAGCCCATGATGAATGTGAGCCGGGTTTCATTAGAAACCTCCTAGCACGGCTCTGTGTCCTGAATCACTTCTTCCACGGTTGAAAGGATTCCAACATCCGGCCTAGCTCCCAGAGGTTTGGGTGTTTTTAATAGATCATGACATTTTTTTTTTTTTTCCTGGCCTCATAAAGAACTAAATCAGTGAAGTTAAACGTTACTGTGTTCAGATTTCTTTTTAGTCTAGAGAGAGACACTTCAAGTTTGTGTCTTCAAAGCTTCGGCAGAAAGCCCCCTCTGATGAGAAAAAATCTTACGGGGATTTGACAGTTGGGAAGGCGCAGTCTTGCTTTTAGACTTGACTCATCTGAACGGAGAACCTGCTGCCATAGTAATGCTAGGTACTTAATCAGGGACTCCCCCACTAAGTGCTGTGGGTTGGAGGCATTGCACCCCGGAATACTGGCCATGCATTCTGCTCCCGCCCAGCCGGGCTTTCTAGCCTGCCTGGGCATTTTCCTTTTGGAATTTGCAGCATTTATCCCACATAAGGACAACAACACAAATAGTGATAGTTATCGGATTCTTACTATGTCCCGAGCATGGTCTTCAGCCCTTTAACTAAATGGTCACATTTATTCATGAGAGCAGTCTTATGAGGTAGATATATTTATATTTGCCGTTATGTGACTTATGAGGGAGCTGAGGACCCACATAACTGTCACTTGCCCAAAGTTACGTGGCCCGTAAGTGCTAGCCTCCTAAAGCAGCCCTCAGGACACTACAAGCGCGGTTTCTGTTTTCCCAGATGATATAACTAGGATGTGGGGAGTTGAGTGGCTCTCCCAAATCATCGATCTAATACCCAGAGAAAGCAGGAGTTGGATCTGGGGCTTCTGA
Source organism: Neogale vison (assembly GCF_020171115.1). NCBI lineage: Eukaryota > Metazoa > Chordata > Mammalia > Carnivora > Mustelidae > Neogale > Neogale vison. The sequence continues at coordinate 67,942,913 of NC_058091.1, read as the reverse complement.
TTCCCAGTCCAGGAATTTTAGACAAAAACATGTCTCACTTTCAATGACTTGATATTTTTGTGCATACAAACTTGAATACACATGTAAATTATTTAAAATAAGTTTACTGTATAATTTAAAATAATTTTTTTATTCAGAGAGGTTTTTTAGAATTTTTTATCTAAATCAAATTGGAGATGATATAAGATTATAATTACAGATTTTCCATAGCTACTAAACTTTCTTGTTGTACTGGAAACAGGCACCCTTAAACAAAAAGCAACAAAACACACACTCACAAAAAGATTTTAGGTATTGTTTGAAGAGACATAAATATAATTTTCTTAGAGTTTCCAGTATAGTATAGGTTCCTTTAGTATTTATGGTAAAATATATATATTTTGCTTTTATTAAAATAATATAATGTTCTTTTATGGGTGATGAAAATAAAGCACCGAACTGTGGAAATCCAAGATATTTAAATTGAGATTTAATGGAGAGACTACACTTGCTTTTAGGAAATAAATTTCAGTATATTAGAGTTTAAGTGAGTGTGATAATGATTATAGGATGATCCAGAATTGCAGTAATTTCAGGCCAGAGCCTTGAAGTTTTATGAGATTTTAAACAAGGCAGTGACATTGCAATAATAAATATTCTTAAAATATTCAAATTTAACTTATTAGATAATTACGCAGATGTGACTGAAAACATACTTTTCTTTTCATAAAAATTTTGTTTTAAAGCCCTGCAGACATTTTGAAACAAATCTTTGTTCCCCATTCTGATTAAGGTAGTATCACTCCAGAATACTTAGGACTGGTTTTCATTAATTTGCTATTAATCTTAACCATTCTCGTGTCCTTTCCATAATACAAGAGTAGTAAAGCCATGTACCACAGTAAGATAACGCACTAACATGCCTATTTTTTTTGAAACCGGATACCTTTTTCTGGTTTGAAACTTGTCCATCTTAGGTTCTCTGGCACTAGGAAGCCAAGAGAGGTTAGCCTGTAGGAAGAAGTCTACACAGTCAAACCCTGTGGTAACACATGGGCCTCTGTGGTGAGAGCTTCCTCTTATTCTTTAGGTTATGATACCGTATCCTTTCTCCATGAGGAAAGTAACAGGAAGAAGGTTTGGGGGATTTTTTTGGGAAGGAGAAAAAAAATGGTGTGTCTGGGAAAGCCTCTGTGATTTGCCGACAATTAGCAAGTCTTAAGCAGAAAATCTTCCTTCAGGGTGAGGTTTTATGATAAGGAATAAGGGAGCCTCAGAGGCCACACAGCTTGGAAAGTGTGGAGTACATTTTACTTATTTGGTGATTGAAAGTGGGAAGCCTGTGTGAAAACATAAGGCTATGTTTTGATAATTTCTGCTTTATAGGACCTTCAATAATTTCCACTTATAGAAGGGAAAGAACTTTTTTTTTGGTAGCAGAATATTAACTGGCGAACAAGGTTTGCAGCACCTTGTTATTTCTCAACTCTTTATTTCTTGTCTATTTCTGACTTGAAAACAATTTAACTTTATGTGAGTAAATACTTGTAATTCTGGAGAGTTCTTAATTTATCTCCATCAGTACTTTACTACATTGTGGATCTCCAGCTCCCTCCCCCAATCCTTTGGTTGTTAAACATGATTTTAATACAGTATGATAGGAAATAAATTGGTTGGTTTGAATTTTCGTATTTTTTCCAACTTTGATTGAGTGAACCATTAATTGCCATTGTAAGGCAAAAACATAGCTTATTGTTGACATGGAAAATGGTTATCCCATACTTCTTGATTTTTTTTTTTTTTGAGGACTTATGAACTTAGCTGTGGCACTGAGATTTGGCTAACAGTTTTTTCATTGATTTCAAGATTTAGTGACTCTAAAATATATTTAGAGGAGTTCTAAGGAAAAATAAGTGGGAAGCACACTGAAAAGAGATGTGAAACATCCCATATAACAAAGTCTTATGTTAGATGTCTAGTGTTTAGCCAAATTCAAAATTCAAAAATAGATTTTTGAATATGAACATGTTAGGATGATTAAAAAATCCAGTGGCTAACCTTAATTTTGTGGGGAGCAACTGCAATTTTTATCTTTAAAATCTCCTTTATGTTTGGGGTGCCTGGGTGGCTCAGTGGGTTAAAGCCAAAGCCGCTGCCTTCGGCTCAGGTCATGATCCCAGGGTCCTGGGTTCGAGCCCCGCATCGGACTCTCTGCTCAGCAGAGAGCCTGCTTCCTCCTCTCTCCCTGCCTGCCTCTCTGCCTACTTGTGATCTCTGTCTGTCAAATAAATAAATAAAATCTTTTTTAAAAAATCTCCTTTATGTTAGATTCTTAGGAGATCATATAAGATCATGTATTTCAAAATTTGCATTTTTAAAAAGATTTTATTTTTTTATTTGTCAGAGAGAGAGAGAGAGATAGAGAGAGTGAGAAAGCAGCAGGCAGAGGGAAAGCAGGCTTCCCGCTGAGCAGGGAGCCCAATGTGGGACTCAATCCCAGGACTCTGGAATCATTACCTGAGCCGAAGGCAGATGCTTAACCAATTGAGCCACCCTGGCGTCCCCCAAATTTCCATTTCTTAGATCCAGCCTATCTTCCTTCCGTCTGTCCTTCCACTTTACACCCAGTGTGGAGCCCAATAAAAGGTTTGAATTCATGACCCTGAGATCATGACTAGAGCTGAGATCAAGAATCAGATGCTTAACTGACTGAGCCACTCAGGTGCCCCTTTAGAATCTTTCTTTTGATGACTCTTTCAGAAGAGCTCAGACTTCTTTTTATTCTATACTCAAATTTGAAGTTTTATTATTTGTCTTTTTAGTATCTCAAACCTAAAACTAAGTTTTCCTATTTTCTTCTTGCTCATTCCCATGTGCAGTTCATTTTCAACATTTTCAAGGTCTCGCCATTTTATCACCATTACGTGCCCAGTCTGTCCCATCTTTCTAGCTCTACTACTTGCATATTTGCCCCTGAAAGGCTGTGATGATGTTTCTTCTGGACAATTGCAGTTGCTTCTAACAAGTATACCTTCCTTCCCCTCTTTCCTGTGTTTGTGTATTCTTTATACAATGGAAGGAGTACAATTTAAAAATTTTAGATCATATCCCCCTCACCTCCAAAGTTCTTTTGTCACTTCCCATGGCACTCTGCTAAAATTCCAAACTCCTTACCATGGCCGTGTATGATCTTGCGTCATTTTGTGTCATCGTGGCCTTGTATGATCTTGTATGAGCCTTGTACAATCTGCCTCTAGAATATAAACCCAATGGAGACACTCTTCCTCATTCAGGAAACATTTATAAAACTCGTGTACAAGGCAGACACTGTGCTGGGTACTAGAGCCGTAGTTGGCTATCAGTTGATAAATAAATAAAAAAGTGAGAGGAGAAAAAAAAAGAAAGATAACATGTGGCACCCATATGCATGGAACTTACCGTCTAGTGGTAGCATAAATACTAATCAAATAATCACATGCAAAAAACCCCATAGAGGTGTAACACTGATGAAATATTATGGAACATGGGTTCATGATTGTATGAGAGCATGTAATAATGAAGTCTTTCTGAGAAAGCCATGATTGAGGTTATGGGCAGTAGTTAATTATGCTGAGTGGCAGGATGGGGGATGTTTGTGTGAGGGAGGAGGAGTAAAGAGGTCCAGGGGAAGAGTTTTCCGGGGGGGAAAAAAAAAAAAAAGAATAGGCCAAAAGCCTGTGGTGGCAGAGGTTGACCATGGCTGGAGGACCTAAGAAGTGACTATTTCTGGGACACTTGGGTTATGTAGTCAGTTGAGCATCTGACTTTTGGTTTTGGCTAAGGTTGTGATTTCAGGTTCATGGGATCAAGCCCCAGATCAGGCTCTGTGCTCAGCGCGGAATCTGCTTGGAAGAGTCTCCCTCTGCCCATCTTATCCTCCCTCTAAAATAAAGAAAGAATTCTTGAAAAAAAAAAAAAAAGGAATGACCATTTCTGCAAACTGTGGTGGGTTTTATTTAAGGATTTTCTAATGGATTAAATGTAGGGAGGGTGAGGAAAAGGGAGGAATTAATCAGTTTTTTGTTAAGTGCTTGGGTGGGTATTGGCAAACATAAACATTTGGAGACTTAGGTTCAAGTCTTGGTTGTTCCATTTACTTACTGTGTGTGTGGGAGTGGGGGTGAATAGACAGACACCAACCTATCTTAGGCAACTCACAACTCACTTAATCTTCTAAATTGTGGATACCTTATCTTATTTGTATAAAAGACATAACAAAAATACTTAAACTCATTGTGGTGAGAATCAAATGAAATAGTTTACAAACTATAAATTGATACACATATCAATTTGTGTTTATAAATCCACTTATATCTGTGTCTATCTACCTATCTATTTATATACAGATCACTGGTGTTACTGTTAACCCAGATAGCTCCTGGTATTCCTCAACATTCGTTTCCAGCCATTCTCCAGCCGGGTGTCACTTATTCTTTCTCACATGCTGGTAGTCTTTGCTCACTCCTTCCTCTTTACTCAGAGCAAACTCTGCCTCTGCAGCTCATCCTCCTCCTTTGTTTCCCTCTTTCCTGCCTTTATTACATCTGTCTTCCTTTATTTCTTTCCTGTCATCCACCTCATTTCTTTTGTCTTTTAAAAAAAAATTAATACATATATTTTTAAGTAGGTTCCATACCCAGTGTGGAGCCCAGCGTGGGACTTGAGCCCACAACCCTGAGATCGAGGCCCCGGGCTGAGATCAAGAGTTGGATGCTCCTTTATGGACTGAGCCATCCAGGCATCCCTATTTTAATTTTTTTAATTTTTTTTTTCATTTCATTTCATTGCCGTACATTGCATTGCATTTTTCTGTTCCTCCCACCTTGGGCTATCTATATTACTTTCAGAATATGACTTTCTTCCATTCCTCTGCAGCACCGAGCTTATAAATATGCTTTCCTGTGTTTACTTCTATTCCTTAATGGGACAAGTGGTTTAAGATTAAGTATAGAGATAGCTAATCTTTTTGAGATCATTCATATTTCTTTATATTTATTTTCATTTTTTTAATAAGCTAGGTTTTCCTGATTTAAAACCTCTCTCAAATCTCATGTCTATAACATTAATTATATTACTTCTTAAAAAATAGAAGTTATATATTAGATTTATTATATATTTAAGTGTGTGCAGTATTTATGAATATGGGTGTGGGAAAGCTCCACTTGTTCCATTTTGTTTTAGGGAGAAGGAGATGCTTCCTTTCTTCTAGGGTTGGAGGACATTGTCTCTCTTCCTTGGAAGAAGGAAAGTTTTTCTTAAGCCAGGCATATCTCCTTCCTGGCGAGTGAGGAATAGCTCTCTGCTTGTGTCTGCTGTCGAGATTGCCCAGAAAAAGTTAACAGATAGGTGGAAATGGAGGATCTATGCACATTATGTGCTTCTTACTCTCATTCATATTTAACATTTATTATCTTTGTTTTGGAAAAATAATTATATAGTTTGAAGAAACTTCCCTTTTTATCTTGGAGCACTGAAAAAAAAATAAAATTAAGATGTTAAAAAAAAAAAGAACCTTCCCATTTTAACTTTTTTCCCTACCACAGTTGATCTACTGTATATTTTCTAGGAGATTATAGACTTACATGATGATTAAGTCAATTTAGTGAAATATAAAATCTATGTGAGGTTAATTGTTGCTATTCCAAGAAAGAAATTTATTTATTTTACTTATTTATCTGTTTATTGTTGAAATGTGGCAATCAAGATCCAGCTATACAGCTACATTTGAGTCTACATAACTTAAATAACTTTATTTTTATTTTTGTAAATTCCCCTTTTATTTCTTTGTTACACAAGTATCTGCAATAATCCTCTTGCTCCTTTTTATACAGTTGTTAGATTGGGACTTTGTTTTTTGGCACTTTTATTCATTTTGTTATTTTTAGGCCAACTATTGAGAAATCATGTTAGAGAATGTATATGAATAATCTCTCCTTTTTTGAGTATTTTGATTTTTTTAAAAGATTTTATATATTTATTTGATTGACAGAGAGAGGGGGAACACAAGCAGGGGGAGTGGGAGAGGGAGAAGCAGGCTTCCTGCTGAGCAGGGAGCCTGAGGCGGAGCTTCATCCCAGGACCCTGGGATCATGACCTGAGCTGAAGGCAGATACTTAACCAACTGAGCCAACAAGGTGCCCCTTGAGTATCTCTCATTTTTTAAAAAGATTTTATCTATTTTAGAGAGAGAGAGAGCAGGAGAAGGAGCAGAAGGGGAGGAAGAGGAGTGGGAAAGAATCTCAAGCAGACTGTAGTAAGAGTGGATCCTGATGCGGGGCTCGATCCCATGACCCTGTGATCATGACCTGAGCTGAAACCAAGAGTGGAATGCTTAACCTACTGAGCCACCCAGGTGCCTTGTATTGGAATCTTTCTGATGTCTTATTTTTCTGAGGGAGGCTGTGTGTTGGCTTTGATTACAATGCTAACTTTTCTTCTTTCAAAATGACTTTTATAGAATTAAAAATGTCCAACCCCCAATATAAAGCTGTTTAAAGAAAAAAAAACTTAAGTTTTAAAATTTGTAGTTTCTTTGTTAGTATCTGAATAAAGCTATGCCATGAGACATATGTGGTTATAAGAAACATGAGAGTGTAAATGTAACCAAATCATTCATCTGATACAAATTACTTATGAGTCTCCAGTTGTACTTCAAAAATAGGAAGATTAAGTCGAGCTTTACCAATTAATGTCATTCCAGGAGAAAAACATAGGTGAGAACATCAAGTAGCATAGTATGTGCCTATGTGTGGCGGTATGTTGTATATAGAAACTTATGTATTACAAAACCTGTTAACTTCTGCAAAGCATATATTATTTTACCATTTTCAGCTTTCACCATAATTTCCTTTTTTTTTAAATTTAGAAAGACTATTTAAATATGTACTTAAATGGGGGCACCTGGGAGGCTCAGTCAGTTAAGCATCTGCCTTCAGCTCAGGTCATGATCTCAGGGTCTTGGGATCCAGTTCCACATTTGGCTCCCTACTCAGCAGGGAGTCTGCTTCTTTCTCTCCCTCTGTCCATCCCCCTGCTCTCTTTCTCTCTTCAAATGAATAAAAATTCTTAAAAAAAAAAGTATTTAAATGAAAACTAAAGATAAATTTTAATTTATAGAAAAATAATCAGAAACATCTCACAGTTAAATATTTTTGTTTTAAGATTAGCAATGCATGGCTCATTTCCCTTAGTATGAATGATGAAAAGTTAATTATTCTGGGTGTGAATTATGTGAAAATATACATATACATACATATTTATTTTTATTATTCTACTTTATTAAATGGATTCTTTTACATGGTATTAAACCACTATTTTTTGTTTTGTTTTGTTCAAGCAATGTTTTTCTTCCAAGCACATGGATACAACTTGCATTCTGCATGAAAATATTTCAGCTTCTTGAACCATATATCTCAACTAAAATTTACTTAACATAGCAATATTACAGTCGTTAATCAAAAGCTAATATTATACATGATTTTTATTTTGAATTTTACTTCATCATCCTTAACTATTAAAACATTTTAATTTTTTAATGATTTATTTATTTATTTTAGAGAGAGAGAGAAAGCAAGCATGAATTAGGGAGGCTCAGAGGGAGAGGGAGAGACTCTCAAGCAGACCCCCCGTATAAAGCCCCACTTGGGGCTTGATCTCACCACCCTGCCATCATGACCTGAGCCAAAATCAAGAGTCGGATGCTTAACTGACTGAGACACTCAGGCACCCCAGAAACATTTTTAGTCCATAAAATATTGTATATGGTAAAAAAAAAAAAGTAGTATATAGGTCTCTCCCTTAAGTTGGTGATGGGAACTGCAAATCGATAGGAATATCTAAGTGAAATCAGAATCTCTTTGAACCAGTATCAGAAGTCACTCTGTTTTCTCTCCTTATCTAATACGGGTGTGTAGTTTGGGTGGGGGCTGATTTTCTAGTATGTCTCCAGAAGAACATTCTTTGTAAGCCTTTGTTTTTCCCAGCAAGTCTCAGTGAAAAGGACATGTCTAAACTGAGGGGTAATCCACATGCTTAGAAAGGATGAGACATGGTTAAAGTAGTATCTTCAGCAATGAAGATCTGTGGTTACCAAAATGGTACAGAATTTCAGTTTTCAGATCACTGAATCACACTTGGGCAGCACAGCTGTATGGTTGGGGGAGGCCACAGATAGTACTCAGGACAGCAAACACAAAACCAAGTTTTTTTTAAAATGTGTTATTATCCCAGTGCTTTTGGAAACCCATCAAGTGTTAAAACTAAGTGTTTTCTGAGAAAGTTAAAGACTTTTCTTTTATGGTGATTTCAACCTTAATGTGATTTCTTTACTCATAAGTAAACTACATTTTTTTACTTGAGAAAATTATATTAAAATGATTTTGTGGGAAATTATTGAGCCAGAGGGAAAAGTCTGTCTTGGAGGTTTGGTTAGCCAGTATTCTTAAATTGAGGAAATTTGTTGATAATTTTCTTAAAAATGGTAAAGAAGTTTGATGGAAGACAAATGCCACTGATAGACAATTGGAAAGATAATAAATGTTAGTAATGGAAGTGATTAGGGTGACTGAAGCAAAGTCTTAGGGCCTTTAAATAGAAGTCAAAATTTAAACTATGTCTTGACATACAAAGGAAGCTCATGGAATTGAATTTTGGTGAAAAAACATATTCTACAATAATGACTAGGAACTATATTGATTCTTATTTTAATTCATCTAAAAAGTATTTTCCTTTCTTCCACTGCTAAGATTTATATTACTGAAGAGGCATTTTGCCTTTCTGAATAGAAGGTCACAGTGGGAAAAAGTGGCAGCCGTAGTGTGATAATTTCTAAACATGGGGGAGATGTAATGTAAAATGGGCAACAGTGGAGTGTTTTTCCAAAAATGTCAGTGGAAAGGTCTGGCTAACTGGAACAGGCCGGGAGACCAGGTGGCACACGTTGTGGATGGGTTCTGCTTTCCCACAGGGCCCCTGCAAACCCTGCCAGTACTTGGGAGCCTTTGTTAACATGTGGGCTGCATGTGGTTTATATTCAGATGGTAAAGAGGCTCTCTCTAATTCTTGACTTAGTGAACTGAAAACTCCCTAATTCTTTCAAAAGCCTTGCAGAAGACAGGAACAGACACTTCTCCAAAGAAGACCTACAAATGGCTAACAGACACATGAAGAAATGTTCATCATTAGCCATCAGGGAGATTCAAATGAAAATCACAACGAGATACCACTTTACACCAGTTAGAATGGCCAAAATCAATGAAACAGTAAACAACGTGTGTTGGAGAGGATGTGGAGAAAGGGGAACCCTTTTACACTGTTGGTGGGTATGCAAGTTGGTACAACCACTTTGGAAAACAGTGTGGAGATTCCTTAAGAAATTAAAAATAGAGCTTCTCTAAGACCCTGCAATTGCACTACTAGGTATTTACCCCAAAGATACAGGTGTGGTGAAAAGAAGGGCCACCTGTACCCCAATGTTCATAGTAGCACTGGCCACAGTCACCAAACTGGGAGGAACCAAGATGCCCTTCAACGGATGAATGGATAAAGAAGATGTGGTCCATATATACTATGGAGTATTACTCAGCCATCAGAAAGGATGAATAACTATCATTTGCATCAACATGAATGGGACTGGAGAAGATTATGCTGAGTGAAATAAGTCAAGCAGAGAGAGTCAATTATCACATGCTTTCACTTAGTTGTGGAGCATAAGGAATAATACAGAGGACACTGGGAGATGGAGAGGAAAAGTGAGTTGGGGAAAATCTTAGGGGGAGACTAACGATAAGAGACTGTGGACTCTGAGAAACAAACTGAGGGTTTTGGAGGGGAGGAGTGGGGAGTTGGGAGGGCCTGGCGGTGGGTATTACGGAAGGCACATATTGCATGGAGCACTGGGTGTGGTGCATAAGCAATGAATCTTGAACACTGAAAAAAAATAATAAAATAAAATGACAAAAAAAAAAAAAAGCCTAGCAGATTTCTTTTTTTTTTTTCCTCACAAAGTAGTTCATATTCATGAAGGCTAATGTAGAGACTTAAGTCTCTACATTAATTTATTCCCTTAAATTTTTATGTACAGTGTCTCTGCCACACATGATTATAGGCTCCAAGGTAAAAATCTTACAACCTTAAGTATTCAGTTATAACCAGGATAGTTCTTTGATTACCTTAAATAGGATTTAGCTTGAGTATTTAGTTAAGGAAAATGTATGTTAGAGCAGATTGTGCTGGGTAGCGAAATTGTTCTTCAGTAGATGTTGACATATTTTTTTTAAAGATAACGAGGTAATTTAGAAAATAATACGCAAGTGTTTAACTGAAATATTACTTTAGCCTATAAATTTCACCACTGCCATATTCTTCTGTAGTTACTTTCCATTGATTTTTGACTCTACCCTTCTTTGGCCCCTCCTTACTTATATATGGCTATTCACTAATGCTGTGCTTTATCTCTTACTCAGAGTATCTGTCTCAGTATTTTCCTCTCAGTTCACTATTTTGATCGGACTGGCACTGTTTCTCTGTCTTGAACATGTTAGTTCAAGGTACCTGTCAGAGGGAGCTAAAGTTCTGACCACTTCTAACTGCCTGTTGATGACCTTGCTATCTACAGAACAGTCAGGGCCCCTGGTACCTCCCCTGTGTCCTCCTGGTTTCATACCAACTTTTTCCTTTTGGCTTCCATAGAAGCCTAGGCTTACTTTATTCATTTTGGACCACTGGGGCCTCATCTGAATTCCTTGTTCAGTTCGGAACAAGAAACAAAGTGTCAAAGAGAGAAGTGGAGGTTAGAGGGACAGAGGCTCTACTAGGTGAATGTCACCACCATCAAGCAGCTGCTCAAAACCTTATAGCTCCATTCATCCTCTTGAAGTATCAAAAGGTCAAAGGCCCGAGGAGTTTAAGAAAAAGGTACTTCTAGGAAGCTCATTTCAATAGCTAATGGCATTCACCTGTCACTACCAAATAAGACGTTTCTACAGAACTTCATGATGTGCCAAGGAAGCTCAGCTTTGCTTGAGCAATGTTGTTATTGTTAACCCACACAAGTAGATGGCTGGGGGTCAATTAAGTTTCCAGGTAAGCAGTGTCCAAATTAAGTTTAGTGTAGCAATCCAGTTTCCAGTTCTGGGTAAGCATTGGGGCCAAAGTAATTATGATTTTAATGTTAGCAACTTGTATTTGTACTAATAATAGCAATGTATTTCTGTTCTCTTTCTTTGGTTTTATGTTGGAATTTTTCTAACAATAGAATTCTAAGTTTATATTTATTTTGTGCTATTTAGGATAAATGTGTTCAGATTAATAAACATAAACAGTAATTATAAATTAGTATGTATTCAGTGTTCTTAAGTATATGAAATAAAAGAGAATAGTGTCTTTGGTGATAACCACCTAATAATATGGTGTGTATCCATCTGAATTCTTATGTAACCATTCCCAGTCTCATCCCCCATCATCCATCCATCCACCCATCCATCCATATATCACTCATCTCATATAAATGTTACCATAGTATTTACCTTGTAATGAAACTTGCTTTTTTTTCCTGAAGTTTTGAAGTTAAATATATGTTTGTAGAACTTACTTATATTTGTTGTTGATCTGCAGTTCATAAAGATGATGTACCAGAGCTTTATTTCTAAGCATGTGGTTATTCAACTGAATAGTTTTTTCTGAAGCATGACAATTTGTGAACAATTTAAGTCGCTGAATTGTGGTGTAGGCACTGGGCCCTTCAGTGGGGGTGACTGGTTATTGTTTGCTGGCTCCACTGAGGACAGAACTAAAGGGAAAACATCTGAGAGGAATTATCACAAATTTAAAAACAGAATTTTAGAGCCAGGTGGTCAGGGTTTTGAGTTTAATGTACAAATTTTTTTGGCAGTCAATAAACTGTTCAAGAAGACTGGTTTGTCTGTGGAGGAAGCTCCCACATTCTCATTGGTCTACTAGTTCTTTTCATCCATTAGCTCCTGTGGTGTCTCCATGTTCATCTTAGTGCCTTCTCTGTTTTCCCGCCTGATAAAACTTGTGCTTATTCTCTTTCCAGATGCTCTTTTTATTCGACTGTCCATATTTTTCCAGTTCAAAAAGTAAGCTTTTTTTTTTAACCATTCAGAGTCTCCTGAACTAATTTAGTTACTTTAGCTTCTTTAACTGCCCTTTTGAACACCCCGAATACCTACACCACTCTGTACCACAATCAATACACTGATAGATGTCGCTCATGCTGATTCTGACCTTGTAACTCTCATTTTATCTAAATGCTTCTAAATTTGGGTTTCCCTGTAAAGTACTGGACAGTGTTTTCTATTCTCTTTTCTCGCTTCCTTTGGCACTTTTCCTATTTATGTAATCAACACTGTCTTAATGTGACCCTCTGAGCCTAAAATACTGTTTCTCTGAAGGCCATATGAATCTGCACAGCAGTATCCAAGCAGAGCACCGATGACAGGAGGACACATGTGCAGCTTTCTCACCTGTCACACTTGGAGGAGCAGCTTAGAGGCTGTGCTGTCTAGTCAGCCCTCCTTCTGAAGAAGTCCAGTGCTTAATAAACCCCAGCCCCTCCTTCTCTCTCCCATCTTCCCTACCAGTGTTAGACCTTGGAACGCCTCTTCCCAGCTCTTGCTGGTGGTGGTTGGGAATTCTTCATCCTCAGGGCTTGGTTTTCATCTTTAACGTATCCACTTGGCCCTCTTTTAAGAGATGGGTAAATGCAGAACGAGAAACAAGTAGGGGATTGTGATTGTGTGCTTAGGTTTAGCAGCCTGAATTTAGAAAGAGTCAGTTGCCATGAAACTGGATGAATAAAAATCTCCCTTTAAGATTGTGCATTTGTTATTTGTTATTCTTTTTTACATTGCAACTCTGTCAGGTTCTTTCTTCATGTTATATAATTTTTTTAAATTACTTTTTTATGGTAATTCCAGTATAGTTAACATACATTCTGTTAGTTTCAGGGACATAATAGAGTGAATCATGTCAGTTTTTACATTGTATATTTTGAGATGATGCTCCTGGTGTATACAAGTTCATCAATATACCGTCTTCTTTGTGAATTTTTGTTGTTGTTCTTTGACAATGTTCCTTTTTACTCCAATTAATGCTTTGTTGACTTATAGTTTATTTTTTCATATCAACATTGCTGTATCAGCTCTTTTTTGGTTAGTATTTGTTGAATACTCCTCTTTCAATCCCCAAGTTCTCATTTTTAGAGCAACTGTTTTGCTGGTTTTGTTTTAGGGATGTCTTTTCCAAGCAGGTTAAGCCTGGCTTTTTTATTTTTAGATAGCTCTGATTAATCTTGTCTTTGAATAGGGAGTTTATTATTTATGTTTATTATGTTTGTAGGTATATTCATATTTATGTATTGTCTTCTTTTGAGTTTTTTGTTTTGCTCCCTTTGGCCCCCATCCTGCTTTCTACTGGATTATTAAAGTATTCTGTATTTCATTTTATTTTTCTCTGCTTATGTGAAAGCTGTACATTATAGTTCTGTTTCTGTAGAGATTGCTTTTACTTTTTCAATGTATAGAAATTATTATACATTTTAAAGTCTGACAATTATCTGTATTTTCTTCTTCCCGAATATGCCTTAGAATGGTATAAATATCCAGTGAATAATTCTCATTGTTAATATTGACTAAAGTTTTGGTTTTATTTTTTGATACAATATGATTTGTTTTTACTGAAGTATATCCTTAAATGATTTGATGATGATCTTTGATTGGCTTTATTTGTAATTTCATTTTCGGTAATACTTTAGCTAGGTATAAAATTCTAAAATAACATGTTTTTTCCCCTCCTCAGCACTTTAAAGATGTTGTCCTATTGTCTTTTGCCTGGAACACACTAATCAAAGATATATTTTGAATAAATGAATGATATCTCTTATTGCTGATAAGAACCTCCAATCAATCTAATGGTTGTTTCTTTGTTACTAATTTGTTATTTTCTCTTTAATGGCTTTTGATACTTGCTATTTTTTTTTGAGTTTTACTAGTTGTACTTGGTATGGATCCTACATGGTATTCAGAGTACATTATTGAGGTGAGGAATTATATAACTTTATGAAAATTCTTAATGTTCGTATCTCCAAATATTTCTTATCTGTAATCTCTATCTTTATTTGTAATGTAGATATCTTTATCTATAAAAGATACTTATAACCTCTTATTTTCAACCACTCCTATGAAATAGATGGCATACTCTCAGTTGCTCTTCAGTTTCCACTTATTTAAACTTTTTAATTTCCTTTTCAATATTTTAAATTTGTTACTTTTACATCTCTTCTTCTTTAAAATTTCTGTCATTTGTGGTTTGCAAATGTTTTATTTCTGAGAGAGGATGAAAAGAATTTTCTCCCTTATTTATTTGAAAATTCTAACTTATTTCCATAAAAGTAATTTCATATAGAGAAACAATTAATGTTCATATTGGTTGTGTTTAAAAATGTGTTCTGCAATTTTGGTATGTAGCCTTATTTTGAATCAGACTTTCAGTGAAAGGGTTTCCCCCTTCTAAGCGTGTGTTGCTCAGAAGCCAAATTCCTACCTGGACATAATAACCAGTAAGTCTATGGCTTTTGCTTTCCTTACAGATTTTTCATTTCTTACCTAAAGATTCTAACTGTATTTTTAAAAATCTCAGTGATAGCTTTCTGATTTTTTATTTTCTATTATATTTATCATTGCTGTGGGTTTTGAGCCATTGGGGGTAAATCATGAATGTGTGGAAGAATCTTGATTGGAAGTTGAGACTAGAGTTGGGAAATAATTACTGAATAAAAGAAAAAGGTGAGCATTAGTTATTTAGATCAAGCAGCTATATAATTTATTATTTAAACTGAGACAGCTTTGAGAGTGAAAGAAGGCACTAGCAGTAGTTATATAGGCCAGGAAGTAAATCAAGGCCACCACAGGAAAACAGAAATGTATAATCTTGTGCTATAAAAGACTATTATCCTTTAATTTTTGTATATAAATATTTGTGACTCAGTATCATAGACCATCTTTCCTCTGATGTGTATGATCTACCCAGAATAACAAAATGAATTTTGCTACAAGACCCACATGATTAGTATATAAATATAAAGGCCAGATTTGGAAAACTTGGAGTACAGTGTTTTTGAGATGAAAATATAGTGCATGAATAAATTCGAAGTTAATTTTATTCATTAATTTAGTAAACAAATATTTACAGTTCTCTCTTTAATAAGTGTATAATATTGCATCTCATGACAGTTGAGTAATTTCCCAAGGAATGAATGCAGGAATGTCAGTATTAGGAAGTGATTCTGAGGTACACTCACTTTTGGACACATTAAAAATAAGACTGTATCTTGACTATTATAATTGCCAGTGAATCATGTGTGTGTGTATGTGTGTATATATAGAGAGATATGTATTTATATTTATATATATATGAGAAATTCAGAAGCTGTATGCACTGCAAATACAGAATGAACCAGTATCCAGAACGTTAATTAAAGCTAGCAGCATAAAAATATGATTTTTTAAAAACTTTCTGTGCTTATAAAATTTACTTATATACTGCAGTGTTTTTGCTACTGGGTAGGTAGGTTGGACAAAACGATTTCTTTTTTTTTTTTCCTTCATGTTTTATTTATTTATTATAAACATATAATATATTTTTATCCCAAGGGGTATAGGTCTGTGAATCGCCAGGTTTACACACTTCACAGCACTCACCATAGCATATACCCACCCCAGTGTCTGTAACGCCACCCCCTTTCTCCCAACCCCCCGCCCCCCAGCAACCTTCAGTTTGTTTTAAGAGTCACTTATGGTGACAAAACGATTTCTAATCATTATCTTTGAGGGTCTGTGGTTCTAGTGATTGTTTCTAAATATGAATACTATTAGTTTCTCAGAACAATATTCATTTTTGTTTTATAAATCTATATCTCTGCATATATATCAGTACAAAACCTGTGTGTCTGTGTGTATGTGTGTGTAAAGATCAAAAACCCATGACAAATACAGGCTTCTAAAATTTTTCAACATAGTTTCTCAACATAATTCTGTATTTCTTTTTTTAGAGCAAGCTCATGCCATCATATTGGTCAGATAGCAGGAGAGGCATCTCATCTTTTGTTTGTTAGAGAGTTTCAATTATTTAATAAGTGCAAGTAATTAAGACATTAAGAATTAAAGTACCTCCAAGAGGAGCTCTGAGACTCTGAACTACTGTGTTGCCTCGGTTTCTAAGTTTGAATTTCAACAAAAGTGTAAAGGTCCCACTACTGGTTGTTTCAAATTATGCATAAAATGCAATTTGTTAATATCTTTATCTGTGTTAAAGACTGAGATAGTATGTAAAATTTGGTTAATAGGAACAGTTATAAAATCCAAACACAGTGCCTTTATTTTATGTTAAAATTAGAATTTTGGTATCACTAAAGAGCTTAGTATAAGTGTATGTTTTTGCATGTGTGTAACAACAGTTGATAATGTGGTTCTTAAGGAAGCAAGATGTGTGTGTGTGTGTGTGTGTGTATGCGCATGTGTGCTCATGCACGTATGGCTGAGAGACAGAGAGAGATGGGGAGGAAGGGAGAATAAAAGTGAATGTATTAAACGGTCATTACCTTCAAAATTTTGTTTTTCAGTAATGAAATTTTATGCAGTAATATAGAAATAATAAATGAATCACCACGTTAATTTCTGTAACATTACAAATGCTTCATAGTCTCCTCTCAGGTTATAAACTTAGAGGTGGCACATACACGGGGGTTCTTATTAAAGGTCCATAAGAAGCTACATGATGTAGTATCTGGGTATATGAGTGACTACTCTTATTTCTCAGACAATACAAGAACTTCCTGATATTAAATTCATCCTCCATTTTTTTTAAATTATCACCTCCATTTGTACAAGTTCAAATGTTTTTTAATCTCATTGCTGCTTCTTTTGAAAATCAACACTTCAAGTTTTGAAGGACAACTTGAAAACTGGATACCAGTTCATATATAATGCATATAGCCTCTCCGTCGCTGTCAAAACCATCTTTCTGTGGCTTTGGATGAGAAATATTATTAGAAGTCTTAAATTTGGAAAGCCTGTTAATTATTATACAGTGTATCTCTTTATATGACTGAGAATTTATACTATATTCTGCCATCCCAAAATAATTTTGAACAGTATTTGTAATTAGACATTTTATTTACAATAACATTTCAGCTTCTGTAATTTTGAAGGAAACAATAAATTTCAAAACTTGGAAGACTTTAAAATTCTGTGGGTTGTCTTTGTAGGTGTGAGACTGGTGTCATATAATACTTTCTTCACACTTTTCTGTTTTCAAGTATTTAATTGTAGAATTGTTTCTTACAGAATGCGTAGTGGTGCTCACTGTTTTTGTTTAATGAATTATTATTTCTTTTTAGGTAAAATAAGTGAAAATCCTTTCACAATGTGTCTGAAGTGTTGGGAAAATAAAGAGGCTCTGTGAAAGGGAAAAGGTAGAAAACCAGCCCAGGGTTATTTCTCTGGTCCAGACTGGTCCCCAGGACAGCTCAGGGCACATAGTGGTCTTCAGTAAATATTTGTTGAATGAAAGGTTGCATGAGCTTTCTTGAATGTGGATCCTAATAATGATAATAAATTAAAGAAATGTTTTCATTAGCAAATAAGCTAACATTAAAATATTAATAAATCCAGTCCCTTCTTTCAAGTTTTATTAGTTTTTTCTGGAAAGTTATAGAGAATATTTCAGTAATTATTTTGACAGAGGTAGTCTAATCTCTGAAAGGTGATGGCACATTTCTACGATGCCAGGTTAGCTCACCAGCTAAAGTATTCACTGTGGCAACCAGGCATCCATTCATAAAATGGGCAGAATGTGATCGCTATATCATGTACATTGAGGCCACAATGAGTGGAATCTGTATGGGGAGATGGTTGTGAACCTAAGAAGAAAAAACTAATATAATCTTGTGGAAGGTAAACATGTTGATAAAGTGGAGAAAAAAGAAACACACGTAGAGAGGAAGATAGAACTGAAATATCCTAGTTTATAGATGTGGACAATTTTGTTAGTATCAGAATTCCGATCATTTATATCCACGT
This sequence comes from Neogale vison, assembly GCF_020171115.1. Taxonomy (NCBI): domain Eukaryota; kingdom Metazoa; phylum Chordata; class Mammalia; order Carnivora; family Mustelidae; genus Neogale; species Neogale vison. The sequence continues at coordinate 67,924,797 of NC_058091.1, read as the reverse complement.
CTGTGTGATTGATTCATCTGGTTAGTGTGAGTTAGCTATGAGTTAGCTGCATGATATTTTTGTGTTCTGTTCTTCAAATCTTACAATTCTCAATTTTCATTGTTTACACTTATTTCCATGTATAAAGTTGCATCTGGGAAGACTGATACTTCTCTAAGGCCGGAATCAGCAGACTTTTTGTATCAAGGGCCAGATAGTCAAGCCTAAAGGCTTTGTGACCATGTGGCCCCGGTTGTGAGTACTCAGCTCTAGCACTGCAGCAAGGAAGCAGCCACAGGCAATGGGTAAAGCAAGGAATGAGTGTGGGTGTTCCCTTTGTTAGCTCAGCTGTAGGAGAACTGGAGGGGAGAACTGAGTTTGTTGACCTCACACTTTCAGTCCAAACTCTCCCTCTCAGAGCCATTAGCTCCTCACATGGGGTTTCGTGACCTCCTCTGTCATTACCCACCTGTCTTGTGCTTAGTTCTGGTGTAAGCCTGTATCTACAAGCTTCTGCCTGGTGTTTATTTGCCACTTATGCTTTGTAGACTCCCTTCTCGGAAGACCCCGAGGGGACTTCAATCCTTCTTTATAGGTTCAGATTGGGAAGAGGTATGCAGCCTAGGCCTTTCTTTCCTGTTCCCTCACCTGTGGAGGCAGTCATGCTCAGAGCTGCCTAATTCCAGAGCCAGTCTTGACTAGAGCTTGACATAGGCTGAGGACCTCAACCCCTTAAGCTGGCTGGTATGTGATGAGTTCTACTTCTGCAGCTGGTGTCTGGTAGGACTGAGTAAACACTAGGCAGGACTGTAGAGCTGTGAGACTGGGTCTTCTTCATGTTCACAGGATTCTTGCTCTGCTGAGACCAGGTCATAGTCTGCTTGACTGGACAGGGTGATTCACTCTTCTCCAAAGCTCTGGATTATCTTCCTCTTACCTTTGTTATGCCTGAAGGGCTGCTCTTAGTGGGTGGTTAGCCCTTAGTTGACTCCCTCTGTTCTTTAAGAACTGGTCTCCTGTGTTTCTGTCTGGTTCTATTGCACAGCCTTTGTGGGCTCTCAGTGCCTGCCTGAACCAGGCTTCTTTGGCATTTTTGTTGGCTCCCATCTTCCCTGTTTCTTAATTTTGCCAAAGAATCACACCCTCAACCTCACTGTTGGCCCTGAGTGAGTTCTGTCAAAGTAGAGATTATGTGGCTTTATTTCAATTCAGTGATATAAAATTGAATTTTTTGTTCAAATCCTTATATTTTAAAGTTATAGTTAATGAAATGTAAGTCAAACTTATGTTAATATTGATTTTAAGAGACATTTTTCAAGGAAATTTAAAATTGGTGCTCAAAGATATTATAAATTAAAATCAGAGAAAAGATCAGTGGGCTTCTGTGTTGGCCTTGGTACATAGGGAGCAACATGGGGAGCAATTTGATATTTACAGGAGATAAAAACAAGCTTTACCACCCCCCCAGTCACAAGGATGTACAAGGGTGTTCTGCTTCTATATTGTCTTTTATAATTCTAGGGGTCAGATTATTTGATACAGCCCAGTTAGGAGATATTTACAAGAGACTAGTAATTCTTTACATTGTATTTCAGAAAATTTCTAGGGAAAATACTGAGTCATAGTAATTCTTTTATTACAAAATCAGTCTTTAGATAATGTATCATATATGTGTAGACTGGAGAGTGGAAAAACGAGATGCCTAAAGACCAGCTAGAAGGGCATTGTCCAGGTGATAGACTGGATGGGATGGAAAATAGGAAGAATTCCTAGATACTTCCTCCTGGTTACTGTTACCTTCTTATGGTTCAAACTGGTAGACTGGGTATAGCCCAGTTTTGTATCTTGGTAGTGGGAGGTTATTTTATCTCTCCATGCCTAGTTTTCTCATTCTTAAAATAGTGGAATTAAGAGTAAGCAATTCCATAGGGTTGGTTATGTAAGGATTAAATAAAATTAGTACATGCAAGGCACTTAGAACCTTTAAAAACGTTATTATTATTATTATTATTATTATTAAATATTTTAATTATTAATTTGACAGACAGAGATCACAAGTAGGCAGAGGCAGAAGAGAGAGAAGGGGAAGTAGGCTCCCTGCTGAGCAGAGAGCCCAATGTAGGGCTTGATCCCAGGACCCTGGGAGTATGACCTGTGCTGAAGGCAGAGGCTTAACCCACTGAGTCACCCAGGTGCCCCTAAAAAATGTTATTATTAATATTTGGAGTCAGATAGACATGGACTTTAATCTCTGCTCCACTATTACTAGCTGTATAACTGTGGGCAAATTAATTACATCACTTTGTTTACATGTCTTTATCTTTATTATGAGGGTAATATTACCTATTTCATAGAATTTTTATTTCATAGAATGGCTGTAGGGATTTATTCAGAGAAGTTATAGGCAATCTAACACATCACAGATGCTCAGTAAATGGTAGCACCCATCAGCATTCATTTTTTTTTAAGAGTTTTTTATTTATTTGTGAGAGAGAAAGAGAGAGAAAGCACAAGCAGGGAGAGCAGCAATTAGAGGGAGAAGCAGGCTCCCTGCTGATCAAGAAGCCCAGTGTGGGTTCATGATTCCCAGGATCCTGGGATCATGACCTAAACTGAAGGCAGAGGCATAATTGACTGAGCCACCTAAGTGCCCCACCCATCAGCATTCTATAAAGAGAAAAGAAATACCTGGCTTAAGTAAGCTGTTTTTTAAGGAGAAAAAAAATTTTTTTTAAATGTATGGAAATAAAATCTATCTTCTATATGTCACTTATTTAAAATTAGTTTATAGGATTCCTCCACTGATAAATATGTTAAAAATATAGGCATTAATTAAAGACAGTTTAGTGTTTTGTATGGATTGAGATAATAGATAAGAAATACCAGATGTGTGTATATGTATATATATGTATATGTATATGTACATATATTTGTATATGTACACATACATACACACACACAAAGAATTTTTTCTTGAGGGGTTTGGGTGGCTCAGTTGGTTGAAAGTCCAACTTTTGATTTGGGCTCAGGTCCTGATCTCAGAGTTGTGAGATTGAGCTCTGTGTTAGGCTCCATATTAAGCATGGAGCTTGCTTAAGATTCTCTCTTTGCCAAGGCACCTGGGTGGCTCAGTTGGTTAAGCATCTGCCTTCACCCCAGGGTCCTGGAATGGAGCCCTGCATGGGGCTCCCTGCTCAGTGGGGAGCCTGCTTCTCCCTCTCCCTCTGCCCCTCCCCCCATGCTCTCTTGCTCATGCTCACACATGTGGTCTCTCTCTTTCAAATAAATATGTAAAATCTTAAAAAAAAAAATTCTTTTCCTCTCTCCCTCTGGCTCCTACCTTCCAGGCTCTCTCTTTATTTCTCAAAAACAAAACAAAAACAAAAGCAAAACAAAACAAAAAACAAGAATTGTTTCTTAAGACCTAATACTGATGAATTTTAAGATCTTAAAAGTGGATTGCTTTGATAAATCTATAGGTTTATAGAAGACACCAGACCATTATGGGTAAGCACTTAGCTCATAAAAATGAATGTTTATGTTCAAGTCTCATCAGATACAAAATACAAAAACTTGGATATTTCAATCAGTTCAACAAATAGAGCGCTGCTCAAGTACAAGCAAAGTTCTCCATTCAGTCTGTTTTCAAAGTGTCTTTCACTTATTTGTCTACATTTAAAAAAAATACTTTTATTTTTTTTATTGGGTTATGTTAGTCACCATAGTTTTTGATGTTGTAGTCCATGATTCAAAATACTTTTAAACAGCAACCCCTCCTAGTTCTTGGAGTGGTGACAATTAATTCTGCTATATTGTGATTTGATGATTAGTCTACTTTTATACCATCCAAACTTTCCAAAGTTTTAAAACTTTCCTGAGCTTATTTTCCCCCATGTCTGTTCTCCCAGTATAAATATTATGTACCCTAAGAGTCTTATTATGTGCTAGCAAATCCCTTCCCAGTCTAGAGCCCACACCTATTGAGTAACTACAAAATTTTTACAGGCAACTAACAAGGAATACAAAAAATTGCAACGTGACCAACTCAGAAATGAGCTGAAATTCTAGCTGAGGAATTTGAAGTCAAATGATAATTATTTTCCCAACTAAAAAAAAATTATAGTTTTGGAAAACCTTAGCCTGTCAACTATGAAAGAACAAGTCACAGAGATCAATCAGTAGAAAAATCTCAGAAACACCCAGTCTTGGTTGAGTTGTTACTTAATTATTTTTGTGGGAACTGTGTCTGCTCATAATGGATTTTATGTTGCATTTGTAGTCATAATGGTTTCTTGTAAAACTGTTCCTAGTTCATACTGGTAGAATTAAGTAGCTGGTATTTCTCAGAAGGCCTGGTGTTTTCCCACAAACTCCCTGTCTTATTTGCTTAACACCTGCCATTGTAGTGCAGTGTATACCTGTATATGAATTTCACGGTTCAAACCACATAAGGGCTATTCAAGATTCTTTGTGGAAGTGAATGGTGACACAATGTCAAAGAATCCCAGAGTGATGTGTTTGGGATCAGCTCTAACAGAGAAAAGACATGAGTTGGCAGAGGAGATACCTGGAATGCAAGGGAGTGCGGAAGAGCTATTTGGGGAAGGTGGATCAGTGGGACCAGAGCTGGAAACTTGAACAGTGTGGGGTAGGCAGGAGAGAGAAAAGGAAGAAAGAGAGTGGAAAATCTCAAGTGATTCAGAGAAGACTTCTTTAAGGATTTTCTAGCCCTATCAGCTGATTGAAAATGAAAGAAGGTGCCTAAAAAATTTATGCATTGCCCTTATACAGATACATCAAGAGTATCTCCTTGTTAGATGTTTAAGGAATTCATACATTGGATAGAAGATAGACTAGATGTCTTCCAAGATAGACTGTGATGTCCAACATGTTGTGATTCTATTATTTATATTGCTGATCAGTGAACATAGTATATAAAAGACATGGTAACACATTTGATCACTTTGTAATTATAACTCAGTATTATACCATGAGTTCACTGCCATGAAAGTTTTGTTGTTGTTGTTTTTAAAGTACCAAAGCAATAGAGTTCTTTATGAGGGAAGATTATATACCATTTCTAACTCAATTTTCTAAATCCCAAGTTAAGAAAAATATGACCTCAGTGCACCTGAATGGCTCAGTAGGTTAAGCCTCTGCCTTCGGCTCAGGTCATGATCTCAGGGTCCTGGGATAGAGCCCTGCATTGGGCTCCCTGTTCAGCAGGAAGCCTGCTTCCCCTTCACTCTCTGCCTACTTGTGATCTCTCACTCTCTCTCTGTCAAATAAATACATAAAATCTTAAAAAAAAAAATCTGACCTCCACTAGAGATAATAGAAATAAAAGCCGCAGTTGAGACTGAGATTTTACAGGTATTTCTTTTTTTATTAGAATTCTTAAAATAAACCAAGTAGAATAATTAAAACCCATATGTTTTGCTGATAACAGTTGAGATGACCTATATTTTGTCATATACTGTGGTATTCATAAAAACCTAGATTTTTCTCAAGTAAATAAAGAAGTGGCTCTTAAATGTTTTCATCCCCTAAAAGTCGGTGTTAGTGGATTTCTTTTTTTTTCTTATGTTTATTTGGCAGGATGTGTATCTTGTGCAAAGTGCAGTGAGAGGAGTGTTTATAACAGTGACATATGTGGTAACTGGAAGTGTATAAAAATTGTGATTAATGTTGGTGCGTGGAAGATTAAAAAAAACATTGACTTTGTAAGGCTCTTTTTACTGGTTACTTTATATAAAGAAATAAAAAAAATTGAAGTCTCATTCCTAATATGATTGATTATTTTCTATAATCAAACTCTTTTTTGCATTTGTAATGATTAATATATTCTTCCTCATTGTTATCTTGAAGTTGATATTTCTGATTTGCAATTCTGAGACCTCTTTATATACTTATCCTATAAAATGAATAAATTTTGTGGATTAACGTTTTGCCAAATGGGTACATTCTCTTGACTGACAAAATGGCGGTCCTACATTTTCAATGGACTTCATAAACTTTGTGAAAACATCAGAAATCTTGGGAAAATGTGGCTTTAGAGAAGGATAATGCATATGTGTGATCAATATAATGTATTATTGGCAGAATTGCAGAATCCTATGAATAATTCACTTTCTTAAGACCCGACTGATACCTAGCGAATCCCTGTGTCATCATCAGCATTATTTAAAAGATGGCAGAGAAGGTAACATCTGGGAGCCAATTCATCATTTAATTAAATTATCCTGTAATGAAATCTTCTGTAATGAGATTAATTTTAATTATTAATCAGGAGTTGACATGGGCACAAGACACCATGAATAATAAATGAAAGGCTTTGTCTGTTCCATTTCTAAGAAAGGACCTACTTTACTGCAACAGTGCTTTTTATGCAGCTGTGCTGAGTCCTCGCAATGTGATCAGCCAAGATGCTGGCTTGATTTCTCTTTCAGAACCTAGAGAGAGGATAACTGCTCAATACTTTCAGATTTGGATTCCAAATCTATGCATTTCCAGTGTGCCCTAGTGATTTTTGGCTGAAGTAGTTTTTATTTTTTTAAAGTATTTCGAGGAAGTCAAAGATAGAACAAGTAGTTGGAGTTCAGTTCCTAATTCATGCACAATAATGTCACCATTTTCCCCCGACTTTATTAAATTACGGTTGACATAAAATGTGGTGTATGCTTGTGGTAGATAGCTTGAGGATTTGATAGATGTTTACTTTGCAGAGTGATTACTCCGGTAAGGTTAGTTAACACATCTATCACTTGGCTTAGTTACAATTTTTTGTTGTGTTGGTGAGAACACTCTTAACATTCATTTTCTTTAAAGTATATAATACCATATCATTAACTATAGTCACCATGCCATATGTTAGATCTCCAGGACTTACTTGTCTGATAAGTTTGTGTCCTTTGAAAATGTCACCTTTAATGGCTAAAAATTGTTATCCCAGTCACACTTTGATGTAACTCTAGGCGTATACTTGTGTTCTCTTACGACTGGTCTGTCAGTTCCTGGCAGTCTATCCATGTGGGGTCTTGGCCTCCAGAGAGGCTTTCACATGTACCCATGGGACATGAGGATCTATAGACTGAACCACAATTCAGTGGGAACTCAGCAGTGCCCCCAGAGAACTGGGTATCTGAGTGGTCACTACAGGGAAGCCTTCCCTGAGACCCTGGCTGTATTTGCTCAGATCTTATAGCTTCTCTCTTTTTTTTTTTTTTTGGTTGCCTGAAGGAGAGTCATAAAAAAAGAGGAATGAGACCTTTGCTCTCCAGCCCTAGACACCAGGGGGAGGGCCCCATTTACAAGAAAGCAGACTGAACGGTTTTCAAGCAAACAAAACCAAACTTAGATCATCTCATCCCCTTGACTGAAGCTCTTCAGTAGATTGCTAATGTCATTTAGACTAAAATTTAATAATCTTAATATGACCACAAGGCACGTGCAACTTCTTCATCTTTCTTTCAGACCAGCTATGCCACCCCCCCTTCTGCTGTTGAACCTGTAATATTATTTTAGGAGATGGAAGATGCCACGATTTTTCCTACTTTGAGGGTTTCATTATGCAGATCCTATGGCCTTCTCCTGGATCTTGTCACTGTGTGCTCCTAGTCATCCTGTAGGTCTTAGCTTAAATGTCACTTCTTCCAAGAAGTGGAAGATCTCCCGATTTAAATGATTTCTCCTCTGGTTTGTTACAGCCTTTCCTCACATCTCCACTGATTCATTCAATACTGTGTTAAATTATTTTGGACTTACCATGTGCTGTGCAGATTTTGCTTTCCTTCAGATAACCTACCAAATTTGTACTTATGTAGTCAATTTCTATGATTATTTATTTACCTGTCCTACTAGACTAGAAGCCTCAAGAAGGCCAGGAACATGTTGAAACCCTGGCCTAGTATCTAGTACAGAATATTCCTTTAATGACTACTTGATACATGAGAACAACAGAGATGAGAACTTCTTAATGATTTAATCTATCAGATGCTAGATGGACTTCCTTAAAAGGCAGTGCACTTTCCACCGGTGGAAATTTTAAAAAGGATAGACAACTCTGTTAGAGTTTGCCAACAGTTAGGGGATTTAGGCATTAGAAAGGAAATAGAAACCAATGACCATACAATTTTCTTGTAATTCTGTGCGGTGGTGGTTTTAACTTCGAGGAAATAACCAAGAATCAATTACTTACTAATTAACCAAGAGATTTTCAATTCTTGGTGATAGTCTCTCAGTATTTATTCACTATACATAGAATGTTTTTCTGATTTCTTCTTTCAGTGTTTATTGAATATGTGGGAGTGAAAGTGGACACTGCTGGCTCAGCGTTATAGCCCTAACGGTGTCTAACCCAGATTATCCCCTGTGATGCTTTTCCCTTTGTTTTCAACCAGTTGTGTTCACAAGAACACCCTTTTTATTAAAGTAGAATAGTAATGAATAATGGGAAAGGAAAATTAAATAACATGATAATTATAGTGAGTAGTATCACATTCTATAATCTGATTAGATTGTACTTTGCATTTGGGTTTCATTAATAGGTAATGACAAAACTTTTGCAGGGAATAAAATTATCTTGCCTTCTGAAAGAAATTCCTGTATGATTAGGAAATTTACTGGTGGGGTATGTATGATATATAATATGTATATATAATATAATATACACACACACACACACACACACACACACAATAAAGAGATCTTTCTTTCTAATTGGTAAAATTCCACTGCTCTCAGCTATCACTCAATCTTGACCACTAAGTGTAATTACAAAGAGAGAACAGGAGAAACGTTGAGCCTCTCTCCACACAGTTCTAGCCTAGTTTGCTGTTCTGCTCAGTGACAATGAGTCTGTCTTTAGGAAGGATATTTCCTACCCTGTGTAATAGCCTTCAACTTATAACATGACAGAAATTTATATTAGCAGATGCAGATGTTAAAAGCAAAACACCTTTGTTGTGTTGTTGTTGTTGTTGTTGCTGTTATCCCGGTTTTATAAGCCTGAATTGTCTCTGGCATGCCTCAAAGGCACATAGGGACAGAATTCATGGAAGTATTTCTTCACACTTCTTGTGTCTAAGAGAAGAGATTCAAGCCTTCTGTGTTTTGCAACCAGAGATTTAAAATAGTCCAGTCCAGAATGGAACACTTCTTTCAACATGCTGTGTTTGCTTGCAGTCTGGTAGTAATAGAAAGGGTGTCAGAGCAGGGGTTTTTTTTTCTTTTTTTTTTTTTTTGATTCTTGAGTGGTATCTGGAAATTGTATTCGTAATTGTGATTAGCAGACTCTGCCTGGATATATTCTCCTGGTGCCGTGTGTCTAGTTGGCGTATGTCACCACGACTGAACATTTTAGCACCAACTAGAAGCTGTATTGTGTTTCAGTAGTTTTCCTACTCGCGTGTGCATTTGCCAATCTGTCTGATCACTCTCGGCAAGAAAAAAGAAAACAAGCTTAGTGACCTCCACCAAATTCTTTATGACATAGTCTGTTTTATTAAGGTTCCTTTCATTAAGGCTCTGTTACGTTCTTCGCTGGATAAAGAGTATTAGCATTCATGTTACAATAATACCTATGGAAAGAATATTTTAGCATCCATTTATCTTTTATCAAGAAATTTGCTTTGCTGAAATTTCAAAATCCAGCCAGCAGTAGAACTCTATACAGATCTACCCAATAAAGAATATACTTCAGCTAAGTTTAAGAGTAAGAATGTCATCAAAGCTCTAATTGACCATTTTATACTGCTTTTGCTATGACACAATGTATTTGTTCTAAGAAGAAATTCTGTATTCCACAGAAGAAAAGAAAGTTATTTTTAGTCATGACTTATGATCTGGTAGAGGTCTTTCTGCATTTCTGTTTTTCAAGTTGTAACCCATGGATTCCAGATTACTAAATTATTATTATTGGGTGCCTGGTGGCTCAGTGGGTTAAGCCGCTGCCTTCGGCTCAGGTCATGATCTCAGGGTCCTGGGATCGAGTCCCGCATCAGGCTCTCTGCTCAGCAGGGAGCCTGCTTCCCTCTCTCTCTCTCTGCCTGCCTCTCTGCCTACTTGTGATCTCTGTCAAGTAAACAAATAAAATCTTTAAAAAAATTATTATTATTTTTTTAATGAAGATCTACAGCAGTGGTTCAGCAGTATGCCCTTGTATGCTTAAGGCTTTGCTTTACTTTTTTTTTTTTTTAGTGAATTATAGATGGATTCAACAATAATTTTTGGAATCTTTGATTGCTAGTTTAGACACTTTTACAGGGACTTCCATTCTGTCTCAAAAGAGTTCCAAAGGCGTATAAACATAATTAGTAACACCATGCTTCAGGTTGAGTTACTCACTTATTCAATGGGTATTTCTTGAGCATCTATGTTCTAGGCACTGTGCCTGGTTAAAAAAAATAGATTCTGTTCCTGCTCTCATGTTGCTTATAGTCAAGTTGGTCAAAGAGGGATAAAGCAAATAACCATGCAAGTAAGTATAAAATCTGTTTTAGGTTTTGCCAGGTCAGATAAGTAGTTAAAATATTTCTCCGAGAAAGGGATTAATTGAAGACTAATACTGATGTCTGGAGATAAGCAGGCAGAGGTGCATGGGGTGAAAATTCAGGTGGGGGAGTAGCGTGCACATTGTGGGAGGGAGGAGCGTGGTGTGCTATAGATGGGGCCTGGGAGCAAAGCGAGCTTTCAGGGGAGCAAAGCTGTTCAGGTGAGCAGGGGCCAAAGCACAGGCCTTTGTAGGCTAAGTTAAGGTCATTATTGTTGTTGTTGTTTTCCTTTATCCTGAGAGCCCTGGGAAACTCTTCAGGTGTTAAAATGTGTGTGCATGTTTGTGTGTGAGAGAGAGATAGAAAGAGAGGTTGAGAAAAAGATATGCTTTAGGAAATATGCCTTTGGCTGCTCTATAGATCGTGGGATGGAGGCATAAAGGATACAGAGTAATGATTATGACTTCTTGTAACCCAAATGGAAGAAGTTAAAACCCATGAATCCATAGTGACGCTTGAGGGTAAGAATGATGTGGAGAAAAGCTCTTCTTTACAGAAAAAATTAAAAAAAAAAAAAAAAAGGAGAAGGAATGACAGAGAGTCATCATTTCCTTAATTCTTGATTTAATAACTGATTGGAATATTGTTAATGGATGCTAAAACCATTGCATGAACATCTGCTGAGGAATAGTATATTTTTATGGAACCAAAGCAATATCACTAGGCACCAAGTGCTAATTACAGAAGAAAATTGTAACTTCCCAATGGAGGGTTACCCTTCCAACCAAGGGATTAAACTTAGTTTTACTTATCGTGTGACTATAACCTAATATTGGAGGCTTTTCATGTGATGTGATACGAAGTTCCTAGCCCCACCTGTGCAGGATTTATGCAAAAGGGAAAAAAAAGTTGAACCTGACTATAATCAAGCCTCTAGATCTCACTCTGAGTTTGTGGAGAAGGTAAGAATGGAGGACCAGTTAAATAACAGCATAAAGTGGGATATTCTACAAGACTCCTGGCCTAGATGTTTTAGAAATTTGGTTAGCATGGGTTAAAAAGATGATGAGTTTGTTTAATATTAAAATAGATTAAAGAGACTTAACAGCAAAACATCTTATTAAAAAGATCTTCATGGGGCACCTGGATGCTCAGTGGGTTAAGCCTCTTCCTTCGGCTCAGGTCATGATCTCAGGGTCCTGGGATCAAGCCTCACATCGGGCTCTCTGCTCAGCCAGGAGCCTTCTTCCCTCTCTCTCTCTGCCTCCTGCTCTACCTACTTGTGATCTCTCTCTTTGTCAAATAAATAAATAAAATATTTAAAAAAACAAAACTTCATTATATTGGTTTAAAAAAAAAACTAAAAAAGAGACTTTCTTGGGGACATTGGGGATATTAGAGGATTTTATGGTATTGTTAGTATCGTCAGTGATAAGCAAAGTGTTCTTGGGAGATGGCATGAGAAGGAAAAGTCTGAGATGTCCGCCTACTTCCAGACGATTTAACAGCAGTTATAAATACGACATAGTTAGAAATAAAGATAAGTAAACATTGAAAGAATCATGGAACTTATGAGAACATCTGAGTTGTGCACTATTCTTCCAATTTTTTTTTCTTTTTTGGTCTTGTTTTGGTTTTGAAAATTTGGTCTCCAAATTTTCATTGTAAAAATTTGGAGAGAGAGAGTAGATGGATAGAAAGCTGGGTAGTTACTTGACTCAGCCTGTGCATCTGGTTCCAGGATTTCTAGTACTTGATGAATTAGAGCTGGTGAGATGATCCTCCACCAATTCAGAAAGTCACCCTAACATCTACACCCCCAAATCTGCCAAGTCTTCCGGGTTTTGAACACTTAGAGTGAAATCACATCAGGAATGTAAATGTGTGTTTAGTGGTATGAGTCTCAAACCCTGTATCCTTCCACTGAGAGGGAGGGACTTCAAGATTTCTCTGTGCCTGCCACATCTAGAATGTGCTCGACTTAACACAGGAAGAGTGGTTGTGGAATACAGGTCAGGAGGCTCCTGCAGTTTACCTCACGGTCAAGGATATGATAGCTTTGTACTAGAATGGTGGTGATGAGAGAGAAAAGTGTAAGGTGTGAGAGAAAGATAAAATTTAGAGGTAACAAATGACGACATTCAATGTTCTATTGTTAACGGGGCGTAAGGCAGAGGGGATTATAACGGACAGCTCGTAGATTTCTACCTTGTGTGACGAGAAGCATGTTGGAGTCATGCATGGAGAGTCAGAACTCCGAATGCTGGCAAGTTTGGGAAGAAAGATCCAAGAATTGGTTTTAGACATAGTGGGTTTAAGATATTTTGAGAAAATAAGGTGGAAACATATCATTTGATTTTATTGGGTAGTTAAATATAGTTTGGCTGTAAAACAGACTTTTAGAAAGTATCGTAGTGCATTTCTTTCATACAAAATAGCACTAGTTTGGTGTACTCCCTAATTGCTCTTGTTTGCAGTAATTTCCAGACAATTAAATGATGAGTTCCTTCTAATCAGAAAAAGCACTTTTCATTCTCTATGAAGCTGTTCTGTGTAAAAATACTATCTACTTTTTATTTATTTATTTTCTCAGAATTTCCCCAAATATAAAACCTAACATCAATTCTCTGTTGGGGTTAGAAAAAGCCAAAACCTTGGGTGCCTGGGTGGCTCAGTAGGTTAAGTGGCCAGCTCTTGATTTTGGCTCAGGTTGTGATCTTGGGGTCATGAGATCAAGCCTGGCATCTGTTATGTTCCACACTCGGAGGGGAGTAGACTTCAGGATTTTTCTCTCCCTCAATCCTCTTCCCTCATCTCTGACCCCTACCAAATAAATAAATAAGTCTTAAAAAAAATACCTACATAGAACTTACTTTGTGGGCTGTCTAATCATTAGCCAAAAAAAAAAAAAAAAATTACCTAAGCATTACTACTACAAGTTATAGTTAAGATAGAAACATTAGAAAAATTCTGAGAAAAAAAGTAATTTGTAATTTTACCTGTGTCAGTACTGATAACTTATGCTCATTTTAAACTCAAATTATGTATGTGCCTTATATGTAGCAAGTGAATTAATCCCTTTGGTACTATCCATGTAAATTTTGCCATATTTATTCAACAAGAGGTAACTGGATGGTTTGTTCACTTCAACTGAACATGTTTTTATTTTCTAGAGTGGTTCTTTCAGGAAGGTCTCTCCTTAATTTACATTGACAGCAATTCATAAAAAGTAAACCTTTCATTTTTACCTCTAGAAGTTCGATAGATGTCACGACCATTGAGTTTTCTTACAGCTGTATCTTTAAACAAATGATAGTTTAATGTGAGACCATGGCCTTTGATACAACACTGATTGTGCTTTTCTTTTACTCACTGCTGCATTTGTGCCTTAAAATGATTTCTTAGGAAACATCACAGCAGCCATTCTTGTGGTGATTAACTTAAATATGGCATGATAATTATAAAAGAGGTGACAATGTTAGTTCTTTCCAAAATCACACAGCATTGTCTATGTGCATACACACACACACACACACACACACACACACAATAGCATTTAGAAATTGATCACCAATTACTTGTCTTTTTCTGTCATCTCAGAAACAGGGAGATCCATTATATACTAGTTTCTTCTATGCATTGATTGTCATAGTCCTTTTTATCACTATCAGAAGACCTTATTAGGTGCTGAAATCAGTGTTGGGAATGCAGGATATGGTAAGGAAAGTGTTGGGCTGGATATCAGGAGACTGGGTTCATTGTAAACTAGGCCACGGACCTGTCATATGAATTTTCACAAATTATCCTTGATGAACTCATCATTTGGTGAAAGGTTGTATAGCCTGTAAAGGCAACTAGCTACATGGCCAGGAAAAGGGACTGGTTTTTGGACTTCTGCTAAAGCAGCACAAGGTAGTGAGGTCCGTCAGAAGAGACCTAGTTTGGTTTTATTAAACCTCTGAAGGAGACAAGTTCAGATACAAAGTCCAAATTGCTCATGGGAATGAGTGGAGCTGTAGCTTCTGAGTATCTAAGCAGTTGCTGTAAACACTAGTGTGTTTGCTGGCCGCCTTCAGAGACCAGCAGGTGTATGATGGTTGCAGTTAGGTCAGGCTAGTTTAAATGGCCAGAGGTGGTATGGAGCCATCAGTGGAAGAATATCAGATTTGTTTGTTTTTAGGATTGGGGAAATATGATTATGTGTGTCTGCAAAGCAGAGATCGTCCCTGGAGAGGAAATGGAAATATGCAAGAGAAATGAGGGGGAAAAAGTCATTCTTTCTTATTGGTAAAATTATCCTCTGAATGGATGATCATGGATTCCTGGCTGTCTAATGAAACATGACAACCAGAAGGGGCCTGTAGCCTACAGTTCGGGCAGAATGTTCAGTGGAAATGTGGATTCTGATGTGATAAAAATAAGATCTTGTATTTAGAGAGGGTCTACTAAGAGTTTAAGCTTGGATGGGTTGATTAATAACCAGTTTGACAAGGTCCAGGTAGGTGTTTATAGTAGCTAAAGTGGAGATGAATGTGGGAGGTCATTGACTTGGACGCATTGAAGGACTGCTTCCAGAGGGCAAAAAAGCCTAGTAACATGATGTTGAATCATCAGGGATGATGGCCAAGAGTGGATTACAGAGGTATGTAAAATAGTTGCTGAAACCAGCAAGAAATTTGAAAGATTGATTGTGGGATTGGTAAAATTTAGCAACCAATAGCATGTGGAAATGTAGGAGGAATTGTGCTTTATCATTTTCTAAGTTTTTGTCTCCATCATAAGTGACTTCCATTTAAAATCCAGCACACCAGCAAATAGCTTTGGCCGAATCTTCAAAATACATCCATGCTTTAACCACTGCTCACCACCTTCTCTAATTTCGTGCTGATGAGTGGCACAGGCTTGAAGAAATCGTCCTTTGTGTTCAGGTGTCTCTTTACATTTCTTTCTTCACAGAGCGGTTTTTTGAAAATTTACATGGGTCACGCCACTCCTCCACTCCAACCTTCCATTGACTTCCCGTGTGACTTTCAGTGAAGCCTGTCTTTATTGGCTCATGGGGCTCAATGCCATTGGGATCACCACCCACGTGGACCTCAGCTTGGATTCCTTCCCTCTCTCTCACTCCTCTGCAGACCCTCAAAGCACAGTTCTGTTTTGGGAGTCGTACACATCCATCCCCTGGAAGGTTTGTCTCCCATTTATACTTCGATTTCCTTCTCCCATGTCTGTGAGGTCTCTGCGTTTAAGTATCATCTTATTATCTTATCAACCACCCCAATCCTCTCTAATCTCTTTTCCAGCTACATTTTCTCATAGACCTTATCACCATCTGACACATTGCGTTTTTTACTTACTTGTCCATTCAATTCCACTAGAATACAAACGTCAACAAAGCAGAGATTTTTGTCTCTTTTGTTCATACTTTATCCCCGAGTGCCTACAAAGTACTTTCAATGTGGTCAATATCCATTCAGTGTTAGCTGAATGAATAAATGATTGGATAGACTTGTGGATAAATTTAGCCTAGATGGTAGTTTAAATTATAAAGTTAAGTGATAAAGCTGTTATTCATCCTCAGGCCACATTTTGGTCAAAGCCATTATTCTTTCTGCATTACCATGTGACTTAATCTGGATCCCTTCCTGGGAGATGTGGACAAACATTAACAGTGGAACCCTTTGTAGAGTCAGGTATAATGTTAAAATTTTAAATTCCAGCTGCATTTGGCTTTATGAACTTCCAAATATAAATAGTCTAATAAATTCTGGTTTGGGGGTATAGCATTGAACAGAATTTAGAAAATTCTTTTCTGTTGTTGAAACAAAGGACTTTGGCAATAGGTGAGTAAAAAAAAAACAAAAACAAAAAACAAAAAACATTGACTCACAAATGACTAGCTAAGGGAGAGCAGGATTTCTAGATAAGCAGGACAAAAAAAAATTTCCACTGTTTCTCACCAACTATGTAGCTAATGGGGATGGTGGCTTTAAGCCAACTACCACTTAAGGGGGAAAAAAAAGCTTACCATTCAACAAGTGAATAGTTAGTGTGGAATGGATAGCATCTACTGAAATTTGATTTTCAGCTGTCTCCCCAAGTGACTGAATACATTTTTTTCAACCTGTTTACTTTTGTGTAACATGTCTTCTCATAGTCAAAATCGGGGTTAATTATATGAGAGTCTGTGGTTTAATGCTACTGAATTTTCTTAAAAATATCTCAAGGGATCATTTGAAACATGCTGGGACCCTAAATGGGCTGACTGATCAGGGGCATTAACTCACAATGGTCAGGGCTTAGGGGCAATTTACTGACTATAAGACTTGAGCTCCAAATTCAGATCCTAAAATCTCAGCAAACAAGTTGAAATTGAGACTAGCCTGGATTGGAACCAACACCTGTGCGTTTTTCTGTGGCTGGGTAGAGTCAGGTGGGTGGTACCATGAAGCCATCTTGGATCTGGGCTGATAAACATCTAAGCATGAATTCTAGCCAACTGGTAGGTAAGGAACACAGGCAGTTCCAGTCTCCAGAAGGGCGGCATGAAGCCTAGACACATTTTCGTCATCCGGCCAAATGTGCCGAATTTCAAGACAATTTTAAGGACCCATCGGGGCAAAGGCAGACAAATAGAATTCAGCAGGCAAATCAAGAGGCAGGGAATGAATATTTTGTCATAAGCATCTAAATTTAGGTCCTTTATTACCCAGGATTATCTGAAAACAAAATACATTTCTGCTTTCCATTTTAAGGTACCCATCATTACACATGTGGTTTCTAATAGATTTCTGAACCTGACTTAAGGCATACGTTGAATTTATATTTCTTACTATAATTCCTTGGCATTTTTATATCTGGGTCTGGCTGGGGTAAATTGGTATTGACAGGAGAATTTGGAATTTCTGAAATCTTTATTCAGTATATCTGAATCATTAAGGAGGTGTGGATATAAACTAAACAACTCTGATTTGTTTTAATGGTGAAAATTCGTACAGTTCAATGTCAGTATATCTTTGATATGGTACAGACTTGATTCCTAGTTGTGCACTATAGTAATAGTTCTGTATTCTGAACACTATTATCTGTATTGGGCTTATTGATCTTTATGATTTTGATAGAATGAATTTGTGTGTCACTTATTTTATAAATTATAGAGGAATGAGCAGTAGCCATAAATAATGACTGATTACAGATCAATGGCTATTTTGAGTTCTTTGATTTATTGGTTTTATAAGTTTCTTCTCAGGAGGTAGAGAGTAAATTGATCTTTGAAATGTTTCATGGAGCATTCTAGATTACGTGCAGATGCCCTGGGGAATGAAGGAGTGGCCACTTTAAGAAGAGCTTGACCTTAGGCTACAAAAGCTCAGTTATGAAGAGATCCATGAAAACAAAACTGCACACATTAGCAGATACTGTTCCTGCATATGACTCCTCAGTTGAACTGAATTTACCAGGATGGGTCTGTGACTAGTCTTCCACTTTGCATCTGTTGTGTTTTTCCTGTTCCTACTCTGCCCTCCTTGGGTCTTAGCCCTCATTCCCCATTTTGGTTTTCTCACCTAGACCTTGATCCTATAGTGGGACTCGGTTTCAGCAGGTATCCAGGTTGGTATTGGTCTCATTCCCTAGCAACTAGCTCCACCACCAACCCTTAAGCCTTCCACCCCACCCCATCCCCATCCACCCCAACCTCCCCCACCCACCCCCACCCACCCCCACCCACCACCACACACACATTGTTTAATTGTATGCTGATGCCTTTGCTTTAATATAGACTTAACAAAGACTAATGATAACAAATAGCATAAAACATTTTGCCATTTACAAATTATTTATATATTTATTTTTTAATTTGGGATAGTGGTTGCTATTTCAAAATAAAAAAGGAAGAATGTGGTATTTAAAGTAGAACTATATTTTTCATAAATTATTATATATATTTACATATAGTAAGAAAGTGTCCACATTTTATAAATTTTTTTTTATTACAGGAGAGGAAATCATATATTATGGACTCATATTTACAAAGTTTATTTTCTTATCAGAAAAACTGTTGTTCCCCAAATCTTACAGTTTGATAGCCATTTATCAATGAGTTTTATTCACAACTAAAGAAATCATTACTTTAACCTTGATTTTCATACTCCGATATAAAGTGACCTGCTGTCTGGCAATGAGAATAGACATTATGGGTACAGATGAAGGTAGTGAAGCAGAACATTACAGGAAAAGACATAAGCATTGGTTGACCATTGATTAATGTTAGGCACAGTTATATGCCAAGGGCATTGGGCTGGAAGTCAGGAGACCCAGGCCCGTGATTACATGACTCATCTGATTTATCTTGGGTCCCTGGTTTCTATGCTGGAGTAGATCGGGGATCTTGTGATTTCAAGTATGTGTGATAAGGGGTGTCCATGTCCTTTTTACTTTTGAAAATGTTTCTGATGTTTTTTGATTTTTTTAAAAACAGTTTGAAAGATTTAAAGCTATGTTTTCGTTTTTTAAGAAGTTTGATTTTCCTTATGACTATATAAACTTGTATCAGTCTTATCTGATTGGTCAAGGTTTGGGGTTAGTTTTACAGTCTGATTTGATTCCATCTATACTTTGATCAATTTTAGGTAGTAAACCAATTGAAGGAAGAAAACTGCCTTTACACAAAGTTGGTATTTAAATGAGGTGGCATTTATTAAATATCATATATATATATTTATATACTATATAATTATATAAATGAAATATATTTCAATATAGTATTGCATATAAATGTGAATGTATGAATAACCCATTGTGGTTTTTGATCAGTGTTTTTTAATCATATCAAAGTGGCATCTCTTCCTTTAGTCATGCATTTTCACTTCTTTTCTAACACATGAATAATGTAAAACTTCTAAGGCATTTATGTAATACTATGCCATATGTCAGTATCACCTGAACTGAGAAACTTATTGGCTTATGTCCAAAAAATACCACAAATTCCTTAGGTTTTTCTCCTTTCTATTTAATCTGATTAAATAGATGGCTTTCATTTTGGAAAAAAGTGTCTTCTGAAAAATGACTGGATATTCCTCCAAGTTTCTTTAATTAGGTAAGATTGTTAGTTCTTAACCCACTGTTTTCATAAGTATGTGTATATTTATGGAACTATGATCTAATCTAGCTTTTAAAAATGAATAATAGATTTAATAGCTTAAAAGAAAAGATGTATAAAGTTATTTTGTGAAAGAAAGAAAATCATTAAGCATGACTTCTCCATATGGTTTGCTTACAGTTTACTGCAGCTATTACACAGAAATGAGTGTCAAAAATGAGAAGTAGACCTTGCCACTTGGGTCTTATGAAAAATTATATTTTGTACCATGGATTATTTGGTCATCTCTTTTTTAACAAACTAAACTTTCCTAAACTTTCCCACAGTCTTATGAGGAACATGGATACCAAGTATTAAGTATATGATATACTTTGCAGAGACACACATGTAAACGAAGATCTACTAAAGTATTTTTTTTAAAGATTTTTATATATTTATTTGAGAGGAAGAAAAAGAGAGAGAAAGAGGCAGGGGGAGGAGGAGAGGGAGAGGGACTAAAAGACTCCTCCCTGAGCCCTAGTGCAACTGCGGGGCTCAATCTGATCCCACAACACTGAGATCATGACTTGAGCCAAAACCAAGAGTCAGATGAGATGATTAACTGACTAAGCCACCCAAGCGCCCCATTATGCAAGTATTTTTGATTAAAAAATGTAAGTCCAAAACCTGTGTATACAACTTTTAACTTTCAAAGTTATGTTATCAACTTTGCCAATTATCAGTCTTATTATCCATTAGTGGTATTTTTAGGAGGTAAACCAGTAAGTTTCTCAGTTCTGATGATATTGATATTGGGAGTAAAATTATATAAATGCCTTAAAATTTTTATACTATTTAGGTTTTTGTTTTTATTTATTTTTTATAAGATTTTATTTATTTCTTTGACAGAGAGAGAGACAGAGAGAGAGGGAAATCAAGCAGGGGAAGCAGGAGAGGGAGAAGTAGTCTTCTCTCTGAGCAGGGAGCCTGACATGGGACTCCATCCCAGGACCCCAGGATCATGACTAACTGAGCCACCCAGGTGCCCCACTATTTAAGTTTTTATAAAGCAACTGAAAATGGAAGGCAAACAGCATATGTAAAGAGTCGATTGACTAGGCTTTTCTATTTCATCCTATGTTTTAGTAACAAATGACAGTATACCGATTTTTAATCATATTTTACTTGTATCTTTAAAACTTAAAATTGAGGATAATTGTAAGTAAAATATGAATATGTCCAGTTAAATTATAAGAAAAGTGATTCTGTAATAAAAGTAGTCTATCTGTCGTATTGTCCCTCCATTTTTAGGGCATTCTGAAACGTGTTTTACTTTTACTATTTACTATTTACCATCTTTAATGGGTAAGAGAAGATAAGGACATCTTTAGAGAAAAGGTATTTCTAATTCAGAGTTACTCCAATCCTAGCTACCTGCAATGAAAGGTGTGGTAGTATACAGACCCCCAAAGAGATTGAGGTATAGATTGCCTGGCTGGCAGACACTTTCCTTGCTTCTTCCTTCTTCAATTGAGTGCACTCACTGAAGCCCATCTGTGGGGACTCTGTCAGGCTTCATAATTTGGAGAGGAAACTGTTTTAGGGAAATGATAGCTTGATAGGATTGAAATGATTTATTCATCTGTTCATCTAGTGAGCCTTCTCAGTCATGTTTCTAATGTGCTCCAGAGGTATGAAATTTATTATTTTTTCAAATTATAGGTTTAAACATTTTTAATTTTGGTCAGACTGTGCACAAAAATTGAATATAGATTACTAGAAACTAAATCCTCTGCGTAACTGATTTTATTCTGTCTTCTATCCACTTTGTCTGTGAGGCATACCCATTTTACAGTGATGGGACATTAGTTTGCCCCCCCTCGCGCCCCTGTCACATAGCTCAAGAATGGCTAAGTGTGGATTTTTATCTTGTCAGAGTGACTCCAGGCTCTGAGTCTTAACCCCCACACCATAGTCTGCTCAGGACTGCATATGATGGAGGAGGACTTTTCCTGTCTCTACAACTGAAGGATTCTGGAAGTAGAAGCATTGTTTTAGTGATGAAGTATGACCAAAATATATTTATGAAGTCTTTCACAATTGATAAGGTGTTCTTCCTTGACCCTTGTAATAACACACTGTGATTATTTGTTCAACTGTCTTCAAGTAACCATGTGCTCCTTAGAGGAAGGACTGGATCTTCACCCTTAGAATACCTTATCAATTGTCAAAGACTTCATAAATATATATATGCAGAGGATTTAGTTTCTAGTCACGTAGGAATCATCCGATGAATGTTAGCCATTATTCTGAGAAAAGGATAGTTAAGGAACTCTACAAATAAGCAGGAAAGAGATAATTCTAGAATATCGAATCATTTTGAGTACACAAGGTTTCTAACAATGAGGTTTTTAAAATTTTATCAATTGTAATTAATCTGAGTAAATGTTCCTCTAATACTAATTCCAGTTACTTTTTCCTACTCTTTAAAAAGCCCAAACTGTACATTCTCTAATTATATGTTAAAAATGACTATGCAACTACCCCTTGGGGGGGTAATCTATGGGGGAACCATTCAGAAAGCTGGGGCAGGACTTTTACACAATGGGCTATAAATGAAGAAACTAGAAAGCAGAAAGGAGCTTCCTGTGTCTGGGGAACAGCAAACAGGATGACAAGCTGGAGTGCTGTGAGTGAAGGGGAAAGCCGAGCAAGGCCAGGCTAAGGAAGAAGGCAGGGACCATGTTTGTTAGAATGTAATTATAAAGGTGACCTTAGATCCCACAATGTAGAGTTTGGCTTTATGTGATGTAGAAAGGCATTGGATAGTTTTAAGCATAATCTACTTTGTATTTGGAGCATTTTTTTTGTATTTTTTTTTCAGTTTAGATGCATAGAAATATTTTGCATAGCTACCCAATACACACACACACACACACACACACTCTTAAGTTTTATGAAAACATACTTTATTGTGCATAGGACATTCTGATATTTCACTTCCATTGCATAAAACAATTCTGGTTTCAATTTTATGACGCAGTAAAGAGTTACATTCTGCGGTTTGAAGAACAGGGTTTTAAACCCGTCTCCCTTTCTGTTCAAAAAAGGGGAGAGCATGGTGAAGGCTCCTGAAACATCAAAGAAGACAAATTATACTGCCCTAGACTACAGCTGTCATTGTGCATGTGGAGAGAAGTGTAATGGAGAAGGACTGAATCTGAAGGACATTAAAAAAAAATCCAATTTATTGAGATATATGTTACCTACAGTAAAGTGCATGCATTTTAAATATAATATTTAGTATGTTGTAACAAATGTGTACAGCTGTGTAACTGCCACCATAGTCAAGATCTGGAACCCTTCTTTCATTCCAAGAAGTTCCTTATTCCTCTTTGCAATCAGTAAATCCCCCATCCTCAGGCCCAGGCAACCATTGATCTTTTTGTAACTATACATTAGTTGTACCTTTTCTAGAATTTCATTGGAATGCATTCAGACAGTGTGATATCTTTTTGTTTGACTTCTTTCTCTTAGCATGATGCTTTGGAGTTTCACCAAATTCTTGTGGGCATCAGTCATTTGTTCTTTTCATTGCTAGCATAATATCCAGTTGTGTGGCCTTCCGCAGTGTTTATTCATTCAGCAGCTGGTGATCATTTAGGTTGTTTGCAGGTTTGGGGACTATTAAGGATAAGCTGTGAACATTCATATACAAGTCTTGTGAGGTTTTATTTTTCTTGGGTAAATACTTAAGAGTAGAATTGTTAAGTCATATGGTAAACGTCAGTCTGCACCTACACAAATCTGCCAGACTATTTTCCAAAATAGTTTTACCATCTTACATTCTTATCATCAATGTCTAAAAGTTCCACATGTCCCACCTTCTCACCTACACTGATACTGTCTTGCGAATTTTAACTTTGCTGGTGAGTATGTAGTGATAGCTCCCTGTATTTTTCATTAGCATTTCCCTGGTGGTAATGATGTTGAGCATCATTTCACATGGCATTGACCATTGTATACCTTTTGTGTGTGTGTGAAGTGTCTGGTTAGCACCTTTGTCCATTTATTATTGGACTTCTTATTTTGGGGTGGTAAGAATTCTTTACACATTCTGGAGGCAAGTCTTTCATCAAATGCATGCATTGGTAATATTTTCTCCCTGATTGTAATTAAAGGTATCATTTAAAGAGCTGTTACTTCTAAAATCTTTTTTTTCCATAAAATTTGGAAAATTTTTACATTCTTATGCAAACATTTTCTTGCTCCCTCCCACCTCAGTTATACATGTGTTTGATTGCTTAATATCCTCCCACAAGCCCATGTAGCTCGAGCTTGCTTGCTTGTTTGCTTTTTCTTTTTCTTTTTTTTCTTTCTGTGTCTAGTTTGCTGTGTCCCAAACTTTGCTGATTTTTTTTCTATTTCAGTGCAAATCTCCTGTGAACCTAATCCAGTGACTTTATTTTCACTTTAAATACTCTATTTTTAGCTCGAGAAGTTCCATTTCGTTATTTTTTATACACTTCATTTTTTTATTTGAATTCTCAAGCATAATTATAATAGTTTTAATATCAGTTTCTTCAAGTTATGTTGCCTTCAGTACTTATATCTGTATTTCTATTGACTGATTTTTTTCTCCTGGTTATATTTTCTTTGCACAGCAGGTAACATTTTATAGAATGCTGAACATAATGAATATTACGTTGCTGAGTATCCCGATTTTGTTGTCTTCCTGTATGGAGTGTTAAAAGTGTTAAAATCTGTTATAGAAAGCCATTAATTAACTTACAAGTCAGTTTGAATTTTAAAGCTTGTTTTAAAGTGTTGTTAGGTGAGTCCACTGTAGACCTAATCTAATATGAGTTTTGCCTTACCATTAAGGCAAAAACTTTCAGGGTCTCATCATATTGTCCCAGACACTCACTAAGGTCTTTCCATGCCAGCTGGATGAAGTACAAGTGTCTTCTAGTTCTTTGTAAACTCTGCATATTGTAAAGACTAGAGCTCATTGGTCATTTTTATTTGTTTAACCTGTCATGTGGAGTTTCAACCTCATGTGTGTACAATTTAGTTTTAACAACTACATAAAGGGGCCCCATGTAGATTTCAAGAGCTCTCTGTCTGCATAGCTCTGTTATCCCCAGTACTAGACCCCATAAATTTCAAGTTTTTTAACCTTCCAGAACTCTGATGGCTAATTTTTTATCTAAGGTATCCCTCTCTGCTTCAAAATCCAGAAAGTGACACTAGAGAGAAAACTGTTACCATTGTAGTGCTCACTTTTTTAAATTTCCCTTCTTTGCTGGATTACTCTGCTAACTTTGTCTAATGTCTAAAACTAACCATTTTAT
The DNA here is from genome assembly GCF_020171115.1 of Neogale vison. NCBI lineage: Eukaryota > Metazoa > Chordata > Mammalia > Carnivora > Mustelidae > Neogale > Neogale vison. The sequence goes on along the minus strand of NC_058091.1, from coordinate 67,899,895 downwards.
ATATTTTATCTGGATTTCTTAGTTTCATTATGGGGAGGTGGGGGAAGTCTGATACAAGTTCTTTAACATGGTCAGGAATGGATGTCCCTGCAAAAACTTTCTAAAATTTTTTAAAAGATCTTATTTATTTGACAGAGGGAGATCACAAGTAGGCAGAGAGGCAGGCAGAGAGGGGTGGAGGGAAGCAGGCTCCCTGCTGAGCAGAGAGTCCAATGCAGGGCTCGATCCCAGGACCCTGAGATCATGACCTGAACCTAAGGCAGAGACTTAACCCACTGAGCCATCCAGGTGCCCTGAAATATTTTTCTTAAATAATATTTTTATGGAAAATTTCAAACATATACAAAAGTAGAGAAAGGATCCTAATTAATTCTTATGCCCATCATCCATCTTTAATAGTTAACAATAGAAAACCAAATTTTTCTGTTTATACCTTCTGCCTAGTACCCTCACCCATCTTAGATTATTCTTTAGACCAATCATGAGGAAGAATTTAATGTAAGAAATGGCAAGACTTAATGTTATGTGAAAGACAGATAAAAGAGAAGAGAAAATAGTGTTTATCGAATCTGTACTTTATTACTCAGTATTTGTTCCTGAACTATAGGTCTAATTTTTTTAAATCTCAGAAACCTTACAGTTTAATCTTTTTAAAGGCTGCCAAATATTTTTTTTTAATTAATAAACTTAATTTTTTTTAGAGTCTCTGTAGTTTATTTTTTAGAGTAGGTTCACAGCCCAACTGAGGGGCATATAGAGAAAGTTCTCATATTCAACCTGTCCTTACACATGCACAGACTCCCCCATTATCCACACCACAGTACACATTTGATAAAAAGTGTCAAATCTTCACTGACACAGCATTCTCACATTCTCTAAATGTACATTTGATTTGTATCTACATTTTTATTGCTAAAAATAATTGCAATTAGCCCTATAGTTTCAATAGTTTATGTACTTGAAGCATTGCTTTGTGTATGAAATGTGTTCTGATTTGGCTAAAATTAAAACAAAATAATCTCACAATCCAATGGCTGCCATGGGAATGACCCATCATCTCTTGTTCAAAAGGAAGTTTGTATTGAGAATTTTTACTTATTGTAAGTCTGTAATTCCTACCTGTAAAAAGATAGGAATGAAACAACATAAAAATATTTAAAATAATATACTTAATATTAAATGAAGGAAACTATGCAGTATGTTCATGTATATTATAATTTGTAGTATTTACATTGTATCTTTTGTGGAATGGTTTAAAATATCATATATACATATGAAAGTAACATAGCATAGATAATGTGGAAGATATCTTAAAATAGAAAAATATTGCATAACATCAATCATTCTTCTGAGGGAATAGTGGGAATATTTTTTCTTTTAAAATTCTAATACTGTTTCATCAATAAACAGAAATGAAAATAAATGGAAAATAAAACATTTGGAGACCTATAATTAATGAACATAACTAGTTGACTCAACTTACAAAGCATGATCATGGGACCAGAATTGCAGCTGCACTGAAAGGAGAAAGAAAGATAGAAAAAGATGAGTCCATGTTTAATAAAAGGAAGAATCTTATAGGACAGAATGAAAGTTGGGAAATCAATCACCCATAGCTAAACCAACAAATTTAATACTGCTAACAAAGCTCCACATGTCTTAGCATAAAATATCATGGTTGGTAATTGTGGAAAGTTGATAATCTTGCTGTCCTAACACTAAAGATATTTGAGACATGCATGTACAAGTTCAAATGATAGTAAGTTCATAGTTTATTACCAGTTAAAGCAAGCATGTATTATAATACCAACCTCATTGTTGGTAGTATTTTCTCTACTCTGAATAAATTTCACATGGATTAAAAAAAATCATGACCATATGTTATACTGAGAATGCTTATTTCTGTAACAATGGAGAGATTTTCCTGAATATTGTTGTTGTTGTTGTTATTATTATTATTATTGAGTCATTCCTCTATTTCAAGTTTACATAAAATTTCTCAAATATCTGTTAATCAGGTTTCTATTTCTAACATGTTGCCAAGGAAGAGCACTGATGTGTGACTATGCCTGCCCTCCCATGTGGTGTACATTATGAAATTACAAATCTTCACTTCTGTTACGTAGTTAATGTTGAAATGAGTGAAGGTTATCCACCCTTTCTTCCAAACCTTGCTCCTGGGTAAAAAATGAATGAAGTCTCAGCCAGATTCTATCTTCTATATAAAAATGTATTGAATGGGGTGCCTGGGTGGCTCAGTTGGTTAAGCGACTGTCTTTGGCTCAGGTCATGATCCCAGAGTCCAGGGATTGAGTCCTGCGTCAGGCTCACGGCTCCATTGGGAGTCTGCTTCTCACTCTGACCTTCTCCCCTCTCATGCTGTCTCTCAGTCTCTCTCTCTCTCTCTCAAATAAATAAATAAAATCTTTTAAAAAAGATATTGAATGTTTCTTAGGAAACACATACACACACACACACACACACACACACACACACACACTCACACACTCCTTTAGCTTGTTCTATAGGCTCAGAGAAGTTCTAGCTCTCTGTTTTTGTTGTTGTTGTTGTTGTTTTGTTTTTTATTTGTTTGTTTGTTTTTGTTTTTTTGGTGTTGTGACCACTACCTTGCATGGAAGCTTCAGTTGTTACAAATGTCAAAATTCCCAAATCAGGATTCTCTCACCTTATTGGCTAGGATCAGGCAATCAGAGTCTTCTGTGGTTCATGATTTAGTTTAGGATTGCTCAAATAGTTAATCCAAAGACATCTTAAAAGTGAAGGCTGCAGGTGTCTCTGATTCTTTTACTCAATTTATACAAGAGGGCGGGAGTTATTGCTAAAATATTTTAGTGAACACTTATCTTGAATTGTTTTATTCTCATCTGTGTGAGCTCATTGCTCATTTCATCAGTTAAAACCCATTTCTGACATTAAATATTCTCATTTTCAGAATGTTAGTTGTTGATGAATATAGATACCAGGAGACTTAATAGCTTCAGAATGTAGGTTTCCTGATGAAAAAGTCACCCCTCTGTTACATTTTTTTCATAGAGTACTTACAACACATAAATCATAGCTTAATATAAGCAACCCACACACAATACTATTTTCTATATGTTACAATATTTTAAGGAAAATTGCAACCATCATAACTTTATGATACTGACAATATTAAAGGTATAGTTACATATGCTTTGTAAGTCCTTGGTTACTGCTCCGGTAACAAAATATCACCTGAATCTTTGAATGAACTTTATATAAAGTTCCAGAGGCGAAGTTGTAATGTTAACTACAGGACTAAACGTTCCATCAGTAATAATAACAATTATTGTTATTGTTACAGGTAATAGTAGTAGTGGTGGATTAAAAAGTCATAGCATTGGTAATAGTCATAATAGAAAAAGAAGATAAAGACAAACTAATGTTTCCTAAGTGTTTATTCTGTACTATATGTGTCAGGCTTATCACCATATTTATTCAGCAGAATGACTCAAGTAGTGTTATTTTATCTCAGTTTTTCTAATGAAGAATCTCACATGATTGGTGAAAGCAGGGATGGGACAGAGAGTCTCTACTTCCTGATTTCAAAGCATGCATTCATTCTCACCACCTTATACTGCTTCTTTTTCTGTCAAATCTTTTATAAGGCTTCCTATAAGATTTTTAGACTCATTTCTGGTAGGGCTTCTGGAACAAGAATACTTGATAGTAAATGAGTAGCTTCCAGGAAAGAAAGGACCTAGAGTTCTTCAGTTTATTAAAAGATGTACCAAGAGTAAAAAAATGTGAGAAAAAATTTTTTTCTATTTATGAGGCATTCAGCTTCTGTACGAAGATATGACCCAGATCATTGAAGAAAGGTTAATGTAGTTTTTGTTTTGTTTTGTTTTGTTTCCACATGGAAACTTACGGGAAATCACAGAAACAGGGGCTGTCTGTAGAACCTAGATTTTCCCCAGCATATGGCCAGTTTCTCATTAAGACTATGGCTGTAGCTTTTGGAGAGTAGAATACCAAATCTATTTTTGAATCCATGGACAGCCTAATAGACGTTCAGGAAGATCATTTTAAGAAAATGTTCTTTAATGATTACTGTTTCCTGGCAATGAACCCAATATTAAACTTACTTATGATGGTTTTTCTTCAGTGATTACTATATAAGTAATTTGGTAAGGTCTCTAAATTGCTTTGTGTCATTATTTAAGCTCAAATTTTAAGCTTCTTATATTGAATTGTATATGTTATGTATTATAAGAACCCAGGTTCCTGAATGTAAAAACCAAAGAAATAAGTAAATAAAAAATAAACAAATGGCATGCCTTTATTAGTAAAATAATTATCAGTATGATTACATTATCTAGTTTCATTTTGTCTTAGCTGGAGTTGCCATAACAAAAATATTATAGACCAGGTGGCTTAAACAACAGTAATTTATAGCTCACAGTCTTATAGGGTAGGAACTCCAGGATCAAGGTACCAGCATTGTTGGTTGCCGGTGAGAGCTCTCTTCCTGGCTTGTAGATAGCTACCTTCTCCCTATGTCCTCCCATGGTGGAGGAATAGACTGCAAACTTGCTGGTCTCTGCTTTTGTAAGGGCATGAATCTCCTATTAACCCTTATGATTTCATAACCCTACTAACCTCCCGAAGACCCCATCATTGGAGATTAGGGCTTCAGTATGTGAATTTGCAAACATTCAGTTGATAATACATGTTGTCAACCTTAAAGCCAAGAATCATACCACCTATTTGCAGTTTTTACTCAAAAGGAATGATAAATGGGTATTATTGGAATGGAATATGGAATAATACACGGAATGGAATGGAATTATACATGCATATTATTAAAAGTTTGACTCAAGTTGTGTGGATATATATTTTGATGGTGGTGATGGTGATGTTAGGTAAATCAGTGTTTGACCATATAGAAGTTTTCCTAAAATGTTTTTATTTCTGAGTTTATTATTTACTGTTCATGGCTGTTGCCCTGCAAGTTGTACAGAAGATAGTAGGAGTTGACTGTTGCTGAGGTCAGAGTGGTAGCTGCTCAGGTTCAGGTTCAGAAGTGGTGGCTATTGTTACAAAGTCAACTATTTTGACATTATGAAGACCAAATGGTGTAATGAATATGGAAGAGTTTTGAGAATGAGTTTACTGAGGACTAGACTACTATCCATTAGCATTTGAAGTGTCAGAGCATAATCCAGAATGTTTTAAAGAGAGAGTGATGATGGCTAGAGGGAAAGGGAGGAGTTGGGATAATGGATGACGGGGATTAAGGAGGGCATTTGTGAAGAGCATTGAGTATTATATGTAAGTGGTGAATCACTAAATTCTACTCCTGAAACCAATATTACACTGTATGGTAACTAATTAGGATTTAAATAAAAAGTTTTAAAAATTTTAAAAAGGAGAGTGATGAACATCAGTTAATGCAGTGAATTTTTTAAGCATAAGAGCTGCTATCGTATTATAGCATCATAGTAACTCATAGGAAGATGTATGAGAATGTAGTAAATACCTACATAGTAACCACCTTAAATATCTATTCTTACAACTAATGTATAGTGGAGTAGTTTTGGAGAAATTAATTCCAAACATTTAGTTAGACTCAGGCAATTTCTGTCAATCAAATTGTCATTTTTTTAAAACCATGAATTGAGGTGAAACTGTTATTTTCATTTATAATTCGGGATCAACTTGGTTAAGAATAATTATCTTGAAAGTAAAATTTTTTTACAAAGTTAATTTTTATCCTGTATATTTATAATTAGAGGTAATGCCCCACTTTTTAGAAGTTTTTATTTATTTGTTAGAGAGAGTGTGCACAAGCAGGGGGAACAGAAGAGGGAGAAGAGCAGGGAGCCTGATAGGGGTAGGAAGAGGGAGTCCTCAATCCTAGAACCCTGGGGTCATAACCTGAGCCAAAGGCAGATGCTTAACTAACTGAGCCACTCAGGTGCCCCATAATGTTCCTGTTCAGTAGCTTTTAAGTAGTCTTACTTCTCATTTTTTATCTTTGGGCTAAACTGAGCCTTTCTGACTGGAGGTAATCCTACTTTGTTTATTTCCTATATGGAAGAGCAGAAAAAATGAACTAGTTCTATATTTATTTATGTTTTTCTACCATTTTCATTTCCTACTGAAGAAAAGGGAGGACTTTAGTATTTTCAAAAAATCTATTTTGCAGAAATATTTGAATATTAAAATAGGAAAATGAATTTTATAGAAGTAACTTCTTTCCATCCTGATTAAATGATAGTACCTGATGTAACTCTAAGATAATTGTTGAACTGAAGAAATCATTCAGAAAACTTTTTAAAATGTCTCTCACCATGTCTTAGCCCATACATTTCAGAAGTTGACATAAATCCAGGTACCCTCCCTGTCCATATCATGCCAAAAAATCTAAACTGTTTTGAGTTGTTTTCAAAGGCATGGAACCCGGTTATGCAGAATCAGCTGTTTTCTCATTAACACTTATTTCTCTAAGAATGCATTCACTCAAAATGGGGCTTTTTTTTTTTTTTAAGATTTAATTTTTTATTTGACAGACAGAGATCACAAGCCGGCAGAGAGGCAGGCAGAGAGAGACGCAGAAACGCAGGCTCCCTGCTGAGTAGAGAGCCCAATGTGGGGCTCGATCCCAGGACTCTGGGATCATGACCTGAGCCGAAGGCAGAGGCTTTAACCCACTGAGCCACCCAGGTGCGCCAAAATGGGGCTCTTTATCACTGGGGTTGTTTGTTTTATAATGAAGGCAAGAGTAAAGGGGTCTTTCTGATAATTTTGCCTGGACCACAGATTTCATACCATGGCGCGGCTTATTGTTATTTGGGGAACAATAATGTGTGTATGTCATATTCATATAATTTATATTTGTCATGTTTTTATTTATTTATTATATTAGGACCAATAATTACATGGACATGTGTTTGTATATAGACATAATTATATATATTTTACATATATAACATTAGGCCCAGTTTGCCTGAAGTATTACTGGGTCTTGCTACTACGTAATACTTTCCTCTCAATATGGTTTGAATTAAAGCAGATGTTAAAGGTAAAACAAACCTTGAGGTGAACCCCACTGATAACTTCATAGCTTCTGTTGATTTACTGGTAATTTTATTGAAGTTCTTGCTTTAACACAGCAAAAAGTCGCTCGTCTGAAACTAATTTGATAGTAAGAAACCAAAATGTTTGTACTTAATCCTTTGATCAGAGCCTTCTCTTGAAAGTAGAAGTAGCATAGTGCACTGGAGGGTACTGGACTTGTATCAAAAGACCTGAATTTGAATTTGAGTATTATTGTGGTGGCTACGAGAAAGCTGTTAAATATCTGAATTTTCAATTATTTTTCTCTGCGCAATTGAAATATTAACTGTCTCACAGGATCAAAGAAGAACATGTGTAGGTGACTCTAAAAAACACTGTCTTTTTTGGGGGGGCGGGTAGGCTGGAAAATGCATCTGTAGAGGCGTATTTCTAAATGAAACAGCAGAAAGAAGTCATCCATTTTCTTTTTTTTTTTTTTCTTCAGATATCTTAGTTTTTATGCATTTAAAGTGCCAATTGTGATTAGTGGTAAGAAGAAAAATGTGAGCACTACAAGAAAGGACAGGGCAAAATTGCTTTAGAGTGAGTGGTGGAGAAAAGTCTCTGAGAGAGTGAAGTGTAAGCTGAGATCTGAAGGGTGAGAGGCAGCCAATCCTAAGAGAACAGGGGGAGAGCTTTCTAGGCACTGGAAATGTGAATGAGAAGCCTTGGTAGGAGAAAGGATCGTTTTCATTTTCAAGAAACTGGACAGAAACCCATGGTGGCTGGAATATAGTGTCATGGAGAAGAATTGTCTGACCTTAGATTTAGAGAACTGTATAGTTTACAAAGCACATTATAGAAAGGCAACCGGTTGAGATAACTAAGACTTTGGGTTTTTTGTTTGACAAATAATAGACACTTTGGGTTAAGGAGGATGACTTGCCCAAGGTTACCTTGCCAGTAGGTGAGATGAGATCTCCAGCCTCTGACACCTAGTCCTGGACTCTTTCTGCTGTGAAAATCTCCTGGCTGAACATTTTTTAATATTCCTGATGCCCAAGGTTATCATTGTGCAATTTGTTAATGAACTGAAACCCTAAGAGGTAGTCAGAGTATGTGGAAGGAAAGTTGTTCTTACATAAATGTCTTGGATTCTTATATTGGAATCATAGCTTTCTGTTTTCTCTACTGTTGGGTTACTCTCTCACTTGATGTCAGCTATTCTTTTTCCTTTTTCTTTGAGGAGCTGAAATATAGAAATTAGCATATTTAGTTTATTAGGCATGTGTAAAGTAATATTTAATAGCCTTTGAGTAAGAGTCCATTGGATTGTCTTATTAATGGAGTCCATGAATGCAGGTGTATACAGTTTGATATCTTTTAGGAAGCAAAGTCTGAGTTTTGTTTGGCCCTGCCCTTGTTTAGGTCTTTACCTGATAGAAGAAGTTGTGAGGTGTCAATATTAGATAGTTGAGGCAGGTGTTTGGGAGTGAAACTATTTATCTCCCAACATTTAGTTGCCTCAAAAGACCAGGCAGTGATACAAAATTATTCCTAATTGCTGAGTTGATTTTATCTTGGAAATACTTGCCTATAAAATAAAAAACTTTCCTCTGTAGTGAAAGGTGGCATGTTTACTGCCCATTATAAAAGATTTGGGCTCCCTAAGCCCGGGTTGTTTTGCTGTAATGCAACCCATTCCATGTCCTGATGTCATGTTGCCCTGTAGAAATTGGAACTCGGGAACTGTCATAAGAAAATGATGATATTTTGGCTTCTGCTATTGCTGTGAGTGTACAGTCCTTAGAATCTGACCCAGAAGTCTTGTATATTCTGTCAGCCTCTGTGCAGTTGTGACAGCTTAACTTATTAGCTTGTCAATAGAGTAAAACCCCAGACCCTTCACAATTTTTGGCAGTTTTAGTGATGAGGTGGGGATACTGATAGAGACATGGCTTTGTAAGAGAAAGGATAAGGACTTCATGGGTAATCAAAGGGATTTGAGGGAAATCCATGGACATTATTAGTGAACATGTTGACCAGCTTGTTTGGTCAATTGGAAAAAAACGGTCATCAGTTTTATTGAGAGTTAATGAGGATGAATTAGTGAGGGGGTTGTAATCCAAGTACCTGGAAGTAGGTTCAAAGTCAGTTGCTGAAAGGTACCCTGGTAGTATCTAATCCTATTCTAGGCATGGGGACTTCGTCATCTATCTCAGGGTCAGCTTCAGATCCACTCCAAGGTGACAAGTAGTACAAAGGCCAATCCTGGTCTGGAGGAGGCTTCTGGCCCGCTCCAGACAATGTTTATAATTTCATGGGCTAAGCATGAAATGGGGGAAGTTTGAAACCATATGGGTAATAGCCAAGCAAAAGACTAGAGCCTTGGTGGTTCACCTGAAAGATAGGGTTATGGGATGTATAGTCATTGTTTAAAATGGCAAAACCTGGTCCATTTTATGGCTCATCCCTTCTACAGTCTGTCATACCAATCTTAAATCCATCAGAAAACAGTGAAAGGTCTTAAGAGTTCTTGCAGTGGGTCTGGGCTGCTATAAGGGAAGTTTGTCCCCTTTGTGGAGATTTCCCAGAAACAAAAAGCCCCTGTGGGTATCAGGTATATGTATTGACTAGTACTGGGGCTCTTGTTGTCCTGGAGTGCTAATGAAGATCATCTACTGGAAATAAACTACCCAAAGCAATCTAGACACATTGTTCCAGTCATCACCTTTGCCTTGGAAAAGTCTCACCATTCTTATGTCAAAACAGGGATAGCACTTTAGAGGTGTTATTGTAGGGTGGTAAATGCCTTTAGTGAAAAGAGACTCTAAAACAATCTCTCCTATGCAAATCAAGTCTGAGTCCACCAAAGGGAGCAAATGCGAGAGCCACAGGTTATGGCTGCTAAGTCTAGGGATTCTCAAACTGAAATAGATAATGTCAGTGATGGTGATCTTGCTGCTTAATACAGATGAGTGCATGAACTGAACACATTAAATGTTCATTTGATTGAGTCCTGAGCTTGCCGTCAATCAAAAATGAAATTAAATGTACCTCATTTACTAACATGGGGTTATTCTTCTCTATGACCCTAGATCTTTCCCTACTCCTCTACCCTAACTTCAGCTTCTTGAATTAGAAAGACAGTGATGAGGCTGAGTTCTCTATCCTAGAGGACCCGATTGTTACCCATACAAATGTTGGTAAAAAATATGTAACATGCTAGGAAACTATGGGGAAGGGTAGAACATAAACTTTTATGGACATGTTAGATACAGGTGCTCAATTTACCAACTTACCCATCCATGGAGAAAAGGGATACCTGAATTCAGCTATTGTGGCTTAAGGAGGGTTTGCAATAGAGGAAGGAAACTAATAGACTTTGGTGGTGGATCCCACTGGCCACTCCAGTGTCTTCTAGTTGTGTGTTCTGTTACTGAATTCCTTATTATACTGTGAATGCTTACAAAATCCACAGGGAATTCTTTTGATCTTGAAGAGCTGCATGTGCAGAGGCACTAGGATGTTTGGGGCCTCACAACCCTAATGACCCCTTTTGAGCTTCAGGTCTCTATGACTTTGCTCTTTGGAGCCTCTGGCAAAAGGAAACAACCTTCATAGGGTGGTACCATTTCTGGTCCTGCCACATCCCTGATATGGATGCTAGGTACACTTTTGAGTCAAACTGAATGCTTGGCCCATGTGACTCTTCAGTCTGATATTTATACTTCAAAGTTTATCAGTTCATATACAGAGAGTAATGGGGTAAGAAGGGCCTGACAAGGCTCAGTGGCCAAATGGAAATGACATGGTCAGGAATGCAAGCAGCCTGACACCAGCAGCATCTTAACTTCACATGAAAAAGTTTCAGCTCTTCCCTTAGGGAAACTTTATCTCCTGACTCACAGGAGGTTTTTTTAAATGCCTTGCCCCTGCTCATTGATGGATTGGTAAAATTGAAGCCTAATTCAGTGAAGAGGGGCTGCTGTGACTTTTCAGGCTCAGTATCAGCTGTGCAGAAAATACATATTGTCTCTGCATATTGTCTGTGCAGCATTTGAGGTAGTCCATACAGGGCTGGTCAGTACTCCCTCTGATGAATCTTGTTACATATTTACTGTCTGCCATGATGTATTTGTTTGGTTTGCCACTTGAAAAACTACCAACTGGCAGATTAAAACTGTCCCTCTGGGGGCACCTGGGTGGCTCAGTCATTGGGCGTCTGCCTTCAGCTCACGTCAGGATCCCAGGGTCCTGGGATCGAGCCCCGCATCGGGCTCCCTGCTCAGCGGGAATCCTGCTTCTCCCTCCCCCACTCCCCCTGCTTGTGTTCCTGCTCTCACTGTCTCTCTCTCTCTCTCTGTCAAATAAATAAATAAAATCTTTAAAAAAAAAAAAAAGTGTCCCTGTGGGGGCACAAGCTATGGAAATGGTTAAGCTGTCAGGGTCATTCATGAAGCCTTTTATGGTAAGGGCCTGTTCTCTTGTTATTAAGAACCAACTGGATTCAAGCTGCTGGTTCAGTGTACACCCAGACTCCTGCCATTATTACATGGATTCATTACTGAACTGGACATGCAGCAGACCCACAGTCCAAGACTGAGCAGCAGGAGGTGAGGCACTCTGTTTCCAAGAGGAGGGACTGGCTTGGAAACCTGATGACTCATGCTAACAGTTGACCTCTTTGTCTCAGTGAAGGGGGGACATATTTTCCAGTGGTTTATTCATGCCATTCCAGAAAAATTGACTGCATTGGGTCACCTCTTGGGTTGTCGACGGGACCTCACTAATGTTGACAGTTTTCCAAGTTACGGTTTTGCTGGTCTATTCCAGTTAACCAACACCAGTCACACTACTGTGGTCCATGAAATTAATCTATATAAGTCTGACTGTGATTCAGCTTCTGTCACAGAAGCCAGGGCAGATAAGCAATTTCAGTGGCCCTTCTGTGCTCCCTGTTGTCCACAAGCATTTTACATGGCTGAACATTGAAATAGTCTCCTTAAAATCAACTCAAAAGATTTATAACTCTGCCTCTCTGAACTCCTCTGGTTCACATACGTTAGTAAAACACCTTGGTTACTGAATCCAGCTGGCCCCAGTTTCGAGTCATTTTTTGGGCCACTTCCTGAGTTATGAAAAGGATGGAAAGGGTGAGAGGTTATACCATACTTTATATTTTGAAGATTTGGGATGTCATCCTGACCATTCCTAGATGTGATGAGTCTAGTTCCCCTCATCATCCTGTTTGGTATGCCCTCTGGCTGACAGCTTGGTCAAAAGGGGGAAGAGAAGATTCAAACTTATATTGGTTCAGCCACGCAAAGTTTCTTGTTAGATTGAATTGTTCTAAATCATAATGATATTGATCATTTGATTACTAAACTGCTTGCTGATTCTTCCCAGATATTGATATCTCCCATGACAGTCCGAGTAAGTTTTATAAAAAGAACCGTGGTCCTCTTGCACTTGACCTTTATGGATGAAGGTATGTGTAATAAGGGGATGATTAGAAGAAGTTGAAGTAGTAGCTACTAGAATATGACATGATTTTGTGGTGATAGGGGAAAGGCAATGACTGAATGCGTGGATAGAAAACTTGAGATCTGGGAGCTGCACTGATCCAGTAAACAATGATGTTTTTGGTCTTTCCTAGCCATTCTTGGAACCTTCTTCTTCTTCTTTTTTTTTTCTTTTTTAATATTTTATTTATTTATTTATTTGTTAGAGAGAGACAGTGCTCAAGCAGGCAGAGGCAGAGAGAGAAGCAGGCTCCCCACTGAGGAGCCCGATGTGGGACTCGATCCCAGGACCCTGGGATCATGACCTGAGCTGAAGGCAGTGGCTTAACCGACTGAGCCACCCAGGCGTCCCTTGGAACCTTCTTCTTGAAGCAAACTGTCCTAGTGCAGCTCTCCCACTGTTAGAGCACCTTAAATTTAAGTAACTTTTAGATCTAGTATCTCCTGCTAGACAGCTCTGCCATGATTTGAGCACCATTTCCCCTTACCTGACAAAGGAGTCTATTGACAACAGCAGAAGTTGGCTTAACTCCTCTGCCTCTCATGCAAAAATCATATGAACACATTTAGATGTCTTCCTCATCATTTCCATGACTATTATTCATTCCACATGACAAATAAATGCCACTAGTTAGTGGTGTGGACACACAGAGATTGAACTGACTCATCCCCAAGACTAGACTTAGTTACTGGAGCTGAACTGGGAATCGTAAGGCCTACTAACTGACCTTGAAGCCACATTGGAGGCACCATCCTCATGTACCTCCCTAGCTGGTGGTGATCTGCTTGTGGGGCCCTAAATGCTATAAAAACCCCTTTCTTTCTGAGGGCTTTATGTGTATCTTAGAACTGTACTTGTTTTTTTAGAAGACTTTTATGTTAGGGATGTTGTAAGAGACTTTCAAGTATTTAAAGACTGTGGATCATACACTTGCCAAATGTGGAACTCCTTCCAAAATGAAGCTACCCTTGGTCACTCAGGAAAGTTTTATGGAGGAGTAATCCCTGTCTCTAGTTAGAAAAGGTGGTATGAAATCTATTCCTGATTTTAGTTGAAGTGATCAGTAATACCACCTCGAACCTGGTAGTTTTCAGCCCAGGCTCAAATCACCGGCCAGGGTTGTTGAGGATGTTCAGAATTGCCCTAAGGTTCCTCTCGTGGGGCTCACTGATACATGAAGACTGGGTGGAAAGGTCAATACAGAAACTTAAGAATAAAGTCATTTGGCTTTCTGAAGGCTAACTTTAATGGTTTATGAGATTTGTTCAGCTGATTTGGGCTAGTACTCTGGGGGCCAATGTTGAGGTTAATTCTTCAGGTTGGTCTAATTCTGCTGCATAGTTTAATTTAGATGCAGAGTTTTAGGAAAAGGAGGACCCAGTGACTCTAGTTTCTGGCTTTACTTATGTGGAAAATATTGGACAGTAAAGATAGGATTGTTGGAGTAGTAAAGAGCCTAGCACTGGACATATTAAAGTTTGATATGGCTGTGAGACATTTATATAGAGATATAAATTAGAAGAATGTGAGAGTTTGAAACCCAGATGATGGATCTCAGGAGGTGATGAAAATTTAGGAATCTACAGCATACGATGGCATTTAAGACTTGAAAATACATGAATTTTCTAGGAAAGAAGTACAGAATTTGAGTGGTTCAGGGAAAATCAAACATTTTGCCAATAGCCCCACTTCTTCTTCACCACCTTCACTCCTTCAAATTACCCACTTGGCTCCCGAATATACTTGAGTTTGACAGCCTTACCAGAAAAAGAAGGGAGGTTAATCAAATGGCAAATATAATTACCGCATTGATTACTATATGGCATTCTATGATGGCATGGACATAGTTCGCTAAATGTTTATTTTAAAATAGGTTCTTAGGTATTGAGTTTTGTATTCTAATATAAATACCACATCAGTAACTTAGCTAAGGAGGTGGTTATAGTTTGTGGCGGCTGTTATGTTTTGATTCCATATGGCTTTTCCAAACTAACAATTTGGGTGTTTATTGTACCTAGACACATTTTAAACTGTTTTTCTCTCCCTTCTCAATGATTTTTGGGCTGTTGTCAGAATTAGGTGATTGTACTTTTGGTGTTCTTTTGGTCTCCCACGTTGGTGCCATTTTATCTCTTGATTTTTAATATCATTCCTTTGCTCTGCTTACAAAGCTGTCTTAACATTGAATCAGACATTAATGAAGAGTGGCAAGAAACGCTATAAAAGAACCTCGAGGTATTTTATAGCTTTGGAGAAGGTGGATGCTTGACAGATTACTAGACAACGTACAAAAAATGATGCTATGGGGTGGAGAAGAAAGGAATAATAGGGAGACCCAAAGCACCGACCTTGTGCTCAAACTTTATGGAGAGTCAGTAGGGCGAATGTGAAGGACATACTTGTAAAACTGTAGTACCTGATTTATTTTCTTGATTTTAAAAAAATATGTGAGGGGCACCTGGCTGGCTCAGTAGACTGAGCATCTAGTTCTTGATTTCAGCTCAGGTCATGATCTCAGGGTCAGCGGATTGAGCCCTGCTTCCGCTATGCCCTGGGCAGGGAGTCTGCTAGAGATTCTCTCTTGCCCCCTCCTCTTCTGTCCCTTCCCCTGCCTTCCCCAATCTCTCTCTCTCTGGTAAATAAATAAATCTTTTATAAAATTATGTGATTTACCCTAAACCTTTGAGTTGTTATGATTGACTAAACTCATCTCAGTTCGCGTGTTATTTGGAAGGATATTCATGCATTTAACAACTGGTGCAGCTGCAGAACTCTGTAAGACACTGCTGGGACGCGTCACCTGTCAGCAGTTCGTAATAGCTTCACTCCTGTGTCAGCATGTGGGGCAGGTCCTCACTGACCGCACTGAAGTCACTGACAGGTAGTTTTTGGAAGTCAAAGTGTTATTTTCAACATTTTAAAATAAAAGGGAAACCAAGCCTCTACCCATAATACAGCTCTCCTGGCTTTTAAAGATATGTAGTTCCTTTGATTTTAGTTATTTTATTAACTCAGTTGTACCTACAGGCTACTTCATAATAATTAGCATTGATTGACAGCTATCTGCTTGATTTTAAGTGTGGGTAATGGAAACAATTATTGTTAATTGAAGTATATTTGATAGATAACGTCTCAAAAATATGTGGTTTACATTGAAAAAATAAATACTGTACTATTGACACTCTGAGACGGAAACTTTTGTTTCATAGGAGGAAAAAGAAATACTTAGAAGTTTATTGGGGCCCCTGGGGGGGCTCAGTCCATGGAGCATCTGACTCTTGATTTTGGCTCGGGTCATGATCTCGGGGTCCTTGGATTGAGCCGTTCATCAGGCTTTAATGTTCAGCAGGAAATCTGCCTGAAATTCTCATCGTCTCCTTCTGCCTCTCCCCATCCCCTGTGTGCATGCACGCTCTCTCTCTCTAACGAATAAATCTTAAAAAAAGGAAGAACGGTTTATCTGTTTGTTCCAGTTCATGTAATTAGTTGGTAGCAGTACACTGGGACTGCAAGAGCAGTTAGTAAATATTGTTAAAAAAATCAATAATATGGGCGCCTGGGTGGCTCAGTGGGTTAAAGCCTCTGCCTTCTGCCCACATCCCTGCTCAGCAGGGAGCCTGCTTCCCTTCCTCTCTCTCTGCCTGCCTCTCTGCCTACTTGTGATCTCTGTCTGTCAAATAAATAAATAAATAATCTTTAAAAAAAATCAGTAATGTAATTTTCTGCTTTAAACAATGTAAAGTAATGGTATACCAATTAGGAACACTTTGATGACCTAATATAAGCTGAGTTAAAGATTATATTTTTCATCAGAAAGATTGTAGTTATTTGTACTCTCAAAGGGTTATAATTACAAATGACATTTGTTTTCATGTTCATAGTTGCCTTATTCATAAAGTTTTCATCCCACGTTGCTCACTGACCCTCTTCCTCATGGGCCCCCATGCCCAGACTGGGGAAGAAGATTACCATCTAGCCAGCTTTCTTTAATTCATGAAGAATTTATTTTGTGCTTCTCAGGGGTATAGGTACAGTTCTCTGGGTCTCTAATGGAGCAGGAATTGACATACATTTTGTTTCAATGACTTTCTTGAGCTCTTCCGCATTTAGGAAATACTGAACGACTTCCACTCCTTAAAGGAAGTAGTCATTCAGAAGCCTCTTCTGTTGAAATCAAAAACTCTAATGTCTACCATAGTCCCTATGAAGCTCTAACTACTTAAGCTTTGGCTGCACAGCTGACACTACTTTTAGTGATCCAGCCATGCTTGCAACAAAGCACTGGATCTGCCCAAACGAGGTCTCTAAAATAATTGATCAGCACATTTTATTAACTCTGACAGAGCCAGGCAGCTCTCTGTCCAGAAAGAATTGCAGCGGCATCCAGACCTGGCCTGAACGGGGGCTGCAGGTGAATGGTTCAGTTGGTTTACAATTACCCAGTTTCCCAGCCTCAGGGACGGCTGCCAGCAGCCAGCCCCACGGGAAGACAGCGCCCTCTTCAGGTGCCGAGAGCACCGGGCTTTCTGGAGCGCCTCGCAGGCCCGAAGCAGGGGGTGGCTTCTCAGTTCCCATACCACCAGTCAGCCCCATTAAGCTCTTTACCCCTTGGCTATCGGTCTTTATTTTGAAAGGTTGGCCTCACTGGTATTTAGAGTCACGCTGTATAAAGATCAGGAAGAGTGGAAGAAATCATCCCAGAATTATGTAGACTAAATTGGAGGCAGTAATTCCCATAATGCCTGTAAAGGCTGAATTGAAATATTGTAGGAGGGACTTAGCCAATGAGCTTAGTTTTTGGAGATCCATGGGCATGTTTTTAAACGGCGAAGGGATGAAAGTTTCATAATATCGTTTTCTCTAAAGGAAACTTTTTTTTTTGTTTTTTTAATAAATTAGAAAGAAGGGAAACTTCAGTGCCAGAGGAGGGGCTTAATCTGCGTTATCCTTATCTCTTGTATTTAGCTCTTTGTTTTCATTAGAATTCAACATACTTCTTTTCTTCCTTGGTAAACATAAAAGGCTTTGTTTTAGAAAACATTTTACATGAAATGATGACCTCTGTGCAAAAATTTATAGTTGTGATCATCCTGTCCTCTACCTCAAATAAAAATACATAAAAAATGAATTAAATAAAAATGCCCGCAATTAACTTCCCATTTTGTCAGCAAACATATCTGTGTGCTCAAGGGAAGAAGAAAATGTTGTACTTAATGCAGAAATGTAATAATGAAAGTAAAATTTTACAGGACTTCTTCCCCAACCAAAACAAATGAAATAAAATAAAAACCCTGAAAGGAACAAAAACCAAAATGCTAGTTTGGACATTGAATAACAATCCTCATGTAATCCTTGCTTAAGTGAGTACCTTCACTTGCCAAGACGTATTTTTTCTACAGAAATGTTTTGCTTTAAAAGAAATTAAAGTAACATTTGATTTTAGAAATTTTAATGCAGGGATTTAACTCTTCGAGTAACTATACCAGTGCGTTGTGAGGACAGCAGGTTAGTAGCCTAGAAGTCAGGGTAAAGGCGATCTGTTTCCTGTATGGCCACTGAAAGACAGGTGCTGTTGATGGGGGTGACCTCTGGTGGCAAGTCATCTTACTATAAACAGAAGGGCGTGGAAAGCCATTGGCTGGAGCCAAGAGTGTTTACTCTCCAGGTGTCCTCCCAGTTAACCTAAATAGCTACACTGCTTCTGGAGCCAGAAGATTCATGCCAGAGCAAGGTGTTTTTAAGGCTACCTGGATGTTGGTTAGAGACTATAAACCTTTCAGAGTATTGTGTAATCCTCGAACCAGGTTTCTATTCTACTCATACTGGAGAGTGAAATTTATTGGCTGTTGAACTTCACACACACACACACACACACACACTCATGCACACACAAAACTTACTTCCAAATAAAACTGGAATTAGTTTCAGGTTTTTGGACTTGAAATGAGGTAAGTTGTATTTAACTTTTGATTGAGACGTTATAATGACTATTATATGGTATGGTAAGTCATACACTTAAATATAGGCAGTTCTTTCTCAGAGAAGAATGTTAATTAAAATAATTTGCTTGGATTTTTCTCAGTTTTAGCCCAAGGATAATAGAAGAAATATATACATAAAATGGAGGAAGTAGGTCGGTATAGAGAAAATGTCCAATCCGCCCATGCTAAGATGTTAAGAGCATTTTGTTTTTCCTTCATAAAATATAATAACACTATGTTAATGCTAGGAGAATTGCAGGTGAAACAGTAATTAATAGTAAGTAGATTACATTTCATTAAAAAATACTAATAGTGTATTTCAAGGAGTTTTCCCTGATAGCTGCATGCTGTAGGATTTTAAAAAACTTAATGCCATCTATTTAAATGAAAAAGTTTCTTTTCTGGATACTTTTTTGTTTTGAAAGTTTGTGCTAAATTTGGATTTTTCTTTAGATTTCAAATGCATTCTTCTCAAAGATAAGTGTTTACATTTTTTTAAGAGAACAAATGTTTCCCTCTTCTTATGGGAATTTTCCCCTAAAATTCTAATAGTAAAATCAAGTTTAACTTCTTTAAAAAATCTTAACTTTCTAGTTGGTTTTACCTTCAGTTGATTGTGCCATTGAGTGGGACTTTGATTTAGAACCTTGATGTAGAAGCCTTTGATATGCTTTGGTTTTGATTATTTGAATATAGGTTTGTCTCTTTGATTCTCATGAAGAAAGAGTGTGAATTGCTGTTTTGCTGCATCAAGGGGCTAAGATGTAGTCAATTGTCAGAATAATTTCAGTATCTAAAAGATTTCTTTCATTCAAGACAACTGAGGAAAGTTTTGCTCTGTTAGTACTGTTTTATTATTCTTGTGAGAAAAACACGATTCAGGAGGAGAAAATATCCTCTAATTCTAAGTGTCTGTGACCACTGATTTACTGCCAGAGTTAGATTGTTTAGGGAACCTGTTTGAAGAGAGAGAGGATGAATTATCACAGCCAATAAGTTTTCCAGTTTGGTTTCCAGGGTCTACTGAACATCAGTCAGCACTATCCGGTTTCCTGCTCCTTTCCTTGATTGCAGTTATGATTTTCTGAAATCCTGTCTAATTGAACAATGATGCACTACCTTCGTTTGCTTTTTGAGTGTTTGTTTTTTCACCAGAAGTTTTCTAAACTACAAGAATATTACTTAATCAAAAATGGTGACAGAAGCAGATACCAATAAACTATAATGCTTTGTGTTAGAACTTCGGAAGAGGAAGGGAGGGAGAGAGAGAGAGGGAGGGAGAGGGAGAGAGAGAGAGAGTGAGAGAAAGGGAGAGAGAGAAGAGGAGGGAGGAGGAAGGAGGAAAAGGAAAACAGAGAAAAGTCAGTTTTTAAAATCTCTCCTTTGATTTTTCTTTCTTCCTCCAAGTTCTTAAAAATTACTGTTGTTAGAATTTTCAAAATCGTAGGATCTCACTTTTGCAGCACGCAGCCCTCCTGCAGAAGGAAGGTGGTTGTGTGTGTCTGGGGGCAGTCTTACATTTTGCTTTGGGGAAATGGTGCAAGCCAATTTTGAAGGTAATGCAGCTGTTGAAGAAATACAAAAGCCAGATGACTTCATAAGTGTGTACTAAGGAAACCAGGATAAATTGTCCTTAGAACCTGCTCTCACAAATTCATTTTAATTGAGGTCAAAGAGGAAAAAATCGTAAGTATATTTCAGTTATTTATTAGGTTTACCTAGAATGAGAACTTCACTACAGATAGACCTAATCTATAATTCCTTTACTCTTTAACCCTTATGTTTAACCACTGTGTAGATCCATTTTACTTTGAAACTGCAAAGGGTGCTCCATTCCTTATGACAGATAAATATTTAGGGTCGGAAAAATTGTGAGATTACCTGACTAAATTCTTACTTCCATGTAAGGAATCAACTTCTATATTTCAAAAAGGCTTAAAATAAATGGCTTAGTTTTTACTTGAACTTGCACAGTTAATAGGAATATTTCTTCTTAGCACATATTTGTATGTGTGAAATGTTTCACGTGAAACTGTAATTCAAAATGTTAATTTAATTTGATAGAAAATCTGCTCAGACAGCAATCTTTTAATTTTTTTTTAATGTGTAAATTATGTCACAGTCTGTGTTTTATTAACTCTGCTAATGAGGATTTTCATTTTAGGATTAAAACTTAAGAAAAGGTGATTTATTAGCTTTTTATAACAATGCTTTGCAAGATGGATTTAATATAAAACTATATTAGGTTTAAAGCTGAAAAATGTTGCTAAAATTATTTTTAAAAAATCATCAAAATTGAATAATGCTACAAATATATTTTTTCTTCTTATATATAGTTCAGTTAAAAATAAAAAACTTGATGGCACCACCCTGGGATTTTCTCTTTAAAAAAGTTGTCATTTTAATGGGAGATCAAGAATTTAAAATTTACAGGATTTGGAAATATGACTCTTTGTTTACTTTTATAAAAGCCAATATAAAAGTGCCAGAAATATGTACATTATAGGTAAATGAATCTTCAGATTAATCTACAGATATATGCCATTCAATTTAAAATTGTCTTTAACATTTTATTATTTATGTTCTCTCCATCAATTTTTTAAAGTCAAAGGATTTTTCAGTTTTCCTTAAGTTACTGTGATACCTTTGGAAACATTAAGAGAGTTTTTATATATTAATTGAATATATCATTTAGAGTTTATATATTTGGTTCAAACTAAGAGATTTTAACAGAAGCTTTTACTAAAACTATTACACATAAACTCTACAATTATATATTAATAAACCAGATTATCTCTATATTATTATTATTCAAATTGAAAAGATTAATTATCAGTTATACCTATTAGACAAATGATGTTCGGTATACTAGAGTATGCTACAGAATGATTGATATTTATGCTGCAAAACAAATGATAGCTAATCTATGCCTGTGGCCAAATTCTTTTGAAGTTTCATGGCTGAGATGAGCCGAATTTGTTAAGTGGTAGAAGGCTGCGTTGTCTGGGGGCCTGTTGTGCGTGGCAGGTCATGATAAATGGGGAAGTTTTTCTTAACCTTGTGGCCAAAACATTCCAATATCTAAAATAAAGGCGGGGGGAACCCCAGAAAGACACAGAAGACATTGCCAAAAACATTAGCAAGACTTCTCTATGTAGGGAAAATAAGGTCAACTCTTAAGATTATTTTTAAAGCATTATTTGTTTGAATTCATAAATCTTCACTTGAATGGGGGAAATCTAAGGCTAAAAGATGTTTATATTTAATGTAGGTGGAATTATTCCTTCTTGGTACATAGAGGAAATATATAATAAGTCAGCAATTTAAATTTAACTCAGCGGCTTCTACCAAATTAACATTATGCTCCTTAAGTGCTAGTTCTTGGTTTAGAATTGAATATTCCACTTTCTTTTCTTGTTTTAATACTATCTGCTTTGTGACATCCAGGACTGCAGAGAAACATGTAAATATGATGTATAAATGAGACTAAGATCTATGGGTAAATATCTATTAGGTGTTTATAGTACACATTTGTGAGAGGAAAAAAACAAAAGAAAACAAAACAAAGCCCTTTTAAGACTTATCTATCATATTTAGACAGAGTATCATGGTTGAACAATCTAGTCTTGCTTCCAAACTTGGAAGGGGGGGAAAAAAACCATTCATATGTGCTGTAACATGATACGTTAAGGCATCTTATGGTTCCTTTTGTGGCATTTTAAGTACTATGTTACCTTTGATATAGTCCCTGTTGGGTAATAATGAAAAAACATACCATTAGAAGGAGTTTGAAATTTTCCTGGATGTTTCATACAGTGTATGTGGAGTTTATGGCAAGTGACAAAGAACTCTGGCATAATTAAGGAGAGAATGTGCTTCCAAATTCTAAAAGCTTATGAGGTCTGACATTTGATTTAATACTTGTATGCTGTACATATATAATTACGTTTTGCTTCCCTGAGTCATTGTTACTAAGTTGCATTTTAAATATATCCAACCTTGCAATGAACTCTCAAATAATGCGAACGCTATTGTGACAGTTGAAGTTGATGAAGAGTTATAGCCTATAGGATTTTTTACTTTTAAAATATAATTCCTCCCCAGTGGGTGATTTTGTATAACTTCCCTCCCCCAAACCTGGGTCCTGGAAGGCCCCCTGCTTTCAAGACCAGAAATCAAGTAAGATCTTGCCCATGACAGTCCAGTACCAGAGGGGTAGAATAATTTCTACTTCAGGTTTTTGGTTGTGGATTTTTACTTATTAACGCTCTAACCCTATTGTTCTTAGTAGATATGATTATTTTGTTTAGTGTTGCAGTTAAAAACAGAGCATCCAATTGTATCTTTGTATTTTATATATGTATAGTGGTTAAAAAAAGGATATGGCAATTTTTCTTTGAACTGAAGTGGATGTAAGATTTCCAGTTATGTTGTAGAGTTCCCTCACTTTTATAATAAATAAATAGCTTTGAGAAAATAAAAAGCTTGGGCTTTGGGAAAATGATACTTGGTGTTGCAGGGGAGAAGCTTGGGGAAGCAATGTTAAAGAGCTTGAAAAGAGATATGCTAATAAGTAAAGGGAAGAGTAAAGAAATGTTCCGAACTCCATGAGAAGGATTTTAGAAATGTACATATTTTAGAACCGCAGGATTTTTGTTTCTAAGAAAGAGTGACACCTTATAAAAGTAGATTTAGTTTATTAGTAATTAGATTTTTATGAAGTCTGTCCCTAAGACTTAATTTTTTGACCACCATCTGGCAAAATGGCATTTTATTTTATGTTATTTATTTATTTTATTTTTATTTTACTTTATTTTATTTAAGAAGCATCTCAGTTTGTGTGGGCATATTAAAACAGTGATATATTTTTAAAAACTTACATAACAACTTCTGTGTTCCAAAGATGTTTTTATGTCTTAAGTTTTTAGAAGTGAAGAAATGAATTGTAACATATAGAAAAATGTAAAATAAGTCTTATTGAGAAATGTGGGGACATTTCAGTTGAAGCCAGTTTAGATAGTGTCTAAGTTTCATTTGTATGGGACTACCAGCAGAAGAGCAATTCTATGCTGATCTTCTAAACATAAATTATAAACTTGGTTGTACAAATAATCACAGATTACCTCATTAAAGTATGCATCCAATGCTAAGTTCTGGAGTAGTGTTCACTTGTAAATATCATATTTCTAAAATGCACATATTCTATTTGACTATTCCAAGTAAGTATTAGAATAATTTTTGGCAAAAGCCTCCATAGTAAAAATTATGTATTTTGTTGAACATTCCAACTATTATTATTTTGGCTCAATTTTTAAAAATTAGTTGACACACCTACTTTTATATTTTCTTAGTTATGTTTTTATATACATTCTGAAGTAAAATTTTAAAAAAACATTTTAATTCATATGTATTTAATTCTACTAACCTGAAAACAAGATGATCTGAGGAAGCCCATAAAAGTATCAGCTGGTTCAATTGTAAAAAAATAAATGTTTTTAAAAGGGCCATCTAATTAAAATGTATTTAATGAGAGTATAAGTTATATTCCTAGAATACAGCTGGAATAATTACAAGAAAATACTTTTTCATTCCATTATATAATTTGCAGTTCAGATATAACCAACTTTCTAAGTATTAGATAATATGAGAAATGTCAAAACAATTGATATTTCAAGCAGTCTCTTATTTTCACTAAGTCAGAACCTAAAGGTAACTGAAGTTAGATACCTATTCTGCTTTATTGGGCAATTATTTACAACTTTATCCAATCCAGTCATAAAATACATTTTATAACATATACATTGATATAAGACACTGGGCACTGACAGTTACGATATTTGTATAAATATTGTTTATTAAGTCATATTTAGAGTTCATTCACATTTGAAATACAACCATAGTTGACAACCTAAATTTTTGTTGTTGACAATAACTCTGCATCACTTTCTGTATTTACAAAGATTTTTCCAAGCAATAATCTATAATAAAATTTGAATTTGGAGAATAGATTTTATTTTTATGCATCTTTTTATCCTTTTTTTCATTAAACATGCTTCATTGAAATCTAATTTATGATATTTCCTATACAGTTTAGTGGAGAAATAAAGATTGTCTAACACACCATCCATAAAAATATGTATAATGTGCTATTCATTACATCAGCAGACTTTCATCTCTGAAGTTTTTATCTTGGATTTATAATTGTAGAGTTGATCCTTTATTATCACTGTATTGTATATTCTGAGACTCAATCATTAAAATTCATTTCAAAACAAAATGAAGTTACAAAAGAGGTCTTTTTAAAATGTCATCATCTATTATTCCATCCTTTTTTATGATCTTTAATGTTTCAGGATTTATAAACAGCAAGATTAAGTAGAAAATAATTGGGATAATTGGCTCCAGCTTTTTAAGAAGATGGTAGATGGGATAAAAGAAATTTGTTCTTCTTTGCAATTTTTAAAAATGAGTTAATTCTCTTTTTCTTGAGAAGACTATAAGCTTCTCAAAGGGTGTAAGTGGTTAGAAAATAGGAAGAATTTGAAGGTGTTTTTTATTCTTGAATATAATAGTCATAATGAAAAAATTCTAGAGATGAAATATTCTGCATTTATTTTGCAGACATTGAAACTGTTGATGACTCTCAATACCAAATCCTACATTCTTTATAATTCATTTGAAAAGTACAGTTTACATTCCTTATATACATACAGCCTGAAAAACTGGAAGGGTGATAGTATTATAATTGTCTAGCTATTGTAATATTATGAAGCAGTGTTCTCTACCCTTTATTCTGCTTTCTCTTGGGACTTACCACTGACATATTCTTTGTTTACCTGTTCTCAGATTCATTACATGTTGTTTCCCCTAGAACGCATGACCCACAAAAGTAGGTTTTTTGTGGGTCTGAGTCAGTTTTGTCCACGGAGAGAGTGTGTATGCCACATATGTATTTTCCGTTTTTTTAGTAGCTGCCTTAGAAAAATAAAAAGAAACAGGGGAAATTATTTTATAAACCCACTATCTCTAAAATATTTCATTTCTCAATATAAAAGATACTGAGATACTTTACATTTTTTTCACATTAACTCTTTGAAATCCTGTGCACCTTTTACCCTTCCAGTGTATTTCAGTGTAGACTAGCTGCACTAAATAGTAAAAGGTGGTTAGAGGTTACTCTGCTGGACTCCTCAGCTCTGGTCCATCTTCATGCCCAGAATGGTACCTAGTACACCCCAGTGCTTTCAGTTAAAGTGCTGTTAGTTAGCCACTTCTGATATCTCAGATGTAAAACACCAACAGAAGCACACAGGACCTTTTCTGCAGTTGTTGCGGTGTTGGTAGGGGCACTGGATGCTAGAGGTTTTTGGAAAATTTCTTTAAAGCTCCATTTCACTTTGCTTATGTGGACTTTAAATGTTACCAGTGCTTGATAAAGACAGGGTACTTCAGTAACCCAATTTAAAAGATTCCTTTAATGGTTGATGTATTGTAGGAAATAACTAGTAGGTTCTTTAAAAAATTTTCCATGGGATGTTAATTTCAACTCTTAGTTTTAAAAAAAACCTACTAATAGCAATCAGCACATCTGGCACAGGAGAGAAAGAAAGGTTTGATGCATAGTATTCAATTCTAAATCCATCCCTTTTACTGCTAGCTGTGGAGCACTGGGCAAGTTGTTTAACCTTGTTGAGCTCTAGTCTTCTCTTTTGTAAAAGGAAGATTTCATCCATCACACCCTTCTTCATAGATTAAATGAGATTGCATATATACATAGTCCAATACAGTGAGTGGAAAAAAGTAATTGCTTAATAAATGACAGCAATTGTTGTTGTTATGATGTAGTAAAAATTCTACTTATAAAGAGTAAGACATTTTTGATCTTCATTTTAAACATGTAAGTAGTGTGTTTATGAATTTTAGGTTCTTTTTTTTTTTAAGATTTTATTTATTTATTTGACAGAGATCATAAGCAGGCAGAGAGGCAGCAGAGAGAGAGAGGAGGAAGCAGGCTCCCTGCTGAGCAGAGAGCCTGATGCAGGGCTCGATCCCAGGACCCTGAGATCGTGACCAGAGCCGAAGGCAGCAGCTTAAACCACTGAGCCACCCAGGCGCCCCGAATTTTAGGTTCTTAATGTACTGGTTAAAATACCTTTATAAATCTGGAATTGAATTTTCCTACACAACTTGCCTCCAGATTAATCTTCCTGATTCTCAGTATTCTCATCTACGAATTGGGAAAAAATAGTTTCTACCTAAACATTATGCCTGGCATATAATAAACACTTAAAACTTTTAGCTATCATTCATTCATTCATTCCAAAAATTTGGTGTTTTGATATTTTTATGTTGATTACATACTGATTGGTTATTTTCTTAAAATAGACTTGTAATTATTTTTTATTTTGCTTTGATTTTACCTGTACTTTTATAACGTTAAGTAGGGTAAAAATTTCACATTAGTGCAGCCTATTAAACGCATTTATTAATGTTATTTGTCTTTTTCCTTTTGGCATATTGTTTGTTCACCTCCTTGTGTGTCTTATGAAAATTGGGCCTTGATTTAAATTACGGGCATGAAATTCTTCCTCACTTCTTTGCCTGCTTGTTTCTACTTTTTTCAAAAACAAATTGAACACTTAATTGGTGATCTCTGAAAACAGAAGGTTCTATATATTTTGTAAGGATATTCATTCTCCAGTAGCATACCTACTTCAGCAGCCACATTTACTGAGGTGTTGCTGATCTCTCAGATGGGAGGGTGTGTTCAAATTTAGTTAAACTATCCATTTGCCTTCTAGTTCTATGATCAAGACACAATCAACATATAAGTTTCCTAATGATTCATTTCACTTTTCCCAATCAGTTCAGAAACAAGACAGGGGTTTTTGAAGTATTTTAAAGAAGTTATAAGTTAACATCTTTTTTGGTCTTTGGTATTATCAAAATTTCTTTTCAAGGACAGATTAAAAGATCAAGTCATATTCATCTTGGTACTTTGCTTCAATCAGTAATAATATTCCGTCAGTTGTCTCAGAAGTATCTGTCAAAAACATCCTCTCACCTCTGTCCTCATAGCTCTTGTCTTACTTTGGGTTGTCACCATCTCTCACCAATGGCTTGAAATGTGTTTCACTTATTAAACTCGTATTTGGGAAGTGTCTGAGTCCCTTTGAGCTGCCATGTCAAAACACCACAGACTGGGCAACTTAGAAACAACAGGAATTTATTTCTGGTGGTTCTGAATGCTGGAAGTCTAAGATCGTGCTACTAGCGTGGTCATGTGGGTAGGGTAGGGAGCCCTGTGGGGTATCTTTCACAAAAGCATCAATCTCATTAAACAAAGGCTCCAGCCTGATGGCCTAAGCACCTCCCAGAGGCCCCACTTCATAATCTCCACGGGTTGGGATTCCAGCATATGCATTCTGGGAGGACACAAACATTCAGACCGTAACAGTGAGCTTCTTCTCAAGGCTAGGGGTATAATAATGGGCAAGACCAATGCCATCTCTGCTCTTGTGGAGCTGAAACTCTCTGACCTGTTGCATTAGTCTCTACAGCCTTCACTTTGCCCCGCTTCTACACTGTCTTCTACATCATCTCTACCGAGGTTGTCTATTAAAACTCGTCAATGGTCTTAAGTGCCCAAAGATAAATTCTGAATTCTTTGTCATGTGTAAGGTCTTCTTCATAATAGGATTCCTCTGGCAAATCCCATGATATTGTAATAACTTTTCTCTAGATTTAGTCTTTGAAGACTTTCTCTTTTTAAAGACTCATTTGAGAAGTCACTTCCTTTGTTGCTATCCCCATCTTCCTTTGACTGGGTTAGATTTTCCTCTAGCAGTCATGGTATTCCAAATGTTATTTTTCCCTCATTGGACCATGGATAAATGGACGAAACCCTAAAAAAGATCACTTTGTCGAATTTATAGCTCTAGCAATTTATGTGGATAAAGAATATCTGTATTTACTTCAGTCTTTCATCATAGCTTTAGCTATGAAACTGAGACTTAGTGGGTATTAGACAGTGAGTAATCAGTAGATGTGTTCTTTGCCATCATAATTACTATTCTGAGGCTAAATTAAAATAATCAGAACTTTTTGGTTAATTATTTAAAGAACGGTGCTTTATAAAAGCCATGAATATTTTTTTTTTTAATCCTTTGTTTTTTAAGCCACAGGAAGCTTATCTGGTTCTGACTCTTGCTTTGGAGTCTGCAAGTGTGGTCTGGGGCTTCTTCAGCCAGTCCCAAAATCTAGTCATCATAGTCTTGAGGAAAGTAACATTGACTTTGAGGTGATTCTGCATATTCATTGAACAGTTCATGTAGTTTCTGGTGATGAATCATATAAAATAACCTGGTGGGAAATAAGGGTTTTATTCTAGTATACTACCCTTACAGCTTTTTTTTTTCTTTTTGGATAATTTTTAGTGGGCATATGACTTTTTTGGGTTTTGTAGGAAATTTTGTTTATATTTTAAGAAAAGTATTCATTTTTTAAATTTTTTTTTCTTTTAACTAATTCCTCTTGAAGATATTTCTTCACCCTTCATCTCATGGTGCTGAATTCCATGTTAAGAGCATAGAAGCTGCTCCATGATTAGACAGGGATGATAATCTCTTTGCTCATCAGTTTTATTTTCCTATTGTATAAATGTATACACAGGATACAACAGAGAGTGAGGTTAATCAAGCAAAATAATTGATTTCCCAGATGATGAAAATGTCTAGGCTTAGAAATTAAAGCAAAACACATAGATATTTGAAAGCATAGGAGTTTTTGTTTTGTTTTTTTTAAGTGTTCTTCTGAGTCAGAGGAGGAGAGAATTACTTTATGAGCTGGAAAGACAATGCTAGATCCTTAAAATTCAAAACTTACTCCTTTTTTTTTTAAAGATTTTATTTATTTATTAGAAAGGGAGAGAGAGAGCATGAGCGGAGGTGGGGGTGAAGGGGCAGAGGGAGAGGAGCAGACAGATTCTACACTGAGTCGGGACCCTGATGCAGGGCTTGATCCTAGGACCCTGAGATCATGACCTGAGCCAGAGTCAGACACTTAACCAACTGAGCCACCCAGGTGCCCCTCAAAACTTATTCTTAAGAGATGTCATTTGTGTGCCCAGGGTGTATATCCAGTAGACTTATTTTTATCTCTAAGCTTCGCATTAGAATTTAAAATGCCTTGGATTCTGTAGGTTGCATAGATGGACCCTCATGATTTTAACACTGAGAGTGTCTAACAGTGGACTTGTAAATGTGTATTGTTCATGCTCCATATTAACTAAGGAATTTTTAAAATTGAGTCTGCGTATCATATACCATTAGGCCCATAGTGATCAGATAAAGTTATCTGTGCTTGAAGTTAAATTGCAAAAGACAGTAGATTAGTGCTTTACCTTCTTTCAGAGAATGTATCACACACTGTTGTCCAGAAATGTCTAGTCCTAGAAGTCCTAGAAGCACAAGTTACTTCATTCCTTACCTTTTGTGGGCCAAAAACCACAAAGTGGAAATACAGTCTGCAAAATATATGTGAGAAGTCTGTGAGCCCTGCTGAGACTTAATTGATATGCTGAGAAATATATAAAGCATACAGCCACCGGATTGAGAAAATGAAAATTAATATGTGAATGTTTTAGCTCACACGATACTTTGCCCCCAGAACCTGGTGTTTATTATTGTGCACTGTGGTAGGGGACAGAAGCATTATCAATTGGAAAAACATTTTTTGTGAATTGAGAACAGTATGGCTTTCTTGTTCCTAAGTGGGAAATCTGGTTCTTTGGTTTCTTTGTTCCTAGTTAAGCTAGTCCCAAGCCATTTCAGCCAAACATTTTACATACTGATGGCGTCTAGGGAAGTGCCTGTGGCCGTGGATCTTGGGATAATGAAATCTGCTGTTGAGCCCCGCATGCTGCCGCTGAGAAGTGTGGGGATTATTTTCTAGAGATCTCGGTGAGCAGGGCTGTATCTGCTTCATCAAGTGTGTGAAACTGAGTGAGGAAGTTGTTTTCATATGAGAATAACTAGGCCTCTTTTCTTACAGGTAAAGAAAACGTGCACAGACCCAGACGTTTCAGAAGCTCAGAATTCCAGGTACTGTAAAATGGAGGCCGGGACTCCACTAAGGAAAATGGCAATTCTGGAGAACTAACTAGTAAGATGTCATACTCCAGATAACAACCGTGATTTGAAACGTTGAGGTTCTTTAAGAACATTTTCTTCATGAAAACTGCATGTCATGTTGGCTACAGGACTGTTAGCCATAGTATGAATAAAGAGGATTCCAATTGAAGTCAGCTTTAAAGAATGATAATAGACATCTTCTAGAAATACTTGAAAGCTTCTTCCCTTTCCATTTACTCTATGAGCTCAGCTACATTTTGCTTTCTAATCTTTTCTTATAATGTATTCACATCTGAAATTGTTCCAGAAACTGAATAACTTTCAAATCTCTGTTTACCATAAAACTATAGAATTTCTATTTTTTTTTTAATAAAACATTGCTAGATTTTGAGAATGTTGTCAAATTGGAAAAATCAAAATAGACTTGACCTTCTCTTTTGGGTTATTTGGAGCAAGTAGAAATGATCCAATAAGGTGGTCAGACCACCACCTACAGGAACTTCATGCCATTTCGTTTTTTGTACTTAGATTGAATGCCCAAGAGATATTTTCAGGCCTACAGATTTTTATTTCAAAATCCAGGCTTGAATTTTAAGAAGTATTATAAATACCATTACAATAATAAACATAACCAGGCTATTAATGCTATAACTTAGCTTATTACAAATTTGTAATTAATGGTGAGATGGGTCTTAGTTTTTTTTGTCCTCCCTCCTTGCTCCAGTGTATGATGTAAGAAGTGATTCTCTTGATGTAATACAGCAATACAACATCTAAGGGAAATGTTTATGGCCACCATATTTTTTTTTTTTGGAGAACAAGTATATATTTTGTGCCAGCATTGACAGTTTGAATAACTCTTTTCTCACTTTATGCAGTATGATTTTCCTACAGTTAATTCTGATACATCTTATATTAAAATGATTGTAAATGGTCTTTTCTTTTGGATCATCAAGAGTATACAAATATGATACAAGACTTTTGACATTTGTTCTTTGACATTTTGATCTTTGTCCTTTTTAATTGGATATCAAAATATAAACAAGTAGCTTATCAGAGCATTAGGAAATGGATGAACCATTAAAGGTTTTTCTACAAAGCAGAGTAATTCCAGGATGCATGGAGAGAAAGAAAGGTCTAAGCTCTAATCCTTGTGGGCATTTCCTTCCTAATCATTTTGCTGACCTTTCTGAGTGACCTACCCATGATTTGTTATTTAAGTAATTAGGTAATTTTTGCAAAGCTGATCTTGAAGATTAGTTTTTTTTTTTTTTAAGAGGCAATATCATCATCCTTATTGATATTTTATATTAAAAATTTTTCCCTTAAATCCACTCAGGATTTTTGGACATGGTGTTATGCTTAAATAAATTTTAAACAAGCAGAAAGCCACCAAACTGGTTGTGTTCACAATTGATATCAGTAACTTAGAGGAAAAACAGAGAATTTTGAACTCAGTGTATTTAAACCAGAATTAGATCATTCTCTTTTATCTAGCAAATCCCAGCTTATATGACCTTAAAAGTACAATTTTGTTTCTAAGGTAAACTGTGGTTATTTTTAAGAGACTATTTAAAATATATTTTATTTTATAAGATAGACTATATTATCATATTAATATATAATGTATATATTAATTGAAAACTGCCTTCATTTCCTGGAAACCAAGAGATGGTTGGTCTGGTCTTGGCTGGTCTCCTTGTCTAACTTCTGGTGCAAGGGACAATCTCCCCACTCTGAAAGTGTCAGTAACATAAAGGCATGACTATTCTTGGCTTCTCTGTTTACTCATAGCTAGTAGGTATTAGAGTGCTAAAACTTGCACTTAGTTAAGCAATGATGGAAGATCATTTTGCACAAAGAATTTGCATTGTGCAAAATATCATTTTACACAAAAATGATACAATAACTTACTGAATAGTCAAAGCATCCAAGAATGCCAAAAATAGTATTTATTGTATGCATATACTGAGGTTCAGTTTTATCACCTATTAAACACACACATACACACAGACACCCCAAAATGCCTTTATTATGGACACCAGGTAGCATTGCTTTAGCAATATATGTACATGGGTACATTCTTTGGTGCTCATTGTAACCACAAACCTTCCTGTATTCTCTTTCCCTCCCTCTCCTTCCTTCCCTCCCTCCCTTCTCCTGTGTGTGAGAGAGAAAGAAAGAGAGAGAGAGGGAAAGGGAGAGAGCACTGGGATAGAGAAAAAAGGAGAAAGATATTGATTGATTCATATTGAGATTTAAAGCCTGGGGCTAGATAATTCTATTCTAAACAAATCTAAAGTAAAGAGTAGAGCTCCAAATGAAACACTGCATCAGCATAAAATGCATGAAAGCTAGAGACCCATGGCCTTATAAAGTGCTGCCTCACTTGGAACCTAAAGCTAATATAATTCATTTATTTGGCTAGCTTTATAGTGTGTTGGTTTTGGATTTGAAAAGATTAGGATAAATGTAGATGGAAAGTGTTTTTACAGTAGGGAAGTAATTAAATTGGGTGTGGAGACTTGGTAAGGAAAATTCTTAGGGTGACATATGTGTATCAGCAAATTCTTTGTCTTGCTTGGCTTTAATTCCTCTTTTGGAAAGAAATGTTTGGGCTGCAGATGTGATGGTAGATTGGGAAAAAGAGACTTTACCAACCTATGTCAGGAAGGTAAAAATGTCTTCTTAGGAATAATATTATATGTATATACTAGAAGTCAGATATTAGGGATATTTTCTCAGACTCCTAAAACTATATTGAACTTGATGTCATATGGCAAGGGATATAATGTGCTTCATAGCAAAATTGACTTTTTTTTTTTTTTTTTTGCTTTCCTCCTGTTGCTAATCATGTAATAAGATTGTTGGCCTATGTTCCTAAAACTAATATTGACTATAAAATGGGTAAGAGAGAAAACTAAAATCCATATTTTTTACACATTTTCTCTTATCCTAAAATTGTCTGTTACTAGATAGACGACCCCAAAACATGAATGGAAATATCAATTTTATGTTGATTTTTTCCCCTGTATAGATGGTGAATTTATTTGTGTAGATTTGTGCCACTTTTGAGTCTTCTCTGAAAATACATGCATCTTGTTTAACTATACTGTAATGAATAGATTATGGAAAAGTGAAGCTAATAAAAATTTCTATAAGTCTCACATATTTTTAACTTTACTACTTCTTAGTTCTTTCTGATAAGAGGTGAGGAAATAATTTTTATTTCATTCTGTAATTGCATTTGTAGCAAATATCCTGTATGCAAATATGGCTGTATGTCAAAATAGTCCTCATGATAACCTGAACGATCTCTTTGGTGGGATTTGGTTTCCCTTCACTTTTTTCCTGTTTGGGTCACAAACTCATACAGCATTTTCACCAAGAAGACCTCAAGAACACAGAAAGGAAATAAAACTCAAATCCAGAAATTTTGTTTCCTACTTCTTCTGTTAATTCTGGAAATACACATTTTGGTGAAATTGGCTGTGTGAAGTGACTTCTAGGAAATAGATCTGTTCTTTTTCTCTCAGCCTGGCCACTGTACCAAGCACCAGCAGATTATAGTAGGGGAATCTAAGGAAGCGTGTTCAAATATGGGAAATACTCACAGTACCTATGAGCTAAGATGATGGTTTTTCCATGTGAAGGTTAAACAGAATGATTCGGTGGGTAATGGTGAGAGTGGACTTTTCTTCCCTGCTTCATAGGTTGAGAAATTGTGTTTGCTGAGAAATGGGGTTTCCTGAAACCAGCAAAGGCTTGGTTGTGTGCTGTGACTTGCCCTAGTCTATACTGACTTTACAGTTATCAAGAGAAATGACTCTCCAGCTTTTAAAGAAGCACCAGAATGAATCTCAGTGTAATATCTATTTCAGTGAGCCTCAGGAATTTGATGTATTCAGGGTCTCCGTATAAAACCTTTGAAAATGCCGCTGATTCATATTATGTAAACAATTATGATTTAACAGTGTTAATATTTAAGGCATGAAGCTGTACATATTTATTTGCTAGTAAAATAATTATCGTAATGCTTCCAGAAGTTTGAAATATTTGTTGATATAGAATTTCCTATCAAAAATTTAAATGGTGAATTTTTTCATAGCAGTGAAAAGTGAGGGCCCCTTTGTGAAAACACATATTTGTATTTCACTATGTCAAATCAGAAGCCCATCTGGCCCAATATTCTGTCTCTAAAAGCATGAAAATTCATTACTACCAGATTGCGTGTTCTTAAACTTGCAGATTTCAGAATGTAGTACCAATAAACAAATTCTATCAGTAACATAGTCTAGCTGTCCCAGTCCATATGTATGTAGTCATTTCTACATACATAAGTCAGAGGACTTAGCTACATACTAGCAAATATTATAGACGATAGTATTCCGGACTATAAAACCCAGAAAATTAGTAATCACAATACAAAGTAATTATTCATTCCTTCTAGTTGTTTAAAACTGCTTCTTTCAGCCTGCCCTGAAAACGATAAATGATGGATAAATATTCTAAGAGTGTTATTTAATTCTCGTGTTTGAGGAATGGAAGAGAAAGAACTCAATCTGGGAACTCAGTCTAGATTATAAAATGGTTTAGTTCACCTGAGTCCTACCAGTTTCATCTTTTTCTTTCCAGTTGTGCAAGCATTTTATCTCATTTCAAAGTCTGGCCTCATGAGGATGCCTCTCTGTTCTCTTCATCATTTTGGCTAGCATTTTCCGGAAGTTTCTGAATCCACTTTGCCCTCTCTAATGTGTGTTGACAGATCTACAGGTGTGGAAAGAGCTGGGATTCTGAACAAGAATGAAGAATGTGTTCCGTGTTGCCTGTTCATTTTATCCTCAGTATCTGGGATATCTTGACCCTTTGGATCATGGTAGCATATTGAGCTGGTTTCTTCAGATGTTTATCTGAGGTATCTGCTAATCCCTGATATCAATTAGTGTTACTTGAAGATTTAAAGATCAATCTCAAAACTTAGATTGTTGTTTTCTAAGTGTCTTGTCATACAGGTTTGTGATCAGCCCTTCCCTATAGTTCACTGGGGCTTCCTGGTGACGCATCTTTATTGTCCAACACAACTTGGGTTATCTCTATATTTGTCAATTTTGGGAAGTATTTCCTCTCCAAATTTAATTATCTTCCAAGATTAAATGAGTAAATGAGAGTAAAATAATAGAGGTGAAAGGCCCTTACACACACTGGTCCTCACAGAATTGTTTCTTATTATGTGTTCAAAATTGAACAAGACATCTTAAACCCAATAGTGGGGAAGGATGGGCTGTAGCTAAAGGGAAGAAGAGCCTCATCATTGGTACTTTTTATTTTTTAAAGATTTTATTTATTTATTTGACAGACAGAGATCACAAGTAGGCAGAGTAGCAGGCAGAAAGAGAGGGGGAAGCAGGCTCCCTGCTGAGGAGAGAGCCTGATATGGGGCTCGATTCCAGGACCCTGAGATCATGACCTGAGCTGAAGGCAGCGGCTTAACCCACTGAGCCACCCAGGCACCCCCATCATTGGTACTTAATTCACATAACACATACGTGTTTTTAGCTTTTGCTTTATGACTTCAGATCCCTAGGTTTGGCTCTTGATCTTTTTGTTGCTTCCCACTTCATGTTTTTCACATGTAATTTCAGTTCATAACTTTAAAAAAAAAAAAGATTTATTTATTTACTTATTAGAGAGAGCATGCTCTCAGGGGGAGAGGGAGAGGGAGCGCAGCCTCCCTGCTCAGTAAAAGGTCCTATGTGGGGCTTGATCTCCGTACCCTGAGATCATGACCTGAGTCCAAGTCAAGAATGAGATGTTTGAGTGACGAGGCCACCTCGCTGCCCCTCTGTCCACCGGTCTTGCCGTGGCCCACAATGCCTAGCATTCTCTAGGCACTGCTCTTCCTCTAGCTTCAGTTTCAGTCAGGCCTCCCCTGGTGAAAGGGTCTGCACTCACAGAGGCCATTGTGCTTCCACAGAGGCTGGACTGCTGCTTCCCCATTTGTGCTGTGTTCCCCGACCCTGATAGCTCACCCACTTTGCTCAACAACTTCATTTCAATTCATCCCTCCTAGGATCTCTGCTCTTCCCTGGTGAGCCCAGTGGTCCAGCCCCACTGTCCTCTGACTGCCTGGCCCCCCATGCTGCTCCTTCAGAAGCACCTCATTTGCTTAACATTGGCTTCATTCACTACACTGTAAGCTCCACAAGGTGAGGGCGGCATCTGCTTCTTTCTGGTCCTTATTGTATCACGAGTAGAGAGCACAGTGCCTAGCATGTACCAGGTCCCTCAGTACATGCCAGTTTAGTGTACGGTAACTTCCAGATACACAAATCTAGCTTGTAATCTCTCCTGGGACAGCTCATGTAACCACAAATCCCTAAAACAATTTTATTAGGGATTTCACCCTGCCATCTCAAACTCCTCTTGTAAAAAAATATGATGACTACACTCCCTCCCCCAGGATCTTTTCTTTCCAGTGATAATTCTCTCAGTTGTGTCCTATGTCAGGTCTCGAGAGTAATCTCTGACCTCTTTCTCTCTTTCCTTTCCCAAGTCCTGTTGGTCATCAAGTCGTATTTAATTGTCCTCAGCTACGTTTGGAATCTCTTTATCCTGCCCTTCCCACTGCCTCTGTGAAAGTTGAAGCTGTCCTCACCTTACCTCTGAATTAATACAACGCATTTTCAAGCGGCTCCCTTGGCTCCCTACAGATCTTGCCTTTCTGTTCTGCCAGGCTGTCAGATGAGCCTTTGTTAATGACACTTTCCATATGGGGCTACCCTGTTCATTGATCAGAAAAAGTATCCGGCAGACATTTAGAATATACACAGAAGCTTGAATAAATAATCTTAAAATAGAATTGTGTGCATGAGGTAAAAAATAAGGACACACATGCTTTTACCTACTTGCTGTCTGGAAGAGGCCAGGGACTCTTTGGGCTACGAGTTATCTACTGCCCTTATGCCAGTCTGTTAGCTGTTCATTTAGTCGTCCGATTCCGTATTCTTCCTCCAGTGGGAACCCAGCGTAAGAATACGTGACTCTACTACACATCTCGGAAAGTATGTTCAAGGGGAAGATATACCAGTGACACGTGTACTCTGATTTTCATTTTTTTTTTCCTTCTTCCCTCATTCCCTATATAGACCATAGAGTCAAATAAGATTTGGGTGTTGTGTGGCTTCCTGAAAGCATCCGTTTTAGGGCAGTACTTGCTTGGTAGTTCTACAGAGGAGCTCATTTCACTAGACAGTTGGAAGACGGTGCCACTGGAGTGCAGCTTGGACCCTGAGCACTGTGAGGCTGGAGCATTGGGGACGGCTTGCAGGGAAGACTTAGGGCTGTGGCTGAAAGTCAGAGAATAGATAAGATTTGAAGAAATGGAGAAAAGAGAACCCCAGTGGGTGCAAGAAAGGACTAGAAACCGAAACTGATGGGGATCTTTTTTTTTTTTTTTTAAAGATTTCATTTATTTATTTTACAGAGAAAGGTAGCACTAGGCAGAGGAAAAGGGAGAAGCAGGCTCCCCGCAGATGAGGGGCTCAGATCCCAGATCTCTGGGATCATGACCTGAGCCCAAAGCAGTCACTTAACCATCTGAGCATCCAGGTGCCCCTGATGGGATTTTTTTTTAATAGTCACCTCATGTGTTTCTACTTGATTCATATGGGCAGATGGTCAGTGAGATTGGAAAATGGGTAAATTAACTCAAAATGTTGCCGGCTTGGAGTTCTAATGTTTTGTTTTTTGTTGTTTGTTTGTTTTTGTTAGCACTCACTGGTTGAAGCTGCCACTATGAAGCAGTTTAGGCAGAAAAGAGGAGATTTGCTTATTTATTTGTCACTTTATTGTTTCAGTATTAAACTAGAATGTGGTGTCTTAGGGACCCTGAGAGGAGAGGATTTGAAAGATTTTGTAAGATGTGCGAGCAGGGCTCACCTTCCTGCTCGTTTCTTGTTCACACGGGTCCTGGCTGCTTGGCCACTTTCATGAGTCTTACCTCCTGATGAGGACTGACTGATTGGGCTTATATTCTCCCAAGGTCTCACAGTAGGAGGAAAATGCCCACGTGTTACTGCCTCTGATTTTATAATTTATACTTCTATAGATGAAACCTCTAGCCTAGAATCTCTCTCTTTTTCCTTATCTCAGCTCCAGATTTCTGGGGCAGGGAATGGCATTAGTGGGACGGGTTCACAAAGCAGAAACTTGACTTTCAGGAGCCACCCCTGGGAGCACAGGAAGCAGGGGTGAGAAGAACTTCCAAGAAAAGACTGCTGAGCAGATAACCCAACAAGTACCCTCTACTTTCTAGCTTTGTCCAAGACTGTTTTCTCCATCGACCCTTCCCCAAGTCCTTCTTTTTAAATAATCCAGCTTTTATTGCTTTCTAGCCTTCCCTCA
This sequence comes from Neogale vison, assembly GCF_020171115.1. Lineage (NCBI taxonomy): Eukaryota > Metazoa > Chordata > Mammalia > Carnivora > Mustelidae > Neogale > Neogale vison. The sequence continues at coordinate 67,860,810 of NC_058091.1, read as the reverse complement.
TCACATATAACTCAGTGGTTATCACTTTTGCTTGCACGGAGACTTGGAGCTTGATTTCATAGGTCTGACATCTACAAGCTGCAGTCAACAAAGAAGAGAATCGGGTAAGAGAGCTTTACGCCAAGTGGAGGCCGTACTTCAAAGACAGAGGCACTCTTTCTTTTCACCCCTTGCTGGAAACCCTTCTTGCAGTTTGCCCCTGCTGTCCCAATCCCCAGGATGACCAGCTGCTCTTCAGTGGGCCCAGTCCTTGTCCTCTGCTGTCAGACGCCATGGCAAATGTAAAGTACTTTCTCCACTTCCTCCAGTTGTTACGTGACTATCTGATGAACGCACTTCATGTACCGGTTGAAATTACTTGTCTTTCTGAAGATAATCTTGTCAAATTGAGTATATAGGTTTGGACTTAGGTAAACAAAACAAAACAAAACAAAAACTGTCAAATGCATTCAAAGAAATAAAACCAGTGACCAATAACCTAGAGTCCAAATTTGAAGTTTTGGCAGCCCACCTTTCCAGGTATTGGGAGGTTACCGGTGGATTGCTGAGCAGGTGATAACCTGATTAAACCGTAGTCCTGATGATGAAGCAACTTGACCTAGGGGCCTGGAGGCAGGGAAGCTAGCTCTGAGACTTACTTAAAAGGCCTGAGAGACAGTGAGCAAACTGGGGTTATTTTGAGGTGACATTTGATGCTATGGTTTTTTTTCATAGTTCAAACACGTTTTCTAAATTTTCTACATCGTGTATTATTTATTTGTCTTAAGAACCAATAAACATATTATAAAGCATGAAATAATAGATTCAGCTTGAAATAGGATGGTGGCAGTGGGAGGGATCTGGCTGCTTCTTCCTGACCGCCTGCATTATTCTCTAAAGACAAGAAAATATTTGATTTCCCCACATGTTATTAGTGATGAGTTCCAGAGAATGGCTGTGGTCCTGGTTCAGCCTCTCTTGCAGTAAACTGAGTTCTTCTGAAATCTTTATGGTTCGTAATATGAAACAGTCTTCCTGGAGACTGTTAGCTGCTTTGAATTAATTTGGTCAGAGTCACACATCACATAAAGTCGCCTTTGTTTAGTGACTTTTATCCAGAGGACCCCAAGAGCTGAGAGGAGATTCTCCTTTGCATCAAAATGATAATCTAAATTACTACGGTTGGGGATAGTGAAGGTCTCTGAGTGTTTAGCATGGAGGCCGAGGTTCTGCTGAGGAGTTACTGGGCTACATAAATCCGTATGGTTATTCTGGACTTGGGGTATCTTTAGCATGAAGTTCTAGACTTGACTGAGTAGAAAACAGAAACTTTGGAGGGCCGTCAGTGTGTTGGGCCAACCTAAGGTGGAAAGAAACAAGATCTTACAGTTTTCTTCTCAGTAGTTCATTTAGAGGAACATTAATTCTTGCCCTTAAAGTAACTGTTTACAAGCGTCTTCTGTGTGTCAGGCACTGGAATGGGTGCTTGGGATATTTCAGTGAACGAAACAGGAGTGTGTGTGATGACAGCTTATTTCAGAAGATGATCAATGCCTGGGAACAGAGCGAAGTATGAAGAATATTGGGAAGGAGTGGGTTCTGGTTTTAAATTGGGCGATATTTAAGCAAAAACTTGAAGGAGCTGGTAGTACAGCCAGAGTAGGGCTGGTAGAAGTTCACTCCCTTGGGTTCGAGCCACTGCACAGACCTTCAGTGGGAGCCCTGCCCACCTGGCGTATTGCAGCACCAGTGAGGAGGGCCTGGTGGCTCAGAGGGAGTGAGCCCAGAGTTTCAAATTTGAAGTAGTGACATTCTAGAAAAAGCTGCTGGTTCTGTTAATCGCTGTATTTTGAAAGCATTTATTTACAGTTTTGATAAATCCATTGCAAATAATTTTTCCCCAACCTATGGGTAATAATCTCTGACAGGCAGCTCATCCATCACTGCCCGCAGCTCCCAGACTGACTTGATTCCTTGCCAGAAACACCTCTTTCTGCCACAGGGTGAAGATCCTCCAAGACAAGGGCTCTGGCTGATCAGAAGGCTGTAAGCTTCTTCACCAGCAGACCTCAAAATCCTGAAGACATTTTTTTTTAAAGTAATACTCTTAAAATTTTAGTTATATGTACAGAAGAGGCATTAGATTCCAGAATTTTGATTCATAAAGACACAAAGATTCTGCTCATTATCTTACAGTTAATCATCTCATCTCTGTTGTCTTAGCAACCCATACAGTGTTCTCATTTGCTTTTCAATAAGCCAGTAGTTGAATGGGCTCTTTGTTCATTTGTTTTCTAAATTTCTATCACCTGATACTCAATGTCTTTCTGGCCTGTTACTCTATCAAAGAAATGCCTTTTTATTTAAATTCATGTAACTAAAATTAAACTTTACTTTTTCTAAAAATCTAAATTTCTCCTGAGAAAATATTCAACCTGAGAATAATTGGACAAAATATATATGAGATTATATTGTAAAAATGTTTTCATTTTAATTGTAATTAATTTCCAAGGCTCAGTGAACTTGGCAAACTGAGTTATGCGACAGACTTCACCTACACAAGCATATTTGTGAATTACAGAGCAAGAAAAACGCCTTCTGACAAATATAGGTGTCATAGATTTGATTTCCCCAAACTCACAGGCTTACGTTTCTCAGATGCATATTTTCTCTTACAATAGTCTAAAGTTCCAAGTTCATGGCTTATTAAGGTAGATGCGGCATTGCTTACATGGCAGGGTAGGCAAATGTGGATTGCCTGTGTTGGACTCCCAGGTGTTTGAGCTCAAGCAAACTGCTTAACTTCTCTGTGTCTCAGAGTTTCCCTTCTGTAAAGTGGAGATAATGTTATATTGGTCTACTAGGTACATTATCACTAAAATACTGACAAAAGACAGTTGAACTATCGGAAGGAGACAAAAATAATGAAATAAAAATACAAGAATGTAAAATGCTGAGTCATGTATGCTGTTTTGTGATTAATACTAGAAACTGCATTCTTTAGCAATTCCCCAGGGCATTTGCATGTCTTAGTACTGTATAATCATTCTCATCAGGTCTGATCACCTTGGCTCTCTAAGGAAAAGTTACGTTTAGCATCCAAAACATTGGGGAATTATTTCTCTACAGAAGGTTCCATATTGACTGTGCCATTGCTAAAATTATGCATATAGCAGCCACCCAAATGATTTGACTAAACCCTAATGACCATTTCTTGAAGGTCCTAGATAGCTGAAGTTTTGTCAAAATATTTCTTTTTCACATTAATAGGAGCAACTCAATGTCTGGATCATTTAGGAATTTTTTTTTCCCTAAACCACTTGATTCCTAGCATATTGTACCTGGCACATAGTAGGAAAGCAACAAATATTTGGTATATACATGAATGAATGAATGAATAAGTAGCTAAGTTATTACAGTTTCTTATGTGAAAGATTCTTTATGTCTGGTCCTGAGTTATTCTCAGTACCATATGTGACATGATAACTAATGCACCTCAAATATCATTTGTAAACATAAGGTAGAAACTCAGAGAGACCTCTTAGCTTTCTGTAGCAAGTATGGGGCTTCTCCATCCTAGGTTGGCCCAAGTATGGTCCCATTTTACATCACTGTTCCAGTGTCCCCTCTGGAGCTGGTTAGAGATACTCTACTTTCAAGAAAATCCTAGTTTGCATGGTAAGTTTTTTAGTCACTCTAAGTAAATGCTCATGCCATTATCAGACTTTCTAAAGTAGAAGTGTAACAATCCCTCTCTCCTGTCCCATCCTTTCCTCTTTCTCTGCTTTCCCTTTCTTTCTATCTTCCTCTCTTTCCTTCCTTAGGATGGTTTTTATTAGGGGCATTGCACTTTTGTTTCTAAAGCAACACTATATATGAAGATGCTTCTTGAAACAAAAGGTCACTGGGAAATAATTGTTCTATTTTTATAGGCTTGACTTAAATAGCTAGCTCCTCTGTTGCATTCTGTCATGGGATAAGTTGGTAGAGAGGCCATGCCTCTGCAAAGTAATACTAATTTTTCAAGAATGTACACAGTCTTATTACATGAAGTGATGTGACCCTTATTTATTTATCTCCCCTACATGGCCTCTTGTCTCGTTTTGTATTATTCTTCTGATGGGAGATCCAGAGTCCCAGCTAATGGGTATGTTAGGGGTCATGCAAGTGCCTCGTAAAGAGGTGATGAGTGTGGTTTGTCTATGCTGCCCTCCATGAGCAGCTGTTATCCTGAAGGCTGCTGGCAGTGGAAGGGAGCATGGTGTCCTGCACAGCAGGAGTTTAAATAGGCCACTGTAGCTCACACAACACTGACTCGATGTATTCTTAAACATAATGTTCCATATGTGCTCTTGGGGTATAACTCTCCTAGGTTTCCTTGTCAAGAGATGCACTGATGGTAACCGTGGTAGAGAGGAAGCATGAAGTGCACTGGTACCATGTGACTGGAAGTGTGGGGGACCCACCAGTGTTTCTCCAAAGAGGATTTGGAAGAGACAATCCTTTGTTAAGCAGGACTGCCCCCTGCCCCGCACTACACAACTGTCCTAACCTGGCTTCTTCTACATCTAAGTAGCAGCCCCAGTTGAAGTGAGAACCCCAACACTTCCTGGCATGGTTTCAGACATTCTCCAGGTACCCTGTGGATGCCTGATTATGGTCAGAGGAGGCTACGGTGTAACCTAAAAGATCGTAAGTCTGGTGGACTAAGAAAAGTTTTAAGAAATACAAGGCTTAGAAATTGGTGCCAGTGAAGCTGCCTCCCAGGGCCCAGAATGAGTCACTCGACTTTGCTAGAAAAAGAGCTCTCATCTATAGCTTCTGACATTTAACCCCAGCATGGCTCTCACAGACACTTGACATTGGGACAAGGACATCCATGTGAGAGTATAGACAGCAAAGAATAACCTGTCAATACCTTAGAAAAACAACTCAAGGTCAGTATCCCAATAACATCATTTGAGTTGTTGATGCTGCTTAGACAGAGTCAATAATCTCTACAGCCAGATTTCAAGGAACATTCCTGACAATGGAGCATGAGCAGCATGAGGTTTCAGAATTATTTCCAAAATTCTTATATGTTCAGTGTCTTTTTACTCTTTCCATTCCATTTCCAGTCTACCCATTGCATTCTACTGACCAAATTCTTGATATTTGAGCATATGAATTTTTATGAAATTGAATTTTCCTTCATGGAAAAGTGTTTTTTTTTCCTTCATGCAATAGAAATAAGTGATCATTGAGGAATCTTAGAAGCAGTTGGCTTTAAAATATTGATATCCTCTTCTTAATTTATCATTGACCATTACTTTATGCAGGAGTTGGAAAGCCTTTAGAATTTATTTATTTTGCTGATGAGATGGTGTGCTCCCAAGTCTGTCACCCTGCATACTTTCGTGTGTCCTTTCCCCTATGGTCATGAATTGAGGTCCATTTAATTAAAGTGACTAGGTGGCTGATAAATAAAATAAGAAAAAAAGAGAGTCCAGTGTAAAATGTAGGCCTTGTCTTCAGGTTAAGAATCAGAAGAATTGCAAAGGAATGCCTGCTTCCCATCTCTGTAATGCCAGGAGTGACCAAACTGGTTTTACAAAGCATGTGAATTGATTCTTGTGTATGGTAAGGGTGAAGAGGTTGCTGAGACTAGTTAATTTGGGGTATTTTGAATGTTTTTTTTTTTTTAACCTCTCTAAATAGTCTTATTCCTTTTCTTAAGGGAACAGAAATTTTATACAGTAGACCTTCATTAAATTCAATTTTCATATCCACATTGAAGCTGGATCAGTTGTTTGAACTCTCTCTGAGCAACTATCAGGACACGTTTCCATTTCTTCGTATTTCGGGAGTCTGATTTATTCAGCTGCTACTTTTTTTACTTCATGTTACTTTTACCCAGTTGGCCTTTCTTTTGATATTGTCAATAGTAAGAGTTAGAACTTCTCCGACTGACATGTGTTTCTTATTTCAAAGTTCTGTCTTAATATTGCTCCTTTTGCATGTATGCTATAGAAGGTTTGTTCAGGAACTTTGGGAAGATTCTATATCAGCGAAGTCCAGAATTTCAGTGTAAGTGAGGCCTTTTTTTGGGGAGGGGGTAGGTAAATTTTCCACATGGTAGAATGAGAAAAATCCATTTCTTTTTTTTTTTTTTTCAAGATTTTATTTATTTATTTGACAGAGAGATCACAAGTAGGCAGAGAGGCAGGCAGAGAGAGAGAGAGAAAGCAGGCTCTCCACTCAGCGGAGAGCCCGATGCGGGACTCGATCCCAGGACCCCGGGATCATGACCTGAGCCGAAGGCAGCGGCTTAACCCGAGAAAAATCCATTTCTTGAAGAAAGTTCTGATATGGCTTCTTAGAGAAAAAAAGGAGGAAAACAAAACAAAACAAAACAAAAAACCACAGTTTGCAGTTTAAAAACAGATTTTGTAAAATCTTGTCCCCTATAGCAATTGGTGAATTGCAGGCAAAGACAAGAAGCCTGCACGTGGTTATTTTAGCGGATGACACTGGTATATGATGAAGCAGCATTGGATTTGTTTAAAGATGAATCACAAAGTACATGGGTGATAGTTAATTAAGTAGGTATAAGGTATAACACAGCTAACTACATGGTTATTTATCTTTTGGCCAAATGTGTGCCTTCCAAGGTCTATAGTCATTCGCTGCTCTGTATAGAGAGTGGCAGATCTGGAAAGCCCGTGCCTCCAACAGGTCATGCTAAATCCAGGTCAGTATCCCAGGGAATCCATTTGCTTTGCTAGTGGATTTTCTGGGCATAATTTATACATGCTCAGTTCTTTACAGTGTCAGACCAAGTATATTTATGTCATAATTTATTCTTTATGATTATAATTTGGAACACATATAAATTATCTCTAATGAAGCAGTGGGGACAGAAGGAAATTATTTATTCAGCTAGTACTTTAGTATGTTTTTCTACCTCTTTCAAGTAGACGATATCTATGAGAAACTGATACTCAGTATTATTCATTATCTGGTTAGTTCACCAGATCAAGATGTTGATGTGTGGTGTGGAAAGGTGAAGAAAGTTAGGGAGTTAAAAACAGGTTGATAGAAACTATAGAGAAAAAAAAAAAAAAAGTCAAATGAGGCCACTTATGTTTTAAATCAAGAATATGTTTTCAGTGAAAGTATTTTCTAATGGTTCACAAAAGAATGTTATCAACTTTTACTACATCTGCTGAAAATCAAAATATAAGTAGTTATATAGCTTAGAATTTTGGCAGGAGTCTATGCTGTGACATGTAACAAAGTTCCCATTAAATGACAATACTTTTGTATTTTTCTGACTTGAATAATAGTTTCCTGACTTTAAAAAATGTTGGTGGTGTTTTTTCTCCTTCACATTACATGAATCGATTGGCAACCTGCCTGTGTGATTTCCAGAGTAGGTTTCTTAAAATAATTTTGATGGGAAGATAATTGTTTAACATCAGTATATAAAGTTCTGCTGTAGTTCGAACAAATTATGTCAGAGAAAATAAAAAGAGGAGGCATTTGTATGATTACTGGGAAACATGGAAGGAAAAATTAGGCGATTGGATCTGAAAAAATAGGGACTAGTATTTCCAAATTTCATCATATTCATCAGGATTCCTCACCTCATTCTCTGACATTATTTGATTGTTATGTTTCTGAGTTTATTATCAAATATCAATGTATTTACCCTACTTATTTCTAAGTTTTCTTGTGCTTGTATATTCTCTATTTGCAAGTGTCCTGTAATAGTGAAACATGTCTCATCCATATTATGTATAAAACATCATTACTGAAATATAAACCGATCCAGACACTGGCTGGACACCTGCGCACAAGCCCTCTTGCATAAACGGTCTCTGCTAATATAAGGATTTGTATTTAGCAAAATCCCTGAAAATAGTTTGTGCCCCGGACGTCATGTTGAAAGCTGGATCGCAGTTGAGTCACGGATAGTAGTAGTGTACAAAGTACTGTTTGTTTCCTTACCTTTCAACAGTGTTATTTTAAAAATGCTTTGGAGATGTTCTAAATTGTGATTTGGATTCAAACCCACTTCTGTTTGCCTCTGCCCCTTTTATGTTAAATTGTAGACTTTTTCTTATTTAGCAGGCATACATTCTAATCCCTCCTAATCTTGTGTAAGAACAAAAATAAAAAACTTGCAGTGGTTCATGTGGTCAGGTTTGGTTTTGGAATTCAACTGAGGGATACGGCACAAGTTCTCCTGCTTTGTTCTAATTCTAACACTCTCAGGCAATAATATCAAATAGTCAACAGACTCTAGACACAGAAAGACCTGAGTTCAAGTATCATTCCCTTACTTATCAACCTCTAGGTTTCATAACCTCTCTTACCCTAGAGAACTGGTGCCTTCCTCTTGTGTTGTCATGAAGACTAAATTAGATGGTATTATGTTCAGTGTTTGACACCATAGAAAAACGTTCCGTGGGAGGTGGCTGTTATCTTCCCAGTGTCCACAACTGACCCTGGGGACTTATGACCTGACCAGATTGAAATGTGCCAGAATCCAGGGCTCAGTCTTCCTAGGAATAAGCAGCTTGGTTGGAGAGTCTGTTCCAGCATCTCTCTCTCATAAAAGAAACCCTATATTTTAGCAGACACCGAAATGACGACAGGCAGCCGCAGTGCCACAGTATGTGTGGGGGGTGAGAACAGCAAGGACTGTACTGCTCTTGCTGACCTTAGAGGAGTAAACACGGGGCAGTACGGGAAGCAGAGGGAAGATCCAGAGCTCACTGGCTGTCACATTGTCACGAGCCATCTCCACTGGCTATGAGAAGATATTCATTTACACTTTTTTGCAAAATTTTAGCTGAAAACTTTTTTTTTTTCAAAATTATTCATATTTTTGGGAGGGGGGAGTATATTCTCAGGAGAGGGGATTTGCATATGGGCATGTACATGCACACACACAGATCTTGTTCACACTATTGTCTATCTGCGGACCTAATATGCACACCTTCCTCAGACTCATAAGGACCCAGAAGGATATCCAATGATAGTTCTTAATACTTCTCCAGAATACCTTATTAGGCAAAAATACTTTGGTGCATCTGTTAAACTGTTGATTGGCAAGCTCTTCTTAGGTTGTCTTATCATTATTAAATTAATTATTTATTAGTTAGTAATTAGCTCTCTGAATAGAACACTTGCCCTTTTTATTTCCTTCAGATTTCTAAAAAGGTAGCATTCATGAAATAACACAGTCTTATAAAAACATTCCAAAGTGCGAATCTACTTAAGTATCTGGAAGCTTAAATTCACACTATTATTTATCAGCACAAATGTCGAAATGTGTACTGAAATGGCCTAGTCCATTTTTTTCCTTTGCAAATTCATTTTGATGAAGCGCTATGGGAATATTTAGCCATAATTAGGAATCAGATGCTTGCCTCTTTGCTGTCATGATTCAGGGAGCAGCGCAATATAAAGATGTCATCATCAAGGCGTGCCTAGCGGGAGATGTTGCGCCATCGTAATTCCTTATATAAAAATTATGAGCCATCACTAAGTGCAGTCTTGATATACTAGCTCAGTCAATAATAATTAGGATTATGTTTGAATTCAAAGCAAGGATAATATATATTATATTGAAAATAAAATAAAATGTCATGGTTATAAAGAGATAAGAGGAAGGGTAGCAAGTGACAGGGTCAATAGAATTAGGGAGGAGACAGGGTTGTAGAACTGTTAATTATTTGATACCTCTTTTCATTGTGAAAAGACCATTACACATAAATACCTTTGACTGGGTGCTTAAGAAATGGCATTGTGCTGTGGGGAAGCACCTGGGCTCTGGAGACAGACAAAGATCGTAGCCTTTGCTCCACAACCTGCGCCCTTCTCTTAACCTTCTGGTGTCTCTGTTTCGGCACTTCTGTCCTGGGGATCCTGACTTGTGTCTGCTGTCCTGAGTTGTTGCAGGGCTTACTTACATTTGTGAAACGAAAGCACTTAGAGTGGTACTACATGCTATTTTTAAAATTTCCGTTGCTGTTATTTACTGCTTTCTATTTATTATTTCTCTGCTTATGTGTCTATATAATAGGAAGCATTAATATTATATAGGCCAAGTAGCAAAACTGAGTAAAAATGTATTTGGCTAAATAAGAATTGTTGTGGGTGTAGCGCACCTGAAAATAAACAGGAGTCTGGGATCACAAAACAGAAAAGGACCAAAAAATGTCCTTTCTAACCCTCTTCCTTTGTTTTTACAGAAAGACAGAAATTGACCTAAGAGAGAATGAAAACTATGTTGTAGCTGCCTTACTTTAGTGATAATTTTCCACAAGCTTTGTTTAACTCTGAAAAGACCTGCCCAGGTATTAGAGTCTTAGAGGGCAAAGTCCTATAAAATAAGTCCTAGTTCACTTTCCTGCCAAATGCCTTCTTTAGCTGAAAGGGGAAAAAAAAATAAGACTTTGTTCGTTTTTTTTTTTTTTTTTTCCTGAAGATTCATTTATTTCAGTGAGAAAAAGAGAGTGCTGGAGGGAGGGGTAGAGGGGCAGAGAGAATGAGTCAAGCACTCTGTGCTAAATGTGAGCCCAGACACAGGGCTCGATCTCACAACCCTGAGATCCTGACCTGAGCTGAAACCAAGAGTCAGACACTTAACTGACTGTGCCACCTAGGCACCCCCTGGTATATTTGTCAAGGAGAGTATGTATAGTTATTGTACAATGTTAGTTCTATACAAAAATGACAGTTTGATGAAAGTGTTTAAGAAAGACTACTTTTTAATTTCAAGGATTTTCCTTTCCATATGTATTTTTCATGATTGAGTTTATCTCCTTAAAATAATCTATTCAAATCTGAGTGATTATAGTTTCTTTTATGCACCTTCAAATTTTAGACTGTGTTTTATAAAGAAAGGAGGCTGCTTCCACAAACGCATACCTCAGAACTGGAAGACAACTTTTCCTTTCCTTTATGTCCAATAAAAGTGTCCTGGGAATTTGAACTCTCCTTTTGGACCACTTTCTTTCCTTAGTTTTTCAGATTCAAAGTGAGGGTTGCCAGAAAACGATAGAGTAGATGGGAAACCTAAAGTACATGGTCTCTTTTCTAATCCCGATGCTATTTAGTGACAAGGAGAGAGCAGTTAACATCCCTACTTACTGAAGCGATGAACGACTTTATTCCATTAATTCGTTCACCTCCATTTAGCCAGTGACACATGAAGACCTGTGTTGGTCCCAGTCACTGTGCTTCTCCTGAAAAGACAGTCCACACTCTCGATAGGTTTCACAGTAGCAGTTCTTAGTTCAGTATTTTTCTTAAAACATTCACAACTGTGTTTTTTCATATTAGATATATAATACATTATAGATCCTTTAGATCAAATAAATACATGCAGTCACACTAAATTAAACAAATCCTCTCTATTTCCAGTTTCTAAGGTCTAGTGATGAGAGCAAGTCTGGTTGTTGTCTTGAATATTAAAGGCTTTTCCTAATATAAATTTGAGACTAATCATCTGCTGTGCACTTAATTAGCAAATATGAGCCTATAAGTAATAGAAGGCATTTTAACTGAGTTTTGGAATGTACTTTCAGCTTATAGGTGGCCCTGCTTCATCAGCCACCACGAAGTGGTTTGCTTATATCTAGCCTCTAGTCCCCTTGGCTCTTCGTGTGAGGTCAGAGAAATGGGAAACCTGGATGTCCTATTCACTTGATTCAACATCTATTATTACATTCTATTTTAAAACTTCCCTCTGACAGTAGGTGCTCACCATGTGTAGTTACCTTTAGTTATGCTATTATTTCTGTTTAAACGTACTTCCTTGGTCCTTCTTGTGGAAAACTCTTGCCTTGTGGAACCCAGTTCCCGAAAGTCATTTCCTGGGGTCATTGATTCGAGGTGCCTTTCCTATCTGTCCCTTTGTTCCCCAGGCACACCACTGCCATGGCCATAACACACTGTGCTAGAATATTGTCTGACTCCCTGCCACCCTAACTGGCCTTCGATTGGTAGGGATTGTGTTTTCGTATCTGTGTTCTAAAGGATCTTAGCCATGTGCTGGCATATGGAAGTGTGGGTGTCGTGAAATATCTAGCGAATATGAGAATGAGTGAGTGGATCAGCATCGTTTTGCAGCATCTCTCTTCTGCAATAAAAATCAGAATGAAATATACTTCTGACAGTCTCAATGTTTCTAACTGAATATGAAGTGTATCTTGATGTCAGAAAGCACCATTGAGCTGAAAACCTTAAGGTTGTCTAGTAACTTTTTATTTTTTATTTATTCTGGGATCATGACCTGAGCCGAAGGCAGAGGCTTTAACTCACTGAGCCACCCAGACTCAGTAACTTTTTAAATTTATTTTTCCATTTGTCACAGTGAAGTGACTGATTTGCACAAGAATCATAAAAAATCATCCTCAATATTTTATATTCTACCCATCTATAGATTGTAAATACTCTTCATCAATTCAACAAATTAATTCAACAAATATTTATTGAATGCAAATAATATGCCAGGCACTACTTTAGATGAGGGTATGGCAGGGTACAAAACAGACTCAAGTTTCCCTATTGGGGCTTACATTCTAGTAGAGGGAGGCAAACAATAAGCCAGACTAATATATAAAATAAGAGTATATTATGTGGTAGTGGGTAATATGGAAAAAGAGCAAGAAAAGAAGAACAGGAATATATGGGGACAGGTGGTGATAATTTTATATTGTATGGCCAGGAAAGGCCTTCAAGCATTAGACAGAGGAAATGAGGGGGTTAGCCATGCAGATATCTGGGAGAAGAGTTACAGGCAGATGGAAACGCATGTGCAAAGGTCCTGAGGTGACAGCACGTTTATTATGTTTTAGGATCATTGTGTCAGACAGGAGAGCAATGAGAATGGAATTGAGGGATAGATGATGTGATGCAGCCTGGGGTTGAGAATCAAGGCACCTCATTTAAGCTCATGAGCTGGAAAGTCATTGGAAAGCTGGGATCTGAGGATGAACAATTGGACTTTGTTTTTAATAGGATCGCTTTGATTTCTCTGTAGAGTAGTGCTCTAACTGTCTGTGATGGAAATGTTCTATAATCTGTGCTGTCCGCTATAATAGTTACTAGTTACATATGGCTGTTGAATGCTTGAAATGTGGCTAGTGCGAGCGAGTGAGTGAGTTTTTAATTTCAGTTGATTTATAGTTAAATAGCCACATGTAGCTAGTATTTACTGTATCAGACAACATAGATCTAGAGGAAAGACTGAAGGAAAACCCAAGTTGCTATCTATATCAGATATTACCTTGTCTATAGAATGTAGATTGTCAAACTTCATTAATATTTCCATTCATTAATTTAAAAGGTGGTTATTCAGCACTTAAGTGTGGGTCAAGCTCTGTCCTAGGTATTGGAAGGTATTAAAAACTATTAGATGTAGTTCTTACCTTAAACAGGTTTGCAAAATAATAGGAGAGATAAGACACATCGGTGAGTAGTGATAGACTACATTTCTTTATGATAGACTATCATAAAGAAATGACAGCTGGTTGGTGGGTGAGGGAAAGTGTGCGAAGTCAGGGCTTGGAAGACATGACTTCTAGCTGTGCCTCAGGGGAGTTTCACGCAGACAGAACCTCCTGGGCAGTGGCATGAATATGACCTTGCTTGTGGGGGACTCCTACTCTATTATCTGTAAAAACAGCAGGGAAGCTAAGACTGGAAAGGAATATTTTACTTTGGAAAACCTTTGAAACAGTGTATATTTTCTGAATTCTCTTCATTAACAATGTCCTAAGATTTCAGGATGTTCAGTGCCTTGGCCTTCAGAATCCAATGTCCTCGACTAAATGCCAATATGTGTGGGTATGTTTGCTTTGCCAGTATCCGTCAAACTTCATAGCCCTTAAATAAGTTCAAGTTGAAAGCTGTTAACAAGTTGTATAAACGTGTTTTTAATACCTTAACAAACTATATAATTTCCAAGTTACAAAACTATGACTTTTTTTTTCTTTTTAAAGATTTTATTTATTTGACAGAGAGAAATCACAAGTAGACCGAGAGGCAGGCAGAGAGAGAGAGAGGGAAGCAGGCTCCCTGCTGAGCAGAGAGCCCGATGTGGGACTCGATCCCAGGACTCTGAGATCATGACCTGAGCCGAAGGCAGCAGCTTAACCCACTGAGCCACCCAGGAGCTCCAAAACTATGACTTTTTAATTCTAGAATGTTTCTGGCCAAAATTAAAGTGAAATTTATTCATGTCACTCCTCCTCATAATTATCTGAACAGAATAAGTTAGGAAGAAATGCAGAACATAAATAAGCTTCTTTATAATGACAGAGAAAAGCTGATTAGAGAAATAACATATCTAGAGCATTGGTTTTCCAGAAGTTGGAAGATAAATCACTTATTGGACTTCCAACTTTTGGATGTATCGTGTCTGTGTTTCTCTTTAGTAGATTTTGCATACAGCTGTTGAGATGTATATATATATATATATACACATATATATATACATACATACATACACACTGTAGCTTTGAATTTAGAAAGAAAGGGAAAATAACTTTTGCTGTCCCATTTTGTGTTGTTGTTGTTGTAAGGGAAAGGATTAATTAAAACACTCAAGTGTTCATGTGATTACTCAGTGCTATCAACCACAGGTTATCCAAGAATTTTATCAAACTACACTGTTAAATAACAGCATCTATGCATTTTTTTAATTGCAGGAAAGGTATTCATCTCATGAGCTTTATTTAGATCATTCTGTATTTTTAGTCTTGTTGGGAGTTTGCATTTCTTAGACTTAAGAGAAGATTGGACTAGATGTTGAATGGGGGACTGTGGGGTGGGAAAATAGTGATCCCCTCCAAGCCCAGACTCTCCCACATCACCAGGACTTTTGTTCTTGTTCTCTCCCTTCCTACTCTCCAAGCCCGCTCCCCGGCGCCCCCCTCCCCCGTGCCCCCCTAATGGCGTCACATTACAGCAGGCTTAACAGAAGCAGCTCACTGGGTGCCAGCTCCCCTGACTCCAGTAATCCCAGGACCCCCTGTGCCATGGATAAAATGCAATAATAAATCTTCTCAGCTCCAGTGATTTTAGTCTCCTGAATTCAATTAAGTTGAGCCTAGTAGGAATTTGTAAATCAAATAGTGAACTCTATGTAGATTCAAATTCAATTTAGGTCTCCTATGTTTGTTACTGATTTTCTGGGGGAGGAAAAAAAAAAAAAGAAAAACACCGCTGCTGTTTTCCATTTTTCAGCTTCCTTGTAAAGGTATTTCTTATTGAAACCAAACTCATATTTCTTAAATTCCTAGACCACTATCTATCATGCAGTTCAAGTCTCTTTTCCAAATGGTAGAGTGCCAGAACTCAAAAGCTGCTTGTTTGGGTTGTCTGATTTTCTCTAGCATTCTTTGGAGGATTTGAATTAGAGGGGAAGAAAACACTGACCTATAAGAAGAGCTATACCTGGAAAGGGGATTAGGACACGCTTTAGTATGCAAACTCACCCAGAACTATAATGCATACCTGTAGAGGGTTTCTTTTATTGTTGGTGCTGCTGTTTGGGTTTTGCTAAAAGAGTATTTTGTTATATACGAAACATCCCATGCTTCTTACTAAGTGTGTCGTATGTTTTATGTGTGCAGCACGACCATCCCTTTTCAGTTTTTTCTCAGTGAGTGCCCACCTCAAGTTCTGGGTGACAAGCTCAGGAAAGGTACTCCTGCCCTGAGGGAGGGCAGCATCTGGCTCCTGGGCAGATCCCATGCGCACTTTTGTTAATGGGCTCAAATTTGCCAGGAAGTCTTTTATGTGGTTGCATTACAGATGGACTGTCTGCATAGTCTTGTCCTCCTGAATGATTGGTGTAGAGGTGAAAAGGAAAAAAAAAATCTTTGGTTTCTAGAATCTAGATTGAATGAATCTCAGCAAGAGAAAAATTTTATAAAAAGTTGTTCTGAGGACAGTTGAGTTTCAAGTATAATAGTAGAGAATATAAATTCTGGAGCCAGATTGACTTAATTTGAAACAACTCAATTTGAAACCCGGATTTACCACTGGCTGGCAGCGAGGCCTCAGATAGCTTTTTTAACCTCTTAGTGCCTCCATTTCTCCACCCAAGCATGAGGTGATCGGGACAGTGCCTACTTCATAGGTTTCTGTGAAAGTTAAAAGAGTTTACTTCCCAAAGGTACTAGGGATAGTGTCTGGCACACACCTGGCACTCAGTCTATCCATGGTATTCTTTTTTTTTTTTTTTAAAAGATTTTATTTATTTATTTGACAGGCAGAGAAATCACAAGTAGGCAGAGAAGCAGGCAGAGAAGAGGAAACAGGCTTCTCGCAGAGCAGAGAGCCCGATGTGGGGCTCGATCCCAGGACCCTGGGATCATGACCTGAGCTGAAGGCAGAGGCTTTAACCCACTGAGCCACTCAGGCGCCCCTACCCATGGTATTCTTAAGACTGGAGTATGTTCTTGCTTGTATGGGTTAAATTCAGCTTTAAGTGTCAAGTAGTTTAATGCTATTTTTTAAATTTTTGATGAGGCTCAGGGAGATGCATGGTCATTTCTAGTGGAGAGTAACTTCGGTTCCTTTTTAAGTCGTGAAAAAAGAGTTCACCTTCCACTAACTAGACTTTGATCTTACACAACCCCTGGTCCAATCTGGATTTTATTATAAGTGAAAATGAAGTAGGTGAGTCTGTCTGTGGTCCTTGGGTCCCTACGTCTGTAGCTGCCATGTTACATGGGAAAGCCCTGTGGCCTGATGGACAAAAGACATCTGAGGTTGGATTGGCAAGGTAATGTGGAAGCATCTACTGCTCTCCACCAAAATTAAAGCGTTAAAAATTATATTCAGTTCTTCTGGGGTCATCTTAATGGACTTAAAAAAAAAAAGAGAGAGAACTATGAAGCTTTTGAAACACTGCAAACACAACTACAACTGATGCCTATCTATTAAAAGTTTAACATGGCAGATTCACTAATGTTTGCAAAGCCAGACCATGACCTTAGTGTCCTATGTGCTATATTTGTTGATTAAATCTATTTCATTAGTTTAATGAGATGATAGTGGCATATACTAGAAGTTGCATATGTGAACAGAGAAATTAACATCCTAGAACACTTCCTCTCAAATGTGATATGAGTAAAATGCTCATGCAAAAGATATTTCTAAAAGATAAGATTGTGTTACTGGTGTTTCTTAAATACAAATTATGTGCAGCTTTTGCTCCAAGTGGGATTTAAAGTTTTATAGTGAACATCAGTGTGTGAAGTCTAGGTGAGAGAGAATAGACATTCTGTGAAAGTATTATTTAAGTCAGTGTATAAATCCAGCTTAATTAAGGACATTGGATAATCAGTATTCTGGTCACAATTTTTCAAAAAATAACCACTTACCATAAAAATTAGCAATTTCTTCCGAAGGTAGTGATTATAATTTGACTATGAGGGAGCTCTTTCTAGAAAAAGTTCTCTGTATTTTTTTGTCAAACTAAGTTTGTAATTCCTTCTATCAATCATGAGCCTTCCTTTTCCCCTTGAAGGCTCCCTACTCTCTTAAGCAGCTCAAAGTCCCTCCTGTTGACCTGGTTTTCCTCCCCTCCTGTGGGCTCCCTGCAGTCCACTTCAAACGGGGCTCAGGTTCCCCAGTGGGCCAGTTAAATGATTACCCCCAGGTGTTGATTCACCCTTGGCTTTGTTGGATTTTACCTCCTTCAACCTTGAGTCATGGGGGAAGGGGAAGGGACTTGGAAGAAGATCAAAGACGCGGTTCTCTACTTGGAGCCTTGGAACTGGGGTTGAGCCCCTCAGCCCTGTCTTTTGCCTCTCCAGACCCAACCCCACCGTGCCTGGACCTTCAGCCCCTTCTGAGCCTAATCAGAAGACGGAGTGCTATGTATGGCTCAGCCATCAGCGGTGCAGCTGGAAGTATGTTTACTTCCGAATATAAGCAGCAAAAAGGCTAATATTGCATGCTGTTTACTTAATTGTATAGTACAATTGTATAGTACAATTATAGAAATAAAAATAACAGATGAGGGCTCAATGTTTGATTCAGTATTTTTATCTTTTATTTATTTTTATTTATTAATTTTATAAAAAGTTTTATTTTATAAAATTATTATTTATTTATTAAATATTAAAATATTTGTTTTATTTTTTATTTTTCAAGATTTTATTTACTTGAGAGAGAGAGAGCACGAGAGAGAGAGCATAAGCAGGGAAGGGTGGAAGGATAGGGAGAAGCAGATACCCCACTGAACAGGGAGCCCAGCTTGGGTTTCGATCCCAGGACCCTGAGATCATGACCTGAGCCCAAGCCAGACACCTAACCAACTGAGTCGCAGGCAACCCTGATTCAGTGTTTTTAGAGAGCAGACTCCGTTCTCTACAAGGTTTATGAGAGAAAGTTAAGATGAGTAAAAAAAGCTGAGTCAAACTGTTAAGACAATTCTTATGGAGCAGAACACAGTTGTTACTGATGTTTCCATAAAAACAGGAAACTATGAGGAGAGCAAATAAAAATGCAACATAGGCATGCTTTTTTTTTATCTGTAATCAACAAAGTATTGCATACTTTTTAAAGAAAATGTAGGATATACAGAATTTATGAAAAGAAAACAAAATCATTCTACCAAAGATAACTGCACTTTGGTACATATTGTTATGGATATTTGGAATAATACTTTATCCTCACTTTTTCTATTTTGCTTTTTAAAAAACTTTACATGATAAACATTTCACTATGTAATTGAAAATTTTTTGCATAATTATCACATCACAGGATTTAACAGTTTATGTAATCATTTTCCCCTTTTGGGGACACTTCTGTTCCTTTCAAAGTTTACCCTCTTATAAATAATTCATTGAATATATTTATGCATAAGTCTTCTCATATTTCTAATTTTCTTAAAATGAACTTCTAGAAATGGAACTCTAGGTCGAAGGTCATGCATATTTTAAAGCTCTTGAAACCTTTTGCCAGAGAGCTTTCCACCCAGCTGATGCCATTTTCAAGTCAGAGCACGAGGGCATAGGAGCCTGTGTGTCATTCTTGAGAACACTGAGAAGTACCGTGTTTTTTTAAAAACTACAACTTCTGCTATTTGGATAAGTAAAAATGGTATGTATTTCTCCAGTTGGATAATTTTACAGTATACATACGGAAGTGCATACATATTATAAATTATATGTGCTATTTTCTGAATTTTCACAAAACCGGAAACAATCATGTCATCAGCACCAGGGAAGATCCGGAACATAACGAGCTTCTACCAGCCCCACTGTGATCACTCTCCAGCCACAATCCTTTTGTTTGTTTGTTTGTTTGTTTGTTTTTGGGGGTGGTTTTTGACTTGTAATGTTACAGTTTAATGTTATCTGGTTTTTATTCTGTATTAGTGGAATTATATGTGCTGTATGTGTGTCCCGCTTCTTTTGCTTAACTTCTTTATGAAAGTCATCATTATTTCTTTGTGTGGTTGTATATTTTAGTCTCCATTGATCCTGTCTGTCTGCATGCATTCTGTTAAGTGACCCTAATGTTGCCCGAGACTTCATTAAGTCTCCTCATCTTTTGTCACAGTCTGTCACCTCTGAATGATCTTCTTTGCCTGCTGCCTTGGGCTTAGGTCCCATGGCTCACCGTTTCAACTAGTCACTTTCTAGTGATCTTAATTTCCTATCCCTTTTTCTCTTTATCATACCCCTTTGCAAAATCAAGACTGTCTATCCTCTCTGCTTATGCTCCCAAGGCTTCTGAGTGTTGTCAAAATTACTGTGTGTATTAGCTAGACTGCAGAGTAACAAAGAAACCTAGAAGTGCCCAGATTAAATAAGATTGATGTTCTTTTTTTCACATCACAGGGCAGAGGTCAGTGGCGACCCAGGGCTGGTTTGGCTTCTGCTCCCCATCACCACTTGACTAGTGCTGACGGGTCCACAGTGGTTGCTCTACTTTGCACCATTTCCCTGCAGCTAGAAGGGTTAAGGATAAGGAGGACAAACCCAACTGGAAAGACACATGTCTCTGAAATTCACTCTTATTAGAGAGAATGTCTTCATGTGTACAAATCTACCTGTGAAAAGGTTGTGAAATGCAGGATTATGGCTGGGTGGCTATGAACACAACTAAAATCCTATTTTTTTAGTGAAGGAAGAAGGAAATCCCCAGATACTGGGGGCAACCCAGAAGTGTGCTAGAAAACCCTACCAATTCATTCTTAGGTTTCAACGAGGCCCTCCATCCTGCATAGTAATACTCTAAGTTTTTACCTAAAATTCTCTTTCTCATTTCTAGTAGTATATTTATTTGAAACTCACTTCACTCTCCTTAAACTGACTCCACTTCAGCTTCCCTTCATATTCCCACATGCAAAGAGTTTGCCGAGCACCTCCCAGATAAATTAGAACTATAGGCAAGGGATTTCTTTTATTTCCTCCCTTAATCTGCATCTGGCTACATCTTTCTTTGCCTTTTACCTTGTTATTCTAACACAAAGAACTGCTGTCTTATCAAAGGCCAATTCTTTCTATATATGTTCAGGATTCCCCACCATTTTGAGGTTATCCATGATTTCTGGTGCTAATCCAGTGCATTATTTTAACTCTCCTATAGATCATACCCTCCTGGCTTTCTTACCATCTTTTGATTCTTTCTTTTCTGTTGTCTCTTCTGTATTCTCCTTTGATGCCTATCCCTTAAGGAACAGTCCTTTCCAGGATCCTATCATGTTTATCTTCTCTCTGCCTACCATTGTACGGGGAACATGTTCCATACCCAGACATTGTGGACACTCCATAGTGTGGATGAATCTCAGTGCTGTCTCCAGCACAGGCCTCTCCCTCCCACTTCTGTTAACACTGAATATCTCTCTTTGCATGTCCCTTGGACACCTTAATCCCTCAGTGTCCAAAATTGAACTCACATCCGTCTCCAAAATTTCTTCCCTTTCTTTCTATCTCAGTGAATCATGGTGCCTTTCCTGTCACAGAAATCTGGACGTCCATCCTTGATGCTTTTCTCATAGTTAATCAATCATAATTTATTAGAAAAATCGATCTCCCTGGACTTTTTAGAATCTACTGAGTTTTGAACTCATACCTGTTATCTGTCACTTAAATATCAGAGTCTCTTAATAATTTCCACACATCTGGTTTTCTCCTCTCCAGTCCACTTTCTACGTGTTAGCAAGAATGATTTATACAAAATAACAAATAAATTAGGTAATTTCCTATTTAAGCCATAGGTGGCTCCCCACTGCCTGCAGAACTAATCCACTTTTCTTAGCCAGATGGATAGGGCCCTTCAGGGTCTGAAGGCTGCTGAACTCCTCACCACTTCTTCATTCCTAGCTCTTTGTATGTCTGTACTCTCTATGCTCATTGCCGTGTTTGGGCTTTTGCCTGTGTTCCCACTCTGCTTGGGTTACCCTCCCTTCCTTCCTTTAGCTCTTATTTAGATTTTAGTACATAGCTTCTGGTTTTCTCTGCAAAGAACCTTCCTCTGATCTGTTTCCTCCAGGGCTGCTGGAAATCCTTCTCATATTTTCCCCAATGATTATGTGCCTGCACTGATGGTAGAGAATTTGGAGAACCGTATTGTAATTTTTTTAATCTATTTGTCCGTATGCCTACTAGACTCTGAGCTTCTTGAGGACAGAAACTCTTTGTCCTCCACTTCACCTGTGGATGATGTTAAAAGCATCGTGAGAAGCAACATTGGCACAGCTAGGCTGTCTCTCCTCCATTCGCTGGGCTCTGCCTGTGTTCCTCTGATCGTGGCTTGGAAATTTTCTCTAGAGACCAAGCTGGAGGCCTCACCTGACTTTGTCTTTCATCCTTCTCAGATTGCTATTGTCCTTTGGATGATGTTCAATGTCTTGAGAACCATTGTTTCATATTTCTTGTTTGTTTGTTTTTAAAGATTTATTTATTTATTTATTTATTTGATACAAAGAGGGAAAGAGAGAGAGATTACAAGTAGGCACAGAGGCAGGCAGAGAGGGAGGGGGAAGCAGGCTCCCTGCTGAGCAGAGAGCTTAGAGGCTCTATCCCAGGACCCTGAAATCATGACCTAAGCTGAAGGCAGAAGCTTAACCCACTGAGCCACCCGGCACCCCTTTTTTGTTTGTTTTTGAGTTGTTTTAGGTGAGAGGCTAAATGAGCTCCCTGATACCCTGCCTTCATTAAAAGCAAAAGTTACATCATGCGTTTTACCTATTTGAAGTAGATGATGAGGAGAATGTGAGTGAGGGACTTACACATCCATAAACTGGGCTTCAGATAGAATCTCAACATAACTTAGAACAGATAGAGCATTATGAATATTGTGTATTACATTAATATATCATAGATAAGCAAAGCTACACATGTATAGGTATATACATGTGTAAGTATTTATACAACTGTATTTTTGCATTAAGAACTTGGATTTTTGCATTGAGAATCAATGCCCCAAATCTGACTACTCTAGCTTCTTGGTTAAAAAAAAAAAAAAAAAAAAAAAGGTAGTAGAACCACATTCCCTGAGGTGAAATTGTATTTTCTCTCTGGGTTCCTCAGCAACTTACATACCATGGGTCACACATGAATGGGAGAGTAGGGTAAACGCCACCTCCATAGAGCTTCCAACCTAAATTCACAGAAATGAGTGGAAATTGGGGGTCCACAGCCCTTGGTAGTTATGCCATATGGGCACACAGGTGGGCTTGGTGGCTTGCTTAATACATGCAGCTTGTGTGCAGTGGGATCCAGTGCACAACAATATGTTGCGGTTATTTGTCTTCTGATCATTGTTTCCTTCAGGACTGTTGTCTTGACTATCGGTTTTTACAATGATATTTTTGATGTGTCATTTGAAATTAAATTTAAAATTAAGAATATTTGGTTGGAAACCCAGGAATCATTTAGACTAAGTGTACTCAGTTTATAGAGGGGAAACTGAAAATCAGAGAGGTTAAGGAACTTGCCCCATAATTGGGTTAACCTTAAGCAGAAGCAAGAATAGACCTTAATTTCTTGGCTCATAGTTTATTCCCTTTCCACTTCACTGTGCAAACTATGCAGTACCTACACAGGGGAAGGAAAATCATCTTTTAGAAGGGTGCGTCTATTGGTAAAACAGGAATACATATTGAAGCAAGAAGGTCTGGATAGGACTGTGGTGATTCAGATGTAAAACAGAGGGGCCCAGGATTAGGCTGGAGTAAGTGGGAACAAGAACTAAAAAGGTGAATATGAGACCTGTTGTCAGGATAACTCACAGGATTTGTGATGAGTTGGTTAATCTGTAGGCTTTGCATGGGATAGAATATATAGTTTGTGGAATGTTGAATGAGTGAAGGAGTATGTCTTTGTGTGATACTTACGTATACATACACATATACCTCATGCATTTCACAGGTGCATTCTATACTGGACGTTCATAATCAGGCATGTTATTAGTATTTAAAAAGCTCTAAAGTGATTTTTTCCTTTAATCCATATAATAGCACCCTAAGTTACTGTCCCCACTATGTAGATAGGAATAAGGTTCTGGGAGGTTTAGGGTTTGCCTAAAATCACAAATTAGTATGAGGAGCTTAGCTGGGATTCGAGGACATATTTCTTAATTTAAAATCTGATTTTTTCTACAGGAGTCTTTTTTTAAAAAAATTTTTTTATTTAATTTAATTTTTTTTCAATGTTCCAAAATTCATTTTTTTATGTACCACACTCAGAGCTCCATGCAATATGTGCCCTCCACAGGAGCCTTTTTAATTATCCAAAACATATAGAGAATATTTCTGTTGTTGTTGTTTTTATTGTTTTCCCGTCATGGCTGATTCTTAAACCCAATGTGTCATTCTATCCCTTTATTGTATTCAGTGCACAGTATTCCTGTTCCGAAAATAAATACCCCACCCCACTTCTCTGATTTTCCAGTTTTGTTTCACCTTTCTGGCTTTCCCCCGTGTTTGACAGCTAACTCTATGTTGCTTGAGGATGTACTCGTGCATTGTGACATTCATTTTGCTGGTGACCAGGAGCTTTCCCACTTGAGCCTTTCCTCCTTTAACACTTGGGGGAAAACAGTATCCATTCCGAATCTGAGTATCACCTAGCAAAAACCTGGCAAGTCTGTGCGCTGGTTGACTGCATTCTGGGGTGCGTTCACTATGGCCTGACTCTTTGCGCTGCTGTCTGAACACCTGCTTGCACTTTTCACAGTATGGAGAGAATCGCTGTGGTGGGTCTTTGGATTGCATTACCTAGATGGCTGACTCTTAGATGTCTCATAAATTTTTCTCCCTAGATGCTTGACTCTTAGATGTCTTGTGAATTTTTCTCCATACAGTGCCCAGCACAGTACCTTACAGATACTAGTTGCTCAAGGATACTTGTTGGATGCATATATAATAAAAGTTATTATTGTCATTATTCTGTGGACTTTGTCTATGATATTTTAACATACTGAGCTTGCTTCAGCAGCACATATACTGAAATTAGAATGATTCAGCGACCTTTAACATGCACATACATATATGGGATATGTATAAACACACATGCTTACTTTCAGTATATTTGAAACACATAATGGGTAAGATAGTACACTGACGAATTGTATGAAGTTTGACACATGAACTTAAGGTTTTTCAAAATGAGTACTTTCTGGGGCACCTGGGTGGCTCAGTCAGTTAAGCATCTGTCTTCATCTCGGGTCGTGAACCCAGAGTCCTGGGATCGAGACCCAAGACTGGCGGGCTCCCTGCTCAGTGGGCAGTCTGGGTCTCCCTCTCTCTCTGCCCCTCACCCCTCTCGAGTCTGCTTCTCCCTTTGCTTACCCTGCTTATGCTCTCTCTCAAATAAAGAAAATCTTTTAAAAAATGAGGACTTTCTATTTTAAATTAGCTGGAGAAATATTAATACAATAACCACGATAACTATAAACAGATTAACCAAATAAATATAACCAGGGATCTAAAGATAAATTGTGATTTTTATAAAGTTTACAATTTTGACATTTTCAACTTAGAATATCGAGTACTTCTTTCTTTGGTGTAGGAAGATAGAGAAAAGAGCTGAGTGAGAGCAATAATTTCTAAGTTGCTGAAGACATACTGCTATGGCATACAGCTCCTTTTGTGGGTATGTGCAAATAGAGTAATTTTCTGCTTTCTCTCTCTTGTCCCTTGGCCACTGTCACACTGTCTGACCGTATGCACTCATGAGAACATGGGGATGGCCTTTTCCTCTTGGTATAGAGGGCGGAATTGTACAATAGTATTTCAATATTCCTTTGTGCTTCCTCCAATTCTTTAATTCCTAATGTGGTTTCAATGAGTGCAGACTTTGACAACCTGACAAATAAGAGAGAAGGGATAGAGTCAGGGAGAAACGTCCAGTAGCATGGTTTCCACTTCCGTAAACTCGTGAATCAGTGCCAGCCAGGTCTACACTGTGATAGGGACCAACATTGTTGGTCTTATAGCAGAATGGAATAGCTGGTTTGCACACAGATAATCCTCCCGTTGTCCATCATTTGTGTTCCATCGAAGTTCCTCCTTTGGGATATGGCCCTTTCCTTTATAAGGCGGCAGTGGTCCTGTGTCTTTGAGCTCCTCAGAAGACCTCTTTGCATCATCATTAGGCCTTCTTGATAGACACCGCTTGGAAACCTCTTCTCATGTGTGATTGGTAGGGTGTGTCTTCATGATCAAACTATGAATTCTTACAGGAAGTGAATTCTAGTTTACAAAACTTAGTAACCTGTCAACGTGCCTCAGAGGAAGTAGATTTCAGATATGTATTTGTGAATGAATGAGATGATTTTGTCCTGTATAAAAATAATCATGCATATACACCACAAATACTATTTCCTTCCCTGAATTTAAAAAGTAGTGCAGTTCAGTCTAACAGTATACCAGCCATGACAGTCTGAGTGGGTGTGATCTCCTTATGCAGTACAAACACCAGCTTCTTCATCTTGTGTGTACAATGCCTCACATAGTGCCAGGAACAGAGTGGGCGTCAAAGACAGACTTTTTTTTTTAAGATTTTATTTATTTATATGACAGACAGAGATCACAAGTAGGCAGAGAGACAGGCAGAAAGAAAAGGAGGAAGCAGGCTCCCCCCTGAGCAGAGAGCCTGATGTGGGGCTTGATCCCAGGACCCTAGGATCATGACCCCAGCTGAAGGCAGAGGCTTTAACCTACCGAGCCACTCAGGTGTCCCAAAGACAGACATTTTTTTTCCTTTAAGATTTTATTTATTTATTTATTTGACAGAAAGAGAGAGAGAGAGCACAAGTAGGGGGAGTTGCAGAGGGAGAGGGTGAAGCAGGCTTCCAGCTGAGAAGGGAGCCTGAAGCGGACCTTGATCCCAGGACCCTGGTCTTAGGACCTGAGCTGAAGGCAGACACTTAACTGACTGATCCATGCAGGCACCCCAAAGAAAGACATTTATGAATGACTGACTGAAATGTCTCATATCTGAAAAATCAGAAGAGATGTTCCATCTGTTGAGTATGTATGTGGGGTAAATGTGGAAAGAGCATTTCTGAGGTGACCCACCACAGTGAAGGAGCCGTGGGCATATACTTAGGCAAATGACTCTGCTCAAGACGGTTCTGATGACATCTGCAGTTTTAGTCTCTGGAGAATCACTAAAACAACAACAACAACAAAAATAAAAGAAGAAAACCTCATAACTTAGGATGTAGGAATTTCTCATAATTTAAGAAGCATTCTTTTGGGGGAAAGCCATAACTTCATGCATCTTTCATTTTCAGTAATAAAGCCCATTCAACAGCCATAGTGGGAAGAGCTGATAGCATATTGATAAACATCCCAGCATCAGGTAAAGACTGCAGAAAGAAGGGGTACTTTACAAGTATGAGGTATCTTTTCTGATTATTATTTTTACCATTATTTCAAATAATATCTTGCATTTGCTTACAACTTAGTTTTTTTATTTTATTAATATTTTTATTTTAATTCCAGCATAGTTAACATATAGTGTTATTAGTTTCAGGTGTGCAATGTAGTGACTCAACCATTCTGTGGATTATTCAGTGCTCGTCATAGTAAGTGTACTCTTTAATCCTCATCACCTATTTCACCCATTCCCCACCCCCCACTCTGGCAACTGTCAGTTTGTGCTCTGTAGTTAAGTCTGTTTCTTGGTTTATCTCTCTCTCTCTCTTTAAAGAATCTTTGTTCATTTGTTTTGTTTCTTAAATTCTACGTGGGAATGAGATCATATGGTATTTGTCTTTCCCTGCTTAGCATTGTACTCTGTACTCTCCTTTGTCTTGTTGCAAATGGCAAGATTTCACATTTTTTATGGCTGAGTAATATTTGTGTGTGTGTGTGTGTGTGTGTGTGTGTGTGTGTTTAGTATTTTTGTATTCTTTGGGATAAATGCCCAGTAGTGCCGTTTCTGGATCATAGGATAGCTCTATTTTTTGAGGAACCTCCATACTGTTTCCCCAGTGGCTGTAACAATTTAAATTCCCACCAACAAGGCACAATAATTTCTGACTTCCCATATCTTCTCCAACACTGTTATTTCTTGTGTTTTTGATTCCAGCCATCCTATCACTTGTTACTGCAGCCTGTCCTCCAAGTCAGGTGTCAGGGGCTATCTCATTGTGGTTTTGATTTGCATTTCCCTGATGATGAGTGAAATTGGCCATCTTCTCATGTCTATTGGCCGTCTGGATGTCTTCTTTGGAGAAATGTTTGTTCATGCCTTCTGCCCATTTTTTAATTGGATTATTTGTTTTTTGTGTGTGTTGAGTTGTATAAGTTCTTTACATATTTTGGATACTAATCCTTTATTAGATATATCATTTGCAAATATCTTCTCCCATTCAGAAGGTTTTCAGTTTTGTTGATTGTTACCTTTGCTGTGAAGAAGCTTTTTATTTTTATGTAGTCCCAGTAGTTTACTTTTGCTTTGATTTCCCTTGCCTCAAAAGACCCATCTAGAAAAATGTTGCCATGACCAGTGTCAGAAAAATTACTGCCTATTCTCTCTTTTAGGATTTTTATGGTTTCAGGTCTCACAATTAAGTCTTCAATCCATTTTGAGTATGTTTTTGTCAGTTATATAAGAAAGTGGTCCAGTTTCATAGCTATCCAGTTTTCCCAATTCCATTTGCTGAAAAGATTTTTCTCACTACATATTCTTGCCTCTTTAGTCAAAGATTAACTGACCATATAATCCTGGGTTTGTTTCAGGGCTCTCTATTCTGTTCTGTTGACCTACGTGTCTATTTTTATGCCAGTACCATACTGTTTTGATGAGTACAGGTTGATTGTATAGTTTAAAACCTGAAGTTGTGATACCTCCAGCTTTGTAGAACTAAGGGTTTTATAAGATTTTATTTATTTATTTGACAGAAAGCTCACAAGTAGTCAGAGAGGCAGGCAGAGAGAGAGGGGGAAACAGGCTCCCTGCCAAGCAGAGAGCCTGATGTGGGGCTCAATCTCAGGACCTTGAGATCATGACCTGGTCCGAAGGCAGAAGCTTAACCCACTAAGCCACCCAGGCACCCCCAACTTAGGGTTTTA
Organism: Neogale vison; assembly: GCF_020171115.1. Lineage (NCBI taxonomy): Eukaryota > Metazoa > Chordata > Mammalia > Carnivora > Mustelidae > Neogale > Neogale vison. The sequence goes on along the minus strand of NC_058091.1, from coordinate 67,832,279 downwards.
AAAGCATCTTCCCTAACAGGGGCCCTACTGTTTGTATTCCATCTTCCTTGGGAGGCAAGACAAAGGCTGTTTTCCTGGTTCCATACAATAGAAAATGGAGGTGTTAAGAATACAAGGAATGGCACTCCTTGGGGAAAGAGTGGTGCGGGACTACAGTTCCAGCCCAGCAGACGTCCCAGGCCACTTGGACTTTAAAAATAGAACCCCACAAGTAGGGGCTTGACTTTACCATTCACTGAAACAATGGTTTGATTTGTTTTTTTTTAAAGATTTTATTTGTTTATTTGACAGAGATCACAAGTAGGCAGAGAGGCAGGTGCAGGGATGGGGGAGTAGGCTCCCTACTGAGCAGAGAGCCCAATGCAGGGATCCATCCCAGGATCCTGGGAGGATCATGACCTGGGCCACAGGCAAAGACTTAACCCACTGAGCCACCCAGGCGCCCCACCGAAACAATGTTTGAAGGAGGGACGACCTTGACGACATTGAGAACTTCAGCACTTCTGTAAGCATGAGAGAAACGAGCTGGGCCAAGCTGGCGGTGTGCAGAGGTGACTGCAACCCGGGAGGCTATCTGTGCGGCAGGACCGCGTGTTGAGTTGTGTGCAAAGGGCTGCCGGGGGGGGGGGTAAGGCTAGTGGTGTTGTGAGCCTGCGAAACCCGACCAGCAGCTTTCTGACTCCCGACGCCCCGTCCCTGATGCAGACTGAGCAGGGCCTGCTGTAGTGTTAGAAGTAGCTGCAAACTTTATACTGAATAGGCTGCTCTGTATGGCCTTTCCTCTGGCTCGCTTTTCTTCTCACCTATCACTTGTTACTGCAGCCTGTGCCCCAAGTCAAGTTTCTCTGTAGAAACCAGATGGAGATGCTTTAGGGGGAAAAAAATAAAATAATAATAAATCCCCCTTCCCTGCTTCTTCCCTCCATTTGGCTCGCTGGTAGGTAGACTGGTCCTCCTCTACAGTGAACCCAAGGCTCCATCCAGGGCAGCCCTGCAAGAGGCAGGTCACAGGGAGCCTGTACTTTTTCCTCTGGGCAGATGCACTCAGCAGAAAGATCCACCGCTGTTCCTACCGCATGCTGATGATAATTGCACCTGGAGTCGTATTCCCATATAAATGTCGTTCAAATTAGCTTAGCTCGTCTATCCAAGAATTCTTGAAAGAACCCAGGAAGCAGAGCTGCTCAGACTGCCAGCACATTAATCCAAACATGCCAAGGAGTCTAAATAAATCAAGTAACATCTCATTTGGGATAAGGTTTAATATACTGAGCTTGTGGCAAGCCACAATGTTTGGAATTTACTCCGCATGCCTAAAATTTGGTTACAATAGGTTTTATTTAGCATGGGTTCTCAAGAGTGGCCTCCAAGGTCTTCATTTTAATGTCTCTGTATTTAGGCACTATTTCCCTGGGTGTCCCCGAAGCTCTCCCTCACTTTGAGAGGGGACACAGAGAAATAGAACTACAAAATGCGGAGATTTCTGACATGGGGCAGTGCATTGTGGGAAGGAATTGGAACCATGCTTATCTGTTCTTTTGCTTAAAGCTATATTCAAGCAAGAGCAGCTCGGTTGTAGATGTTTTCCTTCGAGAACATCCACATTGTCAAGAGCTGAACCAAGTAAATAATCAGTTTAACCAGGACTCTTTCCTCGTGTTCAGAAATTCATAGATGGGTGTGAATTCAGAAACCTTGTCAGCTGGAATTACGGTTACAACTGAACAGTTCACTATTTGCATGATAATGGCATTTTATTTTTTTTAACATCTTTTTTTAAATTTATTTTTTTTAATTTTTTATTTTTTATAAACATATAATATATTTTTATCCCCGGGGTACAGATCTGTGAATCGCCAGGTTTACACACTTCAAAGCACTCTCCATAGCACATACCCTCCCCAATGTCCATAACCCCACCCCCCTTCTCGCAACCCCCCTCCTCCAAGCAACCAGATATTAGCATTTTAAAGGTATTCTTTGTCTCCAAGCTCTTTTTTTTGTCTTTACACTTTTTTTTTTTAAAGTAACGTTTTGATACAAATCCTTTTGGTGTGAAAGGGAATAAAACTATTTTTTTTTACCCACATGTAAACATCTGTCCCCACCCCCTATCTCTATGAGATTTTAACATCAGTTTACATTCACTTTGGATCTTAAAAATAAACACAAGAGGATGCTAAAGATTCTTGTGTATTCTCTGACCTTGAGAAAGGATTGTCCTGAATTTAGAAGCTTTCGCTATCATGAATGCATTGTATCTCACTACATATTTATAAATTTAGAGACAATATGTTTATGTTGGTCAAGTGGTAAAATCCCTATGAATATAAAACAATACACACAGTTGTGTGGCTTATTTTTTCCCTAAGCTTGCATTCTTTATCCATATTAATGAATGTAGCTTTGCCTCATTTATTGTAAACATTGTGTACTATTCTATAGTACTTATATAATCCAAATTATCTATGCATTGTTTTCTTTTTTTTTTAAGATTTTATTTTTTTTTATTTGACAGAGAGATCACAAGTAGGGCAGCAGGCGGGTGGGGGGGGGCGGTGGGCAGGGGGCAGTCTCCCTACTGAGCAGGGAGCAGGATGCCAGGCTTGATCCCAGAACCCTGAGATCATGACCCAAGGCAGAGGCTTAACCCACTGAGCCAGCCAGGCGCCCCTATGCATTCCTTTCTAGAGAGACATTTAAGTTGTTTCTAATCGTTTACTCTTACAAACGAACAATGTTATGGGATAATTTTTCTGGTGTCGAAATAGAAAGAGGAATTAGGGGACTTAGTACATAGTGTTGACTGTACCACAGCCACTGACAGCTAAACACTTCAGCATTTATCTTCTAATACAAACATTAATAACAGAATTTTAGAATATCAGCATACACATCAATGAAAACATTTTGTGACATTCGTGAATATCTTAAACATCTCCATAAAAAATAATAACTACAAATTATAAAGTTAAAATACCACCCTTCTTGCTCTGCTACTTTCTGGGTGTTTCGTTACCTCTAGTCAGAAAGCCCATAGGATTGAGTTTCCTGCCGTGACTGGACCTATAAAGGCTTCAGTACCTTTCTGCTGTGTTTACTTGATGCCATGGCTTTTCCCTGCCTATCTTGTCCACTGTTGGACTGTCCACATTTCAGAGGACAGATGTGTCTTCTTCCCATGGAACTTCTGATCCCTACTCAATACTTTTGGGGGGGGGGCGCGTGAGGGGAATACAGGGCATGGGGTGGGGCGGGGGTTGGGATGGGGAAGAGAAAGTCGCTTTTAAAAGGTAAGGGATTTCAGCAGGTGTTGGGGTGGGTAAAGTGACTGGAGGGTTTGCCCCCCGGCTGACAGGAAGGAGAGCTACCAGGGACAGGGGAAGGAGAGATGCTGCAGAGAGGAGTGATCTAAACTGTGGCATTCTGAAATCTCAGTACTCACACAGAATACACGCAGCAAATGTGTATTCATACTTCACAATTGTACAGGTTATTAGAATCATGGAAAATTGAAAACTGGTTCCGCAGCCATTAGTCTAAACACAGCTTCAACTTTGCTAGATATTGCAGCATTTCTTTCCAAATTAGCTGTACCAATTTATATTCCCACCGGAAGTAGGAGAATGACCTACTTTACCACATTCTAGCTGACATTTGACCTCATCTGATTTTGTAATTTTGCTAGTCTGATGGGCTTAATACGGTATTTCACTGTTGTTTTAAGTTGCAGTTCCCTGATTACTAGGATTAGTTGAATACCTGGCCAGTGCACTTTCTGTAATTTTTAAAATGAATTTTATTATAAAGGTCATAGGGTTTTATATTTGTGTATAAAATGTAAAAAAAAAAAGAAAGAAGAAAACTAAAATTAGCCCATAACCCACCACACAAATATACCTGTTATTTTATTTTTAAAAAAACAGCTTTATTGGGGTGCCTGGGTGGCTTAGTGGGTTAAGCCTCTGCCTTTGGCTCAGGTCCTAGGATCTGCCCCCACCCGCCACATTGGGCTCTCTGCTCAGCAGGGAGCCTGCTTCCCTGCCTCTCTCTGCCTACTTGCATCTCTCTCTCTGTCAATAAATAAATAAAATCTTTAAAAAACAAAACAAAAACAGCTTTACTGAGGTACATTTAACAGGTACATGTAAGGTGCTCAGCTTGATGTTTTCACATACACACATGCCAGTGAATTCATCACCACAGCCAAGATCATTAATGTACCCATCATCCCAAAAGTCTAGTCCTGCCTCTTCATTTATTTTTTCTCCCATCCTCCTTCTCCCTTACCTCCCATCTCCTGGCAACCACAGATGTCCTTTCATAATATTTTCAGATTCCTCCATGTCGTGAGCATCTGTCCCTGGGTCAGGTCGTTCATTCCTTTGTATTACTGAGCAGTATTCTCCCGGGGGCTGATACCACAGCTTGTCCATCCGTTCACCTCTTAGTGAATATTTGTGTTGTTTCCAGTTATTAAATTGATTAGCCATTTTATATTTTGTGGAGTTTTAAATATATATGTATATATTTAATATATTTAATGTATATTTAAAATATAATATAAATATATATATATTTAAAACCCTACTATGTATATGTATGTATGTATATATATATATATATATATATATATATATATATACACCCATATATTTTTATATAAGCTAAACATTAAACACGAAATAATACCTGTGATTAATCAGAGTCTGGGACAGTGTCTGGCCTGTATGGTATTCAGTAATCATGTGGTAAAAGAAGTAGATATCTTTAGGCAAATCTAAAAGCTAATTGGGAAAACAAAGCAAGCAAACTTCAGAAGTGAGAGTGCATGGAATAACTGAACTAAACTGAAATCCGTCATGTGCCTCTTTTACCCAAATGCCAGGGGGGTCCTGCCCTGCTACTTAGAAGTCTTTCCTTTCCCTTAAAGCCTTCCATCACTCCTTCTTTGTTGCAAACAGTCTCTTCCTTTTGTTCCGATTTTGTTCCATCCTTTTCCCAGCCTCTGAGTTCAAAACCTTCGTTACCTCTGTGAAATGTCCCTCTCTTCATGGCTGATTCGTGTCCAGGTTCTAGGAATTTAGCTTCCCACTCAGGTTTCCTTCTTTTGTTTACCACTTGATAATCAGATCTTTTTTTTTTTTTTAAGATTTTATTTATTTGACAGACAGAGATCACAAGTAGGCAGAGAGGCAGGCAGAGAGAGACAGAGAAGCAGGCTCCCTGCTGAGCAGAGAGCCCTATGCGGGGCTCGATTCCAGGACTCTGAGCTGAAGGCAGAGGCTTTAACCCACTGAGCCACCCAGGCGCCTGATAATCAGACCTTTAAATAACCATCAGTGCATTGTCTTGTCCTGCTCTTTTGTGTAGTGTCTACCCATCTCCCACCTCAGCACGCCTGCAGGTTCCCCTCTTGTCTCCTGGACTTGTTTTTGCCTCCCAGAATCAGCATCCACGCAGTCCTCACGTCTCTCTAATGTGTTATTTTGTCCATGCTGCCTTGTTGCCTCCCACCCCCAAGCTGCTCTTCTCTGCCTGCAGACTGCACTTCAGTCCTCAACAGGAACCTCAGGCAGCTCTGTGCTTTTTGCCACCCGCCCCCTGATCACGGTGATGCAGAAACATTTTACTGTCTTACAGCACACGCTATGCCTTTTCCCTGCACACGCTATGCCTTTTCCCACCTCCATGCCTTTGAGTCAGCCTGTCCTCCCACCTTCCGGAATCCCTCACTAACTTTGAATAACCTCAGAACTCCATTTTGACACCTTCTTTTATCTCTACGTGCACGTGCATTTGCCTTCCCACAAAGCCCAGGAAGTGAATCCTGTCTCATCCAGACTGCCTGTGTCCACAGGACTGCCCTGTACTGTGCTGTTGCTCCATCTCCCTTCCTAGACTGTGACCGTCGTCACAGAGTGTGGAGACTGTGGCATTTTTACCACGTTGAATCTTCTAACTGGTACGATGGCGGATGTCTAGTAGATGCTCAATAAATATGTGGGGTACTAGATTCATATGAGTGACTCACATTGTGGTGCTTAATACATATGAATAGATGAATGTCAGATATACATGTCTGATCATCAAGTTGTAATTTCCCAGCCAAAATATTCTTAAGGTCTTTTACCTCATTTTCCAATCCTGTTTTCACCAGTTCAGTCAAAAATCATTTAAATTCCTACCTGAATTGTTGCGTTAGCTTCCAGCCTGGGTCAGTTTAAGTTCTACCTCTTGTCTGTACCTCATTCATGCATGTGAACCAGACTCATCTCCTGCGGTGACTGCCCCGGTCACAGCACTCTCTGGTCAGAAGCCTGTGCCTGGCCTTCTGCAGCCTTAGCGAATCCAGTAATCTAACTCCTCCATTCTCCAACATTCATTCCCCATTTTATTTAGCCTATTCTCCCCACTTCCCCGTGCCAGCTGGTGCTCTAGAGCTCAACTCTATCTTCTGGCCAGAATACCCTGTCCCCATGCCTCCATCAGTCAGAATTCTGCTAGTAATCTGTCCTACTGAAGTTCAACCTTTGTGACCAAGCCACATCTCCTATGAACTCTCTAGGTATTTCTGCTGTATAGCCCACTGACACTCTCACTGGATGATAGAGAGTCTCATTTCTCTATAGATGAAATAACCCATTGCAAAGATTTCCAAGTGAATAGCAGTTGCTACATAAGGGAGTGTTTACTCTTCTCCCCTACCCCACTCCAGAATGGGAGTTCCACAAAAGTCAAGTTTGTTCATAAAGGAAAACCGAGGGCCTAGCCACCCAAGTATTTGTCAAATAAATAAATGAAGGTATGAAATTGTGTGCCAAATGGTGGAATTTAAATAATCTTTCTTCAGAAAAAAAAACTTTGAAGAAAATATGAACAAATTTGAGTGATTTCTGAATTTTAAAGAATGTGATACTTTAGAACTAATTTCTTGAGTGAAGTCACAAACCAGCAAATCACCATATTCATTTATATAAAATGTAGTATTGAAATTCTGAAATTTAAAGCAGCTTCTAAAAAGTACTAATTTCTGTACACAAGAGTGTCAATTAGTCAATCATATTTTCTGGAATTTTTATGCCTCAATATAAGTTGAAATTAACTCAGGATAATGCTAGTTTAGATCTAGAGAGATGGAGCATAAAAATGGTATGAAAATAGTCCATTGGAATAAAAATAGATGCTGGTTCTTGATTCAGAGAGTAGTGTGGGACACCTAGGTTTTGCCATGGCTAAGGTCATTTGCCGATTTGTTCCTAAATTGTATGTGATTTTTTAAAATAAGAAAAGCAGGGGTGCCTGGGTAGCTCAGCCGTTAAGCATCTGCCGTCGGCTCAGGTCATGATCCCAGGGTCCTGGGATCCAGCCCCCCATCAGGCTGCCTGCTCAGTGAGGTGCCTATATCTCCGTCTCCCACTCCCTCTGATTGTGTTCCCTCTCTCTCTCTGTCAAATAAATAAATAAAAAGATCTTTAAAATAAGAAAAGCATAACTCACTCTTTCAAATTCCTTAACCCAAAATCTAACATATAGTAGACATTTTTTAAATATTTGAATTCAAGCCACTGGAGATTTTGTTTTATTTTGTTTTTGCCAGTGGGAAGGGTATTTAAGAAGGGAACTGACATAGTTATACTTGTATTTTGTATTTGAAAAAAATAATCTGATAATTCTCTGGAGGATGATTTGGAGAAACAAAAAAACAGAACAGAAAAACCGGGCAGCGTTTGTTCATTTCACTAATGAAGGAATGGTCATAGAGCTCCTACTGCTTGGTATACACCAAAGAATGATTCTGCACCAACGATTCTGTGTGATAAGTATAGCCCATAGAAAAAGTTTAGATGAAGAATTATGAAAACCTAATTTAAGAAGTGATTAGGATAAAAAGGAGTAAATATCTTTGTATCTATTTAGATAGAAACCCTGAGGGTGTTTGGTGAACTCTGTAAAGACTGAAGGCTCGAGTCTCTCATCTGGGTTTCTGACTTGAAGGACTAGTCTAATAGTATAGTTTGAGGTAAGAATTTAAGTAGGTATAAAGGAAATGATGAGTTGAGCTGTGGTCGTATTCTGTTAGGAAAGTCTGTGTAAATCCCTGTGGAGAAAAGAGTTTAAAATTGAAAAGAAGATCTGGTGCTTAGAAGGGATATGTGGACTGAGGCTGGATGGATTTTGAATTAATCAACAACAACAAAAAGTTGTTGAAGACACAAATACATGTGAAAATTCCCAGAAGGGGCTTTGCCTGAGTGAGATGAGATGTGGGCTGAGGCTGGACGATTATGGACATCAAAAGGTTAAGAGGACACAAAAATGACCCACAAAGAAGACTGGAAACTCATGGCCAGAACTGACGTCAAGAAACCAGGAAAGGGTAGTTGTCTCAGTGAAAATGGTTTCAAGTGTAGGTAATAGAGAAGCTGACTCACCTAGCTCGAAACAATAAGGTAATTTATTGGATCACATAACTAGAATTCCAAAGGTAAAACGGCCTTGGGCGCGGTTGATCCAGGCACTCAATAATTTCATCAAGAAACCAGTTTCTTTTGTCTTCTTTCACTCCACCATCCAGTCTTGGATTTGCTCTGTCTGTTTCTCCTCTGGTGATAGAATGACGGGTTGTAGACATCAGGGCTACGTGCTCCCTCATTCACACCCAGATGAAGAAGCAGTTTGCATCTGGAAGCTCTCCGAAAAGAGTGAAGAGGAGCTTCGCGCAAGTCTCCAGCAAACGTGCTCCGTGTATCCCCTGGGCACTGTTAAAATCAAAAACAAATGGAGACCCGCCTTGAAAGTTCCCTGAGCAGACAAAACCAGTTTATTCATGCAACAAAGCTTAATTTAGCTTATTCTGCAAGGCTAACTTGACCTGGGTCATTTCTTGATTATGCCTCTGGAAATCATAAGCAACACTTGAACCGTTTCCCAAGGTTGAAATGAGGTGAGTGCCGATCAATTCCCTACCATTGAAGAGAATTCTAATATTGTCACCAATCACTGTGAAGAGCACACAGTGCTGCTTTCTCACTAGATACGCTTCTTTGTAACAATACACCCCTCAGCCTCACTTCAGGTATTGGTTTGGGTGCTCCCAGTTTGCAGACTGTGTTTCTTGTGTGGCTTAGTTTACTACTTCAGTGATTCATTGGCTTTTACTTTGGCTCCTTCTGAACCCTTGACAGCACAAATATGGTTACCTGACTTAGGATTCCTAAAACAGCCATTAACTTGGGAAAAGAATTAGACTGCCATCTCCTGGAGCTGAGTGTGGTTTTAGCTTTCTCCAAGGCACTATTCTTTGTTGGTGAGGAATGGATACCAGAACACAAATGGAGACTTTTTTTTTAGGTAAAAGGAAATGGCAAATGGAGAAGCCATAACCAGGCAACAGGATCACGCTGCAATTATGAAGGATGCCTAGGAGGAAGAAAGTTTGAGGAGAAGTTTTGAACATCATGAAAAGCCAAGGAGGATCAAAGTGAGAGTTGATGAAAAAAAAAAAAAAAAAAAGCCCGTTGGATTAGTAATTAGGAGGTGAAGCTAATGACTACATAGACTATGGATACTGGTTGAAGTAGACAGAGGGTCATTGAAGTGAGGAGGGGATAGGAAGCACTGAGGCTAGTGTGAAGACTCTGGATTTTGCAAGGAAGAGTAAGGATAAGGAAGCAAGTGGAGGGGAAAAATAGTAACAGGAATGTTTTGGGTTTGTTTTGTTTGTTTGTTTTGTTTGCTTTATTTCCCGAATCATCAATGAAATCTGATAAAGTCTAGTCCATGGCTCCTGATGAGGTTCTGATGCTCTCTTCCAGGACCAGTTGCATGAATTTTGTTAATTTGTCAAGTCCTAGAGCTCTCATCACTTTATAGAGAGAAAAAGAAAGCTCTTTTGTTTTTTGAATCCCAGAGTTGGTGAATTTCAGAAATGATTTAAAGAAAGAGTGTTATTTCTATTTTAGGGAAATGCTTATGTTTAGGAGAGATTATAAACGTTATACTGCAATGAGGCATCAAAAGGTTTTATTTGGAGTCTAAAAATGGAATATTTTTACTTTTTACCTCCATGCTTGGTGCTGTGGTCTCAATGTTGGTGTCCCCCTAAAATGCACATGTTGAAATCCTAATGCCCAAAGATGATAGTCTTAGGGTGCGGTGCCTTTGAGAGGTGCTTAAGTCATGAGGGTAGAGTCCTTATGAATGGGGTTAGTGTCCTTAAAAAAGAGGCTCCCGAGAGATCCCTGGCCCTTCTACCATGAAAGGGCACAGTGGAAAACTGTTAGCTATGAGCCAAGAAGAGAGTCTTCACCAGGGAACTCAAGCCTGCTGGCATCTTGATCTTGGACTTCCCAGCTTCCAGAACTGTGAGCAATAAATTTCTGTTGTTTATCAGCAACCCAGACTGTAGTATTTTGTTATAGCAGCCTGAACATACCAAGACACTTGGTTTTAAGCTAAAATTTGTATTTTGCAAAGAATGCAAGAAAATGTTTAATGTCTGGGAAAATTCTATTCTTTATTAAAATTATAGAAAGTAATGCCTCTTGCATGCTATGTACGCACTTATGTACTTATGTATTTAATAATTATCTATACTTCAAATTTAAGGACAAAAATAGGGAGATTTTGTCAAACCATCAAATTCTTTATACTTGAACCATATTTTTTAAATTATTAGATACATGATTCTCAAAAACCAGTCAAATGATGCCACAGAAAACTAGTAATATTGAGCAGTACAATAAAACCTAAGTAACTAGGATTAACTAGGTCAGTCAGGTGAAACTAGTGAGTCATTTAGTCACACATTCACATGCAATGATTAACTGAACCATCCCTATGTACCTTATACATTTCTCATGCTGTAGATACAGCAATGAACAAAATCTCCCTGCTCTAAAGGAGCATACATTGCAAACGGAGAGAGAATTAACAGACAGGAGCATCTGGGAGGCTCTGTCGGTTAAGCATCTGCCTTCGGCTCAGATTATGATCCCCGAGTCTTGGGATGGAGTCCTGAGTCGGGCTCCCTGCTCAGCGGGCAGCCTGCTTCTCCCTCTGCCCTTCATTCTGCCCCTGTTCTCGCTTTCTCTCTCTCAAATAAGTAAATAAATCTTAAAAAAAAAAAAAAAAACCAGATAAATTAATATATTCTGTGTCAGAGGAGGTAATTGCCTTGAAGTAGGATAAAGCAACATTAACGGGGTAGTAGGCAACATTGGGTGCGGTGGCGTTGCTGTTTTCTAAGGAGAATGGGAAATCCTCTCTGAACAGGAAAAGTTCGAGCAGAGAAACAGGACTAGGAGGATGGCTGGGGAGCTCTATTCCAGTAAAGGAAATATCCAGTGCCGAGGCCCTGCTCTGTGAGACCTGTTGGGCATGTTTGAAGGTCAGCAGTCAGGGTTGGGTAGATGGGCCAGAGGAGCTTCGTGAGTGAGGGGAATCATTGGGAGCCAAGGTCAGAGAGATGGGGAATTGGAGTATCTGTCATGTGAGGAAGGAGACCTTAGGGCCAGGTAAGGAATTTGGGAACACTCTAAGAGGGATGAAGTATGGACACCTGGGTGGCTCGGTCCGTGGATCATCTGATTGTTGATTTTGGCTCTGGTCATGATCTTGGGGTGGTGAGATGGAGCCCTGGGACTGGGCTCTGCACTCAGCAGGGAATCTACTTGAGATTCCTTCTCTCTCCCTCTCCTTCTGCCCTGTCCCCTGCTCTTTCTCTCAAATGAGTAAATTTTTAAAATGTTAAAAAAAAAAAAAAAATGAAGGGTGGGGTGGTAATTAGCAGGTTTTGAAAAGTTTGAGGTGGTTATTGCAAAGCCCTAACTGCCATGGGGAAAGCAAGCTATTCTGGGGCAAGTATGAAACTGAGAGAGTTAAAAACAAATGTAACTTTTTTTTTTCCTTTCTAACACATAATAAAAATAAACTGATGCACCTCGGAAATTTATGCAAGTAATAGAACTGACAGATCTACTCCAGTAAATAGGCAAGATCAATTTGTAGGGGCGCCTCGGTGGCTCAGTGAGTTAAAGCCTCTGCCTTTGGCTCAGGTCAGGATCTGAGGGTCCTGGGATCAAGCCCTGCATTTGGCTCTCTGCTCAGCAGGGAGCCTGCTTCCCCCTCTCCATCTGCCTGCCTCCCTGCCTCCTTGTGATCTCTCTCTCTCCGTCAAATAAATAAATAAAATATTTTTTTTTTAAAAAGATCAATTTGTAATTATGAGCACAGTAAGTACTCATGTAGAAACAACCAAGTAGACCTTCGTTAATCCTTTGTTAGAAACAACCTGGTAAACCGTAATTAACCCTTCTTCATGCATTTGTTTGTATTTGGTAAACCTTGCTTCATAGCAAGTAGAATAGGAGGCACACCCTCCCCCCATCACTGACAGATTGCAACAGATTACTGAGGTGAGTGTCCTAGAAATTAATGGCATTATGACACTTTTATTGTAAAGAAATAATTACATCGTAGTGTATTTTTGTCAAGCTTTTAGGAATTGGGCAAGTGCTTCAAATTTAGAACATTGTGTGCTCCCCTTAAATGTGAATGGTTGGAACACATCTAAGTTTATGCAATATTTAAAAACCTTTTTGGCAGTGAGATTCAGGGGATAGCGATCTCAAAGCCTCTCTCATCCTACATTTTATAGGCTAAACAGCAACTTATTTCTGAACTTGGAGGCAGCCATCCATTTTTTCCCAGGCAGACATTACAGAAAGATTTTACCTTGGAAAATGAGACAAGAGTCAAGATGGCACGTGAGCTCAACAAAATATTCAATATGCTTGATACATTCTTCCAAGATTTTTGTCAAGAGCATTATTCCCCACCTCCAGCATTTGCAAAGGACCCAACATTTCCTGAAGGACCTTAATAGAGGAGACATTGAATTCCCTGCTGTCAGTGTTGCCTTCCACCTGGGAAAAAGACAGCCCTGTAATTGAAACCTAGCCTATGCATTGTCATCTCTCCTGCCTGCCCCTCTGGTGCTTTACAAATTAAAAGATCTCTAAGGCTCAGCCTGCTTTCCAGCTGCCAGCCCTTGGTAGACATGAGGGAGCCAGAAGGGACCAGGTGGAACAGTTTTGAGTTGCACTAAACACACAGCGCAAGGAGGTTGGCCGTAACTTCCCAATGAATATTTATACCAGCCCCATTTCTCATCTTGCTCTTTGGCATGGGTCAGAGTGCTGAGCTCCTGCTGATTTCAAGGGCCCTGCATTGTTTTTGGACCTGCTCCGTGAAGTATTATGTCAGATGAGAAATGGGCCCCGGTTCCTATCACTAAGATGGCTGGTTGACTTTATTTATTTATTTTTTTTAAATGGAGACTATCATGTTATAGTGTTATAAGGATGGGGCAGTGAGGGAGTTCCCTGATATCTCCTGGCATTCCTGTTCCTTGAATCAGACACTCAACTACTGTTTACTACGAAGTGGCACTTTAATTGCTTCTCTTCAGGGCCACACAGTCCTCTGATTTGCGTATTGCCGTATTTTCTTCTTTTTCTTGGGGGTTTTATTTTTGTTTGCAAAGGTCAGGCACTTATCACAGGGCTCCCTCATCATCTTTCACATTCTGATCCTTCGTGGCAGGTGCTAACTTCCTTGCGTTCAAAGTGAATGGGTTGAGTAACCTCATAAAGATACAGAATGTCTTGGCGTAAAAAAGCAAGAGAGTACGGAATGCCTGTCTATTTCGGGGTTATTTAGAGAGTCCTATAAACCTGAGAAGATATTCAGAAAACCATCTACACATACACCCATTAACTTTTCCTAGGTAGTATATCATAGACTTATATTCATGTTCCTGATTCCCAGTCCGTACTTTTATCTAATACAATGCATACATTATGTGTATTTTATCATCACATTGCTTACGAGAAATCATTTTTCATTGTTTCTTCCTAGGACATAAACTATAGACCGTAAAATTCTTATGAATTGTTGACTCTAAAATTACATTCTTAGGTAATTAACTGTAAATAATTAGTAAGATCTGTGGTCACAAGTATCTAGTAGGACTTCTCTAAGCAGAAGGCAGGCGGGATATCCTCAGTCTCTTGTGACAGCAGTACCAGAAAAGAGGAACAAGGACATGCATTATACAAAGTATGTATGGAATTCAACAAGGGGTGTGTCAGAGGCTCTTGATATATTTATGAAGGTGGGGTAATGATAGAAAAATACAGACTGAAGGTGAGGACTACCAGTAGCTCAATAATTATTCCCGAGGACCTCATATAAATCTGGAGTTCCACCTCTAGTGTCCTCTTCAAGATCTGTTTGACATTGGCCCTTTAACATTTTTACTGCGATTCGGTATTGAAGACATGCTAAGAGTTTACTGGTGTCATAGCACAACAGAAAAGTAGGTTGAGCGGCAGAATCAGAAGTAATGGGACAAGCTGAAACAATGGACTTGCTCCAACAAGATGGCATTTAGGAGGAACACACGAAAAGCTTTATACTTGGGTTCCAAATGCCAACTGCATGTGTAGTGACTGAGCGAAAACAGGACTGTAAATCCTGACATGGGACAAAGGCTTAAGGGTTTCGTTAGTTGGTTTCAGCATGTATTAGTACTTTGAAGTGTGGTAGCAAAACTCATGTACTCTTAGGCTAGGGCGATGGTCCATGGTGAGTTGCACTGCCTCTGCTGTGTTTTGTGACTGTAAAGGCTCTAATTCAGGGCAGCCCTCTTTGGAGTTTGAAGAGCAGTTATGGAGAAGGTTTCAGCTTGACCCATGTCAATGGGTTCAATTTCTTCTAAGACCAAAATTCCATGGAAACCATGTATGGAAAACTTTCCAATAGTAAGAGTGATCTGAAAATGAACTGAGCTGCCTCTTAAGAAAATAATTTTCGTGTCAACGCAAGTTTTCAAACAGACAAATCAGGCATTTATTGACAGTGTCATGAAATTGATTGTAGTAATAGCTAACATTTATTAAGATCTACTGTTTGCCAGATTCCATGCAGTGTGTGTGTGTGTGTGTGTGTGTGTGCGTGCGTGTGTATGATCTTATTTAATTTACACAGTAGCCCTCCAATGCATATTATTATCTTCATTTTTGAGCCTCAGGTCCCATGACTAGTAAATGGGTAAGACAGGGTTTAAAACCCAGGTCTGAATCTACTGTGCAGGCTTTTAACACTGCATTCACAGCCTTGAGCATAAAATGATATTTTTCCATCTGAGGACATTGAATGTCCTTTGGACCCTGAAATTCCATGATTTTAGTAGGGGACCATCTTTTTTTTCCAGGGGGGGCATCTTTATTTTATACATTCATTCATCCAGACTTTCTCAGAAAAAGGAGTTGATGTGTTTCTGGGTATAATTGATGGCATTAGCTGTTTTGATCGTGGTCTTCGGCTTTACTGCTTACTGGAGGGAAATAATTTCCTGCTTCATTAACCATGGTTTGTAACTGATCTAACAGAAATTTGAGTCCTGTACCATTCAAATAATGCTTGGGAATTTTTTTTTCTTTGTTTACAGATTAAGTTGGGGGGGGCTTTGAAAATTGGCATTTAAAGATATGCTTCTGTTTTTTGAAAAATACTTACTCGAACTTCTTTGGTGGGTGAACCATGTTTTATCTGGATAATTTGTTAGGTTCATAGTGAAGAAGGGGCCAGAGTTGCAGATCTCAAGTGTAGAGCTACAAGCCCTGGAAAGGGAAGACTGTGAAAGTGTCCAGAGAACAGTGTGTTCATGGCTTTATTTGCTGTTACTCCAGGGCCTGAGGTCACCCTGGCAGACAGGTCACTTGTACTGCAAGCATTCATGCTGGCCCCAGGGACAGGCATGAGGTCACTGGCAAAGTGCAAGAACAGCTCCCATTATGCATGGCCCATTTTCTTGATACTGGTTGCTAGGGGTCTTCTTCCTCCTTCATTTCCACTTCTCTCTGGTGGAACCTGGTTCTGACCATGTCTGGTAAAATGGGTGAAGGAGGGTCTCCTTTTTAAGACCATCTGTTCAGGGAAATAATGGATCTAGAACCACTGGAGTGATCTGTACCTCCCAGCCTTACACCCAGAGGAGAAACTGGCTTAGATTTACAGCTATGACAGTGATTTCTTGGATTCTAAACTGAAATGTTTAAGATGGCCTGTCATTGTTACCTGCTGGCTTTTTCCAGACCGTGGGAACTGGTACTCCATAGTGACATGCCATGACTTTCCTTTGATCTAGGTTGACCAAGTTGCTTTATTTTCTTTTTTCTTCCACAGTGGCTTTCTGTACACAGGCAGACCTCCTTCTCTTCACCCCCAACATATGCATGTACACACACACACAAAACCTTCTACTCATTTGGGAGATCTAACACTGCACATACAGATGTGAAAACTTGTACACACACTCACATCAGAGAACTGATCCCTGTTATGCTTCACCTGTCCTCTTGCTCTCCGCTAGCCTGCAAGCTCGCTGAAGATACCATGTGTATTCCTAGAACTATCTCCAGAACATAATAGATCTTCAAGCAGTGACTTCTGAACTAGACTACACTTGACTACCCCAGATCACTTTATCTACATTTTTCCTGTTCCTATTTATTTTTCATTCATTAGCGCTTACCAAGTAGCCTGCACAATTGTAAGTGTAGTGACTAAAAACAATGAATAATGAACATAATCCCTGTCCTAACAGAGCTGAGACTCATTATTGAAGTGGAGGCTAATGTTGTTATTCCTACTTTGCAGCAAAGGGGAATTAAGACTTATATTAGGAAAGGGAGTGGTACGCAAAGCAAAACCTAAACTCTTTCCTTAAACTCTTTCTGGGGGCTAAAATGAAGATTGACTCTGACAGCGAGAGACATAGAGCCATATGCACATACTGTCCACTTTCTGCAAAGAGAAGAAGCTGCTGTGAGAGTGAATGTCCTAGAAAGTATTGGATGCTTTTGCATTTTTGGGTCGTGAAGGATTGATGGAATCTCAGCCAGTATGTGCAAAAGCTGTGACCCATTACCAGGATCCGTGCAGAAGGAATTATGCTTTCTGAATTAGAGTAGACTTTGAAATACACAGATACAAACTTTGCTCTTGGGTTTCAAGAGGATTTTTTTTAATCTGTTAGAAATAAACTCCATCTATGCTACAGAAGATTTCCAGAAAAGAACCAAGAAACTAGTTGCGTGTGGCCTGCAATTCTTAATTTTTAAGTGAGTTTTTGTGCTTATGGGTGAGTTCATTTTTTATATTTCCCTAACTAATGCTAGTATTCATGTGGTCTTTTGACGTAAGGACCATTAAAAGGGGGTTGAAATGGGATTCTTGGGTAGAAAAGGGGGTCACCTTTAAGTATGGTAATAACTAGTATAGATTTGGCAGAGTAGATGCTTATTCTGACTTTAGGAATTTTTTGAGTACTATACAAAATGTTTTATTGCAGGATTCTGCATTCCTGATTGTGTTTTCACAGTGTGACAGAATTAAAGTCACTTTAAAAAATGGGAAACAAACAATGTGTGACAGAAAGAACCTGGACTCTGCCCTCAGAAAGACATGAGTTCAAATTCTGCTGCTGCTTCTTTCTACGCATATGGTCTTGGGCATGCTGTGGATCCTCTGTAAGCCTCAGTTGCTTCACCTATAAAGTATAAAAAGTAATATGCATATAAGTGTGTTACTGAATATAATTCATATATTCAGTAACATATTCATAGAATCTGTATGAAGTACCAGGTATAGAATGTGTCAGACTATGTGTACGAGGTGAAAACTGGTACCATTAATCATTTTCTGCTATTGAATTCTATGGTAAATTTTGTATCTCGTATATTCTTTTTTGTATAAAATAGACTTAAAAAGAATCTGAAGTTTCAGAATTCAATTAATTACAGAACATGCAGAAGGAATTACAGGAATATTCTTGCTGAATACTTTGTGGTAGTAATAATGTACGTGTATTCTCAAAAGGCTCTTAAAATTTTAAGAAAGATCAGCCCACTGAAGTGAATTCAAGCAAAGGGGACTTAGTGTAAAGATTCAGATCATTACATTTTGGTTTCCTGGAAATTGGAATGTAAAATACCAAGGCTGTTTTTGTTTTGTTTTGCATGAGGAACATGGTTTCACTCCTTTCTTCAGCGTATATGCTCCATGTTTTCATTCCTGACTAATTTTCCTTGCTTCTTCATCTTGTATGTGGTTTAAACTGACTGAGCCCGTATACTACCTTGCAGCTTTAGTGGTATTACTACTAAATGCTTCCTCCAGAATTCCTTTGAAATCATCGAAATCCAGTTAATAGTTTCTGAGAAAAGTTGCCATATTCTGAGTTCACACTGATTTCTGTCTGTTTCATTCAGTGAACATCTAATGTACTTTAATTTTCTTTGCCCAAGATCTGCCTTCTCATTTGGATCCTAAACTCCTGGACAGTAAGGCCATGTTTTCTTCACTCAGGAATCCTAGCAACTGTGACAGTACTTTGCATGTAATAAGCAATCATTATTTTTTGATCGATTACATTAAAAATATTTTGGGAAGGTTCAGTGGGAGGTAATAAAGTTATGAGCATTCATTACTTACTATAATTCAGCTTGTTACCAGGAGTGTGCTACAGATAATCATTTTGTTTTTGTTTTTGTTTTTGGTTTTTTTGTTTTTTTTTTTTTTTTTGCGGGGGGGATACTACTATTTCCCTCTTTTTTATTCTGGTTGCTATAAAGTTTTTCTACTTTTTGCTATTTTTGGAATTTGGCTACAATGTGCCTAGATATGGTTTTCTTTTCCCTTTTCTCATTTGTTGTTCATTTTATTTCAAGGATCTGTGTGTTGCTGTTTCATCACATTTGGAAAAATATGTGCTATTACTTATTTCAGTATTATTCTGTCTTACTCTTTTGCTTCCTGATAATATTACACAAGTTACTTATACTCAATTTAATTTCCCCACCTCCTGTTTTTGTCTTGCTCTTCCAGTTTGAGTAGTTTCTAATGGCCCAGCTTCAGACTTACTGATTCTGTCTTTTGCAGTGTTTAATCTGCTGTTAAATCCATACAAAGAACATTTTTATTTAATATATTGTAATTTTTGTTCTAGAATTTTCATTTTTTGAGTTTCTGTTTCTTTTCTATATGTAATACATATAAATAATATATATGTATTATATACATATGTGTATTATATGTATGTATATGTATATATTATATACATTTATGTATATAATATGTACACATGTATATATAAATATATATGACACATATGTATGTATATATGTGGCACACACAAACACATCTTCTGTGGGCATATATCTTTTCCTTTAAGTTATTTCATATATTCACAATAATTTTTAAATCCTTGTCTAATAATTCTTAAACCTGGGTCATATACAGGTCTGCTTCTGTTTACTGTGTTTTCTCTTTACTGGAGCTTTTTATTAGGAATCAAAATATTTATGATATTTTGAACACGTTACATACAAAAACTCAGTAGAGCCTGAAGCACACTATTTGTTTTGTTGTGTTTATTTCCTGAAAAGTCTAAATCCTTTTCTCTGGCTAGCAGTTAAGGTGAGGGTCTGAGCATTCAGATTCCTCTTAAGAGTTGAGCAAGAGGGGAACTTCCAATTACTGAACAACAATCATTTTTATATTTCAGTTTTTGAATTGGAACAGTATGGACTGAAGTTTCAGATATTTTTGGTTCATGTTTTGATTTAGTACTGGCAAGGCCCTTGTACATATAACTTGGTAAATTCACTCATTCATTCTAGTATTTTTTGTTGTTTTGTTTTTATGGATTTCTCAGTTTTTTTCTGTGTAAATAATTATGTTACCTGTGAATTAACAGAATTTTTTCTTTCTAAACTTACCCCTTTTATTTATTTATTTTTGTCCTCTTGTATTGGCTAAGATTACCAGTAAAATATATTAAAATGGGAAAAACAGATATCCTTACCTTGGTTCTGATCTTAGGGAGAAGTAATTCAGTATTTCATCATTAAGTATGGTATAAGCTATATATTTTTTGAGAATGATCTTTATAAGATATGAGAGAAATATTGCTTTTCTAACTGGCTGAGAGTTTCCATCATGAATGGATGATGAATATTATTAAATTTTTTTTGTACTCATTGAAATAATATTCTGTTAATATATTGAATTGCACTGATTTTCAAATTTTTTTAAAATTTTCAAATGTTAAATAAACTTTGCATTTTTGGGATAAAGCACACTTAGTCATGATACAGTGGTTATTTTATTGCTGCATTTCACTTAATAATATTTTGTTAAATTTTTCATCTATGCTCATGAGAAGTATAGATCCAGAGCTTTTTTTTTTTTTTAATTGTCTTTGTCAGGTTTTAGATGAGAGTAATCCTTTTCTCATACAATGGAGTAAAATGTGTTTCCTCCTAGTTTTTTAAAAAAATAATTTATAAAAACTTTCTTTTTCTTTTTTTATTAGAATTCACTAAGAAAACTATATGATCCTGGAATAATTGTTGTTGTTGTTGTTTGTTTGTTGTGGTTTTTTTTTTGAGAGGGGAGTGTTTAATTACTAATTCAGTTTCTTTAATTTGATATAGAACTCTTGAGATTTCCTATTTTTTATTGGATTGGTTTTATAGGTTGTGTCTTTTAAGAATTTTGCTGATTTTATCTAAATTAATGAATGCTGGGGTGCCTGGGTGGCTCAGTGGGTTAAGCCTCTGCCTTCGGCTCAGGTCATGATCCCAGGGTCCTGGGATCGAGCCCTGCATCGTGCTTTCTGCTCAGCAGGGACCCTGCTTCCCTCCCTCTGTCTCTGCCTGCCTCTCTGCCTACTTGTGATTTCTGTCAAATAAATAAATAAAATATTTTAATAAATAAATATATTAGTGAATGCCTTGGCATAAGGTTGTTGATAATATTTTCTTATTATCTTTTTAAATATTTTTAGTGTCTCTAATGGTTAATCTTTTGGATTTGTAAATTGTCTTTATGATAGATTTTTCTCTTTCAATGATTTAGGCTCTTTTTTGTTTTCTTCCTTTTATTTACTTGGGGTTTAAAATGTTTCTCTTTAGTTTATTAGGGTAGAAATTTAGATCACGGATTTCAAACCCTCTCCTTTTCTAAAATAATCTTTTTAAGCTATAAATTCTCATTAGCCACTGCTTTATTCGCATATCACAAATTCTGATTTGAAGTCATTTTTTTTATTCTTTTAAGGGCTTTATTTTTTGATCAGTTAAAGTTCATAACACAGCTGAGAGGAAGGTACAGAGATTTCCTATATACCCTCTGTTCCAGTGCATGTATAGCCTCTTCTATTTTTATTACTCACCAGAATGGTGCATTTGTTACCAAGAATGAACCTACACTGACTCATCATCCTATCTGTAAGTCAATAGTTTACTTTAGGATTAACTCTTGGTATTGTATATGCAATGGGTTTGAACAATGTATAATGACACATAACTTTAATTATAATATCATACAGAATATGTTCACAGCCCTAAAAATTTTGTTTACTCTGATTTATCCCTCCCTCCTCTCTACCCTGGAAAGATAGTTTTGCTTTTCTAAAATATCATATAATTGGAATCATACAGTACATATGGCTTTTCAGGTTGGATATTCACTTAGTAATATGCAGTGAAGATTCCTTCATGTCTTTTCATGGCTGGAAAGCTCGTTTTCTTTTAATACTGAATAATGACCCATTGACTCTCTATATTAGAATTTATCCATTCACCTAGTGAAAAACATCTTAATTGTTTCCAAGTTTTGATGATTATGAATGAAGCTACAATAAACATCTGTGTGTAGATTTTTGTGTGGACATATATTTTCAACTCCTTTACATAAATATCAAGGAATGTGACTACTGGATCATATGGTAAGAGTATGTTTAGTTTTATAAGTAACTGCCAGAATGTCTTCCAAAGTGGTTGTGCTCTTTTGCATTCCCACCAGAAATGCAGCAGTGTACGGGAGTTCCTGTTGCTTCATATTCTTGCCAGAATTATTTGATGTTGTCAGTATTCCAGCTTTGGGCCATTCTAGTAAATAGTGAAGTGTTATCTTATTGTTTTAACTTGCATTTCCTTGATAGCATGTGATGTGGACTATCTTTTTATTTATTTATTTATTTATTTAGTCATCTATACATCTTCTTTGATGAGATGTCTGTTGAAGTGTTTGGCCATTTTTAAGCAGGTTGTTTTTCTCTTGTTGAATTTTAAGAGTTCTTTATGTATTTTGGATAACAGTCCTTAATCAGATGTGTCTTTTGCAGACATTTTCTTTCAGTTGTGGTTTGTCTTTGAATTCTTTTGACATTGAATTTTGAAGAGAAGTTTTTAATTTTAATGAAGCCCGGCTTACCAGTATTTATTTTTCAAGGATTCGGTCTTTGGTGTTGTCTTCAAAACTTACAGTTTTGCATTTTATGTCAATCTATGATCAATTTTGAATTAGTTTTTGTGAAAGGTATAGGGTCTGTGTCTAGACTTATATTTTGTGTGTTTGTGTGTGACTAGTTTTTCCAGCACCATTTGTTAGAGAAACTGCCTTTGCTGTACTGTATTTTGTTTGTTACTTTGCCAAAGATCAGTTGACTACATGTGGGGTGATTTGAAGTATTTCCATTTGTATTTTGTCCTAAGTACTTTCTAAATTCATTGGTGATTTCCACTTTGACTCATAGGTTATTTAGAATTGTGTTGTTTAATTTTCAAGAATTAATGATTATTTCATATATTTTACTGTCCTTGCTTTCTAATTTAATTAATTATGGCCAGATACTATACTCTGTAGGTTTAATTTAAAATAAAATGATACTTACTTTATCCCCTACCTTACAGTCATCCTGGTAGACATTCCATGTACACTTGAAAATAATGTGTAATCTATAATTATTTGGTGTTAGTATACTCTGTCAACTACAGCATGTTGATCATAGTGTCTCCTTTTGCAATTGGTTATTGTGTAAGGAATGTTATAAAATCTCCAAATATGACCATGGACTGCTTGTCAGTTTTTTCCTTTAATTCTGCTTAGTTTTTCCTTTATATATTTTTAAGCTCAGTTAGTAAGTACATGCACATCTAAGGTTGTGAAGAATTTATTATTTCTTTCATTTTCTTAATTAATCTCTTTGTATCTGGTAATATTCTTCATTTTGAGGACCATTTTGTGATATTATAATAGCCCAGATATTTATCTAACATTTATTATTTACATGTCATATTGTTTTCCATGCTTTACTCTGAACCTAGTTGTGCCTTATCACTGCTCAAGTTCCCAGAAAGCAAACTCTAACATAGGGATTTATGTGCCAGGAGTTTATTGGGTTGTGCTTCCAGTGGTAATATTTTGTGGGGAATGATGGAAGCATGATTAGACTGAGAGATTTTGATCTTCAGTGCAATTGCAACAAAGGTCCTAGCTGATATTATGGTGGCTCTAGGCTCAAGTGACATTCTGGGTGAGGGTAATACATTTATACCCCTTCATGGTCAGTCAGTATGTGAGGGTACGTCCAGAAAGGGTGTGATTTAGGGCAAAATGACTCTCTTTAGTTGAGACATTTCTTGGAAAGGAATTTAGTTGAGAACTGCTAGTTGGTAACACTACCAGCAGCTATAGGAATGAATTTTTCTGAGCAGTATGCCATAGTATCACAGTGTGTCTGTATTTAAAATACTCCTCTTGTAGATCCGTAATAGTTGGGCTGTGTTTTTTAATATAATCTGGCAATCTCTGTCTCTTTATTGAAGTGTTTAGTCCATTGATATTTAGTGTAAACATTGATATGGTTAGGTTTGAGTGTGCTATCTTGCTACATGTTTTCTGTTTTTCACATATGTTCTTCCTTACTTTCTCTATTCCTGGTTTTTGGGGTTAATCAATCCTTTTAAATGTTTTATTTTAATTTTTCTATTGACTTTTTATTATATCTAGTCAATATTTTTTCTTATTAATATTTAAAGTTAGTTATTACTTGAAGAATCCTAAATGTCTTCTCCAAGCATAACATAACATCACATGCCAAATGAAAGAACATTAAAAGAATATAATTTTGTCCCACTATCTTTGTGATATTGATATATATTTTGCTCCTGTGCTATATTATAAATCACATAATGCAGTGTTGTGGGATTTTTGTTTGTTTGCTTGCTTTTTTTTTTTTTTCTTCATTTGGCAGTCTTTCATGAAGAAAAAAAAAGAGAGAGGTAATCTTTGTATTTACCTATATATTTACATTTCTGTCACTCTTCATTCCTCCCCCTAGTTCTGAGTTTTTATCTGGTAACCTTACTTTTAACAGAAGGTCTTCTTTCAGTATTATTTTTATAGGATAGCTTATTGGTGATAAGTTCTCTCTATTTTTATTTATTTCATGTGTTTTCCTCCTTTCATTGAAGCATGTATGGCTTCTTTGGACTACTGTAAAATTCTGCTTTTTTTAGTTTCTGTTTCCAAAGAGGGTCAATCTTTCAAGAGTCTCAGTTTTATTTAGGGTCTCAATTCCAGCACATTCCCTTATGTCAAACTGTCTATTCCTAAGTAGATATTAAAGGTGTAACAACTCTAGCCCTCAGTCCTTAAAGTCAGTTTTCAGCCCTGGATCCACAAGGTCAGCTGGAAGTTTCTGTTCTGACTTTGTTTGTACTTTACTTCTAGCTATTGATTTCTTTGTCACTGGTGGCTGAGGACATCATATTATAGGGGTTAAATATTTTCAGCATTTCTACATGTTTATAATAGAGATGGTCAATGTAGGAGGGAGGGTATCCCTGTCAACTTAAACAGCTAAGATGACAGAATATTTCTTCTGTACTTTATTATACAGAATAGTTATAGGATTACAAATAAATTATGAAGCTCAACTACCATGGAAGCTGTATTTATTTATTAATCTTTAATGGACTGTCGTGTTCATCTAGCTAATGAAGAAGTCTTAGCTTTTGGTCTCCATTCTTATTGTGAGATCACATGTGTGCTCAGTAAAAAAATATATGTCGTTTTTTAAGAAATCATTGCTGAGATTTCAGCTTTTGCTCTGCTATTCCTGCTCTAACAGGTCTATGGAAATGCAGGACCTTGCAAGTCCTCATCCTCTTGTTGGAAGTGGTGATACTCCTGGTAGCTCCAAACTGGAGAAGGCTAATCTCAGCAGCACATCTGTCACCACAAATGGAACAGGAGGTAAGTGTACCACCCCAGAGGCACCCAGAATCACATTTCAATGTTTTCTATAATTTCATATGTTAGGAATCTACTAATAAATAAATCCTTATCAGCAATAACATAATCAGCATTATGTCTGGGGACGATATGGCTAATAGACTGTTATTCTGCTGATTTTCTTGAGACTTTTGCACCTCCTTTGTAGCTGGAAAAAATCAGAAAAAGTAGATATCCCTGAACAATATTTTAAAGACTTTTAGCAAAGCTTCCTTTTTGTATTTGCCCTAAGAAATATTTCAAAACAAAAATGTAGAAAATGTGGCCAAAATGATTTATACTCTGATCTTGTGTGTATGTCTGAGAGAGAGAGAGAGAGAGAGGTTATGCTAGTTTTGGTTTTATTTTGAATTGCAGGAGAAAGGCTACCCCAAATTTTTCTTAAAAACCTTTTTTCTTAAGAGGTTTGAGAATAGAAAAATATTTATGTCTGCTGCACTCTCTTTTCAAGGAGATTAATACCTGATGTATTTAAGGTGGGAATTAAAGTTTTTTCAGATACTTTCTCATTTGATTAGCCTATAATCATGCCATAGCATATGGTAACAACAGTTATTTCAAATATTCTGCCCTACTGATTTTATAATATGTATTCAGCCATCAAAAGATATGGTCTGATTTTTGCATCAGAATATATATATGCATCACATATCTATATATATGATATATATACACACGTGTAAACTACTTTTTAAATTATTCATCATTTTGAAGTTTTATCTATTTTAGTCATTAGAGAAAAAGTATATGCATTTGTTTTAATTTATAAACTAATAATATTACTAGATAACAGCATTTTGCCACATCATATTTTCTTTTAAAATTTCAATAAGTATTTATGAAATTGACACACCTCTTCCCATTTATTTTAAAATAACTGTGCAGTCTAAACTTTTTTCTGTAAAATTGTATGCATTGCAATTTGCCTGTATTTAATAATGTTTTACACCAAACCCTCTGTAGATTAACATTTCCTTGTTTATGATGTTTATTTGTCTCTAAACATGCATCTATAATTTTAGCTGTTTAATTATGGGAGTGCAAATTTGTAAGATTGTTTAGTGATGATTTCTGGTGCAAGGACATTTAGATTTAAACTTTAACTTAGATACATATAATACGATTTTTAAAACCTTTGGAATCAAACCTTGGAGTTTCACTAATCATCATGTATATGTATTTAACAGAACTAAAACAGACCTGATAAAATAAAGGGTAAAAAATCATACAGTGCAGTTATGATTTTAACTAAAAGGTCAGGCACCAGTGCAGGCATTGAAGACTACTCCTGCACACTGAGCAGGCATTCGGACAATGAACCCTTATACTGTTCCTGTTCTCAGGGGACAACATGACTGTTTTAAACACTGCAGACTGGTTGCTGAGTTGCAACACCCCCTCTTCCGCAACAAGTATGAGAGATGATGGTACACTGCATGTGTTTGGGTGTGTTGGTATTGCCCTTCTGGTTTGCTTTCTGTGGCTCTTTCTGTTTGCATTTCCTTTTCTGTGTAAAGTACTTGTAACAAAAAAGGAGAAATAAACATGACTTTTTGCTGCTTATAGATAATAGTTGACTATGTTTTTTTCCTTACCAACTAGCATTCTAATCTTAGATTCCTTAAATCAATGGTATTTTTTCTTACATTGGTTTATAATGTTGCGCCAACAAATGCATCTTTTGTTTTTCTAACTACATATCATCTAAGTGCCTAATAGAGCATAGCAGGCCTGTCTCTAAGATCGGGTGAACCAGATTGCACAGACATACAAACTTGGTCATCCCTGTGACTACAGACTGTCTTTATTGAAATTCTTAACATGGCAAAAAGATACCTGTGGTTTTAAGGACGTCAATAAATAATCCAGTTAAAGTGCCTAAAGTAACATAAACATTTAAAATTTCATCATTTAAAGAATTATCTGTGTGAAAGCTACACATTTAAAATTATAAATCAGTATTAACCCTTAAAATACTTTAACTATAATTACTGCATTCATATACATAAAATATATAGAAGTGTAAACAAACTTTCTTTTTTTTTTTTAAGATTTTTATTTATTTGACAGAGAGAGAGATCACAAGTAGGCAGAGAGGCAGGCACAGAGAGAGAAAGGGAAGCAGGCTCCCCACTGAGCAGAGAGCCAGACGTGGGGCTCAATCACAGGATCCTGAGATCATGACCTGAGCCGAAGGCAGAGGCTTTAACCCACCGAGCCACTCAGGTGACCCCAAACTTTCTTTTTTTAAAAGAGCTATGTATTTATTAGAAAGAGAGTGTGGGGAGGGGCAGGAGAGGGAAAGAGAGATTCTTCAAGAAGACTCCTTGTTAAGCACAGAGCCTGACATGAGGCTCAATCCCAGGACCCTGAAATCAGGACCTGAGCTGAAACCAAGAGGCACTCACTCAATGAATGAGCCACCCAGGTAGCCCATAACATTTTTCTTTTTCTAAATCAAAAGCTAATATACTACCAAAATCAAAAAATAAGAACAAGACTATAACACTAACATGGAATCACCCAATAGTAAAATTAAAAAGAAGACCTCCCTGCCTGTTGGAAATGTGCATTACAATAGAGTAGTTAGGATAGGCAGTTTGGCCAGATCTCGCTGTATCTGAGTAAATTAAAATATATGACCAGTGAGTGAAAAATAATTCCATTATATCCATTATTTTTTTTTTTAAAATAATTTTAACTTGAAATGTTTTCCAGTTCCACCTTGAAATACACATTTTATACTTAAAAATCTGTTGCAAGAATTTAGTTTCTCTTAATTCTAACTCAGGGGTCTTTTTCTATAAAGAGCTGGATAGTAAGTGTTTTAGTCTTTATAGAACATACCATTTCTGTCTCATCTACTCCACCCTGCCACCCTAACTCAAAAGCAGCCATAGTCAATGCATAAATGAATGAGATTCATCAGGTTCCAATAAAACCCAGTATTTAAATTTCATAGTTATCACAACACGAAATATTCTAGCTTTGATCTTTTTTAAAAAAAATATTTCATTTGTGAAAAACATTCTTACCTCACTGGCTATTGTTCTGTTTTCAGATATTCATGTAACATGGGCAGCTTTGCCATAATGAATATGTACAGTGTTTAGTAATTTAGATGAATCTCAACCAGATATATTTTTCTAAGTGTTAAGTATCAGATTTTCCTAGTTCTTAGTGTTAATGTTAAGAGTCGTGTGGCCATGTGGGAGGAACTAAGAATTGTCTGTCAGGAGGAGCACACTTACTAGCTGTGTTACCTTGGACAAGTCACTTAACCTCTCTGAGCGTTAATCTCTTTCTATAAAAGGAGAAAAATAATATTTCCCTGCCAAAGCTTTTGTGTTAAATTGTATACTAGTGTATACAAATTGCTTGCCAGTAAAAACCAGTATGTTTCTCTTTCTTTCTTATTGAATTTACAATTCAGTAATGGCTAGGCAATAGTTTTAAAAGAAAACGAAAACATACATTTCTTATAAAAGAAAATGAAAACAATTTTAACATTGTTAAAAGGTTTTCTAACATTTGGTCATAAAATATATTTTTCTGCATTTAAAATGCATAAACTGGCCAAAGAAGGCAAGCTTTTAGTAATAAAATGGTAGGTATACATTGATTGTTAACGATGTAGTCTTGGTGGCTTACTGACATGAAATTCATGAATTTATGAATTTTAGTGACTTTGGAGAGTTTATTGTATGAGTGTATGTTGGGTATTATATAGCACAAACAAGGATTTGGTGCATATCTCTCCCATTGACAATAAACTGTTTTATCTTTAATCTTGGCTTTTATTGTGGGAATTGGATCCCTTTATAAAATTATTATAATAAAAGAAAAAAAGCAAAAGCTAATTTAGTGGCTTTTGAAAACCTTTCCTTTAACTTTGAGATTTTTAAAAAGGACTTGAATTATATAGTTTTTACTAATATGAATAAGTTGATAGTGTCCCCTTAATATCTTACCATATTACATTGGTACTCTTAAATATATTACATTATTCTTTGAAGTGATTTAAACTGTTTCAACACCTTAGAGCTAATTATATAATTATACCTGCAGATTTATATTGGAAACTAATTTTTCTTTCAAATTTTTATTGCTTGTAAAATTGTTAAAATGTAGAACTGTCAATAAAAGTAGAATATATTCAATCATACCCAAGCATATAGATCAGTGGTTAACAAATTTTTTTCTGCAAAGAGTGAGATAATAAATATTTTAGGCTTTGCAGATTATAAGGTCTCTGTTTTAGGTATTCAGCTCTGCTGTTGTTCCACAAAAGCAACAATAGACAATGAGCTTGGCTGTGTTCAAATAAAACTGGATTTGTGAACACTGAAATTTGAAATTAACAGAATTTTCACATGTCACAAATATCCTTCTTTAGATATTCTTCAACTGTTGAAAAATTTAAAAGTCATTCATAGCTCACAGGCTATCCAGAAACAGGCCATGGGGAAGATTTGGCTTGTGGGATGTAATTTGCTCATATAGATGAGCTATATGTGTGCTTTGTATCCTTCATGTATATGCATACTTACGCATATAAATGCATGCCAATCATATGAAAAGTTGCAGAAATACATAAGCTTTTTATTTGCTTAATGGTGTCAAGATTCACGATTAGCTGTACTTTACAGAAAGACATCTGTTGGAATTGCTTAGGATAGGATCTAAAAGTGGATTTTCACTTTCTCAATTAAAATGTATCAAGTTCCTGTTATATGCCAGGCTCTGTGCTAGGAAATGGGAACCCAGTGACCTATAGAATATGATACTGGCCATCAAGGGACCAAAAGTCTAGCAGAGGGAAACAGACAAGAAAGTAATGAGTGCATAATGTGTTCAAGGTGAGTGCATAGCAGAGGGAGGGAATATTTGATTCTACATGGAGATTAAGAAAATGCTTTAGAGAGAAGGTTTGGGGGAACCTAAATCAGACATTCTGATCAGATTTACAACATCTTCTATATTTAAACTCTATATATCATAGAAAAGAGTCTTCCAGAATTTTTATTATGTTTATTATACACATGATTTTTCTTATGCAAGGGGTTTATTTCTGAATGTTACATGTTCATGAAGTAGAACCATCTACTCTCATGCCTCTATTCTTTTTAGATTCTTTTTTTTTTTTAGATGAAAGCCATAGCTGCTTTATTAAATTATTTTACAAAAATTATTTTATTTCTGGATATTTAGGAGTGAAAGACTCTTGGTGCTCATAGATAGAGTGAACATATTGATTCAGAGAAACTAAATCATAGGCTATACTAATTATTAAAAAGCGGTAGGCCATACTACGTGCTCCCCTGCAGTGTTATAAATTGTGTCCTTCCTGATCTAACTCCTCCTGAAATGCTTTGCAACACCTGTGCTGTCAGAAGGAACTACGGGTGATTTTGTGGTTCAGAAAGAAGTATATTTAGAATTAGCATATGTA
The DNA here is from genome assembly GCF_020171115.1 of Neogale vison. Classification (NCBI taxonomy): domain Eukaryota; kingdom Metazoa; phylum Chordata; class Mammalia; order Carnivora; family Mustelidae; genus Neogale; species Neogale vison. The sequence continues at coordinate 67,801,612 of NC_058091.1, read as the reverse complement.
TGTCTTTTAAGTGTATACCAGTTTAATCACAGATTTTGGAGGATGAAATGTAAAATGGAAATTACTTGGGTCACCTTCTCTTTCAAGGATTAACTCTGCTAGTGCAACTAATGAACATGAACTTTGAATTATTACAATAAACAGACTTTCTTCACAAATCATTAATATCCATTAACTTTGTACTTGAGTTCCAAAGATAATCTGAACAGACAAGATTAAATTTGCTCTGAAAATATGTGTAGGAGGGTATGGATGAAGGTTGAGGCACAGCTGACCCCGGACAATAATCCTGTACAATTTTGATTTAGCCCATAGGTATCAATTATTTTTAAAGGTAAAAAAAAATCCAATTATACCAATATATTATAATCAATATATAAAAAATATTTTTACTTCTTTTTTTATCTTTCTCTGTGAAAAACATCCAAATTACAACTATATAACAAGAATTGCTTATATTTCTTAAATAGTAAGTTCTGTACAAAGTGCTATATATAGTTTCTCTTCTCACTTTTAGAGAAACCCTGAATTACTGAATTAATCCTGAACTCTGAATTACTTATTTTGAATATATAGAGGAGTAAAACCACAATACTCTTTGAATTTTAAAATATGATTGTTACTTTTGAAATCCAAACATTTGCCTGTAAGTTTCATTTTGTTGAAAAATACGATGTTTCTCTTTTATAGAAGATTGTCTTTTCCATTTTATAGCATGTAATGATTCTGGACACTGTCCTAATAGGTTAAAAACCCTGTTGAACCTGTGTTAATTTAAGAAAAGTGAGAAAAAAATACATTTGAATGTGACCATGAATATACACTGATAATCATTTGGAATGAGGATTTTTATAAGTTTTAGAAAATAGTAAGATGTTTCATTGGCAAATATCTTTCCAGCAATGCCCTGCACATATTTAACTAAAAACAAAGTTGCCTGCCACTAGAAAAGTATATGGCATATTTAATTTAAAGTACAGAAGCAAAACCAAGACAAAAGAAATCAGAATACATTTCAAATATATGTGGACCTTTATTGAAAATGACTTAACATTTTTCAAAACTTTATAATTAAAATAGTATTTCCTTTGTCCTAGTAACCTGTTTTATAAATATTAAGATACTCATTTGTATTCTGTCTTTGTAATCAACTAATCATATATGGAATGTCCATTTCACTTCTCTTGGTTTTCTGCCCCTGGAGGATCAAATTATTTACTATTACCTAATGTTATTTTTGTTGTTGTTCACAAAATCAAACCAAATTATTTTGCATTTTACTTGGAGCTCAAGAGATGTTTCTTGATGTTGACCTAATGTGAGAATAATTTACTTTCTGTAGCAATATAATCAAATTTCTCTCTTTTCCTTTTTGTTCTTACCTGCATGTGAAAAATAAATTAGCATTAATGTGCAGTTTTTCCCCAAATCCATTTGTTGAATTACTTTAAAATCCATGCATGTTAGTACACTGAACGCTTCTCGACATCTATGATTCTCTTCATATGCTTTTTACAGATGCTTCTTCTTGGTAAAATGAAACTTCTTTTTCTGTCGTTGACTGAATTCAGACCTTTAAAATTTTAATGAGCAACGTTTCCAGTATAGTGACTGCAACTACAAACTCTTTGTCTCCCTTTTCTTCCTCCTCCTTTTGACCACCTGAAACATGAAAATTGAGGAGATTATAATTAACATCAATACAAAGTTGGGATCCAAAGTAACAAAACTAATCCTCATGTCTGGCTTCTAGACTAGTTTTTTAGACCCAGCTCACATTCTGATCCTTCCTCTTCAATTCACAAGCAAAATATGGAATTTTTTTACAACGATTTTACAAGTATTGTTTATAGATTTAGGCCCATGTACATAAGAATTTAGCCAGCATTAGAATTTGGAAGTTTCAAGAGACTGTACACTGTATTAGTGTTCCCGAAGGTTTTGGGCTGTGCTTTTTTGTCGGAAGTCGAACGTGGACATTATATCAGAGAGAGAGCTTTACATCCGTCCTGGCCACACTGTGGATCATCTTCATATAGATGAAAGGAATTCTTGAATAATTCGTGCTTCCTGAGAGGCATTGTGGTTTAGAATTTGGATTCTGAACCATACCACCTGGTCTCAAATTCTAGTTCTTCCTCGCTATGTGACTACAGGCAAGTTATTTAGCTACTTTGTGCTTCAGCTTAGTCATTTGAAAAGTAAGATGATAATATTATCTACCTCATAAGATCGTCATGAGGAGGAAATGAGTTCATATCTGGAAAGCACAGCAGCAGCCCCTGGCACATATTAAATATCTTTTAAGTGTGTGTTGTTATTATTTGCTTTCACACTTGCTCCTTACTGCCTTTTAAGAAATTTCATGAGAAGACATGGAAAATGTACTGTAGTAACCTGTTCTCATATTTGCAGTTTTCATTTCTGACTTTTTTTTTTTCTTAAATACACTCTCTGGAGGATAAGGCCATTCTTATCCATCTCTGAGCCTTTGTGAGGAGTCCCTGTGGTGAACATAGCCATTTTTATACCCAAAGGCAGGCTATTATGATGGAGAGATTGTGGATGGAGAGCTAAAGACCTGAGTTCTGATCATAGTTTCTTCATCTCCTGCAAAGGAATGAATGCAAACTCCTTAGCCCACCCTTCAGCTTTCTGTTATATAAAATGGAGACAGTGGTTCCTATCCATCAGAGTTGTTTTAACGATCAGTTCCATGTCAGTGGTCTAAGTAAGCTCCTGATAAATAGTTTTGTAGTAGTTAATAATTTTGTAGTGGGAAACGTAATTAGCAGTCAGGTATAACTATAAATGTATCACTATGTAATAGACTATTATATAAATTACTACCGTAAAGTTTTCACCACCAAGTCATTATTTATCATTATACAATAACTAGACCCTATGCCTCAGAGTATTGTTATTGAAAAATAGGGCAAGCTCAAACTTCCCTTTTGCTAGGCTAAGTAATCCAAATTTCTTCACTACTGCTTTCCAACATTTACAGTACTCCTCTGAATCTTTGGGCAAATCTTCACGACATTCTTTTTTTTTTTTAAGATTTTATTTATCTATTTGACAGAAACAGAGATCACAAGTAGGCAGAGAGGCAGGCAGAGAGAGAGGGGAAGCAGGCTCCCTGCTTAGCAGAGAGCCTGATGCGGGGCTTCATCCCAGGACCCTGAGATCATGACCTGAGCCAAAGGCAGAGGCTTAACCCACTGAGCCACCCAGGTGCCCCTCTTCAGGACATTCTTAAGTCATGAATGCTAACTTAACTCTAGGGCTCACTGCGGGGGAGGAGGAGGGTGGGGGGGGAGGTTCTGGTCAATTCTGTTTGTGTGGAAAGAGAGCATAATCATTACTGCATGGTTCTCTATCAGCTAGTTAATTGCCTTTCTAACAGAGTAACATTGCTGACTTGCTTGGTTGATGGGGACACTCTGACCGCATGATTCTTTTTGCCATGTTTGCTCATGGTTGGCTAGTCTTCAGCTTCCTTCTTCATAGTTTTCTGCTTGCTTCTAAGTTATTTAACTGTATCATTCCATTCATAACCAGGAAACACAAGAGGTGTTCAGTAGAAAATAATTTAGTTAATCCCCTTGCTGCTGTGATGTATGTAGCAGAGTTTTGCCCACAAAGGGAAAATATGGTGTGACAAAAACAGGTCGAGGCTTTTCCACGGCCCCCTTCCCCCACTCACTGCATCTAATAATGACAATAATGATGTGTGCCTGCTGACATCATTCCCAAGTGAGAATTTTGGCAAAATATAGAACTTCAGAGTAGAAATAACCTTTTAAAGAGTTTACAGAACTGCTGTAGAAATGATCTTTCTCTCTGCTTATCTCTATAAAGCATTAAAAATTGTTATATCATTAAATACATTAAAATAAATATTTTAAATATACTGTTTAGTATATTTAAAAACAGAAATTTATTGTGTGCCTCATTGTCCATCCATCTCAGGAACAGGCCCATGGTTTCTGTATTTGCATATGCTTCCATTGTACTTTTATGCAATCTATCATGTGTTTTTTAAAAATTGTCTCCTTGGGAAGAATAAAATATAAACTAGTAAATCTCTTTGTTATGATTTGGATTAAATGGGCTAAGGACCAACTGTGATTCCTTTTTTCTGTCTTTTGACTCTAATGTCAGAGGGTGCTTAGGTGAGTTACAAATGCAAACATGTGTACTGCTCTTTCCCTTATAAGGTTGACTGCCTTTAAAACCAGATCTGAGAGAACTAGCTTAGTCAGAGGATTTTTATATTAAATCCTCTAGAAGTGCATGTCCATTTTTTAGAAGCTCAATTAACACAACTTTCCTCATCGATTTCTCACGTGTTCTCTTGCATGCCCATGGTAGTTGGAAAAGCCACTAGTGGAACAGTCAGCATCTTTGATAAACATTTAGAAATAAAACTCACATGTCCTTATTCTTCTACATAGTGTCTCTCCTTGCAGTCAAAACAGAGCCTTTGAACAGCAGTGAAGCGGCAACCACCACTGGAGATGGAGCCCTTGACACTTTTACTGGGTCAGGTAAAGCCTCAAGCTCATGCGTTGCTACCTACGTATCGGGGGACACATCATCTTCCTGACGAATAAGCAGCATAAATACCAAAACGAAGTTTCGAGAATGCGGGTTTTTATCACTTTAGTGTCTGATGTGGGTTTTTTTTTTTTTTTTTTTTTTTGAGAACTAATGGTGACAGAAGAGGATATTTTTAAAAAATTATATTTGGAATCATTTTTACTGGGTTTGCAGTTGACAGCAAAACTGTCCTCTGACCTCCTTGTTAGAAAGAAGTGGGGCTGGCTTCCTTTGTAATGATTTTATACAGTGTTTAATTTAATCATTAGGTCGTAATCGTTGGCTTTGTTCCCTTAACTTGTCCATTTAAATGGCATAAAAAACTCCCTTCTCTCCCAACATTCGAGATGTAAAACTATCCATTTGATTCCTTCTAAATAACCTTGTTTCCTCTCTGGGTTTAAAAAAATCCTCCTGTGTAAGCAGCTGAGTGACAAGTATTAAAGGTTAATGGGCTGCTGGAGGACACATGCTGGTTGCATTAGGACCCAGCCTGAGAGCACTACTTCTACCTAGTGCTTCAAAGAGAACAATAGCGTATCTTTAAACAGCAATCCTTTTAAATATAAGTACCAGATAACTCCCAGGTGGGCACAAAGGACACGCATTAAGTTGACTTCATTAAAGATTTTAAGCTACAATATTTAGTTTATTATCTGGTGAAAGGATTTTTTTTTTTTTTTTTAACCCGAGAAGGAATTTGAATAGCACAAAGATGAACAGTAAACCTAGAGAAATTTTTGTGGTAATTTACATTGTAGTTCTGTTGGTCTACTACGATATTTCTTACGTTTCATCCATATTCTCACACACAAAGGTTTTACGTGTGTATGCCTCCGGTATAAAGAGCGGAAGTGCGTCCTTGAATATAATATTGAAGCATACATTGCATTTTCATAGAGATAGATGATCCCCTCTCGTTAATTCACACTGATTGGGAGCAGTTGTTGTATATTCACATAAATATTGGTATTTCAGACAGAAAGAGGTAATAATTCATACACTCTGCCTTGAAGCTCACATGAGCTAATTCATATCCTTTCTAGCAATTCACTTGCCTCCCGTGAGATAAATAGGTACCAACTTATTCTAGCAGTCTTTACTGCTCGTCTACCATAACTCTTGTAAAGCTTTCTGCAGAGTAAATGCTTAGGGAACACATTTTTAGGGAAAGAAGTAGAAATACTAAGTAATTGCTGGCATACTTAAATACCATACCACAAGTTCACTGAAAACTAAATGACAGCATTGTAGAACGTTAGTCCCACAAGGAATTTCAGTGGTCTCTGATCTGATTTATAGGCAGGAGCACAGAGGTGCAGATAAGTTAAAGGTGGTGAAGGCCAGACGGTCCAGGTCTCACAGCTGGTCACTGGTATGAATGAGTACAGAGTAGTGTTCTGATAAGTCTGGCAGTCTCTCCTATAATAGTCCATTGGAAAATACAAAATTGGAAAAAGAAATAGTTGTGAGCAGTCATCCTCTCTAAAATTCATGCATATTATCTTTATCTTTATAAATAGTTACCCAGTTTTCTTTTACGAATTATCTAAGGCTGTGCTGTCCCATAGTCACTAGACATATGTGGCTATTTAAGTCTAAATTATTTAAAATTGGGTAAAAGTAAAAATGTTGTCTCTCATCACAGCAGTCACATTTCAAGTGTTTAAGAGCTGCCTGTGGTCTTTTTGTGACTATGGTGTTGAACAGCTCAGATATAGAACATTTCTAGTACCATGGACCAGGTTCCTTTAGACAAAGTGTTCAAAGTCAGGAATTCCCAACAGTAGCACTATTAAAAATTTGGCTAACTTTTTTTCTTTTTTTGTTTGTAGTGGAGTATCTGTCTTCTGCATTGGAAGGGGTTTAGCAGCATCCCTATTGTCTATCCTAGCAGGACAGTAATACTCCCCAGTCATGATAACCCAAAATGCCTCCAGACATTTTAAGTGTCCCCATGTAGGTAAAAATCCTACCTACCCAGCTCCCTCACTTCCCATCTCCTGCCCCACTGAGAATCCTTGATCTAAGGTGTCACAGTAATTAGACTAAAACCGCAAAATCGTTTGCATCACCCTCTGAGAATCTTGTAATACTATATAGACATTTGCTTTAATTAACTTTCAGGACATTTTGAAAACAAGCAGTTTGTTTACTTTTATTTGCAGAGATGATGGAATATAATGAGTTGAGCGTGTTGGGTAATAACTCTTGTTTACTGAAATGACAATGGGGAATGAGAGGAACGTCTCTGAAATCTGTACACAGTAGTCCAGAAACCATACCGGAGATTAGGCTGCCCTGTGTAGAAACAGACTTTACTCTGGTCGGCGGAATCTCAACCCACCTTAGTGAAATTTTGTTGTTTCCTCTTACCTAAAGACTCATGAGTTAGAATAAATACATACATTTTAGTGTAGAAGCAAGTTTTGTATGAACATCCTAGTTTTCTGAGCTAGAGGTTTTGCATTCTATTTAGCAAGTGAACATTCAGACATTAATAGAAATTTTAAATGTTGAGCCTTGGTACTGTTATGGGTACATTATTTTAATATTGTCTAGATTCATTCATTAGCGGGAGGAAAATCCTGCATTCAGATTTCCATTCAGGTATATGGGGCTTTTTCTCTGAAGTAATTTTGCTCTTTGGCTTTTTTTTTTTTCTTAAATGAAAGTTGCTCTGGTGAATGGTTCTTTTCATTTTCTGATATCATTTTGGAACAGTTTTGTGATTTGCAATCTTGAGAAGAATTGATTACTATAAAATGACATTTTATAAATAAGTGACAACACATAGAGTTATGCCTCATTTAACTATATTTTTGCTCACTATTGTGAGTTAATGAAACAGACTGAATTTCCTGGGGAATAACACTATTGCTGTTACGTAATATACGCTTAGCGTCTGTGGTGTGGTAGGAAAAGCATATTCTCGTTAAAGTGATTTGAAAGTTTTAAACATTAAGCTTTTAATAAATTAGTAGAAAACTAATGGTTCATTGGTCAATTGATTTGCAAATTTAAATAGCAATTTCACTTCAATTTTGTTTAGTTAAAACATTTAGAACCTGACACCTCTGGTCATATTCAGTGATTCTCAAAACTGATTCATAATATCCTTGAAAACATACTTTCTGCACTATTGCTATGAAAAACCATAATATACTTTCCATACTCAGAGCTTACAGGCCAAATAACATTTTAAATACACTAAATTCTATGTGTTTACAAAATGACAGATCACAAGGGTACTTAATAGCATTTGGATGTAGGAATATATCATGTTTCATAAAATAGTTAGCAACCTAAACCTATTTGTCACTTTTACAATTCTCAAAGTTTAGCTCAAGAATTATTATGAACAACTTAGGAAGGACACAGTACTTTGAAGTATAACTATGATTGATTAGACTAAACTAATTCCAGCACTGCATTGTGTACTACTTTAATCTTTTTGAAAAGTGAATGAACAGCAGATGGCCTAATAAAGACACGCTGTGTGCTTGCCCAGTATGGATTGGCTCTGAAGGGACTGCCTCAACACTATGGAGTCCATGTACTTGCAATACATCTGTCTTAGTCAAGGCAGTTGGTTAAGAGAAACTTCCAGACTTCTGAATGTAGTCCAGTTTGGGGCTGCATGTTAGGACAAAATGTTAACAGGACCTGACTTTCACCTTTGAGTTCTCCTCAAGAAAGCGCTGTCTCTGATAGTTCAGAATATATTTATAAATATGATCGCTGGGGCATTATGCAATGGTGTTTCATAAGACATGGTGTGTTACCACTCCTGCTTTCTATGTATACTCCACTTAGTACTCAGATATCTTGGACTCTGCATTTTTAACTGCTCATCTGATTGGTAAAATTAGAGGCCATAAAGGATAGCATTTTACAATTTCAAAGAGCAGTTGGAAACTCGCATTTTTCTTGATAGTTTATTGTATTTTTAGTAGAATAGATACGGAGGAAGAGCAGTATGTTGCTGTCCTAGTTGGAATTTAAAACATAAAACCTAAAGTCTGAAAATGTTTAAAAATTTACTTTGTCATGAAATCATAATGGTCTGGAATCAAGGATATTTATTCCTACTTAATTGTACGTCAGAATATGCTACTGATGTGAGAACGCGAAAGAACGACAGAGAGAAAGGATTGTGAGGAGATTTCATTTTATGCTCTTAGGCCAAACTTGATGCAGTTCCATTAAAAGAAAATATTTAAGCATCTGTTTCTGTTTAGAAAATGATTTTTTTTCTGTTCAGAAAATGAGTGAATTTGTAGAAACATCTCTTGAATATGATAATTTCTTCAAACTGGCTTTGTCATTCTAGTGAAACATATTCACGAAGCAACTTTTTGTGCACTGGTTTTTTTGTGTCTTACAGTAATAACAAGTAGTGGCTACAGCCCCAGATCAGCACATCAATATTCCCCACAGCTATATCCTTCCAAGTAAGTGCTCCTTAGATTCCTTTGTGTATGTAAGTGTGTCATAGATAGTTGAATAGATGGATGCTTGCACAGAGCGGTTGGGTGGGTTAGATGTATGGACAAATACCCTATACAAATCCAGGAACAGAGATAGACTCCTGTTTGTCCAGACTGTCCCTTTAATTCTGGATCTTTGTATACCTCGAGGAAGGCGTCAAGCTCAAACCAGAAAACACTGATTTCTGAATGGAAATTCAAAAATGCTGACTAGCTTAAGGAAAATCTGAAAAGATTACATCTTATTCAAATGTTAACCCTTCATAATTTGTTCCATATAACATCATTTTCATGGGATTTCAAGTTCTCAGGCACATATTTTAGAATAATGTGCTCCATTGTTTTTATAACAAACAAAGTCAACTTATTAAAGGCAGAGGTAGAAATTTCAAATTTAACAATATTAGGTATATATCTGAATTTGGTTACAAGCAGCCAGATGTGTTAAATGATCCACACACATTTAAATGTTATTCTCTGGAGCAGCTACAGTCTCTGCCCTTAAGTACAGATGGGTTTGGATATCCGTTCGGGAACATTCTGTAAAATGTGGCACAATAAAAGGGGTGGCATTCCATTTCTTTTCAGGAAGCAGCTGCCTACCTTTTTCCTTTCTTTACTTTTTTTTAAATGTCCTGTTCTTGGCAGAGAATTGGTAGGACTTTTCATGACTTGTGTATCTGTGGTATAGCAGCAGGGGAGACTGTAGGTAGAAACTGTAGGTAAGCTCATGATTATGCTAACTGGCCTGGGCTCCACTTCCCTGGTCTGCACATTAATTGCGATACTATGTCAGAGGCCAACAAGTACTGTAGACAGAAGACTTTCTGATCCAGATGTCTCATGATATAGGTGAGATGTAAGTCTTTAAGGAGTTTAAACCATTTGTCCCAAGTTGCTATACTGACTGGTAGCAGAGCCCGGGACGTTTGGACTCTTGTCCTTTCCCTGTTGTTAGAATTGTATTGTGGATGAAGAAGAGGGTTACTTCCTGGCTATGATAAGGTTTCACTGAATCTAAGCTGTCTGAAGTAATGTGCAGTCTTTGTTGCCACAGTAATGCTATTTTTCTGATATTTAGGCCCTATCCACACATTCTTTCTACACCAGCAGCTCAAACGATGTCTGCCTACGCAGGCCAGACTCAGTATTCGGGAATGCAGCAGCCAGCGGTCTACACAGCCTACTCACAGACAGGACAGCCCTACAGCCTGCCCACTTACGGTATTGCTTTTCTTTTTTTCTCTGCTTCTTTGCTTATGAGCGGGTAATCCTGATGCCTAGTGCTTAGATATTCTAGCATAAGTGACAATTCAGGAGCAAGGTCATTCTACTAATGCGAGAGTCTGCGCTCTGCATTTCCCAAACAGATCTGGGCGTGATGTTGCCGGGCATCAAGACGGAGAGTGGACTTTCACAGACCCCATCCCCGTTACAGAGCGGGTGCCTCAGTTACAGCCCAGGGTTTTCCACCCCACAGCCGGGCCAGACGCCGTATTCTTACCAGATGCCAGGTAAGCCACCGCACAGGAAGCATGTTACGCGAGGAGGAATTCTCTGGATGAGACTCTTTGGCTTCAGAATAGGGATATGCCTTCGCGAAAATGGTTTTAATTGTTACTGCTGTTTGCATCTGGAAAGACAAATAGCTAGAGAAGAGGAAAAACAAAAACAAAAACAGAAAAAAACATGGTGGAAAGAATTGAATATACATCAGGAAACGTGACCTATACCAAATTTCAGTACTTAAGTTGAAGTTGTATGAAATTGGCAGGACACTAAGTCCAAGCAGAGTAACCTCCGAGCCATGTCAGTCATACACAGGCATCTGTTTAAGTGAGGTTCAAAGATTCATGTGCGTTTTCTTGTCCATATTCCTTAAGTGTGTAATGCTGCTTTGATATATTTAAAATTAAGTTAATACCTTTCTAAGTCCTGTTTACCATTTAACTATTTTGGATTTTCTGTTCATTCCTCAAATACCTCTCCTCTATTAATACTTTATTTCTTACTAGAAATACTTATATAATTACTAATAAAATTCTATATATTCATATATTCATTATATAATCAATTCAATATATAATTCTAATATATAATTAAAAATATAAATATTTCTAATACTAGAAATATTTATATAATTTGTACTCCCCCCCGCACAACAATCCTCTGCATCTGAGTATTTAATTTTGCTTCTACATTAGGTAGTAGTGGCAGAAAGAATTTTAGTGACATAGTAAATGCATTAAAAGCTTTCTGTCATTGTGTCTGTTCTGTCATACATTTGGGGTTATGTAAATCATACTTCTTTAATCAACCCAGTGTTGAAATTTTAGTCCATCAACTAAAGTGAAATAATTACCTAGACCTTTTTGGCTGAAAGGTCAGGTCTCTTTTTATCTAAACTGTAGATATATAGGGGCACCGGTGTGGCTCAGTGGGTTAAAGCCTCTGCCTTCGGCTCCGGTGGTGATTTCAGGGTCCTGGGATCGAGCCCCACATCGGGCTCTCTGCTCAGCAGGGAGTCTGCTTCCTCTCTCTCTCTCTGCCTGCCTCTCAGCATACTTGTGATCTCTACCTGTCAAGTAAATAAATAAAATCTTTAAAAAAAATAAATAAACTGTAGATATATAATAGTATATATAGAAATATAGTTACATAAATGTTAAAGTCACAGTGGGCCACACATCATCAGTTAGGAGTATGAAAGCAACCATGAGTACATTTTCCTTGATTCCCCCCCAATACATCATGTTGGATATTCTGGGCCAGATCAGTTTGTGTTAACTATATAATATTATTGCAATTCTAAACACATTGATAAAACAAGTAATCAGCTGTGTCAGTAGTCTTTCATTTTACTTCTTCATAAGTCCATTCCATGGAACATATGTTTAAAAATGATCTTTACATTGATATCTCACTTGTTTTTAATTGAAAAAATAATTTAAAAACCGATTAAATTTCTAACTTTGTAGTCAGATCTTTGAAGGCTCTCAAGCCCTAGGTGACCGTACTATACTTAGTCTGAGTCCCACTTCACATCTTTTTTGGCTCCAAGGAAAGGACAGAGGAGGAAAGAAAAGACAGGGTGCTGCAAGCATCAGTTCTAAGTTGGTTCTATGTTTCCTAAGCTAACCCCATCCACGTGTTTAGCTCAAATGGTTTCTGTGTGCATATGCAGCTTGTATGACCATTTGAAAGTTCCAGTAGCTTCCTAGGAGTACTCTGTCTGCATAACATTTTATTCTTTGAGAACCCCTCCTCTTCTAAGAAGGCATTTAACCTTCAAAGGTTAACTGCTGTCCTTAAGACTGTTCCCAAGTGCTCCTGTTTAGTCCAACAGACATCTACAGCAAAGACTTTATCTGTTGTCATAAGAAGGATAGAGCTAAGCACTCATTTCCTTATAAATCTCTCAACTTCAAATTTCATGTTTTGTTGCCTTAACAAAATTAAAAATATACTTCTCTCATTGGATTCTGCAAAGTGAAATGTTTTTATAATTTTTCAAAGAAATACTTTTTAAGTGCAATTTTTTCTTTATTTCTAGGTTCTAGTTTTGCACCATCATCTACTATTTATGCAAATAATTCAGTCTCCAATTCAACAAATTTTAGCGGTTCACAACAGGTATAGTAGCTTTTTTGTATTTAGGCTTTTTGTGTCTATTTCAGATCTTTGAAGAATAGTTTCGGGTTATCATGTAAGCGTATACTCTCCTAGAAAAAGGTTTTTTCAAGGTGGTAAAAAATTAGCTTTCCACAATTCTTGGGATCTGTGTTATTCTGGGCATTTTAGGTTTTTTGGTTGTTTGTCCTTTAAACATTTAAGCCATGATTTTTATTTTAATCATTTGGCACAGAACTACAAAATATATTGTGTACTTTCATATTATTTTAAACTCTTTACTAGATATAATTTCATTTTTGACAAGTTATTATGAAAATTAATTAAGAAATTGAACTACAACCAATAAGTAGGTTATGACATTGATAGTACAGAATATTTGCTACTAAACCAAATGCCTCCTGGATTTTTTTTTTCTTTTAGTTCTGTGGTTCATTTTAATAAATGTTTGATTCCTACTTTCCTGATAGCTGTAATTTTTGCTTTTGTCAGGGTGCTTGCCTCTAGTAGTCCTTAGTCCTCCTCTTAATTATGCTTTCTTACTATTTTTGTGAGTTCTAAAATCTAGTTTGTTAGAATTGTGTGTGGAGCGAGAATGAACATTTGCGATGGGTGAATATACTAACACTTCAGGATCTTTTTTGCTTATTTCCAAGTTCTGTCAAGTTCAGAGTCGTTGAGATAGAAGGGTAGTTGATTTCCTTGCTGGACAATACACTATTTTACTTTAACATAGTTGTTAGACTTTTATATGTTCTAAAATCTAAGTTATTGCACAAGTACGCTCTTTGGATTTATTGAAGGGATTATATTAATTGTCTTCTTTTAATGTTTATTAATGTAACAAAAGGCAAAAAAGAAATTGTGATTATTAGTGTGGAAAAATACCATTTTTCATAGAATTAAATCGTGTAATTTGGTATTAGTTAGAAAAAATGGTTTCTTAAAACATTAAACATCAAAGCTAGTATGTCTATTTTGTATTGAAAAATACTGAGAATTTTTGATAATCTAGGTAGCTTCATTTTACTTACTTTTTTGTTGATACAGGAAACATTTATTGAGCACTTATTATTCATTAGACTTTTGACCAGGCATTGAAATTCAAAAATAATGTCATTATTTTCTGCTATCTGGGAGGAAGCAATTCTAACGAAACAGATGGGAAAATATTATGATCAGAGGGTAGGATATAATGAATATGATAGTAGAAATACACACTAGGCAGAGTGGTGTATAGCATAAAAGAAAGACTACTCTGTTCTATTTGGGAGGATTTATAAAAGATTCATAAAGGAGAAGAAAGATTTATAGCATAAAACAGATCTAATACTATCTAAACATTTAAATACAGTGGCTCCAATATGACTCACAACCTATATCTTGGACCATGGTTGGAATGCCAGTCTATTAGTTTAGCTAACACTTATTGAGTAGTTATTATGTCTTAGGACCTGGTCTGTATGCTGGGGACATGTAAGTGAGGACCGGAGTGGATAGGACCTGGTTCTGGCCTCCTGGATATCACCAACTGCCGAGAGAAGCAGACAATAAATCAGTAAATGCATGAATAAATATAGAATTGGAAAGCATGAAGAGTCAGAACGGAGTCTATTAAAAATATTAATAGACATCTAATTTTGAGTAGGGAAGATTTTGTGGAAGGCTTGTCTGTAGAAGTGACATTTGGGACGTCTCCTAAGACTGGTGAAGAAGGAGGGCCAGGGTGTTTCGGGCATAGAAAGTAGCAGGTACCAAACCTCTGAGAGGTGAAACCGTTGGTGTGCCAGTGAATTCCAAGAAGGGGAGGGGTTAGTTTTTGCAGGAGGCCAGAGGGGGAAGCATATTTATAAAGATAGGCATGGCTCTGTATGTGTATCCCTCTGTGAGGGTCACACAAGCCCAGTGGGAAGCTATTAGGGGATTCCAAGCAGGAGCATGGTATCATACAGTCTCTGTTTTGAAAATATCACTCTGGCTTTAGGCACTTTGGAGAAAACTAAACCTGGAAATGAGACAAATTGGAAAACTGGGCCACTGGTTCCAACAGGAAGTAAAGGTAGCTTGGACTAGGGTGAAAGTAGTGGGAGGAAATGAAGGGGGGGATCTCTGAGATATGTTTGAGTACAAAAAGATGTTTTAGTCACCAGTAGCTAGTAGTGTGGACCTTTCCTCTAAGTCACTTCATCTTCCCGTAAGGACGTTAGTAGCCTCAGGGAGAGCTTCAGCACACAGACATCGGAGTCAGCCTCTCTGGGGACCAGTTCCAGCCTGAAACTTGCTAGCTGTCTGACCTCGAGCACACAGATCACTTCACCACACTGTGCCTTCGTCCCCGTCAGTGAAAAATGGGGTAACAATAGCACATAGGCGGGTGTGAGGATTAAATGGGTGAATCCACTTAACACCTTCGAACACTGCCTGTGTAAGTGTCTTACTCTGACAAAGACAGGTTGCTTGGAGCTTTGTCCAAGTATTGTTGAGAGGTGTTTTCCTTAGCTTACAGGTGATGATGGGGAATATCAGATCTTGAAATTAGCAGACAAACAGAATTTTCATTTCCTGCCATACTAGAGTTGAACTAGACAAGGGGGTTGTCCCATGCAGTCATAATGCCATGTGTAACCTTCGACTCTTCTAAAAGTTAACTGAAATAGCCCACTGTTGACAGGGAGCCTTACTGATGACTTAAACAGCCAATTAACACATACTTTATATGTTATAGGTTTTATATATTGTATTCTTACAATAAAGTTAGCTAGAAAAAAATGTTATTAAGAAAATCATGGGCGCCTGGGTGGCTCAGTGGGTTAAGCCGCTGCCTTCGGCTCAGGTCATGATCTCAGGGTCCTGGGATCGAGTCCCGCATCGGGCTCTCTGCTCAGCAGGGAGCCTGCTTCCTCCTCTCTCTCTCTCTCTCTGCCTGCTTGTGATCTCTCTCTGTCAAATAAATAAATAAAATCTTTAAAAAAAAAAAGAAAATCATAAGGAAAAGAAAATACATTTACCGTACTATATTCTATATTTATTGAAAAAATCTGCATATCAGTGGACCCATGCAATTCAAACCCATGTTAGTCAAGGGTCATCTCTACGTAATCCTTTCTGATAATACACATATTTGCTTATACAGATATTTACTTACATAAAGATTTTCCTTTTTTTGAAAACCACATCAAATGTGTGTCTTTGTTCCCTTAGGAACATGTGTCGGGGAATCTTAATCCTGACCAAGGTTTTATCATCACTGATAACAATTTGGGCTAAAACATGCTAGATACATTAAGCACAAATTATTACAACAAATTCTTATTTGTTATCTTAATATGTAGAGGATTTTGAAGGATTACTTAGATTACTTTAAGGTTCTTAGAATTTTTTAATAAAAGGCAGGACAGAAGAGTTGACTCAATGCTTTCTTCTTTCTCTAGCAAATGAGGCAAACTCAATATTTAAAAACCTCACTAGGCACTTTAAGGCAAGACCTTAGATGACACATAGCCTATTAAAGTGTGGGTAAAAAACTCTATTATTCTATTTTCTTTTATTTACTCTCTCGCCTAAGACCTTAGGACGTACATCCCCAGATAAGTAATTGTGGTTATGTGAGGCATGTGCAGCCTTTAGGCAGTTGGAGAGTTATGTGCTGGACCTGGTTGGTGAAGCCAGCAGGGTAGTTCATAATTGTGCGAACTCGCTAGGATCACCTCAAAACGGAGGACTCTAAAACAAATGGAACCAAATACTAACCTTTCAGTTACCATAGTGATTTCTTTGGACCAGAAGTAATTTCTCCTGCAAGGACACATACGTCTCAATTCTTCTTTCAGGATTACCCATCCTACACAGCCTTTGGCCAAAACCAGTATGCACAGTATTACTCAGCCTCCACATACGGGGCATATATGACATCAAATAACACGGCTGATGGCACATCGTCGTCGACCTCAACTTATCAGTTGCAGGAATCTCTCCCAGGACTGACCAGCCAACCAGGTACAGATCTTCATCCAGGTGAAATACTTTGATGTTTTGCTGGGTCTACTATATGGGGGAAAAGATATTTTGGAGACCAGGCTCAAAGTTCTCATCTAATGATGCTGATATTTCATCTGGGCCAATACCGCTATGTAAGATGAGGCTTTTCTTCCAGCATTTCAAAAAACCCTTCTTTTAGATGTGGATGGTTAAGAGATTTTAATTTCAAGTGATCATATATATATATATATATATATATATATATGCATGCATATGGGTATAAAAAGGTCAGTGGAACTTTTGCCTGACTGATCCTTTCTTTTGTAAAGATCATGACAATATGGAAAGGCTGTAGTAATATTATTTTCTTTGGGTATAACTGATAGTATTTTCTTTAAGCTTGAGAGCCTGTGTAGCTCTTTCATCTTTGTGAATCCTCAGGAGCTCTGGGCAGTGAACATTTCCTACATTCCTAGGATGTGTAGGATCATTGGTAGGCAGTTTAATATCTTTTCTCTGATTAGCACTTACTTAAGATCCGTTGTATTCTTCGTCGTCAGAAGCTTATCTGCAGTGCCACTGGACTTGAATTTGCTGACAAAGCTGAAGTATTTCAAGCTAAAGGCAAATTTAATAAAGATTAATTGTAATCTTATTCAAAATTCCAGCAGGACTTCTTGGAGAAGTCATTAAGATGATTCTAAAATTAAAAGGAGAGGCAAAGGAACTAGATTAGCTGAAATAATTTTGAAAAATAAGAAAAAAGTTTGGTGACTGACATTGCCTGATTTCAAGAGTTATTATGAAGTACAGTTATCAAAAATGTGTGGTATTGACAAAAGGATAGATACATAGAACAATGGAGTAGAATAGAAAGTCCAGAAATAGGGCGCCTGGGTGGCTCAGTGGGTTAAGCCGCTGCCTTCGGCTCAGGTCATGATCTCAGGGTCCTCGGATCGAGTCCCGCATTGGGCTCTCTGCTCGGCAGGGAGCCTGCTTCCCTCTCTCTCTCTCTGCCTGCCTCTCCATCTACTTGTGATTTCTCTCTGTCAAATAAATAAATAAAATCTTTAAAAAAAAAAAAAAAAGAAAGTCCAGAAATAGACCTGTAAGCATACACTCAAAAATGGAACTTTGACAAAGGTGTGAAATCGTTGGAGAATAAAGGGTTTTTTGTTTGTTTGTTTTTTTAATGGTACTGGAACAATTAGACATGCATATGCAAAAATAACAACAATAATAGCACAAACAAAAAACAAATCCTGAGACAGAATCTTGACTTGTAACTCACACCATATACCATATGAATAAAAACTAAAACTATAAACCTTCTAGAAGAAAACATGGTGGAAATTTTTGCAGCTGTGGTTACATAAAGATTTCATAGTATGACATTAAAAACACAGTCTCTAAAAGAAAGGAAATAAGCCTTCATAAAATCAAGAACTTCTGTTCCTTGAAGGACACTGTCACAAGAATAAAAACACAAGCCACAGATTTGGAGGAAATAGTTGGAAAACATATATCTGATAAAGGGTTTGCATCTAGAATATATAAAGTATTACCAAGATTCAATAAGAAAAACGAAGTTAAGAATTTTCATAGTCACCATTAGTATGTTCAAGCTCTTTTTTTTCTGACTTCAGTTATTTGCAAGACCCAAACTTATCTTTTTTTGTCCAGTTGGAAGGACAAGAAGATGAAGAAACATGGTAACAACACTATAAATTCTTTCTAAGTGGACCAGTGATTCCAAGAAGATTTAAGGCCATTTAACAATTATTTATGAGTACCTAATAGGTCACAGCTACTGCCAATATTCCAGTAGTGAATGAGATCTCTGCATACCTTTAGCTTCCATTTGACAAACAAGACGAATCTCAAGCAAATAATTAAAACTGTATGATTGTTGGAAAGGGAAAATGCTAGATAATACAAGAATGTTAGCAAGAAACTAATTTGAACCTAAAGAAGTAAAATGAAGCTAACACTTCAAGTAATAGCCAAAATATGCTCAGATCATGAATTGATGAAATAATGGTATTTCTTTTTGGTTCCCTCTTCAGAATATGGTTTCTAATTGTGGCTCCAAGGAAAAACTGTCTAGTATTCTACTAGACTTTGTCTTTGGTGGTCCTACATTTCAGTTTCTTTCTCCTTATCTTCCCTTTAGAGCCTCCCTTCTGTGACCACACAGACCTCTTGAATTTCCGGTCCTTGTCCCCTTAAGGCTCCTGTTTAGTCTTTTCATCTAGCCCCATCCTCTCTGAGTGCTTGTATCGTATGCAGGGCTGGGACTAAGTAAGGCCAGGGAAGGACAGGGTATAAAATTGAGGGAGGCATTCATTCTCAAGGCCCTTAAATTTCACACCCTTTGTACCTCACTTGCCTTAACCTCATTTCAGCTTAAATCACATGTGGTAAATCTGTCCTGATCCTCTTTGAGCCAGTAGTTACATTTCATCAAAAATATTATCTTAAGTGAAAGAATGTATGGGGTGCCTAGGTGGCTCAGTTGATTAGGGGTCAGGCTCTTGGTTTTGGCTCAAATTATGATCTCAGGGTCATGGGATCAAGCCCCATATTGGTCTCCTAGCTCAGCAGGAAGTCTGCTGTAGATTTTCTCCCTCTCCTGCTGCCGCTCCCCACAACATGCACATGCATGTGTGCAACCCTGTACATGAATCTAGAAGGAGGCAAGGATGGGAGGGAAAGGAAGGAAGGAAAGGAAAGAAGGAGGAGGGAGGGAGAGAGGGGGAGGGAAGGGAAAGAAGGGAAGGAAAGGGGGAAGAGAAGGAAAGGAAAGGAAGGAAGGGAAAGAGAGAAAGAAAGAGAGAAAGAGGTGAGAAAGAAAGAAAGATGAAAGAAGAAAATATGATTTTAGAATACTTGCTTAATGGATACTAGAGATACTTTAGATAAGGGGATGTCTTATCACACTGTGAAAGATTTTTCTCCGTAGTAAATGCAAAGGGAAACAGGGTAGGATGACTGTATTAAAAACAAAATCACACAAGTATTTGATCACCAAGGTACTGGAGACTGAGTAACAGGACCAGGACCAGCAGATAGTATTTGAGTGCACTAGAATAGAACTACCATGAGTGAAAACCACTTGGTTTTCAAATGTAATATTTGTTGGATAACACTTCGAATTTGCTGTTGTGTATTTTGCTCTAATTTCAGTGTGATCACAAAAGTTTCTCTGCAGGAAAGACACAGATGGGCACTTTCTATTAATTAAAGAATAATAAATATTCAGAATAGCTATTTTGCTTACATTAAAAATACTAAATGCAGGCACATAGGTATTCTGAATGTATGACTTTGGATGTGACACATCCATGTGTAACATCCTCATAGTACTATTAGAATGCAATTTCTTTAGCTTTCCATTGATTCCTAATGCCAACAAATAGAGTTTTATAAAATTTTCAGGTCTTATCAGACTTTCTGTTGAATTTTAAAGAAGAAATCATTTTTATTTGTAACTGTTATATATTACTTATAACTGTTATATATTATAACAGTAACATATCTGGATTTTTAGGGAATTCTGTGACCCCAGCGCCTCAGGCAAGGTAGTTTTAAGTTTGATTTTGTTTTTCTAGATCTGGCATGTATCTAAACCAACCAGTTTATAACTGTGGGATTTTTCGTTATTGATGAATTTTGAGGTACTTAGTTCAAGGGTATGAAAAGTATTTCCCATTGACCAGCTCTGCCTTTTGGACTGAACACAGAGACCTAACAATTAAATTCATAGTTCTTCATAAATCATTAACTGTTCATAGCTCTCATTTTTAAAATAGAAACATACTTTATGTTCTATAAGAGACAGCTGGTGGTTCTTCTGACTTAGACTTGGAAATTAAGTTGCATCTAAATAGCCAAAGCTTAGAAGGTATACTTATTCATTACTTGTACTAATTAAAGGAGAATTATTCAATCACGTATAATGTTGGCCCAAGAAAAGCCTAGGGCAAGTGGTAATGACTGATGTTATTTGGAAATTGCAAATAGCATTCAGTTCTTAACTTTACCTTATTAGGCAGTTCGACAGTGTATTTAAAGAAACATTAGCATACTGATTAAGAACAGATATTTGAGTTTATATTACCTTTATAAAGATCTCTTTTTGCCTTTAACAAAGATTATCTCAGGCATATTATATTTTTGATTTGCATTGAAAAAGTTTGATGAACATTACCAATTTTTGTAGCTCCCACTCTTTCAGTATTTTAAACATCTTGAAAATGAAAAATAATCAGTAATTTGTAACAGTATCATCCTCTACTCTGAGACCTTGGCAAGCATTACAATACATTAGCTAATTAAACTTTACAGGTACTTCAGAAATGTAAAGGATATAATAAGATCACTTCACTCTTTGAAAAGAAACCGGTTTCTTCGGCAGAACTCAGTAGAATTTCCGTAGCTTCATGGCATTTCACACAAGGACAGGAAGGCAGGCAAGTGCTCCTTCATTTAAGTGAAGCTAATAAGGGGATTTAGATAGAAAGGACTGACCACATTTAACTTCTCTGCCAATTTACTTTCCTCCTACCTGCAGCATTAATGTCCCCTAGTGAAATTTGGCAGAGACACTGGAATTAACAGCTTTTTCTTAAAAAAAAAAAAAAAAAAAGTCAACAAATATTTAATGACCAGCTGAGTTCAAGTTCCTTGTTTTGCCATTTATCAGAAGAAAGGATAGCACCATCCAAAGATACAGAGGTCAGAGCTGTTCCCCTGGGTGGATGCTCTGGGGACCCAGATGCCACGCGTGCATTCATCAGGACCTACTCTTGTACTGTGGAGATCTTTTGAGAATTCATTGGCCCTCACAAAATTATAAGAGGTCTGTATACTCTTTTGATGGGTAGAAACAGATTTAAGTTTGACCTCTTTGTAACCTGGAAACCTGGAGGATCTATCACTGTTTGGGAGAGAAAGGATAACCTAGTGGTTAAAGCAGGAATTTTGGAATCATACCAGCATTCTGCATACAAGCTATTTCGTCTTGGTAAGTTAATTTAAAATCTCATGTGTCTCTGGTTCTCCCATTATTAAAAGAGGAGAATGAAGGACCAAATTCACTGGGTTAAAGTTTAAGTCAGACATTTATATGTAAAGAATGTTTTACAATAAAGAGCTCTGACAAATCAATAAGAAAAAGATAACGATTTTTTTTTTTTTTTTTTGAGAGAAGAGAGAGAGAGGAGGATTGAGAGAACCAGTGGGAGGAGGGGCAGAGGATGAAGCAAGGAGACAAGCAAGGAGTCTGATGCAGGACTTTTATCCCAGAATCCTGGGATTTTACCTGAGATGGAGGCAGAAGCTTAACCAACTGAGCCACCTAGGGACCAGACCATTTTGTTTTTAATGGGCAAAAGATTTAAACAGTTATGTCATAAAGACACCAAATGGACAAAAAAAGAAAAAAAGTGTTTTACATCATTATTCAACAAGAAGATGCTAATTAAAACTACATAGCCCCACAGTAGCTCATAAAAGGCTAGCAAAGCCAAGTATTGGCAAGGATGCGGAGCAACTAGAAATCTCATTGCTAGTCAGAGAGTGAATTAATACAATCACACTAGAAAAAGGTGGTCAGTGTCTACTGAAGATGAATATACATCTTCCTCTGACCCAGCAGTCCCACTGCTAAAAATCTACCCTGGTGGAATAGGAGCTCATGTCCACAAGAGCTGAACAAGCATGTTTATAGCAGCTTTATTTGTAATTGCCTAAAACTGCAAATAACCTAATGTTCATTCACAAAAGTCAAATAAAGCATCGTATACATATTTAAGGAAGTTCTAGCCACATGAAGGAAAAAGCACGCAACTGCTCCAGGTTACAAAATGCAAGAATCTCACAGATATGAGGAGACTCAGAATGAATGAATGGAGCCAAACACGTATTTCAGTACACTTTTTAAGAAAGAAGGCAGCGCGTAACACATACTAAGGATAAAGTGGAGCTACTCTTCTTCTTTTTCTTAAAAGGATATGCCTTTACTTTCCTCAAAATATGTGGGTCCATTTTTGTCCAGATTCTTAGAGCCCTTTTAAGATCCTTCTGGAACTTGGCAAGAATCAGTGATATCAAATCCTACTTTTACTGAAATGCGGACATTGCCCATGACCAGCCTTTTCCCTTCTTCCTCCTCCCGCGCTTCAGCAGCCGGCTCTCCAGCTCATTTAATAGCTGAGTTGTTCTGCCAAACTCCTTCTTTCTGGATCCAGTTGATAATCAGCCACCCATAACTGATCACAATGACTTTGCAATTTTGCAAGTTTTCAACCTTTCAGCTCTTGCATTTTTGCAAGAGCAAAGGTGTCTCATGATAGTTAACAGCTGAAAATCGATCTATCATGAGTAGAAAGACAAGTTTTTGAGGAAGGTCATCCAAAAAATTATAAGCTTACTTAATAAATGGGGCTTAATTTGAATCAGCATTTTATCAGAATGAGAACATTTGGCTTGGAGGGCATAGTAACCTTATGAAAATTCTGTTTTAAAAAATTACTAAAAATAGAGAATTTTTGCGATTTTTTTTAAGTTGGCATGCATTTAAATACCTAAAGCTCTCATTTAATACTTGTGCAAGCTGAAACATGATTTACTCTAAGATGGGATAATCAATATTCAACTGAAAACTATGGAGCCTTGATTACACTGTCCTCTCTGACACAGTCGCTAGCAGAGACCTATCATAGGAACAACGCTAACAATGTTTTAAGAGCAAATAATAGTTGAAGAACAGACACGTGGTTTCTTTTGATGCTGTCCTGACATGCACAGTGTTTCCCAAAGAAAATGTTATAACCATTGGAAATAATTACAAGTGAGGTATGTAAAAATGACTGTTTATTTAGAACATCTCGGAAGAAATATGACCTAGATACTGTCTAGCCTGTTCAGATTTGTTTATTTAGATTAATAACTACTTGGCTGTCCTCATAATTATTTTTCCTTAATTTTATGACAAAGCATAATTGTTATAATTTATTTATATTTAAATATAAATGTAGTAATTTAAATTTAATTTTAAATGTAGTTTACCCTCAGACTCTCCTAGAAATGTTTACATATATAATTCACATCAAATTAAACATAAATCATTTTTACCTCAGTAATTCAGAAAGCAGCTGTTCTTGCCTGTGCTTTAATATACAAAGGAAGAGATTGAGAGAGATTGAGTGAAATGCTTCAAGTCCTACAGTGCGTCTGACCCTTGTTACTTGTGAGGACCTCACTGTCATTTTGGTTTGTGCAAACCCACTCCCACAGATTTGCCACAGCTCAGTACACTTTCCTTATAAATTACCCCACCCCCAGCTGTAGACACGTCAGGCATTCAGGTACCTAGGGAACATGCAGAGGTCAGTTAGATACAAAGTCTGAAACTTCTGTAGGATGCGGCCTCATTGGAAGTATGGGTTTACGTATGGCTCATCTCAGAGAAGGTGATTAACCCATGAGAGGGTTAGATCATCCAGATGGTGTGGAATAAGGAAGACAGTGATGGAAGGTTGGAACTCTTAAATACTAGCATACAAGGAGTGGGAGGAGGAAAAGGAGTGCGTGTCTTCTAGACAGAGAAGGCCTGGTGAGAGAACTTCCAGAGCTAGGAGACCACAAGCCAAATAATGGCTCTAAGCATGTGGTGTTTAAGAGGATCAAACACAGCTCAGGCATCTAGGATAAGGATAAGGACTGCGTCTGTTTATTACATCTGTTGGTTAGGTGGTTAACAGTAAAAACTACTCTGAGTAAGAGTAGTTTTATTAGGATTTTGGTGAAGCAATCATGACTAATCAGATGTCTGGAAGTGGAGACACATGGGCTGTCCACTGCTGTCCTTGGAGACACATGGGCTGTCCACTGCTGTCGTCATTGGCCACGAGTGGCCGTCGAGCACCTGTAGCAGGGCTAGTACAGTTGGAGGTCTGCTGTAAGTGTAAAATACACATAGGAGTTCAAAGACTTAGAAAGAAAAGGAGATGAAAACATGTTGTTGACAATTTTCACGTTGGTTACATGCTGAAATGATAATATTGTGTTTATATTGGATCAATTAGTATATACACGTAAAATTAATTCTACATGTTTCTTTACATTTTTTTATTGTGGCTTCTAGAAAATTTTAAATTATATATGTGGTTATATTTGTGGCTCACATCATGTTTCTTTTGGACAACGCTGTCATGTAATGTACTACTCTTTTAAGGAATATCCCTTAAAAAAGAGAAGATAGCAAGCAGATAACTTCTAAGTGAAAATGCAAGGTCAAGGGAAGGACATTTAAACTTGTTTGTGGCCCACAGAAAAGCAAGAGGTGGGAAGAAAGTTAAGAAAGGGTTTAAGTAATGGAGCACGATTCCCTTAGAGGGTGAGGTTGGGAGTCAAGTTTATAGGTGGAGGGATGGGATTGATCCAGAAGAAGACATCCCCTCCTTTGAGCTCTGACATAAAAAGAGGGGAACAGAGCTAAATCTGGATAGATATATAGTGGACAGTACAGACAAGGAAGGTGAAGACACATAGAGTATAAAATACATTCAGGTTTAATAGATCACATAGATTGAA
The DNA here is from genome assembly GCF_020171115.1 of Neogale vison. Taxonomy (NCBI): domain Eukaryota; kingdom Metazoa; phylum Chordata; class Mammalia; order Carnivora; family Mustelidae; genus Neogale; species Neogale vison. The sequence continues at coordinate 67,776,314 of NC_058091.1, read as the reverse complement.
ACTATGGGGGATTTGTGTGACCTGCAAAATTTTTAATTGAATGGGGATTTTGTGTATTTGGGATGATAAATCTTTTTTGTCAGGAGGAGCTTTCTATTGTATAAAGATTCGTTAAAATAATTCACAACAAAGACTCATACCTGATCGAAAAATGAAGAGCTTTTCTTGACACACGTCATGTTGTTTCTAGGAGAGTTTGATACCGTGCAGAGCCCTTCCACACCTATCAAAGATCTTGATGAGAGAACGTGCAGGAGTTCTGGGTCAAAATCCCGAGGAAGAGGCCGGAAAAATAATCCCTCCCCGCCTCCTGACAGTGACCTGGAGGTATGCTGACTTATCCTTAAGGAGTGGATTCTGATGTTTTATTTTACTGAATGATATTCTACACCTTATGGTTCCATAAGGTTTCAACCTTAAAAAAAAAAGAAGGAAGTATCATGAAATGAGTGGATCTCATCATGTAGGGATTTCGTAACTCTAAAATTTGAGATTTCATCCATTGTAATGGCAAAATTAAAAACTTAAAAACGATGGAACTTTATAAATTCCAGGCCTGGGATAATTGCATCTTTTGGTCCTAATTGACACAAACAGAAATTTACAAAATAAAGTCACTGTTAGTGGGATAATCTTCTGAAAGACACTCTGTTTGGTAGTATTAAGGTAATGAAGAATGTTTATATGGGTGAATAAAATTTGGGGGAGTCAATAAAATTTGAAAAAAAGGTGAAATTAATCTATATGGAAAAGAAAAGTTGTCTTCTGAAAATGGGAAAAATTCCGATCATTTGATAACATGGTAACATTTTCATCTGTATAAAAAGTTCTGTGCATCCCATTCCTCTGGTTGAAAGCTCTTTTGAGATATGTTCATGCCAAGCAGGTTGATTTTTATTCTAAAATATCAGGGAAACTATCTTAACCATACTATGTTACTTCTTACACAACTGCATCCTTCAATTAAGAAAAATACCCAAATTTCCAGACTTGATAAAATCAAATGATCAAATGATCAAATCAAATGATGTGCCTCTTTGTAAAACATCACTCCTTTTACCTGAAGGACAGCAGCACATTCCAGCGCCTTCAGGAACCCAGAAGGTGACAGAAATGAGTGAACAGGGCCAGGGAGCCAGCAGCAGAATGTGGGGAGCAGGAAGGATTGGCCCAGTTGAAGAGGGCCCACAAATCACTGCCACGTGGAATGTCAGTCAGCATTGTTATATTTTCCTGTTTCCCTTCTGTGCTCAGAACCCTGATGTTTGTGTGAAATCTTCTAATCCTGAAATGTTGATCAATAATTTGAAATCTTTCTAAACACTGTGCAAACTAAACAACCCCTCTGAAAACCTAATCTAACCCAAAGTTCTACAGTTTGCAATTTCTGTCTAGGGATTGCTCAATGATTTTTTAAAAATATTTTTAAAAATATTTTTACACAAATTGCAAAACCTCATGAATCCATGAGGTGAGAGATTTTAAAATAAGCTTTTAAGCACACTTATATCCTAAGTTCAGATGTGTCTTTTGGGGTATTAACTGTAAGTAAATATTTAGATGAATTCATTCAAATTAGGACATCTGATATTTAAGCTTATTATGACTTTATTTTTTAATCACTCTTCCCCCTCTGGTTTTATCACAGTGACATCTGGCAAACTTGGAAAAAAATTAATGGAGTAGAGTAGTTTTCTATAAAATGGTATTGAGATTATGCCCAACGACAAAGTCAGATGTTTTCAACTAAGAAATTTCTGTTTCCTTAGAACTTGATAATTCTTTGATACTTGCATTTTTCTTCAGCGTGTGTTTGTCTGGGACTTGGATGAAACCATCATTGTTTTCCACTCACTGCTCACAGGGTCTTATGCCCAGAAGTATGGCAAGGTAAGAAGATCAAGACATTTTACCGCAAGGCACCTTGTTGGAATTTTATTTTGTTCAAAAATCCAGAGCAATTTCAAGTCATGATCCCAGGGTCAAGAGATTGAGCCCTGTGTTGGGCTCTGCGCTCAGCAGGGAGTCTGCTTGAAATTCTCTCTATCCTGCTGCCCCTCCCCCAGCTCACACTCTCATGTGCTCACTCGCTCTCTCTCTTTCAAATAAATAAATCTTTTTTAAAAAATCCAGAGCAATTTAAATACATTTAAGTGTTTTTATTGTAGGCTGTCAATTGTTCGTAATTAATTTTCAGTGGCTCATTGTTCTTTAATGAGAACCAGCAAATTTTACAAAAATAATTTGACATTGAATTCTTTTTTCAGAATGCCTTTGAATTTTCTGTCTCAAAAGCAAGCTTATTACTATGACATAATCACTTTAGAAAAAATTATTTGGTAAATCAAAATGGACTTGCAACATTATAAAATCATATGTTATCCTCTAATAAGGAAATTTTAAGAAATTGTTTGAAATCACTTATTGCATCAAGTGTTGCTATTGAATGCCAGTTGAAATAAGGAGATAATCTTTTTTCTGAGAGATCCTTTGGATTTATGAAACTAAGTATTTTTTTTTATTTTTTTATATAACTTCGAATAAGAATTTGAGCACCAAGTAGGGATAACACCCCCACACACACACACACACAAATTCAGAGACCGATGGTCTGGTGACTCCTCTTCCTTTCTTTCTTCCCATCTTTTTTGTGGTTAGCTAGCTTCTTATGACTGTGTTGGTGTACAGTGTGTAAGTGCCAAACTCCCTGTCAGGGAAAGCAGTTGTCAGGTCCACAGTGTTTAGGCCATTCCTGTCTGAATCTTTGACTCTGTAGGATTCATAATCTGACTAGAGTCAACTCAGAATATGTTTGGTCTGCCTTCAATTACCGTATTCACAGTTACATCTGACTTGGCTCCTTTACATATTACACTGATAGAAGTGCCTTCCCTGTGTTTTTATAGTGTTTCATTATTTACGAGGGTCTCATGACAGCCCAGCATGCCGTGTTTAGCGGTTTTGTTAAGTTTTGTCTTCTAGACCAGAAATGATGAGTTGTGCTCAAGTATTTCCTCCTTGAAATATTCATGGGATGTGCTTTTGGTGAATTTGCCCTGTATTTGACTTTTGGTTTAAGTAATATATGTAACTAAAGAAATATGGAAGGTAACAGATTTGGTTAACAGCCATTTTGGTGTGCCTGGGTGGCTCGGTGGGTTAAAGCCTCTCTGCCTTCAGCTCAGGTCATGATTCCCAGAGTCCTAGGATGGAGCCCCGTATCAGGCTCTCTGCTTAGCAGGGAGCCTGCTTCCCCCCTCTCTCTCTGCCTACTGTTCTGCCTACTTGTGATCTCTGTCTGTTAAATAAATAAATACAATCTTTAAAAAAAAAAAAAGCATAAAAAACAGCTATTTAGAAAAAATGGGCCTTAGCCCCTTTATCACAGTCATTGTCATTTAAGACCACAGTCTCCAAAGTAGGATATATGAATATGTGCAGATATACAAGATGCTCCACAGAGATAAGGAAAAAAGATAATGTGTGTACACACTTGTGCACATACACACATATACACACACATTTTGTCCTACAATTTGTATTTTTTATGTTTTATAATGCACTTACTTTACAAATGCATGCATATTATTATAATTTAAAGAATATGCATATAACATATAAATTAAGTAACCATACATAAATTTGGAGTGCACATTCAAAATTCAATGACTGGTGGAGTATACAGTCTAAAAAGTTTCCAGATAACGATCTAAAGCATTTCTTCTGGAATAGTTTTGGCTGATGAGGAATACACAATAAATCCTGCTTGAGCTGACCGCAGTATTTTTATACAGCTAAGTTTCATATTACTTCACTATTTAAGATAATATAACTTGAACATATGAATTGAAATGAAGTTCCCTTCAAAATAGCCTCCATCAGACGCTATACCTAAATATCCATGTGGTTTCCATTGTGTCAGATCAGTGGTGGAAGTCATCTTTTGGAATTACCTTTAGATTTTTGGAGTGTTTCCTCACTTCAGAACTTCCTCCTTTTGTGGTGGTTTTAATTGTTAGAAATAGTAAGATCATTTGAACCCAAGGTGATAAATAAGGAGCATGGTTGTCATATATATATATATATATATATATATATATATATATATTTTCTTTTTGACAAAAATACCATAAAGTTGCACCCTTCCCAGAACTGAGCATAGACTTTCTTTTGTGATAACAAGGGGCAACAGTAAAGAGTTAAGGAGTCAGGGGGCGTGGGTGGTGAGCTATAAAAAAAACCTGAATAACAAGTCACCTTTCTTGAGTGACTCAGACTAGTTCCAAGAGTGATTTAATAGCAAAGTTCTCATGCTTCCCTCAGCAGTGATGTATCATCCAAAGGGACCTGTCACCTCCCCAGATGGCCACCTGGACATGCAGCATTCATTTCACGGACAAGTCCCATTCTCTTAAAGTACTGTCAGAAAGCTTTTTTGGAATACAAAAGAGCCATTGTCAATGCCTAAAACAGGAGAGCTTATCAAAAGAGTGGGGCAAAGTGAGGGGAAGGAGGGAACTAATGTTGCTGAGTGCCCGCAGCATGCCAGGCGTGAAGTGTCGCAACGGTTGTAAGACAGGATTTTCTCCCCATCTCTAGCGGAGGAAACATACTCAGGGAATAAAATGTGTGCAGAGTCATCAGGCTAGTCCATGGCAGAGATGAGTCATGGGGCCTTGGACTCTTTGACCACAGAGACTGTTTCGTCTCTGCTACAGCTCATCACACAGCATAGACCTTCAATGCGCCATGAGCACAGTATGGGACCTAGCCTAGAAAGAGTAAAGACAGGCAGTGAGGAACTGTGTAGGCCATTATGGCAGTCCTCAGTGGGCTGAAAGGATTTGAATGATCTCTCAGAAGACTGGAACACTTTTCCATCAAGAGATAAACCTTGTGAAATGGATTGTGGCAGACAGATGTCACTGCCTCATGGCGGTCTAGCACGGGAAGAGAACCAGGGGCACCGTTGATAGTCTGGGGAAGGTAAACTGACATCTGTAGAACACCAGCTGGGGGGGCAGATGGAGGTGGTGTTTGGCTTTTCACAAGCAGTAGGGATGATGATTAAGGACAAGAAGCTTTCAGTTAGAAAAACTTCACTTTGAAAACCCAGCCGCTGAGCCAGTGTTTGCTGCTCTGTGACCTCGGGCAAAGTCCTTAATCTCTGGGCTTCAATTTCTGTAAAATGGAAATAATAGTACCTGTAGTGAATAAGAATGAAAGGGATAACATGTTTAAAGGGCTTTTCAGAGGAGTTGGCATGAATTAACATTCAAAAAACTTTCACAAATGTCATCCCCCTTAATTCTCTTAATTACTCTGCTGTAACTTCTTGTGATCCAAGTTCGGTGGATGCAGAAACCCAGGGTTATTATGAGAAGCTGAGAAACGTGACCAAGGTCACAAAAATGCTAAATCCTGGTACATTTGGCCCATCTCATAACAATTCCTTGTACTTGATACGATTCTAACAGGAGGGAAGCCTGTTGGAATTCACCATATTGAATAATGTTTTACTTGGGGCAGTTTAAGGAAATTAAAGTAAAAAGTTGTTTAGGCTCCTTTTTTTCCTAATCAGAATGAAAACACCCTTCTTGAAATCCATGAAAATCAACTAAGATGACAATTTATTGAATTATTACTTACATTTTTCTAAAAGTCATTTGATTCTTGACAAGTTTCTTAATATCCAAAAGGAAGTTGGCATAGTCTTCTCTCCAGTAAGACATTACTATTTGGCATATTGGGAAAGAGCTAAATAAAGGATGTTATGTCCCCATCTTTTGAAGCTGGAGACCACATGCAGCTCAGAGGTCATTCAGTGGGGCCAAGAGGGCGTCGGGCAGCTTTCACTTGACCACAAACCACAAGTGAAAATGGTGAAACAGAGCTCTGTAGACAGACTATATTCATCTAGCAACTATGTTTTAATGCAAGACCCGTTTCCTGCTCTCATGGAGCTTACAAGCAAACAAAATCAGAGCAGATAGTCGTAACCCCTGTGAAGACAGTGAAAGTGCATCCTATAGAGCGTCACAGGGGACTGAGCGTGGAGGTGACATTGATACAGAGACCTGGATTACAGAAGGAGCTACCCGTGCTGATGTGGGGGGAAGGGGAGAGCATGGAGGACTGTTCTGGGCCGAGGGCACAGGAGGGCCCTGGAACAGGAACAGCCTTCCAGTGTTCCAGGAATATAAAGGAGTAGTGTCTCTGGAAGCTTGTAAACAAGGGAGAGAATAATTCAGGGTAAGAATGGAGTGGTGAGTGGGGGGCCACATCCACTAGGGTATCTCCCATAAGGCACTTGGGGTTTATTCAAGCTGCAGTGTGTTGTAGGGGTTTTGGCTAAGTGGGGTCATGATGGTTTATAATCGGGTGCTCTGTGGAGACTCGCAGGCTGCTATGCAGTAAGGAAGAAGCGATAGCAGTTTAGACTGGAACAGTGTTTCTCGAACTCCCACGTGAGTCACCATAAACTGCAGGGCTTATTAAACACAGATGCTGCGTCCCAACTTCAGAGTTTCAGATTCTGTAGGTCTGGGTGGGGCCTGAGATTTTGTATTTGGAATAAACCCCAATAAAGCTGATGAACCATGCTTTAAGAACCACTAGAATAGAGTAGTTCCCCAATGTTTTCTTCTTGAAAAAAGTGAGTTCTGGAACATGTTATTTGATAGTTTTTGTGGAAAGGCTCATGGCCAAAGAGACTTAGAGACTACTTATATTTTATGGCCATTCAGTGCACATTATCATGTTAGAGGTCTTGAGAGGTTTTAACAGCTGAGAATCCTTTGTAACCATGTTTAATTACTCAGTTCCTTAGTGTCTTCAGTAATGACCTTGAGGACTGCTTGAAGTGAGGTGATTCTGGTGTCCAGCTGACAAATTAGAAGGACTTTACTAATAACAAAAGTGACCAGGGCCATTCTATCCAGAGGAAAAGACAACCCTTATGCTACTTAAAGTTCACCTCAGTGTGTAATTGTTAATGTCTTTAGTCGTTTTCATTTGTTCAGTGAGTCTTGGTTGCACCACATGCGTTTTTAAAGCCTAACATTTTTGTGTAACATAGTGATTTTTTCAGTTCTTTCCTTCTAGCCCGAGAACGCTTGTGCACATTTACTCTGTCACGCTGAGGCTCTTTATGTAAAACATCCGAGCGCGGAGGTACTCTGGGTGAAATGGAGATGCTAAGGGACTAGAGATAACACACTTCCCTCCCTCATGTAGCCGATCTCTTCCCACAGTTCTTGGTCACCCTAAGAGGGTTTCTTGAGTCCTGGGTGCTGCTCAGAGCACCGTTTTTAAAAGCAGTTACCCAGCTGAAGGAGCACCGAGCTAGAAGGTAGAGCGAAATCCTGTGCCTGGATGTGCCTCAGGCAACTCTTAATCTCTGAGCCTGTCTCATCTCAAAATGGGTATAATCAGTTTCCTACATGGGGTTACTGGATGGATTAAATGAGGTAATGTAGATGTATAAAAAATAGCACTCTGCTCTGAAAACTATCATCCACATCCCAGGCCAGAGAGATTTACAAAAATACACATTATTTCCCCTAAATGAGAAATGGCTAATGGCAGTCATTTCTGGACCCATAGAAGGTCAGTGTTTGTATGAAGTGGTATCATAGTGGCCTGATATTTAATGAGCTGGGAGACAGAAATATAAGCGCCAGAGATACAAAGTCATGTCCTGACAGAACCATGCCCACTTACCTCTCTATTTATCTTCCTTTCTCTCACTGAGAAAAAATAAGCACCATTTGGAGTTCTTGCTATGGGCCTGACATTTTGCCCAGTGTCCTGTTCAAGGCATTATCTCCATAACTTTCATCACCGCCCTGTGTGGTTGGAAGTCTCTCACACAGCTCGTAAGTGCTATGGTCAGTCAGAACCCACATTTCTTTGACATGTTCTTAATCTCTGCATTCTTTTGGTCTCATGGTTTCTATAAAAATAAAATGCATGGAACATAATAATTTAGGGATGCCACATCAGTCATAAATAGCCCTGTGTAACAAACTTTTTCATTTCATTTATTTATTTATTTATTTATTTGAGAGAGAGACAGTGAGAGAGAGCATGAGAAGGGAGAAGATCAGAGGGAGAAGCAGACTCCCCACAGAGCAGGGAGCCTGATGCGGGACTCGATCCCAGGACTCTGGGATCATGACCTGAGCTGAAGGCAGTCGCTCTACCAACTGAGCCACCCAGGTGCCCAACTTTTTCATTTTAATTTAGAAAAGAAACTTCTGGAAAACCCTAGCTCCACTTACAAGTAAATGATACTGTGAATATTCCAAGAATCTTCCTATAAGCTTAAAACTCTTGCACTCAGTTCTATTGTCCACACAACATGCTCTTTTCCAAGCAGAACAGTTTCTGAATGTTTACCATAATGGCAAGTGAGCTCTGTGGGTGTTTGAGCCTTGAGGCTTATGAAGCTGATGATGGGCTTTACAGCAGAGCTCCTGTGGGCACGTATAGTTTTCAGCCATGTAGAACTCCAGAATAGGAGTTTGTAAATTGGGCAGGACATAGATGAGGAATCACCTCAACCATCATCAGTAAGAGTTTGTAAAGACTCTTCCTATCCCCTGATTATGTATATGTATTATTTTATTTGATAAGTTGTAGTAATTCCTCTTTTTTGAAGGAGGGATAAAAGGAACTAAATAAATTGTGCTTTAGGGATTTGATCCATTTGGGAGCATTAATATGCCATGTGCTGTGAAGCCGTGATTCTCTAAAGTTATTCCATAGTATGGGTGAGGAAGCTAAGGAGATAGCCCGAGTCAGGGAAAAGATTGAAGGAAAAGTGAACAGCAGGTTAGTTACTTTGTACTGAGAAATTGAACTTCAAGCTCCCCAAACTACTTGCTCATTGTAGACAAGATCTTCTGTTAAGAGCGGCGTTGGAGAAATAGATGTCCATCAGCATAAGCCCATTGATTACTTTTATATTAAAACTGTATACACACTTACACAGAAAGATTTCTGAAATGGCACCAGCTAGATTTTAAGTTTTTGGGTTAGTTATGAAGATAAGTACTGACTTAGGGGCTGGCCAACTAAGGAAAAGCAATATGGTTTAAAAGGAAGTGATTAGAATTAATAAAGGGTTAGAACCATGGTTAGGCCACCCCAGTGGCAACGTTAACACCAGTGCAGGTCACCTCCCCTCTAAGCATAATGAATAAGGCATTCTGGCATTGAAGGGAAAATAGACCTGAGTTTAAATTCTAGCTCTACCTCTGACCTCGGTAGTGTATTTAAACTTTGTGAGCCTCAGTTACCTTCTGTATAAAAAAAAGGAGGGATGATAAACTTAATCACATGATTAGGAGGGTTAAATGAGCTAAGGCATTAAAATTCGACACATTACCTACCACAGAATAAACATTCAGTAAGTTTAACATACTTTATGTGGTTTCCGGGAAATCTGAATGTTGGGAAACTGAATTTTGGGAACACCGAATGTTTCCTAAAGAAATGTGCATCTGTTTATATCTGCTGTTTTATCTCAGATGTCAGATACTCGGCTCACTGTTGTAGGGAATTAGAGGGTGACAAGACAGTGTGTGGTCCATACAAACGAGTGAGAGCAGAATTTGTAGGCTTCACAAATGTTGTGGTGTTAATTGTTGTTCATAATATATGTGTTTGTGTGCACATATGTGTACGTGAATGGTGTGTACATAATTACAGTGCGTAGGTATGTATGAGTAAAGCTAAGTCAAAGACAGTAACATTTTTCAAACTCTGTCATAGGGACTCCTCTTGCAGAGCTCTGTGTTCCTTTTCTGTTGAGTATCTGTTCCTTTCAGAGATTGAGTGGCTCTAGGTGATACCATAAATAGCCAAACATCATGCTCACTTTTATTGAAGCCCAGCCTTACCAAATTATTGCTGGGAGTAAATGAGAAAAGGGAAAGATCTTGAAGGGATCTCAACATTTATTAGCTTGAAGCTAATATACCACAAAGGTGAGTGGTAATCCATTTCTTAAAAACATGAACTTCTAGAGGAGACCTCTATAACCTCCCTTGAAATTTCAGTCCCTGTTTATGATCTCAGTTTATAAACTTGTTCCATCTCCCATCTTGAGCAGGCAGACAGGACAGATTTGATTATCAATGTCCCTTAAATTTCCTTAAATCATCAACTGTCCATTTTCTAGGTAATGTCTCACCTCTCTTTTCCACAGCCTTCCTCTCATGTACCACTCATCTCATGCTCCCCCCCTCCACCAAGTCCCATGGCCAACCCAGCTGGTGTGTTCAGTGGTCTCTGCTCCGTCTCTCCTCTCTCAGTCTTGGGCTTTCCAGCTCATTAGTCCATGACTGTTCTCCCCAAACTGTCCTTCACACCCAGTTGCAAAGCTATAGTATAAACATAATGTTATTTTGTTTTTTAAGTTTAAAAATATATATGGCATATGATAGGTTAAAAGGGCCAAAAAATAATAAAAATTGAACAAGTCTCATGGATCTGGAGTCTCCACACTAGCAGTGGTACAGCATAGCAACTGTAGGTCTAGCTTATTACTACTACTGTAATTTTCCTTGAATTATATATGTTCTGTCCTTAGTTTAATAAATTTGGACGAGTTGTATTCATTGGACTCTCTTCTGATTGAAACAGAAGTTGGTGTGGTAAGTTGTATGATGCCTCCATCAGGGTTTCTGATTACTTAATACTGACTACTATTTAATTGCAAATATGTTGCTTACACTGAACACTTAGATTTGGGATGAATGCTCTTAATCCTGAGCAAAAATTAGCTCGTTTTCCACCTTTGCCATCTCTCCAGCAGGTATCTGTGTGGGTCATTTGGTCACTGAAGTTAAGTCCACAGGTAGTCTTTATGGAGGTGAAGATGGGGCAGTGCACGCTTACTCACAACTTTAAACTATTAGTAGGGAATCCTAGTTCCTAAGAAATTCTACTGAACTAGCATTCTGCTCAGTGATCAGATGGATCAAGTCTTAGAGTCCTTCGGAAGCAACCTAGAGGCTTACCTCTTGGGAAACCAGAAGAATACCAGCTCCGCTGTTCCCTACTGTCCCAGAACTTCATGAGAGCTCTTCACTAGTACTTTGCAAATACCAACATGCCTATGAATCACGTGATGATCTTATTAACCTGCATATTCTGCTTGGGTAGATCTGGGGTAGGGTCTGCCATTCCGTCTTTCTTACAAGCTCCCAGGTGATGTCAAGGCTGCTGGTCTGTGAACCAGACTTTGAGTAGCAAGGCACTGATCTGTCGATTTTGTCTTACTTATACATTGGAATCACTGGAGAGCTTTGAAATTACTGATGCATAGCTCCCACCTTAGAAAATCTGAGATCACTGGTGTGGGGTGGGGGGTAAGCAGTGGGATTTTTAAACACTCTCCAGGTGTTTCTCATGTGTGGTCAAGTTTGACGGGCTCTGCATTAGACATCATCCCTGAAGCCCCGGATGTCCCTGCAGCCCCACTTTCCCATAAAGCCTCACTGTCCTTATCCTGCTCTTTGGGCATCAGACTCATGTTGCAGAAAACCCCACCTGACTCTCTACCTGTTTCTCAACAGCTGATTGGGCCCAGTGAGTACAGCATGTTTGAGTTCATTCATTCTTCAGCTGACTATTTCAAACCTTCTGTCCCCTCAGACCTTCATAGCCCCTTCTCAATTTTGCACAAAACTCCTCTTCACTAGAAGAAAAAACAAACACAAACAAACAAAAACCCAAACTGAAAAACTGAAGAAAATCCTTTATCTTCACAACATAACCATGTTCTCTGCCTTCACTTTGCACCTCCATCCATGTCCTGGATCTAGGCCCTTGTACTTACCCAATAAACTGACTCTGGAAATGACCTTTTTCTTGCCTACATCCCTGGCTCCCCACTCTCCTGGATTATTCTTTATGCCATATTTCATGTTATAATGGTCCAATCACCAGAAAAGCCTCTGGAGCCCGTTTTCCCGTTGTAGCTCTCATTCTCTGCCTGTGCCTTCAAGTCTGAGGAATGACCTGCTTGCCAAATGCCTGCCTTATTTTGCTGGGGCCTCTCACGTGTGTCTGAATCAGCTGTGCACTCCATCTTTCTCTAAGTTCTTTCTCCGCTCCCCTTCTCTGACGGGGGTCATGCGTGCCTCAAACCAGTCCACACACATGGACTCCCTCTTGCCTCTACACGTGCTCTCTGCCCCCTCTTCTCTGCATGGCTAGGTCCTTACCCTGTTCAGGCTCTTCGCTCAACTGTCACCTCCTGAGAAAGGCCTTCTCTGAACTTTGTTTAAATGAGCCATCACCACCTATTCCCATGGTCTTCTGTATCTGTCAACTCTGATTTTTTTTCTCTCCCTGACATATTATATATTTACATGGATTTTTGTCCACTTATGTATCAGGTATCTCATCTGGTAATAATATTAACCCCATAGGGGAAAGGACTTTGCTTATTGGATTCTCTGCTCTCTGCCTAGAATCTGAACATGTCTAACACATCATAGATACTCACTGATGACACACTAATGGAATGGGTATTCCTGAGACCTTCTCCAGTTCCCCCAAGAAGCCTGAAGCCCTTTGCCTGTCCATCACAAAGAAACACATCAGTTGTAAAATTGCCCCTCTGATTCCTGACTGAGTTTCGCTTCACCCCCCATCACTGATGAGAACAGTTCATGTACTCTCACAAACCCGCTAGCTCTTCCTACCCGAGTTCATAATGCTGTTGTCTTCCTCCTTCTGTAATAAATTTGCACATCTTCTGACTCTGTGCCCGCAAGTCAACAAATGTGCTTCCGGTCCCAAAGGAGTAACTGTTCCAAGAGAGTTAGTTCTTTTTCTGTGGAAAAAAAAAAGTTCCTTCTTTCTTTTAAAATCTGTAACTGCTGCCTCTCCTGAGATATTTTTACATTGTGTCTCTAGAGGAGGAATTCCAGCTGATGGCCCAGTGCAGGCCAGAGGCCCATAGACAGACAGTCTGGCTCCAATTTATGTTCTGTGCTAACATGGCTAATAGGCGTTAGTATTTTGATATAGAGAAGTGCCGTACTTGATTCTGACTTGGTTAAAAACTGGTAACATCTGGCTTAGAATCACACATTTAATGGCCAAGACTTATTCATTTTCTTCATCCTCCCTCTCTCTCTCCCTCGCTCTCTCTCTCTCCTTTCCCTTCTCTCTCTCTCTCCCCCTCCCTCCCTTAAAATGTCTTGGGAATAGTTGAAGTATTTTAATAGAGCGGTACACAGAGCAAATTGGCAGAAGTTCAGTTTGCGCCATGTTAAACTCTGCTGTAGACACTTGGAACCTACTGGTACTGTTATATATGTATAATATGTATCAGAGCTTCCACAAAACCCTGCTGGTGCCCTTAGTATCCCACTCCCCTCCATCCAAGATTTCACTGTCACTTCATTTCAGACCCTAAACTCAACACGCACTACAGTTAAACTTAAAAGGGGCAGTTACTCTTGATTCATAAGGTGCCCATAATTCTACAAACATCTCATGAAAATGAGCAAACATCTCTGTATAAAACTTGGGTTCAATCCAGAAGTATGTTTAACTCTCGGATGCCTGATAAAACCATGGGGTTGCTGGCTCTGGTAGCTCCTTCGTAGGAGTCTGGCCAAGCAAGGGTACCCACCATTACAGATCCTCACAAAGGCCACCTCCACCAATTTGCTGGTCACCTTTCTTGGAGTCTTAACATCTGTGGGTTCTTCAGCTAGAAAAATGTGGTATCATAACCCGCTTAGATTTAGCTGTCCCAGTGACTTAGTAAGCTGCTGGGGGAGAAGGGGGAACTCAGTATTTGAAAGTAAGCCCTCACTAAACATTCTCTTAGAAACAGGATCACCACTTCTTACAGACATGGTTTTCCTTGGCTTGGACATGACTATCCCTAGCCCATCTGTGCCAAGCCTTTGGCATGGCTGATGCAACCCCTCCCTTTCAACAGGCCTTGTTCTCTGGAAACCTCAGTAAAATACAGCTAGTTCACACTCTGACAAACCTCAAACCTAAACTTTCCCGGTTAACAAATGATATTTTGCCAGAATGCTTACTAAGTCCTGGCTCTGAGGAGAGGGTGATGTGGAATCGCCATTGCCTGAAAAACCAACAAATGACCCCTTCTAGTGCCATGGGTTTGCATTCCTGTGGAGCACTTGAATACAGTTTTCATCATACCATACGTTGTACTTACTTGTTAGAGAATTCATGTTAAAAAAATACATTTTTTTAAATTGTATTTGCATGCTTATCAGATACACAAAATGCATTCTTCATGGATTTGCCTATCATGGTTGGCATAGAGAGTTATGGACTTCAGAAGCGTGGAATCAATGAAAGTAACAATCAAAGAGGAACAGTATGTTTTCTCCCAGCCTCGTAAATCTGATCTATAAATGCAAAGAATGTGAGACATGAATATAAGAGATTCAGTAATTTTATTTAAAACTTAAAAAAGAAAATTTGGCACATTATAGGAGAATTCAACCAACTGAGTCTCCAGAAGGAAAACCTTTTAAATAGGACGTTTCTGAATCCCCATCTGAAATATATATCTTTAGGGCAGTAATCATCAGAAACATAACGGAGTAGTGTAGAGCTCGGTTTTATTGTCTTGCATCAGTGAACATTCCTCAAAAGCAGAGAGCGTCACTAATGGAATTATATGTTTTCATGCTATAATTACATTTGATTTTTCCTGATATTTCTATAGACTTTTTGTTCATGGCCCCATGACTAGACAGAATATTTACAAGTTTTCCATCCTCAGCCTCAGCACCCCACCCCAAAAAAGAGAGACAGAGACTAGAAATAGGAATTCCTGAACAGAAAAAGACAAATGTAGAGTTTGAGACAAAATTATTCAGCCTTCAGGGATTTTCTTTCAACAGCAATGAAAACATGAACAACAACAAAAGAAGTAAGGAAAAAGAATTTCATACTTGAAGGTAACAGCATGAGATCCCTCTGAGACACAAATGAGACACTCCCTGTCTCTGTTTGGTTCTTGAATATTTGTTGGAGAAAATGGAATTTATGTGGTCTTTGCGTGTGTTGCTCCAAGTGATTCTGTCAGTGCAAGACAAATGAATCCAGCAGATATGTCTGAGCGACTGCAGGACAGGATACCAGGATGCCATCAAGTATGTGAACAGTGGACATCTGTTTTTGGAAAGAGAGTCTCTGACTATGAAATCCACAGAAATCTCTAAGGAAGTGATGCAAACAATTAGAAAACCGTGTCGACATCCAGCGTGTTGTTACTGCCCTGTCTTCATCTTCTCCCACATCAAGTCTTCACTTGGCTCAGCACACCTCAGTGACCTCTTTCTTTCTTAGCACTCAATTCCTACTCTCTAGGTTTTAATCACTATGGACTATGAAACTGACACTCACTGCAAATATGTTTACTCTAGGGTTTCCTCCTTAAAGCATTATGGAAGGGAGTATAGGCAGAAAATCCGTTGTTGCTGTGTAGGAATGAGAAAAGGAAGGGCTTCTCCTGCTAAGTGGAATGAGGTCAGGGTTATATACTGACATAGATTGGCCTGTTGGGTTGCATATCCTTATCATAAACTGAAGTAAAATTAACATTAATTTCTCCAAGTTTAAATACATTTTTTTGAAATGCCATTTATTAGAACATTGAAAACACAAGTTTGGTTCTCTCTCCTCAAATCCCTACAGTCTGGCTCCTGGCCCAGCCACTCAACCCAAATCACCCTCTAAAGTCTTCCAAAATAACTTCTCAGCCAAAACCAACAGTATCCTTCTAGACTTGTCAGCTTTATTCAAAACCATATTCTTCTCCCTGCTAATACCCATTCTGGTCTCAAATTATGAGGCTTTGTCCCTTCCAGGTTTTCTAGTTTCTGTATCTCCAGAGGTATACCTATTGCAATTCTTCTTTCAAGATCATTTCAATCTCCCATCATTTCAAGCACAATATTTGTGCCTGAATTACTTCCCCAGCCCTATCCCTAAACTCTCCCTACTTGTCAAAGTCTTACACCTCTGTTGTCAGGTTTTCAGCTCTGGTTAATCATGGTCAAGTACCAGCTTTGGTCTTGGTTCTCAGCTCATTGCTGCTAGATAATATCTTGGTTTCTGTAGACAAGAATCAATCACTTGCCTCCTCACTAATTCCCTTACATTCATTAAACTTCAAACGTATATATTTTCTACTCAGATTACTTTTACTGAACTAATGTTCCTTTAGTTATCCTCAACCCTACCCTCTCTAGTCAAAGCTCTAGTCAAACGCAGGTTAGACCAACTTATATGCATATTCAAATAAATGCTCCCTGTTGATCAAAATGCAATTAATAATTGAGTGGTGGTTTTACTGTGTTCCGTCATCTCTTAAGTCTGCTCCATTCTTCAGTAGCCTAACCAAATATATTTCTCCAAAGGACTTTCCATGGCGTATGTATAAACGGGGTTCTGTGAACTAGCTTGTTTCCTTCTTCCTCCTCACGAGCATACAGATGTATGTGGAAATGTGTTCTAAGTTGTCTTGATGTGTGTATAAATTCCCATACATTCAAAGATGTAGCTCTATATTTAGTATGGTTTAGATTACTTTTTGGAAAGGCAGCTTTTTAGATGATTGGGAAATCTTTTGGATCCTAGGTAAAAATCCATACAGTCTACCCACCCCCACTGCCCATAACAATAGGCACTTAAAATATTCTTAATAATAAGTGGTTACTGAAATTTTACCTCATTCCTTGTATATTTTCATTTCAGGATCCCCCCATGGCTGTAACCCTGGGACTCCGAATGGAAGAAATGATTTTTAATCTTGCTGATACACATTTATTTTTTAATGATTTAGAGGTAAGAATTGAAAAAGAAAGGAATAGTTGTATCCCAACTATTACAATGTTTAGATGGTTTCTAACTAGACAGATAGCCTCAAGAATCTGAAAAATATTTTGCTCAAGAGGATAGGAAAGTTTCTGTCAAGGGGAAAAGTGTGTATGCAAATACAAACAAAAGCTAACTTGAGATAATAAAGTCTGCCTATGTACAGGCACCTGTTTGAAACAAAAGTATCTCAGAAGAGGAGAAGGTCTGCTTTGCTCTCCCATACTGATTAACCCCTTTGGCACCTTTGGAATCAACATTAGCTTTTCCAGGTTACTAACCAGGGTATTATTTAGGTTAAATCACTGGGTACTATTCATGGTGCTGGCATGGTTCCTTAAGGTTTGTAAATAATCTGAAGCCTCATTTTAAACAACATTATCATTCCTTATTTCCTCTGCATCTGGGTAAAACCTTGTTAGAGCCATTTACATAGCACATCTGACTGGTTGCATTGCATTTATTTTCTTTTGTTCTCATTTATCATTTCATTTCTAACCTCAAAGGGAAAGTTAAAAACAGTAACAAAATGAAAGAACTCCCCCTCCCCCAATAGTCTCAAGACCGCTGAATAAATACTGTAATAAGGTATATATGATCTGGCTTCTAATGATCTGGGTGATCAGGCATTCAGATGGTAAAGTTTGAGGTAATTGAGTAGCTAGGCACTGAGCCATCGTACTTCTCAATCCAGTGCCGCTGCAGTGAAATACTTCTTAAGTGATACGTTTACATTTATCTTTTACCCAGTGGTTTCACAATGAAATAAAAGTGTTTGTCTGTAATCATATTATAAATGGAGAGGGAGATTATTATTGCAGAAATCCCACCTTGTGCAGAACATTTTATATTGGATTTCCCATTAATTGAATAATAACCTTTGAAATAAATTTATTTATCACATTATTTTTGTAGAGGAGAAACTGTAGAGTCCACAAGCATAAAAATCGTGTCTAAGGTTACCTGGTAGCTAAGTGGCAACACTGGGATTTGAAACTCTGGAGTCTCTCTGGCTCCAGAGCTCATACTTCGCCCCCAGACCATGCTGAAATTAACAGAAAGGTGTGAGAAAGAAAAGCCAAATTAGTCAGTGTCTTGAATAAGTTTTAAAAATTGGCAAGGTCTTAAAACCAGTTTCAGCTGCACTTGAGACATGAGTAAAAATTCTGTTTTTTAGTATATCCCATAAATGTATGTGCTGGAAATCTGGGTAATGTCTTTTTTTTTCTTTTTTCTTTCTTTCTTTTTTTTTTTTTGGTGGTGGTGTTTTCTCTGCAGTGAGTCACAGTTTTTACTGGATAATAAAATTACTGTCTGTTTAAAGAGGTTTTATTTGTTTTCTTTAATGGCCAATATGAAAGATCAGTATTCCTCAGCAAGTTTTCCAGTTTCAGATAATAAGAAAAAATAATCACCTCTCTAAAACCCGATTTAAATTAATCCTGCTACTTATTAGTAGTATAGCATACAGAATGACTTTGTATATACATTATAATAGAAAACACATTTTAATCTTTTTTGGAACTTGAATTTTTATATATGGCAATAACTTTTAGGTTGGTTTTTCTGTTGGTTAAAATGGATGAGTCTCATTTTTCTAAAGAAAATAATAAGATCACTCATCCTTTTAAACCTGTAAAGGACCAAAAAAAAAAAAATTATGTGGTTTTATTTAGATTTTAGAGGTTTTATTTCATTTCATTAATTATTTTTTACTAGAAATAAATGGAATAAATGAACTTTTATCTTTATAGTGGCACATTAGAAGCCAGATGGAATAAATTTACCACCCAACTTTTTACAGAATAGTAAAGTGAGGAAGCGAAAGTAGCGTATGGTGAATTTGCAAATACATTTAGCAAGTTTGGCATGAATATTGGCATATCAGAAGCACGTGGTCAGTTATGAGGCTTTAAGAATTTTTATTTTGGATTATGTACTATATAAAATATATTTTTTAAATGCCCGACAGGGCCTCTGGTAAAAATAGTAACTGAGAAAATACTGGTATTGACTTTCTCTTCTGATTATAGCTTTTTAGTTATGTTTTAAAATGTGATTAAAAATTCCATTTGAGGGGCGCCTGGGTGGCTCAGTGGGTTAAAGCCTCTGCCTTCGGCTCAGGTCATGATCCCAGGGTTCTGGGATCGAGCCCCGCGTCGGACTCTCTGCTCCGCAGGGAACCTACTTTCTCCCCTCTCTCTCTCTGCCTGCCTCTCTGCCTACTTGTGATTTCTCTCTGTCAAATAAATAAAAATCTTAAAAAAAAAAAATTCCATTTGACTCAAGCACTACAACTTAGTATCCAACAGTATCTTATCAATGAAATGATTGAGTATCTGCTTATAAATTGACTGAATGCTCGTCTGTGCGGCACACGCATGCGCACGTTAAGTCCATAGGCGTTAAGACATAGGCGCACGTTAAGTCCAGATGAAGTGCTCAAGGAAACTCAAAGTCTTATTATTGCCTTCAGTGAGATAAACAGGCATGAAAATAAAATCTAAATAGTAGCTTCCAGGGTCATTCAGTGCTGTTACGTATATATCCACGATCCTGCTACATCTGATTTTGAAAGTCAACTTGACTTTCTCCCCATTTTTTATTTCAGTAAACCTCTGGTAAGCAGATTTTCATGGGCTGCAGAACTGGTATTGAGCTATTTCTGCTTCTGCAAACAAAGAGGCAAATTCCTCAAGAGAGAAACTCCAGCGTTAGCCCATTACTATTTTTTTCTTCTGTATTTAATCACTCAGGGTTCCTTTTCTTAACCCAGAAATCTAATTTGAGACTCAAATCCTTCAATAGATACTGTAACATATGTAGTAGCAGCTGCTCTCACATAATTCCTTAAAAGATACAAATTTAAATCCTAATAGACACTTCCCCGCATCCTGCCCAACTGCAGAGAAAGCAAATGCTGACACTACTCCTCTGAAGAAGAGAATGCTCTCTGTTGAAATAAAATGTTGTTTCAGTTAGAATAACTTCCAGAAAAGGAGGCACTGGGGAGAGCAGGTTCACGAAAGTGAGAGAAGACTGCTGTGTGGATTATAACTGATAAAGATCAGTGACAACTTTATGGTCACCTTGCAAGACAAAATTAAAGAATTTAAGATTAGTAACAGAATTAGTCCAAATATCTGAGTCCTTATACTGAAATTTGTTGAAGCCAAGCATCGCACTGTTTTTAGTAGTTCAGGTTTTGGTCAAAAATAATACTTGCAGAATTCCTCTGAGTGAAAACTAATTGAAGAACAATTATTTTGAATCTTCTAAAAATGTAAGTGATTGAAGTTCAGGTTTCTTTCACTGGACTGTAATCCTCAGGCCAGAGTCCAGAGTCAACAAGCATAGTTAACTAGGCATAAATTTAAAGAGAAGTTCCATTTGGAAAAATCTCAAACATAACTTCAAATATGGAGCTCATGCTCCAGTAAGTTTGATATACTGATGTCCTCAGGAGTAAAAAATAAATTTAGGGGCAAAACGTACAAATTAATCATGTGAGTTAATACTTGAACTGTCAGAGGAATTTCTCTACAAATTAGAATGAGAAGGTATGAAATCTAGAAATAACTTCTAATTACCAGAGTCGTTCGTAGGAATTTCCCCCCACTTTTTTTTTGGATATTTCTTTATTTATTGTAGCTTATAATGAAAGAGAGAGATGGAAACTATTTATATAATGAAAGATTTCAGAACTTCAGTGGAATAAACAACTTCACATGATGCCATTTTTTTTTCCTTTATTATTTGAGAGAGAGAAAGAGAGAGTGAGAGCATGTGAGGAGAGAAGTCAGCAGGAGAAGCGGACTCACTGACAAGCAGGGAGCGGATGTGGGATTCGATCCCAGTACTCCAGGATCATGACCTGAGCTGAAGGCAGACACTTAATGACTGAGCCACCCAGGTGCCCCCACATGATGCCATTTTGATAGTGATTTACTTCCATCTTCATGCTTACCGAGAAGGTCACCATCTCTAAATAAGATATAAGTCTTTTTGTCTAGAACCCCTTTGCTGCCTCCCTATTCTGGGAGAAGTTTATTTCCAGTTTTCATGCTAATGATTAAATCTCTCCACCCTTTCCTTTAGAGCCCAATCCAGTAGCCACTACCGTTGCTTGCCATACTTTTCCCTGAGATTTTTCTGGAAGCCTAGTGCCTCCTTTGGTTAAAGTTTGGGCTGGACTCCATTCTACCCATGCTTAGTCAAAAATGGGGTAAACCCTTTCCAAATGCATGCCCCGCCCGGACTCCTGTAGCCTTGGCCAATACCCCATTCTCCCCCAACTCCCCTCCACTCTTGATGAAAATAACTTCTTACGGTCCTTACCATGTAGAGTACTATTTTTAATATAATTGCAACTTTTATTAGAAAATTTAAATGATTGTGGTAATTTTGTTGAGAACTGTCGTTTGTCTAGATAGCTGCCATTTAGTCAACAAAGAATTGATGAGAGATTACCATGTGCCAGACTGTGCCTTGGCTGGGAGTGGGGAGGTAATATGGAGGTGGCCCAAACACCCCCCTCAGGGAGCTTTCAGTCAAATTAACTTTTTGGAGCCCTTCCTTACCTATGAGTATTGGTAGACATTATGTTAAAGTCACTAATTTATGTGTAATTTATGTAAATCATTTGAACCTTTAATTTACTTGGATTTTCAAGTTTCAAAATTATATTGATTGGGCTACTTTTTTATTTTACATTTTGAAAGAAGCCCAAGTCAGCTAGTTCACCCTCAGACTATTAGAGGGTGTAATATACTCGATGCAGAAAGCTGGAGATGAGATATGAAATACTTCACCACCAGATACTTTCCAGGTCCTATAATGAATATAAACAGTAGCTGAAGAGCCCTTGTTTAGTAAGGCACCTTCTTGTCAAAGTTAATAATTTTTTAAAAAGTGATTTTGAAGAGTAAGCATTATGTTACACAGTCAGGATCTGTGAGTATCTGAAATAATTTGAGGAGAGAAAACGAGGCCCAAAAGGCTAAAACATACTTATCCTGAAGTTATTAAGTACTAGGTATTTTAAATGCCCTAGCCAAATTCCCGCTTCAGATCACATATGATTTCCTAGAACTTTACAGATTATTTGAAGATGTAACAAGATCCTTAGAACAACAAAGAAGAGTTTACTTTTTATCTAGAAAAGTGACCATTTGAGAACACTGTGACTTCCCTCAGGGCAAGTGTATGCGTATATGTACCTAAAGTTTGTTCTTCTCTGAGTTTGTAGCACATTGGAGACAGTAAACCTTCATTATTTCCCTTTTATTCATAAGTATCATTCCCAGCGTCAGGATTCCAAAACTTGAACAAAAGGAATAAAAGATACCAACTCCCATGGTTATCTAGCTTTTTTCTCTGTTAAAAGAACAGGACTTTTAGAATAACATCAGCATGGTCTTTTCATGGTACCCCTGGCCCAGCAAAATGCAGGAAGTCCAGAGATCTCAAGGGACACCATAATCATCGGGCCCATCCATAGTTGCTCAACAAATAGCAAATAATAGTAATCACCTGAGGTTCAACCACACAGTTCTGTATGTCTTCAGATTAGCTTTGTTTCCATACTGTATACACAACAGAAAGGGCTGAAAGTGAACACCAGTCATTATTATAAAAATTCAGAAAATCATTTATTATTATCCGTCATTTTCAGAATAAACAATTTTAAGCTGCTCTAAAGAAATCCACATGCCGTATGTTTTCAGACCCCTTTTTATGGTACTCTCCTGGATTTAAAACAGAAATGCTGTTTTGTCCCCCGCTTGGCAATAGGATAGATGGGCAAATGCTGCCACCTTCTGGCCAGGACCTGATCAGATTGAAAGACGGAAAACCCAAACACCACACAGGCATCATTTGAAACACAAATAACTTTTCCAATGTTTTTAACAGGAATGTGATCAAGTTCATATAGATGATGTTTCGTCTGATGATAATGGGCAGGACTTAAGGTAAGCCAGGCCTTTCGGTATGCTCTTTCCTACAGAAATTCAGCTATGGAGTTTTGCACCTGTAATTATTTCTTTTATTTCTTTTTAATGTATTTTGGGTGTTGCAGTACCTACAGTTTTGCAACTGATGGCTTCCATGCAGCTGCAAGTAGTGCAAACCTTTGTTTGCCAACAGGTGTAAGAGGAGGGGTTGACTGGATGAGGAAGCTGGCTTTTCGTTACAGAAGAGTGAAAGAATTATATAACACCTACAAGAACAATGTTGGAGGTATGTGTGGCTCGTTAAATCTAATAGAGATACTGCAGAGAGAGGCAGACACGGAACTGTAGTTCCGTGTTCCAGGTTAGAGACTACTCTACTAGAAGAGAAATTAGCAAGAGCCCCTGCTGAACTACACTGAGTCAGAATTTTAAGTGTCTTCGTTGGTGGGGGGGAAAACACGTAATCGCAAAATAAAACAGGTGGCTCTGGCCAAAGGAGTTGGGAGTTTTTTGTACCCAAATGTTTGGTCAAGATTCACAGCAGGACATGGAAATTGTACCCCTCTTGTACAGACACTATTCCTGTAAACCCGACAGGGGAACTCCTTGAGGCAGCGGGGAAACCTGTCTGAAAGCAAAGATCCCAGTCATTAAAGCGAAGTGGTTAGTCCTCATTACCTTTCTGGAATACTTTCCAAAATAAACATAAGCATTGATTTATGTTATTTCAATGACTTAAGTCTATTTTATTTTTTTAAAAATTGCAGGTTATCTGGCAATATGTCTTTGCCATGTAGAGTATTAACTGTGATTATCATGGTTTTCAAATGTTTGGATACTCTCTAGGTTTTATCTAAGCTGTTTTACCTTCATCCATTTGTTACAGGTGGTATCATAACCTGTGACATCAAAACTAAAATCCTGGATACGTTTCTTGATAAAATAAACCTTGGCTGTTTCTATTATTAGGATCAGGTTTAGGTCAGCAAGATCCTAAAATTAGCTATGAAGTCACATAACATTTTTCTCTCAGGGTTTTCTGTTTGTTTCTCTCTCTCTCTTTTTAAAGGAGGAATGAGGAGCTTAAAATCAGAATCTAAAATTGAATAATAAGTTAAATATACTTATGCATACAATATATATGTACATAAATATACATAGAACATAGTATAGTAAGTAATTTTTCATCTATGGTATATATATTACATATGGGGGGTGCTGTGTGTCTGTTCATCTTGTATTCTCAGTGTCTAATAACCCTTAAGGTACATCAAAGATACTCAGTAGACACTCTGTAGCTCAAAAGAACAAAAAACATAAAGGGGTGCATGGGTGGCTCAGTCAGTTAAGTGTCTGCCTTCCGCTCAGGTCATGATCCCAGGGTCCTGGGATCAAGCCCCGAGATGCACTCACTGCTCAGTGGGAAGTCTCCTTCTTCTTCTCCCTCTTCTTGTGTGCGCACTCTCTCTCTCTCTCTCAAATGAATAAATAAAATCGTTGAAAAAGGGACGCCTGGGTGGCTCAGTTGGTTAAGCAGCTGCCTTCGGCTCAGGTCATGATCCTAGCATCCTGGGATCGAGTCCCACATGGGGCTCCTTGCTCGGCAGGGAGCCTGCTTCTCCCTCTGCCTCTTCCTGCCTCTCTGTCTGCCTGTGCTCGCTCTCTCTCCCTCTCTCTCTGGCAAATAAATAAATAAAATCTTTAAAAAAAAAAAAAGAAGAGTATGCTTTAAAAAAAAAAAAATCGTTGAAAAAAATGTAGAACCATAAGCAATAGCGATGTTATTACTATGGTTGTTAGAACCAAAAAGGGATCTGAGAAATCTTCATTTCCAAAGGAGATCTTCATTTCAAAGGAGAAATAGGCTCCTGCAGGACAGACAACTCCAGTTTCCAAATACACTCTAGTGCTGTAGATGAGACATTCACAAAATCAGACAAACAGATATTCTGTTTAAATTCCATTGTGGGTAACATGTTTAATTTTACAATAAATGTGCCCTTGAGAAATCTGAAGTCATTTTTATTTAGATAGGCATTGTTTCCCTCATGAAGGGTATTAAAGTTATGTAAAAACTAAGATTACTAATAAATAATATTATAGCTTTAAAAGTTTAAGTACTGACCTGCAAGTCCATTTTCTATGCTCTGTTAGCATCCCTTTTTTGAAGTAAAGACAAATGAGAGTTGCCAGAAATTATACATTATGATAAATCATCCATCTGTATATGTGCTCCTAATTTTCTAAAATACGACTTAAATCAGAAACTTCTTTTTAGCAGATTTGCATGATCTTGTTCTATCATAAAACAAGGGTTATTTATTTATTTACTTATTATTCACTAAGCTCCATGTCAAGTGTGGAGCCTGACATGGGGTTCAATCTCACAACCCTGAGATAAGGATCTGAGCTGGGTTCAAGAGTCGGACGCTCAACCGACTAAGCCACCCAGACGCACCATAAGCAAGGGCTTTTAAAATAAAACAATTAGTATGCCTTCTTGTTTTCTTAGCCCAACATCAGTGCAGTTTTAACCATTGTTTATAACTTGTATCAAATGCTTCAGAATTTTAAACACAATTCTTTTTCAAACCCACAGTATTAGTGATAGCTTTGGTGCTCGTAGCTACATATGATAACGTCCGTGGAAAGTGGTAACAATCGTGGTTGTTAAGAAGTAAAACAGCCAGAGTGTTTGAGGTTCTTATCCCTCGGCAGGTCGACCCCAGTTTCCTCCCCAGACCTATCTATATCCCATCTTTTGGGGTGGGACCCCGGCACAGGTGTGGTCGAAGCCCCTCAGGTGATCGTGTCCACGGTGCCACATTCTGGGTTCAGTGAGAGCAGAGGCTGGGACCCATTCTTTCATTGTTACATCCCCACTGTTTGGCCCAGGACCTGAAATCTAGAAGCTGTTCAGTGAATGTTTGAATGAATGAATGGATCACCAGTTCCTAAGTGAAAGATCACTATTGATATGAATCAGTCTCTCCCTGTTTCTGATATGATCTCTACTAGACAGAAGGGGGACCAAACTAGGTATTCCTGAAATTTTTCATCTCTTGATTCTGCCTTGGTTTTCGGTTGCAGGACTCCTTGGCCCTGCCAAGAGAGATGCATGGTTACAGTTAAGGGCAGAGATCGAAGGTCTCACAGACTCCTGGCTAACAAACGCACTTAAATCTTTATCAATTATTAGTACTAGGTAAGTGGTATTATTTCAGTTTCTGTATTTATTGTATTGAAGATGTGGTTGTAATAGTACAACACATATACAGATTCATTAATTGCTAGAGTATTCTGGAATTTCTAGGGACCTAACAATTCACTGAAGCAAGTGATTTTCAATGTGTGTCGGGGGAGGTGTTTGGGGGCAGAAGATGGGAGTTGCTGCTTCCCAGAATAACCAGGAGATCCCTTGTCTTTCCCTCCTTTCTACATAACTACTGATAATCTCCACAGGAAGGTCATGGGACTAGTAATAAAAAAAAGAAAAGAAAAACAACAAAAAAGACAGCACCCTGTTGGTGGCAAAGTACAGGAGATGATGAAAAAAAAAAAAATAAAACAGTAGTTTACACACAGACTGCATGTTTAAAGTGTTTGGGCCCACTATAGATAATATGCATAATTTAAATGCAAAAAAGTTGCTAGCGGAGGCTCTTTGAAAAAGTTGTAATCTTTGCACCATTTGAACTAAATAGTGAAATACTGCCTTAGTAGCATAGATAATAGAACTGAATAGACTTATAATTAGTTGAACGCCATGTGCCATAAATGCTAGTTCATGAAGTAATATAAATCCGGAAAGCGACCGCTAGTTAGGGCAGATAAAGCATGCATAGCCAAGCTGTGGTAGCACAAATTCAGAAGAAGAGGTCATATTTGGACTGATTGAACTGGGCTACAGAAATCTTGGCGGGGTAAAAGGAGAATCCAGGAATAGAATACGGAAGTTAGCATGTATATGTCCCATCCTGCATGTGACGTCCAGCTGCCACATGACCAGCAACTACACTGATGTCAAAAACTATGAGTGGGTGGATGGAGGTGGGTAGGAAGTGGCAGGTTTCCTGGGTCAGGATGGGGAAGCCAGACCAGAATACTTGGCTTGTTCTGGGCACCACATTCCAATAGGGGCTGTGGCATATTTGACACATCTTTTGTCCAATAAAGTGGCCAGAAGGGTTTCAGGCTGAGGATACCACATTAAGGGGGCAGTTGGAGGGAGGAACCAAGGAGTTTCATCTGAAGGAGTGTCCCATGTGGGACAAGATGATCAATTTCAGTTGTTTGAGATGTTAGGCTGAAAATAAATTACATTTCCCTCTGATCTGTAAAGGAGAAAATTAGGATGGATGAGTGGGAAGCCTAGGAAGGAATGTTCTGCTCTATGGGAGGAAGAACTGTCTCACAACTGAAGCTGTTTTAAAATGGGACTTGCTGGCTTGTGATCTGTAACTAGGGATATGGAGACAAAAGGTCAAGGAAGCTAGGATGAGGGGACTCCTGAGTGTCTGAAATTGTGCATAAAATGTAGTAGAATGTGCATTTCTCTGAGGAGGAAGTCAGCAGCTTTCACTCTTTTTAAAAGAGTTCTCTTAGATGCTTAAAAACCAAAGGTTCTTACAGTGTTATGTAGATCATATATGTGTTACCCATAATAGAAAGAGATTATTATTATTATACACATGGCTTTAAAGCAACTACATGGGTATGTGACTTTTAAGAAATAAAAATATAACAAAGAGAAGAAGGGGAAAAATAAGTCATTACACATTAGAGACTTAAGTGCTGTGAAATTTGCTAAGTCATCCACATGTAGGACCCTACTGGTCCTTATAAAATGTCCAAGATGTCAGGAGAACGGAAGCTTATACAAAACATGGCTGAATTACATTTCTGAGCCTTTAGCTAAGTTTGCACCTTCCAGCTCTAATTCTTCTCCTGTGAATATAGTCAAAGGTCATAACCAAATGTGTAGGAAATTTTTCTATGTAAGACATTATTTATATAATGTTTAGAAACCAAACCATCTTAAGTGAGCTAACTTTTAAAAAAAATGACCCCGCAACCACAAGTGGTTTTCACACATTATATTTTGTTGGGAAAGGAGGACTAATAGAGAGTATGACATAAATAAATAGGCTCATGATACAAACAAGCAAAAAATGTAGAAGAAATTATATATATATATATATATAGTATGGTACTAATGAGAAAATCTATATGCAAACAAATCCTGAAAGTAAACACACAAAATGGTGAGAGCAGTTACCCTCTGCTCTCTGGATAGCTAAATAATTGATGCTTTTCATGTTCTTGATGTTTTCCCATATTTCACAAATGTATATACATGCAACCTATAAGTATATGCAATGTTTGTAATTAAAAGTTACAATTGCATTATAAATTGAATAGTAGATAAATGCAATGTTTGCAATTTTAAATTCTATAATTTACAAGTCTATATGAGGTTTGTAACTTAGAAAAGAAATGGTATAACTCCAAATATCACTGTCTCAGTGGCAAAGCTAGATTCCAAAACATTACTTCAGTACAGTTATGTGTTTATGTATTATGCTAAATAATCTGCCATTATTTGGAGAGTTTCTGTCCGATAACAGGCAAATCACTTTCTAGGTCTCTAATGCCTTATCGGCAGCATTAAAGTTTCCATTGGTGATACTTATTAAACTTCTACCTCTAGAAGGCTTTGTTTCTTCATCCCATATAAGTAAGCACCTCATCACATGTTTCTAGAAGTCAGAGCTCCCATTATAAAATCAGGTTATCTATGGAAATAATTTAGAAATGAAAATGTTTTAAAAACCTGTAATTATACAGGTTTTATAATTGTTCTTGGGACAAATTGCAGTTTTTCTTTACACAGGATATGTCTAAAGAATATAAACATAATATTAAGTGTATTGGGGAATAAGCATATACATACCATGAAAAGTTGGCACCCAACTTGGTCTTCTATCTTCTAAATTCTAACCAAGCTTCTGAAAATCAATCTAGAGACTTCTCGAGAATATTTTGGGGGCTCTCACTAATCTGTATTAAAGACTTGTGCTACAAAATACCAGTAGAGAAAGCCCCATCCCTGTATGCCTCCGGAGTCCCAATTTGATGTGTGTGGTTTGAGCCCCTCAAGACAGGAAGGCTCAGTTTCTACATAATCCAGAAGGAAGGACCACAATCCATTCTTTCCAGATCTCTGCCTCACAGTTCCTACTCTCTTAGTGTTTCCTTTATCTCCCTGAAAGATTACCATGAAAGAAACAGCTGTAAGTTACAAATTGGGACACTGTCACTCTCAGAGAATAGAGCCTTTGTAGATGGATTAAACCTGGGCCCATTAAATGCAGTTTGCTCTTTGTTGTTGTTAAGAAGAAGATTGAGGGATTCACCTTTTCTGGATTAAATAAGGGTCCTCTCCATTCTTACTTATTCAGGATCCCCATCTCTCAGCCCCTTGATTTACAACGCTGGACTGTTTCTCGCACAAAATCCAAAAACACCTTTTACCCCTCTTATCCCCTTTTTTCTGACCATGTCTACTACTTTTCTTCTAAACCCGGGACATAGACTCTTACCCTAAAAAACACTTCGACTGGATACCAGTGAAGCTTAGAGCTACACTCTCCCTCTGTTGACCTTCCCGTAATTGCCACTGGCTGAGGCAGGTGTACTTCTCTGAAGTCCCACAGAAGCCGGAGGAGATCTTTATTATAGAACACATTTCATATTGCAGGTGTCTTATTTCCTTCCATCTCTCCTATCTCTCTTGTGATCTGGAGGGGGCGCGGGGACAAAATGTCATCCACGCGTGACCTCTTTTTGCCTGTCTTCCTCCACGTCCTCCATTTTGGGATGTATTCCTAGCCCCTGTCATGGTGCCTGCCGGGTAGCAGACAGTCCATAAATAACTGTTGACATTTAAAGGTTAGGTTATCAGGGCCCATTTATTATGGAATCGAAAGACCACAGTGACCATTTACAACCTGCACCATTAGAAATTATTTAGAATTAGAAAACAACTCTGCCTATTTCCTCCCTGTCTTAGGAGTAACTGCGTAAATGTCTTGGTCACGACAACCCAACTGATCCCAGCACTTGCGAAGGTTCTCCTCTATAGTTTAGGAGGTGCTTTCCCCATTGAGAATATTTACAGTGCAACTAAAATAGGTAAGAAAATCCTTTCTAACTCTGTATGAAATGTGTTCACTTCTGTGTCATGGAGGCTGTTCTCGGTATGTCTCTCTGCATGATTCCCTCTTTTATCGGTTTTGCTACAAAAATATCAAGCAAATTTGAACAGAGCTCAGATAATAAAGCAGCCTGTGACCCATTGTACACATGCAAATTTTATGAAAACTGTTCCCTAGTGAAATTCTGAAGTCAATATTAGGACAGTTCTGTATACTTATTTATGTCTTTATATTTATCTTTCATTGCAGCCCCTGTTTTCTAAATAACAGAGTGTCTTTGGCCATGGTACCGAATATCTTAATTAGGATGGTATATGGTATTTCATCTTTGCAGATGCAGTAATCTAGATCTAAGATAAAAATACGATGCTGGAATTACAGGGAAGTGCCAGGTGGATGGAAATAATATCTTTAATTCCAGAAAAAAAAATCTCACAAATTATAACTCACGAATGGCTGGAAATCCACATTTTCAACAATGTTCCACAGTAATCAGAGAACTACGGCCTTGTTTATTTGCTTATTATCTGTCTTTGGAGCCATCTTTGATTTAAAGAGACTATGTCTCTAATCATCTTTCAAAAGCTGAGCTTCCTAACCTCCGCCGTCCTGAAAGAGTTAAAAGAAAACAGTGTCCGTTTGGCACTGTCTTGTCAAGGAAATGCCTGGGGAAGTAGGTTGTATAATGTACCCCGCAGGTCAGCAAACTTAGGTGCTGGCACCTTGACAAGAGCTCAGAATCCCAAAATCCCCAACCAAAAATAACCTGCGCTGGGTCTCGCAGAGTTTCTGTATTGGCACCAGCTAAAAAGAGCCCCCGGTTGCAGCTGTTTGAGGGGTAGAGTTAAAGAGAGCCTTTATAAGCTTTCGTAATGTAAATTCCACATTGTCATATGCACTGCAGCTCAGAGCCCTGATGCCAGGCCCACTCATTCGTTACAGAAATGTATGTATTCATGCTAGCAGGATTAACCTAGCTCACTTTATTTTGCATTTTGACACGTCAAATCATTTCACACCAGCATAAATGTTTCTTCTAGCTGAGACAAGATTATTATTTTTTTTTTTTTTACTGGCCAAATTGTTCCTTATATTTAATCTGAAAAAACAATCATTTTTATTTTTCCTTTTAAGCTAGTATTTTTTTTTTTTTTGGAGTTCTGAACTATCAGATTAGAAAAAAAAATGCAAAAATAGCCATGACTGCATGAACATTGTGGGAGTGAAATTCAGAGAATTATGCCAGTATTCTAAAACGAAGAACATGTAGAAATTCCACCATGTTATTCCCGTAGTGCAGTCAGAGGAGACAGGTGCCAGCAGTTCTGTGATCCAAACAACTCCCTTAGTACAATTAATCTGAGCAGACTAGCTCCCAGCCACTTGAAGAAAGGAGTTGTTTATCAAGGTAAATTCACATCTTAGTAATTCCTCTTTCCTTAGAGACGAACCTTCAGTTTTTTTACAATAATATTGCTAGCTGACTTGTCTATACTACTTCAACTAGATAAAATGGATACACAGAATTAAACAAAAAAAAATGTTAAAACTCATGGTTGCTTGTAAAGTTGTTCCAGCATTCTTTTGGTGGTGTAAAAGATGCTAACATTTTCTCTGGGTCAATGTTTAACCCTACTGACTTTTTTGGAGTGTGAAGCACATTTGCCTAATACTCTGTCTCAAGTAAAGACTTATATTTTTCAAACATATTTGTTGATTTCATAAAGCCAGAGGTTGCAAGCTAGTCTAAGTGATGGATGTTCAAGAAAAATTAACCGAACATTTTATGAATCTTTAGGTTAATGAATGCAATGGCTGGAAGAATAAGCAGTGCATTGTTTTTCAGGCAAGGAAAGCTGTTTTGAGCGTATAGTGTCCAGATTTGGCACTAACATAACTTATGTTGTGATTGGAGATGGCCGAGATGAGGAGCATGCCGCTAACCAGGTAACTTCACTCTGAACTTTATCTCGTTTATCTTCCAGGAAAAGAAAGTTGCTTTGAACGAATAATGCAAAGGTTTGGCAGAAAAGTAGTATATGTTGTAATTGGGGATGGTGTAGAAGAAGAACAGGCAGCAAAAAAGGTAACCTGTCTCAAACAATGTTGGTGTGATACTTCTGATGCAAGCTTTTGTGTTTGCATTCCTATAGTTTGGCCCAGTGGCAGCTTGACAAATGACTTAAATGTGTAGCTGCAAAGCTGTAAGAGCATGAGAAGGTTAATACTTACATTCAAAGAAACCATTTGGAGTCTAGCACTTTTTGCCTGAAATTTGAAAGGAAATGTACAAAAATTTAGTCAGATTTATTTGTGCGTGTGTTGTGTGTGTAAATATAATGCACACAGATATGGTGATTTTTGAGAAAGGTGGGGGAAAATAACCATTTTTAAACACATGAAGCTAGACCTAATAGCTTTAATGAGCTCCATAGAAATCATATAAGTGGCTCTGTTCTTACCCTCTTGCTCACCCATCTTTATGCCAATGGTCCTTGGGTGAGTGCCTTGTAGTAAGTGTGTTCCATGGTGATAAACGATAAGGAAAGACTTAGTAGCTGAAGGAAAACACTGTTGCTAGAGAATTTAGTAAATGCTATCGGAATGACATGTATTATCCAGGTCCTTTGGTGCCAACTTGTCATAGAGACTTAGAGGCAGTACGCCTTATGTCTTCTAGAAGGTTGTTGTCTGTTTCAGCTAGCTGCTAGCATTTGACTGAAGCCAAGCAGCTGGCATTGAACCTATTCAGAAAATCTTGTAGGCCCTAGGTATTTAAATAAGCCTTTTCATCTGATCCATATTTCTGAAGAAGAAATTAAGGTAGTTAAAAACCGTGAAATGGTTGGCCCAAGATCAAAAGAGGAATGATACCGGGGATTGGTCCTAGGAACCAAACTATCAGTTGACACAACACTGAGATCGAATGCTTCCTTTACTGAATGGTCCCAAAATATCATCCAGCCAGGATAAAAAAATCATATAATTTGTAAAATAAAACAAAACAATGATTGTTATTTTTTTTTAAGATTTTATTTATTTATTTGACAGACAGAGATCACAAGTAGGCAGAGAGGCAGGCAGAGAGAGGGGGAAGCAGGCTCCCTGCTGAGCAGAGAGCCCAATGCAGGGCTCGATCCCAGGACCCCGAGATCATGACCTGAGCCGAAGGCAGAGGCTTAACCCACTGAGCCACCCAGGCGCCCTGATGCTTGCTATTTTTAAACAGAGACATATCAGCTTATATTGTTGTACATAGAAAGAATGTTGTCCTTATCCTAAGGAGATGTCAGATCATCCAGTGAAGCCTTCACTAACCACTTGCAGTGTGCTCAGGGGTTTACCTGATTTCTGTTTTCCTAAATAAATAAATAAAAGAAATTTTAAGAAAAGTTTAGCTATACTAGAAAGCTGAAAGAAATGACTTTGGTTTGTAGATCATTCAAATCAAGCCAAGTGAAGAAAGAGAATGAGCTTCTGTTTTAGAAGGTTTAGTGAAGTATTGGAAGCCATAATTGAAAAATTCCATGCTTTTCCATTAACACTAAAAGAACTGGCATAGGCTTTGACTCCCATAGAGCTCTTGGTTGTAATTGTTGGCAGCATCAGTGACACAAGACAGCACACTGACCCCTAGGACATTCTGTATAAGGCCAAAGATGCAGCCTCAAGAAACCCAACTTTCATTGCCAACTGCTTCTAAAAAGCCTTCCAGTGGCACACAGTCGAAGTATCTTTTGGAGTTTGTCCATGTCTAGAGTCCTGCTGTTTTTCATATTGGCACCATCATGACCCACAACAAGTAGTCAATGCACAAACGCAGCAAAACATTTTGCATGTCTTGTAGACTATGTGAAATTCACACATACCTAGGTCAGGGCAATATAAATTCACTTTTCCAAACCAGAAACATTATATGCCTGAAACTGAAAATCTATAAAGTCTACACCACTTATCCACCATGTGAAAACAGGACTTGGCTCTTCAGTTGTTACACCCCCTGCTTTATACCTGAAACTTCAGGAGAAAAAGTCGTGACTCCAATTGGAAGAGAACATTGTTAGAATGCTATTTCCAAATGGTTGTTTATGTAGGTACAGTTTTGGTGATGGTGAAAGCTTATGGGTTCTGTTTGGAAACACAGGTGGCTGGTTCCTCTAGTATCCAGAATGCATGCTTTTCTTTGGATGTGGCTATAATCGCATGCGCAGAAATACAACGTACTATTTTGTTATTATAAATAGATCTGAGCTGAATGAGAAAAAAAAAAAAGGTTACTTCTAGGTGAATTTCTGTGCTTTAAATGGACCTAGAAACATGTTTTCTCTTGCAAATTTAAGAAGAGATTTCAAAGGTTAAGAACTAATGTATAACCACAGCCCCCTATAGAAATATATAATGTGAGCCATTATTATAATTGCAAGTTTTCTGGAAGTTGCATTAAAAAAAATAAGAGGGAGAATTAATTTTAGTAATATACTTTAACCCAGTATGTTAAAATATTACTTTCTCAACACCTAATAAATGCACTAGTTACTAATGTGATGTTTACATTCTAAGTCTCTGAAATTCAGTATGCATTTAGAACAGGACTTGTCACAGTTCAAGTACTCAACAGATATATGGGGCTATGGGCTACCATATTGGACAGCAAAGAATCATAACAATAGTGATTATTATTTTAATGTTTAACCTTTATAATACATTTTCCATGTTATACATACATATATTTATCTCTCCATTATATATATGTATAATATATTTATATGTATATGTATTCTATACATATATATTCTATAAAATACCATCAGCAAAAATTACAAATAATGCTTTGGTTTTAATTGCTACCATGCATTATTTCTTTTTTTCATTATTGTCCGTAATGGAGTATTTTTAGACAGTTTTTTGGAATCAAAATTTTTCACGAAACTTACACACAAATACTATATCCTGGTATATCTTTGGAGGGGCTCAAACCATTGTAATGTCTAAGAATATTTCCCCACAAGAGGTCGTTTCTGTCCCCTTTAATATAGATCATCCCTATTGTGAATGGATGCTGGAGGGCTCTCTTTCAGTCCCATACCAGTGAAATAAGTCAATGCTACTGGCTTATTACTTAGGCCAGACAAGGAAAAAGGTCGATCATCCCCACATTGTTTTCTACCTTCTACAGTCCAGCTTCAAATTATTTTTTACATAGAAATTCACCTTCTTCCTCTCATATAGACAAAAAGCCTTAGACATAGGAAGTTTATCATTTTTAAAAAATATTGTTTCTAACTCTAAGGAGTATTGTGGTTTAAAATTGCTTTCTATCAGTCATGGAGGCTTTTCATGCTCAACTTGCTTCCCCAGATGCTGATGTTAGTCATGCTTTTCCAGAATAAATACTAAACTACCTAAGAAATCTCAGTATTTGCTTTTATAAACACTAAAATCCAGTTCAGATCTATTTCTCTAGTATTTTGATACTATAATATGGTTGCTACCAAGGCTTCAAATACGATCCTGCCTCCTTTGAGTCCCCTCCCTTGAACATGGGTGAACCACACGTCTTGGTGTTTATTGCTACTTTATTGAGATGATAGTTATGATTTCTCTCCATTCCTTCCCCTTCTCTCCTCTGTCCCTCCCTCTGTCAATACACAGCACAACATGCCCTTTTGGAGGATATCAAGTCACTCAGACCTCTTGGCTCTTCATCAAGCACTGGAATTAGAGTATTTGTAACTGTGTTCTCTAGCTGGAGATCCATTTTTTTTTTAAATTTCAAAATACACTGAATTTTTATGTGTGATTCAATGCCTCTGGCTTTACACATATAAATTGTCTTAAAGGATGAAATCATATTTGGAAAGAAAATTCCAGAATGAAGAATTCAGATTGCTGAATGGAATTAAACTTTAGCGCTACAGAAAGGAAGCTCTATGGTCTTATATTTACAACACTTTAATGGTTTAAAAAAAAAAAATCTGTGGAGGTTGCTGGTACACACCAAGTGAGTCCTCACTGGAATTAACAGCTTTAGCAAAGAACGCTGACCCTGGCAGAACGCCAACACAGGCTCCGTCCGACAAGGTGGTGTTCAACAACATTCCTCAAAATGGGAGATATTCTCAGCCCTGAGGTTTGAATCTGACTTTAGCCTACCTAGCCCAGAAAATCTGAATTGGAATGCACTCAGACTGTATAAGGACAATCCTATCTAGACCTGTAATTTGTGTAAATTATTGATGAAAATAATTTACTGTGACTTTATTAGCAGCTGACTTTGCAAGTGGATGCAATTTTTCTTTCATTTTTTGGGGAGGGAAGGGGGTGGGCAATGGGAGTCTAATAATGTCTCTTTTTTAAGTTTGGCAAACAGAATGTTCATACTGATGTGTTGTGCCTTAAAGACAAGACAGCGTTTGTGTGTTACGGTGTAACTTTGGTTAAAATCTCTGTAGATAATGAAAAACAAAAACAACAACAACAAAAAAACCTTTGTGATTATTCTTAAGATGACCAAATTTAAAATTCAAGCTATCAAAGTTTAATACTGCATCACCAAGAAACTGAGTATTTGTTGCAATAAGAAAACAATGATAATAAAGGAAAGCTTGTATTTTATTTGGGTTCTTAATAATTCCAATAATTATATGAGGCAACTATTTATGCATCCAACCATAAGCAGAAGGTTTGGGAAAGACTGTGGGACCTTTACTTAGAAAGTGAAATGTATGTTGAAGTCGCGAGTACCCCTTTTTACAGTTCTTCTGGAGAAAACTAAGAGCCATATTCAAGACTACTTACACTATTTTGAGTTTGACTTTTTGATATGTGTAAGTTGTGTAGAGGAAAATAGTCTCATTAAATTCATGAACAAATATCACCCAAGCTTTTTTAGGCTATGCCATGAACATGGCTTGAAATTCACATTGAGTGAACATGGCTTAAAATAAAAGCTAAGTGCGTTCATTCCCAATGCCGTTGCAAAAACGAAATGTCATCAGTGTTGGAAGGCGAATGCCCAAATGCCCTCTGAAGAAAGGGTGAGTCAATGAAAATTTCACCTAGAATGTATCATCCTAAAATAAATTGGCAAGCGAGCCAGATCTTGGCAGCAATACTAAAATTACAACGGCGAAATAGTATCTGGTTCTCTGTCTGAATGCGTCAATCCAGTTTCTTTCCCTTAGAGACCCATGCACCTTCATTTCTGCCTGCCCTGTTCCTGCACAATGGCTTGCATTCATCTCAAGGAGAACCTGTCATCGGTGTGTGTGCATGTGTGTTTTTTTTTTTTCTTGGTGTGTAGCCCATGTTAAGAACACGATACAAGTTCTCCTGTCATTTTGCATGACATGATTTCCCTTGTGGAAATTTAAGACCTCAAGATCTAGGAGTGTTTTAATGGTGTCTGAACCTGCAGCTCTGTGTTTAAACTGTCCTAATGTGGAAGGGGGAGTCCAGCTAATAGGCAGCCCCCCTAACCAGAGGGTGGTCTGTGATAGCTCATCATGTGAGGCTTCGGTGGCTCCTGTGAGATCAGTGCTTTTGGACACTGATCCCAACATTCACTATGGAAGTGAGGTTTAATTTCCTAGGTTGTAAAACCTATATTTCTTTACTGAATGCTAAGGCCATATTTACACCGGGCAGAAACAGCTTGAGATCCAAGTTTGCAGATTTTAAGACTCCGATTTCATCACACAAACTTTAAACTTATTCTTTAAATTTTGTAACTTTTGGCTCTTTCTGCCCCCAAGCACTGCTGTAGACAAATTAAGCTTGCAATAATTTTAATAATAATGATCATCATCATCATCATCTCACACTTCTATTGGCACATAACTTGAAAACGGCAGTTTAAAAAAATCAAAGAGCTGCGCTGATTATCAATTCTGTTTTGTGAACTAAAACCTTAAATATTTATTACTGTGAATGAAACAATATTCTCTTTCTAGCCAGTTTCTTTAAATGACAGAATTGTGGCATTGCATCTAGACTCTTAATTATTTTTCATATCAAACAAGCAAGGATTTTAATGCTGCTAACCCTGCAGGGCCAGAAAGGAACAGTGGTTCACAGGCAAAGGAAGGTCACCGATGACATCACCCAGTGCTGTTTCTCACATACATTTTCTCCCCTGCTTGTGTGTTCAGAAGGGGTTGCTGGCATAAAGCCCAAGCTGTTCACAAAGAGCTCGTCCAAACAACGGCTCAATATGGCTCACCTCGCAGTCTGTCATGCAACTTGGAGCATGCTCAGACTAGAACTCTGCCCTTCCTGTGCTAGGAACAGAGGTCCTCTTCCTTTCTGATCTAAAACAAAACAAAAACGAAAAAACAAAAAACAAACAAACAAAAATAAGCCAACAAGCAAAAGGAACAACCTCTTTGGCAACTCCCACTTGCTTTTGACATCGACTGTTGTGCCTTGTTATTAACCAGTTCAGAAAACGTTCTGTCACTGAGTTTTCGGCTAGTACGTGTACGAACGTGGTCCATCACTAGGAAAGGTAACCACCTCGTGTCACACTTGAGAAATATCGAAGCAGGTGGCCTGGCTACAATATGATAGCTTACAAGATAAAGTCACTCTATCCCTACAAAAGTTTGTAAGTCAAATTCAGAGACCAAAAAAAAAAAAATTAGAATAATGCAGTTGGTGCACAAAAAAATGAATAACTCTAAAAATGTTTTTTCCTTAGTCTCGTGAGTAAAGATTCAAGATATGTCAACAGCACGCTCCAGTTTGAAGGTTTTTTTCTTTTAAGTGGATTTGTTTATGACGAGCCTATGTTCTCAGTGAATATGGCATTTAGTATTTCTTTCAAAAACAAATTAAAGCATCATGAGCCAAAGTGGCATTTTGACTCCCAACTATGGTAGCATTTTGGAAATCTCACAGTCAAAGTCAAGGGTTTCTGTTATGTATTAGTAAAGTATAGATTATCGGGGCCGACATAATTTAAAGAAATGTAAATTAATATTAAAAGCTTGTAAAAATATGTACATCTTTACTATTTCTCAATAAATACCTTTGGAAATGTTTTCATTTTCTTCACCCTCCTATGTTGTAGAGTTTTTGTTGTGTGGACTTAGCTCAATTCTAAATAATGTGAAATGTGTATTTAGGCTTTCTGATGTATTTTTATCTTCCCTTGCTTATGTCTCTGTGATGTCTTTTGCAGTTAAGGCAAGCTGAGAGGTAACCTGACAGAATGTCACTCATCAAGACTAAAAAGCAGGCTGGTGTGCCAAAAGGATGCAAGTTGCTTTTTTTGTTTGTTTGTTTGTTTTTTGCTTGTTTGTTTTACATAGGAGCAGTCACATTCAAGTGTAATGCAGAAGGGAGTTGCAGTTCATTAATGACAACATAACACCTTTTAGAATATTGAAAGCAGGGTTTTTTAAATGAATATGGGACCCAGTTTCTAAGTAGCTCCAAGAATGATAAAAGCAGAGTTGTTCTTTTTTTTTTTTTAAGATTTTATTTATTTGAGAGAGAGAGCGTGAACATGAAAGGGGTGGGGGGCAGAGGGAGAAGTCGGCTCCCTGATGAGCAGAGGGCCTGATGTGGGACTTGATCCTGGGACTCCAGGATCCTGGGACTCCAACTGAGCCGAAGGCATTTGCTTAACCAACTGAGCCACCCAGGTGCCCAGCAGAGTTGTCCTTTTTTTTTTTTTTTAAAGATTTTATTTATTCATTTGACAGACAAAGTTCACAAGTAGGCAGAGAAGCAGACAGAGAGAGAGAGGAGGAAGCAGGCCCTCCGCAGAGCAGAGAGCCTGATGTGGGGCTCTATCCCAGGACCCTGGGATCATGACCCGAGCTGAAGGCAGAGGCTTTAACCCACTGAGCCACTCAGGTGCCCCTAGAGTTGTTCTTAAATAGCTTTTTTACTTACCGAAATTCAAGTTAGTTAACACATAGTGTATTATTCACTTTAGGGTAGAATTTAGTCATTCCCCCGTTGCACATAACACCCAGTGCTCATTCCATCATGTGCCCTTCTTCATGCCCATCACAGTTACCCCATCTCCCCACGCCCCTCCCCTCCAGCCGCCCCCAGTTTGTTTCTAGAGTTCAGGGTCTCTTATGGTTTGTCTCCCTCTCTATTTTCATCTTATTTTTTCCTTCCCTTCCCTTATGTTCATCTGTTTTGTTTCTTAAATTGCACATAGAGTGAAATCCTCTGGTATGTGTGTTTCTCTGACTGACTTATTTTACTTAGCATAAAACTCTCTAGTTCCATCCATGTTGTTGCAAATGGCAAGATTTCGTTGTTTTTGATGGCTGAGTAATAGTCCATTGTCTTAAATAGCTTTTAACAGCTTTATCACCTTGTGTATGGAATTGATTTATTTGCAAATCTGCTCTTCAAATGCAAACCAAAAGGAGATTTCAGACATCCTCATTCACAACTTTTTAAAAGGTTCACCTCTAAATCAAGTATGTCCCACAAGTTCGCCCAGCACTTCTATCATTTCCCTGCTTTACTTAAATAATACTCCCTCAACTTACCCAACATGGCACAAAATTTTGTTTATCCTTTGTATTGGATGACTCCCCACTAGAATGTGTGCTCTGTGAGGGCAGGGATTTTTGTCTTATTTTGTTCTGTTCACTTCTATTTAACTACTGTCTAGGAAAATATCTGTCATGTAATGGACACCCCAAAAAATATTTGCTGAAGGGATGTATAAACCATAGGAAAACACTTGTATGATTATGGTCTGGAATTAAAGAGATTTTAAAAGGTTGCACTAGATTTTTTTTTAAAAAGAGAAAATGTGAGAGTAAGTTGGATGGAATTAATGTAAATTTTTACAACTTAGCTGGAGTGTCTGCTTGCCTAAAAATGTATAAAAAGAAAGAGCAAGGCTGGCCGTAAGTAAAGACATATTTGAGAAAAGAGTTACATGTGAACTGAGAATAATCTGAAAAGAAAAAATAAGTTTGCGATAAATTAGTAATTGCTTCCTTGGCCCCCATCACTTTTATTAAATAATAATAAAATGCAACATCAGTAGCTTTCTTTTATTTAAATTACATAAAGCCACAAAATATCACGTAAAAATTATATCTATCTGCAAAGTCTGTGGTTTGTGATTCTGAGATCCAGGGACAAA
This sequence comes from Neogale vison, assembly GCF_020171115.1. NCBI lineage: Eukaryota > Metazoa > Chordata > Mammalia > Carnivora > Mustelidae > Neogale > Neogale vison. The sequence goes on along the minus strand of NC_058091.1, from coordinate 67,735,125 downwards.
AAAAAGAAAGGGGAATGTGTGATTTCCCTTAGCTATCAAAAAATAACTGCTGTTTCCATCTGTTCATAATATTCATTTAAAAAAAATTAGTTATTGAATATTGCAGTATAAAAGAACATATATTCTCACTCATGGGTCACTACTCAAAAACCTCTCAAATCTGATTGGGCCAAAATCAATTCTGGGGATCTACTCTAGTAAACTAGATGCTTTCTCACAGCACCAAGGGGAAAACTTTCCAAGTTTTGACTTTAAATGCCTGTCCCTCATCCAGAGAACCTTCCAAATTGTGTTAGCCACAATTTGAAAAATGTCCAAACACACTTAATATCTGACAAAGGAGGTAACTCTATACAAGCCAGAATATTATCTTCTCCCCCCATAAAATGCTTTTTTTGAGAGAGAGAGAGAATGCCAAGGGGAGGGGCAGATGGAGAGGGAGAGGAAGAAAGAAAAAGCCTTAGGCAGGTTCTATGCCTGACACAAGGCTCCATCTCATGACCCTGAGATCATAACCTGAGCTGAAATCAAGTATTGGATGCTGAACTGACTGAGCTACCCAGGTTCCCCACCCCAATTAAATACTTTTTGATTGGGGCTTGTCAGAACACTGTCTCAGTGCCTAAAGGGTACCGTGTTGTTTTGTATTCATAAAATCTTAGATTTCTGTGTCCATTGGCTGCAGTGATGATGTCAGTCTAGTTCTCTGTGAAGCCTTCAGTGAAAATACACAGAATTGAATGAAAGTGTGTGTTGGAGGGTGTCAAGGAGCCATCAAGTAAATCAGTCTCCATAGAACCACTGTTACCGCTGATTCTGAACTCATCACACTCTTGAACTTCAAGCTCTTGGGCATTAGATAGGGTGACTCTGAAGAGAGTATGTGAAGGGGGCTACCATGGGCATCACATGGGGCATGGTGAATAGTTTGCACAGGCACTTAACCCACCCTCAAAGGAAAGATTCCTGGAGAAAATGATTCCCAAGCTAGAAATTCAAGGACTAAATGGAGAAGGCCAGGGATTGGAACCATCTAGATAAAGTAGAAAGTATGTAAGAGAGTAAAGACATGTAAAAAAAAAAGTATGTAAGACATGTAAAAAAAAAAGTATGTAAGAGAGTAAAGGTAAGAGAGAAAAATGACCAGGGAACCACTGAAAATAATTACTATATCTGGAACACAGGGTCAAGAGAAGGAATAGTAAGAAGTGAAACTGGAAAATACGCAAGGGTCAGACCATGAGGATTTCAATATACCATTTGATTTTATTTGCAATACAAGTTTTGATTTTATCATGGGATCAGTAGGTGTCAAATGAAAGGCTAGTAAACAGAGGATGCAGGTGTTCAGATTTGCACGGGGTAACAGTTACTCCACCCCCACAGTGGAGAATGGGAGATCTGTGAGGCTGGTACAGTGTCCCAGAGAGTTGCTGATAGATTCCTCAGTTAGGTGATGGTCATGAATGTGGAGACAAGGACACAGATTTAAAGAGATTAAGACGCTAAGAATAATTAGCTTTTAGCGATTGTTCCTGCTTCTCCTCATGCCCTCAAGCAAATCCAGCCTTACCTTTGGGTTTCTGGTTTGGGAAATTTGGTAGATCCAGTGCCCAAGATGTAGATGTAGGGCCATTCACAGAGATCAGAAACATAAAACAAAAAAGGATTCTCGTAGCCATTTCCATTGCTGTTGGTGGTGTTAGTTATTAGAGAAAGATACTGAGTGCAGTGATTGGAAGTGTTACTTGGGGGATGGTCATGGACCTCAAAGTAGAGTTGTCCAGTGGGATGGTGAACTTGTAGTGACTTCCTGGTTGGTCATTAAACACCTTGTTGCATCATAACGGAATTTGCAAGCATTCAGTGAAATCCTAAATCATTTCATCATATCAAATCAATTCGTTATTTAAACAAGATTTGTCATTTGTGCTACCTTGAGATAGCATTAGTGAAAACTAGAAATGATGGCAGAAATATAGAATGTGTATGTACGGTGTACACCATGGAAAATTATTTGGGGTTACCACTTGACTTATCATCCTGCTTTCCTATCTCTTGCTTTACCCCACTTTCCTACAAAGATAAAGTAATACTGTATCTGGATTTACAACCCTGAAGTAATTCAAATGCCTCTGTGAACTTTTCATCAGTCTCTTGTACAAGTCATCACCAGCTAATGTCTACTTGGAAACAAACATGACATTTTAATTTATTTGCCAAACAATGAAGACCTGATAGAGAAGGAGCTCTACACCAGAAAGACAAGTGATTGAGTCCTTCTTCGACAGATTCATGTACTCCAACTAAATACGGCTTTCATTAAATTATATGTTATGGTGGGATAAACTATTTGCATGGAAGTGGCCAGTAATTATGTGTATGTGAATAGAAATTAAAATTAATGCCAAACACACAGCTATAAAACCATCTTATTTAGCTTGTGAAATTACATCTACATCAATTACGGAAACGGCAGGTGGGTGAGGTGGAGAAAACATTAGAGAGGGCTCTGGAAAAAAGGTGGTATAACACATCATTTTTTAAACTTGCATTTAAAGTTTTACAAATGACCAGTGTATTTTCCAAATGTTGAGGACAGGCTGCTTTCCTAAATAAAATCTACTATCACAGATTATGATCACTTCTAGCAGTATACGTTGTCACCATGCTTGGCTCAAGAACTAAACTGGTTCTTAAGAAAACAAAACATTGTTCTGTCTATCCAAAACAGGGATATTCATTCATGCACCTCTTTCTATCTCTTTGAAGCCTGTATTATTGTTGTTGTAGTTTTACTCTTCTGACTTCAGCAGGGACAGACCCACATGGAGACAGCTGGTACCATTGAAGGAAGGTGAGGAGTGGGATTATGCTGGGGTGGGGAGGCAGGCTTTGATTTAATGAGTAGTTTTGAAGGCAGCTCTGAAGTGAGCATGCAGAAGGAGAAAAAGGAAGGAAACTAACATTTGAAAAGACTTAATGAACCAGGAACTTATGGTATCTTACCTCATTTAGTTATCACATCCCTGAGAAATGGTATCATTAGTTCCATTATATAATTCAAGTGACCCCCTAAAGTCCTGTGATGTGGGGTGGCACAAATAGAATTTGAACTTGGGTCCAGCAAGTGGACTGTCTGGACTACAATGTTAGGTTTGTTCCATTGTACCTGGCTGTCCACTTACTGCAGTCGAGTTGCTCAGAACTTACAGAATTATGATCTGAGGAAAAGTGCAACCCAGAGCATGTGAGATTGCAAGCAATGGAATTACCATAATTCTTTTCTCTTCCTGGGGCCATAAATGCCATTGCACATACCATCCTGTGTTGCCTATGTGACAAATGATCCTTGTGCGGTAAAAATATTACTTGTGCAGAGAAGAGGTACAAAGGGCCCTCAGCAGATCTGGCTTAAGGATCACAATTATATCCAGTTCTGTATGGAAACCCAAGAGATAACTACCCAATGGAAGCTGCTGAATTGGTTTACATTTAAGCAAAAACACATTCTCTAGATGCTCCCTCTTCAAAACACCTTTCCTGGAGATAACGCATATATCAACAGCTTTTGGCACAACTGACTTACACACATCATGAACTAAAGCATGGGCCTGAGGAGGCTTCTGACAAGAGTGGGGAATTAGGGAGTTTCTAGAGCTACTAAGTATCAGGAAAACAAATCGGGGGAGCAGGAAGGATTCAGCAGGATTTCAGGAGTATCTGCATAACAAATGTCCAGAAGAAAGTCTCTAAGGGATAAATGGAGAAAAGTTTTTAGAAACAACTGGGCCAACTTTGCTTCTTATAAAAATTCTATAGTGGACATGCCTTTTTTTAAATTGCAGTAAAACACATTCAAGATTTACTATCTTAACCATGTTTTTTTTTTTTCAAAGATTTTATTTATTTACTTGTCAGAGACAGAGGGAGAGGGAGAGCGAGTGAGCACAGGCAGACAGAGAGGCAGGAAGAGGCAGAGGGAGAAACAGGCTCCCCGCCGAGCAAGAAGCCCGATGTGGGACTCGATCCCAGGACCCCAGGATCATGACCCGAGCCGAAGGCAGCTGCTTAACCAACTGAGCCACCCAGGCATCCCTTAACCATGTTTTTAAGGATAGAGTCAATGGTACGAAGTACATCCACTCTATTGTGCTACTGTCTACCCACCCACCACAGAGCTGCATGCTTTGCAAAACTGTTCCCACTGAACAATTATCCCCTCTTCCCTGTCCCTCCAGTCCCTGGAAACCACTGTTCCACTTTCTGTCAATGAATTTGACTACTTTATGTACCTCCTATAAGCATATAGACTAACTACACAGTAATCATCCTTTAATGGCAGGCGTATTTCATGTAGTTTCTGGTCCTCAAGATTCATCCATGTCATAGCGTGTTTCAGAATTTCCTGCCTTTCTGAGGCTGAACCAGGAACTTATGGTATCTTACCTCATTTAGTTATCACATCCCTGAGAAATGGTATCATGAGTTCCATTATATAATTCAAGTGACCCCCTAAAGTCCTGTGATGTGGGGTGGCCCAAATAGAATTTGAACTTGGGTCCAGCAAGTGGACTGTCTGGACTACAATTTAGGTTTGTTCCATTGTATGGAGACACCACATTTCGTTTATCAGTTCATCTTCAGATAAACACTTGGTTTGGGTCCACCTTTTAGCTCCTGCAACTAACAGTGTGATGAACATGGATCTACAAATACCTCCTTGAGTCCCTGCTTTCAATTCTTTGGAATATATGCCCAGAAGTGAAATAGCTAGCTCATGTAGTAATTTTATTTTTAAATATTTGAGGAACTGACACACTTTTCCATAACAGTGACACCATTTTACTTTCCCACTAATAACGCACAGGGCTTCCAGTTTCTCCACATCTCCATTATTGTCATCATGATGTGTTTGGACTGTTGCCATTCTAATGTTTTGAGGGGATACCTCACTGTGGTTTTGCTTTGCATTTCCTTAATGATTAGTGATGTCAAACATCTTATCCTGTGCTTCTTGTTACTTTCAATTATTACTGTCTCTAAATTACAGTGCTCTAGATAAACCCTATACTTTATGTCGCCCTACAAATTGCCCATACACCCTGGGGACCCTCAATTTCTAGGCCTAGACTCTCAGTGTTCCATCTGCTTTGCCCTCCTCTCCCCACAACTAGGAACACATCACCTAATCATCTATAAAATGGCATTTAGAACTAACTTAGCCCATCGGATGCTAGATTTTGTGACTCTAACTTTTTTTCCTTGGGAAGAAAATTTGGCCTATCAGCCTCATTACTATACCATAGTCATACAATAGGGTCAGTGGAAAGAGCACTGCTGAGTCACATAATGGCTCCAAGCTTCAACACTCTGTATGACCAAAATTAGCATGGCAGTTAGGAGGTAGTTAGGTTTCTTCTTTTTTCTTATTTCTCATATAGCTCCAAAGCACACTTACTTAATTTTTTGGCCAACCAGACCTTTTTTTTTTTTTTTTTTAACAGTTGGATGCTAAACCCTAGACATAGGAGTTTCTATTACACCTACTGACAGAATCCCAGTGCCACAAAACACATCATGCTAGTGAAACAGCAAATCATTGGCTTGACAGTAATGAGGCCGTTGTTTTACTGGGCAGTGATTTAAGTTTGTAGGTACTTACTCCCTTAACATGAAGGAAAGGGATAAGATGCCTTCATAGCCTGAAATCTCCTTCTTTTTTATTTGTTTGTTTATTTTTAAGATTTTATTTATTTATTTGACAGAGAAGAAAGAGAACACAAGTAGGCAGAGAGGCAGGCAGAAAGAGAGAGGGAAGCAGGCTCCCTGCAAGCAGAAAGCCCAATGCAGGGCTCAATCCCAGGACCCTGAAATCATGAACTGAACCAAAGGCAGAGACTTTAACTAACTGAGCCACCCAGGCGCCCCTGAAATCTCCCTCTTTAGCAATGACAGAATTGTATGTAATTAATGAATGTACTTTTTGCATTTTTTTAAAAAAATGGTCTAGCAGAGTTTCTTTCTAATCATTTAATTCTAATTGTGTTTATTAACTATAAAACGTGAACTATTTCCCAACTCTGACCATAAGGTGTTCTATCCTGAGGCTGCCTCTCTGTTCACAGGAGAATAAGAAGAGAAATGTCTTAAAAAAAAAAAAAAAATCCTATTCTGAGAAAACTTCCCAGTTGCTTTCTCTCCTTGGGATTTTTATTTTAATTAAAACTAACCAAAGTGAAATAAAATAAATAAATGTAAAATGGTCTGTAATAGTGGAGGCAAGTGGAATTAAAGTACATTTTCCACTCAAAACAATGTCTAAATAAACGTCTAAATTCATCAGCCTTTCACTGCCTAATAATGTGACATGTTTACAATGTTGAAGGAAATCAGGTGTTTTCATGCTAAATGAAAATAAAATTTATGTGCTGTTATTACCATATTCTTTGCCTGGTGTTTCTCACTCTATTCATCATTAAAGGCTGCTCAATAAATACTGTGCAAACTGTTATGCAGCAATAACTCAGAATCGGCTATAAATAACCACCCACCAGAATCTTGGGAAGAGTCAAGAGCTTAAGCGGGATTGTTTGCTCCCCAGTTGCTAAATTATGAAAAAGAGACCTGTTGGTCTACTTTCTCTTCATATTTGATATCCTAGAAGCTTGGACACTTGCACTCTTGCCTAAAAGAAGGTCTTTATCTTCCGTTGTGTAAACTGAGGCAGGCAGTAGATTAAATGGTGTGATATTGGGCACCAAGCCTTCCTTTACTCAACTCTAACAGAAAAGCTGATAAAGAAAGAAGGATTCATCTACCCTGTGTATTAGCTCGGTGTTGCTCTGTAATAAATTACTCTAAAACTCAGCAGATTAAAACATTCAGGATTTATTACCTCACATAATGTTGGAGTATCAGTAATCTAGGAGCAGCAGAGCTGAGTGGTTCTGGCTCAGGGTCTCTCACAAGACTACAGTGAAGTTGTCAGCCAGGACTAGTCATCTCAAAGCTTGACTGGTTGGAGAATCTTCTTTCAAGTTCACTTAAATGATCATTAGCCAGAATCAGTTCTTTCCTGAGTGTTGGCTTCAGGCTTTGGTTCCTTGCCACATGGACCTCACCGTAAGACTAGTCACAATATGGCAGCTTGCTTGCCTCATAATGAGAGATCCAAGAGGAAGAGATTGATTGAGCTAGCAAGACTGTGCCCCAAGTGGAAGCTGCAGTATTTTATACTGATCTCAGAAGTGGCATACCATGTGCTATTAGACACACAGATCAACCATGAGAAAATGTGAGAAGACACTAGATATGGTATAAACACCAGCAAGTGGGGAATCACTGGGTAGCCATCTTGAATCCTGGCTACCTCACTCGTGGATGAGATGTCAATGATAGTTAAGAACAAGCTACAAAGTGAAGTAAATCAGCATAGGCAATTCAAAAGAGAACAGTTAAGAGTAAGACATACCTGGTTACAGATCCTAGAGTGCTTCTTGCTTCTTTATAGTAATTACATACCTCACTGAGCCTTCAACTTCCCATCTCTAATCCTTAAACAACCCATATCATACAGTTTTTGTGACAGTTAAATGATACAGATATTTAAAGAGCTTCCCTGTGGAGCTTCCTCTAAAGGAAATTAACAACGAAAAACAAAAACAAAAAAAATTTTTTTTTTCCATAAGGTAGAGAAAGAAACTCAAAGAAGGCATGCCACAGTATCTGGAAGGTTCAGTGTCCTCAGGCATGGTATACCACAGGTGATTTGAGAATGCTGATAATGTTCCAGAAAGAGTAAAGCTTATAGTATTCAAAACTAAGGTAGAGCTTCTTTTCACTATATTGGCCAGGGTTTCCCAGGAGTGCTGTTCAGTCATTTTCCAAACATTTACTAAGCACCCATGCTCTAGGCACAGCTTGGAGCTAGGCTTACAAAAACAATTAAGACTCAGTTCCTGACATCAAATTGGAGACAGGAAACAAGACGATTCTAACCTTAGGTGGAAGTTCAAAGAAAGCATTGTGTTCAGAGGAAGAGGACCTGACTGCCTGGAAAAGAACAGGCAGATCCTCAATCCGCTCTTGGCAGTCAAGCAAACGAGTGCCAGCTGGAGAAGACCAGAGCAGTATGCACAACCAGGGCAGAGAAGGGGGTGATACAGTTCCCCAGGATTCCTCCTGGAGTGAGTTACCAGACTTCGCAAATACAAATGCAGGAGAACACTCAGCTAATTTTGAATTTCAGAGAAAAAAAATAATGTTTTAATATAAACGTATTCCAAATATTTCATTATTTATTGTTTCTCTAAAATTTCAGTTTAGCTGAATGTCCTATATTCTTTATCTAGCAGCCATATCCTGAAAAGAACAATGAATTTGCATGGAGCAGTAGAAGAAGGCAACAGTAAGAATAGGGAAGATATTGGAGCCCAAGTTGAGGAGTTTGAACTTCACCAATATTAGACATGTGCTGGAGAGCTAGTGGGTTTTTGGAATAACATGATCAGATTTAATTGTAGGTAAGATCATGCTAGTGGCTGTGCTGAAATAGAAGGGCATGATATGGACCAGAGACTGAGACAAAAGCAAGAGAGGCAGTGTCATCATTTCTGAGGGCAGGAGTTGGTGGTGGAGCATCTAGTCTTTAGGACACATGTTTTAAAGGGTGTAAGAAATTTTTGAAACCCTTAGCTGTACATTTGAACTACACAGGTTTTTAAAAAAAGACTAAATTCCCTCTCCCATTGATTCTAATTTAAATGATTTGATGCAGGACCTAGACAATTGTTTTTTTGTTTGTTTGTTTGTTTGTTTGTTTTTTACTTCTCCAGGTATTTCTATATAGTCAGGATCAACAAATCCTATCAAATCCTATCTTTTATATTTCCAAGGAATGCCTGATTTTCTGTAAGAGGTCCACCTGAGGAAGAGCACATTATCAACTTCAGGTAGCTTGCCACACCCTCCTTCATAGAACCAATGTCTGTCACTTCTACATGCTTCCAGGGTGAAAAACTGGCTGTTCCTGCCCAGGAATATTAAGGGACTATTGTAATCAATCATTTTTCTAGATAGATTATCTCATTCTGTGGTTGAAAAGCAGGAAAGAACATTGTCAAAGGATACACTTGGGCCCCCTTTAAACACCCACATGTATGAACACCTCCTTTACCCTCCTTGGGCTATTGCCATTTGACCCAGAAATCTCAGACATCTGACTATAGGAAACATGCTAAGTTTCTGCCTAGAGATTGTTCTCTGGAGAACACATGATGAAATGTTTGCATTTACACAGTTCATTAAATATCTTTCAGAAGACCTCCCTAATTTTCACTAAAAGCATCTTGGTTTTTTTCTAGTGTCTACACATAAGTACTACCACCAACTTTCAGTTATTTGGATTTTTTTTTAGATCAATGGAATATGGATGTCCTATAGATCTTCCCAATCAGGTGGATGTCCCATTTCAAGAGAAAAATGGAGGTCATGAGCCTGTTGTTTGGTTTTATATTGGCAGTCAAGTGTTTGCCTTTGACAGAGACATTGTGGGCATTTTGTATTTGTACTTGAAATGTTTTGGGTTTTTTTTTTTTCCACTTACAGAAGACTTTTCCCAAGATTCCTTATAGCAGAAACTTCAGTTTCTTTCTTTCTTTTTTAAGATTTTATTTATTTATTTGACAGAGAGAGAGAAATCATGAGTAGGCAGAGAGGCAGGCAGAGTGGGAGGGGGAAGCAGGCTCCCCACCGAGTAGAGAGCCCTACGCAGGGCTCCATCCCAGCACTCTGGGACCATGACCTGAGCTGAAGGCAGAGGCTTAGCCCACTGAGCCACCCGGGTGCCCCAGAAACTTCAGTTTCTATAAAGTGTGGTTCAGTTCACAAATGACCTCACAAAAGCCATGTATGTCAGTGTATTCTAGCTTATTTCCTTCTCACTCAAGGTATGCTTCCTTTCTTTGCCCCTGAAGACGTGAGTTCCCTAAGATCAAGAATAAGAAAGGCCTGAATAAGAAAGGAATGAATGATTTGAACACACAAGATTGTAATTAGTCGAGCGCCTGGGTTGCTCAGTGGGTTAAAGCCTCTGCCTTCGGCTCGGGTCGTGATCCCAGGGTCCTGGAATCGAGCCCCACATCGGGCTCTCTGCTCAGCAGGGAGCCTGCTTCCTCCTCTCTCTCTCTCTGCCTGCCTCTCTGTGTACTTGTGATCTGTCTGTCAAATAAATAAATAAAATCTTAAAAAAAAAAAAAAAAAGATTGTAACTAGTCAAGGAAAACCAGAAGGTTGCATATCAGACCAAGGGTTGACCAGATGTTTTGATATTTAATCAAGCCTGAAATCTAATTTAAATTAGATTTATCTTTTGTCTTCTTCTTCCCTTTGTCTTTCTTTGCAGACATTTTTTTCCTGTGATATCCACATAAGAAGAAGGCTGAGGGTAGTAGCTTGAAAATGAAGTGAAAATCATTGTGAAAATATCTTAGTGGTTTAGTATTGGCAAAGAACTGTTTACAAGAACTCTGCTCTCTCAATCTGATTTAGTGAAAATAAGAAAGTAAAATAGTCTAATGAAGTCAATAAAAATGATGTTTAGAAACTGTTTTGCACTGATAAGAAAAATTTTAAAATATATGTTTAGAAAAACCAGTATTGGATGATAGGAAAGGCACTGGATTATGAATCAAGAAACCTATTTCCTAATCTTGGTTTTTGAAGGAACTACGGGAAGGGGCAGAGGGAGAGAATCTTAAGCAGGCTCCATGCCCAGTGCGGAGCCCAATACTTGTTGTCACGACCCGGAGATCATGACCTGAGCCAAAATCAAGAGTCAGGAGCTTGACCGACTGAGCCACCCAGGCCCCTGGTTCTTTTAGGTGTCACTGACATATAGTATTATGTTAGTTTCAGGTGCACAGGGTAATGATTTGTGATTTGTATATATCGTGAAATAATCATGACAATAATTCTAGTTAACGTTCAGCACCACAGAGTTACAATTTTTTTTTTCCCTGTGATAAGAACTTTTAAGACCTACTCTCTTAGCAACTTCCAAATTTTCAAGACAGTATTGTTAACTATAGTCATTATGCTATACATTACATCCCCAGGACTTGTAATTTCATACCTGGAAATTTGTATCTTTTGACCACTTTCACCTGTTTTGCACCCCCCCCACTCCTTGCCTCAGGCAACCACCAATTAATTGTTCTCTGTAACTGTGATTTCAGGTTTTTGTTGGTTTTACTTTAGATTTCACATATAAGTGAAGTTATAGTGTTTGTCTTTCTCTGTCTGACTTATTTCACTTGCCATAATCCCCTCAAGTTTCACCAAAAAGTATTTTCAGGAACCCTTATAAAGTAAAATAAGGGGATTGGAAATTATTGGTTCCAACATTTCTTCCTATTTGGGGATTCAGAGTATTTATAGTTGAATGGAACTTAGAAATGAGCATAATAAAATGAATATGTTACTTCTGTTCGTGTTTAAGAAATATTTTGGCATTTGACATTAAAATCTTACTGATTTATTTATTCAGTGAAAATTTACTGAGTACCTATTATGTGTCAAGCCCTCCAGTAGGCACTGGGCCAAAATAGCAAAGGAAGGAGGCCTGATCCCCCAGGGTGTTCAGAGACTGGGGAAGGACATGGTTAGCCACATTGCCTGAGATAAGTACTATAATGAGGGTTCTATGGCATGGTATTTGGAGGTGAATGCTATTTTCATTTTAATAATTTTTGAAGCAGAACCCCTTTTCAGATGCTTTAAACAAAAAAATTAAAACAGCTTCTGAATCTTACATCACAATATAAACAATGTAGTGGATTCCAAAAAATGCAGGCCTTCTGTTGATTTGGTGCAGAGAAGGCATATGTACTAAGACATCTGTTTAGACAACCACTTAGCAAGCATTCTGTCAGCCTGTCAGGACCAGCACCACAGCTGAAGCACATATAGCCCCAGACATCAGCTGTAAGGGAACCAAATGGTGCCTTACCAAAAATTACCTTAGAATTCAAAGTATCTAAACAGTTTGACAGGCGCAACCAATAATTTACAAAAGAAACGCCACAGCACACATTCATAGCTCCTAAGTTCAGTAAGGAACCATTCTGGATTTCAGCTATCTCAATTCAGTACTGGGTTTGAAATCTTCATAGAATGAGAGACAATGCGTCACACCATGAAAATAAGCAAGATGAAAAGATCCATTAGGCATTAGCCAAATTGGGGAAGATTCATTGTTAGGATCACACAAATTCAAAATACTTGGCAATATTGAAAATGTTTGGTTGTCGTATTCTTCTATTGTTATGAGAAGTTCGAAAATGGAGATGCTTTTTACTTTTAGGTTTCCAGAATAGCAATGCAGTGAAATGGATGATTTGGCCCTTACTGCATAGGTTTCCTACCTATTGAGAATAATTAAAGAAAAATGAAAAGAAGAGCTTGAAAGTTCTAGAGCTTTGCTAACCAGTAAAGCAGAGAAACTCGTTTTTAACCCGTTTAATCAATAAATTTCAGTTAAAAGGCAAACGCAAGCAAACACCAAAGCTGATTTTCAACTTGCCTAATTAGTTAAAGCTGATTTTTCCAGGAACATATGACTGAAAACCAACTGATCAGTAGCAGCCTTACATTTTCAAGGCCAGTCATGGGGTGTCATACACACACTAGTAAACAAGCTTGTAAGGCTGAAATCCACCCACTCCTGCCTCTGTCACCAAGGCAAAACCCTGCTTCCAAGACTGTGGCCATGTCCTCTTGCCTTGGTGACCACCACCACCCAAACCATGTTCTTCCCCAAACCCTTTGTAAGATCTTGTCAGTAAAACTAGATAAATTCTCCCTTACTTAAGCAAACAATTAATTCAACTTTGTGTCTTGGGGATCTAATGTTTTGGCCACTTTCATTTTCTACACTATATACACATTATTTGAGATTATAAGATGAATCTTTAAATTTCTGTATCAGTTCATGCAGACTTATTTTCCTACATACTGACTCATTATGTTAGAACCTCTTCTTTATGAAACATTCTTTATTAAGTATTGATTCAGACCCCTATGTAAATTCTCTCTGCTTCTTTACAAGTTTGTCTTTTACTTACAAATTCTGCATTTAATCTTCCCATAACTCAGCTTGGATTCTCCATCTTTGGAGAATGGCATCTTAGATGCCACAACTAACTACCTTGTTCCCCAAACTATAAACCTTGGGCTTTGTATTGACCCCCTGCTCTGCCTTCCCTCTCTGGTCTTATCCATACCATTTCTGAAATGTTCTTTAAATCTCTGTCCTCACCCCATCCCTTTGGCCCCATCACTAACCGAAGATTTCAACTCCTTTTTGCCAAGATGATTAACAGCGTTTATCATCTGGCTGCTTCCCACCATTCTAATACATCCCGTGTGAGCCAGCTCACGGGGGGTAATAAAGAGGAGAACTCAGCTTGTCTCTCTGCTCTTTCAAAGAGCAGACTCTTTGCTAGACTCTAGGATCTCTTGAGAGACCAAGGGGAGACTCCATATCCTGAAGCTGGGGCATCAACACTACTCCATTGCCTCTCCTCTCAGCCCGTTCTCGTCCTGGGTTTCACATGGATCTCATTCACTCTTCTTACACACCTTGAACTCTCATTGCTCATACTAATTAATTCCTCTTTTTAAAACCCCTTTTTGTCTTCTGAACATGATTATATCCTGTATCTCAGGTTGACAAATTCTGCTCAGACTGAGACCACTTCTCTGTGTTACAATCCATTCATTCACACTCATGGTATAGTACTTCACTCCCCTTCCAGAAGCAGCTTAAGACAATGGCAAAATTGTATTGCTCTTTGGGTTCTATTAGTCAGAACAAAAGGTAGTATCGAGTAAGATTCCAGGAAATGTTAGTTAAAAAGGATTTCATTGCTATATGGGCTAGTTTCTACTGCAAACTTTAATGTGTTTATGGGACTTGCAGAATTTTCCTACTGAAAACTCTGCATCCTGTTAGTGCATTTGACCTTGACCTCTCAACACTGCCTATGTTAAGGTCTATAAGTTTCTGTGAGCAAATGTTATTCTCTGGTTTCATTTTTCTCTCTGCTGGACTCTCCCTGAGCTATTCTTATGAGAGAATGCCAAGGCATTCCAGAATGAATGTTTGCATGTGTTTCCGGAGGAATGTTTCTTGGACTTTCCTGTCTTCGCTGGCATTTTAAAGGAATGACTTCTTAGATGGCAACAGAACAGCATGATTGCAGACTGTTTGCCTTGGCAATTGCTACCAATGTTTTGGCAGATAGATTCCACACCTCCTCGTTTGGGAGGTGGGAGTTTAAAGAAACATTTATGGAGCTCTTACTACAGCCGAGGTACAAGGCTAGATGATAAGGGTACAAAGTCAACGAAAACACAACCTCCCCTGAAAAGAAGTTTGCGCTATACTAATGAATGTGTACTCACATAGAGTATAAAGTCACTTTCAAAGAAGAGCTGGTGTGCAGGCCTGAAGAATGTGTTGAGGAAGCACAGAGAAGAACTGAGAGGGACTTCCTTAAGAGGTGACGTCTGAGCCTATAAGCATGTGCATATGAGCCTGTGTCCACATACGTGCTGTCTGGAAAACACACCCAGAGAAGGGCCCTGGAGAATCTAATGACGCTCCCCTGCTAGGAAATCTTAGAAAGCTCTTTCAAGTTAATAATCTTAATTTATTTAAAAAATGTGTTTACACGGGCCCTTCAGACGCGTACTTTTTCGTTTGCTTATTGGTGGCTTGGCTTTGCCAGTCTCATACCTACAAAGTACTACGCTAGCATACCCCCCTTGGTTTCTTCCAATGAGGGCTTATGTAATTAATCTAAGCACATTGCAGAGGCCAACGTCAGGAACCAGGCCAAGGCCACGCTTCTGAGAACCTCCAGGTTCTTAGCCTGGATGAGGGGTGGGGTCCGGACAACAGGCGGTAAACATGGTGAGACTGAATGAGTCCCACCGCCTTGGGTAAACATGCTGGGCACGTTCTCCCGTGGTGGCAGCCCTTTGAGCTGATGTCGCTCGCTGACAGTGCCTTTGTGTCCACTTGACTTTTACACGCTGGACTCACAGTATCAGTGCAGAGAGCTCTAATCCCTCCTGCTGAGCTCAGGCCATTAAATACTCGCCCTACATTTTACAGCCTCAACCCTGTGACAGGGGAGCTGAACCCAGCTCTGTGCCAGGCACCCAGCAAAACGGGGATTAATAGACTCCGCCCCACGGCAGCCCAGGGCTCTACAGCTGCTCCTTGCAATTAGACTTGTCATCATTCTCTCAAGAAGCCCCTGTTGATTTTTAAAGCCTAATTGGCAGGAGACACCTGTTTCCCAATGGGAAGGATGGGAGGGGGTCATTCACTGGCAGCAGGCACAGTGGAGAGGCTAAGAGGCTAGATGAACATGTGCAAATACTTTTACCTCAAGTTTGTTTGCTTCCATGTCGAATTTTGCCTTTTTTTTTTCTTCTTCTTCTTCTTTCTTTCTTTCTCTTTCCTCTTCCCTCCTGGCTCCCCAACCAACAACAGCATGTCCAGAGTCAGGCTAGTCTTTGAGAGTAAGTAAGCATTTGGCTTGGAATCTCTTTTTTGAGCAAGAACTTACCATTGGTTTCTCCCTCAGGCATCCCCCTTACCACCCAGCAGCCCCTTCTTGGCTTGAGTCCTTTTTTGTGACTCCTTGTTTTTGCCAGGATCCTGGTGGCCATTCATTCTGCTATGACAGTATTTATGAACTGCCAGCAAGCTGCTGAAACTCTGGAACCTCTTTGTGCCTATAAGGAGTGTTAAGTATATTTTTAGTTCCTGTCTTCTCTAAGCTTTCATTCTAGAGGGAGGCATTAGACCTGCGTGTAATAACACGTGTGAAACATTCTTTTCCAAGTAACATGTTTAAGGCAGTTTTCACGAGTAGAAAAATGACGAAGACACTCAGGACACACTTCCTAGAAACTAGGGCATTTTGACTGCTGCCAAACCTGAATCACCTTAAGAGTTTCTGCTTGGATCTAATGCTTGAAGTTATCCAAATGGTAGTAAATAATCTCTGATGGAATGTCCGAGACCACTCCTCTTCACTGAGACCACTGGATGCTTTCAAATTAAGTATTATTACTATTTAGTAGCCTCTGCTCGATAGGGCAGATATGTAGGGAAGGGAGAATAAAATCACGGGACAGGAAGTAGAGGAGGCTGTGAATCAGAGCAATGGGAGAAGCGCTGGAATCACAATGTTCATTTCCATGCCACAAATATTTATTGACCACCCACCCACTGTATGCCAGGAAATTATCGAGCACTAGGATCTCTTTGGGGTCACCCCAGGTTTCAACTCAGTTCGTAAGCACCATCCTCTTAACATAATTTTGCCAATGACCAGTGAAGCCTTCTCCCCAACCTTGCCATGTCCTGTGGGCTTCATGGAATTAGACAGTCAGGGAAGACTTATCTTGACTGAATCCCAGTGGGATGTTCCTTTAAATATAATACAATAAATGTAAATACTTTCTCTGCCTTTTTTAATTTTGCATCTTATCTAGTCATTCGTGACCATCTTGTCTACTTAGAGCACCAGGGTCATTGTCACTGCTGAAAATGGAGGCATGCAAGGCCTGATTATTGCCCTTGAGAGATCTGCATGGTGGGGGATGACACGTACATAGTAAGAACAAGCACCTAGCTTTGGGCAGTTCTGCAAGGGAGGTTAGTAGAAGGCACCACAGGAGCCCACAGCAGGCTTTAGAGGATTCTATTGTTATTAGAAATCTGAGAGTCTCCTAAGATGCTGGATAAATGGTTCTCAAATTTCAGTGTCCAAAAGAGGTATCCGGAAATCTCATTAAAATACAGATTCCCTGATTCCCCAAACTCAGTGATTCTGATCTTTGGTGGGGCTGGGAATACATATGTAGCAAGCACTCCAGACATCATTGGTAGAGATGGTCTGTCCCCTACGCCTTAAGAAACGAGGAGATTCTCTCCCACCCTTTATATAAGAGAGATTATAAATGGAAGAATATAATTACAAAAGAACTACTTCTACCTCCTTTATTTTTCACTTATAACCCAGTGGTTTTCCATCACAAATGTTGAAATGCTTCTAGGCTAATGACTTCCTCCTTGGGGGTCCAGACATGTAACTCCATTAAAAAAGTGGTTGACTTAAATATGTTTTTAATTTAATTTTATTTTTTAAAATTATTTTACTTATTTGAGAGAAAGACAGACAGAAACAGGGCATGAGCAGTGGGGAAGGAGACAGATGAAAAAAAGAGAAGCAGATTCTCTTCTGAGCAGAGAGCTGAACATAGGACTTGATCCCAGGAGCCTGGGATCATGACTTGAGCCAAAGGCAGATGCTTAACCAAATGAGCCACCCAGGTATCCCAACTTAAATATGTTTTTATCAGGTACATAAAAAAAGCAACTCGACGTCTTCAATTATTGATACTGCCTTTGACTTCCAAGTTCCTTTCAAAGATAGGGCCCTGCTCTGTCCGTGATTCAGAGCTCAGCTGTTACCATATAAGGAGCGAGACAAGCAGAGGCTAAAAACCTGCTTTTAGGTGCTTGAACCAAAGTGAGGCTTTGCAGCCTGGGTGCATTTATGATGCAGTCACATGCTCTACCACTGAGCTATATACCCACTGCGATGCAAGCAACAGTGAAACACGAAGAACCCAGAGAATCAGCGATTCATTCAGGAAGAAACAGCTTGCACCCGGGAGGGTGCCAAAGGAGCCTCTTGGCATTATTGGGGTGCTGCCTCAGCTGGAAGGCAGCCTCTGTCCCCACACGAACTGACAGCTTGTAGATCTTGAGCCGGACTGGGCCTCTCTCACTGTTATGTTTTGCTTTTGGAGTGAAAGCAAACCTGTGACTCGCGTGGGAGCGGAGGGAGGGATGAGCTTAGTGGCGCTCCGGCTTGGCAGGAGGGCCGCCGCCACAGACACGGGATGCAATCTGATAAGCACATGTGTTCTTACAGTATGCCTCATGGCCAGGCCACTTTATCTTCAGTAATCCCGATCTATGTCCCAGAATCACATTATCTGGCCGGGGATCAGACCCCATGCGTTCTTGGCTTGGGGAACAATGAAACGTGATCTCAAGACAAGATGGGATCCTGACCTGGAGAGGCACTGATGTATTTCTCCCCCGACCCCCACCCGTGCAGCACAGTGGTCAATGTAATACGGCATCAGGAAGATCTAGCTAACTGGTCGCTGGTAGAGGAGATCAAGCCTCATCTTCTGTGCATGGAATCTCACCGCCATAGCTTATGATTGCTGACAGGAACAAATGTGTGTTCCAGATTAAAGAACAACAGAAAACAAAGCTTCAGTAGCACGCAGCAAGCAGTAGCTCTGACCATGCTTACCATCATTGGCCGCAGCCATTTGGAGAAGGCACTGTGTGCTCTTACACACACCATTCAAAGGCTATTTATCAAGCAAAGCCCTTCAGGGTACAATAGTGTTAAAACTAAAAACCGTTTGTGCTTCCAGGGTGTGGTGAATGGGACTAGGCTACAGCTAGACCTCAACACCTTCTCTGTGCTCCTTCTCGTGAGCAAGCCCCGTGCTGTGGGCCAGAATTGCTGTGATCTAGGAAGGGTCACTGAGAGGGCAGGCTTCTAGAAGGCTCCAAGCAAATCAGGGCTGAATTCCTGTAGCCACTGGTGATCAGAAAGCGGCCAGTGTTGGATCCTTTAATGGGAAAACAAATCATTTCCCTTGGCAAAGCCTGACTCTCTCGCCATGAAATCACATATATGTCGCACCATCTTTTAGGGCAGTGATAACTCTTTTCCAACTTCATCCCATTTGCTATGATTAAAACTCGGACTTGTACTGCAGTGAACCCTTTTCAAAATATAAACTAGCCTAAAGCTTACTGTTCACACCAGAGACACATATGTAGTTTGGACAGTCCAAAGTCATGGCTGCATAGAATAGAAAACAAAACAAAACAAAAGAAAACAGTACAGGGTTGCTGAGAAGCAGGAATGAACATTCTGTGACTTATGAGAATATACTTAATAGCTTCCAGCACAGCCACATTTGTATCTTGATGTAATACAATTTAAAAGCTTCCTCCAAGTTAAATCTCCCTAAGTTCCTAAAAGGAAAAAAAAACAAAACACAACAACAAAAACAATAATAAAGAAAAAAAGCCCACCTATTTTATTTTTAGATGTTGGTTCTGTATTTCCAAGGATTTGTCTTCTTTTTGGAAAGAAAAATAACCATGAAATTTATTTTTTACTAAGTGAGCTAAAAATATTCAGGCTAGGCAACTTGGTTGTCTATGGTGAGTACAAGTTAATGAAAAAGGCAGAAACAGTCAAACACTGCCCCCTGCTGTCACGTTTCCCACATTTGCTCTGAAATGGAGCAGATTTGGCCTGGTCACATTGAAGTAGACAATCTGGAGCAGTGGCTCCCAAATTTTAGCTGGCATCAGAATCACCCAGAGGGTTTTGAAACCCATCCCCAGGGGGTTTTGATTCAGTAGGTCTGGGTGGGGCTAGAGAATCTGCATTTCTGACAAGTTTCCAGGGGCCGCTGCTGCCGCTGCCCTTCCAGCTGCAGGTCTATTTAAAAATGTCAAGGTTGTCCTTGGTTGCTTGCCTAAAGGTTTCCTGACAAAAGAAGTCCACTTCTAGGGCTCTGCAAAGATTTGCATTTTACTGCTTGTTTGACCTTATTCTATACCCCACATAGGAAGGCTAATTTGGGTGTGAAAGCTGGATCTGAAGGAGTGTGATCAGAGGTGCAATTAACCAGGTGTGTGGATAGCTGTCCTTGAAGTTGAATGATTATAACAGAAGATCATGGGATGAACTGGACTACAGGCGATTGTTTATATAAAGAAATAGCTTGGCGGGGAATGCAAAGGACCTGCCCATATGTAAGAAAACTGCTTTCAAACCAAATGGATAGTGCTGGTCTTTGAAGGTCTGGGCAGAGTCCCAACTTCTCTGCCTTTCTTTCATATGCCACATGCTAATTTGTCTTCAAGATTCCCTCACTCCGAAGAGCAGATGGCCAGGAGTGTGAAATTTTGGTGGTATTAAGTGCTCTCATTTTTGTCATCACCAATGTTTTCAGTAAAACCGGAGATTTCATTGATTAAATAACTCACTGAGCAAAGCTCTGCTTTTGAACTTTGGAAACTGATGAGAAGAGGAGGAATGTGTCTTAACAACTATTTTTTTTTAAACTGTGGTTAAAAAAAACAAAAAAAAGTCACATTAAATTTACCATCTTAACCATTTTTACTTGTATGGCTCAGCTGGGCTTAGCATAGTCATACTGTTGTATAACAGCTCTCGAACTTTTTCATTTTGTAAAACTGAAAATGTGACCCATCGAATGCTAATTCCCCCTCCATCATCCCTTCGACTTTTGGCAACCACTTTTCTAATTTCTTTTTCTATGATTTTGACTACTTTTGTTATTTCCTATGAGTACATCATATGTCTTTCTGTGACTGGCTTATTTCACTTAGTATAATTTCCTTGAGGTTTACCCATGTACCTCTACCTATCACATGTCATAGCATTGGACATTTCCTTCTTTGTTAAGGCTGCATAACATTCATTATAGGTAAATCCATATTTTCTTTATTTCTTCATCTGGTGATAGACAGATTTGTTGCTTCAACCTCTTCGTTATTGTGAATAATTTCACAATGGATATGGATGTACAAATATCTCTTTAGGACTATGCTTTAAATTCTTCTGGGTATGTACCCAGAAGTGGGATTGGTGAACCATAAGATAATTTAAACAATTTTTAGAGGAGACTCCATACTGTTTTTCATATGGTTATACCCTTTTACATTTCCACTAACAATGTAGAGGGATTTCAATTTCTCTACATCATCACTGATACCATTTGTTGCCAATAACTTTTGTTTTGTTTTGTTTTCTGGTTACTTTGTAGCAGTCATGCTAATGCACGTGAGGTGATATTCATTGAGGCTTTTATTTGATTTCCTCTTACGATAAGTGATTGACAAGCTTCTTGTATGCTTGTTGGCCATTTGGAGAAATGTTTACTCAAGTTCTTTAGCCTTTTTAAAATTGAGTTATTTGATTTTTTTGTTGTTGACATGTAGTTCTTTATATATTCTGGATGTTAACCCTTATCAGATATATAATTTGCAAATATTTTCTCCCCATCTATAGGTTGCACTTTCACTTAGTTGATTGTATCCTTTGATGCAAGTTTTTAAGTTTGATGTAGTGTCATTTGTATATTTTTCTTCCATAGTTTGTGTCATATTCAAGAAATCATTGCCAGATCCAATGCCATGAATTGTTTCCCCTATATTTTCTTCTGAGTATTCCATCATTTGAGGTCTTTCTTCTATGTCCTTAATCCATTTCAATTTAATTCTTATAGAAAGTGAGATAAGGGTCCAGCTTCATTTTTTACATGCGGATACTTAATTTCCTCAATACCATTTGTTAAAGAGACTGTCTTCTCCCCATTGAATGGTCTCAGCACTTTTGTTAAAAATCATTTGATCAGGGTGCCTGGGTCGCTCAGTCAGTTATGCACCCAACTCTTGGTTTCTGTGCAGGTCATGATCTTGGGGTCCTGGGATGGGGCTGCACACCGAGCAGGGAGTCTGCTTGAGATTTTCTCCCTCTCCTCGTGCCCCTCCCCCATTCTTTCTCTCCTTTTCTCTCTCAAATAAATAATATATTTTAAGAAATCATTTTATCATATATGTGAAAGTTTATTTATGGACTTCCTATTCTATCTCTGTTCTCTATTCTTATTCTTTTCTTTTCCAGTGTTTGTCTTTATACCAGTACCACAATGTTTTGATTATTGTAGCTTTACAATATATTTTGAAATCAGAAAATGTGAGCCCTCCCACTTTAATCTTTTTCAAAGTTGTTTTAGCTATTCTGGGTCCCTTAAGATTCTATACGAACTTTTGGACAGATTTTTCTTTCTTTCATCTCTTGGTTTAGGTGAGAATCATACAACTTTTCTAACTTTATTAGTTTTTAACAGTATTTTTTTTTTTACGTAATCTTTGGAGTTTTCTACACTTATGTAGATGTTATCTGTGGGCTTTTCATATATGATATGTATTATGTTGAGGTGTATGCTTTTTATTCCTAATTTGTTATGAGTTTTTATCATAAAACAGTGTTAAATTTGTCAAATGCTTTCTCTGAATTAATTGAGATGTTGTGTGGTTTTGTGCTTCATTCTGTTAATGTGAGGTATTACCTTGAGTAATTTCAATTATGGTGAAAATTCTTTGACTCCAGGGCTTTAATAATTTTTTAAATGAAATGCTTTAGTTACTTTTTTCCCTTCAAAATGAACTGACAAAATATAATGATTGGGGAAACTGGGTAAAGAATAATTGGACTTTTCTGTATTATTCCTAACAACTGCATCTGAGTCTGTAGTGATCTCAAAATAAAACATTGTTTTAACAAATGACCCAAATACATACTATTAAATCAGAGCACATTCAATGAGATCCCATTGTATCTGGGAAAAACAAAATAATTGCCATTCTTCTAAGTCAGCAAAAATATTGCCCTAGCTGACCCTTGAACGACATAGGTTTGAACTGTGTGGGTCCATTTATTTGAGGATATTTTTTTTTCAATAAATATATATATAGTACTGTAAGTGCGTTTTTGTCTTTCTTAAGGTTTTCTTTTCTTTTTTTAAAAGATTTTATTTATTTGTTTGACAGAGAGAGAGAGAGCACAAGCAGGAGGAGTGGGAGAGGGAGAAGCAGGCACCCCCTGAGCAGGGAGCCTGGTGAGGGGTTTGATCCCAGAACCCTGAGACCATGATCTGAGCCAAAGGAAGACACTTAACTGAGCTACCCAGGCATCCCTCTTTCTTAGGATTTTTCTAATGACATTTTCTTTCCTTGAGTTACTTTAAGAATACAGTATATGGAAGGGTGCCTGCGTGGCTCAGTTGGTTAAACATCTAACTCTTGTTTTTGGCCTGTCCAGCTCTGCACTCAATGTGGAGACTCCTTGAGATTCTTTCCCCTCCCTCTCCCTCCTCTTCTGTTCCTCCCCGCCTCACCGTGCTCACACTTGCATATCTCTTAAATAAATAAATAAATAAATAAATAAAATATTTTTAAAGAAGAAATAATATACAATAACATAACATACAAAATATGTGCTAATCAGATGTTTATGTTATTGGTAAGGTTTCTAGTCAACAGTAGGGTATTAGTAAAGCTTTGGGGAAGTCAGAAGTTACACTTGGATTTTCAACTATGCGGGAGGTCAGCGCTCCAAACCCTTCCATCATTCAAGGGTCAACTATACTTTCTAACAGTTTAAGCAACTGTGCCTCCCACTGCAGGTGTATGAATCTCTTGCTTCCCCTGGTTCTTGTTCCCCATGATTTTCCTTTTCACTTTTCCTCTAGTTCTCGCCTTTCTCCATTTCTTGCTGTCTTATACAGTTGCTTGCATACTCTCACGCTGTTCTTTTGAGGAAAAGGAAATGCAAAGTTTGTTGGTTCTAATTCTGCTCTGATTGTTGCAGGAATCATCTACGTTTATAGTTATAAGTGAACCAGTGTGGAATCTCATCTGACTTTGGGACAGATTCAAGTCATTATAATATTTGAAGTTTTAACTACATTTTATTCTACAGCACTATATTCCCCAATTTGAAATCCTCATTGTGTATGGATTGAAAAAAATAAATAAATAAAAGGGGTACCTGGGTGGCTCAGTGGTTTAAGCCTCTGCCTTTGGCTCAGGTCATGATCTCAGGGTCCTGGGATCGAGCCCCACATTGGGCTCTCTGCTCAGAGGGGAGTCTGCTTCTCCCTCACTCTCTGCCTGCCTCTCTGCCTACTTGTGATCTCTCTCTCTGTCAAATAAATAAATAAAATTTTTTAAAAAAAGAATTTTTTAAAAATTGTGTATGGATTTACTCTGAGACTACAGAAACCTGTTGCAAATAATCCAAAGCCTTAGAGGAAAAACTGCTAAAAATGTCACACACATACACATATACACCTACACACCTCTTCAATAATAAAGGCAAACTTCTGACTCTGTTGTATACTGTTATTTCTTATGGATTTTTGTAATCTAATGCAAATGTGTTAGTCCTCCAGGGCCCTTGGGTAATCAGCATGGTCTAATGGTAGGACCAGCAATAGTCAGGTTGAAAGGGTTCAAATTTTCATGCCATTATTTGTCATCTTTTGAGAACTTGGACACTTTAATTTTTTTTGAAAATTAGGTCTTCATTTATAAAATGGGAATATGTAGCAAATAAATTAGGCAGTCTATAAATCTATAGTAGATTCATCTCTGTGGTAAAATTTTTAAATGGCCACAAATTCTTTCCTGCCCCAGATCCATTGTAACTTTGAAACTCCTCCAGTCAAAATTTTTCTTCAGCTCTTTTGTTTGAACTGATCCTACGACTTGCTTTGACAAAATAGACAGTCATCAGTGTAACTCAAGCAAAAACCTGGAAAGTACTGAGGCGTTGGGACCTGCTGGCTTGATACTCTTGGAATGACGCTGCCATGTGAACAAGCCCAAGACTGCCTGTGAGGAATGAGCATTCGTGTGTGAAGAAGCTCCAGGCACACCAGCCAGAGCTGGCCCGGACCAGAGAGATTGCCCAGCTTAGACCAGCCGAGATGGCCAATCTGAGGACGTGTGCGATACATCAGAGGTCATTGTTTAAAGTCACTAACTTTTAGGGTGGTTGTTAATTTAGTAAAAGGGAACTTACATCATGTCCAACCAGGAAGATGAAGCTGCTGAAACGGTCTGTGGTAAAGCAATTTCTACTTAACTTCAGATTTGAGAGAAAGAGTGATATCCGGTATCTTAGGTGAACTTGAGCAAATTCTTATAGGTTTGTTATAGACTTTAAAATGAAGGCAGAAGTCTCTCCCGTCAAATTACATTTTACATATATCACTCTACTAAAATGCAGAGTGTCCCAGGGCACAATTACCATCTTTTACTTGCTGGAACATTCTTAGGCTATCCCTCTTCTGAGATTTAAATGACACAGGTTTTAACTAATTTTGCTTTTATGTAGATCATTGAATACTAAGGAGCACCCCTATAAATAAACAATGTTTTAGGATTTTTGTCATGTAGACACCATAGATTCATGCCTTCAGATCCTATTGTATTCAAAGAGATGCAAAAAATGAGAATGCTGAAGAAAGAATATACGTTGTTAACCTCTCTTGAGATTATTCTGCATAGCTCTTAGGCATTTCTCAAATCCTTCCCCAATAGATGTAATTATATAGCCTTGTTTCAGCCCATAAACTTTATGTCAAAACCTTTAGTTGCTTTGAAAGCTGCTCAGTTGTCATTCTGAGAAAGAACTGGCTTTATCTTGTCATACTTTTTTTTCCTGTTCCTGCTTTGTCTTTTATTTTATTTCCCCTCTTTAAAAAATGTTAATCATTCAGTTCCTGGTTGTTGTTGTTGTTGTTGTTTTTCCAAATTATCCACAGTGGGAGAGATTTATGTATCCTAGACTCAAGATTTGCAGGTGGAGAAAAGGAATACAAATATAATACTACCAACAATTAGTAGTAGTAATGTTAGTAGTAGAATTATCGCTATCACCCACAGTGCTTTCTCATTGGAATGTATTTTTTCAAATTTCATTTCTTCAACCCAAAAGCTTTTCCAAAATGTGTTAAACATATATTAACACCTTATATAGAATACCATTCTGTGTACCATTGGCCAATGAAAATGACAGTTTCACAAGGTGTAAACAAATGTATTCATAAAGAGATGTATCCATTATCTTTATCATCAACAATTAACTTTTATTAAACATTTCCCAGGTGCCAAGCCTTGTGCTAAGTACTTGACACGTATTTCCTGGCCTTACCTCTTAGCTACTGCCCCAACTATTCCTAGAAAAATTTCAAAGCAAAAGATTGGTTCCTTAATGGAAGAAAATTTGCCTCCATAACCCTAACTACTCTTGAAGTTTAGATTGTCGTCATTGAAGGCCCATTGTGTTTTGCTCAGAGCTTTGCTGTGTTCAAGATACACCAATGGTGGGCCTGCATTTCTGTTAGAGACTAAGATTTGGAAATCTTTTTGTGACTGAATGAGAGGAATTTAGGGCTTCTTTGAGTAATATGGCAGGAAGTAATCAACAGGATGGAAGGGGTGGTGCCAAGGAGCCAGCAGATGCCAAGTGTTGGGGAACTTGAGAAACACAAAGCACAACCTAGCGATTTGAGGATCAAGCAAACAAGGACATTGTCTCCGGTGTTTCATGGAACAATTAGTTTAAAGGGTCTATCACTAATTAATAACTAAATAGTTTTAAATTACTTTAAAAAGAAATCATCAGAAGAAATATAGAACAATGTTTTGTGTATATGTATATGTGTATGTACATGTATATTCATCTATATTTCTAGGCTCAGCAAGCAAACAATGTTTAAGTGAGTTATGGTATATCCATATAGTGATATATTATGGAAACTTGTAAAAACCACATTTATAAGCATGATGAAAAACGGAAATATTCACAACACAAAGTGGAGAAGTAGAATACTAAATTATACATGCAGAAAGAGCCAACTTTTTATAGAAAAATTGGAAAACTATCTGTCAAAATATTACCAGAGGTTCTCTCTAGGTCACAGATTATGAATTATTTTTTTCCTTTCATTTTTTTATAGCTCTATAATTTCGTACAATCAATATGTTTCACTTCTCTGACATGATCATTTTTAGAAATTAATTCATATCGTTTTAATTAAAAATAACTTTAAATAGTACAGAATTCATATTGGGAAATATATGAATAAATGATAAATAGTAATAAAATGGAGTACACCAGAATCAAGTAAGGAATCAAATAAGGAAGCTCATATTTTAGCAAATCAAAAGGATCTAAAATTATCTCACTTATTAAGTACTCCCTGGTATAAAGGCCTAGAAAACCATTAGAATAATAATCCAGGGTTACAAGAAAAATTCCTACAATGGAGATTAGGTCATATTTTTTTGATATAACAACAACAAAAAACAAAACAAATTAAATTAAATAAACATATTAATTACAAAAATAAAATAAAAACTTTGGTCTAAGTTAAAATTATCTTTTACCATTTAACGAATGTAGTCTAGACCAAGGATTCAGAGCCTGAGGAGGAATTACAAATTATTACAAATGCTACAAATATTTGTGATCATCAAACATTTTCTGTAGCCTGAAAATGTCTCACACATATGCACTATCATTTTCCAAGAATATGTAGACAATATGGAGACTAATAAAATACAGTCCCGTTCAAAAGTGTTTCCAAGTGCATGTAGGTGATTTGTCATTATGTTCTTAATAATGGGTCTCATGTGGGGATTCAAGTACATTTTAAACATTGAATGTTGCATCCTCAAGGAAACAACAGTAAAAACATGCTTTGATACAATCTGGGAAATTAATTATGAGCTGAATATCATTTGATACCAAGAAACATTTTTAATTTTGTTAGATCTGATAATGGCATTTTGGTTAAAATATTTTTTTAATTTAAATTCATTAGCTTTTTAAAAAAAGGTTCTTTTTGAGATACACACATCTATTGCTAAAATGTAGGATTTGCTTTAGAATATTTCAGCAAAGAAAAAAGGAAAGGAAAAGGAATACTCAAGCAAAAGTAGCAAAATATTGATAATTGTCAAATCTGAGTGAGGTTATATAGCAGTTCCCTTGTACTATTATCCACTCTACTTCAGTGAATATTTGCAATTTTTCATTGATATTAAAAAAATTAACTGAGTCATACTCAAATCCTAGTAACTATTGAACTAGATAACAATAGCACAAATACTTTTTTAAGAAAATCATAAAAGGAGAAAAACATTTAATTTTATGTTTTTTAAAAGCCTTATCTCAGGTCTCAGGATGCCTTTTTCACCTGTTGGTGACTTCCAGAGTAATACCAGGTCCACCGCCCAGTAGTCAACGTACCAAGAATGTGTATTTCACTCCTATACCTTGCCCACAGTCCATGTCCAAGCATAGAGTCAAACATTGCAAAAAAGTGACCTTCTCCCTAAAGAAGATCATGGATGATTAAAACCATCATTGTGGAAGAGCTGAATGGGAATCTCTTTTATTCCTCAGGTAGAATATTAATCTCAGAAACCCAGGATTATAATTTTTTAAAGAAGAAAACCAGCTTCAAATGATAACAAATTGGCAATAAGCAGATGGTCTAAAATCTCTGGAAGTTACATATTGCCCATTTGACAAACTGACATTGACGCTTAAATTATCAGAGCCACTGATCAGCAGGATCCACAGATTTGCCAAGATGGGAGGCCATCTCGTGGTCAAGCAATTAAAAATGTTTAAACGACTTTGCTGGAGGTCAAAAAGGAAAAGAAAAAAGAAAACAGCAGCTTTTTAAAATTGAACTTGACTAGATTACAATTATTACTTGTGCTCACTCAGAATGATATCCTGAGGTCTACAAATTTCAGGACAATTAGTATTTTAATAAAGATGAGAAAGATGGGTCTCTCAGAAAGAAATAAAGTAGAGTTTTTGATTTTCCATTTCATTTACCCCATTATTAACGCAGGTAACCCACCACTAGAAATCAGCCATCATCCTCAGTGCTGACCACCAAACACAAATCCTCTCACAAAATGGGCCACATTTGAGATTTATGGAGAAAATAGATTTATAGTATGATTGAAATTTTATAAGATGCCGCGGGGCCTCTTTTGAATTCCACTTTATATAATAAACAATATGGAACATTCTATTATGCTTTTTCTTTTTTATTTCTTATTTTCATTTATTCAAGCTTCTGACAGCCCAATATAAAACAGAAACTTAAAGGCGTGATAGATGACTATCCAAATATAAATGGCTGACCTGGTCTCAGTTTCTTTATATTCCATTTATTAGAATGTACCTCTACAATTCCTTCCTTCCTTCCTTCATTCATTTCTTCAGAAAAGTGCTTACAAATCACATCCCTTTTTCTTTTTCAACAAGCCCTTCTTGCGCTAGATGCTAAAAATACAAAGGGGAATAAGTTATAGTCTCTGCTTTTCAGGCGTTCTAATACAAACGGTATATGTAGACATGAAAACAATAAACACAACTCCAACGGCCAAGTGCTACAGCAGAGATAGAAAAAGATGTGGTTTCAGAGAACATGATGAGAATGCTTTGTGACCTCACTTCATCTCCAATTAATTAAAACAACAATTTCAGGACTGAAATTGTATGGTCCTGCTTATCAATAAGCAGGGTACAAAGAGGGAGAGGATATATAAGTGGAAAAAAGCAAACTAATTTTCAAAGGACTTTACTCCATCATCCAACCCAAAATCCTGGGCATTTTCAGGCTTTGAACTTGAATTAGTGATACGATTATGGTTTGCAGCACATCCGTTCCCAAAGACTCTGGCATAGGATTCTGAGAAGACAAAACATAAACAAACATAAAACTTGGGAGATGTAGAACCCTGGCCCCACAAATTCCTTCCATATCTGCATTTCTCAGCTTCTCTTTCAGTCCCCGACCCTACTTTGTTTTTCTGTTTTTGGATTTTATAATCGAGTCCAGTCCTGGACTACCTTCTTTAGTGCTAGCTAAACCCCCAGGATGCCGCATCTGATAATTACCTCTAGGATCTCTACTCCAACTGTTAGCCAAGAGCAGGCCTGGGGAAGCTGCTCGCCAGATTCCACTGGTCTTCTATCACTGTGGAAGAACAGGGACACACTAAGGTATGGCAGTGTCACTGTCTCCTCTCTCTAGGCCACAGACTGAATTATAGTCAGAGTTTACCTTTGGCCTTAATACACCTTTTCCAGTGCATTTCTCTGTCTACATTTTGCATGGGCTCATTCCTGTTACAAGCGTCCACTGTCCTCAGGATGCTTCCTTGCTCCCTGCCTCACCCAATTAATCATCCTTTAAAACCAACATTTTCTTAGCAGTGCCCAATGTTCCACAGCTTTTCAGCTTCCTTCCCTATTTTTAAAGCTTTATTTATTTAAGTAATCCCTACATCCAACATGGAGCTTGAACCCACGATCCTGATATCAAGTGTCACATGCTCCCCAGACTGAGCCAGCCAGGAGCTCACAATTTTTTATCCCCATACAAATGAATGACTCATCCTCCCAAAAGTCAATTTCTTCTGAGAAAGTTCAGTCATCTCTAAGAGAATAATTCTCAAGTACGTTCGAGACAACTTCGAAGATTCCCAGAAATTTGGGAGAAGAATTTGAGAGTGACTGGAATCCCCAAGGAGAAAGAGGAAACTGATCCTATGTTTATCTGCAAGCCTAAGGAGTGAGATAAAAATAAAGAGGTTCCTTGATGGGTTCACAAGAATAACTTACCAGGTACTTCCCCAGACGTACCCCAATTATTATGAAAATTGATTCAGTCAAAGGAGAAAACTGAATAACTTTACTTTTCCTCCTCTTTAGTAATATTGACGCTTAAAACAAAACAACAAACTTCCAACTGGCAATACTTCTAATGAACACCAGAGGGCGCTCCATTTCAACTGTTTGGATTCTCTTTAAAATCCCATCTCTCAAGAGTACCAAATCTCACAGATGGGTTCATCTAAGACCTAGTCCAAGGAAACAAAGTTAGGAGCATACCTTGAAGGGTAATGAATTACACCCTTCAACGTGATTATATCTTTTTACAATGAATTTGTTAAAGTGCACAAATACGAGGATTATTCCAAATCGAAGAGGGGCAGTACAAACACAGCATCCTGAAGAGCGTTTAAAGCTGTAGAAAACAGTGGTTTGCTTCACGCTGTGGTAGCTCCCTGCTGGGGATAGGCTTCTTTTCTACAACTTCTGTCCTGACAAGCGTGGTATCCTTACAGAGATCTAGCAGAAGTGATAAGTCTCGGGGAAAGAAATTACAGGAAGCATGTATGTTGCCACATAAAAACAAGTGTACAGGGCGCCTGGGTGGCTCAGTGGGTTAAGCCTCTGCCTTCCGCTCAGGTCATGATCTCAGGGTCCTGGGATAGAGTCCCGCATCAGGCTGTCTGCTTGGCAGGGAGCCTGCTTCCTCCTTTCTCTCTCTGCCTGCCTCTCTACCTACTTGTGATCTCTGTCAAATAAATAAATAAAATCTTAAAAAAAAAACACACAAAACAAGTGTACATATGTATATATCTGCCCGCATACGTATGTATATATGGGTATGTGTACACGTGTGTCTATTTGTACACGTTTTGAGCCCCTCAAAAACTCGAATATTGATGTTATAGGTACTATTTCATCATTCCTTGACTACTGATTTATAGCAGTTGTGCTGAGAAGTGAGGATGAGAGTTTTGGCGACTGAAAGCTTAGCCTCTTCTCGCTGCACCTGCAGCGTGTGTCACGTGCGTCGTGGGGCGCTGGCTGTCCAAGCAAAGTACCTCAGACCCACCCTTTTCAAGTGGCAATCTCAGCTTTCCCTTCAGCTGTAAAACCTGGCCGGATGGGCCTAAGTCCAGCACATCTGATTTACGGATGCCTCATATAAATGAAATTTTGTCCAAAAGTACCAGGAATAGAGTCAATGAAGGCAAACACCCAGTTAGTTACTGAGAGTATGTATTTCCCTCTAATATCTCAACAGTGATCTATTTAAAAAAAAAAAAAGACTGATTAGATTAATGGAGTATTAATTTACTTATTTATTTATTTTCAAACCTAGACCTCTTTAATCTCCTTACAGAAGGTAACACCCTGAATTCCTTAAAACCTCTCTGAAAGATAAGCTAAGACTGTTATTTTCCTCACCAGATGCCAAAGTTCTATTTTCTGTGAAGTCACATTTAATATTCAGAAATTATTCTGTGGCTTGTCATATAATAATGTCAAGGGAATGTGCAAAATAAGATGGACTCAATATACACAAGTAGTTGAAGGGATTTTTAACGTGTGATTAAAGTCCTGTTAATCCCCAAAACATTTTAAGTAATTTTAAAACATTTTAAAAATTCAGAAAATAACTTATTAAATTCAAATAGCCAGTGATTCGGTTATTAGGAATATTAGCAAAATCATTGGAAGTTCAACTAAACCAAATCTACAAAAATCTGGGGCTGGGAATACTGTATTCTTTCTACAGATGCCAAGACACAGGTGTGATACCTAGAGATAATCAAATCAATATTCAGGTATCCATCAGATGCACTGTGAATTTGGTTCCAGATCACTTCAATAAAGTAATGCAATAATAATTTTTTTTTGGTTTCCCAGTGCATACAAAAGTTATGTTTATGCTATACCATAGTCTATTAAATGCAATAAAAATATGTCTAAAAATGTGCACACTTATGTAAAAAATACTTTATTGCTAAGGAAAATGTTGGCATAATACGAGCTATCAGTGAGTTACAATCTTTTTGCTGGTGGAGGGTTTTGCCCCCATGCCTGTGGTTGCTGGAGGGTGGGTGGCTGTGGTAACTTTTTAAAATAAGACAACAATAAAGTTGGTCATATTGTTTGACTCATGCTTTCATAGACAAATTCATGTGGTGCGTGATCCTTTTCGATAGCATCATACCCACAGTAGAACTTCATTCAAAATTGGAGTCGATCTTCTCAAATCCTACTGCTGCTTTATCAACTAAGTGTATGTCATATTCCAAATCCTTTGTTGTCATTTCAACAATCTTTATATCTTCACCATGGGTAGCTACCATCTCAAAAAATCACTTCCTTTGCTCATCCATAAGAAGCGACTCCTCACCCATTCAGGTTTGATTAGGAGGTTGCAGCAATTCCGTCCCACCTTTGGGCTCCATGGCAAATTCAAGTTCCCGGGATATTCCCACCACGTCTGCAATTACTTCCTTCAATGAAATCCTGAACCCTCACCGTCATCCATGAAGGTTGGAATCAACATCTTCCCAACTCCTGTTCAAATGTGGATATTTTGACCTTTTCCCACCAATCACGGATGTTCTTAATGGCATCACTGTTCTTCCAATAAATTCTTTCTGGAAGACTTTTGATGTATTTTTCCCAGATCCATTAGAGGAATCACTATCTATGGCAGCTCTAGCCTTATGAAACGTATTTCTTTTCTTTTTTTTTTAAATTAATTTATTTTCAGAAAAACAGTATTCATTATTTTTTCACCACACCCAGTGCTCCATGCAAGCTGTGCCCTCTATAATACCCACCACCTGGTACCCCAACCTCCCACTCCCCCGCCACTTCAAACCCCTCAGATTGTTTTTCAGAGTCCATAGTCTTTCATGATTCACCTCCCCTTCCAATTTACCCCAACTCCCTTCTCCTCTCTAACACCCCTTGTCCTCCATGATATTTGTTATGCTCCACAAATAAGTGAAACCATATGGTAATTGACTCTCTTTGCTTGACTTATTTCACTCAGCATAATCTCTTCCAGTCCCGTCCATGTTGCTACAAAAGTTGGGTATTCATCCTTTCTGATGGAGGCATAATACTCCATAGTGTATATGGACCACATCTCCCTTATCCATTCGTCGGTTGAAGGGCACCTTGGTTCTTTCCATAGTTTGGCGACTGTGGCCATTGCTGCTATAAACATTGGGGTACAGATGGCCTTTCTTTTCACAACATCTGTATCTTTGGGGCAAATACCCAGGAGTGCAATTGCAGGGTCATAGGGAAGTTCTATTTTTAATTTCTTGAGGAATCTCCACACTGTTCTCCAAAGAGGCTGCACCAACTTGCATTCCCACCAACAGTGTAAGAAGGTTCCCCTTTCTCCACATCCTCTCCAACACATGTTGTTTCCCGTTTTGTTAATTTTGGCCATTCTAACTGGTGTAAGGTGATATCTCAATGTGGTTTTAATTTGAATCTCCCTGAGGGCTAGTGATGATGAACATTTTTTCATGTGTCTGATAGCCATTTGTATGTCTTGATTGGAGAAGTGTCTGTTCATATCTTCTGCCCATTTTCTGATATGATTGTCTGTTTCATGTGTATTGAGTTTGAGGAGTTCATTATAGATCCTGGATATCAACCTTTTGTCTGTACTGTCGTTTGCAAATATCTTCTCCCTTTCCATGGGTTGCCTCTTTGTTTTTTTGACTGTTTCCTTTGCTGTGCAGAAGCTTTTGATTTTGATGAAGTCCCAAAAGTTTATTTTCGCTTTTGTTTTCTTTGCCTTTGGATACATATCTTGAAAGAAGTTTCTGTGGCTGATATCGAAGAGATTACTGCCTATGTTCTCCTCTAGGATTCTGATGGAATCCATGAAACATATTTCTTAAATAAATAATAAGACATGAAACTTGAAATGACTCCTTGATCCATGGGCTGCAGAAGGGCTGTTGTGTTAGCAGGCAGGAAAACGTTAGTCTCATCGGACGTCTCCATCAGAGCTCTTCGTCAAGTGAGGGACATCGTCAAGTGAGCAGTAATACTTTGAAAGGAATCTTTTTTCTGATTTTCTTTTTCTGAGCAGTAGGTGTCAATGGTGGGCCTTACATGCTCAGTGAATCATGTCGACAACAGCTGTGCTGTCACCCAGACTGTAGTTCCATGGACAGAGTAGATTTAACATCATTCTTAAGGGCCTGATGATTTTCCAAATGTAAACGGACATTGGCTTCAAATGTATGTCACCAGCTGCACTGGCCCTTAACTAGAGAGCCAGCCTGCCCCTTGAAGCTTTGGAGCCAGCCATGGACTTCTCTCTAGCTAAGAAAGCCTTAGATGGCATTTTCTTCAATCTAAAGCTGTTTTATCTGTATTTAAAATCTGTTGTCCAGTGCGGCCAGCCTCATGAGTGAGGTCAGCCAGATCTTCCAGGGAGCACGTTGAGCTTCTCCACCAGCACCTGCTGCTTCACCCTGCACTTCTCTGTCACGGAGACGGTGTCTTCCCTTAGACCTCATGCACTGACCTCTACAAGCTTCAGACTTCCTTCTGCAGCTTCCTCACCTCTTTCAGCCTTTGTAGAATTGAAGAGACTTAGGGCCTTGCTCTGGATTTGGCTTTGGCTGAAGGGACTCTTGTGGCTGCTTTGATCTTCTAACCAGACCACTCAGACTTTCTCTGTATGAGCATTAAGGCTGTTTCACTTTCTCATCACCAGTGTGTTCACTGGTATAACACTTTCAATTTCATTCAAGAACTTTCCCTTTGTGGGGCGCCTGGGTGGCTCAGTCGGTTAAGCATCTGCCTTTGGTTCCGGTCTTGATCCCAGAGTCCTAGAATTGGATCCCATATCTGGCTCCCTGCCCAGTGGGACGCCTGCTTCTCCCTTTCCTTCTGCCTGCTGCTCCCCCTGCTTGTTTTCTTTCTTTCTCTCTGTCACATAAATAAATAAAATTAAAAAAAAAATACTTTCCCTTTGCATTCACAACTTGGCTGTTTGATGCAAGAAGTAGCTGTCAGACTATTTTGGCTTTTGACACACCTTCCTCACTAATCTTAATCACTTCTAGCTTTTGAGTTAAAGTGAGACGTGTGAACACTTAGAGGCTCTTGCAGGGCTATTAATTGACTTAATTTCAATATTGTTGTGTCTCAGGGAATAGGGTGGCATGAGGAGAGAGATTGGGGTGAAGCAGTCAGACACACATAAGGTCTATTGATCAAGTTTGTTTCTCTATGTAGGCACAGTTCGTGGTGCCCCACAACTATAGTAACATCAAAGATCATTGATTACAGATTACCATAAAAATATAATAATAATAATGACTGAAAAATTGTGAGAATCACCAGAATGTGATACAGAGACACAAACTGACCAAAAGCTCTTGGAAAAATGGCTTCAATAGACTTAGTTGATAATGGGATTGCTACAAACCTTCAACTTGAAAAAAAAAAGAAAAAAAGGAATATAAAGACCTCAATAAAGCGAAGCATAATAAAATGAGGTATGCCTATATAATACTCTGCAAGCTAAATAAATCAAAATTTCAGCTTCAAAAATTAACTGCATTTGGGGTGTTATGGTAGAGACATATTTTAATGTAACAGAAAGTTTTGATCAGAAAGTTTTGATAAGCATACACAATGAATTTTGGAACACTGAAAAAAATTAAATAAAAAAAGAAAGTTTAGGGGCGCCTGGGTGGTTCAGTGGTTTAAGCCTCTGCCTTCGGCTCAGGTCACGATCTCAGGGTACTGGGATCGAGCCCCACATCGGGCTCTCTGCTCAGCGGGAAGCCTGCTTCTCCCCCTCTCTCTCTGCCTGCCTTCTGCCTACTTGTGATCTCTGTCTATCAAATAAATAAATAAAAATCTTTTAAAAAAAAAAAAGAAAGTTTAGATAAGAAATATTTGATACTTGCCTAATTTCTATTCCAGGGGATATTTCTTGCTTATTTTTTTTAAAGATTTTTATTTATTTATGTATTTATTTATTTGACAGAAAGAGAGTCATGACAAGTAGGCAGAGAGGCAGGCAGAGAGAGAGGGGGAAGCAGGCTCCCCGCTGAGCAGAGAGCCCAATGTGAGGTTTGATTCCAGGATCCTGAGATCATGACTTGAGCCAAAGGCAGAGGCTTAACCCACTGAACCACCCAGGAGCCCCCATATTTCTTGCTTATTGTTCTGTTTCCCTGAACCTCATTTTCAAAATCTGAACCAACAATTAGAAAAAGCAAATATTATTAAATAACCAACATGAAGATATATTCAACTTCAACCAGAGAAATGTAAATGACTACATAATCATGTAGAAAACATTCAAAATATTGGAGTATTTTAAAATCAATGAAATACCCAGTTTTAATTAGAACGTGATGAAACCAGTGTATTCACGTATTGCTACTTTAGTAAATGTTAAGGTGGTAATTTTGAAAAGATATTTGGCAATATGGTTCAAAAGTCAATTTGTTCATTCAAAAAATTAAAAATGTAAATACTAAGTACTTCCAATACCCTGGTCCAGGAGCTGGCTGGAAGTCAATGGCCAACCTACAGTTACACACTAGACTTGTCCTCATGTTACTTGCTGTCTGATATTATTTTAAATTGAAGGAAACACTGTATGCACATGCATATTCTCTAAACATAATCTAAATGTCCAAAAAATAAAAAGTGGATGATAAATTTTAGCTTACCAATATCTTGTAAAACTATATCACCACTAAAATGAGAATTATTGATAAAGCAATTACATAAACACTTGACATAATATTGTGAATAAAAAATAGGAATTGGGGGTGCGTGGGTGGCTCAGTGGATTAAAGCCTCTGCTTTCAGCTCAGGTCATGATCTCAGGGTCCTGGGATCGAGTCTCGCATCAGGCTCTCTGCTCAGCGGGGAGCCTGCTTCCTCCTCTCTCTCTGCCTGCCTCTCTGCCTACTTGTGATCTCTGTCTGTCAAATAAATAAATAAAAATCTTTTTAAAAATAATATAAAAATAGGAATTGATAATATGCCATGAGTATAAAAATAAGTATTTCTGGATAAAGTCTAGAAAGAAACATTAGAAAGAGAGAATTAGATGAATTCAATGTTTTATATTGTATTCCCCATTATTTTTATTACAATGCTTTTATATAGTAATTTGAAAGCATTAATAACTGAGATAAATAATATCTTGAAATCATGGAACTTTCTATACCTGTCTCACATGACTCTTCTAAAAATCTCATGTTTCCCAAACTATATTTCATAAGAGTTCTGTATAGTTTTTAAAAATTTATATTTTAATTATTTTTTGGAAATGATTAAAGCTATGAGATCTTTTTTATTTGCTACTTATATTAATTGAAGCATACTTTATATCTCATATTTTTCTATTATACCTGTACTTAATATTCTGGGGTAAAATGAATTTCAAAATCCAAGTTAATAGATGTAAAAATACTTTGACACCTGTAATATACTTTGTAAATACAGGATTTTATTTTTATAATGCACAGTTCCTTGAATTACCTTTTTTTCCCCCTTATTTACACTGAGCAGATTGGTTGAATAAGATTTTTAACTTGGGAAACTCTTCCTTCTGTTCTTTCTCTTTATGAGTAAAAAAGATTGACTTCAACCATAAAACACTCTAATCTCAGGAAACAAACTGAGGGTTTCTAGCGGGTGGAGGGGGAGGGCCAGCGTGGCTGGGTTATGGACATTGGGGAGGGTATGTGCTATGGTGAGTGCTGTGAATTCTGTAAGACTGATGAATCCCAGACCCGTGCCCCTGAAACAAACAATACATTATATGTTAATAAAAAAAGAAAAAAAAAGATTGACTTCCCCAAAAGAATGTGTAGATGCCATTGGTTTATTGTTTTCAAAACAGACTTAAGGAGTAACTGATAAAGCAAGCCCTTACATCATGGGAAGGGTAAGCAGTGGGAGATGGTGGCCCAGGATGATCCACACACATAACATACAATACAACATGCCTGAACCGAGACACACAAGGAAGCCATTTGCAGATAGTGCTCCTGCCAAGACAGAACATCTGAAATTAGAAGGGCGTATGCAAGGGGGGGGCATGTTGGAGCTGCATACCCCAATTGCCATCATTTGAGAAAGGGAGATGGGCATTTTTTTTTTTCCTCCGAATTTATTTATTTTCAGAAAAACAGTATTCATTATTTTTTCACCACACCCAGTGCTCCATGCAAGCTGTGCCCTCTATAATACCCACCACCTGGTACCCCAACCTCCCACCCCCCCCCCGCCACTTTTAATTCAAGAGATGATAAAAGTTTTTTTTTTCCCCCTATATTTTGTTTGTTTTGTTACTTCTTTTTTTCTGTGAAAATGGCAGTAACCAGTTTAGGCTGCAAATTACCAAGGAAATGCAGAGTTGTGTCCCACTAGGTAGCTGGGCTGGTAGGGAGAGGAACCCCCAGCACAGCACTGAAAAGGAGAGATAGGCAGGCTGAGACATACACCTGGAAGAGGGAAAAGGAGAACCAAGAATGCAGGAAGCAGTTGGATTCCCCCTTTCCGATCATACTTTTTATGTCTTGCCCTTGACTTGTTGGATCCACCACATAACTTGAAGAGAAATAGGCAATTTTGCCTTGATGTAAATTTAAAGTGGACACTTTAAATATTTTACCAAGTTGTGTGCTGTTTGCTGAGCTTTCTGTTATGATAAGATCATATGGAAGTTACCTTTCACTCCTTTTTAATGAGATGTTTGGTAATGGATGAAGTTTGTGTTATAGCAAGAGTTTTTCTAGCTTCTGAAATCATTGTGTGATACTTTGTCTTTTTAATCTGTTAATATGTATTTATTTTCAATTTCAAAGAATTTCTGTAATATTTCAGGCATATAAACAAATATAAAAATATATGGCTACCACCTAGCATAAGGATACAAATTTGACATTAGAAATGAAGCCCTCATATACCTCTACTTGATTGAATTCTTCTGGTTCTCAATGATAATTGCTACACTTAATTTGAGGTTTATCATTTCCAACCATTTCCTAAAACTTTTACTAACTAGAATATATACATCTACATGATACAGGTTTTGTGTGTTTTTACACTTTATAGTAGTACCAAGTTAGATGTATTCCTCTGCAACTCATGATTTTCACTTAACACTATATTTTTGAAGTTCATTCATTCATTCATTCATTCATTTTCACTGCTATATGGTAAAGCATGAAATGTATATCTCAATTTTTATTCATTCTTATGTTGTTCATAAGGTGTTCATAATATGTTTCCCATTTCCTTTTAATACAAACATCACTGTCTTGAAATTTGTATTTTCTATATGTACATGAATCAGAGTTTTTCTGAGATCATAGGTACACATGTGGCTTCTGAGTCCTAAGGTACATGTATTTTGCCAAATTTCTACCAAAAAGTTTTATCTGTTGTTCTGGATATTTCATGACAATAAGTATTCAGGTGTTTTTCCCAATCTAATGACTATGCAATTGTATATCCTGTTGATTTTTTTTTTAATGTATCCTGGTTTCCCAGTGAATATCTTTTCATTGGTTTATTAGCTATTTACTGCCCTCTTCCTTCAATGTTCCAGGTCATATTTATGTTGTCTATCATAAATAGATGTATTTCACTTGTCTATCAGATTGTCCTTTGTTGGTCAATTTTTAAGAGTTACTTATGTGTTTTGTTTACAAATCCCTTGTTGTATAAATGCACTAAAAATATCTTTTTAACAGACATGTAGATCAATGGAACAGAATAGAGAGCCCAGAAATAGACCCTCAACTCTATGGTCAACTAATCTTTGACAAAGCAAGAAAGAGTGTCCAATGGAAAAGACAGTCTATTCAAAAAATGGTGTTGGGAAAACTGGACAGTCACCTGCAGAATAATGAAATTGGACCATTTCCTAACATCACACAAGAAAATAGACTCAAAATGGATGAAAGACCTCAATAGGAGATAGGAATCCCTCAAAATCCTTGAGGAGAACACAGGCAGCAACCTTTCAACTTCAGCCACAACAACTTCTTCCTAGAAACATCATCAAAGGCAAGAAAAGCAAGGGCAAAAATGAACTATTGGGACTTCATCAAGATCAAAAGCTTTTGCACAGCAAAGGAAACAGTCGACAAAACCAAAAGACAACTGACAGAATAGGAGAAGATATTCACAAATGACATATCTGATAAAGGGCTAGTATCCAAAATCTATAAAGAACTTATCAAACGCAACACCCAAAGAACAAATAATCCAATCAAGAAATGGACAGAGGACATGAACAGAAGACATCTAGATAGCCAACAGACACATGAAAAAAAGTGCTCCATATCACTTAGCATCAGGGAATTACAAATCAAACCCACAACGAGATATTACCTAACACCAGTCAGAATGGCTAAAATTAACAAGTCAGGAAAGGACAGATGTTGGTGAGGATGCAGAGAAAGGGGAACCCTCCTACACTGTTGGTAGGAATGCAGCTGGTACAACCACTCTGGAAAACAATATGGAGGTTCCTCAAAAAGTTAAAAATAGAGCTGCCCTATGATCCAGCAATCACACTGCTAGGTATTTACCTTAAAGATACGAATGTAGTGGGATGCCTGGGTGGCTCAGTGATTTAAAGCCTTTGCCTTCAGCTTAGGTCATGAGCTCAGGGTCCTGGGATCAAGCCCCGC
The DNA here is from genome assembly GCF_020171115.1 of Neogale vison. Lineage (NCBI taxonomy): Eukaryota > Metazoa > Chordata > Mammalia > Carnivora > Mustelidae > Neogale > Neogale vison. The sequence goes on along the minus strand of NC_058091.1, from coordinate 67,693,994 downwards.
ATCTGGCTCTCTGCTCGGTGGCGAGACTTCTTCCTCCTCTCTCTCTCTCCACCTGCCTCTCTGTCTACTTGTAATATCTGTCTGTCAAATAAATAAATAAATAAATTTTTTAAAAAAAGAAGATACAAATGTGGTGCTCTGAAGGAGCATGTGCACCCAAATGTTTATAGCAACAATATCCACAATAGCCAAACTATGGAAAGAACCTAGATGTCCATCAACAGATGAATGGATAGAGAAGATGCAGAGTACACACACACACACACACACACACACAAAATGGAATACTATGCAACCATCAAAAGAAATGAAATCTTGCCATTTGCAATAATGTGGATAGAACTAGAGTTATGTTAAGTGAAATAAGTCAATCAGAGAAAGACAATTATCACATGATCTATCTGGTATGAGAGGCAGGGTGGAGGGTTGTGGGGGGTTGGGAGGGAAAAATGAAGTAAGATGGGATCAGGAGGGAGACAAATCATAAGAATCTTAATCTTTTGAAACAAACTGAGGGTTGCTGGGAGGTGGGGAGTAGGGATAGGTTTGCTGGGTTATGGACATTAGGAAGGGTATGTGTTATGGTGAGTGTTGTGAACTGTGTAAGCCTGATGATTCACAGACCTGTACCCCTGGGACAAATACTACATTATATGTTAATTAAAAGCAAATCATTTTTCTTCTTGTGGTTTCTTTTTTCTCTATTTATAGGCTCTGGTATAAAACAAAAAATTAAATTTTGATACAATTAATTTTACCTTTTTGTTATAATTTGTGTTTATTGTGTTTTATCTAGAAAAACATTTACATCCGATAATTGTGAACACATTCTCATCTATCTCTCGTGTATTTGCTTTGAAAGTTTCATTTTTTTTCTTTTTCTATTAGATCTTTAATACGCCTGCAATTGTGTGTGAAAGAGAGAGAGAGAAAGAGAAAGAGAGAGATGATTTTAGTTTATTTCCCTTCTACAACATTTCTACATTTCCCTTCTACACTTCTGGGATGATCATCGTTTGTTCACTCATATGCAAGGCTAACTCACCAGAGCTTGATAGTGTCCATATTTCTTATTTTAGTCATTCTAATAGATGTGTAATGTTATTTCATTGTGTTTTAATTTGTATTTCCCTAATGGTTAATGATGTATATAACATATTTTCATAAGCCCACTGCCATTTTAATTGCCTCTTTTTAAAAAGATTTTATTTATTTATTTGACAGAGAGAGAGAGAGAGAGATCACAAGTAGACAGAGAGGCAGGCAGAAAGAGAGGGGGAATCATGTTCTCTGCTGAGAAGAGAGCAGGACTCTGAGATCATGACCTGAGCCAAAGGCAGAGGCTTAACCCACTGAACCACCCAGAGGCCCCTTTAATTGCTTCTTTTTACAAAGTATCATTCATGTCTTTGCTGACTATTCAGTTGGTTTGTTTCTTTTTTTTTTTTAATTTTGAAAATTTTTTAATACACTGGTTAAGTCATTTGTAGATATGTGATTTTCAAATAATAAAATACTAGATATAAATCCAAATAATTAAATGATAGATATAAATCCAAATATATTAATATTGCATGAAATACGAATAGATGTTATCCCTATATACGCTCTCTATTCAGTAGATATGACAAGAAATCAATTAAGAAAATCAATGAAGTAAAAATCTTTTCCTTCAAAAAAATCAACAAGATTGATAAACATCTCACTAAACTGACAAGGGGAAAAAATAGAAAACACATTATAGAGGGCACGGCTTGCATGGAGCACTGGGTGTGGTGAAAAAATAATGAATAATGTTTTTCTGAAAATAAATAAATTGAAAAAAAAAATAGAAAACACAAATTTCCCACATCCACAGTGAAAAAGGATGTGTCCCTACAGACACTGTGGTTAACAAAGGGATAAAAAGATATTTTACCAACAACCCTATGTACCATTAAAATAAAATAAAATGGAAACCAGGTTTGAAAATCCCTGGAGCAGACAAAACCATTTAAGCCATATAAGCAAAACTGAATCTAACGTATTTCATGAACATAAGAGCAATTTACTTTAGATTATTTCTTGTACTGTCTCTGATAATTATAAAAGAAACTTAAGTTATGATACTAAAATGATATAAAATAATGACTATTAAGCAATCCCCTGACATCTGGAAACCCCCATCATAATAACCAATCACTGTAAAGTTTAAACACCTTCCTCATTTTTCACTTTATAAGCCACCGCATATAATCAAGCTTCTAAGCTTTATGACAGTTTTGGATTTGAAGTATCTCTGTTCACAAATGATTTCTTTCTATTTATTTATCTTTTTTTTAAGATTTTATTTATTTATTTGACAGGGGAAGAGAGACCACAAGCAGGGGGAACAGCAGGCTCCCCACTGAGCGGGGAGCCCAATGGCGGACTTGATCCCAGGACCCTGGGATCATGAACTGAGCTGAAGGAAGACATTTAACCATCTGAGCCACCCAGGTGTCTATAAATAATTTACTTTTTGCTTAATAAATTATTAATAACAAAAACAAAACTCTCTAAATCTTCTTTTAACAATATGCAAATTCAACAACTTAGAGAAAGGACACTAATTTCATAGTAACTACCAAAACTCAACCCACTTATCACTTGGATAACCCTACTACTATTAAATTGAACTAATAGTCAAAACCTTTCTGAAAAAGACATCTTCTGACCTGGATGGTTTGATTGGTAGTTTCTTTCATTTATGAAAAAAAAATACATCAATTTTTCATAATCCCTTCCAGGATTTGTAACTTAGCTTCACATTTATACACAAAATAATGCATAATGACTCAAACATCAATATTTATCTTTCTTTTTTTAAAGTAGTCTGCACACCCAGCATAGAGCCCCATGTAGGGCTGGAACTCACAACCATGAGATCAAGAGAGCTGAGCTGAGATCAAGCTGAGCTTAACTGACTGAGCCACACAGGTGCCCCAATGAATCATAGATCTAAATATAAAACAAGAAATGATAAAAGTTTAGTTTTAGTCCTCACTTGGCCATTACTGGAAGTTCTTTCCTGAAAGTCACTTCTCTTTGAACCCATCGCTTTGTAAATTAGAAGACTAGTATCTTTTTAATCAATACCTAGAAAATCATTGCAAATATTATTATCATTCTTCAAACTATTATTATTATTTTACAATATTATTCCCTAATCTTTAATCAGATAATATCCATCAATCAGATATAGTGGTGAGTTCTCAAGAAATATCACAATTCGGAGAAAGCAAGCTGCCAGATCTAGATTATTAAATTAAGTTTAATAAATAACTCTATGTGTTCAGAGCAAATTGTTCTGAGCTTGTGTTTAATAAAATCAAATTTATTTTCTTCTATATTTTATTATGGTTATGTATGCCCTGGTTAGTGTGCTCTCATAAAGGGATTTTTATTGTTGTGTGCCAGATTTAATACTATGATCTATGTTTTTAGAACTTGTTCTTTTGTAGATTTAAAGAAGGAGTCATAGTAGTACAGAAATTTATTCCTAAGAGTCTAGAAAGCTGTAGTTTGTTGAGGTAACAAGAGAATCTAGTTTAAAGGATATAGTGAAGAAATGTGAAGTAAATTTGATAAATCAGATGAAATATACAAGTCTAAGTCATGAGTATAGGTTGTTATTGTTAAAACAATAACCTTAGAGTATTTAGAATACCTCTCCTTTGGTTATGAATAGAACCACAGAGCAAATCATCAGAAAACTAGGTCAGTAACCAGACAATGCAGTGTGAGTGGGAAAGCGGTGGGAATGATGGGGAATGGGGCACGAGAGTTTTGTCAAAGCCAGACTTCATCACTACTTCATTCCTAAAAGGAAATTTCTGAGAACTCTGAAAATGATGCTTTGAGTCACACTTTCAAGACCACAGGTTAGGGATGAAAAGGTTCTCTGTGAGTGAACAGGAGGGAAGAGTGAACCATTTGCCAGCAAAGCAACACCCTTCTAAAATAACTTGAGGGGAAAAAAATTACAGAACAATTAGGAAATATTTTATATTAAATAAGAAAAGGATAATGTATGAAAATTTGTAATATATACATAATGCAATGTTTATGTTACATGCTTACATTAGAGGGAAAAAAAGTCTAAAATCAATTATCTAAGCTTTTACCTTAAGAACCTAGAAAAAAGAAGAACAAATGAAACCCAAAGTTAGTAGAGGAAGGGAATAATAAAGAGCAGAAATCAATGAAATAGAAAAGAAGCAACAGAGAAAATTAATGAAACCAAAAGTATGTTTTTGAAAAATGAGTAAAATTAATTAAGTCCTAGCAAGAAAATGACTTCTATTAGGAAGGAAAGAACAGACATCTGTGTGGACCCACTAAAAATTGAGAGGTTAAGACTTTCCCTTCCAGGAAGGTGGAGTAGTTGTACATTTCCCGATTTCTCCCACTAACTAGAACTAAAAACCCTGAAAGTTATATATAAAGTAAACATTAGAATATTCTGAAAGAAGAAGGTATAGATCAGTTACAGACCTCAGGACTTTGAAGAATGACCTGTGGGTGCTTTTGCTAACCTTCTTTTTGCCTGTTAGTCCCCAGACTGGGTGCTGGAGAAGCTGGAGATGCCAATGGATGCAAATTCAAATAAAGCTCTAATGTAGCCAACTCTCCTTAGTCCAAGGTCCAGGTAAGGGACTGCCTAGCAAGACAAAAGTATTTTAGAAAGTAACTGTCCTACTTTATCTAAACACATATATGTGACAGCCATGGCTGAGGGGTGAATCCGCATTTCCCACTCTTGCCAGCTGCAACAACGCATCCCAACTCCCCACTGATGTGGCATCAGAGACTGAGTAGGGAGCTGGGATTTTTATCCTTGCTGGGCAGTAATAAAGCCTCCCCTCACTGCCATGTCACTGGAGACTGCTTGAGGAGCAGGAACTTCCATCTCTCAAAGGCAGTCATAAAGAGCCCATCCTATGTCCCACTATGGTGGTGACAGAGGAGACCTAATGGAGAAGTGACTGCATCCAGATGAAACCCTCCACATCCTGGTGTGTCAGCCTTGTGAGGAGCAGTGACAACGCACTCAAGATCGAAGGGATCATAGAATCCTAGAGGGGAGCAGGAACTCCCATCCCACTTAGCAGTAACAAGAACCCCTTCCCCCCAACACACACATGTTGAGTGTCAAGAGAGGCTGAGTAGGGAACCTGAAAGTCTATCCCAGCTGGCAGTAATTAGGGGATATCCACTGCCCTATCCCCTGTCTGAGAGGTGTCAGAGGAGATTTAAATAAGGTTCAGTCTCGTAATATAATAACTAAAATCTCCCTTAGAGATTTTCAATAAAAAGCTCCTTGTTATACCAAGAACTAGCTCTTGGTATGACAAGGAAAATCTCAAGTCGAATGAAAAATACAATCTGTATATGCCAACTAAAGTTATCCGGCAAAGACTAAAACAGCCATCATAAAAATGCTCCAGTGAGCAATTATAAACATGCTTGAAACAAGTCAAAAAAACAGAAAGTATCGGCAAAGAAATCAAAGGTGTAAGCAGAGAAATAGAAGATATAAGGAAGACCCCTATGGAAATTTTAAAAATAAAAAATACAGTGGAAAAATCAATCCCAAAAGATTACATAGGTATAACTCCATTTATCTAACATCCTTGAAATGACAAAACTATTGAAATGGAGAACAGTTTAGTGCTTGACAGAGGGAGAGTGTTTGGGAAGAGCTAGGTAGGTGTGTGTACTAAAGAGCAACATGAGCAATCCTTGAGGCGATGGAAATGCTCTGTGTCTTGACTCTATCAATATCAATATCCTGGTTGTGATATTATCCAAGATTCTACCATTGGGGGAAATTAGATAGAGCATTCTGGGGCTCTCTGTATAATTTCTTATAATAACATGTGAGTTTAATATCTGAAAATAAACACATTAATTGAAAAAACAAGGTATTGGATCTAATAAAATGTTAATTTTAAATGCAATAAAATAATATTATGAGCAATTTTACATCTATCAGTTTAATTAGATATAATGAACAAATTCCTAGAAAGACAAAATTTCCAGACCTGTATATACAGAAAATCTAAATAGGTCTCTATTTCTTAAAAACTTTAATTATAATCAAAAACTTTTCCACAAAGAAAATTCTACACTCAGCTGGATTTTCTGGTTAGTACATTGAAACATTTGAGAAATCCTCATGTTACACAAAACCTTTTCAAAAGCTAGAGTAGGAAAAAACCCTTCATAACTCAGTTTATGATGTCAGCATCATTCTAATATCAAAACCCAATAAGAACCTCGTAAGAAACAAAAATTAACAAGTTAAATCCAATAATATCTGAAAGGATAATGCATAATAGCCAAGTGAAGTTTATTGTAGAAATGTAGGATCATTATACTATTCATTTTAATACTTAAACACAGATACCTCTGTGTCTGTGTCTGATTCTGTGCATGCTTCACTACATGACCTCTTGGCTAGGGCGGCCCAGGCTACCCCAGAGAAATTTCAAATGGACCAACGCTTCTGCAATTCTCTAGTTGGAGAGAGTCTGGAAAGATGTTTTTATAAATTTGGAACTAAAGCTTATGAGTCAGTGAACAGGGATTCCATTTGTATTCCCAACAGTGCCTAGCCAGCTGCCTTGCTGACGATGGTAAGTCAGTAGCCATTTATTGCTCTACCAACTAAGGGAGTGGATTCTGATCCTGGCATTGGGGAACAGCTGCAAGAATGTGCTGTAAACCACTGAGCCTCCAGGCTGGGAAAAAAAATAACGACTAAATTAGAGGGTCTATTTGGAAACAATAACCGAATTATTTTGGCTAAAAATCAGCTGGGTCAATGCCAAATGGGCTAGGATTCTGGTTATCGTGAATAGAACTATGGGCTGAATTCCATGAGAAGAAATGAGGTTGTTTTGAAAAAACAACATGAAAAGCTAAACAACTTGGTAGCTAGAATGCAAGCAAAATATGCTGTTTTTGTTACACAAGAGGTTTTGCTGAGAATTTCTTTTCAGTGCCCATTCACATAATAAACACTGAAGTTTATTTTGAATGGTATGGATAACATGGTGAATGCTCACTTAGTCAATCTGCATATTAAATAGAAGATAAAATGTAAATGTACCGTTTAGCATTTTCCATAGACAGTTATGTTTTTAGCTGTGAAATACTTAAGAATGTTGACAAGCAAAACCGTAAGGTCTCCTATGTGCAGGTAAATCCAATTGTGTTGTGGGTATTATGGGTCTCTGATAGGTGATTTATTCTGCTCTTAAAATTTCCCCAGAATTCTTTAATCACTGGGTGTCAATTCTATGTACTTGCCTGTAAGACTTTCTCAATAGTGGGATTAAGTCTTCAGAACACAAAATGCCAAGACAAAAGCTGCAGGATGAGAAGGCCAAAAACCAAATGGAAAAATAGAGATAAGAAACATATTAAGAATTCCACTTTTCTTTTTTTTGGTAATTTTATTTTATTTTTTTCAGTGTTCCAAGATTCATTGTTTATGCACCACACCCAGTGTTCCATGCAATATGTGCCCTTCTTAATACCCACCACCAGGCTTACCCAACCCTACCACCCCTCTCCTCCAAAACCCTCAGTTTGTTTCTCAGAGTCCACAGTCTCTCATGGTTTGTTTCCCCCTCTGAAGAATTACACTTTAAAAGCAAAACAATGGTCGTTTTTAATTAGATGTAATTTTCCAAGCTATTATCTTTTCCCAGAACTATTGCAATAGCGTTTTTACTGTTCTTTCTGCTTCCAGTTTTCACTCACTGCAATCTCTCATACACTCAACTCTCAAATTATCTTTCTGAAGCTCAATTCTGATTGTGTCATTCCTCAGCTCATAAACCTTCAGACTCCTCATTCTTTGAACAAAAGTCCGAACTTGAGTGGGGCATTTAATCTCCAAACTAGCTTTCACATTCTGCCTTCCATTTTATGGTCCCGATAGTTCTTTACAGACATTAGTGTCTGGTCAGCTGGAACTATTACTTCTTTATATGTGTATCTTGGATATTCCTACCTCTATGTATTTACCCTCCTTGTTCCCAACACTGGAAGTCTTTGTATATTTAAGTTCTAGCTAACTTTATAGGCCTAGTTTACATAGTACCTGTTACAGATTGAACTGTGTCCCCTTTCAAAGGCTGAGCCTAGAGAGTGACTTCCTTTGGAGAAAGGGCCTTTAAGGAGGTCATTAAGGTTAAATGAGGTTATAAGGGTGAGACACTAATCCTATAGGAGTGGTGGCCTTATACAGGAAGAGACACCAGAGATGTCTCTTTTTCTCAGCAAACCCAGAGGAAAAGCCATGTGAGGATACAGCCAGGAAGAGAGCTTTGATTGATATCAATTGATATCAAATATCAATCAATCAATTGATATCACCAGATATCAATTCTGATAACATCTTGATCATGGAGTTTTTGCCTCCTGATCTGTAATAAAATAAATTTCTGTTGTTTAAACCACTCAGTGTGGCAGTACAAGGCACTAACAAACATTTCTTCCTATGATCAAATCCCCTTTGATCATCACCATTCCCCTCCTCTAGTCTCATGGCATTTTATTTATGCCTATATAGATCACTTCCTGGAACTAATTATAGTAATTTAATGTATCAGTTAATGTTAGGCTTAAGACAGAAGTTAACTGTTCTCTAATATAAAAGCAATGGAGTATACCCAGTTTGGACCTAGTAGGAAGACTCTTTGTCCAAAACGACCCAGTCTTGTTTGAACTTCTAATTTATCCAGTCTGCTACTTCCATCCTGAAGGTCATCTGATTGCTCAAGATAACCGCTAAAGCTCAAGCTGAATGTATTCCAAGAAACAGGATGGTGGAAGTTTCACAAGGGAAGGGGCAAAGGGTCCATCTCTCAGCTGCCTGTAGGAAGCCTTCCCAGAAACCTCAAACAGCATTCTGTTTACATTTTATTACCCAGAATCTAATTATAGGTAACATTTCCTTATAAGGAGTATGTAGCCATTTGGTTGAAGGGTAAAGAGATATCGAATAGTAAATAGCAGTCTTTGCCACTCTCTATATTCGTTTTCATCACCTCTTGAAGACTTTAAGTTCCTTAAGAGCATGTTAATTATACTTTGCATCATGAATAGTATATAGTACTGATATTTGCACCTATAGGACACTCAAAAATATTTGTGAAATGAATGAACTAATCAATATTAACTCATTTGAACTGTACATGAGGACCATGTGGGTAGTAGATAAAGCTTATCCATTTCCTGCTACCTGCAGAGCACTGTAAGTGTCTTTTCATAGTAACACTGTCCTTATGTTCTAAATATTGTATTTTATGCTGTATTTTCTTAAGATTGAGGTTTCCACTCATTTCTTACAAGGGTCAAATAGTCTTTGTATAATTGCAGGGAAGAAGACCGTATCTCCATATCTTTCTGTTCTAAATTGGATGACTTCAGCACCATCACACACCCAGCCTTTATCTTTTCCCATGGATAGCGGTGATATGGTGTGGATAAGAAGCTACATCATTTTATTTTGTTTTGTTAAAAAAAAAAAAAAAAGGTATCCTCTTCTTTTGGGAAGATTCCAAGTACATCATTTAAATGCTTCTTAAGGGGTGCCTGGGTGGCTCAGTTGGTTAAGTGTCTGCCTTCAGTTCAGGTCATGACACCAGTGTCCTAAGATCAAGCCCCATGTCAAGGTCCCTGCTCAGTGGGGAGCCTGCTTCTCCCTCTTCCCCCTGCTTGTGCTCTCTCTCTCTCTGTCAAATAAATAAATCAAATCTTTAGAAAATATAAAAATAAATAAATACTTTTAAAATTTTCTACATCTCTTCTCCTACTTTTCCCTTTCTTCACCCCACTCTTTCATACTTTAAACCAACATTAAACATCACAAAGGATGATGAAGGGTGTATGCGATAAGCATAGATGATGGGGTAGAGATATAGGAAAGGTAAAGTCCCACTCTCTTAACCATGGCTTCTATGCCCCAACTTATAGAGGTTCAGTGACCAACCAAAGAAGTGAATTCAGAAATGGAACTGGGTGACCATCGTTTACTACCTCCTTTCCAGTGTCACAGTTGGACTGAGCCAGTCAGAGTTCGGTTAGTATGTTGTCCTAATGGGCAAATGGTAGGCCCCTTTTAGGTTCTCCTAATCCATAATCCTTCTCAAAGGTCCAAATTTCTACTGGACTTTTCTCTGAAAGACATCCCTGAAACAATACACTATTCTGGCCTTACTCTGTTGCGCCATTCCCCAGTGAGCACAATTAACATAGAAGTGTTCATACCTAGCAAGGGATCTTAAGTCTGGTCTCCCAGAAACACAAAGAAAAGTAGAGACATTTCTGTTTGTTTATTCTAACTCCATCTTTCTCCAATGTATCCAATCAGATCTGTGGTAAATAACAGATGTCGTTAATAACATAGTGGAGCCACTAACATGCCGATTTCCCCAGGAGTGCCACTGAAGGATCTTCTGTGAATATGGTAACAAGTGACAAATTGTTCACGTCTATTTTCACGAAATGTTTTGACTGCTGAAGTTGTTCTATAGCAGTTCATTAAAAGACCCATAAAATATGTAAGTTTACATTCTATAAAAAGATCACCAGGAATTTCTTGGCTGATAGTATTCCTTGTATTAAGCATCTGTTTTCTATTTTCTTAAGGATTGCTGCAGTGGTTGTCCAATTGTATATTAAAAATAGTTGATTTAAGCTGGATGAAAATGTTGTACTTCTTATTAAAGATTAGTAACCCACCAATGAAACTTCTTTAGAAGGCAACCAGCAATGTGTACGTAGCACATCTGGTTTCAAAATATTAAAAAATGATAAACACTCACCGATCTAATCCATCTGTTCTCTCCATCTGCATAATTGTCTTATTTTAAAAGCCAGGACATGCACTGAACTTGACATTACACAAAGCTGAAGAATTTTGCTCCTCACTGTCTAGGCAGTAGTGAATGATTGAGGTCAATTTCAGAGGAATGTTCTGTTTATTATTGCATATGTAGGCATTCTGGTAAACTCGTTAAAATCCACTGCCAATGTAAAGTAGGCTGTCTTTGACTTGAGGTTGTGGGTGAGGTCAACTGGATAGAATATTTAAAATCACAGACTAATGTTTTTGGTCAAACAAGTCCAAGAAACCAATGAGCACTATCTCATTTAACACAGTTAATAGTAGCTTGCACTTATTAAGTACTTCATTTGTGCCCAGGACAATGCTAAGCACTTTACATGCATTATTTCACTTAGTTTTCATAACAACCCTTACTAACCCCATTTTAGAAAACAAAAATTGAGGCTCAACAGTTAGCAATTTTCCCAAGGCCACACAGATAGTACATGGTTAAGCCATGATTCATGTTTGGACAGCTCAATTTCAGTGCCCATTTCTTTCTACTCTCTGTGATAATGGCACAAAAAATACCTTTAAAGCAATATCAGTCTTCTTAGTTTTAACAGTTCTTTCCTAAAGACTGTATCCCTCAAATATTAAGAACTCTTTCCCCAACTTGCACATTATCCATAAATCCATTAAATGATAACATAAATAATAATGATGATAGTAATGAACACTTGTTAGTGCTTACAGTGTTTCAGATGTTGTTTAAGCTCCCTGCAAATTAACTCACTTAATCCTCAGAGTGACCTTACGAAAGATGGACCATTACTACCCCCACTTTTCAAATAAGGAAAATGAGGCATAAGAGGTGAAATAACTTGTCCAAACCAAACAACTAGAAAATGAAGTTTCCAAGATTTAAGCTTAGGAACTCTGGCCCCAAACCTATTTCTGGCCTCAGAAATCGCTTAGTAGGCATGTGCCAGGAGCCATGTGAAGTGGTAGATGTCCAAGAGTGAGTAAAACATGGCCCACTTGTTTCAGTTCCCATGTTTTCAAGGGTCCTCCTTGTTATATACATATCAGAACTTGTCTTTTCTATGGCTGAATAATATTCCATTATATCAAAAGACCACATTTTGTTTATTCATTCATCTTTTGATAGGCCCTTGAGTAGTTTTCATCTTTAGGCTATTGTGAATAAAGCTGCTGTGAATACTGGAGCACATGTATGTTTACTTATATTTTTAACACAATAGAATAATCATTAAAAAAATTGTATGTGTCTTTGGGGGACCCAGATGTTAATATGAAATGGTAGGGATTTGAACTGATAAAGTAATAGGATATATGCTATATTGGTAGCATGTGCAAGGTGCTATGTGAACTACAGTATTTCTGATATTCCTTAAAGCGGGATGCAGGGCTTCGAGGAAGACTTCAAAAATAACATTTGGGAAAATTCTTAAAGGATGATGAGATATTCTCAAGGCTAATGGTGGTGACTAATAGGAATGGGAGTGAAGAGGGTCAGAAGGGTGGGAAAAGCATTGCAAACAGAGGAATTTCCATGAATAAAGGCTTGAAAATGTGCCTGATCCCAAATGTGATGGTTAATTTTGTGTCAAATTGAATGTACTACAAGGTGCCCAGGTATTTCTTCAAACACTGTTTTGGGGATATCTGTGATGGAAATTTTTGATGTGATTAACATCTGAATCTGTAGGCTGAGTAAAGCAGATTCAACTTTCCAGTAGGGTGGACATCATTCAATCTGCTGAAGGTCTATATAAAAGAAAAAGCCTCACCTTCCTGCAAGTAGGAGGAAACTTCTCCTGCATGGCGGCTGAGCTGGGATGTCAGTGTTCTCCTGCCTTTAAACTCAGACTGAAACATAGGCTCTTCTTGAGCCTGCAGGCTTATGGACCACAATTTATGGCATCTCCTCTCCTGGTTCTCCGGTCTTTGAACTCAGAGTAGAACTCCACCATCAGCTCTCCTAGGCCTCCAACTTGCCTACTACAGATCTTGGGACTTCTTGGCCACCATGATCCCATGAACCAATTTTGTATAATACATCTCTTCCTATATAAATACACATCCCATCCTGATGATCTGGTTTCTCTGGAGAACCCTGACTAATATACTGACAGATTGTAACTTGGTATGGCTGTATATGAAAGTGAGTGAAGGGGATAGGAATGGACTTTCATATTTCTAGAATTAGAAATTTTACACTCCACTTTGACAATTCTTTCTTTTTCTCACCTATTATCTGTTTCCAAACAGTTGAATTATCTTTGTGGCATTTGGCTCTATCTTAGCATGCATCTCCTTATTCACACCTGTGTGTAATCTGTGTTTCAGTCATCTTTGGCTGTTACTGGCATGTTCCATCACATGAACCCCCCCCACACTTAATATATTTGCTCATGCTTTCTTTTATTCCAAAGATGCCTTTCCCCCATCTCTGTATGATTATATCCAACTCATGCATAAAGGATTATGAAGTGATACAAGCTCATAAAGGTAGAAAATTCTGCTTTCTCTGTTTCTTTCTTTTTTTTTTAAAGATTTTATGTATTTATTTGACAGAGAGAAATCACAAGTAGATGGAGAGGCAGGCAGAGAGAGAGAGGGAAGCAGGCTCCCCACCGAGCAGAGAGCCCGATGCAGGACTCGATCCCAGGACCCTTAGATCATGACCTGAGCCGAAGGCAGCAGCTTAACCCACTGAGCCACCCAGGCACCCCTGCTTTCTGTGTTTCTTCACTGCTCTAATGTCTAAGACAGTGGTTAGAACATCAGAGAGATAGAGATGAAGACAGAGATATAAAGATAGAGATGAGATCACAGGGAGAAATGGGGAGAGAGACGCATAGGGAGAGATGGAGAGAGAAACACACATGCAGAGATAGGCACATACAGACACAGAGGAGACAGAGACAGAGATATTAACTGATAAGATTCAGAACCTAGGGTGAGTTGTTAGAGTGCTCAACTCCACCCCTACCCTTCCTGGTTTGGGTACATGGACTCAAATTCATTCAGATTATGTCACTTGCAAACCAAAACAGCTCTAGCCAATCCACTATCTACAGAGATTTAGCCATTAAAACTATTGAGAGAGATTTCTTGGAAAAAAAAAAAAAAGAAAGAAAGAAAATGGTAATGAGGATGAGGGTTTAGTATTCTCCACCACCTCATGCTCTTCCCATCCTTCATAATATGTAAAAAGTAAAATTCTCCTGTAATCACAGGACCACTTTGAGCCAGGGAGAATTTCCTATCTCTGAATACATAAAAAAATTGTTCACTAAAAGCTAGAATAAATACCTTTAGTCAATTTATGAACCAACTACTCTTAAGATAGCCACTACTCTTTCCATTTGAAATGAAAGTACTGCTTGGGCTCCTTGTGTTCTTGAGTCTTAAATGCTATGTTTCATTATTAGTTTAATGATATGTTTATCAGTATTTCGAAACAAGTCTCAATATTGCATTGCTCTTGAATCCCATTATGTTTGATTCCTTTGTGCTACTAAGAAGAAATAATAATTAGTCTCATCACTTAGGACTTCTTTAATTATACTTTTCCTTTCTAGAATGTAATAAAAAGTTTTCACATATTTCACATTTTCTAAGTGCCAACCATCCTTCTTAAGTGAGGGAAGCTCTTAAGTCCTCAAAGAAGGAAACGAAAGTAGAACAAGTCATCCCTGGACCTTGATCACCATGCTGTCTCCAGCTGAAGGCTTGAACATATGCAGCCTTGTTTCTAACTCATAGTTCTTATTCTCTTTTCTATTGCTCTCCTGTTTTCGAAGAACATTTTTACGTAAACACAAAAACTTCTCAGAGTTCGTTTCAAAGCATATATCCAGCTAAGTGAATGAAGCAACTATGATTAACAAGCCTAAAAAGGAGTAATCTTGTGCTTTTTTATTTTTTAATTTTTCTATTTTTTAAAGTTCTTATTTAAGTTTCCGTTAGTTAATATACAGTGTAATATTGGCTTATTTGTGCAATGTAGTGATTCCACACTTCCATCCATCACCCAGTGTTCATCACAGCAAGTTCCCTCCTTCATCCCCATCACCTGTTTCACCTATCTCCCCACCTGCCTCCTCTCTGGTAACCATCAGTTCATTCTCCATAGTTAAGAGTCTATTTCTTGGTTTGCCTCTTTTTCTATTCTCTTTGTTCATTTTTTGTTTCTTCAACTACACATATAATTTAAATTGTATGGGATTTGTCTTTCTCTGGCTTATTGGTCCTGATCCAGAAAAAATAAAATATCTGGAAAAAATAAAAATAAAATAGAAGACATGGCGTGCGTGCATGCGTGTGTGTGTGTATATACATGTGTATTGGAATGGAATATTACTCTGCCATAAAAAAGAATGAAATCTTGCCATTTGCAATGACATGGATGGAGCTAGAGAGGATAATGTTATGCGAAAATAAGCCAGTCAGAGAAAGGCCTTGTACTTTTTTAACAGACGTAGACTGGAGCATTTCATACAACATTAAGGAGTCCCAGGCTTTATAACTGCCTAGAGAAAGTCACTAAGGGAGTACTTTGGGCTTTAATGACTTTATAGCCATCAACATTAGAGGGATTTTTCAGGATAATACTATTTTTAAATTTTCCTTAACCAAAGAAAATACAGAAATATTCTTTGGTGTTTTAATAAAGCTGATACATAAGTTTCACTCAATCTGTGATCTCATTTAATGCAGTCAAAAAGGAAGAATAAAATGATGATATATCTGATCAAATTTACTGATCTCTTTAGACAAAGTTCACAGTTTTTCCCCCCATCCAGCTTTCTAATTTTTTAATTGAAAAGTAATCTTTTTTAGGTATTGGTTGATGAGCTTGATTTACTAAAATCTTTTCTTTTCCAAAAACTCCAGTGAAGCTTTTGTTGTGATAAAAACAGAAAAGAAAGAGTCAAGAAGTCCATTTTTGTTATTTACATACCATATTCTTTCCATTCCCCTCAGAGAGAAATATGTATCAGGATGAGTGTCATCTGAAATAGTTTTCCAGCATTTGATTTCAAATGTCAGTCCAGCCACACTTATTGATGCCTCCAGAATATAGCAAGGTGTAGACAGTTGAGCTGTGAAGTATCACTTTTCTCAGGTAAAAGATTGATAGTCAAAATTTTAAGGGTGTTTTGATAAAGAAAAAAACACATTAATTTCCTTCATTATATGTTTGCTTATTTCAAAAATATCTCTATAATTACTTGTCCAGGTATTAGACCTTGGAGCCAGTTGGAATACAAATACTTTGTAATAATTGACTATTCATTTTTTTCTAAGCTCAAAAGAGAAATAGAAGCATCTTTGTTGTTATATTTCCTTTCCTGTTACTGCTCTTATTATAAAATTGGCAGCCCCGCTATTTTTCACATCATTCATTTGAAAAAATTGATGGTTCTAGATGCTATATAAGTATAGTTCAGAAGGTAACATATTGACTTTAGTCATTCCACAATAGATGCAGAGGGTGATTGTTGTAAAGAATTCTGAATGGATTTTATATAAGAGAAAAGTCTGTTAGTTCTGGCAACTATGAAATATGCAAACAAGCTAGAGTTTAACTAGCAATTTCATGAAGGAGAAAGGACAGGGTTTGTTCATTGATAGCATAGTAGAAGCTTAATAAATAATTGTCAGATAAAACACTGAGTGAATGAGTGAATAAGCAAACAAATCATAGGTATACTATGAAAATGCAGTTTTAGGAGTTTCAGTTAGAG
Organism: Neogale vison; assembly: GCF_020171115.1. Classification (NCBI taxonomy): domain Eukaryota; kingdom Metazoa; phylum Chordata; class Mammalia; order Carnivora; family Mustelidae; genus Neogale; species Neogale vison. Next base: position 67,677,350 of record NC_058091.1, on the reverse strand, counting down.
AATCCTATTGCAAAGAACAGTACTTGTTCCTTTCTTTCCAAAGAGTGTAATGTTTCCTGCATGTGATGCAACACAGACAGAATCAACCAAAATGGGATACACTGTAACAAATGTGATTTTAGATTTTTCTTTACATAAGAATTATAAAATATAAATGAATGGTCGTTTGGTTTGTGTTGTGTGGGTATTTTCCTCCCTAATAGAACTATAAAGTATCCTAATAATTCTTTGGCATTTTGGGCCAATAGAGTAGCTGAGTTTTACTTAAATTAGACTAAAAGCAGCTCCATGGAAAAATACTAATATAATATAACTGCAGGGCTTTTCACCGATGTTTTAGTGATAGATTCAAAAGGGAAGCTGGCAGGGGGACAGGTTAAATGGGTGATGGGTAGTAAGGAGGACACTTGTGATGAGCCCTGGATGTGATATGTAAATGAAGAATCACTAAATTCTACTCCTGAAACTAGTATTACACTATACGCTAACTATCTGGAATTTAAATAAAAACTTGAAACAAAACAAAACAACAACAAACACTGCAAGAGAAAAGCTGAGATTAGATGCCGGATAATAGGAGTCAGGTTTTGATGATGAAATGGAACCTTCAAAAGGCAACAGAAATGCATTTATGTCAAGATATGTTGGGGTGGGGTAGACTACACAAGGTGATCACTGTCTTGATAAACCAGTTTTACAAGCCAATTTTTTTTTTTTACTATAGCAATTATTATTTTTACAAAATAATCTTTGAAAAATAGCATTTTCCTGGTCTTGGTAACTTCGCATTAAGAAAACACCCATATTTCTTTAGTTACCAGAAAGGAAGGCTGACTTCCTGACTTCAGAGAGAACAAAGGAACAGTCTTCTGAATACATGGGTGGTAAATTGAACTTGACCTAACAAAGTCACACTCACAAGTAGCCTAACTACCAGAGTTAGAATGCACACACAACAGGACAGAAATGCTATTTCCTTTCTGTAATTTCAAGGATGGCATACATTAAAAGAAAAAAAAAAATCTCTGAAAGGTGAATCAACCATAGTCTTGAGGGCCAATTTCTACTACAGCTTTCTTATTTTCTATCTATTACACAAGTGTTAAACAAAATGTTTGAATGGAACATTTAATAACAAAAGACATTTATGATGTTTACTTAATGCTTTGGACCATTAAGCATCAATGACGTGAGTTATTGTATGTAATATCTGGCCAAAAATCTTTTGACCAGGCTGCGTTTTACTACTCTTGGAGCTGCCAGCATCCCGATTTGAAAAAAAATCTGTAGTCAAATCCTAGTTTTCTCAGAGGATTTGGATTTGAAAATATCTCCTGTTGCCAGAAAGTACCTTTTGAAGTTTACATTAAGATGGATATTTATTTATTTTTTCCCTATAACAATGACAGTGGTTGAGATAAACTGTTTAATTCTAAATAGAAAATACATCTGCTGTGTCTGCATTGTTTGTGGTTGCTGGAGGGGTGACAATTTAAACCAAGTAGCACACATGACATTTTAAGTGAGATGTTGTGTGAGGGCTCACAGCTGCTGACGTTGTCCTCTCCTGCTCAGATGGGTCCCGTGGGGCTGCCGTATACAAAGCCCCTACCAGAGAGCCCAGGGCAGATGGTCATGCGGGGATGTCTTTTGCTTTTCTTCCTTTTCAAAAAATAAAAGAGTGGCAAAAGGGGACTCAAAAATCAACATTTCCCTACTGATACTTACCTGTTGATTGGTGAAAAGAAAGTTAGCATATTTTTTCAAACATGTTCTCCACCCCAAATCACATTGGGTCCTGTTTTGGGAATGCACAGAATATGCAGACAGCGGATATCCTTTCATTTTTTTTAATCCAATTAGCCGACACATAGTATATCATTAGTTTTAGATGTAGTGTTCAATAATTCATCAGTTGCATTTAACACCCTTTGCTTATCACATCACGTGCCCTCCTTAATGCCCATCACCCAGTTACCCCATTCCCCTACCCACCATTGGATATCCTTTTAAAGTCAATTTCTCCTTGTACTTTTCATGTGTTTCATAAAATTTTCAGAAGTTTCTTCATACAGTCTCTCATACATCTTGTTACACAGGTGCTTCAGTATCTTGCATTTCTTTTGCCATTTTGACTGAGATCTTGCCCAATACTATCATAGCTTTGTGATGTTTGGATTAGGGAAAGTTAATGCTTTTTGCATTCATATTATAATGAGTACTTTTGCTGATTTTTAAAAATATATCTAATAAGTTTCTAGTTCCAGCTCTATAAATATTTTTGGTAGTATATAATAACGCTGCTTTCTCTACTGTGACTATTCACTTCCTCTTAGTTCTCTTGCTTAAAGTGAGTATCTAGCACTTCCAAAATAATATTAAATGATGATGGCAATCATGGGCATATTTGCTTTTTTCCTGATTAAGCAGAGATTCTCATCATTAAGCCTGATGCAAGTTTTATTTATTTATTTAATCATTTATTTATTTATTTTTGGTTTTGTTCAATTCAAAGAAGTTTTAGTATGTACCTATTAAAAGGATATTTTTCAAAGATCTAACTACCCATAATACTAAGCACATTTAATAATGAAATAATAATTCCTTAATATTATTACTATCCAGTAAACTGATTCCACTTGTCTTATAAACATCATAAACAATTTTTAAATCATTATCCAAAAGGATCCACATATTGCAATCAGTTGATATTTCTTTTTTTAATGTTATCTGTCTGATTTTTTTTTAAGATTTTATTTATTCATTTGACACAGAGAAAGCACAAACAGGGGAAGCATCAGAGGGCGAGGGGAAGCAGGCTCCCCATAAGCAGGGGGCCCCATGCATGGCTAGATCCCAGGAGCCTGAGATCATGACCTGAGTCAAAGGCAGACACCTTTGCCACCCAGGAACCTCTTAGCTAATATTTCTTGCCTCTTTTAATTTATAGGTTCATCCTTCACCTTTCTTTCTTTCTATTTTTTTTTCGGCAAATTTTTTATCAAAGAAATTAGATTATTTGTCTTACAGAGTATCCCCCAGCCTGGGTTTTGCTAATTACATCTCCATGGTATCATTTAATGTGTCCCCCTGTTGCCTGTAGTTCCTGTATTTTGGTTGTTGGAACTAGATACTTGATCAGATTAAGGTTTATTTTATTTCATTTTTTTGGCAAAACTGCCTTGTAGGTTGAGGTGTGTCCTTCCCTCGGGATGCATAAAATATCTGTTTGATTTGTGTGTGTGTGGGGGGAGGTGGTCAGTAGCCAATAATGATCAATGCCTAAATCCATTGATTTATCAGTAATGGTAAAGTAGTGTTTTTCTAATTTTATCATTACTGATTTATTTGGTAGCTGTAGTTTTTTCATAAGAATATATCTTTTAAAATTATAGTCAGTTAGGGGCTTTGCCTTAAGACAATTATGGCACATTGGTATGCAGCAGAAATTATTCATTTGTTTATCCCATTTTATCACACAGAATATTAAAAGATGTGTACTGTAGGGATATAATACAATAAAATTAATCATTGTCCTGTTTCAATGGAGAGACTGTTAAATGAAATTAGTGTATCAAAAATTGTGTGTACTTAATTTTTAAAAAAAATACTATGATTACTAGTACAATTTTTACCACTGAGTTGATCCCCGCTAGGGTTTCACAGTTTTGCCCAATTTTGTTTTTGCAACATCAGTGTCATTGTCAACACACTGACAAAGATAAAATATCTTATTATTTTTGATCTACTAAGATAATAGTTTTGACTTTGTGAACCTTGTAAAATGTCTTGGAAGTCTTAAAACCACATTTGAAAACCACCGTACTAGACTCAAAGTCCCTACTAAACAGGAATATTCTCTTCCACCAATTTTTGTCTTCCACCAGCTGAGCCAGGGCTTAGCTAAAAAAGGAACTTCTCAGAGCAACCTTCCCCAGGCCAGCCACAATAAAGCATCAATATCTCATCAATATCACATCTTCCTATTTTAATTCTCCACAGTGTTTACCACTATCTCCTGATTTTCTTGGTTATCTTCAGCACTTGATTTTCCTTCTCCTGTTCCTAGGTAGTAAATTATTTGAGAATTTTTTTTCTGACTTCATCCTCTTTAGCACATAGTAGATATTTAAAAACATTTAGTGAATGAATAAAAATGCTTTTATATACATAGGTAATTTCTAGATTATTCCAGAAGTAAGTAACTTGGGATGAAAGAGACTAGGGAAGTCCAGGAACCTGGGAGGAAGGAGCAGTGGACCAGAAATAGCTGGCTTTATGTCCAAAAGATGCTTTCATGATTTAACTGTGGCTCTTAGTTAGCCAATCATCTCTTATTCTTTTCAGCTTTCTCTGACTGTTATATCTCGTGTTCTATTTAATCGCATTTAACATGTATTATTACTGTATTATTTCTACCCATTCCTATAGTTGTGTTGACGTAGTATTATGACTCTGAATACAAGAATGGTAACAGGCTGTCCCCTCTGTTATTTTCTGCTTCTCTCTGAAATCTTTCTTTATCTACACTTGGGTAGGTAGAAGATGATAGCGAATAAACTCCCATTTGAAAACCCTCAGTTTATTTATATCCTGAGAAAAAGCAACTATCACTGAATCACAATCCCAAATTTCACCAAAAGGCAGATGGTGAAGATTCTCTGGCCCACACTGAGAAACGGGTATATACCCATGTCTAGTAATTCTAGCCAGGGGAACACAAACCCACACAAAAACATGGTTATAGGGAGCCTACCCTTGACTATAGAGAAGCTTTCTTTAAAAAAGGGTCAACATAAGCTAGGCAGAGAGCTAAAATGGTATTTTCTATAATTTTTAATTTATCAACATTTTAATTAAAAAATTAATTTTAATTAAAATTAAAATTTTAATTAAAAAAAATCTTTAAAAGTACCTAAATGTTTAATGTTTAGATAAAAACATTTAAGTAACTTTTGGTGAATTAACACTGAGAATATACTTACTACACAAGAAAAGCTGGCAGGCTCCATTAATCCACCCCACAGAAAACACAATCTTACTTGTCACCCATTACAAATATACCTCGAGGCAAGAGGGTTTTAAACATGACAGAGGGGTTTTGCAAACATCCAGTTACTCTTTTTCTATGGTCCTTTTTTGATCCAAAGGAAACTTCTTCCTTTGGGTACCAGAACTCTTCTCCCTATTGGATTATGTCTCTAGTTTACTATTTCATTTTTTCCCCCCAGGATCCTAGCTCCATCCTGCCATAAGCCTCTGCATCCAGCAAGAATGTCCTATGTCTCATGGCTTCTTAAGTATTGGTTCTCTCAGGTTCCATTGTCTTGGGTCCTTGCTGTGTTTAGAGGGTAGCAGATAGAAGACAAAACAAACATTCTCTTCTGCTGAAGCTGATTGTCCCACAATGCTTTACTCTTTTAACTTCTCAAGGATTCCACTGCAAGTACAGGAGTTATTGAAAAAAATATTAAGGGGGAGCCACCAATGACAGTGATTTCCAAAGGCGAATGCAGTTTTCATCCCAAAACATAAATGAAGGTGTTAAAAGATACAGAAAAATCTGCCCCACCGTGCCTCCCTGTCGCCATGATCTTACTTAAAATATCTGTGGCAGAGGAATTAATTCAATTGTCATGCACACTAATTTGTTTTTAACCCAAACACATACAACCATAAGAGATCAGCAAAGCATAGTTGAACAAGCATTTAATTAAAACATCCTAGTTTTGAAACTTGGAAATAAGTTATGTGATTTAAGAAAATCCTCTCTGAACTTCAGTTCATTTTTTATCTTTCTGCATTGTGTACCTAATAGTACCTACCATACTCAAGTTACAAGGGTATTCTAAGGATCGATAGACAAATTTTATGACAAAATGCTTCACGATCTAATACAAAGGTTTTATTGTCTACTGGCTTGTAAGTCCTTTGGGTGCAGAAGCCTATTCTTGGTAACCTTTACATTATGTTACAACAGGGTTGAGTTGAGTGCCTTGACCTCAGTCTTGCTTTGATGAGTGTTGAGCAGGGAAGTAATTAATCTTTGTCCCTATCATGACTTCCTATTATTATTCAGCATGGCAGACCTTTTTGGGCTCCTAGTCTTGTGTAACTTCATATTTGCTCCATTCTTACCAACTGTTCTCATCTAAGTTCATTTACTTTGATCTGTCTATTCTGTTGAGTCATATCAATTGCACATCGATCACTTTGGACACACAGTGGAAGGAGAAATATCTATTAACTTGTGTCTCTATATAACATAAAGGCACTGACACGAAACAATTGTAAATCGAGAGGGATTTTGAAATATTAGATGATACAGAAATCCATTTTACGATAGATGAAATCCTTAAGAAGGAGACTGAAGCTTATAAAAATAAAATCATGGTATTCTTAAAGTTGCACATTTTGTCACTAAAAAAGTTATTAATCCATGCTGCAATCAGTTTATCTCCAATATATACTATCCACAAGACAGAGTTCCCCAAAATGTGCTCTTATTCAGTCTGCTTGTACTCCCCAGTGGTAGGTGAGTGAAGTGATCTCAGCTCATTTTTTCTTTATGGAAGGCTCCATGATCTCACAACTCATTACCAAAATAATAGGTTCAGTTATTCCATTCAAACTGTTACAGCCTTCTTAATGGTAAGATGATATATGTTTAGTCAGAATATTTCATTCATGATTCATGAAGAAAAACATAAATGAATATTTTAGATAGTTGAACTTAAAACTTAAATTATATGTGTTAGTCCCTGTAAGAGGTGCTGGCAAAACAGATACTAATGACATGCCAAGTACCTGTTTTCAGAGTTCGGACTCAAGTGCTGGAAATGACCAACACTTTGGTCAACATTCTGTGTAATACCATGGCAACAGTTGATTGATCCATCTATGTTTAAGACACTTGAAATTTGGGAATAACTTCTGGAATAATTTACTTCCCATTTACTACACACCAAACATGTAAAGTGTTTTATCTGAATCTTTATTTTAATATTAACCACAATCCTGTGAAATAAGCAATATTGTTAATTCACCCAATGTCAGTTAGCAATAGGAATCAGCTTTGAAATTAGTCTGTCTGGCTTCAAAATTTGAATTGTTAATCTCTATTTTATATAATCTCTGATAAAGGAAACCTATTTTTTTAAGGTTCCCACATGTCCATTGGAAGGATTGGGGTCATCTCAAAGAACAATCCATAGCTGAGGAGGAATTCTATTGTGAAGTGAGAATCATCTAATTAGTAAAGGGCAAAACATAACAGAAGTCTATTTAGAATAACCAAAATATTTTTAGATTTTTATTTTGGGAAAAATCTTATGTTATAAAATATTCCTTTGGCATTATGCCCCACAAATAAAAACAATAAAGGAAAATATTGATAGATCTAACTAGATCTAAATATTTTAAACATCTGTAGGTTTAAAACAATCCATAAACAGAACTGAAATGCAAAGGGCAAACCAGAAAAACATGGTAACATGTACAGCAAAGAGATATTAATATACTAGAACTATGCTTCCAAAATAAGAAAAAAAAGTAAAAAAATAAAGAATGACAGTAAGAAATTACACAAGAAAATATATGTATGACTGACAAATATTTGGTAAAGGAAAAAAAAACACCTTAGTGTCACTTAGCTAAAAAGGAAGTGAAAATTAAAACCAAAGTGTTGGAAAATTGATGATACCTATAGTTTACAAAAGCATTAGAGAAATGGGTGATTTCGTTGCTGTAGGAAATAAATTGTGTATAGGATTCCTGGGAGGCCACTTGGTAATATGCATTAGTATCTTTAAGATGATCATTCTAGGAATTTATCTTAAAGCAATTACTAAAGATGGACTTAACAGTTTACCCAATATGGTTAAGTGTAACATGATTATAAAAATGAGGGATCAGGGGCAATGACCAGCAACGGAGGGACCGGTTAAGTAATAGACAAACTATGGCGTATCCAGGGGAAAGAATACCTAAACAGCAATTGAAAATAAAGCCGTTTTCTTTAAAAATGTGGAAAGTGGTTCACAATAAATTAAGTAAAGGACAAAACCAAAATACATTAAGTAAAATAAAGGAAAAATAGAAGGTAACAAAAAGCAGGTCTAGTTTTATCACACAGGTATATACCTGTGTGCATATGTGTGCAAGGATATGTAAGCATACACACGTGGGCCTGTATTGGAAAAGGTAGTCACTAAAATCATAGCTGAGGTTATTTATGGGTGATGGCATTACAGGAACTTTAGCCTTTGTCTTTTTGCTCTGATAAGAACAATGAACATTTGTTATCTTTAAGAATTTTTGTCATGTAAGATACGTACCAAATAAGCTACCATATGATTCAGTTTACATTATAGACACCTGATGTTTACAAAATAGTTTACCTTGCTCTGTTCCTACTTTCTCTGTTGAAATTACGAAACATTCCTCTTTGTGTTACTGCAGACATTGGTCAAGTTATTCATCAACATTTATTATGTGAGAACTGTATACTTAACTAAACAAAGCATAAAGCTGCAGAGGGAGCCGAAATGAAATGAGAAGACTGAGGAACTGCCTGGATGATGGCTTTTGGCAGGGGCTCCCCTAATGGCTGGGATCAGTGGCAGGTTTACCACATGGACTCCTGACAAATGGATCTGGACAGCCCTGAGGGACCTCTTAAGCCTCAGTTGGCAAGCAGGAGCAAGGAGAGAAGAGTAGGTAGTGAGGGAATTTAAGGCCACAGCCTGCGTCCCTATAAGCAAGCTGGAATTGGGGTCATATGCAAGGTGGCAGCTGGTGTGAGCTGCTAAGACGATGGCTCACTCCTCTCTCAGTACAGCATTTTCTATTTTAGTCTGTATATTCACAAATGCTAGCAACTATCTTGGAAATAGCAAAAGAAAAGTCGGTCATGATTATGATGGGAGTTTAGAACTTTCTAGAAGAATGAAATCTTATGTTGTCTTCAGGGTCTACTCTAATTAGGGATTTCTTCCAAGAAGGATTGAAAGTGAAGTGACAAGAACAAAGCAAGATGGAAGGCTATTCAAAATCTGGGTCTCCAGGCAGATAATATTCTTTTCTCTCCTGTCTCCTGCTTGGACCAATCCACCTACTTAATCTCTCTCCCCAGATCCCTTTTGGTCCTTACAAGAAGACCAAGACCTTGTGACTCTAAAACAACATTTCATAAAGGGTGGTCCCTAGGCCAGCAGCAATCAGTATCACCTGAAAACATCTTAGAAATGCACATGCTCAAGTCCAACCTCAGTCAGACTAAGTCATGACTTCTGGGAGTGCAACCCAGCAATCTGTGCTTTAACAAGCTGTCTGATTCTGATGCATGCTCAAGTTTAAGAGCCACTCTTCTAGATGATGCACTTTTCAGAGTTCTCTTGATAAAAGAAAAAAAAAAAGTTGTCAGTGATTTTTAATCTGAAAATCGATATGTAAAGATACCGTACCACCAAAAAAGATCATGAGTTTCCAAAAACTGGGCGGGAGGGGGTATTTTATTCCCAAGCTCAACTTTTTTTTTTTTTTTTTTCAATTAATCAGTACCATGTTGAATAGACCAAGTTTTATATTTCTGTATGTATGCATACAACATATGATTAAAATGATGCAAAATTATACCTATGTATACAGGCCCATGGAATTTTGTTTTAAAGACAGATTATAAGACTGTGTCTATTCTGAGGTCCTTATTAAGATGGGGAACACAAAGAGCAGGAAGATTACTGAGTACTCTTCCACTCCCCCACAGTATATTTTGCAACCTCCTCTCCCTTCTCAAACCTCCAGTACTGTCCTTCTTGTCCTCATTTAGCAGATGACCTTCTTTATTTCCTTCAGAAAGACTCCTAGCAGCTGCCAGAGGATTAGAAGTGAACACCCACATGCTCAGACCAGCACATCCATCAGGCTTCTTGGCTGTACTTCACACTCCGTTTTTCCCTCTGTGGTAGATGAATTTGTGTCTGAATGAGACACTCAGGTGTGTCTTTTCTCCTGCTTCACTAATTAATCACTCTATTGTGTCACTTCCATTAGCACACAAATGTGTTAGATTCACCATCCAAAAAAAAAAAAGTTCCTTTACCTCTAATCCTTGTAATTTCTCTAGAGATTGCCCCATTTCTCCCCACTTCCTTTTACCACACAGTTCGTATGCTCACCGTCTCCCTATTGAAGCCACCCTAATCCGGCGTTCCTGCCAACTATACAACCAACACTGTGCTCCTACAGTCAGCAGTGACCTCCACATTTCAAGGGAATGGTCATGTCCCCATCCTTAGACTACTTAAACTCCCACCTTTGACACAGTTCCTCGCTCTCTCCATCTCAAAGTGCTTTACTTCACTTGGCTTCTCGTAGATTCTGTTTTCTCCCTATTTCAGTCACCATTGTTTGTTAGTTACCTTTGCTCGACCTTTCTCATCTCCCACCCAGCCTCCAAACAGAGAATTAGTCCTTCAACCCCTTTTTTTCTTTAGCTTCCACCAGTGGATTTTACACAGTGTCCCAGCTTTGAGGACACTATAAGGATGAACACTGAATTTACATCTCTAACCCCGGCCTCCTCTATGGTCTACCCTTGCCTTCTCAACTTTCCAACCTGGGTGTCTACAGGGTCAAAGCCCTCCGGCCAAATATCACCAGCAACACACCCCAAGGCCTAGCTGTGTAGTTCCTGGCCAGCTCCCCAAATGCCAGGGGCTGCATTTCTCTTTTCTTATGGGCAACTCAGACTTGAATTATATAAAACACAATTCAGGATTTATCCCCCTTCCTGCTTCCCACTAAACCTGGGCCTCCTAAGTCTTCTTCAACAGTAAGCAATGACATAAATTATCCTGCTAAAGTCCTTCATGATTCCCCTGCTTGCCATCGAATTCTTCAGCAAATTCTGCTGAGGCTTTCTTCAATCTATGTCTCAATCCTGACCATTTCTCATGCCCATTATCCTAGATCAAGCTCCAGAAAGTTCTCACTTAGACTACTGCAAAGGCCTATCTTGATGGTCTCCCTGCTTTCACTCACACAGCCTTATGGCCTCCTCCCCACATGGTAAGTAGAGTGAACCAAAGTGCAAACTAGATTATGTTACTCTTCTACTTTAAACCTTTCAAGGGCTTCTCTTTTCACTCATCATGGAAGCCAGAGGCTATGGCCTCTAAGCCTTAGGTGGTCTGCATCCATGCCAATCCTCAGACCTCACTTCCGCCCCCCCGCCCCTTGCTCAACCTGCTACAGTCCTGCCAGCCTCCTTCTGCTCCTCAAATGCACTGAGCACATCTGCCCTTCAGGACCTTTGGATTTGCGGTACTATCTGCTCCCATGTTCTCCCAGCTACCTGCACAAGGCTGTCTCTTCTTCATTTAAGCTTCTTATTCACATCACCTTATTAGAATGCTTTCCTTCATCACCCCCTAGTCATTCTTTATTCATTTGCCCGCTTCTTTTTGTCATAGCCCTCATCATCCCCTGACATATTTGGTTTACTGTTTCCTGTCTCCCTCTTCCCACTAGATGTGAGCTCCACTGGTTTGGGACTATCATGTTCTCTGGTTTCCTAAAGCACTGCCTGGCACAAAGTAGATGCTCAAAGAATATTTTGGAAATGAGGAAATAGTGAACGTAGAGTTTAGAAAAAGGCCTAACTTAAAGTCCCTGGGTGGCTCAGTTGGTCAAGTGTCTGTCTTCGGCTCAGGTCATCATCCCAGGGCCCTGAGATTGAGCCACAGGTGGGGCTCCCTGCCCAGTGGGGAGTCTGTTTCTGCCTCTCCCTCTGCAACTCCCTCTCCCACCATCATGAACTCTCTCTCTCTCAAATAAATAAATAAATAGATTAAAGGAGGCAGGAAGGAAGGGGCCTAAATACTGTAGGATCTTAAAGCTGGCCTTTCTTGCATGCACTAGAGAACCATAAGACAAAGTTTGATTCTGTAGGGAAAAGAATGTTTTGAATAAAGGCAGGAAGGAAAGGCAGCATGGACAGTAGGGTGGAGCCAGGAGTACAGTGCTGCCAAAAGCAAAGGTCCTAATGGACACAGTCAGGACACCCACTTCTCTTGCCCATTGTCCAAAAGCCAGCTGGACAGTCTTGGGCCAAGCAGCCATATTCTCCCTGGGTCTCATTTCTTCATCAATGAGATAAGGTTTAAATGATTATTAAGGCACGGGATGTTCCCATTATAAAAATATTGTACCTAATTATTTTGTTATAAGATAAGCGGTAGAATTAAGTCTTCATTTTTCACCCCAGTTTGTTCCCTCCTCCAATATCTTATCACCCTCTCCCCCTCCCTCTCTTACAAATGTTCCGTTACTTTCTGTAGCACTGAGATTACCCCAAGCACCAGACTCCCGGTTGTTGAGGCATTTCAAAACATTTTTTACTCTTTTGTCCACATCCCCAGTCCATCATCAGGGAAGGCTGCCATCTCATATACAAAATCCCACTCTGTTCACCATGACCCAGGGCCCTATGCCCGCACCTGAATTACTGTGGTTATTTCCTCTCCACAACCTTCTCCTTTGATTTCATCCAAATGCAGCAGATGCAGTCCTTGGCTCGGAAGAGTTTCCATTGCCTCAGTTTTTACCCAACCCTTCCCATGATTTCCAGCCTAATTAACGACTAGCTCCTCCCCTTCATGCTAATCTCTTTGCTCAGCAGCCTCATTCTCTCTCCTGCCCAGTAAGTTTGGGTGTATTTTGACATCTCCAACAAGATTTTTTCTCTTGCCTCTACACTTTTGTTCATACCAGCTTCTAATCTCCTTTGGATGAAAAACAATAAAGGGACTCCTGGGTGGCTTAGTCAGTTGAGTGTCTGATTCTTGACTTTGGCTCAGGTTATGATCTCAGGGTTCTGAGATGGAGCCCAGAAGTCTGCTTGAGGACTCTCTCACCCACGCCCTCCCTCTTTGCCCCTCACTCCACTTGCACTCACTCTTTCTCAAATAAATAAATCTTTAAAACAACAACAACAGCAGCAGCAACAATTAAGTATGCCTTTAGGGAGCCTTAGATTGCTTTGACTTTTCTCTGACTACAGATGAGCAGGCATCTGAACTACAGGTGTATTCTGTTCTCATGGAGATGGCTGGATTCTGCTGATGCACTTTCCTGAGGCAAGGGTTCTGTGCTGAGGCTGATAGTCCCAAGCTGGAACCCCACTTCACCACATGGTCCTAACCATTATTCTCTCTACTGCAACCCTCTCCCTCCTCTGCAAGCCCTGAAAGTGTTTTGATGCTCTTAGGCTCTTGGAAACACAAGCCAGAAAGTGGTTCTTCCTTGTACCATGTCACAAGGCCACCCCTGAGCTGATATTCTGTAAGGTGAAGAGAAAGGAAAGGGGAAAGATAGAAACAAATAAAAATATATTATCTAGTCCTAGAAATGGCAGGCAGCTTTTGCTGGAAAGTATATCTGTGTCATATCTAATAATATAAAATTGTCATTTAATGCAGGGGAGCCTGGGTGGCTCAGTGGGTTAAGCCTCTGTCTGGCTCAGGTCGTGATCTCAGGGTTCTGGGATCGAGCCCGGAGTCGGGCTCTCTGCTCAGCGGGGAGCCTGCTTCTCCCTCTCTCTCTGCCTGCCTCTCTGCCTACTTGTGATCTCTGTCTGTCAAATAAATAAATAAAATATTTTTTAAAAAATTGTCATTTAAGGCATTGGGGCAGATACATGACAGAAGTTTTATTTTTTCCCCACTTGAAATAGATAGAGTTTGGTTCCCATAAATCGCATATGACATTATGGGAATTTTATCCATTTGTACTTAGCTTGAGTCCTTACACTTTGAAAGGATAAAAGGTATCTCCCAGCATAAGCTTAAGAATACATGTAAGATGCTTCAACAAATGGTATTGGGAAATGGGACAGCAATATGCAAAAGAATGAAAGTGGACCACTTTCTTACACAATACACAAAAATAAACTCAAAATGGATGAAAGACCTAAATGTGAGACAGGAAACCATGGAAATCCTAGAGGAGAACACAGGCAGCAGCCTTGGCCACAGCAGCTTCTTATCATCCATGTTTCCAGAGGCAAGGGAAACAGAAACAAATATTAACTATTGGGACTTCATCAAGATAAAAGCGTCTGTGCAGCAGAGGAAGCAGTCAACAAAACTAAAAGGCAACATACAGAATGGGAAAAGATATTTGCAAATAACATATCTGATAAAGGACAAGTATCCAAAATCTATAAAGAACTTATCAATCTCAACACCCCAAAAAACAAATATTCAAGTTAAGAACTGGGGAATAGACATGAATAGACACTTTTCCAAGGAAGACGTCCAGATACCTAACAGACCCATGAAAAGGTGCTCAACATCACTCATCATCAGGGAAATACAAATCAAAACCACAAGGAGAAAGAAAACAGATGAACATATGGGTGGAGGGAGAAAGAAAAAAGAGGGAAAGAAACTGGAAGAGACTCTTAACAATAGAGAACACACGAGATGGAGTGAAGTGGGTGGGGGATGGGGGATGGGTATTAAGGAGGGTACTTGTTATGATGAGCACTGAGTGCTGTATGTAAGTGATGGGTCATTAAATTCTACTCCTGAAACCAAGATTGCATTGTATGTTAACTAACTAGAATTTAAATAAAATTTTGGAAAAAAATACATGTAGGAATTGATTTGTTATGATCCTTTCACATTTCTGAAATGAAGGTTAAGAAAACCACAGTGAACATTTGAAACACCCAAAGATTAAGCTTTACCCTACCAATTCACAGGGAACTTGTCTGGAATAAGTGGTAATTATGGCTTATGAACCATACAGCTGGAGGGCAGGCATTGGTGGTGTAAGACAAAACATTATAGAATACAAAAGTTTTATCCAGAAATAGAGGAGGGCTATAGCTTTTTGTTATGTTTTTTTATGTTTGTTATGTTTTGTTATTATGCAAAAGGCCCCTTACTGGAGTGCAGTGAGAAAAGCACATGCTTTATCTTTTTACCCTCATTTCTAATTCTGAAAATGTTTTTTCAATGTATTTTTATGTTCTTGTCCCAGTACTCCTTGTAAAAGCAATAGTACATTGCTTCTCTACGATAATTCCATCTGTGGCGCAGCTTCGGGAACAGTCTGAGAAGTTATACTTATACCTAGAAGTTATACCTATTACCTATTACTTTTCAACCCACATGGTTAGCAGATTGCCTTGTAAGCCCATTCCTTCTTCATTAGCTTTACAAAGGTTTATTGCTGTTCATTTTTAATTATGGATTGAACTCTGTTTTTTCTGTCTGAGTTCTACTTAGGACTGAGTCGAGATCCTTTTAGGCTTCTCAAATACACTTCAGTAAAGAGAGATTTTGTTTTTTATGGGCATTCACAAGTTAGACAGCAAGCATTGTGGTTTCCTTTGTTTTTGTTTTTATATGTCTCCTGAAGTACTAAAAAGATGGGGTAAGTATCCAATCACAGAATCAACCCCATCCACAACATTTTTTTCATATATACTGAACCACAAATTAGCTAAGTTATTAAAAGTTAAATATCTTGTAATGATTGAGAATGGAAAGAAAATTGTTTATATTTTAGTCTTTTTGAAAAATGACCCAGGACAAATGTCTATCTTATCTACTATTATATCAGTGGGACTAGTACTAAGCATGTATGGGAAAAGAGATGTATCATAAATATTTGCAGAATGAATTAATAAACAAATGTCCAAAACTGGATGCCAAGCTGCCATGATGATTTTAGAAATGTCTAGAAAAATATCTCTAAATAAAAAACAGATACCTTATGAAATCAATGTGATCTTAAGCGTATTGCTGGTCAAATGTATTTTCAAGGTGGTGAAGTATGGAGGTAGATGTGCTATCTGACCACTAGACAAAAAAAAGAAAAAAAAAAAGCAGAAGTGATATTAATTTCAGACACAACAGACTTTAGACCAAGGAAAGATATCAAAGATAGAGAGGCATTACATAATGACAAAGGGGTCAATTCTCCAAAAGGACATAATCTGATGAATTTGACAACAGAGCATCAGTAGATGATATTTCCTCAGCACCCAGGGGTACAGGCAGTACTTTAGCATTACAGCAAATAATACTGCATCTTTTGTCATTTGTTATTGAAATATATTTATATACATTATTTATAATTTAAGCTATTAGGTGGAAGGGGCTCCACGATCTTTTTACTTTTGATTCTTCCCTCAGCTTTTGATAACTATGTCCAGCACATACAGTAAGAACTCGTAAACATTGGTTTAATGAAGTCCCATGTACCCTTTCCAAGTTATTAGAGATCCATATGCAGGATTTTCCCGATTACAGAATGATAAAGAGTGGCATTTCTCAGTCATGCCCCCTTAGCACAGAGCTTGGCTCCTAAGCAGGAATATCTATTCTTATGCAGACTTGCCTCTGACTTTGGTTAGGTTACTTAACCTCTCCGCATCCCATTTCATCATTTTAAATGCAAATGATGATGATGGTTCTTGTTTTGAGAGTAAAATACAGATTCAGATATAGATATAGGTCTATGCTATCAATAAAAGTAAATTTCCTTTCCCCTCCATTTCTAGACTATAATTCAGAATCCTACAAGGGTTGACCAGGGCCAGAAGGACAGAAAACAAAGCCAAGAAATGAAGTGGAAATTTGAATAATATCAAGATTTGCTCTCACCAGCTGCTAGATACAAGATATGAAGACATGAGATTTATGTAGACTTGAGAGTTCAAGAAAAAATAGTAAAGCACTTGGAACCTGAAGAAGACAGAAACTCAGTACAGATGTGCCCAGGAAATACCAGTTCATTTGCACAGTAACTCCTCATCCTCAACTTAAAAATCTTGAGAGCAGCTGTGCATTTTCTGTTTCCAAAGCTCAGTCCAGCTCCCTCTTGACCCATTGTTCAGTTTGGCAGTTTGCTTCACATTCTGCTTATACTTTTTGTGGAAAGAGTCTGCCTGTGGAGATGCCAGGCTCCTCCCACTGTAGGGCTGCTTCTGGAAACACCCACTGGGAAGGAGAATTGGCCAGTTAATTTGCCCAGCTCCCAGTACTCAGTTCTCCCTTTTTGGCATTCTCCTGACTTTACAAAGACTCTTCAACTCTATTTGAAATTGAAGCAATTACGTTTATCTTTTTTTTTTTCTTTCTGTTATTCTTCCTCTACACTTAATTAATAAGTGTAGCAATGTTCAGCTCTGCTGTTTAAACTCATCGGTGCTCCTCCATATTTTAGAAAGTGGAATGACTATTTTCACTTCGGAGACTAAGTCCGAGAAATGGCTATTTTTAAAAAATGGGAGTGTTCTAGGAAAATTCATTTTTCTCAGACTTTATGCCAGAATACTTTTTATTCTTACCAGTTTCCTCACTGGTCATGGGATAAAGGAAAAACTACTCATTTCAGGTGGCCTGTATGTGATTGTTATGGATATTCTTATCCTATTATAAACGTAGGAATGGAAAAAGATAGCGATTAGTTTGTACTATCTCGAACCGGAGAACTGAGGAGGTTTTGAGTGTTATTTTTTAAGAGTTTATTTCTAAATCATACAATAATCAAAGGTTTCTTCCAAAGGAATCGAATAAAAATGGACTCAGCCACTGTAAAGCATGGTGTTTGCCCACTTGGAAATTGATCAAATAAACTATTTAGAAAAAATGGAGGAGCATGGTAATCTAGTTATCATGTTGAACAAAAGTAATTTGAAGATCTATCTATGTAACAGGCACAAGAAGTGTATGTATGTGACGTGTCTGTCTGTGATCACATGTGCCTGTGATTATATCCTTCATATTCAAATATAGTATTTTTGATGCTATGTGTGTCAAGAGACAGAAAAACCAAATTTTGAACAATGGTTTGTTAATATTAACTTTTTTAAATCTATATTCACATTTAAAAGGAAGAGATAATATACCTCTGCTATCAAGCCTTTAAGCAACTATTTATTCTAATATACAAGTTTGATTTAACCATTCAAAAATTGTTCACCAAAACTCTTTTTCCTATAGGGTAAAATTAAAGCTCCTTAACCCTTCATTTAAAAAAAATCTTCATCCCTTTGGCTATTCGAGGTCTTTTCTGGTTCCATATAAATTTTAAAATTATTTGTTCCATTTCTTTGAAAAAGATGGATGGTACTTTGATAGGAATTGCATTAAATGTGTAGATTGCTTTAGGTAGCATAGACATTTTCACAATATATATTCTTCCAATCCAGGAGCACTAGCCAAACTATGGAAAGTTGTCCATCAACAGATGAATGGATCAAGAAGATGTGGTATATATACACAATGGAATACTATGCAGCCATCAAAAGAAATGAAATCTTGCCATTTGCGACAACATGGATGGAACTAGAGCGTATCATGCTTAGCGAAATAAGTCAAGTGGAGAAAGACAACTATCATATGATCTCCCTGATATGACGAAGTGGTGATGCAACATGGGGGCTTAAGTGGGTAGGAGAAGAATCCATGAAACAAGATGGGATAGGGAGGGAGACAAACCATAAGTGACTCTTAATCTCACGAAACAAACTGTGGGTTGCCGGGGGAAGGGGGGTTGGGAGAAGGAGGGTAGGGTTATGGACATTGGGGAGGGTATGTGCTTTTGGGTAAATTGGAAGGGGTGGTGAACCATGAGAGACTATGGACTCTGAAAAACAATCTGAGGCGTTTGAAGTGGCGGAGGTGTGGGAGGTTGGGGTACCAGGTGGTGGGTATTATAGAGGGCACGGCTTGCATGGAGCACTGGGTGTGGTGAAAAAATAATGAATACTGTTTTTCTGAAAATGAATAAATTGGAAAAAAAAATCTTCATCTGCTACAATGAGTTTGAGAGGGATACTAACGATATAGTTAGTTTCCCTCTCAAACTCATTGTAACAGATACATTTGTTAGCCAATCTAATATTCATTCTCATTTCACATTTAAAAGGAAGAGATAATATACCTCTGCTATCAAGCCTTTAAGCAACTATTTATTCTAATATACAAGTTTGATTGCACCTTTTTTTTCCAATTTATTTATTTTCGGAAAAACAGTATTCATTATTTTTTCACCACACCCAGTGCTCCATGCAAGCCGTGCCCTCTATAATACCCACCACCTGGTACCCCAACCTCCCACCCCCCCGCCACTTCAAACGCCTCAGATTGTTTTTCAGAGTCCATAGTCTCTCATGGTTCACCACCCCTTCCAATTTACCCAAAAGCACATACCCTCCCCAATGTCCATAACCCTACTCCCCTTCTCCCAACCCCCCTCCCCCCAACAACCCACAGTTTGTTTCGTGAGATTAAGAGTCACTTATGGTTTGTCTCCCTCCCTATCCCATCTTGTTTCATGGATTCTTCTCCTACCCACTTAAGCCCCCATGTTGCATCACCACTTCCTCATATCAGGGAGATCATATGATAGTTGTCTTTCTCCGCTTGACTTATTTCGCTAAGCATGATACGCTCTAGTTCCATCCATGTTGTCGCAAATGGCAAGATTTCGTTTCTTTTGATGGCTGCATAGTATTCCATTGTGTATTTGATTGCACCTTTTAAAAATTGTTCACCAAAACTCTTTTTCTTATAGGGTAAAATTAAAGCTCCCTAACCCTTCATTTAAAAAAAAATCTTCATCTGTTACAATTAGTTTCCCTCTCAAACTCATTGTAACAGATACATTTGTTAGCCAATCTTATATTCATTCTCCACTGTTCTCCCTTAACCCAATTTGGTAGAACCTGAAAAGCTAAACTATCAATTTTCCAAACTCCTTTTGGATTGTCATATGTCACAGACTGCCAAAGAGAGGGTTGCACATAAAATCAGTGAAGAAACTTCTCAGAAGGTTTTGTTCTTCTTAGAAAGAGGGAACAGATATCCTAGTGCCTTCCACTTTTCCCTTCCTTTATTTTCCTGACCTTCACAAAGACAAGATGCCTAGAGCTATAGCAGCTACCCTATGACCATGAGGATAAAACAAAACTTCCAGATTTATATGAGAAAAATGAACCCCTATTTGTTAGGTTAATTTGGGTTCTCTACTATTGTAGAATGTAACCTAACCTACATACCCATCTTCCACCTTTTTCCTTTTTATGAAACTTTATGCCCCAACAGTGCCAACGTGCTTATATTTCATCTAGCATACTATAGTTTTTCATGAATCTCATGCCTTTGTATATCCTCTGCTGTTCCACTTTATCCACTGTTTCCCTCTCCCCTAGGTAGCTGTGTCTAGTCTCTCATCTAGTGAAACACAGCTTTAATATCATCTCTTCCAAGAAATCTTTTTTTGTACCCCTTAAACCAAAAGTAATCATTCTCCCTCCTCTGGGCTTTGTCTTTATTTTGAAGATATTTTCATTGTTGAACTTCCACTTAGTTTTATCACTTATTTATTTGAATATCTGGTATCATAAACAGACATGAATAGTGTTGTAGAATGTTATACAAATTATTAGCTATGGACAGTATTGGAGAATATAGAAACAAGGTTTCCTGGGGCACCTGGTTGGGTCAGTTGGTTAAGTGCCCAACTCTTGATTTGGGCTCAGATCATGATCTCAGGGTTGTGAGATCCAGCCCCATGTCAGGCTCCACAGTGGGCATGGAACCTGCTTAAGATTATCTCTCTTCCTCTCCCCCTCTCCCTCCCCCATGCTCACACTCTCTCTCTCTCCCATTATAGACCAAACCATTTGTAAGAGGGATGAAAGGATGCCATAAAATAAGAAGTTTCCCTTCTTAGCTCCAACTTTTTCCTTTGCCTGGAAATACTTGTTCTCTCTAATTTATCTGGGGACCACACACATCCTTTTAGTCCCAGTTCAAGGAAGTTCTCCACAGAGAACTCTTCATTTCCATTCTCCCTCTGGAGTTTATCATTCTCTTGTTCAGTAACGTTACACTGCGTGAACCTCAATTTTAGCACTGTTCACACTATGTTACGTTTATTTATTTAAACATCTATCTTTTCTACAATATAACAAGTTCCTTGATTCCAAGATCTGTGTCTGATTTATCTTTGATGTTTAAGTGTCTGAAAAAGCCTCTTATATGAATACTTGTTTAATGAAATAATGACATTAATTTTATTAGCATGCTAACATTCGTCCAACAAAAAGGCAAAAGAAATACCATTTGCCTAAAGGTTCCAGGATTCATACATTAGATTCTTCAGTGTATAGAATCTTAAGAATAAAAGACCAAAGTCTATTTATAAAAATAAGATGCCACAAATCATCTAGAGATGTAACACATTGTAATGGGAGTTTAGCTCATCTATTAACAGCTTGTGTAGTCACAAATGGGTCCATTCTGGTGAAGTGTATATTGTAGAAATTAAACTGTTCCCTCATCTTCTATGATTTTCCTTTCCTCTGCATTTGGCAAGATTTGTATTTGAAACTTAAATATTATCCCCTTTTGACCAGAGTCTTCAAATACCACCCACAAATTGTTTAGGCAGCATATCAAGAAAGTAAACCCTTTTGCATGAAAAAGATCAAAATGTAGAACACATAGCTCATAAAATTTCTATAAAACATAACTGTGCAGCTCTGTCATAAGTTTTTTTAATTTACATATTATTTATTGTTGAAATTATTATTATTGAAATAGTCCCAAAAGATTGCAATATGATTAAGACAGAAAGAACTAAGGTTTTAGAAAATGCATTGGCTGCTTATGGAATAAACCGCAATTCCAGAGCCAACTTTATGCTGTAAACCATGTTATGCAATAAAATACAAGCTCCCCCAAACTGACATGGGCCTTCACTATCTTTTTGGATTAAATTATAACATCTTTCAGATGATTTTTGGTATGTGTGTTACTTTTTCTTCATTATAAAGAAGAAAAAAATGGAGATGATCTTTGGAGAAAATTACAGCCTCATTGGGACATAAATGAATTACATATGGCCCATTAAAAACTGTCAGTTCAATTCAGATAACATTTATTTATTATTAGTTTTAAAAGTTCTTTAGTTATTTTCCAGATTATTTCATTGCACTTTACTTACCCTCATTTAAAATTCTTTTTCTCTGGTGAACTGAATGGTTTAATTTTTGTTTCCATTACTTTCCTACTGAAAGTTCAATTAAAATATGATGTCATTTGTCATTTGCCTTCTAGATCATTATGATGTTCTGGACAATACTATTCTCAGAATTTCTGATGAGCTCTATGCCACTTGTTTTCATGGACTGTGTTGTTATATGCATGTTGAGAGAAACAAACTTACCTTATCAAGATGCAGTTATTATGTGACATTTTGTCCTATGCCAAAGAAAATCAAACAAAGGACTGTATCATTCAACTATTCTAATATTTTGGAGGACATCTTAAACTATTTGTAGAGTAGAATTAGTACTTTTAGTTTTGTCTCACATAATTTAGCTATAGAGATAAACTTATTTGATGTATGATTTTTCCTATCTGTGTCAATAGGTTACGTAGATATAAAAAAATAAAAATAAAAGATATGTATTTGTTCAAAGCTGTTGTAAATAATGTGTATTTCCAGAGTTGACAGCATGGTGGAAGGTAAGAAGCACAAGATTTAAAAATAGGCAGGCATCATTTCAAGTCTTAGATCTGCAATTTACCAGAGAGGTAAAGCACAGTTTCCTCACTTACTACATGGAGGTGATAATACATATCTTGGAAGATTGTTGCAAAGATCACATTAGATGATATATATGAAATATTGAGAGCCTGTAGTACTTGAATAGATGATGGTAGTACTAATGGGAATGATAAGAGCTATGTGGGAATGGTGATCATATATCCATATGAATTGATTTTTACTTTCTCATCCAGAATTTTACTGTTTCAGGCAAACACATGATTGATTATGCTTTCGTGTGAATCTATTAATCTAATTTGGTAGCAAAAACTGTAGTGATGAGGATGCTGCTGCTCTCCGTGAAGTTGGTGTACAGCGATGATGATGTGGGAAGATGGGGCTGTGGTGTGAACACAGTGTGGGTTTGTGACAGTTTAGTATGATGAGGGAATAGCATGATGATGGTTTGGTGTGATGATAATGTGGTGTCATAATGGAGCCACATGTGTCAGGAGGTAATGGTGTCATGTGGCAATGATGTGGTATGATGACGGTATGCTGTGAGGACTGCCTAGTTCTGTTTCTCCAGCTGAACTCTGACTGATACACATTTAGTATGATGAGTGATTCTGATTAGGTTTATGATAATTCACTGTTATTCTCCAAATTCATCTGTTTTCTGCACAGGCCTAACAAATGAGCTGAAAGGGAATGTGGTGGAAATCACCATCCCTGCAATTTCCAAATCCTTGATGGTGCCACTGAACTCTACAATCCCTCCAAGAATACAGTACTGCTTTTGGTTTACTATTTTTTTTACATAGAAGCGGTTCTAGTGGCTTCTACCATGCATTTCCTCCTACCTTTCCTGATCTCTCCACAGTCACAGAACAAATGTGGGAACTCTGCCAGTTGCTGAGTATGTCCATTCCAGTTATCTATTCTGGAACCCACCAAATAACCACAAGATAGGTTCAGGGATCCAGCTCGAGACCACCTCCAGTTAAAACTCCAATGATCATCTGACCTCTGTTAGCCTCTACTCTGAATGGTAGATCAGAACGATACCGTAAGTAGTCAAACATTTGCATGACAGCTAGTGGTTTAGTCTTCCCACTTTTATCCTTCTCAAAGTATTGGAAAAAAGGGTAGCAAATTTCCAGAGAAACCTAACTTTGAGGGTTAAAATCATATAGTACCCAAACCTAACCTGGAGTGGTCTTTGCTCCAGCGGAAAGAGTAGGTCAGATTCTGTACCAGGTTCTGGAATAGGTCTCTCCATCAGATGATACTGACCCTGAAGAAACTATCTTGAAGCCTGCCACAGTGTCATGCTCAAAACCATAACACAAATGATATCCTAGAAATGTTCTAACCTCTTTGGGTGGGATTCTTGAAATCATTATTCTGCATTCCATGCTATAGAGGGCTGTGTTGCAGCCAAATTCCAGAGCCATAATGCAACTGTTTACTCCTTCTTGAAATGTCACATCAACATGACCTTAGAGAGGAGGTATTTGTTTGTGTGACTTCTCAGAGCAAGGCCTTCTCTGTGGCCGAAACACTATGAGTTGTTAGTAAATATAAAACTAATAGAGAAGGAAAGGAGAAAATTGGATCCCAAACAAACAAACAAGAAAGAATAAAAAAGAAAAGAAAGAAAGAGAAGGAAAGAAAAGCAAAAATGACAGAACAAGGCTGACATCTATTAAGGGCTTTGCATGTCAGGTAATAGTATAGATCTAAATATTTGTAGATTAACTCATTTAGTCTTCATATTATCCTAGAAATGGGTACTATTACATTCTCCATTTTTAGATCAGGAATATGGGCACAGAAAAGTGAAGCAGCTTGCAAAATTAGTACAGTTTCTTAGTGGTACATCTGGGATTTGAACTCGGGCCGTTTTAACTCAGAACCTGCACTTTTATTTTATTTATTTTTTTTTAAAGATTTTATTTATTTATTTGACAGACAGAGATCACAAGTAGGCAGAGAGGCAGGCAGAGATAGAGGAGGAAGCAGGCTCCCTGCTGAGCAGAGAGCCTGATGCGGGACTCGATCCCAGGACCCTGAGATCATGACCTGAGCCGAAGGCAGCGGCTTAACCCACTGAGCCACCCAGGCGCCCCGAACCTGCACTTTTAAACACTGTGCTCTGCTACCTCTAAATAAAAACCAATAACAGCAAAATGAAGTGGAAAAGGGTAAAGAATTAGAAGAATTTATTCAATAAACATTTTATCCAATAAATATTTATTGAGCTGGAACGACAATATTTACTGAGTTGTTCAAGAAGACACAGCTCCTCTAATCAAAGAAATTACAATTTGGCAGAAGAGAGAAAAAGGGAGGAAAACAGAAAATGAATGAGTGCCCTAGTGTATAAGAACCATAGCAGGACTTCAGGCTGTGCAAGGCTATAGGTACACACATGACAAGTCAGCCATCTCTATCTGGGGAGCAGGTGATGGGGTCATTGGTTCTCCCGGAAGTGATGTCTGGCTGGCTCAAAGAACCAACTCTGGCAGCTGTGAGAAAGGTAGGTTGGGAGAAAGAGAGGCCCAAAAGGAGAACATTCAGAGCCTGTTGTAACAGAGCATGTGCAAACTGATGAAGACCAGAATAAGAGCATTGACAGTTGTGTTAGAGAGGGAGGGATGAACTGAGATTAGGTTTAGAGGAAGAGTTTTCAAGACCTCTTTACTAACCAGTTGCCATTAAGGAGAAGGGACATCATGAGTTGACGTCCTTTTTCCTGACTTGGGCAAATTAATGATGCCACCAGTGAACCCAGAGAGGAAACACAGGAAAAGGGGCAACTTAGAGGAATTAGAGGAGAGGATATGCTATAAAGATAGTAAGTTGTGTCTTGTTGAGTTCAAAATCTCTGTGACACTTCCAGGTTAAGATGCCTAGGGAGCTATATGTCAGAGTATATAGATCTGAGTACATTGTGGCACTTACATCCTTTAGATGTTGACGGAATGTGCTTAATGAGAGAAGATTAGTGGAAGAAGGAACCCTAGAAAACACAGATAGTGGAGGTACACAAAGGAGAGCAGTCAGAAGTAGAGGAAAGATCAACCACCCAAACCAAGGAAGAAAAGTTTCCAGTAAGAAGAAATCACTCATCTTGTCAAGTGCCACAGAGTGACCCCACAGATAACGTAATGAAAAGCATTTATAAAATCTAACTGTTAGATTATCAGGACCTAGAGCCCAGGAGAAGGCTTTTGAAGAGAAGGGATAATATTTTTCTCAAGGGAGAAGAGGAAGAGAGAGGATATGGATGAAGATGCAGTTGCCAGTGTTTTGAATGGAAGGCAGACATTTATGGCTAGCCTGTGAATTAGGACATGGGATTTGATGCTGAGACGACCATGGAATCCATAATAGTAGGCAATATTTGAAACATCCACCGACGGAAAAGAACAATTTAAAAGGTTGCTAAGTGACAAAGATGTCCCAGCTGGGACTGAGAAGGATCAATTTCCAGCTACAAACCTGCATTCTGACTGCCCTCAGCAGCCCCCTGCTCCCAGCCCAGCAGGAACACAGAAAGTTGTGATCAGAGGATGGGATATTGGATTTTAAGAATTCAGAGGTGGAACATTATGAATGCTCACATGTAAAGGGAAATAATCAATGAGAAATGTCTATTTTTCTGATTATTTGTTAAATTAAACATTTATTGACTACCTATTCTGTGCTCTGAAGAAAATTACTATTCAACCAATCACAAGCATTCATTGAGCACTTACGAGGTGCTTGGCACTTTATTAGGCACCCAACATTCAAAACTAAATGTATCCTACACTTAAGGTGCTTAGAGTCTAATAAAGGAGTCACACATGAGAACAGCAAAGGCAGAGCAGTGTAGTAAGACACTCTGATACAGGCATGCACAAGATACTGGGAAATTGTAAAGCATACAAATCCAAACTCAGACTGGGTAGGGGGAGACACAAGGAAGATTTTCTGATGTGGCCATGCCGAAACCTAAGGACAAGTTGGAAAGTTAGGCACAGTGGCTGGATGAGGCCAAAAGAGACACATGGTAGGGCTAAAGAGATAAAGAGGGCCAGCTCATAGCAAGCTTTATGGACTATACTAAGATATTTGAATTTTATGCATTAATTCTCCTTTTTACTTCTATCATTTTTACAAATAACCCCCAAAGCAAACAAGGATTGCTTACCTCCAATGATGTAGTAGTATAGCCTAAAAGGGGTGTTGCTTGTGTTAAGATTCTTTGAGGTCCCATGTTTAAAAACAAGTGTGAATTTTATAACCAATTCTAATTTTAATATTCCTAGAATTTTTTTACCTTCAAATAAATTCAAGACAGTCATGCTCCTCCAGGATCTTCCCGTCTGTAAATGTTTGTTATAGGTAAGTAAGAAATCATTGCATTAATTTAAGCAAGACTGTTGCATAATGGGATTTTTTTTTTTTTTTTAAGAAAAATAGCCTGGAAACAATATGTCTTATGGTTTGGGAAACCGAGACTAATGACAGGAGAAGCGGTTGGGAGGTCATTGCTGTGATCTAGATGAGAAATAATGAATTCCTCGCGACTGTCAGTATGAGTAAAAGAGAAGGAAGGCAATCAAGGATGGTTAAGGAAATAGAGTTTTAATGAATTATGTTGTGAGGAGTGTAAAATTAACATGGCTACCAGAATTCAGTCTGAATCTGGAAATGAGAAATAGAACTGCTAATAAGTCTGGTAAGTCAGTTCCAACAGAGTGTAAAGGGCTGTGGGGACTGAGCTTGGGCTCAGAACCAAGTTCACAGCATCCTCCAAAACGGAGAACCACAGCCACAAGCCGTCCTTTCTTGTTGCTTCACCTTGTCTAACTGCAAAGCCAGCAGCACCTGCCTGGAAAAAAATGAGGATGGAAGCCTTTTACCAGCTCTTGAGGTGACCTACATAGGAGACCTCAGAAGATGTGAAGACAATGGAATGAAGTAAGTGAAATTCTTGAGCATGCGCTGTGAGCCTTACTGTGATGCTGTTCTCCCTATAACGCATTTGGTCCTGCCATGCTGTGGCAGCTGGAAAGCACTTCCAAAGCAGCCAGGAAGAACTCCCCTGTCCCTGAAGACCACATGAATGCCTGTCTGTGTGGCAGACTTCAGTGACACTTCCGAACCCAAAGTTGGAGCTTGAACCACTCCAGAGCAGAAAGGGAAGCCTCGAAGATAGAGTTTGACTATAAGTATGTATTTAATTTCTAGGCCATTTTTGTAGCTTTAGGGGCAACAGGACACAATATAGGAAATTAGGCCTCCCCTGCTTTGTGTGTTTATGGGATTTTCCCAAGTACTCCAGAGAAGGAGAGAGGGAAGAAAGAAGGTCAAAAGTTGAGGTCCTGGCCTCAACTCTATTTCTAGCCTCTCAGCTTGCATGTCAGAGCCACATTTGTGCACCCCTCCCCCCAGCAACCAGTGTTTGGGGGAAGGTGAGGTGAGGGGAAACACTGTGGGAACGGGAGAGGATATGAGGATCTAAACCTTACAGAGGGAATGTAGGTCATGGGCTCCTGGACTCTCATTTTAACTCTCTTCAGAACATTTACTTCTTTGGAACCTGGTGGTGAGCAGAGCCTTTCACATGACTAGATTCAAAATGACATAAATTTAAAACAATGAAGTGTCAGTGAAACATGCTTGTAGGTAGAGGAAAAAATATATATAAACCCCTAAATTCTTAGTCACATCTGACCTGAAAACCCTTACTACAACTTTTCATGGTGTTTATTTTTTATTTAAAAAAAATTCTTTAGATTCTTCTTTATTGAATTTGTCTGTCTTTTGTACTAAAAAAAAAAAAAATAGTACAATCTGTTTAAAAAACAATACTGTAATTGCTACCCAACTTTCCTTTCTGTGTTCTCTTACCAAGTCTCTTGTCTCTGTAACTGATGTCAGAGCCAGACTCAAGTATCTCAGCAAATGTTATGTCTCCTGACTGGCCTGAATCAGATTTGCTCTACATAGGTCACCTGTGAGTCCTCTGTGACTCTACTTTCCGCAGTCTTAATCTTGGAACTTTCTGAAGGGCCAAGATTTATGTGGCCATAAGCGAAACAGTTCTTCTGGAATGAATAAGATCTAAAAGTTTAGAAATCCTCAGGCTATTCTCTAAACAAAGATGTGGGAAACTATTAATGTTTATATTGAAGATTCCCTAGTGTTGGTTTTCTTTCTCCCCCCTCCCTTTTTTTTCTTTTTTGGTCACTGCAGGATATGAATGGTTATAGCCTCTGTAATCCCTATGTAGTTTCCTCTTCGAAGGCTGTCCCTGGCTTGGGACACAGGACACGGGAGAGGGTGGAGGGGTAGCTTCCTATAGTAGTAATGAAAGGAGGTTAAATGTTCACACATATGTGTGTGCACACGCACACACACACACGTGCACGCACACATACACATGACTTTGTGATCCTGGTTATAAAAGCAATTCTGGGGTGCCTATGTGGCTCAGTCAGTCGAATGCCTGCCTTCAGCTCTGGTCATGATCTTAGGGTCCTGGGATCGAGATCCCCACTGGACTCCCTTCTCGGAGAGGAGTCTGCTTCTCCCTTTCCTTCTGCCCCTTCCCTCATTTGTGATCTCTCTCTCTCTCTCTCTCTCAATAAATAAATAAATAAAAATCTCTAACAAAAATAAATAAATAAATGCAGTTCTGAAGAGCCAGAAATAAGAAGAAAGCCGGTTAGTTTATTATTTATAACGTCTAGCTAGGCTAACATATTCATTAGACAAGATAGGGTCAGGGCCCAGGCTTACAATACTTTGAGGAGCCCACAAAAGTATTTAAGTTTCTTTTAAAATTAGAAGCAAAAAAAAAAAAAAAAAAGAAAGAAGAACCTTTGACTTGTAGGAAATATTTTAATATGTAATATTAATATATTCATTTTTATACCCATGCAGTTACAAATTAGAGTCATTAATATTTTTTATGAGGGATGCCGCCCACAAGGGCAAATGGGATAAAGGCTCCTAAAAGTCATATGGTGGCCAGCATGTCTGTGCTCCATTCAGATGGTTGTAGAGACCCATCTGAAGACAGTAAGTGAGCCAAGACTCTCAGTTCCAGAAGCAGGATGCTCATGAAGCCAAGATCTTGGGTTTCATTCCTAAAGAATTCAGTTACTTCAGAGAATTCCTAAGAAATTTAGTTGCTTCAGAGAAAAAATATTCCATAGCAACCAAGCCGTCTACCAAATGCATTACTTGATCACAAAGTGAGATTGGATATAGCAAAAATTACATGGCTCAATGCAAACTCTGTCACTACTGGGGAGAATGACTAGAAATTCCCTGTACTTTATTATTTCTTTTAAAGATTTTATTTATTTATGTGACAGAGAGATAGAGTATAAGCTGGGGGAGTGGCAGGCAGGCAGAAGGAGAAGCAGGCTCCTGGCTGAGTAGAGAGTCCAGTGTGGGACTTGATCCAAGGACCCCAGGATCATGACCTGAGCTAAAGGCAGAGGCTCAACTGACTGAGCCACCAAGGCGCCCACATGTGCTTTAAAAAATTAACTTATTGCAACGTTTACAATGCTAACAAACCACAATGGAATTCTGTGGTTTGAAAAAAACAACATTGACTAGTTCGTATTCTGTGGGTCAGGAATTGAACAACGACAGGGCAGTTCTCCTCCGGGTTCCTTGCAGTCATCTGGCACCTTGCCTGGGACAGGAGGCTTCACTCACAGGCTGGCAGTTGATAGGCTTCTGGTCAGGGCACCTGGGTCCTGTCCAACGTGGTCTCTTCTGCTGGGTAGACTGGACTCATGTTCTGATGGAAGCAAACTCTGCTTCTGTCACACTTACCAAGTCCATGAGCCAAAGTAAGACGTGTATTCAAGACAAGTTTCAAAAGATAGAGAAACTGACTTTACTTTTTGATGGGAGTAACTGCAAAGTCCCTTAGCAATAGGTATGCATACAGGGATGGGAATAATCTATGGTCATCTTTTGCAGTCTCCCACTCCTCTTCCTTCCAAATCTTCATACCAATCCTTCTGCCATGTCACCTCCTTCTTGAATTTTTTTTTTAAAGATTTTGTCTATTTATTTGACAGGCAGAAATCACAAGTAGGCAGAGAGGCAAGCAGAGAGAGAGGAGGGAAGCAGGCTCCCTGCTGAGCAGAAAGCCCGATGCGGGGCTTGATTCCAAGACCCTGGGATCATGACCTGAGCCGAAGGCAGAGGCTTTAACCCACTGAACCACCCAGGCGCCCCTTCTTCTTGAATTTTTTGTGTTCACATGACTGTTTTTACAGTTTAAGCCAAAGTATAGTCCGGCTTCAGGAGAGGAGAAGGAATGAAGAGACATTTGAAACAAGGCCCGTATTTCCTTTAAAAATCACATTTTATATTATATTTTTAGTGTTTACAGCATAGTGTAATAAACAAGAATGATTATATACCAGACTAGTCTGGGTTTATACCACAGCTTTGTCACTTTCTGTGTGACCATGTGGAAGTCGGTTGTTCATTCTGAGCATTGCTTACCTCCTCTTTCCAATAGAGATAATGAGCCTCCTACACATGGCCATTGGAGAATGAGCAAGAGGTATGGAGTTTACCAAGCATGGGTAGGTATCTAATGGTTCTTACTATTGGGATAACACTGGTTACGTCTGGTAAATTGCTAATTGAAATAAAATCAACAAATAACTGTGAAGTCAGTTCTGTGCACAAATAAACTTTCCACTGTTTAACTTTATCTCTGTTTTTCATGTGCTTTCTTGAATTTTATGTATGTAATGATTGTATATCCTGGTTATGTTACTTCCATTGGTCATGTGCAGCCAGCTCTGAAGTAGGATGGGGATGTCTTCCAAGAACCAATATAGCTTTATTGGGAGGTTTTATAATCAAATCTAATCAATCATACTGTAATGTCATACTATCGTAATTTAAAGTTTTATTTCTCCCATTCATATGTCTGACCACAGTTTGTTTCATAATATTAATGACTTATTACCTCAAGTTATTTTCTAAAGTTTTCATCTTATGGTTTCATATTTTAAATAAAGGACTTCCTCTTTCAAGTTTCCTAAAAGACAAAATTTCCACCTTCATATCACTACCTTATATCTTGTCATTCCAGTTAAAGAAAGGTAGCCTGTTAGTACCCTCATTTATGCAGCCCAATTTACAATGAAAACCCTGTATTTACTTAGAATTTGGAAACTTGGAAAGTCAATGACATTTCTGGACTGATTAGGTTTAATGAATTTAATTTCACTCCCTCCTTTTTTGTCAACAGATAGAATAATGCCAAAATGCATGGAATGATATGTGTTTATGCAGATAGCATATGGACTCTGAGAAACAAACTGAGGGTTTTGGAGGGGAGGGGGGGTGAGGGGTTGGGCCAGTCTGGTGGTGGGTATTAAGGAGGGCACGTGTTGCATGGAGCACTGGGTGTGGTACATAAACAACGAATTTTGGAACACTGAAAAAAAGTAAAATTAAATTGAATTTTTAAAAATACATAATTAACATAAAATATTAAAACCAAATATGTACACATATATTTACACAGTCCTATATTTTCGAGTGTGTGTGCAGAATCTAAAGGAATTTTTCATCCCAAGGTGATGGTGGAGAAAGCTTACTTTTCATTAAATCTCATTAACTGAGATATCAGGAGATAGTCAACAACGTAGAAAAGGCTCTCAGCAAATACAGTGGAACAAACTGATGTATTCATAATAAATATTTGGGAAAATAAATAGCTAAAGCTTAAGAGTATCATACACAACTAATGAATCATTGAACACTACACCAAAAACTAATGATGTACTATATTTGGCTAACTGAAAATAATAAAAATAAATAAAATTTTTTAAAAAGTGTATGTCTTCATTACCTAACTTGTTCTGTCTAAAAGCCTGTGCTTCTGCATGAACATTTCTATTTGCCGAAGTTCCCTTGAGAAAAGCCCCAGATTTACTACCAGTGAGCTAAACCTAGAAAGATTCTCATCTGGCCCACCTTTAGCACCCACTCCACTTCTATTGCATAATATATAAATAACTCAGGGAGGGAAAATGTTTAGACAAAATAAATAATTTGGAAATCCTAGCTGCCCATGTGCTTACCCTGAGAGTGCATTAATGAAATTAACTTGTGCTCCAGGGAACCTTCCAGGTCGCTGGTTTATGAGCATCAGAAACTGCTCTCCTGAAAGGCTAGTTGGATGAGGTTAGGTGTGAATCAAGAGAAGAGGTTTTCTCGGCAAGCAACATACTAGAAAAGGAAGCAGAATTTTGTGGATAACATTTTATAAATATTCATTAAAAGATCTATTAGTTTGGACACCCATGTACAGAAAATACTAAATAAATAAATAAATAAATGCAAATTTCTCTTATCCGAGCTGATTTCTTTAACACATCTATAGGAAATAAATAATAAAAGTTTCCTCAGCCTGGATATATGTAGGTATAAGTCTGGACATGTCTATTATAGAAAAATTAAAATGTGATTTTGGAATATGCAAATTAATAAAGAATTTTTAACCATTAGAATTATCTAGTGATACAATTTTTTTTAAAGATTTTATTTATTTATTTGCCAGAGACAGAGGGAGAGAGAGCTAGCGAGCACAGGCAGACAAAGAGGCAAGCAGAGGCAGAGGGAGAAGCAGGCTCCCTGCCGAGCAAGGAGCCCGATGTGGGACTCGATCCCAGCACCCTGGGATCATGACCTGAGCCAAAGGCAGCTGCTTAACCAACTGAGCCACCCAGGCGTCCCCATAATTTTATATGAGATAAGCATCATGGCATCCATCAGGCATGTAGAGGTTATGCTTCCCTGTTTTTGATTTAGTAAACTTTAGAGATCTTTTAATAGATCTGTTAGATGTTGAAACCATGAGCTATTTAATTAGAGTTATTACTTCCTTGTAAGTTTGCGCAAAATGGACTGTATTTGGCATAATGTTTTTGTGTTCTGTAATAACAATCTTAATCAATTCTCTTTTAGTGTAAAAGGATACTTTCATTTCCATTTATTTTCCCTTTAATCACATGTTTATTTCATGAAACATGTAATCTGCAGAGGATTACTATTTGTCAGGTATGTCCCGCATACCCTCCATAAACACATCAATGGTATCAGTTACCATGGGTTTCATGTCCACATTTTAGAAGATACATATAAATCATAAGTTCATGATTTATATAAATACAGAGAGATTTAGCAGGCTGTGATATATTTATATAGAAAATACAGTTGTTTCCCTGTGACAAAGAGAACTATGTAGAAGTAAGGAGAGAAAATAATCTGGAACCAAAATTCACATAAGAATGATGTAAGGAGTTGAGAAAAACTAATAAAATTAAAATGATAAGAGAGTTTGTAGGTAGTGATATAAGTCCTTGAAATGATCATAGTTCTGTTATTTTCTGTAGGTAGTGTTTTTTCCCTGTAATCTTCTTTGAGGGTTGGGCTAAAATATACATATATAACTGAATATTGCTTATTTCCTAATCATTTGTTGTATGATTAATTGTCACATTTCAAAATGCTAAGTGTGAGGACGTAAAGAGACATTTTCTCAGGAGAAAAGAATGAAATGAATTTTGTGTTTTTCTTGTCAAATTTCCATCATGTTTTAAAATTTTTTTCAGTTCATTAAAACCTCAAACTCTAGTCCAAGTGATAATAAACCATTTTGATAGCATGTATCCTTTCATTTGATACATATTTTACTCCAGAAAACAAATACAACTAGATTCTTTTTTTTTTTCTATAAAAAAAGATCGGAGCTTGTCTAAATTAAATGTAAGCCCCAACCTAGGAAAAGAAGTGAAATCTTCCTCAGTCATACCTGGAACTTGGTAATTTGGAAAGACATACTGCCTTTCATATGTGGCTTCTAAAATGTGGACATGAAACCAATGGTAACTGATACCACTGATATGGTGTTTACTGAGTGTATGGAGGATACACGTGACAAATAGTATCTCTAATCAGTATCTCACAGTAGCTGTGTTTTACTCACAAGGTAACAGAATCTTAGTAATTAGCCTTTTGCATCAAATCACCTGGTTTCTGAACATATTTAACCTAAGAAACATTGAAGGTATTATTATACTTTTCATCTTCTCCAAGACCATCAATTATACCTACCGTGCATCTCCTCAGCAGATATCCACCTTGTGATATCAATACTCTGCAGAGAAACCAGTAAGATGGGCATTGGATGACTTTGCCACCAGTTAGCTATGTGAACTGTGACAATTAACTTCTCCCAGCTTTGGTTTTCTCACAAAACATCAGGATAGCAACAAGATAGCTAGAGGGTTAGTCCAAATCCGAAAGTTTCCTTACCAGTTTAAATACTTTTCTGGACAGAAATTTCTTCTGTAGGAAGAACTAAGGCTCTCACCATCACACTGACAGAGTTTTTGCTTTAAAAAGAGAAAGTCCATACTGGGTGGCCGCTATGATTGAACACTAAGCAGTAAAACATTCACTTTAGGGGATCTGTGTCCTTTGCTTTCTCTCTCCTTCAATACTATATCCATCAAACAAGAAAAAGTATGTGATTATTGATTAAGGGAGAAAACCAAGTACCCTAGATTACCGTTTTATTTTTAGGGGGGAGAGGGCTATGTGCATTAAAATGATCCAGCTTTTAAGAAAACATTTCAAAAAGTCAATAACCCAGTATGAATTTAACTTGAACCAGCTATTTTTCTTCTTATGCTTTCTATTTTTATAAGAAATTTTAAAAAATGAAATTCATTCTATCACTTGGGCTATTCTTCTTTATATGCTATTCTGTGTTCCGATCTGTGTGGGTATGTTTCCCCATAATCCAACTGATAAAGCCTTGAAGGGTTTTCAAACATTTTGTCTGTTTAAGATACTGACTCAGTGTCTGGCTAACAGGCTAGTTTCTGAAACAAAAACAGAATGAAAAAAAGTTGTCTTATCCCCAACTCAGGAATATTCTTCCGGTCCTAAGTTTAGAGCCCTTGACTTTAACCTAGCTGTGCTTTTTGTCTGATCAGGAGGGGCTATTTATTAGGAGTTATACAAAATAAACATGGAAAGTTCACCGTAAAATATGACAACCACTTTAAATAATGTTGACTTAATTAAACTTTTAACTTTATTTATATATTTTATGGCTTTAGTGTGAGCTCTTCTCGGATGTTTACTTCAGTGGAAAATCCATCATGTGAGGACTTTGAGAGGAATTAATCCCCCTACCCCTGGCACAGAACTCAGCTTCAACAATTCAGATCTAAATATTTAGTGATGGATGATACATGTTTATGGAACCAAGGGCAGCGTGACATTTAAATGTGAGCTGCAGTTTCCATCTTGAACATATGGTTGAAAAGACACTAGAAGCTGCAGTTATGCCAACCAACGGAAGTCAAGTTTCTTGATGCTTGTCTTTTTGTCCCCTTTCACCCATTCCATCTGTTTCTGTGGTCTCTTTAACCAAACTTTTCTTACAAATCAACTTTCAGAAAAGAAGTTCCGCTGACTCTCATGCATTTGGTAGTGCATCCCATGGTTAAACTAATAGCCTTGCTGGGTGTCAGCCAAAGGTTACGGGCCTCTCAAAATATTCCTGGAAAAAAAAAGTTTATCACCAAACTGAAGTTTCTCATTAGTAACCCTGTGGTGTCTAATCTGTGAAATTACATGATTAACTCCTTTGCAGAGTCAGCTTCGGTTGAGGTTCACAATCCCACAGGAAGTTATTAAAAGTATCACCAAGATAATTCCCTAGCTTTGTACTTGGCCCCTGGGGTAGAGGAAATAGATCATTAGATGAATACTTTATAATGAAGTCATAGATCACTCACAATTATTAAATGACTGTCAAGGAAGATTATTATTTTAAAAGTTGAGGACAATGTGATTTGAAAAACAAATAAAAACCATGAAAGAATTTCTTACTTCCTTTGTTTTGGAAAAGAAATGGGAAACATGAGTGTTTTCTCCCCCATGCTTTTTGATATTTTAATATCTTTTTTCAAATATAGATATCTTACCTTGTGCTTCTTCTCCCCTGAAGTTGTTTAAATGTCCCTTCAATGAAAGAGATAGTTATTGTAAGTAAAAAGTGCAAAACAAAATATGTTTGAAAACTGAATGGAGAAGTACCTCGTGAATATGTCTAAATAATGTGAGACCTTTTCCTCTAGTAGAAGACACACGGCCATGGACAGGATTTGTAGCCCCCTGGAGGTTTATAGAGGTCGTTTTAGTCATTCATTTCATTCACAGAATAATCTTTATTAGTCAGGACACTTTGGAGTATGGTAAAGAATAGAAGACAAAAATACCAATCTTATAAAGGAAAACAATCCCAGGTAGCTCCCATCATTATTCCCAAGCCACTACACATTGCAGCTGTTCTTGATATTTTCAGTTGGATATTTAGCTTTGGAGCTCTGCTCTAGATTCTGAATATTCTTCTGGTTCAGACAGAAATATTTCATATGTCCTTTTCATTTTGCTTTCCAAAATACTTACTGTAAATTTTTTATTAAAAAAAATACTAATTAACAAATTACATGGTTTCTTTTAAACCAATCCCTGACCAGGTTGGGTTTTATAATAAAGAGCCCCATTGGTTATTCAAGCAAACCACTTAGATGCCTGAGTTTAATTACTTTAGCACTTGACACTTAAAATTGCCAAATGGACTCAGTAGAAAATGCCTATGCCATGTGGAAAAGTCCTCATACCCATAATGGCAAACCTTTCATAAATTTCTAAATGTCAAATTCAACTAATGAAGCAAAGCATGACATTGGTAAAAGAGAGATTCCTTCTGATTTGTTTTTCTGTTTAGTTTACTTACATTCTCTATGATTTTCTGGTCCTAACCAGAAAAGGAGAAAAAATTGTCCTAAAATTTTACTAAAAGGAAATGTATAACAGTTGAAAAAGAAATGCAGGCTTTCTGCTCACACATTGAATAGTTACCAACTTCTAAAATATAGACTATTATTTCAAGACAAGAGATTATACCAATCCATAGTCTTTTCTCTCCCATTCGAAGTCAATAGAAGCAGGACCTGCAGCATAGGATCCCATAGGTAGAGAGATATTGAAGATTGGCACAGAGGGAAATAATTGCATTTAGAGATGCCCTATGATGCTTTCATAGTTCTTTTAGACAGGAGCCTAGTGGGAACTGTAAACACATATAGTTGCCACACGAACACCATTTAAGGGGAGCAATAAGAAATGCGACTCTGGTGATTCTTGTAATAAGTTTTGTTCACTCTTGTCAGGGGTGTTAGCAAGTGTGGACAGCCTTCGGCACAATGCTGTCAATCTGTGCTTTCACAGAGCCCGCTCTGTGATTCCAAGGGAGATTATATGGTGTGATCTGAGAACCCGGGAAGGGTTCTTACCCAAAATGTCTGCCTCCATAGTAAGCCATTGCTGGGAATTCCATTCATATCATTAATATACAAAAATGGGAAAATGCACATTCATGTTCAAGGGTAGAAAAAAATGTATAGTCATAATCATAGCCATCCATGAGTTCATATGTACAACTAATTGGTTACATAAGTCACCCAGAAACATCTAACCCTATCTTTCATACAACATATATTGTTCATTTGCTGTATGCCATGCACTATGCTAAACTTTTCTACATTAAAACATTTAATGAGCACAATGTGTTAATAAGGTGGGAACCATCATCTCCCCAGATGAGAAAACTGGAGCAAAGAACTGTGAAGTATTTTTCCCTGTGTCACACAGCTGAGAGATGATGAACCCAAGATTAAAACCCAGATGATCTTGGCCCAGGGGTAGAATCATAGTGTGCATTGCCTCTGTGTGAGATCCAGGATGAGGTCCAGAAGAGACAGGTTTGGAGGACATATAAGAAGTAGGGAGCACTAAACTGTCATCTGAAACTGATAATACACTGTATGTTAATTAATTAACACTTTTTAAAAGGTCAGTTTACCTGCTATATCATTTTTCCATGTCTACCCTTATTGTGCTTTCGAGAGGAATTCTATCATAGCCATCAGT
This sequence comes from Neogale vison, assembly GCF_020171115.1. Taxonomy (NCBI): domain Eukaryota; kingdom Metazoa; phylum Chordata; class Mammalia; order Carnivora; family Mustelidae; genus Neogale; species Neogale vison. The sequence goes on along the minus strand of NC_058091.1, from coordinate 67,638,707 downwards.
CCATTACAAGGGAATTTACGTTTTAACAGATGAAAACAAAATACAGAAAAATAAGTCACAATATTAGAAAATGCAAGAGGTAAATAAACACAAAGACAGTGGAATACTTTGGGGATTCTGGGGGGTTAGAACGAGAATCTAATGAGCTGATGGATGCACAGCTAGATGGTAAGGTATGGCCAGCCCCATCTAGACAGAGGTTAAGCAGTCTTTCCAAAGTCACACAGAGAATTAGTTGCAAAGATAAAGCTAGGAGTTAAGTGTCTTCTAATCTTTCATACCCATAAAAGACTCCCACCTACCTCCTGTTTTATCTTCTAAGGAAAGTATCCAATACTTCTTCTGTATATCTGAACTCTGATGCTTTCTGCTGCTCAAGAAATGCACCAGGATTCTGTCTGAGCTCTAGTTGCATGACGTCTGTCATTGGAGGAATGGCATCAGCATAATCCCCATTGCTGTGTGAATAAAGTAGTTATTGTCAAACACCCAGGTTTACCCAATTTTAGCACTAAGGCTTGGGGAAAGGAGCAAGCTAGCGGTAGGTCACACTTCAAGACTTCTTAACATCTTTCTTAAGGCAACTTGCTACATGCATTCACCAAATCAAGCACACATACACACGAATTATTGAAATTTATGAATGAAAGATATGTGGTGCTTTTTTGGACCTGCTATGGACATCAAAGTTTTTTAAATGGTCTAATTAGTCTTATTAAATGCTAATTTTCATGAACTTAGAAGTCAGACCTACCTAAGTTTGAATCCTCCATCTCTCGTTTCCTAGCTGCGTAAACTTGTAAAGCTAACCAAACTTCAAATAGAACCATTGTGAAATGGGGCAAAAATGGGCTTTGGAGCTGAGACCTTATTTGGATTTTTTTTTTTTAACTTTTCTTTTTTTTTTTTTTCCAAAGATTCACTTCATTCATTTGACAGACAGAGATCACAAGTAGGCAGAGAGGCAGGCAGAGAGAGAGGAGGAAGCAGGCTCCCTGCTGAGCAGAGAGCCCGATGCGGGGCTTGACCCCAGGACACCGGGATCATGACCTGAGCTGAAGGCAGAGGCTTTAACCCACTGAGCCACCCAGGCGCCCCCTTATTTTGGATTCTTCTTCCATCATTTATTAGCTACATATTCTTGGACACATCTCTTAACTTCTCTGAGCTCCTGTAAAACAAGGTTTTGCAAAGTCACCCACCATTAAGTTCTAGTCGAAACTTTGGGTCTGGATGTTTTACACAGCCCTCCATTGATAAGATACAGCGTGATCACCAAACTCAGATGCAAATAGCACATAGATTCCAAACTAACTTGTGATTTCTTGCTTCATACTCCTTTTTATGCTCACTTGCCTCGCCCATCTACAGACTCATGAACACATGTTCCTCTCTTGCCCAGCAATACCTTCCCATCTAGGTGTACATCTGTCAGCCGATTGAATTCTCCTTCTAACCCCCAGAATCTCACCTCACTAATGCCATCGTCAGATATGAGCTTTTTCAGTGGCTCAGCCCTGGTTTGTTTCTGTTCTTTCTTTCCAAACTCTACTATCAATTTAAATTTCCTTCAGTCTCCATGCTCATGGCACTTTCAAAACTCTTGCCTTGGAGTGCTCTGATTTTAAGTGCATTCATAACTACTCTGCTAAACCATTTCATCCACCTTCAGCATGTGAGACACTCTTTCATGTGGAATCTTGACATCACCCCCTTTGACCATATAGTAGCCTCTTTACATCCATCAGCCCCCTTGAATTCACTATCACCAATCAACACTTGTTTAAATTCCTTAAGTTTTCCTGTGCCCCAGTTCATGTTGACCAATCTGAGTCCTATAGCCTTGTGACACAATCTGTCATTCACACCTGTCAATCTCAAACCTCAGATAAGTCCTGTTTTTCTGTCCATTTTACAACCAGTCTCTTTCATGAAAAGAGATGAGGTCATTCACAAAGAAAGAAACAGTCCCCTTCTTCAAGTCAGAGTTTCTCTGGGGCTCCAAGAACCTTGCCTTCCCTTTTTCCCCCTTTGCCAGAGAAGGAGTTCTGCCCTCTTTCTCAAGCCCATCTCTCTCCACCTATAAACTTCAGATGTAACTCTCCCCATTCACAACCTTGCTAAATAATTTGTTTATTTTCATCAAACTCTCGGACTTACTGGCCTCTTTCTCTCTGTATATAAAATGAGACATTCTCCTCTCAATCCATTCCACCCCCTCAATTCCTAAAATTATGTTAAACCTCATAATAAAATCTCTACATAAAATGGAAACAGAGGAAAACTACTTAAGTTGATAAACACTAGTAACCTAAACTCTAGTGTATGAAATAGTTAGATATTTCCACTCAGATAACCCACTGAGATAATTTCCACTAAAAATCTGAACAATGTGAAAGATACCTGCGAACACTACTATAATTCAGCAACACTTGGGAGGCTTTAATAAATGCCATGAGAAAACAAATACAATTAACCCATATTAAAGAAGAGGAGGAAAAGTTGCTCATACATCCTTATGAGATGAATACAAAACCGATGATAAAGAAATTTAGTGAAGTTATCAGATAAAAGAAAAAAAAATAACAAAAAAAAAAGACTTTCTTTGTATTAGCCACCAGTTAAAGATCCAAACTGAAAAACAAGAATCAGTCAATAATAGCAAACCAAACAAACAAACAAAAAATCCTTAGGAATAGTTTTGTAAGAAAAGCACAGGACTTAAAGAAAATATAATAGTAATATCTGAATGCTCAGTGCTATAGATTGAATGTTTGTATTCCTCCAAAATTGTATTGAAAACTACCCCCTAATGTGATGGTATTAGGAGGTAGGGCCTTTGGGAGGTGATTATATTATGAGGGTGAAGACTTCATGAAGAAAATTCGTGCCCTTATGAAAGAAGCCCTAGAGAGCCCTCTTGCTCCTTCCACAAGGAGAAGGTTACAAGAAGGAAGATGACCACTTCTGAACCAAAAAGTGGGCCCTCACCAGACAGAACCTGCTGCCTCCTTGATCTTGGAATTCCCAGCCTCCAAAACTGTGAAGAAAAAATATCTGCAGTTTATAAGCCACCCAGTATGTGGTATTTTTTTTATAAGTAGCGCAAAAGCACTAAGATGCTTGGGAAAATACATCTTCTCTCTGAATGAAGCAACAAAATATTTAAGATGCAATTTTTCCAAATTCACATTTAAGTGATGCAATTTCAGAAATCATTTACTGTAATTATGAATATGAATAATCTTAGAAATGGATAAAATTATATTAAAATTCTTATGAAATAAGATTTATTTATTTAAGATTTATTTATGAAAATAAATCACTGAGAAAAGCTGCAAATATCTTGAAAAGGAGAAAAAATTAAAGGCAAGCATAAGTTAATGTATACTAATATATTATAATGTAGACATAATTCTAAGCCATATATAAATTTATCAATGGAACAAAACAGTCCAAAAATAGAGACCCAAGTACATACATAAACTTAATATTTACCAAATTTAATCAGGGAGGATTTGAGATTATTCATTTTTGAGATGAAATGATAATTATTATTATTTTTTTTTTTTAAAGATTTTATTTATTTATTTGAGAGAGACAGTGAGAGAGAGCATGAGTGAGGAGAAGGTCAGAGAGCGAAGCAGACTCCCCATGGAGCTGGGAGCCTGATGTGGGACTCGATCCCGGGACTCCAGGATCACGCCCTGAGCCGAAGGCAGTCGTCCAACCAACTGCGCCACCCAGGCGTCGCGAAATGATAATTATTAATGATGATGATAATAACAATAATCAGAAGTGTGTTAATCAGGGCTCCCCTAAAAGGCAAGCCAAGACAAGAACTTGGTTTTTATTTTTTATTTATTTTATTTTTTATTTTTTTTAAGAACTTGGTTTTTAGATTAAGGTTTCTTATTTGGGAGGTGGTCCCTGGGAGAAGTGATGGGGAGAGAAGTGAGGCAAGGAAGGAGGAACATCCAGCCTCTAGGTGCATCACTGAGGTTGCTACTTTGCACAATGGGCTCAGTTCCTCTGGGACTGCCTGGGAAATGTACAGAATGCCTCCTAGAACTGTCCTCTGAAGAAGGGGAGGAAGATGGGGTATTTAACTACCAGTTTCTATCCCTCCTCAGTGAGGATTGCATCAGGACATTAAAACTTGCTCCAACATGTGGGCTACTTTTAAGTGCAGGAAGGCCATCACAGAGAACATGGGCCTGGAGGTAGGATGCTGTCAGCTAAGGTGAGCCCAAGGTTGCCTGGAACTGTGTAGTGCAGCTAAAGTCAGGTTGACTGTGGGGATGCTGATACGAGAAACCAGAGGTCCATGGTATGCTGGGAAACACTGAGCATATCAGGTCAAATAGATTCAGTGCTCAGCCTGGAGAAATCATGGTGTTTTGGAAGATAGGTGTCTTTAGTGATAATGCTATTTCTCTCTTGTCCCTTGTTACGATACCTTGGTTTTATGTGGTGAGTCTCATTTGGTCACTTCAAAACAACTGACAGCCAAGAAAGAGGCCATAATACATAAAATTGATCTATATAATGGATATTCCAACTTCCAAAGTTAATTTTGCAAGGTAATTTCAGTGTTCTTATTTTTTTGTTTTGTTTTTGTTTTTGTATTTTGTTTTGTTTGTTTTTTACTTGATGATAAGAGAAATTTGGGGTAGAATATCCCCCAGATTCATAAAAAGTCATTGATGTTCACCATTGGATTCTTGGCTTTCAGCTAGAACATAAGCATTCCTTAATCATCTTAGTGTAAATGAATCATTGTTACAGCCTCAGGTAATTAAGTGACTGGTGAGCCAGTTCTTTGTTCAGCAGCCAAATGTGTGTCTGATTAGAAAAGTCTCAGAATGATTTAAATGCAACTAGAAGAAAGGAGAAAACTATTCCCATGAGCTTTTGAAAGATCAGTAATAGCAATCTCTCTGAAGAAAAGATATATTTTAAGAAAATAAATTTGGCAGAAGAAGCAAGGTCTAGTGAATACCAGAAAATACTAGAATATTAATATTCTCTAGAAAAATAGTTGTCATTCCTATGGTGGTTAATACAGCAATCATAATATGATTTATCTTCAACCATGACTGATTTTTTGTATCAATTGTATTTCCCAAGGTTTGCTTCCAATTTCTTCACTTGAAAGTTTCTCCTTATTTGTCTCTTTAAAACTCCCTCTTAATTTTCTTTCTTTGCTGATCGCTGCTGATGAATAGTAAAATTTTTCTTTTCTGTAACACAGATTGATCACTTGGCTCCTGAGCCAAACTCAGTAACAACTTTTGCATGCCTATGTTTCTATAATTGTATATGTTACATACATTATCATTTTAAAAAATATTTTATTTATTTATTTGTTTATTTGGAGTGAGGCTAGCATGGGGAAGGGCACAGGGAGAGGGGGAGAGAGAATTCCAAGCAGACTCCATGCTGAGCCTGGAACCCAACATTGGACTCAATCCCACAACCCTGAGATCATGACCTGAGCCAAAATCAAAAGTCAGCCACTCAACCAACTGAGCCACCCCACATATATTATCGTTCTGAAGTAACTTCCTCTAATTAAGTACATGATCTCTGTTGGATGTTCCACAAGATCAACTTCATGTCTCTGTTACATGCCTTCTTGTTTATACAGCTTTATAGATTACTTGACTTCCAATATAAGACAGTGTAAGGCAAATATAACTAGAAATTATGTATCCTTTCCTTTAATTTTAACTAGCCAGACAGTATTGTACTCTATAATTCATAAAACTGAAACTTATTCATTGAAGGATCTGAAGTATTAGTTTAATAATGGAAATAAAACTGGATTGATTCTTAAAGGTTCAAGATTCATTTTTTTATAACATGATACATAAGATTAAAAACAAAATCTTTTCTCATGCAAGATACCTAAAGTTGTCTGGAAAATAGGCTACCCATATACCTGTATCCATTAGGCTAGATTAATAAGAGAACATTCATAGTAGTTATAATTCATACAACACAGAATTGAAGTTGACTTTCTCAAAGTAGTTATAAAATAAACTGAAACTCTCTTCTGACATAGAAAGATACTATAGTCTGTGCATCTAGGTACAGGCTAAGCTCAATGTTTTCCAGAATTTAAAACTTAACAGGACATACACTGTATTTTTGATACAGAATGCATCAACATGTCCAAGCAAATAATGCTTTCCTTAAATAAGGCAGCACTGAAAATTAAGGCTCTCTTAGAGTGTCTTTAATGTGGTGTATATCAGAGGTGTGGTCTATGTTGTGGTTTGCCAGCCAGATCCTCCTTAAGAGCTAGGACACTTCCAGATACAAGGGTGTTGACTACTAATAGATGAGTTCCTCTCTACACATTTCCTTTTTTAGAAAGATACTCTCTCACCCAAGGTGACACCTATTCCCTGGACATTGTCCACATCCAGGATGGTCAAGACAGGTATACAAAGGGTCAGCCTTCTTGCCTTGACTCAGGACAAGTCTAAAGGGTTTTCACAACTCTGAAGGATCCTCTGAGCCCTGTGATTAGCTCAGCTACTCTCTCTGCCCAAGCTTGTGTCCCTCAGCCCTCATGGGTGTTTCTTTCAAGAACACTCACCTCATGGTTCATCTCCCCTTCCAATTTACCCAAAAGCACATACCCTCCCCAATGTCCATAATCTTCCCCCCTTCTCCCAACCCCCCTCCCCCCAGCAACCCACAGTTTGTTTCGTGAGATTAAGAGTCACTTTTGGTTTGTCTCCCTCCCTAGGGGTTTGAAGTGGCGGGGGGGTGGGAGGTTGGGGTACCAGGTGGTGGGTATTATAGAGGGCACAGCTTGCATGGAGCACTGGGTGTGGTGAAAAAATAATGAATACTGTTTTTCTGAAAATAAATAAATTGGAAAAAAAAATTTTTTTTTAAAAAGTGTTTAATACACAGAAAGTGAAAAACTGCAGCTCTGTATACAAAAAAAAAAAAAAACACTCACCAATTAACCACCTACAGGCAAATTCCTGCCTCAGTCTGTTTCCTGCACCAGCTGAAGACTAGAAAAATTTCTCCATTTTTCAGTTACTATTATTCAACAATTTAATATTCTTTTGTGTGTTTCATACCAGAAAATAACATTCTGATATATGTTAGGTCCCACATCTAGTCACAGAAGAAGGAAAAGAAAACTGAACCACAGGAAAATTTAATACACTAAAATTAGCGTTATTAGCATTGTTCATTTTATTCATAAAAATAAAAATCAACACAAACATAATTATCAATATGATCTTTATTAGGTTGATTACAACTCTAAGATTTCTTGTTAATGAAAATCTAAATTATTTTGTTCAATTAGTGGTTCATTTTACTCAAAAATTTCAAGCTATTTATATGCAAAAATGTCAAAAATACTTAATCCGTAAGAATCATAGAGGTGAGAATTTAAAATGGCATAATCATATCATTTCTTATGAAGAGCATACTTGAATTTACCAAAAAAAATTTTTATATAACTTAATTATCCTGGTAAGTATAGCCTGTAGTTTTGGACCCTTGAAGTCTCCAATCTGTTGGTAACACATTAACTTTGCCAGAGATCCTATGCTCATGGAAGATAATAGCAATGTTTCCTGTATTTTTAGTATAACATGACAGCAGATGTAGACTAGATAGTTTTTGCCCTCTACAACCTCCCCTATCTCCTTTAGAGGTGGAAAGGCAAACACTATATTTCTGAAGCTTTTTTGCAACCAGGGACTGATTTTGCATCTTGGACATGATTTAGTTTCCACCAGTGAGAAGCACTCCCGAGAGATTTAGAAGGCGGAAGGGTGGGACAGGCCATCTTCCTGTGGCCGTGCTGGATAGACCATGGGTATACAGCAGCCAGACTCAGTGTTCCCTGGTCTCTCTCCAGATTCTGGGTGAGGGATGGGTGGGGTGGCAGCAGTCTCCTGGCCTGTAGATCCTTGTTGCAATGGTGTGACCTTGAATGTAAATGTCCAGTTTGCAGCCTCCACTTCTGCTCCTCTAGTTTTCCCATTGATTTTTAAAGACATCTAGCTCCCTGTGTCCAATACCACGTACTTGAACTGCCTACACTGGTTTCTTAATCCCTTACCAAAACCTGACTGATGCAGTGTTGTCCTACCTAAAAACATTTCAACATGGTTTTGTTTACACTGTGACTACTTCTGTTAGAATATGAACCAATAAGTGCATATGTAACAGTTTCCTCCTCTTCTTTGTTATGTAAGAAGGGACTTTCTCTATACCAAATCACATTTAGAGAAAGATATATATTTTTTCAATATATATATAATATATATATTTATATAAATATATATTTCTAATATATATATCTTTAAAGTTCTGTTTAGGTGAGAGAGAACTATGACTCTAGAAAAAAGATTAGTTTTTAAGTGTCTTTCCAAGCAAATATTAACACACCTCAAATATCCAATTTTATCATATAAGGTAAGAATGCTGTGAATCCTGTACCTGTATCTCTGTGCTCAAGACTGCTGTATCCAGCAGAAGAGGCCTTTATGACTCAGATAGAAACTGAAACAGAAAGGCCACAACTGAACACAACTGAACACAACTGAACTGAATAAAGAAGCTGCATTGAAGAGTCCTCTTCAGTTAGAGAATGGAAGTTCTCCAGTGCACAGCAATGAGGAACAAGCCAAATGAGTTCTAGAATTTTCTTAGCCAAATTAATAAAAAAATATATCTACTTATACCAATTTTCACTAGAAAGTATGCCAACCAATGGAGGTTCCTCTAAAAAATTAAAAATAGAAGTACTATACTGTCCAGTAATTACACTGTTGATATTTATCCAAAAATGCCCGGAACACTAATTTGAAAAGATATATGCCCCCTTAAGTTTAGTGCAGCATTATTTACCATAGACAAGATATGGAAGCAACCTGAGTGTCCACATAATTAAGCATTTAATCCAGCACAAAATAAGTTCTTTATAAATATTTGTTGACATCCACCTAAAACGGTTCTCAATAGTTATTGAGGATAAACAAATATCCACCAACTATTTAGCTAATATGGAATATAGAAAAACTTCAACTAATAACTATTACTGATATAATATTAGAGGTCCCTAGCCTTGAGTCCTCCTTGCTTTAGTCTTGGATAATCCTTTAAGCCTGAGCAGGTGCTCATGAATTCTTGATCACTCAGTGATGTCACAACAGCCTTGAACCTAGTCATCTTTATCCCCAACTTGATCCACCTCATTTAAATCAATTCTTACTCCTAATACCAGCTCTTCCTCCCACGTAATCTGAAATCTGCCTCTTCCTAGATTGGTGCCCATTTGACATGGCAAATCTTTGAGCTCAGACCATCCCCAGGGCATAGGGTTGGCAAGAATATTCCCTGCTTGCAGTTGAGAAGAGCCCATATGGAGGTTAGGGCAGCATGGATGGCAGTAGCATGGTGGGGGCTGCTCTCGTGACTTTACGAAGGCAAATGAGGCCATAGAGTAAGGAATTCTGGGACTGATCTCAACTCAAGAAACCAAGGTCTGGATACTGCTGCCCTGGTCTCAGTCTAGTGTTGACTTTAGGCAGCAAAAGAGGAGATAAACATCAGCCCTTGCTACCAGAAGTTCGTTGTCTTTTAAGAATCCCAGGGAAAGGGGCGCCCGGGTGGCTGAGTCATGAAGTGTCGGCCTTGGCTCAGGTTGTGATCCCAGGGTTCTGGGATCGAGCCTTGCACTGGGCTGCCTGCTTGGCAGGAAGCCTCCTTCTCCCTTTCCCACTCCTCCCGATTGCGTGCCCTCTTTTGCTGTGTATCTCTGTCAAATAAATAAGTAAAATATTAAAAAAAAAAAAAATCCCAGGGAAAGCTGCAGCCTCCAGTTCTCCTTTCCAGGCAGGCATGAGGAATTAGTCTCACCCTGAGACCCTCAGCCTTTTGAATAAAGCTTGCTAGGCCTGCTGGCTGCTCTTTTCCAAGAGTATGTGTTCTTTGCAGTATGGAAATACCCAAGGCTGACATCTGTTCGAATTTGAGCTGCTCTTGTGATTTCTCCTTGTCTCGGTGATGGTCACTTCTTATTCCAGATTCAGTGTAACATTCCATCAGCCTATTGGTCTGTCCATAGAGGAGCATTAATTGCTCAGACATCATTGTTTTCTCAAAGGACAGAAAGCCCATGGGCCAGGGTGGGGGTTTCAGGGAAGAGCATCTTCTAAATAGGTATCTATTGTCAAAGAGCCTCACTTCTCCTTGTCACTCTGAGGCTGCTTTATACCCCCAGAGGTCAGTGGGAATGCGGTTGAACTCCCCTTCTGGAAATACTCCTATCTTACAATCTTGCTGCTGCAGGTGGGTGCAATTCTGGAAATTTTATAACGGTTCTTTATCAGGAAGTCACAGAGTAAGAGCAAGGGTGGAAAGAGATAGTAATACAATAAAGAAGCTGCAAAAGAAGTTCTCTTCAGCTTGTATTAAAAAAAAATCGTCTGTCTTGTGCTGTTTATTCTCTGTGATTAAAATACTAAAATGTAATACAGAATTAGAGGTACTGGATTTTTAAGCAGGGTTTTTTTTTTTCCCCAAAGCTCCTTGCAGAATTGACTGAATCAATATATAATAATTTTTGCTTAAAGTTTCCAAAACTTTTTAATAAGCTCTCTCATTTGCCTCGCTCTATTATTATTGCATATTGCACTTTAATTGTTGGTAGTCCATGGCTTTATGTTTTATGATAGAATACCAGACTCACAGATGATTAGCAATAGTTTAGGAAGTAAATTTTCTGAGAAGTTCAAGGGTCTTATACTGTGGGAAACTGAATATCTAAAACCAGTGTCCTTGATATTCTGTGAGTATAAATGGTATGGTCACAATTGCCTTCTTATCCAAAGATAAGAAAAGTAGCCAACGCCAATATAAAATAATTGACATTTCTCATTGACCGCTACTGATTTCATAATCAAAATGAATTTACCAAGTCCTTTCTTGGAGGATGACAATTTTGTAAAATAAGCAAGTTTTTAGAAATACATATACCTAAGTAGATTTACTTTAATCCTATTTTTATTAGCAATTAAAATAGGCCAAAAAAAAGTCTCGAAGAGAAAAATAACAAATACATACACTGTCAACTCCATGGTAATGCACTTTATGACACCATCTATAAATAAGCCTATGAACTATAATAATTCACTACATTGTTACATGTTAATTAGAGCTGGCAGGGAGAGAGGTGAGGAGAACGGCATCATTAGCCCAGAGAAAAGCAAACTAAAGGCCATACATGTAAAGGAATACAGCAACTAGATTTAATTTGTTTCATTCTAATTGGAGTGGTTTTTTGAAAGAAATAAAATATGCCACCTATCTATGTTTAAGGAAGGCAATTCAAACATTCCATTCAATAAATAAAACAATAAAAAAAATTCTAACTTTAAGATATAGTTAAGAGAGCTAAAGAAGAGGGAGGAAAAATAGACATGCAAGGAGACCACACACAGTTACATAGAAAGAGATAAAGGAAGGGGCCCTAGGAAGGGAGAGACACAGCCTTTAACACAGCAACAAGCAGGACAGATTTTCACAGAGCGGTACCTTAATCCTGTGGTCTGTGAGTTTTTGTTGCTTGAAACCCATGAAGATAGTGAATGCTTTCCACAGAAGGAAAAAACAGTTTGTCACATAAGCTGCTTAACTGTAGGTTGAAATTAAGTCAAGAACAAGATAAGATCTAGGAGACAGCCCTCACACTGTTAAATTTCCTTAGCCAAATTAATAAAAAATATATCTACTTATACCAATTTTCACTAGAAAGTATGCCAACCAATGGAGGTTCCTCTAAAAAACTAAAAATAGAAGTACTATACAGTCCAGTAATTACACTGCTGGTATTTATCCAAAAAAAGCCCAGAACACTAATTTGAAAAGATATATGTCCCCTTAAGTTTAGTGCAGCATTATTTACCATAGACAAGATATGGAAGCAACCTGAGTGTCCACTGATAGACGAATGGATAAAGAAAATGTAGTATACACGTACAATGGACTATTACTCAGCTGTAAAAAAAGAACGAAATCTTGTCATTCGTGACAACATGGAAGGATCTAGACCGTATTATGCTAAGTGAGGGATATAAAAACTAAACAAACAAAAAAGAGGAACATACTCATAAATATGGAGAACAGACTAGAGGGGAGGTGGATGGAGGGATGGGTGAAATGGGTGATGGGCATTAAGAGGCACAAAGTTTTAGCTATAAAATAAGTCACAGAGATGAAAAGTACAGCATAGGGAATATAGTCAATAATAATACTACACTTTCTATGGTGAGCAATACAGAAGGTATAGAATTGTCAAATCACTATGTTGTACACCTGAAACTAATATAATATTGTATACCAACTATACAATATTAATTAATAATAATTAATTAATTACAGAGGGAAACAAGAAAAAGGATAGCTTCTCCTAATTCATTTTATTTTTTTAAATTTTTTAAAAAGATTGTATTTATTTGACACAGAGGGAGCGACAGCAAGAGAGGGAATACAAGCAGGGGGAGTGGGAGAGGGAGAAGCAGACTTCCTGCTGAGCAAGGAGCCCTATGCAGGTCTTGATCCCAGAACTCTGGGATCATAACCCAAGCTGAAGGCAAATGCTTAATGACTAAGCCTCTCAGGCACCCCTAATTCTCTCACTTTAACATGTCAGATAGAAGGCTAAAGTTAATACTTTAACCAAAAATAAACCAAAAACGAACCCCGCCCCCCAAACAGTGTCACTTATATTAAGAACCAGTATGTTTTTTTCAGGACGAAAGGGAAGAGGGGTGTTTCTAAGTTTTGCACATATCTTTTTATAAAAGACCTCACTGAGAATCTAAGCCCTGAGAAAAATGTTAGGGAGAAAAAGATAAGCAGGGAAAGAGCAAGCAGTAACAGCAGTGACCCTGCATGAACTTGGACCTGAAAGCCAGAGAGAGCAGCAAGATGCCAGAGAGATGGTGGCTAGAACCCAAGCAAATGAAAGGAGCAGTCACTGCTGCTCCCTGTGCTCTCACCCCTGTGCTAGACCCAACATTTCAAAGTCATTTCCAAAGTAGCATTTGAAAGATGTATTTAAGATAAACCTATGGGTGTATGTGGCATAAGCTTATGCCACACAGAGATTTTTTTTGAACAGCTTTATCTAGGCTCAGTTGACATATATAAACTGCACATATTTAGAATGCATATTTGAGCCACTCCTGCAAAATAATAAATATATTCATTACCCTTAAAAGTTTCTTTGCACCACTCTGTAATCCTTACCTGTAGTACGTCCTCACCTGCTTCCTCTAAGCAACTTCTGATCTGTTTTCTGTCAGAATACATTAGCTAGCATTTTTAGAACTCTATGAAAATGAAATCATATAGGATGTGTTCTTTCATTTCCTTGCTTTTTTCAGTTGGTATAATTATTCTGAGATTCATTCATGTTGTAGCATTTACAAATATTTCATCCATTTTTACTACTGAGTAGTAGTCCATTGGATGGATGTATCATACTTAATTTACACATTCACTTTTTTTAAAAGGTTTATTTATTTATTTGTTTGTTTGACAGAGAGAGAGAGAATCACAAGTAGGCAGAGAGGCAGGAAGAGAGAAAGGGGGAAGCAGGATCCCTGCTGAATAGAGAGCCCGATGTGGGGCTTGATCCCAGGACCCTGGGATCATGAACAGAGCTGAAGGCAGAGGCTTTAACCCACTGAGCCACCCCGGCGCCCCCACGTTCCCTTTTTTATGGGAATTTGAAATTGTTTCCACTTTTAGGCTATTATATATAAATGAGCATTTGTGTATAGGTCTTTATATAGACATACACTTTCATTTCTTTTAGGAAAGTATCTACTGGGAAGTGCTAGGTCATATGATACATATATGTTTAACTTTTTAAGAAACCAACTTTTTTCCAAAGTGGCTGCACCATTTTACATCCCCACCAGTAATGTATAGAGCTCTAGTTCCTTGCTAACACTTGGTATGGTCAGCTCTTTAAATTTTTAGCTATTCTAATAGGTATGCAGTGAAGTATTATTTCATTGTAGGTTTTTTTTTCTCTTTTTGGAGGAGCATAACAATATTGCTTTATTTGAAAGAATTGTACAAATGAAAGAAGTTACGTTGATATTTTGGTACAACTTACAGGGAAGGAAAAGATAAACCCAAATGCATGTATAGCCTTTTGGTGACAGAAGTTATCCACATGGCTAAGGAGAAGCCAACCTAAGACTTACCTATCAGTGTCACTCTCTCCCAGGGTGTGCTTGTCAAAGATAGGCTCTGCAATGTCAGGACCCAGGGCTCCCATCTTACACAAGTTGGTTACAGTGGTCATCCAAGTTCTACAGCTTCATCAATTTTCAACATGTTCCCTCTTCTCATGAAATTAGTGAAGAGTTTTCTTTGGTTCTTCAAAATCACATCATCGCAGTCAAAGTAGTAAGACATGGACAGGTAGATATAGGTAATGTAGATCTCTGGGTCATTTTGGTGATTGATGGTGACCTCTGAGTCCTGGTGGTAGTTCAGATACACATGCGAGGGAGGCTGGTCATCACAGCTGACAGCAGGGGCCTGGAGACTTTCAAAGGATCTGTGAGGAAGTGTTGGAACACTGGCTTTGAGGCGTTGGCTAGCTAGGGTAGAACTGGGATCGTGGGAAGAGCTGGGTTCTATAAAAGGACTATTGAAATAAGATGTTATGATGAATCTCTGCCCTAGCATTGTAGTCTTAATTTGCATTTATCTAATAATATTGAAAATCTATTCTGGTGCTTATTAGTTATTCACTTAATTTCTCAGATGAATTACATGTTCAAAACTTTCATTCATTTTAAAAAAGTGGATTCTTTGTTTTCATATTATTGAGTTATGAGAGCTTTCTATATATTCTAGATACTAGTTTTTTATCAAATGTATACTTGGCAAAGATTTTCTCCCAGTTTTGGTTTGCCTTTTCTTTCTTTAACAGTGGTTTTCAAAGAGGAACAATTTTTATTTTTAATAAGATCCAACTGATTATTTTTTTTCTTTTATGGATTATGCTCTTAGGATTGCCTCTAAGAAATCTTTGCCTAACCCAAGGTCATAAAGGGTCTTCTCCTATGTTTTCTTCTAGACATTGCGTAGGTTTTGGTCTTGCATTTAAGCTTGTGACTTATTTTGAGTTAATTTTTACATATAGTGTGAAGAAAGGATAAAAAATTGGTTCATTTATTCTTTTATTTGGCAAATGGATGTTCAGTTGTTGCAGCACCTTTTGTTGAAAAGATGATCTTTTTACCCATTTGAGTTACCTTCACACCCTTGTTAAAAATCAGTTGTTCATTACATATAAATCACTTTTTGAACTATTTTGTTCCGGTTTTCCATTTCTCTGTCTTAGTACTTGTATCACACTGTCTTGATTTCTGTAGCTTATCCCATGTCTTAAAATCATAAATGTTAGTCCTCTAACTTTACCTTTTATTTTCAAAGTTCTTTTAACTCTCTTAGTACGCTCGGGGATCTTAAAACTTATAGATGTTAAAAACTAACATTTCTTCCCCAAATCATGATGCTAGCACCCTTAATCAGAAATCAGATTTAAAAAGAACTAAAATAATACAAATTGATATTATTGATATTTCAGAGTCTTTCTATTCCATAATTAGAAACTATATTGTTGTAAGAACCAGGGAGAAAGTCTCTAAACAGGAAGAATCAGCTTGGTTAGGAGGGAATGAAAACTCAAGATGGAGAATAAGAAAATAGAGAACATTTTAATTTTTTTTTCATATTCCAAGTTCAAAGTATTATATTCAGGGTCTTAAAATAACTTGGAGATGTTGTATTTAAGGCACAGGTAGTACAATTTTAAAAGTCATGAAAGTGTAGAAAGAAAACAAAGTATCAGAGCTTAACCCAAAATGTATTATTGTGCAGATAGAAAAAGATGTCAAAGGTTAAGATAGTCAATTCACATGAAAAGATGCATAACAATCACTAACCATCAAGGAAATGCAAATCAAAACGACAAAGAGATCACCCCACACCTGTCAGAATTGCTAAAAACAACAGAAGAAGCAACAGGTATTGGTGAGGATGTGGAAAAAAGGAACCCTTGTGCACTGTTGGTGGGAATGCAAACTGGTGCAGCCAACTGTGGAAGACAGTATAAAGTTTCTTCAAAAGTTAAAAATATATCTACCCTATGTTCCAACAACTGAGGATACATGCACCCTGATGTTTACACTAGCATTGTTTACCACAGCCAAGATATGGAAGCAGCCCAAGTGCCCACAGATTGATGAATGGATAAAGAATATGTGGTGTGTTTACCTATGCAACAGAATATTACTCAGCCATAAAAAGGAAAGAAATCTTGCCTTTTGCAACAGCATGGATAGATCTAGAGAGATTAACGTTAAATGAAATCAGTCAGAGAGATAAATAGTATATGAATTCACTTATATTTGGAATTTGAGAAACAAAACAATGAAGAAGGAAAAAAGAGACAAACTAAAAAACAGACTCTTAACTATAGAGAACTGATGGTTACCAGAGGGGAGGTAGATGGGGGAATGGATGAAATAAGTGATGGGGGTTAAGAGTACGCTTATCACAATGAATACTGAGTAGTGTATAGAATTATTAAATCATACTGTACACCTAAAACTAATATAACATTGTATGTTTACTCTACTGAAATTAAAATTAAAAGAAACAATTAGTAAACCAATTGTTAGAAATACTCCAGACTGTAACATTAAATAATTCTTTATATTTTAAAAGTATTTTTTATATTTTATATATTTTTTAGAAATAACTTTCTCCACATGCTATGTTGGAGTAGCAATAAACCAGAGGACAAGCCTTCTACTATATCTCCAGCTGCATGCCTTCATCATAGTAGAGTATGATAGAAGACTAAAATTGTGAACATTGGACTAATGAATTCCCAAAATTGTGATAAACTGAAGACTTTTTTTAAACAAGATGGAGACTCAGAAGAAATGTGAGAATAGACAGGTGTATTTGTTTTGCCACACAAAAACTTTGAGACATGATTAAAAAAAAAAAAAACACCATGAACAAGATCAGATGAAAAAAATAGACTGGGAGTTAAAAGGAAAGAAAGAAAAAAAAAGAAGAGAAAGAGACAGAGGGGAAGGGAGGAGAGAGGAAGGAAAGGGAGAGGAAACTACAACAAATACAAAAATATTTTTAAAAATCTACAAATGAATAAAAAATAAAATTATCCAATAGAAAAATGGGCAAGGGATTTACTGCAGTTGAAGAAAATGTAACTTAAAGTGTCATTATAAAGAAAATTTAAAAGATAATAATATGGGGTGCCTACATGTTGCAGTCAATTGAGCATCCCACTCTTGGTTTCAGCTGGGGTCGTGATCTCAGGATCATGATTGTGGACTCATGGCTTACAGCCCAGCGTCAGGCTCTGTACTCAGCTCAGAGTCTGCCTGGGACTCCCTCTCCCTCTCACTTTGCCCCTCCCACATCCCACCCCCAGTGTTCATTCTCTTTCTCTAAAATTAATCGTTTTTTAAAAATGATAGATAACATTCAATTTGATTGCAATGATAAGAAGTTAGTACATTTGTGGGTTGGTTTAGGAAGTATTTCAAGAAAAGAATCTGAAAATATCATTAAAATATAAACTGTATATAACCTTTGATTCAATAACCCCACATTTGGGATTTTTCCTATAGAAGAAAAAAGATTATTATACAAGAATGTGGAAGCATTGTTTATAGGGGAAAAGTAATGGTAATAATATGAAAGTTCCTTAATTGCTAATTAAATAAATAATAGAAAATCGATAAAATGGAATACTTGCTTTATTAAAAAATGACTTCAAGGGAAAACATGGGGAGCTGTCCATAATATGTAAAATGAGAAAATACAGATTATAGATTAATGAGTTAATATGATATCATTTAAAAACTGTTTATATATATTTGTGTAAAAACAGAGCTATGTGCTAGAAATTTCTTACAAAACTTTTCCCTAAAATTCTGCTTATGATAGCTCATTCTTGCTGCTGTATCCTGGTTTCTAGATCTTTTCCAGTTTACCACCAAGGCTTTCTTGCCTTTCCAATGTAAACAAATCTACTGCCTCCTGGGAGACCTTACTTCTCCCAGTTCTCTTTTTTACTCAACACAATGGTCTCAGGAGATCAACAGGATGACACAGGCTGAAAATACATTACACACACACACACACAGATAGAGATAGAGATACAGATATAGACTAAATATTTTTCTCTGTCATAAAGGGAGATTCCAAAAATGGCAGTGGCAAGCATATAAGATGAGCCAACTATTTTGGGGTGGTCATTTTTATTTCAAATGACAGTCTTATATAAATTAACCATCTATGTGTTGGGAACAGTCTTGTAAAGAATTTTCTAACACATAAATATGGACAATTTTAAGGTCACGAGCTTCCCAACACTGAGCTCACAAGCGGACTGGAGGACCTTCATCATGGATGTGGAGGAGCAAATTTCTACATTAGGTGAAAGGCAAATATCACTGATTTTAAAGTTGACATTCAACTCCAAAAATGTATGGGTTTTGAACCATTTGTTATAGCATAAATAACTACATTATATGTCATTTTCAAACTATATTTCACAGGGTTCTAGTATCCCCAAGCATAGAAAGAGATTATTTTGGTGTCTGCCTCAGCTGCCACCTTAGTAAAGTGCTACCAGGGCCTGGGTAAGCAAAATTCATTAGGAGATTCCTTCTAGTTCAGAACTTCAAGTCATTCCTTTCTCCATCGTTTTACACTCTGAATTATACAAACAAGTACGGTTTTTGTTTTTGTTTTGGTTTGGTTTGGTTTGGGGTTTTGAGTTTTTCTTTTTTTTTTGGTGATTCGAGCAACATTTTATACTTGAATGGCTTACTCTTCTGTGGGAATTTTTCCTCCGCTCACATGGATGGCCACATGAACCATTTCAGAATTCTGTAAGATGTAGCAATAAAAATGACTTTGGCCCACATGTTTGACTGTAGGGCTGATATCTACCCCAGATCAAATAGTTTTTACTCTATAAATAAAGGATTTGACCTGTTCATTTTAGCTAGCTTGTCTAAACATAGCAGTTCAGCTGAGAAGTGATCCAGATTTCACATGTCTGGGCCTTACCTATATAATACACATGCACACATTTACACACATATGCAGACTCGTCTACGTACCCATCCTGGCGTTCTTTCCCCTTTGACCAGTTTTGCAACATTTGCCATAACTCTCCTGATCTACTCAGTAAATCATCAGTAGAGAGAGAAGGAACAATCCTAGGATTTTTCCCAGAGCACAGCAGTTTAGTAGGCACTAGAATGAAAAATAGGGCAAATACCAATCTTAAAGTGCATTGGCTGTTTAGTTTCCAGCCAAGAAAGCAACAAAGATGGAAGAGGGGGAGTACCTGTGGTCTGTGATTACTGGGGTGGCAGGCTTCCAGAGACACCAAGGCTTGACTTTGTTTTATCAGGATTCTTCCTTAGTTGCTATTAAGAAGTATTTTCAACAATCTCATTTTTATTAGCCGTTTGTGCCCATTATAGTTTTCTAGTTGCTAGTTTGTTATGGCTTTAACATAAATAAGGTTCTAAAAATGTCTCATATGAGGAGTTGCAGGGCTGGGTATGCTATTTAGACCATATAAAAGGCCCGTGTAAAGGACTTCCCTTGTAATGGGACTCTTTTATATTTAATAGAACTGTCATATAAACATATACTAGCATTTAAAATGCAGTTTCTGGGCCATAAAATAAACACCATTTCTAATATTGCTGTTGGCTTTCACATGCATAGAGCTCAGTTCATTAAATGCCCTTTACTCCATTTATGTGAAATGTGTTTTTAACCACCAGAGAAGCATGTAAAGTGCATTATTCCTTGAAATGCAGTCATTATCAAGGAAAGACTAGTGAAAGTCAGACTACCAAATGTTTTCCATAGATTCAAGAAAATTATAGTTAATTTTAACACCTTTTTGATACCACAAACCTGTTTAGCTTCCAATAAATTATTATTGATGATTATGATAACAGCATTTGTAAACTGAAATATAAATGTGGACATACATCAAAAAATTATAAATTTATTTACAGATATATTTATATTTCAATGTTCACCTGAAAGTTATATTATAACTTCATTTTTTATATAAATTAAAATGAAGTGGATTTAAATAAAGTGGATCTGCATTGCCTATCTTATAAACATAAGTAAAACTTCAATGTGGAGTTTTCATATGAAATATGTTGACATTAGTAATAACTTGACATTTTTTTTGCTTTTTTTGTTATGTTATGTTAGTCACCATACAGTAGTTTTTTTAATAAATGAGTTAACACATACACAAAGATTCTAGAGCATTCCCAAGCACATAATAGGTAATCAATAAATCTTAGCTAGTACTAATAATATTATTTTTTAGAGCTTTATTTTAGGACAACCAGAAGTGACTATTTTGTTGTACATGTCCAAAAATTTTTGCAAGACCTGATAGAAATCATGAATGTGAATTTGTGATAAGTAGAAAGTGCTGTTTTTTGTCAATACTCAGCATCAATTCAACTAGGTCAATATACCTATTAAAAATATTTTCTTGAACTTAATTTTTATGAACATTAAGGAGTTTGATTGAGTCAAAAAACAATAAGATGTGATCACAGTTCTTAAAATGTTATGTAAACATAAAAATGTTATTAATAATGTTAACACATAAAAACACTAAAGTTAATTTTAAAAAGAAAACATTGACAATGGCGTTACCAAACAGTTAGGAAATATTTGTCATTTTGATACATGATGCTAGAACATTTGGTTATCCCTACATCATACAACCCAGAAAAAGTAAATTCCTGGTAAATTAAATACCTCAAATGAAAATTAAAACTGCAAAACTATTGGGAGAAAATCTAGGAAGATATCTTTATGACATCAGGAAACAGAAGAATTTATTAAACCAGACACAAAATGCACAAACTATAAAGGAAAAAATGTTTGAAATTTATCTATTAAAATTTAAAATTTCTGTATGATAAAAGATAACATTAAAAAATTAAGACAAATCACAAAGTAGAAGAAGATATTTGCAGGCATATTAAAGCCTCCTTTCCCCAAAATAATATCGGGAATTCTTCATGCATTATAAACCAAAAGACAACCCAATAAAAAGTGAGCAAAGGATTCACGGACAAGAAAACAGAATCATCAGTAAATATATAAAAGTATCCTCAACTTCATGACAATAAATGGACATGCAAATTAAAATAAGAATCAAAGGATGTGTACTTCCGGCTACAGCTGACTAACTTTGCATGAGACTAAATCTTTTAACACGAAACAAAACAAATCTGGAAAAATTTAAAAATCTGTTTTAGACTTCAAAGAGTAATCAAAATAGTTAAGACTCGAGGAGCCAATTCCAAAGTAAAAGGAAGAATAAAGATGTAAGTTCAACATTTACTCTTGCCTGCCTTGTAAAATAGTTGCCAATTTGCTATTTTCAACAAAGAGATAAAAGCCAAACAAAAACTAGTGACTATGAGATTAAGAAACTTTTTAAAATTTTCAATAGTCACAAGGTCTGGAGGGACAAAGAGGCCTCATCAGGAGAAGATCCTGGTAAAGTCCTCTGGGCATTCAGTTGAGACCCCAAAAGAGTTATACCTTGAGACTAGGGAAGTTGCAAATAAGTTTATCACTATTACTGAAAAACATCTGGAATTAGTTTAACACAAGGTAGGTTAAGATGACCTACATCTATTCTAATTTCTGCCTATTAGAAGCAAAAGTTAGTTCTTTCTGTAGGAAATTAACATTATGAGTCTCAGATTTTCTTTAAACCTTTCATATACAGTGCCTGACATCCAGTGAAAATGACTGGTTATACCAGAAACAGAATCAAATTATTTAAAACAAAGAGAAAAAAAGGTGGGAAAATAGAAACAGATCAATAGAAAATTCAAATATTAGAGCTCTCAAAGATTTTAAAAGAGTTGTGATTAATATGTTCCAGAAAGATACATAGCAAGACAGAGACTTTTAGTAGAGAATCAGAATCCATAGAAAAGAATTAAATAAAAATTCCAGTTTTAAAATACATGGTAACAAATATTAAGAACTCAGTGAGTTGATGTATCAGGATATTGGACACTGCTAAATAGAGACTCGAAATCTTGCCATTTGTGACAACATGGATGGAACTAGAGCGTATCATGCTTAGCGAAATAAGTCAAGCGGAGAAAGACAACTATCATATGATCTCCCTGATATGAGGAAGTGGTGATGCAACATGGGGGCTTAAGTGGGTAGGAGAAGAATCCATGAAACAAGATGGGATAGGGAGGGAGACAAACCATAAGTGACTCTTAATCTCACGAAACAAACTGTGGGTTGCTGGGGGGAGGGGGGTTGGGAGAAGGGGGGTAGGGTTATGGACATTGGGGAGGGTATGTGCTTTTGGGTAAATTGGAAGGGGAGGTGAACCATAAGAGACTATGGACTCTGAAAAACAATCTGAGGGGTTTGAAGTGGCGGGGGGGTGGGAGGTAGGGGTAC
Organism: Neogale vison; assembly: GCF_020171115.1. Taxonomy (NCBI): domain Eukaryota; kingdom Metazoa; phylum Chordata; class Mammalia; order Carnivora; family Mustelidae; genus Neogale; species Neogale vison. Next base: position 67,616,084 of record NC_058091.1, on the reverse strand, counting down.
CAGGTGGTGGGTATTATAGAGGGCACAGCTTGCATGGAGCACTGGGTGTGGTGAAAAAATAATGAATACAGTTTTTCTGAAAATAAATAAATTGGAAAAAAAAAAAGAGACTCAGTAAACTGAAAGATAGGTTGATAGGAAAGAGCTTGAATGAAGTACAGGAAGAAAATAAAGAGAGCACAGAATGTATTGTAAGAAGTATATTGGACATTGGGGCACCTGGGTGGCTCAGTGGGTTAAAGCCTTTGCCTTTGGCTCAGGTCACAATCCCAGGGTCCTGGGATAGAGCCCCGCATCGGGCTCTCTGCTCAGCCAGGAGCCTCCTTCCTCCTCTCTCTCTCTCTGCCTGCCTCTCTGCCTACTTGTGATCTCTGTCAAATAAATAAATAAAATCTTTTTTAAAAAAAAAGAAAAGTATATTGGACATAATGAAAATGTCTCGCATGTATAAAGAAGATGAATGTGTATAATAATTGTAATGTGTGTAAAAGGAGAAAAGAGATAAAATGGGACAGAAACAATATTTGAAGAAATATGACTATGAACTTCCATGAATTTATAAAATATATCAAATTGCAGACTTAAAAACCTTTATGGTTTGAAGTGGCGGGGGGGTGGGAGGTTGGGGTACCAGGTGGTGGGTATTATAGAGGGCACGGCTTGCATGGAGCACTGGGTGTGGTGAAAAAATAATGAATACTGTTTTTCTGAAAATAAATAAATTGGAAAAACAAACAAACAAACAAACCTTTATGAACCACTATTTAGAAAGATGAATATGAAGAAAGTCTGCAAAGATATACATCACAATAAAACTACTGACACAACAAAGATCCAAAGATACAGATACAAAGAAAATAGCAAATGCATCCAGAAAGAAAATAAGTTATTTTCAAAAAGTAAGAAAAAGACTAATGGTTAACCCCTCAACACAAACATTAAGAAACCAGAAGAAAATGGCATGGCATTTTTTTTCTTTTAAATGCTGAAAGAAAATAACTAACAGTCTAGAATTTTACACATATAGCAACAATATCTATCAAAATTTAACACAATATAAACATTTTCAGATATATAAAAACAGAGTTGGTCACCTGAAGATTTACTAATTAAAAAATTATTACATTCTTTAAGCAGAAAAAAAGTAAGCCTGCATAGAAATATGGGAAGAAATAAAGAATACAGAAAAGGATAAATATTTAAATACACCTGAATGAATGCCTAATAAATTGCTCAATACACTGTGTGTTTTAAAATACTGGAAAAAGTTGGGGGACCTGTGTGGTTCTCTTGGTTGGGAGAATGACTCTTGATTTTGGATCGAGTCATGATCTTGGGGTCCTGGGATCAAGCCCCATGTCAGGCTCTATGCTCAGTGGGGTGTCTGCTTGAGAATTCTCTTCTTCTCCCTCTGCCCCTCCCCCCCATGCTTGTGCTCTCTCTCTCTCTCTCAAATAAATAAATAAATCTTTAAAAAATAAAATATTAAAATATTTGAAGAAGTAAAATACAAAATAACAATAGGTAAGAAAGGAGTATATGTATTGTTGAAAAGTAGTAAAAGTAATAGCTTATATTTAAATATAATAAATCAGGGGTTCATGTTTTAATATTTAGGATAACCAGTAAAAGAGTAGTAAAATAATGAATTACAAAGTACTAGGAGGTTAAGAATAGAATAATAATTTAAAAAAACTTCTAATCTAAAAAAAAAGTTCTAATCTCCTAGGCATATATAAACAATTTATAAAATATTAAAATGTATAAATTAATAAATGACAGAATCTTAAGAAGAAATGGACAGATACAGAATCATTGGGAAATTATATTCTGAAAATTTGTAGGGATATAGAGAATTTCAGAATTTCAGAAACATAACCAGTTTGGCTGAATGGAAATAATATACAATACTGCACAAACTGTAATAGAACACACATTCTTTTTAGGTATACTTGAAATACACAAACTGGAATAGAATACACATTCTTTTCAAGTATACTTGAAATATTTGTGAAAAATCACCATATGCTAGTTCATATAGCAAGTGTTCAGTCTTATCAGTAATTAGGAATATACAAATTAAAATGACAAATTACAAAAATACAAATTAAAAGCCACTGGGTGGCTTAGTTGGTCGATCCTCCAATTCTTGATTTCAGCTCAGGTCATGCTCTCAGGGTCTTGGGATGAAACTCTGCCAGGGGCCCCACACGCAGGTGGGAGTCTGCCTGCCCCTCCTCTTGCTGTTGTACTCTCTCTCTCTCTTTCTCTTTAAATAAATAAATAAATCTTTAAAGTCACTTTGAAATTCCATTATTACACATCAGAATGGCCAAAATGAAAAATAAAAGAAAATATCTCTTGCTGAAAGGAATGTGGAGCAACTGGAATACACTACTCTTAGAAGTGTAGGTTGGTATGACTACTTTAGAAAAGTTTTTGGCTGGGGACGCCTGGGTGGCGCAGTTGGTTGGACGACTGCCTCAGGGCGTGATCCTGGAGTCCCGGGATCGAGTCCCACATCGGGCTCCCACCTCCATGGGGAGTCTGCTTTGCTCTCTGACCTTCTCCTCGCTCATGCTCTCTCTCACTGTCTCTCTCTCAAATAAATAAATAAAATCTTTAGAAAAGTTTTTGGCTGAACCTCCTGTAATGGAATTATGATACAGCAATTCCATTCCTATGTCAATACCCAAGAGAAATGAAAATATATGTTCTCCAAAAGATTCATGAGAATCTTCAGAACCAAACACTGAAAATGACTCAAATGTTTATCCACATTAAATGGATAACTAAATTTTCATATACACACATAATAGAATGTTGTGAAGCAGGTCCCCCAGTGGCTCAGTGGGTTAAGCCTCTGCCTTTGGCTCAGGTCATAATCTCAGGGTCCTGGGATTGAGCTGCACATCGGGTTCTTTGGGAGCCTGCTTCCCCTCTCTCTCGGCCTGCCTCCCTGCCTACTTGTGATCTCTCTGTCAAATAAATAAATAAAGCCTTAAAAAAAAAAAGAATTTTGTGAAGCAACAAGATTGGCTAACTACCACCATGTTCAAGAATATAGTAAATCTCAAAACATAATGTTGAGTGAACAGATCTAACACAAAAGATTCTGAATCTGATATTGATTTTAACATTAATCATTCTTGCTAAAAATTACCTACTGTATTCATTTTGGGGGACTGCCATAACAAAGTATCATACATTGGGTGGCTTAAACAATGGATAGTTATTTTCTCACATTTCTGAAGGCTAAGAATCTAAGACCAAGGTGTCAGAAGGATTAGTTCCTCCTGAGGCCTCTCTTCTTGGCTCTAGATGCTCTGTGTCTTCACGTGGTCTTCCCTCTGTATGTGTCTGTGTCCTAATCTCCTCTTATAAGAATACCGCTTGCATTGAATTAGGGCTCACCCATATGACTTCACTTTAACTTAATTACATTGCTAAGACCCCATATCCAAATACGGTCGTATTCTGAGGTGATGTGTGTTGGGACTTCGGTTCAGCCCATAACCATATATATCACTTAAATTCAGTACAATGCTTACCTTTAGGGAGGGTGGTGGTAATAATGACTGTGAACAGGCATGAGGAGCTCTAGAGTTCTGGCTTCTGATAATACAGTTAGTAAATACTCATTAAGCTATATACTGATGATTTGTGTACTTTTCTAATTGTTTGTTCTTTATTTTTGAAAAGCTTAATAAGAAAATATAAGTTAATAAAAATAAATTTACACCCATCAGATGGCCAAAATACAAAAAATGCAATGAAGTGTGAAGATTTGGGGATTGCTGCGAAGTTTATAGTGAACCATCTTCAAAAGCAATTTCACAACAGTTGTAATGATAAAAAATAATTGATACTTATTAAGTACTCTTCCAAGAGTTGTCATTTCATTTGACAATATTACAAGTTGTATTTTTTTAGGGTGTGAAATGGGCTGTATATGTGGCTATGTATGTGGCAAATGGGCTATGTGAAATGAGAGACTAGTCAAAATCCAATAGTTAAGTAAGAAAGAAGTCTATTTATTTTTCCTATAATAGTCCATCAGTAGATGGCTAACAAGGCAACTCCATCAGGTTCAATATGGAGATTCCATCTCTAGAAACAGCTGTTCTCTCAACATTACCTAGAGAGCAGGAAGGGGCAAAAGGCAGACAAACATGCACACGGATGTATATCACTTCCACATACATCCCATTAACCATAATGTGGCCACATGGCCACATCCTGCTGAGAGTATGTTGAGAAATGTAACCTGTATCTGGATAGCCATGAGTGCACCTGAAACTCTCGGATGGACAGAAGGGAGAAAGGATGTTGGAGTACAACAAGAACTCTGCCATAGGCAATTACTACTATCATTATTTTAGAGATCTGAAAACAGAGTCAAAGAGGTAAAGTTACCCACAGAATGAAAGAAGAAGTCAAGCCCTGAGCTTACACAAACAACATACCTACTGTATCATGCACTGCTTCTCTACACCTAATAAGATGAAAAATGTATAATCTATAACCAGCTACTCTAGCACACATGCATAAAGAAACATATCCTGTGAGGCTTATTGCAGCACTGGTTGTTAAAACAAAAACCAAACAAACTAAACTAAACAAAAGTAAAAACAACAGTCCGTAGAAACTTCACAGCCATTAACAGTAGATTTCAAAATGGAAAAATCTTAAGAACTTAATGCTGAAAAAACATTGCAGAAAGAAAACATACACAATGTCACTTGTTTAACATTTTAAAAAACAAATAATAAGATGTATTATTGTGACTAAATACACAGGTAGTGAAAATACAGCATATGCATGGAAATTATACGGATATATCAAATATGGCAAAATATTAATAAATACTTAGTTTTAGATGTCATTATTTTAGTGTTTGTGATTTTGGATATTTTAAAAAGTTACTAATGGTGACTGAAACTTTCTTTTTAAGTGCAATGACCATTTGGTGTGGATTTTTTAGATAGTTTTAATATAAATTACTCTTCCTATTCTCTCTGAATTATTAATGTGTTCAAAGGATACTAATGTCTTTTGGACTGCCTCTCATATATAGAACTGATATAAAAATCATCATCTTGATTTTTCATAGAGACAGTGTAGTTGGCTTATGTGTTGTCACTTACTTAATGCAGGATTCAAAGCTTGCATTTAATTTTTGCAACAATCATATTACATGATTTTCCATGGTTCTTATCCTCCTATACTTTCAAAACTTCCCATTTCATCTAAAAATGTTTTGGACTAATTCTAATTGCTCTACCATAATCAGATATCAGTTAGAAAATGTGAGTCACATTTTTGTAACTGGAAAAAAAAATAACAATCACATCACATTAGACTAGGTTGAATTTTTAAGTGAAGCAAGTTCTTGGAATTGAATGCATATGGTAAAACTGAAGTCTTGCTTGGGTCTTCACATCTTTTCTAGGTGAACTTGGGAAAAGGAAAGTGAACCAGAAAAGCACCTTTACAGTTTTGAAGGGCAGGCCTAGATGTGCTGTAGAGAGATAACAGAATCAAGATTATTCAATTGTATTTTCTAATTATTTGTAATGCTCTCTCTTTCTCTTAGACTGATTTAAATTAAACCCAGACACACTGCCCCAGTTGAAAACAATTTTTGGTAACAGCAAAACAGAATTATTACGAGCTTCATTATTCTTTTTCTTATCAAATGCTGACATATTCAAGATAAATTTGTGAATTATTGGTACCTAAACAACCATCTCCTTTATCATTTAAAGTTGACAATATCCTAAATTAATACTTAGACCTTTCTTTAATAAGACAGAAATAAAATAAGAGTGTAGAGTTTTCTTTTGCATTTGAATCAAAATTAACTTTTTACATAGTATAGTTAAAATCATCAAAGAGAGTTTCTATGTTTTAACAATGGAGTCCCTGCAGTTTATATGGATATTGTTCTATGGAGAAAAAACAAACTGAGGACTTTTATAAGAGGGCATTCTTGGTTCAGACTCATTACAAATGAAGTGTTATCATTTTCAGACCCAATCAAAAAAAAGATAAGGTTTTAATGTTAAAACACTAAAATTGATTTATTGCTACTATGCTTGTCAAATACAGGGGAAACTGTTTTATAATGTTGATAAGGTGAGCATAGAATTTAATTTGGCTATAGACAGTTTCTTGAGGGTTCTCTGAGGGGTGAGCTGAATTGATACAGGCCACTGGAACCTCACTGTATTCTTAATAAACTGGAGAATAATAATGGTGTCATTTTCTTCAGATGGCTAAGCTTCTCTAGCTTCATTTCTAGGATTCACAATAAGAAGTGTGTGATAGCAAAGCCCATGAAAATTCTTTTTTACAATCCCTTCAGAGTCAATGAAATAAAATTTTAATCAGCTTTATTCTCCAGCTTTAATCACTTCTCTAATCTATTTTAATCTAGTTTTCTCAAAAAGGAGCCTCTATGACAAAGCCTTGCATGAAGATAGTTTATTTGGGTATTGACCTCAGGGATAAAGGAAGAAGGACATGAGGAGTAAGAGAGGGAGGAAGGGAAAGTTAATCTAAGGTGCATACTCAATTGGCCATCATGATTTGGGCTGGTACTACATCACGCAAGGAACTTCTCAGGAGCCTCATGGATATGTCTAAGATTGTCCAACCACAGGACAAAAAGAGAGGAGTATTTATTAATTGGCTCCATTTCCCCTATTAGTCAAAGATGGCCTCAGAGATACTAACTTCTCTGCAGTCCTAGTTTGTGCATCTATGAAGGCCAAGTGTGTTCATGCAAACATCTTATATTTCAACATCAGAGATATTCTGGGGTAGGAAGCGAGAACTATGTGACACAGTTCTGAATGAGGTTGTGTCAAAAAGCAACTGAGCAAAGCTAGTGGAGATCTTCAGAGGATATGAACTAGTATACAAGAAGTATATGATATAGTCTACCCTCTGTGCCTTTTGGATCTTCTTATGCCCTCCATTCATTGATCCCATTAAGTCAAATTCAGCCCCAAGTCCCTTTATAGGTCATGATCAGTAGCAATGTCTTAACAGCTCAATACAAAAGGCTCAAGGCAACAAGATACATTCCCTCATTGTCCTGAGTCTGAAACTGATATTTACCACCTAGCTCCTCTACTAACCATTCTAGAGTTCTTTTACCCTTTGCCTGTGCCTCAGCCTGCCTAGGTTGCATGTCTAGCGTGACCTAGACTCTCTTCTCCAGAGAGTCTGAGCTCTTAATATCTTTCCTTTTTAAAGCTGCAATTGTTACTTCTCCCTGCATTCACCATTATCAATGAGCACAGAATCAAACAGACAACCCAGAAATGCCTTGTGGTATAACCAGAGCCTCTCTGTTCCCGTGATATGGCAGAAGTCCTAGATCTTCAGGGAAATTAGAGTCCTGGGAAATTAAATTAAGTTACCCCTTTTTTGTTGACATGAGAAACCCAAAGTGACCATGTTATAGTTAGAGATGTAAGTTCAGAGGAATTTTTACTGCGTTCTCTAATAAAAGTGTTCCCTTCCTGGAAACTGGGACTTTTGATCTGACAGATAAGGAATGGGAAATACAAATTTTATTTTATTTTATTTTATTTTTAATTTATTTGACAGAGAGAGAGAGATCACAAGTAGGCAGAGAGGCAGGCAAAGACAGAGAGAGTGGGAAGCAGGCCCCCGGCTGAACAGAGAGCCCGATGTGGGACTCAATCCCGGGACCCTGGGATCATGACCCGAGCTGAAGGCAGAGGCTTTAACGCACTGAGCCACCCAGGCACCCCGGAAATACAAATTTTAAAAGAGGGTCACTGTGATGATGAGGGGATCCTACGTTACTTCTGCTCTTTTTTTCTCTCACCCAGTTATTCTAATGACTCAGCACCAAATATTCCTGACCCAATTATTCTAATGACTTGGTACCAAATGGATAAACATACAACACTCTAGGTTATGACAACTTACCTTGCTAGTGCTTTAGCTCAGCTGTTTCTGATCAATAAAATTTGTAGTCTGGAGCCATATGTCTCTTGTCATAGCACGAGACCTTGATCTGAGTTGCTGTTGTATGCCATACTATAATAATAAATTGTCATTTCATTATTCCTCAAATTCTTGTGCTGACAAAGACACTGCAGACCGATAGGGAAAATCCATATCCACTGCATGTGTCAATTTTGGTCAGCATGCATCACTGCTCCCTGAGGGTTGAAGGGGTCTGGTGTAATGTCACCAGATCTGTCACCAGATAACTGTCTGATTTCTCAAGGGAATGTGCCACATCCAGAGTTTCAACTAGCTCATCTTTGGATAATAGTTACTGGAGTCCCAAGGTCGGACCCTCAGTATCTATAGGCATATAAGCGCCCACTAGGAACTATTTCTGAAGAGCAAGGAGTTGGTTCTCTGTGAAAACAAGAATGATCTTGCCCTAGAATTCTGGGAGTCTGAACTGCGATTCTTTTGGTAGAGCTTAGTAGACATTCTATCCTGTATACTTAACCACTATGGAAACTTCTAGCACTCTCATGTTGAAACTAATAGTCCAAGTTTCAGGCTGTTCTCACTGAGTCTGAATCTGGTGCACAATTTTTCTTTAGTCTGTCTACCACTCAAAACTGTTAGCCCTTTGAGCCACCTAACCCTGATTCAGAGCATAATTCCCAAGAATGTATATACTGCTTCAAAATTCAGAGGTTCACAAAACACTGAGCTTCCTTTTTAGTGAGAAGAGCTGCAATGAATAGGAAGTTGTCTTTTGCCTCAGAAGGGTTGTTCCAGTACATCCCAGACCACTGAGCCATAAAATTTTCATCAATACGATAAGCTTCTAAAATTTTTAGAAATTCATTTGGCTTGCACCAAGAAAAACATGTGTGAATAAATACAGTGTAGAGCTCAAAGAGAGTGGATAGACTGTCAGATTAAGACCAGAAGTGGAATTCTACCTAGAGGAGAGTAGAAAACCCTTATCTTAGTGGGGAGGACTGTTTGGGGTTAATTAACTAATGAGACATCTTTGATATGGAAAATTAGCTTTCAGAGTATGGCCAATATAACCTATGCATGAAATAAAGTGGTTTTTAAAAAAGTATATGAGAGATTTCAACAAGCTAGCTAGGGAGGAGAAGAAAAACCATGACATTGGTGAAGAGAAGAAACATGATGGGGTTTGGGAATCCAAGAAGAGGAGATAAACTGACATTTTTCCTGCAGGAGATTGTGTAGGGGGAGAGGATAAGGATAACAAGAAAGACCTTTAAGTTTAGAACTTTATATTTAAACCATATGATCTTGTGCAAGAGTCTCTTACTTGGCCCCATTTGTCCCAAATTTCATAAGTAAAATCTGGGACCCACACTGTGAGTATTTTGGAGAGAAATCAAGGAAGTTAACCTATGCTCCACATTAGTATCAATTTGAGGCATACGAAAGAAAATAATCAAAAGAAAAGAAATAAAAAAGAGTCACAGAATTTCTTCTAAATAAAAATCAGAGACAGAAGTGGGTAGAAATTGGAAAGAATACATATTCTGTATTCTTTGAAGAATATGGAAATTCTTCAAAGAAAGGAATAAAAGATATCTACATATAACCTTATATCTATTCCTGAATAGTTAAGAGTCTTTTTTTTTTTAAGATTTTATTTATTTTTCAGAGAGAGAGAGAAACAGCATGAGCAAGGGGAGGAGCAGAGTGAGAAATAGACTCTCTGCTGAGCAGGGAGCCTGATACAGACTTGATCCTAGGACCCTGGTATCATGACCTGAGCTGAAGGCAGACACCCAGCCAACTGAGCAACCCAGGGGCTCAGTAACAATCTTTTCTATCAGAGGCTTAAAAATATTTGTATTGATGTCCACAAAATGTACATCAAAGTGTAAAAATACTGAAAGGACAACTTGATGATATAATCAAGAAACAGAATGTTACCAAATCCCCCAGATCTCCAACCCATACATTCCAATTACTACTCCTACTCTCCTCTCCAAACATTAATCACTATTGTAAATTTTAAAATCATAGGTTAGTTTTGCCTGTTTTTACTTTCACATGAATAACCTCAGGGTATACTTTTTTAAAAATATATTTTTTAATTTATTCATTTGAGAAAGAGAGAGAGAACATGAGTAGGGCAAAAAGGCAGAAGGAGAGGAAGAAGCAGACCCCCTGCTGAGCAGGGAGACCAAAGCAGGGCTCAACCCCAGGACCCTGGGCTCATGACCTGAGCTGAAGGCAGATGCTTAACCATCTGAGCCACCCAGGCACCCCCATAGTATACTTTTTTATGGGTCTGGCCTTTTTTGTTCAATTTTATGCTTGTGAGATTCATTCAGGTTATTCTGTGTACCATTAACTTTCATGGCTTTATAATAACCTATTTTATGATTACCATACTTTATCCATCCTACTATTGATAAACATTTAAATAAATCCTAGTTTTTGGCTATGGCATACCTTCTGGTGAACACATAGTCTCATTTCTAATGGCTATATATCTAGAAGTGGAATTGCTAGATCAAAGTTTATATGTATGTTAAACTCTAGCAGATAAGGTCAAATAGTTGTTCAGTGATTGTTCCTATTTATATTCTGCCTACCAGTATATGAGAGTCCCAGTTGCTCTGCATTCTAACCAATACTTGACTTTATTATCTTTTTAATATTAGTCATTCTGGCGAACTAATATATTGTCCATTGTGATATTAATTTGTATTGCTTTGATGATTCATATACTGAGCAAGTTCATTGGAATTTTTGGCGTCCTCTTTTGTAAAGTATCTGCAGGTCTCTTGCCTACTTTTTCATTGGGTTATCTGTGATTTTCTAATTGATTTGTGGTTTACCCTGGATACAAGTCTTTTGATCTTCACATGTGTTGCAATTATTTTCTATTACACTGTGTCATGCCTTTTCATTATGTATTTTCTTCTTTTTTCCAAATTTTTATTTGGAAACAATTTGAACCCTAGAGAAAAACTGCACAAATAGTACAGATAATTCATGTACAATTTCTTATGTTAATAGCTCATATAATCAAAATACAATTATCAATGCCAGGAAATTAATGTTGGTACAACACTACTAACCAAACTACAAACCCTATTCTAATTTCATCAGCTTTTTTCTGACATTTTGTTTGCTTGTTTCGAGATCTCGTTCTGGATACCACATTGCATTTAGTTATTGTGTGTTCTTAATCTCCAATCTGTGGAAGTTCCACATTTTTTTTCTCTTTTCTTTCATGACCTTGACAATTTTGATGAGCACTGGTGACTTATTTTGAGGAATATCTCTTGTTTGGCTTGTTCAATGTTTTCTAATAATTATACTGAAGTTATGCAGCTTTTGGCTAGAATACTACAGAAATAATGCTTTGTCCTCAATGCATCTTACAAACGGGGCACATGTTGTCAGTATGTCCTTCTACTGGCAATGTTAAGCTTAATGTTTGGTTAAGTGGCATCTGCTGAGATTCTCCACTGTAGTTACTAGTTTCCCCTTTTTGATTGATAAATATCTAGGGAGAGATACTTTAAACCTATGTAACAAACTATAGAAATGATCCCTGAAAGTATAGTCTTTAAACCTATGTAAATATCCCCTTTCTCCTCAAACTTCCCAATTTTTCCATCAGTGCATCTTGCATGCAACAATTATTACTGCGGTGATTGCCAAATGGTGAGTTTGTTTTTCCCTCTTTCTTTCTGTATTTTTTTGTAAGGAGGCTAGATCACTTTTTCTCAATCTATTTATTTATTCAATTATTTGTGTCTGCATGTTCTCATGAATATTTTAGTCCATAAGCTATTATCAATACAATCATTTGCATGTTGCTCAAATTGTTTCCCTTTGGTGGTGGGAAACTCCTTCCTGTGCCCTTCCTGTCTCCATCCTTTTTGAGTACTTCTCTACTTTTTAGCCCCAGGTTTATCTTGTATTTTTGCTGTCTCACTCCTGGAATCAGCCACTGGGTCTTTGCTTTTGGAGAATAGTATTTAGAAAACAATAACTTGGTGTAAGATGTGCTCACCCTGCTGAGATGTCATTGCTCCTGGGGAATATACGGGTGTGCATGGACCCATTCATGAACACACATCTATAGTTAATTCTATATTTATCTGTGTATATGTTAAAAGCCCAAAATTCATGAGTACCTCTGATTACAACCCAAAACCTGAAGTTTCATTCCAGATTTCCCTTTCATCTTATTTTTTAAGCTTATTTCTCCCATACTGAGAATCCTGGCTTTCATTATCTAGTTACTTATTCTATATATAAAATAGTATAGACATTTTAACAATGTTTATTCTTCCGATCCAAGAGCATGGAATGGTCTTCCATCTTTTTGTGTCTTCTTTAATTTCTTTCATGAGTGTTCTATAGTTCCTCAAGTACAGATCCTTTACCTCTTTAGTTAGGTTTATTCCAAGGTATCTTATGGTTCTTGGTGCTATAGTGAATGGAATCAATTCTCTAATTTCCCTTTCTGTATTTTCATTGTTAGTGTATAAGAAAGCCACTGATTTCTGCACATTGACTTTGTATCCTGCCACGTTGCTGAATTGCTGTATGAGTTCTAGTAGTTTGGGGGTGGAGTCTTTTGGGTTTTCCATATAAAGAATCATGTCATCTGCGAAGGGAGAGAGTTTGACTTCTTCATTACCAATTTGGATACCTTTTATTTCTCTCTGTTGTCTGACTGCTGTTGCTAGGACTTCTAATACTATGTTGAACAAGAGTGGTGAAAGTGGGCATCCTTGTCTTGTTCCTGATCTCAATGGGAAGGCTGCAAGCTTTTTCCCATTGAGGATGATATTTGCTGTGGGTCTTTCATAGATAGATTTGATGAGGTTCAGGAATGTTCCCTCTATCCCTATAATTTGAAGCGTTTTAATCAGGAACAGATGTTGGATTTTGTCAAATGCTTTTTCTGCATCAATTGAGAGGACCATGTGGTTCTTCTCTCTTCTCATATTAATTTGTTGTATCACATTGATTGATTTGTGAATGTTGAACCATCCTTGTAGCCCAGGGATGAATCCCACCTGATCATGGTGGATAATCTTTTTAATGTGCTGTTGGATCCTGTTGGCTAGGATCTTGTTGAGAATCTTAGCATCCATATTCATCAGTGATATTGGTCTGAAATTCTCCTTTTTGGTAGGGTCCTTGCCTGGTTTGGGGATCAGGGTAATGCTGGCTTCATAGAAAGAGTCTGGAAGTTTTCCTTCTGCTTCAATTTTTTGAAACAGCTTCAGGAGAATAGGTGTTATTTCTTCTTGGAAGGTTTGGTAGAATTCCCCAGGGAATCCGTCAGGTCCTGGGCTCTTGTTTTTTGGGAGGTTTTTGATCACTGATTCAATCTCGTTATTAGATATCGGTCTATTCAGGTTGTCGATTTCTTCCTGGTTCAATTTTGGTAGTTTATATTTTTCCAGGAATGCATCCATTTCATCTAGGTTGCTAAGCTTATTGGCATATAACTGTTCGTAATAACTTCTGATGATTGTTTCTACTTCCTTGGCGTTAGTTGTGATCTCTCCCTTTTCATTCATAATTTTATGAATTTGGGATTTCTCTCCTTTCTTTCGGATTAGTGTAGCCAGTGGCTTATTGATCTTATTGATTCTTTCAAAAAACCAGCTTCTAGTTTCATTGATACGTTCTGGTTTCTCCCTCATTGATCTCAGCTCTAATCTTGATGATTTCCCTTCTTATGTGTGGAGTTGGTTTGATTTGTTGTTGATCCTCCAGTTCTTTAAGGTGTAGAGACAGCTGGTGTGTTCTGGATTTTTCAATTTTTTTGAGCAAGGCTTGGATGGCTATATATTTTCCCCTTAGGACTGCCTTTGCTGTATCCCATAGGTTTTGGACCGAAGTGTCTTCATTCTCATTGGTTTCCATGAATTGTTTCAGTTCTTCTTTGATCTCCTGGTTGATCCAAGCATTCTTAAGCAAGGTGGTCTTTAGCTTCCAGGTGTTTGAGTTCCTTCGGAACTTTTCCTTGTGATTGAGCTCCAGTTTCAAAGCATTGTGATCTGAGAATATGCAGGGAATAATCTCAGTCTTTTGGTATCGGTTGAGTCCTGATTTGTGACCCAGTATGTGGTCTATTCTGGAGAAGGTTCCGTGTGCACTTGAGAAGAATGAGTATTCTGCTGTTTTAGGGTGGAATGTTCTGTATATATCTATGAGGTCCATCTGGTCCAATGTGTCATTCAATGCTCTTGTTTCTTTATTGATTTTCTGCTTCGATGATCTGTCTAATTCTGAAAGAGGCATGTTAAGATCTCCTATGATTAGTGTATTCATATCAATATGACTCTTTATCTTAATTAACAGTTTTCTTAAGTAATTGGCTGCTCCCATATTGGGAGCATAGATATTTACAATTGTTAGATCATCTTGGTGGATAGTCCCTTTAAGGATTATGTAGTGTCTTTCTGTATCTCTGACTACAGTCTTTAGTTTGAAGTCTAATTTATCTGATATGAGAATCGCTACCCCAGCCTTCTTTTGAGTCCTATTGACATGAAAGATGCTTCTCCACCCCTTCACTTTCAGTCTGCGTGTATCTTTAGGTTCAAAATGGGTCTCTTGTAGACAGCATATGGATGGGTCCTGTCGTTTTATCCAATCTGCAACCCTGTGCCATTTTATGGGTGCATTTAGGCCATTCACATTGAGAGTGATTATTGATAGATACGTTTTTATTGACATCGAGTTACCTTTGAAGTCTTTCTTTCTGTAGACTGTCTCTATATTTCTGTTCAATGCTATTCTTGGGATTTTTCCTCTTTTATAGAACCCCCCTTAATATTTCCTGCAGTATCGGCTTGGTGGTTGCATAGTCTTTTAAGCCTTGCCGGTCTTGGAAACTCTTTATCTCTCCATCCATTTTGAATGTCAGTCTTGCTGGATAAAGTATTCTTGGCTGCATGTTCTTCTCATTTAGTGCCCTGAATATATCTTGCCAGCCTCTTCTGGCTTGCCAGGTCTCTGTGGACAGGTCTGACGTTATTCTGATGGGCTTCCCTCTGTAAGTAAGGAGCCTCTTTGCCCTGGCGGCTTTCAAGAGATTATACCTACAATTATAATTTCTCAATTTGACTATCAGGTGTCGTGATGTCTTTTTGGAGTGTATAATCTTGGGTGGAGATCGTTCAGCCTCTAGTACATGAACGCTGGTTTCATTCACGAGATTCGGAAACGTGAGACAGGAATCCATCAGAATCTTAGAGGAGAACATAGGCAGTAATCTCTTTGATATCACCCACAGCAACTTCTTTCAAGATACGTCTCCAAAGGCAAAGGAAACAAAAGCGAAAATAAACTTCTGGGACTTCATCAAAATCAAAAGGCTTCTGCACAGCAAAGGAAACAGTCAAAAAAACAAAGAGGCAACCCATGGAAAGGGAGAAGATATTTGCAAATGACAGTACAGACAAAAGGTTGATATCCAGGATCTATAATGAACTCCTCAAACTCAACCCACACGAAACAGACAAACACATCAAAAAATTGGCAGAAGATATGAACAGACACTTCTCCAATCAAGACATACAAATGGCTATCAGACACATGAAAAAATGCTCATCATCATTAGCCCTCAGGGAGATTCAAATTAAAACCACATTGAGATATCACCTTACACCAGTTAGAATGGCCAAAATTAACAAAACAGGAAACAACATGTGTTGGAGAGGATGTGGAGAAAGGGGAACCCTCTTACACTGTTGGTGGGAATGCAAGTTGGTGCAGCCTCTTTGGAGAACAGTGTGGAGATTCCTCAAGAAATTAAAAATAGAACTTCCCTATGACCCTGCAATTGCACTCCTGGGTATTTACCACAAAGATACAGATGTCGTGAAAAGAAGGGCCATCTGTACCCCAATGTTTATAGCAGTCGCCAAACTATGGAAAGAACCAAGATGCCCTTCAACGGATGAATGGATAAGGAAGATGTGGTCCATATACACTATGGAGTATTATGCCTCCATCAGAAAGGATGAATACCCAACTTTTGTAGCAACATGGATGGGACTGGAAGAGATTATGCTGAGTGAAATAAGTCAAGCAGAGAGAGTCAATTATCATATGGTTTCACTTATTTGTGGAGCATAACAAATAGCATGGAGGACAAGGGGCGTTAGAGAGGAGTAGAGAATTTGGTTAAATTGGAAGGGGAGGTGAACCATGAGAGACTATGGACTCTGAAAAACAGTCTGAGGGGTTTGAAGTGGCGGAGGGAGTGGGAGGTTGGGGTACCAGGTGGTGGGTATTATAGAGGGCACGGCTTGCATGGAGCACTGGGTGTGGTGAAAAAATAATGAATACTGTTTTTCTGAAAATAAATAAATTGGAAAAAAAATAGTTACAAAGATGCTCACCCAAACCCCTGTAAGGAACAGTGTACTATCTAAAGCATAGTGTTTTTGAACAATTATTTTCATCTTTAGCTTTACAGTAGCTAGTCAAAATACTGTTATCCAAAGTTAGGTATATTCTTTTCTTCTCCATCTTCTGTGGTGTGATTATTTTCATCATTTGTAATGCAGTTACGTTGGACTGTTGGTGTTTCTATTCCATTTTGAATCTCTCCACATCCTGATTGCTTTAAATTATTTATTTACTGGGGGGAGGTCACATTTAAAAACTGTTGCTATGTTTCTAAGAGGCAAAAATATACAAAAAAGTGTACTTGGAGGAGTGTTGCTCCCTCACACCCTACTAACCTGCTGTCATTTCTCCCTCTTCTCAAAGGTCTTCATTTTTCAGATTCATCATTATTTATTCAACCACTTCCTATGTGTAGGCATTAGTTTGTTTTCAGTATGTTGCAAGTGCAAACAACTCTGCAACGAACAACATAGGTATCGGTAGTTGCCTCCATTTAGAGGTATGACTGCTAGGTCAAAAGGTAGGTGAATGTATAATTTTGTTAGGTGTTGCCAAATTTCCTTGTAAAGGGGTTGTATCTTGCATTCACACCAGCAGTGTGGGAGTGCCAGCTTCTGCATAGCCTCACCAACAGAATGTGTCATCATGTTTTTATTTTTGTCAGTCTCATAGGTGACAAATGGTATCTTAATGTTGCTTCAATTTCCACTTCTCTGTGAGTGAGGTAGAACATTTGAAAATATGTTTGAGAGGCATTCTTATATCTTTCTTGTGAGTCATCTATTCATATCACAATATCCTTAGTCTCCCACTGTCATCTTTGCTTTTGTTTCCATCTTAGCTGTACATTAATTACTTGAAAATACTTACCCTCCATTGTTTTGCCTTAATTTCCCAAGTCATCACTATATTAAATTCCTCAAAAAGAGCCAACAAATCCATAATCTCCTAGATTTTTATGTTAAAACCATTTTTCTATAAACTTGATAGGACAGCTTAAGCACTGGGATATGTGGTATAAAAGAAAGGACATGCACATGTATTAGTAAAGGTCTAAATGTAATCCTCGTAATAGTGAATTTTAATTGGAAATAGCATTATGAAATTGTGACTTATAATATTTGTATGCATATATGTGTGTGGACCCCTCTACACTGAAAACTCTTAAAAGCGCTGATTAACACAGTAAGAACAAAAATCTCTAGTGCTCAGATTATGGTCTTTAAATACCATTTCCCATTGAAAGAATCCATGGCTGATTCAGGTCTAGGGCAGAAAATGTTCAAGATGACACAGAACCATCCTATAATAACTAATAGCTAGGAAGCACTAGGGTCATGTCAAAAGGACTGAGGAGCTAAGCTGAAGAGGATCTTATCGTCCAAAAATGGAACTTGAGCTTTAATAAGGATAATAATTGCAAAAGGATTGAAATCTATTAACTGTGTTTTAGTCCATGAGTTTGTAGGTATAAAGAAGCTAACTGGTCACTTTCAGAGAAAGAGGTAACCAATTCATTAACTTTAGTAAAAGTAAGTAGAAAGAATAAAGTATTTACCTTCCATCTCCATGAACTATACTACTGTAGGGTAATCAAATAGTAGGTAAGGGAAAGTATCTCCTTAAAAGGTAAAAACTAATAAATGGGAATTACCCAAGACTTCTAATTTCATCCCTGATGTATAAGGAACTTGTTTTTATAAAAGAAAAAACACTAAAGAAGCTGAAAATCAAATTGATTATTCTTTAGCTTTTTTCTTGTTGTAAAAACAAGCATGATATAACCAGTAAGGAGATTGAAACAGTCATTAAAAATCTCCAAACAAACAAAAGCCCAGGGCCAGACGGCTTCCCCGGTGAATTCTACCAAACATTTAAAGAAGAACTAATTCCTATTCTCCTGAAACTGTTCCAAAAAATAGAAATGGAAGGAAAACTTCCAAGCTCATTTTATGAGGCCAACATCACCTTGATCCCCAAAACCAGACAAGGATCCCATCAAAAAAGAGAGCTATAGACCAATATCCTTGATGAACACAGATGCGAAAATTCTCACCAAAATACTAGCCAATAGGATTCAACAGTACATTAAAAGGATTATTCACCACGACCAAGTGGGATTTATCCCAGGGTTGCAAGGTTGGTTCAACATCCGCAAATCAATCAATGTGATACAACACATCAATAAAAGAAAGAACAAGAACCATATGATACTCTCAATAGATGCTGAAAAAGCATTTGACAAAGTACAGCATCCCTTCCTGATCAAAACCCTTCAAAGTGTAGGGATAGAGGGCACATACCTCAATATCATCAAAGCCATCTATGAAAAACCCACCGCAAATATCATTCTCAATGGAGAAAAACTGAAAGCTTTTCCACTAAGGTCAGGAACATGGCAGGGATGTCCATTATCACCACTGCTATTCAACATAGTACTACAAGTCCTAGCCTCAGCAATCAGACAACAAAAGGAAATTAAAGGCATCCAAATCGGCAAAGAAGAAGTCAAATTATCACTCTTCGCAGATGATATGATACTCTATGTGGAAAGCCCAAAAGACTCCACTCCAAAACTGCTAGAACTTGTACAGGAATTCAGTAAAGTGTCAGGATTTAAGATCAATGCACAGAAATCAGTTGCATTTCTCTACACCAACAACAAGACAGAAGAAAGAGAAATTAAGGAGTCAATCCCATTTACAATTGCACCCCAAACCATAAGATACCTAGGAATAAACCTAACCAAAGAGGCTAGGAATCTATACTCAGAAAACTATAAAGTACTCATGAAAGAAATTGAGGAAGACACAAAGAAATGGAAAAATGTTCCATGCTCCTGGATTGGAAGAATAAATATTGTGAAAATGTCTATGCTACCTAAAGCAATCTACACATTTAATGCAATTCCTATCAAAGTACCATCCATCTTTTTCAAAGAAATGGAACAAATAATTTTAAAATTTATATGGAACCAGAAAAGACCTCGAATAGCCAAAGGGATATTGACAAAGAAAGCCAAAGTTGGTGGCATCACAATTCCGGACTTCGAGCTCTATTACAAAGCTGTCATCATCAAGACAGCATGGTACTGGCACAAAAACAGACACATAGATCAATGGAACAGAATAGAGAGCCCAGAAATAGACCCTCAACTCTATGGCCAACTAATCTTTGACAAAGCAGGAAAGAATGTCCAATGGAATAAAGACAGCCTCTTCAATAAATGGTGTTGGAAAAATTGGACAGCCATGTGCAGAAAAATGAAATTGGACCATTTCCTTACACCACACACAAAAATAAACTCAAAATGGATTAAGGACCTCAATGTGAGAAAGGAATCCATCAAAATCCTTGAGGAGAACACAGGCAGCAACCTCTTCGACCTCAGCCACAGCAACATCTTCCTAGGAACATCGCCAAAAGCAAGGGAAGCAAAGGCAAAAATGAACTGTTGGGATTTCATCAAGATCAAAAGCTTTTGCACAGCAAAGGAAACAGTTAACAAAATCAAAAGACAACTGACAGAATGGGAGAAGATATTTGCAAACGACATATCAGATAAAGGACTAGTGTCCAAAATCTATAAAGAACTTAACAAACTCAACACCCAAAGAACAAATAATCCAATCAAGAAATGGGCAGAAGACATGAACAGACGTTTCTGCAAAGAAGATATCCAGATGGCCAACAGACACATGAAAAAGTGCTCCATATCACTCGGCATCAGGGAAATACAAATCAAAACCACAATGAGATATCACCTCACACCAGTCAGAATGGCTAAAATCAACAAGTCAGGAAATGACAGATGCTGGCGAGGATGCGGAGAAAGGGGAACCCTCCTACACTGTTGGTGGGAATGCAAGCTGGTGCAACCACTCTGGAAAACAGCATGGAGGTGCCTCAAAATGTTGAAAATAGAACTGCCCTATGACCCAGCAATGGCACTACTGGGTATTTACCCTAAAGATACAAACATAGTGATCCAAAGGGCACGTGCACCCGAATGTTTATAGCAGCAATGTCCACAATAGCCAAACTATGGAAAGAACCTAGATGTCCATCAACAGATGAATGGATCAAGAAGATGTGGTATATATACACAATGGAATACTATGCAGCCATCAAAAGAAACGAAATCTTGCCATTTGCGACAACATGAACTAGAGCGTATCATGCTTAGCGTATCATGCTTAGCGAAATAAGTCAAGCTTAGCGAATCATGCTTAGCGAAATAAGTCAAGCGGAGAAAGACAACTATCATATGATCTCCCTGATATGAGGAAGTAGTGATGCAACATGGGGGCTTAAGTGGGTAGGAGAAGAATCCATGAAACAAGATGGGATAGGGAGGGAGACAAACCATAAGTGACTCTTAATCTCACAAAACAAACTGTGGGTTCCTGGGGGAAGGGGGGTTGGGAGAAGGGGGGTAGGGTTATGGACATTGGGGAGGGTATGTGCTTTTGGGTAAATTGGAAGGGGTGGTGAACCATGAGAAACTATGGACTCTGAAAAACAATCTGAGGCGTTTGAAGTGGCGGGGGGGGTGGGAGGTTGGGGTACCAGGTGGTGGGTATTATAGAGGGCACGGCTTGCATGGAGCACTGGGTGTGGTGAAAAAATAATGAATACTGTTTTTCTGAAAATAAATAAATTGGAAAAAAACAAAAACAAAACAAAAAAACAAGCATGATAATTTCCAAGCTCCTTATATATCAGGGATGAAATTAGAAGTCTTGGGTAATTCCTATTTATTAGTTTTTGGAAATGAGGTCATAAGAAATCTGGGGAGATAAGCGAATTTACACTGTTATAGCCAAATTCTATTTACCGGGTGGTGAATCCACTACAGCTGCAAACTAGTGGGAACACTTACATGGTAATTTTGACAGGTTGCTGGTAGCTGAGTTTGGATTAGCTCAAAAGGCAGAAACTCCTGGGACCACAATACTGGGGGCATCTACACTTTCATGGGTCCTACCTCCAGAAACCCTCACGGTGAAGTTGTGAGAAATGTCTTGTCCACACTTTGGCAGGTAGAGGGGAAAAGTGATCTTCTCCCCCAAACTTATAACCCCAGCTTAATCATAAGAAATACCTTAGAGCCATCCCAGTAGATGGATACTTTATAAAATATCTGACCAATGCTCTTTAAAGCTGTCAGGATCTGGGGTGCCTGGGTAACTCAGCGGGTTAAACCCTCTGCCTTCAGCTCAGGTCATGATCCCAGGGTCCTGGGATCGAGCCCCACATCGGGCTATCTGCTCACCAGGGAGCCTGCTTCCTCCTCTCTCTGCCTGCCTCTCTGCCAACTTGTGATCTCTGTCTGTCAAATAAATAAATAAAATCCTTAAAAAAAAAAAAGCTGTCAGGATCATCAAAAACAAGGAAAATAAGAAATTGTCATGGCCAAAAAGAAGCCTAAGGAGACATGATGAGTTAACGTACTATAGTATCCTATATGGGATCTGGTTAGGGGAGGGGCATTCATGAAGAATATCAAGTACAAACTCAGGAAACCTGAATAAAGTATGGACTCTAATATTGGTCTATTAATTATAACAAATGTGCCATACATATTACACTAAGTACTAACTGCTATTTTTTTTTTTTGTAAATCTAACACTATACTAAAAACTGAAGTTTCCTTAAAAAAAAAAAGGTAGTTCAAAACTAATAAAGAAAAAATAATTTGTGGAATTTTAAAAATAACTTTTCAACCTGAATGAATTAATTGAGCTAGGTCATTTAGCATTAGTAGTAGCCAGTAAGTCCCACATAAAGAGATAACTAGATATCATGTACATCTTAATGAAAAACGCTCCATGCAATCTTGCATAAAGGAAAGAAGTGAAGTCAGATCACAGCTCTGGATTCAGCTCCAATTTTCAGGAAATACAGAGCCTGGAGGAACCTGTTGAACAGCATCAAGAGTGTGCAATCAGCAAACCCCAGAGTATTAATTACAGGGCAAATGTCCTGGGCTCTTCAGCAAATAAATTGTAAAGAAAAGAAAGTGATGAAAGAGGAGTGTATACATTAAAGAACATCAAAATTTCATTATATTTTTTTTTAAAAAGCAAGACTAAAAAATATGAATATCTTCCTTCTCTTTTTTGATGGTCCAGCATTGAAATCCTTGTATAATATCTGAGTATTTCCCATCATATGGGTCAGATATGGTCAGATATTCTCTTCACCAGCCTCCTTTGTGAATAGGGCTAAGCACCCATCCTAGCTGCAGCCAATCAGATGATCCCACAGAGATTACCTAGACTTTCTACCCCATCATCAAGAGCCAACAAAGGGTCCCCACTACTGATTTCTCCAAAATTCTCAATTCCTGTCTTAGTCTACTTAGGCTGCTGTAACAAAATGCCGTGGCTTATAAACTACAAATACGTACTTTTCATAGTTCTGGAGGCCGGAAGTCCAAGATCAGGGTACTGACAGATTCAGTGTCTGATGAGAGCTTGTCTCCTGGCCCATAGACAGCCATCTCTCTAAGGCTTCTTTCATTAGGGCACTAAACCCATTCATGAGGACCCTATCTTAATAGCTTAATCACCTCCCAAAGGTACCACCTTCCAATTATCATCACATTGTGCATTAAGATTTAACTTGAAAATATCAGGGGTATGCAAACATTCAGTTCATAACAACTCCAGTAGCAGGTCTCAAGACAGAACCCAAACACCTAATATAAGCCTCAATCTCCTCCAGGAAATGCACTGGGTCTGTGGCCACTGCTCCCCCATCCTTTTCACCACTATTTTTAAGGGTCAGAAAAGGCCTACAACCAACTCCCCCAGATTACCTTACCCCTATTAATAGGGAACTGCAGATACCACTGCCTTCCCAATCCCCTAATGCACATTCTCTGCCTTAAATTCGTCCAGGAAATACTCACATTTAGCTTGTTATTCCTGTTTTTTTTTTTTAAGATTTTATTTATTTATTTGTAAATATTTATTTGTAAGTAGGCAGAGAGGCAGGCAGAGAGAGAGAGGAGGAAGCAGGCTCCCTGCTGAGCAGAGAGCCCGATGCGGGACTCGATCCCAGGACCCTGAGATCATGACCTGAGCCGAAGGCAGCGGCTTAACCCACTGAGCCTCCCAGGCGCCCCGTTATTCCTGTTTTTATAAATCATCACAGAAAGCCCTGGCTCCCAGTTAAACCTTTTATCTCCCTTTATTCCCCATAAGGTTCAACACACTTCCTACACTGCTGCTCTCCTACCATCTCCAATCCCACAAGCTATTTCCCTGTGCCCTCTGAAATTCATGGTTCAAGTGCCTGACTGTATTTTCTACAGTGGCCACAAGATCTCCCATCCCTATGTTTCAGGAATCTTCGCTGGAATGTCACTCTTCCCATGAGAACTCCCAGGCCACTCCATTTAAAAATTTTACCTGTAATCAACACCTGCCCATACCTCTACCTTCCTTATCCTCATTACTCTGCTTTCTTTTTCCTTAAAGCACTTATCACCTACCATCACTTTACATAACTTACTCTTTTTGTTTATGGCCTATCTCCTAAAGCCCTGCTTGCCCCTTAGCCCACCAGAATATAAATTCCAAGAGGATAGAAGCATTCATTTTTTCCTTCAGTGATGTATCCTAAGCTCCTCGATTAGAGCCACACATATTTTAGGAGCTCATTATATATTAATTGAATATTGATCTCTGGATTTTGAATCAGGAATTGAAATCTCAAAGAAGAAAAGTCAAAATGATTTTTCATTCTGGCTGTTATGACCCCACCCTTACCTTCCCAGGAGGAGCATCCAGGAGCAGTAAAATCAGCACATCCAGGAGTGCCTGGGTGGCTCAGCTGGGTAGTCAGCTGACTCTTGGTTTCAGCTCAGGTCTGCCCCTCTTCCCACTCACTCACACTTTCTCTCTCTCTCTCTCAAGTAAATAAATAAATCTTAAAAAATCCAGAACAACAAAAAAAAAACCCTGTGATCCCGTGGTCTCTGGCAGTGTCAGCCTTGACCTCACAGCCATCAGCTGTGGGTGGATTTTGGCTACGGTTTCTGCTCAGTCTTTTTCCTTGGTGCCCGCTTGTTCCATGGGACTGATTTTGTAACCATCTCGGTCAGTGATCTTGTAAGGGGGATAAAGTCCTTTTGAAAAACAATTTTTCTTCATGAAGAAAGATGACACAACATGGGTGCTTTTGAAAATAGATAAGGATATATTTGAAATACTTATAGATTCAGAAAAATATCACTAAAAGTAAAAGAGAAAATACTACAAGGTGAGGGGACCCACTTCATTAACCATCAACATATGCAGATTAGACAACCTAGCCCAAAAACTCGGAGCTGAGAAAGCCAAAACATGTCAAAGCCCAAGGGTTCTTCATGTTTCCACAAACCCCACAGAGGTAGGCTATTCCTTTACTTCTCTCCGTAGGTCTAGCCAGAAAGACGCAGCAATGAACAGACATCTCTTTTAAAAAGCCATCACTTGGACTAGCGTAATATAAAAGGCCATCCTTGGGAGAGCCCCGGCACGGATCCATATGGTTTGTGAGTCTTTTCCCTGTGACATTTTTATGAAGGTTATGTATATGTCCCGTTCATCTTCATTCTCCTGGTGCTAATTGCTGTCTATTGGACCTGCTACTGTGTACAGAGACCACATGCTTCCCTGACACTGCCCCGGCTGCGGTGTGCCACATGGCCCTGCTGTCCTCAGATAAGAACCTGCTGCTGTCTGACCACAACAGCTGGAAATGTTCTGCCTTGTTGAGCTTATCTTGTTGAGACTCAAACTGAGCTATGACACAGTCGACAAGCACATAGAATGAGTGGATTCTCTGGGGGCAGCTTCTGGCAGCCAAAAAGCCTCCCATGTGCCTTTGGACGCAGGTTTCATGTTTGGAGTTGATAGTGAGCATTGCCCTGGATCCTTCCTATGTGTTGAAGACAGAAAAGAGGTTCTAGGAGGGACTCAACTACAACTTCTCCCACAACCAGACTTTCTCTGGAAGTCTCAGCAATTTATTTATTTTTCCTTGGTTAGGGGCAGAAATAAATGAAAGTGGATAGTCCTTTAGTTCTTCCTTTCTTCTTCGTCTCTGTAATTTATAGTGTCTGCAATCTAGGAAAAGCAACTCTTCCAATAATTGGCCTCTATTGAGATTACTCTCTCCTAGCCTACACCTCTGCTTTCTGGACCCAATTTTGAGTTATGCAGTTTCTGGAATTTTATGTTTATCATTCCCTTGTTTTTAAAAATAATCCTACCAATCACCTATGTCTGTAAGCTTAAACAATATAAGGTTTAGTCTCTGAATTTTATAGATAGGATACCATACTATTACAGATTTCCAAAACTTGCTTTTTTCCCCACTTACCGACATGTTTCTAAAGTTCATCCATGCTATTCTGTAGAGTAGAGATCATATATGGTATACTAGCCTAGAGTGCAATTATTTGTTTTCCTTGTTGATATTTGGGTTGTTTCTGGCTTTTAGAAGTCTGAACTGGAGCTGCTCTGAACTTTGTTGTTTCTGGCTTTTAGAAGTCTGAATGGGGCTCCTCTGAACGTCCTTGCCCATGGCTCCCGGAGCACTCCTGCCACTCCTCATCTAGTGTGATCGCCTTGGAAGGGATTTGCTGGTTGTTTGGTTGTTTCACATCACATGTTAGGTCAAATTGTTTTCCCAAACAATTGATCTACTTTATCAGCATCTACGAGTTCCCATTGATCCACATTCTCTTAATAGTTGGTAGAGTTGATTTTGCAGAAGATTTGTGAGGGAGAAGGAATTTTCCCTAATTTGAGAGGATAGGCTAATTAATGCCATTCAGATTGATAAAGATGCACCTCTCTACCATGCTTGCACTTTTGAGTACATGACTCCTTTTTTTTTTTTAATGTATTTTATTCATTCATAGCTTAGGAATAGGGCCTGGCAACAACCTTCAGAGACCACCAGAGAGAAAAAAACATCTACTTCTCTCGTGTACCATCCCAGCGCTCCCTACCTTGTGGAAGAAAGACAGCAATTTTGGGGGCCACTCATTCTTACACCACTGACAGAAAAGACTTAAGGCATCACCAGTCTATCCTGGACATCCCCACTGCTCAGGTTTTGAAAGTAGCTCTGGGCTGGATGCGCCTAATCCCACAACTTGGAAGCATTCAGGTTTGCTTTTTGCAGGAAGGGGATTGGGTGTGTGTGGAAAGGGAGAGGCAAGGATATAGACTTCATTGCCTCTTCTTATTAATGTTAATGTATGCATTACCCTCAGAAACAAGGTGAACTCGCTAATGCACTATTAATGAGTATAGACTATATCTATTCTGCACTAACAGGAGAGGGCTAGCATTCTAA
This sequence comes from Neogale vison, assembly GCF_020171115.1. Classification (NCBI taxonomy): domain Eukaryota; kingdom Metazoa; phylum Chordata; class Mammalia; order Carnivora; family Mustelidae; genus Neogale; species Neogale vison. The sequence continues at coordinate 67,589,318 of NC_058091.1, read as the reverse complement.
TCTAGGTTACACAGAAGCATTTCACCAGGAATTTCACATTGGCAAGAATTTTAAGCTAAGTAAGGAAGAGGACAAGGCAGAAAGACAACTGGAAATATAATGGCACGCCAGTTAGTTGGCTTAAATTTCAGATAAAGGCTAAACCAAATTTCACTCCAAGAGAATTTAGGGAGAGAATCATGATCATTATTTATTTATATGAATTCAGTTTTCCTCCCAGCAAACCTAGGAATTCTTCTTACTGTCTTCAGAGATTTGAGTTCTCTCTCTACAACAAACCCTGAAATTATAAAAAAAAAAAAAAAAGTCTGAACTTTTTCTTTTCTAATATTGAACATTTCTATATTTAAGAAATCACATTTAGGACTGCATTTCATAGTGATCAGCTGGTTGTTTCATGTTATATAAATACAAATCTGACGTTTGTTGAATCATCTGCCTCCGAGTTTTTCCTAAAGTTTTGGAAAATACATTATATGTTCAAAGTCACAATTTGTTCTTGCCATTTCTGAAAATGTCTGCGTGTGCTTATTTCTGGCATGGTAACCCTTCCCAAACAGAGAAGACCTTGTTCATCTGGGATGTATACTTGGATGTCATCATCTTCTACTTCTTTTCCCCTTCCTTTGCTGCCCCCTTCTCCTTCTCTCTCTTCTTTCCCTCCTCCTCCTCCTCTTCCTCTTCTTTGTCCTCTTCCTCCTCCTCCTCCTGCTGCTTCTTTTCCTCGACCTTCTCCTCCTCCTTCTCATTCTCCTCCTCCTTCTCCCTCTTCCTCTCCTTCTTCTTCTTAATGAAAATCTTCTTCAAATGGAAAAATGGTGCAATAAAGAATGATGAAATTTACTGGCTTAAAAAAATTCTGAATTGTAAAAATGCAATGCTTTAGCCAAAAAACACTTCCTCTCTTGTTCCTTGTCATCAGAAGTATGCATGTGTATAATAAATAGGCTATTTGCCATTGCTTTTTAGTCCCTGGAAATAGACTTTTTAATTCACTAGACATTTCCCAAATTAAGCAAAGGAAACTGGAAGATAAATTTATGACTATAGTTTCTGGGGAATAAACATGAGGCCAGTTGGATATAATTCCTGTGAAATAAGGGTGGTGCAACAGAGCAATGAAATCAGAACAGTCTAACTAGCCAATAAGAATGATTCATAGAATAACACAAAGTTAGGCTTGAAGGGATTCTTAAAGGTCATCTAGTCCAGGAATATGATTTCCACCAAAGAATTTTTTCACTTGGCAACATGAAACCAAAGTTGTGTAGCTCATGTTCTAGAACCAATCTAAATTATTCTGGCAAAATCATATTTGCCTTACACATTTACTTTAACATCAAACTTTAGTCTATTAGAGGTTTTCAACCTATAATCCATAAATGTGCCACAAGGGAAGCCCAGGGTTCCTCTGAAATGGAATGGAAAGTTGTGTAGGCTTGTGTACATTCATGTTTTATTCTATTACAGAAATATCAGTTTATATAACCTAGATAAGAAAAGTTCTTTAGAATGCTCAACAATTTTAAAAAAATTCAGGGAGTTCTATGATCAAGCATTTGCAAAATTTTGTCTTATACCCTGTATATATATATATATACCTTGATACTCTTAAACCCGCTAACTTCATTTCTTTCAGAAAATACATACCTAGTGTATTCTCCTGGGCCTCTAAAACAAATACTTCCAATGCTTCCAAATTAGACTGCCAGCTTGAATCTCTCCCTTTCCCACTGCTGAAGACTAATCATCATCCAGGAACTTGAGTTTTATCATACAATCAGAAGTAACTCTTAAAGATATTATTTTTATAGTGATAAATTGAGGTCCAGCAGGATAATTGATTTGTACCAGGTCACATGGTAAAGGCAGTTCTAATCTGGACTCAAAACCTCCAGACTTGCAAGTCCATGCCTCCCAGCCTGGCATTCAAGATTGACCCAATCACTTGTCCTACTCTTTGTTTTTTTAGATTTTATTTATTCATTTGAGAGGAGAGAGAGAGAGAGAGAGAGAGCACAAGTGGGGGTGGGTAGTTGAAAGAGGGATAATTAGAGGGATGAGCAGACTTCCTGCTGAACAGGGAGCCAGACCATCACACAGGGCTTGACCCCAGGACCCTAAGAGCATGACCTGACCTGAAAGCAGACACTTAACCACCCAGGCGCCCTGTTCTACTGTTCTTGAACACACCCCCTTACTCTAGACAGCTCATTTCTTTTATAGTCCCCTGAACCCACCAGACTCAAGATTATCTACAGGTGAAGAACTCCTGGTTTGAAAGAGCTAGTCTTTGCTCTCACTCTTTCCCTCACCCAGAATGGTTCCTACCCTTTAAAATCCCATTTATCCCATTTATTTTCTACTATATATTAGAGAACAAAGAGACTTAACTATGCCCAAGTTATCCATGTAGTACATTATCAAACGAGAGTTCATACCCGGCTCCCTACCTCAGAACCCCACCACACAGAAACAACCACTTTCAACTTTTTTGTTTTTTTGTTTTGTTTTTCTTTTTTTAACCACTTTCAACTCTTAACTATTTCTTTCCTGCAACATGTTTCTTAATGTTTTAACATTGGGAACGATCTACTGACTACCTACAGTAGATAGCCAACATTTAACCCTTACTGCCACATAGACATGCCCCTTTCTCTTATTCTTCCAATATAGTTATATCACAATATTTGGCTGAATCAGCATTTAGTATATCAGATTACACCGTATAAAAAAAGTGCTGCTATAAAACTATCCTGTAACTTCTTGGCTTTATAATTTATTTTTTATTTTAAATGCAGGGAAAATATTTATGTGGGTTATTTCTGACTCTTTTATTCTGCTCCACTGAGTCATGTGGATATCCTTTCACAAATACCATACTGCCTTGCTTCCTGTTACTTAACAGTAAATCTTAAAAGCAGGGATTCGGAGTTCTCTCATTTCTTTCTTCTTCTTCAAAATTATTTTGGCTCTTCTAGTTCCTTCCCCTTTCCATGTAAATTTTAGGATGAGAACAAAGGACTCTTTGGAAGGTATTTTTATTCAGAAAAAGATTTTCTGTTGGAGATTCACATGCCTCGTACTGAGACTGTATAGTCAACACCTGTGACTGGCCTTGAGGCAGATCCCAGAATGAAAAAAGAAAGAAAAATAGAGATCTTCCTGATCCTCTCCAGCTTGCAGGGACTTTATTCCTTTTTAGATGTGATGACATTTAAATAAGTAGATGTTGAATAAAGCGGAGTACTCTCCATAGTGTGGTGGACCTTTTCTAATTAGTTGAAAGCCTTAAGCCAAAGAGTGAGGTCTTCAGAAGAAGGATTTCTGTCTCTTTGAGCTCAAGACTACAATAAGTGCTCTTCCTTGGGTCTGCCTGTGGATATCAGACTTGCTAGCCCTCATAATCATGTGAGCCATTTCCTATACAGATACAGAAGCAGATATAGATATAAATTTTATATAGATGTGTATCTTATTTCTTCTGTTTTTCTGGAGAATGCTGACTAATATGGATACCTAGATACATAATATTTTATATCAATAAAGTAAATTAAAACAAAGCAATTTATATTAAAATTATGTCAAATTCAATATATAAATGTTCAAGAAGCATCCCAGTCACTAGTGCTGCATAACAAACAACACAAAATTTAGTAACATAAAAATAAAAACAATTTTATTAGACTCAAAAATTCTGGGTATTGAGAATTCAGAAAGAGCAAAACAGTGACAATGTATCTCAGCACCACAACATCTGAGGCCTCAATTAGAAAGACTTGAGAGCTAAGGGTGACTCAGTAACTGGGACTAGAATCATCTGAATGTTCATGTACACACATCCAACTCTGGATTTTGGTTATAAGGTGGTGAGGCTTCAGCTGGAACTACTGGGCAGACCACATGCAAGTGTTCTCTCCATGTGACTGCTTGCACTTCCTCATGGCATGGTGGCTAGGTTCCTAGACCATTACAAAAGAGCTAAGTAGACACTGCATCACCTTTTACAACCCAACCTTTGAAGTCACATAAGGCACAAGCCCACTTAGGTCCAAGGGGAGAGAACCTAGATTCCACTTCTTAATAGGATGAGTGCCATAGTCACATTGTAAGAAGAAATATAGACTGAGGGATAATGCCAGGGCCATTTTGGGGAAATACGCCTTACCATGAGGTAGAAATAAAATAATTATCTTCCTGTTTTCAAAATATTATTTGAAGGACAATTTGTGACCCTATTGAGAATTAATATTTTAGAGATATGTAAAGTGGAACCAAGTTATATATAAATTCAGTAATAATGTTTGAAGTTTATTTTTTTTAAGACTTTATTTATTAATCAGAGGAAGAAAGAGACAGAGCACAAGCAGAAGAATCAGCAAGCAGAGGGAGAATCAGACTCCCCACTGAGCAGAGAGCCTGATGTGGGACTCAATCCCAGGACCCAACAATCATGACCTGAGCTGAAGCAGATACTTAACTGACTGAGCCACCCAGGCATCTCAATAATGTTTGACGTTTAAAGTGAATTGTGATGTTAATCTTTGATCTAGCCTGATTTTCATTGAGTTATGCTAATAGCTGTTAAAGATACCAAAAGGATAAGAGTATTTAAATGTATTCATAATACTTATGTTAATATTTAAGACACTTTCAGAAAAGACATCTTTCAGAAAAGATGTTCCTAAAGAAAACACATGTAAATAACTGAACAAGAAAATCTAGTCAGAGTGGAATTTGAAAGAGATTTATATACTCTAATCATTTTTCTTTTGCAAAGACCTGTTTTAGAATGAGTCTTCTCATGAGGAGGTGATACTACATGACATAATATGACTGTTGGAGAATTACAGTATAACATTCTAGCTTTTTTAAAAGATTTTATTTATTTATTTGACAGAGAGAGCTCACAAGTAGACAGAGAGAGAGAAAGGAGGGAAGCAGGCTCCCTGCTGAGCAGAGAGCCCGATGCGGGACTCGATCCCAGGACCCTGAGATCATGACCTGAGCCGAAGGCAGAGGCTTTAACCCACTGAGCCACCCAGGCGCCCCTCACTTAATTCATTCTTATTCTGTTTAGGTTGCCATACAAAATACCATAGGCTGGGTGGCTTAAACAACAGAAATTTATTTCTCATAGTTCTGGAGGCTGGGAAGGCCAAGATCAAGATGCCAGCAAGGTAGATTTTACTGTGAGATCCCTTCTCCTGGTTTTTGTCTGCCATCATTTTACTCTGTGCTCATAGGACCTCTTTGTGCACACATGGAGGAGGGAAGGAAGAAAAAGGGAAGGAGGGAATAAGATCTCTCTCTTCTTCTTATAAGACCAGCAATCCTAACACATTAGGACACTACCCTTATGACCTCTTTTAAGCTTAATTGTCTCCTGAAACCCTATCTCCAAATATAGTCACATTAGGAGTTAAGGTTTCAACATACAAATTTTGGAGATACACAATGCAGTCCTTAAAGTGCATTAAGCAGTCATTCCACATAATGAGGATTAAAACTATAAAACTGAGAAAAATGGTATAAAGACTAAAGGCTCAAATTCTTTCCATATTGACCTCCTGCATTTGTGAGTTTAGAATAACTATTTCTCTTATTTTTCTTCATTTCATTTTAAATATTATAGTCATCTCTTATCCTAATTCAATTCCTTAATAAAATTAATATCATCTTTTGGAGAAATATTACTCTGATAAAATTCAATTACAGTTACCATAATCAAAATTCTATAGATTTAAATATACCACTGATTTCTGTTTACAAAAAAAAAATTTACAATATCTTCTAGCTTCTAATTTAAATTCTGTAATGTAGATATAAACCAAAAAGTCCATTTCAAACCTTTCTCCTTTCTCAACTATTCCATTTCTATCTGAGGCATATAATCCATACATTATCCATCTCTTCTTTCTTTATGATTTTCTCTAATTTCTATACTAATTTTTTCATTGATTCTCTATAAGATTTATAACAAAACTACCTTAATCTTTGAAATATTTTACACATAATCAGACTTTTTCATTATCTTCAGCATCATCCTACTTTCCTTAACTCACCACCACTATAGTTTGCTCAGTGTATTCTTTTCTAATTAGTTATGTGAAATGTACATATTTTAATCTATTTATAATATTATTTCTGATTTAATTCATGGATTTCATTTATACCTTGACATTTCCTATGATAATCATCTTCCTAGAAGTGGCAGAGCATGGTAGTGAAAAGAGCCCTAAAACTGAATTTGAGACTTGAAGTCTAGGGCTGCTTATGTCAAAACTGTGGATCTTGAGTAAGGCTTCCTGCCTTGTCATCTATAGAAGTACATTAGACTGCATATTTCCAAACTGCTTCTAATTGTGAATTTATTTTTTACTTACAGATTCATTGAACATCTACTATACAGATTCTATACTAAGCATTATGATAAGATTTTTTTAAGTAAAAGATGCATAGCCTATTATAAAGCTTACACACTAGAATGAAAAATAGAACAATGTAAAAAATAGATGAAAGGGGAAAAAGGGAAGAAGCTTCTTCACTCTTGTTCTTTATTGTATCTGTAGTAGTTTGTACAAAGTCTGGCATAGAGTGATAATGAATATCTATTAAATGAATTGATCAAGACAAATAAGTCAATCAGTGTAAAGTATAAAATGAGAAGGCATAATAGAGTACCAATTTTTACATATATAACTAGAATTTTATTTGATGATATAAAATATAATCCAAATTCTGGGCACATATTTGGTCTTTAATCTCAATTCAGTTACCTTATACCATGATTCCAAATTAATTTGTATGTTTTCTCCACCAGAAATTGAAACCATGCCTAAGCACTGAAAGATCTGAGAAAGAATTAGAGTCAAATATACAGTATACTAATGGACTGCCCAATAATACTGATAATACCAAGTCAGGCGGAGTACTGATTTGATGTAAATTATTTTTAGAAATTAGTCATAATGAAAAAAAAAGAAATTAGTAATAATGATAATTCTTTAAAATTTGACCAGTAAGTCTGATTTAAATTACTTCCCAAAAATATAAATCTTAGATGTTTTCTCCAATTATGCTGATTTGTGCCACCATCAGCAGCCAGTGTCTGAAAAGAGGCGAGTGAAGTCAACATCATGGCAGCGGGAGACACTTTTCATTCTGTCCCCTTTGACTTACAATTAATTGGATATCCATAACCAAAGAGGAAAAAAGGGGGACCTCTGCACAGCATATGAGGAAGCCTGAAAGATCCACCATCTCTGTGCCCAGAAGTCAGTGGATTGGACTATGGAGGAGGCAGCAGAGAAAGGAAAGTGTCAGTGGAGCCAGGGCCAGCAGAGGCAGTGCTGACAAAGAAAGCAGTGATCAGTCGGGCAATGAGCCAGCACTGCCTTTCTGGCAGAGGATGTAGGATCTGAAGGTGGTGAGAGGGGCACTGCCCAGGCATATGTGCTGCAGCTGGAAGGACCAGTTTCTCTATGAAGAGATTACAATCATTTAGGGGAAGGAAAGAAAAGTAGGTAAGTGAAGAGAACTAACTGAAAGTGTTTCTTGCCTGCACCAGAAGTAAGAAGGTTAATCACAAACCTCTGGAACCCCCTACAAAATCCCCCTACCTGTGTGGGCACACCAAAGCTCCAAGAGCTAAGTACACAACACCCCCACTGCACCCCTGCCACCACCACCCTTTGCTTTTTCGTTTGTTTCTTTTCTATGCATATGTTCCCAACCTTAGCAGTGAAATCAGATCTGGTAAGGGAGATCAAGGGTTGCTGGGGGGAGGGGGGTTGGGAGAAGGGGGGTAGGGTTATGGACATTGGGGAGGGTATGTGCTTTTGGGTAAATTGGAAGGGGAGGTGAACCATGAGAGACTATGGACTCTGAAAAACAATCTGAGGGGTTTGAAGTGGCGGGGGGGGTGGGAGGTTGGGGTACCAGGTGGTGGGTATTATAGAGGGCACAGCTTGCATGGAGCACTGGGTGTGGTGAAAAAATAATGAATACTGTTTTTCTGAAAATAAATAAATTGGAAAAAAAATGTCAAAAAAAAAAAAACTTGTACTATAGCACCAGCTTCTAGAAAAAAAGAAAACAAAAAAAACAAAACCAAAACCAAAAACAAAAACAAAGGAAGGTGCCTAGATACCAACCTGTTGAACTGTTAGTATCAAAATAAACATAGCCTTGCCTAAATAAAAAAGACGTTTGCCCTTTCAAATGCAATTACAAGCACTGGCAGAAGCATTTCCCATGGAACGCCATGAAAAATCATGGTAATACAATATCACAAAGAGGAAATTACAATTTTCCAGCAGCCAAACCCAAAGACATGGGTATGAATATATGAAGGAAAAAATAAAAGCTTTCCTAGACAAACAAAATCTTAGGGAATTCGCTACTGCTTGACCTGCCTTACAGGAAATGATGAAAGGAGCTCTTCAACTGAAACAAAAAGACAAAAGTACACAAACTCTAATTAAGGTGGAAAGTAGTCTATAGGAATTAAAATTCAGTAACTCTCTTTTAGAATAGTATATGAAACACTTAACTGTAGCATAAAAGTTGAAGGAAAGAAAACATTAAAAATAAATATTGTTATTACAACTTGGCAACAAAATCACAGTAAAAAAAAAAGATAACTTTTGACACTAAAATATAAAAGGGGAAGAATAAAACTTAGAAACTTTATTGGTGAGTGAAGATAATTAGCTATCAGCAAAAAGGACTATTTTATCTGTGAAATATTTTATATACGCCTTACGGTAACCACAAAGTAAAATCTAAACCAGAGGCACAAAACATAACAAAAAGAGGAGACTGAGGAGATCACAATGTCTCTTACAAACAGAGACAGAAACAGAAGGAAAAAGAAACAATGGAGAGTCAAAGTAACCAGAAGTCAAAAGATAATGTGGCTATGGACTCTGAAAAACAATCTGAGGGGTTTGAAGTGGCGGGGGGTGGGGGGGGGGTGGGGGGGGGGTGGGGGGGGTGGGAGGTTGGGGTACCAGGTGGGGGGTATTATAGAGGGCACGGCTTGCATGGAGCACTGGGTGTGATGAAAAAATAATGAATACTGTTTTTCTGAAAATAAATAAATTGAAAAAATTAAAAAAAAAAATAATAATGTGGCAGGAGTAAATCCCTGCATACCAATAACCACCCTAAATGTAAATGGATCAAGCTCACCAGTCAAAAGCACACCATGGCTGGATGGATTACAAAAATAAGACTTAACTCTACGCTGCCTACAGGGACTCATTTCAGCTCTACAGGCATATGTAGGCTCAAAATAAAAAAGACAGGAGAAGATATTTCCAGGAAACAGAAATGAAGAAAAAAAGTAAGCATAGTCATACTTATATCAGACAAAATAAACTTTAAGCCAAAAAATGTGACAAGAGACAAAAAAGATAATTATATAATACAAAAGGAGTCAATCATCTATGAGATACAATAATCATGAATATATATACTCCCAGAATGTGAGCATATATGTATACTGAGCCATTAATAACAGATTTTAAGGGTGCTATCGACAACAATATAATAATTGTAGGAGACTTCAATATTCCACCTTCAGCAATGGATAGATTGTCCAGACAGAAAATCAACAAGGAAAGTTTGGAATTGAACCCCTTTAGAACAAATAGACTTAATAGATGTATACAGAAGATTCTAACTAACAGCAACAGAATAACCTTCTTCTCAAGTGCACATAGGACATTCTCCAGGATACATATCATAGGCCACAAAATAAATCTTAGCAAATTTAGGATTGAAATCTATTTTCTCTGACCACAATGTGTGAAACTAGAAATCTACAACATGAGGAAAGTATGAAGATCCACAAATATATGGAAACTATATACACACTTTCAAACAGCCTTTGGGGACAAAGGGGAAATCAAAAGGGAAATTTAAAAAGTATTTCAAAACAAATGAAAATGAAAATACAACATATCAAATATTGTGTTATGCAGCAAAAGTATTCTGAGAGGAAAGTTTATCACAACAAATACATATATTAAGAAATTATAAAGACCTCAAATAAACAACCGAACCCATCCTTTCTCAAGAAACTGGAAAAAGAATAATAAATTAAGGGGCGCCTGTGTGGCTCAGTGGGTTAAGGCCTCTGACTTTGGCTCAGGTCATGATCTCAGGGTCCTGGGATGGAGCCCTGCATTGCATCGGGCTCTCGGCTCAGCAGGGAGCCTGTTTCCTCCTCTCTCTCTGCCTGCCTCTCTGCCTACTTGTGATCTTTGTTTGTCTAAATAAATAAATAAATAAATAAATAAATAAAAATCTTTTTAAAAAAATGAAGAAGAAGAAATTAAGCTTAAAGTTAGCAGAAGAAAGGAACTTTAAAGAATCAGAATGAAAATAAATGAAATAGAGACAAGGAAATCAATAGAAAGGATGAAGAAATCTAAGAACTTGTTCTTCAAAAAGAAACATAATTGACAAACCTTCAGCTAAATTAACTACAAAAAAGAGAGACTCATATAAATAAAATTAAAAATGAAAGAGGAAATATCACAAGTAATATTACAAAAATATATAAAATCCTGAGACTACTTTGAACAATTACATGCCAACAAATTCCATAGCCTAGAAGAAATGGATATGTTTCTAGACATGCACAGCCTCCTAAGACTAGCTCAGGGAGAAACAGAAAATCTGAACAAACATAAGGAGTAAAGAGATTAATTCAGTAATCAAAAAACTCCCAAAATAGAAAACTCCAGGACCAGACAGTTTCACTGGAAAATTCTTCTAAACATTTATAGAAGAATTAATACCAATCCTCCTCAAACTCTTCCAAAATGTTGAAGAGGAAAGAGTACATCCAAACTCATTTTACAAGGCTAGCATTACTTATACCAAAACCAGATAAAGATATCAGAGGAAAAGAATTGCCACAGGCCATATCCATGATGAATATACATTCAAAAATTCTCAACAAAATGCTAGCAAACTGAATTCATGTATTTTACACCACGATCATGTAGGATTTATCCTTGTAATGCAAAAATGATTTGACACAATGAATGTAATGTTTCAATAAATGTAATATATTACTTCAATAAAATGAAGGATTAAAACCCCATGATCATAACAGACAGATAAAAAACATTTGACAACATACATCTTTTTTTTTTTTTTAAGATTTTATTTATTTGACAGAGACAAATCACAAGTAAGCAGAGAGGCAGGCAGAGAGAGAGGAGAAAGCAGGTTCCCCGCGGAGCAGAGAGCCCGAAGCGGGGCTCGATTCCAGGACCCTGGGATCATGACCTGAGCCAAAGGCAGAGGCTTTAACCCACTGAGCCACCCAGGCGCCCCGACAACATACATCTTTTGATAAGAAAAACCCTCCACAGATAGGGTATAGGAGAAACGTACCTCAACATAATAAAGGTCATATATGACAATCCACAGCTAACATTATACTTAGTGGAAAGAAATTAAAAGAGTTTCCCCCAAGATCAGGAACTAGAAAAGGATGCCCACCCTCATCACATCTGTATAATACACTGTTGGAAGTCCTAGCTAGAGAGATTGGGCAAGGCTCAGCTCAGGTCATGATCCCAGGGTCCTAGGATCAAGCTCCTTGTTGGGCTCCCTGCTCAACAGGAAGCCTGCTTCTCCCTTTCCTACTCCCCCTGCTTTAATTTCCTCTCTCACTGTGTCTCTCTCTGTCGAATAAATAAATAAAATCTTTACCAAAAAAAAAGAACAATTTTTCAAACCACATGTCAGAGAAAGGATTAATATCTAAAATATTATAAATAACTCAGTCAACTCAATAACAAAAACCAAACAATTTGATTTAAAAATTGGCAGAATTAGACATTTTCCCAAAAAAGACATTAAAATAGCCAATAGATACATGAAAAGATGTCCCACATCTCTACCAGGAAAATGCAAACCCATACCACAAAATATATCACGTCACGTCTGTGAGAATGGCTATAATCCAGGAGTTAGAGACAACAGGTGCTGGTGAGATTGTGGTGAAAAAGAAACATTTATGCAGTGTTGATGAAAATATAAATTGGTCCAACAGCTATGGAAAACAATATGGAGATTTCTCAAAAAATTAAAAATAGATCTACATACAATTCACCAATTCCAGTTCTAGGCATATACCCAAAGGAAATGAAAACAGGATTTCAATGAAATATATGCACCTCTGTGTTTATCATCGTTTTATTCACAATAACCAAGATATGGAACCAACCCAAGTATCCAACAATGAATGAATGGATTAAAAAGATGTAGTACAGATTATTTAGCCATGAGGAGGGAAGATATCCTCCTATTTGCTACAGCATGGATGGACCTTGGGCGCAATATGTTTAGAGAGACAAAAGTCAGAGAAAGACAAGTCCTGTATGATTTCACTTATATGTGGAATCTAAAAAAGTTAAATCTGGGGCACCTGGGATACTCAGTCAGTTAAGTATCCCACTCTTGATTTTGGCTCAGGTCATGATCTCAGCATTGTGAGATTGAGCCCTGCTCAGTGTGGAGCCTGCTTGAAATTCTCTACTTCTCCCTCTACTCCTCCCCCAAGCTCGCAGGCTCCCTGTTTCTCTCTCGCTCCCTCCTTCTCTCAAAAAAAAAAAAGAAAGAAAAAAATTAAACCTACAAAAAAGACAGAGAGTAAATGATGGTTATCACAGGATCTGGGAGTGGATAATGGTGTTTAAGGATAGAATTTTATAACACGTAGTAAATAATCCATGAAGACCTAATGCACAGTATAATGAATATAGACAATAATACTACACTGTAATCATGTAATGTGATAAATATGGCTACATTGACAATTATATTACAATGTATAAATATATCAAAGTAATACACTGTACACTCTAAACTTAAACAGTGCTGTATATCAAATTTATTTTTAAAGGCATACATAATTCAGATCATAAATCATGCCATTATATGATTTAGCAGGTTCTTAATTCCATGGAAAATGACTATATCATCCCTGACTGTAATAAAAATAAAAAAGCAAATAACAATAGCAAAAACTATAAACAAAATATAAATCTTAATTAATATACTATTTGTATAATACAAATTATTGTTATTCAATAATATACATTATTACTTATAATAACGATAAGTTATTTTTAAAATATAATTAATTACAAGAACCTTTCTGGGGGGGTAACTAAAGGAACACTACAACTGGACTTTGCCATTTTTAATCCATAAATACTTACTCTTACCTTAAAGGCAGCATTAAATATGTAATCTCATACACTACAAGGTTTTTTTCAACAAGAATCTCAGGAGCAACAGCCTAATGCATTAACTTGAATCTAGCTTTACATTTATTCCCTTCCCCCCAATTTCTTTACATTGAACACTAAATTGAATGCATTAATCTTTTCTGCTTCTAATGTGTATGCTACATTTTTTCTTTGACCCTTGCTATCCTGAAGCAGCAACATTAAATTACCTTTTTCCAAATCACAGTTTTAGATGACCATTTATCAGGTGTATATTAGAGGATAGTGTGGTTTTTAGAAATTCCATTTGCAATATGCTGTCTGTTATCTTTGCACAGAACTTTCATTTGTCAAGGGATTTAGCTCTCAGCTGTGTTTAGTTTTTAGGTCTTGAGAACAAGTCAATCCATATTCAGACACCTAATGATATAATTTATGCAGTGCAAAAGACTTGACTGCCCTCTATCAACCTTTCTGTAGACAAGTCTTTTGAATGTAGAGTAACAATAAAAAAAGGATTTGTTGGCAAATCTCAAAGTTTCATAAAAAAACAAGATTCTATAACTTAGACTAAAAGACATTTGGCACAGTGTCAGAATCTCCTAGAATATTCATTTACCCCACACTAGCCCAAAATAACCAATGTCTCAATGTGTCTGTAGATTTATTTTGAAATCTGTTCAAAACTAAAAAGTAAGAGACTGGTAACACTAACTCCCATGAAATGAGAGCAAACCCACAACATGCATGACCAATAATCTACCCCTGTCTTCCATAGAAAAATTCCCCCTGGGTAAATGTAATTTATAAAGTAACAAATTACCTCTTACATCCTATTTAGGAATATGAATGTGAAATAAATAAAAGTTGATTAGGGGATCACCTAGCATTGTTTTAATGCCAAGATTGCTGATAGTTTGTTGAAAAAATAATGACTAATTTTAAAATTGAGCTCTTATTTTATCTCATTAAGATTTATCTTGCTGTTTTAAAAACTGAATTTAACACTACATCAATCATTTCATTTGTGAGAGTCCCCAGAGTATTCCAATCCTTATTTAAATAGAATTTTATCAGGTATTCATTTCAATTTCAATTTTACTATATTATTTTGCCTCCATTTATAAAGGAAAGATTTATGCTATTACTAATTTCTCAAGTGATTGTGATTAGTATCCGAAATTGTTGATTTCAAATTTATCCTAAATTAATTTCAAACTTTTCATCTTTCCATAAAGAATCAAAGATTTATGGAAAGATAATAAGCAGTCTGAAATTTAGCATATTTTGTAAATATTTTATATTCGTTTTTTGTTTTACTTTTATTTTTAAAAATTTTTTTAAGATTTTATTTATTTGACAGAGATAGATAGCAAGAGTGGGAACACAAGCAGGGTGGGTGGGAGAGAGAGAAGCAGGCTTCCTGCTGAGCAGAGAGCCCAACACTGAGCTTGATCTGAGGACCCTGGAATCGTGACCTGAGCCAGAGGTAGATACTGAATGTCTGCACCATCCAGGCACCCCAATATCTTATATTTGTAATACCTACTTTGGGGGTTAATTCCTAAAGGCTTAAATAAATTTTCCACCCTTTGATGAAGTAAAAGTCTTACCAAAATTCATGTGATTTTGTCTATGGGGGTCTTTCCCGAAGTTTATTGTAAAATTCTAAACTACCCATCTTAAAGCTATGTCTGAAATTTGGACGCTAGTAAAATTAGTTAATTTGGGAAGTTATAGTAATATAAAGAGGTACAAGAAAGCCTTAGGACAGTACCAACAATGAACTAACCAAATTTCCCATGAAAGTATGCATCTCTCATGTATGTATTAAATAAATGCTTGTTATTGAAGTGATTTATAGGTTATCCGAGGACATACCTCATAAGCACATAGTCTTAGTGGATTTGCCTTGTAAAGATCCAACAATAGAGAATTCAAATGATTATTATTATTTTTCTAGCCTGAAATCAAACCCTGGCACTAAAGAATGGAAGGAACCTCTGAGCTCCACATTCCCCAGGAGTCTGAACTCCCTGGTCTAAAAAGGGCATGGATATGTTGATACCTTTTATACTACATTTTTCAAATATTTTTGACAGTGATCCACAAGAAATACACTTTGCATCAAAATCCAGCACACACATGCACACACACAAGGGAGAAAAGAATTTCTACCATTACTACATATGAAGTGTACGTATTTTCTCCATTCTATCTTGTCCGATTACATTTTTTAAAATGCTGTGTCTATATGACCAAATTGATTTCATGACAACTAATGGGTCATGGACTACAATTTGGTATTTACTGCATCAGGCTATATCTAACATTCTTTGACACAGTCAAGAGTTTATCAGAGAAGAATGGAGCGATTTAGAAGATTGTAGTCCAGAGCACCAGGTAAAGGGACTTCTCACATTAGCTCAGAATCAGACATGACAATGCACTTTACTGATACTAATATACTTCTGAGATCCCAAAGGTTTAGAATCCTTTTGAATTTCACTCCAGAAGAAACACAATTGCTAGCATATCTTTGGTTCTTGCCTCTCCTTGTCTCCATACTAAATATTTTATTATCTTTTCTGAAATATGTCTTGGACTTTTTCTTTCCTTTCTGTTCTCATTGTTCAGCCCTCTAGTCCAGGATCTCATTAATCATACAGAGATCATTGAAGCAGCCTCTGGTTGCTCATCCTTTGTGGCTCTGTAAGTTTTATCATTGTTAAGTGTTGTTCAATTATGTCATTCACCCTGATTAAAACTCCATAATGATGCTGTACTTTCCAACAAGTGAAGAAAGCAAAAGGGATTAATATTTGCAGAATGCTTACTTTGTAGCAGGAATTGAGCTGTGGATTTATATTTATTTATTATTCCCCTTAATTCTTAAGATTACCCTATAAGGTAATTATTAACCTCTTTTTGGTAATTCAGAAAGAGGGAGTGAGAATTATAACTTGTTAAAAAACCAATCACATAACCAATGTATCAGTTTCTGATTGCTGTTGTAACAAATTGCCACAAACTTTGATATACTTCCATATTACATATATAAAGACAAATTTATTAGCTTATAGTTCCGGAGGTCAAAATTCTCACTGAACCAAGATCAAGATACTAACAGAGCATTACTCCTTCTAGAGGATCAAAAGAATCTATTTCCTGCTTTTTCCAGCTCCTAAAGCCTGCCTACATTCCTCTACTGATGGCCCTCTTCCATCTTTAAAACTATCAATCAGATCCTTCTAATCTCTGCTTCTGTAGTCACATATGCTTCTCTGATTCTCCTGCCTCTCTCTTTCCTTTATGAGAACTCTTATGATTACATTAGGTCCATCAGCATAATCCAAGATAATCTCTCCATCTTAATGTTTTTATGCCAAATAAGGTAACTTGCTGGTCCTAGAAATTAGGATGTATTATCTCTGGGGTTATGATTCAGTCTTCTACAAGTAAAATTTAAAAAAAAAATTAAGCACACATGGAAAATTCATCTAAAATAGACCACATTCTGAGTCATAAAACTACTCTCAATAAATTTAGAAAAGGGAGATTATACAGAATATCTTCTCTGACCACAAGGGAATTAAACTAGAAATCAATAAGAGAATGATATCTAGAAAAATACCAAAAATTGGAAAATTAAATAATGCTAAATTATCCAGAGGTCAAAAAATAAATCACAAGATACATTAGAAAATATATCTTTCACACATACCAAAAATTGTGGGATATGGCTAAGTAGTGTTTTATATTGCATATTATAAATTTAAGTATGCTTATATTATATTAAAAAGGCCTAAAATCAGTAATCTACACCTACACATTAAGAAATAAGAAAAAGAAAAAAATTAAACAAAAAAACAGAACAAAACAAAAAAAGGAAACAAGAAAAAAACAAGAAAATTAAAGTGACAGTATGAAGGAAATACTAAAGATAAAATCAGAAATCAGAAAATAAACAAAAATAGGGTAATCCAGAGAAATAAAAATCTGGCTCTCTGAAGAAAATCAATAAAATTGCTCTAGCTAAATCCAGAAAAAAGAATAAAAACACAAATTACCAATATAAACAATTTAAAAAGAGATTCACTTTTTTTTTTAAAAGTAACATGTAATGTCTTATTTGCCCCAGGGGTACAAGTGTGTGAATCATCAGGTTTACACATTTCACAGCACTCACAATAGCCCATACGCTCTCCAATGTCCATAACCCAGCCACCCTATCCCTACATCCCCACACCTGAGCAACCCTCATTTGTTTCATGAGACATTCACTTTTGCCCTGAATATATTAAAACAATAAGATATTAAAATAATAATTAAAACAATAATGATACCCTGAAGATATTAAAATAATAATAAAATTCATGCCCATCAATTTGGCAGCTTAGATAAGATGGACAAATTTCTTGAAATATACAAATTACCTGATTATTTCTCTACCATTATATAAATTGATTTCATAATAAAAAATAGCTTCCCACAAAGAAAATCCTGGATCATAAATAGCTTCACTCCCTAATTTTATTAAATTAGAATGAAATAATACAAACTTCACAAACTCCTTCAAAATATAGAGGAGAACACACTTCCAAACTCATTTTGTGAGGTGTTACTCTAAGAAGAAGACTATATAAATTCATCAAAATAAAAAGAAAACTATAAAACAAATTATACCTATATAAAACTATTCTTTATAAGACCAATCAAAACTATATAAAACTCCAAATGAGTATTTCCCATAAATTTAGATAAAAAATTCTTAACAAAACAGAAAAGTGAATCCAACAACTTTATTCTTTTTTAGCAGGTTTTATTTTTTTTAAGTTTTAATAATATAGTTTTTTTCCTCCAAATTTTCATTTAAATTCTAGTTAGTTAACATATAGTGTAGTATTGGCTTCAGAAGTAGAATTTCATGATTCATCACTTACATACAACACCCAGTGCTCATCACGTGCCCTCCTTAATACCCATCACCCATTTAGCCCATCCCCAACCCATTTCTCTCCAACCCTCAGTTTGTTCTCTATAGTTAAGAATCTCTTATGGTTTGTTTCCCTCTCTTTTGTTTTTTCCCTTCACATATGTTCATCTATTTTGTTTACTAAATTCCACATGAGTGAAATCATATGGTATTTGTCTTTCTCTGCCTGACGTATTTTGCTTAGCATAATACACTCTAGCTCTATCCACATCTTTGCAAATGACAAGATTTCATTCTTTTTGATGGCTGAGTAATACACACACACACACACACACACACACACCCCACATTTTCTTTATCCATTCATCTGTCAATGGACCTTGGGCCCTTTCCATAATTTGGCTATTATTGATAATACTGCTACTACAAACATGTATCTTTTTGAATCTGTATTTTTGTATTCTTGGGAAATTACCTAGTAGTGCAATTGCTGGGTCATAGGTAGTTCTATTTTTAACTTTTTGAGGACCCTCCATTTTGTTTTCCAGAGTGGCTGCACCAGCTTGCATTCCCACCAACAGTGGAATAGAGTTCCCCTTTCTTCACATCCTTGCCAGTACCTGTTGTTTCTTGTGTTAATCTTAGCCATTGTGACAGGTGAGAGGTGGTACCTCATTATGGTTTTCATTTGTATTTCCCTGATGATGAGTGATATTGAGCATCTTCTCGTGTGTCTGTTAGCCATCTGGATGTCTTTGGAAAAATATCTAGTCACATCTGCCCATTTCTTCGCAAGGATAATAGATCCATGACTGGATGGGTCTATCCAGTAGTGAATGGTTACAAGCTCATAAGGGCTGATTTTTAAATTTTCAGGAATTTTGCACAAAAAAAATTTGATACACCATTTTTTAGAAGATTTTATTTATTTATATGACAGCAAGATAGAGAACACAAGTACAGCAGCAGGCAGAGGGGAAGGGAGAAGCAGACTTCCCAACGAGCAGGGAGCCTGATGTGGGGACTCGATCCCAGGACCCCAGGATCATGACCTGAGCCGAAGGCAGACACTTAACCAACCGAGCCACCCAGGTGTCCTGTCAATACACCATTATTAAAAATTAAATTAGATAATATAATTAAATTAGTTATGCTTATTTAAAAGATAATAGTTACACAAAATCCAATTCCTAATGATTATATTATTGTCTAAATTTGTCCAATTATTTATGTTTATTGTCTCTGTATGATGAAATTACAAGGATCTATTATTATAGGAGTTAGATCTTACACCAATATGGAAGGAGATAGGGAAGCAAGGGTCTGAGAGGGAAGTTGGAAGACTAAAGGAGTCACCAACCAATCTGTGTGAAAAGCCTAGCATGTTCCATTACCTAAATCAGACTGTGAAGGAAAGATCTCTGAGGTCTATGAGAAGCTATGTCTGTGTGTTGCTCCCATGTCTGTCTATCTGTTGCCAAAAATCCAGTCATGGACAGGAAATTGCATTTAGTCAACAGGGTCAGCAGTTGTGAAGAGCTAGACTTAAAGCAGACAACACTGAAACTAAGCCTGAACCCAACAACTCTGTCTTACAGAGTTGTAACTCTGTCTTACACTGCATGTAACCACGATTATCTTTAGAAAGTAATGTCTACTCCTCAGCATCAGCCTTCCAAATCATAAACATATTTTACCAATGTGAGCCAACCTAGAAATACACAGGGAAAATAATTATCAGAAGCAGTTTGAATTTGACTAAGTTGACACTGCAAGCTACTGCAGAAACCATTCACTATAATAACAAAAACAAACCAAAAGACTTCAGAAAAGAATCTGAAAAGAATGTGCAAGAATTTTATAGAGAATGTTTACAACTTAACTTGAGGACATAGAAGAAAGTGTCAATAAATGAAGAAAAGATATTTTGTTTATGGTTGGTGTGACTTAAACCTTTAAAATATTGATTTTACCCCCCAAACCAATCTATAAGTTCTTTACAATCCCAATCAAAATTTGATCTTAATATTATGAGGAATCTGTCATATATGTACTAATAATTATGTAAGAATGACAATCCAGAAAGAGCTGAGTGAACTTGAATAAGAATAGCAAATAGGAGGGACTCCGCCTGTGAGAAGTTAGTATGCACTAGAAAACCATAATAATAAAAACAGTATAGGAATTGATAAACAGATCAGTGGGAAAGAACAAAATGCTCACTAACAGACTCATATTTATGAACACTCTTTCTATATTAAAGACTGTACTATAAATCAGTGAGGAAAAATGGGTTGCATAGTTGAGGAGTTGGGAAGTTAGCTTTGCTTTTTGGAGCAAAAGGAAAGTGAGATTTTAATCTCATACCATATTGCAAATAGGAATTCAAGATAAATTGACTACCTAAATGTGAAAGCCAAATCTATTTAACTTTAAAAAAAAAATGAATATCCTTGTAACCTCTGTATTGGGAAGAACTTTAAAAAACCCAAAAGCATAGACTGTAGGTTGAAAAAAAATATATTTATCAAACTCATGGTAATTAAGTTTTTAATTCAACAACCTATCACATACAAAGTTTTAATATGTGAATGACAGATTAGTAGAAAATATTTGCAAATATCTAAAACTAACAAGAGATTAGTATCCAGGATATGCAAGGAACGGCTACCAAAAAAAAAAAAAAAAAAGGAAAAAGCAAGAAATGCACAAGAAAAATAAATAAATGATATAAATTGGCAAGTCACAAAAGGGAAAATATAAACATTCAATAATATGTAGAAATTCTTAGCTTCTCTTGATATCAGAGAAAAATAAATCAAAATAATAATGAGACACCATTTTATGTTAACTGACTATAAATGTAGAAAATTGTAAATGGGACATTTCATACACTTCTGGTGAGAACCTACTTAGGGACCAATTTCTATTCCTTTGATGACCCAAGAATCCCGCTCTTGGTTATATGTCTAAAAAAGGAACAAGAATATTCATCATAGTGCTGTTTAGGGGCATCCTAAGTGTTTATAACTAGGAAAATTGGAAGTAAATATGGTAACTGCACACATACTGTGTGATGATATACAGCAATTAGAAATTACATCACTACATGTATATATGACATTTGGATAGATCTTTAAAAAACATTGTGTTGACCACTTTGGAAAAGGAAAGAAAAACGAATGAACAAGAACTACTATACTGCTTTTGTAGTGATTGCACCATTTTTCATTCCTACTACAGTGTACAGGAATTCCAGTTTCTCCCCATTCTCATCAACATTTTTTTTTATGACAGCTATCCTAACAGGTATGTGATAGTATCTCACTGTAGTTTTGATTTCCATTTCTATGATGATTAGTGATATTCAACATCTTTTTATATACCATTTGTCCATTTTTCTCTCTGTAGCATTTTTTTCTCTATTCAAGTTTTATTGTCCCTTCTTAAATCAAGTTTTTTGCTTTTTTTTTTGTTTTTTGTTTTTTGTACTATTGAGTTGTAGGGGTTCCATCTATATTTTGGAAATTAACACTTTATCAGATATATGGTTTCTAAATATTTTCTCTACATCTAGTATAGATATAGAATCCATATTCTATAGATTGCCTTTTCACTCTGTTAGTTTTCTTTCTTCTGTAAAAAAAAATTTGGTTTTACATATCTATTGGAATTTTAGCCATCCAGTACAACACTAACTTTGGTCTGCTTTCAGGCTAAAAGCCACACAGAGTGGGCAACTTACCCCATGTTTTTCCCTCCTTCCTGGTATCCACTCCTACCCAAAATCAGCTTGCTTTCTTTCAATCATCAGTGTCTTTGGGTTGCTGTTCTTTCTTTCTTTCTTTCTTTCTTAATTGAGATATAATTGATGCATAATGCTACATTAGTTTCAGGTACACAACATGGTGATTCTACAAGTCTATACATTAAGGTCTGCTCACCACAAAAGCAGGTGTAGCACATAGCTGTTACAAACAAAGCTATTACAATATCGTTGACTATATTCCCTATGCTGTAGCTTCTATCCTCATGACATCATTCCTTAACTGGAAGCCTGTGGGAGATATAAGTTATTCTCATTGTTAAATGCAGTTTATTCTGAGTTTATAATTGTTACCTGTAGGAGGACCGGATCCATTAGGAACTCATTCAGCCATACTAAACGTAGATGCCTGAGATAATGAACTATAAAATACTATTTTTTTTAAAAAGCCATTTTTTGTCCCATACTCCCCCATAAGTGTTGGTAACAACAATGGTCACCTGTGCAAGACAGTTCTATCTAGCAAAAAAGGAATCTCCCAAGGTCTGATGGCATGGCAGGTGACAAGTAGGGCAGCACAGAAGAACTTGAAGGGTCCAGTATTGAGAAACTAGGAGGCAGTGCCCTGGCAAACTCTTCATGGAGTTTTAGCCTTAAGTGAAGGCTACCTTCATAAGGACTCATTTATAACAATAATCCCAGAATGGGATTTGTCCTAGTTTATTTAGAAAGAAATATTCTAGGAAAGGAACCATATTCTTATAGGTAAGCAGAAACATTTTGTTCATAAAAGCATGAAATGTTGATGTAATCTCTACTTAAGTTACATAAGAATAAGGTAAAGAAGAAAGCCAATGCTGATATGGAGAACTTTAAATTTAAAATAAATATGCAGTATGCAATATTGCTCTTTCTAATATAACCATAATGTTTTGAAACATTACAGACCTATAGCAGTTAATATTTACCTGGCTTATAAACTGAATTTGACATTCACTTATTCCTGTTGGAAGGGTTTTTATCACAAAGATACTAGAATTAGAATCACTATTCAACCCATAGTCTACAAATATTTACATGTTCAATTAAGAAGGATGAATTCTGATGTGCCAAAACTAATTAAATACATGAAGAGGTCATAAAAAGACTTCTTATCTATATGTGAGGAAGTAAGGGCCACTTTCAGATGTACAGATGTGACATTCCTTGTCATCAAAACTTTGTAAAAATGTAAAAGTATAAAATGTATAATATTATAGACATGTTTAGCGTAATGTATAAACATCGAGGAAGAGTGGATTGAGTATAAAGACCTCAGCTAAGTTTTCCTTGAACTTATTACCTTACAAATCTAAACATGAGTCTAGGACCCTCACACAGACTGAAGCAGTTTATTATTACAAAATGGCACAAAGATGTAATAGACAGGGCAAATGGCTAAAAGCTCTACTAATCTCACCTTTTTTTAAAGGAAAAACTCTCAGTCCATTGTCTAAGGAGTCAATTAATT
The DNA here is from genome assembly GCF_020171115.1 of Neogale vison. NCBI lineage: Eukaryota > Metazoa > Chordata > Mammalia > Carnivora > Mustelidae > Neogale > Neogale vison. The sequence continues at coordinate 67,565,847 of NC_058091.1, read as the reverse complement.
CTGAATTATGAAATTAAAAATATATAATGATATGTATAACCTGTCACCTTTCTAAAAATGCACTAGAAAGAGGGAAGACAGGTTAAATATCAAATAGATGATTCAGATGTAGATTAGAAACTAGACAAATACTCCACCCCCAAACTACTAGAAGTCATACAGCAATTCAGTAACGTGGCAGGATACAAAGTCAATGTACAGAACTCAGTTGCTTTCTTATTCACTAACAATGAAAATACAGAAAGGGAAATTAGAGAATTGTTTCCATTTACTATAGCACCAAGAACCATAAGATACCTGGGAATAAACCTAACCAAAGAGGTAAAGGATCTGTACTCAAGGAATTATAGAACACTCATGAAAGAAACTGAAGAAGACACAAAAAGATAGAAGATCATTCCAGGCTCTTGGATCAGAAGAATAAACATTGTTAAAATGTCTATACTGCCTAGAGCAATCTATACTTTTAATGCCATTCCGATCAAAATTCCACCGGTATTTTTCAAAGAGCTGGAGAAAATAATTCTAAAATTTGTGTGGAATCAGAAGAGATCCTGAATTGCTAAGGAAATGTTGAAAAAGAAAAACAAAACTGGGGGCATCACACTACCTGATTTCAAGCTTTACTACACAGCTATGATCACCAAGACAGCATGGTACTGGCATAAAAACAGACACATAGACCAGTGGAACAGAGTAGAGAGCCCAGATATGGACCCTCAACTCTATGGTCAAATAATCTTCGACAAAGCAGGAAAAAATATGCAGTGGAAAAAAGACAGTCTCTTCAATAAATGGTGCTGGGAAAATTGGACAGCTATATGTAGAAGAATGAAACTCGACCATTCTTTTACACCGTACACAAAGATAAATTCAAAATGGATAAAAGACCTCAACGTGAGACAGGAATCCATCAGAATCCTAGAGGAGAACATAAGCAATAACCTCTTCGATATCAGTCACAGCAACTTCTTTCAAGATACGTCTCCAAAGGCAAAGGACACAAAAGCAAAAATGAACTTTTGGGACTTCATCAAGATCAAAATCTTCTGCACAGCAAAGGAAACAGTCAGCAAAACAAAGATGCAACCCACGGAATGGGAGAAGATATTTGCAAATGACAGTACAGATAAAAGGTTGATATCCAGGATCCATAAAGAACTTCTCAAACTCAACACACACAAAACAGATAATCATGTCAAAAAATGGGCAGAAGACGTTAACAGACACTTCTCCAATGAAGACATACAAATGGCTATCAGACACATAAAAAATGTTCATCATCACTAGCCATCAGGGAGATTAAAATTAAAACCACATTGAGATACCACTTTACACCAGTTAGAATGGCCAAAATTAGCAAGACAGGAAACAAAATGTGTTGGAGAGGATGTGCAGAAAGGGGAACCCTCTTACACTGTTGGTGGGAATGCAAGTTGGGGCAGCCACTTTGGAGAACAGTGTGGAGATTCCTTAAGAAATTAAAAATAGAGCTTCCCTATGACCTTGCAATTGCACTACTGGTTATTTACCCCAAAGATACAGATGTGAAAAGAAGGGCCATCTGTACCCCAATGTTCATTAGCAGCAATGGCCACGGTCGCCAAACCGTGGAAAGAACCAAGATGCCCTTCAATGGACAAGTGGATAAGGAAGATGTGGTCCATATACACTATGGAGTATGACTCCATCAGAAAGGATGAATATCCAACTTTTGTATCAATATGGACGGGACTGGAAGAGATTATGCTGAGTGAAATAAGTCAAGCAGAGAGAGTCAATTATCATATGGTTTCACTTATTTGTGGAGCATAACAAATAACAAAGAGGACATGGGGAGATGGAGAGAAGAAGGGAGTTGAGAGAAATTGGAAGGGGACGTGAACCATGAGAGACTATGGACCCTGAAAAACAATCTGAGGGTTTTGAAGGGGTGGGGGGTGGGATGTTGGGGGAGCCAGGTGGTGGGTATTATGGAGGGCATGTATTGCATAGAGCACTGGGTGTGGTGCATAAACAATGAATTCTGTTACGCTGAAAAGAAATAAATTTAAAAAAAGAAAAGAAAAGAAACTAGTAGAAAGAAGCATGGATGGATGGAAAGGGAATGGATAGATGGATGGATGGATAGATAGCAGAAGCTATGGAAATAGATTAAATCTACCAGAAAGAACATCCGTCATGAAAACAAAATAAAACAAAAAGCCCAAACCAGAAGCTTGAGATGAAAGGATGTTTCGGCAATGAGGAGAGGTAGATGATCTGACAGAGGAGGCTGAAAAGAAATGTCCAGAAAGGAAGAAAAAACAGGAAGACATGGTACTCCTGAAGCCAAAGGAGGACAGTTTGTGGGAATAAGAAAGTATTCAGCTGCGCTGAACATTACTGGGAAGGCAAATAAAATGGAGAACAGAATCTGTTCTTTAAATTTAAACACTAATAGCTGCTCTGGGTTACAGAGGAGCATATTCCTTCCTCATGAAATGGAAATAAGCTATTTTTAATGTTTTTCTGTGAATTGTTCTGTTTGCTCAGATTCCAGCTCTAAATGTGGTTGACTTCATAGCATTTCATAACACTGCCTTACATTAAATATTATTTCTTGTTTACTTTATTGTTTATCATCTCCCTTAGGCAATAAAATTGTATGACAAATAATACAGGGCCACAATTAGATTTTCTCATTTTTCTATAACACAGATGCCTACTAGAGGTTGCACAATTAGCCCTATTTTGACTTCCATAGTTTGTTCATTGTGTGAAATAATGTATTTTTTAAAAATTATTTTATCATTGTTAAGGAAAGCTGTGCCATTTCACTCCCATAAATTTCAAAATTAAAACTTAATTTCACTTTCAAAAATTATTGAATTCAATATATCAAAATGAAAGAGCATAAAAAGATATTTATCAGGCACCACTATTCTTGGAAAGCATGATAGAGAGCAGATCTATAATACATATTCATGGGGGAACATTCCTAATTGACAAATAACAATATGATCCATTTGAATTAGTATTTTTGTATTCTTTGGGTAAGTTCCTAGAATGCAATTGCTGGATCATAGGGGAGCTCCATTTTTCACTTTTTGAGGATCCTCCATACTGTTTTCCAGAATGGCTGCATTCCAGTTTGCATTCCCACCAATAGTGGGAAGAGAGTCCCCATTCCCCTCATCCTCAATGGCGATTAAGGAAAGCACTTGTGATGAGCGCTGGGTGTTATATGGAAGTTCTGAATCACTAAGTTGTACACCTGAAACTAATACTACATCATGTGTTAACTACCCGGAATTTAAATAAAAACTTTAAAAAATATGATCCAAATGCTCTTTCTTCTTCTTCATTGTTGATATTGTTGTTGTTTTATCTTTTCTCTGGTTTAATAATTTTTTTTGTTTCTCTATTTAATTGTCATTGTCTGTCTTCCCATTAAAATGTAAGTTCCATTAGGATAAGGACTTTGTAATGTTGTGTGATTCGTGTAGCACCTAGAAAAAGTGCCCAACACGTGGCAGGCTCTCAATCATCATGTGAATAAATAGATTGACATGATTGAGAGGAATAACTTCTACCTGAGAGAGGAAATTTTATCATCTAACCCATTTGTTCCAATAACTTGTTATTTCACAAATACTTTCATTTCTGACTTGTTTAATGAAATGGGTGGTTTCAGCATAGGAAATCCAGTCGTTTGGACAACTGTTATAACTTATCACTTATGCCAAGCCAATAAGCATAATATGTAAAGACAGCTAAAGTAATTGAACTAGTCATATGGCCATATGTTATGAAGAAGTATTGTACTTTAATTAAATAATTTTTTTTTCTTTAGGTGATTCATCACCAAAATTATAGTCCTTAATTTTAAACTTTTTCACACTGGGGACATTCCTCATATTAGGCTATGAATCAATGTCCTCTGTCACACATTATTACTTAAGGTGGTTAATTTTTATGTCACTTATTTGTTTTTGAGTCTCCTCTAAATTTTGGAGCTTCTAAGTGATACATATTAGAGTGGGACAATATCAGGTGTATTTTTCTTATAGGAGATATTATTAACACTTGTGACCCTCTCATTGTGGTTGTAGGCAATAGATTATAGTCTAATGAATATAGTCTAATATAGAGTCAGCAAGATCCATGTTTGACTCACAACTCTACGACTTACTAACATTAGTAAGTAACTTACTTAGGTTAAATTAGTTCATTTTGCTGATTTACAATTATACCTTAGGCAACAGGTATTTAATTAAGAGAATTAAAGAACATTATATATATATGACAGTTCACGATTATTCAATGCTCAACAAGTGGTCTGTTTCCTTAATGTTTTGACCCCAACTTTTTTTCTTAATTTCAGCTATATTTTATGGAAAATTAGTAAGTTGATTTTTTAAATGGAATGATGCATTCAATACTACAGAAAAATCTATTTTAAGAAATCCTAGAATGAAACTTTTTATTAAAAGAAAAATCATCCTTTTGTAAAGCAGTTGACAGCCTCTTAATTTTTATATTTTGATGTTTTGCTTAAATCGAGATATAATTTTTTATTAAATATTTTCAGTTAATGCTATTTGTATCTTCACTTCATAATTCAATGAAATTTTTTCATTTTCCCTCCGAACTTGTAATAAAGTGAATAATATAGTAATTTCTTTATCTCTATAACCTTTTCTTTGTTATATGTTCTCCTAAACTACTTATACTTTTTTTTAGTCTCTCACATATTTTGACTGTTGCTGATTTTTAATTAATTTTTGTCAGTCTGTATGAATTTCTGGTAGTCACATGAGGCTGAGGAGCTACGAGATAAAGCTGAGCATCTTCCCATATCTAAACATACATATTTTAGTCATAGAATCTTTAAATTATTTTTATTATAGGAGACTATGTTCTTTATACAGGCAATTTAAACTATAATTATTCTCTTACAGCTTTTTTGCTTTAAACTATATTTTTTCTCTGTTATACATTTTTTGCTTTCTACTCTTTTATTTATCTCAAGTAATCAGAAAATTTAAGTTTATTGTGATTACCTAATCAACTCTGTTATGCATCCATAGAGTCTGGTACAAGCTTTCCACTCCATGTTCAGAGAAATAACACTTAAAAGGCTTCCATAATCTGAATACATACTGATGCTTATTAACCAAGATCTTTAATATATGAGATTTTTTTTATTTCTAACAATGTCAACTGCAATAAGAATAGAATTTTCTTTCAGTTAATAAATAGCACATACTTATCTTTACCAATTTTTATATTTCTAGTTTCTAACCCTCATTCCTAAATAAGCAAAAAAATAAGAACAAGGGGACTAGTATTCTTTCTCTTTTTACATAATACTTCAGACTCTATGTCAACCAGGTATCTGCTCTCCTGTTCCTCATTGACTTGAATTTTTTTTACCCACTTAAAAGTGAATTTAGTTTTTAAATTATTTTGCAAATGTTACCAATTTGACTGAACTGTGTTTTTTAAATTTATTTTTTATTTATTTTCAGCATAACAGTATTCATTATTTTTGTACCACACCCACTGCTGCATGCATGCAATCCGTGCCCTCTATAATACCCACCACCTGGTACCCCGACCTCCCACCTCCCCTCTCCCCCCCACTTCAAAACCCTCAGATTGACTCTGAAAAACAATCTGAACTGTGTTTTTAATGGGTATTGTTTTCTGTGACTTCCATCTTCCTCTTCATTTACCACCTCATTTCCCCTGATTAGGTCTTTTCTTTACTGTCTTTGACAAATCTTAGAATGTGAATGCATCCTGCGTCTGGCTACCCTCATTCTTCTTTGCAGTGTATTACTCCTCAGCTTCCATTTTCCTCCTTTTCTAGAACAATTTCTTTTAATTCTGTTCTTCATGACGATATTAGATAATTATTAGTGTTCTCACTGTACCTTACCACAGGAATTGACATTCTTATGCTTTACTGTAACTGAACTAAAAATATTCTAGAATTTTTCTGCTATTATAAATCTTTAGATATTCACTTCATTGAGAAGTTCAGTGCTGCTTATCAACCTAAAACACTACTACAGGTATTTCTATCTTGAATGAAAATGGCTTCACATGGAAGCTTAAGAATTATTCCATTTTTAATGAAACACAGTTTGAAGTTAAAAATAAAATTTACTTAAAAAACTATTCTCAAAGGAAAAGTATTTTCTGCCTGTGACAACTGATTGTACTGAGTATCCAGTTTTAGCCCAAACATTCAGGTTGTAGCACATCTTTTGGACTGTTTTATTTGTCTGAATACGTACATTATGACTTAATCAATAGACATCAAATGTTTAGGTTTTATCAGGCTTTATAAAATATCCAAATGAAAAATAAGAGAAGGAAGAAAACAAAGAAACACAAGAGACCTCCCTGGTGTTTGTCCACTAGTATTTGCAAGAATGCTGGGTTTTCCATTCTACTTAATAGGTATGATTAACTTATATCCATGTTCTGTAAGACAATAAAGAATCCATTTTTGTCTTCTCTAGAAGACTTTACTTCCCTGTTATGAAGGCATTTTGTAATGCAATTTAGGAGCACCTATCAAACTTTTTAAAATAAATTTTTAAAAATCCAGGTTTCATGCTTTCAGCTGGAGCTCTCTGACTGCCTTGCTTGAAGGCAACCTATTCAGGTTATTGCTGAAATCTTTCTTGACAGGTGCTTCTTGAAGGAGTTGAAGCTATGTGAGTTTGAGCATGAAGTGTGAAGGTGGGTGGCATGATAGCTTCATGTCTAACAGCACTCAGTGCTTCTGATGTGAGATCTGATTCCTGTGCTGAGCTAGACTGAGAGAAGGGAACTTAATGAAGTTCAATTACAGGCAAACAGCAATGACAGAAAACTGACATCTAGGATATATATCAAAAGTCAAAACTCAATGAGACTTTCGTGCTATGATTATGGAGAAAAATATCAATCTCTTCAGGTATTTGTACACTCAGGGCAAACCCTACACATGAACACTAAGCCACACTGTCAGATATTGGGGCACTGAAGACACCCCTGTTCTTATGTGTCTCATGCTAAGTTCTTCCTAAGTCTGAACACTGACCTTTGCCAGTCAACCATTTCTATGGGCTAACACTGTCACTCTTCCCATTCTTTTCTTCTATGATAAAAACAGTCTCTAGAAAACTCCTAGAAGTGAGCAGAAAACAGGTGAAGAAATGAAAGCATGACTTTGATGCTGTAAGAACTGAACTATATGCCTTATGAGATAAAGTCTGATTCTTGCCACCAGAATCTCGGATAGGTCTAAAAATCTTTGCCCAGTTCACAGGAGTACTTAGGACCAGACATAGCTATTTACAATTTATATAAAATACTCAGTAGAATTCTCTTGCATAATTTTCCAATTTATTTTTAAATTTTTGTTAAATAAATTCTACCTTTAGTTTTTCCCTAAGCCAATGAGAATAGGAAACATGCTTAAGGGGATTTAATTATTAGCAAAAGTTTTCTCTAACACATTTATTATTAAGTTATTTAGGCCAGTAAATGCAAAGAAATCAGATCCTGCTTCTCTCCAGATTATCTGAAGCAAAGAGGCTGACAGGGAAAAGACTGAGACCATGTGTTACCATGGGTTTCCATGGGTAAATGGCTTTTGGGGGAAAATACTCATCCTTTATTTTATTTTATGAAAATGACCTAGCCCAGGGAGCTATGGCTTTGGATGTAGAGGTTGCATGAGTAAGAGTCATTTTTTGCTTTTGTTTTTTATTTTGAATAAGGGTCATGTTTGAAGGACAGAATAAAGACTATTCCTCAAACTGTAGTTTAGTGACAGGAAAAAGTTCCCTTCCCAAGAGAATTATTACTTGTCCATTAGAAGGCTTAACATCAAATCCCACACTGGAGAGATTTAAACAAGAGTTACATGATAGCTAAGTCTTCCCGCAGCAGTTCTTAACGTGGACAGTAATTACCACCCAAGCTGCTCCTACACTCACTGCAACATAACATGGAAAGAGCAAAAGGAAGGGAAAAAAACCTGTAATATGATCTATTATTTTGCAATTAACTCAAGACTAGCCCCTGTCTACTGTCAACACACACACACACACACACACACACACACACACACACACACACACGTCTGAATCTCCAGAAACCCCAAATTGTTTTTTTTCTCTGCCTCCCACCCTTAGGGGGCTAGGCTAACCTCACCTTCTCAAGGAAAACCTGGCTCCCAAGACCTTACAAGACCAGGCAATAGGTTCTTCAGCACCTGGGAGAAAGTCAGCTAGATATTTCATTTAATTATTTCTCTTCTACCATTGTTGTGATGCCTGTTTTATTACACAGATTTCACCATGTCAATTGGTTGCAAATTATTAGAAAATCCAAGTATTGTATAACTAATTATATTTGGCTTTAATCATGACTACTAATTGACCCAGGCTTTTAGAAAAACACTGGTTGCATCAATTATATAACTTTACCAAAAGGAAGCCTAATGCTTGCTGATTTATCCACACTAGCTAATTAAGCAAAAATTCCTTGCTAAAATCATAAATAGATTAGCATTGTTTATATAGTCTAGATTATCAGTAAGTTATGGAAAATAAAAACATTGGAAATTTTTAAATAAAATACAAGATATCATTATTTGTGTGTCTTTATTAAAAAACCCAAAAGACCTGGGGGCACCTGGTGGTTCAGTCAGCTAAGCATCTGCCTTCAGTTCATGTCATGATCTCAGGGTCCTGGGATAGAGCCCCACATCTCTATTTTCCCTTTCCCTCTGCTCCTCCCTCCCACTCATTCTATCTCTTTCAAATAAATAAAATTGTAAAAAAAAAAAGACAAAAAGAAAACCCAAAGACTCTTTTGAAAAACTATGAGAACTAACAGATTTCAGAAAGGTGGCTGTGAGATAAACATATGAAGAAAAAAGTGCAAATTCCTATACACCTATAGAAGTAATTTTAAATATTTATCATTTATCTATTGAGATCTTATTAACAGTAACAACAAAACCTATGTTACTTGTACTAATATTTTTAATATGAAAACTATATTTATAGAACAATGTGATGTGTCAAAGAGGACTTGAATACCTTATGTGATATCCCATGTTACTCATTACAGAGACAATGTTAAAGATACTTTTACTTCTGCGATTACTTTTTGAATTTAACTCAACCCCAAGTCTCCAGATTTTTAAAAAATATTTTATTTCCTTATTTGAGTGCTAGAGAGCACACAAACAGGGGGATTAGCAGAGGGAGAGGGAGAAGCAAGCACCCCACTGAGCAGGAAAGCCTGATGCAGGGGCTCCATTCCAAGACCCTGAGATAACCTGAGCGGAAGGCAGATACTTAACTGACTGAGCCACCCAGGCACACATGAGTCTCCAGATTTAACAGCACAGGTGTCCTGCAGGAACTGAGGCACTGCGTGATGAATCTAAACACACGCCAAGTGCAGGAGTTGGGGAAGATGGAGGATGAAACAGGGATCCACAGGGTGAGCTGGTTGAAACCTGGCAACACATGCACATCTGGGCCACCACAGTGCCTGGTGACCCTGCACCAACCCTCGGAGTGTAAAGCACAAATTGCCTTATTTTTGGCAATTGGAGGAAACTAGGACCTATAGGAGAATGGAATTCTGCGAAATGCACCTGTAAATTAGCTGAATCGACAAAATACAACCATAAGGATACAAGTTTTTCTAAACTAGTGGTCTACAAGAGCTGAGAGTAGGAAGGAATTTTCAAAGCATGACACCAAAGGCAAAACACATAAGGGGAAAATGAAAATATCTGACTTCATACATTTTTTTTTAGTTTGTTTAAAATAACAGTAACAATAAAACCAAATGTAAATTAAAAAACAAAAAGAAAAAAGAAAAGGAAATATTTACAACATAGTGATAGAAAAGTGTTAATCTTTTCAATATATAAAGAAGCTTTCCAAAATAATAAGAAAGAGATGAACACTTGATATTTTAATTGTATAAGGGATAACTGTTAATTAAAAAAAAAGAAATAAAATGCCCCAAAATATTTTTAAACACAAAATGCCATTTAAAACCAAATAAATGTAAAGTAACTTGCTGCCATTGTTTGACAAAGGTGTAAAAATAAGTATGTATTCTAATTTGAAGCATATTGGGAAATCAATACTTCAATGTATTCATATACTTCGACTCAGATTTTTTTAATTTTATTAATTTATCCAGAGAAAATAACATGTCACAGTATAACTATCAAAGTATGCCCATGACAAAACAGACACCTAATAAATATTTTGGAAGGGATGTGAAAAAAAATACTTTGCTATAAAGATGTTTATAATAGCACAAAATGGGAAATGGGAAAATGGGGGGAAAAATGGAAAAAAAAAAAACCACCCTGAAATGCCCCAGAATAAGGCATTAGTTAAATAAACTTTGCTATCTTCATACAAGCAAACACTGTGCAGTCATTGACTCTTTTTAAATGTGGAACTATATATACAATATATCAAACAATTAAAAATAAACTGGTCAAAAAATTTCATTGTGTGATTCCATTTGTGTAAATCATGTCATATATCCACATGTATATGCTCACGCACAAACATAGTTAAAAGTAATGAAAGGATACATACTAAAATTATTAGTAGAATTACTATTCCTTTCATTTTCATACATATGTATCATTAATGTAGTACAAGAATCACTGAAAGTTATTTTTAGGTGCTTTTAAAAATCTTGAATACATGATAGAACTTTATTTTTCCTTTCTTGTTTTCCTCAAATGTCTGTGCACTTATCGAGGGTTTGAAGCATGAAAATATTGAAAAGAATAAGATTAATTCATTTGGAAGGATGCAGGAAGCCTTCCTGAAAGAAGTAACAATGCTGATTAAGTCTTTTTTTTTTTTAAAGATTTTATTTATTTATTTGATAGAGAGAGATCACAAGTAGATGGAGAGGCAGGCAGAGAGAGAAAGAGGGAAGCAGGCTCCCTGCTGAGCAGAGAGCCCGATGCAGGACTCGATCCCAGGATCCTGAGATCATGACCTGAGCTGAAGGCAGAGGCCTAACCCACTGAGCCACCCAGGCGCCCTGCTGATTAAGTCTTAAAGAATGGGAATGATTTCGAGTGGAGGAGAAGGGTACAGCAAATGCCAGGGGTGCATGGAAGGGAAAAGCTCAGTTAGAGGAGGGACAGGTGCAGAATTGTGTGTTAGATATGATGCTGAAATGTAGATTAAGATTAAAACAAAAAAAAAGATAGACTTCATCTTAATGAGGAGCCTGAATTTATCAGTAAAGATAGTTCACACATCCGTGTTTCCCCTGAAGCAAGGCCAAGGAAATGTGTCTTTGACCTTTAGTTATGAGTCCCAGGACTGGAACCTTGCAAAGGCCTCTGAGTCTAGGATTTTTGGCATAGTTTCCTGCATTAGATGGTCTCAGAGACTGCTCCAGGTGATCAGTTTATGAAAGCAAAAGTGTTATCACAAAACCTTCTCAAGGTACCACATTTCTTTGCTAATTTTACCAAATTACCAAATTGGTAAATAAGTGAGAAATGATATTCTTTTCTTTTCCTATTTCACCCTACATAATGTTTGTGTAAGATATTTTTCTCTGGAATGTGTGCATATTACTCTTGAAAGTTAAGACTTGTCCCAAGGGTTCAGGACCTCATTGCCTTGAGACAGACCAAGTAGCTCCAGATCCATGGGGAATCCATCTCCACTGATGTCTATACGTGGTCCCTTCAGAGCCCACCCTTACAGTTCTACAAGTCTTTGTCTATATAAACGTGCAGTTTGCTTGTCTTAAATAAAATGTCCAGGTGTTTCTGGTCAAAAAAGAATTCATGTTGCTTTTTTTTAAAAAAATTACAACACTGTCTGTCTATTTTTGTGTAATCAATTGATTCAATAAAAATCATCCAATGAGTCCGTACTTAGGTTTGAAAAGGATTCTTAATCATTCATCAGGAGAAACCACCCTGTGCTTCCCCTCTCACAGGAAGGTCTGTATGACAAGACAAGCACAGTAGTTTGTTTTTACTGCACTGAGTGGCCACTTAATGCTAACCGCCTATCCATCCAGCTAACCGACATCAGCAGTGGGAATAGGTCCCTCCAGATAATTACGGTAAATCCACCGATAAAATGGAAAACCACACCATTACCAATTGCGTTTAACCTCTGGCTTCTAATTAGGAATAGCACAAAATAATTATGGTTTTTTTTATTATTGGTGAAGACCAACCTCCGTACTCCTGAAATAAAATGTTTTCTTCTCATCCTCTACAATCTAAACTTACCACATCCTCTGTATCGTTTTCTCTAGTGTTTTAGATGATTGCTCAATTAATGGAAAAATGCTACTAATGCTAAGAGCACAGGTAATTATTTTAATATATCTCTTCTAAGTGAAAACTGTCTTTTCTGAATGGAATTTGCTTTCTAACCAAATCACACAAAGCAATGAAGAATGAAACGTTCTGATCACTGGGCTAGTCCAGAGAGTCACTGCCACCAGATCAGTCTTTGCCCATATTGCTGACACGTAGACAAGCTCTGCTTTCATTCTGCACTTTGAGATAAATTCTAGAAAGAGTAAAAGAAAAAAAGTCAAAAATTAAATTATTTGAACATGTGGTATCATGAACCATGTACCACAAACCCACAAAGTCAAAAATAGATTGAATAGTGTCCCCAACATTCAAGATAGGTTTGACCTTAGATCATCTCTGTCCAGATGTGCACCTAATGATCAAATTCTTACCAAAGTTATGTACAAATGTAAAAAAAAAGACATTTAAGATGTGTAAGTCTATAACAGGTTAGAGCCCTAGATATTATGGAAATTGTGTGCAATTACCTTTCGGGGGGGTTCATGAATAAATTTCCTCAGTATTTTTGCTTTGCTGTCTTATAGATTTCCAGAATTTGTTGTTTCTCATTTACAAAAAATTGGGATTTATTTCATCCACAAAAAAAAGAAAAAAAAAGTTGGATTTAACTCTATCACTTGTAAATATTTATGCATATTTCCAAAGAATACAGGGGCTTTACCCCATTTTTCCCTGATTACTTATATGCCTAATACATCATGTGAGATCTCACGTCTTGTACTTTCACAATAAAACGTTGAGATGAGAAGGGGATAACCCAAACAACCTGACAACGGGTCAGCAGACACTTGGGGAAAAAAGAAAACCTGAAGTTAGATATAATCTATAAAACTGGTGCAGATTTCATTTGGCGGTTACTTTCTACTTAAAAATTTGTTGTTGTTGTTTTGTTGTTCAATGATGAAATTTCTGTTCAGGGGCTTAATAAATGGCCTGACAAATGACCAGCTGGTGTCAGTGACCCTGTCCCACTTCTCTTCCACCTTCACTCACATGGCAAGCAGGATATGAATGTGTTGTTCTGCACTGTGTTCAAAAAAGATGCTAGGGCCCCTGATTGCCCCACTCCCCTGTGTGACTGAGAAGCCCAATATGGCACCGAGAGCCCTTCCTGTCGTTTGCACATACGAAGTTTGTTGGGAGATTTGTGACTGCAGCTGCTTTTGCAAAGCCTGCCATTGTTTATATCTCTGCCTCCAAAATACAAAATGGGCCGTTTCTAGGAATGAACCACTTCATTTCCTGACCACTGCAAGCCAGACTGATGTCTCTGTTGTTCTTTCCCAGATGTTCCCCAGCATGGCCATATTGTTGGAAGTTGGGTTTTGCCTCAGAGATGAGCTGCATAAGTTAACTTAGATGACGAGCGTCCTTTTGGTTGACGATCGTGTGCTCTGCCGTGATTGACAGTAAAAACTGAGAACCAAATCTAAGTCCCTACTCTGCATTAGACAGCTCTGAGAAGTGGTGAGTGACACAGACAGAAGTAGGAGGCGTGGGCCCTGCCGTTGAGGTGTTTACTAGGTAGACACACTCTCAGGATGGTGCAAGGCAGCCAGTGGCAGGGCGTCTGCGGAGGCAGACTAGAGGCAGAGACCATTTCAGCTGTGGGTATGGAAGAATTCCTCATGGAACAGAGTACTTGTGAAAAAAGATGATCAGAGAGGACACTTTGAGCATGGGAAATATGAAAAATGATACCAAAGTGGCCCGTTAACTAAGTGTTCTGGTGTAGTGGGTATACAAGTTGGGCCCAAGGAAAGGACCACAGAGTGTAAGAAAAGAAACTCATATGGAGGCTGGGTGGAAGGATTTAACCATCATAGAGATTACACTAAGATGGAAAATACTGAAGTTAAGGAGCAAATGATCCATGAGCCTGATGAATAGCCCTGATTCTGGAAAATTGTGTGATACTGAACGAGGGATGTAAATTCTTGGGGCTTCAGGATGCCTGGGTGGCTCAGTCAGCTAAGTATCTGCCTTCCACTCAGGTCATGATCCCAGTGTCCTGGGATAGAGACCCCCATTGAGGATCTCTGCTCAGTGGGAAGCCTGCTTCTGCCTCTCCACGTGCCCAACTATGCTTGCTCTCTCTTTTTCCCTTCCTAAAATAAATAAATAAAATCATTAAAAAAAAATTAACCTCTCAGTGCCTCAATTTTTAAATCTGTCGTTTGAGAGGTCTAGATAAGAAAATAGTTCTCAACCCTGGGTATAGAAACATTTGAAAAATTATGAAGGAACAATTACCGCTCCCATAAAAAATTTGAGACAGTAGAGTAATACTGGCATCTAATGGACCCAGCTAAGGATACCTGATGTTCTGTTATATGGACAACAGTCGCAGCTGAAAATGTCCATACAGCTTTCCAAGGTCTGCCAGGTATAGGGTGGAAACTTGTTCATAATTTTGTTTTGTTTGCATGAAAATATAAAGTATCTTCATCACATTTTAATATGTTTTATTTCTCTAGAAATGAAACACCTTTTGTGGTGTTTGAGTTACCAAAAAAATACGCCTATATTACTACATTTTGCATTGTCATGTTCATCGTGAGTCTTAAGTATTTATGAGAATATAATAGTTTAGTCCATATTTCAAAATACCAATCGAAAATAAGGTATTGACATTATGTATTTGCATACTGTCTTCATTTAAATCCAAACTCATTCAGTCCGAGTAAGGGCAAGTCGTGGACTACTTCATGTTATTTTCTAGTATAGTTGCACCGAAGTTGACACATTGTTTTATCATAAATTACTTTTGGTTTTATTTCTCCTTATTATAGGTAGGACACTCACTGAGGTGTTTTGTTGTTTTTTAACGATTTTATTTATTCATTTGATAGAGATCACAAGTAGGCAGAGAGGCAGGCAAAGAGAGAGAGAGAGAGGAAAGCAGGCTCCCTGCTGAGCAGAGTGCCCGATGTGGGGCTCAATCCCAGGACCCTGAGATCATGACCTGACCAGAAGGCAGAGGCTTAACCCACTGAGCCACCCAGGTGCCCCAGACATTCACTGAGGTTTAAAAATGGTGTGCATAGTGGAAAAACTATAAATGATATCTTAGCTAGTACAGAGATGGTACAAAATATTTATAATTCAATGGGGCACTGTGTCTGCTCAGTTCAGAGCCACTGGGTGAGATGGTCTCAAAAGACCTTTCCAGATCAAACTTCTGTTATGCTTCTAAAGTGAGTGAGGCTGAGGCTCATGTGTGGCCAGGGAACTCTCAGAAGCTTAGGATACTCTTTTTTTTTTTTTTTTTAAACAAATACAGCCATAGATTAGTAAATGATTCTTTAATGGACCGAAAGAGCACTGTCAAAACAAATCTGTCTTTCACTAACAAAAATATTTTTATCCTTGGGATATTTACCATTGGGGTAAACATAAGCATGAAATCCTTAGGACTTTTTAATAAAGTCCTCACCAAAAAACAAAAGGCTATCCCTCTACTGTTCTGAAGCGTGCTTCTGGTACCCTGCGCCTGCTAAGCACTTACTCATCTGATCAGTTTTAAATGGCACTGGAAATGTCACGGTACCATTTTCTCCCCTTCCCATTCCCATCTGCCTCTGGCACGAAAGCAATCACGGCAACAATTTTCATCACGTCTTCAGTCCAGCAAACATTGATTCATAGCTTTTATACCCTCAGCATGCCTCGGACTCTCTCTCCAGCACACCTCAAGTGACAGCCTGGCTGGCAGCGGGTGCAGCGGGTGCAGGCCTGGGCTGTCAGAAGCTTTCTGCTTTCTTTGTCAGCTGTGAGATGCTTGCAGGGGCCCCTGGGAGATGGTCTGCTAATGAGTTACAGCCTGCCTCATCTATCCAGTGCTTTGACTATCTGCCCAATCTTTCTAAGTTCCTAACCTCATGCTTCCTCTTTCCTCCTACTAGATGTCCTTCTGGGAGACACTGGATATGGGGATAAAACATTCTAATCCTGGGGCCTGCAATCTTGTCAGTGTGTACAACCCAGGGGTCTGTTGCTTTGTTTATCTTTCCTACTTGTCTAGTGGGAGGTTTGGCGAAAGGGGAAGGATTCAGATTGTGAGTCTTGGAAAAATATCTGAGTGGTTTGTTGTTGTTTTTTAAAATTCCAGTCATTAATAACAGAGGGCTAAAACTGTCTGACTTGAAAATGAAATTCTGTGCTTTGAATACAATCATTTTTATGCTCAGATAATAAGGAAGATCTTTCACATTCTACTATGTTCTTTTAAAACTCAAATGAGGGGTCAATTAGTGACTTTCTTGCAAATCGAGGAGAGCAGCCCAAGTTGGAAGATATCTGTACGTTAAAGATGCAAAGACATAATTTCAGAAGTAGAATCCGCTTGTCCCTAATAAGCCATGCTTTGTTTTTGACATATGGAACAAATTGAAGGAAGAGGAATTGGGGGGGGGGATTTATGAGTGCTTTCTGTTTTTTTCATAATAGAAATTTCATTTTTCATGACTATATACAATACACAGAACCCTAACCAATTCAGATGATGTTTTCACGTGGATACAGTGTGAGGATAACAGAAGTAAAATCCCCACACCCCCTGCAATTAAGTATGAATGTTATGAAACCTGATCATCATTCTCCCATGGGCTTAGAAGTCACAGGTCCAGTCCCAGACTATAACAATGTGGATAATCAGAACTAGATTGATTTCTGACCCTTGATGTGGTCATATCTTTCCCCTGAACACAGGGGCCTTCAAAGGGTCCTGTTCATGGAGGAGATTTTCGGTGAGCCTCGGGCTGGGACATTGGTTGAGTAATTTCAGTCTCAACGGAGCTGTTCATCACAGCTAAGCTTTGTGAGTGTTGGAATGATGTGTGTGTTATATTTGGGGAGGGTCTGAGCTTCAAAGACTGTTAAACACAGTATGTGGTATCTTACATCACTTCTCAAATCTGTGTGAATTCAGATTGCTCTCTGACAAGGCCTTCCCATTAGAATGGGAAGTTCAAAAGTACAGTGTGGTTTGGATTGACTGTTCAACAATAAACATCCCTGTGAATGAAAAAGTCAAAAGCAATGACTAAATCTGCTAGTCCTAAAGATTAGACACAACGCTTTGTCACTTATAAGATATCATTTTTCCATCAAGTACAATGAACCTTCTTCCTTCTACTTATTTCCTCTGATCCTCTATGATGATGGCTGATTATTATCATTACATCTCTGTAAGTCTGAACTTCGGGATCTGCAATAAAAGTCTTGCAAACCAAAAGAGCACAATTTGTCATGTACTGGAATTTGCCTGCTTTACAGAGGCTTTGAATTAAACACATAATTGAAGGGTTTCCTTTGTCTTTATCCACGGTCATAAAATAGGGAACAGAAAGAGGTGTTTCAATGGAAACCAAAACACTAAAAGTACTCTACAGTTCAAAAGACTTCTTGAGTTGATAGCCTATTACATCTATGCTAAGCCATAGCTGTAGTTAAATAACTAATTCTCACGGCTAATCTATGGGGTAGTTTATTAATCACAGAAAGCATAATCAGTTAACTTAACCCAAAAATTGGTGTTGGGTATCATTCTTCTGCTGCATTGTAATCATTCAGTATTTTCAACAGCTCTACAGACACTCCGTTCATGACAGGATCTTTTCTCATAAGATAAGCATTCTTGAAAGAGTAGATTGAGAGAGAATAAAAAGCACTTAGAAAAAATTTCCACTGACATAACTTTCCATTAAGATAAAGAGTTCTTCCTTAAAAATTAAAAACCAAGAAAAAGAACAGAAGAAGAAAGAAACAACAATAACTACAATAAAAACCAACCTGGATTATGAGTTTCTAGCAGCAAAAGAAAACAAACAAACAAAAAACAAAACAAAACAAAACAAAAAAACAAGCTATTGCATATGGAGACTTGGTTTAGAAGACGAAGCATATCATTGAACCACTCATTGCTGTGATGGGAGAAGTAGGGAAAATGCCTAAATTGTTAAGGCTGCTTAAAATTGGTAAATTCTATGACTTGAACACCTTAGACTAACTTGAGCTCTTTCCTTTGGGCCCAGGTTATCATCAGTGCTGGCAGCTCAGTTTGGCTGAAGGAAGGCCATGTTTTCTTGGAGTAATTGTTTAGAAACTGTGTCAGATTTGAGCATTGGAGAACCAAAATAGCTGTGCTCTCTCCTGGTTCTTTAGAAGGAATAAGTAACAAATAACATGGGTCATGGTGCTTTAGTGTGTCTACTAACAAAACCTAATTCTGAGTATTTTGTTGGCTTAAAACCAGGTCTCACATTTTAATGTGGAAACAATTTTAAAAAAAGACAGTCATATCCTTGGACATCTAAAGTATGGCTCTAATGTCAAGTTTGGTGATTCCATTTGGTGATTATCTCTAATATGCTACCACACTGATCATACATTTAAAGAAGTTCCTTCTTGAAAGAAGAAACATTAGAATTTTATCAAATAGAAAACAGAAGTCTCTTCAGATTTATTGCTTTTTACTTACTCTTGAAGGCAAGAAGAGTGATTACTGCTCCATTTTCTATTCTTAGGACTATAACTTTAGTAGCTACTGATTATTCAGAAAGCTGAAGAAGTCAAGCACATTCATGATTAGTTCTACTGCACAAATAAGGTTGTAAAACAAAGGTTTTACTCCAGCTAGTTCTAAAATTACTAGATTTGAGTGGGATGTCATGTGTAATGGCTTTCTTAGGTCTACTAAGGAAAACTATATTCTGTGGGGTAAAACATACTTTGAAGTCAGAAATGCAATGAGAAAGTAAATAGCCAGGAGTCATTCCATCCCCCACATATTGATGGTGGTCAAATGCTTAAGAAGAAAATAAGTAAATACAGTGTCTTCCTTACTGCAAGACTGGATTTACTTGCTTCAAGTAGTATGGCAGCCCAGAAAGAGCAAAAAGTCAAGTGCCACAAGGTCCTGCCTTAGGATAAAACTTGGACTAGGAAACGTCACTTGATTTTGAGCTCCATGAAAGCATATTTTTTAAATTACTGGGATGAAATCTGACTGAGAATGACAATTCTTGATGGTTTAAAAACATAGGACTTCTCAGGTTTTTTTCTTTCATCTTTCTTTAATTTCATCTGTGTTACCTGTGCTTCCGTTCTCTCCAAATATGCCATAAAGATGGAGGAAAATATCACCAGATTGACCAATTGCATATTATTTGATGTTGAGATGTTTGGAAACTACATCTTATTGTCCCAAAATGCCATCATGGCCAAAGAGCCAAAGGACCCCAAGTGAGCTCAAAGATTTGGAGCATCCAACAAATTCAACTCCTTACTTTAGCATATCTATTACAATCTTTGAGTCTTTAATATAATTTAAAGCAATTGTCCCCGTAGGGAGGTCTAACATTTTGTAGAATTACATTGAAATAGTTGACCTGCCGGAGGAAACTAGAGGAATTTCAAGGGTACATTTCAAGACCCTGTTTCTGCTGATAATAGTGTTCCAGAATTTATATTTATTAATATTGCTTTATTTTGGTCAGACTCCCACAGGAAATCCTGAGGAGTGTGCGTTTCTGGCATACTTTATCTTAGAGAGTTCCATCCTTTTGGTCTTGCATCCTGATTGCTAGACTGAAGAGTACCTCTGAAAGCCTCAGCTCTTTAATAGAGCTGAGGATGACAACAAGCAGGAACTTCAACACTCCAGGAAGACAATCTATCTACTTTCTCCACTTATCATTAAAATGTCTTGGAGATGTAGGTCATAACTGGAAACCTATAAATGATGTCTGTGTAGTAAGCACTTCCCACAGAGCTGGAGTCCCAAGTGATTAAAATTTATCACATTGTTCTTATGGTTACAAATACTGCTGATACGTGTCATTGCTTAGAAAGTACTATTCATAACATTTTGATTTCAGTCCAAATAGTTTTTTCCTGAATTTCCCATAAAATGCTCTTGATCTTTTTTTAAAAGGTCTAATCTGCTTCTCCTTTGAAAGAACAAAGAAAAGGGGCTGATTGTTCTGCAGTTTAAATTTTGTTTAGTGTGATATATTTATTGCCTGGTGGGATGCATCTAATTTTCCACTGGCTTTTCTGAGAAAGTAATTAGGATAGTACTCAATCCTGTGCAACACATAGGCTCTAAAGGCTTTCATGAATTAAAAGTTATGGTGCTTAGTATGTGGCTCTATTAAAATGGTATGTAACCGCAAGACCTCATATTTTAGCAGTGCTTTGTTTTTCAAGACTCCATGCTTTGAACGTACAAATGTAACTTTCCATTAGATAACACAGCATGCACCAAAATATTTTAGAGTAGACCCTGGATATGGTAGGAGTTAGTCAGAACACGGGATAGATAACAAGGCAGAATCACGTTTAGTCTTCTTGAGAGCTAAAGATCTAAAGTTCTCTCAACACACTTTTCTAACCCTCATATATTTTGCCAAGCCACTTAGAGTTCATAACTTAAGGCCTGGGGTTAGTTCAGGGTATCCTCAGACATTCAGCTCTGACAAGGTTTTTGTTGTTGTTGTTGTTATTTGTTTTGCTTTGTTATGTTTTCTTTAACCTGGAAAGTGGTAGATTGAACTGGCTTATATTTATTAGGAAAATAAGACAGTGAATGAAGACAGCACACCACCTGCTTTCCTGCCTTCATGTCTATTTCCTGAAAGACAAGTTAAGGAAGCAACTCTGGCTGGACAAATCTGGTTTGAGTTTTTATAACTGATTTCTAAATTCTGGAACTAAGTGTACCTTGTAATAATACTGAGATATCAAGAAAGGAAAGAAACCAAGATACTACTGGAATTTAACACCAAGAGATTTTAATTCAGGAATATATTAAAACTCTTTTTTTTTAAGATTTTATTTATTTATTTGACAGAGAGAGACACAAGTGAGAGAGGGAGCACAAGCAGGGGGAGTGGGAGTGGGAGAAGCAGCTTCCTAATAAGTAGGAAGCCCAAAGTGCTGCTCCATCCCAGGACCTTGGGATCATGACCTGATACGAAGGCAGATGCTTAACGCCTAAGCTACCCAGGCACCTTTATATTAAAACTCTTATTATGACTTTGACTCCTTAGTTACAACAAGTCCAAACCATCTAATATACACAATATTGCATGAAAATTTAACATTCTATATATTACATTTTGATCTAATTTAATATTACAAGGAATCCTATTTAAAGATGACCCAAATATATAACTTATGGTTTTAGAAATAAATGAAAAAAGAAAATATGAGTTTCTTGACTTAGAATTCAGTGGTCAAGAGTATTTGGGGGTTAAGTGGGCAAATTGTCAGGTCTGGATTTTCTTTTTTTTTTTCTTTTTTTCTTTTTTCAAAAACAAAATGTACTAGTTCTTTCCATTGCTGACATAGTTGGCTCCATGTAGCTTTTGGAGCAAATCTCTTTTTGTATAATTATCTTGCAGTTTCGAGTCATTTTGTAGTGGGGGGGAAAAAGCCAGCTGGTGACTAGCTAAAATGAAATAGAAGGGGTGTTGATAGGTAAGAGAAAAAAAAGAATCATAGAATTGATTTTATGAATTTTATTAAAACAGACTCTAAGTGACTGACTTACTTTGTTATATGGATATTTTATAATACCAAATGTTCTTGGAAACAAGTGAAACATTTTCTGGGGCTTGACAAGGTTTTTCTAGAGGATTTTCATTGTATGATTAAAGACTAGAAAGGCACACTAGCACATAAATGCAACCAACACAAAATTTGTGATTGTAATGGAATTTTACAGTTAAGGTACTTTACACACTGCTTCAATCAGGGTTTTATGTGTATTTGTTATAACTCATTTAGCCCATTTATACTGATAATTGTATGGAAAAGGCATGCATGTTTACAAGATGACCCAATTACCAGAAAAACAAGCCATATCTTCTTGATAACTGAACATCATAATTTAAATTTTCCCTCAATCAACCTGTTGCTTTATCCATGTGATTGTTTTTTGTTTCATAATGCCACTGAATTTCCTGAAATAACTGATTGTTTTAGAAGTTACACATCCCAAGATAATATATATAAATATTCTAAAGATCCTTATAATTGTAGCATACCAGATATAGAAGGAACTAGATCTCCTGTGTTAAGTCATTTCTATTCAGCCTGTCCCACAGGTGACAGGTGCTGACCCCCTCAGACAGCCCATTCTATCTATACAAGAGTGACTGTAAGTCTAGCCTTATATGGAAATTTCTACGTATTGGTCTGTGTATGAATTTGACATAAGAGAATAAGCATTTTTCTCTTTAATGATAAATTTCTTCTTTCCTCCAGATTAAAAAAAAAAAACTACTATTCTAGCAGTTTTTCTTCTGTTGACACAGTTTTATATCTAGTCTCTCACAAAGTACATCTTTTGTTTTTGAAAGCATGTTCTCTTAAAATGTGGTACCTAGATATGAACTCAGGATTTAAAAAAAATTTTTTTGGACTATTGTGGAATGTTGACTAGGATTATTATCACTTCTTTAACTTAAAAAGTTTACTCCAAAATTGACTTAAATTCTTTTAAACTTATAGGAGCCCCACCACTCTGTTGACTCATAGTTAATTCACTATAACTTAAAAAGCCGCTGCCAATTTTTTTCCAGCATTAAAATATGAACTATTTTCCCACTTTGTTTTCTTAACCCAGGTACAGGGCTGTGTATTTATTGGTTATTTTTATTAAAATTCCTTCTGTGAGATTCAGCTACTTGTCCAGCTTGTGCAGCTCATCTGGAGCCTTGTGTACCCATCGTCAGATTTGATAAAACCCCTGCTCATTTGACAAGATGTCTGCCAAACCATTGAAAAAAACATCCAGAAAGCAACCCATTCGAATATGTTAAACTCTAGCCCTTAAACCATCCTTGCTGTTATTTAAATCCTTCCTCAGGTAAGGTAAGATCTCAAATACACCATGATTTAAAAGCAGACTAAACTTACTCTTTGTCAATTCACATCCTTAAATGAATAAAGGCACTTTCTTTTTAAGCAACAATAGCGTGCCTACCAAAGTAAAAATAATCCAGGAAAACAATGAATCCAAATGATTCATTATGACCAGCATCTACTTTTGGTTATTTATCTGTTTTTTACATAAAAGTGTTGATGACAAAACTCAGATTGTGTTTACTATGGTTAGATTTTTTTGTCTTTCCTTAACCTCATTTAAAGTGAAGACAGGCTTAAGCAGAAGACAGTGACATATCCTATTAAACCACAATAAAACCAACAAAAAGTCTCCAGGTCAAATAGAAATTTTATATATAGTAGTTCTCAAAATATACTTCACATAGAATCCATGCCATTATTCGTTAGATACCACAGAATAATAAAAATTTTTAAAATATTGTTGGTAAAATGTAATGTAAAATAACTTTCCCCAGAAGCACATTCACACACAAATCATAGAGGAAGAAGTCTTTGCATTTAACTTTAAAATGTATGCTCATCAAAATGCTTGAGCAGCCGCATGTGTAGGAGTGATAGGTCTCGCATATATTTATGAGCTGCCTTAAATCCTTTCTGGAGCAAGGAGAAAAGTAAATAAAAGACATAGTCACATATTTAATGAGGAGGGAGAGAAAAATCTAAATTGGAATGCAGTCACTGCTTTCACAAACCATCGAAATATTTTGGTGCTTCATTTCAGCCGACATTACCAATGTCGGGGACATGCTACACCCTTCCATGTCACAGATACATTGGACAGACGTCGTTAAGCAAAAATATGGTAACAAATAGTTTTTTTTTTTTTTTTAAATCTATTACCTTGCAAAATTCAAATGAATATCGAAATGCCACCTGCCATCCTCAGGGTGACTCGTAATTGTCCTCATGGGGTACTCCTTCTGTGACTCTGGGAAGAATTCCAGGTTACTGAGTCAGAGCAGAATAATTTTGGTTAAGTTTTAGGATTTTAAGGATTTGCACGGGGATAATACAATTCCATCTGCCTTTTTTTCTCACTTAAAAATTAAACAGGGAACACAAGTAAACCATATTTTTATATAAATGTATTCTGCTGAATTTATTTCATTCCCCATACCCTCAAATGTCCTCCTTTTCTTTTTTCATTTTTGCAGAAAAGAATAATCAGACACTGGTAATCTCTTTGAAAGTTTGTTGAAGGTCATTTTATTATATGATTCTTTGAACAGAAAAGTCCTTTTCACTAGAAAATGTTCTATAGTTTTTCAATTCCTTGTTGTTTTTAGCTCTGCATGAATTACCCCAGCCATAGACTAAATAGATATTCTTTTGTTAGGGGAATTCTGTTTTGAATGCTTTTTATTCCACATAGAACAAAGAGTAGATCCCCCATCGTTAATCCTCAGGCTAAGTCACTCAGCATCCCTCCTCACAAGATACACTCCCAGCCTCATACACTACCCTCCAAAGAGTCCTAAAGGCATACCAGAGCCAAATTAACCAAATGAGCCTAAAGAATGCCCAGTGACTTAGATTTCAGATATATAACAACAGCAAATATGTTAATATAAGTATGTTCTAACTATTGCATGAGATATACTTATGCTAACACATAATTGGATATTCCTCTGAAATTCAAATTTAACTGGGGCCCTATTGTATCTGGCAATCCTACAAATATATATTCTATGCCATTGTTTTAAGCCTTTTTTGTGCAGATGTTTCCCCTGTCTCTCATGACCCTTGTGCCTTGTCCACAAGGAAGACTCCACTCAACTGGCTTTTTGTCCCGCTCCATAAAATCTTGGCTGACCTGCTCCATCCCAACCCCAGAAGAGCGAATCATTCCCAACCTTGTGCTATCTCAGTGCCATGTATCTACATGAGCATGACTGAGTCATGAGTTGTATCTTATCATTTGTGTGTGTCTTGTTGTCTCTGGGACACAGGACACTTTACTCATCTCCATCCCAGGGCTGGAATAAGCAGACACCACAGAACTTCCAGACTGGGTAAGAGCAGAGACCTGGAGTCAGACAAAACCTTTGGAATCCTGGTCACTGTCACTCTGTAACTGAGACTGCACTCAACACAGACGTCAGGGCCTGAAGTTTCTCATCTACATATTTTCTTTTTTAAATAAAACACCCCTGACCAAGTGATTGTTGAAAATTAAGTGAAGTTATTTATATGTAAAGGAACTATCATCAAGCCCCCTTCTTTGTTAAAGTAAGAAATGCTCTCAGAGGTACATGGTCTTTTTTTTTTTCCCCTTTCGGTTATCTCTGGAGAACTTCAGTTTTAATTTTCAAATTGAGTTTTAAATTGTGCCCAAGAATGGCCTCATAAGCTCCACTTTTAATAATATATTCCAGTTGTTTTGCCAGCTTATTCACAAATTCTGATTTAAAGCCTTGCTTTTAGATGTTGTTCTTTTATACCAAATAGCACTTCCAATCAGACCATATAAAATGTGCAAAACTCTGCTCTCAAAAGCTTACAAAGGAAGAAAGTTTCTAAAAATTACTCTTGTCTCATGTGTCTGACTCACATTTATCTAAAAATAAAAGGAAAACTAGGAGAAAAAATAAACGAACAGAGGGTAACGTGCGGCTTCATGTCTCTAAGTCAGATAACAAGATAATTTTTCTGCAAGCTCTATATTTCACTTTACTTTCCACAATGACCTTTCCACCCTCTAGCCCTATCACTAGGATATAAATCCATTAATGAGGAATCTTTTCTTCCCCTGTCCTTTTTCATATCAATCTCAGCAGGATGCTAGACTGTTCCTTGAGTTCATTCACTTTATAGGCATTTAAAAAAAAAAATAGAGTCTGGAGACGGCCTGTCTCCAATTGGTTAAGCAGAGGCTGAAGGAAGAAATCCCTGAGTTTCCAACTTTCATCTACCATTGATTTTCTGTGCAAACTGTGGGGAAATTTCAAAAAATCCTTTTTAGAAAAATCTGTGAAATGGGCAAATCATTTAAAAAACACCATTCACCAATGCAACTTTTTAGCAGAAAATAAAAAGCTGTTAAAAGATGAATGTTTGCAGTTACTGGTTTTGAAAACATTTTTGCCTGACTTGAGGCAACATAGGTTTTAACACATCACTCATTATGAAATAATGTTATGAAATGATACCAATGATAACACCAGTAAAATATAATGGTCACCACAACTTTCCCCGGAAGTGACCACATTCTAATCTAACCTTTAAAGATAAAGAGACCAGGGGTGCCTGGGTGGTGCACTCAGCTGAGAGCAACCCACTCTTGATTTCAGCTCGGGTCATGATCTCAGGGTAGTGAGATCAAGCCCCACGTGGCACTTTGTGGCTCAGTGCAGAATCTGCTTGAGATCCTCTTTCTTTCTCCCCCTGCCCCTCCTGTGCACTCTCTCTCTCAAATAAATAAATAAATCTTACAAAAAGAAAGGAAAAAAAATTAGCATTCCCAGACATTTGCTGCCTCTTAGATAACATTTGCTCTTTTCCAGCAGCATGGCCTTCTCCTGAAGACACAAGTAACTTTCACTCAACACTGTGCACGCCCAGCGATACTGCCTTCTCTGCAAAGTAAACGATGGGGGTTGCTAAAAACTTCAAAGACATTCCTGATCTTGAAATTGTCTGATATTAAAGGAGTCTGTAAGGGAGCAGGCTCACCAAGTCACACAGTTTCTGAAGAGCTTGGTGTGGGCTTGGCTCCAATATCCAACAACAACATTTACTGTTTGCTTGGTCCATTTCTCCTTCTGCCTGTTGGACATCATATATATAAACCTAATGTAAGGAAAAACTCAAAAGCTTCCGTGGAATGTCTATTTGATAACACTTAGTAAGACATACTCTATACCAAGAAAAGATGAACAATACTTTGAAATCCAAATTCTAACTTTCCCATGGGTATCTTGTGCAATTAAACTTAAATGAGCTGTTCCTTTAAAGTAGGTTTGTCTGTTTTAAAAGAAAAGGGGAGTAGAATGAGTGCAGGTACGTACAACTCTCTGTGTTTTCCTAGAAATAACGTTTTCAAGATGGCTTATGAATTCCATTCCATTCTTCCGCTAAGAAGTCCATCCGTGCATGTAATCTGGAATGAAGTCTTATGCTCCTTCCCAGAAAGGCCTTACCAGCAGGGAGACACAGAACACACACACAGAGTGGAGAGGGAGAAAAAGTGAGACCAGCAGGGCCAGTCCAGGCTATCAATAAATGTCATCACTCTGTCATCTCACATCTAGGTAAATTTCTCCCAATTAAGAGAGGGAAAGATCTTGAAATAACAAAACCTTACCATGAAGATCTCAGCCAGGCACACGGAATACACAGCACAGGTAACCCTGTGGTGGGAAGAAGCCTCTAAAGCCAGTAATAACCACCCTGTGTTAGAGGTACTCTCATTATACTGCTTGCAGGAGCCACAAAAATAAGACGTTATATCCTTGTCCTAAAAGAGTGATGATGAAGTCTACTTTGACTACACTGCTTAAAGTTTTGTAATAATCATGAAACATTTTTACCAAAATTGTAAAAAATTCCTGAAGTGAAAGAAGAACAGAAGGGAGAGAGAGGGGGAGGAAGGGAAGGAGAGAGGGAAGGAGGAAATTTGCTTTACTTTTTGAGAATGGATACTCCTAGGAACCTGCAGATTGCAAGACTTGGGAACATAACCCTGTACCTATAACCATATGGCTCTTTAGATTTTTTTTAAGACTTTATGTATTTATTTATCTGAGAGAGAGAGATCATGAGAAGGAAGGAGGGGTAGAGGGAGAAGCCGACTCCCTACTGAGCAGGGCACCCAATGAGGGACCCAGTCTCATGACCCTGAGATCATGACCTGAACCGAAGGCAGGTGCTTAACTGACTGAGGCCCGCAGGCATCCACCATATGGCTCTCTCAAGTGCTTCATGATTTCTGAACCCAGATTCTGAATCCTGGAGCCATACAGGGTAGTGTAGGAACCTTGATTCAACTTTCATTTTCCCCTTAGTTTCTCAAGAATTCACTTTGAGTACCACCACATAGAGAACTGAAGAGGACAAAGAACCCCCTCCAATTTCAGAGAAACCGCCAAGAGAATTCTCACTCAACATTTCCCACACTGATGGGAAATAATCTTTCTTTTTTTTTTTCTATTTTTTTGTTTGACAGAGAGAGGTCATAAGTAGGCAGAGAGGCAGGCCGAGAGAGAGGGGGAGGCAGGCTCCCTGCCGAGCAGAGGAGCCCAATGTGGGGCTCTATCCCAGGACCCTGAGATCATGACCTGAGCCGAAGGCAGAGGCTTTAACCCACTGAGCCACCCAGACGCCCCAGGAAATAATCATTCTTAACCTCTTTCTCTCTCCCTCCCGAGGCTCATGGTTCTTTGTAGACACAGCTTGCATAATTGAATGGTTTCTCCCATATTTTCAGGTCAAGGGGGCAAGGCCAGAGTTGTTCAGATGTTTACTGAATGCCCAATAAGTACAAAAACAGTGTAATTGGCACCGTACAAGTCCAAAGAAATAAAAGATATGGTTCCCACTGGAGCAAGAAAAATATGTAAAAAGAAAAAAAAAAATGGCATAGAGATTTCATAAGGTTTTTGCTAAAGGCAAATGTACAGACTATGAGAGCTTTCCTGACCAATGTAGTGCATTTTATATGCACTGTTTACTTTAAACATGGATTCATCAACAGCTGTTAAATTCACATATCCTTGCATGCACATACATACATACACAAAGTCACAAGTCTCTTAGAATAAAATGTTTTAAAATAATCAGAAGTTATAAAAATGTACAAAGTTTAAACAATTAAAAGGAGAGCAGAAATTAAGAATAGGTGACATTTATTGAGCATTTTTACCACTCCAAGTACTATGCTAGGTGCTCTGTAGGCTTTGGCTCAATTAATTCTTATAACAAACTAAAGGGATAGAGATTATTACCATTTTCTATCTGAGGAAACCAAGACTTAGAAAAGATTAAGTAATTTTTCTAAGATGTCACAACTAACCCCATGTTCCTGAAGCATTTGGTGATATGTTAGAGAACTGCAGTCCACATTATACAGACACAGCACTAGCCTGCTCTTGGGAAACTTCGTGTTTCGGGCACCTGAATGTTTCAGTCAGGTAAGCGGTTGCCTTTGGCCCATGTCATGATCTGGGGTCTTGGGATTGAGTCCCACACTGGGCTCCCTGCTGAGCAGGGAGTCTGCTTCTCCCTATCTTTCTGATCCTCCCCCTGCTTGTGCTCTCTCTCTCTCTCAAATAAATAAAGAAAATCTTAAAAAAAAAAAAAAGAAAAAAGAAGGAGTGTTTCAAACTCAAGGGTGCCATGCAGTCAGCCTCATTATTCTTATCAGAGGACAATGATTACAAGACTCAAGGGCATGTTGGCAAACTAGCTCATAAATAAGATTAACTGAGAAAAAAGTTTTGAAGTCAATGGACCTTTCAATGGACGGATTGGAAACAATCTGTAAAGAAAGGCATTTGGACAACTCACTCATATTGCATCATCCAACTCTTACTGAACACCCAAAGTTTGCAAGTCCCTCGTTTTGATGATAATAGTAGAGACATGAAAGTGACAACGAGCTGCCTTTGGGGAGATAATCATAAAACCCATGTGTGGTGATGGGATGCTGTGAAGATGAAGAGAGAGGATACAGACAATACGGTAGATACTAAGTCTTATTCTGGAGATACGAGCAAATGTAGAAGTGGGGTAGAACCATGCAGTAAAGCCGCTAACGCTGGGAATGGATTTGCAGCGGTGGTCTCGGCTGATCTGGGCCTAACAGCCTGGCAAATCTGACCTGACAGATAAAGGGTGGGGAACATGTCTGACAGAGAAGTATGTACAAATGCTTGAACATGATAAGGTCAGGTTTTTCATGGGAGAAAAACTAAGCACCTCTAAAACACAACAAAGCGAGAAAATATTTCACGTTAAGTTTGGCCACTGCCTGCAGGAAAATAGGGAAATGGGGGAAGGACAAAACCAGTTAGGGTGAGAAAGGGGGACAAAGAAAGAATGGTTAAGAAATTATGGCTGGGGCGCCTGGGTGGCTCAGTGGGTTAAGCCGCTGCCTTCGGCTCAGGTCATGATCTCGGGGTCCTGGGATCGAGTCCCGCATCGGGCTCTCTGCTCAGCAGGGAGCCTGCTTCCTCCTCTCTCTCTGCCTGCTTGTGATCTCTGTCTGTCAAATAAATAAATAAAATCTTTAAAAAAAAAAAAAAAGAAATTATGGCTGATCATCAAGAATCAGAAGAACCAAATGCTTCTTCTTTTCTAGCTCACACACACACACACAAAAGCATCATAATTCATTCAGTTGTTCAACCCAGAAACAAAGATGTCCTGGGTGCCCCCTTCCATTCCCTACACTTCATCGGCCATCAATCCTTTGGTTCTGCTTCCTAAACCTCTCTCCTGTCTGCCCACTTCCCTGCACTCTTCAGTACTTCTGAACCTGGACATGTCTCTATGTCCTCTTGCCCTGCTAGTGCCCAGCCTCCTAACTGTGCCCTCCAGCCCATTTGTCCTCCTTGGCGAATGCAACCTTTGTGAAAACACAAATCCAGCCATGTCCCTCTCCAGGGGCTTTCCAGTGCCCTTAAGGTTAAGTGAAGACTGGTTCTCTTGCCTCACAAAGTCCAGCCTCTACTTACTATTCCCCATCCTCAGTTCCCTCTCCCAGCTCCCAGCTCCAGACATACTCCGACAAACACACATACTCTGTGACCCACTCCTGCTCAGTCACTTCCCTTTCTTGAGGTACATTAGGCACTGTCTTCTCCAGACTTTTACTCATGCCATTGGTTCTGCTGAAACCCTTTCTCCAGGTATCACTTGGCTGACTTCAACGCACCCTTTAGGTCCTGACTTACCCATCACTGTTTCTCAGAGCCTTCCCTGATCTTCCCAGATGGATTAAGCATCCTCCTTTGATGATACCTAATGACATTGTTCTTTCTCTTCCCCAGCATTTAGATTACCTGTTTACTTATCCATATTCTCAAATTTAGCAGTTCCGAAGAGTAGGACCACATCCATCTCACTCATTTCATATCCCTTAGTAGCTGTCAAGTGTTAGACCAATAAATGAATGACTGCACGATTCTTCTTGACTCTGGACCGGCACTGAATGGGAATGAGAGATCATAACAGTGGATGAATCAAACGAGGATCAGTGGCCAACTCCAAGAGCAAACCAGTAAGAAAGCTCAGGTTTAGTCAACGTTGTTCCAGTGGGTTCCGAACAAAATCACACTGGGGGGTGGGATGGGGGTGTGCCAAGGTGTTTTGTCTGCTTGCACCTGACCATGTAGCTTAATGGAAGCCAAGAAACTGACTCTCCCTTCAGAACTGGGACAAGGACTCTTTATAGCTGGCATCCAGGATGTCCCATAAAGAAAAAAGCTTGCATGTGAAGGTTGGGCCAAGTTGAGGGTAAGAGAGTTAAGAAAACTACCAGAAAATGATCTGGTTTGGATGATAGGAGAAAGGTAGAAATTGGTTTTTAGTTTTCTACTGTAAGAAAATACCTAAAATATGGGACATCCTATTATAAGCAGTGTAATAGATAGCAATTATAAACTACTCCCTAAAATAATATGTCTCTCACAAAGCCATGCAAGAACCTAGTTGTATCATCTCCTAATTTGAAAGAGTCTCTCTTTCCCCATCTCCTACTTGGCACCTGAACGTCAGTTCATTCTTCCATTGTAGCAATCTTTCCTGGTGCGCATCAGAGTCTCTGTACTGGTTTGAATAAAACAAAAAGCAAAACTAAATGCACCCAGCTCCCTTTCCTCAATAAGGAAAGTAGAAGGACCCAGATTTGGCTTAATGAAAATTCAAATAAATATCTGGATATTTGGAAAGGTCAGAGGAGAGGGCAGGGAATGACACTAGATAAATGAGCACCGGGGTACCTGACAGAGGCATCAGTAATGCACGTTGCACTTCTGGGCTTTAGATCTGTATCTCTTCCGTGCTCTTGGTGATTGGTCACTTTGCCGCATCTGTCTAGAGGTAGGGAAAGCTGGACATTATCTGGGCTTTACATTGTGTAAAAAGTCTGATAACGCTTTCTGTTTTTTAAGAATAATTTAAGCTTTTCTGAACTTTTTTGGGTAAAAGCACACTTAATCATCATGCAGCAATGCTGGAAGCTGGCCAAATGCAGGACAATCAAAGGGCTTTCTCTCAAAAAGCCCTGAGCCGGATACCTCTGCTTTGGATAAGTACTAGCGGGAGAAATGCAAGGACCCCGGTTCTGGAAATCTTCAAAAACCTTCTGAGTTAAAGCAGATCCTTCCACCCTTTGGAGTAAAACTCAAGACTGGAGCATGAAAAGGAGTGAATAGTGCACAAATAATAATTTTTACTTAATACATAGGGAATATGAACGTTTACAATCACAAGCATTTTAAGCAAGAATTTCTTCCTTAATTGACTTGTCTGAATGTCTTTCCTCCCTTCCCCCCAAACTAAACTAAACTATTACTAACTTTGGCAGTTTTATACTAAAATGTAGGGTTATATATAATCTGGGAAGACCTAAGATAAGCACATTCTTCCTAATTGCTCTAAGTTATGTTTCTTGTAACTCCTCATGTTAGAGTCTTACACTGTATTTTCAGGGTATTTATCACATTTTATGCCTCTAACACTGGTGTTGGGCCTTTTGAGGTCTATTCTAGGGAAAGTGAAAGAGAGACAATTTAAGTGAATCCCTCCTTCCTTAACAAACGAACGCCAATGCTCCAATGTCATCAGCCAGATAGTTTGTGCTTCCATTGATAATAAAGCACTCATTTCATTTTATAGACAATAGTGAAAAGAAATCAAGGATTTGGAAATGTGTTGGGTGAGAGTCACTGGTTCTAATTCTGCTTTGGTTAATTCTCACTAAATTAACTGTAGTTAATTTTGCCTAACTTGCTTGCTTTACAACCAAGGGTTGGTAATAAAATGTTCTCCAAACCTCACTCTAAAATTCTAGGAGTTCCTGACTTATGCTAGAGGTATACTAGAAAAAAGTAAATGCAATTGGTCTTACATGACAAATACCCATGGTTTGTCTTCAAGTTTACTTTGCATTTCTTCCTTTTTAAAAAATATTCACCAATGTTTTAATAGTTTCATAGTCTAATATTTTAAAATGCTGATTGACTTGGCACTTTAGAAAGATTAAAATTAATACAAGGCAAAATTACATGAACCTCAAATATTAGTTATATAAACATTAATTCATACCTATCAAAAAAATTTTAAAAGGTCTTGAAACTTCCTTAAGTTTTTAATTTCCCAAAATATATCAAAATATATATTCCTATTTAAAGGCTTTGAAATTTTGTCTGAGCAATAAATGTGGTAAGACAGACTAAAGAGACAAAAGCTAAAATTATAAGATCTTGTTTTTTAACATTCTGAGAAATAATGTCAGCTTGGAAAAATATAAAACATTGAAAACAATGTTAACTTGTAAAATATAAAGCATTATTATATTTATTTTTATCTAGTTCTCACTTGGTACCTTAGCAGATGGCACATTCCACACATTATTATATGCAGAAACTAATCCTTTTCTAATCCTTATGTCCATGTATTCCCATGAATAACAACATCAAAGTGTTATTACCTAGAGCACAAAGTATTGCTTTTCCTTTTGGAAAAAAAAATCTCCTCTGCCTCTACTCCAAATTCCTATCTTATGTTGCAATAATTCCTATTTTTCTGAGAACTTCTCTTACAGATTTTTTTGGCCTCTTTGTAACTCATGCTCTATGGAATAGCTTTCCATTCTTCTTCCTTCAATAAACGTTTACCAAAGTGCTTACTGTAGGTGGTCAGTGACTTAGGTGTGAAGGCCACAGAACTAAGTGTACACAATCTTTCCCCCAGTAAACTCAAGAAAGTATTCATCCCCGTGATTTCATCTATAAAGGGGTAATAGTAATTACTGCATTAACTATTGTGAGGATTGAATGGAATAATTTTTAAATACTTTAAACGCTTTGGCCAATACCTAACACTCAAAAAATATTGTTTATTCTATTCTGCTCCTTAAGTGCTATAGTAAAAAAACAAACAAACTAACTCACAAAGGAGATGATGTTTGAACCATGTCTCAAAAAGGATTGTTTCTCAAAGGAAGGAAGATTGAGGGTGGCTGGGTGACTCAGTAGGTTAAGTATCTTGGACTTAGGTCATGATCTCAGGGTTCTGGGATCAAGCCCCATATCAGGCTCCCCACAATGCAAGGAATCAGTTTTTCTCCCTCTTCCTCTGCCTCTCCACTGCTCATGCTCTCTCTCTCTCTCTCTTTTTCTCAAATAAATAAATAAAATCTTTAAAAAAAAAAAAAGGAAGGAAGATGGAAAATACTCTCCAGATACTGGAAATATACAGTCTATAGTCCACACATGCAGTGTTAGAGAACACATCATACTCTATCTTAAGCAAGTGGAAAGAGATCCCATTAGACAAGGAAGAAAAAGCAGGATATGAAACTGGAAAGCTAGGCTGGTTTAGTGGATTTAGTCCTGCAGAGATTTGAGAACTGAGAGGTACTCTGAAAAAAAGAATGTTATGTTAAATGATTCTACTTGTGTACTAGAAAAATCGTTGTGGCTTCAATAGGGAGAATGGGTTGGTTGTTCAAGAACCTGAAGAACATGAAATCGAGTAAGAGAATTCAAAGACCAGATTAGAGAAGATGATGTCTGAACTAAACAATGACAGTTATTGACTAATGAATGTTGAATTAAGAAATATTTTAGAAATAGCATCTACCATATCTCATCATGGATTGACATGGCAGTTGACTCTGGGGTTTTTAGGTTGGTGGCCAAATGGGTGGATATACCATTAACTAAAATAAAAACTACAGAAAAAGAGTAAGAGATTTGGGGAATGAGGTGGGGGACGCAGAAGAGATATAAAAAGTTGGAGATGATGCACATAGTTTTAGACAGGTAAAAATCCAGAAGAATACTGATCCTCAAAAAGGTAGGGCAAAGTGAAGGAACCAAGGCAGAAGTTTGTAAAGAAAATGTGTAATGGGTAGTTTGGTCAGTAAAGCATCCAACTCTTTGTTTTAACTCAGGTCAGGATCTCATGGGTCATGAGATTAAGCTCCAAGTCAGGCTCCACTCAGCAGGAGTCTACTTGAAGACTTTCTCCCTCTGCCTCACTGCCACCTCCTTCAAATAAACAAATAAATTTAAAAAAAAATAAGAAAAAAAGAAAAGGTATAATGAAAGAGAATAATGCATCAGGAGCCAAGACAAAAGAGTTTCAAGAAGAAGGAATTAAAGGTTCATGCCGATATAGAGAGCTAGGAGAAATATGGCTCAATCTTCTAATCCCAGAATTAGGGGAGAAAGAAATGTACAGATTCTCTTCCCAATCAGTTTGAGGAAGGGAGCGTCATCAGAGCAAATTAATGTTTCAGTTAAGTTGAGGCGACAGGAATACCCTATAGAAAGTTTAACAATGTGGGGAAGAATTGGAAGACCCAGTATTCCAGTGAAGATAATTGGGAAGAGGGCCAGAAGGCAGGGGAGGGGGACCAGACCACCAGGAAAGGACAATACTGATCTGGAGAGAGATAAGAGGATGAGAGGATTAATGATGAGGAGACTCCGATTTCTTTTTATCTTTATCTTCAGTGAAATAATTTTCAGCACTTCAAATTCGTCTCTGGTATTACATTAACTTAATAATTTAATACTCTGGATGTTCTGCAATTCTACTCTTATGTGAAGATGCTCTGCCAATCTAAGCAACAGTCATGCCAGCTACCATAATGAGAAAGCCCAGGAAAGTTGTTGCAAAATTGCAAAATCTTTCCCATTCAGGTCACAGCTTTCCTATAAATTTCTCAAGGGTCCCCTCTGCATTTGAAGACAATCTTGACATCTTATACCTATGGCTATTTGTGGTGGAATTCCATAATTTTTCCAGCAAGGAAAATCTAAATCTGCATTCTTCTGATTTAGACTCTTATTCTTGTAAAACACCCCAGAACCACATTATCACTACCTTAAGCAAGGTAGCAGAGTCTCGAAGTTATTTAACAAACTAAGAAAAAAAATATATATTGGGTAAACCACATGTCTACATCACAAGATAAAGTTCTGAAAATTGTTTTTGTCACCAGATATGCCTTGTTGAGAGCCCTGTTTTCTTTTGCCAAGATGCTGAGTCTAATATTTTACAGCCAGCTTTTTCATCAGTCCTGTGGTTAGGAGGAAAGACAGACAGCTATACTGACCACATTTGGACCAGCTGCAGAAATAATTTAATCAGCCTGGCATGAAGGGCATTGCTCGAGTGAGCAGTTTTCTCCACTGTCTAATTAGTAAATAAACATATTGTCAAGGTAATTTGTCAATATGTTTATCCTAGTATGGTAGTTTTAACACATGGTCCCAAATTGATACTTCTCTTATCAAAAGGTGGGGATCCATGTCCCATTGCCTTAAAACCAGAAAGACAAATGAGTACTTCTGCCAATAGAGTAAGGATAACCAGTGTGATTTCAAGAGTAATTTTAAAAGGCTATATAGCTTCCATCTAGTCCTCTTGAGACACTCTCTAGAAGGAACCAGACACCATGAAAGAAGTCTGACTATCCTGAAACTACTATGCTGAAAAGGCCACAGGAAGGCACTCAGTCAATAGCCCTAGCTGAGAGCTCCCAGTGAATAGTGACACTGATTGCCAGCCATATGCTTTGGACATCTTAGACATTCAGCCCAACTGAGCTTTCAGACAACAATATCCCAACTGCCAAGATACCCCCAGCAAGCATTGCCCATCTAAGCCTTTTCTGAATTATTAGTCCATAAAACCATGAGCAAAACAAAAAATATATATTTTGAGGTACTAAATTTGGGGGGTAATTTGTTACAGAGCACTGATAACTAAAACAGAATTTGTTAGCTGAAAGTGGATACTGCTGAAAACAGCAACAACACCCCAAAACATATGTATTGACTTTGGGACTGGGGACTCGATGGTGAGCAAAAGCTGGAGGTACCTTGAAGAACCTGCTCTCAGAAGTATAAAGGCCCTTGAAGGAATTGTCAATGAGAGCTTAAAGGTAATGGAGAAAACTGTTATTGGTAGCTTGAGGAAAAAACATCATTGTTCTTATTGGTAAAGTTTATTGAAACTATTGTCTGGAGTAACATAAAAAATAGAAAATGTGCCTCATAAACTGATAAATCTAGCCAAGGACATCTCCAGGCAGAATGTTAAAAAAAAAAAATATGCCAACTGATTTCTTTTAGCAATATATTATAAGGCATGGAGAGAGCAAGAAAACACAAGAATTTTTTCCATTTTCAAAATTATGTAAAGGAAATTATAAAGAAACCAAGGCTTAATGGCCTCAAAAATAAAACTATTTCCAGTGTCTTCCAGCAGAATGTTCTCAAGGTCAAAAGGTCTTAGGATACATGTCAAATTTGGAAAAATGTGGTTGTGACTAAAATTTTTAAACCTTTAGAATTATTTCAGATGGTGCCTCAGAGATATTTTCCAACAAATGGCCCTGTAAGTCTAAGGCATGTTTTGTGATATCCTCTGTTAAATAATAAGGCTTCTCACACAGTCTCGTAGAGGGCCCAAAATAGAGAAGGGTTTCTCTGGAAGAAATATGGGATTGTTTCCATTATCTGATGGAGTAGGTTTTTAGCTGGTACACAGGAAGTTCATAAAGTGTTTAAAGGAATTATATCAGCTTGGAATGAAATGGACATAGTACAAAATAAAGAGAAGCCTTTGAGCAGGAAGAGGACTCAGAATTTATCCAGTTGTACCATGGGCCATTTCTTACAGAAAGTAAAGATTAATCACAACATAGAACCAAGAATCTGAGGGCAAACCAAAATCCACAGAGAATTAGTTTCAAAAAAAAAAAAATACTGATTCCTAATTTAAAAACTGACAAAATATGCCCAGCCACATTTCCAGTATATTACAGATCAGTGACTGCTATACCAACTGTTTTCCCCTTTTTGAGTGGAATGTCTACCCATTACCCAATGCCTAGTCTACCATTTTATATTGGGTGTGTGAGAGCAGATGACCATAGACTATGGGTGACAGTATTATTAATGGCTGTCAGCAAGATTAAAAAAGGGAAACAGGTAAGGACAAAGATAGCCATTGCAAAACAAAGAAGGCACAGCGGCACAGGTGTGAAATTGGCTAAACCAGGAGAAACCAAAGTCCAGGCGACAAAAGCTAAAGGAGTGGTGGCTAACGGAAGGATGTATAGATAAGTAGGTCAAGGTGAATAATCAAAAGCAATGGGAATCAGAAGACTACAGATACTGGACAATAGGAACTTGGGCAAAAATAGGGCAGAAAGCAAAGAATAAGATCACTCAAAATAATTTTTTAAAATGGGATGAGGTACTAAAAGAGGGACAAGACCCACAGGGCAAGCAAGAAATCTGAGAAGGAAATGCCATGGCCTAAAATTCTGCATTCCAGCCATGAGAACACCTGGGTATCTGAGACCAAGTCTTATCTTGGCCAAGGAGCTTCCAGACCATGTATTTGTAGATTACTTAGTGTTGGAAGGATTAAGTAATACAATTGTGTCTAATTAGTGGCTAGTTTACTAGAAATTCAAAGATTACTAGAGTGAAGTGACTTACTATGGTTAGGGGCAGCATTTTCTGAGATTTAGAAGCTCTTCCAAAGAGATTTGAATGTATTTCCCAGAGGCAAATGGTAGGCTGTGTTTATCTGCTCACAAATTTGACATCAAGATAGGCCAATACAAATTTTCTTTGGAAACTTCATATTGACTTTTGTCGCACAACTAATTTAATTAAACTATCTTCACTTACTCGTTAGGCAGCTTGAGTTTCTTTTTCTGCAGACAAATACCACTGTATTTGTTTATACATATTCTTTAATTCATTTTTTAATCATAAACATCCCAGTAAGAACTTAGTGGTCCATATGTGAATTTGAATTTACTAAATCCTTCAAGTGGAAATTGTGAGTATAATAAAGTTTGCACCAATCAAAAAATTTGTATTCTCAAATATGTCTATGATGTGCATCATCCAAAATTATTTCAGAATTGCCTCTCTACACTAGAGAAAATGGTATAACTTTAAGGAATAAATTGATAGTAAAAACTGCTCAGGGAAACTGTCTTCAAATAACTGCAGCAAACGTCATTCCAATAGACTCAACTAGCTCAGACAGAGGAGAAATAATTATTCTGACTATTTTGTCCTTATTTAATTCATGAGAAAGAGATTATATTTTCACATATTTTTATATTATCTGTTAACTACATTCAACAACCAGGAAAGCACACATCAACAGGTTAATATAGTCTCTCCTAGAAAATAGAGAGGTGGGGGAGTTCAAATTTTTTATCTTTATTTCATTCTGAATTTTTTATGGTAGGTTTGCAATATTTTAATACAATAGAAAATTTGTTAAATGATTTAAAAAATAAAAATCTTTCCAGGAATAATACTGACAATGGTTGACTGTGGTACTCTGTTTTCTTAAGTAATAAAAAGTTAAAAATTGTTTGCAGTGGAATTATATAAATAGCGTATTACTAGTCTTTATCATTCAGGTAGTATTCAATGAGACATCCATCGTCACAACTTGATTTTCAACTTTGGAGTAAGAGTTCTGGCCATCAAGTCATACCATTCATCAAATGACAGCTCTTTAGATAAACTTTAAATGTGTCATGAGTCTTTTTTCTTATTATTTGAGAGCAATGTTCTCTTTACTCTCAAACTTAGAGTAAATTTATTAATAGACTATTTAGGTCAATTTTATCCTACTGAAAGTTTGCTTTTAATGTTTATCATTTTTTTCTTTTCTTTATCATAGATTTTCAGTGAAAAAACAAAGACTATACATAGAAGTTCTTATCAAATGTTGGATCTCTAAACTCAAAATTCAAGTTAAAAAAAAAAAAAGATAAAGCTAGTCAAACCTCAAACTCGAAATTCGAGATTCCTTAAAAATTATTGAAGGTGAAAAGTATTTTTTATCTTTATAAAGTTTATTTTTAAGCCTATTTTTCAACTTTACCAAGTTAGATTTCAAGCCAATTTGGACTCAGCTAAAGTCTGAAAGAGAGTGGGAAAAAATCTGTAATTCAAAGTCATTTCAAACTTGGACATGTGAACTAACATGACTCAGATAGGGTGAGAAAAATGCCCAAATGTCCAGAGCCTCAAAAAACTCTAAATTTTCAATGTTGGCAAATCCTCTTGGTTTATATGTGATTTAAAAATATAAGCACATTGAAGATTTTTGGGCCTATCCTTAATATAGAACTACTTTCTTCAGTTATTACATTGGTTAATATACAAGGTACATATTCACTTTTTAAAAACTAAAATAGATTTGTATATTTGACTCAGAATTTCTTCATAATTCAGCTTCTATTAATATGGAGTGAAATGTAGCCAGATAAAGAACATTATTCAAGTGAAGAGTGAAAACACTATGTATATTAGCTTTGACTAGTGTTTTCAGAAATATCAACCACATATTTATACAGTTAAGTGTTTAAATAATGCCACTTAAACTGAGTAATAAAAACCATTGTTTGGATTTTTAACACTGCTTTTCTATGTCAAAAGCAGCACCAGAGTATCACATAACTAGAACATTTATTTTTATTGTAGTTTTTAACCTGTAGTATAACGTCCTAAAGCCTGTGTCCAGAGTAATGAAAGAGTTTTTTGGAGATAAAAATACAAGTTTAAATCCTCGGAGTGCGGAGGGGGTGGCAGGGACCAGTGATGTAACTCTTAGTAGAAACATTTACAAATAGATCATATATTTTTTGTAAGGTATAACACAGGCAAGTAATAGATTTAAGGTTGTAATGTTTTATTACTAACGCAATTAAGTAGAATTTGTTTGTGGTTTGTTGAATGTCAGAATTTAGAACATACCAAACCACCACTATGCGCACTGTGGGAAATTGTAAGACATGAAAGATATGATTCTTTCTTCCAAACCCCCTACATCTGTTTGGGAAAAAAACACATATATTCATGATAAATTGAATGACTTAATTGGCCCACATTCACTCTTGTTCACAAGGGATCTAAATCAGGTGGTTATAGTTATTAATAAATAATAAAAATTATAATTTTCTTTATATTTTATATTCCACAAAGGATTTGAGAGGCAGAAAGTTAATAATAGAACAAAAGCTTATAATATAGGTAGGAAATCATAAAGGGAAAATGCTATAAAATTCAGATGAAAAGAACAGATACTTCTGCACAAGGAAGTGAAATTAGAAACTGACAAAGTGTCATTGTGAAAAGTAACCCTTATAATAACAATTAGCATTGTATACCCATTATTTCATTAATCTTCAAAGGAAACACAACCACAAGAGAGCTTAAAATTATTCATGCTACACAAATGAGATCAAAGGGGCTGAAAGAAGACTGAACGCACATCCAGAAGCTCAACACAGGTTGACTTCCAGATCAAAAGTCTATCCTCTATGTGTTGATCTAGCTCTTGCACAACCAGACCTATTTTATGCCCATCTCTGGTTTGCCTGGCTTTAAGACCTTTAGAATCTCATCCTTACTTTTCTTCTGATGATAGGAGCATCACCAGCAAACAACTGTCCAAATGGAATAAAAAATTTTTTTCAACAAAAACATTCTAGAATGAATAGTGGAAATCAGAGTCAGATGGGTATTTTGTGTTTAGGAAAAATAAAAGCAGTTTTAATACCGGCCACCTGTCAAGTCATGTAACATCATGAATATCATTTTCAGCAATATGCAGTACTTACTATACATGAGAGCTACTGTGGTTCTTCAAAAGAAAATGATGTCACTGTCAAGTCAAGATATTATCCTGGTGGAGTTGATTTTCACTCTGGTTCTGGTCACAAAAAAATCTTGTATGCATTGAATATTATCAAGGTTATCCAAGACCATGTCCAT
Organism: Neogale vison; assembly: GCF_020171115.1. NCBI lineage: Eukaryota > Metazoa > Chordata > Mammalia > Carnivora > Mustelidae > Neogale > Neogale vison. The sequence goes on along the minus strand of NC_058091.1, from coordinate 67,523,535 downwards.
TCTGGAGAAGCTAATTTTTTTTAAGATTTTATTTATTTATTTGAAAAAGAGTATGTGAAAGAGAGAGCATGAGAGGAGAGAGGTCAGCAGGAGAAACAGACTCCCTGCCAAGCAGGGACCCAGATGTGGGACTCGATCCCGGGACTCCAGTATCATGACCTGAGCTGAAAGCAGTAGCTTAACCAACTGAATCACCCAGGCACCCAAGAAGTTAATTTTTTATGAGAGAACTAATGTATACACTTTTATTTCAAGGCAAGTTAAAGATTCCTTTTAAGGATTCTGAGCTCATTCCCTCTATCCCTGAGAATACATTCTCATTTCTGATATTCAGAAAGAGTAAAACTTCCCATATTGACCTATATATTTTATGTCTAGTTTTCTTTTCTTTAATAGTAACTGAATATCGTGAATATGATCATGACTATTGTGAATATCATCATAATCCAGTGTTCTCAGGACATGCTTGAAAAATTATAGATATCACAATAAAACTTTCCTAATTAACAGTGATAACTAAATGCAAACTAATTCTAGAAATTAGTATCAAGTAGTTCACCAAAAATATCTGCCAGTGGTAAAATCTAGGCTTCATTTTTTTTTATTTTGAAAAATAACATTTAAAAGACCAAAAAAATACAAAGAATAATAGAACTAACATAATAATATGCCCACCATCCAGAACGGAAAGCTGTTAACATTTGCTTATATTGACTGCAAAAAAAAACAAAAAACAAACAACAAACAAACAAAAAACTTCTATATGCGCTTTTTAAAAAACTACGTAAGTCATATAAGCCTTATCAAAAGAATAGAAGGAAGAGAAAGGACTAAAGGACAGAGGGAAAAAGGAAGGATGGAATGAAGAAGGAATGAAGAAAGAAAAAAGGAAAAGGAAAAAGGGAAAAGGAAGAAAAGAGGCAGGAAGAAGAGGAGGGAGGGTAATAGAAAAAAAAGTCCAAAGAGGACAAAAGGGATAATGTTGAAGAATTAGAGATAAAATTGAAGATCCCTTTGACCACAATTGCCATCCCACCTCCTCCTCGCCTCTGCCAGAAAGTGTCCACCATCCTAACTATAGTGTGTATCCTTCTAGTGCATTTTAGACTATTACGCTTGTGATTTACTCCATCATATTGATATACACCACTATCATTTGACTAATTGCTTTGTTATTCAAAATTATATTTTGTATTCCAGTCATATTGATATATATAGATCAATGCTATTAATTTTGGTTGCTGAATAAATTGTCTGAATTCAACACATTTTAATGATCAACATCCTTATTTGATGTTCCAGTTTTTCTCTATTGTGATCAAGTTGGCAATGTACATATTTCTGCATATTGCACTGCATACAGATATGTTTTTCTAGTGAATAAAGCTACAAGAAAAATAGCTGGGTCATATAGCATGAGTATTTTCAATTTTGCCATGAACTGCGAAATTGCTCTCCAAAGTAACTTCAAAATTGCACACTACCACTGCTGTACATGACAGCACTCCTCTCTTTATCTTCACCCACCTGTGAAATTCTAAAATTTTTGTCAGTGTGATGCTAGCTCGCTGGTTTCAACCTGCATTTCCATGATTACAAGTGAGGATGAATTTTTAATATGTTAACTACCTACTCACAAATGCTGTTCTGTGATTTATCCATATATATTATTTACTATTTTTCTGTATCAATGCTTTTTCTTAGAGTTATTTTTAAAGATTTTACTTATTTGACAGAGACAGACATAGTGAGAGAGGGAACACAAGCAGATGGAATGGACCTAGCATGGTGCCCGATGTGGGGCTCGATCCCAGGGCCCTGAGATCATGATTCTGAGCTAAAGGCAGATACTTAATGACTGAACCACCCAGGCGCCCTTTTTCTTAGATTTTTTATAATACTATAGATAATAATCTTTTGTCTACTCTATACACTAGAAATACCTTCTCCCACTATGACTTGTATCTTTTGGCATAAAGAAATTTTTAATTTTGACATAATCTAAGGATTAATATGCAAATTACAGATTTGCTAATATTAAATGCTTCTTCCATTCCAATGACAAGCCGCACTTGATTATAAGGTATTCTTAAAGCTTTCTTGGATTTAGTTACCTAATATTTTGATCAACAGCTTTCTATCTGTGTTCATAATTTTATAGGCTCATAATTTACCTTCTCACTGTTTTACTAATCCAGTTCTGAAGTCGGCTTATATTTACCTCATTTCAAAAGTTAGTTGTTTTAGATTTCTGGAACAAGTGCTCTGTTTTCTGGAACAGCTTAGGAAATCTCACCTGGAGACTTTCTGGGCCTGAGGTTTATAACTGGGGACCTGTAGGATGTATTTCCATTACTTCAATTTATCTAATGGTTATTAATGTAGTCAAGTTTTAAAAATTGTCTTCCAGTGTCAATTCCAGGATTTTATATTTTTATAATTTTTCAAATGTATTAGTATATGATCTTTATAAAATCTTATATTTTCTATAGTTAATAACATATGCTCTACACACACACACACACACACACACGCACACATAATCACTTCTGCCAAGGCTTTGCCTCTCTTAGTAATCTTCTGGTTATATGCTATTGCTTAGTATTAGCCTTGTTTTCTAGTTCCTTGATATTGATGTGTATGGTTAGCATATTTTTATTCTTTGTTTTCCTTTTAAGTCGTTTTTTAGAAAAGCATGCAGAATAATAAGAACATGTTTTATATCACTATCCAGTTTAAGAAAGAGAGCTTCATTAATACAGTTCAGACCCTTATTTATTATTCCTCAAGAATATCTTCTGGGACACCTGGGTGGCTCAGTGGGTTAAAGCCTCTGCCTTTGGCTCAGGTCATGATCCCAGGGTCCTGGGATCGAGCCCCACACTGGGCTCTCAGCAGGGAGCCTGCTTCCCATCCTCCCTCTCTGCCTGCCTTTCTGCTTGCTTGTGATCTCTGTCTTTCAAATAAATAAATTTTTTAAAATCTTAAAAAATAAAAAAGAATATCTCCTATGCACCGAACATTAGAGCTAAATACTATACTGAGTTTTGTGGACATCATCCTTTTGAATTGCTTTATACTGTTATATACAGATATCCCTAAGCAATACACGATGCTCTTTGGCCAAATTGTAAAGTTTCCATAAATTCCTATATATACATACCTGAAATGATAGATAGATAGATAGATAGATAGATGATAGATACTTGTTTTGCTCAGTCTTTGTGGGGTTCACCCAAGTGTCCTGGGATCATTTCCCAAATACTCTTCTCTAGAACCTCTCTCTCTGTGTCTGCTGCTAGGGGAACCCACTCTGGGACACCTTCCTAACCAACGTATCCAGAAGTTTTCTACATCCTTGTCATGGGAAGTGTCAAATATGTTAAAACTTATGCATCTTTTGAGAAGGTGTCCTCCTTTCATCTCTTAATATGAGTAGTTTTAATGTCCAATAGTCCTTTTATTCCCACTACAACCCAGCTCAAACTTGACCTAATTTTTTATTTAGTTTGGTAATTTTTTGTTTAGTATTTTGTATCTATGATCAAAAGTGAGATTAGCCTGTGATTTCTCATTTCTAATATGCTTCTTATCTATTTTAAGTAATGAAGTTATACCATTTTTACCAAAAAAATAAATAAAGACAGTTGAGGATCATGTATTCCTCTTTTTGATTCTCCAGAAACACTGGAGTAAAAATAAAATTGTATTTCTTAACTCTTTGAATTAAATTAGCTCTAAAACAATCTGGAATTGGCTTTTGTGTGAATACATTTCTAACTTCGATTAAATTTATTTAACAGATAAACACATTTTATTTCTTCTTGAATTGGTAGTTAAGTTGTAGTTTTTCTAACTTTTTTGAGCTGTTTTTGCATATTTTGGAAAGTATTATTCTACAATTTTATCTTCTTAGTCTTAGCAGTACTATAGTTGTCTTCCTTTTTATTTCTAATGGTGTTTATTTGTATTGTTTTATCTTTTCTTAGGGCCTAAAAATGTCTATTCATTTTTTCCAAAACTGACCTTTTGCCTTAGCTGATTCTCTCTACTGTATATTTGTTTTCCATTTGATTAATTTTCACTCTTATCTTTATAGTTTCCTTCCTTCTACTTTCTTTGTGTTTATTTTGTTGTTCTTCTAACTTCTAAGCTGCTTAGCTCATTTATTTTCAGCTTTCTTCTTTTCTAGTATAAGCATTTGGAACCATAAATTCACTATAAAATATGCTTCAGTTAGATCTTGCAATGTGGATGTGTATTTACTATTATTCATTTTTAACTATCAATTATTTAGAAAGCCTGTTTAAAAATTAATTTTAAATTAAATTAATGAGTTTTTTCTACATCTCTATTATAGATGTTTAACTTACTGTAAAATGGTCTAGATGATAAAAATTCTATGAAATTCTGTCTGAGGGTGGGGTTTTTTGACAACTGCTCCTCATATGATTGAAACTGAGATGTAATCTCTCATTTAGGGTTATTTATCTTTCATGTCAAGTTTGTTAATAACATTATCCAAATTTTCATATACTAATAAAAAATTGCTGCTTGATTCATCAGCTACAAAGAGAAGGTTATACCTATTATACTCTTATTGTGGATTGTTCCGTTAGGACCTTATGCATTTTGAAACCATGCTACAAAGTCTATACAGATTACAACTGATGAATTAAATTTTTATCATCATGTAGCAGTCCTCTTTATGACTGGTAACTTTCACCTCAAAGTCTATTGACTAGCATATCATCTATCTCTCTATCTACTCTTTGATTATTTTGGCAGATACTGGCTTAGTATATCTTCTCCCATTTTTATTATTTTTTTTTTACTTTTGACCTTTTTGTGTACTGGTATGTTAGGTGTCTCTCTTTTTTTTTTTTAATTCTTATTTATTTATCAGAGAGAGAGAGAGAGAGGAAGCTCATATGAGCAAAAGCAGGAGGGAGAGGCAGAGTAAGTGGGCAGGCAGAGGGAGAAGCAGGCTCCCAGCTGACTTTGAGGTGTGATTACCCATGTTCTGGTATAGTTGTGAAACTCTAATGAGAAAAATAATAAAACAGAAGAAGGGACGAATTGAGGCATGCATTTGAGGTACAGTTATGCATTTTGAAAAACTACACTGTCTCCCACAACATTTTGTATTAAAAAAAATCACTATTATCAACTTGACTGATTTGCCACAGCATCCATTAATTACCTTCTGACAGATTTAAGTAATTCTATAAAGGAAATAAGGATGTTTCTTGTTCAGTATTAAGTGTTGGAAACATGTGATGACATCTGTGGTCTGTTACAGACTGGGAATTAAGAGATGTGGTTTTTTGGGTAATGTTTCTGTCACACACTACAACCTTGTCTGGGCCCATAATGTACTTGTTGGGTGTTTATGAAATGTGACATCACTGTATTTGGAAGATTAATAGATTTGCAGATTCATAGCTAAGAGATAAGATAGAATTTGTGATATGGAAAACTATATTCATTATTATAAGATTATTCTGTGATTTCATTTTGTCTTCTATATAGAAGCAGATTTGCCAAGTTCCTCTAGCATGGTGAGGATAGGCAGCGATTGGACTTTTAGTTAAATCCAAACCTGATTAGTAGTTAGAATTGGCTGAGAAATTTCTTAGAAATAAATATTCTGGAATGACTCACTCAGCCTTGGAGTACCATCTGTCTTCCCCTCTAGGAACCCTCTTCAGGATTCTCCTTAGTTCATTTCCTTCTCCCTTTTTATAATCTGTAGTTAGATTTTTATTACTTCTGTAAATTCAATCTCTGTCTATGCATCATGAAGGGATGATGACAGAGATGTTGACTATTGTCTTCTCCATCTTGTTCATAACACCTACCACAAGGCCTGGGACCCAGTAGGTGTCAATAAATATGTGAAGGAATGAATATACAAACCAAGAGAAATCTCTGCACTATGACCCATGAATCTTTATTTGTGAGGAGTTCCTGAGATGGTTTTGATTACCAACCCATTAGCAACACATTACACTGCCTTATGACAAAGCAATTTTCAACTAAGAAGAATATCTCTGAATTTAGGATGGCTTGGGGGCAGGGGACAGTTCTGTAAGATTTGGACTAGTGGATCCCCACAACTTTGGCTCATAAGGAACTCACTCTGTCCCCTCCAGCACTAGGGCTCAAAAATCCGCAGCTGCCACCTTTAAGTACTTAGTAATTTTTTTTTCCAATTTATTTATTTTCAGAAAAACAGTATTCATTATTTTTTCACCACACCCAGTGCTCCATGCAAGCTGTGCCCTCTATAATACCCACCACCTGGTACCCCAACCTCCCACCCCCCCGCCACTTCAAACCCCTCAGACTGTTTTTCAGAGTCCATAGTCTCTCATGGTTCATCTCCCCTTCCAATTTACCCAAAAGCACATACCCTCCCCAATGTCCATAACCCCAACCCCTTCTCCCAACCCCCTCCCCCCAGCAACCCACAGTTTGTTTTGTGAGATTAAGAGTCACTTATGGTTTGTCTCCCTCCCTATCCCATCTTGTTTCATGGATTCTTCTCCTACCCACTTAAGCCCCCATGTTGCATCACCACTCCCTCATATCAGGGAGATCATATGATAGTTGTCTTTCTCCGCTTGACTTATTTCACTAAGCATGATACGCTCTAGTTCCATCCATGTTGTCGCAAATGGCAAGATTTCGTTTCTTTTGATGGCTGCATAGTATTCCATTGTGTATATATACCACATCTTCTTTATCCATTCATCTGTTGATGGACATCTAGGTTCTTTCCATAGTTTGGCTATTGTGGACATTGCTGCTATAAACATTCGGGTGCACGTGCCCCTTTGGATCACTACGTTTGTATCTTTAGGGTAAATTCCCAGTAGTGCAATTGCTGGGTCATAGGGCAGTTCTATTTTCAACATTTTGAGGAATCTCCATGCTGTTTTCCAGAGTGGTTGCACCAGCTTGCATTCCCACCAACAGTGTAGGAGGGTTCCCCTTTCTCCGCATCCTCGCCAGCATCTGTCATTTCCTGACTTGTTGATTTTAGCCATTCTGACTGGTGTGAGGTGATATCTCATTGTGGTTTTGATTTGTATTTCCCTGATGCCGAGTGATATGGAGCACTTTTTCATGTGTCAAAGCCAAAGTTGGTGGCAACACAATTCTGGACTTCAAGCTTTATTACAAAGCTGTCATCATCAAGACAGCATGGTACTGGCACAAAAACAGACACATAGACCAATGGAACAGAATAGAGAGCCCAGAAATAGACCCTCAACTCTATGGTCAACTCATCTTCGACAAAGCAGGAAAGAATGTCCAATGGAAAAAAGACAGCCTCTTCAATAAATGGTGTTGGGAAAATTGGACAGCCACGTGCAGAAAAATGAAATTGGACCATTTCCTTACACCACACACAAAAATAGATTCAAAATGGATTAAGTACTTAGTAATTTTATCTTTGAATTTGTGTTTTGTAAATGAAGTACAATAGAAGAATGGAGAATGAACCAGAAACTTGGAGCCTCCTCCTGCTGCCTCTCCCTTCTCCCTCCCCAGGAGAGATTGTTAGCTACCTAACACCCTACCCTCACACTTCCCCCAATCCTGCCCAGCAAATGTAGCCTGTCTTGTCCTAAAGTGGAGGACTAAACATGAGTTAGGAAGGGCAGGACTTCCTCTTGTGCCAGTGAAGATCCACTTTTGCCCAGTAGGTTGGTGTTAAATAACAAAGAAACCAAGACATGCTGAAACATCTTGGGAAAAAAGGAAAACATTTTTTTTATTGTTTTTTGAACAAGTGGCCTGACATTTTCATTTTGTACTAGGCTCCCAGCGAATTTTATAGGCAGTCCTGAGGGCAGCAGATGTTCATTTAACAAAGAGTGCATGAATATTTGAAAGTTGAAAAGCACCATTCCCAGGTTGACTTCCTTAAGGGCAGATTGCTATAAAATTAAGGCAGGCTGCCACAGGGTAGACAGTGGTACCTTGGGGTGTTTTGTTCCAAGCAAATAAAATTTTCCATAACTGACACAGACATGACCTCTTTCCCACTAAATATGTTTTCTCAGTGGAAACATGATTTTACTAAAAAGTTAAGGTTAAAAAATGGTTAACTTTTTCTTTACTGCAATTTGTATATCGCAATTTGAAGAACTGTACATAATAAGCACCTTACTAACCCTTGAAATTGCAGATTTTTATTCTCTGGTCTTCTAACTTCAAATTTACATTCTCCCCCTTTTTTTTCTTCCTTTGATACCTAAAGCCTTTTAACTGCTGTAGATGAAGTTACAGTAACTTCCAGTTTTCTCTCTTGCTTCTGTTATTTAACTCCTTGGGTATATGTCCAAGGGTTTTTCTTTCTCTAGGGGGCTCCAACCTTCCTTTCAAGTTGATTCCCAAAAGTCTCAAGTGCTATGGTGTCAGTGGGGAACCTGAGTCTGCCAAGAAATGGTCCATTTAAAACCAGGTGCAGAGATAGCCAAGAAGTTCTCTGGAAATGCCCAGCCAGTTGGTTGAGCAAAACAATCTGATGCTGAAGCAAACTGTGCTGAGGCACTCTGCTGACCAACAATAGGCATCAGCAAATTTTTTTTTTTTGGAACATATCTCAGCCTTTACTTCATGGCTTACATGGCTTTACCAGTATTTTACCACGATTCCATGTCTGGGGAAGTTCTTCCCTGTCTCCTTGACATGCCATTCATCTCTAAGTTTCTCCATAAGGGACTATTTATGCAGGGAAGGAGCACTTTTATTTCTATTATTGGTTCCTCATTAACAATAACCTGTCTCTCTCTTTTGACCACTCTTATTCCTTTGGGGATCTCTTGATCTTGCCCCTAAGTTTATTCACCAAACCCCAGCTGGAGTTCCTGATCCAACCTCTCAAAGAACCCATCAACCAATTACTGACCAATGCAGGCTATTTGACCAACACTGGCATTACTAGATGAAGTAACTCATGACTACTCTCTGGATAGAAGAAGAGGGTCAAGACTAGTCCCATTCAAAGAGAATCAGAACTTAAAAGCACAGGTGTTCAATTTTGGGTGGTTTCACAACTCATGATCTTTCTATTAGGTTACCACACCACAGCCCTTGGTGATAAAAGCATAAAAAAGTGTTCAAATCCTGAAGAATTTAGCAACTCTCAAGAGGCCAGAGTTTGCTACCCCAGCCTTCTTTTGAGACCCATTGGCATGAAAGATGCTTCTCCATACCTTCACTTTCAGTGGATGGAGATTCAAATCAAAACCACATTGAGATACCACACCAGTTAGAATGGCCAAAATTAACAAGACAATAAACAACATGTGTTGGATAAGATTTGCAGAAAGGGGAACCCTCTTACACTATTGGTGGGAATGCAAGTTAGTACAGCCACTTTGGAAAACAGTGTGGAAATCCCTTAAGAAATTAAAAATAGAGCTACCCTATGACCCTGCAATTGCACTACTGGGTATTTACCCCCAAAGATACAGATGTAGTGAAAAAAAGGGCCATCTGTACACCAGTGTCCATTAGCAGCAATGGCCACAGTCACCAAACTGTGGAAAGAACCAAGATGCCCTTCAACGGACGAATGGATAAAGAAGATATGGTCCATATACACTATGGAGTATTATGCCTCCATCAGAAAGGACGAATACCCAACTTTTGTATCAACATGGACGGGACTGGAAGAGATTATGCTGAGTGAAGCAGAGAGAGTCAATTATCATACGGTTTTGCTTACTTGTGGAGCAAGTATAAGGAATAACACGGAGGACATAGGGAGATGGAGAGGAGAAGGGAGTTGGAGGAAATCGGGAAGGAAGGTGAACCATGAGAGACTGGGGACTCTGAGAAACAAACTGAGGGTTCGTTGTTTTTTTTTTTTTTTTAAAGATTTTATGTATTTATTTGACAGAGAGAAATCACAAGTAGATGGAGAGGCAGGCAGAGAGAGAGGGAAGCAGGCTCCCCGCTGAGCAGAGAGCCTGATGCGGGACTCGATCCCAGGACCCCGAGATCATGACCTGAGCCGAAGGCAGCAGCTTAACCCACTGAGCCACCCAGGCGCCCCCAAACTGAGGATTTTAAAGGGGAGGTGGGTGGGAAATTGTGTGAGCCCGGTGGTGGTTATTATGGAAGGCATGTATTGCATGGAGCCCTGGGTATGGTGCATACACAATGCATTCTGGATCAATGAAAAGAAATTAAAAAGAAAATAAACAAAAATTAGAAGAAGAAGAAGAAGAAGAAGAAGAAGAAGAAGAAGAGGAGGAGGAGGAGGAGGAGGAGGAGGAAAAAGCCGGAGCTCAGTCTTAGAAGATGCCATCTCATCTCACTGGGATAAAGTTCTCCTGGTGGACAAGCACAGGATAGCATTTATGAACCCCCCATGGTGTGTGGGGCCATGTTCTTGTTGATCCAACTTTGCCTTTGAATCTAATACAAGCTCAATTACCAAGCAGAATTGCAATTTCTTATGGTCATCTCATTGTATATTTTCTGAGTTCCTTTAAGAATAACTTTTAATGGGGATGACTGCAGAGAAGAGAGGGAGCAACACTAAAGACAAATTCCTATTTATATTTTGGACATTAAGAACATTTCAGGACCTTCCCTGATAAGCACTGGTCCTTTAAAAGATGAGAAATTTTTAATATTATTATATGAAGAATTCTTGTGGTCTGGTCTAATACTCCTGATTGCATCCAAGCTAAACCTCCCTTTTCTGTAGATGCCCAGTGAACTCAATCTCCCAGACTCTATATTTAAGTTGGGACTTTCTTGCATGGGGCTTCTGAAAGTCCATAAACTCCTTGGACCTGTATGTCAAATAATATGTATATGTCTGTATCTGTATTTGTGTATATATATTTTTTTTATAATAATTTTTTTATTTTTTATAAACATATATTTTTATCCCCAGGTGTACAGGTCTGTGAATCGCCAGGTTTACACACTTCACAGCACTCACCAAAGCACATACCCTCCCCAATGTCCATAACCCCAACCCCTTCTCCCAACCCCCCTCCCCCCAGCAACCCTCAGTTTGTTTTGTGAGATTAAGAGTCACTTATGGTTTGTCTCCCTCCCAATCCCATCTTGTTTCATTTATTCTTCTCCTACCCACTTAAACCCCCATGTTGCATCACCACTCCCTCATATCAGGGAGATCATATGATAGTTGTCTTTCTCTGCTTGACTTATTTCACTAAGCATGATACGCTCTAGTTCCATCCATGTTGTCGCAAATGGCAAGATTTCATTTCTTTTGATGGCTGCACAGTATTCCATTGTGTATATATACCACATCTTCTTTATCCATTCATCTGTTGATGGACATCTAGGTTCTTTCCATAGTTTGGCTATTGTGGACATTGCTGCTATAAACATTCGGGTGCACGTGCCCCTTTGGATCACTACGTTTGTATCTTTAGGGTAAATACCCAGTAGTGCAATTGCTGGGTCATAGGGCAGTTCTATTTTCAACATTTTGAGGAATCTCCATGCTGTTTTCCAGAGTGGTTGCACCAGCTTGCATTCCCACCAACAGTGTAGGAGGGTTCCCCTTTCTCCGCATCCTCGTCAGCATCTGTCATTTCCTGACTTGTTGATTTTAGCCATTCTGACTGGTGTGAGGTGATATCTCATTGTGGTTTTGATTTGTATTTCCCTGATGCCAAGTGATATGGAGCACTTTTTCATGTGTCTGTTGGCCATCTGGATGTCTTCTTTGCAGAAATGTGTGTTCATGTCCTCTGCCCATTTCTTGATTGGATTGTTTGTTCTTTGGGTGTTGAGTTTGCTAAGTTCTTTATAGATTTTGGACACTAGTCCTTTATCTGATATGTCGTTTGCAAATATCTTCTCCCATTCTGTCAGTTGTCTTTGATTTTGTTAACTGTTTCCTTTGCTGTGCAAAAGCTTTTGATCTTGATGAAATCCCAATAGTTCATTTTTGCCCTTGCTTCCCTTGCCTTTGGCGATGTTCCTAGGAAGATGTTGCTGCGGCTGAGGTCGAAGAGGTTGCTGCCTGTGTTCTCCTCAAGGATTTTGATGGATTCCTTTTTCACATTGAGGTCTTTCATCCATTTTGAGTCTATTTTTGTGTGTGGTGTAAGGAAATGGTCCAATTTCATTTTTCTGCATGTGGCTGTCCAATTTTCCCAACACCATTTATTAAAGAGGCTGTCTTTTTTCCATTGGACATTCTTTCCTGCTTTGTCGAAGATTAGTTGACCACAGAGTTGAGGGTCTATTTCTGGGCTCTCTATTCTGTTCCATTAATCTATGTGTCTGTTTTTGTGCCAGTACCATGCTGTCTTGATGATGACAGCTTTGTAATAGAGCTTAAAGTCCGGAATTGTGATGCCACCAACTTTGGCTTTCTTTTTCAATAACCCTTTGGCAATTCGAGGTCTTTTCTGGTTCCATATAAATTTTAGAATTATTTGTTCCATTTCTTTGAAAAAGATGGATGGTACTTTGATAGGAATTGCATTAAATGTGTAGATTGCTTTATGTAGCATAGACATTTTCACAGTATTTATTCTTCCCATCCAGGAGCATGGAACATTTTTCCATTTCTTTGTGTCTTCCTCAATTTCTTTCATGAGTACTTTATAGTTTTCTGAGTATAGATTCTGTGCCCCTTTGGTTAGGTTTATTCCTAGGTATCTTATGGTTTTGGGTGCAATTGTAAATGAGATTGACTCCTTAATTTCTCTTTCTTCTGTCTTGTTGTTGGTGTAGAGAAATGCAACTGATTTTTGTGCATTGGTTTTATATTCTGACACTTTACTGAATTCCTGTACAAGTTCTAGCAGTTTTGGAGTGGAGTCTTTTGGGTTTTCCACATATAGTATCATATCATCTGCAAAGAGTGATAGTTTGACTTCTTCTTTGCCAATTTGGATGCCTTTAATTTCCTTTTGTTGTCTGATTGCTGAGGCTAGGACTTCTAGTACTATGTTGAATAGCAGTGGTGATAATGGACATCCCTGCCGTGTTCCTGACCTTAGCGGAAAAGCTTTCAGTTTTTCTCCATTGAGAATGATATTTGCGGTGGGTTTTTCATAGATGGCTTTGATTGTGTATACATTTTTAAAAGGAAGTTCAATAGATTTTATTAGATTTTTAAAGAATGTCCATGATCCAAACTGTTATATCTTAATCTTGATTGATTTGTGGCTAAATGGCTTTATTGACCAAGATGTGAGACATGAGGACATTTGAGATCAAAGCCATCCTTGAAATCTTTGAAGACTCTAGCTTAAGACTGACAGTTTAGCTTGAATCCTATAATTCATGAGCTCCAGAACTATGAATTATGATAAAAAATCATGAGAAGACAAACCTCAGAGACAGTGTTTTTCAGAATGTTTATCATGAGAACTAGAATTCCATAGGATGCCTCAGCATTTTCTATAGGGAAAAAAGAGTTTGAGGCTTCATATTCAGCTGCAAACCCACTAATTCCTGTGTTATATGGTTTGTATGTTACAGTTATGATTCAATACCACTTCTAAATTAGAAAAAAGGTATAAGATGTTCTTTTGAAGTTTAAAAATTATTGCTCTAGGATGTCAAATCTCCTTTTTATCATTGAGTCTCAGGATCTGGTTGTTGGGACACCATAACTTCACCAAAACATGATACATCCAGACACTGAGTTTATTAATAAATACTACTACTGGCATATATACCACCCAGAGTCACATTAGTAAATAGAATTTATCCTTCATGTCAATAGCAACCAGTTGGAGGAAGATTCCCAGAAGACATTCTTGAGAAGGATTCTGAGCCAGGGTGGCTCAGAAAGAAACAAGACTATAAATAGTGATGTCTGCCATAGCACCAGGAAGGTGTTGTATGACACTTTTTTCCTGGGTCTTCTCTGGAGAATAACTGGCCTCGGCTACAAAACACAAAATATAACTTCTAATATGGCATTTTGTCTCCATAGAAACTGGAACTTAAACTTTTAAACATTTTTATCAATTTGATAACTTACAAACTCTAGAGACTCCACCCTTCCCAGTCCTTCCTCTGCTACTTGGCCAGACTTGACCTTAGATTCACAGTTGCCAACTCTATTGGTAAATATTAAGAAATAACTTGAAGGGGAAATACCTCAACTTCTGGTTCTGCACAGACAGGAGTACCAACTTATAAATGGAGAGCAATGTGACCCAAATTAGTTATTAGCTCTTACTCAATCTTCCAGTATGAGCTCTAGGGAAACTATCCCAGATATCCAGGTTATTGAATGATTTTATTGTATAGTCATTCTTTCTTCCCATAACTCGTATCCTAGTATGTGTGTGTGTGTGTGTGTGTGTATGCACATATGAGATTACATTTTATCTCTTGCACTAGTCTTTGAGCTCCAGGAAAGTCTATTTTTACTTATCATTTTGTTCCTGGGTTCTTGCATTAAAAGTTTGTCATACATATTCTATTCTATGATACATTACTGCTCTTATTTACTAAAATTAAGCCTTACAAAGTGAAAGGACAGATAACAGAAGGAAAGAAGATGACAAAACAGATATATAGGAAAAATAAAAGTAATTGGCTTCATCTGAGAACCTCATGCACTCCTAGAGCATGTAGGCTTTAAGATCAGGAAGGATTGTTCCAGAATACAGCTGGGAAAACTTGAGTCACTCCACTTTAAAACCATCACTGACTATCCAATTTTGTTGTTTCTCTTGGGAGAACTTCCAGCTGCAACTCTGACCTTAGTTTGGCCCTAGCTTAGCCCTCCATACCTTGAGATTTGCTGATAGCCACTCTGATTTCCCTGAGCAGCTCAAATAATCCTCCAATCCTTCCAGCCTAGCATCTTCCCATTCCTTAGTCCAGTACCATTTTGTTGGCATTATGCAGTAGGATGTCTGAAATCAGGCTGGGGAAGAGCTCAGAAATACCAAAAGAGTGGTGTCCCAGATACCCAAAGAAGAATGTGTTTTAAGAAAAAGAGAATGCAGCAAACAGAACAATGAATGGATGTTTTATGGACAAAGACAGAAAAATAACAACCAAAATTATATAAGTAGCAAAGTCAAATGTGATAAGGGCTATGAAAAAAATAAAATGGGCATGGGGAAAGAGAACAGCAGGTGAGAAAGATGATGACATTTTTAATCATGCAATCAGGGAAGTTCTCTTTGAAAAGGTAGTGTCTGAGCAGAGACCTGAATTATGTGAAGGAGAGAGAGAGAGAACAGCATTCTACACTGAGGGAATAGCTCTCCAAATACTCAAGGGCAGGAAGGAGCACTGATGGTTTGAATAACGTCAAGAAGGCAAACATGGCTTAAGTGGAAAGAGCCAAGGAGAAAGTGGTAGGATAGTTTTTCAAGGGTCTGATAATATAGAGAAATAGATTTCTGAATGGGAACCAGTGGAAAATTGGTGATAAGGATACTACAGAGGAAAATAAGAAGTCTGGTTAGGAGGCCATGATTGGAGTCCAGATATAAAACGACAGTCAATTTTTCTAGAAAAGGTGGAAGCAATGACAACAAAGGAAAGTGGTCAGATTCAAGATACATTGCAAGGCAGATGAATGTGGATTGCATGTGGAGTATGGAGAAAAGAGAGAAATCTACTATGATTTTTGGCTTGAGGACTTAAGCAAAATATAATACCACTTATTCAGTTGGAGAAATTGGAAGTATTCTATTTGGGTGGGAATACAAAGAATTCTACTTTGGACACATTATACTGGAGATGTCTATTAGACATCCAAGTGGAAAATTTAAAATAACCAGTTTACATACACACATCAGACTATCAGGAAGAAGGTTGTAGCTGAAGAATATAAAGTTGAGCATACTGAGGTATTGTAAATGATCACACAGAAGATCATTCATTAGGAAAGGTGTGTAAATAAAGGCAAATGGAGGAGCACCTGTGTGGCTCAGTCAGTTAAGGGGCCAATTCTTAATTTCAACTCGGGTCAAGATCTCAAGGTCATGAGATCCAGCCCCGAGTCAGGGTTATGCTGGGCGTGGAGTCTGCTTAAGATTTTCTCTCTCGGGGCACCTGGATGGCTCAGTGGTTTAAGGCCTCTGCCTTCTGCTCAGGTCATATCCCAGGGTCCTGGGATCGAGCCCCGCGTCAGGCTCTCTGCTCAGTGGGGAGCCTGCTTCCTCCTCTCTCTCTCTCTCTGCCTGCCTCTCTGCCTACTTGTGATCTCTGTCAAATAAATAAATAAAATCTTAAAAAAAAAAAAAAAGATTCTCTCTCTCTCCCTCTCCCTCCTCTCTGATCCCCCAATCCCCCATGCATGTCTTCTTTCTCCCAAAAAAGGAAGAAGAAGAAGAAAGAAAAGAAAAGAAGAGGAAGAAGAGGAAGGAGAAGAAGAAGGAAGAGGAGGAGGAGGAGGGGGAGGAGGAGAAAAAGAAGAAAGAGGGTGAGGTCTACAACCTAAGATGAGCTAAACTTTAGAGATCAAGTTAGGGAAGAAGAGCTGATAAAGTGGAAGGAGTAGTGAAGTTACAAATATCAAGAAAGCAATGTCACAGGTACTGAAGGGAAAAAGTGTTCCGAGGAGAGAGCCATCAACAGTGCCACATACTGCTGAGTGCACAACCAAGACAAGGGTAGAGGATAGTGCAGAGAACTGACCAGTGGCTTGGCAAGTTGGAAGCCAGTGGTTCCATTGACAAGTACACTTTCTGTGGGATAATGGTGGTAAAAATCTGAATAAAGTGGGTTCAAAATATTAAAATATATTGAGTATACATGAGTCATCCCAGGATTTTTTTTTTTTTTTTAAGAACAACAACAAAGGTTGGAGTTGTGTGTAGGGTCAGGGGAGGATTCGTTTTTATTTAAGACAGGAGCTATTACACTTGAAGCCCATGGGAATAATCTAGTAGAGAAAGATAAAATAATGATGCAAGAGAGAGGAGATGACAGTTTCTGGGGAAGGGATGGAACAAGAGGACTTATAGGAGCATGGAGCTCATCACTGTAACAGGAGGGAAGGTGACATGCAAGCATATGTAAAGACTGGTCAATTTAGTGATGGGAGATGAGGTCATTCTCTTCTGAATGCCTCTGTTTTCTCAGTGAAATAATAAGTGAGGTCACCAGCTGATAGCAAAGAATGGGAAGGTGGAGTTGAAAGTTTGATGACAGAAGAGATGATATAAATTTGTTTTCTCAGAACTGAAGACAGAATATACACCAGGGAAGGTAGAAGTCTTCATTAAGATCACTTTCCCTTCTTCCTTCCATTGCTCGTGACTAATCTTGGACACAGGCTGTCTACTTCCCCCAAAGCATGATGGTTAAAGAAATCTATTAAATTACTCTTCAAAACTAAGATGAACTTTGTGTAACCATAAGCCTCAATTTACTTATTTTACCATATGCATAAAGAACTTACTTCTTCCTACCTTCCTATCCTATTCATATGGATAATATGAATAATGAGTGTAAAATCCTATCAGAGGAGAACTGTGGTTGAAACATTCAAGGCAGAGATGTACAAACCAAATACCTTACCTTATTGGCCCGGGGAATGTCCTTCTCTTTCTGAGTGGAAAGGCCTAGAGATATGAAGTAAAGACAATGAAACAATCTCTTTGCTTTAATTTTGTAGTTTAAATTTGTGTTTTTCTTATTTTTAATTTCACATTTATTAGAGAAGTTTCACTAATGAGGCATTGCCACAACTTGATTCCCAAACTATTGACATCCAGGTTGAAAAGGAGATGCACTTAAAATTTAAAGAATTCTAGAAAAAGCAAATTAAGCCCTGGTATTATTTTATCAGTCTTTCAGGGCTGCTAAAGAGTTGTAATGCATCAGTAACTGCACCAAACTTAAAATCAAAGTGAGTTTTTACACAGAGAACCCTTCATCCAAATAAGTCTAAAACATAGAGGGTAATATGATTAATATGATTAATACCTTTTTTATGATTTTTTACTTGTGCTTTGTTTTGGCAGCTTTGAAATAAACCATTATTCATTGTATCAATGAAGACATGTAAAAATGTAGTCTTTAGAGGAAATCTGCCTGATTTAAATAATAAACATACATAATATTCTTCTATTAGGAAATAAAGAATACATTGAAGTGAGGGACAATCAAAGATGGTGGATAACACCAATGGCCCATAAATGTGTTCGGAGTTATTTGTCAATGTTGTGTTTATTTGTCTGATCCTTCTGTTACTTAGCAGTGTTATGTGAGGAAGTGACCAAAATTCCTAGAAGCTATTTTACACACTCACATAGCCTGAAGTTAGTAAATTCTGCAGTCCCCTTGGCAAACTTGTCATGTTCTCCCTTTGGAAATATGATAAACTTGTTTATTCTGTTTGTCAGCTTTCCGTTTCTGAGTTTCTTCATCGAATTTGTTATCTTCTTTATGTAACCAAGCTGTCCCAAGCATTGTGTGATCACAGTTACAAAGAGAAAATAAGGATATGAGTAATAATAAAGAGGAATAGTATAGCACAGTCTTGGTTAGTTGTAAATGAGATGGCAGAGTTATTTTAGCTTTAAACCATAGGGCATAATATTAAATATTTGTCTTCCAAACTGTCTCTAATAAATAAAGTGTCTTCTCTATATCTGTGACAAGATGGAGTTTCTCCTCTGCACTGAGTGTCACACATTCCAGTGCTGGGATGTGAAGGTTTCAGAGAGAAATGACACAGCTTGTTACTGAAGCTGGAAAGCCTTCAGACCAGTGTGCTTGGCCTGAGCCAAGCTATGTGAGCATGCAGCTAGGACAGGTGAGGGTAGCATAGGAGAACCAGATTTTCTTTATTTCCCTCATATCTAGAGAAACCATGAGTGGGATAGTCATATAGTGGTGACTATCACCACTGAGGAATTTTTTTCTTCAGTAAGCAATGAAGATAGCACCTTATAGACCAATACATCTGTGTTTCAGTGGCAGTTCAGAGCAACTCCAAAGCTCTCCTATTCTCTCACTGTGACGACAGTGACCAGGACAGGCCTATTGGATAGTTTAAAACTTCCTAGGATGATCTCAGAGTTATCATTGGGAGAAGAACCCTGGGAAAGGTAGGACATCCTCTCATGAGTAGACTTGGTGCTTATAGTCATTTAATTTAAATGCTAGATACACCACAGTGAGAGAAACTATAGCAGTTTCATTTGTTACTCAGGCAACACAGGGAAAGTGAATCATTTCACTAAAGAAATCAGTAACTGTTGGTAAAGTGATTCTGCCTAAAATTTATAACATATCAGAAAAATGTATTAAAGAAGTAAACAAATCTTCCAGATCAAGGTATTAAATGAATTTGCTTCTTTCTTCTTAAAAAAAAATTAAAATTATTTGCACATCATGACCACTCAACATTTTTGAATTGAATTAAAGAATTCTGAGATTTTAAAGAAATTTTTTGAAATATGTTGCAATACTCCTAATTGACCATATCCTCATTGTTAAAATAATCAGTCATCTGATTTGATGAGGATATGGTTGGATAAGTCTTGTTCCCTAAGAAATACTTTTTGGGGTGATAAATCTGTACACCTAGATCCATAAACAATTCTGAGTTCAAAAGACTCAATAGACTCATTTAAAGTATATATTTTCTCAAATATACAAAATAGAAAATCTTTGGATTATTTTCAAAAGATAATAATTAATGTGTGGTTAACATTTTAGGAAGTGTTTTCACATACATGATCTCATTTGTTATTCATTACAACCTCATGAGTTGGGAATTTCCCTATTTGATAAATAAGTTAACAAAGACTCCAAAAAGATAATTAACTTCAACATTAGTAAGAGACTAAGATGGGGTTCCTCTGTATCCAAATGTCATGTCTTTTTCACCGTAATGCACAGTCCAACATAACATGGTACTATAAATGTTCCACAAAATAGAACCATAATCAGCTTTCTTGAAATTTCAAGATTTAACCATCAGTCTACCTAGCTTTCTTTTAAGTTATCATAAACCTTTCTCCACATTCCATTTAATGAATGATCTTCCCTTGTAGCCAATGGGGATCTCAATAGTCAACAGATAGTAGGATATCTACCCTGCCATATTTCTCTGGACAACTAGCCACATATTTATGCCTTGTGGCCCCATATCACTGGTTATAGCTGATTGGCCAGAGTTAAATAACTCCTCCAAGTTGAGTGTTTCATATTCTTTCTGGCAGAAATTTGGAATCAAGGCCATGAGAGAAATGATCAGGTTCTCAAAACTCAAAAGTTAAATTATGTGTATCCTGAATCGTGGAGTGACCAATTTTCTTCCAAACTAGGAGAAGAAAAAAGCACATACATGAAGAAGAGAAGAAAGGATAGCTTCTTGGCTTTGAATTTCATGAACTACCCTAATCCTCAAAATAAATCCCAGGATTGATTGATTGATTGATTGATTGATTTTTTTTGCTTAAGCCAGAACCAGCAAGTTTTTACTATTTACAAATAACATTTTAATTAATATATCTGATAATCCACTAAACTCATCTTACTAACTTCATTCTGAACCTTTGAGCAAAACTCCCAAAACCCATTTAGGTAGATGATTAGGGTAGACAATAAAAATTTAAAATTACCATAAATTGTGAGGTGTTTCTCATTAAAAATACTGCAAATAGATCTGTAGTAAAGACTTCAGCCCTGCCCATAGAGAGGTCTGGCCTTTGTCACTGGTTACTCAGAGGAATCTTTGGGCCCTGGGAACATCATGCCTGGCACAAGTGTCTTTGTCTACACCCTTGACTGACACTAAATAGTGTATTAATGTAATTTAGAATAGGGGCTGGCCACACCAGACATTAAAAATGCATTTAGAGTAAGAGCTTTGGATCATGTGGTGTCAGCTGAACTTTGGAGAGACTGGAGACTGAAATCAACCATGTGGGCATAATTATCCTTACATGATGGAGCCCTGATAAAAACTCTGGACACCAATATCGTGGGGGTAGCTTTACATTTGGCAGTATGCAGTGTTGTTGGGGAAGTAATGGTCTCCTATCCCCATGGGGAGCAGACAATTGGAAGATCCATGTTTGGTTCAGTCCTGGACTCTATCCTGTGTCTCTCTTCCTTCGGCTGATTTTAATCTGTATTTTTTCCTTGTAATAAGCCATAACCATGAGAATAACAGCTTTTAGTGAGTTCTGTGAGCTTTTCTGGTGAATTATCAAACTGTGGACAGTTTTAAGTATCTCTGAAACTTGCAAATGGTATCAGAAATAAGGGTGGCCTCATGTGGACTATTCCCTCTAACTTCACAATTGGATTAACCTTTGTAATGAATGGTCCTGTTTTGCTTTAATATTATTAGAAAAAAACAGGCTGTTTTCTGAGTTATTTTAAACAGTATAAATAGTCCTCAATGGACTAACAGAGGAATCAAGATTCAAGGAGAGTTTGAATTTTGTATATGCTTTTTTAGTTGATGACAGTGTTCATTTTATTAGGTTCATCTCTCCTTTGCCTCTTTAACTGTGATGTTCTTGAGATGAGGAACATGTCTTTCTCCTCACTGTATTTCCCAGTTCCTGGGATGATATAGGTACATAAGTGAAACTTAAAAATGTCAAATAGTAGTCAGATGGATGGATGGACAGATGGATTAATATTACAAATTTGCAGAATTACAATGAGATGTGCAATGCTCTAGTGAAATTCCTGTGAGAAAGGATCAGAATGAGCATACCCTTTCCTCTCACAACCCTGCCTGTGTCTAGAGAACCAGGTTTGCACAGAAGCTTAATAGGGAATATTAGGGAAATCTTTCCCTATCTTCCTAAGCTTTCCCAGGCTCAGAACCAACCTCAATAGTGTGGGAAAAGGGAGCATTCAAGCCAAAACCATTTAATAAACACCAGCCCCAGGCATGATCAGAAAGAGATAATGCAGTGCTGGACTTCCTGGAAAATGTCTGGTCTAGGTCAGTATTGAAAAATGTTTGTGCTAATTTTTTAAGGCCTAATATTTAATTGTTTTTATTATTACTTCTAATAGCTCCTATCACTTGTCCTATAATGTGTTCAATATTTTATGTATTTTATATATTCTTATCTATTCATTTTAATCAGTTGGAGTCAATCATTCTAGAGATGGCAAACTGAAGCTTTGGGAGATTCTATTACAAGTGCAAGGCCAATGGCTGCAGGTGATATATCCTGGCTGTGAAAGTAACTCTAAAGTCCATGATTTTCCCATTCTGTCATATCACTGGGCCTCTTTTCTTTTCTTTTCTTTTTCAAGAATGTTTAGCACATGCAAGGCACATGTGTGCTAGATATTTTAAACAACAATGAAACAAATATTGCTCTGTCCTCAGGGAGTATATGATCCAACATGGGAGAGAAGCTGTAGGCACAGTCCAAAATGGACTGCGAAGCTGGCTGACCAAAGGAGAAAGCACCACAGTGACTCAGAAATGATCCCTGGTTTAGTGTGGTCAGGAAAGAGTTCCCGAAAGGGATGGTATCTAAGGTCATGATTAAATAAAGGGATATCTAGAAAGAAATCTGGGGATGTTCTAGGCAGACTCAACAGAATGAGGAAAGTCAAAGTAGAACAAAGGATTTTAGGGATGCCAAGTAGCTCAGTTTGGATGTAATATGTAAGTGTACATTTTGTAGCCAATTCTCCTCTCAATAGCTATGTATTCTTGATTATGTCTTTTCACTTCCTGGAGCCAGTTTTTTTTTTTTTCATTTAAAAAATCAGAAAAATAACACCTATAGGTTGAATAAGGAAATAATAGATATAAACACTCAATAAATATTGTTTTTTGTTGGTGGTATAGAAGTTCTCAACCAAGGACAGTTCTATTCCCATCTCCAAAATTTATGGACATGTTTGTTGTCAAATTTTTGGAGGGCTCTGGTGGCATTGAGTAGATAGGCTCAGGGTGGCTGAATGTGCCATAATCCTTAGGACATTATAGTATAACAAGGAATGTTCTTTCCCAAAAGGCCAATGTTGTTTGCATGGAGAAATATGGGAAAGAATAATAGAAGGCTAGAGAAGGGAGATAAGAGAAGGGAGATTATTCTAGATCATGGTAGACTTTGAATACACGGACTGCAAGTTCATTCTGTTAGATAAGGAATAGCCACTGAACTTCTTAAGCAGAAATACTTAACATCTATACTTTTGGAAGATTAATAAAGCAAAGGCTTGAAGGATAGACTGGAAGTGGGGAGACTGATGAGACAGTTGTAAACTTGTGGATGCTCACCATCGCCTCAGCTTGAAGCATTAGAGGCTTGATTAGTGTGTCAGTCACAGGGCTTTCTGGCACTCTCAAGGAACTTGTGGCAGGGTAGAAAGGAAATACTTCCTTTGACACTTTTATGGAAACTATGAAAAAACCATCCCTTCAAGCGGATGCAACATTGTACCAAGAAGCATGACTTGAATTTAAGCCCCTTCACCTCTTGAAAGAGACACCTTTCTTAGTGATACTGATGGTATAAGAGGGGCTGAAAAGGAAAAGTCAAATTCTAGAAGGATCATAAAAGAAAAGGTAGAGAAATGGGTAACTGACTGCATCTCAGAAAGGGAAAGAGAGGGTCAAGCCGACTCCTCTGTGTGAGGCTTGTATATATTGGCCTATAACGAGGTCATTATTAGAGAGAGGTAGGTCAAAAAAATGTCTTGGAGGTGAGATTATAAGTTTTGTTTTAGATATTCTGAGATACAGTGACTTCTTGATGACAACAACAACAAAAATGTATTAAGGTCATTGATTATAATAGAGAAGGAAAATGAGAACTGAAGAGGAATGTAGTAAAGTAGCTAACTGCTGCAACAAATAAGCACAAAACTTCCTAATGACTCAAACACAATAGACGTTATTTTTATTGTTGTTTAGGAAAAGTCTAAGGCAAGTCTTTCTGGGTGACAGAAAGACATGGTAAATCAGGGATCTAGGGACCCTCCATCTTTCAGCTTTGCCTTTCTCCTGGAATCCTTTATTATCATCTGCATCCAACCAACCAGCAAAATGAGAAAAGAGAGTAGAGGAAGTACATCTACCTCTTAAAAATCTTGGTCCAGAAGTAACAGAAGCTTATATTCCATTAATGGGTCACATGGCCATACCCAGCAGCAAGGAAGACTGGGAAAGTAATCTACCATGTGTCCAGGAAAAAAGGACTCAAATTTTTGGTGAATAGGAAGTAGTCTCTGTCACAGAGTAGTCCTAGCCTTCATCTCTTTAAGCATAAGGTCTAGAGGATAAAGACAATGTGGGTCTTCTCCCCTCTATCTTCATCACCTTGTATGGTGTCTGATACCTAACGAGCATGCAACATTTGCCAAATAAGAGTATACCTGAAGCTATGGCAGTTAAAAAAAGATCAAAAAGAAAAATTATATAAAAGAAAAAAGAGAGAGAAAGGATATTTTAATAATAAAAGTTATTTAGGGGCGCCTGGGTGGCTCAGTGGGTTAAGCCGCTGCCTTCGGCTCAGGTCATGATCTCAGGGTCCTGGGATGGAGTCCTGCATCGGGCTGTCTGCTCAGCAGGGAGCCTGCTTCCCTCTCTCTCTCTGCCTGCCTGTCTACTTGTGATTTCTCTCTGTCAAATAAATAAATAAAATCTTTAAAAAAGAAAAAAGTTATTTAGCATTATTATGATTATTATTGCTAACATTTGTGGAGTACCTGTCATATACAAAACCTTCACAGCAGCTCTTCAAGGCTATAGATTTTAGCAATCACATTTTAATTATGATGGAAACCACCTCTAAAATGCACACCACTAGAGAAGTTTGGAGCCACCCTTTAGCCCCAGGTCTTCTGAGTCCCCATGTCACGATCTTTCTAGAACAGCAGCTTCCATTTAGTGGGGGAAGGATGATGAACCTTGACTATCCTGTTGCACCCTAGAAAGAGAGATGTTTCGAGAACACATGGAACCGCCCCAAAGGGAAGTCAGGTGACTTAGCAGATTTCACTTTCTTGGGTTACTTTGGGGCATGAGCAGAGCTGCCTAGGAAATCATGAGCCACTCCATATATAACCAAGTATTGAATGTCAGGCTTTGTTGCTTCATTCAGCAAGCCTTCCCAAGAGAACTCCCAGCTGTTGCTGCCGACCTTAGTTTGGCTGCTATCTTGCCATAACTTTGGCTTTCCTGTTTCTGAGTGAAACTTTTACCACGTGATGGCCAATTACTCATCACTTTCTTCAGCAGCCACCTTTGCTGATGTCACATAAACGCTACCTGCCCTTCAGTAGGGGAGAAGATGGTGCCTCATCAATTTAGGTTTTTCTCCATGCTTCTAAGTTTCACTAGGTGAGAAATCTAAGATCTCTCCTTTGATTTTATCTTCTAGAAATCCCTTGGACCTCCCTACTTCCCTCTCTCTCCACCACTACTGCTATCAATTCTCCCCCAAACGATTTGAATAGGCCCTGAGCTGGTCTTCCCTCATTCATTGTCATCTCCCCCTCTGATTTATCCTTCACATCAGACCAAGAGTGATTTGTTTAGATGTCCATGTGGTCTTGCCACCTCTTTGTTTAAAACACTTTAAGAAGTTACCTCATCCTTAGCATAAAGATCACAATCCTTAGCTAGATTTTATTTTTTAATTCTATTTTTATTTTAATTTGTTTAACCACAAATAAGGCTGAATGTTTTTTCGTATTAGCCCATAATGTTTTTTCCAATTGAGGTAAAACTTAATTCAGTGAGTTGTTAAACATACACACCTATATAACAAGCATCCCAAATAAGATATAGAATATTTCCATGGCTCCAGAAATTTCCCTTGTGACTCCTTCCAGTCTATCCCTAGTCCTTTCAGTTTTTATCACTAAATGGAAATCTGATTTTAAATTCAACGGGTAAACAGAAGAAAATATTAGCTACCATTTATCCCAACTCAGAAATAAACTTTGGAAGTTACACGTGTGAACTAATTCATAACTCAAATGTTTATTTTTCCTTAGCTAGACTTCAGACTCTAATAGCCAGTCTACCTGAAGGACACTTCCTTCCTCAATTTCTGTCCCCTGGACACAGTGGCTTTCTTTCATATTTTCACACATGCCATACTACTTCCCACCTCAGGACCATCACACACACTGACATGGCTTGCTTTCTACCTACTTGTCTCCTATTCATTCTTCAAATCATAATTCAGTGGTTACTTCTTCACAAGTTTCTTCCCTATGATTCAGCCTAAATCAGGTCTTTCAGGGTTCCCTATGTTTCTCCCTCATAATACAGATTACAACCGGTGATTATATAGATGTGTATATGTGATTATTGGATTAATGCCTATTTCTTTCACTATTGTGTCACAATATTAGCCCAATACCAGTTGGCACTCAACAGGTATTTGTGGAGTGAGGAAAGAAATGAGTTTCCTATCTCAGAAAATGGAATGCATATCCTTGGCAGAAAATCTGCACCACACAGAACCCTTGGAAAAGAACTTGTAATTTTGAATCACTTCATAATAATGTTACTTGTTTGCATCTTAGTAATTTTATTTTAAATAAAAATATTTCGTGGTTGAAGGGCGCCCGGGTGGCTCAGTGGATTAAAGCCTCTGCCTTCGGCTCAGGTCATGATCCCAGGGGCCTGGGATCGAGCCCCACATCGGGCTTTCTGCTCGACGGGGAGCCTGCTTCCTCCTCTCTCTCTGCCTACTTGTGATCTCTGTCTGTCAAATAAATAAATAAAATCTTTTAAAAATATATATTTTATGGTTGTAAAGTTAATACATTATTATGAACCACAGAAGGAACCACCAAAATTAAATTTCCTGGTATTGGTGTCATTCTCTTCTCAGTATGAATTTATACTACTTTATATTTATTAGTAAAAACATAATTTTTAATGTGCTTTTCTGTTCATCTAGATTTATAATATTTTTGTTCTTCAAGTTTTATATTTCTCTTAAGGATTAACCCAAAAGTTTAGTAAATGAAGTATATATACAGTTCATGAATGTATTTTAAGACTTTTGGGAAACACTCAAAAGAAAAAGCTATTTTGAGGATTAGGAAATAGCTTGTCTGGATATTGCCAAGTAAATGTGGAATGACCTTTCTTTGGGATGTAATGAAAAAGAAAGGCAAGAACTTCAACATTCCCAGTTCAAGGTTACAAGGGAATGTGAACAAAAAGTGTTTCTCATCCTGTTAACACTTGGACACACAGAACATAAAAACAGTGTCTTCTTTCATTTAAAAAAATTTTAAACATACACAGGGAAACTTTGACCTTTTTGCCTTTTAACTTCTCTGGGACGGATTGACAGAGACTTTGAGCTCTTTTTCTCCTTCTCAACTTCTTACTGTGTATTTAATGAACCTTGGATACCTGGACATCCCACTGTATACATATTAAGTGTGTTGGCAGTGGGAGAGGAAGAAAGAGCTGCCAGAGACTATGTGTGTAATGGGTAACGCTATTGTAATGTCAGGACTTCCCTCTTGCTACAAGAAGGGAAAATTCTTCATTCATAACATGTTAAATATAAATACCCTTAAAAAATGGGCAAATATAGATGGTTACTGGCAGATTCAGGCCAGTTAGGGCAACAACAAATTCTTGGGCAAAGGTGATGGTAGTTCTTAAGAATTAGGAACTTTATTTTGGTGGGTATAGATAGATAGATTTAGATTTATTTATTTGAGAGAGAGAGAGAGAACATGAGGGGAAAACAGGCAGAGGGACAGAGAGGGAGAGAGAGAACCATCAAGCAGACTCCCTGCTAAGTATGGAGCCCGACTTAGGGCTCTATCCCAGGACCTGAGACAATGACCTGAGCTGAAACCAAGGGTCTGTCGCCCAACTGAGTGAGCCAGCCAGGCACTTCCGGAAAGGTCTATGTCTTGAATCAAATGCTTTGCTCCATAATTAAGAACTTCAGAGCCTTAAGTACTATTTGGTTTAGATGAAAACTGCTAACTACTGTAAGAGTGTTGTATATAAAATATGTGTATTAAATAAAACACATTAAGGATTTAAAATAAAATAAAAATGTGTTTAAGGAGAGATTTCATGCAAAAATTACATTTCACAAGCAGAACCTTAAACCCAAGGGAATTTCAGTTAAACCAAACATAGTGTGGCCAGCGCCCCTACTGGAGAAGTGAGGTACTGCATACAGCCCCCCTGCCTGTTGGGCTTTGTCAATGCGTACCCACAGAGAGAAGATTTTTCAGGAACTTGGATAGGGTTAAAGTATTCCCTAGAAAGAAGATGCCAGCATGATGCAGTGGAACAGGGAAGCTGCAGAGAGAAAAACTGCAGGGAAAAAACAGGGAATCTGGAGAGAGAAAAACTGACCACGAATATGAAATCCAAAAGGTGTTAGATTTGAATATGAAATCCAAAAAGTGTTGCTACTGGATAAACAGGAATTCCCCAG
This sequence comes from Neogale vison, assembly GCF_020171115.1. Taxonomy (NCBI): domain Eukaryota; kingdom Metazoa; phylum Chordata; class Mammalia; order Carnivora; family Mustelidae; genus Neogale; species Neogale vison. The sequence goes on along the minus strand of NC_058091.1, from coordinate 67,495,153 downwards.
TGAAAACAAATTCTCCCTGCCTATGGCTGCCTTGATGCTGGACCAGCTTGTTCACCTCTTCTTTGCCCAGTGTTTCCCCTTAGTGAACTTAGGCCAACTTCCTGCTATGAGAATACATACTATTTTTAGAAAAGAACCTTAGAGAGTAAGTAATCCAGCATATTCATTTTACAGGAAAGACATTATGACCTAGACCTAGATGTGGGGAAAATATATTTATCCAATATGCAACTAAATATTATTTAATTTATTCAATTACTATTGAATACAAATAAGTTCATTTACTCTTTATACTACTAAATATAGAAAAAATAGTCTTATTCTACGTAATACTAATTCTGAAAATTAAAAAATAATATTCTAAAGCAAGAGGCTGACAGAAACTAATAAGTAATAGTTTGGAAAAAATCTAATGAAATACTACTTGCAATTCACAAAGTATGAATATTGTACATAGCAACAGAGGCAGGCTATGATAGGACAAAGTAACTAAAAGCTGATTACATTCTTAAGTTGGCCAAGAAACTACAGCAACTCTTACTTTAAAAACAGGGTCTCTTCTCTAAATATAGCTTCCTTCGAAGTAGCTGTAGTCTAAATTTCTTTGTATGATGATGGCAACCCAAAGCCCAGGCTTCTGAGATCACACAGCTACCAGAATGGCAAAATCAAGACTGAAACTCAGGTCATCTTAGAGTACCCAGAAATCCAGATCTTTGTGTGACATGTAGTCTCTGTCCTGCATGTTTGCTCCCCAAATCCTATGCTTAAAAATGTCTCCCTTCTTTAAAAGTGATCACAATATCCTTCATTTTTTTATCCTTATGTATCACCTAATATATATCTGAATCTACTTCAAGCATTGATTAGTATTTTATTGGTTGAGTCATAAAGTTTTTTATCTGTAAATATATAATCAAATTTAAAAACTGCCTTGGTTAGGATAAACTAAACTACTGGGAAGAATAGGTCTGAAAATGTTAATGAATGCAAAGAAATAGAAATTTATTTCCTACTTGCACAATCCAGAGCTAATATCCATGCTAGTGGAGCTCTCTCCCCTATCTATTGTGTGGCTCTTTTCTCCTTGAAAGACACATCATCATCTCTATCCAACTAGTAGAATCTGAAGGAGAATGTAGAGAACCCCACACACACCTTTCTGAAAAATCTCACCCCAAATTGAAACAAGTCACTCCTGCTCAAAAGACAAGAGAAAAGTGTAAGTGACATCTGGGCATTGTTTAGCTATCCTCCTTTTACTAAAGCAGAGGAGGGCCTGGGCCTTGGTAGGTAGCTCACTATTCCTGTCATAGTCGCTCACTCAAATCCATTACTTATGCTTAAGGCTTAAGCAGTGGTGGGAGTGTGGGGGGGGAATGTCATATCTATAGCTTCCTTTTTCCCTTGGATTTCTTTGATTCATCTATTATTTACTGAGCAACTAGTCTGTGCTAATCACCATAATAATAAATCCCAAACTTTTGAAATCTGTATTAACTAACAAAGAATACAAGGCTGTGTACAATTAAATGTAGGTTTCACAAATAAGTTTTAAAACATCAAAGTCATACTCAATGTTAAATTGAAATTAACTTCCAATATCACCCAAGGACAAAAGTCTGCTTTTTTAAATTAATCTGTCAGTATATTAATACACAGTCCCTAAACATATACTTTGCACAGAGCACCATCTTCAATCATGCTCTAGACACAGCCAGATCTAATATTTACATACTGACCTCAGAGTCCTCTCTAGTTGAAGAACTAATAATAAAAGGTGGTATATAATTTCTTTCTCAATTTCAAAATCTGCAGTGCTGCTGCTACACATCTGAGCTAGTCATTTCCTTATTACATATACTCCTGAGCTCTTTCCTTTTGGTTTTTGTTTTGTTTTGTTTTTGTTCAGATGGTTTTTATTCATAGAGTTTCTCTGTCCCCAACATATTACTCCTGCATCAAATATTTGAGGTATATGTGATCAGTTCTTCATCTCCTGTATCACTAAATCTTACTGTAGACAAAGCAAGAAATGCCACACTCCTGGTGTAATTACAGCTTAGCCAAATGAGTACATACTGCACAGTGTCAGCCCAAATCAACAGACCACCCACCAAGAGAGTGAAAAAGAAGATACTGGTTCCTCCCACAGAGGACTGGAAAAGCGTGTGATGGAAACGGATGATAATTGTATTGTGCCATTGGCAAGCGCACATAGTGCCTAGCATAACAACACATGTGCTATGATATTTAATGAATATTACTGAAAGTGTGATAGTAGCCGGAAAATTAGTTGTTTGACAGATGCATGGCACAGTATCTTCCCCACACACACACCCTCCTTATGCCTAAAGAAGTAATTCTAGGAAAAGAAAAAACAGTTGCTTATGGGTATATATGACTGGGATTTTTTAAAAGTTTTTTATTATTATTTTTTTGACTAAGATTCAAAATACTGTTAAACTAAAAGATTGTGAAACTCTAAGGTCTAAAGTATTTTTTATAATATTACCTCCTTTCTACTACATTCTAATGCTCCATATAGTTTTTCACTTCACAAAAATGTTAGCTTTCAAGTATTGGTTTAAATTTTGCCAATTGGAAGCAAAGGAAAACTTGCGGATGTGCTCTAGATAAGTGATTCTGAAATGGGAGTTTGTAGGAAAATATCCGCATCCCTGCAGAGATAATGGAGCTAGGAATGTGCAGTTTGAAAAACCTCCCCAGGCTGATTCCACAACTCCTCCACCCTCATCCTCATTTAGAACCACTGTTTGGGCTTTACTTACTCACATAAGACTGAACTAATGTCATAGCTATGGAAAACCAAAACAAATGGCTAAAAACCTTGTGAATGAAAACAACAGCCCATGGAATGTAAATCTGTTCAGCCACTATGGAAAACATCAAATATTAAAAAAAGAGTTTCCTCAAAATATTAAAAATAAAACTATCATACGTTTTAGCAATGCCACCACTGGAACTACTGTCTTGAAGAGTTTTCCTCACTCATGTTCATGCAACTTTACTTATGATAGCCAAGACATGGAGACACCTAAGTGTCCATCAACAGGTGAATGAACAAAGATGTGGTGTGTGTGTATATATATATATAGAGAGAGAGGGATAGATAGAGATAGAGATACAGACAGAGATATAGATATATAGAGATATATAATGGAATAGTACTCATCAATAAAAAGAAAGAAATCTTGTCATTTGTAACAAGATGGATGGACCTTGGCATTATGCTAAGTGAAATAAGTCAGACAGAGAAAGGCAAAAGTAATCTCACTTATATGTGGAATCTGAAAAAGACTGAACTCATAGAAACAGAAAACAATTTGGTGGTTGCCAGAGACAGGGGTAGAGGGGAAGGGAAATGGATGAATGTGGTCAAAAGGTTATGATTAGAAGCGCCTGATTGGCTCAGTAAGTTAAGCATCTGACTCTTGATCACAACCTCAGGGTCACAATCTCAAGGTCATGAGACTGAGCCCCATATCGGGCTCACGCTGGGCATGGAACCTGCTTGGGATTCTGTCTCTCCCTCTCTTTCTGTCCCTCCCTCCCCCCTCAAAAAATAAAATAAAATAAAATAAAATAAAAAGAATTACCACCAACTTTTTCTAAGTAATCAAAATTTACTTGGTGTTCTGATTCTTCAAAGTTAACTTATACTTCTACAATTTGTCAGGTAAAAAATAGAACTTTCTCCAGGGTTTAAGATAAACAACAGACTCAACTTTTTTGATAGTTAGGTACCTCTTGTCTCAATGTCTGATTTCCACAACATAATAGTTAGTGACTACGATAGTAGCCAACATCTTCTTTATTTTTTTTAAAGATTTTATTTATTTATTTGACAGACAAAGACCACACCTAAGCAGAGAGGCAGACAGAGAGAGAGGAAGGGAAGCGGGCTCCCTGCTAAGCAGAGAGCCCAATGCGGGGCTCAATTCCAGGACCCTGAGATCATGACCTGAGCTGAAGGCAGAGGATTAACCCACTGAGCCACCCAGGCGCCCAATAGTAACCAACATCTTAAGAATATCAGTAATTCAGTGGATGATGCTGACAGGGATGAAATCCCAAGATAATATTTTATAAAAGGTGACATTAAGCCAAATACTGAACAAATAACCAATTTTAACACTTTAATATATTGAGATTTTGATAAATGATTAGTGCATCTTTGATAGGAACTGATATCAGTTACTGAAGTAATACCCAACAAACTCCTTCCTTATTCAATGTGACTTTGTATATTTTCATTCTACATAATCTAAGGTAAGCCAAAGTGATTCCTCATGATGCTTCAAGTGTTAATTTAACTAAACTGTGTAATCCTTTCTAATAAATTGAAATTTACATGGATCAAAGTCATGAAAAAAGGAAGTGAGTTTAATTGAGGGATTTAAATGAGAGGCATGTTTAAGAGAAGAATTTGGATGAACTGGGGTAGCTTCAGAGTCAAAAACTTCCAAGATTTTGTCCTAAGTCCTACTCAGTTGCTCAGTTTCATAGACATATCCTGGACCCTGTCATTACTAATTATCACAGCCTCTCTATAATCTAGAGTTTAAGGAGCCCATTTTCCGACCAGCAGCTTCTGTCTTGTACTTTATTCCTCCTAGTCTCCAACTTCAACAATGCATGCATAAGAATACCTCTTCATTGTCTCACTCCTCACTTCCCTTCCAAAAGTCCATGGTTAATCCTTGTAATTACACCCCTCAATATACTCTTAAACTCTTTATCCATCTTTGTTTTGTTGGATTTGTAGGACAACCTCACACCATAGCTAAATGCATTTTTCCTGCCCTCCATATTTACCCCACATCCTAACAAACGTGGATGGAGAAAGATATACAACCATGTCAAATCTCCAACAGCTCTTTACACATCCTTATTTTCAATGGATGCCCTTGCTTCCAATTTTAATGAGAAACAGAAAGAATCAGAAGCACCAAGTTCTCACTCCACCCACCTGTACCCATGGCCCTTCATCTGTACCCACCTGCCTTCTTTCCATCCTATTCCTATAAATGAACTGTATGTGGTCCTGTCACAATCAACATCCCCATTTGTGTACTGCACTCAATCCCTTCTCAGCCAGCAAAAGGCATCTTTCTAGCTATTCTCCTCTCTTTCTTCGGCTCACCAATTGTTTCCGTCCATGGCGTATCATTCCCATCAGCACATCAGTATGCTATTATTTCATCCATTTTACAAAATAAAATGAAACACTAAGACTTTTTTCAATCCCATTTCACTTTTCATCATGTCTCCACTCCTCTTTACAGGAAAGCTTGTCAAAAGAGTTGTCTACCCTTGCTGACTCATTCCTTTCCTACCAATGTCTCCTGAACCCATCTCATTCAAGATTTCTCCAGACCACTCTACCTAAGGGGCTCGTGGTAAGATCATCAGTGATTTCCACATTGTTGCATCCCAAAGTCAATTCCTAGTCCTGACCCCACTTGACTTATCAGTACCCTAGGACACAGATAATCATTCTTGTGATACTTTGTTCTGTTTGTTCCAGTATACCTCACATCCTGGTTATCTTCCTACCTTGCTATCTATACTTCTCAGTCTCATTTGTTAGTGGTGGGAATACCCAGTTCCTGGACTTCTTACCTATCCATTCACCTCTCTGGTAGTCCTGTTCAGTCTTGGGCTGTTGACTCGCAAATGCAGATCCTTAACTTGTACTTCTTTCTTGAACTTCAGCCTCTTATATCCAACTAGCTACTTAACCATTCCCTTGGCTATCTAATAAACATCTCGAATCTCGCTCATCAAAACTGAACTTCTGGTCACTCCAAACATACCTAAAACCTGCATTTCTAGCAGGTGTTTTCATTTGATTTTGGTGAATACCAACTACATTTCTATTAATCAGGTTAAGCTGGGTGATGTTGCAAACTGAACATTTTACTGGCCTCCAACAACAAAGGTTTGTTCCTTGCCACATATCATCACTATATCTCTTCATTTATAAGCTACAATGGGTCTGCTCCAGGAGCCAAACTAAGAGAGTATCCTTTAGCTGGAGCATTGCTGGGTTTGTAGCTGAAGAAAATGTGATGTGGTAAGCCAAATGCTAGCTTTAAAGTCCTGCTTATTTATTTTTTTAAATTTTATTTTATTTTTTCAGTGTTCCAAGATTCATTGTTTATGTACCACACTCAGTGCTCCATGCAATACATGCCCTCCTTAATACCCACCACCAGGCCCTCCCAACCCCGCACCCCCCTCCCCTCCAAAACCCTCAGTTTGTTTCTCAGAGTCCACAGTCTCTCATGGTTCGTCTCCCCCTCCAATTTCCCCCAACTCACTTCTCTGCTTAATATTCCTGATTAAACAAGTCACATGGCCTCCTGGTTTCAAACAGACAGATGTGCAGTATTCTCCCATAGGAAGGGACTCTACTTTGAAGGAAACAAATATTTGCTAAAGAGAAGAACAATCCACTACACCAGTCCTCTAGTTAATCTAGCTAAAACTTTTGGTTCTTCTCTTTTTTATAAATCTAGTCATCAGTAAATTAATAAATCAATAAGCTACCTACCAGTGCTAGCATTCTGGTCCAAACCATCTTTTCTAGGTTTCTTATTGGTCTCCTTGCTTTTGCCCTTGTCTTTCTAGTCTATTCTTCACGTAGTGTCCAAAAGTGATCATTTTAAAACACAAGTCAAATTTTGTCATGCTTCTGCTCAAAACCCTCCAATGGCTCCCCATCTCACTCAGAGTAAAAGTCAAAATCTTTTTTTTTTCCAATTTATTTATTTTCAGAAAAACAGTATTCATTATTTTTTCACCATACCCAGTGCTCCATGCAAGCCGTGCCCTCTATAATACCCACCACCTGGTACCCCAACCTCCCACCCCCCCACCACTTCAAACCCCTCAGACTGTTTTTCAGAGTCCATAGTCTCTCATGGTTCACCTCCCCTTCCAATTTACCCAAATTCCCTACTCCTCTCTAACGCCCCTTGTCCTCCATGCTATTTGTTATGCTCCACAAATAAGTGAAACCATATGATAATTGACTCTCTCTGCTTGACTTATTTCACTCAGCATAATCTCTTCCAGTCCCGTCCATGTTGCTACAAAAGTTGGGTATTCATCCTTTCTGATGGAGGCATAATACTCCATAGTGTATATGGACCACATCTTCCTTATCCATTCATCCGTTGGAGGGCATCTTGGTTCTTTCCTTAGTTTGGCGAAGTCAAAATCTTTTGAACAGCCTTCTGAAACTTCCCAAAACTTGATTTTCCCATCCATTGCCTCACCGACTCCATTGCTTTCTTCCTCATCTCGGCTTTACTCTCTTCCAGCCACATGGACTCTGCTGTTTTCAAATATGCCAAGTACATTCCAGCCTCAGGACCTTGCACTTGTGGTTTCCTCTTCCTGGAACACATTTCTCCCAGATATCCACATGGCTCACTACCACCTCTTCTTCAGGTATTTGCTCAAATGTCACTTTCTCAGTGAGTCTGTACTTGGCCAACTGACTTAGAATTTCATCCTCAACCCTCACCATGGCTCTCCTTCTCTCCTTTCTCACTTTACTTATGTCTATAGCATTCATACCTATGTGATTTTTTGGTGCCTTGTCCATTATTTCACTCCACTAGACTATACACTCCCTGGCTGTATGGATTTTTGTCTTTTTTATTCATTATTGTAGGACAATAACATATGGAACAATGCCTGGACAGTTGGCATTTAATAAACATTTACTTAATGAATAAATTACTGAATGACATAAACGATGGAAAGATTTGAGGAACTCAAACATACAAAAAAGATGTAACTTAAAAGTGTGGGAAAAAATATGGTAAACATTAATAAATATTATACAGTCACACCAACTCAAAAAACTTGATGAATTATTTGTCTCAAATTAGAAAAAAATAAAAAGAATCTAAAGAGGAAAATAAGACACAGAAAAAAAAAACATTACTTCAAAAGCTATAATATTAATGATCAAGGCAACACTGTAGGGTTTATTATTTGATTTATTACAGAGGGTTTAATTTTAATCTAAATTTGAAAGCATATATATTTTAATCCTTTATCACTACCAAAGCAAAAAACTAGTATGCCCCTTCAGTTTGGTTGTACCACTTTGGTAGAAAATCAAAATTTATTTCACCTCTGACACCAGACTAAAGTAAAGCCTTTCAGCCAGATTAATTATCTGCCTCCCAGGCTGACATTACCCTAGAAAAGTGTTTCTCAACCTTGACACTATTCACATTTGTGGCTGAGTAACTCTTTGTTCTATGAAGCAGTCCTTTCGTATTATAGGATGTTGAGCAGCATCCTTGGTTTCTGTCCACTAGATGCCAGTAGCACCTCCCCAGTTGTGACAATGAAAAATGTCTACAGACATTGCCAAATATGTCTGGGGCAGGGGTGTAGGGTAGGGATATCACTCCTGGTTGAGCATCCCTGCCCTAGAACATGACAATGTCTATAAAGTTAGCTTTCCTGTAGAGGTTCAATCTCTGACCCATAAAATGCATGGTAAGATCATTATAGAAATACAATATCAAAAATAGGCAAGCAGATCCTACATGTATAATTTAGAAAAGTACTAAGGGACACCTGGGTGGCTCAGTCAGTTGAGTATTCAACTCTTGATTTCAGCTCAGGTCTTGATCTCAGTGTTTTGAGTTCAAGCCCAGTGTTGGGCTCCACTCTGGGCATGGAACCTACTTAAAGAAAAAAAAAAAATGTACTGAAAAGGCTCCCTTTGAAAAAAGCATACCTGCGTTTTTCCAATTGCATTACTCTGATTTAGTGGTGAAGAAAGATGTACCTGGAAAGTACAAATTATTAAGCCATTTTGGTCACTAATGTTTTAATGATAGTTTGGAAATAAAATTCAGGACCAAGAGAAAAATAAGGAAAAAAAAAGGTCTTAACAGGGAAAAGTAAGAAAAGTCCAGAACCAGTGAAGAGGGCTCTGAAATGGAGAACTCCAGTTATTTAAGGAACTACATTAGATCTTTGGCTATGATGAGATAGAGGTTGAACCTCTGAGGGAAAATTCCATTTGTTGACAGTTGATTTAGCATTAGTTCTGCATAGTAACATTAACTGAGGAAAAAATAAAACTGAATTAATCAATTTAAAATAATATGACAATTTTCAACCAAGATTAAATAACTAATTTTACTGTTCCTATGGTCTGTGCTAATGTGGTTCAAATTTTTAAATAATTAAAAATGAAATTATTTAAAACTAACAGGAACTTGGACATAAAAGTATTGGTTAAATCTGGAAAACTTTTCAAATCTACTTTTAAATTAACTCCTTCGGTACTAAATTTTTTTTAAAAAAATTTAAGGATTAAAAAAAATTCTTGTTTTTTTCTGGAAGTTGTTAAATTCTCATATTTAATCTTAAAAAAAAAAGGAATAAGAAAGCTGATTATGCCAAAAAGGACCCATCACTATTTGTAAGTAGAGGAACCAACAACGCTGGCTTGATTCTTTTGGAAACCAAAAATAAAAGAGTTTTTAGACAGATATTTTAAACCATAAGTAGATCTCATTTAAAAAAAGCATATGATCTGGGCGCCTGGGGGCTCAGTGGATTAAACCTCTGCCTTCAGCTCAGGTCATGATCTCAGGGTCTTGGGATGGAGCCCCACATTGGTCTCTCTGCTCAGCAGGGAGCCTGCTTCCCCCCCCCGCCCCCACCTATCTCTCTGCCTACTTGTGATCTCTGTCTGTCAAATAAATAAATCAAATCTTAAAAAAAAAAAAGCATATGATCAAAGTAGTCTATATTTCTTTCTTTCCAATAAAGACATCCAAACATTTGAAATATGCATGGTTCCCATGATTTAAATAATTTTTCAATTATAAACAATAATTAAAAGAACTGGTATAAATACTTCTACATGCACATATCATTTGAAACTTAATTCCAGTTTGTGGAGTTATTTAAATCTTCTCAACTTGGTCTACCTTTATAGTGAAGCTATATCCAAGGAACGGAATCAATTAGTTTGAGTTTCATTTTCTATCCTCATCCTGACCAAAAAAAAAAAAAAACAAAAAAACAAAAAACCACACCTAAATTACAACAGGACCAGAAAGAAAATGTTAATTGAAATTTTTAGAAATTCATGGATCTCTTGGGCCTACAAATGAGATGCTTATCCTCTAAAATTATGCACTAGTCATAATTATACATACTTAAGATACTTAGCCTGACATCTGAATACAAATTGACAAACCAAAAAAAGATTTGCCTTCATTTGTTTCAAAGACTCTTGAAATAAGCCCTTGTTTGATATATGTTACTTTTATATGTTTGCATTGTATACTATAATATCAAAAACGATTTTCAACCAGAAAAAAAAAAAAAAGCTTATCTGTCAGCAATACGAATTGGGGTTTTGAATTTAAGAAACAAATTGTGTACACAGCACAGGTTCTTAATAATCCACTAACAGAGGATCTGGTGCATCCACCAGAGCTGATTTTTAAAGAAACTGTATTAAGAAATAGAGCAGAAAGAAACGTGCAGGAGCTTCTTGCCAAACCTCTGGCAATGTGCATATTCTTTAAAGTCTCAGCTTTTATTTAGTAGTATTTCCAACTGTTTAGTTAATCTTTATTGACTTATGTTTAACTTTCATGAACAGGAACGTATCTGTGACTTGAGAGAAGTTTTCTGGTGTGCTAAAATGCCTGTTTACTTTCCTTTGCTAATTCTTGTGTCCCACTGAGGATTTAGATATTTGCAAGACCCAAAATAGTCACCTGGAATACTATACCTAGGGGAACAGATAACGTTTTCTTGATCTGTGTCTTATTTGAATTGTGGAAAGAGCTGTTTTTGTTTTATTTGGGTTAGCACTAATCAATTCCGTTACTTGTCACTAGAGCTAAAAACCAAGAGCTCAGAAGACATCCTATAGCAGATGGAAAATGAGTCAAAGAAACTGTGGGATGCATGACACAGGGCAACTACAGGTTATGGTGTGACCATCTGAACACCAGACAGAGTAGGACAGAGGTGTTTTTGATTGGATTGTGACAAAATAATCAAACTCAAAACATCTCAGTCTGAATTATCAATGCATACATTCTTGTCAAACAAAAACAAATTTGTGTTGTGTCCCCTGTCTCAATGAATGTCAAAAACTCGAGCCACGTTATCTCTAATTCCTGGTCCCCTAAATTCATGAAGCCATTAGCCATGAAATCTTCAGTCATGCCTCAAAAATATGTCCAACAAAACCTCTTCTCTCTCTCTCTTTTCATTGTCATTGCCTAGCTTAAGACTTGATTCCTTTCCCAGCCACATATGATGACAGTCTCCACCCTCAACCTATACTCTTGCTTCACTAGACTATTTACACGAACTAGAAATACCAAGTACTATTCAGTTGTTCCTTGAGTTCGGACTTTGTTACCTCTATTCTGACTTCAAGGCCACCCATGCCCCATATTTCTAGTAGAATGCTTCTCTTTTTAGTATCGTCCTAAAAATAGGTTGGTACTGATAACACACCATTCCCATGAGAATAATAATTAGATGAAGGTAATCTGTATCTCCCCTATTACACAAGGCTTTCTATTGAGGAGAAACTTGTCTCATCTGACCTTCGTAGCTAGCCCCTAAAACCATGTCCAGCACCTCGTTAGTGCTCAATAATATCCTTTGGTTTAAACGATTGAGCGACCAGAGAACAACTGGTCAAACATTTAAGTGTTCAAAATTAGCAATGAGGTAAATGTATTCATCAATAATTTATAAAGAGTTTCATTTGGCTTCAGCATTTTTTGCAATCTTTTTCCATGCTTTACAATACCCTCATAAGCTAGGGATCAACTCATGTTAGAAGAAATTCAAGGAAGAAAGTGAGTTGGAGTAAAACCTTCAGTCTAAGCAGATGTGCTTAGTAAACCATCAGCCTCCCTCTTCTAAAGAGTGAAACGTTCTTGTATTCTATGTTTTATATCATGTCAGCATGCAAATGAATGCTATTCAAAGAAACAGCTTCACTCAGCATTTGAACAGGGTCACAAAGACAAGCTGATAATGGGCAAAACTAATAGAATTCACTTCTGAATGTTGAAACTGCTCTTACTTTATATTAACTTTTATTTCCCTAAATAGAAGAGATTCCCATATGCCATATACACTTACAAATTTCATCAAGAACAAGAAATAGCAATTCACATAAGGAATAACACGGAGGACATTGAAAGATGAAGAGGAGAAGTGAGGAAAATCAGAGGGGGAGATAAACCCTGAGGGACTCTGAGAAAAAATCTGAGGGTTTTGGAGAGGAGGGGGTGGGGTGTTGGGTGAGCCTGGTGGTGTGTATTAAGGAGGGCATGTATTGCATGGAGCACTGGGTGTGGTGCATAGACAATGAATTTTGGAACACTGAAAAAAATAATAAAATAAAATAATCTTAAAAAAAAGAAATATCAGTTGGCTAGAGCTATAATTATATTTTCTTTTCCTCAACATAAGAAGTACTTTGATACCTCTCTATGGGTTCATTTCTACATGCTATACATAACAGGGTAAGAGACAACAAAGATCATTTAAGAATTTACAGTGCCTATAAATAATAGCAATATTTCACATTTAATACTCTTATAAATGTGATCTATATTTCCCTGATTAAATATTGCTAAAGCCTGTTTACTTAAGAATTCGTTTTAGCTTCATTTTACAAATGAGGCTAATTACGGAGCATAAAGGCTCAAATATTTGGATACAGTTACACAGCTAGGAAGTATCAGAGCCTAGAATCAAACCCTGTCCATGTTTTGAGGGGAAGAAGAAGGGAGAGAGGAGAAATGCTACCAAGCAGTAAAGCCAAATTTTATTATTTGGTAACAATATGTATGAGCTTTAAATGTTTTTGTCCTTTCTATGTTGAAACTGTCCAGTGTATATGTATGAGTGTATACATTTATCTGTTTTACCTTGAACTATCTGGAATCTTTTCTCTAGGATGGAGAAATAGACAAAATAGACAAATGCATTTTGAAGTGGAAGAGAGTGAAAAAGGGCTTTAAGGATTCTAGAAGTCTTAGAAATGACAAGTCTAGATATCATGAGATTAAAGAAGAGTAACCACGTTTAAAAATTATCCTGGGAGCAAAAGAGTCGGGACCTCAATACAAGAACATTTAAATTCTCAATTTCTGTGGAGATTGGGTTTTCATCAATGCTGGGAGCCCTTTCCATTAGCAACGAAGCCCAAGAATCCCCTTTCCTCAGCTTATGCCTTCAAGTGAGAACTGAATTATGACTGGTCGTCTTAGGAAGAAAATGACTATTACAGGACACAAGATGGGGTGGGGTGTGGGTGGCTAAGGAAAGGCCTGACATGTAGCTTGTCAAGTGCAGCAGCTGTGGCCTGTTTTCACAAATATCTGACATGTTTCTTTGGCCACTCGCCAAATTGAGCTGTACCCAGCACTTCTCCCATCCTTCCTGTGCCTCCAAGAGCCTTTGTAACTGCTACTTGAGACTCTAGTCCACTCCAAATCAATCCCCTCGGTTCCTTCCTCCCCTTAATGTGCAGGCATCCCACCCTAATTAATTAACCCAACACCAACTTCATGCAGGACCTTCCCACACTTTGCCCCTCCACGCAGCCCAGAAACATCAGCACATTCCTTACTTCATCACTTGTCAACTCCCTTTCTGTTAAAGACCAGTGTCCCCTTTCCCTGACCTGGCCTCTGATTTGATCTCACTTTAAAGTATCCCACTTTAAGAGACAGTAACAAATGCTGCCTCTTTCCTGTTTGGTTTGTTTATTCACATTCACCAGACCTATTATAATTAAAGCCCAAGGAACTTAGAAGAAGAACCCAGGAAGATACTCGATGCATTTGATATGTGGATAAACTCGATACTGGATTTATAATGAAGCTTTACTTTGCCTATTACTAAATGTTTGGTGTTGGGTGAGTTTCTTAGACTCCTGCCATTCATTCAAATACTTGCTGGGCACCCATGAGTGTGCTAGGTTCTATTCTAAATGCTGATGCTGCAATTAAAAGAAATAATAATAAAATTTTTTTATTTAAGACTGCTCTCAGTGAAGCTTTTATTTTCGGGAGGGGAGACAACCATTAATAAATAGATGAGTCTTTATCAGACACATGAAAAAATGTTCATCATCACTAGCCACTAGGGAGATTCAAATTAAAACCACATTGAGATACCACCTTACACCAGTTAGAATGGCCAAAATTAGCAAGACAGGAAACAACGTGTGTTGGAGAGGATGTGCAGAAAGGGGAACCCTCTTACACCATTGTGGGAATGCAAGTTGGTGCAACCACTTTGGACAACAGTATGGAGATTCCTTAAGAAATTAAAAATAGAGCTTCCCTATAACCCTGCAATTGCACTACTGCGTATTTACCCCAAGGATACAGATGTATGAAAAGAAGGGCCATCTGTACCCCAACGATTACCTGGGAAGAAGTATTCCCAACAGAGGAAACAGCAAGTGCAAAGGCCCTTCCTAGTCAGGGGGGTCTTGTCTGGAGTGCTGAAGGACCATCAGAGATTCAGCTAGAGCCAGTGGAGAGACAGCAAGGAGTAGGAGGTGATATCAGAGTAATAGAGAACTTCTGTGTGATGATACGGGCTACAGATTTTTATTAATTGAAATGGTGAGTTACTGGAGGTTATTGATTAGAAGAGTAACATCGACTTGACTTACCTCTAAAAAAAAAAAAAAAAAAAAAACCTCAACTAAATCCTCTGCAAAATGGAAAAGGTAACATGTGGTGAAGACTAGACTTCCCTCTGGAATCCCTGGGCTACCCCTGACTAGCAATGTGGCTTGAAGCTAACCACTTCACCTTCCTACGCCTCCATTTTCTCAGTTTAAGGTACACTTTGTAGTAGTCCTTATTTTCTAAGAGTTTTTTTGAAAAATAAATTAAATGGTACATGCTGTCAAGGTGTTTATTACAGAGCTTACCACATGGAAAGGCCCAATACTTGCTAATATTCTCAGGCCTCTGAGGATAGGGGGACATGACGTATGTGGAGTACTTGGTGTGTCACTCAGCCCAGGAAGCACTTAGATGTCATCCTAGCATTATCAACAACTAACCCACTAGTTGTCTCGAAGTGACTTTGTACATTTTATGTTTTCATAATATTACCCTTAAAAAGAGAGTAACAAACTTTTGCGGGTAATTTTCAGGTATCTCAGACAGTCGATATAGCATTGGTTGGGTGCCTCTCTGCGCAAAGCACCTTACTAGGCAGCGGAAAACCATACGTACTCAGGTGAGAAGGAAGAGATGTAGTCAGAAATAGGAAGAGATAGAGGAATAAAGATGATCGATCAATCGACAGATGACAGATGATAGACTCTTGTCTATTTTATACATACCTATCTTTAAATCTGTATAACTTTTTCAAAAGAAGAGAAAGAATTACATGAGACAAGTGTCTATGTGTTCTGACCCCTACTGTGAGGGAAAAGAAGACCCAGTCTCCTGAAAGAAAGAAATGTGAGTCATCAACATCCTGGTCATATACCAGATCTGGAACCTGCTCTTCTCCATAGCAAGATGTAGTGACTCTATGCTTTTGGCTGTAGTTGGGGGTGTTGGAGGCATTGTGATTCTCCACAACCCTGTTCCATTATCTGAAAGTTACTTGCCTCATACCTATTTTCCTGTCACTTTAGTCTGAGAGGTTGGGTCTCACCTTGCTTTCCTTTGCCCTCCACCACCTCCCTCCCCCCATAAACATACTTCCAAAACAAGCACACTCACTCAAAACACGTGTCTTTTTGGAAACTCAGTGATGTAACTTAAATATGGTTTAGTAGCCCTTCACAAGGAGAAAAGGAAGATTACTGTAGAAGCCTGCAAGAAAGTAACTCCTGATTCTTTCCTGCCCTTCACACATCACTTTCCTGAAGGACAGACTAAACTTCATGTTTTTTCTTCTCATTTTACCTAATAAAAATCCAAAAATGCCCTCTTAAAATTAGCTGGGAAAGTATCCTTGTCTTATTGTTACTTTAAAGAAAAAAGTTATTCTTCACAGGGCCAGGTAATACTTGCAGTACACATAAGCACTAAAATGAGCTGGATGTCTTTCATGTATAACTTAAAATAAAATTAAACTCTAAAGATGGTTTTATCTTTCAAGCTGTACAAGAGTTGCAATATGGTGCAACTAAAATAGTTTTCTTGTTAGACTTCTGATCCTGTATTACCTATTTCCTTCCCCCTTTGCCTACTTCTTTTGGTGCCCTGCTTAGCTGGTGCCCTGAGAAGCCCAAATTTATCTGGTGCCGAATCCTGCCCTAAATCTGTCCTGCCAAAACTAGTGCTCTAGAATATTCCATGCTGACTCTTCATGTAGTAACAATCAACTGTACTACAAATCAGATATTTTCTTTTGCTTTATTGTAACAGGAGCCATCAAATCATCAAAAGAGGTAAATAATGGCAGAGAGAAATGGAACTTAGGCCTTAATGAGACCGAGATGCATGATTCGAGTAACAAAATACAAAACTTCAAGAAATCAGGTGTACCCTTTTTAAATACATCCTTAGAAAAAGCACAGTTAGAAATACTATTTCAGGGACATAGTACACCTGGATATACTCTATTTTGTTTAAGCTTTTACCTGAAGGGACAAGTGGGGGGAAATGAAAACATATAGGACAAACACTTCCAGTCTTTTCCCTCCCAGTTGATATACGAACACTTGAGAAGAAAATGTGGTCTCTTCACATCAGAGGTAAGGATTGGTGGGTTCAATTTCTCCTGATATACCCCGCACACTGTGAGTGAGATGTTGGAAGGAGGAATAGGGGAGCGGTTCTAACTTGAAAATTCACAGCTTCTCCTTGTCTTACAGTTTAAGTAAGTCTTTTTTACATAAATACCCTGGTGTTAATTATTTTTATTTTGGGTCTTCCAGCCAAGGCGAGCCTCTGCTGATGCTACCCCTCTTCTCTTATCCTCCAGAGGGCGCCATATCCACAGGGGACTGGCTGAGAGCTCCTAGGTTTGGGGTTTGCTTTGGGTGGGGAAGAGGCTGTCTTGCATCTGTGCCAGGCACCTTTGTGTTTGTACCCCCTTGTTCCCCAGGCACAACTCATTCATCCTCTGTGACTTCATGCCTCAGTGGGGTGCACCGTGTTCTTACTCTACCCCTCCCCCCCGAAGAGCACCCAGCACTTCTCCCTGGGTGGAAGCCAGAACCCGCACAGCCCTTTGTGATCAGCTGTCTCTAGTCTTGGAATTTCTACTCCAGGAAGCTGGGACACAGGTGTTCCATCTTGCACCCTTTATTCTCTCCTCCTTTTACCTTCCAAAAATGGAAGGTGTCAACTTTCCCCTCTTGCCGCAATCTAAACTTTACCTCCTTTGGAGTAGCTTTGGCCTCTTTCCTAAACCATGAAGATGCGTGAGGAGCAGGAAGAGAAACATTGGCTAGCGGATAAGGAAACATTAATTGGGAAGCATTCCTGAAATATCACATACATTTTCATGAGTAGACTACAGATCGCATGTGTTATGAGATCACTGGCTACAGGTGTCTCTCCTATACCATGCTGGGAGCACCTCAAGAAGGGGGCTGCTTTTATTCTGGTTTTGAATCCTCAAAAGGTACAGGGCACAGCCTGGCATTTGGCATAAGAGTCAATCACTAACTAATCAGTAATGACCTAGGTGGAGATTTGGGTGAGTTTTCATCTTTGTGTTCTTACTTCTGTTTGAACTTGACCCTATAGTGGAGTGCAACAGACCAATATCTGGTTGAAAATCTTCATAGATAACCCCACTCATACATACAATACAAACAAATATTAGTAAGACTGTGCTAGCTAAAGCATCTGAATGTGGTTTTGATTGTTAATAGCAAAATGATGGAACATGTTTGCTTTTTAAAAATTTTGAAGTATCTCAGAGAAATCTGACAACGCTTTTTTTTTTTTTATTTAAAGCATCAGAAATTGGTTGCCTATAGTTCTGAAGCCTAATAGTCTGAAATCAAGGTGTTGGCAAGGCCATATTCTCTCTGAAGACACTAAGGGAGGATCCTTTCTTGCTACTTCAAGTTGCTGGTGATTACTGCCAATCCTTGGACATTCCCTGTTGTGTGGCTTCATAACCCCAAACTCCGCTTTTATCTTCACATGTTGTCCTTTGTGACTGTGTCCAAACTTCCCTTGTTATATAAGGACATCAGTCATTGGATTAGGGTCCACCCTTACCCAGTACGACCTTATTTAACTTGATCACACCTGCAGAGACCCTATTTTTAAATAAGGGCACATTCACAGATTCTGGATAGTCATGGATTTGGCAGGGGGAACACTATTCAACCCAGTACGACAATTACATTGGGGGATTTAGACACTCCAGGCTCGGTAAGCGACAGAATGAGTAAACAAAAATTAGTAAGTATATATCAACCAACTTGACCTAATTGACATATATAAGACACTATAAATAACAATGGTAAAATGCCATTTTTTCAAGTGCACCTGAAACAGTCACCAAAATGGGCCATACCAAAACAATTTATACTCAAGTCCAAAGGACTGAAATCACACAGAGTATGTTTTGTAATAAAAATGGAATTAAAGTAGAATCATCAACAAAAGACTTACAAAAAACCCAAATACCTAGAAACTAAGAACAATACTCTAAATCACACATTCTAAATAATTTTGGAATTACACAATAGGCTTCTAAATTTCTTCTGCCTCCATGGCAGGAATCACAAGGAAGCATTTTGAACTGAATGTTACTGAAAACATAAGGGAACTAATATCCATTCTTCCTTTTACAAACTTACCTAGAAAACAGGCATGTCATGTACATTTGAAATCAAAAACTGTTAAAGGGATGAGGTAAGGTGGTCTCACCAACCACAGTTAAATAAATTACCTTTGTGTCAATTACTCGTTTTTAACATGCTTTTATTTCATTAAAATATTGTTTTCCTAATTGTTAGCACATCTACCTGCATCCTGTAGAATTAAACTTCCCATAGATAGAAACAAATAAGTTTTCCATGCTTTTAGCTAATTGGGGAGATTTTATTTTTTTAAAGATTTTATTTATTTATTTGAGAGAGAATTAGTGAGAGAGAGCATGAGAAAGGAGAAGATCTGAGTGAGAAGCAGACTCCCCAAGGAGCTGGGAGCCCAATGCGGGACTCGATTCTGAAAGTCCGCGATCATGACCTGAGCCGAAGGCAGTTGCTCAACCAACTGAGCCACCCAGGTGCCCTAATTGGGGAGATTTTAAAGGAAATTTTAAAATAATAAATAAATGTATATTCAGTAGCACATAAATGCATACACATGTATTCTATATCAGATATAAAACATAAACATATAAATTTGACATAGGGGTTTCTAACCTGTGATCTATGAGCCTAGGGGCATGACGAGCCTCAGTGTACATTCAAATTTTGTAAATATATGTGCATCTCTCTCTACTGTTTTCTATTAATTCTTGGAGGAATCCATTAATCTGAAATTTTAAAAAACAATTTAAGAAATGAGAGTATATTTCAATCATATTCTTTACACTCCATATTCTCTTCTCCCTAGTGATCTGTTATGGGCTTGGTCTGTTGTTGACATTTTGGATATCCAAGCAGCAAACATTGCAAAATATTGAGAATAATCCTTTTAATGCAAAGAATGACCAGATGTGATAACATAACACAGCCCTGTTTGGGACTCTTGATTTGTTTAAAATTTAAGTAGCGTTACATCTCTTTACAGAACTGGCTTAGAATAAGCATGGAAACAGCTTTTATGCTGTCTATGAGGCCAAAAAATAAGTGCAAGTCTGCACATTTTTTATTTGAAAGCATTCACAAATGACATGCAAGACATAAACGTTGGCCAAAAACCACAGCAAAGCATTGTGTCAAAAAAAAAAAAAAAAAGTATGTTTTTGAGCCAAACACTATTTAGGAATCAGTTATTTCCCAATTATTAAATTAAGAATAAAACCAGGGAAAAAAATTTAACGGGATGTGCTTTAACTATTGACTTCCAGTCTAATAGCCATGACAATTTTAAAAATCCAAGTACAATTGATCAACAGCCTATGTAAACAGACATGCAGGACTGAAGAGGACACTCCTATTTATATTAACAAGAAATTGTGCTAGAGGCAGCTTAGTGAGATGCTGAGAAGTGAAAATGATGAAATAGATGTGTATTAGGAGCCATGATTCTACACACATGTTCTGAATACTTCTGTTTAGATTAATGTTTTCCTGCAAATAAAACTGGTTATCATCTAGTTTGGGTCAAATAATGCAGCCACAAAGATGAATCTTCAGTAAGCAAGGTATTTGGTCATTCAGGGCCAAGATATGAGAGTTGTTCTGGGAAAATATTAATTGAGCAAAAACATTTTGGACTCTACTGCAGCCCATATAAAAGTTTTAGACTGTGTGACAATGGATAATGAAACTTCAAAACAAATCCAAACTTAATGTCTTCAAGGTATAAGTGTCAACGTTATAGGGCATGGGAAAAACGTACCTTATTTGATATTCCATTTAAACAATATGGCTCTCCTCTGTCTCCAAATAAAACATTCTGACACTTACCCTTAATTATGATGCCAGCAGTCATATTGGAATCCATGCCCATCTTGGAAAGGTTAAGTGAGATGCACTTGAGTAAATACCTCTAACAATCTTGATCATTGGCTTTCAGAAAAAGATAGTCTGGGAATGACATCACAACCAAAACATCCTGTTTGAACCCAAAGGTCAAGGTGTAACAACGCATTTTCCACATGAGGTGCTTTGTTTCAGGGTTCCACCAAAAGTGGATAATTATTAATAACCGTATCAATGAACAAATATGGCATATTTAGTAGGAGTCTGGGGAAAAAAGACACTTAGAAGTCTGTGTCACCTTTTCCAGCTGTCTAAAATTGGTCTTGAGAAAGTCCAATGGACAGTGTTATTACTTCTGCTGCTTTGTCTTCCCTGACCGTCTGCGTGGTCTAGACCCAACAAACCCACATTCTCAAGCTGTGTTTCCTAATCAGTCTGACTCTAAGTGTTTCAAGCTGTGGTTTAGGCCCATTTGCTTTTTCCATTCTTCAGTGGTGATTCCCAAATGACTTAAAGGTACAAGGAAGAAAACTGAGGCATTCTGAGAAATGATGTTTGGCGATTGTAATCATCATCAGTGAGGAATCCCTCCCTCGTGGTTTCATAATTTTTGTCTAGGACTCAGAAGGCGCATACTCCAAGGTTTGTAGGGCCCAGTGGTTCATAAGAGGTGAGTGGAGAGCAGCATAAAATGAGCCATCATTATTCCAATTCACCTGTTGCTTTATGAAAAGAACCCTGTGGTTCTCAAGGTTATTTTCAAGGCAACCTAAATATCTGAATGTTTATGTGAAGACTCCTGTTTTGTAACTGCAGACACTAATTCTGTCTCTTAACTATTGTGTAGGCCTGCAGGCCAGACTCGGCAGCAAATGTTTTATATGCCTGTGATCCTGGAAAAAGACCTCTTGAAGCTAGTGTTGCCATGTTACCATGAGAATTTGGACGAGTAATCTCATGTATAAGATGGATGGGAAGGCTGCCCTAGCAGCAACTTCTTGAGAAAAATGACATCATACCAAATGCACTTTTTGGTAGCCTGCCTTTTTAGTTCATATATTCATTTAAGAAATACTGATTCTTTAAAAAAAAAAAGTATAAATGCAATTCTTATGAAAAGATTCATTGCAATTCACTTTCTCCAACATATGCACAAATACACCAAATTTCTCAAGAGTACAGTGGTGAGGATCAAAATAAAACAAAAGGGCAAAGCAACCCTCCTGCAAAATAACAGCTTTCCTCAAGCCACTCATTGATTGTATGATGGAATTTTTTCAAAATGCTAAGAAATCTAGGATTATTATACTGTAATAATAAAGCTTTAGAGGTCTAAAGTCAAAATAGGGAAAAGTATATTCATTATATCAGGATTGATATGCTTTAGCCAAAAGGACAAGATATTGGAGAATATCAAGTTGTTAGTCTGAAAAATGAATCAAGAAAGATGGGGAAAGGCAGGAGGCTCACTGCAACCAACGCTGAAAAGTCTACAGGGCATATGTGATTGGAACAAAAACAAATAAATATAATTCATGGAAAACGGTAATAAATGTATCGATGCATTATATGCTAATAGAATGCAGCATATGTTAATAATATGATACATCAAATGCTAAGTATTTTGAACTGTCTTCTTTACCGGACCTCTTACTGATCTAAATTCGTATGAAATTAATTATAACCTTTTTTATTTATTTGAGATTCAGCAGTGGTATAAATTTCTGTCCATGTTTTTCTAGGAGATGCTACTTTATGAAATAAGTGACTGACAGACTAATTAATAGCTGAGAAAAAAGAAATCAACATTTTGGAAGGTGATGACTTTATTGCATCTCCCTCCATTCTGCGGCCTTCTCTTTACCAGAAAGTGACTATGTTACAAAAACACATAGCCAGGAACAAGTGAGTTACAAAACAAATGTGAAAAATACATATACAGCACAGCAAGATAGTGAAATGTTTTTCTCAGGAAAAAAACTCTCTCTGTCAGCAGTTCCAAATACTAATACAGACTTCATTCCCAAACTAGTTTTCTTCTCAGATTCTCTTTTAAATAAAATTTACATTTTGCTTTAAAAACAAAATGTTGTGGCCAAACATATATCAGTGGATAGAGTATTTTCCATAGAGTCTAGGTCATGTTCACCAAAAATACTGGGTTCCATGACAATAACAAAAAAGACCCACAGAAAGAAACCCATTAAAGAGTCTGTATTACCTGTCTTATACTAACATTCAGAAATTATTAGGTCTACCTGTAGTTGATACAGCTATCCATATTTTCATTTGCTTCCTGGACACAAAGCTACTGATAAATCCCTTTCCTGCTAAGCATCCTGTTCCCCATTTCTGAGATTCAATAAATCAAATTTATGAAATCATCTTGTAATACAGATGCTCCCTTTTCCCAACCCACATATTCTTATAAAAATTTAACAACGAAATTAAAAAACATCTCATCAACATTGTTTTTACAAAGCAACTGTTGGTTATAAACAGTGTTTTAGGTCTCAAGGAGATTTAAGACACTTCAAAGGCTTGGTCTAAACCCCCTAAATCCAGGTTGCTCTCGTGAATTTTCTCAAGCCTGGTATGTGAAGTTAAAGGCTTAAATTTTTTAAGTGTTTTGTTTTGCGCTGGAAAAATTGAAACGGATCTCATTCTCAAAAGCAGACATTTCTGGAATTTCCATTTTCACTAGTTTCTTTCTTTTCCAAAGATAAAGAAACTAATGCATATGTTCACTGTTTTTGTATAAACATCTTTGAATTTCCATAAGAGATAACCTATCTCATCAGCCCAAGACAATGTATATGAACATATTTTGAAGCATGTCCAAAAAAAAAGAATTCCTCACAACCTGGTTTTGCGGATGGTCTTCTTGGTTACTTTTCTTATCAGGAAAGAGGCCGATCTGTTTTCTTTTGGTATATCCTATGGGCCAGTGGAAAGAAAAAACAAATAAAAGCCATCTTGATAATTATTAGAAGTTTTTGCAAATATTAACTACAAGCTAATCTGAAATGCTCGGTTAACATTCAGTAGTACATAGCTAGATTTTTGAACTTCTGACTTGAATAATTTATAAAATCATGCACAATGGTGAGTATTTATTTTAAACTAAAAGTCATGGTGCATGTTTCTTCCCTTAAGCTTTAGGTGATAATATAGGTCAGGTTTATGCTGGAAGGTTTGGATTACGTGGATAAAAAAAAAGAATCGTGTTTTTTGAGGGCAACATTTTTTATTTCACCAGAAAGACCCAGTTAGACCAAACAAATAATTCCTTAGCTTTTAGCTGTTCTTTGCCTTAATAAGAAAGAACTATAAGCAACAATAATTTATTGTCTCTTATTTTAGTACATATTTCAAAAATTTTATAACCAAAAGGAACACAGATAGTTCTTTAAATGTTCCTTTCCTCTAAAATAAAACAACGAATAGCTCTTACCACTGACTGAATATATTCCCCTCGGCTTAAAACGTGCAGAATAAAAAGAGCAAATGTTTGTTCTATGTGTTATAATGCCAACCCTATCCAGGCAAAGTAGAAGAAGATTTAAGGGGCATTCATTTGCATATTTATTCTGCCAATGAGATGTGACTCTTCCCATCCTATGGGTAATATGTAGGAAGAGATAAATGCTCAACTAGATACTGAACAATCAATCATCTTTAACAAAGATAACCTTATTATAAAATTTATTCAGAACTGAATCATGCTTGTGATTATTTTTTGCTTTGTGTTTTCTGCACTTAGATTTTTTTTCCCAAAATAAATGAAATACACCTCTTAAAAAAAGAAGTAAACTTAAATCATGGTTTCTAAAGTCCCAAGGACTTGTGACTGATTAAACACCATCAATTCTGGCCTAGCTCCAGAACATACAGAGACATTAATAAAAACAAAAGGTATGAGATCTCCCATCCCTCAGAAGAAAAAAATTTAATTTATATCTAGTTGATATTGTATAATAAATTACTGCTAAAAGAATGTAGTACTTATAGTGAAAACCGAATTTATTCTGTCCCCCATTACAAAATTAACCCCTTAATAATTTTCTTTTTTATTTCATACTAACAGTCCTCAACAAGAATCTTTCTTTTGAGCACTTATGTGCCAAGTATTGTTAGTTACTAGAGAGTAATAGGTTTAAATTCTTTTATTTCCCCTTCTCTTCTTCTCTCTCTCTCTTTCTCTCTCTCTCTCTCTCTCTCACACACACACACACACACCAAGCACAGAGTCATGTATCTGTATTCAAGCAATTGTTGACACTTATTGGACAATAAGGGTATCAGTTAGGCAATGGCACTCTACCTCTGATACTTCAACTCAAAGTTACAGTAAGGATTCTTTGCATGGTTCTTAAACTCTAAGAGCTCAGGATCCTACAATGTAAAGATCAGTATTTACGCCAGTGGCTTTAAGTTTTCTTTGTATTTTCTTCAAGATCCAGCTCCCATCTGTCAATAGAGAATGTCCAAATGACTTATAAAAACAATTTGAAATTCCCAGTGAGATACATGTTTATTTTACACTCATTCCCTGTTCGCAGAACATGAGCTTTGACAACATATAAAGTAGCCTAAGATTTTAACTGTCCAGATTATAATAGTAACGAACATTCTTGCAGTGTAATTAGATAAGACAAGATGATAAGTACCCTTAGAATGAAATACAAATGACATAACTAGATTGCCAAACTCTGTGCTAAATTTCTCTTTCCCTCTCCTATAGACAACAGGTATCTGATTTTATGCTGTATTTATTGCATCAATTACTCTCATTAATTCACCTGTTTTTGTATCTTATAAGTTTATTTATTTTTATTTATTTACTTGGGAGAGAGCAAGAGCTAGATAGAGCACAGAGGGAGAGGGCAAAGCACACTCCCGATTGAGCAGGGAGTCAGACAGGGGGCTCAATCCCAGAACCCCAAGATCATGACCTGATACGAAGGCAGACACTTAACCACCTGAGCCACCCAGGTGATCTTTTAAGTTTAATTGGAAGCCAGTGCACAGTCCATACAATGGTTTTGGTGGGTGACTGTGTGCTACTCTTGTCAATATATCTATAAGATTAATTACTGTATCCTATTCTGAGGACAGCTTGTCAGGAGGCCACTTGTCTTGCAATAGGGAAGCAACATGGAGTTAAAACTCTCTGTATAATTAAGAAGATACACATGTTTAGCTATAAGAAGGTCTAAGCTTGCATATTCCCATGAAAGGAAGTCAGGTCTCATTTCTTTTGTTGCAAAGAAAAATTTCAGAGAATCATTCTGCAATGACGAATCCTATGCCTAGGAATGCCTGGGTGGCTCAGTCAGCTAATCTGCTGCCTTTGGCTCAGGTCATGATCCCAGGGTCCTGGGATGAGTCCTGCAACAGTGGTCCTTGCTCAGTGGGGAGCCTGCTTCTCTCTCTGCTTCTGCCTGTCACTCTGCCTGCTTGTGCTCTCTCTCTCTCTATCTCTCTCTCTCTGATAAATAAATAAAATCTTACAAAAAAAAAAAAAAAAGAATCCTATGCTTAGGACCTGTAAGCACATCAAATAGTTTAAATGTTCTCCATTGCCCTGAAGTACCCTCCTACAGTATTGAGCGCCCAAATATTTTTTTGTCCTGTGCAGGAACACACATAGAAGGAAGCATTTCCAGAGTTCAGGGGAGAATGAACTCCATTCACTTGGCAGGATCTCTTTGGAAGTGCTAAAGCAAAAAAAGAGAGTCCAAAGCTTTGGCCAATGGGATGTCAACTGAGTGGAGTATCTTCCTCGGGACTCCATACCTCAGGGGTTCATGCTGCCAAGTCTAGAACCCCATTCTCAGATCACTAACCTCGCCTAATTCCAAAGCCACTTCTTGGCTACACTCATTTTTTTAAAAGGGTCTTCAAGGTAAAAGATAGAGCTTGTGTGGGGGTTTCAAACATAGATGCATTTAATCAAAATGATGCAGAAGAGAAAGGGAATTGGAAAGCCCTGAAGTCCTGTTGATTCTCATTGCATTAACTCTAAACCTCACACAGCTCAGGAAAATCTGTATTTTCTTTCAAATAAAGTGTAATCTTGGATCGGGGCTGCTGAGGTTATAAAAGAGTCAATGGTATTTTTATGGGGATTATGATTTTTTAACCTTACTGCCATAGCTGAACCTCAATAACTGGAATCTGTCTCTTTAAAATTCCCTCTTGCAAATTGAATGAGCTCTACTTTATTTCCTTTGAAACACACACGTTTAGATTTTTACAAAGGTGGTGCTGGTGCTGCCGAAGTGGACTTTCTTTTTCTGAATTTTCTATGATTTTTTGCTATTAGTATCTATGTAGTAATAACCTCTGGCTCTGGAACTCACTCTGTACAATGTAAACCTTAATCAGTTGGAACTAGGTTAGTTATAAGGTATCTCAACAGAAATGACTGCATCTCAAAGACAGTAAAGTGTTGTGTACTACAGATTATTTTCCACGTAACTGGTGGGTTCCAAAGTCTCAGGAATTTTAGGAGGTGCTAGGTGAGACTATAGAGTAAATCTACATAATAAATAATATCCTAAAGCAAAAAGATATTTATACTTATGCTTGGAAATTTTATTTAAATACATTACACAAGTTCAATCTCTCTCAAATGATGCCACAATTCAAAAGTGGCCCAGGCTTGAGCAGTATTTTAATGGAGAGAATGTAAATTCTTAGCTACATTAAAACACACACACACACACATACGTAATAAATAATATCCTAAAGCAAAAAGATATTTATACTTATGCTTGGAAATTTTATTTAAATACATTACAAAAGTTCAATCTCTCTCAAATGATGCCACAATTCAAAAGTGGCCCAGGCTTGAGCAGTATTTTAATGGAGAGAATGTAAATTCTTAGCTACATTAAAACACACACACACACACAGAGAGAGAGAGAGAGAGAGAGAAGAAACTCATCAACATCAAAATACCAGCACTGTTGACAGGTAATCAATCAATATCTGTTCCAGTGGATGTATGACCCTTTTTTGCAGAGAACATTTCAAGAGCTAACAGCTGTCCATTTTCTCTACTGTCATACCATCTGCTCTCCTTAGAGTTCTACTTTGGAAACAATAAATGTTTTAAAATACAGTTGGAGCCAGGTTCATCACACCTGCCCGGCAGAACAGTATAAGTGTCCTACCTACGCCTTAAAAAACACAAATGAGCCTGCAGTTACAAAAAAAGGCTAAAGAAGCACTGCTTACCAAATGGAAGAGAGAACTTTGTAATGTGTAAGATGAATATTCTGGGGAGCGTAGGAATTACAATAGCAAGCAAGCATCCAAGAATTTGGAGTTAGCAGAATCAACAAAAAAAGAAAAAATATCATCCAACTTGCTCCAGATCCAAAGTCCTTAAGTCCTAATACTGCACTTGAATATAGATTATTTATTATAGATTAAGTTGGCTAACTATTAATTTGCCTATCTACAACTACAACCATTTTCTCCTGTTTTCCAGCTCCTTTTCTTCTAATTGGTTCACATGAGGAGACCAACAAAATTACTCTTTACTCCTACGGTGTTGCTTAGAGATGAAGTAAGTGCACAGTTCAGGGAAAACAGTTCACAATGAGCAGAAAACTTTCAGTTAGAATTTTATTTTCTTCAAGGTGAAGAATTTTCACACAAGGACAAACATGTCAAGCAAAGTTTGGCTTCATCTATGCAAGCAAAGCGAGCATTGAGCATAAAATACTTGTACCAAGGGGTCCATAGCAATATTTATAAAGTCCAAAAAAGGGAAACAACCTAAATAAGCGTCAACTATAAACGGATAAATCAAGTGTGGTGCATCTATGCAATGGCACACTATTCAGCTGCAAAAAGGAGTGAACTTCTGATCCATGTTACAATGTGTATAAACTTCAAAGACATCATGCTAAGTAAAAGCTGCCCATCACAGAAGACTTCATAGTATATGAATCTACTTATCTGAAATGTCCAGTATAGGCAAATCTATAAAGACAAAGTATGTTGGTGTGGAAAGGAGAGAATGGGAATGACTGCTCCTGGGAGCTCTGGGGTGGTGGGGGCAGTCTCTGTGGTGGGGGAGGAGATGAAAATATTTTAGGTTAGATTGCAGTTATATTGGCACAATCCTGTGAATACACTAAAATACCTTGAATTGTATATTCTAAATGAGTGAACTGTATGGTATGTGAATTAGATCTCAATAGAGCTGTTTTTCAAAAAGCGGAGGGAGGTTCGAAAAATTACCTGAACTTAGATTTATTTGGAAGCACAATTATTTAGTTTTTCCACCCAAATTAAATTCACTAGAAAGTTGCTGTCAGTGCTACTTTTTTTGGTAATGTAATTCTTATATTTTAAACTATTTTTAGGGGCTTTCTTTTTAAGATTTTATTTATTTATTTGTCAGAGAGAGTGAACAAGGTAGACAGAGAGGCAGGCAGAGGCAGAGGGAGAAGCAGGCTCCCTGCTGAGCAAGGAGCCCAATGTGGGACTCCATCCCAGCACCCTGGGATCATGACCTGAGCAGAAGGCAGCTGCTTAACCAACTGAGCCACCCAGGTGTCCTTACACCTGGCTTTTTAACCTGAGAAAATTACAAAGGACAGCATCATTTTTCAAAAGTATGTCAAAGGTGGAAAATCCAAAGTGATACAATTATTACAATTGGCATTACTGTTTTTATCTTAATCTTTTGTTCTCCATTCCTTTGTTGCCATTTTTCTGTCCTAATACTACAATAATTTGATTTACCCAAATAAAGCTTTGTTTTCATGCTTCTCAGCTTTGACCTGAAGCTAATCAGTTACCTTGGGTGTTGTCAAAAAATGACTTATTTTCAGGTTAATAATAATAAAACAACACTGTTATGCTCTGTCACCCACCAAATACTCTGGCGTGAGAATCAAGAATTCGATTAGTTAACTGAGCTTGCACACTTTAATTATGAAATAAATTCCATAATGGACAACTCGGAAATTTAATTTGAGAATCCTGAGAAACTCCCTCTTGCCCCAGTGCCTGCTCCTTGCTCTCTGAAAGGTTCAAGAAACAGCAATAGCATTGGTATTTACCTCTAATTTGTGGAGTATTTCATATGTTTTCCTTGGTATTCTCCTTAAAATCATGTTAGCTTTCCTAGAACCCAGAAGATGCTGTCTTTAAGTTACAATTTTCATTTGCAGATATTTTCTGCCATTTCTTTTTGGCAGAAAAAGAAACCGGAAAACTTTATAAACAAGAAATATCTCATGTAACAAAAATTGTATGTCACACTTGGCTCCACAAAGAGCTCCAGATCTGAAATATGGCAAATTTTTCCCACAGGAAGATGTTACTAACTCTTAGCATATATCTGTACCTTATCTTCAACCACTGTTTAAACTCCATCTCTGACTGAAAATCAGGCAAGCGCTCCTTAAGTGATTTACAAAATGGGGAAATCACTACTTCACAGAGTCTAAAAGTCCATGACCATAAAAGTGATACCACAGTAGAAAAACATAGAGTCATGGATCTTGACTGAAAATTACACCTCGAGCAAGCTGAGTTCATCTCAATATATCCTAGGTGACAGGGAAGTTGGAGTAAGACAAACTTTCTCTCTGGCTGTCAACCAAACTGAATTCTGTAAGCATTTAGTGCTCTGGTCAGCAGCACAAAGTCAGGGCCAAAGCAGAGAGCAACTCCAGAGCTAAATCTTCCCTTTTGAAAGATAATTTTCAGGCAAATTTTCAAATAAAAGAACCTGAAAGTAGCCACTATCTCTCTAACAAATTTTAATGTTTAGAAATATAAAAAGACAGCATACACTTTCTTTTCAGCATTTTATAATGCTTAAGAGGTTTGCCCAATAGTCATATTCATGCCAAATAATTTGTAAAGAGTGAAATTTGAAAAGGATGGGATAGACAAAATTCCATAAGAAAATTCATTAAGGCAAACCATGAGAAACTCTGAAATATAGGGAACAAACTGAGGGCTGCTGGAGGGGTAGTGGGTGGGGGCATGGGGTAACAGGGTGATGGGCATAGAGAAGGGCACTTGATGGAACAAGCACTGGGTGTTATTTGCAACTGATGAATCATTCAATTCTACCCCTGAAACTAATACTACGTTATATGTGAACTAACTTGAATTTCAATAAAATTTTGGGAAAAAAAATTCTTTAACAGTCAAAAATATTTTATTACTGGACTAATTGGTTTTGCTTTTGTGAAAAGAAATGTTCTAATATATTTTATTTGTACAAATAAAACCTATTAAACCTTACAAACTCTTAGGAAGAGAAAGTTTGTCTTCCCTTCCATTTATCGTCTCTCTCAACATCCGGGCCATCTACATTCATATAACACGGATTCTTTATGAGGCCTCATCTTACATATGAAATGTAACTGATATTTGCAAAGAAGTCCATTGCAAAATTATGTTGCCTGTTCAACCTTGCTAGTTCATCTAACTCACCAAAGCAAAACTTTGCTGCTTTCTTCAGAATATATATTTTTTTTTTTAATTTCTTACTTTAGTAGTGGTTTCGGAGGCAAATGGAATAGTCAGGTTTTACGTTTTGCTTGAAGACCCGCTAGATTCTTATTACAAAAGCTACCTGCGGACCAATCTTGGCCTCGGGTTAATTGCCTCACCGAGGCCTGTGCACACAGCAGAGGAGGGCAGAGCGGGGGAAGCAACGTGTACAATAGCAATCATCGGGGCTATTAAAGTGGTTCCAAATCGCCCAGCTCGGCGCTCAGGATTCACAGTAATTCCCGGTGTTAGGGCTCGCTAAGCGACAAGTTGATGGGGCAGAAGCTGGGCAGGAAAATGACCCTGGAAGCAGAGTGTTGGTTTTACCCCCGCTGGTATCTGTTACAAGTGAATTTCCTCTGGCGCCAGCAGGTATTTTGAGCAGCCATCCAGAGGGACCCCAGAGGGGAAGGATGGAAGTGGGGAAGATGAAGCTCTAAGTTTGGGGATCAAAGCTTTAAAGGTCCCACAGGAAATCGGTAAGATCCGATGGATTCGCCCAAAGGCTTCAAGAGGGACACAGAAGATATTTCGAATTTCCGAGGCTTAGGACAGCAGGACAAGGGGATGGAAAGGTAGGGAGCAAACAATAGCCCAGAGGAGACATCTCCCCACCAAGACGGAGAAAGGAAAATTTGCCAAGAGGGTCAAATTCCAGACACGGCCACAAAAAAAGACGAGAGGCTTTCCCTCGCTTTTCCCCCTAAGAGCGCAGAGGACAAGGCCAGCCGGCGGATCGCACCAGCTTGCTGGGCTACCACCCCGCGCGGTGGCCGGAGACGCAGGCTGAGGCTCCCGAACAGGGGCGCGGGGGTGCACTCGGAGGCCCGGGTGAGACTACCCCGGAGGTCTGGGAGGCACAGCCATTAAAGCCCGGCTGCCCCCCGACGTGCTCAGTAAAAGTGACTGCGATTTATTTGGATTAGTCACTATAAAGGTCTAGGGAGACAGCTATTTATCGGATGCGGTACCTTGACAAATTAACTGGGCTGTGCAACGGAGGACAGTCGCTCTGACCCCGGGCCGTCCTGGGGCGGAAAGGAAGATACTCCCACCTGCTCCCAACCCAAAGGGGAAAGCAAGGCCTCAGAGAGGCGCGTCTTCACCTGCAGACGCCCTGCGGGGGCCCCTGGCAGCCCAAGTGCCCTGTCCCAGCTCAGGCTCCTGAGTTCGGGCTGCTGACTCCAAGCCAGTCCAAGGACATTCCCGCTCACTCTCCAGTCGCACCTTCCCCCAGCCCAGGTTCCGGGAAGGTCACCAAATCTGAGATCTGGTGGGGTTGCCCTGCAGGTGACGCAGTCCTGAGCCCACACTGCAAGGCCCATCTTGGTAAAAATCCTTTAGTCTTGCAGCATCCATCCAGGCCATATATCAGTGAGGTCGTTTAGAAATCTTTGGGTGTGTTGGTTTTTGTTTTTTTTTTTAAGAACTGACAAATTTGAACCTGAAATTTAATTCCACTTAATATAGAATAGGACCATGTAACTGTGGTTCTTAACTGAAGATAACTTAGATCCTGGCGTCACGAATTCTACCCATAACTATTGCCTTTACAGCTCCTACACCTACCAAGAAAAGAATAAACCACCGTCAAGTTCATTCTTGACTTTCTGAACTTAATGCAGTTCTTAACTTAATGCATTTCTTGGGATTTATTTGTCATTAATACATGAAGAGTTACACTGAAGTCCTCTAAAAAACAAAGACCTCGGGGCGCCTGAGTGGCTCAGTGGGTTAAAGTCTCTGCCTTGGGCTCAGGCCATGATCTCAGGTTCCTGGGATGTAGCCCCATATCGGGTTCTCTGCTGCGCAGGGAGCCTGCTTCCCCCTCTCACTGCCTGCCTGCCTCTCTGCTCACTTGTGATCTGTCAAATAAATAAATAAAATCTTTAAAAAAAAAAAAGACATCTGTACTAAATATTGACCAACAAAGATAAATAGGTGAATTTCTAACTTGCAATTCAATCAAAAGGAATTATTTTTCAATAGTGTATCTTTTAATGTAATTTATTGTTGCTTCATCTTTAAGGCCAACGTTACATTATCAGGTAATGCGAGGATGCAAGGCTAGACACCTAAAATAGGTCAGTCTGAGCAGGAACTGGGACTGTTGATAACAAGTAAACCGAATCACTTTGCTTTCGGGATCTGAAACAGCGCTTTTCGGGCAATTTCTAAAAAATTCTGCTTCAAGAGGTGATGGTGATGTTCATTTCTTTCATTGTTTGCCTTTATGTTGGTGCCTTATGTTGGTCGAAGACCTAAGGCTGGGAAGATAATTTGAATATACTCTTTCTTATTCAGTAAAAGAAATCGGATCCCTTCAGTTAAAAAGATGAAAGTTCCATGTGTCCAGAAGATGAGGGTTTTAGCTCTTTTGATGGAGACTATTTGAACCCGAAATTTTGCGTAGCTATCTATCTTGCTAAAAGTCAGGGTGAGATAAAGTGTAATCTGGCTCTGATTTCTGCTGGAAAGAAAACATTGAAATGACTGCTCATTTATCACTGCTCCCTCCTCCCCCCTCTTCCACCTTGGTTTAATTGACAATGTAACACCGAGCTGTTTGTGTCTTCCCTAGACCGCTGGAAATGAAACCAACCTCTGTGAAGGGAGAGTTTAGTATGTAAAGAAATCATAAGGAAAAAGATATAGAAAGCAGTTGTAAAAACTTTACCATCATCAAGAATACTGGGGAATCATCTGAATTCTGTGATGATTCACCAAGTTTTTCTTCTTGCCTGAGTGTTTGGTGAATTTGCATAGGTAGGTTTCCTGACTAACAGCCGCTACTCAAGAGCTCATAAGTTAAGAAACTATTTGTAAACTTTATTCCTAAACTGATTGCAAGAATACCTACTCTAGTGATCATAGAAATCAAAATGATCAGATCATTTGAGCCAAAGAAAACTCAGCATTTCCAGATTAAACGAATGCTTAAAATTGTACCAAAAATCTCAGTAGCCATAGTAACTATTTCCATAATATTAAAATAATAATAGGATATCTTTTCCAATGGTTTAACTAGTCAAGATTTCTTAACATAGTAATTCCCAACTTTGACAGGAATCCAGTGAGACATCTGCTTCCAAACACTTCTTGAAAATTTATAAATTAGAGCAATCTAAGAACGTCCAATATTATGATTTAGAAGATTTCAAAATTCATATGCCCTTCAGCCTAGCAATTCTATTTCTGAGAATTTATTCATTAGAAATAATTAGGGATGTATACAAAGATTTTACTTAAGGAATCTTCACAATAACAAAAAACTGGAAACAAATATATATGACATAAAATGAGTTTGTCATTCAATTATGTCATAGAAGAACATTTAATGATACCCAAAGATATTTATAATATGTAAGATAACAAAAGAGATTATAAAATCAAATTCCATTTTTATGAAAAATATATACATAGAAAAGATATTAATAAGATATATATGAAAGTGATTTATCATAGGATAGTGGTAGATGAGTTTTCATTCAAAAGTTTTTTATGATGGGAAATGAGTCTTTTTTTTTGTCTTCTATCCATGGTGCTATCTGAGTTGTTGGCCTTTTCCATATTGGTTTGAAAAAATCTTAATAGATTAAGGACATGGATCCTCAATCTATCATATATTTCCAAATATTGTTTTCTATCGGAAATCTGTCTTTTGATTTTAAAATGTGTATGAAGCACATTTATTACTGTTTCCTTTCAGGACTTTCAGGTTTTGTCTTTGTTTGGAATGCCCCCTCCCCATACACACACACAAATACATAAACACACACACACACTAAAATTATACATTTTTAAAAGTTCTTCACTTTTCTTCTAATAGTTTTATAGTTTTAATTTTTTTAACTTTAAGTCTTTTTTCTTTAAGTTTTTATTTATTTATTTGACAGACACAGAGAGAGAGACAGGGAGAGAGGGAACACAAGCAGGGGGAGTGGAAGAGGGAGAAGCAGGCTTCCTGCTGAGAGCCTGATGGGGGTTAGGGGGGACCCTGGGATCTTGACCTGAGCCTAAGGCAGAGGCTTAACCACCAAGCCACCCAGGTGCTCCAACTTTTAAATCTTTAGACTATTTAAAATGTATTTGGGTTCAAGCAGTGAAGTAAGGATACAGCTTATTTCTATGAAGAAATATATTTTTCCATTGATCTGAAATGCCACTCTTTTCAGAAACTAAATTTTCATTTATATTTTGATTTCTGGGTGCTTTATATCATTTAAGTAATGTATGTGTTTACTTAGGTGTCAATGAACAATTATGAAATTATCATATTTATAATATATTTTATATAAGGCATCATTCCTCTCTTATTATTTGTTACTAATTTTTTTGGCACTAGAAGATTTATCTTATCTAGTTTCAAAAAATCTTCAGTATATTTGTACTGATGTTACAAAAATTTATTTTTATAGGGAAAACGTACATCTTCAAAATAATCAAGTCTTCACAACAAGAACGATGTATGTTTTTATAGTGGATTTTTCCCCAGTTTATTAAAATGTTTTTCAGACATTCCTGCCCAGGAGGAATTATATTCAACTGATTAAGAGTATAGGTTCTCAGGTTTAAAAGATCTTAAGTAAGTAAACATTCTGTGCCCACATTTTCTCACAAGTAAAAGAGAAATAATAACACTTGCCTCAGAGAGTTGAAATAAGAGTTAGTGAGATTCAGAGCACTTAAAATAACATGTGGCAATAGTAAGTGCTCAATAAATAATCCCTATTACTAGGTATTACACATAGCTTTTTGAGTTTTTCCTAAGTATTTAATCCTTTGTTGTAAATGGAACCTTTCCTTCCTTTTTATTTTCTAGCAGGTTGTTAGCTTGTATTAAGAAAATTGTTGGGTTGTTTTGTTGGCTCGGTTGAGCGTGTGACTCTCTGTTTTGGCTCAGGTCATGATCTCATGGGCTCTGGGGTGGAGCCCCACACCCACATGCGTCTGGGCTCCCTGCTTGGTAGGGAGTCAGCTTGGTGATTCTCTCTTTCTGTCCCTCCCCCAGACCCTGCACTCAAACTCTCTCTCTCTCAAATGAATACATATTTTTAAAAAAGAAAATTATTAATTTTGTACATCAATTTACAAGCTGCCATCTTTATTGGTTCTTTTATTTTTTCTATAGCTTTTCAATTGGTTCTCTTCAATTACCCAGGTATATAACTTTATCATCTGAAAACAATAATAAATGGACTTTCTCCTATACAGTTTAACTAACTCATTTCTTCCTGTTGTTTAATTGCCTTGGCTAAGACTTCTAGAACCATAATAAGTAATAATAGAAATAATGTAAATGTTTTTGCCCTCAACATCAATGAGAATCTGTCTAGTGCTTCATCATATGTTTTTGCCACATTATAGAAATTTCTACTTAATTATTTAAATTAATTAATTATAAGAAAAATAAGATTTTTCTTTTTTAGTGCACAAGTGGGAGAGGGGGTAAAGGAGCTGCAGAGGGAGAGGGAGAGAGAGAATGTCAAACAGGCTTCACACCCTGTATAGAGTCTGACCCGGGGCTTGATACCAGGACCCTAAGATCATGACCTGAACTGAGTCAGACACTTAATCCGACTGAGCCACCCAGACACCTCATAATAACGTGTTCTGAATGACTGTATGTTAAATTTTTTCAAATGTCTTTAGTACATATAGATATGCCTATGTGTTCTTTTTTCCTGTGATCTATTAACAAAATGAATACACTAATGGATTTTCTAGTATTAAACATAATTGTATTCATACATGTAGAAGTGTATGAATGCACTTGTATGTATCATACTTGTCTGTTCATATCCTACTTAGTTCTTTTTATTCATATTTTGGTTAAGATTTTTCCAAAGATTTGCATAAGAATGTACTTATATTCTTAGATATGGAGAATGACTGTTAACAAGTTCAAGTATACTATCACTTTTAAAATCTGATACCAATATTACACTTGCTTCACAAAAACAATTTCAAAAATTTCTTTTCTCTCTATCCTCTGAAACTATGCAAGTAATAACAGAGTTATGCATTCCTTAGAGACTACAGAATCTACGATAAAACCATCGAGTCCTATTGCTTTTGTGGCGGGGAGTGTAGTGGAAAGTCTTACAGTTTTTCAATTTATTTTCAGAATTATTAGATTTTTGTCTCTTCTGGTTTGAGTTTTACTGTGTCGTATTTTTTCCAAAGTCATAAGTGTGTTTTCTATAGTTGAACAAAGTAATCTCTTTAAATTATATCAATTCTCTAGTTACCTGTGGTCATTTTCTCTTTCTCATTTCTAATTTAAAATTTGTTTCAACATGTAAGAAAAATACCTACACTTAGGTATTTTTGCTTAGATCTCATTTATTGATCTAACGACAGTTTAGGAAAAAAATTGTATAGTCCTTCTCGATTTCATGTTACTTATCTGCCCAAAGAACCTAATGAAAACAGCTTTGATTTACTGGATTCTTTTTATGTGCCAAGCTTTCCAAAGCAGATTTCGCATGTATTATCTCTTTTAATCCTCACAATAGAAACTGTTTCCTCTACTTTCCAGATGGAGAAATTGAAGCCCAGAGGGATCAAGTGAGTTTTCCAGTGACAAGGAACAGAGAAGCATGTTTCAAACATTGGTGGTCCGACTCCCAAACACATATTGTGAAGCCTTCTACTCTACCACCTTCTTATCTACCATATTAGCTCTGCAAGTGAACTTAAAACACACCAGTACTAATATCACGGTTCAGAAAATTCTCTAGAGAAACAATTTTTGTCTCCATAGCAGGTCACGGTAAATTTTCATAATATCAAGTCATGAGAAAAGGCATGAAAGACACTATTGCTTTGTACATATTTGAAACATCACATCACACTCAAATCTACCTCCCACCAAGAACTAGTATTGGTCTCTATTTTAAAGGCAATGAAAAGCCAAGGGTTTGAAACAAAGAACTGAATTGATTAGATTTGTGCATCCAACGATCACTCTGGCTGTATCATGACATGTCAGGAGACCACTTGGAACAAATCCAGTTTGGTTATCAAGGTGAGTGGTGGCAGTAGCTTGAATACCAATGTTGACTGGGAAGATGGGAGAAATGGATAGATACCATCAATTTTTAGGAGGTAGAATCAACAGAACTTGATGATGGATTATCCTATATGGAAGATGAGAGAGAAAGAGGTGTCAAGAACCAGTCCTGTGTTTCTGTTTGCTATTGATGCTGTTCCCGAGGAATGAGGCTTGCTTTCTCTGAATCTGTGGCTTAGAAACAAAGGTACTCCAGGAACAAAAGTATCTCAATTTTGAGACTCATGAAAGTATGAACATAATAAGTTAATATACATATCTAATACAATTAAATAGGTATCACGTTTTGCTAAGACACCACACTATGTCCTTAAAATAATTCGAGCAATTATAAAAAGATGAGTCCCCAAGAATCTATGTCAGAGAAAATATCACTTCATCTGACAAGTAAATGCATTCAGAAGTTTCTGTATGAAGAATATTATCAGAAACAGGTCATTAAGGAGGCACCTGGGTAGCTCAGTCAGTTAAGCATCCGCCTTTCGATTTTTGCTGGGATCATGATCTCAGGGTTATGAGATCAAACCCCTGTCAGGCTCTGCACTCACTGTGGAGCCTGCTTAAGACTCTCTCTCTCCCTCTCTGTCTGTCCCTCCTCTGCTCATTCTCTCTCTCTCAAGAAAGAAAGAAAGGAGACGGGAAGGAAGGAAGGAAGGAAGGAAAAGAAAGAAAGAAGAAAAGAAAAGGAAAGGAAAGGAAAGAAATCATTGGGAAACAGTATGAGGCCGTGGAAAAGAATCAGTCAAAAAAAGATGGGTTCTATCAACTTCTTCCTGCTTCTTGAATGAGTGAACTTAGCCAGAAAAACACAGTATTAGTCTTATGTCTATAAAGAGAGACAATAATATCCACCCAGAAACAATATTGGAAGATTAATTGTGATGACATATGTCAAGCACTCAGCCCACATGGCATAAATATTTTTCTAGGAATCAGCGATTTTCCAAATTACCACATTTGCTCTTAATAAATGAGTAATTCCTGAGAGCAAACCAGCCAGTCCTTCACACCTTGGTGCAAACTATTTACTGCCTTTTAAATAAAAAGTATATTTTTGGAAGCTAATATTGTTGAGATGAGTTTGTAATCTTGTAATTTCTTAATATCTAATACAGAAAAGTTAATAAAATGAGTATATAAACTTTTACTTATATGAAATTGCCAAATGCATTGAAGAAATGTAAAATATAATTTTGTCACAGTGAAATTTGGTCTTTTGAAAGGCACAGGACACAGATTTTTCAAATATATTCCTTTGCTTTTAACTACTTTAAATGTTACATGGCAGATAGGTGATCTTACATTTGTATAACAAAGCTTAGTAGTTCCCTCAAAATTATAATAACAATACAGATGTAATTCTGTTATTAAAAAAACAATCTTGAGAACTGCTCAAGTACTTTGATCATCTTGAAATTAGTGTTTTAGTCACTGTTTATTCGAATACATCAATTAATACCATGGGCTTTATTTTATTATAGAGATTTTTGTAGTGAGTGGGTTTGCTCAGACACATAGGATTAGAACTGATAGCTTACAATTCACTAAAAGTTCACATCTCACACATTATAATGATTAGTTTCTCTAGAAATTTTAAGATGCAATCTAAATGATCAGAGAAATAATATGTTTTACCTAGAGAAAATGGAAGAGAAAGGAACCTTCTTCACTTGGAGCATTCAAGAAACACAAAATAGAGTATGTCAAGTAAGAGTTAATACTTACTGAGACTTAGGGTGTGTGTGTGTGTGTGTGTGTGTGTGTGATATAACACTCCATCTTCATAACAATCCTATAAAGCTAAAAGGGGTTGATCACGCCCAAGCTCTCCCAGAGCCATCAAGAAGCAAAAGGCGGATGACCCATCCATCTGGCTCCAAACAGGACTGTGTTCTTTTGCCCTCACAGGTACCCATTTCTCTCCAGTGGTTAGTTCACTGGAAGAAAATCAGGGCCACAGGAAATTAAAGATCTTTTTTGCTTAATATCTATTCTGCAGTCAAACAAACTCATTTTTTTATTTGAAGCACAAATTTGAATTTATAAAAGAATTTGTCAGAGAAATGTTTGAATTTCAAATGTGGGTGAAATGGAAGGAGAAAAAAAAGCCCATCCAACATTGGCATCTGCTGACTTACAGTTTACAAGTACGGCCCACTACCTCAAACCAGGTCCTGTGGCTAACTAAGCATGTTGAATTCCAGCCTCATGAGTCAGATGGAGATGAAGATGTTCAAGAGGCAGGCGAGTGAGAAAGTCAACAGGACCCTTGTCTGTTACTTGACATGTGGAAAGTCCTAATAAACATTTGCTAAATGGTGAAAGGAGCCTGCGAGATGGACAATAGGCATGGGTTGTTAAGCATATTTATAACATTATTTGATATATTTAAGGAGAGTCCTGCTTGGGCAGGAATCATCCCTATTGTTTGTACTTTGATATTGTTAGTTTATTAAGTTTATTAAGTTTATAGTATTATTAAAACAAACATGATTATACAACAATAAATAATAAACCTGTATATAATAAATAAATGAAAAACCTACGAATTAACCAAAATTTTCAGGAGCACCTGGGTGGCACAGTTGGTTAAGCATCCAACTCTTGCTTTCAGCTCAGATCACGATCTCTGGGTTGTGAGATTGAGCCCTGTATTGGGCTCCTTGCTCACTGCAGAGTCTTTGCTTGAGATTCTCTCTCCTCCCTGTGCCCCTCATGGTTGTGCTCTCTCTCTTTCTCTCACTCTCTCTAGAGTAAATACATAAAAAAAAAAAAAAGACAAAAAGGTTGGCAAGGATATGGAGGGGAACTCTTTTACACTGTTGGTGGGAAAGCAAACTGGTGCAGGCACTCTAAGAAACAAAGTAGAGGTTCCTCAAAACATTAAAAATAGAGCTACTCCACAACCCAGCAATTCCAGTACTGGATATTTACCCCAAAGATACAGATGTAGTGAAAAGAAGGTTCACACGCACACCAATGTTCATAGAAGCAATGCCCACAATAGCCAAACTGTCAAAGGAACTGAGATATCCTTCAAAGGATGAATGGATTAAGAAAATGTGATTTATATATACAATGGAATATTACTCAGTCATCAGAAAGGATGAAGAGCTACCGTTTTCATCGATATGGATGGAACTGGAGGGGATTATGCTAAATGAAATAAGTCAATCAGAGAAAGAAGACAATTATCATATGGTTTCACTCATATGTGGAATATAAGAAATAGCATTGAGGACCACAGGGGAAGGGAGGGAAAACTGAGTGGGAAGAAATCAGGGAAGGAGACAAACCATGAGAGATTCTCGACTCTGGGAAGCAAACTGAGGGGTACAGAGGGGTGAAAGGTGACAGGACGGGGTAACTGGCTAATGGGTATTAAGGACAGCATGTGATGTCATGAGCACTGGGTATTATATCAACTAATGAATCTTGAACACTACATCAAAATCTAGTGATGTACTATATGTGGGTTAACTGAACATTACAAAAGAAAAAAGACCAGTCAGGAGACTTAAGACAAAGAGAGGTATGTTAAGTTAGGCAGCTTTGAGTAAGTAGATAAGATGGTTGTGTGCAAGTGTGTATATGTGTGTGTTTGGTGATGGATTGCCAGTACATTTATTGCTTCTAGCCATTAATCTTTTTGTTCTATTAATATAAGTTTAAAAATATAATTTGTGTTTATAATTAGTGGAAAATCTTTTAAATAAATGTTATGCTAAATAGTACATTTAAAAAAGGGGGAATAAATAAGAAGAGCAGCAGCAGAACCTTAGAGAGAACCCACATTTAGGTGACTTGTGAAGGAGACACAGTGAAAATAAAACAGGTGATCAAAGATAATGTGAAGAGAGCATAAAGTCTAGTAGATCGAGAAAATTTTAAATATATATTTTAAATATATATATATGATGATATATATGTATATGTGTCTGTGTATGTGTCTGTATTTCATCAATGATTAAACTATGGTTCAGTAATACCATAGAGTATTACATAATCATTGCAATGAAGTGGATCTATGTTTGTTACCATGGAAAGATTTCCAAGCCATTTTGTTAAATTTACAAGTCAATAGATAGATAGATAAGTAAATATTACACATATATCTGTCTATTATCTAG
Organism: Neogale vison; assembly: GCF_020171115.1. Lineage (NCBI taxonomy): Eukaryota > Metazoa > Chordata > Mammalia > Carnivora > Mustelidae > Neogale > Neogale vison. The sequence continues at coordinate 67,452,744 of NC_058091.1, read as the reverse complement.
GGTATATTATATATATAATACATACAAAAATATATATGATCCAAATTTATGAGGAAAACAATCATTACATAATATATATTCATATATTCTTCACATGTACCCATGTACACATCTACATACAGGCATACCTCAGAGATACTTGATTCCAGACCATACTTGGTTCCAGACCACTGCAATGAAATGATTATCACAATAAAGTAAGTTGAATTAATTTTTTGATTTCCAGTGCCTATAGAAGTGATGTTTATGCTTTATTGTAGTCTCTTAAGTGTGCAATAGCATTATGTCTAAAAAAAACCCACATAACTTAATTAAAATTACCTTATTGATGAAAAATGCTAACCATCACTGGAGCTTTCAGTAAGTCAGTCTTTTTCTGATGGAGGGTCTTGCCTCAATATTGGTGGTTTCTGATGGATCAGGGTGGTGGTTGAAGGAGGTTGGAGGGGTTATGTCAGCTTCTTAAAATAAGACAACAATGAGGTTTGCTGGATTAATTGACTCCTTTCATGAACAATTTGTCTGTAGCATGCAATGCTGTTTGATAACCTCGTACCCACAATAGAACTTCGTTCAAAATTGAAGTCAATCATCTCAAACTCTGCCCCTGCTTTATCAGCAAGTATATGTCATAGTCTAAAGTCTATTTTTGTTGTTTCAATAATCTTCACTATGGAAGGAATTCACTAGGAATAGATTCCATCTCAAGAGACCACATTTTTTGCTCATCCATAAGCAGCTCCTCATCCATTCAGGTTTGATAATGAAATTGCAGCAATGGGGGACCCATCTTCAGGCTTCACTGCTAATTCTAGTTCTCCTGCTGTCCACTATATCTGTGGTTACTCCCTCCACTAAAGTTCTGAACCCTCACAGTCATCCATGGGAGTTGAAATCAACTTCTTTTTTTTATTCTTCTTTATTTTTTAAATTTAATTTTGGTGTTTTTTTCCAGTGTTCCAAGATTCATTGTTTATGCACCACACCCAGTGCTCTGTGTAATACTTGCCCTCCACAATACCCACCACCAGGCTCACCCAGTCAACTTCTTCCAAACTCCTTTCAAACTCCATTGTTTTTATCATCAGAAATTGATGATGACCTTAAAAGAGCAAGTTCAGAATACTGGTAAGGAAAGAATCCTGATTACAAAGAAAGAAGTGAAAGCAAAGGTCACACATATGACCTGCTCAAGGCATGTGTGTTTGTTCATTTGTTTTAAAGAATTCATTTATTTATTTGAGAGAAAGAGAGATAGTGAGAGAGAGCACAAGCAAGGGGGAGAGGGAGAAGGAGGCTCCCCACTGAACAAGAAGTTGGACATGAGGTTCAAACGCAGGACCCTGGGATCATGACCTGAGTTGAAGGCAGACACTTAACTACCTGAACCACCCAGGTGCCATGACCTGCTCAAGGTTTTTATCTTTACCTCAGGGAAGACTAGAGAGAGCAGGTAATCAGAGTTTTTCAGGGTTAAATCTGTGTGGTATGAACCTATCAGAGTCACTGTGTTGCCCTGAGCTCTTTCACTGGAGTTGTGGGAAAACAGCATTCCCCCCTATTATTACCTAAGCAGTAATATTATTACCTAAGCGGTAATTTTATTACCTAAGTTGTGAGAAAACAGCATTCCCTCCTATTATTACCTAAGAAGTAATACATGGGAGTAAGTACATTCAAACCTTCAGGCAAAGATTCTAATTCCATTTGGAGCCTGACACAGAAGTCAGCCCCTCAGGAGGCAAAGGAGAAATGTGGGCTGAGTTCTAATGATGAATTTAAGTGCTAACCCTGGAAGTACTGACCCAACTACATCCTTGGACTTTTCATCTATAAGAGCCAATAAATTTCCCTTTGCTTATATCATAATAGGTCTTCTGTCACTTGAGGCAGAACCCATCCAAAAGGCCCATTTTTATTGGAACTATATCTAAAAATGTAAGAAAAAATACCTTAAAGTGAATTTCACAGATTAACAAAAATATTTGGCATGCCCATTAATTTCAGCATTTGTCCTATAGCTCTTAAGAGCCCAGCTTGCTAACCAACACTGAAATAACATTGAGCGTTTTGAATTTCACCTCCTCTCCTTTCCTTTCCCTCCTCTCTAATGGAGGTGCTTAATGAGTAGTGAAAAGTCCCAAAAGGTGAACAAGGAACAGAACTTGATAATCAATCCCAAAGGCAGTGAACCCCAGAGATACTCAGTCTGTAAAAAATTGTTTGGCCTCACTAAAGTTACCACTTTGAACAGGTAGTCCTTCCTGGCATTCTGCTGGAGATGGGACAGCAGATTTTCTTTTGAAGGTTAACATCTGAAATATTTACTACTATCAAAGAAGAACTTTATTAGAAATAAAAATCTATTTCCATATAATTTGAGAGGACATGATAAATTAATGACTTCATAAATCATGTGAGTTGTGTCAAGCTTGTTTCCTGGTTTATATCACAGAAGGATATAATTATATAATATTTAATCCACACAAAAGACATTTATACAATACACATGTAAGTTAGGAACATACTATTAAAAACGACTGTTATAGACAGAATGCTTATTTTTACCCCCAGATTCATATGTTGAAAGCTAATCCCCAATGTCATGGTATTTGGAGGTGAAGTGTTTGGGTGGTGACCAGATCATGAGGGCAGAACTCTCACGAATGGGATTAGTGGCCTTATAATAAAGACTCTACAGAACTTCTTAGCTCTCTTCCCAGGTGAGGACACAGGGAAAAGACAGAATCAGGAAGCAGAACCTCACCAGACACATGAAGGCTAATACCTAGAATACTACTTAATACACCAGTGAATCTATTTTTATGCTCCCTCAGAAACCCTCTACTACCCTTAGATAAAATCACTAATCTGAGTTTCGTGTTTGTATATAGCTTCATATATATATATTATATATTTATATAAACAGTTACAGTGAGTCTTTTGTGGCCTGATTTTTCATCGAACATTTTGTTCCATGATTAACCCATAATGTTGAGTGTAATTGTAGTTTGTGTAATTTTCCCTGCTGTGCAATTTTAAGCCTTTGTTTTCTGTCTTATATTGTTACTCATTTTTTTTCTCTTTCCTCATATCTACTGTAACCTGGGGGACTAGAGCTGGGAAAAATATATCTCAGCCAAAGTCTGTATAAAGAGATCATGTTAGGAGCATAGTTTCTCCCTCAGGAGTTATTGATGCATATTTTTAAAAATTCTCTCTTAACAGCCTTCCCAGAACAAACTGCAGTGTTATTTCCATAAGAACTCTAAATAGAAATTATGAGAAACTAGTCATCATATTCCATTACAGTTTTCAAAAGTGAAGAGAAAGTACTTATCTCACTGTCTTTCTTTAAAACACTTAGCATATAGTTGTAAATACTAAAGTATTAATACTAAATTATTACTAATGTCAAAGTTCTGTCCTTTAGCTGACTCTGTGTTTCCATATTGTGCCAAATACCTGGTTAAAAATTAAAATGTAAGACTATCACTCACCGATTAAAAGGAAGAAAATACTAATATACTATAACATGCATGAGCCTCAAAAATGTTATGCTAAGTAAAAAAGGGAAAATGCAAAGAAAGAATCATTATTTTCTGAATTATGTCATTTATAAATTATATAATGTGTCTAGAAAAGGCAAATTTACACACACAGAGAGCAGATCAATGACCACCTAGGACCAGGAGCAGGAGTGAAAATAAACTACAAATGAGCAAGTGGGATCTTTTTGGAATAATGGGAATGGTCTAAAATTGGATTGTAGTGATAATTGCACAACTCCATACATTTACTAAAATCATTGAATTGTAAAGGTGAATTTTATTTATTTATTTTAATTTTTTTTTGATCAACATATAATCTATTATTTGTTTCAGGGGTACAGGTCTGTGATTCTTCAGTCCTATACAATTCACAGCATTCACCATAGCACATAACTCCCCAATGTTCATGGGTGAATTTTATTTAAATAATACTTCAGTAATTGAATACTCCAAAATATACTCCAAAAGCAATTTTAAAATAAACTCCAAAAAAATTAAATACTCCAAATCATACTCCAAAAATTAAAATGCTATCATAGTGTCTCCAAAATTCTAAATCTGATTCTTTCATTGTGTGTGTTTGATTTACTTAACACAATAGTAAGTTGTTTGAGCTTTTGAAGAAACAGCTTCAGTCAGCTAAATTTTAACATTTACATGGAAATTTAATGAGCCCATTTAAAAGTAAAACTGAAATGTGAGAGATAGGCATCTTGGGAAGACCTGCCCATGGAGATGGCATGTCACCAAGAATGAGTTGGATTACTTGGCTAAGGGGCCTAGAACATGACATTGGAAAGATAATCACTGCTCCGTATGGAGTAGAGAAATCTTAAAACAGCAGCAGATTTCCCAAGGGATCCTATGTCATGAAGAGGAAGGATTACAGGAAACTTCTACTAACACTTTATTTTCCTTCCCCGAGCTCCGGGAGAGGTTTCAGTAACTCTGTGGACAGGTCAATAGCTACTTACCCTATAGAGTTACCCACCGCCCTCATGATAACTTACACCTCACCTACTCTTTTTAAATCCTCTCTTCTTTTGTCAAAGGCATTTAAGGTTTTTTTTTGTTTCCACTAGTTTGCAACTCTCAGCTAAGCTTGTTTTGTGATGTGGTAGTTGTTAACTAGAGAACATGATGCACCAAATATGCCTTCAGAGGAAAGCAATTTAGAAAAACCAAAAATAAAAGCATAATTTTGCCAAACTGATCCCCCTCTTTTGGATATAATTTTAAATAAAACAGAGCATTTTTACCTGAATATGGATGAAACCCAAAACTAAAGATAAGAAATATAAGAAAGCTGGGGTGCCTGAGTGGCTCAGTGGGTTAAGCCTCTGCCTTCAGCTCAGGTCATGATCTCAGGGTTCTGGGATGGAGCCCTGTATTGGGGGGAATCCTGCTTCCCCCACTCTCTCTGCCTCCTCTCTGCCTACTTGTGATCTCTGCCTGTCAAATAAATAAGTAAAATCTTAAAAAACAAACAAACAAACAAAAACACAAGAAACATAAGAAAGCTAAAATATTTAAAAATGTGTTTTAATTCTCTAGGTGTATTATCATGATAGGTGTTTATATTTGTTGAACAGAGAAGAAAGGCAATAGTTTAGATCATGTAAGCTCTTCCCCAGAATACTAGTTTTATCAGTTATCTTTATTTTTCAGGAGGGGGGAAAAAACAATGGGCACTGGGTCGTCCTAATGTTGAAAGTTCCCCTAATTGTTTTCTATAGAGAGAAAAAATGTAAGTGAAGTGTGTTGGTGTAGAATCTAGCATTCCAGAAACAAGCAGTCAAAGAAAAGGCATCATCTCTCTCAATGTTTCCCCTGTAAAGGAAATTGTAGGATGACGGAGTGTGAAGCCATCACAAAGAAGATCGGTCCAGGTATTTGGTTTCTCAATTGAAATGAGTTTCTATGGCACTCCGAATAATTAAAAAAAAAAAAAATGTCAAACATCTGCTTTAAAAATACATGAGTATTCAGGGATGTAAGAAAGAATGTTTTATTCCTATATTTTCTATAGGTAAAGGTTAAAAAAAAATCTATGGAACCTTAAGATAACATTTTCTTTTAACTATTTTCACATGGTATGTGTCAATAAGACTTCTAGTGCCAAAGCTAATGACTAATACAACATGAGTTGTTTTTTAGACGTTTTGTTTTTTAAATAAAAGAACACAACTCAACCAAACATCACTAAGTAATTTAGTGATGATAATATACCTAGAGAATGTCTGAAGAAGGTCACGTGTTCGTATTTCTCCCAACAATTTAGTGGTTTTCTGTTAGTATAAGTTGCTGTTCAGGATCTAAGTCAGTTCTCCTATCTCACAAAAAAAAAAAAAAAAAAAGATCCAAATATAGAAAGAAAACTGAGGGGAAAAAGTGTTTGCTTGTCATCTCTACCCTGTTCTTCAACCCATCAAGGTCACGTGTTGAAATTATGTTTCCCGAAAGAGTGCAAAGCATTAAAATATAAATTCGTATAAATCAGACAGCTCATTGTGTGATGTCCCATGCTCTGCCTAGACCCCAGAAGGCATTCCATAATTTCTTTGAACCTGCAGTGCAAGTCAAGGACTTTGTCCTGATAATACCTTGCAAGGAAAGAAGAGAAATATGCTTTTATTTCCATGCTAAAGTTGAAATCAATCCCAAAGGTCACTGAGACTAGAATTTGATGAAAACCATTATATTAAATAATAATCTCAACTAATTATCATAAATCTCATAATTAAAGGTCAATGCCAGAAGCTTCTGGTCTTTTGCTTTCAGAAGACCTTTAAATTAATGTTTTGCAAATCTGTATTTTAACAGTGGCATCTTTAGTTCAAACACACCCTTCTCTCATTTGTAACTGTATTTGTATTTGACTTATGTATCTTCAATTTTATGATCAATGGCTCTTTATAAATAGCAGTCATTCATTCTTTTTTTTTTAAAGATTTTATTTATTTATTTGACAGACAGAGATCACAAGTAGGCAGAGAGGCAGGCAGAGAGAGAGAGGGAAGCAGGCTCCTTGCTGAGCAGAGAGCCTGATGTGGGGCTCGATCCCAGGAGCCTGAGATCATGACCTGAGCCAAAGGCAGAAGCTTTAACCCACTGAGCTACCCAGGCACTGAGCAGTCATTCATTCTTTTCTTAATTTGTATTTGTCAGTGTTAAGAAGAAAATGTTGTGGGATGCCTGGGTGGCTCAGGAGGTTAAGCATCTGCCTTTGGCTCAGGTCATGATCCCAGAGTCCTGGCTTGAGCCCCATGTGAGGCTCCCCGCTCAGCAGGGAGTCTGATTCTCCCTCTCCCTGCCCCTCCACCCTTCTTGTGCTCTCTCAGTCACTCATTCTCTCTCTCAAATAAATAAAATCTTTATTAAAAAAATGTAAAAAGAAGAAAATATTGTGTACTCCCAAGATTTGCTACATCATGGAAAAGAAGAGAAATTCAGTTAGCTGCCTTGGTTTAGTGGTGAGCTAGGTTCTGTGAGCAGAGATGAGGTTCTGTGAGCACTTGAGCTGGGCAGAGCAGCTGGTTGGATTGGATGGAGGTCCTCACTGGCTCCAGCTTCCGCCGAATGGCCAAACAACACAGATCCTTACCTGTGCCCAGAATAAATTTTCATTGGTTGTGCCATATTCATGTCATCTTTTAAATTAAGATTTTTTAATCAAAATAAGAGAGCATATCCTGACCTTTCAATGTAGAAGTAATAACACAACTGAAAGAACACAAAGGAAAAAAACAGAGAGAGAGAAAGAAATCTATTTCATCAGGCTTCTTCCACTATGAAAAAAAAATTATCGTAAATAAGAAAACAAACAAACAAAAAAACCCACCAAATTTACATACTGTTTCTATTGTTTCGGAAATCTATGAGAATTTGATTCAATGGCTAAAAGTTCACAAGGAAGGAGGATGGGTACCATATTTATTCTAAGATTATCCAGCATTAGAGAGTAACTTTATTATAACTTATTTTATTTAAATTCAATTAGTTAACATATAGTGTATCATTAGTCTCAGATGTAGAGTCTAATAAATTCTCATTTGCTTATAATACCCAGTGCTCATTACATTGCATGCCCTCCTTAATGCCTATCAGCTAGTTACCCCTCCTCTCACCCACCACCCCTCCAGCAACACTCAGTTTGTTTCCTACAGTTAAGGTCTCTTATGGTTTTTCTCCCTCTCTGATATCATCTTGTTTTATTTTTCCTTCCCTTCCTCTATGTTCCTTTTTTTGTTTATTAAATTCCCCATATAAGTGAAACCATATGATAATTGTTTTTCTCTGATTGACTTATTTCACTTAGCATAATACCCTCTAGTTCCATCTATGTCTTAAATGGCAAGATTTCATTTTTTGATAGCTGTATGATATTCCATTGTAGATATCGATACCACATCTTCTTTACCATTCATCTGTTGATGGACATCTGGGCTCTTTCCATAATTAGGCTACTGTGGACATTGCTGCAAAACTATGAACACTTTTTAAAGAAACGGAACTTAAGAGAGAGCTAAGAATGCAAAATAATTGGACTCAAGTAATTACCTGGTAGAGATAAAAAACTCAAAGGTGAAACACTGAAGCATTTCATGCTTTTCTTAATATAACTATAGACTAATTTTCAAAATTTCTTCTTAAAGGCAAAATAATGAAAAATACATGCTATAAGTGGTTCAGTTCTTAGATAATTTTTAAGACTTGAATTTTTAAAACTTTTAATACTTGAAATGTATATGAATATAAGTACATATATAAAAATTGAAATAAAGTATGTATTTGAGTAACATTAAAATAGAGGCTTCATGATTTTATTACCTATCTCCATTTAATGGGAAATCAGGTATCAATATAATATTAGAAAGATATGATTATTTTCCTTCTCTTCTATAAGTTTAAAATTTTATAAAAAGTGTTATTTTAAAAAGTGTTTTTGTATGTTTGGTTTATTGATTGGTGGAGCCTCCCCATCACTAGACGTAAAGTTTGGCTGCATTTTTCCATATATATAAGAATCCAATGTAACTAAATTTCTTTAAGATGCAAATAAATGACTAAATATATTCTTTTATTCACCCTGATTTTTTCAGTCCATGGGGACCCAACTTGAGACCCTTGGTCATGGTTGTGTGTAGTGTAAATCACAAAATGGAGACTTCTAGTAGGTTAAAGTACCTCCCCAAAATTCATGTCCACCCAGAACCTCAGAATGTGACCTTATCCAGATATAGAATCTTTGCAGATATAATTAAGATAAGAATCAAGATGAGATCATATTGGACTCAAGTGTGCCTTAAATTTAATGAGAGTATGATTATAAAAGATAGAAAAAGATGCGGGAACACAGAGAAAAGTCCCTGTGATGATAAAGATGGAGAGCAAAGATAGGTGGCCACAAGCAAGGGAACACGTGGGGCCACCAGAAGCTGGAAGAGGCAAGGAAAAATACTTCTCTAGAGCTTTCAGTAGGAACATGGCCTTGTGAACATCATGAATTTTAGCTTCTGGACTCCAGAACCTGAGAGAATAAATTTCTCTTGTTTTAAGTCACTCAGTTTTTGGTCATTGGTTTTAGCTGCCCCAGGAAATGAAGACAATTCTTGTACTTCAAAATTTCTGCATTTGTTTGTCAGTCGTGAATACCAAAGATAAGTGCTATTCAAGATACTGGCCCTTTTCTGTGAGAATGAACTTGGAGGCCAGGATTCCAGGATGGGATCATTTTAGCTGTTGGTGAGAACAATTTTGTTTGTTATTTTCTTTTGTTTTGTTTTATTAGGCTTACTGAGATCTAATATTTTGGAAATTAGTAATACAAAACCAAAAATAGGAAGGAGATCATTTTCATTGTAAATAGTTCTTTTTCTCTTTTAAGAATCCCAAACAATAATTTAGAATGTACCCCTACCGAGGCAAAAGAGAAAATCATTTAATAGAATTTTAACATTTCTTAAAAATGACAAAAAAATTCAAAAGGGATGCTAACCCAGTATCAATTTTAAAATAACCATCCCAAATAAAAGTGGTTGTATCTGACATTTAATATTTGGTGATAGTTCTTTTTTTTCTTTTTTTTTAAAGCAAAGTTATTTGCATAGTAGAGAGCTGTGATTTTTTATCTCTAGGGTTAAATGCTTGGTGATATAACTGACTTACTGTGAGGCCCTTACAAAACATACTTTATCCTTATCCACCATGATCAGGACTAAACAAATTCAATTTTCAGGGGGGAAAAATAATTGCTAGTGACAAAATCCTTCAAATCACCAGAAAGTAAAGGGAAAGACTAGAATAGTCATAACTTAATACTGAATAGAATTTTAATTTTATGACTGGCATAATAGCTGCTTTTGGTCCAAAATAAGAGAATTCTAGATTTTATTGAAATTACTCCTCCTTAACCACACACACTTTTTTAGGGTTTTGTTTTTAGAGAAGGTATTTCTTCGTTCTGTATGATTGTTATTCTTATTGAAAGGTTTCTATCTCTTATAATTCTACTCCTACCCCAAAGTGAAAATGAAAAAAAAAAAAAAATCCAGACTGCTACTGTCAAGAAGAGCCTTAGAGATAATTATCATAGCATCCACCATCACAACAGCCACCAATATTTGTAAGTGTTTACTACATGTTAAGGACTAAACTAAATCACTATCATCTCAGTTAACGCACCCCAAACATGGGGTCCATCTCTGCTGTCACCATGTTAAGCAGGACACTGAAAACCAGCAAAATTAAATTAAGAGACTTGTTTGAGTTCACACAACTAGTTAGTTGTATAAGCAGAAATTGGATCTGGTCTCTTCTTACACAGTACAAGTATTCTACTGTGTTACAGTGACTTAAGAGAAGAGGATAAGAAGAGCAAAAATCATGGTCCTTTTAAGGACATTCATTTTTTATAATTCAGTGGGATGTGAGCATTATATTCTCCATTTAATATTTAGTTCATTTGAGAAATGTTTTACTCTCCCCTTCTTGGGTGGATTTTCTCATTTTGGTCAGTTTTGCAACTGGGTTAAAAGAAAAAAGAATTCACTTATTCATGTGAGGGGAAGTTATAGTATCTGCCTAACATTCTAGCTGAAAATAATACTGGCTTTATCTAAAATATGTCAGAGTGACCAGTTAAAAAGACCCCAGTGAAGTTAATTCACTGTTTGTTTTGTCTATAAGTAATCCCCCAAAAACGTTTGGCAAATTTTATTACTGAATTGATCTAACCCATGTCTATTTCTGTGTGGGAGCTATGTGGTATACTCAAAGGCACTAGATAAAGAATTCCTAGATTCTTCTGCTAATGGGCTCTGTAGAATTGATTTAGAGCTTCTGACTAAAGAATGGTCCTACTTTCTCTAGGAGGATTGCCCTTTGCAGATTTTAGGAATGAGTATCAGATGACCCTCCTCGTCATAGACCATGAATTTAGATTTAAAGCTCTTCCTCCTAGTGTCCTTAAAAAGAAAACTGAGACAAACAATGCTGGGAATTTGTTATTCTCATTCTTGGCATTGACATTGGTATGGTGACATTGATGACAGCAGACCCTCAAATGACACAAGTGTCCTAGGCATATCTTTTCTTAATCCTGAGTAATTGGAAAGTTGAAAATAATAATGAATTTAAAAGCACACATTTTTCCAGTCACAATTTCTAAAGCTAAATGCTACGGACTGATTTGTGTTCTCCCCTGCCAAATTCGTATGTTGAAGCCCTAGCTCCAGTGTGACTGCATTGGAGATAAGATATGTAGAAGGCAATTCGGGCTATGACATCATAAGAGTAGGTCCAATAGGATTGGTGGCCTTATAAGAAGAGAGCAATCTCTGTCATTGCACATTCTCAGAAGGAAGACCATGTGAGGATAGAGTGACAAGGCAGCCATCTGCAAGCCAGGCAGAGCTCTCACCAGACACCAACCATGCTGGTCGCCTGATCTTAGACTTCCAGCCTCTGGAACTGTAAGAACATAGGTTTGTTATGGAAGCTCAACCTAAGACAGCAAACTACTACCAAATCTTGAAAGTGTGTCAGAAAAACAAAAAATTTTTTAAAAGAGAGAAAAAAAGTTTTCTACTCAGTCTCAACCTTGCCACCACATGACAAAATTGATAGAAATTAAACAAGCAACTTAAAGGACTTTAGTGAGGGCCAATGGTTGTTAGAATAACCTTAGCAACCTACACATTTTTCATTGGTCTATCCTCAAAAACAGCAAATTTACAAAGCCATTTACTAAGCAGAAAATAGTGACAACGTTGGCTGAAATGACCCACACTGATGAGTGCTCTCGCATACGCAGTCAAAGATAGTTTGTTAAATATTTTTCTGAGCTCCAAGTAAGAACTGAAGTCCACTAGTACTTGATTTGAACAAATTTTAAACTTTATAGAATTGTGATCTGTATTTTTCCATATATGTTAACCTAATCCTTTATGCTACAAATATATGGCCAGAGACTGAATTGGCTTTCCTTCTTCTTACTAATGGATTCCCCCAACTCTGAGTTTAAGCTGAGCATATTCAGAGACTGTATTTCCAAACTTTTCCTTTTCCAGCTAAAGAGGCCAATATGACAGGAACTGAAGTGATATGTCTAAATTCCAGATCTTGTTATAAGAAATCCACTTGCCCTTCACCCTCTTTTCCCCCCTCCCTGAGAACTGTTAAGGGTAAGGGTAAGCTGACCTCACCTATGTATGGGAAGGTACTTTTGCTCAGGGACAACAGAGTAACAAGAGCGAAGGAACCCGAGTCCTGGTGTGTCTTTTTGGAGCAGTCACTCACCCACCCTGGACCACCTGTCTAGATATAAAGTCCCTGCACTCCTAAAGCTTTCATTATAGTGAAGAGCGGGGAAGGGGAGTCAACAGACAATAATAAAGTAAACACAGTTAAACAAAACAAGTAGGACATATTAGCTATATAAAATAAGGCTCTAGAGCTAGATCATGTTTAAATCTTGGTTTGCAGTTATCCACTGTAGTAACTAGCCTCCAAGGATGACAACAACCATCCATGCCCCAGCCAATGAACCATACATCCTGGTATTCATATTCTTGTATAGTTCCCTCCCCCTTGACTCTGAGAAGACCCCATGACTTGATTTTGACCAATAGAATGAGGCAGAAATGATGTTGTGCATTCTCCCAAGCTAGGTCGTAAGAAGACTTTCAGCCTCCATCTGGGTCTTATAGAATGTTCACTCAGAAGGAGTCCAGCTACCCTATTAGAAGTTCAGCTACCCTATTAGACTGTCAGGCTGAGGAAGCCATGTGGAGAGACTATATAGAAAGAGACACCCAGCCAGGCCCTAGTTCTTCTAGCCATCCTCGCTGAGACACTGAGTATGTGAATAAAGAAGTCACCTTTGATGTTCAGTCTAAGCAAGCCTTCAGATGACTCCAGCTCCAAATGCCTTCCAGCTACAACAACAGGAGACACCAGAAGTAAAAACCAACCATCAGAACCTGATCAACCCACAGAAATAAGAGAAATAACTGAAGTCACGAATTTGGGTTATTACACAATAATAGACAACTGGAATAGCAACTTTCTGAATGAAACATTTTTCTTAATCTCTCTGTAAGTCAATTTTATCTGTAAGTTTCCTAACTCCCAAAGTTGCTATTAGAATTAAATGGGTTAATCTGGAAAATACAACAGTGTCTGATTTGTGGTAAACTTTGGCTACTATTATTTATTACTAATAAGTAAAATGGGAAGATAGGACAAAAATATTCCCAAAAGGATGCTCAGGGTAGTTCTTGTTTGGAAGGTGACATTTGAAATTAGACCTGAAAACTAAGAAGTCAACCTTGCAGAAAGCCAAAGAGAAGCCTCCGAAGAGAAAGAACAGGGACAAAGGTCCTGACGTAAGCAATGATACGGTGTCATTGAGGGACATACACATGGCTTTGTGTGGTTGAAAGTGGTAAGCAAAGTAGAGTCATGCCAGCCATGATAAGGAATTTGGACTTAATATCAAACACAATGGGAAGCTTTAAGGAATTTGAAGTAGGAGAATGACTTGGACAATTCCTTTGGAAATGGATTTTAGAAGGGCAGGGATGGAAACAAAAGGTCCTCTAGGAGACTTTTATAGTCATCTGAGCAAAAGATTTTGATGGCTGGAACCAGAGTTTTAGCAGAGGAGATGGAAAAAAAATGTAAAAAAGGAGATTGAAAGAGTGGCCCTTGGCCACCCATCAGGCCCTCATGGTAGAGATGAGATTTTAACAAGGCTATTCTGGAACTTACATTACTAAAACACCTTTAGATGAGGTTCTAGGCATTATGCCCAGGGATAGCTTAAATCTACCTCATTTTGTGTAATTCAGGATTCATTGTTACAGGGGATAACAGAATATAAGTTTTCTCACATATTTTGTTGTTATTCAAATAGGAAGAACAATTCAAAGCACTCTGGCTTTGTGCAAGGAGCATTAGAAGGCAAATCAGGACATAGGTTCAAGTGGCAAGTTGGTCACAGATAACTAATGTGAACCTGCGCAGAAATCTTGGCTAGTTAGGCCTCCCTTGGTCCTTGCCCTTCCAATTCTGACCATCTAATTACTTGAGGGTTCTATTTTTTAAAAGTATATCATCTGGAAATATTTCATGTTTCTGAGATCAAGAGTCAGTCTCAGGACTTTGTTGCCAGTCCTGCGATCCAAACTCCATGACTCTTCACTCCTCCAGCCGAAAAGCACCTGCCACAAAGTTATGATCAGGAGATAATCACCAGAAATAGGCTTCAATTCTAGCACACGTCTTCTCCTAACCTGACAGGAAGGAGGTTGACAGCAAGTTGGCCCATCTCTGCTTTATAGCCACCAATAAACATGTCTCACATATATGTGTTTTACAGGTATCTTTCGTGTAATCCACAAGATTTATTCTTTTTAGGAGAATTTAGGAGGATTTGCTCTCAGGCTTCACGTTAAGATACAGACAAGTCATCTTCAAACAAGCTTTTCTAAAACTCCCTTATTAAGGGGGGGAAGTCTCTGGCACAGATCTCTATTAAGATGTTCACTTTATATATCAACTCTTTCCTTAATAGTGACAACAGAAAGGAAAGATGCTACATAAAATAGAAGATTGGAGGCAGAGTTCCTCACCCAGTACCCAAATAGAGGGGGGTTGTTCAGGTTTTCCCCCCTTTTTATTCCCAATATCGAGTAGGTCTGATACAATTATTCTAGGATTGAGAGGACATGAAATTGAATTTGGAAAGTTTTATCTCTCACTGTCTTCCAGAGTTTCCTTCAGCCAACTTGCTTCTTAAGGTAAACTCTGTCCTTGAAGCACATGGGCTTGGCTGCTTTCAAAGTCACATTATGGAGCGTGTAGATCAAGGTTGCTTCTTGGATATAAAAGCCACGACGAGTTTGGACTTTCTTTGGACTTTACTGTTGTTGGTTTTGTTTTGTTTGCCAGCTTTAAATCTTAGTGTTGTGGGTTTGGAGCTACAATTCATTGACTAAAATGTGGAAAGGGCAGAGGGGGTAGGTGAACACAAAGAGGACTTCTGATTGTTGATCATAATTGATGCCAGGCATAGATAACACAACACCCATATCGCTATATTGACCTCCTTAAATAGTTACCAATCTCACTCACTAGTGTTCTACTCACTTTAACTGCTAAAATATGATAGACCAGCACCATTACAATTTGGAACACATAAGGAGAGACAGTACTCACTTTATAAATTAAGTTAAAAATGTAATTTAAAAGAGGGGAGGCAGCTGGGTGGCTTAGTCGGTTAAGGATCCAGCTCTTCATTTCCACTCAGGTCATGATCTCAGGGCCATGAGATGGAGCCCCGTGTGAGGCTCTGCACTGGGTGTGGAGCCTACTTAAGATTCCCTCTACCTTCTGCCCCTCCCTGCCCTTGCTCTTAAAAAAAGAAAAAAAATAGAACCAGATTTAAATAAGCTTATGAGCAGGAGATGGAAAGCGATCTATTAGTTGCAGCCAAGGATACAGTGACAATTTTGTTGAATGGAAAAAGAGCCACTGATTTGCACAGAAAGCCCAGACATTTTTTAAGTGGTGGTTGCCATCAAGTAAAGAGAATAACACCTCAGGAGGTGTTCATTAGAAGAGAAAGGAAAAAAAAAAAAAAAAGAATTGGCAGTTTCTCCAATTTGTCAGCCTGTGTGCTTTCTGGCCAAAAAATGGAGAGTATGAGAAAAGAATTAAATTTTTAATTGGAAGATATAATTCCCCCCCTTTCACCCCAGGAAAGAGAATGTGATGGCATATAAAGTCAGAAAGAAGCCTGTAACGGTTTCCTTCTCATAAAAAAAAGAAGCAAATTATTTCATCCAAGCACAACTGAATCAGATTTGAACTTCCTGAAAATTTATCAGCTGATAGACCAGGATTTAAGTTCAAGGACACATTCCACACCTAATCTTCATTTTACAACCTTTGGAGATAGATTTTCCTTAGCCCTGAAATCTTTCAAAGATAGTCTTTCTTGCAAAACAAATCGTTAGAAGTGTACAGCAAATTGGCCAGATGTCTCTGGGGCATAAACTCTCTCTTAAGAGTAAAGCAAGAACTTTTAGTAACTACCTCCTGCTTTCAAACCACAAGCTTTCTAGTTGGCGTTTTGAATCAGTAATGTTCTAAGTATTTCTCTTTTATCGAAAGAGTTAATACAGCTTCTCAAAAGTGCTTCTCTTCTCACAGAATATAGTTTATATTTGGGGAGAATTTGGCACAGCTTAAGTTACAGCTTAACTGGTTTTCTTAGTAGAATCCAATAAGGCATTTCTCCCACCCATTTGCCCCTTAGTGTTTATTAGCAGGGAGAGACACAAAATGTCAAGAGGAAAGAAAAAAAATATTATTTATATTAATGGACTTTCTTCCAGACTTCACATCCAGATACCTAAATAGCAGCCTTCTTCACATCTTCACATCCCAAACTGGTAACCATCCCCTGGAGAGTGTTCACAGACACCCCAAAGTTCATTTCTAACCCAGTTGCCCTTCCCACTCTAAATGTATCACTGCAGGATAAGTGGACTTAATTCTTGCTTATCTAAAAAACAATAATAATTGCTAGGCACATAAACCAATTTGTGGCATGAAGCTAGTTTTGTTCTCTTCCAGAAATTGCTCATCTTACACTTCAGATCTTGAAAAAAAATCACAGAAATCTGTTCAGCAGTACTTATTTCTATGATGGTTGCTGTTTCTCTAAGAGCCTGAGCAGCCTACCAACTGAGGTGTGGCAGATAACCAGACCCTATCCCCCCTGACCAAAAGAGAGTGCTCAGAGAAGCAAAATCTATACAGCTTAATAGCTTGGTATGTGGCCATGTCCTTATTCTTAACTATGATCCCACTCCGGAGCCTAAATAAATACATAAATAAATTGTGGCTAGTTTGCAGATATCTCAGGAGCTGCAAACATACATTTCACAAAGTGTGACCAATGCCTTCTTTCACAATAGCTCTTTTAGCCTAAAAATAACTTCCATGTCTACCTAAGAGCAAGAAAAGGGAGGGAAAATGGAAGAAACTAGTTTGGGAATGAGTGGGGAAATGTTTAACAGGCCTGCTGGGTGTTCTCTTAATGCTGTCTTGGATCTCAGATTAAATTATTATATTTTTTCTGTGTTGTAGTACTGGTTCCGTTGTGCATGAGGACAAAGGCAACTTCAACTTGATATTTCTGTCATCCCTGCTGTGGGAAGAGTCCTGTTGCTGGTTTATAACATCAATCACTCTCACAATAAATCTTGGTGGTGGATATGGTCATTTAAATCTCCACCTGCACAAACAACAGAAAATAAGAGAGCTCATAAATCTCTACACTGGTGATTAACAAATTTTGGATCCTGGGCAAAGATGTTATGGGGAGGGGTTCTCACTAATTCATTAATAAAGACTGATTTGCTGACAATCTGTTTAGTTTACAGCATGGGGGAAAGCAAACAAGACCCTGCTAACAAAACAAAACGTTAGAGGTTAGTGAATTCCCAGCTGAGCCAGGATTAGAGATATGATATCTTAATGTAGGAGAGGGGTACAGACCGCCAGCCAGAAGTTCCGAAGCTGCTCTTACACTTTGCTCCAGCCCTCACCTTTGGTGCCTAATTGCAAGGAAAGAAAACCTGGAGAAGAATCAGTAAGATCCATGCGTTCCATCTCTCCAATTTTATTTCACGAATTTTGTGCAAGCTCTTGGTTTCTGGCTCCCTTTGCTTTTCTACTTAGCTTTCCAGATTTTCTTATGCTCCAGGAAAAAGAGGGTCCAGGCTAGAGTTAGAGATAGGAAAGGAAAAACAAAATAAACAACAACAACAACAACAAAAACCTTTCCTGAAGGGATAGCAATGCTTCGTGTTCTGCAATATCAACTTCGTGTGGGGAACCCGGGTAGCAAAGAGGTCCTAAGGAGGAGGCTAAGGCATTGGGGGAGGGACAAAACAAATCCCAGGCAAGATAATATCTGAGTGCCGCTAAGATTCTTAAGACATTCTTAAATGCATTTCTAGAAATTTAGGGGAAAGTTTTAATTTCGTCACGAAAAGATTACCAATTAACAAAATGCTTTCCATACACTTGCGTGACTCTCTCTCACCGGGACCCCACTCCCACTAAACTGTGTGTATTGCTGTGGGTGTGCGAGCCTCGAGGATGTTTGTGTACACACAGGCAGTTCCTTAATAGCTTTAAAGGGACCAGGTGCAGATGGATGTTTGGGTCCTTTCCCTGCATCATCCTAAAGATTCAGTGAAGCGCTTGTTTTGTTAATTTACCCCAGTTCAGGAGAGAAGATACCTTGGTAAAGCCACGGTCTCAGGCAGGAGGGAGTTGATGGCTGTCTGGATTTTAGTTGGTGTTGTAATTGCGGTGAAGTGAGGACAGGGAGATGCTGTGAAATTTGTGTTTGGAAGGCCCAGGAAGAGCAAAAGGATCTGGTCATTTTCCTGAAATCCTCACTAACCACCAGCTATGACCTCTTAAGAGGGAAAGCGGGCCTTAGGAGATGGCCCTGGAGAGGGCTGTGGATGGGGCGCTCTCCTCCTGGGCTGAAGTGGAAGGTAACTGGTATTTGGGTGTTGCAGTTGAGAGGATTTACATTTCAAGTTGGAAATCAGGGTCTCTGCCCGTGTTTCCCCTCCGGTTGTGAAAGGGGTCTAAGAGTCCGCTAGGGCCTAGTAGGCCCCTCCCCTGGGCTACAAGGATCCGCCTCTCTATTCCCCCAGATAAATTCCTAGTGTCCACCAAATTCCTCAGCGCTCTCTCACACTCCTCTGCGGCCACGACTCCGGGGGTGGGGAAACAGCCGGGTTCCTCCCCACAGAAGCCCTCTCCGTTCCTTCTCACAGCTCTGCGTAGGGGAAAGGGGTGTGAGACTCAACCAGACCCCAACTCCAGTTCCCAACACGAAGTGGCTGCTCCACATTCCACACCCGGGGGCCCCCTGGTTTGGGGCTCGCTCTCGCGCTCTCTCTCTCTCTCCCCCCACTCTCTCTCATCCTCTCCCCCAAACATGTCCACCGGCTCCCTCAGCGATGTGGAGGATCTTCAAGAGGTGGAGATGCTGGACTGCGACGGGCTGAAAATGGACTCGAGCAAAGAGTTTGTGACTTCCAACGAGAGCACCGAGGAGAGCTCCAACTGCGAGGCGGGGTCTCCCCAGAAAGGCCGCGGAGGCCTGGGCAAGAGGAGGAAGGCGCCCACCAAGAAGAGCCCCTTGAGCGGCGTCAGCCAGGAGGGGAAGCAGGTCCAGCGCAACGCGGCCAACGCGCGCGAGCGGGCCCGGATGCGGGTGCTGAGCAAGGCCTTCTCCAGGCTCAAGACCACCCTGCCCTGGGTGCCCCCGGACACCAAGCTCTCCAAGCTGGACACGCTCAGGCTGGCATCCAGCTACATTGCGCACTTGAGGCAGATCCTGGCTAACGACAAGTACGAGAACGGTTACATTCACCCGGTCAACCTGGTAAGTCCGCGGGTGCCGCTGCGGCGACCCGAATGCCCCCGCCCAGCGCGCCCGCAGCCGAGTGTGCCCAGTGAGTGTGCGCGCACCTCTGCCGCCCCCAGCCCGGCGCGCCCCTGGGGACCTTTGCAGGAGATCCCACGCGGCCCTCGCTCGCTGCCCTGCAAGCCGCGGGAGCAGGGATGATTTATGCAAGTGTTTGACGTGGCAGCCCAATTAAGAGTTTGCAAGTGTATTGAGCTGGCAAAGAGGAGGGATCCCCGAACCTGCGCCAGCGCCGTCAGGGCTGGTGTGGAATGGGGAGCACCGACCAGCTGCTGCACGCCCAGAAGGCATTTTATTAATCCCTTTATTTTTCTTTGAGCTGAAGAACTTGGGTTTTTTCTCTTTCTCATTTTTTGTACGTAAAAACACCCAACTCTGCTTCTTTCCCAAGCATATTTGGAACCATTAGATACAGACAAATTCGTGCCCGCATAATTGTCATATAAGTTCCCAAGTACTTAAATATTCGGCTCTTCTCTTACAGGTAGGTTAACATTTTTAATTCCCAGAAGTTCTAACAAGTATCAGCATAATCAGTAAATTCTCACAAATATTAGTGTAATAAATGATACTAGACTATAATAAATAACACTAAAATAGGTCACTCTCATCGAAGATTTAAAAACGTGATATATTTTATGTTAAAAAGTATGCCTAGTCAGTCTGTCTTTTAAAATTAAAAAAAAAAGTAATGCTGGTTGAGGCGAATTTTCTTTCAAATGTATTTTGCTGTATAAGAAGTATAGGTTAATTCCTTTTTCTATTTGATTTAATTTTAAGACTTCCAGGCTCTAAAGAAAAACAAGGACCACAACTTACTAGCACCTTTGTTTATATATGATAAGAATGAGAGGTTTTCCTCTTAAAAGTCGTCTTATCGGCCAGCACTAGTGGGAGAGGTTTGAAGCTTTGAATTGTCTTCTCACTGAATTGGTTTCAGGAATTGGGGGAGGGGATCCAAAACGACATTTTGCCTTGGTAAATATTTCTCCCTCTAATTAAAAGTTTATTCTTTTTCGAAAAAAAAAATGAGTAAATAGCTTTTAGAAATCTGGAGCTAAAATGAAAGTAATCACTTCGTTTACAGTTGCTGCTGCGCTCGTCTTTCAATAAAGAAACGTAAGTGAGCTTTATTCTAAAACACCTCGGAAAGGAGAAAAGGCAATGCTCGCTTAGCCCAGTAAAAAGATGATCTTAAATAAAATATGAGTATATTATTTTATTAGCATTATCCCCCCCTCCCTTAAGAACCACCGATTAATTTAGGAAGTGTGTTCAAAAGCCCGGGTTTGTGAGGGAGGAAATGAAAGCTGGCAGTAGAAAAACAGACGGGGAGGAAAGCAAGCGGTCGGAAACCTGGCCAGAGCCTCAGAAGATGGGCCCGAAGGCACTTCGCCTGGAACCTGGTGTCCACTTGCTACGAGGACCTTCTGGACTTCCCTGATTAGGCTCACGGGGACAGGGGCCTCCAGACTGTGCCACGGTCCCAGCACCTTTAGGCTTTCCAAGGACTTGTTTTACAACTAGGATGAACCCCTTTGCTCTGTCACCCCGAGCTACGGCTCAGGCACCAACTCTTTTTCATTATTCAGCCACAGGCGCACTAGAACACCTATCAAATTGCAGCGATAACGGGTCTCTCCAACTGCCTGCCTCCAACTCGCCTTCTCCTTTGGTCTCAGGCTCGGAGCCCACCCTACTCCTTCTCCAAGGCCACTTACCTCCTCCACCCTCTTCTCTCCTGCAGACGTGGCCCTTTATGGTGGCCGGGAAACCCGAGAATGACCTGAAAGAAGTGGTGACCGCGAGCCGCTTATGTGGAACCACAGCGTCTTGACCCTGGAGGTGCGAGTCTGGGAAAGGCGCGCTCCCAGGGGGGAGCGGGCCCCGGGAAGGCGACCCCTGCCCTCCCTGCTCTCTGTGTGTGCTTCCCCCTCGCAACGCTCCTCTCCCTGTCCGCCCCCGCCCCCACCCCCGCGACAACACTTTACAACGACGAGGAGATTCGTTTCCAGACCTGAGGAGATCAACTGTACTTACAAAGATTCCCATCTATTTAACTTTATTAACTTCTACCGTGAATGACTCTGCGAGCCTTGCTGGTCCAAGTGCAATATGTAATTATAAATATATAAATAGATAATAAGAGCCTATCAACGTGTATCTTTTGTACAATATGTTGTAAAATGTAGATCATAGAATAGCTGACTTTGACAGTCACATTTATAAAGTAATTCACTTAAAGATATATATATTTTTTCAAACAAGTTTTGCTACTTTCGAAAATAAATCTTTCTTTATATTGCTAAAAGCCCTGACATTGGTGTGATTTTTACAAAATATAGATAGATAGGTAGAGAGATGGATACCTTAGAAAAGTGGGAGAATATGGGAAAGCCTGATAATACAAGTGATTTGTTTGAACCTCAATCCAGACTTCTAGAAATGGGAAAGATTAAACACAATTTCCACGGGGAAGGTGCAGCTCATATTTTGCAATGAAACCTCAAAAAGCAACTCGGGGTTCAGGTTTGCAGGTTACTTTTAACATAATTATAAATAATGTAACCGTGAACCAAAAAAAAAAAAAAAAGTTGTGGGATAACGTTACTAACAGTTACATGATTCCAGGGAAGAACACACCAAAAGGAAAATCCGATTTTCAAGTATTTCGCAGTAAAATTGATGACAGGAGCAGGAAGATAAATTTCACTTTTTGTTAGCTTTCTGGGCGCAGACGTGAACCTGAGCAACCCGTAGTACCAAACTGTGAAGAAATAATGGGACCTATGAAAAGTGTAAATTCCATAACCTTTAGGAAGTGCGACAACATACACTACATACTTCTTCTTAGTAATTAATGAATTACTTCTAACATTGTTCCTGCCTGCCTATCGGTCACAGTTAGCCGTCGCCTTCAGCTCCCGGCCACGACTTCCGGCGGACTGGGTTTTAATTTAAACATCTTCCATGCTACGGAACAGCTCGTTGGGGGAAGATTAAGTTGAGATAAACAGAGAGGCGAGGCTGAGGAGCCTGGAACCGGGTTCACTCGCTGCCCCAGAGCAGCCCGCAGCGGCCAATGCGCCAGATGCCACCGGGGCTGTTTAATGTTCGGGGTTATGACCGCAGTGTTTACAAGACGTCTTCGGTTATTTATACTGTTATTCCTCGCAGAGGGCCTTGAAACTTCCGCTTCATTTGCTCTTTCTTTTCGATTTTTTTTTTTTCCCTCTTTTTCTCTGCTCAGTTTGGTACCTGGAGTAAGAGTTCTCGGTCCATCCTGTGCATCTACAACCAACCCCTAGTCTGCTTAGTGGGTAGAAGCCTGGCCCTGGCCTTCTGGGAAGGAGCCGGTGACACTGGTCCTGACAGGTGAACGGGGAGGTTCTCTGCCCGTGAAGGCTACCACATTATCAAGTGCAAATCTCTCCTCTCCGATGGCTGGGAACTTTGCTCACTCCTAAACCTGCCTGCCTGTCTTTTGCTCGTCAGAGAACCTCTCCTGGTGTCTGGCTTTCCTACCACTCCCCCATCCCCCACTTGACTTTTAGGAGTGCAATTCAAGCCCTGACCACCTCCACCCTCTCCAAATTCCTGCATTTGGTCACTTCAACCATAGGGCCAGTGTCCCTGGCTCCGGGATTCAGAATCCAATTCAGAAATGAGTCCCAGAGTGATTCAGTTGTTTGCTGTTCATGTTCAACAAGATTTCCAAGCTCCCACTCACGTTCTTATAAACCAAATGCTCAAAATTCTGAGCACCCTACTCAGGTGGCCCACAGAGAAGAAATTTCTGTTTGCTCATTCTGGGGACCCCCCAAACTGCAAACGGACTTTTTAAAAGTCCTATACCTCCTTCCTATAATTTGAAGCCTTTGCTTTCAGCGTAAGGCATGAGGCTATGAATAGGGAACATGTGAGTTAAGCCCGGGTTCCACCTCTAGGTTCTCCCTGAAAGGGGTTGGATCCTCCGTTTTCTCATCTCTGAAAATGGAGATGAAAGTTAGAATAATCTTACTGGTACTTTTCTGCTTTTGCCTCACAAAACCTCAGTGGGACACAAATGAGATTATATTTATGTAATCACTTTATGAAAGATCAGTGCAAGTATCAGTTACTTTCACAAAGTAGCCAGAGATGAGCTGTCCATGCTTGACCTGACCTCAAAGTGTCTCCAACGGGAAACTAGAAGGGTGTGTGTTCATAAGGCACAGGTGATAGTCTTTCTATTGCCCAAACAAAATACCTTTCTGTCTTTGATGCAGTGCTGAAGGTTATAATTTTTTTCTCTCTCACACACATGAGTTTACCTCTCCCCAGTGTTCTCCAAATTTGTCTAGAGCTTTCTACCAGTGTGACTACTTCTTGAAAATCTAGAACCCAGAGTTCAGAGAGCAAATACAGGGCCCGAGATTAGTAAACAGAAGGGCTACCCTGGGGTCCTGCTCTCAGGAAAGCCTGCTAACAGGGACCTCAGCCACAAGGCAAGGGTGTACTTGGGATACCAGTTTTGCTCACTGAAAGGAGCAGGCAACGCTATAGGAATGACTGGGTAATGACTCCCACTAGGCACAGAAATGTGGCAATGTGACCACCCCAAACACCTTCATACAAACATCTACAGTCTAAACACTTCTTCCCCATGGACCCTTCTCTTAGGCCAGCCAGCTCTCCCCCATCCACCATGCCCTTCTTTCCAATGTCTGTAGTCCTGGGACAGCCATCCTACCCTTGCCCTGTCCAGGTACCTGGTGTGCCTTGATTTGAAAAGGAGGCAAGTGGTTGTTGGGGAAAGAATGAGGACCTCTTCTGCTGCTACTCAGATGAGGCTGAGGGGTAGGGTGTGACTTGCCCCTGGCCTCTTCCTTATAAAAACTGTCTTAGAAGGTGCTTTCAGGAAAAACAAAACAAAACAAAAACAAACGAAACACAAAACAAAACCTAGGAGAACAAGGAAATCAGACTGCAGAAGCTTGGAAAATAAACATGTCTGTGAGTCCTCAGGAGCAGTAGACAGATAGTAAAACTGCCCTGTAGTGCAGGAAGTCCCCCTTCTCGCTCTTTCTCTCTCTCTGATTCCTTGTATGACTTCTTAAAAGCAAATCATTGTGTTTCTACCAGGTTTTTCTGCTGCCAAATTGGAGACTTTCCTTTTTTTTTTTTTTAAAGACTTTATTTATTTATTTGACAGACAGAGATCACAAGTAGGCAGAGAGCAGGCAGAGAGAGAGGGAGAAGGAGGCTCCCCGCTGAGCAGAGAACCCAATGTGGGGCATGATCCCAGGACCCTGAGATCATGACCTGAGTGGAAGGCAGAGGCTTTAACCTACTGAGCCATCCAGGTGCCCCCAAATTGGAGACTTTCTAAAAAGAGAAGTGGTAAAGACTTTCTAAAAACAGAATCTGGTACCTCTGATTATATTCGGTGATCAGTGGGAAATTCTGCCCAAAGAGGCTTTTAAGCCAGGAGAATTACCTAGGTGGCTGGTGGAAGTCCATGATCAGGCTTCATCCCCTACCCCAGTTCCACATTAACGTTTAAATGCCTGTCGGGAAATCAAATCATTCATCCTCAGAAAATAAAAGATTTGTGTGGCCCTCATGTATCTAATGTTGTGCGCGCATCTCCTGTCCTCGAGACAGATTTCAGTCATCAGATGAATTACAACCCTGGATGGATTAGGGCCCTTCTGCTTTTGGTTCCTTTGCGACCCCTAAAGGGATAGGAAAAAATGGGCACCAGGACTCACGCCCCCCCACCGCCCCCGCGAATCACCGATTGCGCAGAGGGTCCAGCAAAGATTTCCCTTTCACTCCAGTAGGAGTGGGTGTGTTGGCTTTGGGCTGGGGCCCCGTCAGTCCTATGGGAAGTGGGCCTAGGTTTGGGTGGAGGGGCTCCGGAGGTGATGGTGATCGCAGAGCGAGCTTGGGCTGCGGCTGGCGGGCAGGTCAGAGACCCGAGCCCAGAGGCAGAGTAAGGAACCACAGGTTTTCATTGGCGGCTTTTCTACTCCCAAGTGTTGATGGAAGTAGGCTGGAGGAGGAGAGACAAGGCTCCGAGTTCTGAGC
Organism: Neogale vison; assembly: GCF_020171115.1. NCBI lineage: Eukaryota > Metazoa > Chordata > Mammalia > Carnivora > Mustelidae > Neogale > Neogale vison. Next base: position 67,427,094 of record NC_058091.1, on the reverse strand, counting down.
TCTAGCCTACACAGTCTCCTGGGTCCACGGCCTTTTCTGAGCACCGCCCCCGAGACGGCCGGGTCCGCGTGCGAACCGCCTGGCGCGCAGACACCACCCCGGAAGGTTCTAGGATTAGGACTCCGCACAACCGCGGAGGGAAGTCGCCCTCCCCACGCAGTTGGCTTGCCGAACTTCCTTTGCTAGCTTTGCATCCTTCCCTCCAAACGCTGGCTGTGCCCCTGGAAGCTCGCGTGCTGCCTGCTGCATTGTTGAGAGCTCGTCTGGCTTCCTCCGGGCGGCTGGGGTCGACTGGACTTTGGTCTTCTGGGCTGGGCCCGCTCCGCAGGTCCACCGTCCTGCGGATTCACAGGATTCTCCACCCCGGGGACCAGGCTTAAAATCCCCTCCCCGAGCAGAAGGAGGAGAAAAACTTGAAAAGGGCGGAGGGAACTGGCGTTTAGAACTTTGCGGAGACCAGACTTCTTCACAGCGCCATCATCACCCTTGTCCCCAGAAGTCAGCGTAGTGCCCCACACCTCCATGAATGTTGAATCAAGAATGAATTTGAATCAATGACTCTCTGAGACGACGGTGAAGGAAGCTCGACGGAAGAAATTGTGAGATCGTTGCTGTGCTTAAATGGAAACTCAACTCTTGCCCTGACGTCTCAGTGCGTATTTGAGAAAAGCACAAAGCGAACACACAGGATGGGACTGGGTGGCACCGTCCGGGCGTGGGATGTTTCAACTGCCCCTCCCCCCAACTCAGATGAAATCTGCTTTTTCCCTTCCCAGAGATGACATTCTTAGTTATGAATTTATCCGGCCCTTAGGTCAGAATTATTAGCTTAACAGGTGCTTTAAATAGGAGAAATAATATAAGACACTTTGTAAAAATAAAATGTTTACAGGACCTTATTTTAAAATTAACCAAGTTGGTAATAAGGAAGTAGCCTGTTGGCTTTTACAGATGAAGTTAGATCTATGTCTAGTGTATAGTGTAATGGAAGGAGCTTTTGAATACTTGACCATTCAGACCTTGGTTCCTCTACATGTAATAATGACTCCTTTGGTGACATAATGCCTGGAACATGTTAGACACTAATTAAGATTGGTTTTCCTTCTCTCTTCTCCCTTTCTTCTCTTCGCTGAATTATAAAAGTGCTTCAAAGAATGATATACATTTCCCCTAAGTAGTTTTCTAACCAATAGAAAACAATAGTAAATTCTTATGATAATCTCATTGCTCTGGTTGTCTTAAAAGTGTTTAAAACAAGTTACATTCAGCTTTTGTCTTTCTTATAACCCACATGGGGTGCTTGCTCAGCGGGAAGCTCCTTTCTTTCTTTTTTTTAATTTTTAAGATTTTATTTATTTATTTGACAGAGAAAGATTACAAGTAGGCAGAGAGGCAGAGGAGGAAGCAGGCTCCCTGCCGAGCAGAGAGCCCGATGCGGGACTCGATCCCAGGACCCTGAGATCATGACCTGAGCGGAAGGCAGCGGCTTAACCCACTGAGCCACCCAGGCAACCCGGGAAGCTCCTTTCTCCCTCTGCCTCTGCTTGCTGCTCCACCCTACTTGTGTGCTCTCCTCTGCCCCCCCGTGTCAAATAAATAAGTAAAATCTTTAAAAATAATAATAATAAGCTTGTTAGAGATGTCTCTGTCTGCTGGGTAAGTTCCTGTAGCATTGCTATAACCCCAGGCTGTTTCAAATATATTGCCTAATCTTAATGTTAGAATTTGTGATGAAATTTACTCTATAATAAAAATAAATCTATGATGAAAAAATCACCATCAAGTCTATCAAAGGGGAATTAACCTAAAACATGAGTTCTCATTACGTATGGATTTTTTTTTTTTTGAATACCAAAGCCAAGAAAGGGGTCTTTATTAAGTATTTTGTCTTTCAAAACACTGTGGGTCTCCCTTCAAAATTTTTACCATCGCTGGGGAGTCCTCAGGTCTAAACTGTTCTGGTTGGTTCCTGGGGTCTTTCACAAATGAATCTCATTAGAATCACTTTTCTTCTCCACACTTTATGTGAATGAATACTATCACCTTCTGTGGCTTCCCCAGTCTCTTACTTTCAGGCATCTGTCACCCACTCAATAGCTCCTTCCTCCATCATTTCTCTTTTTTCCTCAATAGGCTTTTTTTTTTCCCCACCAAGAACTAAAAAGAAGTCCAAGAGATCACTAAACCCAGGAGAATTTTTCAAACCAGCAGGGGTCATTTGGTTACAAGGAACAAAAATCCCTCCAAACTGGCTCAAATAAAAAGGGGAATGAGGCATTGTAAAGATAGTCCAAGGAGTCTGGCTGACATCTCCAGGCATAAAATAAACAGTAAAGAAAATCTACTGGAAAACGGAAAGTCTGGAGTGAAACACCCTCTCTTTCTCTCTGAGACCTTAGCTCTGCTTTTTCTGCCAGTGTTCTGCATTTTCTCCTCTGATTTTCTGTGCTAACTTGCTTTCTATTCTTCCGGAACTTTCTCTTTCATATGTGGTTGATCTGTTAGGTTACTGACTGTGGTACCAGTTCTATGTGTATATTCAGTTAGACTCCACTCTCCAAAATTTTAATCTCAGCATGTCTTAATTTGAATTCTCAAGACCAGGACCACTACAGAGTTGTTCTAAGAAGCTCTAATTAAATTCCCCAGATCAGTTGTATGCCTCTTGTCCCATCAACTTTGGTTGGCTGGGGATGGATGGATAGGTTGGCTATTGACTGAGGCAGATTTTTTGAGAGAGAGGTTCTAGGTGAGGCAAGAATCTCAAATCTCCTTGCTACAAATGTGATCTAATGCAGTCAGGACTGGGATGTCTGCATATGAGCCACCTGGTTTTATTCTGTTACAGCAACAGTGAGCAACATGTGATGGGAAAAAGGTCATGTTCACAGATCTCATTATATCTATGTTGTGGGAAAGAGTGGGGATAACCACAGCAAGAAAAGATATAGTCACAAAACCAAATGATCTACTTTATGGAATAGAAAAGTTTTATTGAAAAAATCACCATCACTCTTCAGCCAATAAAATGTTACTGAACATTTTTAGAAATATGCTAATTAGCATAGATTCAGCTTTCTTAATGTTTTCATCCATTTGCATTACACAGAGCACATTCGTATGCATTATCATATTTTATCTTCAGAATAACCCTAACCAGGAGGTATTATCATCCTCACTTCTCATATAGGACAACTGACACTCAGAGAGGGGATTATATCACCTGAAGTTATATAGTGAAGAAGTGGCAGAAAGCTAAGCATAGAATTATTGTATTTAAGCTGAAATGGGCTTCTGTCTTAAACATAGGAGAGTTCCCAAGATAAAAGAAATTAAGGATGGTTATAACCCTAAAAAAAGGAATACCTCCAATAAAATCATGACATGATGCTTTTTTCAATTCAAATTTTTATTTTGTACTTATTTAAAGATCTCTCAGATGTCTTAGTGAATATACTTTTATCCTATATCACTATCAGGGATATAAAAAAGAAATTATAAACAAAATAAATTCATTAAAATATTCCAAAAATATGTTTTACATTCAGAATCTAATTCATTCCAAAATATTTATTTATTCTGTTATTAAAATCTGGTGATTTTCTACCCATGATGTGTTAGTTAGTTTTAAATCATATAATAAACCATACTAGAACCTAATGGCTTAAAAAAATAAACATTTATTATTGTTGTTCAGAGTCTGCAGGTCACTTGGGCAGTTCTGCTGGTCTGGGCAGGGCCCTGCTGGGCTCACTGAACTTGTTCATTTATCTGTGGTTGGTTGGCAATTTATCTGAGAGCTAGCTGGTTAGGGATGGCCTCACTCACAGGTCTGGTGGCAGGCGGCTATTTTATTGGCTGGAGTGATGAGAGGGACTGAACCACATGTCTCTCATCACCCAGTAGGCCAGTTTGTACTTGCTCTCATGGTGACTAGAGAAAACAGAAACAAGGCCTCTTAGAGCTACATAACATCCTTCAGCTGTGTTCTATGGCTAACACCAGTCACAGGACATCATAGATCACAGGAGTGAGGAAATAGATTCTATCTCTAGATGGGAGAAGCTGCAATGTCATATTGTATAGAGTGTGGATCAGGGAAGAGTGGATATTTGAAACATTTTTATAATTAATCTGTTATATTAAATTTATCCTAAAACTTCTTCATGTTCAGAGTCTAGCCCTTCTGAATCACTTTCCACATCACATGGCCAATATCCAGACATTTGCTATCTAGTTGTGTTCCCTGGACCATTATGAACATTCCTTAGAAGAGTTCTTTGTTGTCACTGAGTTATTCTTCCAAGCCACTGATACCAGTTCTGCAAGTTTTAATGATTTTCTGATTTTATCAGAAGGAAACATAAATAAAATATCACTATTAATTAATCACACCAACTTTTTACTTATTCTGAGAAGTCTGGGTTTTGTTTCTTTTGTTGTTGTTGTTTGTTTTTCTGTTTGTTTGTTTGTTTCTGACTCTGGTTGTATTGCTTGGTATGTGTAGTGGGCTGAATGGTGGTCCCAAAGATCTCAAATTCTAATCCCTGAAAACTGTACATGTTATCTTATTTGGAACAGGGTCTTTGCAGATGTATTAAGTTAAGGATACTGAGATTGAGAGATTATCCTTGATTATTTATGTGGGCCCTAATGCCACTTTTAAGTGTGTTTTTAAGAGAATGGGAGAGGGAGATTTGATACAGGGAAGGGGATAAGGTGATGTAAAGACAGAGGTAGAGATCAGAGTGATGTAGTCACCAGAGGCTGGAAGAGGCAAGGAATGGATTCCCTTCCAGAATTTCCAGAGGAAGCAGGGCAATACCCACCTTGATTTCAAGCCAGTGAAACTGATGTTAAGATTCTGGCCACCAACTAAGGATGAATAAGTTTCTGTTGGGTCAAGCACTAAGTTTGTGGCCTTTGTTACAGTAGCCAGAGGAAATTAATACAGCGTGTGATAGGCAATCCCTCAATGTATCTCAGTAACAAAAATGTAACAGGGTTATCGGCTCATGGATTACTTCCTTTCTTAAGTTCTGTAAGGCACTTGGATATTGCTTTGTAGGAAAATACAATGACAAATACCTTTGTTCCTACACATTACTTTTCTATTTTCATGCCTTTGGGTGTATGAGATAATAATATTCGTATTTATTATTTATATAACAAAATAAATTTTGCTTCTCACTTTTTTTTAATTTTTAATTTTTTATAAACATATATTTTTATCCCCAGGGGTACAGGTCTGTGAATCGCCAGGTTTACACACTTCACAGCACTCTCCAAAGCACATACCCTCCCCAATGTCCATAACCCCACCCCCCTTCTCCCAACCCCCCTCCCCCCAGTAACCCTCAGTTTTTTGTGTGAGATTAAGAGTCACTTATGGTTTGTCTCCCTCCCAATCCCATCTTGTTTCATTTATTCTTCTCCTACCCACTTAAGCCCCCATGTTGCATCACCACTTCCTCATATCAGGGAGATCATATGATAGTTGTCTTTCTCAGCTTGACTTATTTCGCTAAGCATGATATGCTCTAGTTCCATCCATGTTGTCGCAAATGGCAAGATTTCATTTCTTTTGATGGCTGCATAGTATTCCATTGTGTATATATACCACATCTTCTTGATCCATTCATCTGTTGATGGACATCTAGGTTCTTTCCATAGTTTGGCTATTGTGGACATTGCTGCTATAAACATTCGGGTGCACATGCCCCCTTTGGATCACTATGTTTGTATCTTTAGGGTAAATACCCAGTAGTGCAATTGCTAGGTCATAGGGCAGTTCTATTTTCAACATTTTGAGGAACCTCCATGCTGTTTTCCAGAGTGGTTGCACCAGCTTGCATTCCCACCAACAGTGTAGGAGGGTTCCCCTTTCTCCACATCCTCGCCAGCATCTGTCATTTCCTGACATGAAAAAGTGCTCCATATCACGCGGCATCAGGGAAATACAAATCAAAACCACAATGAGATATCACCTCACACCAGTCAGAATGGCTTCTCACTTTAAAAGCATTTTTAACAGCAGTTGAACCTAGCATGGATAATACCAACAATATAGAAAATTCAGACATATGTTAAGATGCATCTTAATTTTAGAAATATGAAAATGTGAAAAATAATGTGTCTTAGAATGATGATATACAGTAGCTCATTGCATTCCATGCATCATCATTGAATGTCCAGGATCCTGTGTTACACCCTGGAAATAGATAACACCTTCCTCATCTCTAGCTTAGGTCTTCTCTTGAGCAATCGTAGAATAATCTCTTCTCTTCAAGGACCAAGAAGAGCAAGGCAGCCTTGTATTCTGAAAAACACCACTGGGGTGCCTGGGTGGCTCAGTGGGTTAAAGCCTTTACCTTCAGCTCAGGTCATGATCCTGGAGTCCTGGGATCGAGCCCCACATCAGGCTCTCTGCTTAGCGGGGAGCCTGCTTCCCCTTCTCTCTCTCTGCCTGCCTCTCTGTCTAATTGTGATCTGTGTCTGTCAAATAAATAAATAAAATCTTTAAAAGAAAAAAAAAGAAAAACACCACCTATGCCAGTTTCTGGAAGAACAGGCCACTGATAAATGCTGGCTTCCCCGACATACTCTAGCCACTAGGCTATAGGCACTCAGCCTGTCATTCATGAAGTTAGGTCAACATGGAGTGCTTCCAGCTGCTTCTACCCTACACTAACCAGTCTCCCAGTAGTGGGCAAATATCTGGGGATGTGATTTCAAAAGGTCCCTTTCTGCATCCAAGGGGCTTGTCCTGGAGGCCTTTATTTTCCTAAAGCTAAAACTGGATCTCAAGCCATTTGGAGATGGGCTATATAAGATGGGCCATCATTATACTACACTGATGTAGGAAGACATTTTGCAAATAAATACTCTTGGTTCAAAGCATAAAAAAAAAAATTCAGGATATGATGGGTGCATTAGCAGAAACTTCTCTTCATTACTGGAAAATCAACAGACATCAAAACTATGAATGATATAGATCTCCAGAGTCACTTAGGCCCCATGTTAGCTGAGCTTAACTTTTCATTCCCCACCTGACAAGCATTCTGAATCATCTCAGAGGCCTTCTGCTCAAACAATTTATAAATTCCCTGAATACTTTTTGTCTTCAACTCTGTCTTTTGCTTTTTCTTCTCTTTGTATTTTATAAATCAACTCACAGATCAGATTATGTGGTACTGAATCCCACTATCTTTCTCAATATTTTTTATCAGGTATATTCTAATTTACTAGAATAAAGTTTCTTAAAAAAATGGTACTTCTAAGGCTTCATAAATAGGGGGCTCAGCCACTAAGTTGCTCTGGCCCTAACCTAATCATTTAATCTTTCGGTGCTTTGGTTTCTTCACCAGTAGTGAGATTTCTAAAGTTCTTTCCAGCATTAAAAAAAAAAAAAAAAAGTCATGACTGTAGAGAAAACTTCCTGTGATTTTGAGCCAGACTACTCATATTTTGCCAGTTAAAGGCCCACCCAGTCTTAACTGTATGTTTTAGAAAATCCCAGAAATCATTGGTACATGATTAGTTTTGAAATCTTGGCTTGTCCTGACTATCAGAAAAGGGCACGAGATTTCTTCTAAGAATCATTAGAATGATTTCCTTTCCCACAAGTTACATACCATTTAGAGAACAAGTTCTACATAAAACAAGTTATATGTTCACATCTATTTAGTTACGATTCTGATCCTGGTCTGAGGTTCATTTCCACCAATGGCTGGACAATCAAAATGGGGCTAAGAAGACAGGGATGGCCCAAAGATATGGCAATCTCTGAAGATTTACTAAACCTACAGAAGATTTAATTTTTTAAAAATATTTTGTTTATCCCATCCACAGTTGAGCTAACCATCCCACGATTTTTTACTATTTCATTCTAGGCCATGATGCCCATTTTGGATCTTGGTCTGCATCTTCCGGAAGTAGAATTCTGAGCCATAAAATGGGACTAATTTTAGGTTTTTCATCTATATTGCCAAAATGCTACTTATTTTGTTTCAGAACAGCAATTTCTAGGTGACTACTCAGACTAAATTTTAAATTTAACTATTTTTTTCCCTTTCCCACATAAGGAGGTTAAACACCTGAGCAGATAAAAAGAATAATGGGTTAAGATTAGTGAGTTTCTTTCTTTGACACTAATTCACACTACCACTCCCTTGGATAGAAATACAACTTAAAAAAAAATAATAGTATTTGTTCATGGGCACGGCTCAAGGAGAACATGAAATGATAAAAATATTAAAATTGTACAGCTATTGGGGAAAAGAGTAAGCTGGTTTCTAAATTCTTGTCTTTCCATTTCTTTCCCAAATACCTTCCCAAAAAATTCTATCTTGTATGTCTCACAGGAAAGGTCTAACCCCGCAACCAGAATACCCCAAAAGAGATTGTTGCCAAATTAAAATAGATTTTGTTAACTAAACTTTTTCTCAAAATAAAAATAATCTTTGATTATTTCAAAGCATTTGAAAAGTAAAGATTTACTTCCAGAGAGATTGATAAACATAATAAAATGAGGTTAATATTGTATATACAGTTTTTATTCTTTTCGTCTCAATATTATAAACTAAGCTTTTTATCATATCATACAATTATTTTTTGGAAACATGATTTTTAAAGATAGGGCAATATTCCATTTCATGAAAAACTGTAACTTATTTTATACATTTAGGTTGTTTCGAATTTCTCCTATTATAAATGATACTACATTGATGATCCTTATACGTCCTTGCAAATATTTCATTATTTCTCAGATTATTCCTTAGGATGGATTACTGGAAGTAACTTTTTAAAGGTTTTTGTGGGGGGTAAGATTTTATTTATTTACTTGACAGAGAGAGACACAGTGAGAATGGGAACACAAGCAGGGGAAGTGGAAGAGGGAGAAGCAGGCTTCCTGCTGATCAGGGAGCCAATCTGGACCTTAGTCCCAGGACCCTGGGATCATGACCTGAGCTCAAGGCAGCCACTTAATGACTGAGCCATTCAGGCACCCTAGAAGTAACTTTTTTTTAAAAAAATAAAGAGTATAAAATTGCTTTGCAGAGTCTATACTCATTCAAAATCTCACCAACAATGTATAAGAAGATACATTACAATGAGTAGTTATGAGCCCTGAATATTATTTCTATATTTTTGTTAAAAACATCTCATTATTTTTCTCCAGGTTGCTTCCAAACCACATCTTGGTAACTTTACTAGTTTACTTATATGGCATATACCCAAGTCAGGGGAAGGATAGAGGGAGGGAGAGTGAGGGAGGGAGAGACAGAGGGAGAGAGATGGTAGAGTTTTTGTCCTCGGAATTTTTCAAGGATTGCTCTGGAAACCAAGTTATTTTCCTTTATAGCATTAGGGTTGAGAGAGCTGCTGAGTTATGTGGTCAGTTGGAATTAGGTCCCACCACCCCCCTTGAGATTCCCTTTATGGTCTGGTTTCATTTGCTTCACAATTAACTTCACTGTTATGAAATATTAAGGGAGATGTAGAATAGCTGCCAGGTCATATCCCCTGTTTTGCATGAGCTCAGAAGTCCTGTGAGACATAACTTGAGCTCTGTTGATAACCTGCAGGTCCCCAAAGTAATCTAGAGTAAAGGGAGAACAGTGAAGGCTGAATCAAAAATACCAACTTGAGTGAGGAGGAGTGGAGTGGAGCGGGCTTAAATGTGCAGTAAGGTGTGGATGTTGAAAAGGACACTTGTTCCAGGGAGAGCGAGAACCTGGGCCCAGCTATCCTCTGAACCAGTCACTGAAGGATGAAGGAATAGTATCCCAGGAAAGCAAATTGCTGGGCTGTGGTAGACCCTTTTTAAAAGCAGGACATCAGAAATAGATTTCCTATAGTTAGTGTGAAAAAAACCACCAAGAAACTGCCCCAAGATTGGCAGAAATCCATGGGAAGGGAGGGTCAGCTGTCCCAAAGCAACTGATTTTCCTTCCAGCAGAAGAACCACAGCTATCAACTGAGCAGGAGGGGGAGAGGAGCTGACACAGGCTTAAGGAGCCAGAGAACCCCGCTCTCATTAGCTTGAGAGAAAAGCCCACCACCACTTCAACCCAGCTCCTATGCCCACAACCAGTCTTCCAGAGATTCCAACATTGAAAATGACCCATATAGTTCTAGGAATTCATTAAGCAAAACACCACAGCTTGTGAAGCAAGATGACGGGACTCTGAGCATTGGGATGTGTGGGGTACAGATATGAAAGATTTATTTATCAATTGGTGAGCTCTTTTTTTTATTGTTATGAAGCTTATGCACATAGTTTCATCTGACTGGAATCTAATGTGTTCATCTATTACTTATAAAGAAAACCTTTGTATTTCTCAAGTTAGAAACTTATTGGTTATTATAAATTCCATCTTTATATATGCCAATGTGTGATTGTTAATAATGGGGTACAGATTCTTTCAGTTTTCTTTGCTTAGAGAAAACACACACACACACACACACACGTAATACCAAATACATACATGTGCCTTTCACATGTTGATTAACAGTTTTAACTACCTAAGGATAGAAACACAAGCCACTTTTATTTCCCCACTATTAATGTGTATGTTGAATCTCCTTTTCCTAGCAGGGAGCATGATCTCTAATGATATCCTGAGCAGATACCACAGCACTTCCAACACTTTGTTAGTAAAAGACAAATTCAGGGGCACCTGGGTGGCTCAGTGGGCTGAGCCTCTGCCTTCGGCTCTGGTGATGATCTCGGGGTCCTGGGATGGAGGCCCGCATCGGGCTCTCTGCTTGGAAGGAAACCTGCTTCCTCCTCTCTCTTTCTGCCTACTTGTGATCTCTCTCTCTTTCAAATAAATAAAGAAAATATTAAAAAAAAAGACAAATTCAGTATTGTCCAGTTTAAAACTCAGATCTCACATCTGATGTAAAATTCATCTCTTCTGCTAGCTGTGGTCCATGGCTCCAGGGACCTGCAGTGGGTTTGCCCTTTGGCTCTTCCATCAAGTCACTGACTTGGGTTGAAGTGAAGGCAAAGAAGTTTGGCTCATTTCTTCCTCTATATTATTCAGGAATTTATTTCTCTGGTAGTAGGTATTGAAAGAGAGTATGAGACAGGATTCTTTATGGACTGCCCTCTGTGGTGGTCCTCTGTGATTTGCTTCTTGCTTGCCCTGGCTGCCCTCTATGAGGCAAGGGTTCAAATATGCTTTTTCACCTGGGCCCAAGACTATGTTCTTCAGTCTCTTCTTCTTCTTTTTTTTTTTTAAAGAATCTTTTTTTTTTTAAAGATTTTATTTATTTGTCAGCGAGAGAGTGAACACAGGCAGACAGAATGGCAGGCAGAGGCAAAGGGAGAAGCAGGCTCCCTGCCAAGCAAGGAGCCCTATGAGGGGACTCGATCCCAGGATGCTGGGATCATGACCTGAGCCGAAGGCAGCTGCTTAACCAACTGAGCCACCCAGACGTCCCCATTCTTCAGTCTCTTTTCTGGAGGGCAGTGCACTGTGGGGGAGAGAGTGCCATGAAGCCACTACCTTCTGCATTGTTTCCTGACAAGAGTTTGTCTCTATATCTTCCTGTCTAGCTTTCTCAATGCCTTCAGCTCCTGCCTTCTTGCCACTGGTGTCCCCGTATCCTGTGATCAACACTCATCAGTCTGTCATCTCTCTCCAGTTCTGCTTTTCACTGTTTATATAATTACCCAAGCAGTTGGTGACTCAACTGCTTAAGCTAAAATACCAAAAACTCCTTTGGGGAACGAAATGTCAGTCTCATAGTTTATAAGGTATTCTTAAGGTCTTTAAACAATTACCCTGACTCTCCCTCCTTTACCTGATTTGTGGAGGGGGATAAGCAGCCCTCTTACTTTTCCCATGGGAACCCAGTGGAAAATAAGCAGAGGTCCCACCTAAGCCAACAATATCTGACTCCAAAGACTTTTCCCCTACTCTATCACTCTCCCCAGGTCTTTTGTTTTAGAGGACTGTAGGAAGTCTTGGGGTGATAAATGAGGTTGAAGGAAGGCAATGGGTGATGTCCTGGGCTAATGATTGGAGGCAAGAAGGCTAATCTGCCCAATTGTTTTAAGATCTAATAGAGGTGTTAGCCTACAGATATTTGAGTTTTTTTAGAGGGTGTCACTATAGAATAACATACTTGATGTCCCTTTATCCCTTATAGCCTTAGTTTCCAATGCTAAGCAATAGGAAAAAAGCCACTCAACAATTTTTTTTTTTAAGATTTTATTTATTTATTTGAGAGAGAGAGAGCGCATGAGAGGAGAGAGGTCAGAGGGAGAAGCAGACTCCCTGCTGAGCAGGAAGCCCCCAATGTGGGACTCGATTCCGGGACTCCAGGATCATGACCTGAGCTAAAGGCAGTCACCCAACCAACTGAGCCATCCAGGCACCCCAACAATTTTTGTATGAGAAATGAGAACATGCTATACATATTTTTTGCAGCTTACTTTATAAAAAAGTGATGGGTGCATGTAATTTTATTTTTTGTGTACCACAATATTTTTAACCATTTTTCTATTTGTTGATGAATTATTTCTAATTATTTTCACTTTTACAAATAATGCTAAGATAAGCATCTTTATTATTTATGTATTCATGTTAGTAGTTGTGTAGAATAGATTCTCACAAGCAGGATTGCTAATCTTGTTAAAATTTTTGGATATCTACTATCAAATTACTCTCACCAAAATTTTAAGAAGTTCATAATCCCAGTACCAATTGCCTCACATCCTTGACGGTATTCAATGTTATCAAATTCTTCAAATTTTTGCTGAGGACTTCTGCTTCCAAGAAGTTGAAGCAGATATACTTTTCTCTATTCTGACTGCTATGTACAATTAAAAACTCTAGACATTTTATATAAAGTGAACATACAATGAAGGAAAAACATGGAAAAAACCCCACCCCCTACAGAGTCAGTGAAGATGATGTGAGGAAACTGGACTTCCATCCCCATGTGTCACTAAGTGGGAGGCCCATCCCATCCCTGTTGGAGTGGTATTAGAGAAGGTCTACTGGAAAGTCAAGACTTTTACAGAAAAGGCAAAATTATGGAGACAGTAAAAAGATCAGCGGTTGCTAGGAGTTTGTGTAGGAGGTGGAGGAATGAATAGGTAGAGCACAGAGAATTTTTAGGGCTGTGAAAATACTGTGCATGATAGAATAGTCAACATATGTCATTATACATTTGTCCTAACCCTTATAATGTGTAACATCAAAAGTGAGACCTAGGGGCGCCTGGGTGGCTCAGTGGGTTAAGCCACTGCCTTCAGCTCAGGTCATGATCTCAGAGTCCTGGGATCGAGCCCCGCATCGAGCCCCGCATCGGGCTCTCTTCTCAGCAGGGAGCCTGCTTCCTCCTCTCTCTCTGCCTGCCTCTCTGTCTGCTTGTGATCTCCGTCTGTCAAATAAATAAATAAAATCTTTAAAAAAAAAAAAGTGAGACCTAGAGTAAACTATGGATGTTGAATAATAATGATGTATTGATATAGGTTCATCAACTATAACAAATGTATTACTTTGGTGTGGGGTGTTCATAATGGGGAAGGTTATTCATGTGTGGGGGAAGAGGGTATAGGGAAATCTCTGTACTTTTTTCTCAATTTGACTGTGGACTTAAAATTGCTCTTAAAAAATTAAAAGTCTCTTTTTAAAAGAATAACAATCAATAGATGCCAACACTGAGATGACAAAGATATTAGAATTATCCAACAGATATTTTAAAGCACCTATGATAAAAATGTTTAAATAAGCAGTTACAAACATGCTGAAACAAATTATAAAATACAAACATTAACACAGAAATAGACAGTCTTACCCAGGAAGGAGGAGGAGGAGAAAGGGGAAGAGGAAGAGGAAAAAAAAGGACAGAGGAAAAGGGGGAGAAAGAAGATATAAAGGATTAAATGAAACTTTTAGAACTGAAAAATATAATAACCAAACTAAAAACTCAATGGATGAGCCCAATGGCAGAATGGAGGACACAGAGGAAAGAATCAGTGAGCTGGAAGATAAGACAGTAGAAATTACTCAATCTGAACAGAAGAGAAAAAAGTATGCTGAAAAAAGTTTGTTAGGTCTGCAGGGTCCTATTGGATTATTAAAAATAAAAACAAAAACAAAACAAAAACCCTGACATTTGTATCATCAGAGTTTTAGAAACAGAGGAAAAGAGAGCAGGAATGAAAGAGGATGCAAAGATATATTGGAAGCTTCCTAAATTTGGCAAATATATAGACCTACAGATTCAAGAAGTTGAATGAACCTTAAACATAACATCTTTCTCCCAAATCAAGGCTAAGATACAGCATAATTAGAATTCTGAAATCTTTAGACAGAAAAAAGTTATCTTGGAAGAAATCAGAGAAAAATGATACCTTAGCTATGTGAGTAAAGCAATTAAAATGACAGTGAATTTTTCATCCAGAAACAATAGGGATTGATAAGAAGTGAAATAATACTCTTTAGGGGCTAAAAGTAAGAATTGTCAAGGCAGAATCCTAGGCCTATAAAATTTTTTTCAGGAATGAAAGGAAAATCAAGACTAGATTGGGTTAAAGAAAGCTATGGCAATTTGTCATCAACAGACTAACCTTTAAAAAAAATGGCTAATGGAATTTCTTAAATAGGAAATTATATAAGAAGAAACTCTGGAACAGCAAGGAGGAAGAAAGAGCAAGGCAAGGAAAAATATGGTTAAAACACAAAAGATTTTCAGTCTCTTCTTGAGTTTTCTAATTTGTGATTGACAATTGAAGCAAAATTACTGTAACACTGTCAGATGTGGTTCTAAATGTATGTAAAGGAAATATTTATGACAGACAATTATATTACAAATGGGACAGGGTGAATGAACATAAAGAGAGGTAGGATTTCTATATATATTTTGAACTAATTAAATAATTTACCAATAGACTATAATACATTTTATATATAAAAGATACATTTTACATATATAAAATGTATTATATATAAAATATATACACACACACAGACACACACAAGGTAATGCCTAGAGAACCCATTGATAAAACTATACAAAGAAATGCACTGAAAAACACTATAAATCACAAAATGGAATTCTGAAAACATTCAAATAACCCACAGTAACACAGGAGAAATAAAAACAGAAACAAAAACAGAGATAAATAAAAACAAAGTGGCAGGCATAAGCCCAACACATCAATAGTTACATTGACTATAACTGATCTAAATATATAAATTAAAGACAGAGATAGCCAGAGTGAATGGTCAAAATATATGATGTCTACGTGAATTCTCTTCAACTATAACAATATAGATAAATTGAAAGTAAAAGGATGGAAAAAGATGTATCATGCAAACAATCCAAAAAAGAAGGAGTGACTATATCAATATCATAAAAAAAGTTTCAGAGCACAAGAAATTACAGAGATAGAGAGGTATATTAATGCAATTACAAAATGGTTTGTCCACCAGGAAAATATAACAATTTTAAATGTGTGTGCACCAATCAAAATAGGTGAAGAATATGTGAAGCAGAAATTAATGGAACTGAAAGGAAAAAGAAACAAATCCACAATTATGGTTAGAGAATTCAACACCCCTCATTCAACATTTGGTAGAACAACCAGACTGAAATCAAGTAAGGGTATAGAACTTTAACAGGTTCTAAAGAAAGTGTTTCTTCTGTTAAAATTTTCTAAAATCTTGGTTAACCTTGGAATTTATTTCTGCTTATTATAAATAAGTGATTTAACTTATTTTTTCCAAGTGAATAGTGATTTTTTACAAAATAATTTATTAAATAATTCATTCTCTGCCAATTAACTTAAAATGTCAACTTTATCATATACACAATTCCCACATATACTTGGACCTGTTTTTGAACTGTCTACTGTCCTGTATGACAAAGTGAGGTGGTTTCTTTTTAATAATATATCTACATCCAACTTCTTGTGTATAAAAATGCGTTATTTTTGCTCTAGCTCAGCTGACTGTTAAATCAATTTTTTTAACTTAAAGGACAACACAAAGTATTCTCTATGTAAATTTCAGCGATGATAATGAACAAAGAGAGAGAACAGCCAGAAGCATGCACAATCCATCCCAACTGTCAAGTACCCTAAAACTTGACCCTACTCGTACAGTGAAACAGTAGAGAGCTGGTTGTGGGCCACTTCAAATTATCTGTGGGTAAGCTTCGTTTACTCAACTGTATTGGTTTCATACTAAATATTATATAAAATAGAGTTCTGTCATCTGCTACTGCTTTCATTTTAAGGGTGTTGTTGAGAACCTAAAAGAGTATGCCCACCAATTTCACTAATGTTCCAGAATACCAGGCATGGTTGTACCTATCCTGTCAACTAGTTTGTTTCTCTTCTTAATACTGTGACTGAAATGATACGTCTTCTTTTACGTAGATGCTTGAAAGGTCATAGACAAATCATCAGTAGAAAAATCATAGCAAATATTCAGAGTCATGTAGCTAATGTGATGTACTGACTCCACCAGAGGATTCATCTTGGTTTTTTTTTTTCACTCCCATTATTCTTTTATCATATTCTCTTACTTTTCATTTTTATCCTGCCCTATATTATCCATTTTTAGTAAGCAGAATAATGACTTCCCAAAGATGACCACTTCCTAATCCCTAGGAGCTGTAGAAACGTCATGTTACATGATGCGATGATCTTTTTGACATGCCTATTTGGCTAAAGTCCCTAGTTATTCAATCATTAATCTAGATGTTGGTGTGAATAAACATCTTTTGTAGATGTGACTGAAGGCCGTTATCAGTTAACTTGAAGAAAGATAGTCCGGATAATCTGGGTAGGCCTGAGCCAATCAGTTTAAAGCCCTTAAAATCAGAGTTGAGATTTTCTTGATGAAGAAGAAATTTCACCTGTGGGCAACAGAGTCCTCTGTGCCCAAGAGTACACTTACAGAATGAAGCCTTTATCTACGGTTGGGATTCCACACAGCATTGCTTCCAAACAAGGAACTCACTTCACAGCAAATAAATGTAGCAGTGGGCCCAAATTCATGGAAATCACTGGTCTTACCATGTACCCCACTATCCTGAACCAGCTAGCTTTACAGAATAGTAAAACAGCCTTTTGAAGACAGTTATAACCCTAGCTAAGTGCCAATATCTTGCTGAGCTGGGACAATGTCCTCCAAGAGTCTTCACATGCTCTCAGTCAGCATCTAATACATGTTGTGCCTCCCTTAGCCAGTGTTCTCAGGCCCAAGAATCAAAGTGTGGAAATAGGAATGTTCCAGTCACTATTATCCCTAGTGGTTCATTATCAAAATTTTTGCTACTCATCTATATGACCTTTACACACTCTGCCAGTCTAGAACTCTTAGTCCCAAAGGGAGGAATGTTTCTACCAGGAGATATAAAAATTATTCTACTGAGCTGGAAGCTGAGACTGTCATTCAGCCACTTTGGGGTCCCATGTCTCTGAAATAACAGGCAAAAAAAGGTGGTTACTATATTTGGTGGACTGATTTGACCCGGTTAACAATGAAACTGGGCTACTGCCATACAATGGAAGTAAAGAAGAATATCCAGGCAATATCCTAGGGCATCTGTTAGTACAATCAATTATCCTTATTTCTGGTAGTTATGTTCTACAAAGCCACTGTTAATAGAGTTAGCAAATATTGAACTGTTGCTTTTTGGGGGAAGATGTCTATATTTCATATATATACATATATATACACATTTCTAACATAGATTGCAATTTAAAATCCTAAAATGACTCATCTTGGTAGATTCTATTTTCTTTGTTTTACATAAGTGAAAATGTTACAACCATATCAAAAGAAAGTGTTTATTTTTTTTTAAAGTGAAAATGAAGTTCCGAAGTGTTAAGTGACTTACCTGAGTCTGCTTCACTAGCAGGTGCCAGATCTGGGATTTAAACACTGCCCACTGGTCCTGGAGTTGGAATTTCATGCACTACACTGTTCTATCTCCTACTTGCTCCATTCTCTGGTCATCTCTGTATGGGTACTGAAGCCGGAAAGCAGAGCATATCCTTGTTGGTAAGCTCACCTAGAAATGAGCCCAGTAACAACTCGGATTTTTCTTTGTGCATTTGAGAATAAACATAAAAGCCTTCCAGTATTGCTTTTGGGATCATAGACAAATTTTAGTATAGGTGAATTTGCAAATATTGAATCTTGAAAAGTGAGGGTTGACCTATCTTGCCCTGTGTATTAGTCAGGGTTCTTAATAGAAATAGAACCAATTAGATAGGATAGATACATAGATAGATATTGTAAGAAATTAGCTTCTATAATTATGGAGCTAAGATGTCTCATGATCTGTCATTTTCACACTGCAGATCCAGGAAAGCCAATGATGTTCCAATCTGAGTCCAAAATCCTGAGAACCAGGACCCCCAGTGGTATAAGTTCTGGTCCAAGTCCAAAGGCGTGAGAACCAGTGGACCTAATGGTGTTAGTCTACATTTGAGAACAGGAAGAAGACCTACATCTCATTTCAAGCAGTCAGGCAGGGAGATTAAGGTCTCCTTTCTTCTGCCCTTTTCTTCTAACCATTGCCCTCAATGGATTGGATGGTGCCCATCCACATTTGGGAGAGTAATCTCTTTCACTCAGTCTACCAATTCAAATGTTAATGTAATTTCGAAACACCCTGACAGATACATCTAGAAATAATGATTAACCAATGATCTGGACACCCCATGGTCCAGTCAAATCAACACATAAAATTAGGCATTGACCCTGTAATAAAGTAAATGGAAAACTGCAACAATCCAATTCAGCCAGGATATCACCTCAGCACTTTGCATCCTGTTCTGAGGAAAAGAGTTAGTGTGTTTTGGTTGTATGCAGGATGTGTGATGTCAGGTGGAAGGGTGACTTCATTGTTGCCTTTATTTGGAGGGTAATTTATCATTTACAGAGGTGTGTTCAGACTGACAGAGTTGTGTGTATGGAGCTAACAGAATGAACAGTAATGGTCTAATTGATATGTCAACTTGCCTAGGCTATAGTCCCAGTTATTAAATCAAAAGTCCGTAATCAGTTAAATTTGACTTTAAGTAAGAGTGATTTTCTTGCATAATTTGTATGAGCCTCATTCAATCATTTGATGGGCCTTATAAGCAGAGTTGAGGCTTCCTTGAAGGAAAAGAAATTCCACCTGCAGACAGCAATTTCGGCCCATGCCCAAGACATCCAGCTGCCCTCCCTGACTTCTCTAATCAGACCCTACAATTACATAAACCAATTCATTGCAATAAATCTCTTAATATATATCTCCTACTGATTCTGCTTCTCTGGTTGAAGCTTGATTGGAATAAAGGCCAAAAGAGAATGAAGTCCACAGACAGAATTATGCTTGCTGATCAGCTGCAGCTGACTTTAAGATAGGGGGATTAGCCTGCATTATTTGGGTGAATGCAGCTCAACGTTTTATTTCTGCTTGAGGGGGGTGCGGGAGGGTTGGCTGCTTCTTTGGTGAAGCCAAAAGTGTGCTGGGATCTATATACCCAGGGCTTGTCCCCTACAGGAGAGAGAGAATAGGCATGAGGGGACAGTGGACCAAGTCTAAGCACACAACCTGGTGGGGCAAAGAGTCTCAAGCAGTAAGTATTCCACAATAAATCCTCAACTGGCCTCCAGATGTGGAGATGCATCCGTCTGAAGCAAAGGACAGTGCCCGTAAGAGAAAAGTTGGTGCTAAATGTCTGCCGGGTCCAGATCACACAGAGTCAGATTGTAATGACGCCCTGTTCTTGTGAGCTCCTTCCTTGCCCCTTGTGAGTCTCTGGAACAGCTCCTTCCTGTTTCAACTTTTCAAGGTGGGGAACTGGGAGGGTGAGGGTAAAGGAAGAAATAAAAAGGGAGGAGAAACTGAGATGAGGCCAACCCTATGGCCCCTTTTCTCTTGTGGCCCCAGGTTGGCCTGTGCTGGGGGTTTAAGACTTAGCACATAATATAGTCCAGAATTTTTATTAACATCATGGGTTGGATATTCTAATTACTGGATTGAGACTCCCTGACACTTAGCACTGTCTCCTACCTAAGAAGGAACACAAAAGTGAGAAGGCTTGTCAACTTTTCATTCATTCCCCCACTGAACACTGTTTAAAGCAACAGTAGGAGAATGGATGGATAAGTAAGTGAATTTGGTGTTTGAATTACATCAGCATAGCAGTTTTATTTATTATAGGGACTTTCCATTTCTCACGGCATATTCCAGCTAGGTTGGAAAATCAAGAGCTCTGTCTTCCCATGATCCCCTGCTTCTGTGTGGCACATCAACTGGACTCCTAGAATCATCAAGATTTCCTCTCTTACATCTACCCGTTCAGTCTCTAATGGAGTCTTCTTGTACATAGTGTGTGGGTTTTTTTTTTTTTTTTTAAGATTTTATTTGTTATTTGACAGAGAGACATAGCGAGAGAGGGAACACAAGCAGGGGGAGTGGGAGAGGAGCAGAGAGCCCAATGCAGGGCTGGAACCCAGGATCCTGAGATCAAGACCTGAGCCGAAGGCAGACTCTTAACAACTGAGCCACCCAGGCACCCCTATAGTTTTTATACCTCTGTTCTTCCCTTTCCATTTTCCCTACTCTCCCTTGTTCCATCATTATGGGTCCAGATGGACTCCTATCTTGGCTCCTATAATAGTTTTCTCATTAGTGTCCTTGATTAGGT
Source organism: Neogale vison (assembly GCF_020171115.1). Lineage (NCBI taxonomy): Eukaryota > Metazoa > Chordata > Mammalia > Carnivora > Mustelidae > Neogale > Neogale vison. The sequence goes on along the minus strand of NC_058091.1, from coordinate 67,406,411 downwards.
CTTAGGATTACTTTCCAATTCAACTATTCTACACTGAAGCCAAATTGACATGAAAATACAATATCTCTCTAGGCTTCTTTGCCTAGCATTCAAGGTCCTCCACAAACTGACTCTACCATCTTCTCAACTCTACTCCTGCTTCTTCCCTATCCAGTGTGTTTGTTCCTGGTAAACAGGTATGCCTTTGCATTTTTTTTCTTTATTCTTGAAAAGTCCCATGACGGGGGCTATATTTCAGTTTTGTGAAATCCCATCCTTCCTTCAACGTCCAATTCAAATGCTGCCAACTCCGTGAAGCCTTTCCCAATTGCCTCAGTTTGAAGGTTCAGCTGCCGTGTGAGGAAGGTGGATTCTAGAACAGTACACATCTGCCTAATTAAATCAACTAATAACCCGGAGAAGTCTAACATTTGCAGGTTCTCATCAATATCGATTTGACCTTTTACTGAAATTTATACATCTTGAGGCAAAGATGAATTGACAAAAGGGATGTGATTGACATAAGGAAACAGAAATCTCCATTCTATATTCCTAACTTTACAGGAAGATATGAGGGGCAGAGGATGTTTTGTCACAAGACAGTTACTTCTGTGGTGAAATAGAGTTAATTGAGTTTTCACGGAGGTTGGATGAAGGACCCACTTTTGTCGTCGGTATCCAATCAGAAACCATACAGTAATCTGAACAATGGAGGTTTAATTTAAAAGGTTAACCGCAAAAGGGAAAAATAAGGAAAATTTAAAAATTAACTATAGCAGAGGATTAAGTAGAAAGAAGAACTGGGGCTGAGAAAGTATACCCTCAAAGGGAGCAAACCTGGAAAAGGGACCCTCTTCCCAAGGCTAGGACTTGAGCGTCATTGGAGAAGTCTACTGGACAGAGAAGTTCCCTGATAGTTCCAGGCCAGAGCTGGTCCATATCAACTGGAGCACAGACTAGCAAGCAATGAATTCCAGCCAAGCCAGACTCACGGAAGACTCTTTCGGGCTGAAGGCAAACAGAGGCTGGCAAATTGGGAGCCATGGCTGGGATTCACTGGGAATTTGCCCTCTGGGAATTCTGCAAGAGAAAGCCATCCACCAAAGGTGCCACACCTCAGAAGTCATTGTAAGGCCACGAGAGAAGATACTGGTTACAGGTCCCCCCAGGACCTGTTTATGTTGGCCACCAGACACTGCTTGCAACCAGAGTGCCATAGGACCTGGCCTGCAGAAGCTGGCAGCTCAAAGGACCCTGCTTGGAAGAAGCACAGAAAGTGATTTTGAAAAAGGAGCCCCTTTCTCCTGCAATGTCCCTCTAGCGCCCTCTACTGACAAAGTTTAGCATTGTGCCAGTTGCAAAGGAGAAATGCGTGTAAAATCCAGCTGCAAAATAGGTCATTTGGGGCTGAGAGGCAATACAGTGATAACTGGAACACTGCCCCAAAACCGTTCTCCTCCTGTTTTTATTTTTCTATTCATCGGGAAAAAATGGATTTGTAAATCAATTTCCCAAGTACTTGAATCTCAGGATTTCTCTATTACTACAATCATCAAAGAATCTCAAGGGAACAACAACAACAAATTATTGAGACTTGTAGAAAGGATGCTTACATACATTATCTCCTGATGTAGGATACTATAATAGCCACTACATTAAACTATAAGCACTATGTAAGTACATGGTATTATTCTATTTTAACACATGAGAAACAAGTCCAAGAATACATAGCCAGTAAGAGATATATGTAAAAATATGGACCCGAGACCATCTGGTTAGAAATTCAGCACTTTTTGTCCCAAACTCAGCCTGAATTTCTTACCAAGAGATTATTTATTATTATTATTATTATTATTATTATTACTATTGATATACCAAGAACTTTCAGGCACCACGCTGAAAACGCAGTGCCCTGACTTTGAGAAAACCAACTGGCAATCCGTGTATTTTTGTCTGACATATCTTTGCTTTGAATGCCTAAAAAATGAAATAAAAGTTAGGGTTTTCTCTATGAAATTTGATAGCTTCGTTGTAAGCACACCTAGAGTCCGGTTGCACCAACAGCTCCACTGTTGGAAGATTCTAGCAGTCTAGTGTTTATGGAGCACTAAGTGTTAAGCTTGGCACTATGTGCTGCGAATTCCTTTTCCTGCCTAACCCTTGCTACAGTCCACTGGGTAGATATAACCAGCCCCATTTTCCAGATGAGAAGCTAAAGGCTGGAGAGATTAAATATAACTTGACCGAAGTTAGCACCTAAGTAGTAGAGGCGGTAAGATTGGAACCCAAATAGGATTCATTTCAAACTTTCCTGATTTTTAAAGTTTTAAAAATAAGGGCGCCTGGGTGGCTCAGTGGGTTAAGCTGTGCCTTCGGCTCAGGTCATGATCTCAGGGTCCTGGGATCAAGTCCCGCATCGGGCTCTCTGCTCAGAAGGGAGCCTGCTTCCCTCTCTCTCTGCCTGCCTCTCCGTGTACTTGTGATCTCTCTCTGTCAAATAAATAAATAAAATCTTTTTTAAAAAAAATTTAAAATAAAATTTAAAAAAATAAAGTTTTAAAAATATAAAATGAGGTTCATGTATTTTTAGCTACATTCAATTAATTAAAGAAATTGCTGCCTTGAAATTATTTAGCTCCTTTAATAATGTTAGGCTGTCTTACGGTGAGCAGCCCCATCTCAGAGTTACTGATGTGGCACCCTTGTCCATTCTCATGAATTCTAGGGGAGACCGGGCAGACGCATGCGTACTTGAAACAAGCAATTAGCGATTGTCTAGGATGAAAGTAGTTACTGATATAGTAAATATTTTTGGCAAACCGATGTTTCATGGCCCCCTTTCTTACCCTGTGTCTGCTGGCTGAAAGCATCACATCTACCAAGGGGACCCTTGTGCAACTCAACTAATGAGTCTCCTTAGGCTTCCACTTCTATGTTTAGCCCAAAATAGATCTTAGTGGCCATTTCTGTGATGCTCAAACTAGAGCAACACTTACATAAGTAGTGAAACCAAATTCATTTAAATATTTCATATTTAAGTATTTGCTTCACTTAGACTTCATTTAATTCTATTTCATTAAATTATCTCATTTATATAACATGATTATCATGCCAAAAGCATTTGATTGTGAGAAAAGGTAGGGACAAAGAATTTTAAGAATTTAATGATCTATAGCACATCATTTTACTTAATTTGGTTTTATAAAATAAAATTGTGTTATCTAGACCTACTTTTAAGATAACATATATATATGGTAAGATATATAATGTATATGATATGTAAGACATATATGCATATATATATACATATATCCATATATACATATGTACATACATGCATATGTATGTATATGCATATATATATATATATATATATTCCTTCCATAGATCTCTCAGTCTGTGAGAGTCTTTTTTTTATATACAAAAGGTCTTTATTCTTGGGCAATGTTGAGGTGTAACATAAAAAAAGTATCACAACATCTGCAACTTATTGCCAAATGGTTTAGCAAAAAAAAATGTATTTATATATAAAATGTTTTATACACACATGCACTCAAAGAGAGAAAAGAGAGAAAATAAATGTGGCAAAATGTTAACAATCATTAATCTACGTGAAAGGTACATAAGTGTTCATTGTGAAAATCTTTTCAACTTCTCTGTAGGTTTGCAAACCTTCATTATAAAAAAGTTGGAGAAATTAGATCTGTATGCTGCTCTTAAAATAGGATATAAAGAGAAGTACTATCTTTTCATTTCATTTTCAGATGAGCATATTATTGGCTACATTTGCATCCTCCATAATTTTTCGATCAGTCAATTATTATATCTTCCCGGGACTTTAGCTTCTGGTCTAATGGCTGTCCCAGAACTTCCAGATGTCGCCTAAAGAGAATTTCAGGTTCTTGTAAATCTCACAAAATGAATCAATGACGATTACAAAAGTTGGTCATTACCGTTCTAGTTAATGAGAATTCACCATGCATAATTTCCTCAGTTCTCACGGTTCTCTGTATAAATCCCTCCTCTCTGTTCAAGTTCATACCACAGGGTGGCAGCCTTGTTTCTCATTTCTAGTTCTGTATTTTCACAACAGGGATCCTCATTGTTACTGAATGGGTATTGTTTCTCAGTAGAAACCAACTGATGGAGAACCACATTCTGGAGGAAATGAGTAGGAAGAATAGTGTGGACCTTTGTTTCCTTACTTATAAAACGAAATTATCTCCCAAGACCTTTCTAGCTCTAATTTATGATTCCAAAACTGACTTGAAACTGAACTTGAATCTAAGATTGTGAGAAGGGGATGGTGGGACAGAATCTTCAGGGGCAAGCTGAACAAGAATGCACCAGATGGGGAAAGAGGTGAGGGAGGGCACGAGGTGAGGGTGTTCCCAGCATTTTCAAATCCAGAAGGTATGAAAGCAAGCAGCTCAGTAAACCTCTCTGAACGTTTGAGAGTCTACAGGACAAACGGAATTAATGAATATTCTGATGCAAGTTATAAATGAGCTAGGAAACACTACTTATAAGTATTCCGTTTCCACGATCTAGAAAATATCCTAAAATCAATCCTTATGTATAAAACTACTATCTCAGATGGAAGTTAGAAAAAAAAATCATTGCTAGTGGAAGTAAGTCTAGAGGAGAAATACAAGAACGATCCCAAGCCAATCAAGGTATAGTTTCAGAGAGGATAATCATTAACTGATCAGTAATATTATTGTAACTCTTCTGAAGAAAAAACAAATTAACAGAAAGATAGCACTCTACATGCTGTCTTTAAAGGGAAGACAGAAGAATTTAAGATGTCTTCGCCACTGGGTGGCGGTCGTGGGGTGTGGAGAGGGAAAAAAAATGAAACAAGATGGGATCCGGAGGGAGACAAACCCTAAGAGACTCCTAAACTCATGAAACAAACAGGGTTGCTGGAAGTGGGGGGTAGGGATAGGGTGGCTGGGTGATGGAAATTGGGGAGGGTATGTGCTATCACGAGGGCTGTGAAATGTGTAAGTCTGATGATTCACAGACCTGTACTCCCGGGGCAAATAATACACTATATGTTAATAAACAAAAAGATGTCTTCTGCACCATTGTTCAGGAGAGTCTTGATCATACTGCATTATATATATTCCATCATTATGTATTTGGTCTATGCACTTTTAGGTAAGACATTTACTATCCTAGTTTGATAATGCTTGCCATTAAAAGTATCCAAGTATTCTTCCTTGAGCAAGTGTCCTGATGACTGGTTATTTCTATTATACAGAAAGTATCTTACTTTCAGCATTTACTTGGAGACAATATAGCAAAGTGTTTTAGAGCGCAAGCTTTGGAATTAGACCATGCAAATTTCAAATTGTCCTGCCCCTTGAGTAAGTTACTCAACCTAACCCTTTTCCTCATCTTTGAAGAGATCCCAGGATACCTCAGACGGTTGTATGTGAGGAATAATTGAGACAATGAATGTACAGTGTCAAGCAGAGCTTCTGACACATAGTTGATACCAACAAATGGCAGCATTGTAGAAACAGGTCCCTTCATTAAGGGTTTTATTAGTCTGGGTAAATTTTTTATTTGATTTTATTGGGGTCCCCAGATAACACCATCATTTGCAAATAAAAATCATTTTACTCTGACTTTATTACCATTATTTCTTTTTCTTATCTCATTTTGTTTGCTAGAACTTCGAGAACAAAGAGGAGAAAATTATGGTGATGACCAATGATATAAACACAAAAGACATTAAAATGTTCAAAGTTTGACTTTTCAGCCTTCCTGTCTTCCTCCCAATAAGGTTATCACTTCACTGAATTTTTTGTTTATAGTACCCTTACTTATAGAAAAAAAATATTTTTATTAGTTTTTTTTAAGTGTTTCTTCAAAAGAGCTTTTTACGTTTGTTTAATTTTGCTCATCTTTGAGCTGGTATCATACTCTATGTAGTCTTTGTTCATAACACTCAATTTTCAATTGATTAAACTCTGTGATCACTTCTAATTTTATTCATTTTAACTGCTATATAATATTCCCTTACATAAATACACCACAATTTATCCATTCTATTTTCAGGAAACGTTTGGATTTTTTTTTTAATCACTTTGCTATTAGCAATGTGGCTTTGAATATTTTTGTGCATGTATCTCAGTGCAAGAGCTATCCTTATAATTACTAACAAGATGAAATTGAGCATCTTTCCCTATGTTTGACTCACATTTTTATTCATATTATCATGGTTTTTTTCTGTGAAACGCTCTTTATGTTTTATGCTCACCCTGTTTTTTCAACTGGGTTGTCTGACTTTTTCTTACTGATTTGCAGTAAGTTCCTCTGTTCTTTCCATGTTTCTTCATGGAGGGAGGACATTCATTTTAATGTTGTAAACTTGAACTGTTCTATGATTATTGCTTTTTGTATCTTGTTCAAGAAACATTTCCCAATCCTGAAATCATAGATTTTTTTTTCTTCCATTTTTTCTTTTTACAGTTTTGAAAATTTTCCCTTCACATTTAAGTCCTTAATCATGCTGGAATTGATTTTCCTATGTGGTGTGAGGTAGGGGTCCTATTTTATAACCCATTTTCCTAACACTGATAATTGATTAGTCCATTCTTTCCTCACTGGAATTACAACATGACCTCCGATATATATCATGTTTCCCTATATGAGTCTGACTATGGCTCCTTATTCTGTTTCACAAGTCAATTGCTCTAATCCTGCACCAATAGTTCATAATTTAATCATACAGCTTTATAATAAATTATGCTAAGTGATAGAGCAAGTATCACTCTTTTCTCCCAACCTTACTCTTCAGGCTTGTTTGTGAAGTTCCTCTAAAAGTCTTCTGGGGATCTAGACTGGAATTCTATTGAATCTATAGACCAATTTAGAAAGAAATTACTTTTATTTTTAAAAAAATTTTTTTAAAGATTTTATTTATTTATTTACAGACAGAGATCACAAGTAAGAGGCAGGCAGAGGGTAGGGGGAAGCAAGCTCCCCACTGAACAGAGAGCCCGATGCGGGACTTGATCCCAGGACCCTGAGATCAGGGCCTGAGCCAAAGGCAGTGGCTCAACCCCCTGAGCTACCCAGGCACCCAAGAAGTTACTTTTAGATACTGAGTTTTCCTCCCTGTAAAGATGGTATATCTCTGCATTTGTGTAAGTGTTCTTCAATTTAATTCAATAACATAATTTGTACATAAAGGTCTTGCATATCCTACTATAAGTATTCATCCATGCTTTGTTTTGAGGATTCTATAAATATTATGTATTTTTCTTACATTCTTGGAACTCTTTGTTGCTAACTGAAGTGCATGTGGTTGACCTTCAGTTTTCATTCCTACTCTTTTCTAGGGTCAATGCTATGTTGTCACTGACACTTGCAGCAGAGTCTGGAAAGCTAAAATCTACATCTTGCAGAATCTCCTTGAAGCTAATTTTATCTTTGTGAATTAGTTCCCACCAATTATATACATTTACAGGCAATGTGGGAGACAAAAGTAAGGCAGAAGTCATCTTTCGGTTTTTGGCTAGGAGGCAAGGTCACCAAGGTATGAAGTTTGTATGTAGCCATGTTCTAGAATCCAGTCACATTTCGCAGTCCTTGAGTTGAGAGGCAGCGGGGAAGTGGCTCTCTCATTTCAGGTTCCTGAATTGCAGCATTGGTGGTATGTTACTCAATGCAGTCACCTGACGTTTTTACTTTTTGTGGTCTTCTTTGGAGGATGCTTCTCTGCTATTCTGAGGTCCATATCTGGAAGTTCAACTCTCCCAGTGATTTCATATTCCTCTAATTTCATCTATTCAATTTCTTTCTGTTTGAAGTACTTAGAGTGGCTTCTAGTTCCTTGTTGTTAGTTGATTTATAGAAATGCAACTAATTCTTTAAAAAATTTTTATTTATTTGAAAGAGAGAGCAAGTGGGGTGGGAGGGAGAAGCAGAGAGAGAGAAGCAGACTCCTCGCTTAGAAGAGAGCCCAATGTGAGGCTCGATTCCAGGACCCGGAGATCATGATGACCTGAGCTGAAGGCAGAGGCTTAACCAACTGAGACATCCAGGTGCCCCACATGCCAGTCATTTTTGTATTTTTATTTTTTATTTAACAACCTTGCTAAACTCCATTTTTATTGTTTCCTTTTTATATAATCACTTCATCTTCTAGAAATAACCATTCTTTTTTTTTTTTTAAATCCTTGTATCTTTAATTTGTTTTTCTTGCCATACTCACCTGGCTAGTACTCCACTAGAGAGCTGGTTGAAACAAAATGAAGTTTGACAGCATTTTTCTTTGTCTAAGTCCCATTCTTAAAGGGAAAGTGTTTGGTGTTTCACCATTAGGTATGATATCTGCAATAAAGTTATTATTATTATTTGTAGATACTTCTTATCAGTTCAAGAAATTTACTTTTATTCCTGACCTTATAAAAGTTACATTTTAAGTCATAAGTGCATATTGAAATTCATCAGATGCTTTCTTATTGAAATATTCATCTGATTTTCTATTTTAATCTATTCATTTAGTGAATTATAATTACTTACTTTTTTTAAAAAATAGCCTCCACACCCAGGGTGGAGCCCAACATGGGGCTTGAACTCACAACCCCAAGATCAAGACCTGAGCTGAGATTAAGAATCAGATGTTTAATGAATACTGTTGTGCTGAAAATAAAAAATAAATAAAAAAGAGTCAGATATTTAATGAACTAAGCCACCCAGGTGTCTCTATTTATTTACTTTCATATATGAAAGTAACCTTGCATTCCTGGGATAAACTCACTTGGTCATGGTATATTTCCCTTTTTACATTTTGGCTAGTAGGTTGAACAGTTTATTGAAGTAAAATTGACATATAATAAATTGCATATATTTTAAGTGTATAATTTTGTAAGTTTTGATATATACATACACTCAAAAAACCATCATCACAATCAAGATAATGAACATTTTTGTCAATTTGAAAAGTTTCCTCATGCTCCTTTTTATAATCTCTTCCTCTCACCCCTCTCCTGCATCCTCAGAGAACCACTGATATATGACATATATGATATATAACACTGATATACGACATATGATATATGTCACTATATAGTAGTTTGAATTTCTGGGATGTTCTGCAGATGGAATAATACAGTATGTACTCATTTTACTGACATCATTTTTTACTCAGCATAATTATTTTGAGATTCATCAATGTTGTTCACTCCTATAGCAATATTTTGTTCCTTTTTACTTCTGAGTAGAAATTCTGGCATTTCTCATGTCTCCATTCTATGAAAATACCACCATTTGTTTACCCATTGACCTGTTACTGGATATTTGCATTGCTTGTAGTTTTGGGCTATTAAAAACAAAGCTGTCGTGAACATTTGTGTACAAGTCTTTGCATGAATTACCCTTTCACATTTCCATCAGAAGTGATATCTTATTGTGGCTTATTTGCATTGCTCTAATGACTAATGATGTTGAGTATCTTTACCTATGCTTATTTGCCACCTGTATATTTTCTTTGACAAAGTGTCAAAGTCTTTTGCTCTGTGTTTTATTGACTTATGTTGCTATAATTGTGTTTTTTTAATTTTTTTGAGTTTTTATAAGATACATGATTTGCAAGTATTTTCTCCAAGTCTATGGCTTACCATTTCATTCTCGGCACATGCCTTTTGAAGAGTAGAAGTTTGTGGGACATGTAGGTAACTCACTAGGTCAAACCTTGAACTCCTGATTTCAGCTCAGGTGATGACTCAGGGTCATTGATCTCAAGGTTGTGAAATTTAGTCCCTGTTAGCAGAGGGTGGGCGGGGGGAGTCTGCTTGAGATTCTCTCTCCCTCTTCCTCCATCCCTCACCCACTCTATAAAATAAATAAATAAATCTTTTTTAAAAAAAAAACTGTAGAAGTTTTAAATTTTGATGAAATCCAATGTATTCATACCTTAACAAGTATACTTTTGATATCATATATAAGAAATATTTGCCCAATTTGAGGTCATCAAGTTTTCCCTTGTGTTTTCTTCAAGAAGTTTCATAGTTTCAGGCTTTACCTTTAGGTGTAGCATCTATTTTGAATTAGTTTCTATATATGCCTCAAGAAATGGATGGAAGTTCTTTCTTTTTTCCCATTTGGTCTGAGAAGACTATCATTTCTGAATTTTTTTGTTCAAGAATTTTGCCTAATGATTAAAACTGACCAGTATTTTCAGATCTCAGACTCTCTTTGTCATGTTTGGTAACAAGTCATTCTAGCTTCATAAATAAATATGTGAATATTTCCTATTTTTCTATTCTTTGGAACATTTTATATAAGGTCAGAACTGCTTGTCTTCTTTGAATGCTTGATACCAGAATATTTGGTATCCACAAAAGCCATCTGGGCCTGAAATTTTCTTTGTAGAAAAATTTGGCTGTTAATTTAAGTTCTTAGGTGTGGCAAAATATGTCTTCCTAAGAATCTGTCAAATCCATTATCAAATCCATTGCTATCTATATATGAATGTTTATAACATCCTCTGATCATTTTTTAATGTCTATAGTATCTGTAATGATGTCCACATTCATATTCATGATAGTAACTGTACTCTTTTTCTTACTTAATCTCAACTACAAATATTTGTAATGCTTATTAATCACACATGTATCAGCCATTATCTCTTTAGATATTACCTTTGCCTGTTTTCCCTCTCCTCTACTTCATGGATTCTGATTAAATGTATATTAATCATTTCTCCCCATCCTTTATGTCAATACCTTTTCTTCTGTATTTTCTTTTTGTCTCTGTTTCATTTTCAGAACATTTTGTCTAATTTATCTTCTAGTTCACAAATCCCCCCTTTCAGTTGTGTTTGCTCTGCTGTTAAAAATATCAATCAAGGGGCATCTGGGTGGATCAGTGGGTTCAGTGTCTGCCTTCAGCTCAAGTCAAGATCTCGAGGTCCTGGAATCAAGCCCCACATCGGGCTCTCTGCTCAGCAGGGAGCCTGCTTCCCCCTCTCTCTCTGCCTGCCTCTCTTACTTGTGATCTCTCTCTCTGTGTCAAATAAATAAATAAAATCTTTTAAAAAAATCAATCAAGTTTTTCATTTCAGTTATAATATCGTTTTGGTTCTTGCAATTTCATCTCGACCTTTTTCAAATCTGCTATGTAATTTTTTCCTAAAGGTATTTCAAATATAGCTTTTAATTTATTAAATAGTAAGCATAGTTGTTTTATTACCTATCTGATAACCTAAATCCAAATATTAAATATTTATGGCTCTATTTCTGTTATCTCTTGCTTCTTTTGGTTCTTGCTCCTGTTGTCTTCTTTCTCTAAGTGCCTGTGTAAGTTGAACTATATATGTGTGGGGAATAGGACTTGAAAACCTATATATAGGGGGTCGCCTGGGTGACTCAATTGTTTAAGCATCTGCCTTTGACTCAGGTCATGAGTCCAGGGTCCTAGGGTTGAGCCCTGCCTCCAGCTCCCTGCTCAGTAGACAACCTGCTTCTCCCTCTCCCTCTGCTGCTCCCCATGTTGTACACACATTCTCTCTCTCTCTCTTTTAAATGAATAAATACAGTCTTAAAAAAAAGAAAGAAAACCTATTAATAGGGATCATTTGAAACGTAATAGAAATTTACCTTCTTATGGAGAGGTCTGTGTTTCTGCTAGGTATCTAGGGAAACCTATCCATCTGAAATCATCTTAATATAAGTTCGAAGTTTGAAGTTTTCTGCCCCACTGAGGTGATGGAAACAGCCATGAGAAAACTTGTTTACTTCAGGTACATTCTTACCCTCCGGATATAGCTCTTGTGTCTCACTTTGGTGTCAGGAAGACCTTCTTCAACTTCCCACTTAGTGCGATCACTGGGCTATTGCTGTGCCCTTCACTGAGTGAATGCAAGTCCCAGTTCTCAGGACCGGCCAAAGCTCCTTGAGCCAAGAACACCTTCTAATGATCATTTACCTTTCTCAGTTCTTCCTTGTTCTTAATTTTGGCCTTCTTATTCTCTTCTCAGCATTTGCTTTTAAGAAAGTCTTCTAGATTTTTCTCCCACAAGTTTCAGTAGTTTTCTGTAAGATAATTGGTCAATTACCAGAATCCAAAGATTCATTCCTTTTTTCTTGAGTCATTTTTGCTGTTATCAGTTTTAGGAAATTGGTTGCTCATAGTGTTCTTTATTTATCTTTTTGGTCTTTATTTGAAGCTAAGACTTTATTTTTTATTTCTAATTGTTTTATTTAAGCTTTATCTCTTGTTTTCCTTGGTTAGATTCATACAATGGTTGTCTACTTTATTATCCTTTTTTAAAAATCAGTATAATCTTCTGTATTTTGTGTTTTTCTATTTCATTAATTTCTGTCTTTATCATGTGTTTTTCTATTTTCTTCAAATTTCTTCTGCTTTTCTTTCTCTAACTTCTCAAGTTGGATACTTAGCTCATGAATTTTCAGGCTTTGTTCTTTAAATGAAATAAAAATCTTATGAATTATATTAATCTCTATTATTTTTATCTGCTTTACCTATTAATAATTCAGAGATTTATTGGCATATTTACTCTGATATAAATTTGTCAAATTTTAAACATGTATCTACTAATTTTTACTTTTATTTTGCTGATATTAATATAGCTACCAGTTTTTTATGATTACTATTTTTCTGGAATCTTTTTTTTGTTTAAATTCAATTAATCAACATATAGTACATCATTAGTTTCCCATGTAGAGTTCAATAATTCATCAATTGCATGTAACACCCAGTGCTCATCACATCACATACCCTCCTTAATGCCCACCATCCAGTTGCCCTACCCCCCCACCCGGAGTCGTTTTCATTTTTAGTTTTCATAATTTTTACTCTTTAAATTTAGAAGAATCTTTGGAAATCTTATATATTCTTTTTGTTTATCTTTGTAATCCACCAGAACAATCTCTGTTTTTGAACTCAACATATTTATACACAGATTATAGTTAAATTATTTCTAATCTACTATTATATTTTTCTGGCATTTTTTGCATGTGAGTTTAATCTATTTACATGTGTCATGGTTAGTAGAAATTTATAACTTATTTCCACTATCTTTATGCTTTCTTTTTGTTCCACTTTTTCTGTTTCTTTTTTTTTCTTTTTAAGATTTTATTCTTTTATTTGGGAGAGAGAGACAGTATGTGAGAGAGAGAGCACAAGCAGGGGGAGCTGCAGAGGGAGACCAGTGTAGGTCTCCATCCCAGGACCCTGAGATCATGACCTGAGCCGAAGGCAGAGGCTTAACCAACAGAGCCCCGCAAGCTCCCCTGTTCCACTTTTTCTGTGTTTTTTCTCTCTCTCTTAACTTTCTTTTACCTGTTTAATTTTTTATTTGTTTTCTTATTTAATTTTTGTCTTCTACTAGATGGAAATGTATACAGCCTATTTTTAAAATTCTCTTTATAATAGTACTAGTATTTTAGTAATCTTATAGAACAATCCAACAAGATCTAAAATGGATCGTACTGTAACTTCTTTCAAACAATAAATATCTAAGGATACCTTCCCCGCATCAATCTCCACCCTGTTCCCCCCAAGTTAATGAGTTGTTAAGTGCCCCAGGGAAAATTTTTCCAAAGTGAAAATTAAGTAGATAACTTTCCCACCACTAGAGGGCGAGATGCATTTTCGAAATGATTTTATATATTTCAAAATAATGCTCTTTATGGTAGTGGTGATTGAATTATTGATTAAATGACCAAAGGAACCTTTGTTTCAAGTCGGTAACTTAAAAATACTTATATCTCTAGCTTTTCAAGATTCAACTCCATTAACAGAATAAATATAAACATAAAATTTAATTCATAGCAGCACAAAAAAAAAAAAAAAAGACTCTGAGGTGCCACCAGAATACCAGAACAGCGGAGAGTTTCTGAATCTTATAAAGTAGGTGACTCACAACAGTGTTAAATCTGAGGTGGGGAGTGGGATGACAGGAGGAGGAACAGAAGAAACTTCATTTCGTGCGTGTATGTTTGTGTTGTCTGAATTTCTACAAAGAAAATGTACTCATGTGTTATTTCTGTAGGATAAAAAAAAAAAAAAGGTTACATAGTCATTTGTGAATAAACTATATGGATCAAGATTTGATGATAAATCCTAACAAAGCAGAGCATCTTTGACAAATGTCCCAAGAACTCCACCAAAAGGGGGTTAAAATTGGAGACAATGGAGCTCTTTAATCCACATGGTATGTATTTTTGTTACAAAATAAAGATCTGACTGTATATATATACTTTTTCTAGTAGATAGCTAACTGTCTTAATTTCATTTATTGATTGATTACCCTTTTCTAACAGAATTGAAACGTACCTTTATCGTTTAGTAGGTTCTTTAAATACATGGACCTTTGTTTTCTGTTCTTTTTCATTCATTTTCTGTCCATCCCTGTCCCAGTTCTATACTATATTAATTATTGTTGCTTTTTAATGTGTTTTTAGATCTGGCAGTCATATATATACATATATATACATGTATATTTATATATGTATACATGGATATATATCTATACATATATATTTGCAAAGGTATCTATGTCATGCTCTTGCATTTTCTTTTTCAGATGAAATTTAGAATTTGATTAACTGTATTAAAAATTACCATTAGCTATTGATAGGGATAATATTAAAGTTATAAAGACATTTGAGGAGGATCGACTTCTTTAAACCATTGAGCTTTTCCATCTTTTTTCTCCATCTTCTGTCTTGGCTTCTCTTTCTTTATCAGCTTTGTTAACTCGTCCTTCTTACAGAAGAGATTATGTCAGTCTTTGCCCTCAGTTCACACTTTCCCAGTATTACTACTAGAAAAGGAAATTGCTTTTTTTCTCCCAGCTTCACCTCAATAAATCCTGGGGTAGGACACTCTCTGGCTTGACTTGGTCACATATCCTTTTCCTCACCCATCACTGGAGCCATGAAAGTGAGGTAGTGAGTCCAATCAGGAGAGGTAAACTGCACAGTATTTTGAGTAGAGACAGTGTAATGTAAAGAATTTTTTAAGGGGTTGGCTAGCATGAAACCAAGAAACCTGGAAAGAATATAAAAACCTCTCATTTCAGGAGCAGGCACTACTCCTGGGGCGGAGGTGAAGCGCCAAGAACAGCCTTGTGCACAGCCCACCCCACCGGCCCCAGTACCTCTGAGCTGCCGACCTTGTTGGATAGGGCGTGGCCAGGACTCCCTGAAATTTACTAGGATATTTCCCAGACAGAAGTCACAGGGAATCGCTTCTTGACCTTTTGGCTAAGATCAAGCGCAGAAGTCACAGGAAATCCCCGCTCTAACTGCTGGGGATAGTAGGTCACTGGGAGCTGTCTCCCTGGAGGGGCTCTCCTACAAAAGCTCAGGTTAGGGAGTAGGTTTTAGGGGTGAGCTGCAGGAGAGGAAGCTACATGTGTTGTAGGAGGCAGACCCTAGAGAAACTGCTGACACTAACGGGAATGCCTGACTGCGGAACTTCCAGAGGCACCTCCCGACAACAAAGCAATGCTGTATTTCTGTGTCATAAAACACTGCTATTCTTAGAAGTGAAATTCTCATCTTTTCCCCAAATAAGGAGAAACAGAGTCTTCAGACACATTGTATCCATTGCTAGCTATATGAATCTCCAAATTCAGCCATTGTTCCACTGAATATTCTATTACTTAAAGACCAGTTATAGGGACCCCTTGGTGCCTCAGTCTGTTAAGTGTCTGCCTTCTGCTCAGGTCATGAACCCAGGTCCTGGTATGGAGCCCTGCATCCTGGAATTGAGCCCCTTGTGGGCTCCCTGCTTAGTGGGGAGACTGCTTCTCCCTCTGCCTCTCCTCTTGGTTGTGCAATTTCTCTCTTTCTCTCTGTATCAAAAAAATAACATCTTTTAAAAAGTAAAATATTTAAGGAAGTTAAAAAAAAAAAGACCAATTGTAAAATTAACTTCTATAGTTAGTTGCACTGCGGCCTCAGAAGGTACGTTTAAATTCTGGTGCCCAGTACCTGTGAATGTGTCCTTGTTGGGAAATAAAGTCTTTGCAGATGTAATTAAATTAAGAATCTTCAGATGAAGTCATCCTGGATTTATAGTGGGCTCTAAATCCAAAGCTTGGTGTCCTTATAAGAGAGAGAAGAGGGGAATTTGAGACCTAGATGCACACAGAGAAGACAGTATGAAGATGCATTTACAGGCCAAGGAATGCCAGGTGTTTCCAGGATGCCATCAGAAACTAGGAGAAAAACATGGAACACATTCTCCCTAAGAGCCTCCAAAAGAAATCAACACTGCCAACACCTTGATTTTGGAATTCTGGCTTCCAGGCCTGTAAGAGGACAAATTTCTGTCATTTTAAGCTATCACATTTGTGGTATTTTGTTACAGCAGACTTAGGAAACTAATACAACTTCCAACAACTTGAATATAAAGCTAGGAAGGAGATTAAGGAAGAAAAGGATTAGTAAACACAAATAAATACATAGATATAATAAGCCAACAGAAAACATGCAAAGATACTATAGTCCTCATTTCTGTAATTGTTCACAAGGTCATGGTTAGTATCTACAGCTTTCCTCTTCTTCTACCCATCTTGTATTTCCTCTACCATCAGCTGGAAACTCAGCTGCCTGGGATTCTTGGCTTTCTGGAGTGGCCCAAACCTTCAATTCTAGAAGATCTGAGTCCTCAAATACCCTACCATTTCTTTTCAGTTGCTATAAGTTTTCATTAACTTAAATATGAGACATAATATTAAGTACTAAGGGGACCCCAGAGAATCTTCTGGGTTCTAGACTGTCTTTCTTGCTTACTTACTGTGTAAGTAAGCCAATTTCTCAAACAGTATCACTCTTGAAATATATCATTTCAGGGGAGCCTGGGTCACTCAGTCAGTGAGCGTCCAGCTCTTGATCTCTGCTCAGGTTTTGATCTCAGGGTCATGAATTTGGACCCCTATTGGGCAAGGGAGCCTATATTCAAAAAAAAAAGAGAAAAAAAGTATATCATTTCACTAACTGTTTACAGCTTTGGGTAGGGATTTCACTTGTTGTTAATTTAGTTAAGCGTAAGAGTTCAAAATTGCTCTAATTTGTGTGTAAATTTTCTGTATACTTTATTTATAGAAATAAATGTCTTAATGGATTCTTTATACATTTATATGATATTTATGCAGTAAGTGTTTGGTGGAAGTAAAAAAAAAAAAAAAATCACTCCAGCCAGTAAATTACCTCCTGTTTTTGTTTTTTTGTTGCAGGGGCATAAGGAACCCAAAATGGCCGGGTGGTAGTCTTATCCTCTGATTTAGCAGAACCACTGACACGACTCATGAAAGAAGCATTCTCCCCGTGAGGACTAAATTCTCTACACCAGCAGCAGTCAAAGTTTCCAGATAAGGGAAGAAAAATTCTGAGTGGTTTATTAGGTGAAATTGTGAGGAGAGCCCCTCCTACTGGCATACCTTGATTCAAATTTATTCTGGCAATGGAAGAGAGGGTACCATGTGATGCTCTCTGATTCAAAATATATCCTGTAGGAATTTCATTTTTCCAGGGTGTTGCCTCCCAAGAAGGCTATTGCTGAGTCTTCAGTAAGTCATTTCACTCTTCAGTTAAGCCAGCTGCTTCCAAGTGATTGCAGTTGTGGGAAGATCTGTTAATTTCATAGACATGGACCCGTTGCTGCCTTCCCTTTGCTGGGAAATGAGTTCCCTGATTGGATGCCGCATTGTGTGGGAAGCGCTGCTGGCAGATAGACCGTTCTGTGAGTTCACAGATAGTGGTGCTGGCAGAAACATTATAAGGGGTAAAGGCTAATCTATTTTCAGAATATGTGATTATTCCAATATGGATGAAACTTCGCCCCCTCCACGATGGAAGAGGTCCAGTAGAACCAGTTTTCCATGAGACAGCTGGTTCAAACCCTGGGAGAGTGGGCCATATCAAGATCTCAATGTTGTTTTCTACTCTTGGCAAATTAGGCACTTAACAGTAGTGTCGAGATGAGCTTTGGTTAAGGAGACGCCCAGATTGTTGAGCACATGCAGAGCCTGCATCCTTATTGCCATGGCCATTTTGTTCAAGGGCCCGTTGAACAAGCCCTGGATGACTGGGTAAGAGGCTGGTTGGCAGCCACAGATAGCCATTTTGTTCTCCTGATTATTAGCAGTCTCTCCTGCAATGGATACATTTAGCGTGCAGCAGAATGCGACACAGATACCTTCCCAATGTGTGCCCATTTAGAGAAATTGATCTATATATCTCTTCCCTACACTTCCTTGTCACCAGTCTTCCAATCTTATTCCTTCCAAGTCCCTGTACATCTAGAAACACTGTTAGCAATTGCTCATTCTGGTCACCCCTCACTCTAGACATGGTGCACAAACAAATATACTGTTCTAATTATGCCCCCTTGGAAGATTTTCCTTTACCACTGACTGTCCTTCAGACCCCTGAGTGGACAAGGAGATCCATCTGTGCTGTAGGAGGCAGATTCTAGAGAAGACTTCCGTGCTTCAGGAGCCTGTCTGGGGGATAACGCTGGAACCAGGAAGCAAAACACTTTCCTACTTCAGTATCTCTCCAGCCTTTTCTATTGATAAAACTTAACATTCTGATAGCTAGCAAACAAGAATATTTAGGATCAAGATCCATCTTCACAGAGCAGACACAAGGTGAATTTGGCAGTGAGAGTGACAACTCCATTTCAATACAGTTGCCCCAGCTTAGCTCAGAAATCCGCCTCTCTGCCAATCATTATCACTATGGCAACTCCCATTAGGATGCACATTGGATTGGAGAAAGGTAAAGAGTATGCATAGTTCCCCAAATAAGAGGTGAGAGTACTCTTCCCAAAGGAAGAGAGGTGTTCTGAGCTGACAAAAGTATACATGTTTCTTACATTACATATCCTTTGGATGTTCAGTGCACGTATGCATACGCACACGCACACACACACACACACACACACGCTGGTTTTTATATACCTATAGTTTCTCTTAACATAAAGCAACTATACCTTATGTAATTGAAAATGTGCTTAATTCCTGTGCAGTGGGAGGGGAAAACTCAAAGTCACATCCAGCCCCAATTCAGGATCTTTAAGTGTAGTCAGTCTTGATAAGGTCCCCATCTAGCTAAACAATAAATAATGCATTTTTCCCCATAGCACAAATATATAATAAGGGGATGGGGAAAAGGATAACAAAAACTAAAAAGAAAGGGCAAAAATGAGACTCACTGTGCAAAAGTTGAGCATATACTGCATCCTGTTGGACAAGAATAAGGGTAAGAAGGGCTTTTCTTCTCCAGCAGAGAACTACGATCTTTGGTTAGCCACTCTAAGTGTCGAGATTTCCTTTATCTATTATCCTCAAAGACCCTTCCTTACAGGAGTAGCGACAAGGAGTTTCCAGGGACAGCTCCAGCAACTGTTGTCATCTCTTTGCTGATACCGAGACTGGGATGTTGTCTTAGACAAGCACACCAGTAGAGGCCTTTTGCAAGGACAAAGGCTTTCTGGCAATCCCTTAAAATTTCCTTGGCTGTCTGTCAATGTCATTTGGGGGAAATTCATTTGATTGTTATCAGAAATCTCATTGAGACTGTAAGCTTGAGTAGGTACTTTGCCTTTCTTGTTTCTATCTCTTGGAAACTGGCCTAGCAACTCTGTCAATCACCCTGCATCTTAGTTCACTGTCTTTGCCACAGACTCTATCCATGACAGGGAGAGAAACAGGCTGGGATTGTAAAGGCAGGTTACAGCTTCAGACTCTATCCCCTAATTTGTGCACCATTCAATTGGAATAATGGGAGAAATTACTTTTAGTTGGTAAGAGGGGCATAGTGGAAGATATTTGAGAAGAGTCGTGAGGAATGAGATATCCCTGACTCCACTGCCTTACTGGGGATCTACAGTTCTGGTTAGTGTATGAATCTTATGGGGGCAGAAATTTTAGTTGTTTCAATTGGCAGAGAAGATACTATATAATCATCATCAGTAAATCCGCTGGCAGAACAGCCTCTTAACAGCTACTTAAGTATCATCCTGTATCACTGCTCATCTTTTTCAGAACGGCTCTACTAAACCATTTGTCTGTATCATAGCACTAAGGGAACAAGAAGTAGTCAATATATTCCAATAGGTTGATTTTTTAAAAACCAAATTAATAAAGCTAGAAGCCTTAGTGGGCATAGCTAACTGTTGTGAAGGATCACTGTTTGTCTGATTGTTTTTAGTTAGCAACCCAATGCAGGCAAATGCTTTCGTAAATATAAAACTGCATGCTTAGATTCCATGTTAGTTCAAATTACTAGAAGTTTTGAAAGTCTCCTCTCAATTTCTATAGCTATTTCATTGCTGATTTCACTGCAGTTTGCAAACTGGCGTTGGTCCATACACCACATTTTAAGTAGTACTGATCTAACAGATAAATCTCACTATTTTTCCAGCCAAGTTATCAATTTCTGTGTTAATGGAGAGTCTTGGTTTGGAACATGTACTGTATATTCTAACCCCACCTGCCACCTGAATAATGAATGATATTATAATCTTACTGGGCACCTAAATAATGGAGCATATTCTAAGACCAATGAAGCCCACAGACTGTATCTCATTGCCTTACTTCTTTTATCTTGTGAATTTCTTGGTCAGAGGAAGAGTGTATGGGCTAAGGTGGCAGTGTACAGACATTCAATAGGACTATGGAGAATGGTGCTCGCAGCAAAACCAAAATCCATTTCCAGAATGTGGAACCGTTGTAGTAAGACAAATCGTTGACTAATGTATGACAAAAGGGATTCCAAAGTAATAGACATGCTTTATACCAGGTCGCCTGCTAGTCCCCTGAGAGAAAGTTGCCTCATAAAGACCTTAAAATTGGTCACTGTTGCAGGAAAATTGACTTTACAGCAATGGCACTGATCATCGGATTACGGCATTTCCCTTGCCATTCCCTTGGTAAATCACGTTATGCTGCACATTAAAACGCTTCACTTCTCCCAGCACTTGGGAGAAAGTCCAATCTCTCTTCCATGTCTACATGGCACTGAAGGTTTAATGCCTTAGTCTCTCTCCAATTTTATTTCATGTCACTCTTTCCCTGGATTTGATCAGGATGCCCCTCCACCCTAATGCTCCAGCATAGCAAACTTTTAGCCTCTTGCTCCCTCTGCCGGTAGCACTATGAACATCCCTTTCACTCCCATCCCTTCCCGGTAACCGCTGATGTTACCTCCAAAAAGTCGTCTCCGTACTAACACACAGACATAACTTTCCAATCAAGCTTCTTGTTTATTTTCTTCACTTACACGTAACACAAGCTACAATTATTTTATATTATCCTAAAATAAGTTAGTACAGAAATTGAAACAAAATGGAAATTCCATAGATCTACAGGGCTTTCAAATGCTCAGCTAGTGTTCTGAACAGAGTGGGAAGCAAAAGATCAAAAGGCATTCTTTGAGACCCAGTAAATAATAAAATACCTAAATGGTCGCATACTCCCAAATCCCCTGAAATCAGCCCTCCTCTTTTCTCCCAAAAGGACGGTGGCTTTACCATTTTTCATCCAAGAGTCACACCAATCAGAGGCCAGGTACCCCATGATCCCGCCTTGCGGCCTTTTATTAAATCAGAGCTGCCCCCGGCCTCAACCAGGGGCCAAGGCTTCTGACTACAGCAGCTGAGCTCGGGAACGGAGGCCCGTGCCTGCCTGAGAGTAGGGCTCCGGGGGCGGCTCAGGGTTCTGCACTGCCTGGCGCTCCCCAGGCCGTTACTCGAGTCTCGCTCCCGCCGGCAGCGTCTCTCAGGCCACCCCCGAGAGCTCATCTGGCCCCAGCGCGGCCGTTCAAACTGGCGGGTGTGCGCCTCCCGGGGTCCCCGGATCATCCCAGGGCTGCTTGGGCGCAGAGCCGTGGAAGGGTCTCAGCCCCCAGGGGCCCAGCTTGCGAGTGAGCGCCCTCCTACGCCCGCTGGTCTGAGCCTCGGCTGGACCCACGCTCCAGCCCTAGCCTGAAGCCGCGCTCCTCCCCGTCCATCCTTCCCGGATCTGGCTGCACCGCGTGAAAGACTCTGAAGTGCTCGGGCTCCAAGGCGGAGCCCCGACCACAACCCCAAGTTGAGTAAGGAATAGCGAAGGGAGAGGCGACGGAAGTGTGACCTAAACTCCCTGCCCTATCTTTCTGTCTGTCCATCCATCCATCCACCTACCCACCCCTCCGTCCGCCATCACCGCCGATCGCTGTATTTTGGGACCACAATTAGAAGTCCTTAATGAAACCTTTATCGCGACGTCGTACCGGAACGCGTCTAACGGAAAAAACGCAATAGGACTTTTTCAGACAGAAAATATCTTAGAAAATAAATTCGGTTGTTGAGAACTAGTTTTGCTAACTATGTTAAATAGTGGACCTTTAAGTTGAATGAGCTAACGAGAAAGTTCCGTGGTTTTGACAAAAAAACTAAAGTCCTTTTATATTACACTGTATGGCGGGTATTACGTACTCATGTTTAAATATCAGCTAAAAAGGTACAAAGGTCACGCAGTTTTGTTTTGTTTTCCAAAATCTTTTTAGGTGGTCCTCAAGAAAAAAAAAAAAAAGTCTAGCCCAATAGCAGTCCCTGTCCCCGGACGTCGCCAAGCCCAGGAGCGGGAGGGGCCTGCTTTGAGGAGACCAGGAAGGAGGAAGGGAAAGTAGGGAAAGGGGCGGGGGGGAAAGTGACGGGAGCAGTGAGAGCCGGAAATGACTGGCTAGCGAGGAACCCAGGGGCACCCTGTCCGGCGGCGCTCTAGCTCCCGCGCGCTGTCTCTATGCTCCCCCTGCGTCTGGTCTATTTATTGTCGCGGGGAAGAAGCGGCCGCCCAGTACCCGGAACAACAAAGCGAGAAAGACGGAGCCCGAGCCTCGGGGGCTCCTAGCAACGGGCCGGGGCGGGAGTTCCATGGAGACTGGGGAGCGCGCCCGCCTCATCATCATCCTTGTCCTCCAGCTTATCCTTCGCGTCCGACGTAACCGGCAGCAGCGCTGCCGCCGCGTTCTCTGCCGCCGCCCCCTCTTCCCACGGTAACCCCGGAGGCGACCCTGGGCGGGGGGAGCGCGGGCGACTGGGCGGCCTGAGTGCCGGGGCTGGTGTGTGCGAGCCCGGCCGTGCTGCGGGTGGGAGGTGAGGGGGCGGACGACCGGAGGAGAGGAACTAAGGTGGGGGCACTTGGTCCCGGGGCCGAGGGAGGGTCCAC
This sequence comes from Neogale vison, assembly GCF_020171115.1. Lineage (NCBI taxonomy): Eukaryota > Metazoa > Chordata > Mammalia > Carnivora > Mustelidae > Neogale > Neogale vison. Next base: position 67,383,223 of record NC_058091.1, on the reverse strand, counting down.
TTCTTAGGAGGACAGGGTGATATTTGGGGAGCTCATCAGGGATAACGGCGTGGGGGCGGGGCGTCCGTGCCTTCGAGCGTTATCAGGCAGGGTGTAGCATAAGAAAAGAGGTATTTTTATTTTTCGGGTTAGCCACCTCAGGGAAGGCAGGAGAAGGGTGATTTCCCCATCTGCCTCTGTGAAGCTCTCACCCGGAGGAAGAAGGATCGTGCAGAGATGCTAGGGGGTCCATTGCTTCCCGGAAAACTTCCCAGCGGCCTGTGCCGCGGCGGGAAGGCTCCCGAGTAGCACCTTCGCCGGTTCCTGGTGCTGGCAATGCCCACAGCCCCGCTTTATTATTGTTGTTATTAACCAAATTAGGTTTGATGAAGGGTCTGGAGCTGAGGAAGAAAAATGAATTGTGGGTAGGGCTAAGCAAGGATGAGAATTAGGATAAGCGCTTAATGATAGCCAGTAAGAGCCCTAAAAGTAAATGTGTTTCGGAATGACGGTTTTTCAGACTCCTTCTGCGGAGATGTGCATCTGCGGGCTCTGTCAGTGTGCTCATTGCAATAAGACTCACAGTGCAGCCAGTCCACATCTGTGAGCTCTCTGGCTGCATCTGTCACCTGCAGTTCCAAAGCGACACCGGCAGTTAACCAGCGTGGGCTTGTGTATTTAGGGTTAAGAACAGTGCTTTAAAATGGGCTCGAGGAAAAAAAAAAGAAAAAGGAAACAAGCTTGGTGTGATTTTTGTGTGAAGACCCAATTACAGAATCCCTAAGAAAATTGAAAAAGAGAAATATAAGGAAAAATTTCAGCTATTGGAGCATAATCTGCTCTTAAAGTTTGAGAAAATGGCAGTTCATAAAAATGGAGAAGGGACTTTTATCGCTATCTGTTCTGATGAATTATTCACAGTCGGCTAGTCCAGTTACATATTTATCAGCTTATATTACCTCTTTATGCTTTACATCTCTGTTTAATCGTTTTATACCTTCCCAAATCATTCCAGGTCAGTAACTGAGGTTTCCCTATGGCATACTGAAAAGGCTACATATACCTATTAGAGAATATAATTTTTGTGTCCAGTGAGAATAAAGCTCTTTTTATTAAATCGAGGATTAAAGATGAAAATAAAACTGATAAGTCATAGAAGCAATTATGTCAACCACAGCCTCTGTTTGTCTCCCACTTTTTTTTTTTTTTTTTTGTTAAGTCTGGCTTGTCTTAAAATGTGTCATCCTTATCGTCAGCCCCCTCTTTTCATATTCTCTGCCTTCAAAATCACAAACTGTAATGGTCTGCTACTGAGTGTTCTTGATTGGTTTGTTGGTACCAGAATAGAGCTTTTAACTCAGGCATTTTCATGGAATTGAGATGAATTGAGGTTCAGTGTCTCTTGTTAAAGGAAGTTCACAGATGTGCAAAGAGGTGGGCAGTTTCCTTTAATGGGAAGTATAAACATTGGGAAACTTAAAATTGCATTTTAGGACTCCTCAGTGGAAAAACGCAGTATTGTCACCTTTAGGTTAAAGAATCAAGGATTGTTGTTTAATCTTTTCACAAAGCTGTTCTTCTGTGAAGGATATCCTTGGGGATGACCACACTCGAGGCTGTTGGCTGTTGTGTCCCAAGATTTTTATAGTGCCTATGAAACTTAGTATATTTCCTCAATCTCAGGGTTGCCATCATGCTGACTTAACCCAGACCTATTTGTGTTCACCTCTGTCCCTTCTGTGTTAGAGTGGGGGGGGTCAAGCCCTATCTTCCATCTTTAGTAACAGTCCCAGTTTCTGCATCCCCTGCTCTTTACTGTAACATTTTCAGTGTTCGGTGGTGTTTTAGTTTCTCTCCTTATTTAATCATGTCTCAATCAAAATAATTTTTGTGCTATTTGTATTATTTGTTTCTTAAGGATTTTTCAACATATGTGGTTCGCCTATATATCTTTTTCATTAATGTTACTTTGTTGTATTTTCCTTCTGTATCCCTCCCCTTTATTTGGAGAATTGGAGTGGTCATGTCACATGTCTGTATTCATTCTATTTGTGCAATACAACAGGTTAAGAGCCTCATGCTGAGACTCAAAAGACTGTATTGAAATAAGGCATGTACAAAATGTTGTAACTTTGCAAATTAAAGGTGTTTTTAGAAGTTCAAAGGGTAGTATTAAAACTCTAGATATAGTCACTTTTTTAAAGGTAAGACAGTATTGTAGATTTTACTGTGTGCTTTTAATTGAACCTAGGATTTTCATAATTCTTATTCTAAAAAAGTTTCCTTAACATCAGTCATTTCTGATTATTTTGCATGTGAATATTAGACTAAAATTACATTTTCCCAAATTTGAGGAAACAATTTCAGTGATTTCCACAAGTTTTTCTTTATGTGGAAAATTTTTGTCTCAAAATTTTTGTGGATATATGGTAGTTCCCTGTTTATCTGTGGTTTTGCTTCCCATGGTTTCAGTTATCCTTGGTCAACCATGGTCTGGAAGCAGATGGTCCTCAAAATGTTAATAGTAGCTTAACACTAGGTCATAGTACCTACATCATTCATCTCACTTCATCTCAACACACAGACATTTTATCATCTCACATTATCACAAAAAGAAGGGTGAGTACAGTACATGAAGATATTTTGGGAGAGAGAAAGACTACATTTACATAGCTTTTATTGCAGTATATTGTTACAGTTCTGTTTTATTATTGTTGTTAATCCCTTTCTGTGCCTAATTTATAAATTAAACTTTATCATAAGTCTGTAGGAAAACTTAGTATATATAAGGTTTGGTATTACAGTTTCAGGCACCCACTAGGGGTCTTGGAACATATCTGCCGCAGATGAAGGAGCACTACTATATACATGTATAAAATGTGCAGAATTTGCTTTAAAGTAGAACAAATACATGTGAAATATGCAACTGAATTTTTGAGAGTGTTACTTCTTACGGATCTATCACATCATTTAAAATAAATATTGTATAATCTAGTTGAGTAGGTATCCGTGTTTTTAGGTGAAGGAGGTCTGTAATAATCTGGTGATTGATTTCCTTCTGTTGCATCATCGACCATGTGATGAAATTATTATTGCTTTGAAAATAAAATTATATTGATTTTAGAAGAATTTATAGTAGAGTATTTCCACAGTGTCTCTAACTGAAAACTTGTAGTGCTTTGAAAATTTAGCTGTGTTGTGACATTTGAATTGAAAAACAAGGATTTCCTGAAATTTATATTCATATCTGTTACACCTTCAAGATGCCTGATACCAAATCAGGTATGGACACCAGGATGAAAGATGTTTCTCTTCAGGTGTTTTTTGTGACCTTGTAGATAGCAGAGAAACACTGTACCTGAATACCAAAACATGACACACAAATCTGAATTTTAAATCCTTTGTTACGTACTGCCTGGTGCTGTTGGTGTACAGATTTCGTCATGCCTGCTAAATTGGAGGTTTGTTGAGGATCAGGACTGTGAGTTGGCATTCTGTTGTGTATTAATGTCATGCAAGTGTGTGTGCATGTTTGAAGATTAACATGCTAATAAAAGGATATTTATTTATTTATTTATTTATCTTTCACTTCAGGAAGCTCTCTGGTAGATGAGGGCAGTCTTTCAGACATCTAATCTAATTAGTAATCTAATTCTTGATGCCTAAAATTTCTACTTTTTTATGCTGGCTACAAGTTAAAAGCAGCAAAAATTTCTCTGACATGATTAGGGTATGTTTTTTGGTTTGTTTTTTTTTTTTTTTAAACCAATTCAGACAATAAAAATAATGGTTTACTGCCTTGAGTAGATGCAGTCTTTTCTTTTGAGTAGATGCAGTCTTTTCTCTTGTCCCCTGAATACCACCTTGGGAAGTTTCAAAAAGGAGAAAGAGTATATGCATGTTTGAGGTCTTTCCAGGCCATGGATGCAAATTTGACTTTTGATACAGCCTTTTATTAGGTAGGGAGATGGAGTGTATGTATGTGTAATTGTGGAAAAACCACGATTCCAGAGGTATGTCATTAATGAAAAATAATCAGGTTATATCAGAAATTGTATTCATCTGGTTTCATCTTGCAACTGGTGATAAAATTCAAAGTTTGGTTTAAATAGCTTGTATTGTATGTGGGACATGCTGCTAGGGATCCCATTAAATGTTTAAAAAAATACACTAAGGTGATTTTGGGGACAGTTCAAATTGGCCTTCATGTAGGAGTCAATAGTGAAACTGTTTGAAATTTCACCAAGAAAATGCAGCACAAAAGTTTGGCTGGCAACTTTGACCACACAGAATTCATTCAAGCAAGAGTACTGCAAATCAGAGTCAATGTTGTGTTTTCTCAGGACATGTGTGGGTGACCCTTAGTATTTTAAGTCGGAAATTTTTTATTAGTTAAATAGTTCCAAAAAATCATGTGCTAACCTCCTTTTGCCCATAAATTAGAGGTCTTTTCATTGTGAGGCAGAACATTTTTTTATCAAAAACCTCAACCGCGGTATGGGGTTAATACTAGCACCATGCCTGTGGGGGTTGCTGTGAGAGCTAAGTGTAAAGTACCAGAACAATGCTCAGCATAGTGAGCTAAAAAACTATGAGCTGGTGCTCCCAGCAGCGGTACTAGGCAGCACATTAAAGATGAACCGGCTGTATGCTTTGTTTCTTCCCTCTGGGGACTTTCTGTTAAAGCACTGGAATTCTTGATTTGCAATCACTGACTGTTGGACTCATCTCTGCCATTCGGTTTGGGGGGGGAAGAAAGCACGTTTTAAATTTTGAAGTATCACACAGGCATCTGGTTATCACTTAGGGCAGATGAACTAAGTAAAAAGAGACATCTCTGTTTCTTGGAAAAGGCAGGCCAACAAAGCCTGGTCTGGCACCACTTTGCAGCTATTGAAATGCTATTACCCTGTGGACTTGACCGCTTATTTTGCTGTATGGTGCTTCTGAATAAAGGGAATAGACCCAATGGTTTCATTTAGCAGAATTCGTCTTTCTTTAGAGGACACTATTTTTGCTCGTATAACCTGAAATGGTGGTAAACTTGAAACTTGTTGGTGTCTTTGTCAAGCCATTTAACTTGAGTTTTCTGTGTCACCATAAATGTTCTACATAGTAGCTTTCTTGTAATTTTAGAAGTAGCTGAAACTGCTGCTCTGCTCCAGTGATTCAGGTGGCTCAAGAGTGACTGCATACGATTGGAGCAGTATTTGTTTATGGTAAGGCTGGCACCATATATTGAGGCTTACCTAATCAGGGGAATAACTTGATCATGGTGGCTTTGTTTAGGGGGTTATCAGAAAGGTTAACTTTTCATAGTTAAATCCAAGTGTTTTAGTTCAGTTATGTGGGCATTTGAAACTGCTGACAGTTTCATTTATACACTGAATGGCAAACTGTTCTTTCCCATTCTGGCTAATATCCAGCTCTTGGATTTAGTTGATAGAATATTTTTATAAAATGTGTCTTACAGAAACATGCTATTAAAAATGTGTTTTACTTCAAATGTACAGGAGTAGAGTTTTATAACTCTTTCTTCCATGCTGTGCTGTTTTTGTTTGTTTTAGTTGGGTTTTATACTAAGAAAATTGGCCAGTATGCTTGTATTTGGAGATGTGGCTTTTGTTTTCCTTTTTAAAGAGAATGAAGTTTAGTTGATCTTGCTGATTTAGTTGCGTAGTCACTACATTGGCCAGATAGATTTTGTATTGATAGAGTACTGTTAACATTATTCCTATAGCCATCATGAATTGTGGATCTGAAAAATAAGCAAAGAAATGGTCATGGCTATTTTACTGATATCTTTATAGATATGGATATAGATATATTGATGTATACATACACTCTTAACCTATATCCTTTAGCTTTAGATACTCGAAGGACGAAAGTGGGAAATTTTTACAAAAACAGGTCTCTAAGGTGTCAGTATTGCCCAGAATAAAAGCCTGTTTTGAAATAAAAGTTTGACTGACACATTGTTAATGTTTCCTTAGAGTTCTTTCTACCAAACTTTCTCAGGGATAGGTGTTGCTGCCCTTGAGATACAAAGACAATAAAGCTAATGTGTGATCCAGAGGTTCAAATATGAAGATGGGAATTTGGTTTTTGACTATGGTCAACATTTATAGAACCTATCATTATTTGAACCTTAGCTAAGACCCATGAAACCTGAAGCTTTACGGAAAAAGAACCCTCTCATTTTTTTTAATTTCCCACATACTTTTTTTGAGCAACAAAGCCTTTTTTTTTCCCCTCTCCCTTACCAGCTTATGGCTACAGTGAGCTTCTTGGCTATTTCCAGTTATTATATGCATGTGTAACCTAGTGATGTTGTAATGAGCATCCTTTAATTGCTTATGGGTTGACCATATCCCAGGATCCCTGCTGGTGTCACATTAGGGTAGATGTGGAAGGCACAATCAAGATGAAGGCATATTCACCTGTTCATTAGACCTTCCTCAGCATGAACTTGGTATGCTAATCTCAAAGGTACACCAGATTTCCTAATGCAGTTCTCTACTCCTTTTTTTTAATGGGGGACCTAGAGTAATGTATGTGACAGAGCTCAACAGTGTATAACTTATAAAGCCATGTGAATAATATGTTTATCAGCTTCTCAGCAGCATATTGTTAATGTAAATCTTTATGTCAGTATAGCGGAAAAAACCTTTGGCTGACTAGTGATCTTGAAATTTCTGCTTTAGTGCATAATACAGTACTGCTTGGATAATTGTTTAATTCGTGTGTCCATTAAGAAAGTGTGCCTTTTAATTCACTCTTCCTAGTCTTTTTGTTTGGGGCCTGTTAAATTGAAAGAGTATCAAATGTTTGAAGTTAATTCTTTTTTTTAAAAAGATTTTGTTTATTTATTTGACAAACAGAGATCACAAGTAGGCAGAGAGGTAGGCAGAGAGCGGGGAGAAGCAGACTCCCTGCTGAGCAGAGAGCCCTATATGGGGCTCAATCCCAGGTCCCTGAGATCACGACCTAACTAAGGCAGAGGCTTAACGCACTGAGCTACACAGGTGCCCCTGAAGTTACATTCTTAAGTTGTCTTGTGTTACATATCCTTACTCTCACTTCCTAAAGAGAGGAAGGATGGCTTCATCATCATACCCATACCCATTCAATTGATAATTGATGTGTGTTAAAGTAACTGACCTGTTAGCTAGTCTCTGACCAGCTATCCTGGAATGAATTTAGGATACGGATGAGTAAGGACCCTTGGGGTTACAATGGAGAATGTAACTCTCGGGTGAAAGGGAAGGGAATATATATATCAAAAGCGCTGCGGATCCTTATGTATGTTTCAATTAAAACAATTCTTTCCTTAACATCAGAAACATGTTCCTGTATTTGTAAAAGCTCCTAAAACACAATTACCTTTCAGGATTTAGGGATCTAAACGAAAACCAAGAATAACTTGTTAGCTAGCTGTATGAGCACTAAGCAGAACATACCGACAAGTTAAATAAGGAAATAATAGGATGCTGCCAGAGAACTGGAGTGGTTTGGGGGAGACTAAGATCTTACTTGTAATCATGGAAGATGTCTGCCCTTCCTACTTATTCCCCAGCCCCACCATTCTCTCTTTCAGTTGTTCTTATTCATTTAATTTAGCAACTCTTTATTGAGTCGATGACCATTTGCCAGCGAAGCCAAATTCTAAGGACACATGTTTGTATTAAATGGTTGTCTTCAAGGAGAGTGGTGCCTACAGTCTTGCACACAGTGTATGATACAGACAGTACCTTTGCAGCACCCTCTGCTTGGATTCCTTCTCTCAGAGTTTCATGACTGGCTCCTTATTCCGCAAGATCTCATTTTAATAATTTTGTCTTCTCTGAGTAAGGTAAGAAGCCTGCCTGCATCATTCCCCATAGAGTTTCTCTTTTGTCATCTTATTTCTTTCATAACTTAAATCACATTCTCTCATTGTTTTAGTTGCGTGTCTGTTTGTTGTCAGATTCTGCAGCTGCTGTGAAGGTGCCTTACCTGACCGTTTTGTTCCAAGTTGTAATTCCAGTGTCTAACCACGGTGCTTGGTTCACATCAGTTGCATGTTCAGTGAATCCAATTAAAAGTATGAGTCTGTTGAAGCAGTGAGGAAAGGGCATCGGCATTAGGAAAAGGTCTGCTATTGCAGGAGAAATGGTAGAAAGTTGAGATTGTTAAGGGGTGTTGGAAGTGGAAGATTAATTACAAAATGTAATTAATTTTGTAAATGTAAATTGGGGACTTGGAGCTCACTGCATTCCAAGCCAACCAAGCTAGGTTCTGTTTTGTCCGTGCAAGAGAAACAAGAGACTTTTTAAGCAGGGGTGTGGCACAATTAGGAAGATAATTCTGGCAGCTTATTTGGTAGATGGACTGGATCACGGGGATTGCAGGCAGAGCTCCGTTAGAAGGCTGTAGCCATAAGAACATGAGAAAGCCTAAAATAAAGTGCCAATGCTTTGGATGCAGAAAAGAAGCTAGATGAAAAATTGATGGGGTGGAAGAGAAAAAGAAGAGCTGAAAGATGATTCTGAAATCTCTGACTCAGGTGTGTGAGTGTTGGAGGGTGGCTCCATTGACTGAAAGTGGGAGTTAAGAGACCCCAGGTATTTCTGAGGGGACTGATTAATTTCGCATGTGTTGGTTTAATTTAATGAATATGCTGAACAGCCAGTTAGAAATATGGATTCAGATCTCTGATAGGTTAGGATTGATGTAGGAGCAGTAAGCTCAGAGATAGCAGTTGAAGCCTGGAAAGCTTAAAGAAAAAAAGGATTTATGGGAGTGGTTTATAACCTTCAGGGATCTTAAACCCATTGAGAATATGGGGGGGGGGGAATGGCCTCCTCATATATGCACCCAAATTTGTATGTATACAATTTCAAGGGGTTCCTCACCTCTGGAACCTGTTGATGAGCTTTTCAGGACTGTCGTGGATTTCAATTAAGGTCTTCAAGTTTAAGGAGGAGACAGAAGTATTTGAGATGGAAGGAGAATGTAGGAAAGGTGCCTCAGAAGCCAAAAAATAGGGGATGGTGAAGGAGAATTTTGAGAATCAGGAGTGCCCAGTGTTTTATTTTCTGGAGAGGTCCAGTAGGAGGGAGTTTCAGCTGTGACATCAGATTCAGAGGTGAGCCACACATTCGTAAACATCTCATAGCATGCAGAGGACAAGGCAGACTGTAAAGGTTTCATGCGTGAATCCAGTTAAGGAAACAATGCACGGTAAACAGTGTGCAGAAGTCTTGATGTTCTTTAATGATAAACAGTCCTGATCTGAGAATAGAGCCCATTTTAAGGACCTGCTGAAAGGGAAATTCCATTATTTTGATGACCTATTGTGGCGTTTCAGCCCAGTGGCTCTCTACTGGCTGCCCATTAAAAACAACTCAGAAATGTTTTAAAAAATTAGAGCCCCATGAAGGTTAGTTAAACAATATCTCAGGGGATTGAGGCTTTTCATAGTTTTCATTTTGTTTGTTTTATCTTCTTCTTAATAGTTAAGAACTGGTGTTCCAATCAGAAAACTTCGTTATCACTCTTGTTTTATGTTCTATATAAGAATCCTTTCTTTTACTTGTATGTTATCTAATTACTCAGCTTTACTATTGTGCTGTTTCAAAATTTTTTTTTACTTTCTCAAAGATCTTAATTTCCAGTTTAAAAAAGTTAGAATTTTCTTTTACTCTTCAGCTCCATTCTCCATACTGTTTGTGAGTGATGCGGCCCCCCATTAATTAAAAACCTGACAGCTGGGATGCCTGGGTGGCTCAGTGGGTTAAAGCCTCTGCTTTCGGCTCAGGTCATGATCCCAGGGTCCTAGGATCGAGCCCTGCATCGTGCTCTCTGTTCAGCAGGGAGCCTGCTTTCCTTCCTCTCTCTCTGCCTGCCTCTCTGCCTACTTGTGATCTCTGTCTGTCAAATAAATTTAAGGAAAAACAAAACAAAACAAAACCTGACAGCTCTGAGAAAAATAAGGAATTCTTAATGGTGCTTACATGTGAAATGAGTATTCATTCTCTAATCCTGTTTGCTTTTATATAAGTATGTTACTTTTTTTTTTTTTACTAAATAGTAAAAACTATTTTTTAGCCAGAAAGTTTGCACTCTGTATACTATTTTCCCACCAGCTGACTTACCTTTCTTTTCTTAAAATGGTGGTCATGCACGGCATAGACCTTAAGTAGGTTGTCTGCGTAAGAGCACATGGTTTACATGAGGGGTAAACCTGTAAAAGCAGTTGCAAGGAAACTGCCAAAATAGAAAATTCTACATGTTGTGTTTTCACCTTGCCGTTCTTTCTCTTGATTAAATTCTTGAAGAGCTGTCAGCATTCGAGTTTGCACCCTGTATTCACACCCCTGAATAAAAAGCAGAATACAGAGAAGTTTGAACTTGATGTGTTGTCAACCCTAATACCAACCAGAAGCCGAAAGAGGGGTTATTTGGTTTGTTAGCTACCTGGTGAGTTAACACGTACAGTTAGAAAGAAAAAAATAACCTTTTTAAAAGTATGCACTTTTATTAGCTTATTATCAGGTAATGGCTTAATTAGTCTCAGAAATTATAGCTATTTATGGGTATGAGTTAGGACAAATATCAAGATTCTCTATAAAGTGATAAACTAGTTTTTAAAATGATAGCCCATAATATAGGAAAATACAGACATATAAGACCTGCTAGAGAAAATTGATGCCTTACAAATAAAATGAAATGAACATAATAAATTTACACTTAGGAATGAATATGATAAACAGTTGTGTTACAATTTGATTTTTAAATATCACTCTTCTGTTTTTGCTGTACCTAGCTAACACAAGGAACAGCTAGACCTACCTATACATAATAAACTTGGTCAGTTTCTTTTTCCCTCTCTCTTCCTATTCCCTTTCTCTCCTGATCCCTCTCCCTCTGCCCCAAACCCCACACAGTCAACACTTGGTTTGAAATGGTTTTGTAATTACTGGGGATTTAAAAAGTGCTAAATTTATTTTTTGAAATACTAATTTTGCTTACTAGATAACATCAAAATTATATTCCTTGTTTTTATCCCCTTGCTTTTAGACTTGAAGGAACATGATCTGTTTTTGTGTTCCAGAGCTTCAGGACCACAACGAATAATTGGAAATCCTTTCCATTTTTGAGCATTTCTCTATTCATGGAAGATGAAGCAAGGAGATTATAATTGTAGCAATGAGAATAGCTAAATATGAATGCTTACCATGTGCAAGTACTGTACTAAGTGTTATGCATGAAACATCATCTTTTGCAACACTCTGTGATAGGTTCTATTACCTACCTCTTTTTTATAGATCAGGACATTGAAGCACAGAGGCATTAAATAACTTGCCTAACATGACACTACTGGTAAATGTTAGAGTCTGGATTTAACCCAAGTGATCTACTGCAGAATCTAAGCTCTTAAACTTTAGGGTGTGTGAGAGAGAGAGAGAGAATGAGTGAGTGTGTGTATACTGCTTTTTGATCTCAAACTGTTAAGCTCTTACAGACATTTTTTGGAATGTGTTTAGTATCTCAGGACCTGTGCTAAGGCTTGGTACAAAAATAAATGAGATTTGATCATGTCTCTGAGGAGTCTGTTGTCTATCAAGGAAACATAAATAAATAAGAAATTTTATTGTAGTGTGGGAAAATGCTGGGATAGTGTTTTACACAGCAACATGGTAATGGGACTCCAGAGTAGGGATATCCTCGCTTAGTCTTAGGGATCAGATGTCTTAGTTCCTTTAATTTCTTTTTTTACCCATCATGGTTTTAATTACCTTCTGTACTAGGGTTTTCCAATTTTTACCTGTAATCTGGACTGAACTGTCCTGAGTGATGATCTCTTATCTGGTTGTCTGCTCTGGACCTCCCTTTGAATGTCTCATAGGTTCCTTCAATTCAGCATTTCTTCAAAAGAATCCCTACTCCTCCTCCTGTCCCATCTCCTGCAGCCTACTCTCCCTCTAATGTTTCTGTCTCAGTACATAGTATCTTAGGCCACAAACCTGGAGTCATCCTCCGTTTCCCGTTTCCTTTTCCCCATATCAGCCACAAAGCTCTGTTCCCTCATCTCCCAAAATGTCAGTCTTATGTCTACTTTTCATCTTCATCCATCCTGTTCTCCACTGCTGTCCTCTCAGCAGGACTGCTCCACTAGACCCTGACTGAGTTTCCTGCCCATTCTTATCATCCAGTCCATTCTTCCATTACAAAAGTGCCAGTGATACATTTTTAAAAAGCAAATACGTCATGTCATTTCTTGCTTCTTTCCAGTTCCCCATTACTCTTGGGATGAATGTGAAAATCCTTAATATAGCCCAGAAGGCATGATTTGACCCCTCCCTACATTCGCAGCCTGATCTTGTGCCACACTTTCCACTCTAGCCATGCCGGCCTTTCTTCATGTATGAATAGTTCATACTCTCAGCTCACTTCACAGCTGAGAATACCTGCTATTCCCTCTACAAGGTCTTGTTTCTTGCTGGAGCCCTGTCCCCTAGCAGGAGACCTAATGCTTAGATTTCTAGTTCATTGTTATAGAATTGATTGAAGGTGATGCTGAGCTATAGAACAAATAGAATTTTAGCAGAAGAAATCGTATAAGCAGGCAAAAGGTTAATATTCTTTAACATGTAAGAGCTTGCATAAATCAGTAAGGAATCTCAGAAGGAAAATGAACAAGGGATCCGAGACAGTTAACACAGAGTAAATATGAGGAGCAATACTTTATAAGTTCATCCTCATTGGTATTTAAGTTCACCCTCACCAGTTAATTTAATTTTGCTTTGTCTCATATCTCAGATTGCCAAAGACTTTGACAAAATACTTTGTTCAGTAGACATGACCACATATACATGTGATCTCAATCTTGTTTAATATGCAGATAAGTAAAAGGATTCAGCAGCCTAGAAATGTGCCTATACGAGCATAGGAAAAAAAAATGATCACTTTGGTAGGACGGTGAATGACTTTTCTTTGAGTATTTTTTATGTAATCAGAAAATGACATGCTATCTTACCTAAAAATCATGCATTAAGACCATTTATTTGAAATACTAAGAAATCTTTCCAGTGGGTGCCTGGGTGGCTTAGTCGGTTAAGCATCTGACTCAGTTTGGGTGCAGGTCATGATCTCACAGATCCTGAGTTCGAGCCCAGTGCCCTGCCGTAGGGCTCCACGCTCAGTGGAGAGTCTTGAATTCTCTCCCCCGCCTCTCCCCCTGCTTGTATGCCTTTCTCTTTCTCTTTCTCTCTCTCTCTCTCAAATAAATCTGAAAGAAAGAAAGAAATGGATCTAAAATAAGGAATTGATGCACCTGATATCTCATCTTTTGAGTTTGATTCCCCAAATTTCAAGTTGTATTCAGTAAAATACATTATTTCTCTTCTTTTCTGTAATAATACATAAGTTAATATTAGCATTGACTCATGGCATTATTTTAATTGAGCTTATTATGATTTGCGAGGTGCTCATTAATTCCTCAAAACAATCATGTGATGAGTAAATGGTGTTGTGTACATTTTACAAATAAGTGTAGAACAGTTCAGAGCGAGTCCACTGTCACATAGCTTCCACGAGGATCCAGGTTTTCTTTATAAGTAGGTTTTAGTACATAATGAAATAGTGAAATTCAGCAGGCTACTGTTTAAACATTAATATGAGATGGATATTAGATTATTTTTTAAAGATGTATTTATATACATATATATTTTTTAAAGTTTTTATTTATTAGAGAGACTGCACAAGCAGAGGGAGGGCCAGAGGAAGAGGGAGAAGCAGGCTCCCCACTGAGCAGGGCTCCATCCCAGGACCCTGGGATCATGGTATATATTTTAGAGACTGAGAGCGAGAATGAGCAGGAGGGGTAGAGGGTGAGGGGGAGAGAATCTCAAGCCGACTCTGCACTAAATGTAGAACCCAGTTTGGTGCTCGATCTTACAACCCTGAGATCAGGACCTGAGCTGAAACCAAAGGGTTGGACGCTTAACCAACTGCACCACCCAGACGCCCCAGTATTCTTAAATCACAAAATATCCTTTTAACTGAAACTTTTTCACAAGAATGTAAACCATTGGCATATCTTTTACTAAGCACTCATTCAGAAAATCAGCATTGTTTAAATTTTCTTCCACTACCTTTTAGGCACCATTACAAATATTTTTGTTGACCGAAGCATAATATTTTTTCCTTAACTATTTTTTAAAGTAGATAGTTGCTGACAAAGCCCCAGTTGTTGTTAGTTAATTTCCAGGAAAAAAAAAACAAAAAACAGTATTTTTTTAGTTTTCTTAATATGGATTTAAAAAATTTTAACAGTTCATTTTGATGCAAGCTGTTTACATGAATGCTACCTGCTTACTGGTCTTCAGAATTGGTATTTAGACTAAGACATAGATAGTAGGTGGAGGCAAAAGTAATGAAGATGCTTTAACTCTCTGTTTAACTTAATGTGATCATGGTTTTGTATATCAGATACTTTTTGTTTCATACTTGAGTATTTGTTAAATGTTTTATGTAATACAGGTGGCGTAATACATAATCCTTTCCTTTGGAAAGTACAAGCGTTTTTGAGGCCAGGACTACTGTTAGTAAAATTTTCTTCCTGCGGATAGAACACAAAAATGCCAACCCTAAGGATGGCCCCCTAAAATCTAAGCTTTTGTGCCATGCGTGATGATGTCCTTCTGATGGAATGGCACGCTGCCACACGAGTGAAGGACTGGGGTTTGGGTCATGTGCCTATGCTTTGCCCCTTAGTGCTGCTAACTAACACCTGTCTTCCTTAGTGCCCCTTTGAACACAAATGAATGTTGAAGGGAAAATGGTAAGTTGAGAATTGGGATGTTAATTTAACTAAACTAACATAATAGCTTTAGAACTAAAATCGGAATTTAGTATATAATTCCTAAGTGTGTCTATAGCATGTCTGCTTCTACGATGTTAGAATCTGGGATTTTAAAATTAGATGGGATTTTAGAAACCACCTAATCTTTTCATCCACTGAATGGAAGACTCCTGTAACATTCCTAACTGTTGGTTAATTCTCTAGCCCCATTGCCCCTTTTCTCGACACTTCTGTTCTGCAGAGCCTACTGCTTTGCAGGTACTTGTTTATTGGTGTAGCTTTGATAGATCTTCTATGTGACTTTAACTGGTTCTCTCAGGTTCCTTTTTATTCAGGTATTTGAGAACAACTGCTGTCTTTTCTTTCCTGTGCTAAATGTCCTGAGACTTTCCTCACACACTTTTTTTTTTTAAAGATTTTATTTATTTATTTGACAGAGAGAGATCACAAGTAGACAGAGAGGCAGGCAGAGAGAAAGGAAGGGAAGCAGGCCCCCTGCCGAGCAGAGAGGCCGATGCGGGACTCGATCCCAGGACCCTGAGATCATGACCTGAGCCGAAGGCAGCGGCTTAACCCACTGAGCCACCCAGGTGCCCCCTCACACACTATTTTTATATTTCATACCATCCTACTTTCCTCTGGATATCTGGTTATCATTGCCCTCTTTAAATGATAATGTTAGGACATTGTAGATGTTTCAGTCACCAAAAAAAGGCTATCGCGTGTCCTTTGCTCTGGACACTCCTATCTAACCCCTCTTTCATTTGTTTGTTTTCTAAGTAATTACAATTTCATGTTGGCTTAGTATGACCTAGTGTGATTTAAAGTATTTTTATTAAAGACTTTTCAGATAGAATTGTAGGGAGAATATTATAACGGGTACCCCCATATCTATCCCCTAGTTTTAATAATTGTTGAGATTAAATAGTAGCACAGCATTTTTTGGTCCTAAAATACAATTATATCTACTATCCATATATGTTCTGTACCCCAGAGTAGTTCGTCCCAATTTGTTTGATTCCTGTGGGAAGGTGCCAACATCTAGGGGGCCATCTGAAACCATACCCAAATCTAGTGTTACTCATAGTTCAGACAATGAAAAATTCTTGTATTTTAATGTAAATTATATACATGGCATGCTTCCATGAATATTTTAGTATGCATCTTTAAATTATAAGCATATTTGTCTCCATAAGCACTCTATCATTCTATGTAACAAAGTGAATAGTAATGCCCCAATATCATCTACCACTCAGATCCATTCTGGTTGCTCTCAGATATTTCTTCCAGCTGGTTTGTTCAAACCAGCCTTCAGTCAAGGACCATGACAAGCAGATATTTTGTTTATCTTAATAAAAATGTGGGCTTTAAAATTTGTCAGTGTTACATTTTATTTTATTGATACTGCCTCATTGTGCTAGCCCAGGAATTGAGAAACTTTTTTTTTTTTTTTTTTTTTTTTTTTAAGGCCTAGACAGTATCTATTTTAGACTTGCGGGTCATTTGGTCTTCCTCATAACTGCTCAGCTGTGTCACATAGCCATCAGGTAAATACTTGAGCATGGCATGTTCCAATAAAACTATTTTTTACAAAATAGCCACTGGCCCATTGGCCATAGTTTGCTGATCCCTGCCTAATCTGTTGAGATCTCAACTCTTTCCATCTGTTAATTTGACTGTTCTAAGGTTTTGTGTCACTTCATTAAATAATACTATCTGACCATAAAATTCAACTACCTGTGAATCCATCAAACAGTAATAGCTACCATTTAATGAACATATACTGTATGCTATGTACTGGACATAGATAACTGTATTTAATCCTAAAAGCACCTTGAGAGGTTGCAATGATACCACCGATTTCCAGAAGAGGAAAATAATTAAGGGATCTCCTGTGCTATTAAAGAGATGTGAAAAAACAGTCTTTTAGAAGGCAAATGTTAGCTTGGTCACAGACATGTGTTGAGACACTGTCAAGTAATCTGTTTGAATCTGGGCACAAAATATCTATTTCCTAATGTGCTATTTTGAGAGCTTCATAAAGAATAAGAGATTACTTGGATGGCATGCTTCGCTTGTAGAAAAGACCAATTTCCAGGAGACCATGAGGGTTCGTGTTGTTTGCAAATTGCTCTATATTCATTCTTCCCCTACTTCTGCCATTCCTCAAATCATGGATGGTAATTTTGTGGTTAGAGCATTGGAGGCCCCTCCCTCAGTAACCTCAGATGCCACTCGAATACACTTGAAGTGGCTAGAATCTACTTTTCTATATCCTCAGGTTTATTTGGTTTTGTTCTTTTGGCTTTTTACTGGATTTTAGGGGTATTTTTGCCTTGTTTTGATGACAATGTTTATTGTAGCCTTTTCAGCTTAAATATCTTTCCTGGCGTAGAAGATATAAAATGTAGTGCAGACATAACTGGATTTATTGCACTTCACAGATACTGTGTGTTTGGCAAGCGGAAGGCTCTGACAGCCCTGCACCAAGCAAATCTAGTGGCACCATCTTTCCAGCACTCTGATAAGTCTCTCAGTATTTCAGACTTAACTCATTATTAATCCAAGATCACTGATCAACATAACAAATATTACTATATTTGTTATGTTGATCAGTGATCTTGGATGTCCCTCCATAATTGTTTTGGGGCACCACAAAATGTACCCATGTAAGACAGCAGACTTGGGAAATATTGTGCATGTCCGACTGTTCCACCCACTGGTCTTTCCTCTCTCTCCTCACACCCCTCATTCCCTGAAACACAACAATATTGAAACTAGGCCTTTAAGTGTTCAAGTGAAGGGAAGAAATACACAGCTCTCACTTTAAATCAAAAGCCAGATAGGATTACACTTAGTGAGAAAGGCATGTCAAAAGCTGAGGTAAGCCAAAAGTTAGTTCTCTTGTGCCAGGTAGTCAAGTTGTGGATGCAAAGGAAAAGTTCTTGAAGGAAATTAAGGGTACTACTCCAGTAAACACAGGAATGAATGTGTGCATTCTGATATGGAGAAAATTCAAGTGGTCTGGATAGATCAAACCAGGCACCAGATTCCCTTAAGCCAAAGACTAATTCAGAGCAAGGCCCTAACTCTCTTCAGGCCTGTGAAGACTAGAGAGCTGAGGAAGCTGCTGAAGGAAGTCTGAAGCTCGTAGAGGTCAGTGCATGAGGTTTAAGGGAAGACACCGTCTCCATGACAGAGAAGTGCAGGGTGAAGCAGCAGGTGCTGGTGGAGAAGCTCAACGTGCTCCCCGGAAGATCCGGCTGACCTCACTCATGAGGCTGGCTGTACTGGACAACAGATTTTAAATAGAGACACAACAGCTTTAGATTGAAGAAAATGCCATCTAAGGCTTTCATAGCTGGAGAGGAGAAGTCCATGCCTGGCTTCAAAAAACAGGCTCTTTTGTTAGGGGCTAATGCAGCTAGTGACTTGAAGTTGAAGCCAGTGCTCATTCACTATTCTGATTGTCCGAGAGCCCTTAAGAATTACGCTAAAGCTACTCTGCCTGTGCTCTAGAAATGTAGCAGCAAAACTTGGCTGACAGCACATCTATTTACAACATGGTTTACTGACTATTTTATGCCCGCTGTTGAGGAATCAGAAAGAAAGATCCCTTTCAAAATATTACTGCTCATTGACAATGCACCTGGTCACCCAAGAGTTCTGATGGAGACATACAATGAAATTAATTTTATTCTCATGCCTGCTAACACAGCAGCCGTTCTGCAGACCATGGATCAAGGACTCATTTCAACTTGCACGTCTTACTTTTCAAGAAATACATTTCCATAGGGTTAAAGCTGCCACAGATACTGATCCCTCTGGTAGATCTGGGCAAACGAAATTGAAAACCTTCTGGAAAGGACTCACCATTCTAGATGCCATTAAGAACATTTGTGATTTGTGGGAAGAGATCAAAATACCCAGATTAACAGGAGTTCGGAAGACCCTGTTTGTCCACCCTCATGGATGATAAGGGGCTCAGGACTTCCATGGAGGAAGTGATTGCAGCTGTGGTAGGAAAAGCCAGAGAAATGAGAATTAGAAGTGGAGCCTGAAGATGGGACTGAATTGCTGCAACCTTATGAGCAAACTTGAATGGATGAGGAGTTGCTTCTTACAGATGAGCAAAAAAGTTTTCTTGAGATGCAGTCTATACCTGGCAAAGAGGCTATGAAGATTTTGAAGCGACAGCAAAGGACTTAGGATATTACATATACTTAGTTGATGAAATAGTAGGTTTGTAGATTGAGAGGATTGACTCTCAATTTTGAAAGAAGTTCTAACAGTGGCCCAGTGCTGTCTAACAGTATCCCATGCTATAGAGAAACTCTTTGTAAAAGCAAGATCCAATCCATCTGGCAAATTTCATTAGTGTCTTATTTTAAGAAATTGCCACAACCTCCAACCTTCTGCAGTCACCACCAGATCAGTCAGCAGCCTTCAACATCAAGGCAAGACCCTCCACCAGGAAAAAGATTGACTTGCTAAAAGCTCAAATGATGGTTAGCATTTTTTAGCAATAAAGTACTTTTTAAATAAGGTACATATAGTGATTTTTGTAAACATAATGCTGTTGCACACTTAATAGACTACAGTATGGTGCAAACACAACTTTTATATACACTGAGGAACCAGATAATTTTTTTGGCTTTTTTTATTGAGTTCTTCACTTTATTATGGTGGTCTGGAACCGAATCCACAATATTGGCAAGGTGTACCTGTAGTCTTTGATGCACTTTGTCTTAAGAGCCAGGAGGTGGCGGTGTTTTCCAAGTAATGCTTTAAGGTTGCAGTTTGTGATGGTTCGCTGAGTACTGTTTTTAAATACCGCTTGAAAGTCAGAAAACCTAAAACATAAATTTGTTCTTATCCCTAAAATCGTTGAGTGAGGAGGAAGCTGCTTCCACTTCTATGATGCATTTTTTTCTAAGACTGACTTAAAAGTTTTTATTGAGATACAATTGACATGTAACATTATGTTTCGGGTATACAACTTAATGATTCTATGTATGTATGAGTTGCAGAATAATCACCACACTATGTCATTAACATCCATCACCACACATACTTGCAAACTTGTTTTCTTGTCATGAGAAGTTTTAAAATCTCTTATCAGCTTTTAAATACAGGATACAGTAGTATTAACTCTAGTCACCAGGGTGTACATTATATCCTCAGGACTTACTTATTTACCAGAAGTTTGTACTTTCGACCACAATTATAATGCATTTAATAAAAAGCTAAAAATATAACATTTCCTGAAGTTAAGACAGGTGCAGTTTTGAACTTTGCTTTTTATTAGAAGAAAATATTTGACAACTCATAGTAGGCATTTACCTGAGACACAGGACAGAACACCTGATTAAACAATGGGCAGTGAGAAAGTTACTGATAATAATTGAAATCAAAATAGAATTAGCTTTATTTTTCTTATAGTAACTAATATATGTGTTTTACTACACTGTACAAAAAATGGAAAATTATCAATACTCTAAAAAACTATTAGAATCTTGAGATTTGAGTTGAATTTTTATTTCTACCATGTTTACTTTTTTAGTTTTATTATTTTCTTCCTTATATGTTTGTGATTGTTATTTACTTGATTTCTTGGATCAAATGCTTAAGTCATTTATGTTTTCTTTCTTATTTTCCAATAGGTATTTCTTGTTTTTAACCTCCTCTTTAATTGCAGTATAGTTGACATATACAATATTATATTAGTTTGAGGTGTACAACATAGTGATTCCCCATTTATATGCATTACAAATTGCTTATGATGATAAATGTAGTGACCATCTGTCACCATACAAAGTTACTGCAGTATTATTGACTAATACTCTCTGTGCTGTACTTTTAACCCCAGTGAATTATTTATTTTATACCTGGACGTTTGTACCTTTTAATCCCCTTGCATATCACCCATCCCAACCCCTGCCTTCCCTTCTGACAACTACCAGTTTCTTCTCTGTATTTTTTAGTTATTTGTTTTGTTTTTTTAGATTTCATATAAATGAAATTTTTGTCTGGTTTTTACTGTTGAGTTATAGGAGTTCTTTATATTTTTTGGATATTGACCTCTTATTGGGTATATGATTTGCAACAGTTTTCTTCCATTCTGTAGGTTGCCTTTCCATTTTGTTTGCAAGCAAAAGCTCTTTAGGTTGGTGTATCTCCCACTTGTTTATTTTTGCTTTTGTTGCCTTTGCTTATAAAGTTAGATCCAAAAATCAGGGGCTCAGTTGGTTAAGCATTTGACTTTGGCTCAGGTCCTGATCTTGGGGTCCTGGAATTGAGCCCCAGGCCCAGCTCCTTGCTCAGAGGGAGTCTGCTTCTCCCACTCGCTCTGCCCCTTCCCCAGCTTGTGGGCACAGTCTCTGTCTCTCTCCCGCTCTATCAAATAAGTAAATAGATAAATAAATAAACTTAAAATAATAAAGTTAGATCCAAAAATTCAGTGCAAAGACTGGCATCAAGGAGTTTACCACCTGTTTTCCTCTAGTATTATAATTCCCACTTTTGCATTTAAGTCTCTAATCCGTTTTGAATTAATTTTTGTGTATGGTATATGATAGTGTAGTTTTATTCTTTTGAATATGGCTGTCCAGTTTTCCTAACACTACTTATTGAAGAGACTGTCTTTTCCCCGTTGTATATTTTTATCTCCTTTTTCATAAATCAGTGGACTATATAGGCATGAGTTTTATTTCCAAACTCTATTTTGTTTTGTTGTTTTTATGCCAGTATCATTTTATTTTGATTACTGTAGCTTTGTAATATAGTTTGAAATCAGATTCCAGCTTTGTTCTTTCTCAAGATTGCTTTTATGGCTCCATACAAATTTTAGAACTGTTCGTTCTATTTCTTTGAAAAATACCAATAGAGTTTTGATAGAGATTGCATTGAATCTGTAGATTGATTTGTGGCAGCATAGACATTTTAATAATATTAATTCTTTCAATTGAGTATGGTATATCCATTTACTTATTTATTTTTCAGTTTCTTTCATCAGTGTCTTACAGTTTTCAGTGTATTGGTCTTTCACCTCCTTGCTTAAATTTATTCCTGGGTATTTTATTCTTTTTGATGCAGTTATAAAGTGAGTTTTTAAAAATTTCTCTTTCTGATAGCTTATTGCTAACGTATAGAAACAGAACAGATTTTATATATTGATTTTGTGTCTTGCAACTTTATTGAATCCGTTTATTAGTTATAGCTGTTTTGGTGGAGTCTTTTTAGGGTTTTCTGTATTTAACATCCTGTCATCCACCAGAAGTGACAATTTTACTTCTTTCCTTTCCATTTTGGATGCATTTTCTTTTTCTTGCCTAATTATTCTTGCTAGGATTTCCAATACTGTGTTGAATACAAGTTGTGAGAGTACGCATCCTTGATTCTTGATCTCAGAGTGATCTGAGGGAAAGCTTTGAGCTTTTCACCATTCAGTTGTTTGTAATGCTTCAAAAATGTAGGATGTTGCTTTCTTTTTTTAAGTACTGACTTCATGTTATATCCTTGATTTAAAACCTATGAGAGCAATAGTATTTTCTGAGGCTTCTTGCCAGATTATAGTCACATAAAATATGAACATTGAACAGCTTAAGATGAACTATGCCTGCAACCTCATTTTTAGAATCTAAGTTGCTAAAGTATAGACATAATCCTCTATTTGTATTAATTTTGAGATTCCTTTGCATTCACCAAGATTTGTTTTATACCCAGTCTTATTTTTACCCTATATATTGCCTTTGTATTCTCCCCTTAATTTGTTTTAACCTGTTTGATGTAAAAAAAAAATCTGTGTGAAACAGTAAATTTGACATAGTGTCTTCATAGTTTCTCTTTAAGTAGTGCTTTCTGTAGCCTCTCTCATGGGATGTATATCCATTAGGATTAGGTTTGGCAGCATATAACAAAAGTCTAACGTGTGGTGGGCGGTATGGAAATTGATTTTTCTCTCACAGTCATCAAGTCTGGAATTAGGAAGTGCAGTGATAATAAGGAGTCTCACTGTATCGGCCATTCGGGCATCTTCTGTCTTTCTTCCTGTTCCACTGTCCTTATCACATAGTTTCATGATCCCAGATGCCTGTTTGAGCTCCACCTCTCACATCCATACTCCAGGCAATAAAAGTGAAGAAGGGTGGAAAAGCACAACGGGGTCTTTGCTGGCTTAGTTTGATCACTCTAAGCAGTCTTTTCTTCCCAAAAGACACAAAACCATTTCATTTTACATTTCATTAACCATGACAGCGCCATGTGGCCTCTGGGCTATATCCGTTAGCAGGGAGCCTTGGAAGTATGTTGAGTATTCATTTCTCCCACAGTGTACCCAGCTAGATTCTGTTGGGTTCTGTTCACTGTGAAGGAAGGATGGGATGGGTGTTGAGGTGAGCAACTAAGAGCTTCTTCACCTCACGGTTAGTGCAGAGTTTTTATAGCAATATAGGAGACATGGTGAGGTCTAGGTGGCTCAATATCTGGGTTCTAATAGAATAATGGGAAACGATACTAAGGTATCTCTGCTCTGCCTGCTGATTTAAACTTACTTGATCTATAGTAACATCACTTTTGTGTTAATGTTATCAGATATGTGCGCTAGGTACTTTTTATACCTTCTCTGTAATCCCTACAACACTTTGTGGTAGGGCACTGTATTTCATGCCGCAAATGAGAAGACCGAGGCCCGGAGAGATTGCATAACTTGTCGCGTTCTCATAACTGGTTAAGTGATGAGTCAGTTATTGATCCCACGGTTTAAGATCAGTATTGATAACTGACTCTGTCCTCTTTATGCATCTGTCTACCCATCTAGCTATCCACTGCTACCCCTGCCCCATCCTGGCACATAAAAATTATTTGAGGTTGCCCAGACACACAGAAAACAACAAAATAAGAAGATAAGCAGATTGAAGGGAACATAATCATGAGAGAACCTGATAAGGCTTAGATAGAAGTGGTCCACAGAGCTGAATGCTCCGTCGTCCCAGAGAGGTGCTGGAAGGCTGGGTCTGACTTGTGTTCTATCAGATACTAAAAGACAGGAAAACAAGCTTGAATTTTCTTCGTTGGGACTCTGGGCATCTGCATTATTTTCATCGTATAATAATTTGAATCCTTATAAAGAATACTGGTTTTTCATATTGCAGTTTCAACGACTCTTTAAAGGTCATTATAATGGTAATATTAGTATTTTCCGGTTTTCTCTTTGCGTGTTAGTTAAGCTGAATTACTGTTACTTTATTTTGTAAGAAGTGGAAACCAAGGACACCTGCATGGCTCAGTCACTTGAGCTTTGGACTCTTGGTTTGGGCTTAGGTCATGATCTCAGTGTTGTGAGATTGAGTCCCACATAGGCTCTGCGGGATCTGCTTGAGACTCTGCCTCTCTGTCTCTCTGCCCCTCCCATGTGCGTGCATGTACACTGTCTCAAATAAATAAATAAACATAGAATCCTAGTCCAAGAGCGTTTTTTAGCTGGATAAGGGTCGTATACTTAGTAAAAACTATGGCTCACTTTTGATTGTTTATAGAAATGCTCATCTCATAGTTTTGAAAGGTACATTTTGGAAGACTGAAATCTTGACAAAAATTGTGTTGTGCTGTTTGCCAGAGCTCCTTGAAGACAAAAGATTTTGTCTTACTCGTTTTCATCCTCTGGTGTCCTCGGTGTATGGAAGATATTTGATAAGTAAATAATGAATGAATGACTGGTAAATGAGAAAAATCTGTTAACAAATGTAATTAATATTTCTCCTTTAAGTAAGCCAATTACCTAAAATAGAGGAAAAGTGGGTCCTTTTTTTTTTTTTTTTTTTTTTAACCCTTGCAAGTTGTATGAGGTGGTTTATAGTACCATTAATGATTGGACATTGGGACCACAAAGTCCAGCCCTTGAACTTGGTATATTTGGAGAATTGCCATAAATGTGCTACACCTGAAACATAGTTGTTGTAAAGGCAAGGAGCAGGAGATGAGTCTGGTAGGCTCCTGGCATGTAAAAGTTCCTTATTAATTGTAAGGAATACAAGTTAGTCCCAAATTTTGAAAGATCTTATATGACATGTTTGTTATCTTTTTAAAAATGACTTTAATGGGGAACAAAAGGAACATGATTTGCTTTGAGTAGCATTTAAAAAATAAATAATTTCTTATATTTTTATTTTCAGGATTATTTGTGAAAAATAAATTAACAGAATATTTAATTACTTTATTTTGTTTTATTTCTCAGGATGTGATCTTCGTGGTGGGAAGCTAAGTTTTTAAACTACCCCAATGGATGCAGACAGTGATGTTGCATTGGACATTCTAATTACAAATGTAGTCTGTGTTTTTAGAACAAGATGTCATTTGAACTTAAGGAAGATTGCTTTGGAGGGAGCAAATGTAATTTATAAGCGTGATGTTGGAGTAAGTATCTAAATTTTGGTATGTATGCTGCATAGACTAATTTTATAGTGCTATGAATCATATACTAAAACATATTCTCTATACAGATAGTTTATGAGCACCTTACCATGTGCCAGTTGTACTGAATACAACCCTGAGCCTTGTAGAAGTGGCCCCTCCTCCCCTGAAGTGTCAGCTTTTGGATATTCCCCATCTCCAGGACTCAGCAAAGAATTCACAGGCTACTAGAATTTGATTGTTCTTTCAATTTATTTTAAATGAAGAAGGAGACATTTATACTTGGTGTATACTTATTCAAATATAATTTTTTAGGGGCTGCTGGGTGGCACATTTGGTTAAGTGTCAGACTCTCGGTTTCAGCTCAAGTCATGGTCTCAGGGTCTTGAGATTGAGCCCCGCGTCAGACTCTGCTTTCAGCTTGGAGTCTGCTTAAGTTCCTCTCTCCCTTTAGCCCTCCCCCCACTCTCTCTCACTTTCTCTCTCTCGAATACCTGGGTGGCTCAGTGGGTTGGGCCGCTGCCTTCAGCTCGGGTCGTGATCTCGGGGTTCTGGGATCGAGTCCCGCGTCGGGCTCTCTGCTCAGCGGGGAGCCTGCTTCCTCCTCTCTCTCTGCCTGCCTCTCTGCCTACTTGTGATCTCTGTCAGGTAAATAAATAAAATCTTTAAAAATAATAATAATAATAAATAAATAAATAAATCTTTAAAAATATTCATATATATAGTTTCTTGGTTACATGAATGATGTATGACATGTATGATGCTATAATATATATGTTGTGATTTTTGTAATATATGTTAATACCCCTCTTTATTTAGCCAAAATAGTTGGTATTCTTTATGAATAAATTGCTGAAAATAATATGGTTCATATCCCAACCTGGACAGTATTAATTTTAGTTTTTGTTAGACCTGTATTATTTAAAATAGAAGCATTGATAACTTGCTTTTAACCTTATTGAGATTAATATTACAAAGGACAGTGTGTTTTCACTGGCTTTTATAAACCAAATGATGTTGAGATATAGATCTTATACATTTATTATTAAAATTATGAATGTATATGAAGTCTCTAAGCTCTAAAAATTCGATGCCAGTATACCTCAGTAAATTATCATTAGCTCTTAGTTCTAGAAACTAAGTTAAGATGAATTAAATTCAATTAAAAATTGCAATGACCTACAATTAAAGATTTTCAAGTTCATCAGTCTTGCCATCGTCACCTAAATAAAGGAATGAAGATACCTGCTAAGAAGGTTAATAAAGTGCCTAATACTGCTTTGGAACTTGAGCATGCCATGTGATAGGGAAGTCATTTTTCATAGGAGGTTAATTGAAAAAGCTGAATTGATGGATAAGGTGGTGGTGGTGAAAGACAGTTAAATGCAGAATAAACTCAGTTTAGTGTTTCTCAGCCACTTGTGTATGAAATTTGATAATATCTTTTAATTGAAGTTTAATTTGGCTCTTTGTTAAATTTTATCCTTCCAGACATTATAGCTTTCTCATTTGATAATGTGACATATGACAGAGAAAGGGTGAAACTTGAAAAGTAACAGAAGTTTTAAGGAGAATTATCCAATTCATTTATATGTTACAGTATTCAGTAAACATTTATCTCTTATGCATAATGGGCATATGATATTTTCCATAAATGAAAAATGGTAATAAAAATTTAAATTCACGTTGTTCTCTTGGACCTTAGTCCTTGATTGATTTATACTCACTCTGTAGATGATTTCATTCAAACCCACAGCCTTCAGATGCCTTTCATATCTAAGGAAAATTACATCTCTAGCTCCAACATTTGTCCTATGCTCAAGATTTGTATATTGAACTTGAATCTGTAGTAGTCCTCTCAACTGTAAGATACAATACAATGATGAGTACCATGAAGCAGAATAAAGTAGGGTCCGAGGTGAGAGCAGTGAGGGGATGGGTGCTTCGTTGGTCAGGGAAGACCTCTTTATCTGACATCTGATGAGAGACTTGAATGAAAGTGAGAATATTGAGGGAAGACTATGCCACATGAAAATATTAACAATTACTGCAAAACCCCTGAGGTTTGAATACGTTTGGCATCTTTAAGGATCCATGCAAATTGCAAATTCCAGTTACGTGGCCAGGGTGGAATGAGAGTTGAAAAGTTTGCCTGCTTGTAGTATAAGATTTCAAGTATATAGTAAGAGGTTGATATAGACCTTGTATTTTTAATTAATTTTCTTTTTTAATTAATATGTCCTTTGTGTTCAGTGTGGTACTTAAATTCAGAATGGGTGATTTGGAGAGCAATTACTTATTTCAGTCTTGGGTAAGCATCGAGTACTAGATACACTTTTATTGAAATGGCCATATGGAGCAGGAGCGTAAGTGAAAATTAATGCTTAGTATGTAAACGTGTGTTTTATTTTGTTCTTTTGCAGAAAGTATTAATGAAGCTGAGAAAACCTAGAATTACAGCTACAATTTGGTCCTCAGGAAAAATTATTTGCACTGGAGCAACAAGGTAAATTTTAATTGGATATCTTACTTTAAAATTTTTCCTTCATGGAAAGGATATTTTCCTAGACTTGAAATCATGTGTACAGTTTGTCATATTTGTCAGTATAAAATTTATTTCCTGTGTAACTGACAATCTTTTTCTTTCCTTAAAACCATAGTGAAGAAGAAGCTAAATTTGGTGCCAGACGTTTAGCCCGTAGTCTTCAGAAACTAGGTTTTCAGGTAACATTTTTTTTAAAAAATCCAAACTACAAATATTAAAGGATTTAATTTATAGAGATAAACTTTTTAATTTGATAGACTAAGGAAATCACACAGATGGGGACCTGGGTGGCTCAGTCAGTTAAATGTCTGACTTTGGCTCAGTTTGGGATCTCAGAGTCCTGGGATTGAGCCCTGCCTCGGGGCTCCCTGCTTGGGGATGGCCTGCTTCTCCCTCTGAGACCTCTGCCACTCCCCCTGATTGTGCATGCTCTCAACTCTCCCCTCTCTCTCTCTCAAATAAATAAAAATTTTAAAGGAAAAAAAAGAAATCACACAGATAACTCTTTTCATGATTGACCTTTTTCTTACTGTCCTTCAGTACAAAAATTTAGTAGCAAACTCTAAACCATGTGAGTACTTGTAAAGGACCTTGGCATTTTCGCTAACCCCTTGCTCACTGAGAGACTTACTGCCTTACAAATCAACTGCCTTTTCAATTCTTCTAGGCTGTTCACTTCTCACCAAAAAGATCTTGTTTTTGATCATCTCAAGACTGGTATGTCGGGATGGTGAGAGTAGAGAGTAGGGCATATGTGTAAAAAGTTAAAGTGTATTTGTTTTTATTTGTAGATAGCTATCACATAAATTATAAAGAAGAAAAAAGATACTAGAATGGAACCTGCATAGATTTAGGCATTTGATGGCTAAGAGTAAAGTGTTCCTTGTATTATGGTTAGTGAGAACATTACCATTATAGTAGGAACATTACCATTATAATAGGATATTGTGATTATTTAAAATATGCCAAACTTAAGTAATCTGTGCTTTAGAAACAGCTACATTATAAGTTGAAAAGAATTCACATGAATAACTAATTCCAGCTATACACCTGTATATAAGGAGTCAGAAAAGCCTGCATTCTGTAAAAATCAGAGGTATTAAAAATGACATAAATTCTAAACAAAATGCACATTGTATAAAAAGGACATTTATAAGATTGGCTTGCTGTGTCAAATCTGTGGTTTGATCCACAAAAAGTACACACTGGTTGGCGGGCTCTCACATGTAAAGTGACTGTTGCTAGCAGGTTAACTTTATCAAATATAATTTTATGGAGGCATAAATTTGAGTAAACTTAGTACGTATTATGGACTTCTTACATCGCTTGCAAGTGATGAGTAAATGAAAGAAAAAGATGAGCCGTGGTCCCCAAAGAGGTGGGTCCAGGCTGGATGGAATGAACACTGATGAAAAGTTGAGTTTCTGTCTGACTTCTTCAATCTTCCTTGAGGTGGCAGGTGCTAGAAAGGTACCAAAGTTCTAGTGGGTAGGGGGAGGGTTGGTGCTTGAGGAAAGTGATGATATTGAGAGTCTTGACTGATGGTGGTGCCCTTTTGGACAGTTTTGTGACTCATCAACTGCCTTGTGCAGGTACTCCGCTGGAGAACAGTTAATCCAGAAGTGTGGTTTTACTGGGAACATTTCAAAACATAGTAGGATATTATGGTATTCAAGTTATTGGTAGGAGTGGCTGAAGTTACTTTTTAGCCTTGGAACTTCTTGTCTTAGCATAACATTGGAAGTGTTGAGGAAAATCCCAGTTAAAAACACAGTTTTCTCACCCTGCCCCCCCCAAAAAAACAAACATAAACTAACTAAACTCATAGAAATATCATTCTATTCTACTGCATATAAGAAAATGACCTTTGGAGCTCAGAGTACACTCAGTATTTATTGACTTTTGAGTGGCAGCTTTTCCATTTTGACTCTAGAAAGAGAACTCTGCTTTAAATTTTTAATCACTCTTCTTTATCCTATCCTTGTAGATTAAATATCCCATTTAAAGTATTAAAAAAATTAGTGCTCGCTTCGGCAGCACATATACTAAAGTATTAAAAAAATTAAACATAAGATTCAGATACCCAGGTGTTTTAATCATGCAGCTATCTCAGGTTTCATTTAATTTTTTGATTAAGTTTTTGGCCTTTTATTTCCCTTTAATTACAGTTGACCCTTGAATAACACAGGCTTGAACTATGTGTATCCACATATATGCAGATGTTTTTCCATAAACATAGTATAATATATGTTCTCTTTCTTACAATTTTATTATTTTTTAAAGATTGTATTTATTTATTCAACACAGAGAGAGAGATCACAAGTAGGCAGAGAGGCAGGCAGAGAGAGACGAGGAAGCAGGCTCCCTGCTGTGCAGAGAGCCCAATGCGGGACTCGATCCCAGGACCCTGAGATCACGACCTGAGCCGAAGGCGGAGGTTTAACCTACTGAGCCACCCAGGCGCCCCATTCCTTAAAATTTTAATACCATTTTATTTTCTCTAGCCTTATTGTAAGAATACAATATATAATATAAGATGCAAAGTATGTATTAATTGTTTTATGGGTAAGTCTGCCAGTCAACTGTAGGCTATGAGTAGTTGAGTTTTGGGGGAGTCAGAAGTTACAGGTGGACTTCTGACTGGTCGGGGTACTAATCCCTCTGTTGTTCAGAGTCAACTGCATGGCATTAAGAAATCACTCGTAATCTAAAATACTATATCATATCGATGTTTAAGATGTGCTTGTTCTTTCTTGTGTGCTCTAATTCTCCCCCCCACTGTCTTTTAATATTTATTTATTTATTTATTAACATATAATGTATTATTTGTTTCAGGGATACAGGTCTCTGATTCATTAGTCTTACACACTTCACAGCACTCAGCATAGCACATTCCCTCCCCAGTGTCCATCACCCAGCCACCCCACTCCACTCCAGTCCACACCCTCCACTCCAGCAGCCCTCAGTTTGTTTTCCAAGATTAAGAGTCTCTTATGGTTTGTCTCCCTCTCTGGTTTCATCTTGTTTCATTTTTCCCTCCATTCCCCTATGATCCTCTGCCTTGTTTCTCAAATTCCACATATCACTAAGATATGATAATTGTCTTTCTCTGATTAACTTATTTCACTCAGCATAACACCCTCTAGTTCCATCCATATCACAAATGGCAAGGTTTCTTTTTTTGATGGCTGCATAATATTCCACTGTAGATATCTATACCACATCTTCTTTATCCATTCATCTGTTGATGGACATCTAGGTTCTTTCCATAGTTTGGCTGTTGTGGACACTGCTGCTGTAAACATTCAGATGCACGTGCCCCCTCGGATCACTACGTTTGTATCTTTAGGATAAATACCCAGTAGTGCGATTGCTAGGTCGTAGGGTAGTTCTATTTTCAACTTTTTGAGGAATCTCCACACTGTTTTCCAGAGTAGCTGCACCACCTTGCATTCCCACCAACAATGTAGGAGGGTTCCCCTTTCTCTGCATCCTTGCCAACATCTGTCATTTCCTGACTTGTTAACTTTAGCCATTCTGACCGTTGTGAGGTTGTGTCCCACTGTGGTTTTGATTTGTATTTCCCTGATGCGGAGTGATGTGGAGCACTTATTCATGTGCTCTAATTGTTTTGTTTTGTTTTGTTTTAAGATTTTGTTATTTATTGGAGAGAGAGAGACAGAACTACTGGTGGGGAGGGTTAGAAGGAGAGAGAAGCCTATTCCCTGCTGAGCAGGAAGCTAGAGGATTGAGGCAGTTATTTATAGTTGCCCTGATGAGCAGGGGTTTTTGTTTTTTTTTTTTCCTGATAATTTTTTTTGTTTGTTTCAAAACAATTCATTGAGTTGTCCTTCTCTCCTGCAGGTAATATTTACAGATTTTAAGGTTGTGAATGTTTTGGCGGTGTGTAACATGCCATTTGAAATCCGTTTGCCGGAATTCACGAAGAACAACAGACCTCATGCCAGGTGGGTCTTTGCCGAGTCAAGACAACTTACCAAATTTGTAATGACTTGTCAGCCTGCAAATATTTATATTCATTGTGATTTTTTTTTTTTTTTTTTTTTGGTATAGTTATGAACCTGAACTTCATCCTGCTGTGTGCTATCGGATAAAATCTCTAAGAGCTACATTACAGATTTTTTCAACAGGAAGTATCACAGTAACAGGTATTTTATGATATTGAACCCAAGCTTATGGTCAGTTATGGTTTGAATGAGGTGCCTATATCAAAATGGAAATAATGTCTCGTTTGTCCCCTTCAGTCACTTCTGCTCCTCAAGGGAAACCAGTCTCTGAACTTTTAACACTGTAGTTTTCCCTACTTTTATATACAGTTTTAAAATTGTATAGATGCTATTTTAGGTCAGTATTCTTCCACTCATTATTATTTTAGTGTGAGATTCATCCATATTATTCTATATAGTTAGAGATCATTCATTCTTATTACCGTGTAGTATCCAGGATCTGAATTACACTGTCCATAAGCATTTGGATAGTTCCCAGTTTGGAGCTATTAAGAATATTTCAGTATATATTTTCATAGTGTGATTTTTTTTTTTTTTGATTTGTGGTATCTTGCATTTAAAATATTCAAGAGAAACCCATTTTATAAACTTAATAGAGAAGAGGTTTTACGTAAGTAAAATAGTCAAATATCATTGGTAACTGTTTGTCATGTTTCATATGTATTTTGTTCTATATCTCTTGAGTCTAAGTATTTAGAAGTGGTGGTTTCAAGCAACTAGGCATAGAGAGCATTAGCACACAGGATGGCTTTAAAGGTACTGTATTTATAAATGGTATAGAAACATCACTTAGGAGTCAGGCCCAATCTTTGGCTAAAATAAGTTCAGGACATTTTCTTTGGGGTTCTTGAATTTTCTTTGTACTCCTTTAGTCCTTAGAGGAAAATACACATTATTGACACCTTTAGACTCTCAGCAGGTAAGCTTAGTTTTGACTCATCCTGTGGGTTTTCACATCTTCCTTGGAAACTTTTAAAGCCTACTGCCAGCATCTGAATCTTAAAATGGAGTGACAGGGAATAAATCCATGTGTCCCCTTCTTTCAACTCTCTCTTTCTTTTGGAGCCCAGACTTCGGAGAAGCCCCAAAGTCTATCAATAAGTACCTATAAATCTATATTTACTGAGTTAATAGATAATTAATATAATAACAAAGAGGATAATTGGATTAATTAGTATACATTACATATTTACATCTGTAACATCCTATGAAACATTAACAAGTCAGTGAACAGATTCTGAGTAGTTCCCACAGGGAAAGCACCATCCTGTGTGGGGGAGGCGAGGGGAATCAGGAAGGAACAGACCTGGATAACACGTGGTCAGTACCTTCAGAGAGTTCATAGTGGGTATAATATGTACGTTTTCAGCATCTTTCAAAAGAATTAAGTGTACTTTAGTGAAACTGCTTTTATTCAAAATAAGTTTTATGAAAATATTTCCATTGTCTCTTTTTATGTTTCTTTTTAGCTATTTAAATGGAAGGTTACCTTTTTAAAAAGCTATCCCAAGCATTATATGGATTAATTCACATATACCCTCACCTCCTTCCTGCATGTGTGTTTCCCTAATTTACTGAGTAAGCTGTGACGATGAGTGGCCAGATGAATATTAAACAGGTGGTGGGTAATGAGGACTAGTAAATCTGGGTGGGGGGACAGTTTAGACCACTTAGTTAATAACAGCTCTCTGGTTTCCCAATACTTTGGAAGCAGCTTTGTCTTCTTTACTGGGTTCCTCAGTACTCCTGCGAGCTGTGAGCATCAGCAGTATCCTAACCAAAAGCCAGGCTACAATGACCAAGAGGATAGTGACCAAAATGTCAGTCCCTTTCATCATTTCTTTTTTAATCAGCATTTAACAGCGCTGTCAGATTTTTGTATTTTTATATATACTGTCTTCACACTGCCCTAAAACGAGGTGAATAGCAGCATTTTGTGTTTCAGATTTCCTTGAATTGTCCAGAAAAAAATGTTATTCTGTTGGCTTGTGTTCTGGCTGTATAATTATGTAAAGTGCAGATCTTTTTTTTAAACAGTCAGTCCGATAGTTATGATAGTTAAACTATGTGAATGTCTTCCCTTCTGGGAAATGCAAGTTCCAGCGCTCTTTCACCCCCTTTTCCGTTACAGGGCCCAACGTAAAGGCTGTTGCAACTGCTGTGGAACAGATTTACCCATTTGTGTTTGAAAGCAGGAAAGAAATTTTATAATTCATCATGTAATTGGTTAGAATTCCTAACTGAGCACCTTTTAAAACCTGCACATTGGACTCAAAACAAAAGGAAAACTGGACCAACAGTAATTGAGGAAATAGACTCTTTTATTCATTCACGGCTACAGTGTAAGCTCCAAGCCCTTTGGATTTTATTTCAAACCTTGCTGTAATATAAAAAGGAAGTTTACAAGACATGACATTGCTGCTTTTACAAAAGGACATTCTATTTATTTTCGCAGTAATTCTCATGTCCCCGTAAGCAGAGCTGTCACAGTGTGCACTACCTTAAATTGTTTCGTTATTGTCATTATTTCTTCCCAGTTTGAGCTAATGTGTTTTATTTGTGAATAGTCTTTTACATTTTTGTATGCTGAATATGGGCACCAAAGAACCTGTAAAAGTTATCTTTTTCAATTGAATGTGCACAAATAAAAGTTTGGAAAAGATCTCTCTTCATTCTGTAACTTTTACTCCCCATTTTCTATTTTAACAAAAATTGTATTCATAATTCTTTTTTCTTTTTAATCTATGCAAGCTTAGACTTTTGCTAAAGTGTGTTGGCTTCTTTTTGAAGTGTATTTTGTAAATATATATATGCCACATGTGTATAGTATCTTTTACTGCTCTTGTTACCAAATATTAAATAGGATTTTTTTTTCTTGCAGATTAGAAATAAAAGTATGTATATAAACTCTAGGGAGCAAACCGGAGTAGAAATTTATAGATTAAGCATAATGTTTTATGTTGCTAATTTAATATGATAGAAAATGTTAAATATCTTTTAAAAGTTATAAAGGTGTAGTTTTAAGAAGCAAAACCTCTTACCTACAAGATGGATATGAGAAAGAAGCTGTGATGGGTTGTACCTCATATATACTTGTGTTATTCTGGTTAAGACTCACCTCTAGTTGTAGGAAAGTAGTAATCTTAGGTTGGTGCTGAAGGCTATACTAAGAGTCTTGTCAGGAGTTGATACATTGTGCTGTTTTAACAAGAAGTGCCCACAAGCTGCCTCTGTGCCACAGTATAATTATAATACAGTTCAACTTGAACTTGAAAGCCATTTAACAAGATAGGTCTTTCCCCTTGCTGTGTCTTATTTAATGGAGCTGAAGAGTGACTATTCAGTATTTGGGATTGCTACTCTTAAAGTTAAAATAAATATGCATTTGTGAAACACTGGCCCTCTGGCTCACCCAAGAGCCTTGGGGTAGTACACGATCAGGCTGCACCCGTGCAGCACCACTTGGGATTAGGAGTTTAGTAGAACCAACAGTAATTTCACTTAGAAATAAAGCTGAGTGGAGAGTCTAATTAACTTCCTAGTAGTAACTTAATAGAGACAATATTCCAACACAATCTTCCACTAAAACCTGAGTTTTCAAAATGTTTTGGAAGTTTCATGAAAAATCACAACATCTAATCCTCCATGTTCTAGTTCATTTTCCTTACGATATTATAAAGTCTTCCAAACCTAGCTTACATACTGCACTGAAAAACATACCTTATTTTTACATTTATTTTTTTATCCCCTTTTCTCTCGATGCCCTCCCCTGCGGTGCCTCTCACTCTTAAGTCAGGGGACAAAGGCTAGCTTTTATATTTTCTTTCTTGTGAAAAACTTAATTGTGATTTTCAAACTTCTCTTATTCTCTCTCTCTCCTGGTTTGTTGTTGTTGTTGTTTTGTTTGTGTTTTTTTTGTTTTTTGGGTTTTTTTTTTTTTTTTTTTTTTTTTACATTGTGTTTTTTGCTTCATTTTAAGATCCAGTAGGATAGGGTAAACCTCATGAAATATAGAAGATACAATTCAGTAAAGAAGTCACAGGTTCTGGGAGACTACTTTAAAAATTGAGATTTTCCACTTAGCTTTAACTAACAGTAATAAGTAACTTGTTTGGTAATGTTCACAGAAAGAGAAAAGGGGGTGGGGGGGGACATGATTATATGGCCAAGGTGCGGATCCAGATACCATAATATTTTCAGTATTCAAGTAACTTGAGAAATAGGTAATCAGTAGCTCATCAAAATGCTTTCTCAGAAAAAAGGAAGAAAGACAATCTAACTGGGTCAGGTGTCAGGGCTGCCGTGTGAGCATCGCCTGGCGAAGTGTCATGGATAACCCGCTAAACTGAACAAAGCTGGGAAGAATGAGCGCGTCTGATGTCTTCTGCTGGCTCTTCACAAGTGCTGTAAATTTTTTTTATAAATAAAAACTGTGAATATATACATACAAATGATAAGTTTTCCCCCTTTTTTATTTTTGGAAATCAAAAATCTCTGGTTAAGGGTGTATTGGGTAAAAATTTGTTTGAAGACAGAATTATTTAGTTACATACTCAGGACAGTAAAAGAAGAATACAGGAGTGTTTAAGATACTGCAGTTGAAATCACTAGTGATAAACCTAAGTTTATGAACAGTTTCCTACCCATTTATGATGAATGGCTAAAACAAGAAATTGCTAATGTATATATACAGTTTTGAACTTCGAAGAGAACATTTAACAGTTTTGTTAAATATCTTACAATCTGGGGTGCTTGACAAAAAAATTCGTATCAATTACCTGTCTTGATTTTTTTTAAATCATCTCCGCATATAATTCCACTGAGGATTCATAATAAATTTCTTAAATTGATCCTTTACAGAACACACTTTTCTTTCTCTTTCCAAAATAAAACACAAAAAACATGCTCCAACTTGCATAGGAAATGTGCTGTGGTAGAAGTAAAATCTCAAATCTCCCTTCCTCAGAACTCTCTCTGCCAATTCTCATTATGTAATACGTTTCAGAATCAGGACTTTTTAAGTCATTCTTCTGAGTCTCTGCTAATACAGTGTCACTGTTACTTACATAGATTTATAGTCTTTCAATTTTATAGGGGAGTTCCTAGATCATGTACCCTCATCAAACTGGCACAGGTTGTTAGCGGCCAATAGGAAAACTCCAGTCTAAATAACAAAATGGGTTTTGGCTCTTAAGATTCTCTATTCTTCAGGCCATACATGTTTTATTCTTTTTCAAGTTAGATTATTCATACTTTAAATTTTCGTGTGTCTCCCATAGCTTATAATAGTAATGTAATGGGTCACTACTTAAATAGATCGAGATTCTTTATTAGATTTTCTGTCATCATATCCAAGTTGGGAAAAACACCTCACCGAGTCCCAATATTCAGCTGGAGAGATACAGAAGAGAGCAGTTCACTGTTGTGTGGGGGAACCCAAGTTCCTGTTACAGTCGGTGACCTCCATTTCATCCTAGAGAAGAAAACATGATGAGGGAACTGTCCTGCTGTCTGAATGTCACTCACTGCATCTGCCGTTGTCTGCAAGGCCGCATCGGTTACAGCTCGTGTGCCATCACCTGAGGTAGTGATAGTCCTGAGGAGCGCAGAGGATTGCAGGAAGCTATGGATAGCTAGTAAGTCATCATGAAAGCCTTCCAAGGAGAGAGTTTCATAAGCTTGACTTAATAACTCACACCTAATTGATTATAAAGATTGGGATCAATCACCTGATGGCCTGACCCTTTTCTAAAGTTTTAGTAACAGGTACAACTACGTAAAAATGGTCCCCGGATTTTGAAATAGCCCTTTCTAGTCGTGTTTTTCCAAATGGATGGAAAAAATGTTTACTTTTCTCAACTATTGCAGAATTGTTTCTTTTAATATTTTATACATAAAATTCATAGAAGGGATTTTGTATTACACTGTAGTTCATAAAATAAGCTGCATTATCTTTGTACTTGTTGAACTATAATTAGGAATTATCACTGAAATCCTAGCCAGGATCCTCTCCTAATCTAGAACATAGGTGCAACTCTCCACGTTGTGTCCTGGTTCTTTTTCACAGAAGGCCCAGTGCAAGTACTGTCATAGTGGGCCAAAACCTGTGAGTTCGTGTTCAGGCCACTGAGGTGTCTGGATCATGAAGCCGCAACTGGCCTCTGCACACACATAACCTTAAGGCAAAAGTTGATCGCATTACTTGTTCATGGTTTCTCAAAGGCTGCTCTGTGAAAAGGGTGTGAGGTATTGAACCAGCCAGGATCTGTTTCACCTGGAGTCCTAGGCAGAGTAAGAAAGGGATCACGGGATCTTGTCCCTCCTTTACCTTTCAAGAGGTGGAGGTTAAAGTTTGCCTTTATAATTTCAGGGTGTCTCTAAAACTACCTCCACAACACCAGGGAGAAAACATGGGAGTGGCCAATGTGTCTTGGTACAAAGACACCCTTCTAATTGTTGTCCTACTTTACCAACATTTGCAAGGTTTGCGGCCATTAGGTCTCTGGAGAAAGCTGCCTTGGTTGTCCCCTACCACACAGACTTTTACACTCCAAGAGCTGCTCTTGGGGTTTTCTTTTTTGAAGCTGTTTTGGCACTAATTCCTCTTGATGATGACTCATAAAACAAATGTTGTTTTTCACATAGTTCCTGAAAGAGAAAGGCACTAATGAAATGTCACTCGTAGTTTATAGTACTTGGGAAAAAAAAAAAAAAAAGTACAGGCTATTATTTTTTTTTTTTTAAAGATTTTATTTATTTATTTGAGAGAGACAGTGAGAGAGAGCATGAGCGAGGAGAAGGTCAGAGAGCAAAGCAGACTCCCCATGGAGCTGGGAGCCTGATGTGGGACTCGATCCCGGGACTCCAGGATCACGCCCTGAGCCGAAGGCAGTCGTCCAACCAACTGCGCCACCCAGGCGTCCCTATTATTTTTTTTTTTTAAACCACCCTGGGGCTTTAAGGTTTTAGCCTGCCCGAAAAGACGTTTTTACTGCAAAGCCTTGATGTATCATAAAATTCAGATTTACCCCAAGCTTTGGTCAAGCTCATGCAAAAGGTAAGGTGGGGAAGGCGACTTCCCAGTAAATCAAGGCATTCCTACCTGCGAAGTCCAAGGATAGTATTACATAGAACTAATGGAGATAGTGTCCCAGATCCTATTTTCTTTTCCTCCTCTTCTTAAACTCTACCAGTATGCCTGTATTGGCATCTGTGTTGTCTGCCTTCTGTCTTATGTGCTTGCTCCTGCATTAAGAAGTTCTCTTCTACGGGATTATTCCCACCAGTATAAAAATATGCCCTGGTAGTTTACGTTTTTTAGAAACAAAGGCCACCTTTGACCCTCTTTCCAAGCTCTTTCCCTGTGCATTGAACCAGTTACTTGAGCAGATAGAGACTTCTGCTTTCAAGGAGCTTATCTTTTAATAAAGGAGACAAGTGTATAAGCATATAATTTTGAGTAGTAAAAGTGTTAGTGAGAAAAATAAACAGGAAAAAAAATGGAAACAGATGGGAGATGACTATCACAGTGCTGGCCTCACTCTAAAGAAGGGACATTTGATCAGAAACTGACAAGGTAAGGAGGAAACCCTGTGAAAAACGGGAAGCACTGTGTTTCCAGAAAGGTCAGAGCATGGCCAGTACGTGAACGATGAGATGAGCTTAGAGAAGTAGGTGGCAGCCACAGAAGTGCGCATTTCATTTGAAATGGAATTTGAGCCACAGAATTTTGAGCTGAGGAATGACATCTTTAGAAGTTCAATCAAACTGCTGGTTCGAGGATAGACGGAGGAGGGCAGGGGCTGGAAGACAGTGTAGAGGTTAGTCTAGTCCAAGGAAAAGGTGGTGGTTGGGATGCAGCATGGCACTCATCGAAAGGGTCAGGTTCACGGTATGTTTTGTTAACAGATTTAACGAGACTTAGGGCAGATGTGTGGTGTAAGGATGATCATGGATGAATCCTAAGCGTCTAGGAATGAGACTGATCACCGGGTTTAGCAATGTAGAGGTCACTGGGATGTTAGAGCAATTTCGCTAGGGTGGTAGCCTTAAAAGCTCATTGGGGCAGGTTCATGAGAGAATGGAGAAAGAGAAATTGATGTCAGTGACTATTCCAGAACTTTGCTATAAATGGTTTCAAAGGAACAGCACAAGCTAAAGAGGAAAATGGAATCAAGACCATTTTTTTAAGACAGGGGGAAAAAAATCACACAGTTTCTGGTGAGAAGTCGGATCCAGTCGAGAGGTAAAATGTTCATGATGCAAGACTGAACAGAGACAACTGTTGGATAATGTCCTGGAAAAGGGATGGAGGAGAGCGTGAAGTGCTTGGCCTCACACAGGAATGACAGAACTAACAGAAACCGGAAGGATGATGGTGTATTTAGATACAAACACTACTATGTGGGTTGTTGTGTACAGAAGTTGCCTTCTGATTGTGTTCACTTCTTCAGTGAAGTCAGAGACAAGGTCATCAGTGGGAGTGAACAGGGCTAAGGAGGTGGGGAGGTTTCCAGTCCATAGGCCTGGGACATATGTGACTGTCAGGCAGCACTGAAGGCCACTTGAGGTCAATGATCGTGATTTTTTTTTAATTAACTTATTTGACAGAGAGAGAAAGCATAAGCAGGAGGTGGAGAGGGCCACAGGGAGAAGGAGAAGCTGGCTCCCCACCGAGCAAGGAACCCGATGCCAGGCCCCTGGGATCATGACCTGAGCCCAGGACAGACTCTTAACTGACTGAGCCACCCAGGCACCCCCGAGGATCATGATTTAAAGTGAGAAAAACCCAACACCGGGTTTACATGCTTTCTCAGCTATGTTCAGTTGTGTGACCGCAGAGGCTCAGTTGGCACACCTCAAAATGTAAATCAGCTCACATCACCCCGTGAAAATATTTTAGTACCTTCCCATGGCACTTAGCATGAAATCCAAGGGGAACCTGGGTGGCTCAGTCGGTTAAGGTTAACCGTCTGCCTTCCACTCAGGTCATGATCCAGGCTCCCTGCTCCTGGGGGAGTCTGCTTCTCCCTCTCCTTCTCCCCTGCCCTCCTTCTGTCCCCACCCCCCCCACCCCAGCTACTGTGCTCTCAAATAAGTAAATAAACATCTTTAAAAAAAAAAGAAAGAAAAGAAAAGAAAAAAGAAATCCAAACTTGCTGGGCCTGCAGGGCTCCACTGACTTTCTAAATGAATCTCACAAATTTCAACCTCGTGGCCTTCTTGCTGTCCCTGGAACAGGTCAAGTGTGTTCGGATTAGCCTTTGTGCTAGCTGTTCTCTCTGCTCCAGTTCTCCTTTGTCCTTTCTTTGTCGACTCCTCATCATCACCCAGATTTTATCCTAAGTGTTACCTCTCAGGTAACCTTCTCGGATCACCGGATCAAAAGTAGCCCCACACTCACTCCCTCTCTTATCAACATGTTTTCATTCTCAAGGCATTTTTGCTCACTGAGTACTGTGCTCTGGCACCTTGAACAGCGAGTGCCTGGCACATATTAGATGCTCAGTAAATATTTCTCGAACAAGTGAGTTTGGATGAAGGAAAGAATGACCACATACAATAAATTTGCTAGAAGGGAAAATAACAAGTCTCAGAATGAATATATTTCCAAAACGTCAACTTGTTAATTTTCTCTCTGTTTCCACTTAAACTAAGGAAAAGCATAAAAGTCACAGCTGAAATAGCAAATACAGCCAACACCCCATCTTGAGTTGGTCGCTGGCAGGGCAGAAGTTCAGAATAAAATCCTTTCAAATTACATTATTGCTGAAATCTTTTCTGACCTCTCAGCTGAATCACTGTTTATTTTATAAGAAACCTAATAACCTTGGAAGAATATTTGTTTTCTCAGCCTTGCAGAAATGGAAGTAAAAGAACTGAACGCCAAATAGGAGAAAGGAAAAAAAAATTTTTTTTAAGATTTTATTTATTTATTTGACAGACAGAGATCACAAGCAGGCAGAGAGGCAGGCAGAGAGGGAGGAGGGGAAGCAGGCTCCCCGCTGAGCAGAGAGCCCAATTCGGGGCTTGATCCCAGGACCCCGAGATCATGACCAGAGATGAAGGCAGAGGCTTAATGCACTGAGCCACCCAGATGCCCCATAAAAATACTGAATGAGAAAGGAAAATGTTAAGCAACACTGTAATATCACCTTTGAAGTTATTTTCACATTAGAAATCGTTTCCTTTCTTCCTCCTTAGGGATTCGTTGGGCTATACATGTCAGGACACTCTCTTTCCCTGGTGACAAAATTGGACTCATTTTCTTCATTAACTCCTAAATTTGAGAAGACTCCCTTAGCACGTCTCTGAGCTCACTTCAGCTCCCGCCTGCCAGTGAGCTCCCTGGGCTTCCCGCCCACCTGAGTGCACTGAGCTGATTACATAACTTCTCAATACCATCACGGATTTTATCTTCTTTTTATTTTTGTCTCTGACATTTTCCTGCTGGGAACCGGGTTTAACATACATACTCCATACGTACTTTAGGCAGCTGACAAAATTCAGGCTACTTACATTTCCAATCTAAAAGAAAAATTTGCTGGGCACCTGGGTTAAGCGTCTGCCTTCGGCTCTGGTTACGATATCAGGGTCCTGGGAATCAAGCCTCAGCAGAGAGCCTGCTTCTCCTTCTCTCCCTGCCCTCTATCTACTTATGCTTTCTCTCTCTCTCAAATAAAATCTAAAAAAAAAAAAAATGTATTCTATAGTACTACAGAAATAGGAGTCAGACAAGGTTTCTGAGAGCAACAGTTTCCTCTCTGCTCCACAATTCACACCCTGATAGATGCCTTCACTGCCACTGGGAATTTCACCTGCAGTATTACTCTACATCCCCTACCCTTTATAATATATTCTCTATATCAGACCTCGTATCTACTCTTATTCTTCAACACCTAGCACCAGTGTGGTACATCTAGGGTGACCAGGATTTGGGCTTTCGGATTTCCCTTACTTTGCAATTTATCACTGAAGGTTTGGATTTAAATTTGGGTAACCGCATGACTCAAAAGTCACAGAAATGTGATTCTTTCAAAAACATTTCATAACTCAGAGTTTTACGAATTTAGACAGAGTCCTTCCCCACCCTATTTCTGAATAAGTTTTGCTGC
Organism: Neogale vison; assembly: GCF_020171115.1. NCBI lineage: Eukaryota > Metazoa > Chordata > Mammalia > Carnivora > Mustelidae > Neogale > Neogale vison. Next base: position 67,340,299 of record NC_058091.1, on the reverse strand, counting down.
GTTTTTAGGTAGCCAAATGATAGGTTGCTAAGGAATGTCTTATTCTGGGGGTCTACTAGATAGAAAGATTGGCTTTTCTCAAGTTTTGTCCTCATATTTTTATTTGGTTGGCAATTTGATACATTCCAACAACCCCATATGAAAAATAGACCTGAAAATTTCTTAACCTTAATTCCAAATTATTTATTCATTCCAGTTTCGAGTTAGACTTTTTTTTTTAAAAAAAAGAATGTAATAGGGAGTGATAGCAGAGTAAGTAGGTCCTTTTTTGTTCAGCTCATTCATAATAGCTTTCTCTCCAGCTCAACTTTGTAATTAGTGTTGTTTAGCAAACCTTTATTTCACTCCCCCAGCTAATAAACAGGTAGTTAAAAAGTGCAAAAGTTAGAAAGGCTCAAGATGGACCTACCATAAGGGCAATGACACTTCAACCCCGGGGCCGCTCACTTCACAGCCTCTTTCTTCTAAGACACACACAGTCATACCTAATTTTACATTCATAATTTGTATCTTTTTTTTCCTTCAACAAGGCCCTGAAAAGCTTAGGCTTCACAAAATGTGGGTCTGCCCCGGATTTTATACGCACTTCTTTCTAAACACTGATATGTCCAGGACCAGCTTCCAACGCACACTGTTCTTTTCTTCCTTCCCCTCGTGTGTCCTATAGGAACCCACAGACAGTACGCACAAACTGAACTCAGTGTGGTATGGGAGCCCCCGCCAGACTTCAGCCTCCCAAGCTGCTCTTCCTCCTCCTCGTCTTACTTCGGTGGATGTCCCCAAATGGGTTAGTTCTCTATTCTCGAGAAAGATCCTGATTTTCTCCTTTCCCTCAACTGTCTTTTCCAATCCAGCTCCAAGTCATCTAATTTCATCCGTGCACACCATCCAGCCCCATAGTTTTCTACCCCATTTCTTCACAAGACTCCCATTGGTCTCCCTCACTCAGCAGCCCCCTTCCAATCTCAGTATTTTGCCAGAGTCCTCCGTAAAAAATCAGGTAACTTTTTTATCCCCTGCCCTATTGTTTTAAATATACCCCACTGCCTTCAGCATGAAATTCAAATTCTTTACCAAGACGGACGAGACCCTTCCTGACTCCTCTCTGCCCTGTGCTCTGGACTCATCTCTCGATCCCCAACCCAGAACTTGTCCTCTTCAGACCCCACCAGTGAGCACACTGGCCTCTGAGTGCGATTCTCCTCTGACTCCCACGTACTCCTCTTGGCCCAGATCACTCCTTCAGGATTCTGCTTCGGTATTCTCTCTCTCAGGAAGATGTTATAAATGACATCCTCTAATATATGTGATTTTCCTTTGTGCTTGCCAACAATGAGAAATATTTGTGATGCTCTGTATTTTCTTGCCTGCCTCCTCGACGGAAGAAGCTGGGGACTCCTCGTCTCCTATGTCCTCAATTCTTTCCTAGTACAGTGCTGGGCGCCTAACGCATGATCAAAAAAGAACTGGTTAAACAATATCTGAAGTGGAGGGGAAGGGAGAGGTATGGAAAAGCCAGACTGTCTCACTTAATCTGCCCACATGCCTCTTCCTCCTCCCATTGCACAGGCTATATTAGACTATAGATTAACTCATATCCTGAGACTGGATCAAAATGTGTTGTGCTTTTACACCGTTATCCATGATGGAATCCCACCCCCACCCCCCCGCCCCAATAAGGAATTTAGCACCGGCCTTGTTTACAAGTTATCAAATTGGTCAGTGGATACTTTTTGATCCTCTGCTAGGAATCAGTATTACACTAGGCACTGCACAGAGAGGTTTCATAGGAAGGATAATGAGCAGAAACCATTCCTGGAAAGCAATATGTTACAACTTCGTTAAGGAGGTGAAACCGACAGGGTCTTAGCTAAGGCAGTAGAGAAGAAAATGGAACGAGAAAATATTAAAAATCCAGGAGAAAGAAATATGCTCCAGGGCTAAGTTTATGCAGGACTTCAACGACGAGGATTTGCGTTGTATTTTAAGGCATAAGGATGTCGAGTTAAATCGTCAATGATATACAGAATGTCGTAATAGAAGGAGAGATAGAGAGATAAGTGTGTGTGAGGTAAATTCCTGGAAAGAAAATCGTTTCACGGGAGCGAAAAGAGAATTTCAAGAAAGAGTAGGGGTGGTAGATTAATGTGGTTTAAAAAAAATTCTGTTTCCTTTATCCCACCAAAAGCTTAAGTCAATTTCTACACCCCTTCCTTCTGGACCGGTCTCGGGACTTGTAGGGTGTTGGAAAAAAAATTGGAGTGCTGCAGTGTGACTTCTAGAATGTACACTTCACAGGCCTTACAGCTCCTGCTTCCACTGCCTTGGAACGTTGCCCAGAATCTGCCGTGTGAGGAAGCCATATCAGCCTTTTGGGGAGCGAGACCCTGCGGAGGACAACAGAACCACCCCAGCGAATCAGCACCCACTCTCATCCACCTTGGTGAGGCTTTCTTACACCGTCCAGACTGATTGGCCCTCCTGCCATGTCGACCCATGAGGGCGCCCCGGAGGAAAACGAGCAGGAGCACTGCCCAGACAAGCCAAAGCATCCTGGGAAATGGGAGTAGTATATTTTAAGTCATGACATGTGGGGATGGTGTGCTACACTTCAACAGACAACTGATGGGAAACACAGATAGAGCAGAATGAGAAATGAAGACCGGCCAGTAGGTTTGGAAGTTTTCAGTGTCCTGGCGTCTTAATTCTGGGAAAGGCCTAGAATCTAAATCAAGGCCCCAAATGGATGCATAAGAAATGGGGTTCTCAGTTATTTGAATCGTGTATCAGTAGTTCATAGTCTTGTTCAGATGCTGTGCTCCCCCAAGAAACTCAGTTGGCTTCAACTTGCATAGAGCCAGGCAATGTGCTGATCAGGCCAAGGGTCTAGCCAGCCTTCTGACAATTAGATTTCCCCATAAATGAATAACTTTCATTTTCATTGTATTTTTTAAAAAACAGGGCTTTATCTATATTAAAAATTAACTCTACAATTTGATATTTAACTCACAGCTTGAATTAAGAGAGGTCTTTCTGCCTGCTAAAGAGAAATATTTAAAAAATGCAAACCACGTCTAAGTGCATAAAATACAAAGCAGAAGTTTTCCAAATCCTACTCTGAATAAATATGTCCATGTAGAGTGACCATGAAATCACCTCGCAGGTTCATTCTTCCATCAGATTCCCGTACCAATCACTTCTGTTGGGCCCACTGAGAGTGTTTTTAGAAGAAATTCCCAAACTGTAGATAAACAGCACCCTCCCATTAAAACCCAAGAACAAGGATCCCTACGTTGCTGAGTGTAATGATTCATTGCTAGGAAGAAGAACAAGTTCTGCTTCATTCCGGGCCCCTGAGCATCCCCTCCTTCCCTGCAGTTCACCACTTAGAGATCTGAGCTCTGTTACTCAAAAGGAAAGAGTTTTCTACAGTTAAGCTGCTTAAACAATCTCTCTCTGTGAGATGTATTAACCATCTTCCAGCTGCCATCCGCAGGAGAAACTCTTCAGCTTTCTGAAATTCATCTTGATTGTGCCGTATTTGGAATAAATGCAGTCATTTGAACCCAAGGGTGTTCCTGGTCATCTCAGCCTTCACAGGTGGTTAGGGCTTCAAGATGACCTACACGTTTGAGAGCGGAAGGAGGCCCATGGTTCTGGCATGAGGGTGGGGGGGCATGACATTCCAAGATTTACCTGAAACCCCAAACAAAAAAATCCCCTCCTTCGTGGGGCACCTAGGGAGATGAGAAGAAGTTCTTCGGGCTTTACTGAAAAGAAGTTCGAAAGGTACACCTGCTAGAAAACACTGGTTATTCATATTCCTTAGCTTAGTCACCTAGATTCATCACACAGCACAAAAACTGAAATTGTGGGGGCACCTGAGTGGCTCAGTGGGTTAAAGCCTCTGCCTTTGGCTCAGGTCATGATCTCAGGGTCCCTGCTCAGCAGGGAGCCTGTTTCCTCCTCTCTCTCTTTGCCTGCCTTTCTGCCTCCTTGTGATCTCTGTCAAGTAAATAAATAAAATCTTAAAAAAAAAAAAAAAACAACTGAAATTGTGCTTTAAGATATGGTTTCAGGCCAAAGGGAATATCCTGAAATAATTTCAGATGTTGGGTAATCATTTGGTTGTATATAAAAGCTTCATTTTTTTTTTTTTTTTTTTTTTTTTTTTACTGGAGCATTGTTCAGAGAGCATAAACATAATACTTACGCTTTTGCCAGCTCCGCTGATATTTGTTCCAAAGAGCGTCCCTTTGTCTCGGGGATAAACACAACGACAAAAGCCAGGCATGCGAGGCTCATGATTGCATATATAAAGCAAACCCACGGCAAGCCAATGAGCTCTATAAGGGACAAGAGAGACTGATTAAAAATGTGCTTTGCCTTGCTTTGACCCCATTTTGTGGACAAGCTGCTTCTTGGGGTATAAATAAAAACACGTGTATTTTCAAACATGCTAGTAGTATCCTGGGAAGTAGCAACCACAAGCTGAAAATATAGCCAATCTCTGTAAGTTTCCTTTTTACAGACTACCCCAGCTTTCTCTCTTACAGCCTTGTGACGATCACAATTTAAACCCAACATCATCTTCTTCGTGAGCATGCCTTTCTTTTTCGAAATGGTAATATGCCTGATCATTGTAAACAAATAAAATAAAATAAAAAAAATAAAATAACCTCAAGGGATGCAGAAACATCGAAAGCAGAAGGTCAAATATCTCCTCTGGCTCCTTACCCTCGCATGTCCCCCTCTCAGGAGAAACGACTGTGGCAATTGGGTTTCTATGCGGTGGATATTTTTAAAGACACTGATACAGATGCACTTTTCTTGAAATGAGCTCACCCTTCTTTACCCTTATTATTCAAATAAATCATTTCATGTTGGCAGTATTTCCTCTTAGTAGCTGGCAGTGGGTTTTAGTGCCTCCTCCTGGTTTGAGGAAAAAGTGGGAACAGTTCTAAGGAAAGGCACTCACTTGCTAAGAGCCATCTGCAAGCAGTCACACCCTCAGGTGCTGTCCTATCTGGCCTGACAGCCTAGAGTGGCCTCTGACCGCTGCTGGCGACAGGTACAGTCCCTTGGCGGTTCCTGACCCCGGTCAAATCACATGAAGTGGCGAGAAGTAACCCCCCTTCCCAGGCCCCCGTGCACCGGGAGCCTGCCGTGTGCATGGTGCCCCACCCCGGGGGCTCAGGAGCAGGAAGCCAAGCCTGGGGGAGCAGCGGGGAAGAAGCCGGGTCTTTACAAGCACAGACTCTGACTGACCACAGCCAGAAACAGGGCAAACAGCCCTTCACAGCTGCACCCACCGATCCCCCCTGGAGGCCAGGAGAACTGACCGAGCAGGTCTGTAGTGAGACGGCATGGCAGATACAGCCTGGAAATATCTAAGCATATTAGCCACCTGTCCGTCAGTTGTGCTGAGGTGAGGCAAAGCGGGAAGAAGGGACTGCAGGACAGCTCTTAGGGTGGTTTTAATGAAAGCCCCGTCCCTCTGTGCTTCTCTTGTTGCGGGCACAGGTTTTTGCCCCAGTGAGTGCTTAATAAAGTGCTTGTAGAAAGGGTCCTCCTTTCCTCTCTGGGACAGGAAACCAGGATACAGACAGAGAAAAAATCCAAACAAAACAAAAGTTCACCTCATCAAACCTGCCCTCTGGTCCATTTGAGTACTTTCAGTAACAAGGAGCTTACCCCTTTGGAAATTCTCACTGCATGGTGGGTTGGCCCCGCCTCTTACAAAGGTCCTCCTCCCTGATTCAGAAGCCCAAGTCTCCCCTTCAGGAGCTTTAGCTCAGAGGTTCTGCTTTGCACTTGGGTCTGCTCTCCATCCCTTCTTCATGACAGCAGGACAGCCCACAGCCATGCAAATCCCTGCCTGCCCCGCTCCCTTCCCTGAGCACCTTCTCCCCACAGCCAAACACCCTGAACTCTTGCAAACCCCCCCACCCCTGCACAGACCACAGGTCCCACACCCATTCAGGTGCACCCCCGCTCCCCATGGTGGACACAGGGCAACACTCTGAAAATCTCTAAGCAATCCTCTTAGGATAGTTTACTCAGAGCTGAGTGTAATGCAGCTGCATCCTGACCACCACCCAGTGGGTCAGTTTCCCCAGAACACACTGCTTTTATTGATACGACTGAAGTTGCCCTGAAAAGGCTGGTGTCCAAAGGCTTGCTGCCAAGCAGAAGCCTCACGTCTTCTACTTGGGTAATTGATTTTTTGAAAGTAAGTACAGGTTTCCCTGCTCTCGGCAAGTTTGCGTTATGCCACTTTGCTTTTCTCAAAGATCACATTAGTATCTGTTTTTGCTAACTGAGGGAAATCCCAAGAGGATTTTCGCTGTCGGAAAGTGGTAGTTGCTCCTCTGCATCACACCCTCTTGGCTTCTGAAAAGCTTCCTAGACACGCTCTAGTTTCAGACAATGAGAGAAACCTGTACTGAATTTCAAGTTTGGTCTAGTGAAATGTCATCTACAGGTTCATTCCAGGATTTTTAGGTGAACGTGTTTTCTGAAAATTTGCTCTAAACGCAGAAGTGCTTTTCAATGTGCATGAACTCTCCTGTAGATTAGTGATCCTTCCTGGGGATTTGTGTCCTCTTTTTCCACCCCTGATCATTTCCATTCTTTCTTCTATTTTTTAATTAAAAAAATTTTTTAAGCATAGTTGACACACAATGTTACGTTGGCTTCAGATATACAGCATAGAGATTTGTCAGGTTTATACATTATGCTGTGCTCCATCCATTTTTTTCTCTTATATTTCTCTTTTTCCATATCAAAGAGCAGATAAAGGTGTGTGTGTGTGTGAGAGAGAGAGAGAGAAAGAGAGAGTAAAATGTACAGGTCTATGCATGTGATCGCAGTAATATCGGTATGGTTGGTGCTAATAACCAATTCCTTCATTTCCTTTAATCTGGGTCTATTTCTAAAAATGTAGGACATAAACATTTGAAATTTTATGTAAGAACCCAAGCCATACTTAATTAATAACTCTGAAAGTTTATTTCCCAAAGTAGATGTACTAAAAAAAAAAAAAGAAGAAGCGGTTGATAAAATTCAGAAGTACTATACCTTTTTGAGTATATATCCACTTTTCCTAATTTATATATTATATGTATTACTTAATATTCATATCACATGCATATATGAAGGAAAGAGGAAAGAAAGGAAAGAGCTCATCAGTCAATTTTGGAGACTTCTGGGGAACTACCTCATTATTTGGAAAACTAGAAAATAAAGAGAAAGTTTCAAGCAATTTTCTTGCCTTTTTCCTTTGATTCACACTTCAAGGTCAGGCAAATAAATAAGGAGAAGAAGTAGCTATGATCAAAATTTAGAAGTGATGATGGAATAAAAATAACGGATCTGGGCGATGATCCTCACGGAAGCCTACATGACAAAGTGGGAGACAGACCGAGAGGTTGTGTCCTTAGGGCAGGATGCACGCCATCGTCTGTGAAGGAGTTTACAAACAAGCAAGGGAGAAAATCTTAATCTGTTCAACCCTCCAGATCTAGATAGTAGTTCACTGGAAACACAAAGGACAGAAGGTCATGTGATAGGATTATAATCAGCAAAACCCAGGATGGGAAAAACTCTATGATACAGATAACTCTGTTTTTTCATTAAAAACATAAAGGTGGGGAAGAAGAGGGAGAGATGAAGACAAAACCTACAAATTATAAGAAACAATCAATTGTAAGTTACGTTTTTGGATCATGATTCAAGCAAAGTATAAAAAAAAATAATTATCAGACAATTGGAAGAATGGGAAGACAGATTGGATATTTGATACCAAGGGATGACTATTAATATTTTGGGTCTTGATCATGATATGACAGGTAGAGTTTTTAAATGTCTTATCTTTCAGACGTCCATGTGGAAATTTTATAGACAAAATCATGTTTGGGATGACATCATATTCAAGATGTGACTCAAAATAATTTGGGGAAAGAACAGGTGCGGTTAAAAATGAATTAAGAGTCATAACTTTAAACTGGGTGGTCGGTGCATCAGGTACCTTCTTTTACTTTGGAATGTTCTGAATTCGTCCACAGTAAAATGATCTTTAGGTGAGTCTGCTTCCCTCATATTTGTCCTAGGAGCACAAAAGGTGTTAGAGGAAAACAACAAGTCCTTACCGGTCAGAGTCAAAAATGTCAGAGAGATGAGAAGATTGATGCCCCAGTTCATGCTAGAAGTTAAAGCCATGGCTCGTCCTCTAATTCCACCGGGAAAAATCTCGCTCAGGAGCAGCCAGTGCACTAGAAGAAAGGAAAGAGTGGGTGTGGGGCAGCAAAATGATAAAAACCCGTAGAAACTAAGGGCCAGCCCTCTGTCCTCCGCCCTCTGCCCCAGGCCTTCGTGGTTTGTGGCTGGAGAGCCGGGCTGGGTCCTTCCTCAGCAGGAGGGGAGAGGAAATGTGCTTCCATCTCATCTCCAGCCCAGTGAGAAAGGATTCGGGAGGGACACTGACAGAGCCTGACAATAATTCTGGAAGGCGGGGTGTGGGACACGGGTCTGAGAATGCAAGTTCTGTGGTGGCTGGGTCACCCGCTGGGGAGCAGCGAGAGGGGCAGCACTGGACCTCTGCCCGGCTCAGAGCCCACACCAGGCCAGGGCTCCCCCTGCTGTGTGTCCCCACCCTTCCCATGGAGAAGTCCAACATCACAGTTAATGAGTGGGTAGGAGATGGAGCCAGGAAGGCAGGGGGAAGGAGGCCCACGGCTCTCTCTTCTCCCACTTGGTCTTCCTGGGGGGTCAAGCTGAGTGGACTGTAGCTCTGAATTAAACAGAGCTCTAAAATTTGATTATGATACTTGATGGAATGTTTGAATTTCTGAAAGGAGACTGTCGTTGGCACCGAAACTGATCAGAGCACTTCTCATTATCGGAGAGTGACAGGGGACATTACAGGACTTGCCCGATGGGATCAAGAACTCACTTGTCTTCTGCTTCCAGCCCATCAAGCCCAAATCACCCTAATAAAAGAGCTACACATTCTTACAAGGGGTACAGTGTTTTATGAACCTTACCTTCAGTGATCCTCCCCAAATCTTACAAGTCAGGAACTATTATTATCCCTCTTTAGAGGAGAAGAAACTCGGGCTTCAAGAGTTAATCATTTGCCAAGGTCAACGGAGCTCGGAAGTGGCTGAGGGGGCACTGAGTCCTGGCACTCAGTCCATGAAACTCATGCTTTTTAATCATGGTGCTCTCTTGGTGGTAGCTCAATAAATATTTGTTAATGAATAAGTAAATGCAGAACATAAGCATTTGGTTCTGCAGAAAGGACGGACGTAGGAGCTGTCCCAGCCCTCGTTCACTGCTGGTGAAGTCACCTTGTGCTGGAAAGCCAGCAGTTACAGACCAGCTGCAGTGTCCTAGCCCACCGGAGGCAGTGGGGGAGGACCCCCCCAATGCCAGCCACCACTCATTTGTGGGTATGGGCCTTTGTGGGTATGGGGCTGTCAGATGTGCCTCAAATTTAACAACTCACCTCCCCTGACAAGACCAGACTCCGGACAGAAAACATCTGCTCATACTAAATTTGCTCTTTTAAAGTAAGGAAAATAAATTAATTATAGCAGAGAGTTGAATAAACATTTTTTCTAGATTATCTTTTTCCAAGTGAATCCACCATAGGGTTATCATTAGGGCACGGAAGATAACTGTAACAAAAGGAACATGTTTATTACTATTCTAATTGACAGGGAATTCAAAATGAAAAATCTGTATCCCAGGGGCACCTGGGTGGCTCAGTGGGTTAAAGCCTCTGCCTTCGGCTCAGGTCATGATCACAGGGTCTTGGGATTGAGCCCTGCATGAGGCTCTCTGATCAGCGGGGAGCCTGCTTCCCCCTCTCTCTCTGTCTGCCTCTCTGCGTTCTTGTTATCTCTCTCTGTCAAATAAATAAAATCTTAAAAAAAAAAAGAAAAGAAAATTCTGTATCCCTCCGCTCCACTTCCTACCACCCAAACCATATTAGGTTCTTGCAGATTATATCCTTGGTAGGATCACTTTGCTCTTAATGAGACCCATGCAGTGCTCAGGTAAATTTGTCTTTGAGTTTTGTGAAACTGGGGATCTGGTTCTGTCTGAGTAGAATGACAGCCGTATAGTTCTGTTGAAGACTTTGTAATGACCTGCTATTGGACAAACGCAAGATAAAATTATGTAAATCCAATGTTTTGAAGTTAAATAGTCTATGCCACTGACCAGTGCCCTGTGCCCCTTTCTGCCATTGGTGTCTGTCACAGTGTTGTGGGGAATCCCTCATCACCTTTTACTCTAGCAGCCATGAGGAGGAGGTGGGGGAAGTGTCACTCTTTCTTTTCTAGATGAGTTCATAGAGGTTTTCTTAACCTACTTCCATTCCCACTTCATTAGCTCCTAAACCTCTTTCTCCCTTCCCCACCTTTCACCGTGACCACCTTTTGGAATTACTTGGTGGGATCTTGGAAAATCATTGCTGGGGTCATGAGACCCATGTTGGCATCAGATGAGAATGTGCTGATCTTACCATCACAGAAAGTGGTGGAGCTCACCCACAAGAAGATGGGACTGTATCACAAATCTCGAGTTACAAGCACTCAGTTTGAACTGTCAAAGTCTTGCCTAAAAGGACCCACAGTCTACACTCAAAGCCCGTCCTAGGCATGCATTCAACTGGGCACTCGAACCAGCCAGTGAGCCATGAGCTGGACGTCGAAAGAGAGACTTCCCTCCATCTTTGATGAGACATTGTCAGGCAAACCTTGCACCTGATGTTTCTAAAAATAATATATCATTGCTGAAAGCTTCTACTTGTTTCTTGATCTAATAGAAAGAATTCAAGAATTGATGTTTTGGTTTATCTAATATTGACAAACTGGGTGTTGTAGCCGTTGACAAGGGTTTTGACGGGAATGGTCCAAGCTCCCAAAAAGGAGTTTGTCAAGTCAAAAATAAAGAGAATATTATTTAACGATGATTTCAGCAGCCCCAAATCACAGATTGCCAAATCCAGAAAGTGAAATGAAGTTCTGAAATGGCTCCTGCAACAAGATAACAAGATAAAACTGACTGAAAGAGTCTTCCCAGGGCCGTCTTAGGAACAAGATGAGGCCAGAATCTGACAGGCGTCCATGGTCCCTGGAAAGGTGCTGGGAATGTCCAATGTAGAAAAAATGCAGCAGCTCTCTTTCAACTCATAAGTCAAGAGCACAGAGATGGAAACCATCACATGGAGATTTCATATGTTGACATTTGCAGGGACAAGTGGAAGACTTCTGCAAATTACTGCGGGTTTTTCCAATGAGGTGGTCTCATTTCTCCCCCAGAGAAAATCAACCTATCTCCACCGCCACGGTGAAGAAGTGGTGGCTCTCTCTGGGTGTCCTCGTTCTCTGCTGCCCTGATGACAGACCCACAGGGAATGCTTGCGCTATTTGTTTGTAAGGAATCCATGGAGTATTCAGAGACCCAGTGACCTCTTCTACAGGGAGGGCCACCACAACTGTTTAGCTGGCCCTGGAACAATGCCCCTTGACCTCCATCCTTCCACATTTTACCTTGGCACTCCAAAATGAGCTCAACAGCATGCCCCTCTGTAAATGTCAGAGTCCACACATGTCGTTAAGGCCTCCCCTGTGCTGCAAGGATAGAGGACATTTTGGACTTGCCAGGACACAAGTTGCCCACAGATATTGGCACTTTCCTTCACATGGTATTAAATCACCAGGGCCACCCGTCAGAACTTGCCTGATCCAGATCAAATCTGCAGACAGCGCTTATAGACACACAGAGCATCACGAAAAGATGTGAAGGACAAATATGTTGAGGTGTCTCCATGTGATGTGGAAGGCATGGCTTTGCTTTAGTAGGGGCAATCCATGCAGAAGACCTCGCCTGTCAACAGGTAGGTAACATGCCACGCTCATCCTCGGCCCCTCCTTATAAGCCACTGAGGCTGTCACTTAAGCCCTTGTCTTGCCTTGGTTTAAGTCTTCCTCAGCCTCCTGGCATGCTAGCTCCAAGTACGAAAGATTCACGGCGGTCTTAAACTCTTGCCAGGGAATTCCTAGCAATTCTGGAGGAAGAATTTTCAGCAACTTGATTTGAAGAGGAGTCGGTGTTCCGATACTTTGCCAAAGTGAAGCCAAATCCCATGGCTTTTATTGCCTAGGCAAGCAGTACACGGCACACCCAGCTCTCTGTCTGCCAAGAGATCCTTTAAATGTGAGTATGAAAGGGACATAGGCCCATTTCCTTCCAAACAGATGTTTAAATCCTGGCTTCATTAAGTTCTCTAAGTGGCAAAGGGATGCTCTTTAATAAAAGACACTCTACCATGGACCACCATCTCCAACATCAGCTATGATGTGGTAGCTTTCATTTGTTCTTATTTTTATTTCTCATATTCCCCTTTCTCTCAATTACTCTGAGTTGGGCTCATGCCTGGCCCCTTCTAAAGTAAATATTTCATTCAACAATATTGTCTTGTATTACTTAAATAAACCAAGAAAAGCAACAAAATAAAGCCTCAATCTTCCCCAGTCTTTCTATCTTAATGACTTCTAGTTAACACTAACTGAAATAATTTTTTGAAAACATTTTAGGGAAAATTGAACTCAATGGAATAACTCTCAATTTTTAAAAATGTCAGAATTGATCATGAAACTCTTTTGTGAACAAGTACCTGTTGGGAATAAGTAAAAGCTTTTGGTGTTGGTCTTTAAATTTTCTTACTGTGTAGCTTTAAAATAATTTGAAAAACTAAGTACTTTCTCTCATTTATAAGTCAACATCAAATTTTCTTCTCACTGTAAATTTAAATGACATCAAATAATGCAATTTCTATTTTATTATAAGCTCTAACATATAAAAGAGAGCACTTTTCACTCTTCTAAATATTTCCGGTAGAATTGAAACACAATACCTATCTGATATTCATCATCATCCATTTAAAAAATACAGGAATAAGGTATTTAAAGTAGATTTTATATTGTTTTTCACTTGAACTCAGTATTTTATCCTTTTTCAATGCATTTTTAAACTCAAAGTCTTTTGATCACTCCATCATAAGTGCTCTGACAAAAATTAACATAAACTGAAATTTTAGGGTTTTTTTTAATGTTCCATAAAAACTTTTAGGTAATTTTTCTCAACTATTAACACAATAATTAACACAAAATGGGTCAAAATTATAGAAATATATTATAAATCTTTGGAATTAACTGTGAGATATGAAAAGAGAAATTTATTGAAAGAAACCTCTCTTGACAGGGAGTTTTTTCTTTATTATGTATGTGTGGGTGGAATGTAACTTCTAGAATAACAGGATATATTTCTACTCTTTAGATGAAATTTATTATTCTCAAGAATAATGAAAAAAGACAGGGAGTTGAAGAAATTTTATGATACAAGAATCATTCAGTTCTTTGAATTAACAAAAAAAGTTATTTGTAATGATCTATCAGCTGATCACTTGGTTAGGTCATCCTTTAATTTTGCTGAAAGCAAATTGTTGGCAATATGTAGGCCTCTGAAAGGATTATTATCTAGTCATTAGAATCATTCTTCAATACCACACCTACACTAATATTTCCAATTATCTTTTTGATTATTGTTCCTGAGGTTTTTATAATTTGGGACATGTATCATTGTAAGTTTTCTAATGGATAGTAGGTGTGCTTTCTTCCACTTTAAGTGGAAGGACAGTTATCACTAGGGAGATGAGGAAGAAGAAATTGTAGGAAACAGATTTTTCCTAAAAATCAAGAAGCTGATTTTCTTTGACATATCCTTGAGGCAGTACTCTGCAACCCCAGGAGCATAAATATCTGAATTTTCAGACCACTGAACTTGGATTCAAAATGGAAAAATAAATGTCTTCCAAGAAATTAACCTTCTCTTATTTAAACTATAACTGGAATGTCATGCTTCAGGTATGTTATGTTGTGCTTTTTTGATGATTGATGTTTCACTTTAATCAGAAAGGTATTACAATTTTTAGTGTTAGAAATGTTCCCTGGAAAAATTCTTAACACTGTGTTCTGGAAAACAATAAAGTAAAAAAGGAATGCTTGTGTTTATTACCATAGTGTTTTAAACCTTTGTCTGTTTCTTTAATGTCTTTACTGTCTGATATTCACAGTTCTCAAGGGCACAGGACTGAGAGGAAAGTTCAACACTGTTGTTTTATGTGAACAGTTGCCCATGGTAACAGAATTGATGGTGTCATTTCACTGTGTGTTGAGTTGTGCTCAGGATACAAAAATGCAATTTTTAGACTGGTTCTCTTAGGTAGTGGCCGGCTCCATCATCTAACTCAAAAGAGGAAAAGAGGATTTAGCTAGGTAAGGGCACATATGTCTTTAAGTTTTCCTTTTTTGCCTGGATACAAACTTAGTGTAAAACTATTCAGACACTAATTTTTATTTACTTCACATTATTTTAATGGTTAACATCAGAGGACTGAATAACTCATCTCTTTAATCAATGAAAATGGATTTTAACTTCATTAATTGGAAAACAGAAACAATATGGATGGGAATGTGGGTGATAACTAAAACCTAAAATTTAAAAGAAAAAATGTGAAAGATCTTAAACTTACACACTTAACTTATCCTTAACACAAACCAGTGTATGAATGTGATTGTTTAATGGCTACAGTTTATACTGAAACTCTCATATTTAAAGCATAATAATTTATGTAGTATGCCTTTTCTCTAAAGGAATGTAATTATCCCATAGGAATGGCAGGGGGGTAAAAACGATGATCACAAAAAGTGACTTCAACTGTGATGATTCTTAAAATTAAAGACCTAGATTCTAGGAAAAAAATATGGAGAATATCAAAATCTTTTTTGAAACATTGGGTGTACTTCTGGTCTGTAAGCTTCTCCGTTGTAAACCCAGCATATCTTGGAGTAAAGCAGCTAAGTAAACCTCTAAATTAGAACCTGCTGTTTCACATCCCTGGGAATTGTCAAAATCTTTAGCTGTACTACCATCACACAAACAGTTTCTTTTTGAAGAGCTAGAATTATTTGGGTATAAAATCTAAATTTAAATGTTATGGCAGATGAGTCTTCTGATTCCTACTGATAACCCATCCTCCAAAAAGCTGACTAAATTCCATAAATCTAAACCAAACAAAAAGTTAGATTCTACAGTTTTTGAGCCTTGAAAAAATGCTAGTTTTTTATTTAAAATAGGAAGAGTGACCTTTTTAGGATGCTCAACTTGTGAGACAATTCTCCATGGCTCTCCTGCAGTTCTGCATGTCTTAGGAACAAAAACAGGGACTGTTTTTTTCTGGGCTCTTTTTCTAAGGATGTTTGTAGAACAAACTGCCTTGGAAGACAGAGACAGTTCTCCTCTGGAGCAAAGGCTTATTTACTATCCAGTAAATTAGTATCTTCTTCCACAGAGGAAATCAGGGTGGCTTAGTGTCTATTTTAAAACATTTGGGTTCCCTAGACTTGGGGCTCCTCTTCTCAAAAGTGACCCAGTGTATGTGCAGATGTCATCTGGTTCCCTTCATGTTGCCCTATTGGTACAGGGCAATGCTGATATTTTGGCCATTGCTCTTCTGGGGGGTAATAAATTTTCTCTGTCTCTGATCAAGAACTCTTCTATTGTTTTCCAAAATCCATAAAACTATGACAGGATAACTTGTTAGCTTGCAAGTGAGCTAAAATATTAGCCAGTTTGCAGTTCTTGAGAGTTTGATTACTTGTGGCTATGGTATGATTTTCCTGCAAAGATCCTTTATTATCGTTATTAACTACAGGGTGCCCATTTACATTTGAGGGATTTGATGGGCTTGGTAAGCCTGAGATAATCCACTGAAATATTTCTAAAACTCTAATATTAATTAAATAAGCAAAAACAAACTCCAAATGTCAGGTTCAGATTTTCACATATTTCTCTTAGGAAAACTGTGAAGAAATGGTCTCAAGTCTTCTTTTGTAAAGAGTCAGTTCAAATACATCTAATTACTAAACCAAGGGATGAAAAATTAACCCATGATATTGCTAATCTTAATCTTTGTGTTCAAGGGAAGGGCTGGGTTTTGTATTTGGAGAAATAAAATAGAAATCTGGAAATGGATCTTGTTTAACACTATAAACTTTTAAAAATGGCTTTAATTTTAGGAAATTTAAAACACACAAATTTTAGGTCATCAAATACTAGAGATAGCCTTGTGTCCTTAATGGAGTAACTTTATTAGCTACAACTTTTGGTCAAATGTACATGGAGTTCTCCACACCATACATTTATCTCTAATTCCCTATATACTGACTCAGATATATACCGGGGGATCAAGATATATCAATCACTAGTCAAGAAGCTGAGAGAGTCCCAGAAACACTTTTTTGACTCATCCAACACATACCCATTGAGCCTCTGTTGTGGGCCAGGCTCTAGGTTGGGCTGGAGGAAACAGCAGTAAAAAAAAGCAGAGTTTGGGGGCACCTGGGTGGCTCAGTGGGTTAAAGCCTCTGCCTTCAGCTCAGGTCATGATCCTAGGGTCCTGGGATCGAGCCCCGAGTCAGGCTCTCTGCTCAGCAGGGAACCTGTTTCCTCCTCTCTCTTCTTTGCCTGCCTCTCTGCCTACTTGAGATCTCTGTTTATAATAATAATAATAATAATAATAATAAAAAGGCAGAGTTTGTGTGCACATAGGACACACAGGACAACTAAACCAGTTGCACCAACTTAGAAGGGTGGACATTAGAGTGTTTCTCAGCTATATGACACCTTTCATCCTTCCTCAACGCCTCAGGGCTTTCTGTAAAATCTGTCTGATTTTCTAGGAAGATCTCCTGACTGTAAGTAATCCAGAATTAGCCTATATTTCAAAGCACAAATCTATTCTTTGGATATAGTGTATGGGAAGTATGGAATAGTGTATGGGAAGGAGGTGAGGAAGACTACGGCATCATAATTCAACTTGGGGCCATGCAGCACTTCCCACGTGTCCAGACACGGCTTAAGCAAAATGCTTGCTGAGGTCAGGGTTGGCATTATCAGAACTATTCATGTCATGTGTAGACTCAAGTTTGACATTTATTAGCACTAATAACTAACTGAACAGAGTCCATACCACACACGAGGCAATGAACTAGGAATGTTTTATACAGATTGCCTCACTTGTCCCCACAATTATTCTGTGAAGCGGACAGGATTTCCCCATTTTCTAGTAAGGAAACTGAAAACTCGAAAGAGGCATTCACTTGCCCAAAGTTCTACACACTGGAGCTGGGACTCAAGGCCAGGCAGCCAGATGCCAAAGCCTGATCAGAATTCAAGCATTCTGTGTCACAGCCTCAACAGGGGCTTTCTTACTGTGCCTCTAAACTTTCAAGCTCATGTCCCCTCAATGCCACCTGACCTGCCATCACCCTTGCTTAAAACTCCCTGCTCCCAGATCTTCACTTTGCTTTCTCTATACAAGCCATGGCCCAATGTCACCACCCTAGAAAGGCCTGTGACCATTTGACTTCCTCCACAGGTGCCCCTTCATTTATCCTTCCATTGTTTCTTTACCACTCTTACCTCCACCTAGATTTGAACACTTCGCCCCTCCTGACACTGTATTGTACAGGTATTCATGTTCTTGCTTCTTGCCTGTTCTCACCACTGGCTCCATGAGGGCAAGTTGTGGACCCCGCTCACCTGTCCCTGAATCGCTACACTGAGCACTGGGGCCAGCAATACACACACGCTGCATACACGAGTGAATGAACAAATCCCCACCACTTCCTCCCTCTCCTGTTGGTCCCCCCCCACATTGCTTTCTTGCTGGAACTCCTGTCTGTTTGGTAGAAGAACTCAGGGAGGTGATTTGGTGGTACCTGTCTCTCAGCCTCCAGGGTGAGGTTCTGCTTGAATGAGTGAATACAAAGGTAGTTAAAAGATAATCGTCATGGTCTCATTACTGAACTTGACATGTGACGTTGGACAAATTCCTTCCATCTGCTTTCATGAAGAGATTCCAGTCATGAGATGGAAGAGGAGGTTGGTTAATTAATTTATGAACATAAGAATGTTTGGATTTTGAAAAGCCCTAATTATTGTGAAAAGAATAACCACACACTTTTTCTATGTCACAGTGATTAACTTAAGGAGGGCTGGGTTTCTCCACAAATATCACCTCAGATGAACTCATGAGAAAATAATTGCATGCCTTGGGTTTGGGCTCCTCTGTGTCTTACTTTTGAAGCATGAGTAGAAGAGAAATCTTCGTGTAGCTCCATGTACCCACAATGTCAGGAATTTTTGGTTCTACCCTGAAGTTTGAACCATCATGGACAAATATTTAGCTAGTAAAAGGAGCTAACTGATGATCAGGAGCCCCCCAGAAACACAGTGGAGGGTAAGGTTAAGATTTTGAACATATTTTAAAGTGAAAAAGGAAGTATGGAAAGTCAAATAAAGGAAGGTCTCTAATAAAAACAATGGCGTCTATGTCTTGATTTCCCTTGATGGAGGAGTTTTTGTATTAGTGACTGACAAATGGAGGGCAGAGGCTCTTAACTTCCTTAGGTCATGAACCCTTCGGCAAGCTGGCGAAGACTATGGATTCCTTTGAATAACATTTTAAATGCATAAAATAAAATAATGTGAGATTACTTGGTACCAGTCAAATTCATGGCTCCTCCTGGATTTAGATTCTAAAGCAACCTTATTATTTTACAGTTAGGGAACCAGAGGACCAGAAAGTAAAATGATGTAGGACATAGGCTTTAACCTAAAAGTAGAAACACTTTTTTTGGCTGTAGAAACTATGTTGTGATCTAATATGATGAAGGAATGTTGTTCTAAGCCAACCTGTATTTAAGAAGGTTTAATAAAAATGGTCTTAGTCTTGCTTTCAATTTTACTTTAGAAAAGCAAGTACTTCTCCCTTTATACTACTATTTATGCAAAGGATTTGCATCTGTTACAAGCAATAAACGCTGTAAATGAAATACCTGGGCAATAATCACTTCAGGTTTATAAGTTTTATAATGCACCCAAGATCTGGTATGAAAACCTTGCTTCTAATAAAAACCTTCTTTAAACTCTAGTTTGTGCAGTTTATACCAATACTCGAGAATACAATTTTGGTGACTGGATTGGAATTCCCAAAATGTGTTTTCTTTTACAATAGAAAAACTGCATAAGTACGGACATAAACGACTGACTCTTGGCAAGAAAAACAAGGACAATTACCAGATCCCTTCTAAAAACTCTAGAAGAATCAACAGCCCCAAACTATGGGTGCGAAATAATTGCTTGTTCTCTTTAGAGGGGAAGATTTGGGATTCTGTTTCCGACTCATGCCTCCCCATCTCCCATGTAAATACACAACTCTTTAGTCCTGTTTATTTTACTCAACAAGTGCTTATATGGCACTTTTTAGGGCCAGTCTTTAAGGACTTTGTTATGAGCTGACTTACTCCTCACAATACTATAAGATAACCATGAATTGTAACCACATTTATAAGTGATGCAAGATAAGGCACAGAGAAGTTAACTAACTTCCCTAAGGTTGCACAGCTGGCAAGTGGCATTGCTGAGATTCGACTCTGGGAGGTGCTCTGCTTCAAAGTCTATGCTTTCCCTTTTCTAAAAAATTGAACCCATACCTTGTTACTTACATGTAACCCAGCTCAGTCCTTGGAACTGCAGTTATAAGTTGGAGAAACCATGAGATGAAGGGTCATTTCTTTTTCCCATACCCAAGCTTCCTTCAACCATGAGATTCTCCATCTCATTTGCAAAAAAGAACTGTCCATACAGCAGGAAAAAGCAGAGGTATCCAAGACAAACCCAGAGCTACATTTAGATACTCTGAGTCTGAAATTCCCAAAGAACTCCTCACAACTTAATGAAGAAAAGCCCTATTTCTGAGCACTCCTGACTTCCCAACATTTTATCTTTGGAGCAAAACTAGAAAGAGATTTTTGGAACTATGGCCAAGTGATGGATTTTTCTGCCAAAGCCTCATGACAGTGACTGGCAGGGACAGTAGTGTGTGCAGAAACTTCTCATTTCCAGCTGATGTGGCACTCGGCCTGCCCTGGACAGCTTGACTCACGTAAAAACACACTTCGAGATCTTTCTTATTTTCGTATCTTGTTTTTAAACCCCTTCTTCCCCAACCTCCCTCTTAGAAAGAGTAATGTATTCCTTCGTGGTTTCCAAACAGACTTAGGCAATGCTCACTTAGAGGCAGAGAAGGAAGAACATATGAGATGTCATTTCTTCTATTAAAGAGCTTATTCTAATAACTATATTTGTTTAATAAGCCACAACAAACATACAGAAGAAATATATTTCATCGTGAAGGACTAAGCCGTGTTATCACACCTGTTGTGACTTCTACTCCCACCATATGCAACAGCAACCCCAACACACCCGTGCTTCAGCTCATAGGACACTCACTACACCCCATGAGATGGAACAAGCATTATTATGCACAATTCATAGATGTGAAACAGCTTCAGAGACGATAGCTAACTTAAAGATCACACAGCCGGTAGGCAGGAAGGCTGGAATTGTACCCAACTTTTCTGATTCTAAATTCAGGCTCTTGGTCTCCCAGACTTGAACTACGTTACACTAGAAATACTTCCTAGTTCATACAAATAAAGATCTCTAAGAAACAGGGTGAATTCATAAAGGAGATTAAGACTTCTACTAAATCTTTTTTTTTTTTTTAAGATTTTATTTATTTATTTGACAGACAGAGATCACAAGTAGGGAGAGAAGCAGGCAGAGAGAGGAGGAAGCAGGTTCCCTGCTGAGGAGAGAGCCTGATGCGGGGCTCGATCCCAGGACCCTAAACCCTGGGATCATGACCTGAGCTGAAGGCAGAGGCCTCAACCCACTGAGCCACCCAGGCGCCCCAAGACTTCTACTAAATCTTAAAGATAGGAAGGATTTGGGTAGAGTAGAAGGGAATGAGAAGGGCCACCAGGGCCTGTGTCCCTTGACCTTGACTGGGGTGTGGAGCAGTGGAGATAAAGAAGCACAGAGAGCACTGCACATGGGCAGGTAGCGTCCCTCACTTTGCAGTTCCTGGCATGAGGCGCTGACATGTACTTCTGTACGAATGGTAGCCCCAGAGCACAAAGCCAATGACTACAAGGTAAATGGTGTCCCCAGAGATGTGCAGGCATGCAGACAGAGCTGAGTAAGATGATGGTGGGCCTTGAAAATCACACCATCTTTCCCTCAGAGATGGGTCAGATAGTTGTAGAAAGAGGATGGAATGGGGCTCCAGATGCCTGGGGTTCTAGTCCTAAATCCGTGTCACCTCTTTTTCTTGGACTTCTTTCTTTTCTACAAAAGGAATATGTTGGGCTAGATCATTTCTCATCTTAGTTTCATCTTGAAAGGTATTTGACTTCTCTGATTTGGTAGAAAGTAGGAGGCTATGGAAGATTCGAGAGCCGTGCTGACATGAGGAACATGGTAACAAAGGTGCTCCCCCATGGCAGCATGGTGAACATGGGAAGGACCTGCAGTGTTTAGAGAACTACAGGAAGGGTCTTCCAGGAATCTAGGCATGAGCTTATATGGGGTAGACTAGGTTGGCAGAAATGGAAAGGAAAAGATACACACAGGAGCTATTTGTGAGGGGAAATGCAAGAACATTTGGTCATTGACTGGATTGAGAAAAGGCCCAGGACACCAGACTGAAGGACAGCAAGGGACATTCCCCTGGCATAAGGAAGAAAATAATTCAACATTTGGGCTTCTCACCTTGGGCTGATAGTAAAGCATAAAAGTAGAAAAATCCAGTATTCATTAGGAGAAAAGGAACTAGAAGCCATATGACACGATAGAAGTGGAGAGATAAGTGAGAGTCATCAGCTCAAGGGAGATCATGAACTCCCCTGAGAAAATAAATGTGGAGGCTTTTACAGTGCATTAGCAAATGAGTGTTTTTTGGTTTTATAGCTAGAGAAACAAAAGCCAAGAGACATTAATTTAATGACCTCATCTCTTTTCAGAAAGAGATGGAATGGAAGCTAGTCATCCATTTTAACAATTAATGTTTTAATTAAAAGAAATAAATACCTATCACAGCATTTGAAGAGAGAATTCAGGGCCGTTGACCTTCTGGAATATTTTTTTTCCATATTTACAGCTATTCTTTCTGAGTCCAGAGTTTCTTACTTGGGCGGTTCTACACTGTGTCCATTTAGCAGAGCTGGAACTACATTTCCCAGAGTTCCCTCCTCTGTGTAGTTTTTGGTGAGGGCTGGTGGGAAAATATATTTACAAGAAACTTGGAAGGCCAAAGTGACACATCAGCCTTGTGCTGGGTCCTAGACATCACGGCAGTTTATCACATTGCTGTGACATGCTGCCTCTCCTCGCTGGTCTGGGGAAGCGCCAGTGAATGGGTCCCCTCCTCTAGCCTTTCCTACTACTAGACCAGGCACACAGTCAGGATTCTGTGGAGAAGGACACTTGTTTTTCTGAAGGTGACCAGTGTCCTCAGAGTTGATGCGGTGAGAGACAGGTATGGGCTCCAGTTGCTTCTCACAGATTCCAGTTTGTCCTGGCTTTGAGTCCAGCTTTTCTTCCCTGTACCCTGCTGACCTGCAGAGACCTCAGGCCACAGCCTGAGGCAGAGGCAACAGGCTTCCACAGGCTTCTTCACCAGTTTCCCTTTGTGACCCTGAGAAACAACCTTCTCCTTTTCCTCTCACCGTCCCCTTTGTCTTCCCTTCTCATCTTCCCCAGTGTGAGGCGCAACCCTAGTAGGAAATTCCTTGCCCCCATCCCTCACAGTGGTTCTGCTTCCCTGATGGAATTGCTCACAGTGCCTTATTATCCAGGCCCTTCTACACCCAGCCCCCCTTTCACTGACTGTACGTCTTGCCTTTCGCTTATTCCCAAGGGCCCATTAGCCATCAGAAAAGGGTGATGAAATTTTAAAATGCATCTTAGTATTTCTAAGTAGTCATCATGATAGAGAACCAACAGGAAAGCACTGGCTACAGGGAGATTTGGGAACACCATCTATAGGCTTCTGGCACTTGACCCTGGAAGCCTCCACAGCCCCCAGAACTACCCAGGTGCTAAATGAGAGATAAACAAACTCCTACCTTAGTTCACCCACTGTTACTTTGGTCTCTGTTATGGCTGAGCTTGAATTCTACCCAAATACACATAAAACATTATCTGAATCAAGTTCAGTTATTCAAGTGAAGACACATCAAAACTTACCATTATCCTCCCTCTCTTATCCAATATAGCTCAGCCTCATAAACAGACATGCTCGCTTACAGAGCAGATTTTCAGAAAAGAGAGACTATCTCTCTTTCTTGCATAAAATGCAGAGTGGCCCAAAGCACAGTGGACAGGGATTCACTATTTCCATTCATTCTTACTTCTAATGAATTTTCATGGCAGAGGGAACTAAAAGGAATTAACATTTACTAACAAGACCAACACTGGACTGTCTATTCGTGTCCTCGACGAGGCATTACCACTGAATTTCAGAAGACAGGAGATATTTTCAATTATTTGAGAAAGTTATTCAGCCTCTCTGAGATAGAGTGCCACCATTTATAAAATTTGGTGAATACTCTTTCTTCACAGGCTTGTGGTGAAAGTAAAATGAAATGCTCCAAAGCATGAAAAGCCTTCCTCTTATGTATCTGATGTAAGAAGTGTCAATAAATATTAGTCAAATCTAAAGCCCAAATCACATTTTAAAAAATTAGCATAGAATACTATTTAAAGGATCCTAAAAGGCACATAACAAACAGCCCCCAATATTTTTTTCCAAAATCAAACTAAGTTTCCTGAAAAGGGGAATTCTTGTTCTAATAAAATCATGCATCAAATGATACATTAGTGCTGAGAATTTGCTGCATTTTTTCAAAGTCACCCAAAAACTAAAGGGAGAAGGGTAGTATGAGCTGGGGAAAACTCTGACCATGAATGGGTGGGTTCTGAAGTTTAAGATCAACGTCTCTGACTTAAAACAAAGAAAGCATCCTTTTCTTTTTGCTAAGCTTTCCTTAGATTCTTAGTTGATTCTTGATATTTCAAAAAATCATATCAAGAAAATTGATGTAAAAATATTTTGTTTTATAATAAATCTATAGAAAAAAAGATGCTGGCAAAGGAAATCAGTGAGGACAATATCACCTGATGTTTATCATATGAGCAAAACTGACTGTACTTATTAAAACAGTAAAGTTCACAAAGAAGGTTAAGTTGTTCCTTGGTACAAATTAACACTTCTTTCTTGCCCTTCTGGTAGACTTTAAAGAGTTTCTAAAAATAAAAGTATAAGATGCTTTTTCAAAGTTCATTAGCTTCATGTACCAGAGTAACGACATAAGTATTTGTCTGGACTACATGTTTGTGTCCTCTCTCCAACTCATATGTTGTTGTCCTGATTCCCCATGTGATATTTGGAGGTAAGGCCTATAGAAGGTCATTAGGTCATCAAGTAGAGCTCTATGATGGGGTTAATGCCCTTATGAGAAGAGACATAATAAAGCTAGCTAGGTCTCTCTCTCTCTCCATCCCTCTGCCATGTGAGGACACACCAAGAAAGTGATGGCCAGCTACAAACCAGGAGGGGGGCCCTCACCAACAACCAAATCTGCCAGCACCTTGATTTTGGACTTGCCAGCCTCTAGACTGTGAGAAATAAATCTTTGTTGTCTAAGCCATGGTCTTTGGTGATTTGTTATAGCAACCCAAATTGATTAAGACAAATGTCTCCCAGGTACACACCCAAGATAACTAAATCCTGAAATATAGTAGAAACCTGTTTCTAGGAAACTGTTCATTAATAATACTTATCTTTGTTAAGTCCTAACAAGGTGGGCCAGGGTTCAGAAACAAGTCAGAGAGATGAGAAGCTGATGGTATTGTAGTATTTACTCTATCTGTCCATGTACACCATGTACAGGTCTCGTAAGCAGACCCGTCTATTCTTAATACCAGAGGAAGGGCCAGCTCTGGTCATGCATAGTTCGGACTATGTGGCCTAGAGGTGTCCCTGAACAACCAATTATGACTCTGCATAGCAAAGAGAAGAATCAATGAGATTCCTTCTCTCATTCTGGAATTTGAAAGAGTCAATATCCAGAGGCTGATCTCACAGCCCACTGCATGGTGAGGAAACAGAGCTGCAGGAGAGGCTGGATCCGCCTTGTGCAAATCCAGTTATTCATTAACTGAGATTAAGCAGGCCAAACCCACCAGTCCCCGACCAGAAAGCGGCAGACAGAGGGAATATAGCTGAGGGAAGTCAGGTGTAATCTCCTTGAAGACAGGGACAGTGTCTGTCTGTTCATTACTATTTCCCCAACATCTGGCATAGTTCTTTGTTCTTGGGAAAAACTAGCCACTTGATACATATCACCTGAATGAAGAGTTAATGACTTAACCGTCCATCACCAGAGCAAGCCCGAAAGTGACCTTCTTTCTGGAAACACTAACACCAGAAACCAAAATTTGTCCGTGAGATTCCTTCTCCTTCAGCATAACCTATGTCTTCTCATGTTCCCAAGCTCCACTACTTCCTTTTATTTGAGCACATTTGTTTGGTCCTTGATCCTCGTAAACAACAACAAGACTTTGTGTGAGGGAGGAGGGAAGAAAGGGAGAAGGGGAGAGAAGTCTGAGAGAATAAAGGAAAGGTGTAAGAGGTGCACTTTCCTTTCCTTCGCTAAAGAGAGTTTTAGATTGGGTAAGAGGCTGCGAGACAAGGAACTGAACAACCTGTTCTAGAAAACTCTAGAACAAGAGAACTCTAGAACAAACTCTTTTTTTTTTTTTAAGATTTTATTTATTTATTTGACAGAGAGAAATCACAAGTAGGTGGAGAGGCAGGCAGAGAGAGAGAGAGAGAGGGAAGCAGGCCCCCTGCTGAGCAGAGAGCCCGATGCGGGACTCAATCCCAGGACCCTGAGATCATGACCTGAGCCGAAGGCAGCGGCTTAACCCACTGAGCCACCCACGTGCCCCTCTAGAACAAACTCTTTGCGCAAGAGAAGTGTTTAAACTTCGTCATTGGAGTAGACCGCTGTATAAAATAAGACCACAGTGTAGCTATCTCCCTGTAAATTGTTTATATTGTATTGAATGGGAGTACCTTGACGCCCATTCTCCTGCTTAATGAGTAGAGTGCTCAGGGAGGTTACTCTGGTGATAAAACACATGGTACTTAAAGGAATAATCCACCTTCCTTCCCAGCTCATTGTTTCCTGTTCCTCATTCTTTACTGAATGCCTCCCGGACTGTGCCTTTAAGAAAATCTGAATGATGGATTTTTTTCTTCCATTTATAAAGAACTCAGGAATGATACAGAAGAAAATGTTATCCCAGTAAACTGCTTCCACAAAACAATATATTCTCTTGGGCAATATGAATCTTTCGAGGTCTGGTTTACTCCAATCAATTGCTCTTAAATTATCCTCATGTGACAGATAATGGAAAACTAATCTTTGTGTTGAATACCAGCCCTGCACATTTCACAAAGGAGGTATGAGCCAAGCATACTTTCCACATTAGTAGAAACATCAGGTGGCCAGTATTATCCCCATCTTACTTCTAGTAGTTTTATGTAAAATGTACCATAGCCGTAAGATGCTCTGATGGTCAAAAGCAATCTGTTAACATTCATAAGGGCAAAGAAGGAAGGAATAAAAAAATAAAATACTTACTTGGTCCTAGACCAATTGAAAAAGCAGCAACATAAACAAGCAAGCTGGCTAAGGAAAGCCATTTCAAGAAAGCTGGGACGTCCGCAGGGTCTGTGACTGTCTGGTATTCAGCTTGGCTCAGTCCAGCACTTGGAAAGGTCGTCACCCCTCTCTTATCCACATCATTTTTTGTGGGCATTAGGGAGTTTCTGGTGTGGGCAGTCATCCCCTTAAAGAGTTCTCTAAGAGAGTCATCACGGGCTGACAGATTTCCTGGCCCATAAAACACAGACTCATCCAGGGACTTGTTGATAGGGCTATGGCTTCTACAGATACTGGTGAAGTTTATGGGGATGTTGAGATTCACGATGCCCATGGTCACCAGTGAAGCTACCATCACCGAGGAGCCGATACAGAGGAAGGTTTTGCTCCCAATGTGGTCTACAAGGACAGTGGCAGGAATGGTGCTGATGACCTTGACGATTCCAACCCCTGTGGAGGCGAGACTGGCTGCCTCATTGCTTTGGAAACCAACAGACTTCAAAACAGTTGATGCATAGAATAGTATGTTTGGCTGACCAGTGACTTGCACAAAAAATACCAGTGTCAAGCCTATCATTATCCGGGTCCTCATGTTGTCCTTTGATCGAAACAGATCCCTAAATCTATACTGATGCTCATCTTTCAGGGAAGATTTTATTATAGTGAGTTCCTCCGTTGCATCCGAGACGCCTCTCAACTTTCTGAGAACCTTGCTAGCAGCTTCCTCGTGTCCTTTCATCACCAGAAACCGGGGACTTGGAGGAAGAAAATACATTGCAATTGCCTGCAAAACTCCCAAGGGAATAACAAGGCCAAACATGTATTTCCATCCATGGGTAACACTGGCAAACACGTAGTTTGAAATGTAGGCGAAAAGTATGCCAGTGACAATCATCAGCTCATTCAGGGACACGAGAAAACCTCTTCTGTGTTGTGGAGCAATCTCTGCGATGTAAACACACGTGGCGATCGAAGAGAGTGAAATGGAAACCCCTATAGCAATGCGGCCTACTATGAGAACTGTGTAAGATAAACTCAGGATCAAGACTAGGCTTCCGAGGCCAAGGAGGCAGGATGACAAGATGATGGCAGCCTTTCTTCCAGACCTGTCAATCAGGACCCCTCCAGTGAGGGAAGCCAGAAGGGCCCCGATGAGGAGGGAGCTCACAACCATCTCCTGCTCATGGCAGGTTAGGTTTAATAAGGTTCTTATCTGAAGAAGGGCCCCAGAGATGAGCCCAAGTTCATAACCCACCAGGAGGCCACTGACAGCAGCTGTGGCAGATGACAGGAGAGTAAACATGCCGCAACCTACAGGCAGAGAGGAGAGACAGAGAGGTCAGTTCTGCACTGTTATTTTAAACACTTTATGTCTGAATGGAGACTTAACCTTATATAAGGAAGTTTCTCGGAGCACTGAGTAGAAACACACACATAAATATATATAATAAAAATAAGATAAATATATTAAAGTATATCAAAATAATAAATATATAATAATAAAATAATAAATATATAAGGAATGTATTAAAACATGGTATAATAAAATAATATATTAACAAAAATGATCAGATGTAAAAAGAAAAATCCTTTTCTTTCATTTTTGGGAGGAGAGGGGATACATTTAGGAAGTCACTTCCTTCTGTTCGTGTTGCTGATGCTGTTTTTAGTTACTAGTAGAGAACTGCACAAGATAAGCAGATGACAGATATGAAGACTGAGCAAACAAGAACACTGTTTATTTCCTGCTTTGGCGTTGGATCAGAAATTCAGACAGCCCAATTCCTCAGGCCCTGCTGCAGGCTGTCCTCTAAAGGCAAACCTCTGAGGCAGAGTAGAGAGGGTAGGACCCTCAAGAAGTGCTACAGGTGTCCCCTGGTATAACCTGGGGAAAAATGAAGCAGAGCCTCCAGGAAACCTGACCTCATATCTCCTTGGCCACATCCGGCCACAGTTGGCTCTTGTTAAACATATGAGGATATTGGTTGTGTGTGCATGCGTGTGTGACTTAACAAAGTTAAAGTTGCACCAGAAAGAAGAAAGAAATGGATGCAAGGGAGGGAACTAATAGCACCCATTACTTGCTCTGAATAAGGAGGCAGGGGAATGGAACTTAGGGGGAAGAAGAACAAAAGGGACTTCATATTGTTTTATAATTTAATGTTAAAAACTGAGGAAAAATAACAAAAGGTAGACAGTCATTAATTTTCAGAAAGAGGTATGTGGATGTCTGTTATATATTTGTAACTTGTCAAGAAAGAAACAAAACGAAACAAAAACTAACCAACAGAAGAGCATTGCGGCAACAGGAAACAATAGTTTGCAAGGTGTAACACAGGAAAGCATGTTTCTGGAACTGTTGGACAGCCAGCACATCATATGTGGGGCACAGCTGCTTGGAGAGGTAAATAGGATCCACTACATTTGGAGAGGTGCAGAGGGGATGCTTCAGACAGGGTTCTGCAAGTCACAGTGACAACTTTTTATGGTTTTCCAAGTATAAAGGGGTTGATGCACACTGAGCGGTATGGGGGCATTGACTTCAGAGTTCCTTGCTGCTGGCTGCAGACTGGTTCTTCCAGGAGCAAGACTGATAACAAAGAGTAGTATGTTGCCTTAAAGTTAACAAGAGATGATGGTAGCTTAGACTTGGATGTTCAGAGTAGACCTGGAGACAGTAGACAGATTCAAGGGAATTTGGAGGTAAAAATGACTACACTTGTTCATGCATTGGAGTTAGAATGTAAAGAGGTGGGTCAGAACCTAAGATGCCTCCAAGGTTTGAGC
Source organism: Neogale vison (assembly GCF_020171115.1). NCBI lineage: Eukaryota > Metazoa > Chordata > Mammalia > Carnivora > Mustelidae > Neogale > Neogale vison. The sequence continues at coordinate 67,310,798 of NC_058091.1, read as the reverse complement.
TGTTGGCTGGGTGATTTTACAACATTCAATACCCTATGTACGGGCCTATATATTGTTCAGGGAAATATACTGACCAAAGGAAGACTGAGCAAGTGGTTCTAAGTGGGGGTAAAAGAAGGAGTAGAAATCAGAAGATCTCTGTTTTAGATTTACTGAAATGTTTTAGTTGTTTTATCTATAAGACCTTCAGTTTAAAATGTCAATTCAGGGGCACCTGGGTGGTTCAGTGGGTTAAAGCCTCTGCCTGCAGCTCAGGTCATGATCTCGGGGTCCTGGGATCGAGTCCCGCATCGGGCTCTCTGCTCTGCAGAGCAGAGAGCCTGCTTCCTCCTCCTCTCTCTCTCTCTGCCTGCCTCTCTGCCTACTTGTGATCTCTGTCTGTCAAATAAATAAATAAATAAAATCTTTAAAAAAAAATGTCAATTCATGGTGCCTGGGTGGGTTAGTCAGTCAAGCAGCTGCCTTCGGCTTAGGTCATGATCCCAGAGTCCTGGGATCGAGCCCCATATCAGGCTCTCTGCTCAGTGGAGAGCCTGCTTCTCCCTCTCCCTCTCCCTGCTTGTGTTCTCTATCTCTCTGTCAAATAAATAAATAAAATCTTTTTAAAAATGTCAATTCAGACTAATATACAGATTTGGAGTTTAAAAGTCCAGGCTGGAGATACGTATTTGGGATTCAGCAGCACGCATCTGGGATTTAAAATCATGGGAATGAATGAGATCACTTAAGGAGAATAAACAGAGGATCAGGAGCAGGAGAAGCAGGACTAGGACTGGGACCTAGGGAATGCCAACATTTACAAGAGGAGAAAACAGCAAGGGAGATGGAGAAGAAAAGACCTGAGATGTGTATAGACTGGACTAGACATGTATGCAGACACATTTTTATCATAGGCTGAGCAAGGGCCATTTAACCCTGCCATTGTAGAGGGTTAGGAAAAAGAGCAGGTCAAGTAAAGTTGGTCTGAATTTCCTCCCATAAGAAATATCCAACGCATTTTACATTTCCAGGATCCTGGGACATAGGTGACTTCAAAAAAATAATCTAAAAAAGATCGACTATTTAGAGGGAGGAACAAATAAAAATGCGAGAATCCACAATAATATAGGATTTAATTCATGAGCATAGTGAACACAAACCATTAAATGAAAATTAAATCAGTGGTTTATCTAGCGAATTAGAAAACAAATATTTAGTACCAGTACACAGCAGACATTTTCCTAGGTACTGAGAGGCATATCTGTAGCAACGAAAGAAACCAGATGTAGTTAGTAGTTGCCCCCCAAGAAACTTAACATTCTGGTGATATCTCTATTATCTATCATTTATTATGCACTGCTTTAATCTTTACTTGTAAAATGACTTGAAAGCACTCTCTTACAGGTTCATTCATGTCCTAAATTTCCACATATTTTCCCCATTGTGGTCTTAATATCCTCATATTTCACTATACACAAACACACATAGACACACACACCAAAATTAGTGCTAAAACAACATATTTCTCTACCACAAGGAGACTCGGGTCAAATTCTCACATTTGGATAAGAATATCCTATTACTTTGTATCTCTACTTGTCATTCATTTTATCTCTGTCTGCCATATTGATTAGCTTCTATGTGTTTGGGCAACTGGTCACCGATATTCAGATTAAAGAAATAAGTAACATTGGAGAATGAAACACTTAAAAGGTAGTTTATTTATTTTTTTTTTTTTAAAGATTTTATTTATTTATTTGACAGACAGAGATCACAAGTAGGCAGAGAGGCAGGCAGAGAGAGAGAGGAGGAAGCAGGCTCCCTGCTGAGCAGAGAGCCCGATGTGGGACTCGATCCCAGGACCCTGAGATCATGACCTGAGCCGAAGGCAGCGGCTTAACCCACTGAGCCACCCAGGCGCCCCTAAAAGGTAGTTTAAAGGGAGGCAACCCAGGAGGGGATTTTGAGTGACACAGGGCAGCATGGGGATACGGAGTCAAGAACATGGCAGAACAGATGCTGGGGCCGCTTGAATAGCAGAAGACTGTCCTTGCCACTCTGCCCTTCTCCTTCACCTTCCTAGTTTTCCCACTTTGCTGGGTGGGAAATAGGGTTTCCCTACCAAAAGAAAGACCCGTTGAGATACAAGAATCCCTTCCTTTGATGCTCTATCATTCTACTTCAGACAGAGTCTGAGGTAGTGAATTAAGGAGGAGTGGGTGTGAGGCGAGGGGCAAGTCACAAGCCTGCTTCTTGTATTGTGGGGGACATGCTCCTGACAGGGGAGAGACCCTGCTTCTTTGTCCATTTCCTGGACTCAGGTTCATATGCCTTGTTCTTTCTGTCAGTGTTCACAGGACACTGACGAATTGGGATGTGTGCAAAGGGTCTGGAACCCATCGTGGTTTGTCAATGTCCCTCTGGAGACCCAGCAGCTAAGAGTTTTAAAAATATGATAATAAACTATCATGCACAAGGATGAGAACCTTTAAAAATATGATAATAAAAATTCTTTTAAAATATAATAAAATTAAAAAAAAATAAAGTTATTTCTATATGAATTACTAAAAATTATTTTAATAAAATTACAAGTTCTAAAATAATTTTACATAACACATCTATCGATTGATCGATCGATCTACGTATCATCTATCTAGGGAGTTGGCTTTTAAAAGCCTAAAAATGTACACTAAGACATTCTGTGGCCTTATTCCCACACGAGGGGCCTACCAACATGTGTTATATGCCACAGAATTAGGCTAAGGTCTTCACTGTCTGCATCTTATTTGAGGGGTTTGTCTTCCTTGTGATATGCTTTAAGGGATACCGACCAAAACAACTTCCACTTATCTCGATACTGCTACTTAGTACTGCTGATGTTCCTGTACAAGTTTAACGATGCCCATTTGGGATTTTGAATTCCAGCAGCCTGTAGAAGGTTAGTGCCTAATGCTCCTAGGATTGTGGCCCTGTGCCACTGTGGGACTTCCACCACAGGACAATTTCCTGGAGTTATTTGATCATATAAAGACAATGAAGAGAAACATAAAAAGTGGGCCTTTTGCCCCCTACCTACTTTTGGTTGATGATGATAAAAGCAAGGCATTATCCTATGGGCATCAGAAAGCAGAAATCGCTTTTCCAAGAGATCTGGGCACGAACAATGAAAGAACATGTGGCAGGAAGGTGGGCTTTATGTTTGCCTGAACACTGATGGGAGAATTTAGGCAGCTCGCTGTGCCCAGAAAAAGCAGCCAGAGCTAAAGGAGAGGGCAGGACAAGGAATTCCAATGAATGTCTTTTCAAAGAACATCCAGCCATGAAGTCAAACACTTTGCACTTTACGTTCTTGGTGAAATTGAGCATCTCTATCCGTTTTGTTCATGGCCTTGCTTCACAGGGGTCCTTCCTTCATTCATTTTCCCCAAAAGGGCCACAGAGACGTCTCTGCCTTTTTCAGACATCACAGAAACCACATGCAAGAGGCACCCGCCATCCCTTGGCTCGTGCCTCCCCCTGCGTCTGGCTGCTTTGCCGGAAAACCAGCTGTGTGCCTTCTGGTGTCATGAGGATTCTATAACAAGGTAAGAAGGTAAAACCGCTCACAGGAGAGGCACTCACAAGCAAGGTGCTTCACACGAACGCCCGAGACCCACACGGAAGACACAGAGGGCAGGAACCTCTGCTGCCTTGGTGAGGTCACAAAGGCTGCATTGTCTGCTGTTCACGGTGACTCACAGGAAGCCACGTTCTAACTGGCTCGCACACGAGACACTCAGTTTTCCATAATATTTGAGTTGCTGCCGGCTCTCTGCTTTCCTTTCTTCCCGTACGCCGACTACAGCCTATGCACATAATGGACACACAGTGAACACCTGCCCGCTCACCAAGCCCTACCACACCCGGCAGAGCATGGGCACGCAAGTCCTCCTGGCAGGCAGCCAAGGGATTAGACCACTTGGCCCCGTGCTAAGGTCTCAGAAATGGAGAAGACCCCCTACTTCATGGCTTGCTCAAGAAAAACTTGCAGTGACCCCCAAATGGCCTTGCAGATGTGGTCTCCCCCTTTCTCCACTCCTTCTGAATATCTTTCATCCCAACTCGTCTTTCAAGAGTCATCTCAAGTGCCATCTCTCCCAGTAAAGTCACCCAGCTCTGCCTTATTCTGCAGCCTCACCCTTAAGCCCTGGGTGGTCCTCCTGTCCAAAGAATGTGTTTCTAGGGCGCCTTGTCATTCAAGGGGCTCATTTATTTATTCATTTGTCTTCTGTTCAACTGAAAGGCCTTAAAGCCAAGAACTCAGCTTTCTTTATCTCTGTATTCTCATCTCTGGTCTTTGGCACAAGGTACATAAATACTCAGTGAATGTTCCTTGAGTGACTGAATAAATGAATGAATGATAACAGCACTCCAGAATACGGATCCTTGGTCCTCTCCCCCCAAGTTCCCATCAGTAGACTAAAAGATGAATGCGCAATATTCTGGAACAGTGAGCATATACAACTCTGTATTTACACAAATACTTAGCATCTGAGCAGCACAGCATTAGCATTTCTAGAAAGCTTTCAGCACTGTTACTAGCCTGTTAATACAGCACCGCGGTAGAGACCATAAATTGTTTCATTATCGCTCATATCTTTCTGCTTTATGAAATGGCAGCCCTGTGCACGGCCTTGTTCTCTAGATGTTCAGACTGTATGCAGCAGCCCCATCCAGGACTCAGTTTTGCAGGCCCCACAGTGGTCTCCAGGCACCAGCTCTTCAGCCCAACCCCACCACTTGCTGTTTCTGGAAAACGCCATGCACATTCCCGGGCTTGTGCTTCTCTTGGAGCTGCTCCCCCCCATGGCATGTCTCTCCCCTAACTTCGGAGCTTAGGGAGATCTGAGTCATCTCTGAAGATACAGTCTGAAACTCCCCTTCTCTGTAAAACCTTTCCAGACGGCCTCTCTTTGGTTAGCATTGCTCTCTCTCCTCTCCCTCGCCTTTCCTCCTGTGGCCTCACAGTACCCTGCATTTCATTCAGTTATGCCAGTCACTTTGGATCCGGAGTGCCTTGAGAGTAGGAGTATCACCCTCAAGAGACCCACCCAGGGCCTGACACGAGAGCTCGTTAGGCTTACTGGATGTCGCATGGAGGAGCACTAGCTTGACCAGAGAGCTCCCGCAGACCCATGAGAGCTGAGCTGGTTCCAAAAAGGTCCCAGATGCTGCCTCTCAGCCCCAGGCCATGTGAGGGCCCCCCTGTGGTGGCAAACCCTAGCCTTCTTCTAACCCCTCACCCCCTGCTCGGCCCCCTAATCCTCTTTAGCATACAATGAGACTCAGCCCAGTGGAAAATTTGGCCTCCCTCTACACCTGCTAGGGTCTGACCTTTCTAAAACAGAAAGATAGGAACTTTGCTTTCTTTTTCATTTTTCAAATCTCAGGTTTGATTCAGTAGGACTTGTACGGACACGCTTTCCTGAAACCAATCTTCTCTGACTTCTGTGGTCTGGGCAGGTGCACAGAGGGGACACTGCTTACGTGGGCTTCTTCGTCTGTCCCTGGCTCTTGCTTCCCTTATTTGTTTAGTGATAATTATGTAGGTGTTCATTGTATATATTCATCTCATTTCCGGTCTCCATCTTCTTGTGCTCTCTATGTACACCTAGAGAAGTATCTCCCATTTATCCTCCATGTCACAGATTCCAGATGATTCTACGCCTGCGGTTTTTCTCGTCCTCACACTCGTTACAGTTTCAGAAGGGTCTGTCTGCACCTCCAACCTCAGCGCCGTCATCACCTCAATTTATTCTCATTGTCAGACATTGTCCTAATCTCTTTTTTCAGAGTCCGCTTTTACAAAATTACAGAGAACAGAAATCAGATGCTTTCCAAAACTTACAAATGGTCCCTTAAAAAAGAAATCTCAAAATGCATCCCTTCCTTGCCTTTGTTTTTAGAATCGACTTGCCAATGGCCAGATTTGCTGCCTTCTCTTTACCCAGCCCCCAGATCAGTTATGATATTTTTGACTGTGAGAAACCAAAACCTAAAAAACAAGGATTAAAAACATTATGGCATTTACTGTTTAATTAGTGAGAAGACCAAGTTGAGTTTGGTGTTTCCAAGGATTCACACTCTATCCATCCTTCTGTTCCTGCCTCCTCAGAGGATTGGCTTTTGTCCCCGATTTGCCACCATATGTGCAAGATGGCTGCCGCAGCTCCACACATAAAAAGCCAAAGTCAAAGGCAGGTGACAATGGAAGAAGGCATGGGGCAAGGCCGTTTTGCTTTTATCAGGGAGGAAACTGTCTAGAAGCACCACGGAAGATGATGGATTTCAGGATATGCTACCCCTAAATGGTACCTTGGTTTATTGAGTATTTTAATCTGAAGGAGTTTGAGAAAATAGCAGAAGCAGGAAGATCCCTCTGACCTTCCGCTTGCCCTTCTCCCTGGAAGCAGGTAGCAAACCCTCACATGAGAGATGCCCTCCCTACACCCAGAGGAAGGGAGCAATCTTATCTCTGAAGACACAGAGAGGCCACGAAGGATCTGAACAAACAGGCCTTGCCAAGCGTCCCCTAGCTTCCTATGCTTAACCTCATACAGCTTGACCTGCCATGTTACTCCATGCCTGTCCACTCATCATCAGACCGAGCGTACACACACTTAGCCGTTTCTTACAGTTTTTATTTCCTAGTGAAGGTTCCCATGACATGCAGAACCTACATTAAATACATTTGGATGCTTTTCTCTCTAATCTGTCTCTGGCAGCTTCATTTTCAGACCCAGCTGAAGACTCACCCAAATGTCTCATTGGCCAGAACCAGTGGGTTCCATGGTCCATCTTGGCAAGAGAGAATGAGATGCAAGCATTGGAATATTTTAGTTCCGCAGCTAGGAAAGGCCGAAAATGAGAAGAGAGTGAGAATGAGTGGGTTTTTAGTGTCTGACGCACCTCATTTTAGCCACTACTTCCCTCTTAGCTAGGCCAGGAGGCGCAATGTTGATGGGGGAGCAGAAGGCCAGCTGAGGGCCAAGCATGAACTGACACCCCATGGCCCCAGATGGGATCTATGTGACATTCCTCAGACACTCCTGGCTGCCCTAAAACTAAGGGAAGGAAGGAAAAAAAAAAAAAAAAACCCAAATGTTAACTACTAAAGATCATAGTCAAAAAAGACAGAAGCCTCTATCAATTTTCAAAGTGTCCTTGTGATTTACAAGAAAACTGTATTCTTATCCATAACCTAACTTCCAGAAGGAAACTCCCAACTATCTTCAAGTTAATGCTTAACTTGACAATGGCAAGGCCTCCAGTGTCTTGTAGGTCATCTTCAGCATACAAAAGTTTGTTAGAAAACCACCCTTTTCTTTGCATCCCCAACTCCCAAGTATACAATCGGTCACCCCTCATGACCCAGATGCAGCAGCTCTTTCTGCCCCTGGGTCCTGTCCCCGTGCTTTAATAAAACCACCTTTTTACACCAAAGATGTCTCAAGAACTCTTTCTTGGCTGTCAACTCTGGACCTCACCAACATTCAAAACTACATTGTAGCTGCTAGCCAAATTTCTGATATCTGTTAGTTATTCTTCTGGTGTGACTCCATTGGATTGAGAAAGGAATTTTTTTTGCTTCCAGTTTTTGGGCCCCTGACTAGAAATAAGAGGTATCATTCCTGCTTGGTTTAAAGAGGCCCATAGTCCTTCGCTTGTCAAAACAAGTACCTGCCAAACTACAACTTCTGAAAGGCACCATTCCAGTGGCTCCTCCGGGCTTTGTCCCTTCTTAACACTGATTTCATGTCCCTGAATTCAATCAGCCACTGTCCTTCCTACCTGACTGGAGGTGTGGACATCTTGGAAGCTGTAGTTCCTGAGAGAGAAAGAGAAGGAACGGTAACAAGATGGCTGGGAAGATCAAGCTGTGGAGAAAAACTTCGACCCTCTGCCAGCACAGCTGCAGGGGTCTGTGGAGATGACTGCCCTTTAGCTGGTTCCTGACACAGTCTTTCAATTAGGGATGGCTCGTGGGAGTTTGTGCAAAGCTAAAATTTCACTGCCTTTTATGAATTAAGCCCATGCCTGCATCTTATTTAGGGTTAAATCCTAACTAACTGAGACTATATCTGGCTTTCATGCTTTTGTGATTTTGCATCTCTTTCCATCTTTTCCATGTTTTTATGGATATTTTTAACAGACAGTTGGGGTGGGGGGATGAATGAGGAAAACAAACCAGCAGACAATCTTACCTAGAGACCTCTGAGGCTTCCTGGGTGGGGCTCTCAACGTGTGCAAGCTGGGGTGAGCTAGGGACCTTGGAGGATTAATAAAATGTTTAAAAAGGGTCTTCATCCCATCAATGATTAGTGGATGTTGGAAAGAAAATAGTAACACACGTACCTGAACTTTAAGATTTCAGATGTATGCAGATATGATGAAAAATTAAAAATAAAAAAAAGCAAAGTTCCCCTGATTTCACAGTAAGTTTCCGTCAGCCCATATTTTCAAATCAATAAATATAAAACTTCAAAGACTATGATGTGAGTATTTAAAGTTGTTGAAGAAGTTGTTAAAGGAGTCTACGTACTTGAAAATGACAGCAAATAACCCTTAGTGCATCTAAAATTTTTAAATTAGGGAAATACAATGGGAAGAAACAAATAAGATTGTAAACCCTATGGATGCAAAACTCTGAGGAAGGGCACTTTATTTACCAAACGTAAATACCTGGATGGCTCCCTTGGTGTTAAGGGAGAGGAGCATGGGACACGTCAATGATACACAGGTGGACTATGGGAAAGGGAGAGAACAAAAAAATAGTCAAGAGGTTTCATATAATATAAAGGACAAATTCTGATGTGTGTGTGTGAGAGAGAGACAGACAGACAGACAGACAGAAAGAAACAGAGAGAGCAAGAGAAAGACAGCTCAAGAAAGAATGGAGAAGAATGTCCAGAAAGAGGAAAAATGGAAGAAAAAGAACGGACACGTTGTCGGGTTTTGGGGACTGGGAGGCTGTAAAGCCACATAAGGAAACAACAGGGTCACAGGCATATGTGTTTTACATATGTCAGTTTACAAGAAATTTCCTACGGTGGATTTGACAGGAGAATTTTAATGGGCCCATCAAATATTTAATTGTCCTATAGCGATCCACAAAGAGCTCCTATGAATGGGATTTGAGAATGGGAAGGAAAAGGGGTGGTGATCCACACGTGGATCAGAGCAAGGACATGAGGAAAGGACTCGCTGCACAAGGTGAAAGTTAACAATCAGTAGAGGCGGGAAGTTGGCATAAAAAGTGATCAGAAGGACCACAAGGCTCCTAAGGGAGACAGTGTGAGTTTGAGGATGGGCAGAGAGGGGTGGGGAGCAAGGAGGCATGTGGATCTAACCTTAGAGGGGCTGGAGCTCTGTCTGTTGAAATATTAAAAGAACGGTGACCCCAGGAAGCGGATTTCAACATGCAGGTGAGGCTCTCTGGGGGCTCCCTAATGCTGTCCCCACTGTGATCACGTGCGGAGACTGGCTTGGTTTCTCTAAACTGATAGAGCCTCTTCCAAAGAATCCTTCCTCTCGTGGTGCTTAGCACGAAGGTTTCCTGATATGGTCCCTGCTTACATCTTCAGATTCCTCTGCCATACTCTGGCCCTTGGATGAACTCTGTGTTCTCGTCATACAGAAATATCCGTAGGTCCCTGAATGTGCCATTCTCTCTTCTGAGAACTGGCGCACAAGCTATTTTCTCTGCTTCTAATGCTCTCTGCAAATGCATTGACCTCAGTTATGCTTTCTTAACTCAGCTTCGCTCTCCTATCTCCCAGAATCCGTTAAAAGCTGGTAGAGCTGCCCACCCCGCCCCCCACCTGGGTCCTAGCAGAGTATCATTCATCCGGCTACCTTCTCCATCTTGGGCTCCCCGATCTCTTTTCTCTCTCCACCAGTTGGTAATAAGCATCTACATCACATGATTGTCTCTTATTCACCACTGGACCCAGGGTCTAGCATCATATCTGAGTTTTAGTGGACTCAACATTGACTAAGCAATCATCTTGTAATTACTTAGATTCTTATCTTTCTGATGAGTTGGAAAAATCTGTAACCATGGGTAAGGTTTTCTGTGTCCTTTTTCACTCTGAAGTATCCAGCTCAATTAGTCTTGCTGAAGGAAAATGTTCTTTAGTTTAGCTGAACAAACCCTTAATTCATTTACCCATGTAACGATGAAGGATGGACCACAGGCCGGCACTGTGTTGGGCACAGATGGAGAGAGGTTCATCTGGATAAATAGTGCGATCGGCACGGTGGTCACCGCGAGCACTGCGCTGGGAGATTTCCTACCTTATGTCTGGATTTGATGGCTCAAGATGGTGCTTCCTTGTCCTACATGCTTGTGACCCCTGATGGAAATACAGAGGAAAGACGTAGTTCCTACTTCTCATGAGTTGCCCAAGCTCACAGTACCTGCAATCAGAACTCTGATAGGTACCAGAATATATATTTTACCCAGAAACCCATAACCTTATAGCCAAAGACATGTTGCATGGAAAATTAGGGAAGTAGCTATAATAAAAAAGCAATAAAGTTCTGAAATGAGTGTAACAGAGACCCCAAATCCCAGATCAGATCATAGAACAGAGCAGGAAGTAGAGACATCAGTGCTGGATGGTATTAATGGTCAGGCGGGCAAAGCCCTGGACTGGATCTTACGATACTGAGACTCTGGCACACGTTACCCATGCTTCCTGGAGAGCATCCCTTTCTTCCCCCTAGGAGGTGCCGGGCCGAACGGTGAAGGTACAGTCAGGAGTCAGAGTGCCTGACAAGTTACCAGCTAGCTTGTGACATGTCCCTTAACCTTTCTGTTCCTCTGTGTCCTCACTCCCAAGATGTAGATAATAACATTACCAACTTGATAAAGTTGTTACGAGAATCCATGAGAATGAAAACTGCATTGGGCATGGTAATGTTTGCTGTTATTCTCTTAGCCTCAGTTTGCTTATCTGTGAACTGAGGATAATACCTCATTGAGGTTGTTGCAAAGACAAGAAGCGATAATTGTAATAGAAGCCTTTGACCCACAATAATCGTTCAATAAAGATTTGTTTAGCCTGAATCTGTGGGGTAAAATCGCCATAACACGGAAGTAAAACTTGGAAACAGTCTCCCTTACCGATAGTGCAGGAAGTAAAATGATACCTTGATCCCAGCATAACAGTTATGCCTTTCCATAAATTCTTGAATCCCTTCTTTTTTGGCAGTACCGTGAAAAATTCTTCCCGTAGTTTTGCCTTGGGGTTTCAACAATTTTGTTTCCCAGTGGAATTGAAATATTTCATTAGTTTGGGAATGCTCTCTCACTTTACAAATTGATCTTAATCACAACTTTTCTCTCCATTCGTAAAAGTCTTGCACATCTGAGGCTGAAATATCATTTTGGGCAGGTTTCTAAATTAGCACTGCACATTGCTACCAACTCCGACTTCCACAAAGTGTGGAAGCAGGTGCAGGCAGGAGCATAACATTTTGAAGCAAATAATATGGATGTAACCAACAGCCCCCAGACCCTCATTATGCCAGGCAGACCTGAGTCATGAGTGTTCCTGAGAAACAATTACTTCCAGGGGAAGCACCAGATAACAGCTTCAAGGTGAGTTACACTTGATTTACTCCAGGTAAAAAATACTCCTGGGGTGCCTGGATGGTTCAGTGGGTTAAAGCCTCTGCCTTCAGCTCAGGTCATAATCCCAGGGTCCTGGGATGGAGCCCCACACCGGGCTCTCTGCTCAGCGGGAAACCTGCTTCTCTTCCTCTCTCTCTCTGCCTGCCTCTCTGCCTACTTGCGATCTCTGTCTGTCAAATAAATAAATAAAATCTTTGAAAAAAAAAATACTCCTAAAAGTCAAACAAAGGATGGCATTTTTCTCCCTCGTATTTTGGCAGAACACTATAATGTGAGAAATTGTTCAAAAAAGAATGAATGCTACTAAAACTAAAATTATGTGATCATTTATCTGAGTCATCTTATTACTTCTACTAAATTGTATAAAATATTCGTATATCACCAAGGCATAGCCGTTTAGCAAATGCATAAATGACTGTTCTTGTGACATAGGAGGTTAAAATGATACCAATGAGCCAAAACAAACCAAACATAAATTGAAAAGAACCCTATGAATTCATGATTTACTACAAAGATTATGTATTTGACTCCAAGTTTCAGCTGGGAAATATCTGGGGTGATTTCAAGTTTTGCCTTTAACAGAGACTGGGTACTTTCTGAAGGAAGATGGATGAGAAAACATCTTTATTTGGAGTTTGGTCAAATAGCTCCTTGGGAAGAAGTCTATGTCGACTTTCCCCCTTCCTCCCCACCAAAACTCGGTGTCTTTTTACGTGGCTTTCATCCCCTATTTTATTCAATAATTCATTTTCTTGGGGAAGACTGTGCATGAGAAGAAAAACGAACTAGGGAGCCCCAACTCTGAATCTTTAAGAATCGCATACAACCGGTGCTTTCCCACCCAGTCTGAGTAAAGAGCCATTTCAATGCTTAGAGGCACAAGCCAACTGCACACTAATGGAGGGCCACTGGGAGCTCTTAGAACGTTTTACACCCTTAGGCTAAGTATTACCTAGGTTCCTACTATTGAAAAAATGCTACCTACAAAACCATATTCAAGAACTATTTTTGAATGAAAAATAGAATCCCACATATCTACAGCAATTAAAAATAACATTTTAATATTGGCCAAATCACCTTTGATTTCCACATGTCAGTTGGAGTTTCCTTAGGCAGCTCCAGGGTGGAGTCATTCTTTGTTGGGACTGGTTGTTCTTTTTGCTTGTTTAACCAGCTAATAGAAGATCCAGCCCACTAAAAAGTACCCCGTTGAAAATTCACAAACATCGTAAGTGAAGGGCTACCACTAGACCTGTTCCAGGGATCTCAGAGACCTTGGCTCCCGACAGCAGTCCTACCAGAAGGAAGGGTGATATTACAAATATTTAACAGCTGGGAAAGGGGCACTGACCTATTGGAACAGTCATGAGCTGTAAAACCAGCTCGGGCACACTGGTGCCTACTGATTAATTTCAGTCCCCCCAGGTCAGCCACATTGCATAAAGGCTCTGTCGGTGACTGTCAGGCCTTGCCACCCACCGACTCCCACCAATGTGTGTCTGCTGCACAGTGGCCCCTGGGAGCTAGTCTGTTGCAAGTGGCAACCTCTCTGCCCTCTCTAGGTCAGACTGATCACCAGAGGAAACAAGAGCCCTGCTGTGTGAGCGACACACCACCCAGTGTTTGTGGTGAAACACCATGCCGCCATGTTTGTTTAGAGCCTTCTCTCTTTCTAGATCTTGGAGAAGCCCCCTGCTGGAGCCTCACAGTCACAAAAAGCCTCAAATTAAGCTTTTGATGTCATTTCCAAGTGATGTGTTATACACAATCATAGAGAAAAGTTGACTGAAGTGAAAAGAGAGGTGGTTATCTTTAAATCTGGTCTTATTTTCAGACAAAAGAGTCTACAGCACCTCATAGATTCACATGTCTGTAAATCCTGGCCCTCCCTTGGCAATATCAAGCTTCATACAATAACTTTTTGTTGTTATCAGCCATTAATTTATTAAATACGTGTGTTTTTAAAACACAATAATTTTTGTCAGAGGTTTTGTCATTCTTTGATACATGGAAGGCCTGGAGGAATGGTAATGGCTAAGGCTCTGGGTCTTCCCAAAATGACTGGTTCATTGTTAGAACTGTTCCTCTCACAACCAAGGCTCTGTTATGAGGTCAAGCTGGTTGGTCTGACTTACTCTTCCCTGGGGATAAGCTTGCTTCTAAAAGTCTCCTCAGCTCTCTGAAAAGTGGACTTCCTATGGGGCTGTGTAAAGAAGCCTGAGAAAACTAGGCCTGACTGAATTTAAGGAGGCCTGGTTTAGGTTAACCATGGGACTCCAAGACTCAGTGGGAGCGTAGTAAGAATGCCCTGACCTCTTTAAGCATGGCCTGCATGAGCAGAGAGGTGATGGACTTGTGGTTTGCTAATGTGGTCCCACCCAGGAGTCTGCTCGGGGGTACAAGGGGTGGGAAGGGAGCAGGGAGCCACCGGCCTCAAGTTTTTCCTTTCTCTACCTCCCTTCTTATCTCTAGAGAAGCAACATGATGACTCCTCTTACATATCGATCACCTCTTCAGCTTCTCCTTTATCAAAAGGAGTTTCACAGATTTAAACAAGTTTGAGAAAACTGCCTTCGGACACTCATCTGATTAGCCCAAGTATGCATTTCTTATGTCTCAGGCTGTGGCATTTTGGATTGAGAAGGGTCTTAGGAGGATGGAGCCCAGACCTTTCAGCTGGGTCAGTGAGTCCAGGTCTAGTGACCTGAATTCCAGCGCATTCGACAGCTGGATCTAACGTGCTGAGAACCTGCATTCATATAATGAATATTGTTCTTGGTTTCGGAATATTGGGGCAGTTGCTGCTGGGGTAGAGGGGGCCTTAAGGAAACCATCCCCTCAGCCATTCATTCAAAACATGAAATTAGAAGAGCCTGGGAGACCCATCTCCTGAGATGGAAGAGCAGGCATCTGGCCTCCTGAGCCAGAAACACCACACTCAGTTGTGCACCAGCACTGAGTGAACTCAAGCCAACTGCACATCTTCGCTCTCTTGTGTGAGATGTTCTGTACTGCACTTTTCTAATATCATGTATGTTAGGGTCGGCACCAGGATTGAGCTCAACCCTTCCTATGAGGTCAATTATAACATGTCTGTAGATAAATAAACTAAAAAATTTACTGAAAATATATGCACTTTGTGTCATAACTTCTTGAAAATGAATCTAATCACTGGAACAAAGCATTCTTACCAGCTGAAGGAGGGATGGCCAAACAAGATCGGTTAACACTCTTCATTGGGCAGAAAAGCATTTGGATGTGCAACCATGGGAATTTTTGTTTTGATTTGTTTTTCGGTCTCTCGAATGACTTAATTATCTTCCCCTGGGTTGTATGACTAGTTCCTCCTTGTGCTTTAATTTTCCCATCTAGGAATATACAAAAACTTCAATAGTCAAAGGTAGGATTAGAATGATCATTATTGATCATATTTAAATACTCTGAGTTTCCTGAATGAAACTATGAAAGTTTGAAATATAAAGATGTCAAAAGAGGTATTTTGCAAGCATTATTGTATGACGCCTCAACATCTTCATAAAACAGACTAAAGTATCATCCCAAACCACACAGCGAGCCTGCATTAGGAATTCGGTAGACATATAATTGCCTTTGGGGACCAAGAGATGTATCAGACAACTTGGGTAAATTTACAAGTGACACTAAAATATATGTATTCATCTAAATGTAAACTATAGCACAAATCAGTTGTATTTATTTAAGATTTGGGGGAAACATTTCGGCTTCCTTTTCTATATAACAAAGATTCATTTAGAATTAAATTTAAAAAATAACTTATGGTACTTATCCACTTATCATTTCTTTAGAACACAAACAGTTGTACTTTAAATTCATTTTGTGAATATATTCAATCTTTCCAAACACACATACTTGTGACCTTATTTCAGGATACTTGCACAATTTAACCTATTAAGAGTACACCGTGCTTTCAAAGCAGTATCAAAATTAAATAGTGCATTTCTTTAAATTGTTGCTGCCGAGGCCCCCTCAGGACAAAGTTTCTTTTCTTCTTTGTGACATTATCACGGACTATTTAGTGAACTCTTTTGTTGATTTGGCCACCTCAGCAAACACTGCAGCTCAATCTTTCAGAAACTCGGAGAGAACATTGCGATTCTTTCCCTGAACCCTCAAATACAAGCTTCCCTGGGCTGCTCTGAGTCTAATGAGCCAGAGAACACATGTGGAGGAAGGGGCAGCTCTGCTTCAGAGAGGGACTCAGCCATCCTGAAGGACGACCCCAGACCTTCATTCTTGACCAGAAGTGGGAAAGCAGGAGAAAAGCTGAGCAGGGAGCAGGGAAGGGAAGGCCGGTAGCTTCTCATTGCCGAGGACCCAATCCACGCCTCCAACAGAGGGGTGGTGGATTCAAATCCAAGATCAGACTAACCCAGGATGCAAGCATAACTTTATAGATCCATTGCAAGGTGAAAGGTACATGCTTTTTGTATCGTTTAGTGTTCTGGATTATTCATGAAATTCCAATGTCTGGCCTGGGAACCTATCGCATGGTGAAGGGGAGAAGAGCTGAGGAAAACCTTAGAGAGAGAATTATTTGTGTTTGCTTCTATTCCTATCATGATTGGTTTCTATTCCTTTGGGAACCAACTGGAAGAGTAGGAAAGGACAGCCAAGAGCTTGCAGCGTGTTTGTGGGATTTGTCAACGTGGAGGTGAAGAACAGCATTCCGCAGAGCCAAGATCACTGAAATGAATTAAAACTTTTTCAGATTTCACCTCAGAAAGGAAAGAGTATTAAAGGCACCTCAGTTTGAAAGGCCTGTTGGAAAGAGAGCAGGAGCAAATCAAGCAGCGGTTTCAGGCTTGAATTCATTACAAAGTCTTCTTAACAAACGGAGGCTGGGAATGTAAAAAAGAAAGTTGTGTTCATTAATTACGTAACTAATACTTCTCAGAAGCCTCCTGAAAACACTGATGTAAAACATGGGGTTTCTAAATGTCCACTTGTTACAGATTGCCCATTTGGGCCAATAAATGAAAAAGTGTGTGCGTGTGTGTGTGTTTACACACGGGACTCTCTGGTTGGTCAGTTTTCCCAAAATGTAAGAGTTCTCCACTCCGCCAATACAACCGATGGACCCATCCCGCCAGGAGTGGGACCTGGATCTTCACACTTCAACTCCTTGTCATTCCTGCTCCCACCGGATCCTGTCCCCTTCTCTCCACGCACCTCGCCGGCTCACGTGTGTACACACACAAACACACACACACACACACACACACGCACGCGAGAGCCGAGTACCGCCGCCGGCCCGTGCCTCCCTTTACCTCTGGCCCAGGGAGGATGCCGGCTGCCGCTGGCTGCGCCGCTGCCCTCGGTCTCCGCCGCCGTCCTCCCGGGGCTCAGCAGCCCGGGGCCCTCGCTGTTTTCAACAGGTACCATGGTCGCGGAGAAGTTACAGGCGCCCCCGCGGCCCCGAGCCACCCGGGCTGCCCGCTCTGACGGCAGTGGTCACTTTCCCCATGGTCGCCTGCTAAAGAAGGGTGAAAAAAAAAAAAAATAACCACCAGTGTGATTTGTAACCAACTTTGTTTCTATTTCCGAAGGCTTTGCCCTTTTCGGTGACACGGGCTGTTGCTATTTCAGGCAGCCTATCACAGGCAGTGGGAGGGCCGGGCTCCGGGGACTGTTTTCGCCTTCAGATGCCGGGCTGGAGGCAAGGGGTTAAAAGGCTTGGGGAAGGCGCTCAGATCCAGTGTTTGGCCGAGAGCTGGGGGTAGGGGGTGGGGGGTTGGGGTGGCGGGGGACACTCTTGTGTAACTACACCTTTGAAAAGAGGCAGAGAAGAGAAACATGCAGCTTGAAAGGGAATCAGGAGAGTGACGGGTCCAGAACGCTCACAGATGGTATCGGTTACTCCTGCAGCGAGGGGAACAATTTATGCAAAGCCATACCAGGAGGAAAAGTGTGTCAGTTTTTCAGCACGACTGTTATTCCAAAAGTCTTTATTCCACTTGCCTTTAAACAAAGCATAAGCCATCTTTCCTGTGTCAGCCTGATTTGTTTTAGGTGGATGAGGTCTGTCCTCTCTCTCTCTCTCTCTTTCTTCCTCCCTCTCTCTCTGCAAGGCCTGGCGGACCAATCCAGGCCAGAAACCAAGCATGCACAGCCCCAGACAGATGAGATTCTTTGGCTTTTTACAGCAAAGTAATCCAGTTTATCTGTGCATTGTTGTCTCAAACTACTGTCAGGGTGTACGATAGCCTGATAGCCTTTGGGAGGAGGCTACTTCCAACTCAGAGAGACCAGACTAATGACCCCATTATGTGGGCGTGAGGGCCCCTAGATATTCACAAATCAGGGAGTGAGAAATAGAATTTTTTCCCCCGATTTGTGAATATATTTATACAAAAGCTCTTTGAGATTTGTGACATTTTTACCTCTAGTTATATAGTTAACAAATCATGTTTAGTGAAAAACCTTAGAGAGGAAGTTGAAATTATTTTAGAAAATCATTAGGAGTGAAAACTAAAATTTATGGAGTACTTATTATGTGCCAGAAATTGTGCTGAGGGCAGTAACTCAGATGATTTTTTTAAAAAGATGATTCTTCGGCATTAAAAACAAAAACAAAAACAAACAAACAAACAAACAAAAACCACTTGTGAGCAGGTTCCCATAATACAGAAGAGACCATGGAGGCTGAGTAGCTTGCCTAAGTGTCATAGCTTGGCAGTTAGTGGAGGGGATGAGAGTGTGAAGCTAAGGCAGTCTAATGCCATAGCTCTCCTACAGCCTAACTTCCCAGCCTTGTTCTTCTTTGATTTTCTTGACTTTGTTCCCGTTCAGCCCTTCTTGATTTTAAGAGGATGCCATGAAACATGCCCTTCCGTCCTAGTCATTTCCCTGGACAGAGAGGCAGATTTGCACTGTAGGCAGAACCTGAACCATTCAGGACCTATTTTGACTTCTTGGCTGGATCAAAACACAGCTCTAAATGAACGTATCATTTGTACATTTCCTTTGCTCATCCTGGGTACTTCTATATTTTTCTTTTCCGTCCAGGAAATCGGGGAGCAAATGCAAAGAAACCTAGAGTAATTCAACTAGTATTGGTTGCGCACCTGTTGTATGTCTGTGGATGGTGCTGGGAAAGGGAAGTTCTGCAAACATAGCCCAGCCCCTTCCTGGTTCAGAGATGAGTGGTTCGGAATCCCCTAGATCAGCCTGTCCCCACAGAAGAATGTATAGTGTGACGATGTTTTAGTGTTTATTTGCTCCCAGAATGTTTTATGATTGTAGGAGCAGCAATTTTTGTGACACACATATACCTTTCATCAGTTCTTCATGTTCTCTTTGCTGCTACCTTTTCTGCTCAGAGCCAGTGATCTCAGCTGGGGTGCAGGGAAAATGTCCTTGCAGTAGGTCAATCGTGTAATTGCTTCATTTAAGGATCCCAGACCCTGTGTCTCCTCCAGCAGGTTTTTGGCACCATGGAAGTGTCAGGGTATTTGCTGTAGTCTCGGATCGGACTGAAGACAAACTTAATTCTAGAATTCCTCGGTACGGCTAAAGGCCATTCTTACTTTGCTTTCTGTAGCCGAACTATACTGGGACTTCTAAGGCATAAACCAACAAAAAATCAAAAAGAGTGAGCAAACAGTGTGACTGACTACATTGTCTCCTGGTATAATGAATTCTGTTCTTCGTTCCATTGTCGACGTGGCATGTGGCATGGCTCTCCCGGTCTGCTCAGCTTACTCTCCTAACTCTAGGCAAAGTTTAGTGGGAAAATACTTTTCACCCAGATGACAGGGGAATAGCATTCTCTTCCTGTACTTCTCTGAAGTCACCTGTACTTCTCCTTCATAGTATTTTACACATTTCCAGTGTATAGCGGACTTTTTGGTGTGGATTGATCAAATTTGGCTTTTCTGTTAGGGAGTAAACTCTGTGAGAGTGTGGAGTATGTTTGGTTCATTAGGGTATCAAGTCTGGCACAGAGTTAATACTCAGTAAATATTTGCTGGCTAGCAGACGGATTCCTGTAAGTCTGACCAACTTTAGCACTGCTAGAATGTCAACTCCAAGCGGACAGGCACCGATGTCTGTGTGAGCCCTCGTTCATCTCTGCAGCCGCAGTTCCTGGCACAATATCAGGCATGCTGTAGACCTTGGATAAGTATTTCTTTCCTTTTTAAAAAATATTTTATTTATTTACTTGACAGAGATTGAGAGCCAGAGCACACAAGCAGGGAGAGAAGCAGGGTGAGAGGAAGCTGGCTTTCCACTGAGCAAGGATCCTGATACGGGGCTTGATCTAAAGATGCTGGGATCGTGACCTGAACCTAAGGCAGCCACTTAACTGACTGAGCCACCCAGATGCCCCTGGGTAAGTATTTCTGAAATACGTGTGTGTTCACAAATGGAGCTTTTAGTGACCTGAAGAACTATTTAGTTTTTAAATATCAAAACCCATTTGATGACTGCCTGTGATACTCTGTCCATCCCTCTCTCTTCCATCAATCTCTTCAGAGCAAATATCACCACAGGCTGTCCCTCCTTCATGGAGTCTGAGCCACTGCCATCCATAAAAGCTGTCCCTCCACTCAAGAAATAGATCATCCATGGACAGCACACAGTTCATTCCCCCATCACCCCAGTAACTGCGCTACAGGCCATTTCAGACCACGTGCTCATAGGCAGTGCTATGGAATCCTAGAAGACATATCTTTTACATACTATAAACTGGCAAGACAAGTAAGAGGGGGCCAGAGAGAAGGCAAACAGCATTGCCAGGCACATGAACGTCTACCTTCCAATAGGCCTATTTTTGTGGCAATTTTTGTTTTTACCTTCACAACTTCATGAGGTATATATGACCACCCCCATCTTGCAGAATTGAATTTGAGAAGCTTTCAAATTCTAACGAGCATGCTCAAGATCCAAAAAGGCTTTCCAGTGTTCTATCATGAACATTTTCAACAACACCGGAAAACAGAGAGTCTGAAATCAATGCTCGTTCATTTACCTGTCTATTTCTCAATCCCTCTATCTAGCCATCAACCCATCTTAGTATTTATGAATTTCAAAGTAAGTTGCAATACTTTGGTATGTGTATCATTAACTAGAGTTTAATATTTGTTTAAGTTCTTTTATTTTCTTAGAGACATGTTACATACAATGAAGAGCACAAATCCTAAAGGTCCCATGACATGATTTCAAAAAAGCACATACCACCCCCATTAAGTTACAGGACATGCCCTTCATCCCTGGAAGTTCTTTTCTGTCTCCCCTCTTCAAATTCCCTCCTCAACCTCTGGAAGGAACCAATGTTCTGATGTGTGTGTGTGTGTGTGTGTGTGTGTGTTCACCTGTCCTAGCTCGTCACATCACGGAATCATAAAGTATGTGGCACTGTGTAAGACTTCTTTCTCTGACCAGAGTTTTGAGAGTCACTTACGTTTTTGTGTGTAATGGGAGTTCATTCTGTTATTGATGAATCCTATTTCATGGGCAAATATACCACAGTTTATGCGTTTTCCTATTGACGTACACCTGGGCTGTTTCCAGTTTGTGTTGTTATATATAAAGCTGTTATGAGCCGCCTTATGCAAGTCTTTTTTGTGGAATGTACAATTTCAAAGCACAGCAGTCCAAGTCCATTTGATTCCAAAACCCACATGTTTTCCACTACACCCCGTTGTTTCTCTGCGGTGTATCTTCCAGCACTCTGTTTATGTGGAATGTACCTCCAGAGTTTTTAATCCTAAAATGGTTCATTACAGTGTGAACACAAATGGGGAAATATGATCTTTAGACAAAAAAAAAATCCAGATAGAAATTCACCTCTTAAGAAAAAAGAAAAGAAAAATAAATTCAGCTCTTCATTAGCCATAATCCAATGAAATATTCATCTTGGTATGATTTTTTTTGAAGGGTAGTTATCATTTTACCTGTTTATACTATCTAGATAACTTCTTTCTCTAAAAGATTTCAGTATAACTTTGTTTCCTATATGTAGAATATAACCAGTCATAAAATATGGGTTAAAGTTCCTCAAATAACAGAAGAAGCGTGGTTGAATTTATTATGATATGTCTGTTTAATATAAAACTATAGAATAGATTATTAAAAGAAAGACAGTATAGCAATAAAAATGTTATTCTATTATTGTAAATAATAGAAATCAGAGTAGAAAATTGCATGCTGACTACCATTATGATAATTTTTCAAAACATATGTGCATATTAGTAGACACTAGAAGGGAACTTGGAAAAATTGAAAATCATTAGTAACGTTGGAAAGGTAATCTTAGTCCACATTAAGAAATTTAGACCAATTCTAATCATGTGTAAATCATGTAAAAGAGTATTTTCAGAAAAAAAAATCTTCAGAAAAAAATGTTCCCTTAATGTTGTTAAAATATTGTATATCTGAGTATAAATCTGAAGAAAAATGTTCAAATTTAGTGCTACCATACACTACTGTACAATTTATACATTGTACAACTAATTGTAAAACAAATTTTCCAGAAAATGATACTAAAAATGTCAGGAGTCAGGAACAGCTTTTTCTAATTTGCACAATGATGCACTTGAACAACGAAGAGGGCTGTACCCCTTATAATCTTCCTTTAAATGACACTGTCTGATTGATTTGTCAGCTCATATCTGCTTTGTCCTGCTTAGCTATATAAATGAGCCCCTTTTTTCATTCAATCAGCAATTTTTTTTCCAAATAAACTAGTTCTAATATTTAAATCTTCCTCAGTTACTCTTACATGGTCTTTGGATGGAGGCATCCGCAAATTTTTTTCAATGACTCAGCTTTTCCTTTAGTTTATCCTTCCTTTCATACCATGATGTCAGAAAAAGTTGCTCATCCTGTGTGACAACAGCAGCCTTTATTGGTTTGGAAGCTCTGGTCTACATCACATTCACATGGTCCTTATATTACCGAGGAGGGCAATGAATAGAAAATCAACTGCACAGAAGTTGGGAAGGCCCCATCCTGGCTTCCTTTACACATAGGGCCAGGCTCTGCTGAGCAGCTCACACAGCCCGGATTTTCCTTCAGAAGACAGTGGCAAAAAAACAATAGGGGTCTCTGGCCCCATCCAGGCCATAACGGTGGTGGTCATTGTGGCTCCCAGGCACTTCGTGTCTAGTTAAACTCCTGCTGGCTCTCCTTGTAAAAGGACTTCCAGAAATTCTCCTACTGCCCACTGTGCCACCTCATGTGGCACGTATTCCACATTGTCACTCATGGGGCACAATGAGGAAAGGGCCAGACCTAGAGGGTGTCTCTCGATGGGAACCTGTCTTACGGCTTCTGGCACCAGGGGCCACGCTAGAGGATGGGTTGGG
Organism: Neogale vison; assembly: GCF_020171115.1. Classification (NCBI taxonomy): domain Eukaryota; kingdom Metazoa; phylum Chordata; class Mammalia; order Carnivora; family Mustelidae; genus Neogale; species Neogale vison. Next base: position 67,287,794 of record NC_058091.1, on the reverse strand, counting down.
TTCTTTGCATTCTCTCTGCAGGAAATAATGTCACCAAAAACATGTGTATGAAGAGGAAATGGGGAAAAAGTAAGGTGAGATGTATCAGGCAATCTGGGATACTGTGATGTTTGTAACTCTTGGCAGCTTTTTAGTATTTGTAATTTAGTTAAATGAATATTCCCTTTCATACTTAATTTTGCATTTTTATTTTTTAAAAGTGAGAGCCCCCCAAATTTAAAAACCTGCAGGCCCCACAAAATTTGGATTGGACTCTGAATCTGAGAAATAGTGTTCTCTCCAGATGAACATGCTTAATAAACATTCTTCTGATCCTTCTCTTCTCCTCTTTGCTGCTGCTGGTCTCTGAATCCAGGCTTCCTGACTGCCTGCCTTGTGGGCAGAACTTCTAATAGGTTCCCCTGACTGTGTTCTTGCTGCCCAGGGCCATTTCCATAGGGCACCAAAAAGACTTCTTTTCTCACATCTAGACCCTTAAATGAATTCCAGCCCTTTTAAACCTTTCATCAGTTTCCAGTGTTCCAAGGATTGGTTTAAGTTTCTTAATGAGGCTTAAGATACCCTGAACAGTCCAACTCTAGCTGAGCTGACATATTCAGACCCATCTCCTGTCCCTGCTGGACTTGAACTCTGCAATCTCCTCCCATTTCAGATTCTACAGTGGGCCCCCCAATCAGCAGCTTCTTGACTTGGTTCCCATCTCAAAGGGTCTTATCTCAGTCATCACTGTGGAGGTTCTAGTCCTAACTCAGCACAACTCACTAAACCAGGAATAGACTTGTCTTGCCCAGGGAGCCCACAGGATGGGCCAGAATCCCCTCTTTCACATCTTCCCTCTCTGAATTCAGTTACGGACTGCTGGTATTAGTCAGGGTTCAGTGCTGGAATTTTAAGAAGGAAGAAACTCAACACAGGGAAATGAATGCTTATAAAATCATTAGAAGGCCTGAAAGATCAGATTCCAAGCAAGAAGAAATGACTCCCAGAATAATACAGAGCTGACTTAGCTGAGCTCCTGTATCCAAGGCCCCCTAATAGATCTGTGAGTTCAAGAATGTGTTGTTTAAATCTAGGGATCAGACCATAACTGCCACCATCACTGCATTCTTCAGGAAGCTGTTGATGCTGGAATGCTGCCTCAGGAAAATTTCACAACTGCCTGATCCCATAGGCTAGCAGAAACTCCCCAAAGAGACAGAGAAAATCTGTATCTGTCTGCGTGCAGATGCGTGTAATTGACAATCTACAGCCTGATTGCAAGGAAGTCTGGGAACTGAGACTGATATCCTTGTCTCTAAAATGAGATAATAATAGCATCCATCTCCTAGGTTTCCTATAAGAATGAAATGAATTCATATACAGAAAGTATCTAGAACAATATCTGACCACAGTGATCCTTAATAAGTCATAGCTGTTGTTATTACTTGCATCCAAGGGACCCCACAGAAATATAGGAAATAATAGAATAATAGAAAAGTATAATAGTCAAGAGTAATAATAGAAAAAAATACTAGTTCAAGATTAGGATAATATAAACTCTAAGGCTGGATTTTTTTTTTTTTAATCCAGATGAGTTTGGACATTTCACAGTATTCATCTAGGCTCAGTTTCCTTATCTGGATAGGGAGACATATATTTTCTTTGCCCAAAGCTGCTTTTGCCAGGTAGCCAAGCTCCCTTCTTTTGGAAATACCCTTGTAATTTTCTTTTGGGAAAATTATATGCTGTTTTAATGGACCTGCCAGCTAATGCACACCACCCTTTAGTCAAGGAGTAGGCTCGTAGCTGCCTGCCATGACAATGAGATGTTCTGTCTTGGGAATGTAGGTTTTCAGAGGTGACACAGGGACTGTAAGTCAGTCATTCCCAATGGCAGAATTCATGAAAGAACATGCAATAATTCCTATTACCCATTTCTCTAGAACTTTCCTGGTTGTTCCCATGACTTTGTTCTCCCAGTTGCCCCCCTCAGTTCTACAAACCATTCCGGAAACCAAGCAACAGATTCATTTTTGACTAATGCTGGCCAGAGTCCAAAATTCTGAACATGAACTCTCTGAAAGGATTTTAGTGAAGATAAAAATCAGATGAAGAATTTGAAAGCACTTTTAAAACTGTTAAGGTGCTACATTAAATACAATTTATTCACCAATGCCACAGCAACAGTAAATGTAGAAGAAAAACTATTTGTTTATCCATCCAGATCATGCACTCCATTTCTAAATAAGGACAGAAACAGCATATGACGGTAGATTGGCAAGGGATACAGTGGTGATAAACCAGAAAAGTCTACGAATCCCCAGCTTTTACAATAGCATGACCTGACTCAACAGTTCACAGAGCCGCATTACCCAACTGGAGGCCCTGGGTGAGATCTTTACCTTTCACATGAAAATATGGGGGCTGGCCTGGCTTCCTAGGAGAAAAGTGAGAAGGGAAAGCTCCAAGTATAAAGGGTTGAAGGTGTATCTACATTTTTCAAGCTCCATCTTTAGACAGTTCACTCTAAGAAATAGCAAGGGCAGCCCTGTCTTCCTTCCCTCCCTACTGCCAAAAAAAGTTCTCTCACCTTTAAAGCTCAGAGAGTCAACCTGGGCATCAAGACAGAATGGATTTGCTAGGACAGAGCTTCCTAATTTGTGTTCTAAAAGTGTCCTCTGAGAGGTTAATAGGTAGCCTGAGGAATTAAAAAAATGGGGGGGGCGTCTTCCATTATCCGGAGATTTGAGAAATTGTCCAATAGGGTATGCTGTTCTTAGAACACCCTCACTCTTAAGAAATTTTTCCATATAGACACTAAGCACTTTTAAAGTAGATTTCTGCTACCTTTAATTTTAGATCTGTAATTTCTCTACAAAACAAAACAAAACAAAACAAAAACATTACTTTTTAGAAGAACACAGCTTGGAAAATCTACATTGGACTATCTGTGGGATTGGGGTGGGCTTTATGTCCAGAGGCCTCAGACCAGAATTTGCTCTTCTCTGCTGCCCCCTCCTGATAGGTGGAGGGAAGAGCAGGTCTCCCTCCTCGAGGGGCTGAAGAGATTGAAACAAGTTGCCCCCAGGGTCTGCTAGGAAAAGAGAGAGCTCCTCACCAATGGTGGGAGTTGGTCTTGACAGCTGCTCTGTGTGGTTTTTGTGACTCTGGTAAGCTGTTTGTTCATGCTACATCTGTGCCTCCTCAGGTGTCCTTGGGCCCTGGAGGGAAAGGAATATGGGCAATCTCAAAATCTCACTCATCCATCCATACAAATATTTATTACGTGCTTACTAATACAACAGTGATAACCCGGTACAAAGTGATGGGGATAGAACCGTGAACAAGGCACTCTTGTGGGAGTAACAAAGACTTTTCCAGGCTGTGTGACTGGATTCATTGTGCCTGTACCTGACCTTCCTTCGGTGTCCAATATCCTTCCTTTCTCTCTGTGAATCTCAAAGACTGCAGCTGCCGATAGAGACTTCTTTCTTATCTCAGAAAACAGCCATCTTTTCAGTTTTTCAGATTCCAGCTAATGTTCGTAAGGGCATTTTGCTGGTTCGTCATAAATGACCTCCTTAGTTTCATATAATTTTTACTGTCTCCAGAACTCTTATTTTATTCTGTTTTGTACTGATATTTGAGGCAGGATCTGGGTCACAGAGTCTACTTGAAGCTACCCTGGGCATGAAAAGGTATTCACTTTGGGAATAAATACAAATGGAATTCTTAAGATACATGGTCATCTTCTTGAGCATGGTTTACAGCAAACGGAATATTTTTAAAAAATTTTCTCTGTAAGGAACATTTATGAGGCAGTTTCTAGCCCCTCCATCTCTTTCCTGGACCTCTATCCTCATAGAAACTTCTAAGTGACATAAAGAATCTACTGGCAAATTCTAGTGTCTCGCCCCTCTGCAGAGCACCACAGAGTAGTCCAGATAGGCTGAGACACTGTCACTTCAATCACCCTTACTGTATGATAATTCAGTCATTCATTGGCTGGAAGAAAATAGTTCTATTTTATTGCTCTATGAACTTTTGCCAGAACTTATATCTGTCCTCTGAAAAAGGTAGAAGAACCAAGACCTGTGTATTTTGATGGGCAGGACAGCAGTGGCACCCCCCTCCCCTCCCCGGACCCTGTCACCAGCACCATACTCAGCAGCAGAGTTCAGGTTCACAACTCATCTTAAATGGTGCATCACAACTCAACTTAAATCTTTCCACAACCCACGTAACCTACTCAAGAGTCTTCTTCAATGGATTCCCTACTTCCTAAGCAGAGATTTGAGGATGAAAGAGAAGAAAACCCAGGTTTGAAGATTTGTATGTCTAAGAAACATAATAAAATTGCATTAGCAGAGATGTTAATTCAAAGAGCAAGCATCTTTCACAAGATGAGCACCATTCACATGTCTTTATTGATTTATTTCTAGAAGACTAGGAGATATGCACTTTTCTAAAGGGTTCTGCCCACAGCTTAACCTTTTCTGGGCTCAGGAGAGATCTCCCTGATGCACAGACATTGAATAAGTAAGCTGATCCCTGGCCATTTCTTCTCTTCAGCTTTATAATGACATCATTAAGAACCACAACATGTAAGAACTGAAAGCGACCTCAGAGACTATCAAGTTCACGGTGCCTTTTTGACAAGTAGAGAAATTGAGGCCTTAAGTGCTTAAGTAACTAACCATGTTGTGACCTACTCAGTAGCTTTAGTATATAAATGAAGCCATTAATTATTATATGGTAGAATTACTAACTTCACGTCATCTTTGATCTTTATAATTATCAAAAAACATTAGTAACCTGAGGTCACTTTGGGTGCTGCGCCTGAAGACAGGCTGCTGTGCTCAGGGCCCTGTGAATGCCACTCTCCCATTGTCTCACCCCTGGCAAAGGACTGACAAGGAGAGAATCTTATCCAAGGCCAAGGGGCAGGTGAAGAACAGGATGAAGATTCACGTCAAGCCCTAGTAAATATAACTTTCCTTGTCCTCAGTCTCTTGAGGTGTTTCTTTTCCATTTCCTTCTCTACCTTGCAAAACATTTAAACACCATGGAGGGCAATGAGAAATCCAAAGAGGTGGGCCTGTGTGACGCAGTTGGTTGGGCATCCAATTCTTGGTTTGGATTCAGGTCATGATCTCAGGGTCCTGGTATCTAGCCCTGCACTCCGAGGGGAATGTGCTTGAGATTCTCTGCCTCTCCCTCGGCCCCTCCCCCGGCTCATGCACTTGGGCTCTCTCTGTCTTTCAAGTTCTCTCTTTCAAATAAAATCTTAAGAAAAAGAAAGAAAGAAACCTAAAGAATGGCCAGATTTGAGTTGGCTAGGCAATTAGATGATGAATGAGGCTCTTGATGAGCATTCTGAAAGATATTTCACTTGAATCATCAGGCCTATATTGTATTATATGCTTCCCTGCCTTAGCTGACATAGGGTAGAAACCAGATGGAAGGTTTCCTGGGTTATCCTGGATAACGACTATGTTCAGTTGTCATGCAGTGACGTCTTGAAGAGTAACTAACCTGAAAATATGAAGCTGCCTTTGCTCCTTTACTTACTTGCTTTGAGCTTGTGACCCTCAAACATCTTTGCTCAAGGATACTGTAAAAGAATTTGAAAAACTCTTGAGAAATTCAGTAGCTCTTCATACATTTCTAAGCTGACGTCTAAATGTTTTACCATGAATTTAAATCCTTGCAAAGTCTGTATTTTCTAGGATACTGCAGAATATATATACTCTTTGGATATATTCATTAAAAGCAAGGAACTATTTAGATTCCATCTGTGAATAACACCTGTCACATACCATGATGGGCCTCAATGCCAAACCGAACAGTCAAATAATACTTATTCTCCACCAGGAAATATTTAAACTCATTTTTGAGTTCAAATAACCACATTAGTGTGCACCTTTCTGTGACGGTCTTCACATTTCTGAATTCTTGTTGGAAAATAGACTTATGATAGATGGAAAGAAAAAAGAGCATTTCCCATGAGTTGGAACTGACCTTCCTGAGTTTGCATGAGGAGTAGGAATGATCCCCACCCATCTCCTGATAAAGATATTGTTAAAAAGCAACTAGAGCTGTCACGTCATGACAAAGACATGGAGGAACCCTAGACCCATATCACTTAAGTGAAAAAAGCCATAAAAACAGGTTTTTTCAACTATAACATACTGGAAAAGCTAGTATGGTAGAGATCAGTGGTTGCCAGAGGTTGAGGGGAGGGAGGGATGAACAGGTGGAGCAGAGAGGAATTTTAAACCAGTGAAACTACTCTGTATGATAATATAATGATGGATACATGTCTTTATCCATTTGTCGAAATCTACAGAATATACAATAGCAAGACTGATGACTAATGTAAGTTATGGACTTGGGGTGGTAATGATGTTAATGTAGGTTTATCAGTCATAACAAATGTACCGTTTCTGGTGGAGGATGTTGATGGGAGGGCCAGAGAGAATATAAGAAATCTTCATCTGCTCGGGGCGCCTGGGTGACTCAGTGGGTTAAACCGCTGCCTTCAGCTCAGGTCATGATCTCAGGGTCCTGGGATGGAGTCCCGTATTGGGCTCTCTGCTCAGCAGGGAGCCTGCTTCTCTCTCTCTCTCTCTCTCTCTCTCTCTCTCTGCCTGCCTCTCTGTCTACTTGTGATCTCTCTCAGTCAAAATAAATAAATAAATAAATCTTAAAAAAAAAAAAAGAAAGAAAGAAAGAAATCTTCATCTGCTCAATTTTGCAGTGAACCTAAACTTACTTTAAAAAAATAAAGCCTTAAGAAGAAAAAAAAAAAAAAAAAGGCAACTGGACTAGATTTGACCAAGCTCAGTCTGAACTGACCTGTGTGTGTGTCTGGCAGGTGCTGTGCTACCAGCCTTAATCACTCTGGCCTGGAGAAGTATGCTAACATCAGTTGGCTGTGTCTGGATACTTTTATCATGCCAGAGTCCAGGAAGAAAGCCACGCCCTCTGGACTGGGAAAGCAATTCCAGGAAGCAAGTAGAAATTTCCACAATCACTCCTGTGAAAGGGGCAGATCTAGAAACCAAAAACGACAACTTGGAGGACTGGGATGAGATTGGGCAGGGAGGTAGGGAAATGTTCTTTCTTTGGGGCTTTAACAAAGAAGGGCTCAGGATTGATACCCCAGGGGAAACCCCGCTGGAGGCCCAGCAGGGAGAGAGTTGGCACCTGAACCTGGAGGCAGGCCGGTGTACAGCAGGCAACTTAACATCAGACTAGCCCTGAGCCTCTGAGCTGTTGTTCTTTGTGTCTACATTGTCCACAGGTTTGGCAAACGGTAGTGGCCAGTCTCAGCTACTTTGGGAGGAGTGGAGGCAATCATCGGTGCACTTGCTTAGGCCCCAACACAGAGAAAAGGGAGCAGTCTTTTCTCCTTCCTTGTAAATCCTGATCTGTGACCAGCCTGCTGAGTTCCTGGGGGGACCTGATAGGCTGTGGCTCTTCACCCACTCTTTTCCCACATCTCAGGTTCTCTACATCTCCACTTGGAATCTAGGATGGAACTAAGGAAAACAGTTCCCCAGAAAACATTTATATAATTTAATAGGCTCTGTGCCTGAGGAAGGAAGGGGTAAGTAACTCCATCTTTCTCCTGGTGAGATCTCTTTTGAGTAGCCGAAGTCATTTTTTTGGTGCTTATTTTCAAGTTTGAGCTGTCATGAGTGGGTGATGACATCAGATATGCGGGCTTCAAATAAATCTGGAGATAGAAAAATACACATCTAAAGATTCATCCAAGAACACATTTGCCCCCCATCTTGAATGAATTCTAAGAACATCCCAGTGTAACCCAACCTGGCCATGCCACCTGAGTTACAGGCTGAGCTGCTGGAATTTGGGTGGGGGCAGCCCATGATGGAAATCAATCAGAAAGTGAGTGGCTGTAGTTACCAGTCTGACAGAAGTAGGGGTAGGAAGTAAATGGTCTCACAGTGACAGGTGTCCCAGGCCGGAAATGATATCACCTATGAAATAGCTCAGGTGCATTAGTGTCCTAGGATCGCCGTGATGAAGGACCATAAACTGAAGGGCTTAAGCAAGGAAAATGTATTGTCTCATAGTTCAAGGGACTAGAAGTCCAAGATGAAGGCCATGCTCTCTTTGAAGTACTAGGGAAGGCTCTGTTCAGACCTTTCTGCCAGCTTCTGACAGTTCCTTGGCTTGTAATTCCAATCCCCAACTAGTGTTTTCCCTGTGTGTCTGTCGTCTTATAAAGAGAGGACACCAGTCATCATGGATTAGGAACCTACTCTACTCCAGTAGGACCTCTTTTTAACTAATCACACCTGTTAAGACTCTATTTCCAATAAAGTCACATCTGAGGTCCTGGGGTTTAGAATTTCAGTATATTAATTTGGGGATGGGGACACAACAGAAACTCTTCTCAGAGCAACCTTTCTGCAGATATTGGACTAAAATGTCTAAGAACTTCAGAAGAGGATTTAGAATCCACTGAAAACCAGAGGACACTGAAGGTTGGTTTCCTAAACACCCACCTGAAGGCTGTCTAAAAGGCTGGGGTCTGTTTTTATACTGAGATTAGAGTTTCTGGTGCAGAAGGAGATGGCCCAGGAGATTTAGAGACCTGTAGCTGGGAATTTGCTCATTAAAACAGGGTATGTGCAAAACAGAGGGCCTCACCTTGCTCCATCTCCCACTCCAAGTGCTCTACTACCCACTGAAATGGGTGAAGGAAAGCGGGGAGGTAAGGAGTGAGGAAGCTATTGCTCAGTTACCTGAGTACAAGAGCAAGGCATGAGTAGGTTGACTTCAGTGGCCCATATCTTGCCTGTTATAATAGATGGAAATTTACTACCGCAACAAAAAGCCCTGACTTCCCAAAAGGCAGGCTTTGGGGAAGTTGGTGAGGATGCCCTCTTAGAAAGGCGGGTCCTGAAGCATCCTAGAGAGAGTACCCTCTGGTCTGGTACCCCATCAAATGGGTCTTACTTGGTCCTTAATGGAGCCTAGAACCGAAACAAAGCCATTGAAACATGAAGTAGGCCCCCCCCCCGGGGCTCCGGGGGAGACAAGGACCCCCATGGTAGGAAGATCCAAAGCAAGCCACTGAGGGTTTAGGGAAGCCCAATGGGCTTGTGTTTGCCTTTCTTGTGGTGGGCTGTACCCAGGAGTGAATGTACAACTAAATAGAGGAAAGTAGGGTGTGTTTGTGTTAATTGTGGAGAATCTGGGAGGGAGCAAAGAATGGAGACACTACACACAGTAAGAAATTAGGCTTAGCTGTCTTCTTTGGTTTTCCCTTTTACTCCACACTACAGAGATCATAAAAATTAGGTTAAGAATACTGAGGAAGAAGAGGGCACAATCCCCAGTTAGGAGACAGGATCTCGTTTTGTCAAAAATGGACTCTCTTCCTCTCCAGCTGCCTTTGAGCCAAACATTTGCTTCCCAAAATTAAGGTTTTACTAGGGGCCTCAGAGCCTAAGAAAATTCTATGCATCAGGCACATAATGAATTGGGGAGTTGCTTCTTGATTCACTTGCTGGGGACCCGGATACCCCTGACTAGTAGTCCAGAGAACATGGGGAAGATCCCTCACCAACTGAGAAGCTGCTTCATTCCAGGGAGCTAACCTCCTAGGAAACCTAGACCTGGTCCTCTTGGATGGACCACGGGACAGGGAAATGTTTTCTTTTCAGAGACTCCAAGCTCCGGTGGGGAGATGGGAGGTAGACAAGAATGTTATAAGATCATTCTTGGAAAATACCAGTTGGTGTTTCTGTCTTGCTGCTAGCGAGTGTTTATTCCTCCCCTCCCAGAAGATCGCCAGGCCTTTGTGTTCCAAGCCAGACCCAATGCTTTTGTGCCTCACGGCAGGAAGTGGCGGTTGCCAGGCACCCAGAAGACACCCCCCCTCCTGGCTTTTGTTTTGCGGAGGCCTCAGCTGCTGGAGGGGAATTATGCTGCCTAAGAGGGAGATCAAGAGAAGTGAGTGCTCAGGATTGAAAAGACCCAAGGAAACTACAGGGGAGGAACATTTCTCCAGAGCTCCCCTCCAGAACTGAGAAGGAAATGGGGGCTTTTGTGATTTCTATACCTAGAGAAGCAAAACTCTGCCGTCCCAACATATCCACACTGTCTTGAGTATTTTGGAGCAGGACTGTCAGAAAGCTCAGAGGAACGGAGTCTAGGTTCACTAAGAGGCGGCTCCTCCTCTCCCTACCCAGTCCTTGTGGAAATTGGGACCCAGCTGTCCCTTTCACACACAGGGGTTCATGAACAGACTGCAGAATGGCTTTTAGTTCCTACTGGCTCCTTCACTCTGACAAACCTGTCAGTACCAGTCTCCGTTCCCAATTCATTAGAGTTATTTTTAATTCTTTGATTGGATTTTCCACATGCCTCCAATTCTCACTATAGCACCTTCTAACTTCTAAAACCAAACTTATTTTTACATGCTCAATATTTATAGCGTCTGTGTTTATAGTGTCTTTGGCTTTAATCAATTTCTTCATACTTTCCCTGTAGTTTTTTTTTTTTTTTTAAAGATTTTATTTGTTTATTTGACAGCTAGAGAGGGAACAAAAACAGGGGGAGTGGGAGAAGGAGAAGCAGGCCTCCCTAAGAGCAGGGAGCCCTATGCAGGGCTCATCACAGGATCCCAGGACTGATCCCCGGACTGATCTCAGGACTCTGGGATCATGACCTGAGCAGAAGGCAGAGGCTTAACGACTGAGCCATCCAGGTGCCCCAACCTATAGATTGTTTTTAAAAACTGCTATTCACCATACCACGTTTATAACAAGATACTAATTGTAAATACATTATTTACTACAAAACTAACTGAAGTGGTGTGGTGGGATACATACAGAAATGTACTCATGTGTCACTAAAAGCTGTAATATTAAAAGGAAAAATATGTCCAAATGTTAAAATCAAATAATTTATTTTCTTATACTCTACCAATTATTTGAAATTGTACCACATTTTTTATTGCTTCATATTTGAACCTTGATTTTCTTACAGACGTTTGTTTTTAAGTCTCTAATTGCCTTTGTATTTTCCTAAAAGAAACAGATGCCATATTTTTCACTAAGATCATCTAGCTTCTTAAAGATATTTGTGGAGTTGAGTTCACTGACCTTCTTTGACTTCGTGTTTTAATATGAACATGTTGCATTTCAGCTCTGCTATATAAACTTCATCATGGGTTAGTCTCCTGTCTCTTGACCTCATACTTTTTTTTCTTGGATTCAGTTTAACTTTTTCTGAAGTAAATCCTCATTTTTTCCCCCAAAGAGAAATAGTAGAAAACCTTTTCAGCTATGCATGTTTCAGAATACCTCTGTCTTGCCTTCATGTTGGAGTAATGGTGGGGGTTGGTATATAACTCTAGGTTAACATAACTCTTCCTCAGAACTCTGAAGGCATCCAGCAATAGGCTGGCCACCTAATTTTCATTCCTTCTAGAGAAACTGTATTCTTCTCCCCCTCTCAAAATCTCTTAAGCTCTTTTACTTACTCCTGGATTTTTGAAATTTCCTATCTTGGTATAAATCTTTTTTCCTCTGTACCCATTCGTCCCTCTTAGCAGTTTTCAGCCAGACTTGTTAATCTTTTTATATTTTAGGAATTCTTATATTGCATAATTTACTTCCTCCCCTTTATTTTCTGTATTTATTTTTTTATTTCTAGAACTTTCCTTTACCAGACTTTGGGTTGATTTCTCATGTACTAGTTATCTATTAATGTGCAACAAAATGCCACAGGCTCAGCAGCTTAAAACACATTTACTATCTCATGGTTTCCATGGTTCAGAAGTCTAGGCACAGTCCAGTCGAGTCCTTTGCTCACGGTCTCAAAAGACTGTAATTAAAGTATCAACCGGGTTGCTGTCTCATCTGCAGACTTGACTGGGGAAGAATCTGCTTCCAAGTTTAGGAGAATTCATTTCCTTCCAACTATAGGACTGAGGGCCCTAGCTTATTGGGGGTTTTGGCTAGAGACTGCCCTCAGCTCCCCAAAGCCACCTTCAAATACTTTGGCACATAGGCCTCCCAACACAAATATTCTCTTCTTCAAACCAGCTGGGGAGAGAGAATCCCTAGCATTTGTCTTCTAGCAAGAAAAGATCTTATATAAGGTAATGTAGCCACAAAAGTGACATCCGTCAGCTCTGCTATAGTCAAGTCACTAAAAGAAAGTCATAGGTTTAGTACACACTCAAGGGGAGAGAACTATACCAGAGCATGAATACCAGAAAGTGGGGATCATGGAAGAGCCACCCTATCATTTGTCCCCTGCATCCCATGTCTCTTAATCACCCCTCACCTGCCTTGTCTTTCTCCTGCAATTTTTATTTGTTAATATTTTTCATCTTTTAATCTATGCTTTTTAAGATTTCCTCTTCTTTATTTGCCTGTTCTTCCTGAGAATACTTCCCATGAAGTAGGGGAAAAAATTACAATAATGTGATGTCCTAGATGTCTAGTGAAGAATATGATTAAAAGAAAGGAATGATTAACAATGTCAATGCTATGTTTTATTTGCTAATGAGTCAAGAAAAATGAGGACTGAAAACTTCCCTATTGGATTGAGCAACATGGCATCATTGTGAGCTTGGCAAGAACAGTTATGGTCGAATGATAAAAGTAGAAGCCATTTGGAGTGGGTTCAAGAGAATGGGAGGGAAAGAACTAGAGTAGGAACTAGACAACTCTGTGGAATTTTTTTTTCTTTGAAGTTTGTTCCTAATTTTATTGAGAAATAATTGGTATACTGGGGAAGTTTTTCTTTTCTTTTCTTTTTTAAAGATTTATTTACTTACTTGTGAAAGAGAGAGAGAGAGCAAGCAAGCAGAGGGAGAGGCAGAGGAAGAGAGAGAGTCTTGAAGCAGACTCCCTGCTGAGCGCAGAGCACATGGATGAGGGTCTCAATCCCCAAGATCATGCCCTGACCCAAAATCAGGAGTCAGACACTCAGACTGAGCCACTCAGGCACCCCTGGAGGAGTTTTTCTATGAAGAGAAACTGAGAAAATGGGGCAGGAGGTGGAAAAGGATGAAGGATTGAGATTATTTAACATGCAAGAAGTTACAGAATGCTTATATGCTCGTGGCAGTGATCTGGAAGAATGGAGAAAAATATTAAGGGATACAGGAGAGAAAGGGAACAATAACTAGAGCAATAGCTTTTAACAGATAAAAGGCAACAGGATCTGATGCACAAGTGGAAAGGTTTGCCCTAAACAGCAGTGTAGAGACTTTTTAGTAAAAAGCAGGATTAAGGGTTGGGAAGGGAAATGTACCTAGGAATGTGACCTTGTGACCTCCTCCTACTAAGGAGACATGGCACGAGGATGGTTGACCTTGACCACACCCCCTTATAAATATGTTAATGATGTTTACTGTTAGATGGACACACACACTCACAGAAAGAGAGCTGCCCCGTGTCAAGGTGGTCAATTAAGACAATAAATAGAGTTAGTTATATAACAACCCATACTCTTATTTCAACATGAAGACAGAATGAAGGCATTTTTAGACATGGGTATCTCAGAAGATTTTCTACATATGCCCTTCTGAGAAAAGAACACTGAAGCTATACTTCAGCCAAACTTACAATGAATCCAAGAAAGAGACAAATATCAGATCAAGATTGCTTATTATAAAGAAGCCTGGAACTTCAGGGAATTTTGCTTAGTGACAGGGTGGGGAGCAGACGGTGCCCTAATACCACAAACATGGTTCCAAAACCAATTGTTGATCTGAAAGCAAAATGCATTCTGATGAAGGAGAAAGAGACGTTTTTTAAAAAGCTGAGTCTGACAGATTTGGGCTCCTCCTTCCTCCCGAAAGAAATGCCACATGTGTGCCTAGTTCTTGCCCATAGTCTTCAAATTATCAGTGAAGTTTGCTGCTGGGTGAGCTCTATTATTCAAGTGAGTTTGCTTTGACAGTTCAACACTTCTACTCAGAAGGCAGGTAGGTGGGCAGATGTTAATGTGGGAGTGTGGTGGGCACAATATCTTTTCTATTTTTTTTTTTTTCCTTTTGGGTTTCTTGGGTAAACTTTGATTTCTCTGGGATTAGTCATACTGTTTATTCCTCTTGGTCCTTCTCTTGATGACTAATTTTGGGAAATTGTTCTTGGTTCCTTGGCAACAAGCTAGTTGAGAATGATGGCTCACGCCTCTCAGGGGCAGAGTCTGAAATTTCCTTTGTAATCAAGGGCCTTCACAAGGAGGAATGGTACTGAAATTCAATGTTTCACAATTACAGGCACCCTCAAAATCTCCAGATGAGAATAATGGCATTTCCTAGGAGGGTCCTAAATCATTGATGTCTAGGCTCAGACTTCTTTGTACCCTAGACCATAATGTTTATTTTTCTTCATCCAAGACGACTGTCATGCTCACTTTATACAAAACAAGAGCAACAAGAATCAGGGTCTTCCTCCTGGAGACCAGTCCCACCATGTGTTCTGCTGCTCCCAGATCAAGCATGCCTCCCTGGAGGGTGTCAGAGACCACAGTCCTCTCAACTGGCCTCACAAATAGCTTCTGGTGTTTGCCTAGATCTCTGGGGCAATGGTCTGGTGATCCTTGGCTGTCCTTTCCTATTTTTGCATGCAGGGCTAGACTGATTAATGGAGGAGACTGGCATTGTTTCCAAAGCTATTGCCTAGGTCTATTGTCCCAATGAGAATTTTCCTGAAACCAGCATATGGTCCGGTGAAGGGGTGTGTGTGTGTGTGTGTGTGTGTGTGCACGCAGGCACATCTGTGCATGTATACACATGACTGAACGACAGGGTTTACTCCTGGGTGGAAGCCCCATGGAACACATAGGCTCATTTTGTCAACAAAAAGGCTAAGGTTTTAGTTTGATTTGCGACATCCACTCTTGGAGCCCTTAACTCTGTGTAACAGATCACTCCCTTTCTTTAGCTACCGTGTCTCTGTGGCTTTTCCCCCTTTGGGCTAAAGACAGCAGCCAATTACTTGTTAAGTGTGAGATGAGGGATGATAGATGGGAAGGCAGCCACTAGCACTAATGTTCTGGAGAAAGCCTTCCAACAAATGAAGGCCTCCCACTCCTTGGAACCTGCCTATGCTAAGCTTAGCACTTCCTTGGAGCTTGCAAATGGGAACAGCTGCCACCTCTCCTGCAGCCTTCTCCTGGGGGTGCTTGAAAAGTACTCCCCAACCTTCTTTCCATTTTCCAGAAATCAGTCAAAACCACCACTGTGGTTTGCCTGTTGTGGTTGTTTTCCCCTCTGTATTTCTTACGTGTAGCACATACATTCGTCCAAACCTTTGAACGAGAAAGCCAACACCTTTATTTTAAAGACTCTGGGTATGAACTAACAGGCTACTATGAACTCTGCCTTCTGTGTTTGTATGGGATGTTGAAGTAGACACTTGCCCTCAATTTTGGCTACAGCTTCAAAAGGCTGAGTAGAGGCTAATCTGCAGCGAATGTTCCCATATTCTCAAGAGAAGTATTGCACCTCCTAGGCAGGGCTGGCAAAGTTGGTGATCAAAAGCTGTTTCCATGACCCTTCCACCCTAACATCTAGCAAAGGGTATGAGAGGTAGAGGTTGCAGAAGAAGTTTCTTTGAAAAAATGCTAGTAAGGTAGCTGGTAACTTTGAAAAAATGCTAGTAAGGTAACTAGTAATGCCTCTTCTCTACTGAAGCTGATGACAGGGGTTTCAGAGACACACTTAGAAAGCTTGATGGGTGTTTCTGAGTTTAGGAATCAATTTGAGCCATTCATATAGAGCCAAAGCTAAAAGGCTAAGCTGAAGCCACTTGTGGAGATGGGAAAGGAAAACGGGCTGTGTTGGGCAGGTGGTACAGTCAAGGATGCTTGAGCATACCACAGACCCAGTGGACAGTGGGGACTGATCCTGGATGCATCTGGAAGGAGGCCCACACAGAAGAGCTGTGAGTGAGGTAATGCCATCAGTATCAGGTCAAGGGAATACATTGGCTCTGGCGTTAAGGGGAGAGGTTGGCACGAAGGATCAGTTAGGGACTGCAACACCCATATCAGAGGATATATGGGAGGATATATGATGTGAGGTCTCATAAGGGGCCTCTGAAAATCCCACAGGAGCACTAAAACAACAAGGTCATCTTGGAACGGGGAATGAGTTTGAGCGTCCTGAGTTGGAGCGTCAGATCAGTTGGTAGAAAGGAGAAAGAAGCTCAAGGAAATAGAAAGGAATCTGACCATGTCCCTCTTTCTCACTGCAGGTTTCCAGCCCAGAGGCAGCCTGGGCTGGCTAAGAGAGAAGACTTTACTTAATAAAGTCTGGAATTTTTACAACACGTGGAAGTAGATACATTGATGATTGAAATAAAGCTTTTACTATGACTAGAAGTAACTGGAGGTCATTTTTATTTTCTGAGAGTTATTATAAGATTCTTGGGGCCTGCCTCAGATGTTATCCAACAGACGGAGAAGAAATATCTCTATAAGGGCAGGTTGGAAAGGGCAATGAAGAGAAAGAAGAAAATTGTTTTTTCTGCTTGCATGCCATGGAAATTACATTTCCATTCTTCTCACTCAGATCCAATTTTCATATGTACCTTTTGAGGAAAAATGAAATTGGAATGAGAGGTAGCAGTTTAGATGAATAGAAACAGCTGGTACGTTGTTGAAACTTCCAAATGTGAGAACATTCATTCGTTATTAATTCATTAAAAATAAATGGACCACCTACTGTGTAGCTTGACCTGAGCTAGGCATGTGGGATACAAATGTGAATAAGAGTGAGCCTGCACAGTTCTTACTCGAGTGGGAGAGTCAGGTGTATAAACAAATTGTGGCACAATGTCATATCATACTATAGACATAGTCCCAGAATTATATGGAAGCCTCTTCATAGCTCATTCTGCTCATTTGCATTTCTTATCTGCATAGTCGTAAAATCAAAATATACTAGGGGAGAGCCACTAGCCCTAAATGTGGAATTTCCTAGCAGGAAAGTAGAGAAGGAGGCCTCAGTGGAATCCGGGGTGGAGTGGGGCCCGGGCTTAGAAAGATTAAACTGGATGAGCCCAAAGAGTGTTTGCCCAATTCATGACTTTGCTGAAAGCCAGAGCACCTTGCCAGGAAACAAATTTTGTGACAGCTATTATACAAATTAAACCCAACTTCTGTGATTAGAGCATGGTGGGAACTGGCACAGTGATATGTCTTTTTTCTATCACATATTAAAAAAAAATCTTAAAAAAGCTAAAGCTATTTCTTGCACACCACTTTTGGATTTGGCAAATGTGGCGAATGAGGAGAAAATGGAAAAATTTTAAGAGTTTGTGGCATTTAGCCCTTATCAAAGATAAGAATTGAAAGTGAGAATAATACTAATCATTAGCATTTCAGTCTTCAAATACTTTTCCCTTGGAGATTCTGAAGTGAGCAAGGTACAAGGACTACAATGTTCTTTTCAAAGGTCTTAAGGATGATAATTTTTTTCTTTTATTCTTCTGTCACATTAAATAACATTCACTCCTCAGAAATACGGTATTTTGCCCAGGTATGTACAGATTACATTAAACTGGAAACCCACTGGGTTAACATATTTGGATTTATTTCTCTGTACAATAACTTGAACATTTTGTTTGTCTGTTTGTTTGTTTGGTATGGAAAGAACAGAGAATACAGCCGCTTTTTATTTGCTTTTTTTTGAAACAAATTTACCTGAAGTTTAGGATTTTTCTTTCCCAAGCAATAGAGTAGCTTTATGCAAAAAGACGATCAACTTTTACACTGTATAACTGCCATACCACTTGAGGGAAGGCCCTATTTTTTTCCCTTCCCATCCTACCCTCCAAATGTCTCAATAACAACCACCCTTTCAAAAATATATTTAAATTATTAGTAGCAGTTATTAACATGATCTACAGTTCCTACATGTGAGAAAGGTTGTATTATTTATTCTAAATTAAATATATCAGTCATATTTTGGGGGTGACATTAAGGATCTGAAGCCTCTTATGGAGCCCTCAGACATGGAAAAAAGGTTTCTAGTCTTCACAACAACATCGCCATGGTTGAGACACCCACCTGCCGTATCCCCCTCCCCATTAGAACTGTGCCTAGCATATCGATGCAAGTTTGGTAAATAGATGAATGAATGCTAGAAAGTTATTCAAAGTGGGCAAGAGCTCTGTAACTCCAGTGTCCAAGGCCATGATTCTTAGTTATTGGTATCTGAAGGGGTCGATACACAGGACCCCCTTTTCTTCTCACTTGAGTTCAGGGCGAACTGGGAGATGCATCAACCATGCAGAAGGAGATGGAAAGACCACTTCAGATACAGTAAAGCTACATCAGAGAAAATGGCCAAATGGTTTGTTGAAACTAAACTCCAGAGCTCAACTGGTTTACCCACCAAGCTAGATTGGTTCACTGACCCAGCCAAGGCTGCTGTGGGCAAGGGCAGTCCTCCTCCGTTAGAGGCAGAGCCTGGAAAATAAACAGCAAAACAGAGCAGGAAACAGTGGGGAAGAGCCTGGGTGCACAGGCCTCTCTTTTTCCCATCTCATTCACCAAAGCAGGTCAGGTGTTTGACTTTTATGGAGATCTCTCGTCAAGGGAAGAAACATCAAGAAAGGGAGTAAGCGCACTCCCCCTGACATCAGTATTCAGTTCCTCCTTCAGTTAGGAGCCACTTCATGTGGGAGGTCTTATGTCCCCTGGGAACACAAACAGCCACCCACTGTGAACCCCAAACTACCTGTTTCTCCTCAGGCTCTGGAATGAGCACTCCTGCAGGCTCCTCTGGCTGGTCCTGGCTCTCTACCCACAGTAGCTGCCTCCCTCGGTGGGCCATTCTCCAGAACAAAAAGGTGGGTAGGGCTGGGAACGGCCAACTCTGAGTGTCTCTTACCTTCTATTCACCATAAAAATATCCCTGAAGTCATGGAGCCCATAGTCAGAATCTAGTTTCTTAGGATGAGAAAGGGGAAAAAACAATTCTCCTCCTTCAGTTTTCCTATAAATTAAGAAGAAAATGCAAACAAATGGTCTAAATATGTATTCTTTTCACCTTTAAAAAATCGTCTTTGCTATTTAAGTCGTAGGCATTTCTGGTGGATCGGTTTAAAATTCAACACTTAAGGGAGATGAAAGATAGTGAAGTTTAACTTCCTTCCCCTCAGGCGCATTGAGGTTTTAGCCCCGGGGGTTGGGGTGGGGAATCAGGGGTTGGGGGAGGGGACAGATTGTATGTGACGGAAAGAAATCTTTTTTTGGAAGGATGGAACTCTGGCCAGTTACAAAGTCATCAATTCTGAATTTTCCCCTTCAAAGTGGGCCTTCTGGTGGTGAAGGCAGCTGCCTGCTAACAGATATGCCTGAGTCAATAGGTCTTTCCAAACAGATCTGCCTCCAGGAAGGCCAGCATCAAAATAGAACTATAAATACAGCACGGACAAGTTTTTTCCCTGGACATGGATGAAGAAGCAGGTCGCCCAGATATCTTTTGCCACCATCTTGTCAACACAAAGCAGAGCCAGATTTACGCAGTTAAAATAATAAAAGGAGAGATGCTTGCTCCTTTTAACACCTTTGTACCTGTAAATCAAACCGATCCTATCCTACGTTTGAAATTTTGAATTACACCGACCCATGCTATTTGAGCTAATAAGTAGATAGAAAAATTTTTAAAGAAATGGTAACTTCTTTAGCTGTTTCCCACCACAAATTTGGTGGTTTAAGTTGATTAAATCAAATTAATCACAAGATTGACTTTCAAGAAATAGAGCACAGGCGGTTACATTTTGGTAAGAGGGGAGGGAGAGGAAAAAAATGGAAGAGAAAAAGGAGGAGGGGAAGAAAGAAACAGGAAGCAATTTTCAAAGCTGGCCCTTTGAAAACTATGTAGTATTATATATCAGATAATATCTTAATTTAAAAATTAATTAAAGGTGAAAGGATGGGGATTAGGATTTTGCAGACTCTTGCTTTTTTTTTTTTTGAATTTAAATTCATTAGCCACAGAAGTACCTTTGAGAAGACTAAAAAGCATTCTGGCTTCTTTAAACTCATGGAACTTCCTTAGAGAGATGGGTGAGGCAATGGGATTAAACAGACAAGCCATTATTTTATATCTTACTGAAGTGGTACTGGCTTCTTAATTAGCAATAATGGGAAAGGAATGCAACATAACTGAAAGACTGGGAACTGATTTTTAGAGCCTCATAAAGTTCACTATACACACACACACACACACACACATATATAGACATATATATGTTCAATTTACATATATATAAAATATATATATAAAGTTCACTATATATATTCATAAATATAAATATTCACAACTATATGCACAAACACACACACATAATATAAAGGGAACATTGAACACAACTCAACAAACAATGAAGTTTACTCCAGAAACCTTGTTTTAAGTATGAATGTTCTTTAATCCTAAACTTGGCCATTATTCATAAAGTGTTTCATGTTGATAAATCTCATGATCAAACCAAAGACTTTTGTCAGGAATTGTATTTTTGTCTAATCTACAGCTGAAACGTGATGAGGCAGCTGGTTTAGCACTTAGTAATAAAATAAAGCTCATTCTCACAATTCTGATCTAGACTAGATTTATATATCCTTTGGCCACAGATAAATCTGGAGCTTTGCACAGCTTTGATTTAAAAGTTTCTCAATAATGACCAAACCTAGCATCTATCCCTTCACCCTTGCTGAAATACTAGAATGAAAAAATTCTCACTGTCACAGTAATTCAGAACTTCTTTAATGAAACAAAAATATATGGAGCTTTCAAAAGCTCCATATATCCAAGGGATGTTAGCACAGCTCTCTGCCCTTGACTCTCCATGGAATGGAATCTGCCTTTATATATAAAACATGGGGATTGACTACTTCATATATTCTGATAGTACATTTTCTAGTTTACCTTTCTACTGGTAAAATTTCAACTAGGGTAAAGTTGGCTTTTTGGGGAAAGAATGAAAAAGAACCTCACTCTCTTCAAAGGAGAGTTATATAAGAGCTAACGAAGACTTTAATAGTTCAAATAGAGAAATAGGCACTATGCTCTTGGGAATACCTCCTAAATCAGCAAAATTTTGATCAGGATGATGATCTGGAAATCATAAATTAGTGTCCTATGACCTCATTTCATCTACCCTTGATCAAAATGAAAGAGTGGGTTAAGGGTGGCGCCTGGTGGCTCAGTTGGTTGAGCATCTACCTTGGGTTCCGGCTGGGAACCTGCTTCCCCCTCTCTCTCTGCTTTCTGCCTGCCACTCACCCTGCTTGTGCTCTCTCTCTCTCTGTGTCATATAAACACAATAAAATTAAAATAGTTTAAAACAAAACAGACAAACAAACAAACAATCCAAAATGGCAGAGTGGGAATGAGGCAAGCAGCCCCTGTAGCAAGGAGCTGGCCCAGACTACTCATTAGATCCGGGTTTCGCCAGCCCTGGCGGCTGGTGCTCCTATCTAAGTTCTGTCTCTCACTGTTGAATGACAGCAGCTTCACAGAACATCAACACTAGGCAAGGCCAGCTGGGATGGTGATGGATTAGGAGAAAAACAAGTTTGCTCTTTAATCATGCCTCAGCACAGAGAAACACAAACATTCTCCAAACCACAAAAATGACCAAACATCCTCCTAGCCTGATCAGTGAACTTGACTGCTGCCTCTTTACCAGGCACAGCCTTAGCCTCCTCGTCTTGTTCTGTCAAGGTAAGATTCACTAAGATGCCATGCATGGATGGAGTTGTGCCACCCTACGTGTACTGAAGCTCGAGCCCCCAGCACCTCAGAACGTGACCTTGTTCACAAATGAGTTTGTTGCACATGGAAGGAAGTTGAAATGGGATCATGCCGAGCCCCTAACCCAATGTGGCTGGTGTCCTTGTAGGAAGGGGAAGTTTGGACACAGACATGCACACAAGGGAGAACGCCATGTGAAGATTGGTATTGCACTGTCTCAAGACAAGGAACTGCTTATAAGTCAGGAGAGAGGTCTGAACAGAGCCTTCCCTAGTGCCTTCAGAGAGAGGCTGGTCCTTCTGACACCTTAATCTTGGACTTTTTAGCTTCTGAAACTCTGAGACAATACATTTCTTTCTTTCTCCCCCCCCCTCAAAGATTTTATTTATTTATTTGACAGAGAAAGAGATCACAAGTAGGCAGAGAGGCAGGCAGAGAGAGAGGGGGAAGCAGGTTCCCAGCCGTGCAGAGAGCCCAATGCGGGGCTGGATCCCAGGACTCTGGGATCATGACCTGTGCCAGAGACAGAGGCTCAACCCACTGAGCCACCCAGGCGCCCCAACAATACATTTCTTTTGTTTAAGCCCACCTTGTCTATAGTACTTTGTTGTGGCAACACTAGAAACTAATGAATAGCCAATCATAGAATAACCCTCTTCCCCCACAGAATCAAATCCAGAGCAAAACTTTACTTCCTTGAATTCTCCTCAGAATCACCTAACACAAGCCTGGGTCCTTTGAGTTTTTTTCTTCTATCCTTTTACCACAGTTCCCCACCATGTGTGTCCTCCCTCCTGCAAAAACAGATAAGACAGACTTTGTTTAACTGTGAGTGAATTCCTGGCAGCCTTCCACTAAGGGGCATTGACACAACTCAGGAACCTTTTTTCGGTATGTGGATAATTATTTCTTATTTCAATTGCTTGAGTTATTTCTTCAGGGAACCCTTAACCTCATATTATGAATGTCTGTCACCTTCTGTACATTATACAAAGGCTCCTACACATTACCAGTTGGATTTTACCTGATATCAAGTCTGTTCTTTATTGGCTTAAATGTGGACTTTTAACTATTTCTTCATTTTTTAGCTCATTTAAAATGCCTCACGATTTTTCTACTTTTATTATCCTAGCATCCTTTTTTTTTTTTTTTTTTTAAATTTCAGATTTTCCTCTCCTTATAACTTTCTGGTCCTGTTTGACATAGACAGTTTCATTTTGAATTTTACTGAAAATT
This sequence comes from Neogale vison, assembly GCF_020171115.1. Lineage (NCBI taxonomy): Eukaryota > Metazoa > Chordata > Mammalia > Carnivora > Mustelidae > Neogale > Neogale vison. Next base: position 67,264,807 of record NC_058091.1, on the reverse strand, counting down.
TCAAACAGTTTTCTCAACTTTTGGGGGTGGGTTCTACAAGAAATCATTTTCACAGGTTTCCTCTTTTCTTTCTGCGTCTTAAATACCACAAGTCTCTTCTCTTATTCTGAAAGACATTTCTTGAATCTCTATGTTTTCTGTTTGTGTATATGTTAGATTCGATTATTGCTAAAGACTATTCACCTCTGTAGAATACACTCAATTGAGTCCACCCCAGATCATTCAACCCTTACCTGAGCCACAGATCCATGAGAATAAATATTTATTGTTGCATGTTACTACCCTAAGATTTTGTGGCTGTTTGTTATGCAATAATAGCTAATGGATGCATCATGTTTTCTCATTTATTTGTTTGGATATTCATAGCCCACGATGGGATAATTACTGTATCCAGATCTAGAATTTGCCTAATGGAGTGGATGGTGCCCTTGGTTTCAATTTCTGACAGTTGGGTGTTAGATAAATTTTCTGTTTAGATCTGTGGCTGTTTAATAGGTTAGCAATCTCAACCCCTAGCTCAAATTCTAGCAGTTTACAAATTACATTCATCTATCTTTGTTCTGTGGAACTGATGGGATTTTATTCTACTCTACCAGTTTTCTGACCCTGAACACAAAAAGATTATAAAAAGTGATTCCCTCTGGACCTGACACTACTGATAGCACTTGAGTTATAAAACTACACATCCCTAGATTCAATGCATTTCTTCCTTGTCCAATTGTCTACCTCAAGCCCTGGTTCCTAAACAGATATATGAAGAAAGGCACCGAAAGGAGAATGGGAATGGTGGACAGAGGGGAGAATGGCAACTTGGGAGTCTATAAAATCAAAAGCCACAAGGGACAGGGAGAAATGCCCAGATTTCTTTTTTAGATCAGGACTTGCTTTTCTGGCTTGGGGGCACATGATCTGGAAGGTAATAACAACATGGTACAGGCAAGGCATTTCAACCCAGGTTGAAATGGAATTCCCATAGAATTAAGCAAAAATTCTTTTAGTCTTAGTTTTTAGTGTTGTAAGCTTTCATATATTTCTTTTTTTCATGTACTTCTCTTTTCCCAAGAATTTTAATAAGCAGAAAGAAGACGGATTGGAAGATCCTTGTCAGATGCCATTTTGAAATATGGACTACAAATGAATACAGTGATACAGCCAGAGTATATGTTCCTTATGGGCAGAGACTGATTGTGCATCTCTTAACTAATTTATAGCATAGTATCAGCACATGGTATTCAACAAATTTTCTTTGATGGATAAAATCAGTGTGATCTAAATCATGGATGATCCTTAATTACCCAGCTGGCGGTTTTTGGCAACTGAGAAAGGAATTCCATAGCCTTTTCCAAGGTCAAAATAGGCTGTTCAAGTATGAAGCCAATTTACAATTCACAATTCATATAAATTAGTACCAACTTCATAAATTTATTGTGAAATGTGGAGTATTGCTTAAAGCAACCAGTATAATTCCACCATAATAGCAAATGGGTCTTCCCCTAAACATATATGTTAGCTTTTATTATAAGTCACTCTGAACGTAAGTTTCTTGACAGCAGGGCCTTAACGGTTTCCTTCAACCCTGTAACCCTAGCACCTAGATGCCTGGTATACATCTACTGAATGAATGAGTGATTGAAAGAATGCACTAGTGAATGCACAAATCAAGTCACATCCAGACTTAAATTCCCTGACGTCCTCTTTGGAATATTAACCAGGAGTTACTGTAATGTGTACTAGAAACTGATGAGTCATTCCTCAAGCTTATCATTTGGTGGCACCAACACAGGTAATGGAAACCACAGAGTGATTAAGCTCAAAATAAGTGTAATCAGCTGAAATGAAATTATTCCTAAGTCAAAGGAAATATTCCGTTTCTAACTTTTTCCTGATTTAAAAGATCATGACGGGCATTAACAGCAGTTAATTCCATTTAAATTAGTACTTGAGCCTTGAAACAAAGCTGCTTAGAGAAGTTTCCTTTAATTTTGGTGAAGTGACTCTGAAATATTCAGCATTTACAGCAATGTTGCCATGTGTTCATAACAGTCTTTTTAACTACTGTTAGTGAAAAATATAGGTTGGACAATAAAACCAAGTCCCTTGGGACAATCAGACAAGTAGATATTTACAAACAATATTTATGTAAGACAAAGGATTTACCGGATTTTCTGTTAAATGATCTAATTTATCTTATTTTATGGTGCTTCACCTCAGTAAATCTGCAATACGATGAGGGATTTAACATTTAATTACCTCCCAGCCTTTACATTCTGTGATTTTACAGCTCTTCAATCCTGAGGACAATTCACGTCTCTTTTAAAGTAAATGAGATAAAAATAAATGTTTTCAGTTTTCAAAATGATAAACAAACCTAATTTTTATTTTCATACATTCATGGTTTCTTTCTGATAAAATGAGACCAACCAAAGTATTATTACAGAAATCTTGTAAATTTAAAGTTTCTAGAATATTCCTTTGCTCCAAGTTTAAATTTAACGTTTGGAGATTCGAGAGAAATCATAAAGTAATAAAGCAACAGCGTCCCTCTATAAACAAAAGCAAAACCCTCTTTGAAAAAGCCATAAAGAGCTGCTTGTTGCTCCAGCGCCAGAATTTTCTCTAAGGGTCCTTTGTAGTGGGCTGGTGAGACGTTTCCGAGCCAATGCTGCCATCTGTTGGTGAAGTTAATACGGAGTTTACAAAATGTAATTTTGGTTGATAAATGGTGAAGGCTTTGTGTTTGCTTTCGCTTTGGTTTATTTTCTGAATTTTATTTAAGCTGGCATGTAAAGGGAAGGAATCTTCTTCTTTTTCAAATAATTTCACAATTTGGTTTGCTGACGAAGGACGCTGGGTACGTTATTTCCCACTGGTGTGAACAAGGCAAGTTAGTTAATCTCCCTGGGTTTTTCTCATCCATAGAGTGGACCTACTAAGCACAGTGCCTGGGGCTTACTTGTGCTCAGTGAACGTTAGTGATTATTATTGTTTCCTTCTTAAGGCAAACCTGAATGAAAGCTTCTTGATTGCTTTCTAGGAATATTCCTGGTTTCTAAGATATTTCTCATTTGTTTGTTCATTTGTTTCAATATGTCTGCAATAGCAGAACATAACAGAAAGTCTCAAATGTTACTGAAGTTTTTATTTCCATCTCTTGAAATTATTCAAACTCTTAAAATTTACTTCGTTGAGAGAGATTTCAGGTGACAGCTTCTTTTTTTGGAAGCACTAGTTTTGCTTTGAATTTTCACATTTTTCTGTAAACTCAATTTATGATGGTGACAAAATTCACAAAAGAAAGCTATAAACAAATAAAAAAGGAGTCGTGCTTTTGGAAATGCAGCGTAGACTTACTAAAAACAACGTCTAGAATGTGGGTATTATCACAGAAGGCAAGCAGTAAGAGTCATTCCGTGTTCTCTTGGATTGGGAACTGACTGAGGGCTACTGTGACATGTATACCTTGGTTTTTTTTTCTGCCAACAGGTATCTTGTCCCCCTTTTTTTTGCTTTAAGATTTGTTCTGTAGGCTCATGCCCTTTCCAATGTAAATTTGCCTCTCTTTTCTCAGCTCCTGCCAAACTTCCTCTTCATCAATTACCCTGATCAATATTAAAAAGGCCCAGGAGAACAGCAGACCCCGGAAGAATTCTCCTCAGAAGGTCAAGGGGAGGATCCCTGGGGATAGTTCCATGCTAGCCTCTGCGACCAGCCACAGAAATATAAGTCACAGCTAACATACAGTTCAGTTTAAACAATAGTTCATGTTCCTCCTTGTCAGAGACTTGGTAGAAGTGCTACCAGAAGTTTTTGCCTTAGTCCTGTTAGGATCCAATGCTCTGGACTTTTGACTCCCACATTGTCTCCTTTTCTGCCACTTACTCTTGTTCAATTTGAATAGTCAATTTTTTCGTATCAACACTTGAACACTAATTGCAGGGAATCCCTGAAACCCATCCAGATCTGATGTTTGCATTACCACACGCCCTCCTGTCCTACCCACAGCAGCTTCCTTTGGTTTCTACCCATCGTCTTCAATGACACCACCTCTCATCTCCTGGCTCAGGCCCCAAATCTTAGAGACATTTTTAATTTCTCTTTTCTCTCACATCTCAAATTTAGTCCATGGACAACTTGCCAGCTCTACCTTCAAAATACATGTGACTTTTTAAAAATCTCCCCCACTGCTAACATCCTGTGCTAAACCAGTCTTCTCTCCCGGGACGACTGAAATGTCTTTGAACGGATCTTTTAAGTATATAAACCAGATCATGCCTCCTCTTTGTTTTGACTCTTCAGCATCTTACTGTTTTATTTAGCTACAGAAACTGGCTGGTGATGACCTTACTCATTTCCATCCAGACCCCCATCACTGTGCCTGGCAGCTCTTCCTGAATATTCCAGCACACTCCCCCCATCAGAGCCTTTGCACCTGCTGTGGTAGTCACCCAGCATACCCTTCTCCAGATGTTGCAACAATGTGCTTCCTCACCTCAGTCAGGCCCCTGCTCACATGTCACTTCCACAGCTAGGCCTCTCCACACATGCCGGGTGAAGCAACCACCCATTCCTCCACATAGGAGGCATTTCCAAAAATATGTTAAATTTGTGTGAGAATTATTGAGTAAATGCAACTTCAGAGTCCCTGCTGACTATTTCTCAGACATCACACTTGATTATGAAAAATATTAATTACCTCTCAGAGAACTTACCAAGGGACAGATGTGACACTAGGCACTTGATACATGTTGTCTGATTTAATCCTCACAGTAATGCAAAAAGAAACCTGGGTGTTTCTGCCTGATAACCTTGTTTTTCTATGAATTTCCACAAATTAAGAAAGCTGTTCGTCATTTGATGAATGGAATAGATTTTACTGCGACATTGTGCAGATAGGGTTCTAAGGCACTCCTTTCCCCCGACTGACACCAGTCTAAGCTCATCTGTCCATTTGAAATAGCTTCTTTTTTGGGACATATCAGTCATCTCCAGCGATGAGGTAGGAGACAGAGTTAGGGGTGCACTCTGCAACCTTGCTATCAGCGTATGTTAGTATGAAAGCAAGATGCAGGTTGAATTATGCTACACGAACAGCTTTGAGCAAGCTGTCACAGTAACAGCCATGCAGTCTATTGTTAAATCTCTGTGACTACCTTGCCCAGGAGATTCACGGGATGTGACGATATCCTGGCAGCAGGATTGAGCTGATCTAGTCAGATCAGGTGATTGGGTGATCGGGCGATTTTGTGAAGTGGGGTGGCCCGGTCTTATCTGAAGCTTAGAATGAGTTTTCAAGGGTCCGGGCTGTGGTCCTCATCTGAGCCTAGGATTCCAGTTTACATGGGGGCAAACACTCCTGTGCAATAGGTTTAAGCAAATCCCCAAACTTGAACACACTCATTTTCACAATGTAAAATTAATCCTAACAACTCTTCCGCTGATGAACAACCCTTACAGGACTGCTAGAAACAGTGGGATCCCAGAGCTGTGGCCTCTGGAGTGAGATCTCCTGATTAGAGTGTTTCCAATGCTAACTAAGTACTTCTGGAGTGTGTGCTCTTGACTAGAGAAAATACACTTTGAATGTCAAGTAACCGATCCTCGAGTGTTCCTACTTCATTTTTACATCACACTTTCCAAGATAAAGTACTGAAAGGGGAATTATAAATGATGGAGACGCTCCATGGGATGGTCAGTCCCCAGGCTGTGCGTGGGCAGGCCGGGCCCAAGGCTGGGGGCACCTTCGTGACACCTTCCTGGACCCCGAGCAGGCAAGATGGAGAAGATGAAGCCCTCAGTGGCCAAAGGGAGACTTCTCTCAGTTGAAGGCTGTACAGCATCCAGAATTGGAGGGAGCTGTCTTTACCTTTGTTCCCACCGGGACCGTGGTTAGCTGGAAAGTTTGCTCAGGCTTTCATCCACATCTCTTGGTCCCTACTTGGAGCTCTCTGAAGTAAGCACCCACTTTTCTTCAAAAACTGTTTGGGGGTTGTGGAATTAAATGAAGATCAACCCAATGAGAAAAGCAAATGCTATTTATTCAGAGCTGCAAGGGAATCAGCCACCCACACGTGTGTTTTGGTAGCGATTTTAAGGCAGAGGAGTGGGCAAGCTTTATAATAAAAAAAAAAAAAAAAAAAAAGAGAGAGAGAGAAAGAAAGCTTCAGATGTGCCCTGCTAAGGGGTGGTTGCACTGGGGAAACTATGAGCAGGCTAACTAGAAGTGGGGCATCCCAGGTGACTGGTTGGGGGTATGAATTTGGCTTTCTCTGCTTTATCCTAAATTGGAAATGGGACAAGAATTAGGGGCGTGGTCAATTATTATTCAAGTTCTAGACATTTTGAGCCAATTGGTAAAGAAGTTATTATTCTACTTCCTGGATTGTTACTAAACATAGCAGTCCAACTTCCTCCCAGTCCGACTTCTAGCCAGCTGGTTTCCTGGGCTGGTTACTGTAGATAAGGAGGTTGGTTTCCTGGGTAGGTTGTTGCAAACTGTGGCTCAGAGTTCTGTATTTAAATATGACCTGGCCGTTGTCTGTTTGTATATTCAGTCTGTCCTGGTAGCAGAAGAGTGGGTTGAGAAGACTACCCAGTGCCCAGTTCTTTCCTGACCTTGGCTATTCCTAAGCTTGTTGCTTGAGGTTATGTGCTGTGGGTTCCCTAAAGAAATAGTTAGTAGGTGGGACATTCATGGGGCTCTGTAGACATTATGTCATGTTTGATAAATTTTCATTTTGAGGAACCACATTCTCCACTGCTGACCAACGTTGACAAAGTTACATATATTCTGTAATATTCAAAGGAGGTTTTCAGAAATACATCCAGGAAATTCTCTTCCAAAACTTTGCTGTATTCAGCAATATAAATATATCAAATCAATACATTGTATTACATAATGTCAAACATAAATCAATTTTGTCAAACATAAATCAATTTTGCTGGATTACAATAGTACTTAAAATAGATTTTAGGAAAAAACTTACTTATTGCTGCCGATCAAGATCACCTTTCTTACTATGACTGGTATTCTATTTAAATTGGAAGTGTTTCCACGTTCCAGTAATTCTGCAAATTACTTTGGTAATCTGGCACTGAAAAAGCCATGATGTTCTTTTGATATAGTGACCCTTTCTTTTAATACTAGTGCTTTTACATCCACTATAGGAAAAGAACTGATTTTGAAGTTTGGTTTTGGCTCTTAGCTGGGACAAATCTTGTGATTTTGAGCTAAAATAAATCTTCTTAATATTTCTAGTGTTTTCTATGTGGAGAAGTCAACATTAATATCAATGTACTCTGTCCTTTAATACCAATTACACATTTCTCACAAACACAGTTTGTTTTTCCTCAAGGATTTTCTTAGGGCCTTTGATGATCTCAAAGACTTTGTTACCCTGAATTCTGTTTTCTGCCCTCTTTTTCTCATAACATTAATTTTGCTTAAAATATCATGTCAGACTAATATGGATAAGATGAATTTAATAACATCTATTTTTTTCAAAGGTATACTTTTTGCTTGTATTCTAGAATTTATTAATGCATCAATAACTTCTACAAGATGGTTGCATACTGCCATTATTTGAGTTTTTGTGTTGACTTTCCTCTTGTGGTTTAAGTAAAGTTTTTATTTTTATTTTTTTAGAAGATTTTATTTATTTATTTGTCAGAGAGCGAGCGAGCGAGAGTGAACACAGGCAGACAGCATGGCAGGCAGAGTCAGAGGGAGAAGCAGGCTCCCCACAGAGCAAGGAGCCCGATGTGGGACTCGATCCCAGGACACTGGGATCATGACCTGAGCCGAAGGCAGCTGCTTAACCAACTGAGCCACCCAGGTGTCCCTTAAGTAAAGTTTTTAAATGTGTGTTTGTTACAAGTGTTTTCATACACCAGATAGTTTCATTGTAGCCTAAATTAATACTTTTTAAAGATCTTCTATTGAGGGGCACCTGGGTGGCTCCATTGATTCAGCAGCACTCAACTCTTGATTTCAGCTCTTGTCATCATCTCAGGGTCATGGGATCTAGCCCCATATAGGGCTCCATGCTCAGTGGGAGAGTCTGCTTGAGATTTTCTCTCTTCCTCTCCTTCTGCACCCCCCTAAAATAAATAAACAAATCTTAAAAAAAAACTTCTGTTGAAATCTGATTTTTTAAATTCACATTTCCAGCAAGATACAGATACCGTGTGTTCATATATATTATATATATATTCCATTCACAGTTCGAGTATTCTGTGTGTGTGTGTGTGTGTGTGTATGTGTGTGTGTATATATGTATATATATGTAACATATATACACAGCATTATTTTATATATTTGTATATATCATATATATAAGTATGTATGAGGAAAGGGTTAACAGAGATCTGGTTGCTTACTCTGCATGCCTTCAAGGAGACCTAGAATCATGATTGACCCTTGGCCAACCTCTGGGCATGTAGCCCTTGGAATGTTCTTTACATTGGTGATTGATGATTTTTTTTGTTTATATCTGGAGCAGTGGGTCATCCTGTATTGGCTGGTCATGTTGATTTGCACAAACAGCAAGATGGATAAGGTTTACCTATTTTTCATTGTTGAGGTTCTGAGTTTCAGTTACTATGACTGGTTGACTAGCAGGGTATACTTGTGTTTTTAGCACCTCTTGAAATCCTCAGACCCTGGAACTCGGATAGGCTTTCTTGCGTGTAGACACTCTCCATTCATGTCACTGTAGCTCTTCATCAGAGAGATCGCACATTGTATGTGGCCTCAGATGAGGAAAGACTCAGAAGCCCTTCCTGGCCTAACTGTATCCCACCAGTGCACCTTTTCTCTGCTGTTTTTGCTCTGTGTTTATTATCACAATAAATCTCAGCCACAAGTACAACTGGCTATTGAGTCTTGTGTTTCTAAGGAATCAACAAATTTGAGGCAAGTATAGGTATATAAAAACATTATACTATAAACCATATTATCTACCAGACACATTTCTCTAAATACATAAATAAAGAAATTTTTACACTTAAGGAATCCACAAATCCAGACATAATTATCTGGATTAATCTCTCCAAACATCAGAGGTTTTATCAAAAACAATTAAACAATATTTAGTATGCATTGTCTTTTTAAAAATTATTTCATTCATTCATCTACTATAACTCTAATTGCTTGGTTTTGCATTTCATCTTTTAGGCCATGTGTTAGCAAATTTGTTATGATTTCTGCCAAAGGAATAAAATTCCCAGTATCACACTCAAGAGGTCTCTTGGATTATCTTCTTGTGTCTTGTGTTGGACATTTTTTTTTTTTTTTTGCCAAACTCTGTGTTGTGTGTAAGTATATTCAAGAATAGCCAAATATCATCTCTCATTGTCTCTGCAGCCTTCATGTGTTTTCAAATCAGATTTTTTTAAAGATTTTATTTATTTATTTGACAGACAGAGGTCACAAGTAGGCAGAGAGGCAGGCAGAGAGAGAGAGGAAAGCAAGGCTCCCCGCCAAGCAGAGAGCCCAATGTGGGGCTCGATCCCAGGACCCTGGGATCATGACCTGAGCTGAAGGCAGAGGCTTTAACCCAGTGAGCCACCCAGGTGCCCCTTCAAATCAGATTTTAACTTCAAATACATACCACTATTATTTAAGTCTTATGAAAACTAATTGTTGAGTTGTCTTCTATCATTGTATAACAAATTACTACACACCAAGTGGCTTAAAACAATACCCATGTATCAGCTCAGATCTGTAGGGCAGAAGTTCCAATATGGCACACCTGGATTCTCTGCTCTCATTCTCCCAAAGCTGAATTCATTCAGCAGCTATTGTCTGGCTGCTTTCTCCTCTGGAGTTCAGGGTCCTCTTCCAGCTTCCAGAGGTTGTTGTCAGAATTCAGTTCCTTATGGTCATAGGACTGATGACCCTGTTCCTTTGCTGGTTGTCACACAGGGCTATGCGAAACTCCAAGAGACCATTCTCAGTCCCTCACCCTGTGGTCCCCTCTGTCTTCAAAGCCATCATTAGAGACTCTTCCATGAGTCAAATGGCCCTCCCATTCAAATCTCCATCCCCAGGAAGAGCTCAGTCCCTTTTTAAGGGCTCACCTGATGAGATTGGGGGAGCCAATCTCCTTTTCCCAAATTCAGCTACAATAATCTAATGACGGAGAAACTAGTCTGTCATTCATAGTCCATGCTCGCACTCAAAGTCAGGGGAGGGGACTATATTGGGGGTGTATATCACCAGGGTGCAAACTTGGAGACTATTTAGAATTCTGCCTTCCTCTAAGTCATTTTACTTTCTTTATGATTACTAAGACTTTATGATAATGGTGACTATCTTTTTATACATTCTTATTTTTCAGTTAATTTTTTTCCATCCTCAAGGAATTTGCAATTTAGCAAAATATTTGGAGGTAAAATAAAGAAAGCAAGTGTAGTAGTTTTATGGATACTTAAAAAATTTGTGTGTAATAGGTTTCTAAAACATCATATTTGTAATTTGGAAGAATTAATTTTCTTGACTGATAGAGTTAGTTTTCCGTAGTAACATCATATTGTTTATTATTTCAATTACAAGGTTATATGACTGGATCAGGGGAAAATATATTAAGTTTAGTGGATTCTTCAGGTGTTGCCTCCTCAAATTTTTTGAGATTCATTTCTGGTTGACATGAAACAAAAGTAAATTTACATTCTGCCCCATCAGTCACATAGAATGTCCCATGTTGTTGAAACTAGTAGTTTTAGTCTTTTCAATTTTTGGTAGTCTCAAAATATACCCTCCAGTGAATCTCACTTCCCAGGATCCCATTTTGTATGAATTCCACAAAGAATTTGGGCTGATTCTAAGCCCCACTTTAATCAACAGAATGTCAGAATGTCAGAACTGATATTAGGCCAGTTCTAGAACTAACATTTAAGAAGGTCTGGCACCTTCTGTCTTTTTTCTCTTAATAATCAACTATGAGAAGACACTTACTCTTCAAGAGAAAGAAGCCACACATGGAGGCCTGGAGGCCTGGAGGCTGGGATGCCACTTGAAGAGACAGGCTATGTGGAAGAGCAACAAGGCACATGACTGAAGCAGCTACCTTGGATGCCCAGCCCAGCAAAGCCTTCAGAGAACTCCAGCCCAGCATCTGATCTAAAGGAATTCAGGTGACTGGCAGAAGAATAACCCAAATAAATCTAATCCACCTGTACAACTGTGAGAGATACTAATAAATTGTAGTTGACCACTCAATTTTTTGGGACAGTGTGTGATGTTTTATATTGTTATAACAATGGATATCCAAAACAAAATTAGTGTCTGAAAGCTGAATTTGTCATAAAGGAATTTTAAAACATGTGGCATTGGTTTTGGGATTGAACAAATGGGTAGAAGTTTGTAGAGGCTTTAGAAGACTAACAAAGACTAAAAGACCACTGAGGAAATTACTACCAGAGGCAAGAAAGGGGTGATATAAATTAAGTACAGACAGAAGAAATGAACAAAGCTGTTTTCTGTAGTAATATGGACTATATTGTGGATATAGTTAAAGAAAATGTTGAAAATGTCAACTGATATTTTTTGGCCACCAATGATAAAGTACAGGAAGGTGAGCAGAGCTAAAGAAGGATACGTTTAGTTTTAAAAAACAATTTAGAGAAAATATTTTCATCCTGGGACATATAGGGTTAGAAACAAACTGTTACTAATGGGAAGAAAGTTTAGAAAGAGGGAGGAAGTAAATTTCTACATAAGAGATACATGAACATTATATCGGAGGCAGGCTGTGGTAGATTGTGCTGGGATGAGAGAAAGGTCCAAAGTGATCTCATTACCTTGACTGGCTGTTGGTGCTGGCCCTCGATTGGGAGTTTAGCTGGGGGCCTCTGTTCTCCTCTTTGTTACCCTCTCTAACTTGCTCTTTAAGCTTCGTTTACAACATGGTGGCTAGTATGTGGTAATTTCCAAAAAGAAGCATCTTAAGAAGAGAAAGCAGAAGTTGCAAATCACTTACATTGTGTCACTTGTGCCATATTCTATAGGTCAAAACAAGTCATAGGACCAGCCCAGAACTAATATGAGAGGGAGACTACACAATGCAGAAAACTCTAAGAGGTGTGGTTTGTTAGTGACCATCTTTGGAGCCTAACTGCTGCAGTTTAAATTTTACAATTTTTTTCCAAAATTTTGTTCAGTAATAATAATAAAAAAATTCCATTTTCTTCTCCAATGGCTATTTTCCATTTTCTAATTATCTTTACAGAATAACTTTCTAATATCTTTACAGAATATATATATATATATATATATATATATATATATACATTTGCATGTTTTTCTTTCTAACATTGGAGGATAATTAATATAAAAGCTTAGTATTTTAGTTTAGATTTTGTTGTATTTTTTCAGTTAAAAATTTTTAAATGTGGTAAGAACACATGATATTTACCATCTTAATAATTTCTAAGTGTATAGTTCAGACATTTTTAAGCATATACACATTATCATGCAGCAGGTCTCTAGAATATTTTTATCTTGCCAAAATGAAAATTTATGCCCATTAAGCACAACTCTGCATTTCCCCCCAATAATTTCTTGATTTTAAGTAATGCTAAATAATTTTATTTTATTTTTTATGATTATGAAATGTCCATAGCAACAAAAACCAATGGCTATAATTAGCATATATTATAACCTTTCATTTATGTCTATGTAATTCTTATTTATTGATTATTAATAGTTACCATATCATAAGTCACATCACTTACAATGAAAATACTTGTAGATTTGAGCTGAGAACTCAGCAATATGGTTCTGGTACAGTAAACGAGGAGCAGGTTCTCTGAATTGCATTAGGGCACATCAAATTCGCTTAGGCATTAAGAGTAACAAGAAATTTTCTTTGAAGATACTCATCAGTGTATCAGTTGAAAAAGCATCTTCTTATTTAGATGTGTTGGTCATTGCAATGTTGTTGGATCAAAAAAGACTTTCAATGATGAGACTTGCTCTTCTGAAACTTCCAAAGTTCCACTCTCTGTCCATGCGCACTGTCCGCTGCACTCTCCCCCCGCAGGCCTCCCTAGCTAACTTTAGTCTACTCCATTGGTCTCCTATCTATCCTTTCCCTGAAACTTCTTTCAGCGTCGATCCACCCCATATGTAGTGTTGCCAAATTAATTTCCCTCAAGCCAAGTTCTGATCTTGTCAACCACAACTGAAAAATGCTTAATGAATTTCTATGGCTTAAAACAGTGGTTCTCAAATGTTGCTGAACATCAAAAGCAACTGGAGAGCTTTTAAATATTCGGATACCCAAGGCATACTCCAATCTAATTAGATCAGAATCTGGCAGCAGTAGACTGGGGTGGGAATGAGCCCAGGCATTAGTGGTTTTACAACACTCCAGGCAATTCCAATGCAGTCAAGGTGGAGATGTGAGGCTTAGAAGAATGGTTAATTAGAGGTAACTTTAGCCCGTCTGTGAAGCTTTAACAACTACAGATGTCTGTTTCCTCTCTTTCTTCTTGCCTCCAGCTAAGAGATAACAAATCCTAAAAATGAACTTGGGCATTTTGTCCTTTCTAAAGGTCCACATAGGACTCTGTTGCTGCTTATTAAGAGCCACTAGCCTAGACTAATTAAAGATAACTTGACCAGACCAAAAATTTTATTTTATTTTATTTATTTATTTTTTTAAAGATTTTATTTATTTATTTGAGAGAGAGATTACAAGTAGGCAGAGAGGCAGGCAGAGAGAGGGGAAGGGAAGCAGACCCCCTGCTGAGCAGAGAGACTGATGTGGGACTTGATCCCAGGACCCTGAGATCATGACCTGAGCCGAAGGGAGTGGCCTAACCCACTGAGCCACCTAGGCACCCCCAGATCAAAAATTTTAAAAGTGGGGCACTTGGGTGGCTCAGTCAGTTAAGTGCCTTCCCAGGATCTTGGGATCGAGGCCCCGTCCAGCTCCTGTTCAGTAGACCTGCTTCTCCCTCTCCCTCTGCCATTCCCTTTGCTTATGCTCTTTCACACTCTCTCTGTGCCAAATAAATAAAATCTTTAGTTTTTTTTAAACTATTGCTTGATTATGTGGTTTAACCAAGTGGGAACCAAGAATGAAAACTCCATGCTCCATCTATAAATGAAAAACAACATACATTACAGTTAACATAGATGGCTTTACTTTTAGAAATCAAGAGGCAAGTTCAAATCTGAACTAGGCTTTCTAGATTATTACAATGACATTAGCCCATCACCTACATGGAGCTGGAGGGACCATGGATTGCAAATCCTAATTTATAACTTGCTGGGGAAATAGGGTCTTAGCCTTTAAGCATCACCAGAGTAGAAACCTCGTCGATGCTATTCTAAACCACATTCTCAGAACGTGGAACAGTGTTTGGTTCATATTAGATATTCAAGAAACATTTTGATGGCAAACAAAGAAACAGACTCTTGGGATGGCTGGGTGGCTCAGTCAGTTAAGTGTCTGCCTTCAGCTCAGGTCATGATCCCAGGGTCCTGGGATCAAGTCCTATGTTGGGCTTCTGGTTCAACTGAAAGCCTGCTTCTCCCTCTCCCTCTGCCACTACCCATGCTTGTGCTCTCTTACACTCTCTCTGTCTGACAAATAAATAAATAAAATCTTTAAAGACAACAACAACAAAAAAAACCAAAACAAACAAACAAATAAAACCCCAGACTCTTAAATACAGAAAACTAACTGGTGGTTGTAAGACGGGTGGTGGGCAGGGAGATGAAATGAATAAAGGGGATTAAAGGTACAAATTTCAGTTTTAGAATAACTAAGTGACAGAGATGAGAAGCCCTGCATAGGGAATATAGTTAATATATTATAATAATGTTTTTTGTGATAGATGGTGATTCTGCTTATTGTGGTGAGCATTGAGTAACGTACAGAATTATTGGAATCATGTTGTACACCTGAAACTAACATAACACCATATGTTAATTAGATTTCAATAATAAATAAATAAATAAGCAAGCAAGCAAGCAAACATTTTGATAAGGAAATGCAATTTTCCAATGAATATAATCTAATATATTTAATTATATTTAATCACCTCACCTACTCAATTGTAAAAGAAGTCATCCGTCTTTCAAACACCAGATGTTCAGCCACAGGTACCCTAGATTCTCTGTCACATGCTACCTGTTAAGCACCAACTGTGCACAGATCAGAGGACCTTTATCCCCAGATCCAGTGATGGCCACTGGTTCTAAATCTCAGTCTCTCATGGATCACTGAGGTACCCAACTTTGGCCTCTGTATTTGTTTCCTAGAACTGCCATAAGAAAGGACCACAAACGGGGTGGCTTAGCATAACAGAAATATTTTGTCTCACAGTTTTGGAGGTCAGCGGTCCAAATTCAAGGTGTTGGCAGAGCTGTGCTCCCTCTGAAGGTTCCCAGAATCTATTCCAGGCCAGGTAGTTCTTTGGCTTGTGATGGTGTAACTCCAGTCTTCACATGGCAGTCTCCCTATGTGTGTATCCGTTTCTACACTGCTTCATTCCGTATGATGCCAGTCACGTTGGATCAGAAGCCTATACTATTTCAGTATAACCTCATCTGAACTAATTTCATCTGTAATGATCTATTTCCAAATAAGTTTGCATTCTGAGATACTGGGTGTTAGGATTTTAACATATACAATTTTGGTGAGGGTCACAATTCAGCTCATTACGGGCTCTAAGGACAACTATTAGTTCATAACCACTGCTCAGCCATTATTCCCAAAGCATTCTGAAGTCCAGAGGAGCTTCCAAAGCTTAGCCACCAACCCCCAGGTTCTACTGTTGAGCCCAAACTTTCCCCTTAAGATTTGTTCACAGGTGGGGCCTATGGTGACCTTTCTGTCCACAGGCCATCTGTCTACCCTGAGAGAAAACTTTAACTTAATATTCCAAAGACAGAGGATTATGGTATTCTTCCCCTCCTTTCAGAGAGCCCCTGGTTTCCTTTTTCATATTGCTCCTCTTCTAAACATCCAGAAAACCAAGGAGAGAGGCACAGAGAAGGGCCAGCTTAAGCCCATCAAATATCCCAGCTCTCTGACTGCAGCAATTTGCTCATTGGTAGGCAAGTGATCCAAACCAAATCAAGGACAAGACCCTTGTTTGAAGTTTGGGGAAGTTCTCTGCTTTCTGGAAACCTAGAGCTCAGAGCATTTAAACCTGGATCTCCATCACACATGGAGATACTGTGCATTAGAGTAAAAGCCCTCAGAGCCAGAAACAGAGCACAGTGTTAGAATTCTTAGAACCTTCTTTACGCTCATTGTTCAAGCTCTATCTGATGACCTTTTAAGGTATATAAGTTATGAAACACTTTTTCATCTTTTTTCCTCAAGTCCATATGAGTTAAGTTTTTAAAGATATTCAATGAAAACCAATGTTGACTGGGAAAGCCCACCTCTTACCTTAAATCTTCCCTATGTCCTACCTTAGCAATGAGAGGAGGATAAAATGTGGTATCAGGATGACCTTTCTGTGGTAAAACGAGCCTCCTCTTGTTACCTCTCAGCCAGGCCTGGTCATGTAGTAATCCTAGCCAAAATGACAAGAACTTGAAAGATATGCAGAAGTTCCAAAGATTCTTACAGTCTTGCAGATACTAAGAGCAAAGGGAAAGCCTTAGTAGAGTTTAGAGCTGAAAATGATGACATACAGGCCACTAACAAGATTCAAAAAGAATTTTTTTCCTGGAAGCATTTACTCAGCTATACCTAAGGGGTTAGAGAGGAAGAAGGTTAATGATTTACATAGAGGAGGAGATGAGACAGATAATGAAGTAATATTTTTACACAAAAATTTAATGGAAAAATAAAATTGAAACACCAAAAAATTAAAAAAAACACCATATTAGCATTATTATACTAAGTCAGGGTCTCAGAAACTTTCTATATAATTATAATATTGCATAGATTCTGATACAATAATACAAAATGGAAAAAAAAGATCTCAGGAGAAATTAGAGAAAAAAGGAAAAATCAAGAAAAGAGTCTGGAATAGGAAATTTGGAAGTAACCATGAGTAAAGAAGAAATTCCATGAGCTTTAGAATCCAATGGAATTGAAATCCGAGTCCTGTAACTGTAAACCTGTTATTTACTCTCTTTACTTTTAAAGTTTATTTATTTATTTATAAATTATTTATATATAATATATATTATATATAAAATATATATTTTTAGATTTTATAAAATAAATAAAATACAAATAAAATATATAAAATATATTTATATATATAATTTATATATATTTATATAATATATCAATATAAACAAATTTATTATTATAAATAAATAAATATTTATTTATTTCAGAGAAACAACATGCAGGAGATCAAGGTAAAGGGCAGAGGGAGATAAAAAGAGAGAATCTCAAGCAGACTCCATGTGCAGTGCAGAA
Source organism: Neogale vison (assembly GCF_020171115.1). Lineage (NCBI taxonomy): Eukaryota > Metazoa > Chordata > Mammalia > Carnivora > Mustelidae > Neogale > Neogale vison. The sequence goes on along the minus strand of NC_058091.1, from coordinate 67,247,408 downwards.
CCCAGGTGGGGACTTGATCTCAGGACCCCAAGATCATGACTTGAGCCAAAACCAAGAGCCAGACGCTCAACCGACTGAGCCACCCAGATGCCCCTATTTATTCTTTTTTGACTCACTTTCTTTTTTTTTTTCCAATTTATTTATTTTCAGAAAAACAGTATTCATTATTTTTTCACCACACCCAGTGCTCCATGCAAACCGTGCCCTCTATAATACCCACCACCTGGTACCCCAACTTCCACCTGCCCCGCCACTTCAAACCCCTCAGATTTTTTTTCAGAGTCCATAGTCTCTCATGATTCACCTCCCCTTCCAATTTCCCCCAACTCCCTTCTCCTAACTCCCCATGTCCTCCATGCTATTTGTTATGCTCCACAAATAAGTGAAACCATATGATAACTGACTCTCTCTGCTTGACTTATTTCACTCAGCATAATCTCTTCCAGTCCCGTCCATGTTGCTACAAAAGTTGGGTATTCATCCTTTCTGATGGAGGCATAATACTCCATAGTGTATATGGACCACATGTTCCTTATCCATTCATCCGTTGAAGGGCATCTTGGTTCTTTCCATAGTTTGGCGACCGTGGCCATTGCTGCTATAAACATTGGGGTACAGATGGCCCTTCTTTTCACGACATCTGTGTCTTTGGGGTAAATACCCAGGAGTACAATTGCAGGGTCATAGGGAAGCTCTATTTTTAATTTCTTGAGGAATCTCCACACTGTTCTCCAAAGAGGCTGCACCAACTTGCATTCCCACCAACAGTGTAAGAGGGTTCCCCTTTCTCCACATCCTCTCCAACACATGTTCTTTCCTGTTTTGTTAATTTTGGCCATTCTAACTGGTGTAAGGTGATATCTCAATGTGGTTTTAATTTGAATCTCCCTGAGGGCTAGTGATGATGAACATTTTTTCATGTGTCTGATAGCCATTTGTATGTCTTGATTGGAGAAGTGTCTGTTCATATCTTCTGCCCATTTTTTGATGTGTTTGTCTGTTTCGTGTGGGTTGAGTTTGAGGAGTTCATTATAGATCCTGGATATCAACCTTTTGTCTGTACTGTCATTTGCAAATATCTTCTCCCATTCCGTGGGTTGCCTCTTTGTTTTTTTGACTGTTTCCTTTGCTATGCAGAAGCTTTTGATTTTGATGAAGTCCCAAAAGTTTATTTTCGCTTTTGTTTCCTTTGCCTTTGGAGACATATCTTGAAAGAAGTTGCTGTGGCTGATATCAAAGAGATTACTGCCTATGCTCTCCTCTAGGATTCTGATGGATTCCTGTCTCACGTTGAGGTCTTTTATCCATTTTGAGTTTATCTTTGTGTACGGTGTAAGAGAATGGTCGAGTTTCATTCTTCTACATATAGCTGCCCAGTTTTCCCAGCATGGCAGAGAATGTCTTTTTTCCACTATATATTTTTTCCTGTTTTATCGAAGATTAATTGACCATAGAGTTGAGGGTCCATATCTGGGCTCTCTACTCTGTTCCACTGGTCTATGTTTGACTCACTTTCTTTACCAGAAAAATGAAGTTTATCAACTTTGCATTGAGGTTGTGACCATTAAATGTGAGATGAATGTATGTAAAATGTGCGGCATAGTAGGAGCTGAATTATAATTATCTTTGTTCTTGTTTTAGAAGGAGCATTCATATTCCAAGATGACACATTTGATTATTTTAGGTGCTAGGAATTGGGTGGTGAGTATGCAATTGCTGAGAAATCCCTTCAAGTGTGGAATAAATGAGATAAAGTGATTTAACTGAAGTCTTAAAGGAAAAGAATTCAATACCACATGCGATGGCAGGGTTTAGGGGTCCAGGGAGCTGGACTACGCTCAGGGCAAACAGCTGAAAGTGGCTTCACACAGAAGTAGGATCTTGGTGACAGTAGCGGCATCTGACCCGAAACAGCTCTCTGTCACCCAGCCCGTTGCTTCCGAGAGGGTTGGCACCACAGCTGTGCCTGGCGGGAGTGTTCCACAATCCATGGTGACACCCTCGGCCAAACAGAGCCCCTCCTCTGAGGACCTGAATGGGAAACATTCAGTCATGGACACAGTAAGTGACAGAGAAGAGAAGCACACAAAGAAACTGAGTGGGGGACACATGAATAAACAAGACTCTTGCTGTGGTGAGAAGGCAGCATCAGACTTTAACCTCAGGGGTAGGACCCTCAACCAGAGGGGGAGTCCTGGGGCCCCACACTGCTTCTGAAGGGGCATCACTTGGAGCCCTGACCTGGCTCAGGGGCAGGTGGCTGGGAGGGAGAGAGGAGGAGGGGAGAGGGGAGAGATTGGGAGAAGGGAAGGGTGAATGGGGGAGGAATGTGAGGGGGAGGGAGAAGGGAAAAGAAGAGGAGTGGGGGATGAGGGAGGCAGGGGCTCTTGTTGCCTCTGCTTTCCCTCCACAGTGTCTCTGGATTGCCGTAATCCTTTGTAGTTCTCAAACATTCTTATACCATTATCTCATTGAATTCTTGGGAAGTTTTTAAAAAATTTGTATTGTTTTGTTATTTATTTATTTGCTTGTTTGTTTGTTTATTTTTGAGACAGCAGTGTGGTGGACAGCCTGGCTTTCTACAGTTGACCTGGAGATATGCACAAGATCAAGTGGTTACCTTGAGATTTTCTAAACTCAGGAAACGGTTACAGCAAACCTTCAAGGACAGAAGAAAACAGAGAGGAGAACCACCAGACCAAACTGTATGGAAGGAGAGACAAAACAAGGGAGGATGGGATGTACCAAAGGCATGTACAGTGGATGGATTCCGGGGAGTCCCAGATGAATCCACTCAAGACAACAGCATACTCACCATTATGATGAGCACATAGCCCCACTGTCCACAGGTCTGAGGACCCACACAGTCCATCCAGGCTGGCCTTTGTCCCATCTCCTTTCACTCTCAGATTTGTCGCAATCTGAACAATAGGTTATATGGTCCGCTTATTATGAACCTGAGATATTGTTAGTAAATTGAAGAAAGATAAAAATATACTTAACTTTATGTCCAGGACAGAAAAGCATATTCAGAAGAAGTATTCCTCGGAAAATTGTCAATGGCATGTTTCAAAATTATGAAGTTTAATCCGTTTAATCCTTTATTAAGCAGATTATTGAATCAATGAGAACAGCTATACTCTTGCAGCATTTCTATCCATAGTTCCTATAGACTTGAATAAAAGTGTTTGTTGAATTTGTGGTATGGGGTCAAGATCCTGTTCTAACTCTGTCTTTGACGTGAGTTGGGAACTACAAGCAGCCGCTTCTTGTGGTTTGTAAAACATTTAATTGCAGTATCTTAAACTCATTCCCAATTCAGAAGGATCATTTTTCAATAGGTGGAGATAAAAGTACTTCAACGTGTGATTTCACTATAGCCCACGTTCTGCATAAAGGAGTGACTGAGATTACCTGGTTGTAGGAGCACAAGCTGGTTGTGGGCACATCTCCTTATTTGTCCATTCTTACAGAAACAGGTATTTTCCTTATGTGTCTGTCACAAAATCTGGTAGAATCACTTTTACCAAGATGATTGTTCAGTACCTACTTTGGAATGAAGTCCATCCAGATCTTTATCATCCTAGCTCTTAATCATTAGAGCATCCAAATCATTCTTTGTCCCCCCTCCAACCAATCCATCCTATACGGCACCACAAGGCTATTTTTCCTAGAATACTACTTTATTATCACTTCTTTTCTCAAGACATCCAAAGCTCCTCCTTCCTGGCATCATGAACACAAAGTCCCGATTCATCCCTTTGATTGACTTCCCAAGTGTCCATTCCTGGGTCTCTTCCTCTCTCTCCTAACGCCCCTATGACTCTTTTACCCATAGTTTTCATTGTAGCATTTCATAAAATACCAACCATGTATTTAATTTAATCTAGTTTTTCCCGGTCATAGATCTTATTTTCTGAGCAGAATTTAAAGGCCCATGGGGACAGTGTCCTTTTTTTCTTTTGCTTTCTCAGACACAGGCAGTTTAGAGTTGGGCTCTAAGCTTTCTGAGCAAGGGAATCATTTGCCTTGCACAGAATGTAGAAAAGCATCTGATGCCAAATTTATGCCGATACATTGTTGAATTGAATGCGGTAGGATAGGCATTTAGTACATAGTGTAAGTGACCTGAATAATTCACGTTTCTCCCAGCAGATGTCGCTAAATTTAAGGTGTTTAAGACTTGATTGATTGGGCTATTAAAGGGAGAGCTACTTCATTGTAAATATCTGGAGTTTCTTTACGCTGTTTTCAGGAGTAGTTCTTTGGCTAGTCCCATATTGTGCATTTCCTTCTGATTGTTTCCCATGAGTAGGTTTTTGTTCACTGTGCTTGGAGACAGTAACAGTGGCTGACACCTATAGAGGGGTTGCCGCCTTCCACCTGTAGGGCTGAGCACCTCTCATCAGGTGCCTCATCTGAGATTTCCCACTCCTCTGTGAGGTAGGAAGTGTGAGTGTCCATACTTTCCTAATGAGGAAGCCCAGGGAGGCTAAGCACCTTTGTCAGAAGTCTCACAACAGCAAATGGTAGAACCAGAATCCAAACTCAAGCATGAGGACACTTTTTAGCATGATGTCATTAAGTTTTCTTTATGTGCCAGTATCTGCTTTTGTAAACATAATTTTGCTGAATTTTTATCTTGAACACCAATTTGTTTGTTTACCGCATATAATGTATGTTTGGAGCAGAGTGGGTTCATGTCCTCTGACTTCTGACAAGCATCTCTTATGCCTATTAGATTGCTACATTTCTTTAACTAGAAAAAGAGGACTGAACGTTGAAGATTGATTGACTGATTGATTTTACTGATATGAAGCAGACTGTATTTTGACAACAAATCTAGTAATCACAAATGCTATGACTGCACATTAGAATCACCCAGAGAGTTTTATTATTTTTTGTTGTTTCTGGTTTGTTTTTAGGGTTTGTTTGGGTTTTTTTGGTAACAATTGTAAATATATTTTTTAATTTTTAAAATTATTTATTTTTTTAAAAATTTTTATTTGAATTCTAGTTAGTTAACATACAGTGCAATATTGGTTTCAGAAGCAGAATTCAGTGGTTCATCACTTACATACAACACCCAGTGCTCACCACAAGTGCCTTCCTAAATATCCATCACCCATCTAGCCCATTCCTGACCCACATCCCTCCATCACCCTCAGTTTGCTCTCTATTTGTTAAGAGTCTCTCATGGCTTGTTTCCCTCTCCCTCCCCCTCACCCCATATGTTCATCCGTTTTGCTTAAATTCCACATATGAGTGAAATCATATGGTATTTGTCTTTCTCCGACTGACTTATTTTGCCTAGCATAATACACACTAGCTCCATCTCTGTTTGTCATTGCAAATGGCAAGATTTCTATCTTTTTGGTGGCTGAGCAATATTCCATTATATATATATCTGTATGTATAGACATAGATATATATATCTCTCACACCTTCTTTTTATTTTTTTAAAGATTTTATTTATTTGTCAGAAAGAGAGAGAGAGAGGCACACAAGCAGGCAGAGGCGGAGAGAGAAGCAGGCTCCCTGCCAACCAAGGAGCCTGACGTGGGACTCGATCCCAGGATGCTGGGATCATGACCTGAGCCGAAGGCAGGAGCTTAACCCACTGAGCCACCCAGGCATCCCTATCTCACACCTTCTTTACCCATTCATCAGTTGATAGATATTTCAGCTCTCCCCATAGTTTGGCTATTGTTGATAATGCTGTTCTAAACATCAGGGGTGCGTGTCTCTCTTTGAATCTGTTGTTTGTATCCTTTAAATATCTAGTAGTGTAACTGCTGGGTCATAACTTTTAACTTTTTGTGTATTTTTAACTTTTTTGAGGAATCCCCAGACCATTTTCCAGAGTGGCTGCACCAGTTTACATTCCCAACAGTGTATGAAGTTTTCCCTTTCTTTGCATCCTTGCCAACATCTGTCATTTACTGACTTGTTAATTTTAGCCATTCTGACCTGTGTGAGGTGGTAGCACACTGTGGTTTTGATTTGCATTTCCCTGATGTTGAGTGATGTTGAGCATCTTTTCATGTGTCTGTTAGCCACCTGGATGTCTTCTTTGGAAAGGTGTCCATTCATGTCTTCTGCCCATTTCTTAACTGGATTATTTGTTTTGGGGGTGTTGAGTTTGATAAGTTTTTTTTTTTAATATATTTTGGATAGTAACCCTGTATCATATATGGCATTTTGCAAATATCTTCTCCCATTCCATATGCTACCTTTTCTTTAAGATTATTTGTTTGTTTGTTTGTTTGTTTGAGAAAGAAAGCATATGCACAAGTGAATAAGTGGAGGGAGGGGCAGAGAAAGAAGGAGAAAACAGATTCTGTGCTGAACACAGAGCCCAAAGTGGAGCTCTATCTCATGACCCCGAGATCATGACCTGAGCCAAAATCAAGTGTCAGAAGCTTAACTCACTGAGACACCCCGGGAACCCTGTAGGCTTCCTTTTAGTTTCATTGATTGCTTCTTTTTCTGTGCAGAAGCTTTTTATCTTGATGAGGTTCCAAGGATTCAATTTTGCTTTTGTTTCCTAAACTAACTTATTTATTTATTTATATTTTATTTGAGAGAAAGAGAGAGGGCACAGAGGGAGATGAGATGGAGAAGCAGATCCCTTCGGAGTAAGGAGCCCAATGTGGGGCTCGATTCCAGGACCCTGAGATCATGACTTGAGCCAAAGTCAGCTGCTTAAACAACTGAGCCACTCGGGCGCCCCTGTTTTCCAAACTTTAAAGCTCTAAATTCAAAGTTTCTGTCTCAGCTCCAAACTGTACTCAAAATTCTTGATGAAGTCTTCTTCCACCAAAGAGGTATCTTTAAAAGGAGCTCCTGTGAAGCACATAGCACAGGCCTGCACAGAGACGTGCTCCACGTCAGTTGGAGCTGTAGCTTCTATAGCTTCTCTATAGACGCAAACAGAAAGGTCAGAGAGAAAGGCACAAAAAGGATAAAAGAAATTTGTCAGGGCTGTGGTGGGGATCTGTTTGTTTATCTGCCCAGCTTTTCTGCCTTCTCTGCTCTGGGACTATCATCTGCTCTTTTGATATCTTTTCCCAAATCCTCATTCTACGTGAGTCAGGACAGCTGTCACTCAGGGCATGTGTGGGCATGAGGTCCTAGCCAGGAGGGCCGAGTGCTTCCCTGGAGTTTATTAATTCCATAGAGGAAGAGAAGAGTCCTCCCTTCTCTTGAGGAAAATGAAGCAAAATGAAATTAAGTTAATTGTCTAAAATCACATTTGTCAATCCACTTGTATAAAAAGTATGATAGATCTCTGTCTTATATCATGCACAAAAAAAAATTCCACACAAATCAAAGACTTGAAATATATATAAAAGAAAAAAAAAACGAGAATTTAATTCAGCCTAGGGATGCCCTTTTTAAACATTATAAAAGATGCAAAATCTATAAAGAAAAATGATAGATATATTTAATCCTAACAAAAATTTAAACTTCTATGTAATAAACATAAATAAAGTTAAAAGGCAACCAGTAGATTGAGGGGAAGTATTTGTAACATACATAACCAATGGATCAACATCTAAAATTTTACAAAGAACTCATAATCCATAAGTAAAAGATAAACAATATGAACAGAAAATTCACAGAATAGGTAATACAAATTATCAATAAACATGCTCGATTATACCACGTACTGGGGAATGCCAAAACACAAACTTTCATGAAATACCTTTCTTCACCCAGTATGTTGCAAAAAATATTAAAGATATTATAATTTGATAAAATTGTTCGCAAGTGTATGGGTAAAGGGACTTTCTCATGCCTATTGGTGGGACTAAAAATTCCATAATATTATAGAGTGCAGTTTTAAAACCTAGTGCAATTTGGTATAATTTTGAAATGAAATTTTAAAAAGTTTATGATCCAGAAATTTAAATTTTGGTTTCTTTCTGCAGAAACACTTTGCACATGTGCACAAAGAAGCATATTAAAGGTTGTGTATCATAGCCCTGTATGTAATAGGAAAAATCTGTAAGCAGCTTAAATGCCTAACAGAGGTTAAAAACAAAACAAAACCCCAAGTGTATCCAACTACTGTAACTATGGAGCAGCTTAAAGAGGACTATGTTTAAATATCTGATACAGAAAACTCACAGAAAGACATTGTTACATGAAAAGGTGAGTCACAGAACAGAAAGTGTGGCATTAAAATACAACACAATATTAAAATACTATAAAACAAAAATGATAATACACATTCATGTATATATGTATAATATAATCATAGATGATATAAATATAAACATAAACATCATGCCCTCTCAAAGATAAATAAATACCAAACTAGTAGTAGTAGTTAGCTCTATAAGGGATTCTAACTAGGGGTAATGGTTGAGAATCACTTTCATTTGAATTGCTTAAATTTTTTATAATAAGGGTATATTCCCTTAGTGCTTTTATACTTAAATAATTAAAAATAAAAGGAAATATTGAACATGGGTTTTAATTTGTTTTTTAAAGAGAATCATAGGGGTGCCTGGGTGGCTCAGTCAGTTAATCTTCTGCCTTTGGTTCAGGTCATGATCCCAGGGTCCTGGGGTTGGAGCCCTGCGTTAGGCTCCATGCTTGGCAGGCAGTCTGTTTGAGATTCTCTCTCTCCCTCTGCCTCTCCCTCTTCTGCTCTCTCTTTCCCTCTCTGTCTCAAATTAATAAATGAATCTTAAAACAAACAAAATTCTCTCATTTTAAAGGGAATTGTGGTGGTGGTATCAGATCAACTGTGTCATTAGGATCGAGCTGAGAACGCTTGTGTAAACTGGTACAACCCCTTTAGAAACTGGCAGTATCTACCAAAATAAATCAACTACAATCCTTACATTCCAGCAATGAATTGATCAACCAATCAATATTTGTATATAAGTTATACATACACATATAATTCTATGTAAATATGTATATGCCTTCCTAATCTATCCAGTAATTTCACTGTTAAATACATACTGAGTGAAATGAGTGTTTCTGTACAAAAAGAGCCTGTGTAAGAATGTTCAGAGAAGATTTGCTTTTAAACTGGTATGGTAGAATGGAATGAAATACTATTCAGCAATTAAAAAAAGAATAAAATCAGATTAGGTACAACATTGTGACTCTCTCAGAAATAATATTGAGTGAAAGAAGCCAAACAGAAGAGACCAACTTCTGCATGATTCCCCATAAATGAAGACCAAATGCAGTAAAAAAACAAATCTCTAGGGATTGAAAGACATTATTGCAGTGATTATCTTTGATGAATTCAGGGAGAGAAGCTCAGTAAGGCTTCAGAGGCACTGAAAACATGGCATATCTTGATCTCGGTTTTGGTTTTATACATATATGCGTGTGTTTGTGTTTACTAATTGACACACTTATGACTTTTACAATTTACTGCATATAAGTTTGAAAAAAAATTAATAGACGGAAGACAATGGGAAATTCCCACAATAACATCTCGCTGTAAGGAGCCTGACTTTAAGTGTAAATTGTCACTGTCTATTTCTGCAATAGGTGGCAAAGGAAACTGATTCACAGGCACACATAACACCCAGGGACTCTTCAAAATGATTGGGGAGGTGAACCGTAAGAAAAGACTAGATGTCTAACTAATTGAGCAGATGGGGACTTAGAGTACCTAGATTTGCTCTACATTTTCACATAAAGTGATTTCATTGTAACAACTGGCCAAACAGAATCTGTCAGAGTCAGCTAGGACATGTTTGACCGTATCTAGTTTGGTTATAAAGCCAGCACAGCAGATTTCTGATTTTTAAAAGGCATTATTAAGGTGATTCATCAGCCAAATGTTTTCATAAGAATGAACAACTGATTAAGAGAAATAGTTTGGTTGGTTTGTTCTTCATTTACAGGTTTCCAAAATAGCCCTTTCTCTCAAACACCTCATTTTTCTTTGATTTTTTTCTTTCACGTGTACTTAATGTTGCTGTAGTGTCTGACAATTCATTAAAGAAGATCAGGTTTGAAACCAATGAACCCAGTCAGAAATATACAACAAAGCCTTCATGGGTAACCTTTGATATAAGGTTTTTGCATTTTCCGATAACATGTTGGTATTTAGAGCTGCCAGGGACTTTTTTTTTTTTTTTAATGTGTAGAGAGACAGAGCATCTGGTCTACCCCAAGTTCTTCAGTGTAGGTTATACAAATGATGAGAATGATGACAATGGTAACAACACAGCAGAGGCTTCAGCAGCAAATTCTGTCACAGTAGTGTCATTTAAGGAGAGAAGCACTGCTTTGGAGTACCTTGTTTATGTCTGGGAGGGGCACAATTTCTCAGTCTAAATATTTCTGAGTTTTAGTCCTGGATCAGCCATGTATTTATTAGTTATTTGACCTTGGGCATGTTAAACTTCACTGAGTCTAAGTTTTTCATCTAAAAAAAAATAGAGAAAACAGCGAGCCTGGCTGGCTCAGTCGGTTAAGCAACTGACTCTTGATTTTGACTCAGGTCATGATCTCAGGGTTGTAAGATTAAGCCCCGGGTGGGGCTTCACATTCAATTGGGGAGTCTGCTTGAAATTCGTTTGCCCCCCCCTCTTTTTATCTCTCCCCTCACTCATACATTCTCTTTTTCTTAAATAAATAAATACATCTTTTAAAAATGGAGAAAATAATAACCCTCCAGGTAGGAGTGTTTTTTGGGGGCAGTCATCAAGACTGCCTATTGATCTGTGAAATGGACCCAGGCAATTAGAGGATTCTCACCACCTCGGTTGTCCCCGGAATATGTGTTCCTCTTACTTTCCCTTTTCCCAGAAGCTGCACGAGAGTACAACCTTGAGATAGAAAATGGGGGTGTTGAGAGCATCTGGATGGTATACCTGATTAACCCTAATTAAGACCTTTCTTTATAAACTTTAAAGATTTCGTGGGCAAGTATGGAAAACTACTCATCTTATGCCCAAGACAAGCCTTATAAGTCGGTTCCTTACTGATTTCTAAAACTTCCATCTACCCATCTAGAATGGTTTTCCTCTTTCTTTGGTCTCTCCCTGCCCTATGTATATGGGGGTGGATTTCAGATTATACCTGGGAAAACTCCCAAGGAGGTTACAAATGACTAGTGTCTAGTACGTAAAAAGTAACAAATTTTTTTTTTCTCTCCCTTACCTCAGCTGTAACCTTTTTCTATAAAAGCAATATCCAACTCTTCCCTAATCCACACTTGGTAGTGCTGCTTTTAGACTGTTGTAGACTTACCTGAAGAACAAAACTTTTGAGCTTCTGTGTGAGGTCATTACATGACAGCCAATGTGTAGTTTTGGATTCCTTGTAAAGTGTGTGTGCAGCAGGGTGGATGAAAATGTTGGAAAATATTTTATTGTATCAGAAATTATTATTTTATAAATTATTATAAGATGAACATATGAAAGTCAGGAAGCTGGCTTATGAATAGAAAAGGATATGTCTTCTAAACAATACATTTGAAACTGAGATGCCAATCACTAGTCCAACGCTGGGAATCTCTAGTGTTGATCAGCTAGTCATTGGCCTATGGTAGTTTGTTCAGGAATGAAAAGAAATTAAAGAACATTTATGATATACTGGCACTACATCATTGTGTCCAAAAGCAAGGTATGAATAAGATTGCTATAAAATTTTTAGGTTTGGGGGAACAGACTTATACATAAAATTAAAGGACTGGCTATAATGATTTCATTCATCAGATATTTAATTATGGGGTCAAGGCCTCCTCACTTTCACCTGAGGTCCAATTTAAAGTTTGGATTCTTCAATAAGTAAGCTAAAAATTTTTAGTGAGGACTTACTATGCCTAAAACATTCAGCAGTGTTTCTCAAGTAGAGATTAATGCCATTTCAGGAAACCATCTTGTTAGCAGGATTTTTGGCTTCAATTTCTTGCTTCTAGTCTCCTGCAGACGGAGGCTACACCCTTTTCCTACCTGGCAGCACAGCAGTCATGGCCTGAAAGGGAAATCTAAGAGGATTTGCATGAATCGTATGGACTTCTCAAAACACAAGCAGCGAAATCCTCTTAAACACTTATCATCTCATGGGAAATTTGTTTCCCACTTTGCTACTGCAGTAATACTAAAAACTTGACAAAGAGAATGAAGGAAAGTTCTCAGAAGCTGCCAGTTGAGGAGGAATCATGAGAATGCACTGGCCTATTATAGAAGAAAGTCCTGGAAACATCAGGACTCCCACGGGGAACAGGTTCTCAGGAAGCTCTTGAAGAACTGTATTTAATTGAACTCCCCTAGAGGTGAAGAGGCCAGTTTAAGTAAGAGTAGTAATTTTAGCTCCAAGGCCCAGTGACTCTTCTCCTATGGTGGCACAAAATTACCTCAGGATCCCCTGAGGGTGAGGCAGTTTTCTCACTTCATGGAGGCATTTCCTTTATCTTTTCCTGGAATGATTAGGTCTCTCTTCTTTCCATGCTTCCCTCTTTCCCCCCTCCAAACACAGAAATACCACCCAGTCCCGTTCCCTTGCAGAGAAAGTGATGGATGATCTTAATAAATGTTTCCCAAGTATATGTTCTATGGAAGGTCTTCCTCCTCTCGGTTCTCCTTAGCTCTCCCAAGCAACCTAGCATGCCCAGTTACCACTTCCCAGCCCTATCTACTGTGCTCCCCCCAACCCCCAGTAAATTCGTCACAGCACTGCACAGCTTCCTCAAATTTGGATGCAATGTCTTCACAGGTTTTGTATGTTCCAGTTATTTTCATTTGAATTACTCTCCTTTCAAGATTTGCATTTAAAGAAAGCGTAGAAGTTTCTTTCAAAATATTTGTGATTCTGCCCCGTTTAGTGTTCCTTGCAGAGAAAAGTCTCTCCACTGTGGAAGAAAAATGTTAATTCTATTTTTGCAGCAGAAACTGGCCATCGGAGTACTAACCCAAGAGTTCACAAGTGATTATCAGCATAACTCAAAATAATGCTAAATCCTTCCGAGTGGAACATTCAATTACTGGAGACAGGTGGTCATAATTCCATCCTAATTGCTTTTCATAGTTATGGCCCGAATTCAATCATTGAATATTCCTTTTTTTTTTTAAAGATTTATTTATTCATTTATTTGACAGACAGAGATCACAAGTAGGCTGAGAAGCAAGCAGAGAGAGAGAGAGGAGGAAGCAGGCTCCCCGGTGAGCAGAGAACCCGATGCGATGCGGGGCTTGACTCCAGGACCCTGGAATCATGACCTGAGCCGAAGGCAGAGGCTTTAACCCACTGAGCCACCCAGGCGCCCCATATTCTTGATGGGCTTTTTTTTTTTTTTTTTTTTTGCCACTGGAAGACCACGAGGACGTTACTTTGGGAATGGGGTACTGCCGGCTCACACTATCTTCTGAGATGCATAACTCCCTCCAGAGAGGCGAGGGAATGGCGGCACATACCAGTTTGAGCTAATAAAACGATCTCTCTATGAGAAGCACAAGGGCCACTAATATGTGATAGGCTATGTCTCTGCTTATAAACAGTAAATAACCAACTTTCCCCAGTGAATCATGGAATGAACTGACCTACTTTTCTCAGACACTCCATAAACCATTGACACTGTACTTTCTGAAATACATGGCTTCACAAGAACATTTATGCAGTGGGACACAAAAGCAGAACTCTGGAAAACAAACTGCGGGTGGTACTCAGAAATACTTGGACAGGAATGTAGCCTGGGAAATGCTGGGAACAGAGCTGTTACCTCAATGGGAAAACTAAAATGTTTAGGATAGGGACCTCAGGAAGCAGGATCCTAAAAAACTCACACGGACACAAATAGACAGAATTCTGGATTTCCTGGACAGCCTGGGTTACTAGTTTAGAAAGTCTGTGAGTCCAAAAAAGATGATAGAATTAATTAATATAATGAAGTTAATTCAAAATGTCGGAGATTGTCTGTAGCTATAGATAACTTGAATGCATCTTTTCTCACATAACCAATAAAGGAAAAAAAAAACCCACTCAAAATTAAAATAGGCAGGGGCGCCTGGGTGGCTCAGTGGGTTAAGCCGCTGCCTTCAGCTCAGGTCATGATCCCAGGGTCCTGGGATCGAGTCCCGCATCGGGCTCTCTGCTCAGCCGGGAGCCTGCTTCCCTATCTCTCTCTCTCTGGCTGCCTCTCCGTCTACTTGTGATTTCTCTCTGTCACATTAATAAATAAAATCTTTAAAAAAAAAAAATTAAAATAGGCAAACCAAAAGTTATCCGTAGGGGCACCTGCATGGCCCAGATGGTTAAGCCTCAGACACATTTTAGAATGGGGAGCAAACTTGTGGTCATGCAGGATTAAAGCTCAGACCTTGTCATGTGTGTTGGATGCTCCTTTGGCAGATTTTACACCACGAGCAGGAGAACATTTATAAGAAGGAGAGGGCAATGACTTTGTTGGTAAAATGGAGATGGGAAGTCAATAGCGATGGCGTCAAATCCTGGCTTGGGAGATGACTTGTGCTTTAGCTCTAAGACATTTAACCTCTCACTTTCCCTTGTAAAATAGGAATGATAATAGCAACATTAAATGTAACCCGATGCTGAATTTATACAGCACTTATAAGTCTTGAATAAAAAATAGCTTAGAAAATGTCTCTGCATTACTCACTGGGATAATGGATCAGGAATAGGCTTCCTTTGAAAAAGTTAAACTAATAATACTTTTATTGGATATTTGATCTCAATATTTGTGCCAAATGCAATGGACATAATACAATTTCTTACGTTACTTACATTTTTATGACTAAGCCACAGAAAGTTCAAATTGAACCTCTACCTATTTTGGGGGATGGAAAAAAGCAAAACAAAGCAATTATTCATATATCCATGGTAAAATTAAAGGCTTTGGCTTCAAAGAAAATATAATACTTACATCCATTTAGTCAAATGTCTTAAAATAAGGCTGACTTAAAGGACATGAAGTCAAAGACTTGGCAAAAATGAGAGACAACTGGGATGCCAGATTTCTTATTGCAGTCCAGGGAGAAAATGGATGGAAGAAGCCAGAGGAAACAAAGGCTTACGGGTCAAGCAGAAACAATCCATCCACAGCAGGTCTCAGAAGAGCTGAGCTTGAGGAACAACAGCCAGTCTCTTCTGTAGGTCTGGAGACCTGTTCTATGCCCAGGAACTGTTAGCTCTGCTCCTCCTTGACCCCAGGAATAATTCCAGATTCCTGGATGTTTTCTCATGGAAAATTAGTTCCAGGTTCGGTTTTGGAAGTTATTTCTCATCCATTAAGGGTTACTAACAGTTTATTTTATTTTTTTTAACCTAGAATTTAGATGCAATTCAGTGCAACTGGTCTGTCATTTTAGGTGAACACAAGGGCTGGCATGATTGTCTCCAGAGAAAATGTTATGAAAAGACCATGTACTTACCTGCTAGCAACTGGGGAGGACCTGCTCTCACCTGAGTCCAGCAACTATACCACATCAGCCTCAACACAGATCTACATCTACAGTAACTTAGGGTATCCTATCAAAGTGATTCTAGGTTTGGATAACTTCTACCTGAGTAACCTCTGGGTAGGTGCTTGTCAGGGGTGTGTCCTGGGGGTTTGGGGTGGCACAGTTATCCTACCCTCGATGACGACTTTAAATCACCCCCGACAAATGAGAATCTATCCTATTTAACTTTCACTTCTAAGGAAGGACTCTGTTTAGCCATTCCCTAGAATGCATTCCAGAGTTTATTAACCCACAACCCACACTGTCAGAAAATCCTTCTGTGTAAAGGGACTCATGCCCTCTCACATGTGAATTGGAGTGAGGTTAGGGGACATGGGGTGAGGAAGGCCAAGGGAATGTCTATTTCCAGAATGTGTCCCAGGCCAATCTGACAGCTGCTTTAATACTAGTTTAAAATAAATGTTCTGGGGGCTTTTCCCAGAGAATTCCTTAATGCAGTTTCCCTGAGGATTTTGCTGTGAAACACTGGCGACTGACATCAACAGAGCTCTTATCGGGCCTCTAAGAGAGTGGGGCTTGGTCTCCATGTTTCTGCTAGAAGTAGGTTTTCCAAGCCGGGGAACTACAAACATGACACTTTGATATCACGATTGCTGAAAACTAGCATTCACGATTGCTGAATGACTTTTCCATTTTCTTGTTATAATCTGATTCCAGAACTCTTTGAACCCTTTCTTAGTTATTTCAAAGAACTCCAATAAACCTGTGTTTAAATAATAATGTTTAGGCAGAAAATTTCAACGGCAGATAAAAATAATAGGCTATGCAGACGGAAAATGCTTGTATACACTTCTAAATGGTTTTGTTTGTTCTCAACATCCCAGAAAGAGCATCAGAAATGTAAAATATTTGGAGCTGGAAGAAAATGTGGGGGTTACCTGCACAGGTCCCTCCTTAACCCAGTACAACATGCCCCCAAAGTAGGTACAGAGTGTAGTGAGTCATTTTATATGTCAACTTGCCTGGGCAAAGGGATGCTCAGATAGCTGGGAAAACTTTATTTCTGGGTATGTTTGTGAGGTTGTTTTTGGAAGAGATTAACGTTTGAATAGTAGACTGAGTTAAAAAGATGATCCCTACCAATGCTGGTGAACACCAGGCACTCTATTGAGGACCTGAATAGAACAAAAAGACAGAGGGAGGGTGAATTTGCTCTCTTTGCTTAAAGTGGGACATGCATCTTCTCTGGCCCTCTGACATTGGTGCTCCTGGTTCTCGGACCTTCAGACTCAGACTGACTGATGTTGCTGATATTCCTGGGTCTCCAACCTGTAGATGACAGGTTGTGGGATTTAGCATCTCTAGTCACATGAGCCAATTCCTACAACGAATCTCCTTTTACACATATCTGTACCAATCCTATTGGTTCCATTTCTCTAGAAAACCCTAACACCCAAAGTCACAAGATGGTCATGTCAACTCCCAAGATCTTACTACCTCCTCGGATTTGAAGCCAGCCTTTGTGTGATTTCCACTTGTCCTGCCACACAGGACAGCAAGAGAAGGCTAATTCTTCCTCCACATGAAATATTAGTGCACAGCTATTTGCACACCCCCTTTAGGCTCTCTGCCAACTTACAATGCCTCCTTTCCTAGCTAGACATTTGGTTTTTGTGTATGGTAACTGGTTTCAGTAACTTTCCCACCCTGCTCATTTAATTGGGGTGGTTTTCTTGAGATACCCTTCTTCTCCTGGTATCACCTCATGAGTAAAAAGAAACAGAATTGTTTTTCTTTTGAATGCAGTATTTCCAGTAATCAGCCTAAGAGTGCACTTGGTTTTGGGAGACTTCATTTGTCCTTGACTCATCCTGAGATTGCAATCAATTAAATTGTCTAATTTTCCTATGCACTATTAAATCTGATCTTTTCACTTTTACAGTTATGAAATTGACTCTTTGGACTCTTATCTGAAACTTCACATTTGCTTTTTACCGATTTCCATTTTTGTCTCTCAATAATCTTCTTGAATTCAGACTCTGACATATATCATGTTATAGCTCCTATTTTTAGTCTCAGGTTTTAACGTCAGCCTCTGGACTTGTTTCATTCATTTGCTTGTTTTGACTAAATGACTGTTGACATTGATCCAAGTCATATCACCTCTGCTTTTCTAGCAGAGATTTTTTTTAATGTTCTAAAATATTATACAATTGGGGCACCTGGCTGGCTCAGTGGGTTAAAGCCTCTGCCTTTGGCTCAGGTCATGATCCCAGGATCCTGGGATGGAGCCCCACTTTGGGCTTTGTGCTCAGCAGGGAGCCTGCCCCCGCCCCCACTTGTCTCTCTGCCTACTTGTGATCTCTGTCTGTCAAATAAATAAATAAAATCTTTTAAAAAATATATTGTACAATTGAATCAATCATTTGTTCATCTAACAAATACGTATCAAGTGAGCACTTACTATATATGCTAAGCATATGGGTGCTAGCATTTTGTTTTATTTATTTTTTTTTTAAAGATTTTATGTTTTATTTTTTAAAAGATTTAATATTTTAGTCCCGGTGCTAGCGTTTTAATAGAGATCAGACAGATAGAGCCTCTGTCCTTAGGGAACTTATACTTTAAGAAGAGACACAAATGAATAATGGCTGAGTTGTTGTGCTGAAGGAAATAAACATGCTAGGAGAAGCTTCAGGTAGGGTGGAGGGAGCACATCTTCACCAAAATGCAAATAGGTGAAGAAGCTTTTCAGAAAGTAGGAAGAGCCAATGGAAAGCTCTGAGACAGATAAGAGCCTGAACACTATGCCTGGGTCCTGAAATGCATGGTCTAGTTTAGTTTCTGTCTATCGGGTTTCATCTATCACCAGGCCCCCAGGATAGGACCTGCTGGGTATGCTCATGGCTTCGCAAACCAGAGCACCATGAGACGCCTTCCCCCAGAGCACAGCCCTGACTGCAGAAGCCTGGCTGCTCAGCCCAGCCCTCGCCCTCACCAGCCTTGTCCCAGCTGTCCCTTGGCAATTGCTAGTTTCCTCTCTTATGCCCATTTCATGGAGAATTTTCATCTGAGAGAGACCATGGACCAGGTATTCCAGCCTGAGCTGCCACAGAAACACTGTGAAGTAGTCCTTTTTGAAAAGCCCTTGTGGCTTTTAGAACTCAGTAGTTGTATGTGATGAGTGCAAATACGTGTATGCTATTCCTGCTTCACGACACCCGGTATGTGGCTGCAGGCATAAACCTTCCATTAACCTTATTACCTACTTTCAATCTTCTCATGTCAAACGGTGATGCCAACTCAGCTGCAAAGTCATCTGGAAAATTAATATCAAGGTCTAGTGACACCAGTCTCTTTCCCAGATTAGATTTGACTTCCAATTTCCCTTCTTCTTTCCATATCATATTAAATAATAAGCACATGAGCCAAGGAGGAACCACCCAGTGGGCCCTTCTCAGAGGTCCATGTTGCAGAGAGAAAAGTTATAAAAATGGAGTCAGAGCTTGAGAATAAAGAAATACTAATAAAAGCTTGGTAACCATGTACTTCCCCAAAGAAGACAATATAAAGTAAGATGAACTTACTTTAAAAGAATTTTTTGATTCTAGTAATGCCCAGGGAAGGATCTGAGCTTTCCCAACTTTCTCTTTAAAACTGAGGAGGTTGACATTAGCAGTCTTCAGTTTCCTAATGTCACATAATTTGACTGCCAGTTGACTGAGTATCATACACAGTGAAAGACATTCAGGTCAGAGATGAGCATGTTTCCATTGGTCATTCTCCTGCCTGGGTGGAAGGCAATCAAAATATGAGGGTCTTTGAGGTCGGCAAGACCTGACTTAAGTTCTGTCTTTGCCATTCACTAGCTCCCCGGAAAAATCATTTATCCTTGCTATTTTCAGTGTCTCTTCTATAACTCAGGGACAGTGTACCTGATAAATAAGATAATACATCCACAGTCCCTAACATATGTGTGGGTTCCTACAAAGGTTAGCCCTTAATCTTTCCTCCTCTCTGAGATATTCTGAGCTGTGTAGGAATGAGTATGTATTCTGATAACTGGAACAGTATTTGATGCATTTCCTTCGTTCCTATGTAAGATAAGGGAGTTGTCTGAAAGATGGTCCGCATGGCAAGACTTCTAACAATATTGAGAAGTATTTTCTGTCAATATTGTTCAGCTCTTCGGAAGTATCCGGTCTTCTCAATGGTATTTAAGGAGATACAACTCAGAGGGTTGGAGTCATGGATTTTAGTTCCGTCTCACCTTTTAACAAGTCGTGAGACCCACGCTAGCTAATTGAGCTTTGTTCCCTCCCTCATCTGACCAGTTGAATTTGTAACATCTGCTTTACCCTGACTCTTGGGGCTAGTAAATGAGATTTTCGATATCATTCCTGGAGGTGTTTGAAAAATAAATAGCACCTATTTGCATTCTCATATCACAATGTTATACACTAATGTCTCAAAAGTACTAATTTTCTCTTATTTTAAATCTACTTTACAATATTTTCCTCTTTGCTTTAAACTTTGTGTACCATTTTAAGGGTCAGTGAATATGAATTGATGCATTAAAAACCATGTGATCTTTGATCACATGATGCTATAAGCAAAGTATTTATTAATCACCTATTATATACCATGTGCTATAATAGTCATGGCTTTCCCTCTTCAGCAGAGGTATTACTATTAGTTCAATTTCACAGAAAATAGAAAGTAAGTGTCAGGAGAGAAAATCATTTGTTGAATGTCAAAGAACAGTAAGATATCACAGGACTTAAACCCTGGTGTTTCTGACTCCAAATTCCTCTCCTTCCCACGGTTATCCTATACCATGGAGAAAACTCCTTTCTTCTTTCTGTGATTGTCGGGTTTAAACACCATTGTAAACCCACTGCACCCCAAACACCTAGATACACATAAGGACAAATTAGACTCTTGCTGCTCTGGAAAAAAGTAAAAGGAAACAAATACTCTCATTTCCTGAGCTCAGGGAGGCAACATTTGTATGGTTATTGAATTATTGTGTATTTCTCTCACTAGATTTGCAAACTCCATAAAGGCAGGGACCACATTCCTTTTTGCTCATCATGGTATGCCTAGCACTGGGCATGACACCTAATATTAAAAATATGCAATGGATTTTTATTAAGGCAAAGATATGTGCACTAATGCGTGAATTGCAACAAGAAAAAAATTCAAGTGTGGACTTAGCAATTTTAAGTACGACTTCTATCAAGAAGGAAACAGACCTCTCCAACAACATCTCCAGGTTTCCCTTCTGCGTTAAATAATACCTCCTTTATTAGACAAACAGCTGGGTTGCAATTCTGACAAGAACAGCCACAGAGGATGAAGCACTGCAAGTAAAATACGGGTTTTGCTTTGAACTTTGGCTTTTTTTCTCATGAGTTATGAAAATAATATACAGTGGAAAGACCTCCCATAAACTATTTTTATAAATCAAAAAATATGAAAGAAATATACTGAGTGTAAGCAAAAGACCCGAGTAACAGACCTATAATACAGGTAGTTTATTGCCTGAGAACCGACCAAAAAAAAAAAAAGCATCATTTTATCCACTAGGTGGCGATGCAGACTGATGTTGATGTTATTTCACACTGTTAAAGGGAATCAGGAAATTTAAAAAGGACGGTCATTCCTTATATGTAAAAACTCCTCTCATATGATTCTTACAGCAGTTCTAGGTGGACTGAGGGTATATATCCCCGTCTCTTAAACACAAACCTTAGACACCATTAAGCAGAAGAAACTGCCTCTCTGGAGATTTGTAACAAATTTTAATGGCTCTATTCACTTTAAAATGGCTCATTGAAATGTGAACAGCGTATTCCAAAGTTATTTGCTGTTGAGTTTAGGTTTCTTTCCCAGTTTCAAGTGTCTGTCTCAAATACTGGCAGTCTTTTTAAGGAAGGGAGACTCAAACAGCTGGCCTGTCCCTTGCAGGCGGTGGCTCTTCCGCTCACTGGCTCAGGATACTCTGAAGAGGCTTTGAAAAGACAAGGTCTCAGGTGTCAGAAGCAGTGGCTTCGGGGATGACTCTTCCATTAACTCCATGGGTGTCAAGTCAGGTAAACCTCTCAGAGTTTCAACTTCAGTGTATATAAAATGACAATAACCCTGTTGGCCTCTCCAATCTGATAAGACAAAGCGAGTCAGCTTGTGACCCTGTGAAGTGCTCTGTGGAGGTAGGTTGTTCCTGCTTTTCCTGGAAGCTTAATCCATGTTCATTAAAATCCTAATCCCACCTACGTGGTCATCCCCAAACCCCATGCAGAAGACTCTCTCAGCTTCTCAAACCAAAAGGTTTCAACTTGATGTACCTGTTCACTAACTAGCTAATCAATGACTTGATAGTCTTCGATTTTTTTTCTATTAGATTTATAGTTTTCTCTTTCAAATTTAGGTCTTCCATCCATTTGGTGTTTATTTTTAAAAGTCTTGTGAAGTAGGGATCCAACTTTTTTTTCTTCATATACTAACAGTATTTGCTGAGTAATCTACAGTTTCCCTATTGATTTGTGCTCACTCTAATCTGATATATTTCATTTATTTACTTATTTAAAAGAGAGAGAGGGAGGGAGACAGGGAGAGCATAAGGGGGGGGTAAGAGGGAGAAGCAGACTCTCCACTGAGCAGGGATCCCAGTAGGAGCTTGATCC
Source organism: Neogale vison (assembly GCF_020171115.1). Classification (NCBI taxonomy): domain Eukaryota; kingdom Metazoa; phylum Chordata; class Mammalia; order Carnivora; family Mustelidae; genus Neogale; species Neogale vison. Next base: position 67,225,318 of record NC_058091.1, on the reverse strand, counting down.
TGGGACTGATGACTTGGGCTGAAGGCAGACACTTAACGGACTGAGCCACTGAGGCATCCACTAATATCATATCTTATATGCCATCTATTCTGGCCCATTTGTCTCTCCATTCACCAACTGCATGCTTCTTTAATACTGTTTTGATGCCTCTGTAGTATGTTTAAGATCTAGTAGATGCCGTTTCCCCTCTTTACCCTCCATTTTCTGTTACAGTAGATCAACTCTTTCATGTACATTTTATATGAAATATTAGTGGATAGTAAGATGTAATCTTTCATATGCATTTTGTAATTGATTGTTAAATTCCCTCCTAAACAAACAACATTTTTGGAATCTTCATCAGAAATCTACTGAAACCAATACATAGATTTGGGGAGAATATCAATCTACTGAAACCAATAGATAGATTTGCAAAATTCTGACATCCCATCTATGAACATGGTATTTCTTGTCATGTAGTCAGTCCCTTTAATAGACATAATTTTTTCCGCTACAAAATGGTTGCACATTCTGTTGGATTACTTCTTAGGTACTTTATAATTTTTGCTAGAGATATAAACAAAATATATATTTTTTCTCTTATGTTACTACTGAGTGGAGGAACATTATTGAATTGTGTAGGTAGATACTATATGTGGCAACCTTGCTGAACTCCCCAAGTAGATCCATAGTTTGTTGATATTTTTAGTGTTTCTGTAGAATCACATCATCTGTGCCATTGGCAATTTCGCCTTTACTTTCCTGATACTTATACCTCATTTCTTTTTCTGGTCTTTTTATGTTGCTGGATCCTCTAAAACTATGTTAGGTATGTTGAAGAGCAATAAGGGTTCACCCTATCAGGATCTCTCTCTCTCTCCAGTGTGTGATTTTCATTTAAAATAAGCTTAAAGAAAATCAAGAGTCGGATGCTTAACAGACTGAGCCACTCAGTTGCCCTTATACTTTGCATTTTAAATTGCTTTCTCACACACAAGATTTCATCATGTTAAGAGTTAGCAGAATGAAGACCGATTCTTCATCTCTGACTTCGGGGATTTGATTCCTTGAAAAGCTTCCTGTTTTTTTTTGTTTTGTTTTAAAGATTTTATTTATTTTTTTGACAGACAGAGATCACAAGTAGGCAGAGAAGCAGGCAGAGAAAAAGGGAGAAGCAGACTCCCCGCTGAGCAGAGAGACTGATGCGGGGCTTGACCCCACGACCCTGGGATCATGACCTGAGCTGAAGGCAGAGGCTTTAACCCCCTGAGCCACCCAGGCACCCCAAGCTTCCTGTTTTTAAAGGGAAAGAATTTCAAAGGCAATTCAAATAAACATATACATTAGATGTATTTAAAAACCAACTTCTACTAAGTAACGAACTCTGAGTAGCAAAATCTGTTACGAAAGTCTTAACAGACTCCTAGAAGTCTCAAGTATTAAAATAAAAAGTCATGTAAATTGGTACAGTACCAGGCACGCTGTCTCCTGAGAAGCATCTGAAACTAACTGATCACTTCCTGGTCGGTGAAGCCCATTCTCATACAACATCTGTCTTGTTGGATCTTTGCACTGGCCTGTGAGGAAAGCAGAAGAGTTAGTTATCAGTGTCCCCATTTTATGGAAAAGGAGATTTACTAAGATGGTGAAGGCAGAACCTGAGCCCAAATCTTCTGACTTATATCCTGATATGGCCCCAACAACCCTGGGTTTCTTCCACAGATCTGACCTTACTGTTGTTAGTGATAATGAAACAGTAAGAACAAAGCTTTTGTGAATGTGTGACTCATTTTTTCTATCTTTAAAGAAAAGGTTGACATGGTACAGTGTCTGTCAGCCTATAGAACACAGTACCGCTGTTTTTTTGGTGAGTTATGTGGCATAATTCACTCTTATTTGATGATGTATGCCTCAGAAATATAAAAGGAATTTAATTTGAAAAGTTTAATAATCCTTTGGGACTATTAGGAAGACCTTGAACTCCATATAACTGGGACATGGGATTGTTTACTTGCATATTGTATTGTAACTCTTCACAATCTGCCTGTTGTAGCTAGAAGGTGGATATGCCTAGGGATATGAGGGGATGCAATCATTCTCTGTTCTTTTAAAGATGCACAGTTGGAGAAGTTGACTGGAAACAGTACTTTAAGTCATGAAGCGTCGGAAGAGCTGAGTTGTCCCAGACTCTCAGCAACCCCAATCAAGTGCCAAGAGCACTGTTATTTACTTATTTATTGAATTACATTTTTCTGTATTGAGACACATATTATCTCAGATCCTTTAGAGTACAAAAGAAATGATTTTAGTCCCTTTCTTTGGGAAAGAAGGAAGGCCCAAGAAGACTAAGAAGTGGAGATGGGTTTCAAAAATCAGAGATTTTTTTTCCTAATTTACTATGCTGCCTCAGTCAACCTATCTTTTTTTGGCATCCTGTTCATTGGAACTTAGGATAGCTTGGCCAAGCTCCTTCTTTATCCTTTTATAGGAGTCAGAACATTCTTTGGATTATTATAAAACTATACCTGATCCATTTTGCCTTGTGAGTGAGGGCCTTTTGAAAGCTAGATTATACACTAAAAAACCTGCCAGCTTCCTTTCCAAAACTGGTTATGGAATTCTGATGGAAGTTGGGACCCCTGATGTGTGAATATGATTGGGAGCTAGAGACAATCTCTATTAACCCTGAGGGATGGACTCTGCCATCTAATGACAGACTCCTGTCCTCAGAAGCCCATTTCTTCCCTACTGTTAAGTACTTGAGAGAAGCAGACCTTTCAATCCCCAGTGTTTAGGGTTTTGTTTTTGTTTTTTGTTGTGTTGCTCATAGTTAAGGAATGACAAGAATGCCAAAGAGAGGGCGGTTCCTTAAATTTTGCATAGTTGCATATGAGATTAGACTAGAAAATTCCCAGATGTTTCTGCCCATTAGATTTGTTTTACTTGGCCAACACGAATTTTATTTTCGATCTTAATTATTATTTTAATTTCAAGGCTTTTAAGAGAACATACATTGTCTGTGACTCCTTGTGTCTTATTCTAAGATGATTTACAAGTCTGGTTCTTAAAGGTGCTGAGTTTATGACCCCTGGACCTAGCATTATTTCTCTCCCTGACATTTTTATGATTCTGTGGAATTGGAAAGGACAGGATAGTTGAGAGGGAGAATGACTTAAGGAAATGTGGGAATGGTTGGAAGGGCAAGTATTGTCCCCTAACCAGGTGATGTTTGTGCAGACATTCAGGTGTGCCCTAGGTTTGAAACCGCTCTTTAAGTGACTGGAAAATCAAGATGGTTTCCAGCTGTTTTAGAAAGTGTAGCTAGAGCCAAGTTGCTGAGCTGTTAGGTTCCAAAGACTGTGGGCAAGGCAAAAATTGTACATTGTTGCAAAGGGCAACCTTGAAAGCCCAGTCTTGTGTCTCAGTGAGTCTACCACTTTGTTTGTTTTTTTCTGCAACATGAAACCAGATTGCTGTGTTTTCATTCAGCACCAAATGAAAAAGTCCCCGTGTGGTGTTAAGCGTTCTGTTGCACCAACATTTTTTTAGACACTAGAATCCCACAAGTGAGATTTTGAGCTTTTTAAAAAATATGAACAATTAAGATAACTTAAAAAAAGAAATCAACCAGCAGTCAAGACACCTCCTCTGCTCCCGCTTTTAAAATTCTAATTCTGTGTTATTGGAAGGAAGCCTTTATGTTTGTACATGCATACCACAGTTCTGAAAAGATACACCAAAAAGCTTACCATTGGCTATTCCCACCAAGGGAAAGTTGGGGTGGGAGTGGCTGGGAGAGGCAACTGTGAAATTATTACTCATTTTAACCCATCATGTTTTTACTTATTTATTTTACCATCAGCGTGTTATCCATTTATAAATAAAGGAAAGCACAGTTTCATTCATTCTTTTCTCCTCCCTGATTATTTCATCTTCATTTTGTTCTGTTTTTAAAAGAGTTGTCATATATATGTTTGATTTGAAAAATTATGTTTTCTCTAAGTTTATCCCACATGTCCATCACTTTAGGTATCCTGTAACTTAATTAGAGGATCAGATCATCACCATATTTCTTTCTCATGATCTTTCAGAGGAAAATATAATCACTGTTTTTAATTTGGACTCCAAGTCATTTCCAGTCTTACTTTAATTAATTTAATTAAATAAACTTTCTAATTTAATTAATTATTGCCCAAACAAATCTGTACTGTACTTCACTAGCAACACAGCAAAACATTTGGAATCGAGCAGTTTAGATCTGGTTGGGGAGGGCAATGACTTTCGCCTCTGGAATGCTACATTAAGAGTGGATATGCCTATTCAAAGTGGCAGTAAAATCAGACTGAGCAGGAGTGTGTTACGATTATCTAGATGTCATGAACAAATTGGCTGTCACTCATCTGTTTTATATATGTGTATGTAAAGTGACACTATGTTTTTATGCTTATGACCCTTGGCCTACTGTTCACAAGTAGTGATTGTCTGCGTGTATATTCTCTTGGACACAGTCTGTACCTTGTATATGGTTGTTACAGTATCGTCATCATGCTTGCTGTGATATGCTAGGTGGAGCACAGAACAGACAACACGGAAAACAAGAAAGCAAGAACACTACCCTTTGGAGCCCATGGTTTCCAAGGTATCCAAATACACAAACTTATCTGTCCGAACATAATGTTATAGGTAAACACTAAACAAACATCAAGGATTACCCCAAGTCTTGCTGCCACAGTTTTTCACAGAGAAGATGTGGAAAGCAGAAAAAACATGTATAAATGAAACATGTTTTTATATAAGAGGTATGTAAGGCCAAAGTAGACCAGGAAAGATCACATTTAAGCACAAGGGAAGTCTAAGCAATAATCACTAATTGTTGGTTTTGGTGAATGGGTAACAATTTTCATGCAATAAGAGGAAAACATTTAAAGTCAGTCAGAGAAAGACTTTTATCATGTGATCTCACTCATATGTGGACTTTAAGATACAAAACAAAAAAGCATAGGGGAAGGGAGGGAAAAATAAAGAGGAAATCAGAGAGTGAGACAAAACATAAGCGACTCTTAATCACAGGAAACAAACTGAGGGTTGCTTGAGGGGTGGGGGTGAGGGGATGGGGTAAATGAGTGATGGACATTAAGCAGGGCATGGGATGTAATGAGCACTGGGTGTTATATATAATTTTTGAATCACTGATCTCTACCTCTGAAACCAATAATACATTATGTATTAATTAATTGAATTTAAATTAAAAAATAAAAGTACCAAAACAAAACCAAAAGAGAGGAAAGCATTTAACTTCTCAAATTGGGCTTAATTAATTTAGATGAATATATATATATATATATATATATATAATTATTATTTTTTTAAATTTATTTGACAGAGATCACAAGTAGGCAGAGAAGAGAGGGGGAAGCAGGCTCCCTGCTGAGCAGAGAGCCTGATTTGGGGCTAATCCCAGGACCCTGGGATCATGACCCAAGCTGAAGGCAGAGGCTTAACCCACTGAGCCACCCAGAAGTGTTGTTCTGCTTAACACCAGGTCAACTTTAACATCATTTTGCTCTTAAGACAAGGCTTGAGGAATATGGAATAGGACCTTAGAGGCTTTTTGATGGATGAGGCAAGAAATTTCTTAACAGCATAGGGTACAGATTGGCTTCAGTATGTAATGTCTTGCCTTGCTAATTATGCTTGTTGATCACGTGATTCCTTATGTCTTGGGGACTATGAAGAAACTAATGGGTGACCTTTGTTGTAGATGCTATTATTGCAGCTATGACAACCACTTCAATAAGTCCATTACCTTATTGAAACAAACTACATTAAATGTGTCTTGTTTTGGATCAACCCTTTTTCCTCCATTTCCAGTGACTCACTAAACTCCATTGATTTAGGGGTCTTCAAAACATCTCTTTATCTTTTCCTTGTCACCACCAATTGGATGACTGCTAGAAGTCTCCTAGTTGGCTTCCTTATTTCTTCTTCTTTTAATTGAGAAGCCTCCACACACTCCCAGCTCTTGGCAAGGGTCACCAGAGCGCTCCTTCCAATCACTCTCCTTTCTTTGGGGACAGTCTTCAAATGCTTCCTGTTGCTACTTTATGGATTCTAAACTTCTCTGTGAGATTTTCAGAAACAGCAGTGACAAGGTCCATCTCTCTATTCAAAATGATTCCTCACTGTTTTTTAATATCCTTTTCTCCTATACTCTGGTGAAGAGGAGAGGTAATTGAAGAATGTAATGATTTGAGAAAGAAGAAATTAATTTGCGTTCTTTGAATTCCAATTCCTTCCGGCTTTGTCTCACAGATAACTGTGAAGAGGTAGGTTAGGAGAGAGTTACCACTTGTCAAAAGCTGGAAAGCTGATCAGAAGAGCTGGAATTTGAAACTCAGTCTGTCTGATACCCTTCCTTTTCTCAATATCCCATCTACTGTGCTTATGCAAGCTGTCCCCTCTCTCCCTGACCTCTACCAGCCAGCACCCGAAATGTCCCTCTTTCTGCCTCATTTCTAAGATTCGGTTCTCAATTCAGCCTATCTGAACACTCCAGATCTCCCTAAGCATCTCTGGCCTAAACTACCTGAAAACTTAGCCCTTGACCCCCAAGTAGATAAGATGCTCCTCTGTATTCCCATGAAATCCTGTTTTTATTATACTAATTTTTTAATAAACATTTCTATTGATACATCACAGAGACAAGTGCACATATCATAAGCATAAAACTTGATGAAATATCAAACAGCAAAATCACTCCCTGAAACCACCAACCAGATCAAGAAATTAACAGGCAGGCAGAAGAACACCCCTTTCCTGGACCCTCTTGATCATTATCCCCACTTGCCTCCCCTCCCCAAAGGTCGTCATATCCGGACTTCCAGAGAGATTCATTTTCTTTGTCTGCTTTCAGGTTTGTATAGAAGTTAAATCATGAAGTCTGGCTTCTATGTTTGTGACATTTATTCCCTGTAGTTGTATGTACGGATTATTCATTCATTTTCGTTGTAGTATAGTATTCCATTATATATTTTCCAATATATGTTCCATGCCATACACTAATTTATTTTACTATTGGTAGACATTTTGAATCATTCTCATTTGGGGCTGATGTGAATGGTACTAGTATGAACATTACTGCACATTTTTTATTGACTCTATGTACATTCTTTGTGCATATAAATCATGGAGTGGAACTAGTAGGTCATAAAATTATATGTATGATCATCTTTAATAAATAGTGCCAAACAGTTTTCCAAAGTGGTTGTGCTAATTTCTGCTCCCGTGGCAAGGTCTATTTCCAGCTGTGCTTCATCTTCATCAACAACCAACAGTGTCTACATTATAATTGTAAATCCCACCCTCTTTCTCCCTCTCTGCATAGGATGACAACTGCAAGGTATCTTAGTAGAAGTCAGATGAAATAATAAGTGAATGGATAACAAACACACAATCATGTGCTCCTCTGCTTTTTGTCACGGGTTAGGCGGAAAAGCATAATGGTCACAAGCACAGGCTTTGGGGACGGGCCATGATGATTCACCTTCTTACTTCACCACTTACTAATCAGCAAATTACCTGCCTATGCTAGTCTGTTCACGTTTGACATCACAGGGTTGTTCTGAAGATTTAAATTGACAGGGCTTTGAATACTGTCTGGCATATAGAGCAAGAGCTCAGTAGTCTTAGCTGTTAGTGTTCTCCAATGCTCAGGGCCTGCACCCAGTTAGAGTTCCTACAAATAGAATCAGTTGGTGTAAGAATCGTTGGCATGCCCTCTGTGAAGCCTGCTCCAGGGAACTGACCCCATAGAAGCCTCTGGACTTCTAAAGTTCTCTTTATCCTTTATTCAGCACCAGCCAGACACCATCAGTAGGTGCCATGTCTCTCCAAGTAGATGGCAAATGCCCTAAGCAAAGTCAATGACTTAGTCTTCATGGTAGCAGTGGTTTCAAAGTCTCATTTTAACTTGTGGGGATCATAGTTCAATACATTCCCCAAACCCATTGTTTGGGGAGAGAACAATGGAGAAGTGCACTATCTGCCTTTGCAACCACGATGCTCAAATGCACTTTCAAATGTTAGCAGGGATGTACTTACTCTTGTAGATAAAAGATACTTCTCCATGTATGTGACTTGACATTATAGTACTTAGTAAATATTTGCTCTTTTTTAAAATTGATCCCTTGTTCTTTCTTGACTTCCTTGTTCTTGCCTTGTTCTCTTCCCACCCACTTGCGTTTGATCTAATCTCCTCCTTTGTGTGACAAGGCCTGGGACTTCTCTGCTCTTATCAATTCCCCAAGCAGTACAACGAGATCTTCTACAGTGATGGACTATAAGCCAATAAGCCAAATTTCTACCCTAAAGAAGTAAAAAGCTCTGTCATCTACACCTAGCTGCTCTGACTTATCTATAATTAGTTTGGAGACGCCCAGCCTGTGTTCCAATAAAAATGTGATTTAAGCACTCTTTGTTCAAGAAGGAATGCGTTACTGTTATTGATAATGAGAATGAAGGGAAGACAGGCAAATAGTCTCTCAGTCAGAGCTGGTATCAATCTTTATTAGGAAAATGCAGGCTTTAGATTCCCTTTGTCTCTCCAGTTGACTTTGGCATGTGGATCTGGGAGGGGATTTAATGTGTAGTTAGTGCCTGTAGGTTCACCAGTTTCTCAAATGCAGCAGTGGGGGGTGCCCACCCTCAGCAAGAATTCATTGACTCGCTTCAATCCCCTTGCTTCAGTGGATTGCTGGTGGGGAGAAGTCAGTCATCTCCAAATACCTGTCCAGCCCTAGAAGCCCTGGAAGGGGATGTGTTGGGGGAGAGGGTGTGTGTGTGGAAAGTGAGATGTAAGCAGCAGGATAAAGGGGAAGAAGATCACAACTTCCCTGGGAGAATCCCTGGGAATCGAGAGCTCTTAGAGGTAAAGGCAGCAACAATCCACTGTTTGAGGACTCCCTGTGTTTGCCAGGAATTTGTGTGAAAGGCCTAGAAAAGTGAGAAAGTACAATTAATTTGGACTCAAAATGATGATCTCTTAATATCTTAGTATCTTCCCTTCTTCCTCAGTAGATATTCCTGCGAGATGGCCCCATGAGTGGCCGCTGCACACCAGACCCAGGGGCAGTAGGTTTAGCTCAAGAGGCTTCTGGGCTAAGCCAGGGACTGGCTCCTCGGGGGTCCCTCTCTGAGCTGGCCCCGCACTCTGTTCAGCTCTGGGTGCTCTCAGAAACCTATAGTCCTGCCAGGTCAGCTTCTCGGAACGTCTCCCTTTATGACCAACATCCCCACCCTCTTCAGCAGCATTCTGCTGGCAGACTATTATCTTCTTCCCATTTTAACACACTATTTAAAAAGTTTGCCTTTTCCATGAGGCTCCTTAAGGGCAGAGATCTGTGTGCTTTGCCCACTGCTATATTCCCAGCACTCAGGCAGGGCTTGGCCCAGAGGAGGCACTCAGATTAGTTGTTGAAAAGAAATACTTGTTCTTTAGGCAAGCCAAATGTCAGGACAAACAGCCAACTTCAGAGGGTAGGTGATAAACATAGGGAACCTGGCTTCGTGGCTGTCCTTGTGAAACAGATTTGTACATTGAAACGGATGGATTTGTGAATGACTGACATCATAAAATACGAAGACCTGGGAAGATAAACAGGCTTTGAGACCACTCTATGCCCTCTGGAGTCTGAAGTAGCTACTGTTGGAGGCCAACCACTGAGCTGTAAAGCACAGCAGCATTTCCCAGGTTTATAAATTTTAAAGGGACCCTTGATTACTCCCCCATCCCATCCCAACCGAGATATACAAAATAACACACATGACACAATTTACGTAAATATTTTTCAAGGTTTTATTGCAAACCAAAGTTGGTTTATCACACACAAAAAAAGTTGTGTGGTGGTGGGGGGAGGAATTGTACATATTATAACCATGTTAATTACAGTACATTAAAATGGTGGTTTACATTACAAATAAGCCTGTCAGTTTAAATATACTAGTGTTATAACCCAATGTACAGACTTTTCTTTATACAATACATACAATTATCAGGAATGCAAAAAAAAAAAAAAAAGAAAGAAAGAAAGAAAGAAAAACATAAATAATGCCCATTTTACAGGTGACATTTTAAACAATGGAAAATACCAGGCTTTGACCGACAACTGGGGCATTGGTCCATAAAAACCCTTTCTAAAAATAGAAATATTTGTAGCAGCAATGCTTTCTTTAAGCATCTGGATACAAGTCATTGCAAGACCATTTTCAATAAATTTTCGTTATTAACTGTATCTTACAAAAAAAACAAAAACAAAAACAAACGGTCTACACGTAAATTTATCTTCCAAATATGGAAGAAACGAACAATGTCCCACATTGTAGTGTCCTGCAAGTGTCACATTGAGGCTTAGAACGAAATCCGTCTGGGATCAAGCATACCACACTCATACCACTGTTCACACAGGAAATCCACAAGGAAAAATAAAGAACTGAAACACTCTGCAAAAGGAAAAGCTTTGGAGCTAACACGATCTCATCAGAAAAGGCACATTTCGTAAGATTCGTTATCACGGCCCAGACGGACCCTTCCGAAAACCCTTCTCAGAACCGCGTCACCCACTAAGACTACTGCCATCTGTCCAAGGCGGCACGCAATGCTCAGAGATAGCACCATGTTGGAAGGAAGAATAAAAATGAAAACCTCATGAGCTCACTGAGAGGAGGGTGTGCTCTTCAAAAAGCTTCCAGCAAACAGTGTGCAATAAGATTGCCAAGATGTGCAAGCTTCCAGAGATGTGCAAATTCTCTTGTAAGATGTCCTGTCAGCCGGCAGCTCCGCCACGAGGCTAACTAAAAACGCTTACGGACACACATAAAATCCTTCAAGACCAACCCCGAGGACTGTTCAGAGGAAGGAGTCCATGGGAGGGGCATAGGAGAAGCCCAGGAAGGCCTCAGCCGCCTCCTGGACGCTGGCTGTGAGAAGGATGCTGTCGGGAGACCTGCCGATGGAGTTGGGGACTGGCTCTTCGGTGAACTCAGGATCGAAGTGCCGCAGGTCACTAGGTCCACTCTACGGTGGAGAAAAAAAAAAAAAAAGGCACTCAGTGTCAAGAATTCTGTGTGCAGACAGGACAAGGAAATCCTCATTTTGGGGCTTTAAATACTGGAGCTCCAGTCTTTGGAATACTATATGGAGACTCCCACACTAACCCTCCATTTCAGGCACAAAACCCACAGGCCACACAAAGTTTACATAACGAGGAGGGTGTTCCCTTTTTATCCTTTGGTACTTTAATTGATGAATGTGTGGAAAGGTTATGTTAGCTTGTGGGACAAAAATTCTACTTTTTAATCTAGGTGAAACAATGATTTGTGAATAAAAGATCTGCCAATGTCTTCCCTGAAGGCCCTCTACTCCCGACCACCAATCCTGATTTCAAGAAGCACCCTTTGGACCCTCCTAGACTCAGAAAGACACTCACCACATTTGGGTTAAAAGGGGGTGTAATCTTCTTGTTAATGAGATCATCCCAGTTAATTAGGGAGAAGAAGACATGACTCTTAATCTCCATCTGTCGAGAAGAAAACAGGAGATGAATTTAGACAGGTGGAATTCAGGAAGGGCAGCGGGGTCCAGGCAGCTTCCCAGAGAGCCCAGGAGAACAGGAAAAAGTTACTCACAAAGTCGTCCTTGGCGCCCAGCCTCTTTGTCCTGTCCTTTTGCAGGAGGCCCTCCAGGAGGTGTCTGGCAGAGTTGGTAATATTTGGCTTCAGCTGGAGGGGCTTGTTCAAAATGTTGTCATACATCTCAGCTGTGTTGCGGCTGTAGAAAGGAGGCTGAAAGAAGGGGGAAAATGCTCGGTTGGAACGTTTGTACAGCAAGCACCACAACAACAGAGAAAAAGTCTGTACAGATCTAGATTAAGCTAGATCTGACAAAGCCTTTCCCTTAATAGATTCTTTGCCCTGGATTTCAAAACTATTTTGGGACCCTTATCAAGGGGTAGATATCTGGTGGAAGGGGAATTTACAAAAGAAAAATTCACTAAGAGCTTACTCTAAAACACTTATAAAATAACCAATGGGCTTCTCTTATCAGCATCTGATAAGCTTATTGATAAAAGGGCAAAATACAACGACCAGATCTGCAATGGGGCTTGAGCGCCCAGGTAAGTCTGGACTTATGAAACCACGGAGGAAGATTCCATAGCTCTCAATGCACCTACTCACCAGGCCATATAGCATCTCATATAGGACGGCCCCCAGGCACCACCAGTCCACTGTCCTGTCATAAGGTTGCTTGTGGAGCACCTCAGGTGCGAGATACTGAAACACAAAGCCAGAAGACAGAGTTTAGAAGACTGTGAAACAGGGCAATCCCACAACCAGGCCTGCACTTTGAAAGGGCTGAGACCCTGAATCCACTTCCAGGATACATTTCTTTACATTACTTCCCAATAAAACTGTGGGACTTGGGAGGCTGACTGGCCAGGTATGGGTGCTGATATTTAGGAAGTGACTGGGCACCCAACGGATCGCTTACTTGGAATTTACAACCTTTCATGACATGGCTTTTGCAAACATCGGGTCTTAATGAAAGCAACGTAAGGCCTTGCGATTTCTCATGCTGCATCAAACAGCACATATTTCCCTTGGACTCAACTGGACTGAGAAACCTCTGAGAACAACCCACCCTTCTGGTAGTTTCAGTTATTTTTGCACTTGGCTCTCCCAGGAAGGGGCAGACAGGACACCAAATGGACAGCACTCCTACCTCGGGCGTGCCACAGAAGGTGGATGTCGTGCCGTTGTGTTCGATGTTCTCCTTGCAGAGCCCAAAGTCAGTAAGGACAATGTGTCCCTGTGAATCCAGCAGAATATTCTCTGGTTTTAAGTCTCTGTAAAAAACCAAAAAAGTTGTGTAAGTTAATTTCATTTCATAAGAAAGCCTCTGTGAAAATAATAGCTTGGGTTATTTAGAAGCATTTTCAATTCACTGTAGCTGTATAGTGAATTTAAAAAAGGGAGTCCTTGTTCTGCTAATCTATTCTGGATTAGGCACAATCCTAGCCAGCTAGCTCCTGGTGGCATGGAGTCAAGGCAGCTCCCATGCTAAGGGATCTGGTTTTAGGTGACCGAACTATACAGAAATACAATTTATTTTAAGGCTCTGTGGAAGGCTAGGGCTCAGTCTCCTTTCTACCCGGAAAGGTAACCTTGAGAGCTCTCCAGCTTACCTATAAACGATGTTCAGAGAGTGCAGGTAACCCAAGGCACTGGCTATTTCAGCAGCATAGAAGCGAGCCCGTGGTTCCAGGAAGCAACGTTCCCTCTGGAGATGGTAGAACAGCTGCAGGAGACAGAACAAAGTTAGGCTGGGTTGCCAAGGCTTGATAACAATGCATTTAATTAGTCTCAACATATACAGCTAAAGGGGACAATTGCAGGAAGCGGCCTTAAATAGTCTATTAACTATTTGCAACCTTCAGGTTGAAGGAAAGGCTAATTCTGGTAACTTTTCCCCCCCATCATTGAAAAACTTTCCTCTCCAACTAAAACCAAGAATGCTGTGCTCAGACACTCAAAGGTTAGCTCATATTCCTGCCACTCACCTCTCCACCGTTGATGTAGTCAAGGACAAAGTACAATTTGTCAGCAGTCTGAAAAGAGAAGTGGAGGCCCACCAGGAAAGGGTGTTTCACATTCTTCAGCAGAACATTCCGTTCCGACATAATATGTTTCTCCTAGAAAAAGGACAATTAAGATTTAGTGGCAAATTTCAACTTGGTACCAGAATTCCAAGGTAAAACCATTCAATGAATGTCTATCTCCAACTCCAATCCATCCAGTGCATTCCGTACCTCCTTCTTTTTCAGGATGGCTTTCTTCTGTAAAACTTTGACTGCATAGAATGCTTCTTCTGCTTTGTGTCTTGCTAGAAGAACCTGGAATTTCAATTTAAAAAAATCATTTTGCTATCTATACCCAGGGAGAATGTAAAATGAATGCATGAAAGATTGGAAGTCATAAGGTCTTCGGATCTGACATTACCTTCCCAAAACTGCCTTTTCCAATCACTTTCAAGAAGTGAAAGTCAGATGGTTTAGCGTGAGGATTGGATGATGGGCCAAGGTTGATTTGCTGAGAAGGGCTTGGCTGGAAAAGAAAACATTTTCTTTTAATACCCTTGCTTCAAAGGAGGACAAGGATAAAGGACAGACAATGTAAAAGGTGTTATATCTGCAAATGACTGAGGCAAGTCACCACCACCCCTCCCAGACTTAACCAAGACTACTGTATGGGAGTATGGAAATTGTACACAATTGTTGTACCCAGATAAGACTTTTAGGCAATAAGCCTTTTAAAATACTTCACTGACTCAATAGTTAAATAACTGCTTATGTCACTTGTTATGCCATTAACTAGGCATTCCTGCCTTGATACTAATTTCTAGAAATGCTACTGTAATCCATCGATGTAGGAATACTAACTGACTCATTTACAAGATTCCTCTACAGAAGCATCACAAAGAGAGAATACTTACTGGAGGAGAAGGGTTGGCATTCATAAGCTCAGGCTCCTGAGGTTGGGAGATTTTCAAAATGGACTGAACTTCAGGGCTGCAGAGAAAGGAACAACTTAGAACTTCTTTAACTCGACACGAGGGGGCACACTAACACCAGTAGTAAGTTTCTGGCTCACTTGCCGCCACCCCCCCCCTCCCCCCCCCCCCCCCCGCCTCTTCGGAGCGTTTCAACTAAAAACACCCAAAGAAGTAACTCAGTTAAAGAAAATAATAAACCCAGTTAAATACAAGGATGAGGGTTGTTCTTCGTGTTAACAGGGGGTGAACTAAGCCAACACGAAACTCTTTATCTTTCAGCTCTAGGACAGGCCAAATGAGCACATTAAGTTTTAACGTCTAAAATGTTTTCAATTGGGACTTAAAACAGAAAAGGTTCCCACCCTCCGGGAAGGTTTCAGCTTTCTGATCAACCTTCTGATGAGATTGTGTCTTTAGGGCTGGTAAAATGAAACTTTACTACTTATTTTTATTTCTCCCAATCCTCCCCAAAACTTACTGTTTGCATGCATAGGAGTTATTGGCAATCTTCTGAATAAAGTCGTTCAGGCCCATCCTCCTCTGTTTCATGAAAGCTGTGAATTAAGAGAGGAGAAATAAATAAACGTCTAGATGGCTTCATAAGGTCCGACGCCACACAAACTAATCTGATGCGCGACCCTAAAAACAAGTCCCCTTCGCGTGTCCTAGAAGTTCAGTAAAATTCCTACACTCACCGATGAGAATTGCTACCATTCCCCTCATTCTGGAGTAAGTGAGGGTGCCCCTAGCAGCCTCGGTTTTCACCGTCATCTCCGCAGAGAGTGCGCAGCGAGACGTTGGTGACGGGAGACCGGCTCAGCCAACACTGTCCGCGAGCCGCGCCGCCTGCTTTATAAGCCCTGAGCCGCCGCAGGGGCGGGGCCCACGCGACAATGCGGAAGAGGCCCCGCCCAGTCCCCGCCCCAAGCCCCACCTCCAGCGGCCGCGGCGCCAGGAAGGCTTCTCCTTGGCGGGCGGTGGAGGGCGGTTCGGCCCCCCAGCCCGAGGGCGAGCCCGGGGCGGGGGCGGCGGGCGCAGGGACTGCCCGGGAGGCCCGGCGCGGGACTGTTATCTGCCTCTCTCCGCTCCCCGGCAGAGAGAGGGAAACCGCAGGCGGAGGGGGCGGGGGCAGGGAGAGTCCGGGGTAATTTTCCACCTTTCTCATTTATTCCGCCCAGCTAGGAAATCAGAGTCGCGGCACAGGGCGCTTTTCGCCCGGTGCTCCGCCAGCGGGTGGCTCTGTGCCCGCTTAAGTTAGTCAAACCCTGACTGCCGATTTCCTCCCGGTCCCGGAGCCGACCCTCTCCCCTAACTCCCCCAGCAGCCTCATCAGCCTCGACCCGGCGGCCGTGCACCACCAGCCGGAGGTGTCCGTCGGCCGAGGGGAGCCCCGCGCGCCCTCATCTGAGGGGTCACCGTGGGTCCGGGACAACCGGTGGGACCCCCGCTTTCGCCGCCTTCTCTCCGGCCTCAGTTCCTTCACCCTGAGAACGCGCACCCTCCACCCCCACCGGACACCCCCCCCACCCGGCCCCGCTCCGACTCGCGGGAGCCGAGCGACTAGCGGCGGAGCGGAACAGTCCCCGCGTGGCAGGCGCGGCGCTTACCCAGGCCAGTCAGCAGGAAGGACTCGCTGCGTTTCTGCGCCTCGGCCCTCTTTTTGTGGCGGGGCCGAAGCAGAGACTCGAGCCGGGCCCTGGCCAGCGCGCCCTGCATCTCCCCCATGGGCAGCGGCGGCCGGGCGCGCAGCGGGCGAGGGCGACAGGAGAACACTGACGTTTCCTTGAAGGAGCCGCCGTGACTCAGGCCGGGCAAGATTTCCTGCCCCGAGACCCAAAACAAACAAATGGCCCTTGTGCACGGCCGAGCTGCTTCCGAAAACGCCTTTTTTGTGCTTTTGGCCAAAGCCAAGCAAGGCTGCAAAAATCCCAGAACTTGGAAGCGGAGGAAGGAAGGAAAGAAAGAGGGAAGGGGGAGGGAGAGGTCAGGAATGTGTAGGGGAGGGGGCGGAAATAAAAGTCGTCTCTGCACTAAAGAAAAAAAAAAAGTACAATCTGCATTTCACTTTTACCCCCCCCCCATCTTTGAGAACATTCTGTCCGTTCCGCATGTAATTTTTTTCTCTTGCATCTTTAATCTCCGCCACGCCAAGAACACGTGAAGAAGTGGCAAGTTCGGGGAGTGGTGGCTCTGCGCTAGGCGCCGACCTGGCGTGACCCCGGGCACCGGCGACTCCCCATCCCCTTTCCCGCTCCCCCACCTGACAACGTAGCAAGGTCGCGTTACATTGTCTTTAAAACCCTCAGTTTGTCCTCGTCTTCCCCGGCCCTTCTCCGGTTTATTCCGGGGCTGACTCGGGAGTCTTCTTACAGTTTAACCACCTTGCTCTTTCTCTCGAGTCCCAGTTTATCTGCGATAAACTGGACTCGAGCACTCGCGAAAGATTAGCCGGGTGCCTGCGCTCCAGAAAGCGGAGGAGAGAGAGAGGCTCGGTAGAGCGGCGGAGCGGTGCCTTCCAGTAACCCCGCCGCTGGGAGATGCCTGGGCGCTGCAGTCTGACCGCGGCGCGAGGATTCGAGCCAGCGCTGACCGGGGAAGCCACGAGCACAGCAACTGGGCCAGAGCGGAGACGGCGGCAAGTTACCAAGGTTTGCAGGGCCGGTACCTGGCGCTTGCCGGTGCTGTCTGCCGTGGCCTGCCCTGCCGTGACCCCTGACTGTCAAGGGCCCTGCCATCTTGGAGTTGCATACTGGGTCTGACACCCTCTGAAACACCAGCTGTCAAACCAAGAATAGCCTGTGAAGCGGGTTTTCTTTCGTCCTGGGCAGGGATTTGTTTTGCAGGCACAACCACCTCATTTGCCCTAATATGATCTGTAGCCTCAGCTGCTTCTTGGTTTGCTCAGTTGCAACAGCTCCAGACTGGGAGAAAGGAACACACATCATCTCTCCTGGAGAGTGGCTGGGAAGTGTTGAGCAACACTACCTAAAGGGTTGAGCACCCACCTAAAAAAGCACTTCTCAGGTGCCTGAAATTGACGCTCCAACCTCAGGCAGGGTTTAGGAAACTCCAAATCACAGTAACTGGCCCATTCCTGCTTCCTCTTCCATGGATTCTTCATATAATACGACTTTGTTACTGCTGATGGCCCCCATACTCCTTGTTCCATTTCAACTAGCCCAGCGGGTCCCTGTTTCCACACCATGCAGCCCTGTTTTAAGCCAGCAAATTTGCACTGGGTGTTATACGCAACCCGTGAATCACTGATCACTACATCAAAACCTAATCTGTTGGCTAATTGCACTTAATAAAAAGAAAAGAGAGCAAATCTTGCAAAGACTGCAAAGAAATACCAGCCTGCACCAAGATTTCTGCTTGTTTGGTCTTAAAGTATGAAACTGAGAAAACTTCCATCAGACCCCTCCCCCACTGCGTCCCCACCTCTTGTGCCTTTCCCAGGCCAAGAAGCCTCAGATCCTCTAAAGCATCTTCCTTTTACCCCTTCCCTCTGAATTAAAGTAATAAAAGTACACAAACCTTTCAAAGGGGATCTTAGAGCTTCCTCTTTCATTCTTCAGGTTGCCTAGGATATGAAGGTTGGGGATTACTTTCTGGAGTTTGGAGGTAGAGCTCAGTTATGGTTGGAACAGCCTCCCTGCTATGTGCCTGATAAGGCTGAAAACTGAGATGACAGGGAGCAGAAGAGTCAGAGGCAGCCGTCCTCTGTTATGCACCCCACTTTATATGAAGGCAATTTACATACAGGAAGGGAGCAAGCTGCAAAGTTCAACACTAGGCCATTTATTCTCTCCATTGCAACATCACTCAGAAAATTACAGTCCTCAGCGTCCTGACTTTATTACACCCCCAGCAAGACACACAAGAAATGTAACTTGACTGATCATCATTACAAATCAGTCCAGAAAAAATTCAAAACACATGCAGAGCCTTCATATTTTCAAAGACGCTCTGCCACGTGCATTCCAGAAGGAACGTGGAATTCAAGTTAGAGGGCTCTAAGAGGAATAGAGAAGAGGCACAACCATATGATTTGTGGTTGGAACAGAAAAGGAACGTCTGATGTTCTCCTTCCTCCCCCTACCCTAATGTTCAGCAGTTGGAGACGGACGGTCTGCTAAACTTATCATTTAACGTAGAGACTCAAGTTGTTGAGACTGGCTTTTCTTCCAACCGGATACCTGAAGGGTGGAGCAGGCGCCCCCTGTTCTGTCCCAGCAACCTACTAAGACTTCCGAACAGGAAGGTGACACACAGCGGCGGGTGGATGGGGTAGGGGGAGTTGGGGCGGGAGACGGGGGACGGTGTGTGACGCGTGCCTGTTAACTCTGTATGGGCTTTGGGTAGCCCTGTGGACGCTACTCAAAGGCTTGATCTGGTCTTCCTTCCTGTCGCCAGCCTCTTTCTTTGGTCCAGGTCGTCTTCCTAAGGGAGGAATCCGGCCCCTTTCCTCTTACTCCCTGGTGGCGAAGTGGTCAGAGTTGCGTCACCAAATTATGCTTGGAAATGCAACCCAGAGGGCGATCGTGTTCTCTGGCAGAACCACTCTGGCATGCAGAATTTCCCCCCCTTCTCCTGAGGTTTAATCAGTTCCAGGTAATTTCTCTACAACACCTTGTGCAGTCACAGAAAATACAGATGGCTTGATAGGAGGTAGACTAATTACCTCCCCACTCCTCCAAGCCAGTAATCTCATTTATGCTTCATAGTGGGGAAACTGCAATCAAAACACTCAAATGGAAATGATTCACCAAGATATAAAGTTTGCATGGAAACAAATCATTTTCCAGTGCATGTATATTTTAATGCTTAAGAAAATCATTTAGTTCTTCTACTTTAATTTTCCTTAAGGAAGGACTGTAAATACTGAAACCTGAAAGCTTTCCGAAGATAGGACCCTTTTCATTTTTTAATTCGCAGGTTCAGAAAACAAATTCCTGGTATTTCTCAACATGCGAAAGCAAATATTTTGAAAAATATATATATATATATTTTTTTTAAAGATTTTATTTATTTATTTATTTGAGAGAGAGAGAGAGACAGTGAGAGAGAGCACGAGCAAGGAGAAGGTCAGAGAGCGAAGCAGACTCCCCATGGAGCTGGGAGCCTGATGTGGGACTCGATCCCGGGACTCCAGGATCACGCCCTGAGCCGAAGGCAGTCGTCCAACCAACTGAGCCACCCAGGCGTCCCGAAAAATATATTTTTTAAAGATTTATTTATTTATTTGAGAGAGAGCGCGCAAACAAGGGGGCAGGTAGAGGCAGAGGGGAAGGGAGAGAGAATCCTCAGGCCAACTCCCTTCTGAGCGGGGAGCCCAAAGCTGAGCTCCATCCATGACCCTGAGATCATGACTTGAACAGAAACCAAGAGTCAGACTCTTAACCGACTGAGTCACTAGGCGTCCCCAAAAATATTTGTATAAGGACTTAGCTCTTTGACTACATCTTAAGTGTGTTAGCTCTATAGTGTCTTCATTTCCTAGTTAGAATACTTTCCATTGATAAAGACAATGTAATTGTTTTGTATTGCCCAAAGGGCCAAAAATTTCAGAACAATTATGTGCACAGTTTGATTGATTCTTTCATTGATGCTAATAGGATCCTTTTCCTGAACCATCACCAAAAAAAGTATAAACACCAAAAAACATAATCATTACTCCAGAGAGTAACTAAATGCATCAGTTTTTGTTGAAGGTTGTCACCAAATGCATGCCCCCCCCTTTTTACAGTATTCATTAAACAGAAAAAGATGATAGCAAATAAGTTTATGCACAAGAGCTATTGTAGTAAGGAATCAGCAATGGTAGTTAAAAAGAGTCTATAGACCACAGATTCTATAGTGATTACTATATTCTGTGCTCTTAATTGTTGAAAGTGACAGGCATAAAGAAGGTAAGGATGAGATTGAAGAGATAACTATGAGAGAAACACATTACTTCGGAATAGCAAGGTTCAATGTTATTAAAACTCACAAAACCACGTGCTTTATTTCTGCAGGGCCTATTTCTTTCCTAAGACTGTGGTTTTGCATAAAGCAGGGCTCTCCACTGGAAGATCCTTGGAATAGGGTTTTGCGACATAACGTCCATGTGGCTGTCTAGTGGAGAGACCTTGGTTGTGCTAACAGCACTCTTCAGCTATTGATGATTAGGTAATTGTTATTTTTCTTCTGAGTTGAGCAGATGATAGGTAAAATTGTGAAGTAGCGAAACTTGCTTTTGAAATCAGATTTATCTCCTCCCTATAGCCCTTCTCTGTCACTGGAGTGAGCTGTGGTGCCTCTCCTGCTTCACTTCCCACCCACAGCCCCCCTGAGCTCTGTTGTCCTGCAGACTGTGAAGTATTGCCTTCCGCCCTCCTCCCTGCGAATGCCAGCTGTCTCAAAGCCCTGTTCTCAGCTAATCGCCCCAGGAGGTATTGACCTGATTCTCCTTCCCTCTCTCCCTGGCTTTCCCCCTCCTTCCCTCCCTTCCTCCCTTCCTCCCTCCCTCCCTTCCTCCCTCCTTCCCTCTCTTCCTCCCTTCCTTCCATTTGTTCATGCAAGCATTTAACAAGCATTTATTAAGTAAGTATGAATATTAAGCTCAAGGGACACAAATATGACTAATCCCGTTATTTGAGATTCACAGAAGCTGTCATTCTGAGTGGGGATCACATGCATAAATTATGAGAGGATATGATGAGTGTTAAAACAGGGGTCCCAGCCATCTACCTTAGGAGAAGAGAGAGGGGAATTTTCTACTGGGGAAAAGCAGCACACGTGTAGTTGTTGAGGAAAGTCTCCCACAAAGGTGTAATATTTGGGCTGATCCTGGAAAGGTCAGCTGGGGACCAAAGAGGAATGTCATTCTAGGCAGAAGAAAGCACGAGTACCGAACTCTGAGGTGCCATGTAGCATCTCTGGAATGATTTGGAAATAGGGCCCTTACTTGGACCTCTTGCACAAGCAAAATGCACAGGGTCCTTGCTGCTGCTGCGAGAGCAAAACAGTGTATATGTACGTACATACGTACGTATGTACGTATGTATGTACGTATGTATGTATGTATGTAATTGACAGAAAGCACAAGCAGGGAGAGTGGCAGGCAGAGGGAGAAGCAGTCCCTTGAGCAAGGAGCCTGAAAGTGGGGATCTACCCTAGGATCCTGCGATCATGACCTGAACCGAAGGCAGATGCTTACCCGACTGAGCCACCTAGGCATCCAAAACAGCACTTTCAAAAAAAAAAAAAATCCTAGTGGCATAAATCTGTCTGTCCCTCTCACTGCCTCTCCTTCTCCAATCTCAATACTTATGGAATTAACAATGTTTTAAAAATGTGTTCACTTAAAGGCCTGCCAAGTATTAGTTTGTACAGGTATCTCTGTTTCTGGTACAGCTCTAGGCATGGCTCGAGTGCATCCATCCATCAACAGATTCTTTTAGAACTATGCTTCAGACACTGCTAGCTGCAGGAGGTATGCAGATGCACAGCACTCACCCAGGGAGGGGACAGGTGGGAAGTCACCTACAAAGGCACACTGAGCCCTACTGAGAAAGGATTAAAAGCCACAAGGAAAACTATCCCACCAAGGCTTTTACTTTTTTTTTTTCCCCCCACCAAGGCTTTTAAGGTGACACATTCCAGTATGTTTTGGAAAGTTCATTCAAACCAACGTGTGATCGATAACTCAACTGTTACTCCCCCAAAGGATATTTGCTTTTTTAAAAATACCCCTGGCTCATTAAACATGAACAAGTTTACACGCACAGACATATAAGGGAAGAAGCTGGAAGTTGGAATGGGAAATTCACATAGCTGGGGCATGGATGAGTGTTTAGACAAGGGTCGCTATAATCTGGCACAGGGTAGAACAATCTCACAGAGGGAGGGAATGACACCAATGTTCTGTATCTACCTCTCCTAGAAAGTCGCACCACAGGAAAGCTGGTGGGGGATAGGGTCATGGTCTGGTAGTAAGTTTTTTATTTCAATCAGTAAAGGAGGCTGGTGGTAGGTCTCAACAGGGGAGGTATGGTAATCTAGCTAACAACAAACCAAGGGGTCTAGCACAGGCTGAAAACCCACCTTATCCCCATCTTTTTTTTTTTTTTTTTTTTTTTTTTAGGAAAGAGAGAGATAGTGAGAGCATGAGCAGGGGGTGGGGAGAGGGAGAAGCAGGATCCCTGCTGATCAGGGAGCCAGACCTCTTTAGATTCCAGGACTCCCTGCCCCACCCCACCGCCATCAGGAGCCAAAGGCAGCCGCTTAACCTCCTGAGCCATCCAGGTGCCTCAGGCATTTGTGTTTTATTTTATTTTATTTTATTTTATTTTTTTAGTTTTATTTATTTATTTGACAGAGAGATCACAAGTAGGCAGAGAAGCAGGCAGAGAGAGAGGGGGAAGCAGGCTCCCTGCTGAGCAGAGAGCCCGATGTGGGGCTTGATCCCAGGACCCTGAGATCATGACCCGAGCCGAAAGTAGAGGCTTAACCCACTGAGCCACCCAGGCACCCCGGCATTTGTGTTTTAAAAGGCCTCTGTCAATTCAAAAATATTGATTTGTAATGATAAAATGCCAGGCATTGAGACAAGCAAATCCAGCTGGCTTTGGCCTTCAGAACCTCTTCCTTCACTCTGTCCCAAGTGAATACACACCTGCACTCCCTTTCCCTGACGGTCCCAGCCCTGCCTAACATTCAGGCAGCACAGGCTTGAAAAGTCTTCCCAGGCTGGATCCTTCAGAGACACACTTATCAAAGTTGTAACCTACATGGAGACAGTATAAAGGGCTCTCTTTCAGCCCGACTCCATTTACCATGTGCTAAGAGTAAATAAGGAACCTGGATTTTTGGCAGACAGCTTTTGCCAGACTGAAGGGAAACCTGAAAGCTTTAATTTGCCCAGAATAAATCTCTCCCTAAATCTCTCCCCTTTATGACCCTATAATTTATCTAGCAAGCAGCAACAGAAGCTCGTCCCAACCAAGGCTTGTTTCCTGTAAACCCTGCCTACAAATTGCCGGAACAAAATAAGATAAATCTGACGGTAACCGACATGGGAAAACCAGGGATAGGATGGCTGGTGGAAGGTTGACGGGGATCATTTGAATGTAATACAGTTTAGGGAATTTCCTCTTAATTTCAATCCTGAGTGGAAGTTACATATACCTTTATGTTACCTCCCTTAGCAAGCTCTGGAATGTCTGCAGCTTGCTGAAGGCGGGGCTCCTTGTGGTCCCTGTTCGTGGGCTACCCCTGAGGCTCATTACCTGTGAGATCCTAGACAAAGGATTCTCTGAGCCTTGCTGACCTGTATAATGGGGGTGCTAACTTAATATAAGTTACAAAAAATAACTGAAATAGAGAATTTAGTAAGTGCCTCATTCAGGTTGGAATCTCACGCAGGACCTAAGACATGTCTACGCTCCTCCCCCCCACCCTGCACACATCACAGCTACAAACAGAACATATCATACAACACAAATGGCTCCCACAACTCAAGAAAATAATGGTTATGGACTGTGCTTTAAGCCCATGAACCGTATGGGCCACTTAATCTGCTAGGCCAAGGACAGGCCGGCATGATGGGACTTCCATCAAAGGCCTGAAAAGACAATTCATTTTGTTCTTCAGATGTCCCCCTCCTTTTTTGATCTCCCCACAGACAATGCTCCAGAATGGGTTGTATCAAAGTACTAAATGCCATGATAAGGGAATAAATACTTATTTATCAAGCAAAGCTAAAGTTTAAGTAAAAAAAGCAGGGGCTAAGCTAAAAGCTAACCCAGCAGAGTTTTTAGTTGTTTAGGGTGTATGGGAGACAATAGAAAGTACATTTGGGCCTATTGAGAGGGTGGGGTCACTGAAAGCAGGTCAGAGAAGGCTAGCTAGCACAGAAGATGTTTTTCCTCTGTTATTCAACTTGTCAGGGAAAGAAGAACCAGGTCCACCCGAGTGTGTGTGGCCTGTTAGTTTTAGTCATTCAGACCTCTATGGAGCACTGTTTTGTGCCAGGTGGGGTGCTTAGTCCTGGTTCTAAGAAAGATACCCAAGATGGGCAACACTGCCACACTCCAGGAGGGCATGGTCCATATGTATTTGGCTAAATTGGACAGTGTTTTCCCAAAAGCAATTTTTTTTTTGTAAGTATCTGTAAGCTTTTTTGGGTTAAAAAAAGCTTACAGATACTTCTACTTTCTCTAAGGCCAAGCTATGCCCAAATGCCATTAGAATATAGTCTTGGGCAAATTTAACCATTTGGAATACTTAAATTTTCAAGTGAGGACTAAGCTGAAAGTACTCCTATAGCTGTGATTGTCTGGAAAAAGATAAATCTAAAAGGAAATTCTTGAATTCCGAGAACAACCTCATGTGTCTAATCCTTTGGAACCTCCCCTTCTCTACCTACCGCCCCCCACTATAGCCTTAGTTAGGGATTTTGTGGCTTGGTTATTTACATCTCAAGTGCCTCTCTGGACTGTTGAGTTCCTTGAAGATGAGACCACCTGGGCAAGATTCATGTTTCTTGCCTGACTAATGGTCTTTAATCAGGCCCTACTCTGCTTCCCCCTTTCCACTCTTCCCTTTGCTCTCCAGGCTGGCGCCATCTTGGCTCTGTTCCTTTTGCAAAGCCAACCTCGCGTCTGTCTTTGGGAGCTTATCTATGCCATGCCCTCCCCCTGGGGTGATTTCCTCCTGGTGCTCCCATGACTAGATCCTTCTTGCTGTTTAAATCTCAGAGTAAATATCACTTACATAGTGGACCTAAACTAACCAGCTGGCCATCATTTGTCATTCACCCTATTTCAATTATCTGCATATTAGTTTTATTATCTGGCATTTTTTGTGAGTTCATTGTCTGTCTCCTTGCACTAGAAAGCAGTCTCTCTAAGACAGGAATATCTGTTTTATTCTCCATAGTGTCTCTGGTGCCCAGAAGAGTGTGTGGCCCAAACCAAGTGCTTAATAAATGAAATGACTTAGTAGTATGCCCCTGATATATTGCTGGGCACAGAATTTAAAAACAAATTTTATTTTCCTGCCTTTACCTAATAATCAAGGGTACGTTTTCTTAGCAATTCCTTTACAACTCACTATGAAAAGCAAGAGAAAATCAAACCAAACAAAAAACTCTTGAGTTCAGGTATTTTGTTACATATTACGTATTATGCTATTCAACTTCAGAAAACTGAGGCACTAAATTTTATGAATGATGTACAATGAAGATTTTGAAATCAAGGTTGTTCCCTTGGTCTAATGAGGTCACTGAACAATCATATTGAATAACCATTTTTTGAGAAAACTGTAATACATACTCTTTTTTACAGATAACATTCAATGGATACTTTGTCAAGTCCAGGAAACTAAACCATTAGGAGGATGGCCATCTAGGCTCTCCTCTGCCCAGCTTGGTAAAGTGCCAATTTAGACTCTTATTCCAAGAATGACAGATAATCTTCCAACAGGTCAGAAAAATGTATCCTCTTTTTTCTCCCCTTTTAAACTTGCTCCCTAAATTTTCCATTGCCCTCCCCCAATTCTTTGCTATTAAGAAAGAATTTTAAAGTGAGAATCCATTAGGTTCCATGATACTTCTGCTTTCTGCTGAAGGCCCTCTGGCCTGTTCCTTTTATGAACCTCCCCAGTTTTGCAGGTGTGCAACGATCACATTCGTGAAATGTTGGTAGTTGACTAAGGAGAACTGTGCTTTTTTAAAGTTTAAAGAAATAGCAAACTATCTTTCCCAGAGTGGTGCAATTGGCGCTCTCTCTCAAAGTCTCTGACCAGCTTTCAATGATTGCCCTGCAGAATCTGTGAAAGCAGATGTGCCCTTAGTAGATAATGGTAGCAAGATGTCCCAGTGTATTTGTAGATACATAGGAATAAAGGTAGGGAAAACCCTCCTCATTAATGATACCATATGAATTTGGTTTATAGAAAAGCAGGCTGACATAGCCTCTTTGATTTCTGTCATTCAACCAAGATTCCCCAAGATGAACATTTCCCTGAACGAACATTTATTACAAAACACTCCTACTTTATTTTCTTTTTAAAATATTCTTTGCTACACAATGGTAGGGCCTTGATAAAAGGG
This sequence comes from Neogale vison, assembly GCF_020171115.1. Lineage (NCBI taxonomy): Eukaryota > Metazoa > Chordata > Mammalia > Carnivora > Mustelidae > Neogale > Neogale vison. Next base: position 67,198,637 of record NC_058091.1, on the reverse strand, counting down.
TCCCTGTGCAGCATCTAGTATGTTGTTTTATTTTATTTATTTTTACTTTTTAAATTTATTTATTTGAGAGAGAGAGACAGAGATAGCCACAGAGAGAGCACACAAGAGACAGCACATAAGAGAGCATGAGTGGGGAGAGGAGGGAGAAGCAGGCTCCCCACTGAGCAGAAAGCTCGCTGTGGGACTTGATCTCATGGTCCTGGGATCATAACCTGAGCTGCAGGCAGACACTTAACCAACTGAGTCATCCAGGTGCTCCTAGTGTGTCATTTGAAAGCCATAGCAGAATGACCATGTGCATGTACAAGGAGCAGGTCGGTGAGCAACTGCATTTTTGGGTCTCTGTGATTACATGGACCTCCATGTATGTTAGTCAAGATTCCCCAGAGAAACAGAGCTAATAGTGTGTGTTTATATATGTATATACATGTTCATACATATATGTACATATTATTACGTGTGTGTGTGTGTGTGTGTGTGTACAGAGAGAGACAGGGAGAAAGATTTTTTTTTTAATTGGTTCATGTAATTATGGAGGCTGTCAAGTCCAAAATCTATAGGGTGGACTGGTTGGCTGCAGACCCCGGAAAGAAGTAATGTCGCAGCTCAGGTCTGAAGGTCATCTGCTGATCGAATTCCTTCTTGCTCAAGGGAGGTCAGTTTTTGTCCTGTTAAAGCCTTCTGCCATTCAGCTGTTGGGATAAAGCTCACCCACATCATGGAGGACAATCTGCTTTACTCAAAGTTCACTGATTTAAATGTTAACCTCATAGAGAAAATACTCTTGTGGAAACATCTAAGATAATGTGTCACCAAATATCTAAGCACTGTGGCCTGGCCAAGTAGATACATAAAATTAACTACCACAAGCTCATTTCCTGTGAATTTGGCACACATATGCATCTTCTTAAATTATATTTAATCTTCATACAAAGACAATAATAAGGTCAATACTTTCACCTAATATGGAGCAACTATCCTGCATTTAACTGAAAACCTAATAACCTTTTCCCCAGAAGAGGATGTGAAGTTCCTATGGGATGTTTATTCTTTTTGATATCCTATAAGTTAAATACTGTGATATGAAGTTTACAATTCTTAAATACTGTGATATAAAGTCAATGCATCTTATGTTACATGACAATGGGGTAAGAGAGGGAAGAAAACAAAGAGATTTACATACACAATCACAAACATATTCATAACAAATAAGGAAGAAATATTCATGAGAATCACAGTCCTTGTTTCTGTAATTGGTCATGGGGTCACAACTGGTATTTATCACTATTTTAGTCTACTACCTATTTGTCTTTAGCAAGCATCTCAACTGGTTGTGGTTCTTTGCCTAATAAGGAAGGTTTGAAACCTTCCTTCCCAACAGGGTCTGAGCCATTAGTAGTCCTGTCTGCACTGGGTTGTTGAAGTTTTCCAGTGAATTTAATCAAAGAGTGTGGTAACAGTAAGAGACTCCTAGAAGGATCTCCTATATTCCAAACATACTCTTTTTTACCTCCATTATGGAGTGACAATGTAATTTCTCCTTGGTCATGAGGACCAATCATCTCAGCCAGCATAGTACCTCCCTTCTTTGCCTGCTGATTTAGGGGCATAAAGAGCCCAAAGTAGCTGAGTGGCAGTCTTAAAGTTCCAGTTCAATGAAATCATTACTGTGTCTCCCAGTGGAAGCATTACTCCCTTTGAAACCAAGATTTTAGGCCAGCATAGCATAAAGTTGGGAAGATGAGAAACAAAAATGTTGCTAGGAGGTCACTAGGGCTAATTGTTGAGTAGTGTCACTACCATTTCTGCTCCTTGACTTCTGGATCTATGAACCCCAGCTATGGGAGGACCAGTACATGTATTGGTTCACTACGTTTATAGCCTCCTGGAAAACCTTGCTCAAGCCCTGCAAAGTATTACCATTTAGCTGGGACCAGAACTGAGTCTTCAAAAGGCCATTCCACTATCAAGCCAGTCACCTCAGGGTATTGGGGAATATGGTAAGACCAGTGAATTCCGTGAACATAGGGCCTACTGCCGTACTTCATTTACCGTGAAGTTAGTTCTTTGATCAGAAGTAGTGTTGTGTAGAATACCATGATGATGGATAAGGCATTATGTAAGTCCACGGATGATTATTTTGGTAGAAGCATTGTGTGCAGGAAGGGCAAATCTGTATCTGGAGTAAGTGTATATTCTGGTAAGAACAAGAGGCTGTCCCTTCCATGACGGGAGGTTTGGATGTAATCTGCCTGCCAGATAGTTGGCTGATCACCCTGGGGAATGGTGTGACATCAGAGAAGTCAGGATTGGTCTCTGATGGCAGGCTGGGTACTCAGCCATGATGTAGTTAGGCTGACCTTGGTGAATGGAAGTCCACATTGCTGAGCCCACCTGTAACCTCCATTTTGGCCACCATGGCCACTCTGTTCACTAGCCCATTTAGCGATGATAGGGGTGGCTGGGAAAGAGGCTGACTGACATCCACAGAGTGGGCCATCCTATCCACTTGATTATTAAAATATTCTTCTGCTGAGGTCACCCTTTGGAAGTCATTCACATGGAACACAAGCATCTTCACATTTTTTGCCTATTCAGGGAAATTTGTCTACATTTCTCTTCCCCAGACTTTCTTGTCACCCATTTTTATTGCCTGAGCATCCAGCCAAATCATTAGCCATCTCCCATGAATAGATATGTAATCACATGTCTGGCCAGCTCTCCTTCCAAGCAAAATGAGCAACCATGTGAACTGCTATTCAGTTCTGACCACTGAAAGGATTTCCTTCACCATTGTCCTTCAACAGTGTGCCAGAAAGGAACGGGGATTGTGACTATCTGCATCCATGATTGTGTTTAGAAGTGTCCTTATCTCAGAAGTGTCATTTATAACCCGAGGGGGTCACACACAAGCTTCATCTCACACAGAGATTTGGAAATGCACTATCCTATTGACTTGATACTAAGTGCTTGGAGTTTTATTTCCTGAGAATTCTACATCATTTGCCACTTTCTTAGCACTTAGTAGATTGGAGTACAATTCACTATTTTTAGAATATCCTGGCTAGCTTTGATATTTGGGTTTTGTTGTTTTTCTTGTTCTCCCACTCTTCATTTAGCTAATAATTTACAATATTCTTTGTAACCCTGTGAAAATTGGGCACTGCATCAGCTTACTAAGCAAAAATTCAAAGAAATATTAGTGATGCCCTAACTATACTACTTGACCACCCACTTAATGTATTTGAAAAATATCGAATCAAAGTATGGAAGGCATTATCTTAGCACTGGATAATTTTCTGTGGAAAATTCAGAGGGTCACCTAAAACATATTTTATGTTTTACACAACAGAACCACAACTTGGCAATTTGAGGTTGCTGAACACTCTGGGTACTAGAATATGGCACCTGAGTCCTTCTGATGCTTCAAAAAGTCCCAAGAAAATGTTGCTTCTTGATATCCGTGATTTAGGGAGGTGTCCATTATGCCTCCATGATTGGTTATTCCTAGAATGTTGGAAGATAGAGCAGGCCTTCATTTTCCACAGATCTTACTGGGAAGTTTTGAAGCTTGTCCCCAACCTTGAAGACCACCAGTAACTCCATGGTCTCATCCCCACTAGCAGTGACCCCCTCAGCTGAGCAGGGTTGGTAGGAATCTGTGCACATGTCTGTACTTTTCTAGTAATTAGAGACATGAAAAAAGGAGGATTATTTTGTGCACTTGTCTTCCCTCATTTCCTAACATATGCCTTGCACATTATCAATGTACAGTAAGTGCTGGACATATTTAATGAGTAAGTCTCTCTGCTGGGCCCACGATAAATTCTCCTACTTACTCCTCTTTAAAACCCTAAGGAGCATATTAAAAGCCATGATCCTTTGCTCAGGTGACACACTGCAATGGCAGATATTTATTCTAGGCGAGTTAATGGGAGTATATTTATTTTTGTTTTTTTATTATTATATCCTGGATCAGAACCATGATCAGTTGTCATTGCCAAATTTTCTAAGAGCATATGGTTATACCATCAGACACTTTTGATAGTACTATTTGTTTTTGAGCTGTGATTACAGAATTATTTTAACAAATAAGATTGGTTGTCCTAAAAGAATGATTTGATGGTTTGGCTAAGACTTTCAGATATATTAACTACTTCTGTTGTGTGTGTGTGTGTGTGTGTGTGTGTGTATGTAGATAACACCAAGCTTGTTCCATAATCACGACTGCACAAAAGATATAAATAAAATCTTTAAAAAAAAAAAAAGAAAAGAAGCTTTGTATAGACTGCAGGAACATCACAGAGAAGAAATTAGATGACAGGTTATCATGAAGAATGTCTCACTTTCTAAATCAATATGGCCACTTAGAGAAGTCGCTGTAATGTTATTTGTTTAGAAAGCTTTATATTTAAAATTCCACTGTACTCTACTCTCATTTAGAGCAAATGACTATTCCAAAGAGATAAGACTAATACTGTCAGTATCTACAAGGGTTCTGTTTCACAATTTATAAAATATTGCTTGAAAATCAAAGGCCTTAGAACATAGGCATAGATCATCATGATAGACCTGCTTGGAATTCTTTCTTCAAATCGTGTTGTTTATATATCTTTTTATATAACCAATATAAATCTAGTTTGTCAAGTCCTGTTTCATAAGCCTCGAGTTTACCTTTTAAGAGCAAAAGCATTGTTTTTCTTCTTTACCACATTGTAAATACTGTACCTTTACATCCCCAAGCTGCTCTTGGAAGCATCACTAATGGCCCACTGCCTTCTGACTTTTCCTTTTACAATGGGAACAAAAACCAAAGGGCAGGAATGAGCCCAACACACACAGTTCTTGTCTAAGCCCCTGCTGCCACCTTCCTCTGCCTCCTTCTTATTTCTTCCCATTTCCTGTCTACTTTTCTCAGGATTTTCATTTTCTTTAGGATTATCAGTTTCTGTAAGGTTAATGGGGATCCTGTAAGGTCTGTCAGGACTGTAATTTTTTCCCCATATTTTTTCTTATAACAGTTATACAGGGTTAACATTAATATTACATACAATATGTTATATGTATTTGTATGTGACACAGAATCTACATTGTGTATGACATTCATATTATAAAAATAGTAAAATTTTAATGTTTTGAAAATGCATTTACATCATGATATCAAAGAACAAAGAACACACATACAAGACCTAGGTAGGTTACTTCCAGAAATAAGACTATCTAACACAGGGAGCCTTGTTAGAACATGAACTGGGGATCTGACATCTTATGTATCCCACATAAGCCAATTATTGTTCTTCCCAGAGCCACCCTTTCTGATTTTGACTACTTTCGGATAATCTGTCTCACAAAGAGATGGGATAAAGTCATGCAGCTAGATCATCGCAGACTCCTTGACATTTCTAAAAATAACCCAACCACAACTTACCTTCGTTCTATTGTATTCATGCGCTCAGGTGTGTGGAGGACCTTTCACAGCCCCCACGCAAAATTCTCTTTTTCTCTTTGTTTTAGTGTTTGAAACTATGGTATTAATGGGAAACTTAGGGCTTTTATTTGACCAGCACTGCTGTTCCCACTTCCTGGTACTCATAGAATCATGATCAGATTCTATCAGTGTGAAAAGGCCCTTAGGAGCTATGAACCTCCCTACAATATTCCTGCTAACCCATTTCTTGAGCTTGTTTCTTGTTTCTTTATTTTTTCCACTGGAATCACTCTACTTCCAAGGCAATCCCTACTGTGGTCAACCGACATCAATTAATAGAGTTATTCCATAAGCCATGTTCAAATATCCTCATGGAGTTTTTTTTTTTTTTTAAGGACTAGCTCCTCTACTTGTTCTAACCCCAGCATACCTGGTGTTACCAGGGACATGTGGATAAGCAGAAATGAACGTGCTCCTCTCTGTAAGTCCTATAGAACATCTATTACAATAGCTAACATTGAATAACTACTCTGAATGGCAGGCACTATATTTAAGTGTTCTGTTTTTTTTTTTTTTGTTTTGTTTTGTTTTTGTTTTTTGTTTTTGCAATTTCACATTTGATCCTCCCAAGAAGCATATGAAGAACTTACTACCCCCTATATGTTCTTAAGACCTGAGGATTAAAGGGGTTAGCATTAGCTGTGTGATACAACATAGCTAGAAAAGGTAAAAGCAGAATGCAAATCTAGGTTTTTCTGACACTGAAAGATCTGCTTTACATCAGTGAAATAATCTGCCTTACCTTCTGTTCCAAATTATAGTCCTTCACATATCCCTAGGCAGCTGCAATTATTTTAACTTGGATTTACATTATATTGTTCGTATCCTACAGGTGTCTGTCCGGTTTATCTACCTGAACTTATAAGGGGAAAACCATTGCTCCTTTTCCCCATAGAACCCAGCAGAGTGCTGGGTAGGAAGGGAAACCTTATACCTCCCTCCTATAAGACAAAGCCTGAATTTACTTTAATTTCTTCCTTTTGTCAGCTCCCCCAGCCTGTGGCAAGACCACATCTCAGTCTGAATCTCAATCTTGACTTTCTGTCCTTTCCTCAAACATTGTGTCCACATTCAAGTGACTTTCATTACAAAGTTCCCTTCTTACCTTCATGAAGTTGTAGCAGGAGAGCTGCACGAGTTTCCAGATCTGATAACAGTTCTGTATTTTAGTATTTATGACTCAACATTTAGCTCTGGGCAAAACACTTAACTTCTTCAAGCATCCTCTGGGTTAACACCCATTTTGTTAATCCCACAGGGCAGTTGGAAGGATCAGATGAGGTGAGGGATGGGAAGACAATTAGAAAAGGCAAGTGTTATATGTAATGTTATACCTACAAGAACAGCGCAGATGAACTATTCCCATAAAATTTTCCTCTAAGGACCAAAATTTTAATCAGTGGAAATGCTGATCACCACGTATTTCTTTCCTTTTTTTTTTTTTAAATTTAAATTTTAGCTAACATGCAGTACAATATTGGTTTCAGGAGTATAATTTCAGTGATTTTTCACTTACATACAACACCCAGTGCCACATATTTTAGAGGAGGGAAAGCTGGGCCCCTAGGGCTACACTGTTCACTGAAGTCTGTGCAAAGGCCCCAACTCACACTGAGCTATTTTTTTTTTCCTGACCTCATTTTCACTATCAATTGGAGTCTTCAACAAATAAGAGTTTCTGAATAAGAAAGCATCTTAGAGTTGATTTACTTCCACTATCTCTCCATTTTACAGATGGACTTGCTGGAGGCTCCCTGACCTAAATTCCAATTCTGTTTTCAGTCTGAGCATCCTGGGTATGTATACTTCTCCATATCCCCATGCTCCTCCTGCCACCGTGCATCCCACCCCTCCATTCCCAATACCTCCCTTTCTATCCCTTTTCATAGGCCCTTTCATCCCTGAGATAGCCCGTTTGCATTATCAGTCACTGATCCATTCTCTTTATAAGGTACAATTATAAAATTGAAAAGTAATTTTTCTTCAAATTTTGAAAACCATGTTTATATTTGACTAAATAAAATGCTTCTGTTATTAAAACAATCCCAAGCCCTTTTATCATTGGCTTTTCCTATGATAGCATATAACCTCCTGAAATATTGTCTCATGTATTACACCTCTTCTTGGGCAAAAGCAAAGCTATTAGAGGCAGACTATTTCAGCATATTTAAAATAATAAACTACATTAGGACATCTTTACATCAGCTGCAACCCAAATCCACTACATTTAAAAAATCTGTCTGATTAGTCTGAAGTAAACTAATAAAGCAAAATATCCATTAAAATGTGAAAAAGTAACTGTGGAAACTATGAAGTTGAATTTAATGTACTTTACTCGCATTGTTTAAGGGAGAAAATTTTCTGGTACTATTTTTTAGCCATAATAAAATGCCCTTAATAAAATAGTAACATGAAAATCAAAGATCTTAGACACTAAATGAATGATCTGGATAAAATAGGCACAAAGAAGTAGTGTGTGAAAACATTTAAAAAGAATTCTGGAATCAGAAAAATCAGCCATTGTGAAACACTGTTAGTTCAGCCTTGGGTAAAACAGCAACAATAACAAGCAATTTTGGTCATCACACAGACGAAGAGACAATTGTGAGTTCAACAAAGTCAGAAACAGATTTTGCTCCAACTGTAAAGCTTCAGAAAGCTAAACTCATAATTTCCCCAGTCTGAGGGAGAGGAAGGGGCTTCTCTGTGCTGAGCTGACCTGAGTCTGTAGTCACATATGCACACATTTGGAAGCAGGACAATCAGGAGGATTGGGTTTGACAAACTTTTGCCATCAAACTATGGCTTAAATGCTAGATGAGCAGACTCTAAACAGAGGAGTTCTGAAATGATACTCTGCTACTCACTGGAATAAATAACTCCTCCTTGAACTTAGAACCCTCTAAAGCATGGGAAAAGGTTAAAGTCATTTGAAAATGAAGTGTTTTTTGCTTTACAGATCCTTGCTGAAGAAGGTGATATTTTATCTAAATGACTAGGCCATGTCTAAGGTTCTTTCCAACTTGAGGATTTTATGTCCAGCCATATGTCTATTTTCAGGAAACTTATCAGTCTTGTGTCTGGGGAACCAGATAACAGTTGACAGTGAATAATGCACTTTGTGGTCCAGAAAGAAAAAAACAAGCTATAGGTCCAGTGAAGTAAGAGACAGTAACAGCAATGACAAAATAAAATGTATTCTTTCAACCCATGGTTTGTAAGCCCTAAATAGAGCAGGGCTATCTGTGTTCAGATGTGTCTAAATGACATTATTCTTTCTACAAATAAGAAGAGCTAACATAAGTTGACCCTAAGCTATATGCTGGATATAGTTCTGAGTACATTTACCTGCATTCTTTCCTTAAACCCTCACAAAACTCTGTGATCTACTATAAATATCCCATATTTTGCAGGTGAAAGAAGGGGAAGTACAGAAGGGTGAAACCATTTGTCCAAGTCACACGGGTAACAAGCACTGAGGTTGGTGGCCAACTCCAGGGGCCCTTCTCAGGAGTTCAGCAACAACCACAACGGAAGGTGAACTGCTGAGCCATTTCCTGTTGCTCTGCACATGCTCACTGGCAAGCCTGGCCAAAGGGCTTGCTGGTCAGCTGTCATGGGAGTGGGCCCAACTGACTGAAAGAGATGTGGTTCAGGAAACCCAGGATGATTATGGCTACCCAATCTATGATAGAGGAAATTAATACCAAGTCTGGGATTTTGAAACATTTGAGTTGCAGAAATAGGGTCAGTCCAAACCCCATCAAGTGCAAAGTCCTTATGATTGTGTTCTTGGTCCTTCCAAAGCCTAGCTCTGCTCTGGTGCCATTGATGGCTTTAGGTAACTCTGGAATTCCTCACTCTGGGTATGATGACCTTACTACTGAGATAGCTACCTTTCTGTGGTTAGAACCTGAGTAAATAAGGTTAATCCACTTACAGGATTTTCACATATCCATAGATTTTTACCAAATGGTTTATCTTCAATGGCAAGAGGCAAAGTCTACACTGGCTAGCATGTATCAGATAGAAAGTTTCCGTGTAAGCAGATCCTGTTTAACTCGTATCACATTTTTCTGTTTTGTTAGATAATGCCATACTTTGAGGGGTGAAGCAACTGTTTTCTAGATATAAATATGAGACCATTTTGCTTTTTAAGAAAAAAAGTCTAAAAATTATGTTTCTTCACTTTTTAAAATCTATGTAATGAAGTCCTCCCTCTCCTTATATTAATTCAATGATCTAATTTTACGTATTCTCTGAAATACTGAAATATTTCTGTAGTCCATATGTTTTTAAACTGTGAATCATTTTGTTTCTACATTTGGTACATAAACTATTACTGCTCCTGAATACATATGAATCTGCCACTTTTGGTGATTTCTACATCCCCAGAAATTTGGGCTGAATTTTAAAATGTAATGACTCATCAGAAAATATAAAGAAACAAAGAATAATCCTGAAAAACAGAAGAAAAAAAATCATTTCTTCTTCCCTCTGGAAAAAATTTTCACAATAATGACTTCTTGGTCTTTAATTTTTAGCTTGAAAGAAATAGAGAAATTTTGAACATCCCAAGGGTAAAATTACATTTTCTTGTGAAAAGGTGACTTTAAATCAAAGCCCAGAGAAAATATCAGAGGGTTCCATTTTCACACCTGGCAAATCAAGTGCCCAGTTAAAATCATGGCCTTTGCAAAAAGAAACCTTATTGTTTAACCACTTCATTATCCAACTTCCTCTAAGCAAAGAGCATTATCTGTGTAGCCAGTAAGAGGACTGGGAAAAATGCCCATTTTGAAAGTGTGGAGAACTCATCTTACCTTGATATTCTAATGTAAGAGAACGTTACAGGCCACTGCAGGACCAGCAATTGAGAAACAAAGGTGTGCAAAAAAACAACTCAAGTTTCAAAGCCTAAAAACAAAGAAAATAAGAAAGAGCCTAAACTTGTGTAGCCTGTTTGCCTATTGTCAGGACAATGGCTGGGAATGTGCGGGAGTCCAGTCCAATGAAAACAAGTGTGGGCAGGAGGATTACGCGTGATTAATTTTCTTCCTTTCTCTATTTTCCATTTCTTTCCCATGATGAGATGCCACTTCTATATTATGTTCAAAAAAACTTTTTTAAAATTACTTTTGTTTCTCTAGCTACCATAGCTGTGCTAGGCAACTGAGCGAGCCGGTCCTGGCTTCCGATAGTCATGCAAAAAGACGGTGAGTATGAAATATCCAGACGATCCCACCAGATTTCAGGGTGTGCTGACCCTCAGTAAACCTTTATTTCAAAACAAAATAACTTTAAAATTTGGCATCTCTTTCTATCAGTGTGTGGACTAATTACCCCTAATAGTTAACTCTACTTAAACTGTGTATCTAGGGACTATACATACTAAGTCAAATAAGTAAAATACTCTGATGATGGCTAGCTTTGAATGGAAATATGCTATTCACTGTAATATATTTGCTGTAGGAAATGATGGAATGATATCACAAATTATTTCAGGAGGTGGTAAAAGTTCCCATAACAAAATTCTTGCTGTGACTAGAACACTGCCTTTGCAAAGGACCATTTATAGGCTCACATGTTTGCATGCTGCAGAGGATGGCTGAAAACTGCTTTAGTTGGTGTTTACACTTAATAGAATTGAAGGCATTTAGGAAAAGTTTTAGTTGGAATCCTGATATCCCGAAGAACAAAGGACACGGGGCAGTGTAGAATCCACAGCAGAAATCATTGCATCCTTCAGATTCAAATTCTAAGAAATCTACTAATAGACAAGAAGGATGTTTAAATTCATAAACCTGAGGGGTCTACATCTTAAAGAACACAGACTCTAGTTAAGACACATCAGAGTCAAACTGACAAAAACCAAAGATTAAAGAAATTAAACAGGCAGTGGAAGGTGACATACTATATTCAGGTATTTTGAACTTATGGATTAGAAGAATTAATATCATCAGAATGTCCCTCCTACACCAAGCAATCCATAGATCCAGTACAGTTCCTGTCAAAATACCAACAGTATTTTTCACAGAACCAGACCAACTAATCCTAAAATTTGTATGGAACTTATGGAAGCTAAATGTGAGACCTGAAACCGTAAAACTCCTTAAAGAAAACAGGGGCAGAATCTCTTGGACATCAGCCTTAGCAATATTATCAATGTCTCTAGAGGCAAGGGAAACAAAAACAAAAATAAACTATTAGGACTACACCAAGACAAAAAGCTTTTGCACAGCATAGGAAGCCATCAACATAACAACTAAGTGGGAGAAGATATTTGAAATAAAATATCTGATAAAAGGTTAGTATCCAAAATACTTACACAACTCAACACCAAAAAACCGAATGATATGATTTAAAAATGGGCAGAGAACTTGAATAGACATTTTTCCAAAGAAGAACTAGAGATGGCCAACAGACACTTGAAAAGATAGTCAACGTCACTAATCATCATGCGAAAATACAAATGAAAACTGCAATCACCTTACATCTGTCAGGGTGGATAAAATCAAAACACAAGAAATAATGAGTGTTGACGAGGATGTGGAGAAAAAGGAACCCTCTTGAACTGTTGGTGGGAATGCAAACTGGTGCAGCCACTCTGGAAAACAGTATGAAGAGTCCTCAAAAAATTTAAAATAAAAATACCATTCAATTCAGTAATTCCACTACTAGATATTTACCCAAAGAAAACACAAACACTTGCTTGAAAAGATATAGGCACTCCTAATGTTTATTGCAGCGTTATTTATGATAACCAGGATATGGAAGCAACCTAAAAATGATGCGGTATACATATTCTTTTTAATGACTGAATAATATCCCATTGTATAGCTATACATAGGTATAGATATAAACATTTCAAATAACAACAACAACAACAAAAACCCCACAGATTTTCAGATAGGATTTAAAAGGAAAACCTAACTATAAGAGGTGTATATGAGAAGCACTTTAACTGTAAGACACAGACAGATAAGTTGAAAGTACATGGATAGTAAAGATATACCATGTGAAGATTAGGCTTGAGAAGGCTGGCTTGGCTATATTACTATCAGGAAAAAAACCAAAAAACAAAAACGCCAGACTTTTAACAAAACCTTTTACCAGCGATAAAGTGGGATATGATAAATTCATCCGAAAACTATAACTTATAAAAATTTATGGCTTAGTATCAGAGCTTTGAAATATATGAAACAAAAATTGACTGAATTAAAGATAATTTAAATTAAAGATAATTTTAATTAAAAAATTAAAGATAATTCCACCCCATAGTTAGAGATCTTAATATCCTTGTGTTGGGATTTGACTGAACAATGAACCCCTCTCCCTTCCCTCCAAAATCACTAGACATAGACCCTAGTCTTGGACTTGGTTACTGGAAAAGCTCTTTGCTAGATGAGCCACCTCAGAGGGAACACGGTATCTTTGTACCCCCACTGATGACACAAAAATAATTTTTAAAAAAGTTTTTTAAATGTGTAGATTTGAAGTATTTCTATTGCTATTTCTTTATATGTTCTGCATTAGTTTTTCTCTTTTTTTCAAGATTTTATTTATTTATTTGAGAGAAGAGAGAGAGAGAGAGAACACGAGCAAGGCAGGAAGGGCAGAAGGAGAGGGAGAGGGAGAAGCAGACATAGTGCTGAGCAGGGAGCCCGATGTGGAACTCGATCCCAGGACCCCTGAGATCATGACCTGAACCAAAGGCAGATGCTTAACCGACAGAGCTACCCAGACATCGCCCCACTTGCATTAGTTTTTCTTGTAGCATAATTTTTCCAGCTCCAGAAAGTGCCTGAACACTATTTTCTGTACAGATTTCCTTCCTATTCCAGCCTCTACATAATTTTAGGAACCATTTTTATTATTTAATTGTGATGTCTTGTTCTACATAGCTTCTTTACAACACATGTGCGGCGGGTCTTAGTGGCATTAGCCAGTGGATGGCTTGTTTATTCTGTGCTTGTATTACTAATGGACCAAAATGATGGCATAAATAGGCCAATTCATTTTCATGCTTTTCATCTCTGTTCAAAAGGCAGAAAACAAGACAATCATTTTTTTTGACAGAGGAAATTGATAGTAAGTTTAGACTCTAAGACTTGTCTTTGAAAAAAGGCATGAGAGGGTTTTGTACTTCCTTCTTAGGCCCCCCTCCAGCTTCTGCTAATGGGCATAGTCTCTGACTCTCTTTTATAAAGGAAAGATTAAAGCAGGGACTTAGCCCACGTTGGTTCTCATAAGACAGCTTCTTCTGAGGAAGCATGTTATAGAACTGGGCCAGCAGGCTCTCCGACCTACTCCCAGCTCTGGTATTTTCTGGTCATGAGCGTTAGCTCTGTCAGCCAGCCTCTTTCAGGGTCTGATTTTTATCTCTCACACAGGGACAGTGTGGATAGGCTGCCCCTCCTGTTTCACAGGGTTGCCGAAAACACATGAATTCTTGTGAATGAGCTTCATAAAGCCGTGAGGCCTAATACAAATATGAGGTATTATCTCTCCTACTCTACTACTGCTCTCTATTGAATTAGATCTTATTTTAATTAGAAAAGGTGAAAGCTCTGGTAACACTCTCTTAGGTATTTTAGCTCCTTTGGCTTAACTTTCTCTTTTTATTTGTAGTTGGGTCTTTACCTCTCACAATTAGGCCTTGTGTCTCAGCTGTGAAAAAGGGAAAAAAATGCCTTGCATTTCCATACCATACTCTTTTTCTGAGGGTGATTTTTAATTACACAACCTGAAGCAAATTCTCTCTGATCTCACAAAGTGACATTCCTCTGATTCTGACTAGATTTATACCCCTGGATAGAAGTCATGCCTACCCTCCGCTAAGATTCTCAAGTGTGACTCTACTTGAGTTTTTTAATCTACTTCTTCCTCTAGAAGAGAAACTTCCAGTATTTGGCTACCTTATCCTTTACCTCCGTCCTCCAGTCCAGGAAAGAGACTCATTCTTCTGTTGCCCCTAATGCCTGGAGATACTTCACACTCCATAAAGTTATGCCTGATCATATATATGCTTTACATACTAAAAAATAAGATAAAATTAGGGGACTTGTATTATATATACATGTACCTGTGTATATATAATATATATATATAATTGATTGTGAAGTACAGTCAAGTGTTAGACTAGGTATAAACAAACAAACAAACAAACAAGCAAAACACAGTTTCCCCCCAAACCTTGCCTTTGTGTAGGGCTTTACTACAAATGCTTCCTGTACATCCCAGGGTGAGAGTGTATTTTTCCAATAATACCTGAATCATCATTAGTCCAGAAGGTTCTTGGGTCAGGCTTGGTCAGGATGCTGGCATGATTACATGGCTCTTTTGCCTTGAAAACATAAGGAGAAAAGAAGAGATGTGAAAATGGATTCACTGTTTCATCTGTCTCCAACCTACAGTTCTATAGGCAAGATTCCAAGGCTGAAGCTAGTGCATATGGCAGCCCCCGGCCAGTTGGGATTGTGGGTGACCCTTGACCTGACAGAGTTTCACTGCCAGGACTCATGGCTGGATAACCACATGGGAGCTGGAGTTCAGCTTCCGCTAGCTCCCTTATCCCATGCTTTTTGCAGTGTGCAAACTATATAGCTGTACACAGAGGCCTTGTAAGATTAGCAATGTATTAATGTAAGGACACTCACCACATGAAATGTGTTTTGGACTTCTACATAATAGAGAAGGTACTTTTAGCATTTATTCTTGGGAAAATACACAATAAGGGAGAATTATTTTTAATTCAGTGGCACCTTAAAATAAATTCTTCTGAAACTTACACCACACTGTATGTTAACAAATGAGAACTTAAATAAAAACTTGAAACAAAGAAATAAAATGAATTCTTATTTTATAATCGTAACAGAATCTATATTTTTAAAATACTAGCATGCATATATACATATATATGTATATATATATGTATATATATATATATACATATATATATATAGCATTCAACCTAACGTCTCTGCCTAGGGCATATCCAAATAATAGATTCCTCACAACAATTTCTAGGGAATAGCACTAATCCTTTTTTGGGGTGTAACTTCATACTCCTGTGATGTGTGGCTTTCAAAAATAGTTTCAGTTGGGGAAATAGAAATCTTAGGGTAAGAAGGACATTCAATTTAGAGGATGTCTTTTTTAATCTATAGATGTTTATATTATTTTAGTGTTTATTATAGATTTTATATTATTGTATATAGAAGATATATTTTATATCTAAATTTGATTACTAGTGAAAAGTCCCTATGATTATTTCATGGATGAATTCCTTCCATTGCAGCAACAATCAAAATACTCAAGAATGTCATTTAATACTTTGCTTAGGTCTGCTGAACTTTCCTTTCCATAGCAGGTCTTTACTGTTAAAAGAAGCAATGAATCAATTTGCAACCTGGCACAGGCTCCTTCTCTTGGTGGAAACTACTAGCAAAGAACATGTAGAAACCAGGATCCCAGAGAATTATTTGCACCCTTATGCTCACTGCAGCATCATTTACAACAACCAGGAGATAAAAACAACCCACAAGGCTGTAGAAAGATGAATGGATCAAGAAAATGTGGTATATACCTACAATGAAATATTACTCTGCCTTAGAAAAGAAGGAAATCCCACCATCCACAGCAAGGTGAATTAACCTATGCTAAGGGAAATAAGCCAAACAGAGAGGAACAAATACTGCATGATACTACTTCTAAGAGCTATCTAAAGTAGTTAAACATGCAAAATCAGAGAGTAGAATGGTGCTTGTCAGGGGCTGGCTAGAAGGAGGAAGTGGAGGAAGTGGGTATAAAGTTTCAGTTACATGAGACAATTAATTTCTAGAGATCTGTTGAACAGCATTGTGCCTAAAGTTGGTAATACTGTAATATACACTGAAAAGATCTGTAAATAGGGGAAATTTCATGGTAATTGTTCTTACCACACACACAAAAATTAAGGGATCAGTCACCCTCTGAATAGATCAGATAGGTACATAAAATATTTGATAAATAAAAATGGAAGGAGTCTACATTTTATTAATGGAATTTTCTGGTAATGTAATGTGTTTTTAATTGATAGGAAATATGATTCCAGAAGTTAAATTGTGGTAAAAAAAATCATGAAAATGTAAATCTCAAGGAAAAATAAGAAGAATGTATGGACCACATGACATTCTGAGCAGCAATGCAAAAATCCCTCCAACTTCACTAAGCGGCCTCAATATAAATTCCTTCGAAGGGATAACGTAGTCCACTAAAATACTGCTCCAATTGTTAGAAAGTTCTTTACAGGTTGAATTGAAATCTGGATCCTTGAAACTTTGTTCACTTGTTCTAGTTCACCCTTGAGCTGCATAGAACATCTGCTCTCCTTGGGAAATGATTTCCTCAAATATTTCAGAGTAGCCATTCTGTCTCACCCGGGCCTTCCATTTCCAGGGTGGCAGGCCTCTTTTTTGCCTCTCTTCCTCATGATATGGTTTTAAGTCTCTTTACTGAGGTAAAAACTTCAAGCACACAAAAAAGTAAACAGTATAATAACCATTTATGTACCCATCATACAGCTTTTAACAGTTTTCAACACTTTATCATTTTACCAGTCTTAGTTCATCTATTCCCCTCTTTTTTAGGCTGGAATATTGTGAAGCAAATACCAGACATCGTGACACTTCAGTTGTAATTTCTTTAGAATGTTTTTAAGTAATGACTTTTTTCCCCCCATAACCACATGCCATTACCACAACCAACAATTCAAACCATAATTAGATTTATTAAAGTTTAATGAAGGCTGTTAAAGTTTATTTAATAAATGGCAGCATAAACATTCTGAAAAAACAAAATGATCCCTTGCACTGTTTTGCATACGGAGCAATTTGGAACTGACGATTTAGAAAGAGATCCTTTAAAACTGTGAATTCAACAAAGTCGATGGGACTTAGTCACACTTATTTAAATCCTTACAGGTTTTGGGGGGAGGTTGTCTTAAAAATATATGTTTTTCTCATAGAAGAGGTGCCATCTTTCAACTTATTTCTAATACGTCCCTGGAGGGAAAGGAGGGAAAATCGTCTTGCCTAATAGAATTGAAAGTTTTAGAGTGAAGGTGAAGGAAAGAGGATTACTTCTAGAAGGTCATTGCTGAATGCTTATCCCCCAGAGTTTTGAGATCTAGAAGTACTTTCGTAAGTTACTAGAACATTAGAACATTAGAAAGTTAAGGGCATTTGAATAAGGATAGAAGTGGTTTAACACTAAAAGGTAGGGTGCTTCAGATGAACACATCTAGGGAGATGTCAGATGTTCAGAAATTTGGGACAAGCTCTGGGAAATGAACCTGTGAATAAATCATTAGATATTCCACTGACATGAGAAATGAGCCAAATCTTAATTCTACAAAATGCCTTCAATTAATTACAAGTTGTAATATCCGTAGGGTTGCCAGAAAGGAAACAATTATGGTCACCTTTCCTCATTCCATCTTATCCCGATTTAAAGAACATTGCTCCACAATAAATACATATACATGCATATATGAATAATATAAAAATCACCTGTGGTGATGACATAGGAAAAATTAATAAGAACGTATTGATTTGTCCCTGATTTACTTTAGACTTATTTGTAATTTGTGTATGACTTTTTATGATTTTAGCAGTATGCTACTAAAGTATGCAGTATACTTTACTGCTAAAGTCATTAATTCTCCCTAAAACACAATAGAAACTCTCAACATGTTTGTTTGTTCTTAACCAGGGAAGTTGAGTCTCTCCCAACTCAGGTTACATGATGTTCAAAAGTAAGCAAGAACACTTTATATCTAGGGATATAAGATTTTGCTTCTTAAATTGCTTTAGTGAGGCTTTAGAAAATGTCCTCTAGATACTATCACAGGATATAAAGCCATTCTGCAAATATTAAATTTAAATTCAGTTCTGTGTACCCAGGGGAAGAAAAGTCTTCCTAATTTTTTTTTTCTCTCAGATGGCTTTATTATATCCAACAAGTATTTATTAAGCTTTTGTTGAAGACCAAGGGGCTACCCTGATTGTTATAAGGGCACAATGGAAATGCATTGATCACTAGGTCCTTACCTTGTGATTTTGGTAACAGGACATAAACATCTACAAAGATGTCTATGGAACCTCATATTAAGTTCCTCTAAATCCAACATGAAGAATGTTGTATAGCTATTAGATTTTGTCCATTTTTAAAAAAGGAATGAATAGTGTGGGCAAAGTTGTTGAGCAAGGCTTTAAGGAACAGGGAGGACTTGAGCAGGTTTGGAAAATACTGGCAACACTGGATTGGTGGACAGGCAGTAGAAAAGCATGCAGGGTGGGAGGGGCAATTACAAACAAAGGTGTGGGAACAAAACTTAATAAGGCATGGTTAGGCAACTCTTGGTGGAACTACCTCATGGGAATAGAAAGCTCATGGGAGAAATGACTGGAAACTAGGTAGAAGCCAGATGGTGAAATGCTTTGAATGTCAATGAATCCTTCACTCTGGGGGAATTCAAGAGCCTTAGTAGTTTGTATGAAAGACCAGAGTCACAAAGAACCAAAGCTGAGGAGATCAGGAAGCTGCTGCGTTGTTGGAGAAACACCGAGGAAGAGCACAATGAGTGAGGGCACAGTGAAAATCAGAAGGGAGGGATGGCTATGAAGGGCAGCTGTAATGATTTTGTAAAATTTGAGGGGTGACCAGAAATTGGGAAAGAAGGAGGAGTCCTAAATATTTCAGAGCTTTGGAATTTGGGGACCAAGAAGAATGGTCAGCTGTGGCCATGACTGTCCATAGTCCCTGGAAGCTAAAGAAATCACTCTACCCTGTGCCTCAGAAAACGTGGCGGGCTTGTGGAGCATACTTAAGGCCTGGTTCATGTGCTGTACCTACAGTCCTTCTGGTGGCACTTGCTTCATCTCTGACCTACCCAGACCATATCATCTTTGGGTGTTTAGTGGAGACACTTACACAGTTGTGGATGGGGGTAGGTAGGTGTGGGTTCTCAAGTCTCCACCTTTGGGCTAATCCTCCACATTGCTCATGGCAGGATGAGAATCCATCCACGCTATTTCACTACAACAAACATCTCACGTTCTGTATATCTGGTATCACTAACCTGACAGTGTACACAAGGACAGCAGGAGTCTTGTCAAGAGATTCGTCAAAGAATTTCAACAGAGATACTAAGTCTTACAGTTCTGAAAGAACTAATGATTTATCATCATTCAGCTGCTTAACATTAATTACATTCATATGACATGGAACATAGGGACTAATCTTGGCTCCTGAGAACATTGTGATTCCAATCAAGTAGACAAATGTTCTTCTTTTGGAGGCTTTATTTCAATTGCATTTTTGTTGATTTTTTAATATTTTTTGGTTTAGCCTTTATGACTGTGAATTGCTTAAGACAATTTATCATCCAACCCACTTTGCTTATTTATGTTTCCTGCTGGCCCAGCAAGTATTTCATTTTCAACCTCTGGTCTACATAAAATCAAGATGTCCAGGGTAAACCTCTATTAAATCACATGTTAGTAGAGTTGAAAGGATCAGAGATGTGGGGAGCTGTAAGAGATCTTTTGTCACCTTCCTTCTTGCTTCATAGATAAAGATACTGAGGACTAGTGGGGAACATAGCATAAGTGAGTGACTGATGGAGGGACAGAGTCCGAGTCTTGACATTTCAAGATGTCTGTTGAGAACTGATGTTGGCTTCTTAAAACTTGGATTTCTCCTCAATTTTGAAATTAATTCAATTATACATTTAATCGAATGAATATTTGTGGAAAACATATTGAATGGTAAGGACAATGCCCGAATAGCTGGGAACCAGATGGATGTGCCCCTGCCCTCGCAGAACTAGTTTCCTAATGCCAGCTGTTGAGAAGAGCACCATGGCGGCAATAAACAGGAAGACTTGAGTAGGGAATCAGGTAATATGTGGTCATTTTATTTTATTTTATTTTTTTTAAAGATTTATTTATTACTGAGAATGAGGGGGGAGAGAGAGAGAGAGAGAGCGCGCGCAAATGCAGGGGGGAAGAGCAGAGTGAGAGAGAGAGAATCTCAAGTAGACTCCCTGCTGAGTGCCAAGCCACAGGTGAGGCTCAATCTCAGAACCCTGAGATCATGACTGGAGCCAAAACCAAGGGTTGGACACTTAACTGACTGAGTCACCCAGGCACCCCAATATGTGGTCATTTTAGAAGCTTTAAAGGATCCTATCTTCCTACAAATTTTTCAGTAACAGCATCAGAACCAACAATCACATATCTTCATTTGTAAGTTAAAATACAAAGCAAAGAAGACACACAGAGCTGGTTTGACTGACATCCAGGTCAAACCTTTATATAATCTGTACCAAAGCATATAACTACATTCTTAAGTAGAAATTATTTGGAGGAATGGTGTTTGTAGCTTGTGTCTGGCCCAGAAAAGGTAATCGCTGCATGTTCACTGACTACATCATTGGTTTGGTAGGATTCAAAAGATGGTACAGGGGCCAGCGTTAGTTAACGTATCACAGAATAATCGTATTTTGTAGGTAGAATGGATTTAACACATGACTTAGTTTAGCCTCCTTATTTAATGGATGGGAAAACAAATTCTGAAAGGGGTAAAGTGACATACAGAAGGTCACACAGATAGCCAGAAGTTATTCATGTTGTTTGCAATACCTCCACTGTGGTTAAGAGACACTTCCTTGCATTTATTATAGATCAAAGTTGGTAGAAATAACTGGATATGGCTGTTTAGAGCATGGGCTTTGGAGTCAGATAGACCTGTAATAAAATATGGCCACCCCATACTTGGCTCTGTGTGTGACCCTGGCAATGTTACATAATCTCTTTTAGCCTTAGTCTTCTTATTGGATAAACTGTCAAAGTTAAGGTTGGGCTTAGGGTCAGGCTTAGGCTTAGTTTCCTGTAGGGCTTGATAATTGATAGGTTTTATTAGCCATGGTCATACAATTGAACATGTTAACAGGAGAATCATGACAGACTGGAGGCTAGAAGAGATAGACTCTTTCAGCATTTGTTCTGTTAATTGAATTATCTATATACCGATAGTACCAGCAAAAAATAAAAAAGACTTCTTTCCAGGCATTGTGCTTGCTGAGCACTCTGACTAGAACTTTCTTTTCTCAGGTATCTGCATAATTCTCATCTTCTCCAGGTATTTGCTCCAATGTCATCCTCTCAGTGAAGCCCTTCCTGACATCCTGTTTTGGAAATGTCTTTCCCTTTCTGCTTTTTATTTCCCAATGGCTTAATATATAATTGTCTCATTCATTTTTTATGGTCTTTTATAAATTTCATGACTCCTGAGGATTGTTTGCACACCATAAGCCTTCAGCAAACATGGGCTAAATGATTGAATTATTAATCTCTAAACAATTAAAAATGAAGTCTGTACGTCCCCCTCAATTTAAGTTATTAGAAATTAAAGGAGACAATTGTTATGCCAAAGGGTCATGGTTTAACACATGTTTTCATTCACATGTTTTCAAAGACATGTTTGAACCCTCCTGAATTCCTGGTGTTGGAGTTCTGAAGTGGTGAGAGTGGGGTTAACTCAATAGTTGATGCTTCCAGAAATACGTAGTAATGGAAGAAACTGGAGGCCTGTCTCACGGTAAAGCCAGGACCTAGCCTGACATTCCAATCAAATCACTTATTTTTCTTTGCATAAAGATGTAGAAAATTGTTTAGGCTCTACTGCACTACCAATACATTCATTGGAGAAAGTTATTAATGATTGGCTCTATTTATCTTTCAGACTCTTATCTAGGACTATAACACCATAGGTGGGAAGAATAATCTTCAAAACTGTGCATAGATTCAGGCTCAATTCAATTTATCATTTGGATTTGTCCATGACGAGTCCGTGTCTAGTCCACTAGATTCTTCTTTTCCCTACTCATGCACATTGCTTTCCAGTTGTTCTCAAATGAGGCTACACATTGCAATAAGAAGCTTAAAAAATAAATACCAGTGCAGGACTCCATGCAAGGGGAGAGGGACTGAGTACCAGCATAATGGTACACTCCTCAGGAATCTCTGTCATGCTGAAACCAACTTCTGTCAAACAGAAGTAACACCGATTAAGTCATATTTATCCACTGGGTATAGGGAAGAAACTAAGTATGGTGATTTCAGGATCACTGTAGCATACAAGGGTGACATAAGGGATGATTTCCAGGCCTAAGTTAAATGTTGAACAAACACCTGATCTTAGGCATTATGAGAAAAAGAGAAATGTGGGTTTTTTTGAATATCTTTCAAGGCAAATGACAATGTTCTTTAGTATTTTTCTCTTTGAGCAGATCTCTACAAAGGTATTTGACAACGGGTGGGGGGGGCAGAAATAGAAATCTGGATCTGGATTTTATGTAAGGTCCTAGGATAAAATGTTCCTACTGCTTTACTATACAGAAGCTATGTCAGATTCAAGGCCAATGTGATTATAATTTGCTCTTTGCTATAATTCTTGATGTTTAATTTTCTTTTAATAAAAAAGTCTGATATTCAATCTTCCAATAACATTTTAGCCAGAGTCTAAATTTTCAAATGCAATTGCCAACAAATGCATGGTTTCTTTTTCCCTCTGTGAATGGAACTAGACACCTCCATTTAACTACCTGCTGTTTTTCTCATGCAGTGGGCTAACTATACAGTATTTAATGGTCTACAGGTCTAAAAATATTTCTTATATGCCTTGGCTTTCACAGAGTGCTTCTGCAAAACCAGTTAATAAAATGGCCATCCCAAGAGCCCAGAATGTTGAGTTAATTTTTTACAGAGGTTCCCAGATGTGCTGGAAGACTCACTTTTAGCAGATCCAGCCAACATTTTTTTTAAGATCTCATTTGACCTTTTTTTGTATCTGATATGAAACATATGTTAAAAAAATAGTTGATAATTACGAAATGTATCTTTTCCATAAGCAAAAACACCACGAATAAATACATCTTTTACAAAGTTTAGAATGGCAGAGAAGGAAGGTTTTCATTGCGAAACTGTGTTAGCATTTAGCCAAGTTAATCATACAACTTGACAATGATCCTTTATCCAACATGTCTTTGGTATTCAGTGGGTAGGTCATTAGGCCCATGGAGAAATGAGTAGGAAAATGTCCAGGGAATGAAAAACATCTATATAACATGTGGAGAAGTGGACAGTTTTTACTAAGCACTGAATTTCAGCTTTAAGAGGTGTAGGTTCTGATCCCAGTTAGAACACTTGAGGGAAATAACTTCTGGGAAGTAAGCAGGTTAAGATCGTGGGCCTGTGAGTGTTCCAGGATCCTGCATTAGCTGCTTCCCTGGGCAGGTATTTTCCATGTGCAATTGACTTTTTTTTTTTTCTTTCTGTCTCTATACTTTTTTCTACTTATTTTTTCAGTGGGCTCTAGAAAATCCTTAAGTGGCTTGAGTTTGGATTTTATCATTCAAGCATAATTGTGGATCCAGAGGTTGGTCAAGGATCAAACAGACGCTCCAGATCTTTAAAGGCATATAGGACCATTCCTGAGGACTGAATGATGCTACCTTTAGTTGTCCTAAAAAAGCAAATAAATGTCACTGCAATCTGGTATTGAAGATTTCCCTAGACCTAGAATTTAAAGTCGCACTATATTTCAGCAAATAATCACTAGTCATATTTTTATGGAGTGTTTACAATGGGTCAGCATATTTATTATCTCATTACTCCATGAAACCTCTGAACAAACTCTAGGCATTCTTGCTGTCTGTTCTTGGGAGGAGGGGAAGTGTGGACACGTTAACCTTTGAAATCTTATCCAGGGAAATCAGCAAGATGGTGGAGTTGGCTCCTCCAAGTGCCTGTTCTTGGGCAGAAACATCAAAAAGCAAGGAGAAGTTGTCAGAACCAAATCTGTTAGAACTCCAGAAAACAGGTTTATCACGACCAAGTGAAGGTTGAATTAAAAAAGGGGGGCGGGCAACCTAAAAATGGTAGGAAAGCTTTGCGTTTACTTGCCCTCACCCCAACCTCTCCTCAGCTCAGTGGCAGTCTTCAAGAGTCAGCCCTCCCTCTGGCTCCCTCATTCCCAGTCCCTGGCCCTGTAGCACATGTATTTTCGAACCTGTCTGGGAGCTACAAAGGACTGCTGCCAGGAACCCAACACTCAGCCAGGCCAGAAAAGCACATGCTGGAAAACTTCAGAGGGCAAAACACAAGTGTAGCCTTCTAGGGCAAAAGACTACACCTAGAGCCAAGAGGTTCTAGTGCTTCACATTAGCTAACTCTGTACTCTCCACATTACTATGAGAAAGGTATTATTATCATTATGCCCATTTTACAGATGCCAAAATAAGATAACTCAAAAAGGGAAAATGCAGCTAGCAAGCCCAGGCTTTTAATCACTAAACCGGAATGCCTCCAAATATCTACATACTTACAAATGACTTAGGTTGTAAATACTATACATGAGTTACTAATAAAATCTATTTGAAAATTTTATTCAAGATTTATTTTTTTTAATTAGAGGGTTTAATTCTTTTTAATTTGAGGGTTTATCTCTCCCTTATTAACCTGTTTGGAAAAAAGAATGGAATTTATTCTTGATACCATCAGTGTTCACTTTCTTCCCAGACGGTGTAAAATACATTGCTGTTTTTAAGTATTTGTTGTGGGAAAATAAAGATGTTAAAAGGATGCTTCTTTTCACAAAGCAATGATTAAAAGTTACTTGGGAGAAAAAAAAATCCCATTTCAGGGGAATAGAAATTCACAGAAAGATAGGGAGCAGAAAAAGTACAAAAATATGTACTTCTTGGAAAAATGAAGCCTTTCTATTGCTCATTATTTATAATTTAGATATTCCTAGACCGTAAGCTCTATAGCAAAAGAGACTGTGTCCTGACTTATTCACCAAATCCCAGTGCCTTAGCATACTAGCCTACTAGTCCAGCCACAGAAGTAGTTAAACAGCGAAGTGACAATAGATACTTACTAAAAGAATGAATGATGAACTGTGGTTTTACATTTATATGTAGATATCTTACTACTCAGTTCTGCTCAAAACCGGAAGCATGCCCTAAAGTAAACACAGACAGGTCACTGCTTGTGTTCCCTTGTTTTCAATGTATCCCAAGGTCCCCCATGGGGGTTCCAAATGATGTTTGTAAAGAGAATGAAAATTCAGGTCTTGCACCTGCTGTGGTCGATTGCTACAGATCACTGGTGCTGTGGAAGAGAGAGACTTGCGGGGGATGTGGAGATGGGGAGATTGAAGGCAAGGCTTCATCTCGCGTACGCTGTGCTTGTTAATGCCTCCATGTGGTCCCGAAACATTCCTTCTGTTTTTCCCGGGGTATTTTAACCTAACGAGAGTTAAGCGTGAAGCACCTGAGTGCATAAAAGAAAATGAATCTGAGCAGTCTACTACTTACACATCTGCTCAAGTTACTTCATCCTGTTACTATTTACTCTACAGTCACACAAAAGTGCCAGTTCCATTTATATTGGCCACATATGCTTCTTTTCTTAAAGAAAACAGAAGAATATCTTTTCAGAAGATTGATGGCCATAACTGGTTTTTAAATAAATTGATCTTTGAGAGGAAGAAAGAAAATCTGTCCCGAGTTCCACAACCATCACCAACAGTCTCCAGGAACTATCACCAATTGTCTCCAGGAACCGCACCAACAGTTTCGGGTGGGTTCTTCCAGGAAACTCCCATGCATACATACCCAAATATATATCTGCGACAATTCCTTCTTTGTGTGTGTGAGTGCGTGTGTGTACACATGCATGCATGTGTGTATGTGTGTGTGTGCACACACGCTTCCACATATATATCTGGACTTTGTCTCTGTGGCGAATAGAAAGAATGAGGCCTCAAGGCCAGGAATGGGGACGTCAGTTAAAAAGAAAAGGAAAAGTCTTGCTTAGAAACTTTGTCATTTCTTTTCTGAACTCAACACTTCTTTTATCAATGCCTTTTCCCCCAGTTAAAACCACTTAACAGTCTCTGTACAGAAGCCCTTAAGAGTTTGATGTGATAAGTAACAGGACTTGACCTTGCAGTACAGATGCTAAGTAAGGCTGGAAGAACACAGCAGTTTATATAACTCTCCTCCAAATGAGTTAGACTTTAGCCCTTGGTGTTATGGAAAATCTGCCTCAAAGGCTACTGGGGCAGGTTATAACTGAAGACAGTGTGCTGGTTTATCACCACAATCCTTAAGTAATCCAAGCTGCTCTTTGAAAACCCAAGTGGAAAATGCCTTAACAATATATTTTAAGTGATACCTATTTCTCTTTTCCCCATGGAAAGGGATAGGATTATGAATAATGGTGTTTGATTAGAATATATATGTTTTAAGAGAAAATGATATTCCTAATAATAAACAGAACTTATTTTTTTAAAAGACAATATTCAGTGCTGGCAAGGGTTTTGTAAAATTAGTATTCTCATAAACTTTTCCTTTTACTTCAATTTTTAAATGTTTTCTGAAAGCTGTTATATTTTAACAGTTTTAAGATGCCCAATACTTTTATTTATCTCATTTTAGATCACTTATCCTAATAAGTAATTCATAAATTTGTGTGCACAATGCCATCTTAACATTATCCATAATTAAGACTCACTGGAAGCAATCTAATGTTTAATGAGAAAATGATTAAGTTAAGAGCAGCATAGCCACTGTGCTTATAATGCCTTTTTTTTTTTAAGATTTTATTTATTTATTTGTCAGAGAGAGAGGAGCGAGAGTGAGCACAAGTAGCCAGAGAGGCAGGCAGAGGCAGAGAGAGAAGCAGGCTCCCTGCCGAGCAAGGAGCCCGATGTGGGACTCGATCCCAGGACGCTGGGATCACGACCTGAGCCGAAGGCAGCTGCTTAACCAACTGAGCCACCCAGGCGTCCCCTTATAGTGCCTTTTAAGTATTTTCCATGGTATGGAGAAATGTTACCTATTGTTATGTTAAAGAAAAGAAATCACAGTATCAAATTGTACTTCAAATGTGTACAGAAGGACATAAAAGTCAATATATGAAGCAATGCTTATTATTTTACTGTAGTGGGATTATAGATGCTTTTCTTTTTTCCCCATTTCCTAAAATTTTAGCATTTTTATATTATCTTCATAATGTAAAAATTATCTAACATTGATATCTATAAATCTATCTATCTTAATGCAAACAGAACAGTTTTGTCCCTATCTAGGAAATGGAAGGATGAAAGTTCTAATGATTGGAAAAGGCCCTGATGTAAAGTGTCAAGATAAAATATATAAATATATATATATTTTATATATAAATATGCAATATAATATATTATAGTTATTTATATATATAATTTACAGATAATATATAATATAGTATATAGAGAGTATAGAGTATATATTTATTTACATATATTTACCTCTCTTCATTGGTCTTCTTTTCCAACACTTGAATCATTATATATATAAAAATGTATATATTATATTTATATATAAAATGATTCAAGTGTTGGAAAAGAAGACCAATGAAGAGAGGTAAATATATTTATATATAAAATGTGCGTGCATTTTGAAGCTATAGTCTCATGCATCTTTCAGCATAGAATTATTGATGATCTTGAATGCATGTCTACCCTCTTCTAGTCCTCAGTTTGAGTGTAGTGTTCTTGAGTTTCTTTAGACATGTGCAGAGATAATATTCTCTAATATTAACCCATGAGAGGTTCATTTTGTGTTATTGGGAAAGAGGGAACAAAGAGTGTCAAGGCTCCCCCATGAAGATTTTCATTAAGTCCTATGGCCTCAATCTTTATGTCCATTGTCTAGTTTCTCCATGGACCTGGACACTTTGTTAAACTTCCCAAATACCAAGACTGAATATGTTAGATAAGGTTACCATTTCAGGAGGCCTAGACCTTCAGAGGTATTAGCCAAATTAATGAACTACAAATTGCATACTGGCATATATTGTAATTTTCAGGCTGCTTTACAAAAAAAAAAAAGGAAAACAATAGAGCTGAGATTCAAATATAATTCATGCAGAAATAGCCCAAAACATTTCTAAAGACTCTAAATTTGTTCATAATCACAATGATGCCAAACTAAATTGGCACAGTTATTGCACTGGTGTTATGCAGCTAATTTCTGATTCTCTCTCTTTTTCTCTTTTTTGTTCCTTTGGCTAGAAACTTGCTGGAAAAGTATAGAATTGGAAAATTTATCCAAGATTAAGTAGAGGAAAATATTTGAAAAAAAATTAAGTAGAAATACAATAAAACTTTTTTTAGCTGTGATTTTAATTTCTATAAATGTCTCTTAGAGAAGTTTTACTTAGGCTTCAGCATTGCATAAAAATGTCTCCCTCATAGAGACTCTATACAATGTATCCTCTACAAAATCTACTAAATCAGTTGCATTAAAAACAAATCTAAATCTAGACCAGAAAAAGTTTTTAATAATAAGACACTTAAGAAGACCGATATAAAAATAAATATATTTTTATGAGAATTTTATGAGAATGAGAGGAAGATGTGGAGGAGCTGTTGGGTAATCCCAACTTAGATTGTACTGAACTCTGAGAGTCCATGTTGAAAGACTGAAGAACTTTGAAGTTATTTAGAAAACAACCACAGAGATGGTAAAGTGATTCAAGTGTTGGAAGATAAGACCAATGAAGAGAGGTAAATGGGGCTGTTACTCATTTTCTTGAAGAAAAACCAGATGGCAATTGAATATATTTTTTAAAGGTAAGAGTGGGCTTTTTACAAGGAAATGGTCAGCTATCTGCCTTGAATACCAAACGAGGCAGACAGGCTGGATTTGAAGTGGGAAGGCTTTGGTTAGAAAGAGCAGAAGTATTTAAACATCAAGATGACATGCAGGTGGACACTGTGTACTCTTCTCTAGAGCTATGAGAAACAACCCTTGGGTAGCATCGTCTTTGGAAGACTCTGCCTAAAGGGGAAGGGTAAACCCATGTCCCTTCTGGGCCTGTGATTCAAGTGCCTGGAAAGAATCTTTTTAAAGTTAAGAAGTGAATGTAAACTCTGAAACAAAATGAGCTGAATATTGTAAACAAAAGGAGGAGAAGCAACTAAATACAAGATGAAAATAAAGCTCCAAACTCTTTTTAGAAAAAAATGCAATTAAGGAATTACTGAAAAATGATGAAATTCATTATAAAAAATCTAGAGAAGGGGCTCTGGTTGGCTTAGTTGGTTAAGCTTCTGACTGCAGCTCAGGTCATGGTCCCGGGGTCCTGGGATTGGGTTCCACATCAGGTTCCTGCTCAGCTAGGAGCCTGGTTCTCTGTCTCTATCTGCCGGAGGCTCCCCCTGCTTGTGCTCTCTCTCTCTGTCAAATAAATAAAATCTTAAAAAAAAAAAAAATCTAGAGAACTCTTAGAAGTGGAAAAAAATAGGTATTTTAAATAAAGAACAAGATCAAGCATCTCACCTGAACTATGATTTAGGTATTTCTAATAGGTTCATTTTTCCAAACACAACATTAGGAAACATAACTACAAAACATGGAGCTTTAGGTCAGCCTCAACCTGAAAGCCATATGCTTAGTGTTTCACACAGGGCTGCATGGGTGCGAGGCTCCTCAGTCAGTATTACCTGATTATTCCATCAGTCTCTGACTTTTTGGTATGAATTTTAATCTATCGTGAAAGGGGTATAGTGCTGCCAGGTTTGTTCCAAAATAGATTGTGAGTCAGTTATGAAGAAGGGATTCCAGGAATCACAATTTAAGAGTAAAGAAGTTAAAAAATTTTACATATGACTCAGTTCTCACACATTTTGCATAGTATTAGGTACTTTCTCTTCCTATAATTGCTTCTGTGTTTCATCCCCAGAGTTTGCTGTTTTCATCCGTAGCCTAAGAGAAGTGATTTAAAAAAATTGTCAAGAAATGACTATTTTGGGGTAGTTGGCCGGCAACTCAAATATCTGAAATAGACTTGTTCTAAGCATTGAATGTTCAAGATTTTTGAGATGATTACACTAATTGCAGACTGGAATGATTTACTAACTGCTAAGTTACAATGCCCCTGACCCCCTCCCCCCAATCAGAAGGCGATTAACTCCAAAAGTAGAAGGTCCTGTGGCTATTGTCAGCTTCCTTACATGGCCCACCAACATTTTCATTGGTCTTATTTAAAAAAAAAAAAAACTCAATTTCATTTATTCAGATTTTGTTTAGGAAGAAACTTCTCTATTCATTTGTTTTCTCCTAGCTTTTTGCTTTTTTCTATCCTATTACATAGTCTGACTCCACTGAAACAGCTTGCCACCAAAAAAATCTCTTCTCTCAAGCTAAGGTACACTGAAGGAAGTAAATAAGTTATGTGTTTGCAGTCCCAGAGGATTTAAATCAGAATCAACTTGTCATGGGGAAAAATATACTGCAAATAATTCATACAACATGAAATTTTGCACCAGTAAAAATGTGAATGCAAATCTTATTTCCCAATGTGACAGTTCCTTCAATTTATGTGACCTAATAATTCTTTTTTTAGAGTTTAATTGTTCTGGAGTCTAGAAACTTTTCAAAGAAATTATCTGTATCTCTGGGAAAGGATTGTTTTCCAGCTGGAAAGATAATCTTTCTTCCATTCTCCCACCTTCTGCACAGAAAAGTAAATAACTTACTTCCTGCCCAAGCACACCTGGATTATTTCTCATGAGAGCAAGAAGTGGGTTGATTTTTTGAATTAGGAAAGTGACCATAAGGTCTTAAAAAATCATTGACTTTTGATGGCAGGGAGGAACCTCGGAATCTGGTTTATTAATTCCTTCATAAATGACAAGTATTGGAGGGGCGCCTGGGTGGTTCAGTGGGTTAAGCCACTGCCTTCAGCTCAGGTCATGATCTCAGAGTCCTGGGATCGAGTCCCGCATCGGGCTCTCTGCTCAGCAGGGGGCCTGCTTCCTCCTCTCTCTCTGCCTGCCTCTCTGCCTATTTGTGACCCTCTCTGTCAAATAAATGAATAAAAAATCTTTAAAAAAATGACAAGTATTGGATATGAAAACTGCTTTTGAGAAGCATATTAACATCAGGAGTGAGGTAAATCCCCTTTCAGCATTAATTACACTAACCACTATATAAAGAAAGGGGACTCCCGCAACTACTTCCCACATGGCAGAAATCCAGAACAGATCTGAAACTAATGAAGTAGGAACGAAAGTCAAATGAACTGACATAAAAACATTAAAAAAAATTAGGAATAAAGAATATTAATTTTCTCACATGATTCCCAAAATCAGTCAGTTTTTTTTTTTCAATTCCTTCAAACATTCATGCATCAAAAGATGATCCTGAGATACTGACATGGAAATAATTAGTGATTTTAATTAGCACAGCTGGGAGATAAGGCAGATTAAAGATTGGAGAGATAAGGCTCTCCAATCTGGAGCACATTAAAGTAAAAACACTTTTTTTTCCCCCAATATAAAAGTACATTCTACTGTTGAATACACGAAATGAGATATTTCGCAAAATGGAAAGAGTATAATTGGATTCAGAACAAGTTCAATGCATTAAGAAAGGAGACACCTTGGAACTCTGGGGCCTGGGAATTAGAGGGTCTCAGATGTTCACCAATACGATTCTAGAACACACTCTTCATACAGTGAGGTTTTTAACTACTCTATCTATATATCCTAAATATCTTTCCTGGATAATGCCTATTTGGAGGCTCAAAATTAAAAATAAAAACTACCAAATTTATTAGAAGCATGCCAGCCAATATTTCTGAATTCAGTCTAACAGCTGAGTACATACTTGGCAGGAGGAAAGTGTGGTCACATCACCCCAGATCAACAGTAGCAAGCACATCTGGAATCCTAATGATCCCGGGAGCTTTGGGGCCTTTGGGGGACAACCATCTGGTGCAAAGGAAATCTGAACCAAATGTCCCACCCAACAGAGAGAACCTCACTGTGCTGCTATGGAAAGCAGGCGGCCCTACTTCCCTCTGACAACACATCAGTTTCTCAATTAGTGAATGATCAAGATAAATATATGTGCAAAGGGTGTTTACTAACAGACTTGTATCTAAAATCATGACAACCTGGTAAAAAAGATAAAAAAGATAAAAAGTTGTCAAGGATATAGTCAACAAAAATAAATCCCTTTTTGAAAAGGAATAAGCAAATTCTGTTATCTTTACCTAATCTTTTGGCAATTTCTGAGGATAATGTCAGTTTATGGGCTTCTCCAGACCTCAGTTCTTTAACTGTAAGGAGGGGGGGGTTGGGTCTATGAAATTTATGCCCTTTCTGATCCCAACATCTCATCAGCTTGTGACTTTACAGAATATATGCTGCCCACATAGTGAAAGGACTACTGAGGAGCAAGAAATGACAGCAAACACTGAGGCTGCCTCTAGGAGAGAGGTCACTGTTGCTTGATGGCCTCAGGTGGTTGGGAAGAACAGTGCATCCAAAGATGATCTCTCAAATGGTAATAAATGTGCTTTATAAACCTGCCAGCAAATTCAGCCGGTGTCACCCTTGCTCTAAGCTACATACAAACTATGGCTAGCTTGTGGGGTCCACAGTGCATACTGTAGGAATGTCCAGCAGAGAACCATGATGTCTGCATGACAAGGAGCAGCCATGCAAGGCAATGCATGAAGGGCATGATGAAGGAACAGGGCACAGCAGTGGCAGCCAGAGAGGAGATAACTGTAGAGATTAAATGAGATAGTGCATATCAAACGCTAAGATACGTAGTTCATAGTAGATAGTCAAAATGACATATTAGTGATCATTAGTGTCGTCTTTGGTACTGTTACAGGTGAGTGTGAATATTGGATTTTCCCAGGACGACTAAAAGAGTAAGAGAAAAATTGTTAAATCAGGCACTAAAGTGATTTAAAAAGAGGAAGAAGAATCTTGGAGACTAGTAGGTGATGAGTGTCAAGGGCATGGCTCAGTAGAGCTGCTGAAGTTCTTGAAAGCTAAGTTAGAGAGTGGCCACCAAGCTCTTGGCCTCTAGACAGAGGGAGCTGCAGAAGAAGCTGTTCATGCTTGAGGGTCATGAAGAAGATGTGTCACCTTTAATACAAGGCCAAATTTCAATTGAGGCAGCATTTTCCTGAAGATTTTTCTTTAAGAATGGTTTTTGGTCCAATGCATGTGGGGAAGCTCAGGCTCTTCCCTCATGGGGATTCAGAGCACATGGTCCAAATGAATGTCTCTGAGACATATCACCTGGCGTTTTCAAAATACAGTTGGCCCACAAACACTGTTTAATATGTGGCACATACCCTGATCTTCCAGAACAAGAGAAGAGGGCAGAAGAAGGCTTCTGAGGAAAAGTTTAATGATTTAATGGCGTTTGCTGACAGCAGTCCCAGAAGATGCTGTAGAATGGGGAAGCCAGGGGGCTCATGGCAGTGCTGGGTGAGAAAAAGGATAAACCAGAGAAGGGCCTGAGTGAACGGCTGTGAGTGCCCAATGGTCATACTCAGGACTCCCAGAGTTGGAGAGTTGGAGCAGGACTACTGTTGGAGGAACGTGGTGGCAATTGGATGGACTGTTGATGTTGAAATGAGATTTTGCAATAAGGTGTGAGAGTGAGGGAAACAGGTGGTCTGGGCCAGTGGTGGGGCTGCTTTGAGCACGTGAAAGGTAGCTAATGTTGCTTTATTACGCTTCAAATCTTTAGACTTTTTTGTATGTTCAAAAGAGTAATCTAGATTATACAGTGGCAGTTGGAACAGATATTTCAACTAGTGAGGAAAAACCTCAAAAAGATTCTCATGCCTTCCAAATTAAAAAACACTTAAAAGCACTGTCGTCTTTCAGATTCCATAGTCTCTCAACAGTCTGAGGGGTTTGAAGTGGCGGGGGGGTGGGAGGTTGGGGTACCAGGTGGTGGGTATTATAGTAGATGTGCTGCCGAAGCGAGCACGGTGGTGGGTATTATAGAGGGCACGGCTTGCATGGAGCACTGGGTGTGGTGAAAAAATAATGAATACTGTTTTTCTGAAAATAAATAAATTGGAAAAAAAAAAAAGCATTGTCGTCAATACATTTCCCTTTTTAGCTTCTGCCTTCTGATGCCAGAAACACAGAATTGATTCTAATGAATTAATCTGAGAATACTCAAGAATCTATGCCACCTTTAATACACTAATGATTAAGCTTTACTTC
The DNA here is from genome assembly GCF_020171115.1 of Neogale vison. NCBI lineage: Eukaryota > Metazoa > Chordata > Mammalia > Carnivora > Mustelidae > Neogale > Neogale vison. The sequence continues at coordinate 67,164,004 of NC_058091.1, read as the reverse complement.
TAAATTGCCTGAATGGAGGCATATTAAATGTAAACTATAAAAGTATAACTGGGGCAATTCATTACATACCAATTTACAGCCTTGTTATTTTTATGGTAATTTATAGTTTTAAGATATAGTCCTTGAAGAAACTCAATCACTAGTGATTTATTTATTTATATTATTCACTAATGCTGCACAGAGGAATTGTAGTATCTGGTGTATTCTCAGAAAGCTCAAGATGTTGTTCATCAATGTATAGATAATTTTTATTTATGTTTTCCATACTCAATTCCATTTTTATCTTTATAGGTGAAAAAAATGGTCTTGATGAGAAAATGTTTTAAAATAATAAAATCAAATCTAAGAAAATTCTAGACAACAATACAAAAATTTAGGAGCTGTGGTTTTATTTATGTTTTAGGCCATAATAGTTTTATCTTCTGGGAAAGCAATGATCTCTTACAAATAAAGATAAGGACACACCTGCTTGAGATGCCTTCTGAGATTCTACAGAAAATCTGTCCTTCCAGGAGGTTGGGGGGAGGCTAAAGTTCCATGGGATAAAATGCTAACATAATTAATTTTCCATGACAACATTTCAGGTCATAGTGTGGATTGGGCAAATAATCTGTGTGATTCTGTCAATAACCAGTCTTTAGTGAAGATACAACCTTCAGAACTGGGGGTGGGAATCCTAAAAATTTTGCCCTAGAGAAAGGGTACACTTGAAGATCTTTCCTCCAGTTTTCTCACTAGTTTTAGCTCAAGAGATTTGGAAAGCAGACATAGCATCTGAGACTGGGAATAAGTTGACCTAATACCTTGACTAATAAAAAGCTCATTTGTTCTTTAGAAGTTATACTGACACAAACTCATTCAATCATGTACTTGCTTTGTGATCTCTACTTCCTCTTTTGTCTTTTTGCTGAACAAAAAAGCATTGGACATAAACTTGTGATTAATAAGGCTAGTATCCAATGGATACACGTTATAAGGTGAAGAGAAGTAGTAGATTGGCACATTACACGTGATTTGGAATGATACAATTTCACTGTGTGGGCCTGTTTGATTTCTTTTAGACTTGGGAGACTAAAATGGGGTTTGGGGGACGATGGAAGCAGAGAGAAATGAAGTAAGTGTCCGTATCTTCTCTCACTGAAACCTCACAGTAAATCTATTTAGTTTGTATTCTTATACATTTTGCAGACAGGGAAACTCTAAGACACAGATAATGTTGGAGCTGGGCTTTCAATGGAGATCTAATTCCAAAATGATGCTGGATGCATATGTGGGCCAGTGACCGATGTTTTTTTCTTATTTATTTATTTATTTAAAGATTTTTATTTATTTATTTGACAGAGAGAAATCACAAGTAGGCAGAGAGGCAGGCAGAGAGAGAGGGGGAAGCAGGCTCCCCGCTGAGCAGAGAGCCCGATGTGGGACTCGATCCCAGGACTCTGAGATCATGACCTGAGCCGAAGGCAGCGGCTTAACCCACTGAGCCACCCAGGCGCCCCCCAATGTTTTTTTCTTTAGTGTTGGGTAATATCAAGTAACAAGCCCAGAGAAATGACAGGCTGACCAGTGTGTTTCAGAGGTTTGTTTTTACTGTCCCTTTTAAACTCCAGAGCTTAAACTACTCCCTGTTCTCTATCCCTACCCACCCCCTCCTCCAATGCGGTCACCCGTGACACGGCATATTGTTAGCTGCTTTGAGAATATTTTTGTTCTGCAGAGTTAAGGAAGAGGAAGGAAGCAGTGTGTCCCAGAGTAGAGGGGAAAATCCCTCTTTTGATGAAACATCCTGTATGGCCACTTCGAAGCTTGGATTTCCCCAAAGTAAGGTTAGGCAGCATGTTCTTGCTTGTCACATGGACTTAGTTCAAAGTCACACCTGCTGTGGCCTTCTGTAAAATTTACCTATATATCACCCACACAAAGCCACAAACACAGAACCCAAAATAGCATTGACCCCTGAGATGTTCAACAAAGAGAAACGCCACTGTTTTTATGAATTAAGTGCATGGGCTATACCACAAGGAGGAAGCAAACCCTATTAGCTTAAACATTCACATCCTTTCCATGCTGAGAGATTAATTTTGATGACTGAGGTTAATAATACGGTTATTTGTGTTTGGATATGAAATGTAACTTGATGGATTGGGGAAGCAGGTGCTAGATTGATGCACCCTCCCTGAGACCCATGAGTCATGTCACTGATTTATAAGCTGTCCTTATGATGAAAATGAAAGCCACAGCCAACTCTATGTCATACAATTTATACCATTCACCAAAATTATAGATAATTTCGGTCTGTGCATTTGTGAAATGGTCTATGCCATTTTTGCTTTAAACATCTTTTGCACTTGGTATTTCTAACTTGTCTAAATAAATATTATCATCTGTAATAACCATTACCAATCCATTATGAGCCTTCATGAAAATACATATAGCTTTTAGACTTAATCCATGAAATAAAGTCTTATGACTTCTGCTTGCATCTTTGATAAACATCAAGTTCTTATAGCTGTTAGGATTTCAATTATGAAGAAAATGGGAACTTTTACATTCTTCAGGGACTAGAAATCACTCAAAAAAGCATTTCTTCAAATTCTGTTTTTTTTTTTTTTCCACTTGCTTTTATCTAAAGCTATGGGTATGATCAGTATAGTTGATGAAAGCATTGTGTTAAAGGCAAGGCCCCTTGTTCAAGCCCAGAGGAGGTCAATCAGACTAACCCTCCAAGTCTACTAAAAATTTGTTCTATGAGAGTATGGTGAGATTATGTGAGAGAATATAAACAGATCAGTACAAATCCAGTCTTTAATGCCAGGAAATGTAGCTCAGACCATACTCAACATTGATACAAGGTCAATAATGTCATTTCCTCCATACAAAGACTGGTGACACCTATGCAGACACACCTTAGGGACACTGGTTCTCTTCAACTAGTTACAGCTTTTTGCTTATTCATAGACAAGCAGTCTTACCAAACAGAACTCCCTGACTCTGACCTCCAGACATTCGGCTTCTCCAAGAGGCTGTGGGATTTCTCAAGTCAAATGGAGTATATAGCCTGTGATCTTTGGTATCACACCCAAAAAGTTTCCTCTCTCTCACTGTATCCTCCCCTCCCCCTAATTGTCATCCTCTTTGAAGCTTTTCAATTCTACACCCTAATTTCACCTTTCTCTTTAGTCACTAAATAAAGGCAAATGTAATGAAAAACAAAGTTCGTTCAGAGGTTCTGACCCTCTTTTGAAACCACCCCCCCATTCCCCCCTCCACCCCCTGCCAATTTCAGTAATGAGAACTTTTTGGTTATTATCAGCCTTTCCCCAATCTGAAATCCTTGCTTCTCTTTACAAAACAAGAACGAAGCTTATTGTATTAAATCTCAGGCCCATTTGTCCTTAACAGGGTCAGAACCATAAACCTTAACCCTAGGCCATAAATCTCCAAAGGAAGAATTTCTGGAATCTGACTCTCTCCTATTCATTCTTTATGCCTAATGATAACACTGTTGTGATTGAAACATTTAAATGGACTTTTGTTCCCTGAGGATAGTATATAAGTTATTTTAAATGCCTTGCAAAAAGCTTTAATGACCTGGATTCTTGTTTTCCAGTTCAGTTTTATTTTCCTAGTTTTAATTTTATTAGGTTACTTCAGTCCTCCAGATATTTGGTTATTGGTCTCATCTGCCTGGGCTTCTTATCCCCATCCTTTCCTACCTCACTAATTTACTCATCCTTCACCAGTTAGTTGAAATTACTCTTCTTCTGGGAAGCCTTTATTGGTCCCCATGTCATCAGCTATGGGACCCTCTTATGTGCAGTCCATACCTTCCCCTATGGTAGCAGGTATCCCAGTGATCATGACTGCCTGGTTACTTGTGAATATTTCGCCGCTCTCCTGGAAGCACTGCATGGGATACTTTAACTGTCTGGTCTATACAGAAACTCTTAACAAACACTATTTGAGAGAACAAACCAAGGCTCTGGTCGTGGGCTGGGAGGGTATTTGGCATTCTTGTGTCCCTGCCACCATTTTGCATATGTGGTTACTAGCTGAAAGGTCTGCCTTCATCCTGGTATCAGATTGATCGCTTTAAAAATAACACAGTATTGCTGATACATGCAATTTCAAGCCAAAAAGAGAACTCTAAGGGTCATTAATTTCTTTTCCTCTTTTGGTACCACCAAGTTAATGCATTTAGCATTTTCTAATCTATAAAGACTTATAAGCCCTGCTCCCTATTACTTACATAGGGAACCACCTGTCTGCTACTTATCTAACCCATCCAGAGTTGTTGAATTCTTGCATTTTCCCTCAAATAGAAATCTAGGTGAATCTCCTGAAATGGTTATTTTATAATCAAGTCAAAGGGAAAACACCTACCAGAGTAAGAGAGAAGAGTGATTTGAGAATAGAGTTATGTATTTACAGTTATCAAGGCTGATGGACACTGGAAAAATAAACTAAAATTATAGATAGCAAGCTGTGGAGTTTGGCTTGACTTCAAAGGGAGTTTTATATGTTCTTATGCCAGTGTCTGCTACTCAAGGTCGATAAGAAAAGTTTAATCTTCTTATGGAATAAAGCTGAGTCACTTATATAATATTGGTGTACTCAGCTGGTTGTGATGATTCTCTCAAGAGATGATGTCACTCAAATTGAGCTTTGCTAGAGTCTTGCCTAGGAATAGATTGATTTACTTACTAGCTACAAGGACAAGGGGCTCTAACATTAGTGACAAGTGAAAATAAAATGATTTATTTATTATGAACACCAAGGGCCAATCCATGTCTTGGCCCATAAGTATTCGTCTGAAGTTCTCTGTAAGCAGAATGAGTGAGGAGCAATTTACATTATATGAATAGGAAATATCAAGGATATATTAATCACTTTTACTTCCTTTTTCTTTAAAAGGTTTATAAGAAGAGTCTTTTCAGGCTCCCACAGGTAATTTTTAGAATCGTTTCACTGTTTTAAGAAATTACCATTATGTCTTTCCCCCCAATTTTTCATTTCTTGGTTTAATTTATTCTCTATAGAGTAGTTTATACTACAGGGATACTATTTAATAGATCAAATTCTATCGTTTCAGTAAATAATCCAGGGAAAATATAGCATAACCCTTGAGGAAAAAATGAAATAATGGCAAAAAATCAAATGGCATAGCATTAAATTTTGCTTTATTTTCTTAAATTTCGCCCTTGCTTGTAGACTTTTAGTGGTTTATAAAAAGTCTTCTTTTAAAATTTTCAGTCTCAAAACTAATAAGAAGAAATACTACTATTATTTTAGTGGAAAATAGCTATATGGTTTCTGGGAAGGACTATACTGAAAGGAATAAGTTTAATTAGAAGCAGGAAAGATTTGGTTACATGTAACAAGAGCCAGCAAGATATGCTCCAACCCAAGAGTAAGTGTAAGCACTGGCTAGAGATTTCTAGAAGGCAGGGGGGACCTTTCCTGGAATATTCCATGTCCTAAATAGCCTGGATGGATTCCCTTATCCCCTTCCAGACTTACCACCTGTGAAGGAGGAGTACTAGTAGGATGTAACTCGTAGGAGAGCGTGGGTTGTAAAAATGAAGTGAGATATGATTGCAGGCATAAACTTATTATACCCCCAAACTTCATCTCTAAAATTTAACTTCTGTGCCTTGAATCATGTCTTTAAACACAGCAGAAGCATGTGCCAAGTTGTGGGTAAACAGTCCTTTGGTTGGAAGACACGGAGTCCACGCTGCCTCCTTTTATGCCCTGGATCCTGGTAGAATTCTCCTCCAGAGCCCTGGTCTTGACTCTGGGAGAGAAAGGCAGCACTGAACTGGATGGAGGTGGCCTCCTGGCTCTAACAACCCTGGAAACATGGACTGGAACCACAGAAGCAATCTTGGACAAGGAGGAGACGGCTTCCTGGTTATCGAGCTGTCTGGCCAGATATGAAATGTACACATGGCACAGGCAGAAAGCCATACTCACCTTGGACCTGGCTTTCTTTCTCATGCAACCCTTCTGTTGGCAGCAGGTCCCTACTCAGTACCTTTTCTGAAGGAAGAGGGTGTGCCCATTTTAGCGTGAAGCGAACACAGACATTTCCTCTCATGGTCCAAAAAGCAGACCTGGTTCATTTTTTGAGAATGTAATAATCAAGACTCAGACTGGGGGAAAAAAAGTCTGTCACAGATTGGATTAAAAGACAATTTAAATCTATATAAAAAGGATTCATTTAACTCGATGAAAATGAACACAAAATTGCAACAGAGAAAGAGGCAAGGGTAGAATGAAATCATTCCCAAGTCACACATTTCAAAATGGAAAAATTCCTTCTTTTTTTTTTTTTTTTTTTTTGGTGACCAAAGAAATGCATATCCCATCACTGAAGTATCATTTAATTAAAGTACAAAAACTAAAACATGCCACCTTCAAGGGAGAGTGTGCTAGTGGAGTAGCTTTGTTCATATAATGCTGGATTGACTCAATTCTTCCAAATTGGTCCCAGTAATACATTGACAAGCACAGTAATTATCTTCAAACTCTATTATGGGGGACTTATACCAAGGTTCGATTTATCCCCAAGTTATTCAAATTGAGGGGGGGAAAAAATCACTTGCAACCTTATCAAAAAGAGAAAAATAATTAATAACATGAAAGGACTAACAGTAGATAGATGGTTACATACCATGATATCAATTTGATGTGATGTTAACCATAATGATAGTTATTAAACTTACGTTGACAACATATACATATTTCCAATGAATGCTAAGTGAGAAAAAGGCAGCTTCACTATCACATATTCACTATGACAACAACCAGGTACAAGATAAGTACACAGGCGATGGGAGGGAGGTGGGGAACCAAGGGAGAACATGCACCAAAACATAGCTGGTATATAAAGAAAATGGATTTTTTTTTTCAGATTTAAAAATTTACTCATAATACTCCTTAAACAGGAAAAGCAGCATTTTTGTTTCCTTAAAAGATCTAAATTGGCTATCAGTTTTCCATTTTTTAAAAATTACTTTAATTAACATATAATGTATTATTTGATCCAGGAGTACAGGTCTGTGAATCATCAGGCTTACACATTTCACAGCACTCACCATAGCACCCACCCTCCCCACTGCCCATAACCCAACCACCCTCTCACTACTCCCCCACGACCCAGGAACCCTCAGTTTGTTTTGTGAGATTAAGAGTCTCTTAGGGTTTGTCTCCCTCCCACATGTCAATAAAGCTGCTATAATAATTCTTATCTGAATTTTGGAAAATCATGCAGAAAAGTTAGGAAAGAGGTAGACGATATTAAAAGATACAAAACCTAAAAATGGGTATTTCAGCCAGCTAATAGCTCTTAGCAGAAGCTATAGGATGACAAGGCAATCTTCCCTCTGGCTCTTGGCCAAAGAGAATTGCTTGAATTAGAAGTCACTTAGGACATTTCAAATTACTGTAGAACACAAGGAAAAATATTGAAAACATCAAAGAGAAACTAATAGAGTTTCCTCTATTTTATATACCCCTGCTTGAAATACACATTTTTTAAAATGCTGCTTTTCTAGTGAAAAGATTTCCAAGGATATTTTTTTGGGGGGGGCGGGTAAAACTATCTTTCTTCTAATTCTGCCTCTGTATTAGAATAATAATTTCGATATATAATGGCAATAGTAATTAGAGAGATTTTCACTATCCTAAGGGGGTAACTTAGTGAGTCACTTTTAATGTTTCCTAAGACATATTATTTTCCAGGTAGCATTCTTTTATTATTATTATTTTAATGAAGAAAGTGTAGAAATGTGATGAATGTTTTTCTTAAGACTGATTTACTTGTTTTAAAGTCTTTCCAGATTTTATTACACTTAGGTGTGTTTGCCAACTGATAATATTTCAAATGCTATTTATGTTTTTTTCTCCCAAAGATTTATTTGTTTATTGGGGGGGTATGCAGAGAGTGCACAAGCAGGATGGGCAGAGGTAGAGAGAGAATCTTAAGCAGATTTCCCATTGAGAGCAGAGCCCTACAGGCGGCTCGATCTCAGGACCTCGAGTTTCAACCTGAGCGGAAACAAAGAGTCCAGTGCTTAAACATCTGGTCACCCAGGTGTTCCTGCTTATGGTTTTGTTTTTCTTATGAGCTCATTTGCTCCTCATCCTCTCCTTGGTCCTGTGAGGTGGGCAGCACTGTTTTCTTCTTCCGGGCTTGCAGGAGAGCCTCAGACTATCGAAGAACAAACGAACATGACTACGGGCACGTGATCTGCCAGAGGCAGAGCCTGATGTGGAACCCAGGATTTTGGATAGAATGTCATCTACTCCACTATATTCTCAATATACAGAGCAACAAAGGGGGCTCTTTTTCTTGTCCTCCCTCCCCACTTAGGAGTCTCATCTTTTGTTTTATGTGATGAGAGCTTTCCCAAAGACTGCATGGCATAAAATTCGGTGCAGAACAAGAACCATTATGAGTGCTAAGCCTAGAAATCACCCTACATCCTTCGGAGACCATAATAATGTCATGCCAAGAGTAGAAAACTGGGAGAAGAGGGCAATAGAAGCACTATTATTTTATTCCCTATAAGCCTTCATAAAAATTTTTTATTATGTAAATTGAAAGAAACCAGAAATCTATAAAGCCATCTGGATGATTTAAGTATATTTTTTATAGCCTCCTCTTAAGAAGGATCAGAAAAACTCAAGGCGATATGAAAGTAAGTCAGCATGGAAACTATTGCTCAGCTGACCACGTTGTACTGAGCTTCCTGGGCTTCAAAGAAAGAGCTCAACAATTTTGAGAGGAAATAAAATGGTAACGGTGCACCTCCTTGGGCCGTGGTAGCCCAACAGATGGAGGTAAGGTCTCTCAACCACTGAAGAAGCCTCTTGGGGGCTGACTCGCTCCCAGAACTGTGTAAAGTCTGCTTCATTAGAAGTGCATTCTATTATTGTCTTTGGTGAGTCTCTGAGGAGGAAGAAGAGGCAGTGACCTTATATTTCATCGCAGCAAAGACTCAGGGTTAAATCTTTTGTCTGTAGTAACGTGTTAATAACTTCTCCCAATCAGATGGCTCCTTCTGGGGGGCTGACTTCACTAGGGCCTGGAAAACAGTGCAGGGTGCCCCGGCTTCAGCTGTTGGTCGCTGACTAAGCACCTCTCGAGCTGCCTTCTATTGGAAGACAGAGGAGTCTGAAGAAATCCTTCCTCCGCCAAATCGATCCCATATGAGAGGGCAAGCTTAATGAGAATCAGCCGTGAGCCCTGGCCATGCAGTGCCGCTGGAATGCATAGGATTTCCAGCCAGCATGGGCTGCAGAGTTTGCAGCCTTAGTCTCTGCTTTTCATGTTCAAAAAACTTTTATGGACAAAATTTCAATTTCAGCTAATAAAGGCAATGAGGAAAAAAAAAAAAAAAAGAACACCTCAACCTTACAGCGCATATACAGGGTCTGGAGGAGACAGGAAGATGAACAAACATTAGACCCTATGACTGCAGAGAGTGTAAAGAATAAATGGACACAATGAAGACATCAAACAGGGCAGGGCAGCATAATTGACAAACAGAAGTAGAAGCTAGGTGCCACGGAAGCACAAAGATCATGCACTGTCCATTTTCCTCAGAAGTCTTTCTCTGTAGTGATGGAATGGTTTTGAGGTGGGAAACCATCTTCATGATGGTGCTTGACTTTCAACCGATAGGCTGAGTTGTAACTAGTTACTTTCTACAAGTGAGTCTCCTGGTGGGCATGGCATTTTCCCCAAACTCATGGGTCATATATTATTATGGTCTGAAAAACTCAACCAGTAGAGACAAAGCTGAAGTCCTTCTTGACTACCTTTCCCTTACCTTATTACTTCTCTATTCTAATCCCCAGAAGGGGGTAATTACCAGTTCAGTTTGGTGAGCATACTTCCAGATCTTTCTACTTGCATTTTTAAACACAGACATACAAACATGTGTGCACACATTCATAGATAGACACACACATACACATTGAGAGAAAAATATGAAGTTTAAAAAAATGTGGCAATGCTAATGTTATATATATATAATATGCATATTTTATATATATACATATATATTATTCACCTTCAACTTGCTTTCCTAACTTAATATAACTTGGGATACATCAATATATGGGCATTGTTTTTAACTGCTATATACTGTCCCGCAATACGGAGATGCCATAATCAACAATTCCCTCTGAGTTTACAGTCTTGTTACCCACAGATGGTCCCCCACTCCCCTGTTTTTTTTTTTTGCCACCTCCAATATCACAACAGTTACTATTGTACCCATTCCCAGCATTACACAAGCAAGGATGTACTGAGGGTAGATGTGGACACACAGATTTGCTAAATTAAAAGGTATGAGATCTTAAGAATTTTTAATAGAGGAACATTGCCGTAAAAATTCTACCAGTAACATTTTGGCCGATGTTTTCACCAATATGACATTATCAATCTTTTCAACTTTTAACAATCTAATCGATTCAAAACAAATACAGTCTCGTAGTTTCATTTTGCATTTTCTTGGCAGTAGAATAAGTACTTAAAAGTTTTTAATTTCCTTTTTTCATTTTCTAAATAAATCCAGAGTTAATAGTAGGGTGTTTGTGGATTCTAGGTGAAAGGATTGGCCAGGGATGGCAGTTGGCTCTCATGTTGTTGTTAGTTTCTAATTTTATCAAATTGTAATCAGCTCCTGTGGTCTGTGTGACTTCTGCTTTTTGGAATTTGATGAGATATGCTTCATGATCTAATTCTTGGTCAGTTTATGCAATTGTACCATGTATGCTTAAAATATGTGTTTTCTTTGTTTATTAGATACAAATTTCTACATAAATTCATATTTCGTTAATTGTTTTTATTAAAATCCTCTATTCTGACTTATTTTCAGTCTTCTCGGAAGACTCTAGAAGCATGACAAAAACTCCCCTCTATGACACAAATCAACAAATTTTTCATTGTATTTCTATTAGTGGTTGTTTTAGAGACCTCCATGTTGTCTTATTAAGTACAAAAAGGTTTGTGAATTTTTTTTAAAGATTTATTAATTTATTATTTGAGAGAGAGTGCAAGCATATGGGGCAAAGGGAAGGCAGAGGGAGAAAGAGAATCTCAAGCAGACTCCCCAGTAAGAACAGAACCTGACGTGGGGCTCAGTCTTACAAACCTGAGATCATGACCCTGAGATTATGACCCGAGTCGAAATCAAGAGGCAGACATTTAACTAACTGAGCAATCCAGGTGCCCCAGGTTTGTGAATGTTTTATCTTCTTGGCAGGTATCTTTCATCAATGTGAAATATTCCTCTTTGTTTTTTCAAAATTGTTTTGTCTTAGATTGTATCTTGTCTGAAATTTATATTGTTAAAACTACATTACTTTTATTAGACCTTGCCCAGAACATCTTTATTTTCCTACTTACGGAGTCCTTTCGAATATGTAGGCTTGTAGTGTTCCCATCTGTTGGAGTGGTTCTTTGATATGACCCTTTTGGACTGTGGTTTCCTTCTGGACTTCATAATCCTATCTGCCTTCTGTTTTTCAGAGATTCCGCATTGTCTCTTACTTATACAATGGCATGTCTTGTTTTCTAGCAATATTATAAATGAAAATGTTTGTGTGTGTATGTTTTCCTGTCATTTAGAGCAGGAAGGAGGGAAGACATTATACCGTCAGGCTGCCATCTTAAACCAATCCTATGCTTTCCTTCATTCTAGATTTCCTTCCTCATCCCTACTCTAAGACAGATCTTTCTCTTTTCCTTTCAGCTTGGTTGATCTTGATGTTGACGGTGCTGTGAGAGATTGTACAGAACAAACTCTGTAAATATGTTTAGTCAACATGTACCCAATGGAAAGCTACTTCAGTCTCCATTTCTATATGGACCAAAAGTTGATTTCAGACAGAAATGCTACAACTTGAGTTCCACTAGTGTGTATTACTCAGTAATTACTCAGTAATACTCAGTAGTAATTACTCAACTTACATAGCTCAGTGTTATCATCTTTCCATCTCATTTCCATAAAGCTCTGTTTAATTTGCAAACAGTCCATTTTAGACAACACTACTAGTGGTATCACAATATTGGTATTCATTTGGGTGATTTATTGGCAATACATATATCCTAACATCTTCCATGGGAGAAATATGTTTAAAGGCCCCTAACTAGACTATTGGCAAAGCCTGGCACAAAGTAACTGCAATATAACTCTTACCAAGTTCTGGCCATTGAAAGCTGCATTTAGAATGTACCATTTTTTGAATTATTATTTTTTAGAGAGAGAGGGCACACAGATGAGTTGCAGGGGAAGGGCAGAGAGAGAGGGAGAGGATCTTAAGCAGGCTACACACTCAGTGCGGAGCCCCATGGGAGGCTCGATCCCACAATCCTGAGATCATGACCTGAGCCAAAATCAGGAGTCAGACTCTTAACTGCTTAACCAACTGAGCCACCCGGGTGCCCTTAGAATGTACTATTTTTAAAGTCAGAACCCACCCCCTCTCCCATATTCTTAAGGGACTAGTACTCTATTTGTGCTATTATTTTATTTGAAACATTCTTACCTCATTTTCTATGTTTTATCTTTTCATGCCAGATACAGAGTTTATTTTCATTTATAGATCAATACCAACTATAGGATTTCAGACTAAAAAGAGGTTTAGAGTTAACTGGATTAGGCTCTTCATATGTTTGAGAGGTTATGTGACTTGCTCAAGTTCATATATTGACTTTGTGGCAGAGCTGGCATCAGAATGTGGGTTGCCTGACTCCAGCATACTATTTATACATAAGTTTACACTTACAAAATGTTTTAAAAATCCCTCATCCTCAAATTACTAAAAAACCCCAGGAAAGACCAGATGGCAAGCGTGAATAATCTTGATTTTCATAGGAGGGAACACTGAAAAGAAAGGATGAATTAATGACTTACTTAAAATTATCCACATCAGGGGCACCTGGGTGGCTCAGTGAGTTAAACCTCTGCTTTCAGCTCAGGTCATGATCCCAGGGTTCTGGGATCGAGCCCCACATGGGGCTCTCTGCTCAGCAGGAGCCTGTTTCCCTCCCCCGCTGCCTTCCTCTTTCCTACTTGTGATCTCTGTCAAATAAATAAATAAAATCTTTAAAAAAAATTATCCATATCAGGAGTTGTTGGAGGCAAGATTTAAGAGTCTTTACTATGAGCCCTGTGTATCTAACAGCCTCTCCATCTTCTTCTCATCATATAAGGCCACTTCCTAAAAAGACAGAGGTACCTTCTCAAGGAACTATCTCATGGTTTCATTCTGATAAGATCAGAAAATGTAAGTTCATTGTTAAATTGTTAACACATCAAATGTCTTCTTGATTCGTGGTGACCTTAAGAAAAAAACTTAGCAAAGTCAGAGGCAGTTATCCATTGTAAATCAGTGAATGATTCACCTATTATTTCAGATAAAGTAGAAGGATGAATCACAGTGTTGCCTTAAATTCCTTCCAGCTCTTTGTTTATTGTTTCTTCTTATATGGAATTCCAATTATTCATTAATCTATCCCTAGCTCCTAACAAATGGGGCATATACCAGGCCCTCAAGTAAACAGTTAGTACTAGGCCTTTGTGCTCTGTGTAGGATTTCTAGAGCCCTCTTTCTACCTCTAAGTTATGAATAGTTCTTTAGACTCTGAGGAGTTGGCAAATTCTTTTAGACTCTAAGAGTCTAAGAGTCTGTAAACTAAGGCTGGTGGACCAGCCACATGTTTTTGTAAATAAAAAACTTTTATTTGAACACAGTCAGGCCCATTCATTTGTATATTATCTATGGCTGCTTTCCCTACAGGGCAGAGCTGAACAGGAATGACAGCGACTAAATGTCCTGCAAAGCCTAAGATATTTACTATCTGGCCGTTTGCAGAATAAGTTTGTCAATCCTTGCACTTAGAATCTATTTATTGTCTTTTATGGTCAACCTGGAGTTGAGTCAGTGTCTAGCTAAACAACAAATGTGCCATGACAAATGTTCATAGATCAGCAAAGTGTTAACTTAGTCATGGAAGTCTAATTTAGTGTTACAGATTCATAGGCTTAGCTACTATGAAGATCAGCATAAGTAATAATGATTTCTATTTGCATGGCACTTTCTAGTGTATGATATAATTTATATGTGTTATCTCATTTGATTTTTCCAATAACCTTAGAAAGTAGGCAGGAAAAAGATTCGGAGATATCACATATCCTTGAACTCAGATTCAAGCATTTTTAACAGCTGAAATGATTCTTTTATCTCTGGAAAACATTTCCTTCAGGGAAAAAAAAAGGCAGGAAGGAGTTATTAACATTTATCATCTTATAATGCACTGTTCTAAAATAATGTATCAGTAGATGATTTGCAATTAATTGTACTTTGTAATAACATATTCTGTCTTCCTAATTTGTGGTTTTATGTCAATAAGATGATAATAAAAATAACATAGGCATTTAATCTAAGGGTTTAAAAAGTCAAAATAAATATAAGCATCACTGAGTTATACGTGAAAAATACATTCTTAAATTTTTGATATCTTAAAATCTGCAAGGTAAGTCAGTTATTTGGCTTTCTTAGATTTACAAAATTGAAAAATAAAAAAACAAAACTCTTGGCAGAGTAGGAAAAGAATAAGTCTTAGTGAAAAATATGAGTATATATAAAAAATATGAGTACTACCCATGTGGAAAATAGTGAAATATGGGTTGATATGGTGCTCTCCTGTGGGTCAAATCATATTGAGACGAATATTTCAGTGAAAGCTATAAACTCGTCAATGAGGGTTATGATATATTTTTTGCATGAAAGTCAGAATCATATACTGTATGATTCCAACTATATTCCAACTCTGGAAAAGGCAAAACTGTGAAGAGTAAAAAGATCAATGGTTGCCAGGGTGTGGGAGAGATGAACAGGAGTAGTACAGGGGATTTTTAGGTCAGTGAAACTGCTCTATATGATACTCTAATAATGGATACATGTCATTATAAATTTGTCCAAACTTAACACCAACAGCAAACCCTAATGGAAACTATGTCTTTGGCTGATGATATGTCGACATAGGTTCATCAATTGGCATAAATATACCACTCTGGTGAGGGGTGTTTGGGGTGGAGGAGGCTGTACTTTCGTGGGGGCAGGGAGTACATGGGAAATCTTTATATCTTCCATTTAATTTTGCTGTGGAGCTAAAAATTTTCCAGTAAATAAAGGCTATTTAAAAAAAAATTAGTACTGGGTGGTTGGGTGGCCCTGTCAGTTGAGCGTCTGACTCTTGATTTCAGTTCTAGTCATGATCTCAGGTTTGTGGGATCAAGCCCCACATCGAGCTCCATGCTAGGTGTGGAGCCTGCTTGAGGATCTCCCTCTCCCCCTTCCCAGACTGAGTACAGTGGGCTAGAAAACATTCAGTATTTTCCTCAGAAGCTTCATACATATATATTAAATATGCTTGGCCTAGAATCCTTTCAGGATAATGGATCCAGAACAAAAATGAACTTACTTCACACCCGGACTGAGTTTCCCATGAACATGACTCCTTCTCCTGAGGGAGAACACCTCTTTGGAAAGCATGGTCTCCCAGACATGTTGGACACAAGGCAGACTCAAAATCTGGCTCCCCTGGAGGGATGTGCATGACTGAGGGGCCTGTGTACTTCAGGCTGGGACTCTGATGCTTGTCCACACTGACCATTGGGCTCTTGATCCATCTTCGTACCTACAACACACAAAAGAAGAAAATGCATTTTACCTCCTGTGATGTTTAACGGGACTCCAGTGGGAAACTTGGTGGAGGGATACTCATGAAAGGAGAGTTCAGTCTCATGACTTCTCCATCTTTCAAGTCTTAATACAATCCAAATGGGTCAATTCGGACCAACCACTTCTTAGGCATGTGTGTTTTTTGTCTGGTTATTTCATCTCATTGAGTCTGTCTCCCCATCTGGGGATGATTGGGATAATAATATTTCCTTCCAGGTTGTCATGAAGATTTTACAATGTTTTTCAATGTCCAGTTGTTTTGCCTGGCACATAGTGTTCGAGTACATGGTGGCTATTTTACTTTTATTCTTACTATTATGATAAAGCTGACAGAATGATTCACAAATGTCTTAGACAAATTGCTAGCCATTCTTACTGGAGGAAACACTAACCTATGATTGCTTGCTTAAGACCCAATTGCTGCTAAATGAATTGACATATATCTCACTACTGCAAAAAACTTGATTATAAAAGAAGTTGCTTCTGGTTAAGAAATTATTTCATAGTTGTTTTTAAAATTTGAAAACTTACCACTTGTCTTCTTTACATGCAGAATTCCTATAAGGCACAGAGAATATAGAAAGCTTTTCTAATATGAAAAGTGATATTGTTTTATAGCACTTTAAATATAAAAGGAATTGTTGTAAATGTTTGACATAGGTTGTCTTGCTTAATCCTCAGAACAATTTTTACTATTACTAATTCCATTCTATAGATGCAAAAACAAAGGCACAGAGAGCTGAAGCAAATTCCCCCAAGGCACAATGCTGGTATTGAGCAAAGTCACCTTGAATCCAAATCTATTCCTTAATGAGAATAGAATTTTAACAAGCATTACAGCACTGTAAGATTTGTGGTCACTGAATGCTAGAAATGTATCTTGGTTTAATAGGTGTCTTCCATTATCTTTGAAACTCCTGAGGATTTAGCCCAATTGGTGAAATCAGCATATAGCAAAAGAACAAAGAAATGAAATGACAGTATTGAATTATAATTAGTAATGTTACAATTAAATATTTTAAGGATAGACTGAGAAGAAACTAAAATTGCAATAGCAAAAAAAAGAATTAAGAAATTTGGTGGAATATTATGCTATCACTAAAATTAAATATAAAGATTCTGGTAGTATGGAAAATGCTTAGAACATAATTATATGGAAAAAAAGGCCAAATACAGAATTGTTCAGACACTATAATTACAAATATAAAAATGTATATTCTACCTACAGATAAAACAAGAAAGTTAACAGGCAAAATAAAAACTGTTATATTCATTGTTATATGCATTGATTAAAGGTGTTTTAGTTTTCCTTCTTTTTACATTGTAATTTTTCAAAGAACAATGTCTTTTAAAGTTAAAATTCTCATATTTCTTTCTTCGGTTACATATGTGTCTTTTAATTGCTTTATTTATATATACTCTTTTCAATAGCCATTTCTCTTTTTGGGTTTACCATCCTAATAAATATGTTAATATTTGGGAGGTATCCTTGAGTATTTCTTGCACTCCAAGGTCCCATTAACTTATTAGTAGGTATCTTCAAAGTGTTTATTTGATTCATTAATGAAAGTCTAAATGAAATTCTAAAAGTTTGAAACTATGATAGAATCTCTCTTCCTGATGTTAAAACTAAACGTGTTTTTCATCAATCTGAAAAGTACTAAACTTCATTAGAGATGGAAAATGGTTTGTAGTACTCTTATTCGGAGGGTTTTGAGCTTGAAGTTTGGTGACCATTCTTGACTAGTTGCCAACCTTGTTTTAAATTCAATCTTTTATTCTGGCTTACTTTCAATGTCTCTTTTGCCAAGTAGATTTAACTTTGGGGTTTCTGTGAATAGAATTTTAAGGAGATTTATCTTCAAAGGAATTTATATGGCCTGACTGATTAAGAATTTTAGTATATTGAAATGTATATCTTAAATTTATGGACAACTTTATTTAGAGTAAATCTTATATAATACTGTCTTACAATTATTCAATTTATAATGAAAGAATGTCCCTGTAACTGAATCTAAGCTTTCATTACATTATAGAAAAAACAAACTGGTTTTATCAAAGGAAGAGAATTTAGAGACATTATAAGTTATTCCTTTTTTTTTAAATTTTTTTTTTTTTTAAATTTATTTTGAGGGAGAGCGAGAGCGCATGAGCTGGGGTAGAGACAGAAGCAGAGGGAGAGAGAGAATTTCAAGCAGATTCCTGTGCTGAACACCAAGCCTGATGCCGGACTCCATCCCACATCTGAGAGACCAGGACCTAAGCTGAAATCAAGAGTTGGACACCCAACCAACAGAGCCACCAAGCCACCCCCTTAAGTTATTCTACCAGGTAGAAATAAGTATGAAGTAGAATTCCATGGAGTAGAAATAAAATGATTCGATATCTTCTAACTTTTTCCTTTCTTTTTTTTTTTTTTTTAAGACTTTATTTATTTGAGAGAGAGCCAGAGAGAGAAAAGCAGCAGGGGGAGGGGCAGAGGGAGAGAAAGAAGAGACTCACTGCAGAGCAGGGAGCCCTACATGGGGCTTGATCCCAAGACCCTGGGACCAAGACCTGAGTCGAAGACAGGTGCTTAACTGACTGAGCCACCCAGGAGCCCCATCTTCTAACTTTCTCAAAAAAAAAATCTAATGTTCTCAACATTTTAACTTTCATTCATTCATTCCTCATTCTTTTTTTAAAAAAAAATTTCATTTCATTCATAAAGATTCATAAAATGAATAAGTGAATTATAATATGTAAGAGGGTAAATAAAGCAGAGAAGATTGATCAGGATCACTGGGGGTGGGAGGGCCTGAGAAGGCAGGAAGCCTTTCAGTAAAGACTTCAGAGGTGCTAAGACTCTAGGACATCAAAGTGAGCTATCAAATAGGCACTTAGACCATCAAGTCTGAATTTCAGAGGAAAGATTCAAGCTGCAAAGAAGAATTGGAGACTTGAAACAAACAGCCATATTCTACTGAAGTCTTTGGGGGAAAAAACCCAATGACTTGGCTGGATCTAGGTATTAAGCTCATATTTCTGATAAGGGGCTCTGATTATTAGAATCTATTCCACTTAAACTTACTGAAATATGTGATTTACCCAAGTCTTCTGAGAGTAGGAATGTGTTTTGTGCCTTAACACATTCCAGGAGGGCAAGGTGTGAGTGTGGGTGATATTTCATTAGAAAGGCCCAGGGTTCTGAATAACCTTCAACAAATTAACCCATTCTGAGTCTTAAGGACATGGGAACATGATACTGCCTCTCTCTCCACAGAGAATGTGGCAAGGGAAATTTAGAAATATTCCATTTTTCCAGAAGCACCAGGGAGAAAGGGGTTCCAAAAGGAGATGCAGTGATCCTTTTTGTGGGACTGTTGCTGGCATTCAAGACCTGCTATCGATCTTGAAATGCTTTATCTCCTTCTGCTGGGTCCTTATTCTGACTTCAACACGTTCCTTCTCTGCTACTCCTTTGCGCATTTTGTTGGCTTTATAGCCTCCCACGTGGTTTATCCAGGCCTGGTTAAGGACTGGGTTTATGATGTTTACTCCATCTCTGGAGAATGGCTGGATGTTGAGTGAAGCGCGGGGCTCCCCCTCAGGCCTTGGCGTCCAGCAAGGTGCCCTCCAAAACCGGAGAGTGGAGCACCACTGCTTCTGCCCCTGAGGGGGTTGGAGCTACAACAGGCCTGTTGTGTCCCCTCAGGCTCTGCCGGAGGGAGTAGCTGCCTGCGAGTGGCTTTGGAAGCTCCTCAGAGACCAGTCACAATGGCTCCGGGAAGGCTGCGGCAGCTGTGTGTGTGAGAGAAGTGAATGCCCGGATGTGAGCCGCTGCCCTGACTCCTCGGCCATCTGGGCCCTGGTTTTATTCCGAGCTACTCAGCAACCGTCGGTGGAGAGCCTTGTAAACAAACATAGACCAGGGTGAGACATCCTCCTCACCCTGAACAAATGCAGAATTCCCTCACTCGGGCTTTATAGGAGCCTGTTCTCCCAACTGCATTGAAGATTTTTTCAGAAGCCATTACTTCTGCAGACATCGGGGGTGAAAGAGTACGGCCCGGCCACTTACCCATAGGGCTCCTCTTACTGAACAGCATTTGCATAAAATCTTAATCCAATTTCTTTGTTAAATCCAGTCTGCCCTGGTTTATTAATTTGATTATTCGAAAAAAAAATGATATCCAAAAGCAATAATCCCGCAGACTAGAAAATTGCCAGATGTGATTAAATAGATTGGCCAGCTTCTAGGGATTTTCCACTTGTGGTTTTTTTTTTTCCTCTTATGTAATAGTAAACAGATATTACTCTTAATGTTGGTTTAGCTGGTTATGATAGCAGCTGATGCAGAAAACTTACAGAGTGTTCAGGTGTTTATTTGTGAACTCATAATAATGCTCGTCTCATCATTCCTTTTGTTTTCTGGGAGTGAAGAGCTGTGCTTTCCTTAAAATCCAAGTGACCTTGACGTCGGACACAACTCTGCAATTTCCAGGGGGCATGTGTTTTTATTAGAGAAAACTGACTTTGTTTATATGATGCCACAATTACTTTCAATTCAGATATAGCAACCGAGTTTTTTAGTGGGAATTATTTGGATAAGCTGTCAATCGGCTATAAAAAGGGACCTCCACACCTCCTTCTTTTCCAGGTGTATGCTGGTGTGTTGGTTATGACATTAATGTAAGTCAGGAGAAGGCTCCTGGAAGCAAATCCCTCTCACACATTGGTGCCTGAGGGGGCTTCACAGCATGGCTCTTAAAATATAACAGTGATATGACATAAGGTCAGTGGTAGTAATCTGATTGATTCACGCTAGCTATATGGGTCATCACATAGTTTTCTTTTCTCTGAATATCTGTAGTGTTTATTATTTGCTTACATGAAAACTTATATAACCTTTTTAAAAAAGATTTTATTTATTTGAGAGAGAAACAGAACAGGAGAAAGAGAACAGAAAAAGAGAGAGAACAGGGGAGGTGGGGAGAGAAAATAGGAGGGGGTGCAGAGGGAGAAGCAGACCCTCTGCTGAGCTCGGATCCTGTTGCAGGGCTCGATCCCAAGACCCCATGATCATGACTTGAGCAGAAGTCAGAAGCTTAACCGAGTGAGCCACTCGGGCTCCTCAAACCTTGAAACTTTTATGCTCACTGGTTGTTATTATGTCTATGTCATCTTTCCAACTGGACCATAAGGGTAAGAACAGCTTCTAGGCTTTTTTTAATTCTCCAGAGGCTGGCATATGGTCTTACAAACAGTAGGCAATAAAAATAGGAATTGCTTGCTTATTTTTGACAACCATATTCACTTTTAGTTCTTAACGTGCTTTGCTACCATCCTCTATTAAGGTGATAAATACGCTCTGTGTAACTGTTTCTCTCGCACAGTAGTACCTCCCCAGGCCAGGCACCCTGAGAAGATTGAGTGCCTTTTGGAATTCCCCATCCTCCTGTGTCATTTGCCCTTGGGATTTCCCAGTCTTCTCCTCTCAGTATTGACCAACACACTTACATCCTGTTCTAGATTCTCTGTCTAACCTGGTGTTTCCCCACGCCAGGGGAAGGGGTGGGCAGCCAGGGGGACTGAGAGAAGAGGAAGGAAAGAGAGGACATACATAGCTCCATCCTTCTCCATGACACTGCTGAACTGGGCAGTACCCAGGGCTCCTCTCCTCATACAAGTTCTCAGAGAATTCAACACCAAACAAGGCCTTTGCCCTATACTTGCAGCTCTACAAATATAAAATCCTCTTCTTCCTCTGCCCCACTGAGGCACTCACTAGACCCTACCCCATCAAGCTGTAAATAGAAAAAGCCCAGTAAATAAATAAAATCTTAAAAAAAAAGAAAAAGAAAAAGAAAAAGCTCAGGAATTCAGTGACAGAAAGTTTCCATTTGAAATAGAAGTAATATTTTTCTTAGTCCCTAAAATATAGACTAATCCTTTTGGTTTGAATTGGTCTTCCCTGGATTTAGACAATTAAAAAGAAGAAGAAGAAGAAAGAAGAAAGAAAAAGAAGCAGGAAGAAGTTATATCAGTTATATCTAAAGTTATATCAGTTATATCTGAAGGATGGTATTTGTTATTTCGCTTGTGGATGAAAATTGAGGCTTGGAATATGGTGATGCTTAGGCTGAACCCTGGGGAAGAAAGAGTGGCCTGTCCACGGCTCATTCACCAGAGTTTTGGAAACTTCCCTCCTGATTCCTCCAAGAAATCCCCTTTTCTATTATTTTTTTACCTCTCCCTCACTTGGCCACTGTCTCTTAGTGCATTCAACACGTTGTTCTTGCAACATCTCTAAAAAAAACCTAGCAAACTAAACACAAAACATCCTCCTTTGGGGCACCTGGATGGCTCAGTGGGTTAAAGCCTCTGCCTTCAGCTCAGGTCATGATCCCAGGGGCCTGGGATGGAGCCTGGCATAGGGCTCTCTGCTCAGCAGGGAGCCTGCTTCCTCCTCTCTCTCTGCCTGCTTCTCTGCCTACTTGTGATCTCTGTCTGTCAAATAAATAAATAAATAAAATCTTTTAAAAAACAAAAAACAATACACCCACCTTTTACCCACAGACTTCCTTCTTTCAGAAACTTTCTCACCACCACTTGAACTCCTTTCCTTCTCAGCCACGCTTTGTGGGAAAAAACCACCTCACACGACTCCTCGGCCCACTACAGTGCATTCCGCAAATGTTTACAGACCACCTAATATTTGCAGGGACTAAAGTGAAGAACACGACAAAGAGACTCACCCCACTGAAACAAGTGTTCACCAAGACGCCAATAAACCTTCATTGCCCGATCCAATGGACACTTCTCAGGACCTCTCTGACTTGTCTACTGTACAGCATTTAAAGGTTGTGATCTGCGAGCGAGTGGCATTTCAGAGACTTACCCAAAAGCCCGTGGTTTATCATAATGTAGTAAGTGTATAATGTAGCGAAAAATTGAAAGCATGAGCTCTAGAATAACACTGGTTGGCTGAAAACACCAGAACTATTGCTGCCTCTTCCCAGGGCCTTAATATCTACCTCGTCAGGGTTTTGTGAAGAGTAAATGAAATGATAAAGGTAAGCCTAGAGCCCAGCACTGGGTGAACATTTGGTTAATATTTGCTGTATAGTTATGGCTCCACATAATGAGAGAGGTTAATACAAAATGCCATCTGGGGAAAAAGAGAGGGGGTTTTTGGTCCACTTGGGAGAAGTCAAGGAAGGCTGTCTGGAGGAAGTAAGTTTAAGCTGAGTCTTTTTTTTTTTTTTTTAAGATTTTATTTTATTATTATTATTTTTTACTTGACACAGAGAGAGAGAGAGAGATCACAAGTAGGCAGTGACAGGCAGAGAGAGAGAGAGAAAGGAGGAAGCAGGCTCCCTGCTTCCGGTTGCGGGGCTCGATCCCAAAACCCTGAGATCATGACCTGAGCCGAAGGCAGAGGCTTAACCCCCTGAGCCACCCAGGCACTCCTAAACTGAGTCTTGAAGGTTGAGTTCAAGGAAGTCAGGTGAGTGAAAATGGAAAAGCTATTTCCAGCAGAGAGGATGACAGAAGCCAAAATAGGGAGGCAAGGATCTGCACAGAATGTGTAGAAAATGAGCCCAAAGAGAAGAGGCAGGAACTGAAGCTGGACAGAAAGATTGGGGTGTGGAGCAAAAAGTGATTCCTGAAGTGTTGTAAGCCGGAGAGTTGGATTGTCAGATGTGTCTTCAATTCGGTGTGAAGGATGGATATGAGACGGTCAAGAACACAAGGAGCTGGATGAGTCAGGAGTTGTTTACAAAAGAAATGATGAGGGCCAAAGCCAGAATAGTAGCAATGCGAGTGGAGAGGAGAGATGAATCATCAAATTTATCTACCATTTAGTTCTCAAGTCTATATCCTTTCTTGGATTCTGAAAGCCGTCTCCTAAATGGCCTTGCCCCATAAATCTGTTCTTATTGGGACCACAGCATCTTTCTAAACGCAAAGGTTGATCTCATCTCTGCTTTAAATTGTTCAGTGATTCCCCATCACCAACGCAGTGACTTTCAAACCTGTTTGGTCAAGACTGATGTACCATAAGAAATCCCTGTTCTCATATACATTTATAATAGAGAGATATGCAACTGAGACAACCGGTACCACCCCTATATTTACCCTTTTTGCAGGAAAGGCACTCACATTTTCTATTCTACTCTAGTCCTTCAAAATGTTGATTACAACCCAGTGAGTTGATTTCATGACCCACTAATAAGTGGCACACAAATGGAAAAATATCTAAATAGTAAAATCTACATTCCTTGGCCTTGGATACCAAGTCCCCTAGGGTCTGAATTCTCATCTCTCATTATGTCCTCCATGCATCCAGACCTTCCGTCATATTGTTTGATTTGTGCTTGTCTTAAAGACTGCTCTCCTACGTCTTTGATTGTGTACAGGCTCTTCCTCTGACCCAACTTGTCCGTCTGGGTAGTCCTGCTAAGAGTCACATACTGGGGACACTTTCCCATTGTCTGACTTCTCACTGCTTCTTGATTCATTTTGGCATTTACTTGTTTAAATGGGAACACACATGCATTTACTCTGCTTTACTTATCTTTTCCCTCTATTAGAATGTGTGTTTCACATGACCAAGACATTATTTTCTCTCTTATATTCATTAATAGGACATTCACAAAGTTTATTTTGTGTGTTCCTTCTTCTTAGCTTATCCCCTCCAAACTTCCCATCTGCCTTCACTCTGAGTTGAAGCTTCCGTGGAAAGAGGCTCATTATTATATTCCCAGAGGTTCGCACAGCTCCCAACGTATAGTAAATGATGAAGAAATATTTTTTTATTGGTTTAAAGCCAGTTGCTATTCAAGGCACAGAAAATAAAAAAAAAAAAATAAGAGTCAGTTGTTCTTAAGAATCAACCAGGAAATCAGCTGTTATAAAACAGTGTTAAAGCTAGTGTGAGTTCATCACTGGGACAAGCAGGATAAAGCTGTGATGGGGAAGCTCTGATGGGGATGAGTTTGGGATAGAATAGCAGCTTACAAATGGCTGTTAAAATTTATGAATTTTATTTTCAAGCTCTGTGTGACCTGGATAAGGGTCAGGAAAGGCTGAATGGAGCATGAAAAGAGTCAGGGCTTGGAGGTCTGTGTTCAGGTAGGATGAATAGGAAGTCACCGGGCAGACTCAGGAGGGTACACTGGGAGGGGGTTATCCCCATATATAATATAGAGTGGAAGCACCTTTATGCCTCCCTGCTGGACCTCTACAGCATTGTCCTTCAAAGACCATCTTTTCTTTCTTCCATTTTCCCCACTCCATCCCCCTCAATCTATTCTAGTGCCAGAGGTTTATTATTTCATATAGCTGTTAGACACCTTCATATTCTGGGTATATTATGAACTTAACGTATTTTTATGGTTAAGGGTAGCGTTAGGTATGGCACATAAAAGGTTACTAAACAGCAAATATAGTATTGTTTTTATATTATTCTGAGGTTGAGCAGTCAGTTTACAAGTAATTTGTATTTCCCCACAATTAACGAAAAGAAATACATGTAAGATACAAAAATGACTTTCTACAGGAATGGACAATGAACTAAATTAAGAGAATTGGATTCTAGTCCTGACTTTGTGACTACCTTGAAGAATTCATGCAAACCACTGAACTTTACTGCCTTTCAGCTGTAAAATGCAGGCTGGGAGCAGAAAAGTCTTGCAGTTTTTTCTAACTGTGTCACAGGTTCAAGGCTATTTACCCACTGGAGTTCCAGCAAGTAACATTGCTTTCCCCAGGACATCTCCCTGCCTGGCATTTCTGTCACTTTCTATAGTAACCTTGTATTCCCTCCGTTAAAGATACTGAAAAAAAACAAAAAACAAAACAAAACAAAAAAAAACAAAAAGAAAAACCATAAGGCTTTTAAAATAATCTTACAGTCTTAAGGCAGTTGCTAGAAACTCCATTTAAATAGCAATAATAAAGCTGAATCAAGTCTCATTATTTGAACTGTGTACATTACTTAATTAAATTCAAAATGCTAAATGAAAGGAGAGATGGTTCACAACATCCAAAATGGGGCTCGTTGCTAGTCCCTGGTGTTTCTGTTCCTTTGTTGAGTCTTCTTACAAGAGAAGCACACGGCATACTCAGTTTCATTTTTATGCAAAAACAATTTTCCTCTAAATGATGCTTGTGGTGTATTGGTAATGGCTTCTATTTTGGTATTCTATTTTTTTCTCACTTCATGTTTTATAAAGAAAATGGTAAGGTTTCATTATTCTCTGAAAACAAGAAGAGAGCCAGCTAATAAATAGATATTTACTAAGGACCTACCATGTCCAAAAATCGTGTGCGGTTCTGAAAAAGTGGAGAATGAATTGTGGATGTTTGATGATCCTATGGAAATTGTTAAAACTGGGAAACTCACCCTGACCTCAGGACAACTGATAGAGAGGAAAATCACTGTGAATATGAGTCCATGTAAGTGGAGGAGAAAAAACAAGATATTTTTCAGGACAGATGCATTTTTGTGGCATGTAAATAATAAGAGTAATAATAATAAAAAGACTAATGATGGACCTAAAGGGTCAGAATCAAAGAAAAATCCCAGCAACATTGTCCTCAGTGATCCCATTCCTCCTGAAATAGCATCATGTGTCGATGGATATTAATACTGATCAATGTGAGCTGACTTGTTAAAGGGGGGAAAAAAAGAAAAAAAGGAGGGACGCCTAAGTGGCTCAGTAGGTTAAGAGCTGCTTTCGACTCAGGTCATGATCCTGAGGTCTTGGGATTGAGCCCCACGTTTAGCAGGAATTGTGCTTCTCCCTCTCACCCTGCTGCTCCCCCTGCTTGTGCTGTCAAATAAAGAAATAAAATCTTAAAAAACAGAAAAAAGAAAAAAAAAGAAATGAATGTATAATCCGGAAATATGCACTTAACGCATTCATTACTGTGGTCCTCATGAAACCCCAAAAGAAAAGAGAAAACCCTTGGCTTTGTCAGGAGAGCTTCATATATATTTAACATTTTATATGTTCATTTACAACATTTACTTGGTTGATAGAAACTTCTTATCATCATGCTGTGCCAGTCTTTTACTGGCATAAAACCAACACTCAAGCAAGTCAGATATTGAGGTTATAAAATTACCTCTCCACCTCCACTTTCCTATCTGGGAACTACTCATTTCAAAGATTCTGATTTGGGGGACCTGCCAAGGACAGTTTATTGTTGCCTGAACAGGAGAGATTTGTGATTCAGGCAGATGGTGATAAAATCCCATGCCTCTGGTCATGGTGGCTGCTCCAAGGGTTGGCATGTGACCCAAACACAGCCAATCAGAATCTTTCTACACTATCATTTTTTTTTTTCATCCTGAAGCTTGGAGGTAGACTCTTCTGTTTCCTTTAGGATTGCAAGCTCTAGGGATGCTCCCTGAGGAAGTACCAGCGGCTCGTCTTGTCCTGTGGAGAGAACAGCCTGAGATAACACTCTACCTGGTGACAGGCAGAGATACATTTGCACCCAGATTCCAGCAAGTGTGCATTTTTTAATACAGACTATAGTGGAGTTAGATGCAAGGCATTAAATTATACAGAAGAGCAAGTGGCTACACATGGATAGTAGATAGATATAATAATTCAAAATATTTTACAAGCTGAAGAGCAGGGACACAGAGCATGAATGCGGTTGTAGTTCCCCAGGCAGCTCCCGTAGAGTCCCTACCGTCCTAAGCTTCATCCCTTTGCTGGCTAGATGGTGGGGAGTGCTTGAAGAGTCCTGGACTAGGGAGAATAGCAGGGTTGGTCAGAGGGAGGGGACACTCACAGGGCACTGGACAGTGGTATCTATGGACACTTCTAGAATTATTTTAGTCTTTCAAAATCAGTATGGCTTACTGTGCATTCTAACTGAAGGTCAGCCCTGGTTTGGGGAAAGAGGAGATGGTATTGGAGCTGCTTTGTGTGGAAATGGTGGCTTAGACTGTGAGATAGATGGCACATGGCTGTAAAAGCTGTCGAACTGCTTGAATTCAAGCTGTTCTTACAGTTTTGGATCCTGCGGTCTCTGTTGACATCCTAAATTGATGATGACCATGATTTCATTTCTTTCCTCAATCCAGCTGTCCCTGAGCACTCTACCAAGTGCCAGCAGGTATTAAAAAAAAAATCATTTGTCCATATCCAGGGTGAAATAAAATAAGCAGCTACATTTCATTTAAAAAAACAGCAACATGGGCGCCTGGGTAGCTCAGTGAGTTAAGCTTCTGCTTCGGCTTAAGCTTAAGCTTAAGCTTCGGTTAAGCTTAAGCTTCGGCTCGGGTCATGATCTCAGAGTCCTGGGATCGAGCCCCACATCGGGCTCTCTGCTCAGCAGGAAGCCTGCTTCCCCCGCTCTCTCTCTGCCTGCCTCTCTGCCTACTTGTGATCTTTGTCTGTCAAATAAATAAATAAAATCTTAAAAAAAAAAAAACAACAACAACATTAACAACAACAGGGCAAATGTTCTGAGTGTAAGGGAAAAACGAATCTGAACTAATCAAAAAATAGGGAAGAATTTTCCAAAAACATGGGATAAAATTTCTTGAATGCGTTTTAGTAGGTCCTTTGGCTGATAAATCCATGAAAGCAAAACAAAAACAGTATTAGTTACAATGAGGGACTTAACTCCAGGTCTGTCTCACTCTAGTGAACTGAATATTAAGGAAATGCTGTTGGTTGACAGAAGAACTGGTTAGCAGACAACTGGCTCACTAGTACACTTTCTTGCCCCATAGGGAACGTTTTTTGGAGCCCAAGAGTCACAGTCCACATGGTCATTAAACACAAGCACAAAACCTATTCATTTCCCTTCTTTCTTTTGTCCCTTTCCAATCCACCCTACACTTTGCTGCTGTATCCACTTTCCCCAAACCAGGTTTTGATTATGTTAGTTCCCTGCTTAAGGCCCTCAATGGCTCTTCACAGTCAACTGAATACGGGCCAAGCCCCTTTGTGTAGCATTTTCCCTGGACTCTCCACATGCTCTGGCCTTCGCACAATTTATAATCCTGTTCCCCACAACTCACCTACCTTTGTGCCAGATGCCAGCCAAAACAGATTATTTGTTTTTTTCCTAACATATCCTACCTCTTTTGAGCTTCTGGCTGTTCATGTGTTCTTGTCAACAGAGATGCCTTTTATTCCTTTGTTCATCTCAGTTTTTGAGGCCAAGTCTTACCCAAATTTGAAATCTTGGCTCTGAAAACATCTTAACAAATGCCAATTATAACTCCATGAAGTATCTTTCTCCTTGAAACCCCATTCTTTTTTTTTTTTTTTTTGAAACCCTATTCTAACTTCAAACTTCTCATGTGAATCTATCATGTTATATAGCACCATGATTCAGGCACTCTTTAATGACTCTAGCCAGTATTTATTTTCATGGATGATTATCCTGAGGTATAGTCCCCTCCTGGAGTCAAGGGAAATGCAGAAGAATTTCTTTTCTTTTCTTTCCTTTTTTTTTTTTTTTTTTTTTTTGCCATAATGTCATGCTAGAAGGATTAGGAAGAAATAACTCCCAACACATACATGAAATAAGAAGTCTTCATCTATACCCTGAGAATTCCCTTGGGTGTTCAGTCATAAAACAAATTCCTTTGCCACCACTGCTACTATTCCTTTTTCTCAGGGAGGCTACGAGACTTCAAGGGCTGCAGTAAAAGTCCTGACATGTCCTTGGACCAATGCTTTCCATAGCACTTATTTGCTTTAGACATTTCTTTGACTTGGGTGATGGCCAATGATTCACTTATAATTTCCTCTCCTGGTGCTTCTTGCCTTTCCATCCATTGGAGTTTTGCCTCTCTGATTATATCAGGCTTTAATATTCTCACTTATTACTCTTCTTAAAAAATCCCTGGTCTCCTTATAGCTCTTGACTGCTTAGTCATTTTCCCTTGAAAACACACAAAAACCAGCATGAGACTGTTCTGGGGGAGGAGTTCTTGGACCATTTTACTGGGAACTTTCGACCTGACTTCATCACATTCCTCTTTTGGATGAAAAGCTTCCAATTTCAATCTTCCAAGTGGCCTTTCCCTGTAGAAAGATATCTGTATCCTGTAAAGTATACTTCCTATTACCATTTCATTGCCTATATCTTATTCATGACTGTCTTGAGGGCACATAGAAATTCTTAAGTGTTTGTTGAATGAATAGATGGGTAAAGGAATGGAGAGATGTCTTACAATCATGATTCAGCTTCTTAAACTGTGTCCCTTACTAGACTGTAAATGCTTTATAGATAAAGATTTGACTTTTGGCATCTTCGTGTCACTTACCATCCCAAGCAGTGTCTTGCATGGATCAACATCAGCAAAGAATTTGTTGTATTATTAGTTAAGTGTGCACCTGTCACTCTGTGGGGGTCTAACAGAGCCAATCTTTGGAGATTTCACAACCCCATTTCCTTGAATCTAGATCATACCACGTTTTGAAGGCCCAATGATCCAATGTTTTCATCTACTTACTTATTCATAGTTTTAGCTTTTGTCCACTTAGGTGTTTATCTCAGTATCTTAGTACTGTTAAGAAGATGTGATTTCAAGTGTTGTTTCTACCACTTATTAGATGAATGACTTCGGGCAACTAACTTAAATTCTGAGTGTCTTCTCATCTGTTGAGAGGTAATGATCCTACCTGTCGAACAAGTGGAAAGGATTGGAAAATGAGTCCCTGGTAGTAACAGGAAGGCATGTGAGTTCTAAGTATGTAAAATGAATATACATGTACAGGTACACCTCAGAGATTTTTGTGGGTTCAGCTCTACACGATGGCAATAAAGGGCATGTTGCAATAAAGTGAGCAAAATGAATTTTTGGGGTTGACCAGTGCATGTAAAAGTTGTGTTTACACTGCACTATAGCCCTAGTATGAAGCAGTATTATGTCTAAAAAAATGTATATGCCTTTTTAAAAGGTATGCTTTATTGCTAAAACATGCTAACCATTATCTGAGTTTTCAGTCAGTTGTAATCACTGATCACAGTTCACCATAATAAGTATAACAATAATGAAGAAGCTTGAAGTATTGCGAGAATTACCAAAATGTGACACAGAGACAAAAAGTGAGCAAACACTGTTGGAAAAATGATGCTGAAAGACTTGCTCAACATAGAGTTGGAGCCCCACAAACCTCCAATTTATAAAAAAAAAAAAAAAGAGGGGTATCTGAGAAGCGCAACACAACAGAGCATAATGAAAGGAGGAATGTCTGTTATAAGGGTAATTAATTTTGTAATTTTCAATGTGCTTTTCCAAAATGAAATTGGCTATCAGAAGAGACAAGAAGCTTTTAGTCACTAGGGTTACTTCAGAGAAAGTTGTAGGCACTTGGCAAGTATGGGCAAAGGGAAGTCAAGATCTTTATGATCTTGTTCTTTTCTGACATACTATAATCCCACATATAACTTGTACACATGCTAATAAAGTTTAACTATGTTCTTGAGCTTTTTTACATTTGAGCTATGACAGGTCAACTCACTAATTATTTTCCTTCTACTTGTGGAATAGGAGACACTGGTTTGCAAGCAGTTCAAGTAGGAAAAGTCTCAGGGATTTTAGTTTACTGTAAGCCTTGTAGAATAGTCAAAAAAAAATTTTTTTTTCTGGGCTACTTAAATGAGGCTCTATTATTAGAAACAGGAAGGGCAGAGCAAGAGAGGTGATACACTGCCCTTTGTCCTGTTAAATCAAACCTGAAGTACTGGTTCTAGATTTGTTCTTTTGATT